>NC_091632.1:10366635-12866635 GCF_027580195.1 Bos mutus
ACAGCAGTGATCTCTTAACCCTCTGGCTGGCACAGACTTTTCCCTGGAATCCCTCGTCTGTGCTGCACAGACTTTCATCATGGCCCTCAACCCCAGTCCTCTCCCTATGGCCCGATCTTCAAAGCCCAAGCCTCAACACCCAGCCACCAACTCGCCACAGCAGGCGCACAAACAAATGTCTCAGACTGGGAAGTGCTGTCAGCACTGAGGTCTGTGGTGAATTCTTTCCACTTCTTTTTCCAAGCACTTGTTTGCAGGCTCCCCTCTGAGGTTCTGAAGCTCACCCCTATCCCCGCCCATTAGGGGATTTCCTAGTGTGTGGAAATGTTCCCTCCTTCATGGCTCCTTCCCAGAGGCACAGGTCATGTCCCCATACCCTTGTCTCCTTTTTAAATTTCTTTTGCCCTACCCCGTTACATGAAAATTAGCTTGCCTTTTTGGAAGTCTGGGGTCTCTTCCAGCATTTCAGTATTCTATAGGAGTTGCTCCACATGCAGATTTATTTTGGTGTATTTGTGGGGAGGAAGATGGTCTCTATGTTTTACTTCTCAGCCATCGTGAAATCCCCCTCTTGTAGAACGATTGGTATAACTTCTCTTTTAAACATTTGGCAGAATTAAAGAGTTGAAAAGCATCAGATCCAGGACTTTTTTTTTTAATGGAAGATTTTTGGTTACTGATTCAATCTACTCACTTGTCATATTCAATTCAAATTTTGTAATTTTTTAATGAAGTCATGGTAGATACTGTGTTTACCTGGATTTGTTCATTGTATCTAGGCTATCATTTGTTGGCATAAAATTATTCATAGAGGTCTCATATTTTTAATTCTGTAGAACTAAGTGATAATATCCCCATTTAATTTCTGATTTGGGTAATTTAGATTTTTCTTTTTTTCTTAGTCCATCTAGCTAAGGGTTTGTCAGTGTTTTTGCTTTTTTGGAAAACCAGCTTTTGATTTCACTGACGTTCTCTTCTCTATTTTACTGCTTTAATCTTTATTATTTACTTCCTTCTGGTAGTTTTGGGTTATCTTCTTTCACTAATTCCTTAAGTTGTAACATTAGGTTTCTTACTTTAATTGAAGAATAATTTACCTACAAACTAAATTACTTCAGGTACATCACATGCTGCTGCTGCTAAGTCACTTTAGTCGTATCCGACTCTGTGAGACCCCATAGATGGCAGCCCACCAGGCTTCCCCATCCCTGGGATTCTCCAGGCAAGAACACTGGAGTGGGTTGCCATTTCCTTCTCCAATGCATGAAAGTGAAAAGTGAAAGTGAAGTCGCTCAGTCGTGTCTGACTCTTTGCAACCCCATGGACTGCAGCCCACCAGGCTCCTCCATCCATGGGGTTTTCCAGGTAAGAGTACTGGAGTGGGGTGCCATCACCTTCTCCGAGTACATCACATAGGGATTGATATTTCTGTATGTTTAAAAGTGATTACCATGATGTCTAGTTATCATCTGTCAGCATACGAGGTTATTGCACAGTTACTACTGGTTTCCTACTTTCATCCTCATAACCTCTTTCTTTCATAACTGGAAATTTGTGCCTCCTAATCTCACTCACCTAATTCATTTCTCCCTCCACCCCCTCCCTCCGGCAACCACTTTTTTGTTCTCTGTGGCTGGAGTATGTTTGTGTTTTGTTGTTTCTCGTTTGCTTTGTGTTTAATTGCACTTATAGATGAAATCATGCAATATTTATGTTTCATTTTTTCACTTTGCATAATATTCTCTAGTCCCATCCCATGTTGTTGCTAATGGCAAGATTTCCCTGTTTTTATGGCTGAGCTATAGTCCATTGTGTTTGTTTATCCCTATGTTCTTAATCCCTTTAGTCTCCTGAAGGGCATATAGTTAGCTACTGTATCATCTCTACTTTACACAGCAATGAATGTAGGGCTGCTGGGAAAAGTTGAAGGCAAGACGAGAAGGGAGCGGCAGGGGATGAGAGGGTTGGATGGCATCACTGACTCAGTGGACATGAATTTGAGCAAACTCCAGGAGAGAGTAAAGAAGAGGGGAGTCTGACATGCTGCAGTCCATGCGGGTCGCAAAGAGTAGGACATGACTTAGCGATGGAACAACTTTTCAACTCCAGAATTTCCTTTCGGCTTCTTTCTAGTTTTTCTGTCTCCTGTTTGAGATTTCCATGTTTTACACGGCTTTTCTTGATTTTCTAGATTTCTTCCTTTAGTTTTTCAAGCATCATTAAGGCAGTCATTTTTTTCTGTCAAATTTTATTGGGGGCTCAGGACCTTGGGGTTTTGGCAAGAGACCTCCCTGCTGGCAAAGAGGCACCAAGGTATGGGAATCATTTAATGTTCTTCTGGAGGCACAGGTTGTTGGTGTGGACACATTTCTTCTTGTGGCAGTTGGCAGCATTGAGATGGAAGTGAGCAAATACTTGTGAGAGATGGTTTACTAACAGTGTGTTTGGGGGCAAACTTGTGGAAGGAAGCCTTAGTGATGCCACCCCACAGGCAAAGCGCGAAGTGTGAGTTGACTCCTTTCTTGAATTTGTGGTCTGAGAGTGTGTGGTCAACCTCCAGCTATATGCTCCCAAAATTCAAAACTGTTAGGCAAACAGGACATCTCCCTTTTCTTGGATTTTAGCTTTGATATTCTCAATGGTGACATTGAACTTGACCCTGAGAGTGATGTTGTTACTTGCAGGGTGTTCATAAAGATCTGCAGCTCTATGTCTCCCACGTAGCCCCCTCATTGAAGAAAAATCAGACAGCAGAACTGGCATTAATTGATTTACCACTGCAAATGCCTTCATAAGACAGTTATTTTAAAGTCTTTGTCTAGTTCATCTGCCATCAGTTCTTTTTTTTAAATTTTATTTTATTTTTAAACTTTACATAATTGTATTAGTTTTGCCAAATATCAAAATGATTCCGCCACAGGTATACATGTGTTCCCCATCCTGAACCCTCCTCCCTCCTCCCTCCCCATACCATCCCTCTGGGTCGTCCCAGTGCACTAGCCCCAAGCATCCAGTATCGTGCATCGAACCTGGACTGGCCACTCGTTTCTTACATGATATTTTACATGTTTCAATGCCATTCTCCCAAATCTTCCCACCCTCTCCCTCTCCCACAGAGTCCATAAGACTGTTCTATACATCAGTGTCTCTTTTGCTGTCTCGTACACAGGGTTATTGTTACCATCTTTCTAAATTCCATATATATGCGTTAGTATACTATATTGGTGTTTTTCCTTCTGGCTTACTTCACTCTGTATAATAGGCTCCAGTTTCATCCACCTCATTAGAACTGATTCAAATGTATTCTTTTTAATGGCTGAGTAATACTCCATTGTGTATATGTACCATAGCTTTCTTATCCATTCATCTGCTGATGGACATCTAGGTTGCTTCCATGTCCTGGCTATTATAAACAGTGCTGCGGTGAACACTGGGGTACATGTGTCTCTTTCCCTTCTGGTTTCCTCAGTGTGTATGCCCAGCAGTGGGATTGCTGGATCATAAGGCAGTTCTATTTCCAGTTTTTTAAGCAATCTCCACACTGTTCTCCAGAGTGGCTGGACTAATTTGCATTCCCATCAACAGTGTAAGAGGGTTCCCTTTTCTCCACACCCTCTCCAGCATTTATTATTTGTAGACTTTTGGATCGCAGCCATTCTGACTGGTGTGAAATGGTACCTCATAGTGGTTTTGATTTGCATTTCTCTGATATGAGTGATGTTGAGCATTTTTTCATGTGTTTGTTAGCCCTCTGTATGTCTTCTTTGGAGAAATGTCTATTTAGTTCTTTGGCCCATTTTTTGACTGGGTCATTTATTTTTCTGGAGTTGAGCTGGAGGAGTTGCTTGTATATTTTTGAGATTAGTTGTTTGTCAGTTGCTTCATTTGCTATTATTTTCTCCCATTCTGAAGGCTGTCTTTTCACCTTGCTAATAGTTTCCTTTGATGTGCAGAAGCTTTTAAGGTTAATCAGGTCCCATTTGTTTATTTTTGCTTTTATTTCCAATATTCTGGGAGGTGGGTCATAGAGGATCCTGCTGTGATGTATGTCAGAGAGTGTTTTGCCTATGTTCTCCTCTAGGAGTTTTATAGTTTCTGGTCTTACATTGAGATCTTTAATCCATTTTGAGTTTATTTTTGTGTATGGTGTTAGAAAGTGTTCTAGTTTCATTCTTTTACAAGTGGTTGACCAGATTTCCCAGCACCACTTGTTAAAGAGATTGTCTTTAATCCATTGTACATTCTTGCCTCCTTTGTCAAAGATAAGTGTGTCCATATGCGTGGATTTATCTCTGGGCTTTCTATTTTGTTCCATTGATCTATATTTTTGTCTTTGTGCCAGTATCATACTGTCTTGATAACTGTGGCTTTGTAGTAGAGCCTGAAGTCAGGTAGGTTGATTCCTCCAGTTCCATTCTTCTTTCTCAAGATCGCTTTGGCTATTCAAGGTTTTTTGTATTTCCATACAAATTGTGAAATTATTTGTTCTAGCTCTGTGAAGAATACTGTTGGTAGCTTGATAGGGATTGCATTGAATCTATAAATTGCTTTGGGTAGTATACTCATTTTCACTATATTGAGTCTTCCAATCCATGAACATGGTATATTTCTCCATCTATTAGTGTCCTCTTTGATTTCTTTCACCAGTGTTTTATAGTTTTCTATATATAGGTCTTTAGTTTCTTTAGGTAGATATATTCCTAAGTATTTTATTCTTTCTGTTGCAATGGTGAATGGAATTGTTTCTTTAATTTCTCTTTCTGTTTTCTCATTATTAGTGTATAGGAATGCAAGGGATTTCTGTGTGTTGATTTTATATCCTGCAACTTTACTATAGTCATTGATTATTTCTAGTAATTTTCTGGTGGAGTCTTTAGGGTTTTCTATGTAGAGGATCATGTCATCTGCAAACAGTGACAGTTTTACTTCTTCTTTTCCAATTTGGATTCCTTTTATTTCTTTTTCTGCTCTGATTGCTGTGGCCAAGACTTCCAAAACTATGTTGAATAGTAATGGTGAAAGTGGGCACCCTTGTCTTGTTCCTGACTTTAGAGGAAATGCTTTCAATTTTTCACCATTGAGGATAATGTTTGCTGTGGGTTTGTCATATATAGCTTTTATTATGTTGAGGTATGTTCCTTCTATTCCTGCTTTCTGGAGAGTTTTTATCATAAACGGATGTTGAATTTTGTCAAAGGCTTTCTCTGCATCTATTGAGATAATCATATGGTTTTTATTTTTCAATTTGTTAATGTGGTGTATTACATTGATTGATTTGCGGATATTGAAGAATCCTTGCATCCCTGGGATAAAGCCCACTTGGTCATGGTATATGATCTTTTTAATGTGTTGTTGGATTCTGATTGCTAGAATTTTGTTAAGGATTTTTACATCTATGTTCATCAGTGATATTGGCCTGTAGTTTTCTTTTTTTGTGGGGTCTTTGTCAGGTTTTGGTATTAGGGTGATGGTGGCCTCATAGAATGAGTTTGGAAGTTTACCTTCCTCTGCAATTTTTTGGAAGAGTTTGAGCAGGATAGGTGTTAGCTCTTCTCCAAATTTTTGGTAGAATTCAGCTGTGAAGCCGTCTGGACCTGGGCTTTTGTTTGCTGGAAGATTTTTGATTACAGTTTCAATTTCCATGCTTGTGATGGGTCTGTTAAGATTTTCTATTTCTTCCTGGTCCAGTTTTGGAAAGTTGTACTTTTCTAAGAATTTGTCCATTTCTTCCACATTGTCCATTTTATTGGCATGTAATTGTTGATAGTAGTATCTTATGATCCTTTGTATTTCTGTGTTGTCTGTTGTGATCTCTCCATTTTCGTTTCTAATTTTATTGATTTGATTTTTCTCCCTTTGTTTCTTGATGAGTCTGGCTAATGGTTTGTCAATTTTATTTATCCTTTCAAAGAACCAGCTTTTGGTTTTGTTGATTTTTGCTCTGGTCTCTTTTGTTTCTTTTGCATTTATTTCTGCTTTAATTTTTAAAATTTCTTTCCTTCTACTAACCCTGGGGTTCTTCATTTCTTCCTTTTCTAGTTGCTTTAGGTGTAGAGTTAGGTTATTTATTTGACTTTTTATTGTTTCTTGAGGTGTGCCTGTATTGCTATGAACTTTCCCCTTAGGACTGCTTTCACCGTGTCCCACGGGTGGGTTGTTGTGTTTTCATTTTCATTCGTTTCTATGCAAATTTTGATTTCTTTTTTGATTTCTTCTGTGATTTGTTGGTTATTCAGCAGTGTGTTGTTCAGCCTCCATATGTTGGAATTTTTAATAGTTTTTCTCCTGTAATTGAGATCTAATCTTACTGCATTGTGGTCAGAAAAGATGCTTGGAATGATTTCTATTTTTTTGAATTTACCAAGGCTAGCTTTATGGCCCAGGATGTGATCTATCCTGGAGAAGGTTCCATGTGTGCTTGAGAAAAAGGTGAAATTCATTGTTTTGGGATGAAATGTCCTATAGGTATCAATTAGGTCTAACTGGTCTATTGTATCGTTTAAAGTTTGTGTTTCCTTGTTAATTTTCTGTTTAGTTGATCTATCCATAGGTGTGAGTGGGGTATTAAAGTCTCCCACTATTATTGTGTTATTGTTAATTTCTCCTTTCATACTTGTTAGCATTTGTCTTACATACTGCGGTGCTCCCGTGTTGGGTGCATATATATTTATAATTGTTATATCTTCTTCTTGGATTGATCCTTTGATCATTATGTAGTGACCTTCTTTGTCTCTTTTCACAGCCTTTGTTTTAAAGTCTATTTTATCTGATATGAGTATTGCTACTCCTGCTTTCTTTTGGTCCCTGTTTGCATGGAAAATCTTTTTCCAGCCCTTCACTTTCAGTCTGTATGTGTCCCCTGTTTTGAGGTGGGTCTCTTGTAGACAACATATGTAGGGGTCTTGTTTCTGTATCCATTCAGCCAGTCTTTGTCTTTTGGTTGGGGCATTCAACCCATTTACGTTTAAGGTAATTACTGATAAGTATGATCCTGTTGCCATTTACTTTATTGTTTTGGGTTCGAATTTATACACCGTTTTTGTGTTTCCTGTCTAGAGAATATCCTTTAGTATTTGTTGGAGAGCTGGTTTGGTGGTGCAGAATTCTCTCAGCTTTTGCTTGTCTGAAAAGCTTTTGATTTCTCCTTCATACTTGAATGAGATCCTTGCTGGGTACAATAATCTGGGCTGTAGGTTATTTTCTTTCATCATTTTAAGTATGTCTTGCCATTCCCTCCTGGCTTGAAGAGTTTCTATTGAAAGATCAGCTGTTATCCTTATGGGAATTCCTTGTGTGTTATTTGTTGTTTTTCCCTTGCTGCTTTTAATATTTGTTCTTTGTGTTTGATCTTTGTTAATTTGATTAATATGTGTCTTGGGGTGTTTCACCTTGGGTTTATCCTGTTTGGGACTCTCTGGGTTTCTTGGACTTGGGTGATTATTTCCTTCCCCATTTTAGGAAGTTTTCAACTATTATCTCCTCAGGTATTTTCTCATGGTCTTTCTTTTTGTCTTCTTCTTCTGGAACCCCTATGATTGAATGTTGTAGCATTTAATATTGTTCTGGAGGTCTCTGAGATTGTCCTCATTTCTTTTAATTCGTTTTTCTTTTATCCTCTCTGATTCATTTATTTCTACCATTCTATCTTCTAATTCACTAATCCTATCTTCTGCCTCTGTTATTCTACTATTTTTGTTGCCTCCAGAGTGTTTTTAATTTCATTTATTGCATTATTCATTATATATTGATTCTTTTTTATTTCTTCTAGGTCCTTGTTAAACCTTTCTTGCATCTTCTCAATCCTTGTCTCCAGGCTATTTATCTGTGATTCCATTTTGATTTCAAGATTTTGGATCAATTTCACTATCATTATTTGGAATTCTTTATCAGGTAGATTCCCTATCTCTTCCTCTTTTGTTTGGTTTGGTGGGCATTTATCCTGTTCCTTTATCTGCTGGGTATTCCTCTGTCTCTTCATCTTGTTTAAATTGCTGAGTTTGGGGTGTCCTTTCTGTATTCTGGCAGTTTGTGGAGTTCTCTTTATTGTGGCGTTTCCTCGCTGTGTGTGGGTTTGTACAGGTGGTTTGTCAAGGTTTCCTGGTTAGGGAAGCTTGTGTCAGTGTTCTGGTGGGTGGAGCTGTATTTCTTCTCTCTGGAGTGCAATGAAATGTCCAGTAATGAGTTATGAGATGTCTATGGTTTTGGGGTGACTTTGGGCAGCCTGTATATTGGAGCTCAGGGCTGTGCTCCTTTGTTGCTAGAGAATTTGCTTGGTATGTCTTGCCCTGGAACTTGTTGGCCCTTGTGTGGTGCTTGGTTTCAGTGTCGGTATGGAGGCGTTTGATGAGCTCCTGTCAATTAATGTTCCTTGGAGTCAGGAGTTCCCTGGAGTCAGGGTTTGGACTTAAGCCTCCTGCTTCCAGTTATCGGTCTTATTTTTACAGTAGTTTCAAAACTTCTCCTTCTATACAGCACCATTGATAAAACATCTACGTTAAAGATGAAAAGTTTCTCTACTGTGAGGGTCACTCAGAGAGGTTCACAGCATTACATGGAGAAGAGAAGAGGGAGGAAGGAGTTAGAGGTGACCCAGATGAGATGAGATGGAATCAATAGTGGAGACAGTGGGCTAGCCAGTAGTCACTTCCTTATGTGCACTCCACAACTGGACCATTCAGAGATGTTCACGGAGTTATACAGAGAAGAGAAGAAGAAGGAAGGTGACAGAGGTGGCCAGAAGGATAAAAGGGGGGATTGAAAAGGAGGGAGACAGATCCAGCCAGTAATCAGTTCCCTAAGTGTTCTCCACCGTCTGGAACACACAGAAATTCACAGAGTTGGGTAGAGTAGAGAGGGGTTAGGGAGGAGACACAGGCGACCTGGTGGAGAAAAAGGAGTCCAAAGGGAGAGAGAGCAGTCAAGCCAGTAATCTTGCTCCCTAGTGAAAAATGGATCCTGAAGATTGGGTTCTTAAAGGTACAAAATTGGTAACAAATACATAAAAGCAAAAATTAAAGATCTAGAGTAGAGTCTGGAATTCCAAAAATACGATGTTAAAGAAAAGAAGAAGGAAAAGAAAGAGAGAAAAAACGAACAAACAAAAACAAACAAGGTCGCGAAAATTATAAAGAAAATACAGGTACAAATTTGATAACTAATACCAAAAAGCAAAAATTAAAAATCTAGAGTAGAGTTTGGAATTTCAAAAATACAATGTTAAAAAAAAAGAAGAAGAAAAATAAAGAGAGAAAAACAAACAAACAAAAACAAACAATGTCTTAAAAATTATAAAGAAAATACAGGTACAAAATTGATATCAAATACCAAAAGCATAAATTAAAAATCTAGAGTAGAGTTTGGAATTTCAGATATACAATGTTATATAAAAGGAGAAGAGAAAGAAACAGAGAAAAGGGAAAAAAGTCACAGAAATTATAAAAAGAACTATAGGTACAAAATTGATAACATATACCAAAAAGCTACAATTAAAAATCTAGAGTAGAGTTTGGAATTTCAAAAATACAATGTTAAAGAAAAGAAAAAAAAAAAAAAACAAGGTCAAAAATTATAAAATATATATATATGAAGTTTGCTGAAGAAGAAAAAAAAATAGGGTTTTTTTTTTGCAAAGTAATATGTTATAAAAGTGATAATTAAAAGAACAATAGAGGACTTAAAATTTTTTAAAAAAAAAAAAAAAAAAAAAAAGAAAGAATGATCGTAAAAATAGTAAAAATATATCTAGGACTTTCTTTGGTTTTGTTGTGAGTATTGCATGTTCAGTTCATTTTTGGCTAGTTCCTTGGTCTGACTTATATTTCTCAAGATCTATAGGCCCCTTCCTATGTAGTCCGTAGTAACCACAGGGTTTAATCTATTGCCTGTAGCTTCCAAGGTGTTTCCTTCTGTTATAACTTCTTCTGTTTGCTGGTCTCTTCAGTGTCTGGTTTCCGCCCTGACACAAAGGGCACGGTGGAGGACACTTTTTTTTTTTTTTTTTAAGGCTTACTTGTTCAGTCGCTCTGTGGGGAGGGAGGGAGGGATGCTGCAAACAAATAACACTGGCGTGGGCTCGCAGTGCCTCAGCCACCCTGGGTCTGCCCCCGCTCACGGCGCGTGTAGCCTCCCTGCCCACACTGCTTGGGCTCTAGGTTGTTCCGCCGGGAACAATCCGAGGCTGGCCCAGGGCTGCATGCACCTCCCAGGTCCAAGCCGCTCAGGTTCAGGCACTCGGGTAGTCCTCAGAGGCGCAGACTCAGTTGGGCCTGCATTTTGTGCTCTTCCCAGGTCCGAGCAGCTCAGGTGATGAGGTGTTTGGCGAGCGCCAATGCTGCGACTTATCGCCTCCCCGCCACTCGGTTATCTGGGTGTAAAACCGGCGCACCTTCTCAGGCAGATGTTGACCGTCCAGACCCCCAAGAAGTTTTAGTTAGCAAAGAAGCCTGCTTACAGTTTTATAGATAATGTCTCTCTGGGGCTGCGATTGCTCCCTTCCGGCTCTGGCTGCCTGTCACCGGAGGGGGATGGTCTGCAGCCGGCTATCTCTGTTCAGTCCTTTGTTCCGTGCGCAGGCCTGACGGTGTCTTAGGTTGGGGCTGGCTTTTCGCGTGGTAGATATCCCACAGTCTGGTTTGCTAGCCCAAATTATTTTGCTGAGATAGCGCTCAGGGTATTCAGGCCAGACTCTTACTCTAAGCGATGCAGCCCGCGCTGCGCCTCCCTGCCCAGCCCCCGCTTGCTAATGGCGTGTGCAGGCGTCTGCACTGCTTCTCCGCTGGGGGAGTTACCTTGGGCTCGCAATCTGCGAGTTTTAATTGTTTATTTATTTTTTCTCCCTGTTATGTTGCCCTCTGTGCTTCCAAAGCTCGGCACAGATTCGGCAGTGAGAAGGTTTCCTGGTGTTTGGAAACTTCTCTGTTTTTAAGACTCCCTTTCCGGGACGGAACTCCATCCCTCCCTCTTTTGTCTCTTTTTTTGTCTTTTATATTTTTTCCTACCTCCTTTCGAAGAGTTGGGTTGCTTTTCTGGGTGCCTGATGTCCTCTGCCAGCATTCAGAAGTTGTTTTGTGGAATTTACTCAACGTTTAAATGCTCTTTTGATGAATTTGTGGGGGAGAAAGTGTTCTCCCGTCCTACTCCTCCGCCATCTTGGCTCCTCTCTCCATCAGTTCTTTTTCAAAGACAATTTCTTTTGATTTATTTCTTCCTTTGAAAGGCTTGTACTCTTGTTTCTTTGTATGCATTGTGATTTTCTTACTGAACAAAAAACACTTGAATCTAATACTTTGGTAATTCTGAAAATTAGATTTCCCCTCTTACCTGGGGGTTGCTCTTTTGTGTTAATGTTTTTTGTATCTCTATGATGAATATCAGCCTGCTATATAAACTGAAGATTATCTAGGTCTTTCCTGAGCCTTTCCCTGGGTGTACACGATCACCTACTTATTTCCTCTACACATGCAGTTGCTTTTGAATGTCCTGATGTTGAATGTCTGGCTCCTGAAAGAGGAAGAAGCAAACAATGAAAGGGGGAACAAAGGCCACTAAATATTTAAGCCCCTTTAAGTTACTTCATCCAGGATAGGAGGGGCTTGCAAGAATGGGGCAAGGGGCGACAAAAATGGAAGTCCATCTCTTTGATTATCTGTGATCAGAAGCAGCAATCGGTGACAAGAACACAGAGCCTCATATTTGGAGGGCAGGGTCCTTTTTGCCCACTTTGGCTCCCACAAGCTACTTGTAAGCTGCTCTGGGAACACATGCAGAGAACCCTGCCACGCTGCTATGGGTGAGGATGGGTCGCTCCCACTGTGCTAGACAAGAGTTGAGATTGACCAAAACAAGTCAATTTGCCTGCCTCCATCTTCACGGAAACTGTAAACTATCAACAGAAGGCAGAGTTCCAAAACAGTGACATCAGGCAGATTCTACCGGTGCAATTGTTATCAAGGTGGGGAGGCAGATTCCTGATACTTCTTAAATTGCTGTCCTCCCAGAAATACACATTGCAATCTAAAATCAATGAGTGAGCCTTGTGGAAAAAGTCAGCTGGAAGCAGATAGGGTATTTTTTAATGTGGTCAATTAAAAATAATGGAACATTCAGTGAATATTTATATAGAGAGGCTCTGCTAGATACTTTGAGGGATGCCAAAACTTTAATACATAGATTTTTCCCAAAGAAGTTGTATCCTTCTTGAGAAATACAGCATACACAAAGAGGAGTCAAAGCGTAGTAGTAAATGAGAAGAAGTATCAAATAGATAGAATCACTCACAATCATTACAGTGAACTTCCAGAAGGAAGAGAGTGTGTATTGTGAATTTAAATCATCACAGAAGATTTCATCAAGTAGGAGTATTCCTGAGCTACTCCTAAGAAGTCAAGTGACTGAGTTATGTCCGACTCTTTGCAACCCTATAAACAGTAGCCCGCTGGGATCCTTTGTCCATGGGCTTCTCTAGGCAAGAAAACTGGAGTGGGTTGCCATTTCCTACTCCAAGGGATCGTCCCAACCCAGGAATGGAACCTGGGTCTCCGGCATTGCAGGCAGATTCTTTACCCTTGAGCCACTAGGGAAGCCCATAATCCTAGGAAGGTGAAGACATACCTTGGAGATGTTGCAAGTTCAGTTCCAGACCACCGCAATAGAGCAAGTAAAATGAATTTTTCACATATGTTTACAACAACAGCAACAACATATACCATAGTCTACTGTGATTAGAATTATATCTGAAAAGTGTACATACATTAACTTTAAAATAACATATTGCCAAATCTAAGCCTGCAGTAAGTCATAGTAGTAACATTCAACAGCAGTGATCACAGATGACCACAACAAATATAATAATAGTAATAAAGTTTGAAATATGTGATATTTACCAAACTGTGCCAGGAGAAACAAACTGAGCAAACATTGTTGGGAAAATGGCACAAATGAATTTGCTCAATGCAGGGTTGCCACACACCTTCAGTTTGTTAAAATCTCAAAAAGTTAAGAGAAATAAAATAAGGTGCATGTGTATTCTGATCTAAAAAACTAGCAATAAGAGTTAAAACTTGCCTCGTACTCACTATGTGCCGGAGGCTATCTCATCCAGTCCTCAGAACAATCACATGAGTTACGTCAGGGAAGCATTAGGGAAGCATTAAGAGATTTCTCAAGCTCAAGGCAGTCATGGAGCTGGAACTTGAATCCAGGCGGCAAGTTCTAGGGCCCTGATCTCTCTGCTCAGCCCTTACTGAGCAAAATGGTGTGAGCAAAGAGTAGAAGTCAGTGTGTAATACACTTGCCAGAGGGAGCAGAGGGGCTGCACTGACCAGCGTGACAGTAATTTACACATTTTCAGTTCAGTTCAGTTCAGTTGTTCAGTCGTGTCCGACTCTTTGTGACCCCATGAATCGCAGCACTCCAGGCCTCCCTGTTGTTGGGGATTTTCTCCCCAGGACTTGGAAGCAACGAACCTGAAAGAAGGACACTCGGACAGTCTCTTGCTCGGACTGACAGGTTTATTGCTGCAGTCAAGCCTTTTTATAGAAGTAGGAACAAAGAGCTTAGAGTATACAGCCAGCAGAGCGTGTACAGGGTTAACACCTAATCAGTAAAAATATTTCAAGGACGGCGCGCTCTAAGTGACCCGTGTGCTTATCCCATAGCCCGTTCTCTCAAGCAACATCCTTAATATTTATTATTAAATCTTGGCGCCAGGCATAACCAAAGGCAGGAGATGTTTTTCTGCCCGAGCACACCAAGCCGGGATATTTCTGGCCCTTCACCATTTTCCCAAGGACTTCCTCCAACCGGCTATTTTGTACTGGGCTTCCCAACATATCCTTCTTTTGTTTTTAATTTAAGCATGGAAGCTGCTAGTTGGACTCCATTGTGGGAGGCATGGAGTCTTGAGTAGAGACATCTATATCCTATAAGCAATGACAGAAAAAGCAGGGTGATTAATACATATATAAAAGTGTTGCTTCCTGAAAACCAAGCTCTAGGATCTAGAGACAATAGGGTTTTGGTTAAAGTATCATAAAATTGAGTGCTGTACAATTCCTTAGGTACCTTAACTTGAAAATTAGCAACTTGTTGTTTCAACAAATTGATGTCTAAACTTGAGTTATCTGTGAGATCCTGCAAATGCGCTCTAACTTTATCCCAAGGATATTCAGTGCTATTATAGGGCATGTTAGTCAGACAAAAAGAAGTAAAATTCCAGTGACAACGTATACGTGTTTGGAAAGCCAGTTGCTGCACTTGATCTCCTGAGTGGATAACCGCAGTTTGTAACTCATTAATTCGTGTTTGTAATTGCTGATCTATTTGAGTTTGTCGAGTCCAAAGATCATGAGAGTCTTTGTGCCAAGTAGTGATAAAATCATGATTTTGTATATAATTATGTAAAGCCATACCGGACAAAGTTCCTACAGTCACAATGGAGATAAGGCTTAAGATGCCTGTAACAATCCACCCAATGATGCGCTTAGATCACCTAAGTCCAGTTTTCAACAATACAGAAAGAAATACAGAATCAGTCCAAGTCTCAGTTAAGTTTACGGGAAGCCATAACTCAGATCTTTGTTTAACTAGTGCAATGCTAGCATTGTGATATGAAATGGTGTGATTAAGGCAGGTATACAATGCACATGCAGTACAATTGACAATCTTGGTCAATAAGTCAATATCAAAATGCCCTACAATAAACAAATATGGAAGGTGAACACATGATTGAAGATGCTGCTGCTACTGCAGCTAAGTCGCTTCAGTCGTGTCCAACTCTGTGTGACCCCATAGACGGCAGCCCACCAGGCTCCCCCGTCCCTGGGATTCTCCAGACAAGAACATTGGAGTGGGTTGCCATTTCCTTCTCCAATGCATGAAAGTGAAAAGTGAAAGTGAAGTCGCTCAGTCGTGTCCGACTCTAGCAACCCCATGGACTGCAGCCTACCAGGCTCCTCTGTCCATGGGATTCTCCAGGCAAGAGTACTGGAGTGGGGTGACATTGCCTTCTCCAATGATTGAATATAGCCAGTACTATTGTATAGGAAGGTATAATTAGAAGGACGAAACATACCCATAGTCCCATAAACACTAGCGAAGTGCTTTAAGGCTGCTGGAATTTTCCAAATGTGCCATTGCTTTGGCCCCACAATGGGGACGACAATCCTGGGCCATGGGGGTGATAAGCCCCCATTATACCAATTCAGCAATATGTCCTTATCAGTCCAGAAACTTGTCTTAGATTTATGAAAGCCTCCAATGCTTGGTCTATTAAACCAGGAGCAGTTATGATGTTCTTCTTGCTCTTCAGAACAGTTTACAAACAACCCGTGAGGTCCCCAGTCAACAAATTTAAATGTATGATTAGTATGATTTTGCTGAATTATAGAAACTTTCCCAAACTGGCCTCGACAATCAGACCAATGTAATGGTTGTATCTCCTGTTTTCTTCTCCAAGATACAGTGTGACATGAAGGTTCCTCTGGTTGAAAAAGCATGTTCGAATAGTTGGCTATCTGGCCTGGATAATGTCACTTGGAGCCATTAAGTAAGAAAGATGCCGTAGCAAACATTCCCAGATGCAAAGCAGTCCCACTGTTGGCAGAGTATGCCCACCACTGTGGGAAGATAGTCATGCAAAGGGGGTGAGATCCGAAACAGATAGGCAAGGTTTTGAGTTCCACGGAAATGTTGATTGGCTTTCCTGCATCTTCTTCATGGATTGGTCGCTTTATGGACCAGGGACTTGGAAAATGCATGCTATCATTGGTAAAGATCATAGGGGCTTTATCTACCCAATCCACTATGGAGAGAAGTGGTGGGTTGGGTATGTATGCCCAATAAGCATATTCTGCACTTACCCAGAGGAACAGGAAAGAACAGCTAACATTGCCAGAAACAGCTTATCTGGAGTCATAGGAGTTCCAGTACTCTTCAGTGTCTGCTCAGCCTGACGAGTCATGTTTTTCACTTGAGCCCATGTCGGGTAAGGGTTCAGACGATGGCGTTTCCTCATTGGCTCCTCCAAAGTCATTGATGAGACCCTTCGTGTCAACTTCGTCACTTGCCGAGGGAGTCTGGTCTTGGGGTCCTTCTCGGTAAAGGACATGGCGAAGGGGAACCCAGATTTCCTCTCCATCTGTAACGACAGGACCATAACCCTTGTCTAGAAGTCGTAAGATTCCTGGCAGCCATTGATTAAACTGCTTATACCATATTGGTGTATTGATTTCTAATTTGCTGTTTTTGTCTTCTGCACGAGTGTCAGAATTATTTTTTATTAAGTTTAAAAAATTCAGGGAATAAAGAGTTAAAGATAATAGTAATTGAGGGTTCATGGGATAAGAAGTGTATCTCCTCTTCTATATTCCCCCTTACTGTTTTAATAAATGAGTTTTTAGGGTGCGGTGGGCTCTTTCAATAATGGCTTGACCCTGAGGATTATAGGGTATTCCTGTAACGTGTGTTATGTTCCATTCTGATAAAAATGAACGAAACGAATGTGAGGTGAATGTAGGTCCATTGTCTGTTTTCAAGACAGAAGGAATCCCCATAATGGGGAAGGTGAGTAAGAGTGTGGAAATGGTGTGTTTACTGGATTCTGAAGAGACAGGTATTGTCCAGATAAAGCCTGAAAATGTATCAACTGAGATAAAAAGCAAAGAAAACTTTCCTAAGGAGCAGTGAGTGAAATCAGATTGCCAAAGGGAGTTAGGCTGTTGCCCCCGGGGATTAACTCCTGAAATCATAGTTCGTAAGCGCAGAGGGGCGCAGACATCACAGGCTTTAATAATATGCCGTGCTTCAGTGAGAGGAATATGGTATCTAGAGTGCAATCTGTTAGCACTGGTATGAAGATTAGCGTGTTCGTCATTGGCAGACATAAAAATGGGAGCTATGAGCCTGTCAACAGCATCATTTCCTGCAACCAGAGGGCCAGGTAAACCTGAATGAGCACGTATATGTGCAATAAAGAAAGGTTCCGTATGTGAGCGAATTAAAGCTCGAGTCTGTGAAAAGAGAGTATATAATTCTTCACCTAGGTTGTATAAAAAGGCGGTAACAAAATCAGGAAAAAGGGAAGCAAGGTATTTGGAATCAGTATATACGTTGAAGGATAATGGTTGAAGCGACAAAAGAGCATATAAAGCATACAATTCAACTCTGTGTACTGAAGAATAGGTAGAGGGTAATTTCTCTTTGATATCAGGGCCGACAATCCCTGCAATGCCTTTCTTGTTGCCATCAATGAAATAGGTGGGTGCATTGGAAATAGGTTGGGATGTAATGATATTAATTACAATGAATTTAGTACATTGTAGAAAGTCCCATAATTTTCCTTTCGGCAAATGAAATGAGGTAACATTTTGAAAATCACTTAATGCCATTTGCATGGTCAAGTTATACTGTAAGGTAATTTGCAATTCCTTTTTTGTCAAGGGAACATGTATTGCATATGGATCAAATCCAAAGTTTGTATATGGCTTCTTCCTGACACAATTAAGTGCCCTATTTTCTCAATATACCCATTCTACTGGGCTATGTTGAGCTATAATTGCAGTGGGCGAATGTTCAGTGGGGAATATATATAAAGAAACTGGTTGATCATAATCTAGCCGAGTTGAAAAAGATTGTTGAATGCGTTTCTCCATAAAGGCCAGTTCTTCTTTGGCCTCTTTTGTTAGCTGCCTAGGGCTATTAGGGTCAGGGGATCCCTCTAAAATTTTAAATAGATTTTGTAAGTCATAGGTGGGGATGCCAACAGATGGCCGTAGCCAATTAATATTTCCTAGCAATTTTTGAAAATTATTCAGCATGCATAGAGATTGCACAGAAATTTGAGTTTTTTGAGGTTTGATTTTAGATTCTTCCATAACATGTCCTAAATAATTAAAGGGTGCTTTCCATTGAATTTTATCTGGTGCAACAAGCAGGCCATGATTTTGAAGAGTAGTAGTAACTTCATTGTAACTGTTGCAAACAGAGTTCAGATTTCATAGAAAGAAGTATATCATCCATGTAATGAATTATAAACGCAGTAGGACATTTATCTCTAATAGGTTGTAATAAAACAGATATGAGATATTGGCAAATGGTAGGAGAGTTCATCATTCCCTGAGGTAGCACCTTCCATTGAAATCTTTTAACAGGAGCCATGTGATTTATAGAAGGAACTGAAAAGGCAAAATGTTTTCTATCTTTAGGGTGCAAAGGTATAGTTAAAAAGCAGTCTTGTAAGTCAATAATAACTATAGACCATCCTTTTGGTACCATAGAAGGGGAGGGCAATCCGGGTTGTAAGGGCCCCATAGGTGACATGGTGTTACTAACATTTCTTAAATCTATTAACATTCACCATTTTCCTGATTTCTTTTTTATTATAAAAATAGGGGAGTTCCATGGGGACAATGAAGGTTCTATATGAGCTTTTTGTAATTGTTCATTTACTAATTGTGTAAGAGTTGCCAATTTTTCTTTAGTTAGGGGCCATTGAGGTGTCCATACTGGGGTATTAGATTCCCAATCGAGAGGCAGCGGTGTTAACTCAATGGCCCCCATTAAAAAGGTTCATTTAAAGAAATTGTGGCTTTCATTTGTTCAAGAAAATCCTATCCCCATAAATTGATAGGGATATTAGTAATATATGGTTTAAGATAAGCTACAATTTGATCAGGGCCACACACTTGTAAATAGGATGCACTGACAAAAGTTTGTGTGGCATCAGTTTCACCCACTCCTAATAGTCTAGAAGGAGCCACAACCTTACCCCAATCGAGGGGCCATTCTGCAGCTCCAATGATTGAAATGTTAGCTCCGGTATCTAACATGCCTGTGAAATTTTTTCCCTGTATGCGTAAAGTAAGTATGGGTTTCTGATGTTCCTTTAATAAGGTGGGTAGTGCAGCAGTAAGGTTGGTACTGCCAAAGCCTCCCTGCCGAACTTTATCAGATGCCTTCATTGGTTTGACATATGGCAAAAGTAATAATTGTGCAAAACGTTCCCCTTTTTGTAAGTATATATTTCCCATTTTCACAACATTTACCATAACACGTATTTCCCCTTCATAATCTTCATCCATAACACCAGTCAATACCATTAAACCTCTCATTGTGCAGCTACTATGTCCCAAAATCAGTCCCATTGTCCCGGGTGGAATCAGGCCATAATATCCAGTGGGAATTTTGTGAGTGTTGTATAATTCTATTAATTCCATATTATAAGGACTAGGTATATCAATACGAGCACTCTTAGATGTAGCTGCTTGTAGCGTCATAACGCTAGGTCCTCCTTTTGTAGTGGGGCTAGAGGATGGCCCCTTTATCAGTTTCCCTGTTGTTTTTGCTGTGCACCGGGGTTCAAAGTGTTTCCATCCTTATCAAATTTAGAATGACATTAATTCAGCCAATGGAACCCCTTTTTACATCTTGGACATATTTTTGGGGGTCTCTTCTTATTAGAAGTAGTATTATTTTTTCCAGCCTGTGTTGGCATGTGACATTGTTTTTAAATATGGCTGGGCTTCCCACAGTTAAAACATTTGGCATTAGCAGCTTTTTGTACATTAAAGGTTTCCAATGCTGCCAATTTTGTTCTATGGGACATAGATCTGATGTCCTTATATGCTTTCAAATATTCCATAAGAGAGCCAGTCTCTCGAATTGGTCTGAGCACGGATTGACATTCCTCATTAGCATTTTCAAAAGCAAGTTGTTTTAAAATAATATTTTATAAAGTCACATCCTTAATATATTTCTCAATTGCATCCTTTAATTTTCCTATAAATTGAGAATATTCCTCCTCATGTCCTTGAATAATCTTAACAAATGAACCATCAGAGTTAGTGCTATCAACCTTTGCTTACGCCCTGCAGGCAGTTTCTTTAATGAAATGTAACATCTGAGGGGTAATATTAGCTAATTGTGCAATCATATCGGCCATGGCTCTTGTTCCAGTGAGTATATCGTAGGTTAAATTTGCAGGGTTACCATGAGATTGCTGGTCAATCAGCATTTGTTGGGCCTCATCATTAACCCATATTTGCCATTGAAGTAATTGTTGAGGATTGAAAACCATCTTTGCTACTTGAAAAAAATCATATGGCATCCAATGGTCAGCCCATCCTCTGAGAAATTCTATACAGTAAGGAGAAGTAGGTCCATACAGAATACATGCTTTCTTAAAGCTAGACAACATGCCAAAATCTAGATTAGCCCAAGTATTTTGGCCTTGGGCAGGTTGATTAAATTGCACTGGGAAAGGGAAAGCGCAAGCAGGCATCTCCGAGGAGGAGTGAAATGATTAGTATGAGCAAAGGTAGCAATTGCTGTTACAGGCGGAGCAGAAGGGGAAACCTCAGGTTTGGGCTGTCTGTTGAATGAAATGACCTCCGTTCTAAGTGGCTTCAGTTTTGACACATCCTGTATATATGTCTCAGTTGTTTTTCTAAGGATTGTGTCTGATTGAGCATAACATTCTTATATTTCAAAGCACCTTGCATATCTTGTTCCTTATGCTCATATTCATGTTAAGATTGAATAGTTTTTCACTTCCAAATTAACGTTATGCCCTTCAATTTGTTCTATGATAGCCCGTATGAGTGACCATGTAACCCTTGCCGATATGCTCGCAAAACATTATTTTTAACCCTTTTCTATATGTCTAGATTGAGTGTCCCCTCTTCTGGGAACCATGAATTGGCCCAGTAAAATATGATAGCAGTCGTTCAACTGATCTCTTGAAACATTAACACCGTTTTGTTTCAAAAAATGATGCATTATAGAAATGAAAGGAATTTCACTGCTATGTTGTCCCATCCTGCTTGCCTCTTTCTGCAGGGGCTCGTCGCTTTGTTCAGCCTTCCTCTCAAGTCCCTGTTCATGGCGCCACTTGTTGGGGATTTTCTCCCTGGGACTTGGAAGCGACGAACCTGAAAGGACACTCGGACAGTCTCTTGCACGGACTGACAAGTTTATTTCTGCAGTCAAGCCTTTTTATAAAAGCAGGAACAAAGAGCTTAGAGTATACAGCCAGCAGAGCGCGTACGGGGTTAACACCTAATCAGTAAAAATATTTCCAGGACAGCACGCTCTAAGTGACCCGTGTGCTTATCCCATAACCCGTTTTCTCAAGCAACATCCTTAATATTTATTATTAAATCTTGGCGCCGGGCATAACCAAAAGCAGGAGATGTTTTTCTGCCCGAGCACACCAAGCCGGGATATTTCTGGCCCTTCGCCATTTTCCCAAGGACTTCCCGCAACCGGCTATTTTGTACCGGGCTTCCCAACACCTGTCCATCACCAACTCCCGGAGTTCACTCAGACTCACGTCCATCGAGTCAGTGATGCCATCCAGCCATCTCATCCTCTGTCGTCCCCTTCTCCTCCTGCCCCCAATCCCTCCCAGCATCAGAGTCTTTTCCAATGAGTCAACTCTTCGCATGAGGTGGCCAAAGTATTGGAGTTTCAGCTTTAGCATCAGTCCTTCCAAAGAACACCCAGGACTGATCTCCTTTAGGATGGACTGGTTGGATCTCCTTGCAGTCCAAGGGACTCTCAAGAGTCTTCTCCAACACCACAGTTCAAAAGCATCAGTTCTTCGGCGCTCAGCTTTCTTCACAGTTACACATTTTACTGTAGGCCAAAGTGGGTCCACATGCAGAAACTCTCTATTCAATTGAGTTCCAGATTTAGCGTATCTATGATATTTTAAGAAATGTCTTCCTCAATTTACTATAGTGTAGAAAGACAACCCTATAAACATTTTTTTCATTTTTATCCACATTTTCTAATTGCTAAAGAACATAGTAACTTTTCTTTTCTCATTTAGTTTTTATCTGATTGGAGCAAGAATTCTATATTGTGAAATTTCTGAAAATAATGTGAACTGGAATGATGATTCCCCAATATGTGAAAGTAAGTACATCCTCTCTTTAGAATATAGAGCAGCATTTCTCCAACTTTTTGATGTGGTGAGTGTGAGTGAGTGAAAGGTGCTCAGTTGTGTCTGACTCTTTGCGACCCCAAGGACTATACCGTCGATGGGATTCTCCAGGCCAGAATACTGGAGTGGGGAGCCTTTTCCTTCTCCAAGGGATCTTCCCAACCCAGGGATTGAACCCAGGTCTACCGCATCGCTGGCAGATTCTTTACCAGTTGAACCTCAAGGGAAGCCCCTTTGATGCAGGGATCCCTTTATTCTTTTAAACTAAAGTAGACATCCAAGAGCTTTTCTTTATATGGGTTATGTCTATTGATATTAATATTATACTGGAATTAATTAAAGCTGAAAAAAATTTAAATAATTATTAATTCATTTTTAAGGAGAGTAATCTTAATACATGTAAATATATGCAACAAATTTTTATGAAAAATCAAAAGATTTTAGACCAAATAGAATTGTAGTACTGTTTTACCTTTTTCCATATTATTTAATTTTTTTCTAGATTCCACACACTTTTTAATTTTTTAAGTTAATTTATTTTTGGTTATGCTGGGTCTTTGTTACTATGCACAGGTGTTCTCTAGTTACTGTGAGCAAGAGGCTACTCTTTTTTATTTTATTTAATTAATTTATTTTTACACAAAAGTCATTTTGTATTGAGTATAGTTGATTAATAATTTTGTGATAGTTTCAGTGAACAGTGAAGGAATTCAGCTGTACATACACATGTATCTATTCTTCCCCAAAGCCCCCTCCCATCCAGGTTGGCACATAACATTGAGCAGAGTTCCATGTGCTATACAGTAGGTTTTTGTTGGTTATCCATTTTAAATATAGCAGTGTGTACATGAGCTTTTCAAAGTCCTCAACTATCCCTTCCCCTCGGCAACCATGAGTTCGTTTTCTAAGTCTGTGAGTCTCTTTCTGTATTCTAAGTAAGTTCATTTGTATGATTTCTTTCTAGTTTTCACATACAAGGGATGTCATATGACGTTTCTCCTTCTCTGTCTGACTTATTTCACTCCAGATCACACTCTCTAGGTCCGTCTGTATTTTGCTGTGAATGGCCTAATTCATTGGCTGTATATATATATACACCACCTCTCCTTCATCCGTTCCTACGTCGATAAACATTTGGGTTGTCTCCATGTCTTGGCCGCTGTAGACAGTGCTGCAATGGACACTGAGGGGCATGTATCTTTTCGAGCCATGTTTTTCTCTAGGTATATGCCCAATAGTGGGATTGCAGGGTCATACGGTAGCTCTATTTTTAGTTTTTTAAGGAGCCTCCATACCGTTCTCCATAGTGGCTGTACCAATTTACATTCCTACCAACAGTGCAGGAGGGTTTCCGTCTCTCCACACCCTCTCCAGCATTTGTTGTTTGTGGATTTTTTGGTGATAGCCATTCTGACCAGTGTGAGGTGATATCTCATTGTCGTTTTGATTTGAATTTCTGTAGTGACCGGTGGTTTTGCATGTTTCCGTGTGAGGCTGATCTTCATTTCGGTGCACAGGCCTCTCCCTGCGGTGTGGAGCACAGGCTCCGGATGCAGGGCTTCAGTGGCTGCAGCGCAGGGCTCGTTAGCTGCGGGTTGCAGGCCCTGGAACCCTCTGGCTTCCATGGCTGTGGCCCACAAGCTTTAGCTTCCCACAGCATGTGGAGTCTTCCCAGACCAGGGATCAAACCTATGTCCTCTGCACTGACACATGGATTCCTATCCTCTGTACACCAAGGGAGTCTGCAAATTACTTTAATATCTGGCTTAAAGGAAGACATCTGGATTCAGCCTATTGCAAAATCACACAGTTTACAATCACACAGTAACCTCTGAAAAATTTAACCATACTCTCAAAGAGATGAAACTGAAAAATGACAGTAATAGTCTTAATTATAGTAATAGTATTAATGTTAACAATCAATTTGTTAGTGGAGATATTTATAAATCATAAAGGATTTTCTTAGCACAGAGTTTTATTTTTAATCACAAGTACATTTTTGCATTAAATTGTCAGCCTCTTTTATGATGGTGAAAACAAAACTTAGAATGGCCTTGCAGATAAATATATGTATGTCATATTTCAGGAATAAGCTTCATTCTAAAAGTTAATTTCTAAATTAATCGTTTGAATTTGAAATAGTACGTTTTGACATAGAGACTTTCTTCTAATTGGATATTGGATTCACAGCTAGCTTATATTAATCACATGTTATGAATTATTTGAAGGAAGTTCAGGACTTCGCTAATGCTGTCTCACTATTTTATCTTTGCTTCATGTCCTTTTCCCCCCTTTAAAGAGATTTTGTGTTCCACACCTGGAAATATAAAAAATGGAAGATTTACCGTTTACAAGGACGAATATCAGTATAATGAGATAGTAATTTATATGTGTGATCCTTCAAATGGACCAGATGAATATTCCCTTGTTGGAGAGAGTACGCTTATTTGTGTTGATTATGACAGATGGAGCAGTGATCCTCCGGAGTGTAAAGGTAATAATATTTCCATTTATTTCCTCCTGAGTCTGCAAAGATCATGGAAGCACTTCATAAATAGTTTTACCTACAAGTAAACAAAACAGTCATAAAGTTACTCCTCTTGCTAAATTGACTTCTAATTTAATTTAATATTGGTCAAATCAAATTAAAAGATAAGTCTAGTTGCAGAGTTCCCCACCAGTCACTCCACATGTCCTTGGCATTCCAATTTATACATCATGAGCTACTGTGTATATGCATGAGCTACAACTTTTTGGTTTTCTTGTTTGTTTGAAAGCATCAGAAAACTCAACACACCCTGGCTTAAGAAATAAGAAAATTTTATCTTGTATTACAAGATCTCTGAGACTTCTGGCTACAGGAATATTAAAAGACTAACCCACTAAGTATCCATCACTATATGAATAGATAAAGAAGATGTGGTGTGATGTGGTGTGGTATAGTGTATGTGTGTAATGGAATATTCAGTTCAGTTCAGTCGCTCAGTCATGTCCAACTAACTCTTTGTGACCCCATGAATCGCAACACACCAGGCCTCCCTGTCCATCACCAACTCCTGGATTCTACTCAAACTCATGTCCATCGATTCGGTGATGCCATCCAGCCATCCTCTGTCGTCCCCTTCTCTGCCTGCCCCCAATCCCTCCCAGCATCAGGGTCTTTTCCAATGAGTCAACTCTTCCCATGAGGTAGCCAAAGTATTGGAGTTTCAGCTTTAGCATCAGTCCTTCCAATGAACACCCAGGACTCATCTCCTTTAGGATGGACTGCTTGGATCTCCTTGCAGTCCAAGGGACTCTCAAGAGTCTTCTCCAACACCACAGTTCAAAAGCATCAATTCTTTGGTGCTCAGCTTTCTTCACAGTCCAACTCTCACATCCATACATGACTACTGGAAAAACCGTAGCCTTGACTAGATGGACCTTTGTTGGCAAAGTAATGTCTCTGCTTTGAAATGTGTTATCTAGGTTGGTCATAACTTTCCTTCCAAGGAGTAAGCGTCTTTTAATTTCATGGCTGCAGTCACCATCTGCAGTGATTTTGGAGCCCCAAAAAATAAAGTCTGACACTGTTTCCACTGTTTCCCCATCTATTTCCCATGAAGTGATGGGACCAGATGTCATGATCTTAGTTTTCTGAATGTTGGAAGTGAGAAATAGATTTAAGGGACTAGATCTGATAGACAAAGTACCTGATGAACTATGGACGGAGGTTCCTGACATTGTACAGGAAACAGGGATCAAGACCATCCCCATGGAAAAGAAATGCAAAAAAGCAAAATGGCTGTCTGGGTAGGCCTTACAAATAGCTGAGGAAAGAAAAGAAGCAAAAAGCAAAGGAGAAAAGGAAAGATATTCCCATCTGAATGCAGAGTTCCAAAGAATACCAAGAAGAGATAAGAAAGCCTTCCTCAGCAATCAATGCAAAGAAATAGAGGAAAACAACAGAATAGGAAAGACTAGAGATCACTTCAAGAAAATTAGAGATACCAAGGGAACATTTCATGCAAGGATAGGCACAATAAAGGACAGAAATGGTATGGACCTAACAGAAGCAGAAGATATTAAGAAGAGGTGGCAAGAATACACAGAAGAACTGTACAAAAAAAGATCTTCACGACCAAGATAGTCACGACGGTGTGATCACTCACCTAGAGCCAGACATCCTGGAATGTGAAGTCAAATGTGCCTTAGAAAGCATCACTATGAACAAAGCTAGTGAAGGTGATGGAATTCCAGTTGAGCTATTTCAAATCCTGCAAGATGATGCTGTGAAAGTGCTGCACTCAATATGCCAGCAAATCTGGAAAACTCAGCAGTGGCCACAGGACTGGAAAAGGTCAGTTTTCATTCCAATCCCAAAGAAAGGCAATGCCAAAGAATGCTCAAACTACTGCACAGTTGCACTCATTTCACATGCTAGTAAAGTAATGCTCAAAATTCTCCAAGCCAGGCTTCAGCAATACGTGAACCATAAACTTCCAGATGTTCAAGCTGGTTTTAGAAAAGGCAGAGGGACCAGAGATCAAATTGCCAACATTCGCTGGATCATAGAAAAAGCAAGTTATATGTAAAATTCCCAAATATTTGAAAAGTATGCAAGACACTACTAAGGAACCTATGAGTCAAAGAAGCAGTCAAAAGGACAGCTAGAAAGTGTTTTGAATCAAATAAAAATTAGAACACAACAGATCAATATATCGAAAGGTGGGATACAGCAAAAGTATTGTTCAGAAAGATATTTTTAGTGTGAAATACTTATGTTAGAAAATTCTCAGATCAATCATCTAAGTTCTACCATAAGAAACTAAAAAAGAAGAACAAATTAAACCCAAAGCAAGAAAACACAAGGAAATAATAGTTAGAAATCCATGAAATTGAGAAGAGACACAAAACAGGGATAATCAAAGAAATCAGCCTGGTTCTTAGAGAAAATAGATGAAGTAGATAAACTTACAGACAGTCTGACAGGAAAAAAGATACAAATTACCAATAACAAGAGTGAAAAGGAGAATATCACAAAATATCCTACAGACATTTGAAGAATAATAAGGAAGAAAACAAACCACTGTATGCCTATAAATTTGACAACTTAAACCTTCTCCCGAAGAGCACTATAAACCCTGTGTCCTCACTGGGGAATTCTACCAAACATTTAAGGAATAGATGGTAGCAGTTCTACACAAAGCCTTAAGAAAATATAAGAAGAGGGAATCCTCAACTCGTTTCATGAGGACAGCATTGCTCTGAGGCCAAAACCAGATTGCGTACAAGACAGCGATTTGACATTTACAAGATCAAAGCAAGTTGATCACCATGATGTGTCTATTGTGTATGTCGTAACCTCATAGCTTATCTATCTGATAACCGGAAGTCTATGCCTTTTAATCCACTTCTTTTATTTTGTGCATCCTCCCAATCACCTCCTCTCAGTTTATCACTTGTTCTCTGTACCCATGAACCTATTTCTGTTTTGTTTTGTTAGTCCATTTGTTTTATTTTGTAGATCCCACATATAAATGAAATCATGTGGTATTTGTCTTTCTCTGACTGACATTTTACTTTGCATAATATCCTCTAGGTGCATCAATGCTGTCCTGAATGGAAAGATTCCATTCCTTTTATGACTGTGTAATATTCCATTGTATACATACCACATCTTTTTCATCCATTACTACCCTCAGGCGGCTTCCATACTTTGTTGTTCAGTCACTACGTCGTGTCCAACTCTTTGCAACCCCATGAACTCCAGCACACCAGGATTTCCTGTCCTTCACTATCTCCCAGAGCTTGCTCAAACTCATGTCCATTGAGTTGATGATGCCATCCAACCATCTCACCCTCTGTCGTCCCATTCTCCTCCTGCCTTCAGTCTTTCCCAGCATCAGGGTCTTTTTCAGTGAGTTGGCTCTTCGCATCAGGTGGCCAAAGTATTGGAGCTTCAGCTTCAGCTTCAGTCCTTCCAATGAATATTCAGAGTTGATTTCCTTTAGGATGGACTAGTTGGATCTCCTTGCAGTCCAAGGGACTCTCAAGAGTCTTCTCCAGCATCACAGTTCAAAAGCATCAATTCTTTGGTACTCAGCCTTCTTTATGGTCCAACTCTCACATCCATACATGACTACTGGAAAAATCATAGCTTTGACTAGAAGGACTTTTTTGTTGGCAAGGTAATGTATCTGCTTTTTAATACACTGTCTAGGTTTGCCATAACTTTTCTTCTAAGGAGCAAGCGTCTTAATTTCAGAGCTGCAACCACGGTCCACAGTAATTTTGGAGCCCAAAGGAAATAAAGTCTGTCACTGTTTCTATTTTTTGCCATGAAGTGATGGGACTGGATGCCATGATCTTCTTGTTTTGAATGTTGAGTTTTAAGCCAGCTTTTTCACTCTCCTCTTTCACCTTTATCAAGAGGCTCTTTAGTTCCTCTTAGCTTTCTGCCATTAGGTGGTGTCATCTGCATATCTGAGGTTATTGATATTTCTCCTGGCAATCTTGATTCCATATTGAGCTTCATCCAGCCTAGTATTTCACATGATGTAGTATGCATATACATTAAATGATCAGGGTAACAATATACAGCCTTGACATTCTCCATTCCCAATTTTGAACCAGTTTATTGTTTCTTATCCGGTTCTGTTGCTTCTTGACCTCCATACAGGTTTCTCAGGAGACAGGTAAGGTGATCTGGTATTCCCATCTCCTTAAGAATTTTCCACAGTTTGTTGTGATCTACACAGTCAAGGGCTCTAGAGTAGTTGATAAAGCAGAAGTAGATGTTTTTCTGTACTTCTCTTGCTTTTTCTATGATCCAACGGATGTTGGCAATTTGATCTCTGGTTCCTCTTCCTTTTCTAAATCCAGCTTGTACATCTGGAAGTTCTTGGTTCACGTACTGTTGAAGTCTAACTAGGAGGATTTTGAGCATTACCTTGCTAGCTATTGTTAAAAAAAAAAAAAAATGCTGTAATGAAAAAAGTGCTGCACAAATCTTTCTGAATTAGTGTTTTGTTTTCTTTGGATTAATACCCAGAAGTAAAATTGCTGGATCATACGGTGGTTCTATTTTCCCCTAGGCTATGGCTCACTGTATTCATTTCTATACACTGTCTTTCGAAGTAGAAATTAACTGCTCTTTAAATGTTTATTGCAATTCACCTGTGAACCCACATAATCCTTATTCCGTTTGTGGGAGTTATTTGATTACTGATTCCATTTCATTACTAGTAGTCAGCATACTCACATTTTCTATTTCTTCTGGACTTAGTATTGGGAGAGTGAATGTTTCTGAGAATTTATCCGTTTATTCTAGGCTTTCCAACTTTGGATGTATAATTGTTCATAGTATTAGCTATGATCCTTTGTATTTTTGTGGTATTGGTTGTAACGTCTATTTTTTATTTCATTTACTTGTACCCTTTCTTTTGTTTCTTGATGAGTGTGGCTATATGTTTATCAATTTTATCTTTTCAATGAACCATCTCTTATCTTCATTGTTTTTTACTCAATTTCATTTATTTCTGCTCTGTTCTTTATTATTTTCTTCCTTGTACACATTTGGGGAGGGTTGTTCTTTTGTTGCTATGGGTGTAAGTTTAGTTGTTTACTTGAGACTTTCCTTGTTCCTGAGGTAAACCTGTGTGGCTTTAATCTCTCTTAGACTGCTTTTCCTGTGTTGCACAGATTTGAAACACACCATTTTCATTTTCATTAATCTTAAAAATATTTTTATATTTTTTTGATCTCTTCAGTGAATGACTGACTGTTTAGTAACATATTTTTTGGTTTCCATGTGGCATTTTTTTCCAGTTTTCTTCTGCGGTTGATTTGTGATTGGAAAAGATATTTGATCATAGATTCAAATGTAAGACCTAAACTCTAAGACTTTATGGGAAGAGATAGAAAATATTTATGAGTAACCAAAGATTGCTTTGAAAACCTTAGAAGCATTATCCTTTAAAGAAAAATAAATAAACCAGACTTCTTAAAATCTCAGAACTGCTGCTCTCAAACACATTGGAGAAAGAAAAAAAAAGCCATAGACTGGGATAAAATGTTTGCCAAGGACATTTCTGAATGGACTTCAAACTATGATAAACAAAGAATTCTTAAAACACAATATGAAAGAAGCAGCCCAATTTACAAAAAAAAGGGGGGAACATATTTGAATGGAATTTTTTCACCCAAGAAGAAATGTGAATGCCAGTGAAGTATATGAAATGTTGCTCAATATCATCAGTAATAACAGAAACTTAATTTAACACCATGATGAGAAACCACTAAAACCTATTAGAATGCCTGAAATTAAAAACAGTAACTAACAATTCCATATTTTGGTACGGATATGATGTATTTGAAACTCCAATACATTACTGTTAGGAATGCAAAGTGGTATGACCATTTTGGAACACAATTTAGCAATATTTTATACAGTTAAGCATCCACTTAAGGGTTCAATCCCTGGGTCAGGAAGATCCGCTAGATAAGGGCATGGCAACTCACTCCAGTATCCTTGCCTGGAGAATCCCGTAGACAGAGGTGCCTGGTGGGCTATGTTTCATAGGGTTGCAAAGAGTTGGACGTGACTGAGGGACTAACACTTCAAGGAATAACTCAGTGATCCAAGTCAAGTGCAAACATGTACAGATGGAAACCTCCATGAGAATGTTCATAGCATCCTTATCATAATCATCCCGCTCTGGAAACAAGCGAGAATTTCCTGTCAATTGGAACCTGCCGGGTTACAGTCTGTAGGGTCTCAGAGAGTCGGACAAGGCTGAGTGACTACCACCTCCACTTTTTCACTTGCATCTATTGCAGATTTAATCTCATAAGATATTCTCTTGAAGTCACTGCCCAGTCCAGCGCTTTTTGGTTTTGCTTTGTTTCCAAGTTCTGCAAAACCTATTCGTAGATCCTGAAGTCAAGCTAGAGTGTCATGATCTGTAATTTACTTCTGGAGAAGCAGAAAGAGAAAGTGAAGTCGGTCAGTTGTGTCCGACTCTTTGCAACCCTGTGGACTGTATCTCTGTCCATGGGATTCTCCAGGCAAGAGTACTGGCATGGGTTGCCATTTCCTTCTCCAGGGGATCTTCCCAACCCAGAGATCGAACCCAGGTTTGCCGCATTGCGGGCAGCCGCTTTAACCTCTGAGCCACCAGGGAAGTCTGGAGAAGCAGAGTAGAATGGGAAGTAGCAGAGCACACTGGTGTGAAGCTAAGTATTAACTTGAAACCTGATCTTGGGTCTGCGTGCTTGTATACTGCTTTACAACTTAAAAATTGTTTCCTGATCTCTTGATTGTAGTCCAAAATGTTTGGAAAACGCTGTCCTAATTACATTGGCCTTTGTATTTCTTGAACATCCCAATTCCTGTGTGTTTTTGCCATATGAAAACTTTTTTATTTTTTTCATAACTGGCTTCTTTTAAACTTTTAAATTTGAGCCCAACTATTACCTTCTCCAAAAGTCTTTACTATCTTTCTAAAAGAACAAGGTATGTAATTAGTCTCAGCATGAGCTGAAAAAAATCCTAGAGCTGAAGAATATCAAAAGTCACTTTTGAACTTACCCTGAATTTGTATCTGACAGTCAGACCTTTTCAAAACTTGTCAGCACTGGGGAAAAAAAAATGTAGAGAAGTCAATAAACTATAATGATTGTCTGTTCCTAGTAGAAAAACATTATTAGATCCCTCTAAATCTGTTTCCCTGGAAGTTGAATGCACAAATAAAGTCTTTTTTTTTTTTTTTTTTCTAATTAACACCCTGCCTTTCATTCCTTGCTTCTTTCTTCCCACTGGTAATTATTACTTTGCACTAGATTTTTGCTCCTATGTGAAGCAGATTTCCATTAATTTTGGAATTTCTCCACTTTTCAGTGGTCAAATGTGACTATCCAGTTGTTGAACATGGAATGATATTATCGGGATTTAGAAGAAAATTTTACTACAAAGCGCAAGTTGTATTTAAATGTAACCAGGGTTTTTACCTTCATGGCAGCAGCACAATTGTCTGTAATGCAAACAGTGTTTGGGAGCCCAAGTTACCAACGTGTACTAAAGGTACGAAGGTGTCTTTCTCCTTATTGGGTTTTTTTTTTTTTTTTGACAATAAATTTCAATGATACAGAATAACAGAAAAGAAACACTTTTGGTGCTCATATCTGTCTTATAGCCATTTCCATGTTACATGCATGCCAACTAATTCACGAAGAAAGCTGCTGTTTTGATCTTTCTGTGCTTTTATAGGCTCTTAAAATGTGATGTATGTACATCACAGATGCATACATTTCTCTTGTTCAGCATCTTTACATGTAAAATGGATAGGAAAAATTTTTCAGTGTAAATTAAAGCAATTGCATTTTTACATAAATAAGTGTGTAAATGAACAGAAAGTGGTAAATTCCAAGTAATTCAATGAGTTTATATTTTTGTTTTCCAGTGCCAGTTGCTGTTCCTACTGAGCCTTCAACTACCCATGCTTCAGGTTTCATAAAGTCCTGCTCATATTTGTCAATATCCTTTAAATTCTTTGTGAATTTTCAAAATCTTTTAAATGTCTGGTGACTTACACTCGCTGTAATTTTTGGTCATAGAAGGAGGGAGAATGCATTCACAACCATTTTTGTACTTAGTCTAAAATTACTTACTAAACCAGACGTGTAAACTTAGGTAATGTGTATAAACTTGTGTACGTACACGCGTGATGATGGGGTGCCTCCCTCACTGTGTGATAGCAAAGTTACAATGGGATGCATTTAAAGCACTGAGCACAGCGCCTCGTGTCTAGAAAGCTCTTAAACAGAGCTCACCTGATGCCCAGTTTCACTGTAATTAGTATTAGTGTAGAGGAAGATCCACAGCTTCTGTTTTTTAACATGTATGTTTTCTGTATCATCAACATTGATCATTTATTCATTTTAAAAGTGACCTGTTGACACCTGTACAGAGTATCATCTGGGTCCAGGAATGTGTTTCATTTTCCTGCCAATAAGGAATTTGGTTCTTTTTAAATAGTGTAATTTTAACTGAGGAATTTCTGCTGTCTTCAGAACAAGACTGGTGTTTCTACTCCTCACCCCCAACATCCGCCAACCCATGCAATTATTATTTTTCTCTTTACTTGGCTTTTTTGTGTGTGTGTGGCAGCGGAAAATAAGTTTTATAACAACTGAAGGGCAGGAAAAGTCCCTACTTACTGAGATGAAATAGAGACTTCCTGGCAGCGACCACTGATCAGCTACTCTTCCTAAGACTTGAACGACTATTTTGATATTTCCTGACTTCAGGGCTGCTGTCTCTTCTCTTTGGTTGCGGCAGAAGCAAGAGACAAGGGAAAGAGTGGGAAGACAGCATTTTTATGATTTATTACTTGTTACCTTCTACATAATACAAAGCTATAGTGAACATTCTTATGCGTACAATTTCATGTACTTGTATACATACATTTAGGTTAACTTCCCAGAAGTAGAATAACATAGTTTGGAAAATACATTTATTTTTCATTTTGAGAAATAATCTTTTAAAAAATGAAAAATCAAAATCAATTCTATATTTTGTACTGATGAGACTGATGAATTAAATTTATTTTTCCAGGTCCTCGTCCAAATACAAGTACAGTGCCAAGCTCGACAGGTCCGGTACCTCTTTATCCTGTCTACATAGCTAGAGCTCAATAAGGTGATGGGTGAAAAATGATATCCTGTGCTAATTTTGCATTTTTAATTATCAATGAAGCTGAATTTTTTAATCTACTTTCACTGATTTTTGGACCTCTGTTCATTTTTTCTGTGTGGTTTCAGAAGTATTTTCTTGTTAACTTATCAGAACTCATTGTAAGTTAAAGCCCTTTTAACATGAAGTGGAATTTTCTTTTAGGTTTTTTTGTCTTATTTTACTAGTCACTTGTATAAAATTGTAAGATTTTATACTATTGAATATAGATTGCTGCCGGGAGCCGGTGAGGCATTCCGCTCGTGACAAAGGTCATGAGGAAGGAGGCTCAGCATACGCAAAGGCGGGATCGAGCCTCAGGAGTCCGCCCGGATATTCTCAAGCATTTTCCCCCCAAAAAACCAGAGTCTGCCTACTTTATTGCTTTGTGCTCTCACCTCTGACTTTACTGGGGTCTGTCCCCCACCACCATCTCGCTCTCTCTCTGTCAAAGAGTTAACTTACAGCTCCAATTAATAAAGTTCCTGGGCAATTAGGAGTGTTTAAATCCAAACCCCTCAGATGGCTCTCTAACTCGCCTGACAAGTTTACCCGGACTCCTGCAGCTATGCATACGATTGTTTACGGTCTCCTAGCCTCCAGAGGCACAGGAAGCTTAAGATATTCAAATAGCTTAGAGCCTCTCAGAGAGTTAAAAACTGTCAGAATAAACTAGTAAAGGATTTCATTGATGAGTCAATGCTTGTTGCCAAGTTTTCACATCCCCTGAATTGTATCCTTGAATGTGTATTAATTAATAGTTGGTATATAGAAAAAAATAAGTAGTGGCCTTGGTGTTAGTAACTTTAGACCCTTAAGGTAATAAATTCTTTTCTTTGTTGTAAGCCCATTACACATCTGCCCTATAGGAATGCAATTTTATCTTTGGAAGATGGCGCCAAACCTTAAAATAATTACTCTTAGAGAAAATAAGTCTTTGTTGATAAGTCCTTGTCAAGAGTCATAAAATGTTAGTAGGCCTTCTGGCCAGAAGATGATGTAAATCACCTAAACCATTTGTATACGATAAATTTGCAGGAAAGAAACCCTGGTTTTTGATAAGACTCAAAGACTGCTGACTTTGCATCCCCTATTATCCTCTATGTGTAACTCAGGGTATAAAAGCCCCTGTTAAAAATAAAGCTACGGGCCTTGCTCACCAACGCTTGGTCTCCCCATGTCATTCTTCCCTTTAACTTCCAGCTGAGTCTCCATCTGGAGCGCTGGAACCCACCACGCTTACTAATTATGCCTGGGCTTCTAAGACCCACTCGAGAAGGTGTCTAGGGTGAGACACCTTCCGCTATTCGAGAGGGCGCCTGCCTACATAAGTGGTGCAAACTTCTTGTCTTGAAGTTTTATTGGTCTCCCGCGTAAACCAAGCTACTCAGCCTCTTTTCTCCACTGAATTTTCCTACTGAGCTATCCTCATTCTATTATTCTTTATATCTCTAATTAGCATATAAATAGTCGCCTAGGCCGTCTCTCCTTCGAATACCCTGGATCAGCTGGGGCTGGTCCCCAGCAGATTGCTTTATAACTTTTAATTACAAAGTAGTATCTAACATACATTTGTAAGATTTGTCCTTATTTATTGAAATGAAATGGAGGTTTTCTGGCAGGGACAGGAACTGATCAGCTACTCTTCCTAAGACTTGAGAGACTATTCTGATATGGTGGAAGGAATTATCTTCCTGACTTCAGAGCTGCTGTCTCATCTTCTTTTCTTTGGTTGCAGCAGAAGCAAGAACAAGAGAGAGTAGGAAGACAGGATTTTTATAATTTATTATTTGTTACCTTCTACATAATACACAGCTATATGGTGAACATTCTTATGCATACAATTTTATGTACTTATATAAATGTATATTTAGGTTAACTTCCCAGAAGTAGAATAACAGAATTGGGAAAATACATTTATTTTTCATTTTGAGAAATAATTTTTTAAAAACTGAAAAACCAAAATCAATTCTATAATTTTGTACTGATGAGACTGATGAATTAAATTTATTTTTCCAGGTCCTCGTCCAAATACAACCACAGTGCCAAGCTCGACAGGTTGAGTACCTCTTTATCTTATCTACTTGCTGCTGCTGCTGCTGCTGCTAAGTCGCTTCAGTCGTGTCCGACTCTGTGCGACCCCATAGGCAGCAGCCCACCAGGCTCCCCCATCCCTGGGATTCTCCAGGCAAGAACACTAAAGTGGGTTGCCATTTCCTTCTCCAATGCATGAAAGTGAAAAGTGAAAGTGAAGTTGCTCAGTCGTGAAAGTGAAGTTGCTCAGTCGTGTCTGACTCTTAGCGACGACATGGACTAAAGTCTACCAGGCTCCTCTGTCCATGTGATTTTCCGGGCAAGAGTACTGGAGTGGGGTGCCATCGCCTATCTACATAATTAGAACTTAATAAGGTGATGGGTGAAAATGATATCCTGTGCTAATTTTGCTTTTTAAATTATCAATGAAGCTGAATTTTTTATCTACTTTCACTCATTCTTGCACCTCTGTTCGTTTACCTATGTGGTTTCAGAAGTAATTATCTTGTTGACTTATCAGAACTCATTATATGCATTAAAACCCTTTTAACATGAAGTGGAATTTTCTTCTAGTTTTTTTCTTTGCCTTATTTTTACTAATCACTTGTATAAAATTGTAAGATTTTATACTATTGAATATAGATTGCTTTTTATAACTTTTAATTACAAAAGTAGTATCTAACATACATTTGTAAGATTTGCCCTTATTTATTGAAATGAAATGGAGGTTTTCTGGCAGGGACAGGAACTGATCAGTTACTCTTGCCTAAGAATTGAGAGACTACTTTGATGTGGTGGAAGGAATTGTCTTCCTGACTTCAGGGCTGCTGTCTTTGGCGTCTCTTCGTTTCAGCAGAAGCAAGAGACAAGAACAGTAGGAACAGCATTAGCCTGGGCAGACCTCACTCAGGGTCCTAGTGTGGCTTGGCTCACAAGTAACATCGTTTCTATAGGTTCCAGTTTCCCGTTGTTTAATGACTCGAAACAAATGTCACTTACTGCCTCTTGTTTGTTTTTTTCCTTCTGCCCTAACATTTTGAGGAAGTGAGAGGCATTATTCATATTAACATGATAACTGGAACATCATTTTATAATTCCTATAAACCTGGTACCCTCGCTGAGTTGACTCATTGAGTACCTTGGTGAGTGCTGTGAAGTTTTGTGGGGAAAGAGATTTTTTTTTTTTTGGTGGATGATATATAAAGATTGCGTATATTTACTCATTGACCCACCAATGTTTAATCACCTGTTCCTAATGGGAATAGGCACTGTGGTGACTATATTGATATGCTCTTTTGAAAGAGTTGACTGTAAGCATTTCATAAAGCATTTATAAAACACTGATCCAGTTTAGTGTTTAAACGAAGACAGACTTGTGAGGGCAGGTTTATAAAGAAGATAAATTACAAAGACCTTTTTTAAAATATAAAAATCAAAATTCCTCATGAGAGGACATGAGTTAGAATTTTTATCATCAGAACATGAGTTTTTATCATCAGTTAGAAAAAGACTATGAAAAGGATCATTAGTGAAATGTAATGGCATAAAGTATATGTGACTGTGTGTGTGTGCTCAGTCGCCTCTGACTCTTTGTGACCCCGTTAACTGTAGCCTGCCAGGCTCTTCTGTCCATGGAATTTTCCAGGCAAGAATACCGAAGTGGATTGGCATTTCCTTCTCAAGGGCATCTTCCAGACCCAGGGACACCCGCATCTCTTTCGTCTCTTTCATTAGCAGATAGATTCTTTACCACTGTGCCACCTGGGAATCTTATGCCCTTCCAGGGACGTGTGATTATGTGATTATGTGTGTATGAAAAAATGTGGGCAAAATATGAGGTGAAAAAGAAACAATACAAAATCTGTAGCATGATACTATGCGGATGGTATTTTTAAAACATTATGTATGTATTCTGAATAGATGATCTTTGTGATTTATTATTTCTTAATTTCTAAGATTTCCATTATGTAATACAAAGCTATAGTAAACCTTTGTATGTATACATTCTTATGTACTTATGTTAATATACATTTTGGTTAACTTTCCAGAAGTAGAATAGCATAGTTTGGAAAGGATGTATGTTTTTCATTCCGAGAAGTCATTCATTTTGTGAAATAATCTTAAAGAGTGAAACATCAAAATTAAATCTATAATTTTGTATTGATGAAATGAGTGAATTAAATCCAATCAATTTTTCCAGGTCTTCGTCCAGCTACAACTGCAACATCAAGTCATACAGGTTCAGTACCTCTTTATCTTACTAACATTGGTTAGAATTTAATAAGGTGATGAGTGAAAATGATGTAATATACTAATTTACATTTTTAAATTATCAGTAAAGCTGAATTTTTTATCTGCTGTCGTGTATTTTGGTACTTTGTTCATTTTTCTATGAAGTTTCTGAAATCTTTTTTTGGTCAATTTATTATTTAAGCTCTTTTAACATGAAGTGGAATTTTCTTCTAGGTTTTTTCTTTGCCTTATTTTACTAGTCAGTTTTCTTTTAAGATTTTATTCTATTTCCTATAGATTGCTTTCTGCAGCTTTTAATTATATAAGTAGATACTAATAGGAAAAATGAAAGTTGAAAGTTAGTCACATCATCGTGTCCACTCTGTGCAGCCCCATGGACTGTAGCCCACCAGGCTCGTCCGTCCGTGGAATTCTCCAGGCAAGAGTACTGGAGTCGGTTGCCATTACCTTCTCCAGGGGATCTTCCTGACCCACGGATCAAATGTGGGTCTCCTGCATTCCAGGCGGATTCTTTACCATCTGAGCTAATTGCAAACGTTGCAAAAGCATACAGAGTAAAAGATTAGTTCTCCACCTCTTTCTCTGATCTATTATCTAAGCTAATATCTTTAGAGTTTAGGGTGTCTTTTTAATCTATTTCTACACATCAGCATTCTTATTTCTATACATATTTTAGCATTTTTTTCTTTTTTATCCAAAAATGTCATTATGCTGTTCATATTTTTCTGAAATTTGCACTTTTTCCATTTGAACTGGAGCTGTAGTTAGATTTATTCCCATCTTTTTAAATGATGATTTTAACATGTACCATATTTCACTCAACTATTATCTCAGTGGTAATTTATGAGTGCAGAATTTTTACATTAATAGGAAGTTGGATGCATTGATGTTTTCCCTAATGACTATGAGTGTTGTGTCTCTCTTAAAAAAAGTTTCAGATCTTCTCCATGCTAAATTTTATAAATTTTCCACAATGTAACTGTGTGGTTGCATTAGATCACTGATTCATCTCACATTCTTTATGCCCTGGGAAATGAGATCGCGCTCCTCCTCATTCCACCGACCTTCATCCAGTTGTAGGGAATATGCTGTGCACAGGCCTGTACTATAATTAACAGGGCCTCTTTGAAAAATAAAAATGATTTTCTCATCACTCCCAGATGAAGGGCTGGGAGCAGTAAAAAGTACATTGTGGAAAGACATGTTGAAAACAAGATGTTGAAGTACTGATGAGAGAGATGGAAAACCATAGTGACTGTTCCCGTAACCAGAGCCTTGAGGGAGTTGCTGAGAAAGGGCGTCACTAGCTAAACAAAGTCATCAAAGGCCTGAAGGTTTGACACTGAGGACTGTGCATTGTTTATCTTTATCTGGGATCTGAGATTGTAAAGAACAGATATCTCTAGAGCATATCTGCAGAAGGAAGTAGAAGTTAAAAATAAAAGGCATGCGAGGATTAGGATCTGGGCTTTTGCCTGCGAAGGGCATCAGCCCCCTGATCCCCACTTTATGTCTGAGTCTTATTTTTCCTTATTCTTCTGCGGCACCACTCGCTCAGGTCAGTTCGTTGTTGGGCTGGTCCCGACACCAATAAGAAGCGCACCATTTGTTGAGTAAGTCATCTCCTTTCCAGCTGTGAAAGTGCCAGTTTTTATCACACGTTAAATTCATGTGTGATCTGGTCTTTCTGTTCCCTTGAATTCTGCCCATTCCTGCCCCAGCACCAAATCGATGTTTTGATTACAGCACAATGATACGTTTAATATCTGGCAGTACATTTCCTTTTCAGATGCCCAGGCTACTCTCTGTGTTAATTTTTCTAGACAAACTTCTGTTTTATTTTACTGACATTTTTAACTAGTTTAATTGTACATTTCAGTGGCATTAAGTATATTCACATTTTTGTGCAGCCATTACTACCATCTATCTCCAAATGCTTTTCATCATCTCAAAATGAAACATTATGCCTATGAAACAGTAACTCCCTTCTCCTTCCTCTAGCCCTGCTAAGCATTGCCTGTGTCTATGAGTTTCACTGTTCGAGGTGCCTCACAGAGTTGGAATCACTTCTGGTTTATTTCACTTCACATAATGTTTTCAAGGTTCATCCACCTTGTAACATGTATCAGAACTGTATTACTTTTGTAACTTTATAATATTCCATTATATAAACCACATTTCCTTAATTCTTTCATTTGTTGAAATCTTGGTTTGTTCCCACCTGTTGGATATTCTGAATAACGCTGCTCTGAACATCGGCATTCAAGTATCTGAGTCCCTATTTTTAATTTGGTGGTTATGTACCTAGGAATAAATTGCTGGGTTATATAGTAGTCTTATGTTTATTTTTTTTGAGGAACAGCCATAAAGTCTTCCACAGCAGCTGACTATTTTATGTTCCCTCCAGTGATGCATAAAAGTTCTGATTTCTCCATCTTTTTGCCAGCACTTGTTATTTCCTGTTTTTTTTATACAATCCATACCAATATATGAGAAGCAGTATCTCACTGGTTTTCTTTGCATTTCTACAATTCTTAGTGATTGATTATCTCTTCATGTGCATATTGTTGGTCTTTTCTGTATCTTCTCTGGAGAAATGTCTGTTCAAGTCCTTTGCCCAATTTTGAAATGGATCTTTTTTCAATTTTTAAAAGCTCATAATATATGTTGAAGGTTAGTCCCTTATCAGATATATAATGCAGTTGTTCCCTCCCATTCTGTGGACTGCTCTCTCTCTGATGACAGTGTCCCTTTTTAAACATCAGTGTTTGGTTTCGATGAAACCCGGTGTGTCTGGGCTTTTGGTGTCACTTCCGAGAAATCACTGCCAGACCCCACATCCTGAAGCTGTCCTCCGTGTTCTCTAAGAGTTTTGTAATTTTAGCTCTTAAGTTCGTGGTTCATTTTTGTTCCTTTCTTCTTTTCCTCTCTTCACTTGTGCTCTGATGACTATATTTAGTGTTATATTGGGTTCCTTACTCTTTCCTATGGGTGTATCTATGATAGAGTTTTGTTTCATGATTCTCATGAGATTTAAAAATATCCAACATATGGTTATTTTAGTTGCTAAACTCTTAATTTCGAACTAATTCTAACAACGCTGAATTTTTACTCCATCCCATCATGTTTAATGTTTGTCCCATCATATTTTTGTTTTGCTCATCTTTTAACTATTTATGGCGGATATAGATGATTTTACTGTAGCAGGGCTAGTACTGGCTGACTCATTGGTAGAGCTGGGGAAACAGGCTGTTGGCCTCAGAGCAGGTGTCAGCCTTCTGGTCCATAGGGCTGTGGCCTGGAGGGTCCTGGTGAGCTGGTCATATCCTGACGTAGCTGACTATAGTGTCAGGGTGTCCTGGAGCTGTTGCTGTCCTGCTGCTGGATGGGGTCTGACCTTTGGGAAGCTGGCTGAGGGGCTGAGAGTTGCTGGAGCTGGTATCAGGCTGCAGTTGGTGGGGCTGCTGCCCATGGGGTTCCAGGACTCGTGCTGGCCCACTGCTGAGGAAAGCCAGGGACTAAGGTCTGACTGCAGCGTACTGGGTCAGGTCCTGGACCATCTGGAGGGCAAGGATGGGTCCCGGAGGATACAAGATGACACTTCCCTGCTTGTGGGTGGTGTTGTGTTACCACCCCAAAAACTGCTCAGTCTGCAGTTTTGAGACCATTGTGCCCACCTTCCTGGGGGGAAGGGTCATATCACAGTCTTGGTGCTAATAAGATAGAGTGAGAATTTCAAAATGATGCTTGTCAGCACCAGAGTCTTTGTGGTATGAGTTCCTAACAGTGGCTACTGCCAGCCTCTGGTCCCCAGAGTGAGTCCTCGCTGTCCTATGCCTCTCCAAGATCAGCAAGTAGATCTAAGCTGAGATCTTTGCAAGTTGCTGCTTTGGCCCTGGGTCTCAAGAGTATATGACATTTTATTTGCACCCTTCAGAGTGGAGTCTCTATTTCCTAAAACTCCCTGGACCTCCCAAAAGTATGCCATGCTGGCCTTCAAAGCCAACATTCTGGGGTGAGGGGTGCTTGTCCCAGTGCAGGACCCCCAGGCTGGGGAATCCCATGTGAAACTCAGACCCCTCCTTCTGTGGGGAGAGCTTCTGCAATTGTAATGGTCGCCAAGTTTGTGGGTCAGCTCCCCAGAGTCACAGTTACTGTTTATACTATGCCTCTGGTCCTCTTTCCTGTCTCACATTGGTTCCTTCTTTATATCTTTCATTGTAAAGATCATTTATGCTAGTTTTCAGGTCATTTTCATCCATTTGTTGTTCAGTTGCTAAGTCGTGCCTGACTCTTTGCAGCCCCATGGACAGCAGGATGCGAGGCTTCCCAGTCCTTCACCGTCTCCTGGAGCTTGCTCAAATTCATGTCCGTTGAGTCGGTGGTGCTATCCAACTGTCTCCTCCTCTGTTGCCCACTTCTCCTCCTGCCCTCGGTCTTTCCCAGCATCAGGGTCTTTCCCAGTGAGTCAGCTCTTCACATCAGGTGGCCAAAGGATTGGAGCTTCATCTTCAACATCAGTCCTTCCAGCAAATATTCAGGGTTTGTTTCCTTTAGGACTGACTGGTCTGCTCTCCTTGCAATCTAAGGGATGCTCAAGAGTCTTACCACAATTCAAAAGCATCAACTCATAGGTGCTCAACCTTTTGGGGAGCTTCTCTGTTGGCTCAGACTGTAAAGAATCTGCCTGCTGGAGACTAACACCTTCAACTTTCACTTCATGACCTTTGTGGTCAACTCTCACATGCATACAGGGCTACCGGCAAAGTTCTGACTATACAGACCCTTGTTGGCAAAGTGATATCTCTGCTTTTTAATACACTGCCTAGGTTTGTCATACCTTTCCTTCCAAGGAGCAAGCATTTTTAATCCCAGGGCTGCAAGCACTATCTGCACTGACTTCGGAGCCCAAGAGAAGAAAAGCTTCCACTGCTTTCCCATCTATCTGCCATGAAGAGATGAGACCAGACGCCTTGATCTTAGTTTTTTGAATGTTGAGTTTTAAACCAGCTTTTCCACTCTCCTCTTTCACACTTATCAAGAGGCTCTTTAGTTCCTCTTCACTTTCTGCCATTAGAGTGGCATCATCTGCACATCTGAGGGTGTTGATATTTCTCCCAGAAATCTTGATTACAGCTTGTGATTCATCCAGCCAGACATTTCTCATGATGTACTCTGCATAGAAATTAAATAAACAGTGTGACGAGTCTTTTTATTCTATTGCCTTCCTCTATTTCTTTGCATTGTTTACTTATGAAAACTTTCTTATCTCTCCTTGCTATTCTCTGGAACTCTGCATTCAGATGGGTGTATCTTTCCATTTCTCCTTTGTCTTTTGCTTCTCTTCTTTTCTCAACTATTTGTAAAGCCTCCTCAGACAATGACTTTGCCTTCTTGCATTTCTTTTGCTTTGGGATGGTTTTGGTCACCACCTCCTGTGCAATGTTTGGAACCTCCTTCCGTACCTCTTCAGAACTCTATATACCAGATCTAATCTCTTTAATAAAAAATGACAGGATGATCTCCGTTTGTTTCCAAGGCAAACCATTCAACATCATGGTAATCCAAGTCTATGCCCCAACCACTAATGCTGAAGAAGCTGAACAATTCTTTGAAGACCAATAAGACCTTCTAGAACCAACACCAAAAAAAAAAAAAAACAAAAAAACACAGGTGTCCTTGATTGGAATGCAAAAGTAGGAAGCCAAAAGATACCAGGAGTAAAAGGCAAGTTTAGCCTTGGAGTACAAAATGAAGCAAGGCAAAGGCTAACAGAGTTTGGTCAAGAGAACACACTGCTCATAGCAAACACCCTCTTCCAACAACACAAGAGAGGATTCTACACATGGACATCACCAGGTGGTCAGTACTGAAATCAGGCTTCCCTGGTGGCACAGCTGGTAAAGAATCCGCCTGCAATGCGGGAGACCTGGGCTCGATCCCTGTGTCATGAAGATCCCCTGAGAAGGGAATGGCAACACACTCCAGTGTTCTTGACTGGAGAATCCCAAGGACAGAGGAGCCTGGTGGGCTGTAGTCCATGGGACTGCAGAGTCGGACACAACTGAGCAACTAGCACACATCCAGTTTCCCAAGATTCATTTTTAAAAGACTGTCCTTTCACCATCAAATTTCCTTAGTACCCTTGTGAGCTGTCATTTGACCATAAAAGTGAAAGTTTATTTCTGGGGTCTCTTTTTTTTTTTTCAATTGAAATATAGCTATTTTACAGTATTATATTATTTTCAGGTGTACAACATAGTGATTTTTTTATTTTTAAAGCTCATACTCCATTTAAAGTTATTCCAAAATAATAGCCATATTTCCCTGTGCTGTACAATATATCCTGCTGTGTCTGGGCTCTGCATTCTGTTGTATTGGTCCGTGTGTTTTTCCTCTGTGATTATACAGTTTGTTTTGATTATTGTAGTTTTTTAAGTAAATTCTGAAACTAGAAAAAGTGAGTCTTTTCAACTTTGCATTTCCTTATCGGGAGATTTTCTTGTCTATTCTACCCCCTTGAGATTCCATATAAATTACAGGTTTAATTTGTCTCTTTATGAAAAACGCATTTTCAGTATGGTCAAAGGGTTGCATTTAATCTGTATATTGGTTTGTATGGTATTAACATGTTTAGAATATTGTCTTCCAATCCATGAATGCAGGATTTGCGTTCATATTTTTATGTCTTCTTCAATTTCTTTAAGCAATGCTTTGTAGTTCAGTGTGCAAGTCTTTCACCTCTTAGGTTACTTTTATCCCTCTTGTATTTTATCCGTCTTGATGCTACTTTATTGGGTTTTTTTTTAATTTTATTTTTGATTGTTGTAGCTCAGCTGGCAAAGAATCTGCCTGCAATGTAGGAGACCTGGGTTCGATCCCTTGGTTGGGAAGATCCCCTGGAGAAGGGAAAAGCTACCCACTTCAGTATTCTGGCCTAGAGAATTCCATGGGCTGTGTAGTCCATGGGGTCGCAAAAAGTTGGGAACGACTAAGTGACTCACACTTTCACTTTTAGATTGTCCATTGGTAGTGTATAGAAATGCAACTGATTTTTATTTGTTGATTTTGTAGCTTCCAGCTTTGTTGAATTAATTTTTCTAATAGGTTTGTGTGTATTTGTGCATTTGTATGTATGTATAATCTTTAGAGTTTTCCACTTAAAAGATTATTTAATGTGGAACAAGATCATCTTATTTCTTCTTCCCCAGTTTGGATGCTTTTTATTGCTTTTTCTTGCCTAATTGCTCTGATTAGGCAAGAAAAAGAAATTAAAATATCATTTTATATTGATAGAAATGGCAAACGTGGGCATCCTGTATTGTGACTTAAGGGAAAAAAATCAATCTTTTACTACTGAGTATGGGTCTTCCCAGATGGCTCACAGGCAAAGAATGCAGGAGACACAGGTTTAATCCCTGGGTTGGGAAGATCCCCTGGAGTAGGAAATGGCAACCCACTCCAGTATTCTTTCCTGGGAAATTCCATGAACAGAGGAGCCTGGCGGGCAACAGTCTGCGGGGTCTCAAAGAGTCAGACACGACTGAGTGAGCACAAAAGCACTATTGAGTACGTTGTTAGCTACAGGTTTTTCATAAATGGTCTTTATTGTGTTGAATTTCATTCTATTGCAGATAAACTTTTAAATGATATTTAAGCCATCTTACATCTTTTAATTTTAAGTGAAATCACATTAAATTCATAGCTAATTTTGGCATTATAGTAATGATAAATTTGCTTTCTGTACCACATAATATTATCCTAGGAAATGTTGATGGATAGGAAGAAGAATGCTTTGACATTGAATATAAATTTATGATTTTATAACACTAGCTTTAAAGAGAAGCATTAATATAATTCATGCAGGGGAAAATGAAATTAGGGATTTAATTTAGAAACAAATCAAACCCCTTAAATTTATAGATCTTTTAACCTTTATAATTTTCTTCTTCTACCCTTTTTCTTATACCAATTTTTTCTTCTTTTTTCAGCATATGTCTCTCCAACTGTTGACTTAGAGCCTGAATATTTTGAGGACTTCGGTATTATTTTGGTTATAAATAACCTTGCATTGTGAAACCCTAGTGTTCTACATGAAACTATTTCAATGATCTGTAATTAGAGAAGAAACATCGTGTCACATATTGGTGGTTATTGACATACATTATTATTTTAATAGTGCAAATCCCGTGACCAATGTAAGTAGCATTATGTGTAGACATGTAGATAACACAGTTTTCAAGATGTGTCCCAATTTAGGATTTCCAATGGGATGATGTAACTTTCTTAAATGCTATGGTCATGTGTACATTAAAATGTATTGCTTGCCATTTGATAGAGTTATTTTGTGATGGAGATTTGTAGATAGATTTTCTTTCTGTTGCTATGTTGTATACACAAGCCTCATGGACAAGTGAAATACTTTTTCTACAACAGGCAGGAGTTGCCCACTATATCTTTTCTCACATAACTCACATAATTCTTAAACAATATATGTTTAAGAGCTTGGTGAATTATAGTGGTGACAGTTAAATGAAATATAAATATTTCTTGATAAGAAAATGAAGAGAAATAGCTATTATTTTTCTTTACGTTAGACTAGTTTAGTCAGGTTAATCTTTTTATAAACTGCAGTTGAGGCTTGTTACATTTTCCCCTCTGAAAACTGTGGCCAGACTGCCACTGCCACTCTGCAGGGCTGTCTTCAAAGGCTACTCTTGCTGCTGTTCAGTCACTCAGTCGTGTTTGACTTTTTGCGACCCCCTGGACTGCAGCACGCAGGCTTCCCTGTCCATCACCAACTCCCAGAGTTTGCTCAGACTCACGTCCATTGAGTCAGTGATGCTATCCAAGTGTCTCATCCTCTGTCGTCCCGTTCTCTTCCTGCCTTCAACCTTTCCCAGCTCCAGGGTCTTTTCCAAGGAGTTGGCTCTTTTCATCAGGTGGCCAAAGTATCGGAACTTCAGCTTCAGCATCAGTCCTTCCAATGTATAATCAGTGTTGGTTTCCTTTGGGATTGACTGGTTGGAACTCCTTGCTCTCTAAGGGACTCTCAAGAGTCTTCAACACCATAGTTTGAAGGCATCAAACTTAGGCACTCAGCCTTTTTTATTGTCCAGCTCTTACATCCATGCATGACTACTGGAAAAACCATAGCTTTGACTAGACGGACCTTGGTAGGCAAAGTAATGTCTCTGCTTTTTAATAAGCTGTCTACGTTTGTCATTGTTTTACTTCTAAAGAGCAAGCGTCTTTAACTTCATGGATGCGGTCACTGTCCACAGCGATTCTGGAGCCAAAGAAAAAAAAACCTGTCACTGTTTCCATTGTTTCCCCATCTATTTGCCATGAAGTGATGGGAACAGATGCCATGATCTTCATCCTCTGAATATTGAGTTTTAAGCCAGCTTTCTTCACTTTCCTCTTTCACCTTCATCAAAAGGCTGTTTAGTTCCCCTTAGCTTTCTGCCATAGGATGGTGTCATCTGCATATCTTAGGTTATTGATATTTCTCCCCACAATCTTGATTCCAGCTTCTGCCTCATCCAGCCTGGCATTTCACATGATGTCCTCTGCATGTAAGTTACATAAGCAGGGTGACAAGATACAGCCTTGACGTACTGCTTTCCCAATTCTGAACCAGTCCATTGTTTCATGTCTGGTTCTAATCATTGCTTCTTAACCTGCATACAGATTTTGCAGGAGGCAGGTAAGGTGGTCTGGTGTTCCCATCTCTTGAAGAATTTTCCATGATTTGTTGTGATCCGCACAGTCAAAGGCTTGAGAGTAGTCAGTGAAGCAGAAGTAGATGATTTTTCCTATACTTTTTCTATGATCTAATGGATGTTGGCAATTTGATCTCTGGTTCCTCTGCCTTTCTCTAAATCCAGCTTGTACATCTGGAAGTTCTCGGTTCACATACTGTTGAAACCTGACTTGAAGGATTGTGCGCATTACTTTGCTAGCATGTGAAATGAGGACAATTGTGTGGTAGTTTGAGCATTCTTTGGCATTGCCTTTCTTTGAGACTGGAATGAAAACTGACCTTTTCCAGTCTTGTGGCCGCTGTTGAGTTTTCCAAATTTGCTGGCATAGTGAGTGCAGCACTTTCACAGCATCTTGTAGGATTTGAAATAGCTTAACTGGAATTTCATCACCTCCACTAGCTTTGTTTGTAGTGATACTTCCTAAGGCCCACTTGACTCCAGGATGTCTGGCTCTAGGTGAGTGATCACACCGCTGCAGTTTTCCAGGTCATTAGCATCTTTTTTTGTATAGTTATTCTGTGTATTCTTGCCACCTCTTCATATCTTCTGTTTCAGATGCTAATACTTCATAATATTTATGGAATAAAAAGAGCAGGACCTAACATGACATTTTGTGGTCTGAGTTTTAGATAATACAAATAATGGTAGTTTAGAAGCAGAGGTGCTACTGATAGACATTTCTGAGAATTACCATTTGGTAATATATTTATTGTTCTCTGGATAGTTTTTTAAAAATGCATGTTTACATTTTGGTGTGTAATTTTTATCCATGTGCCCTGATGTTTCATCTGCATTATTAGAGAAAATCTCCTTATAATTAGGACTGTATCTTAATTCCAGGGACAGGGAAATAGAGGGGTGATGATAAGATAAAGCTATCATTTGTGAAGATGGCAAATAGCATATGTTTGATAGACTTATAGAACTTCATTATGGTTTATTAAACAATCACACTTTTGGGGGAAAAGTATGTAAAATTCCTAACAAAATCATAGGGAATAGACTTAATCAGATCAGATCAGATCAGATCAGTCGCTCAGTTGTCTCCTACTCTTTTCGACCCCATGAATTGAAGCACACCAGGCCTCCCTGTCCATCACCAACTCTCGGAGTTCACTGAGACTCACGTCCATCAAGTCAGTGATGCCATCCAGTCATCTCATCCTCTGTCATCCCCTTCTCCTCTTGCCCCCAATCCCTCCCAGCATCAGAGTCTTTTCCAATGAGTCAACTCTTCGCATGAGGTGGCCAAAGGACTGGAGTTTCAGCTTTAGCATCATTCCTTCCAAAGAAATCCCAGGGCTGATCTCCTTCAGAATGGACTGGTTGGATCTCCTTGCAGTCCAAGGGACTCTCAAGAGTCTTCTCCAACACCACAGTTCAAAAGCATCAATTCTTCGGCACTCAGCCTTCTTCACAGTCCAACTCTCACATCCATACATGACCACAGGAAAAACCATAGCCTTGACTAGACGAACCTTTGTTGGCAAAGTAATGTCTCTGCTTTTGAATATGCTATCCAGGTTGGTCATAACTTTCCTTCCAAGGAGTAAGTGTCTTTTAATTTCATGGCTGCAGTCACCATCTGTAGTGATTTTGGAGCCCAGAAAAATAAAGTCTGACACTGTTTCCACTGTTTCCCCATCTATTTCCCATGAAGTGATGGGACCGGATACCATGATCTTCATTTTCTGAATGTTGAGCTTTAAGCCAACTTTTTCACTCTCCACTTTAACTTTCATCAAGAGACTTTTTAGTTCCTCTTCACTTTCTGCCATACGGGTGGTGTCATCTGCATATCTGAGGTTATTGATATTTCTGAACTATAATTGGGTAAAATGTTTTAAAACAATTTTCTTCTAATCTACTGAATTCTAATTGTTCCCGCTACCTTACTGAATAACCTAGGATGGTAGTTGCAGCACACAATGTTAAAATGCAAGGGTCCTGTTAAGAATTTCAAAAGGAATATATTTTGAAAAGTTCTGTGGTCAGAATGACATGGATGCACTTGCAGTCATGCTAAAACTAGATTGATAATTTTTTCTTCACTGTAATTATAGCGGATCTACACATTAAGATTCAACAGCTATTTGGAGACACCTACGTGCTCAATTATCATCAAAGTGTTTTTGTTTTTCCCAGATGCAGCAGTCATTGCTGTGATTATTCTTTCTGTACGTAAGTATTCCAAACTTTGATACCACTTAAATCAAGATATCACTCTGAAGAAGTGCATTAATTTTTTAGTGATTTTTCATTTCTTTAGTTTTAATATTGTGAAATTAAGTAAACCAGTTTAGGAAAACATAAACTTTCATGTAATATACTATCTTGTATGTATATATTCTTTTATATTGTATATGTCCACTTACTAACAAACCCTAAATAATATATGTTGTTTCAAGATGCATAGCCATATGAGTTTACACCCCAAATATGCTGTGGGTCATTTTTGAAATTAATCTAGGGCTTCTCTGACTTACTGTGAACTATGTAAGTGATTCCAGAGAATTGGATTCAGAAAGTGAAGAGACAAAACAGAATAAAAATGTGTACTTGCTTAAATAAAATATCATTTTCTGACCATGGAAATCTAACCAACATTTATTTCTTCTGCTAGATTTTGAAACTTGGAAGTGATTTTTCAATTACATGTCCCTTGTTTCCTGGTTTTTTGTAGTTATTGCCGCTGGAATAGTTACTGCCTGCCTGTACAAATATTCCGCAGAGCGGACAGAGAGGGTACATTAAAGCATGTTTCTTTAATTTACTGGTCCTTCTCACTCTTGACATACTTCTGTGAAGTTTTGTTTGTACTGTATTTTCCATGCTGACTTAAAAAAAAAATGTGTGCATGTGTATGCCATTGGGGTAGAATTTCTTCACTAAAAATGTCTTTATCTGCTGTTAATATCAACTCAAGAAGAGTGACCATGCTGGTCACTTCAGCTATTTTAAGAAAAATTTCTGTGGGATTAGAGGTTTAAGTGCTGCAACAAGTCATGGGTCTTCCCTCCCTAGATGTACCCTACTGTCTAGATTGGACAGATAGCCAAAATTAAATTTAAAATGGTTAGCTGTGGAGACTTGAAAACTGTAGTCACTGAAATTGTTATGGTAAATGTTTCATTTGTCTGTATAGCTTAGGTAGTTTTAAGAAGCTCCTTAGGTGTTTAATTCAAATACCCTGTTTGATTTCTTTTCATTTAGAGTTGTTATTTATCCAGGCTAAACTGGGGGTTAAAAGCAACACTATTTGATTTCCCTCTTATGTTGTTTTAATTTACTAAGTAGCAGTAAAACTGATGGGGTTAAACTAAATTGCTGAGTGGGTTAATGTTGGGGGCCAGAGTGAGGCACTCTGAGGAAGGAGGCTCGACATACGCAAAGGCGGGATCGAGCCTCAGGAGTCACCCTGGAAATCCTTGAGCATCTACCCCCATAACCAGAGCCTGCCTACTTTACTACTTGTGCTCTCACCTACACCTCTGACTTTATGGGGGGTGGTCCCCCACCACCTCTTTCGGAGAAGGAGTTAACTTAGAGCTCCAGTTAATAAAATCTCCTGGGCGTGACAAGAGTGTTTTAACCTACAAACTCCTCTGAAGGTTTTCTAGCCTGCCTGACAGGCTTGTCCGGCCACATGTGATTGCTCACAGCCTCCCAACCGTGAGAGGCACGAGATGCTTTAAACCTTCTAAAAACAGGTTCCTTAGAAAAGTTAGAAAACCATTAGTATAAGTATAGTGGGCTAATTAGAAATTGTATTGGTGAAGGGTTTTTCATTTGTTGAGCCAATGTTTGTTGCTAAGTCTCCACATCCCCTGCCCTTACACACATTAATGAATATATAGAAGAAATAAGTATTAACCTTTGATATAAATCACATTAGACCTTAGGCTAAGTAAATTCTTTCCTTAACTAAAACCCACTATACCCTCACCCTATAGGAATGTAACTTTATTTGGGTGGCGTCTGTTTTAAGAATAATCACCCCTGGAGAAATAAGTGTCCTGGTTGACTGACCGCTGTCACAAGGAGAGGGTCATAAATTGTCAGCAGGCCCCCTGGCCAGAAGATGATGTAACACCCCTAAGGCCTCTGTATACATTTGTATGAAGCACCTGACTTTGATAAAAGTCAGTACTGCTGACCCCGCGTGACTCTTGCATAACATCTCAGTGTATAAAAGTAGACCATGGAAAATAAAGAATGGGGATCAGTTTCTCAAAATACTGGTCTCCCCATGTTGCTCTCTCTCTTACACTCTGGCTGAGTCTCCATCTGGAGCACGGAACCCACCAAGCTTACTAATTTTACCTGGGCTTCTAAGATCTGACCAGGGAGGCCTCAGTGTCTCCTCTCCTTCGGGAGAACAGAAGGATGCCTGCGGCCTACATAAGTGGTGCAAACTTCTTGTCTTGAAGTTTTATTGGTCTCCCGTGTAAACCAAGCTACTCAGCCTCTTTTCTCCACTGAATTTTCCTACTGAGCTATCCTCATTCTATTACTCTTTACATCTTTAATTAACATCTAACTGAAGCTATTGTATCCTGACCCTCGCCGTCACGGTCCCCACTTCGAACTCCCTGGATCAGCCGGGGCTGGACCCCGGCAGGTTAAGATTTACAAGACATCTCATTAATATTGTATATCTTTTTATATCTAAATTTAAAAAAGGAAGGGGGACTTAGATTTTTTAAATATATATAAATGCATATCTTGTGAGGAGAATAGGGTTTTTTAATCAAGCTTAAATTGTAATGAAATAACTGACAACAAAAGACTTAGAATAAATCATGAAGCATAAACTAAGATAAGGTGTTTTGAAATTCATGATTTTTAGTAATTTCCCTTTATAATGCTTTGGAAATAGCTTTCAAATCAAACTAATAATTTTAAGGCTTTTTGCAACTCATAGTTTCAGTTCAGTTTAGTTCAGTCGCTCAGTTGTCTCCTACTCTTTGCGACCCCATGAATTGAAGCACACCAGGCCTCCCTGTCCATCACCAACTCTCGGAGTTCACTGAGACTCATGTCCATCAAGTCAGTGATGCCATCCAGTCATCTCATCCTCTGTCATCCCCTTCTCCTCCTGCCCCCAATCCCTCCCAGCATCAGAGTCTTTTCCAATGAGTCAACTCTTCGCATGAGGTGGCCAAAGGACTGGAGTTTCAGCTTTAGCATCATTCCTTCCAAAGAAATCCCAGGGCTGATCTCCTGCAGAATGGACTGGTTGGATCTCCTTGCAGTCCAAGGGACTCTCAAGAGTCTTCTCCAACACCACACTTCAAAAGCATCAATTCTTCAGCACTCAGCTTTCTTCACAGTCCAACTCTCACATCCATACGTGACCACTGGAAAAACCATAGCGTTGACTAGACGGACCTTTGTTGGCAAAGTAATGTCTCTGCTTTTGAATATGCTATCTAGGTTAGTCATAACTTTCCTTCCAAGGAGTAAGCGTGTTTTAATTTCATGGCTGCAGTCACCATCTGTAGTGATTTTGGAGCCCAGAAAAATAAAGTCTGACACTGTTTCCGCTGTTTCCCCATCTATTTTCCATGAAGCGATGGGACCAGATGCCATGATCTTCATTTTCTGAATGTTGAGCTTTAAGCTAACTTTTTCACTCTCCTTTTTAACTTTCATTAAGGGGCTTTTTAGTTCCTCTTCACCTTCTGCCATAAGGGTGGTGTCATCTGCATATCTGAGGTTATTGATATTTCTCCCAGCAATCTTGATTCCAGCTTGTGCTTCTTCCAGCCCAGTGTTTCTCATGATGTATTCTGCATAGAAGTTAAATAAGCAGGGTGACAATGTACAGCCTTGACGAACTCCTAGTACTCCTAGTTTACTTGTGGTTTTAATATACACATTTTTATATTAATGAGTGAGCTTGGACTACGTAATAAAAGTAACTTCGTCACTCATTTAGAGCTCAAATTTTTTTTTCAAATTTTTTAAATGTTGTTTCGTAATCTTTTTTAAAATACCCAAAATGCCTTGATATGAATCTTAAGTCTTATATTAATGGAATGCATGACAGGCATATTTGATTTCTCTATCAGCAGTACTTTTTAATTATGTATACACAGAAGTCTAAGAGAAAATTAAATTGATGATATATTTTTAAAGGATATTTTTAAAGGTCCAAAAGACTTGTTGTAGAAATAACCTCTAAAGAAGCAAAGCAAAATAGCTTTCTGCTCCTTACTCCATCATTGTTTAAAACATCAGCAAAATGCTTAAAAGTTCTCAAGCATTAACCAAACTGCCTCTCACTGTAATGAGTTTTTTAAAGCCAAGCAATTATATGAGCATCCTACCACCAGTATCAGTAGCATTAGAGTTCTGAGATCCCATTTCTAAAGAGTTCCCCAGTGAGGCTGCTGCTGGGCCTGAACGATACTGAGAAAAACCAGGGTGTAGACTGTTACTGATGTGCCCATGCTCTTTAACTTTGAAGAAACATCACCAGGCTTACTGGAAAATGTTTCAGTGGTTCAAGGTAATTGTATTTTTTTTTTTTTAAAGACTGCTCAGGACTTCCCTGGTGGCTTAGATGGTAAAGAATCTTCCTACAATGCAGGAGGCCCAGGTTCGATCCCTGGTTTGGGACGATCCCCTTGAGAAGGCAATGGCTACCCACTGCAGTATTCTTTCCTGGAGAATTCCATGGGCAGAGGAGCCCATGGGCTACAGTCCATGGAGTCCCAAAGAGTTGGACACAACTAAGTGACTAACCCACACAGGCAAACACACACACATCTTATTTTTAAGTCTTTGTAATTAACTCTTTGTTCAATTAACTCTTGCTACCTTTACTAGTCTCTCTTTATCTTTAATTTTCCCATTTTAATTGTAACATGGCTTGTTGTAGAATTGTTGGGATTCATCTTGCTTGGGACACTCTGTGCTTTGTATACCAGGATATGCTTCTTTCGATAGGTATGGGAAGTTTTTAGCCATAATTTCTTCAAATATATTTTCTCTCCCCTTTTATTTTTCCTCTTCTGCAATCCCTATTGTGCATAAATTGGCCACTTTATATTATCCTATAGGTCTTTTATATTGCTTTCATTTTGTTTTTCACTTGACTTTGTCTGCTCTTCTGATTGGGTGATTTTCATTTTTCCATCTTTCAGATCACTTATTCATTCTTCTGCATTATTCAATCTTCAATTTACTGGCTTTAGGTCAGTTTTTGTCCCAGGAAATGAGTTTTCTAATTTTTGTGGGCTCCTCTTGTCTGTCTGGGCTCCCTCTGACTCATTATCAGTTATTTCCGGTCAATTCTTTTGCTCTTTTAATTGGGAGTAGTTCCTCTGCTTCCTCATTTTGCTTAAATTCTCCTCCTCTATGAATTTGGTAGAAACAATTATCTACTGTGGCCCTGGAGGACTATTTTTACGTGGGCCCATCCCTGTCTAGCCTGCATGGGTTTAATATTTTTGGTGGAAGGGCTGTTTTTATTATGGATGACTGCTACCTCTTTGCTCAGTGTGTGCTGGCCATTCTCCTCTAGAAAGAGTGTGTGACTGGTATAGTGGTGGCCAGAGCCTCTGCTAGAGACTGAGCAGGACCTTGTCCTTGTTCTGTGGTTGTTACAACCAGAAAGGGGGCAGGGTCTGCTCCTTAGTTGCTGGATCAGAAGGCCCCAGATACGTTTCCGCGCTGTGGTGTGAAGCAGGCGGGACTGGGAGCCCCCTGGGAGATGAGCCGCCCAGTACTCCTCCACTGGTTCTGCCCACAGGCGCGCACACTGTGACGTCACCTGTCACCTGTTGTGCGGGCTCACCAAGTACTGCCCTCAGCCCCACGTCAGTCATGGGTATGATACCAGCAATCAGTCTTGTCGTCCCTCAGGCACGGTTTTCACAAGACCATCAGTGCCGATCGCTAAGTGTCTATGCACTGATATCAGGTATGAGTGCCACTTCTGTGCAAATGGATGCACATTGGGAGCTATGGAAGCAACCCAGACCCTGGCCTGGCCCTGTCTCTATGTGCCCACACCCACTGGAGGCTAAGGCTAGACCTTTCCCCGCTGTGAGAGCACCTGTTGTCCACTCGGAGGTTCCGTGGGTGCTCAGATTACGAAGCAGGTATCAGCGGCTTCAATCAGTGAATAGCACAGCCAAGGGGAGAGGGCTCAGATTTCAGCTCTGTTCTCAAAGAGCATCTTCTACGGATCAGCTCTGATTCCATCCCCCGCCTCTGCCTGAGGGCACCTCCCTGCTGCTTGCATTCTTGCAATCTCCCAGAGATGGTCCAGAGTCCGCTGGGAGCTCGATGGGACAGAGGCTGCTCTGGCAGGCCCTTCCCTTCCCTGTGCTTGTGCTCATGAACAATGGGCTTTCGGGGGTGGCACCACACCCACTCTGAGCACACCAAAAGTCAGGCTGTTGTTTTCAGACCCTGCCCTCCATCCCAGTGACCCTTGACAGCGGCGCTTCACTTCTAGGGGGAGCCCAGGTTTCTTCCATATACACCTGCCGGTGGCCGCCATACTACACTCCAGGCCCTTCGGAACGCCTGCAGCCAGCCCTCGTCCTCTTCTGGGTCAATCCTCCATAGTCTCGGTGCCCTGGCCCCGCTTGCATCAGCGGATGCACGTCGCAGGCTGGGGAGCGCAGGGCGGCGGCACAGACCGTCAGCGCAGGTCTGCTTTGCCTGCGGAAAACTGAATGGCGCGCTCTCCGCTGACTCCTCGAAGCTCTCTTTCTGTCCCAGCCAGTGAAGGGACTTCACAGGGCGCAGGAACCTTCCCTCTTACGGCTCCCTCCCCCCGTGCATGCAAGCAATTTCCTTTCTGCCTCCTTTTTGTTTTGTTTTTTCAAGCCACCCAGTTAGGTGGAGATCTTTTTTGTACTTTTAGGTATCTGAAATTTTCTGTCAGCATTTTAAGAGGCATTCTGTGAGGATTGTATCTGAGGAAGGAGGTGAGCTATAACTCCTATTTCACCATTTTGATTGGAGTCCCTTATTCGTTATAACTTAAAATTATTTTAATGTTATATAAATAATGACTCATCCAGAAACTGTAGTTTTTAAGCTGTCTGCTTAAATGAGCTTTCCTAAAGTTTTTTGGATTCAATAAATCCAATGCAGGCAGTGGGAGTGTAAGCTATGCAGCAAAAACTTGAAGGATCAAATTAATTGGAACTTTTTTCTAGTTGGCTATTCTTCTTGAGCAGTCAAAAAACTTTTCAAAAAAAATTTAAACAGAAACTAATAACAAGGATTTTTTTGATTAGTTGAGAGAGCACATGTACAAAATTTAGATCCATTTCGGGAAAAGGAAAGGTTATATAATAAGCTGTATAGGTGGAAAAAACTGTGGCGCAGGAAGAAACTGTCTTCAACGCAAAAGATCCATCTCAAAATGTGTGGCGTCATAAAAATCGATTTCAGAGACAACATTACATGAAATTAATACTTGCTCTGTGCGTCCCTCAAAATCTAAGGTGTTAGAGGCCAGGACCATTTCTCCTCATCCCGTCTCATTTGGAGAAAATAAGAGTTTACATTAGTCACTTGAGGCTAAGTGGTTTCATGGGCAAACAGATTGTACACAAATTTACAATCCATTTATCTGCTGAATGATCTATAAGACTTTGGAGGTAAAGTGGTTTCTTGCACCAAATTCCTGTTTCAGGCTCCTAATGAGAATCAGGAGAGCCATGATGTATAAACTTAATTGTCAGCTTACTTCCCTTCTCCTCCCTCATTGATTTCGTCCCTTTTTTATGCCACCCTTGCTTCCTTTCTGTGTGACGTCACTATTTCATTCAGCACTCTCCCCTTCTGTTCAGCACATACCTAACTGGTGAGAGCTACAGACAAGGAAATTTTATTTCCCTCTGAGAAGAGATGAGAGAAAGGTTTGCCTTTACCATTGAAAAGTATCTCTTTTCTGTTACATTTTTTTCAGAGATGTTCAATGAATATTTGGCTGTTGACACTAAGCTAATTTGGCAGTGGACATCCAAGGGATACCTGGTTTCCCGTTCCGTTTGCTAGATTATTGATGTTTTCTCCTACCTTCCCTGTTTTTGTGTAAAATAATGTGCACTCACACGTTTTGCTTTGACTTAGGAGACTTGTAGCTCAGTCAGTAAAGAATCTGTGGTGCCGGAGACCCGGGTTACATCCCAGGGTTGGGAAGATCCCCTGGAGAAGGAAATGGCAACCCACTCCAGCATCCTTGCCTGGAAAATCTCATGGACAGAGGAGCCTAGTGGGCTGCAGTGCATGGGGTCGCAAAGAGTCGGGCATGACTGAATGACTAACACTTACTTACTTATTAGAATAACTGTTGACCACGGAGTTAGCCATCAGACTAACTCCTCTACCTTCTAGGAGCTGGGAATCCAAAACATGGGGGAATTTTTTAGCCCAGTGAGAAATAATAACAGAATCTGTTCATTTTATATTCACTTTGGGGTTTTTTTAAAATAGAAATCACTATACATTTTACTTAATTTTGTAAAGAAATTCACTTTCAACTTGTAAATATTAATTCTGCAAAGGCATTCCTTGACCAGGATATTTTTATCATGTAATAAAATCCACCACCAACAAAAATCCATCGGTTTGGGAAAATCATGAAATGTATCGCCTTTAGATGTGTAACCCCCCTCTACTTTCTGTCTCTGAATGAAATGAATTAGAAGTTCTTTTGGGGGGACCAGAACGTGTGTCCACAGAGCCGGGAAGAGAGGAGGTGAATTTTACATAACCTGTGATGTGTGGTGCTACCTTAGGTTACAGTCACAACTTTGGGAGCAGATTCTACAAAGGCCGGTAAGGGGCAACTTCTTAGTAAGAGCACAGTGGTGTCTTTCATCACAGGGTAAAAGGTGAAGACAAAGAATCCCATCTAGAACGGCATGTGGGCCTAGCCAGCCCTATGTTTCCGTGCGGTTCTCTAAGAATTCCTTAGAGGCTAAAGCCAACCAGGAAAGAGTGTTCAGACAGCCCATGAGGTTCAAGTGTCTGTGAACACTTGGAGTAGACTTAAGGAATGCTGAAGGTAATTTAACATAACTGTAATTAGCTCACATTTTAATCATCTTCGTTGTTTTAATCAGGTTCTTTGTTATATCAAATGAGCTGTTTAAGTTTATATTAATACTTATTTATCTTTGTCAAGGGCTTCCCAAGTGGTGCTAGTTGTTAAAGAACCTTCCTGCCAATGCAGGAGACGTAAGAGATGCGGATTCAATCCCTGGGCCAGGAAGATCCCCTGGAGGAGGGCACATGGCAACCCACTCCAGTGTTCTTGCCCAGAGAATCCCCATGGACAGAGGAGCCTGGTGGGCTACAGTCCATGGGGTTGCAAAGAGTTGGACATGAATGAAGCCGCTTAGCATGCACGCATGCATCCTTGCCAAACATTAGATTTCTATTTAAAATTCTACTTAAAGAGAAGCATTTCCTTATAACAGAAAAAAAAAAAAAAGTATTGCTTCAAAAAATAGAAAAATAGTCATCTTCAAGGATTCATTGAGAGGCCTAACTGTTGAATCGCTCTCCACAACAGTCCTGAGGACACGGCCATGTAACAAGTACCGCGCGTGGCAGCGCCGGCTCATAGTGAAGCCTCCCCTCCAGGGGAATAATGAAGTTTCCGGCGTTCACACGGTCAGCTCTTCATGAGGCAGGCACCCGAGGGTTCGCTGGGCGGGCACACTGTCAGTAACCGGCGCGTCCGCGTCGGTTGTAGTCTGTCTGCTGTAGTCCGGTTCCGAAGCAGGAGTGGAACTTCGTTTCCCAGCTCTAGAGCCGGTGGTCCTGCGTGGCTGCTGCGAATGTCTAAACTGGCTCATCCTATGTAAAATGAGCTCGAGTTCACGGGGTTAAGTAAAATATATGAAAACTAATTTTCCTGCTTCTTTTCTTTTTTTTTTTTTTTTTTAATGTGGCTTCTAGAAAATTCAAAATTACCTACGTAACTTGCATTATATTTCTTTGGACAATGCTGGAATTGAATAATAAATTTTAGAAAGCTGTCTGTTGTCACCAAAAAATGTGATGTGAGTTTTGGTTACTTAGGAGACCCTAACCAGAACACATGATTTCCTTCAAGTGAGGGGTAAGCAAGGCATTCCTGAAATTGAACACTCAGAATCATTACCTTTTTAAAGGTTCCCCCTCAGAGCAACATTTTAAATTGCAATGTTAGAAAAATGTGTGTTTTTAAAAGAATCCTTTGTTCAGTGACTTACTGAAAAATGCAGTTGTTTTTTAATTGTCCATTTTCTAACTGGACTGCTGGAATTTAATTTGTGTACTTAATTCTGTTCATCTCTGATGCTGTGTTTTACCTTACCTTGTAGGGAAACAGAGTTTAGCACTCCATCCACCACTTATTAGAAAAATTTGACCACTCCTGTAGTACAGACACACTAAAAGTTTTCCGTAAATCCATGCGTCCCTTTACCCTTTGATTCTTTTAAAATGTTAAGATCTGCAGTAAACTCATACAGATACTGTGAGAAACAGCATGGATTTTCCTCAAAAAATTAAAACAGAACCACTATATGATCCAGCGGTTCTATCTGGATATGTATTTGAAGGAGATGAAACCACCACATGGACGATGTAACTACACCTTTCTGTTTACTTCAGAATTATTTACAATAACAAAGACATGGAAACAATGGAAGTGTCCACTGAGGGACGACAAAGAAGCCACGGTTTACACACACAGAGCAATACGATCCAGCCCCGAGAAGTAAGGAAATCCTGCCCTTTGTGTCAACACAACGACCTTGAAGGAATTATGCTGAGTGAGTAAGTCACACAGAGAGAAGCAAATCCTGTACGATCTCATAAGTATTCGAAATCCAGACATCCGCACTCACAGAAAAAGAAGCCAGATGTTTGGTTGCAAGGAGTGGGGACTGAGAGGTGGTGGGTGAGATGAGTGAAGGGGGTGAAAAGGTACAAAATTCCAGATATAAGATGAACAAGTACAAAGATACAATGTACGTGGCGGCGTTGGTGGTCTGGCCGCTAAGTTGTGTCCAACTCTCGCGACCCCACGGATTGCAGCCTGCAAGGCTCCTGTGTCCGTGGGATTTCCCAGGCAAGAGTACTGAAACGGGTTGCCATTTCCTCCTCCAGGGGATCTTCTCAACTCAGGGATTGAACCCAGGTCTCCTTCATTGCAGGCAGATTCTTCATGGCTGAGTCACCAGGGAAGCCCAGTGTATACAGCAGGGTAACTATAACTAGTAATGCTGTGTTGTATACAGTCCACACTCTGCATCCAATAGTTCTGCATCAGCATCCTTGGATACAGAGGGCCAGCAATGCCATGCTATATTATATGAGTCTGGAGGATTCAGATTTTTAATTGCAGGGGAAGTGGTTGGGGATCTGGAACCAATCCTCTTTGGATATCAAGGGGTGACTACCTTGGCAAGTTGCTAAGGAAGAAGGTCTTGAATGTTCTGATCGCAAGGAAAAGAATTTGGTAACCATGTGAGTTAATAGATGTTAAGAAAACTTACTGTGGCAATCATTTCAGAAATGTCTCATTATCAGATCATGCTGAGCATCTTAAGCCTGTACAGCGTTACACAAGCAAACCTTGTTCACTTGTTCTCTGGTTTGCTGCCCTTTGCAGATATTGCATTTTTGTGTGTGTTCAAATGAAGGTTTGTGGCAACCCTGCATCCAGCAATTCTATCAGTGCCATTTTTCAAACAGCATTTGCTCATTGCCGGTCTCTGTATCACACTGTGGTAACTCTTACGATAATTCAAGCTTTTAAAGCTATGATTCTGTCATGGTGATCTGTGCTCACTTACCTTGGATGTCACTGCTACAACTCACTGACGGCACAGGTGATGCTTAACATTTTTAGCAATAAGGTAATTTTTTTTTTTTTTTATTTTTTTTTTTTTTTTTTTTTTTTTAAAAAAATCACATGCTCCCGATCCTGAACCCTCCTCCTCCCAACCTCCCCATACCATCCCCTGGGCCTTCCCAGCGCACCAGCCCCAAGCATCCAGCATCGCACTGAACCTGGACTGGCATCTCGTTTCATACATGACATTTCACATGTTTCAATGACATTCTCCCAAATCTTCCCACCCTCTCCCACAGAGTCCATAAGACTGTTCTATACATCAGTGTCTCTTTTGCTGTCTCGCATTACACAGGGTTATCGTTACCATCTTTCTAAATTCCATATACATGCGTTAGTATACTGTATTTATGTTTTTCCTTCTGGCTTACTTCACTCTGTATAATAGTCTCCAGTTTCATCCACCTCATTAGAACTGATTCAAATGTATTCTTTTTAATGGCTGAGTAATACTCCATTGTGTATATGTACCATAGCTTTCTTATCCATTCATCTGCTGATGGACATCTAGGTTGCTTCCATGTCCTGGCTATTATAAACAGTGCTGCGATGAACATTGGGGTACACGTGTCTCTTTCCCTTCTGGTTTCCTCAGTGTGTGTATGCCCAGCAGTGGGATTGCTGGATCATAAGGCAGTTCTATTTCCAGTTTTTAAGGAATCTCCACACTGTTCTCCATAGTGGCTGTACTAATTTGCATTCCCACCAACAGTGTAAGAGGGTTCCCTTTTCTCCACACCCTCTCCAGCATTTATTATTTGTAGACTTTTGGATCGCAGCCATTCTGACTGGTGTGAAATGGTACCTCATAGTGGTTTTGATTTGCATTTCTCTGATAAAGAGTGATGTTGAACATCTTTTCAAGTGTTTGTTAGCCATCTGTATGTCTTCTTTGGAGAAATGTCTATTTAGATCTTTGGCCCATTTTTTGATTGGGTCATTTATTTTTCTGGAGTTGAGCTGTAGGAGTTGCTTGTATATTTTTGAGATTAGTTGTTTGTCAGTTTGCTTCATTTGCTATTATTTTCTCCCATTCTGAAGGCTGTCTTTTTCACCTTGCTAATAGTTTCCTTTGATGTGCAGAAGCTTTTAAGTTTAATTAGGTCCCATTTGTTTATTTTTGCTTTTATTTCCAATATTCTGGGAGGTGGGTCATAGAGGATCCTGCTGTGATGTATGTCAGAGAGTGTTTTGCCTATGTTCTCCTCTAGGAGTTTTATAGTTTCTGGTCTTATGTTGAGATCTTTAATCCATTTTGAGTTTATTTTTGTATATGGTGTTAGAAAGTGTTCTAGTTTCATTCTTTTACAAGTGGTTGACCAGATTTCCCAGCACCACTTGTTAAAGAGATTGTCTTTAATCCACTGTATATTCTTGCCTCCTTTGTCAAAGATAAGGTGTCCATATGTGCGTGGATTTATCTCTGGGCTTTCTATTTTGTTCCATTGATCTATATTTCTGTCTTTGTGCCAGTACCATACTGTCTTGATAACTGTGGCTTTGTAGTAGAGCCTGAAGTCAGGTAGGTTGATTCCTCCAGTTCCATTTTTCTTTCTCAAGATCGCTTTGGCTATTCGAGGTTTTTTGTATTTCCATACAAATTGTGGAATTATTTGTTCTAGCTCTGTGAAGAATACTGTTGGTAGCTTGATAGGGATTGCATTGAATCTATAAATTTTGCTTTGGGTAGTATACTCATTTTCACTATATTGATTCTTCCAATCCATGAACATGGTATATTTCTCCATCTATTAGTGTCCTCTTTGATTTCTTTCACCAGTGTTTTATAGTTTTCTATATATAGGTCTTTAGTTTCTTTAGGTAGATATATTCCTAAGTATTTTATTCTCTTCGTTGCAATGGTGAATGGAATTGTTTCCTTAATTTCTCTTTCTGTTTTCTCATTATTAGTGTATAGGAATGCAAGGGATTTCTGTGTGTTGATTTTATATCCTGCAACTTTACTATAATCATTGATTAGTTCTAGTAATTTTCTGGTGGAGTCTTTAGGGTTTTCTATGTAGAGGATCATGTCATCTGCAAATAGTGAGAGTTTTACTTCTTCTTTTCCAATTTGATTCCTTTTATTTCTTTTTCTGCTCTGATTGCTCTAGCCAAAACTTCCAAAACTATGTTGAATAGTAATGGTGAAAGTGGGCACCCTTGTTTTGTTCCTGACTTTAGAGGAAATGCTTTCAATTTTTCACCATTGAGGATAATGTTTGCTGTGGGTTTGTCATATATAGCTTTTATTATGTTGAGGTATGTTCCTTCTATTCCTGCTTTCTGGAGAGTTTTTATCATAAATGGGTGTTGAATTTTGTCAAAGGCTTTCTCTGCATCTATTGAGATAATCATATGGTTTTATTTTTCAATTTGTTAATGTGGTGTATTACATTGATTGATTTGCGGATATTGAAGAATCCTTGCATCCCTGGGATAAAGCCCACTTGGTCATGGTGTATGATCTTTTTAATGTGTTGTTGGATTCTGATTGCTAGGATTTTGTTTAGGATTTTTGCATCTATGTTCATCAGTGATATTGGCCTATAGTTTTTTTTTTGTAGCCTCTTTGTCAGGTTTTGGTATTAGGGTGATGGTGGCCTCATAGAATGAGTTTGGAAGTTTACCTTCCTCTGCAATTTTCTGGAAGAGTTTGAGCAGGATAGGTGTTAGCTCTTCTCTAAATTTTTGGTAGAATTCAGCTGTGAAGCCGTCTGGACCTGGGCTTTTGTTTGCTGGAAGATTTTTGATTACAGTTTCAATTTCCATGCTTGTGATGGGTCTGTTAAGGTTTTCTATTTCTTCCTGGTCGAGTTTTGGAAAGTTGTACTTTTCTAAGAATTTGTCCATTTCTTCCTCGTTGTCCATTTTATTGGCATATAATTGTTGATAATAGTCTCTTATGATCCTTTGTATTTCTATGTTGTCTGTTGTGATCTCTCCACTGTCATTTCTAATTTTATTGATTTGATTTTTTTCTCCTTTGTTTCTTGATGAGTCTGGCTAATGGTTTGTCAATTTTATTTATCCTTTCAAAGAACCAGCTTTTGGCTTTGTTGATTTTTGCTATGGTCTTTTTGTTTCTTTTGCATTTATTTCTGCTCTAATTTTTAAGATTTCTTTCCTTCTACTAACCCTGGGGTTCTTCATTTCTTCCTTTTCTAGTTGTTTGAGGTGTAGAGTTAGGTTATTTATTTGACTTTTTTCTTGTTTCTTGAGGTGTGCCTGTATTGCTATGAACTTTCCCCTTAGGACTGCTTTTACTGTGTCCCACAGGTTTTGGGTTGTTGTGTTTTCATTTTCATTCGTTTCTATGCAAATTTTGATTTCTTTTTTGATTTCTTCTGTGATTTGTTTGTTATTCAGCAGCGTGTTGTTCAGCCTCCATATGTTGGAATTTTTAATAGTTTTTCTCCTGTAATTGAGATCTAATCTTACTGCATTGTGGTCAGAAAAGATGCTTGGAATGATTTCTATTTTTTGAATTTACCAAGGCTAGCTTTATGGCCCAGGATGTGATCTATCCTGGAGAAGGTTCCATGTGCGCTTGAGAAAAAGGTGAAATTCATTGTTTTGGGATGAAATGTCCTATAGATATCAATTAGGTCTAACTGGTCTATTGTATCGTTTTAAAGTTTGTGTTTCCTTATTAATTTTCTGTTTAGTTGATCTATCCATAGGTGTGAGTGGGGTATTAAAGTCTCCCACTATTATTGTGTTATTGTTAATTTCTCCTTTCATACTTGTTAGCATTTGTCTTACATACTGCAATGCTCCCGTGTTGGGTGCATATATATTTATAATTGTTATATCTTCTTCTTGGATTGATCCTTTGATCATTATGTAGTGACCTTCTTTGTCTCTTTTCACAGCCTTTGTTTTAAAATCTATTTTATCTGATATGAGTATTGCTACTCCTGCTTTCTTTTGGTCCCTATTTGCATGGAAAATCTTTTTCCAGCCCTTCACTTTCAGTCTATATGTGTCCCCTGTTTTGAGGTGGGTCTCCTGTAGACAACATATGTAGGGGTCTTGTTTTTGTATCCATTCAGCCAGTCTTTGTCTTTTGGTTGGGGCATTCAACCCATTTACGTTTAAGGTAATTACTGATAAGTATGATCCCGTTGCCATTTACTTTATTGTTTGGGGTTGAATTTATACACCATTTTTGTGTTTCCTGTCTAGAGAATATCCTTTAGTATTTGTTGTAGAGCTGGTTTGGTGGTGCAGAATTCTCTCAGCTTTTGCTTATCTGAGAAGCTTTTGATTTCTCCTTCATACTTGAATGAAATCCTTGCTGGGTACAATAATCTGGGCTGTAGGTTATTTTCTTTCATCATTTTAAGTATGTCTTGCCATTCCCTCCTGGCTTGAAGAGTTTCTATTGAAAGATCAGCTGTTATCCTTATGGGAATTCCCTTGTGTGTTATTTGTTGTTTTTCCCTTGCTGCTTTTAATATTTGTTCTTTGTGTTTGATCTTTGTTAATTTGAGTAATATGTGTCTTGGGGTGTTTCACCTTGGGTTTATCCTGTTTGGGATTCTCTGGGTTTCTTGGACTTGGGTGATTATTTCCTTCCCCAGTTTAGGGAAGTTTTCAACTATTATCTCCTCAAGTATTTTCTCATGGTCTTTCTTTTTGTCTTCTTCTTCTGGAACCCCTATGATTCGAATGTTGTAGCGTTTAATATTGTCCTGGAGGTCTCTGAGATTGTCCTCATTTCTTTTAATTCGTTTTTCTTTTATTCTCTCTGATTCATTTATTTCTACCATTCTATCTTCTAATTCACTAATCCTATCTTCTGCCTCTGTTATTCTACTATTTGTTGCCTCCAGAGTGTTTTTAATTTCATTTGTTGCATTATTCATTGTATATTGACTCTTTTTTATTTCTTCTAGGTCCTTGTTAAACCTTTCTTGCATCTTCTCAATCCTTGTCTCCAAGCTATTTATCTGTGATTCCATTTTAATTTCTAGATTTTGGATCAATTTCACTATCATTATTCGGAATTCTTTATCAGGTAGATTCCCTATCTCTTCCTCTTTTGTTTGGTTTGGTGGGCATTTATCCTGTTCCTTTATCTGCTGGTTATTCCTCTGTCTCTTCATCTTGTTTAAATTGCTGAGTATGGGGTGTCCTTTCTGTATTCTGGCAGTTTGTGGAGTTCTCTTTATTGTGGCTATTCCTCACTGTGTGTGGGTTTGTACAGGTGGCTTGTCAAGGTTTCCTGGTTAGGGAAGCTTGTGTCAGTGTTCTGATGGGTGGAACTGTATTTCTTCTCTTTGTTCAGTCGCGCTGTGGGGAGGGAGGGAGGGATGCTGCAAGCAAATAACACTGGCGTGCGCTCGCAGTGCCTCAGCCACACTGGGTCTGCCCCCGCTCACTGCGCGTGTAGCCTCCCTGCCCACACTACTCGGGCTCTAGGTTGTTCCGCCGGGAACAATCCAAGGCTGGCCCTGGGTTGCATGTACCTCCCAGGTCCAAGCCGCTCAGGTTCAGGCACTCGGATAGTCCTCAGAGGCGCAGACTCAGTTGGGCCTGAGTATTGTGCTCTTCCCAGGTCCGAGCAGCTCAAGTGATGAGGTGTTTGGCAAGCGCCAATGCTGCGACTTATCGCCTCCCCGCCACTCGGTTATCTGGGCGCAAAACCGGCGCACCTTCTTAGGCAGATGTTAACCGTCCAGACCCCCAAGAAGTTTTAGTTAGCAAAGAAGCCAGTTTTATAGATAATGTCTCTCTGGGGCTGCGATTGCCCCCTTCCGCTCTGGCTGCCTATCACCCGGGGGAAGGTCTGCAGCCGGCTATCTCTGTTCAATTCTTTGTTCCGTGCACGGGCCTGGCGGTCTTAGGTTGGGGCTGGCTTTTCGCGTAGTAGATATCCCACAGTCTGGTTTGTTAGCCCAAATTATTTCGCTCAGATAGTGCTCAGGGTATTCAGGCCAGATTCTTACTCTAAGCGATGCAGCCCCGCGCGCCCCCTGCCCAGCCCCGCTTGTTAATGGCGCCTGCAGGCGTCTGCGCTGCTTCTCCACTGGGGAGTTACCGTAGGACTCGCAATCTTCGAGTTTTAATTGTTTATTTATTTTTTCTTCCTGTTACGTTTGCCCTCTGTGCTTCCAAAGCTCGGCACAGATTCGCAGTGAGAAGGTTTCTGGTGTTTGAAACTTCTCTCTTTTAAGACTCCCTTCCCGGGACGGAGCTCCGTCCCTCCCTCTTTTGTCTCTTTTTTTGTCTTTTATATTTTTTCCTACCTCCTTTCGAAGAGTTGGATTGCTTTTCTGGGTGCCTGATGTCCTCTGCCGGCATTCAGAAGTTGTTTTGTGGAATTTACTCGACGTTTAAATGCTCTTTTGATGAATTTGTGGGGGAGAAAGTGTTCTCCCTGTCCTACTCCTCCGCCATCTTGGCTCCTCCTCCTAAGGTAATTTTTAGTTCAGCTATGTACATTGTTGTGTAGACACACTGCTCCTGCACTCTTAATAGACCACAGGATAGTGTAAACAGAACTTCTATATCCACTGGAAAAAACGAACAATTCCTGTGACTCAGTTTATTGGGATAAATCACTTTAATGAGCCACTCTAGAATCAAACCCACGGATGTCTCCGAGGTATGCCTGTATATCAATTACGTCTCAGTGAAAACAGAAGGGAAAAAAGCAATCTACAGAAGTTATTCTCTGATTTCTTTCACGCTCATGAATGCAACTACCTCACAGTGCTAACGTTTTACTTTGGGCTCTAATGTGCTCACCATCCTTCACATTTCTCTGAAACATGTAGGAATTTGGAGTTGAACACCTTGCCTGTTTTCACTTCAATAACACTTGTATTTATAGGGCAAGTCAAGACAGTCCCCAGTAGTATCTAGGTGAGAAAATGTGGTTTTTAAATAAAATCTCCAAACTTAGAGAAATATGCTTCAAAATGAAATTAATTAAATTTCATTTGTAAAGAAAGTGATTTTTAAATCATTTCAACGGCACCCCACTCCAGTACTCTTGCCTGGAAAATCCCATGGACGGAGGAGCCTGGTAGGCTGCAGTCCATGGGGTCACGAAGAGTCGGACATGACTGAGCAACTTCACTTTCACTTTTCACTTTCATGCACTGGAGAAGGAAATGGCAACCCACTCCAGTGTTCTTGCCTGGAGAATCCCAGGGACGGGGGAGCCTGGTGGGCTGCCTTCTATGGGGTCACACAGAGTCGGACACGACTGAAGTGACTTAGCAGCAGCATTCAAAGATTAAAGCCAACTCTTAATATTCATTGTTCAATCACTGAAAAATCCTTTTTATATATTGTTTATTTAAAAAGCATTTACAAATATGTGGGCACTACTTCAGACCTTAGACAGTAAAAACACTGAATATTGGGAATTTGAACAAATTTGACTTTCTTAACTAAGAATAATACCAGAAAACACTCTTACAGTTAATAGGTTGAAATATCATTTTAAGAACTTTGTAACCTCATGTTGATTTAGAGAAGCTATGAAGTTTATGGCTGGCATTTGTTTTTCACCCCTTTTAAGAACAATGAGGCAGTCTAACAAATCAAGAATCATTCAGAATCAGGCTTCTGTATGAGGTGAGGCTCCTCACCTCATCTGTAAAGGGCAGAGTAAAAATGAAGCCCTGTATTTCAGAAAAGCAAACTCAACTCCGTGGATTAGCTGTAGATCACGCAAAGGGAAGGAAAGAGGAAACAGCTCAGGTGGCTCTGGACACTCGGGCAGGACAGACCCCAGCCCGCTTCTCTGTCCTCACACCAGTGGCCACAGAGGAGGGACTCTGCTCTAACTCAAATTATGTTTTCACAGGTTTTATCGTACACCTTTGAAAAAAAATTTTTTTTTTAATTTTTTGATTGCACCTCAGCATGCAGAACTTCCCAGACTGGGATCAAACCCATGCCCCCTGAGGCGGAAGCATGGAAACCCAACCACTGGGCCACCAGGAAAGTCCTCAAACTTCACAGTTAGTAGCACAATTGGGCCAAAGAAACATGGCCTTGAGAAGGATGTGAGAGAGGAATCAAAAGTGCACCCGTGTAAATATTATTTTTACTCCCAAAGGACATGTTGATAAGGCTCTGTAAATGGTTCTTCCCTTGGTAATCCCTAGTGAGGCACTTCAGGAGTATAAGCTTGAACAGAATAAATTCAGGAATTCTTAAAAAATTATACATTGACGTTTTACTGTCCCTACTTTCACATGCTTTTCAAGACTGTAGCTCTTTCTTAGAAGCAAGGGGGTGGCCCTAAGTACTTAGACTTTAAAAGCCCTCAGGAGGTGTTTTTTCAACCAAAGAATTTTATGCTTACTAAAATAAATTTACTTTCATAGTAGTTTCCACTTAAAATTTAGTTTTTCCAATTTTATATATTTATAAGTGATTGAAATATATGTGCAAATATAAATTATTTTGTCTAGTAAATAATTTGTCAATTACTTAAATATATGGGGAAACCGTTGTTCTCTAGAAATGCTGTTTGAATGAGAGGGAAAGATGTATTTGAATTTAAACTTAAAACTGCAAGAGTGAATCCCCAGTGGACTGAGAAGTCTCATGTCTGTATTGCTTGTTTTTTGAGAATTGATTGGATCTTTAAAACTATTAAAAAATAAAATGTCATTGTGGAGAAGTTTCATTTGTGATAATGCGTTTATTTCCAGTGTGTTTTATCTCACATGAGAGTGCGCCTCTAATCGGGCCCACCTTCTGGAAGCGTTCCCCTCCCACAGTCACCCCTTCTAGCCCTCCAGCCTCAGAGCCTGAAGTCTGTCCAGGCTTCTCCCCTCCCAGCCTGCCTCGAGCCTCCCCTGCTCACGGCGTTCAGCCCTACCTTGTTACCCACAGCCAGAATACTGGAGTGAGTTGCCATGCACTCCTCGAGGGGATCTCCTCGACCCAGGGATCGAGCCCAAGTCTCTCACATCTCCTGCACTGGCAGGCAGGCTCTTTATCACTGCTGCCACCTGAGAAGCCCTAAAGACCAGAGTCAGTGCTTATATGTTAAGAGAAAATTATTAAAGAAGTCAGAAAATGACCAAGACTCAAATTAAGATATTGAAGTCTGGCTAATCAAAGGAAGCCATCTGTAGTTTAAGAAAAAAAAAAAAAGCAAGCTTTCTAACACCAACACCAGGTGAAAATTAGCTTGGCTATAAAGAAAGAAAACATTTTGTCAAATTTTACTTTCCTATAACCTGAGACTACTGTATCTTTTTTAATTGTCATAAAATATACAGAGATAGCTTTTAATGTGATCATAAAAGTCTTCTGTAAGAATGCTGAAGAGACCTGAGGTAGGTAGGAAGTTGAATTTTGATTGATAAAGTACATTGTAGGATTTAAGAAAATAGGCAAATCTGGCGCTGCATTCTAAAAGTCGTAATGCCTGACAGCATTTTATCCAAAAATTAACTTTTATGCCTATTTTTTAAAACGTGCATATTTGTATTAAAGAACAACATTTAACATAGTCTACAGACTTTCAGAAATGAGTCAAACGTGATAGTCACAGAAAGATGTAGCGGTTCTGTTTTTCTTCCTAAGCTGCATTGCTTTCATCATTTCCAGGCTGTTCTAGAAAATATCACCCTGGAATGTAGTGGGCAGACTTTACAGAATCATAGCACCGCTGCTTTCCTGTAGACCATGAGGGTATTTGACAAGCCCCTTGCTTAGTTGGGTTGGATGACATCACCAACTCGATGGACAGGAGTTTAACCAAGCTCCAGGAGTTGCTGATGGACAGGGAAGCCTGGCATGCTGCAGGCCATTGGGTCAAAAAGAGTAGGACATGACTGAGCGACTGAACTGAACTTGCTTAGTTGTTCAAACTTTGCATTATTTAGAGGTTTCAGTCACTGCTGTGATACCTAGAAGCCATTTTCAATTTTATTTTAATTAACTACCTCTTTTCTATTTACCTCTAAGAAATTAACTTCTTAAAAGAGACAAACTTCTTTCCCTTTCGGCTTATGTATGAGTTAAGTAGGATATAGGGGTCTGTGGTCAATAAACTATTTTCTTTCTCTCTGGTGTACATACCAGCAGAAGGTGACCAAATCCCTTTAAGAATGGATCACACTGAGAAAGTTACTCACCCTAATTTGTTATTTGCTAGGCCGAGAAAACCTGTATCAGATGATAAACGTGTGGTCAAACTTAGATAAGGAGGACCATGCCTGGCAAAGAATTTTCTATGTAAATGGAAAGCATGGTCACAAAAGAACAAACTCAAGATGTCTCCAAAAGATACATTCTGCTTAGCATTTTTTTTTTTTTAGCAGAAACCAATTAGGAATGCCAATTTTAGGTAATGAGCCCAACGTCCAGATGAATAAAGAAAAATACTCCTCCAGGAGTGGCCCCTCAGTTAGAAGGAACAGGTTTCTCACACACTTTGCTTCTCATGACACAGCCATGAGCACTGTTTAAAATTAAGTTTTCATGGGAACACCAGAAACTACTTTTACAGAAAAGATGTTCCAAGTCATTGCAATTTTGCTTTCGTATTAACATCAATCATCCTCATTTGAGAACCCAAAGGCCAGCAACTTGCTGGCAGAATCCGTGAGTTACTTGTTTGATTTGGAATACACAGGCTGGAGCTAATGACACAGTAGGTGAATCAGAAGCTGTCTAGTTTGTTACAATTGACCCAAAGCTTTTACCCCCATAGATCTATTGTAGCTACCTCAGCAGAGAAGTGAAGAAAACAATCCAGGGTCTTAACTGTTCCCATCACATCCTGGGAACCAGAACCTGAATTTTCCAGTCAACAGCCCCACACAGCCCTGCAGCTACAGTGGGAGGTGCCCCCAATTCCCAGGGAAGTTTTCCCAACAGATGCTTCACCCTCTTCATCCCACCCCACCAGGCAGGGCAGCCAGCTGGGGGGGAAACTGGCAGGAACTGGACCTCAAAAGGCTTCCCAGGTGGTTGAAGTGCCACCACGTATGGAGAACAGGTATGAAGTCAAAGTCCTGCAGGTGGTCAGGGCTGGCCTTGCAGTTTCTGCTCAAAAAGTTCAATAAAGGGGACACAGCTCTCCAACCTGAAGACCCCCCCCCAAGTGAAACCCCCTGTGAAGTCAAATCTGGCTCATCTCTGAGCACCTTTACAGAACTGATTCACTCTGTCTTCAAGGGTTGATAGAAAGGAAGAAAAAAAGTAGAGAACGCCTGCATCTCTCCTAACATCGCTGAATTCATTGGCGCACCTCCCTCTAGGGGCCACGTGAGTACAGGCTCCGTTAAGCAAACGTTTCTGCCTGAAGGCTGACTGTAAAGGCTCCCGGGCTGCTGCCCAGCAGGAAGCAAGGTTAGTTTCCCCTTCAAGCAATAGCATCCTTCATTCCAGGCCTGCAACACTTCTCTCTTCTGTGATCTTTTTCTCATTTTATTTCTTGCCTCAGAGAATTTTATTCTTGTCTTAATGGACATTTTAAATATCTTTCTGATTTAACAGACTTCAAATTCTTTATGAAGAAGGTAAGATCTGCACATAAAATTAACTTTTTGGGGACCCCATTCTCATCACCATAGAATTATGAGTGGAAAATAAAAGATGGGAAACAAAGATATGATAAATTAAATGTACCAAAACATCTATTAATGTTTCAGGATGCATTTACAGATTCCTCTTAACAGAAAGGTAATTTAACAGCAAGAAATTTATAGAGTATGGCATCTGTTCCCATCACTTCATGGGAAATAGATCGGGAAACAGTGGAAACAGTGTCAGACTTTATTTTTCTGGGCTCCAAAATCACTGCAGATGGTGACTGCAGCCATGAAATTAAAAGACACTTACTCCTTGGAAGGAAAGTTATGACCAACCTAGATAGCATATTCAAAAGCAGAGACATTACCAACAAAGGTCCGTCTAGTCAAGGCTATGGTTTTTCCAGTAGTCATGTATGGATGTGAGAGTTGGACTGTGAAGAAAGCTGAGCGCTGAAGAATTGATGCTTTTGAACTGTGGTGTTGGAGAAGACTCTTGAGAGTCCCTTGGACAGCAAGGAGATCCAACCAGTCCATTCTAAAGGAGATCAGCCTTGGGTGTTCTTTGGAATGAATCATGCTAAAGCTGAAACTCCACTACTTTGGCCACCTCATGCGAAGAGTTGACTCATTGGAAAATACTCTGATGCTGGGAGGGATTGGGGGTAGGAGGAGAAGGGGACGACAGAGGATGAGATGGTTGGATGGCACCACCGACTCGATGGACGTGAGTTTGAGTGAACTCCGGGAGTTGGTGCTGGACAGGGAGGCCTGGTGTGCTGAGATTCATGGGGATGCAAAGAGTCCGACACAGCTGAGCGAGTGAACTGAACTGAACAGCATTACCACATTTCAGCAAACTGAGAACACTGGATACATTGTAATGATATGTTTTAAAAAATACATTAAATGCAACAATGTGCATAAAGTATTGTAGATGTAGTTAAGGAAGTCAGTAGGAAAAGGTGTAACCTCCCTCCCCCTCTCTCTGCCCATCCATCTTCCAGGAAGCCACAGGCTGCTGCTGACCAGACTTGGCACGAGACCTCGAGGCTGCTGCTTTTCCCCCTACATCATAACCGATTTCAAATGGTGCTAGACAAAAACAGACTCTGAACACCAGGAGAAATCGGTCAGCCTGTGTAAGAGATGGGTCCGGTGGTGCTCAGTGGGGTCCACACCTTGATGGTACAGGTGGCAAGTCTGATTTCACCTACTCAGCAACTGCAGCTGAATGTTCCACGGCGCGTAGGAGCAGGTGGACAGTGCTGGTGTGATGAGAGAGTCCTTCCGGTCCACGGCCCTCCCGCTGCCGACTGCGATCACGTACCCAACCCAGTGCTGCCCAGTCACACACTGAAAGGCCCCACCAACAGGTTCCTGCTGGTGGCTGCTGCTACCTGTCCATAGGAAGACCATCACAAACCCTGGCTCTGCTCAAGCCTCTGAGTTTCTACTGAACACAGCCCCATCCCTGCACTGTCCCCCTTTCCCAACCCAACATGTTCAAGAATATACTTTTCTTCTCCAATTCTTCTTTTCTTGAACCAGCTCAGTTGGCAGGAGAGGGGAGCTGGTCCCAGGGCAGCAGCTCCTCTGAAGGTGGCCTTTGGCTGTGCTGCAATTCTTACTCCTAAAACACTGATTTCAAATGGTGCTAGATACAAAGATGGAAAAATCTAAGCCACCATGTGAAACCAGCTTCCAGAAGAAGAGGATCTCACTGAAGAAAGGAGGGAGATGCGATCAGAAGACCCAGCCTTTGCCTGAGCAAAAGATGTCTTATTGCAGTAATACTTGTGACAGGACATAACATAAGGGTCCCTTCAAAAGGCACAGAGAAGAGTTACAAAGTGATGCTCAAAGGACATGAAAGTCAAAGCTGATAATTTACAATCACAATTCACAAGTCATGAATTCTAGGCTAGTTTATTTAGTTCCACAACCAGTCCCTACATAATATATGACAAAATAAAATAGCCAAAGCTGTTATTAAACTGTGTTAATAGTTAAGTTAGCATTTCTCTGCTTTGTAAACTATCTCACAGTATGTAAAGCATTTTCTGATATTATTTCACTTCTTCAGGGAACAAACAGCCTATTTGCCTGGGAGGATCTAGCCACTACACACAGGCAAGTGTCATCTGAGCCAGGTGTGCAACTCTTCCAAGTGTCCTAGGCAGGAAAAGCACAGGCTCCTCCTCTGTAGCCACAGATGAGTGTTCAGATCATTCAAATAAGACCCCGATAAGTGCCAATCTTATCTATCTCTAATGTGCCAGAAAAAATGTTAGTGTTCTGTAACTGCATTAAGTAGATGATCCTCCAATACAAGAATGGAGTTTTCTTTTGTCCTGTTTTCGAATTCTGCCTGTAAATAAGATTCCAAACAGTGTTCAAATGAGATTCTCCATTTCCTAATTGTACTGTCCTATGTGGTTGTTTGAAGCTGAGAAAATATGACTGTACTTCCTCTGATACCATAACCAAAAAAAAGAAGAGACGCAAAATTTTTTATCAATTATTCAGGACTCTAGATAAAGTCTCATGCTTTTTCTGCCTCCTGGAAATAACATTACATGCTGTTCTAGGGACAAGAAGGAAATAAAATGCAAACATCAAGTTGTGCTCTTCAATTCTCACCACAGTCTGGCGAAGCAGGGATTATTCCCGTTTTTGCAGAAGAAACTGATCCTCACTGTAGTTCAAAAGCTTGTCCACAATCACATGACTAGTGAATTGTGTCGATCCCAGGTCTGACTCCAAAGTCTGTGCTCCTGCCCCCTGCCCACTGCTGCCTGCTTTGTAGTCTGACTATTGTCTAATTCTGTTCTTGAACTTAATTATGAGCAAGATTTAGGGTGGGGGACAGTCCTAGGCAACACTTCTGCAAGGAAGGGGGCTGTTACTGACTGGACAACACGTTAAACTTGGGTGGAGATGGGAGCGTGCCTGGTTCTGCAAGGGACTGGGTTCTTTGATACTTGCTCTTTTCTCCAGCACACTGGGGCCTCCGTGGTCTCCCCTGCAGGGCTGCGGGAGCGGGAAGATGCCGGGGATGAACTGCCCTGCAGCATCCGTGCTGGACGCCCGAGCACTTCTGATATCAGCTCCAGACTCTGCACCCCATGGGAGGAGAGAACACTTCTTCCATCAGGGATGACTTTTACTGGGAGACGCAGTACAGTCTTTCTCAAAGTGTGCTCTCTATCTGCTTGATTCTAAGGTTGTACAGTGTTTGCTCAAAGGGGTCCATTCTGTGGAACAATCAGAAGCATACAGGCCACTCAGTACGTTACACTCCAGGCTGAATCTTAAATACAAAAGGGTTTTAAATTCTACACTTGGTCTTGAATTCTGCTTGTTTCATAAGAAAAGTGAAAGTGAAAGTTGCTCAGTCATGTCCAGCTCTTTGCGACCCCATGGACTGTGCAGTCCATAGAATTCTTCAGGCCAGGATACTAGAGTGGGTAGCCTTTCCCTTCTCCAGGGGATCTTCCCAAACCAGGAATTGAACCCAGGTCTCCTGCATTGTAGGCAGATTCTTTACCAGCTGAGCTACACAGGAAGAAAATCATGTGCAAAACCTCCAGAACTTTTCTGTGAAATGGTACAAATAAACACAGATGCCCAGCTCGAATTAGTAGCTTCGAATTAGTGCTTCAAATGAAGCACGAATTGGGAGCACTGTCTTTGGAATGGGAGTTCCAGAACACCAATGCCAACCTCTGATCCAGTCCTAGATATGGAAACCAGACTAATGGCATCTGTACTTCAAAAAGTAAGCAAGAGGACTTCTGGGTTGAGACAGTAGCTTGAGCATAAAGCATATGACCAAGGAATATAACATGAAGGAGCAGTCTATACCTGGATAATAAACTACAGGAGGGCACCAGGCTCCTGCTGAAGGCAGTACGTGAGAAACCTAGCAAGATGTTCACTGGATAAAAGGAGCAGCCTGCCAAATAAATGAAAGGAAGAATGCTGGTTAAACCAGGCAAGCATCTTTGAGGTCAGTGGGTACATAGCTGACTAGAGGCCCTGGAACAGGACTTGGGAGGGTAATCTTAAATGTTGCAGCACCTCTGTGGAATATAAGTGTTAAAGCACACACAGAGTGGGAGCCTTCACAGAGTTCCTGCTACTAACGTTGCCCTGAGACCCGCAACCATGCTCAGAGCCATTACCTCAACTTAGAAAGAACAATTAAAGAATGCGTATTAATTTGCAGCTGTTGCAAATCAATTTCAGAGGTAAAACTATATCAAAACTTCCTGCAAAAATTAGTCACGGGTCTTATCTTATTCTATCCAAGTTATTGTACCTGTAATCAGGCGAGTTTAAACTAATATAAATCAATATTAGCCCCTTCTCACTTTTCCTGAGCCTGGGGGGTTGACGCATTATCTTATCACCAATCCCTTCCCACCTCCTATTGTGAATAAGCCTTTAGGCTTAGTAGCTCTAAGTTTGTTTGGGGCAAACAAAACATTACCAAACACAAAGGAAGATACAGCAATTGAAAATAAGAGAGACTAATCAAAAAAATCCGACATGGTACTTTTCTACAAATCAATGTACTAAAATACACAAGGGGACAACAAGTCCAAAACAGAATATTAGAAACTGCTCATATTTTTTTAACACAAAATTCATGAAAAAATAGGAGCCATTTGCAAGATTTAATGACTTGACATCAAAAATTTTACACATGAATAAAACATGAGGAAGTCTAAAAAGCAACAATAATCAGGAGATTGAATCCAGAAAAAGAAACACCAAAGAGATCATGAGAAAATAAGCTTAAATTCTCCATAATTACCTATGGTGCTGTGCTTAGCTGCTCAGCCATGTCCGACTCTTTGTGACCCTCTGCACTTGCCAGGCTCCTCGGTTCATGGAATTCTCCAGGGAAGAATACTGGAATGGGTAGCCTATCCCTTCTCCAGGGAATCTTCGGGATCCAGGAATCAAACTGGGTCTCCTGCCTTGGGGGCGGATTCTTTACCAGCTGAGCCACCAGGGAAGCCCCAACTAACTATGCACTGAATGTATGTGTAACTATAAATTACACATACATTCAGACACTTGAGCTCACATGTGTGTACACACATCTAGATATGAGAAAATAAAAGAAAGCAGGAAGAGGTGAAGTATGAATTAACAAATAAGTATGATTAATTTCCCAGATCAAGAGGAGAAAGACTCCATTAGTTGACTCATTCAGTTCAGTTGCTCAGTTGTGTCCGACTCTTTGTGACCCCATGAATCACAGTACGCCAGGCCCCTGTCCATCACCAACTCCCGGAGTTCACCCAAACCCATGTCCATCGAGTGGATGATGCCATCCAACCATCTCATCCTCTGTCGTCCCCTTCTCCTCCTCCCCCCAATCCCTCCCAGAATCAGTCTTTTCCAATGAGTCAACTCTTCACATGAGGTGGCCACAGTATTGGAGTTTCAGCTTTAGCATCATTTCTGCCAAAGAAATACCAAGACTTATCTCCTTCAGAATGGACTGGTTGGATCCCCCAAGGGACTCTCAAGAGTCTTCTCCAACACCACAGTTCAAAAGCATCAATTCTTTGGCGCTCAGCCTTCTTCACAGTCCAACTCTCACATCCATACATGACCACAGGAAAAACCATAGCCTTGACTAGATGGACCTTTGTTGGCAAAGTAATGTCTCTGCTTTTGAATATGCTATCTAGGTTGACTCATTAAGGCTAACTAAACACATGCCAGTTTAATGACAAGTGACCCTGCCCTACATGGAGAAAATTGATAAAATTCATATATTGGAAAAATACTATAACTATCTGCTGCTGCTGCTGCTAAGTCGCTTCAGTCGTGTCCGATTCTGTGCGACCCCATAGATGGCAGCCCAACAGGCTCCCCCGTCCCTGGGATTCTCCAGGCAAGAACACTGGAGTGGGTTGCCATTTCCTTCTCCAATGCATGAAAGTGGAAAGTGAAAATGAAAAGTGAAAGTGAAGTCGCTCAGTTGTGTCCGACTCCTAGCGACCCCATGGACTGCAGCCTACCAAGCTCTTCCGTCCATGGGACCCTCCAGGCAAGAGTACTAGACTGGGGTGCCATTGCCTTCTCCACTATAAATATCTAGGGATAAAATAAACAGAAAAAGAGAAAGTACATATCAGTATCAAATGTGTCTTTTGTAACTAAACACCAGAAATTAGTGTTTTGAGAGAAAATGTGGCATAAAATTTCTGTACTCACCCAAGCTATCAGTTATCTACAAGGCACAGATAAATAGTCTTACATAGGCAAGAACCCAAAACACACACCAATTATTAGTAGATAGTCTTCCCATGAAAAGAAAAACTCTCACACACCCAGGGGGAATTTTAAGGAAGAAATCAATAAAATAGTAATGAGGCACAGACTAGTTAAACAGTGTAACCAAATTTTTTTTTAAATACGGATCTGAAACTAGATTTAATGGTATGACAAATCTTAAAAGAGAACTCATGGGCAATGAAAACACAAATAATAAGCTTGATATAAAGTAGTAGATTTTGTCAATACAACTAGGAAGTTGAGGATGAAGTAAGGGAAAAGAAAACTGTACTTAACTTATAATACATATGGAATAAGTAAAATAGGAAAAACCTATTTTGACATGATAAAGAGAAAACGATATTCAACACTAATATAAAATGGAAAAATGCAACTTTAAAAACACAAAGATAATCAAAACAGCAAAACCACTTGGTCCATGTAACAAAAGAGGAATGAGGAAATGAAGAATGGGGACGCTTTCTACATCTCTTGCTGAAAACAGCATCAGCAGACCAAGAGCAAAGTTGGTCTTGTACAGTGCTGAGTTCAGTCCTTGGGACTGTTAAATAAATAAAAAGGAAAGAACTCTACAAGCAAGATCAAACACAAAAACATATCAGGTATGAAAGTATACGCAAATGGCTTACATTTCCCTTTTGAAGGACTATACTTTCTAACTATACTAAATAAAAAACTTCAAACTACATGATATTTGAAGACACATTCCTAAACTAAAATGACATAGGAAAATTCCATTTATAATACTACCAAAAAGAATAACACTGTAGACATCTATTTGACCAAGGAAACACAGACATACACTGAAAACTATAAATCGTCATTGAAAGAAATGAAAAATATGGACATAAATATAAAAACATCCACATTCAGGGATTGGAAGGCAATATGTTTAAGACGAAAACACTGCCTATATACAATATACAGCCTTGATGTACTCCTTTCCCAATTTTGAACTAGTCCATTTTCCATGTCTGGTTCTAACTATTGCTTCTTGACTTGTATACGGGTTTCTCAGGATACAGGTAAGGAGGTCTGGTAGATTCCCATCTCCTTAAGAATTTTCCACAGTTTGTTGTGATCCAAATAGTCAAAGGCTTTAGCTTAGTCAGTGAAACAGAAGTAGATATTTTTCTGGAATTCCCTTGCTTTTTCTATGATCCAGTGGCTGGCAGCAATTTGGTCTCTGGTTCCTCTGCCTTTTCTAAATCCAGCAGCTTGGTTCATGTACTGCTGAAGCCTACCTTGAAGGATTTTGAGTATTATCTTGCTAACATATGAAATGAATGTAATTGTATGGCAGTTTGAACATTCTTTGGCATTACACTACTTTGAGATGAGAAAGAAAACTGACTTTTTCCAGTCTTGTGGCCAGTACTGAGTTTTCCAAAATTGCTGGCATATTGAGTGCAGCACTTTAACAGCATCATCTTTTTAAGATTTGAAAATAGCTCATCTGGAATTTCATCACCTCCACTAGCTTTGTTCATAGTAATGCTTCCTAAGGCCCACTTGACTTCACACTCCAGGATGTCTGGCTCTAGATGAGTGATCACACCATCATTGTTATCCAAGTCCTTAAGACCTTTTTTGAATAGTTGTGATTTCTTGCCATTTCTTAATCTCTTTTGCCTCTGTTAAGTCCCTGCAGTTTCTGTCCTTTATTGTGCCCATCTTTGCATGAAATGTTTCCTTGGTATCTCCAATTTTCTTGAAGAGATCTCTAGTCTTTCCCATTCAATTGTTTTCCTCTGTTTCTTTGAAATCGTTTACTTAAGGCTTTCTTATCTATCCTTGCTATTCTGGAACTCTGCATTCAGTTGGATATGTCTTTCCTTTTCTCTTTTGCCTTTTGTTTCTCTTCTTTTCTCAGCCATTTGTAAGGCCTACTCAGATGACTACTTTGCCTTCTTGTATTTCTTTTTCTTTGCAATGGTTTTGGTCACTGCCTCCTATACAGTGTCATGAACCTCCGTCCATAGTTCTTCAGGCACTCTATCAGATCTAATCCCTTGAATCTATTTGTCACTTCCACTGTATATTCATAAGGAATTTGATTTAGGTCATACCTGAACGATCTAGTGGTTTTCCCTTTCTTCAATTTAAGTCTGAATTTGGCAATAAGGAGTTCATGATGTGAGCCACAGTCAGCTCCCAGTCTTGTTTTTGCTGACTGTATAGAGCTTCTCCATCTTTGGCAGCAAAGAATATAATCAATATAATCAAAAAAAAAATCAAAGAATATAATCAATCAAAGAATATAATCAATTTCCGTATTGACCATCTGGTGATGTTCGTGTGTAGAGTCGTCTCTTGTGTGGTTGGAAAAGGGTCTTTGCTATGACCAGTGTGTTTTCTTGACAAAACTCTATTGGCCGTTGTCCTGCTTCATTTTGTATTCCAAGGCCAACTTTCCTGTTACTCCAAGTATCTCTTGACTTCCTACATCTGCATTCCAATCCCCTACAATGAAAAGGACATTTTTTTTTAAAGTGTTAGTTCTAGAAGGTCTTGTAGGTCTTCAAAGAGCTGTTCAACTTCAGCTTCTTTGGCATCAGTGGTTGGGGCACAGACTTGGATTACCGTGATGTTGAATGGTTTGCCTTGGAAATGGGTCAAGATCATTCTGTCATTTTTGACACTTCACTCAAGTACTGCATTTCAGACTCTTTTGTTGACTATGAGGGCTATTCCATTTCTTCTAAGAGATTCTTGCCCACATAGTAGATAGAATGGTCATCTAAATTAAATTGCCCCTTCCCATCCATTTTTGTTCACTGTTTCTTAAAATGTCAGTGCTCACTCTTGCCATCTCCTGCTTGACCAAAATAGTTATCAGAGTTAATTGGAGATATTAGTTGGTGTCTAGTAAAAAGGTAAATATTCATAAATTAGATACATTCTTTATCTGAGTAACTACCAAGTGAATATAGTGGGGGAAAGTACCATTCACAATAGCAACAAGTCATCTAGAAACAAATTAGAACATTTAAACATTTTGGAAAGGATACAAAAAATGCTTGAAAAAATAAATAATGAAAATTTTATTTAAAAGAGGATTTAATATCATGGAGACGTTAATTATCTCTGAATTTTTGTTTAAAAGATGATTTAATACTGTGGAGATGTTAATTATCTCTGAATTAGAAGGCAAATTTAATGTAATTTCAATCAGAGTTTCAATGGCATTCTTTTTTTAATTTGATGAAATAACTATAAATGTCATAAGACTGATCAACAGAATTTATTGAAGTAGAAAAAGAAGGGTGTTCAGCTCCAGAACAAAATATAAATGATATTAAAAATTATTTTAAAAAAATACTTGATATGATGCAGGGATAAAGACATAGATCCATAAACTAAACACAGATCCATTGAAATAGCACAAGTTTTTGTAAGAATTTGACAGTAATTAACATGGTATTTCAAGACATGGAAAACTGGAATTATTAATAAGGCAACTATCTGAAAATATAAGTTAGATTCCTGCCTCAGGTTATTCACCAGAGCAAAGTCCATATGGATTAAACATTAAATGTTAAAAATAAGACCATAACAGAACTACATGAAAATATAGGCAAATATCTTTCTGATATGAGAGATCTAGAGATGTATCTTAAGGGAAAATTCTACCACAGACAAGATTTTAAAAAATGGATACAAAATAAAACTTTGTACATAGAAACATAAGGTAATAGACAAATGGGAAAATTAGAAACATCCAAGTATAAAAATTTAACAAATTAAAAACAAATAACTTATAAAAGGAAAGTTGAAGTAGTAAAAAAAAAATATGGAAAAGGTTTAGCTTCACTTGTAACATGAGAAATAATGCACTTTAGAAATGGAATACCTTAATTGCCTAAGAGACAGGGAAACTGACAAAAACTAGTAATAAAGGCTCAGAAAAGGAGGCACTGCTTTGACTCGCTAGTAATTGTGGTCAAAACTTTGTGGAGGGTAGTTTGGAAATAGGTACCTAAAATCTTAAAACAAGGCATAGCCTTTCACTCAAATCTATAACTCTTCTCTCTTCAGTGCAGTTCAGTCACTCCAACTCTTTGTGACCCCATGAACCGCAGCACGCCAGGCTTCCCTGTCCATCACCAACTCCTGGAGCTTGCTCAAACTCATGTCCATCGAGTCAGTGAAGCCATCCAGCCTTCTCTCTTAGGTAACCCTTAAGATCTGAATCCTAGAGCTTTCTTTGAAGTCAGTAAAGTTTCCACCTCATTTCTTTCTATATCTACAAGAGTGTGTGTTGTGGTGCTTATTCTAACGATCAAAATTAAAAAGTAGTTCATTTCCAAGAATAGGTAATTAGATAGCTAGATGATGGACCGTCCGAGTAATAACAGTAAACAACCACTACAGACGATGCTGTGGAGTACTATTAACTATGAGGAAAAATTTCACAATATAGCTGATAAAGATAAAGAAGGTTATAAGACTGCATAACGTGTGAGTTCAAACATTTTGGCTTAAATGATAACTATACATAAAGGTTTAAAGAAACTAAAATTATACTCATCATTTTTAGGAAAGGAATTGCATTTATTTAGAAAATACTCAAAGCAAAAGAGGAAACTCAATGTGAGGGCACTGTGAAAGATACGTATGAGATATTTATTATTCTAGAGAAGGAGTCTTAGGAAAAGAGAAGCCAAAAAGATGGATAGAGGTGCTGTTCAAGTGAATATCCTCCAAATTCCCAATAAACATAATAAAGTCATAAAATAATTGAATTTGAGTCACTTTTTTACAAAAGCCTACAGAAGCTTTGGCTTAGCCAGCAGATATGGACACAGAGGTAAAGAAACAGATAAAACACGAGAAAGTAACCCCTAAGGTATCTGAGAACTCGCATTTGGGGGATGGGTGGTAAGGGCAGGTGGGATTCTTTACAGATGTGGTATTGCTGCTTGTGTCCGATTTAACCAGTTCTTGCTGTAAAGGTAGCTGAGCCCAGTTGATATCTGGGTTAACATGTATTTTCAGATAAAGAAGCTAGAACAAGTCACAACAAAATGTTAACTATAACGAGTGGTAGAATTATGGGTGGTGGCTTATTTGATCTTTGGGTTATTCATGACTTCCAAAATGTCTACAATGAATATACATCAGCTTTTATAATCCAATAAAGTTCTAAGTTTCCTTAAAAAAAAAGTCCTGCCACGGATTCATATCTGTGAACTCTCTTTAATAAACTCCTTTAATGTCTTTGTCAATTTCTCCTACTACAAAATATTCCAAGATGCATGAACAAAAGGAAAAGATAAAAATGACTCCATCCTAGCCCTCGATTCTCGAATCTTCCTTAAAGGGCTCTCCAAAGCTTCAGTATGATTCTCTAGTGTGTTACATGTGCAGGTAAAGGAGTCTCATTTCTTAGTGCTCAGTTCCTGCCTTACTCAGCTTACTGTGACTCATATTGAGTGGAATTTGGTCTCCTCCCTTATGCTTCCCCTATCAGAAGAGCTGCTGTCCTCCAGGGAAAAATAAGAGAATGCTGAAGAGCACAGGTATTTCAAAAAAGGACAGTATATAGGCTTCATTGGAACAGAAAAGGGGCTTCCCTGATAGCTCTGTTGATAAAGAATCCACCTGCAATGCAGGAGACCCCAGTTTGATTCCTGGGTCAGGAAGATCCACTGGAGAAGGGATAGGCTACTCACTCCAGTATTCTTGGGCTTCCCTGGTGGCTCAGCTGGTAAAGAATCTGCCTGCAATATGGGAGACCTGGGTTCAATCCCTGGGTTGGGAAGATCCCCTGGAGAAGGGAAAGGCTACCCACTCCAGTGTTCTGGTCTGGAGAATTTTGTGGACTGTATAGCCCATGGGGTCGCAAAGAGTCGGACACAACTGAGAACAGAAATAATAGAAGAGATGGATCAAGCATTCAAAGTTAGACAGATAATCATCCTGAAAGAAATAGGGATGATATTAGCAACTTGAAACAAGATTAAGCAGAGGCTGAGTGAACCAAGCAGAAATAGCTGGCTTAAAACATACAAAAGTTGAAATTAAAAAAAAATAATCATCACATCAGATGGATGAAATAATAGAATGGATACAGTTGAATGAATTAGATTTCTAGACTGAAGAAGTCTCCCAGAACAAAGGAGAAAAAGACAAAGGAAAAAATATATAAATGAAAAACTAAAAGATAAGGAGAATAGATATAGCGGTACTCACATATGAATAATAGGGATCTTCAGTTCAGTTGCTCAGTCGTGTCCAACTCTTTGCGACCCCATGGACAGCAGCATGCCAGGCCTCCCTGTCCATCACCAACTCCCAGAGCTTACTCAAATTCATGTCCATCGAGTCGGTGATGCCATCCAGCCATCTCATCCTCTGTCGTCCCCTTCTACTCCGGCCTTCACTCTTTCAGCGTCGGAGTCTCTGCCAATGAGTCAGTTCTTCACATCAGGTGGCCAAAGGATTGGAGTTTCAGCTTCAGCATCAGTCCTTCCAATGCATATTCAGGACTGACTTTGGGATTGACTGGTTGGATCTCTTTGCAGTCCAAGGGACTCTCAAGAGTCTTCTCCAGCACCATAGAAATAAGAAATGAAAAGGAGGAAGTATTGAAGAAATGATGGATGAAAATAGTTCTCTTTCAGAACTAAAAAGGAAAAAGAAAGCCCCTAGATGGAAAGGTTTCTTGGAGGGTTAAAAATGAGAGGCCCAGAAAACCTCCATTGTTGGGCTTCCTGGGTGGCTCAGTAGGAAGGAACCTGCCTGTAATGCAAGGCATGTGGGTTTAACCCCTGGGTTGGGAAGGTTGCCTGGAGGAGGGCATGGCAACCCACTCCAGTATTCTTACCTGGGAAATCCCATGGACAGAGTGAGTAGCCTGGCGAGCCACAGCCATGGGGTCCTAAAGAGTCGGACACGACTTAGCGAGTAAACAACAGCAACGACAAGAGGAATCTCATGACTCTTCTTGAACAAGTCTAGATTCACAGCTACCCAGATTTCTAATACTCAAGGGAGCTACGTGGGCTCCAATAAAAGTATTTCTCAGAGATGGGAAACCAGGTCGGGAAAAATTACCATATAATCACCGCTATAGTATATTAGTGTTTTACAATACATTACAGTCATACAGAGGCTGGGGCTTGCTTCATATTTTTATTTCAAAGCTCTAGCTTAGTCACAATGAGAACATTAAGAGCAACCTTTAGACATCAAAATTCTGAGGACACCCAGGACCCTGTGCTCCTAAGGCAAGGTTTAACTGTATGACAGGAGGCCGGCAGAGGGAAACACAGAGGAGCGCAAGGATTATTCTTCGTTACTCAAGTGGTTCTCAAAATAACTATTTGCAGAAATTCTGAAGATTAAATATTTGCTTCTGCTGCTAAGTCGCGTCAGTCGTGTCCAACTCTGTGCGACCCCATAGACAGCAGCCCGCCAGGCCCCTCTGTCTCTGGGATTCTCCAGGCAAAAATACTGGAGTGGGTTGCCATTTCCTTCTCCAATGCATGAAAATGAAATTGAAAGTGAAGTCGCTCAGTCGTGTCCAACTCTTAGCGACTCCATGGACTGTAGCCTACCAGGCTCCTCCATCCATGGGATTTTCCAGGCAAGAGTACTGGAGTGAGTTGCCATGCTGGCACGCTTAAAAGATTACAAGATAGCCAATAAAAAAGAAGTTAACACTAAGCAAAATTTAATCACTAACTAAATACAAAATTGACTCACTCTGTCTACAAAAATATTCCCTGTCACGGCTACACTCACATGGCTCCCGTCATCTTTATATGTCACTGTTCCAGGAAGTACTGGTATATCTGTTAAGATTAGAAAAGCTGTAAAAGACAGAGCCGGGGAAAGCCATAAAAGATAGGGGGGAAAAGCTGTAAAAGACAAGGGGAAAAAGATACCAGGTTAAGAACCATCGGCAGCCCAGGGCTCATATGGTGGCTCTAAGAGCCCGAGAAACCTGGGACCTTCCATGACAGCGTCCATCTCAACTCATGGTCCAAACGCACTTTAGCAAAGAGGAAGACTGGAGGGAAGGAGCACTGATCCCTCTAAAGACACTTTCAAAACACCCCACTTGCATCTCTCTAGATGGAACACAGTCACATGGCAATAAGGAAAGCTGAGAAATGAAGCCTTTAGGAAGGTGGCCAAGGATCCAGTGAAAAGTACAGGGTCCTGTTACTAATGAAGAAGAGGAAAGTGAATACAAGAGATTTCAGCAGTCTCTGCCACAAATGGGGACTACCCTGACCCTGTGTCTTGGATAATCAAGAGGCAAAGTTCTCAGCGGTTCCCGTAACTACCTCACAGTTATATAACTTTGCACTGTGCCCCTTACCTTGTATTTTATCGGCTTTAGCTCCATTGTACATTGGAACACATGAAGAGCTTGGCTGAGTATCTTTCCTGACATTTCTCATGGTACTGAGAGACTATCAAAATGATGAAAAATGAAATAATGAAATGTTCCAAATTTGGGGCCTGCTCTAAACGATTTTATGGCACCTTTGCCTTTTATATTGGGCTTTCCCTGATGGCTCAGTGGGTAAAGAGTCTGCCAGCCATACAGGTGACACAGGAAACTCAGCTTTAATCCCTGGTCAGGAAAATCCCCTGGAGGAGAAAATGGCAACCCACTTCAGTATTCTTGCCTGGAAAATCTCATGGACAGAGGAGCCTACAGTCCACATGGGGTTGCAAAGTGTCAGGATGGTTATTTCCTCTGAGTCTTACTCAGTCTTCAGGGCAAAGGCATCATTCTTTCCTTAAACCAACAAATATTTTTTGAGCACCCCAAGCTTAACCGTCTTTAGGCTAGGTATCAGAGTGCACACATTTCAATTAGCCATCTTCCCTGTTATCAAGGAGTTTATAATTCCCCAGATAGAAATACACACAAATAACTTTATGAAGTTCCCTAAGGACAAGTAAAAAAAAGTCTCAAGATGAATCAGGAAACTACTGCATTAAGTTGTGCGGAGACCAGAGTGAAGATGAATTAAAGAGATAAGAATTTAAGCTTGTCCTTAGAAATAAAGGACATATTGCAGGTGGAGATGGGCTTTCTTCTTCTTTGTGGTCTCCCATGCCCAATTAGTCATTTGTAACATCCTGCTGCTATTATTTTTTCATGGTGATTTAAGTGGGAAATATGCGTACAGTGTGATTGTGTCTCATTCTTAGCTTCTGGGTACTGACTCACAGGTTCCCCTTCTGCTGCTTGTCTCATCTCAGGCAGTGAGATCAGCTGGGATAAGAAGGAACCTATTTGTGAGTCAGTAAGTTTTCCCATGACTCCCTCCACGTGATCCTGATTTGTTTCCGGGGTTAGAAAGAAAAATTCTAATTCTTCTTCCACAGAGTAATCTCTCAGATATTTGAAAATTGCTATAATGTACTGCATGGCCCTTCTAGTTTTTTTTTGTTTGTTTGTTTGTTTTTTTTTTTTTTAAGGAGGAAATTTATTAGAAACTGTGGGTTTAAAAAGCTAAAATTGCTCTGCTCTGATAGTAATCCTTTCCAGTATAAATATCATTCTCCTTAGTGATGAAATTAAAAGATATTAGAGAAAATTAATTCTGTTTGTGTTATTTCTTAAAATAGCAATACAAGCCCAGGAATTATGCTACTCACTTCCTCATTATTCTTCTCCAAACAATGAAATAATTTCCGCAAGCCTCTGGTCATTCTTCATTTTTCATCTTCCTTCACATTTTTATTTGGCCTTATAAAGGGTCATTCTCTTAGCTCTTTGTTGTTGACTAGTAGACAGTCCCTCTCTAGCTTTTATTGAAGTATTTTAATTTATGATATTACTGGTTTCAGGTGTACAACATAGCAATTATATTGTACACATTATTTTGATAATTTATGAATTATATACACTATGAAATAATGAACATGTCTCATTACCATGTCATCATACAGATTCAGTACAGTATTATTGACTATGTTCCATATGTCGTGCATCGTATCACCACGACCCACTTGTAAGTGAAAGTGCATACCTCCTAGTCCCCTTCACCTATTTTGCCCATCTCCTCCATTCCCTTCCCTCTGGCAACCCTGGGTTTTTCTCTATATCTCTGAGTCTGTTTCTGTTTTGTTCTGTTTGCTCACTTGTTTTGTTTTTTAGATTCCACACACACATGGAATCAGAGTCTGTCTTTCTGTAATCTTTCACTTCGCATAGGCCCATCCATGTCGTCACAAACAGCAATAGTTCATTTTTTACGGCTGAGTAATATTCCACTGTATACCTATACCAACTCCATTCATCTGTTGATGGACATTCGGGCTTCCCTGAGCTCAGCTGGTAAAGATGTTGCCTGGTTCAACTGGGTCAGGAGGATTCACTGGAGAAGGGATAGGCTACCCACTCTGGTATTCTTGGGATTCCCGTGTGGTTCATCTGGTAAAGAATCTACCTGCAATGCGGGAGACCTGGGTTTGATTCCTGTGTTGGGAAGATCCCCTGGAGAAGGGAAAGGCTACCCACTTCAGCATTCTAGCCTGGAGAATTCCATGGACTAGTCCATGGGGTCACAAAGAGTGGGACACGACTGACTTTCACTTTCGCTTTCTTTCTTTCACCAGGTTGCTTAAAGACTAGATCAAATAATGCTGCAATGAACACAAGGTGCGTATATCTTTTCTAGCATTCTTACCTTTTGTGGTAAATACACAGAAGTGGAATTCCTGGATCATATGGTAGCTCTATTTTTAATTTTCTGAGGAGCACCCCTACTGTTTTCCATGGTAGCTACACCAATTTATAATCCTGTTAACAATGAATGAGGCATCTTTCTTCTTCACATCCTCACCAATCACATGTTTCTGTCTTTTTGATAATGGCCGTTCTGAAGCATGTAAAGTGATATCTCATAGTGGTTTTGATTTGCACTTCCATGATGGTTAGTGATATGGGCCATTTTTCATGCTGGCCGTCTGTTTATTTTCTTTGGAAGGATGCTCAGGTTCTCTGCCATGCTTTAATCGCATTGTTTGTCTTGGATATTAAGTTGTATGCCTTCTTTATATAATCTGGATATTAAGCCCTTATTGAATATACATGATTTACAACTTAGCAACTGAACAACAACAAACATTTAACTGAGTCAATGTTGATTATATACATTTATGGAAACATACATGTAAACAATTATGCCAATATTTTAAATGTATTATGAGAGAACAGTTTTCATTATAATATTATTACCCCTGATTCTGTGATTATAATTTCTCTTGGCTTCTCTTTTATTATATTTTCTTTTCTCTGTTTTCTTCATGAGTAGTATCAAAGGCAGTATATATGTCCTGCTGTTCCTTCAGTAATCAATCACAAAAACAGTCCAGCAGTAAGAAAATAATAATGACAGAGATTATCTACTGAAAATCACAAATCTGTAAACCATAATAGATATTTTTACACAGAATAATTATGTACAGAACTCAGTCACACACAAAATTTCAATGATGTTAACAACATGTCTGAATACTATCAAATATTAGAAGAACCGTACTTTAATTATTTAGGCAGTCATTTGATTCATTTTGTTATTTTAATTCATAGTAAAATCATTCATAATTTTAAAAAATTAATTCTAGAATTTGGAGACAATAAAAGCATCAGTGGTTGCCAGTGCTTGGGTTGGAGGAGGGGCTACAGGCAGAGCACTGAGAAATTTTAGGGAGATACAAATGCCCTGTTTGGCACCGTAGTGACGGAGGCACGTTGCGTGTCTGTCGAAACTGAGAACCTCTGCAAACCAACAGTGAACCTTGATGTAAACAGTAACTTTCGGTGGTTCTGATGTGTCAGTGTAGGTTCATCAATTACAACAAATGTAACCCTGGTAAGGGGTGCTGATAACGAGACTGTGCTTTTATTGGGGTTGTGGGTATACGAGAAATCTCTGAACATTCCCTTCAATTTTGTCCTGAACCTAAAAGGCTCTAAAACAGTTAACTTAAAAAAAAGTCAAACTAAGCTATTGCTTACTACTCTCTCTTATCCCTGGTATGTCTTCTTTTGTGGTTTGATGACTTTCTTTTATGGTATGCTTAAATTTCCTCTCTCTTTATCTTTTGTGTATTTACTATGGGTGTTTGTTTTTTGGATATCTGATGCTTATGTACAGCAGCAACTTACACATAACAGTCTAAGTTGATAACAACTTAAGTTGGATTCCACTGTAAAAATCAGCATTTTTACTCTATCATCTCAAATTTATGTTTTTAATTTGCATATTGCATCTGTTTATTCTGAGTATCCTTTAAGTAATTGTTGTAATCATAGCTGCTTTTACTAATTTTGTCTCTTAAAATTCACACAAGATTTATAAGTGATTAACTCACAGCCTTTACTATATACTTACCTTTCCGGTGAGATGTATCCCTTCACGTATGTTCTTTTTACTAAATTAGCTCCCTTTCTTTCAGCATAAAGAAGTCCCTTTAACATTTCTTTACAAAGCTGATCTAGTGGCTTTGGCTTGCCTGGGAAACTCTTTATCTCTTTTTCATTTCTGAGTGATGACATTGCTGGGTAAAGAGTAGTCTTGGTTGGGAGTTTTTTCGTTTATCACTTTGAATCACTTTACATTGTGCTGTTCCTTTCTGGTCTGCAAAATTTCTGCTGAAAAGCCAGCTTTAGTTTTATGGGGTTCTCTTGTATGTAACGAGGTGTTTTACACCTCTGGACACTATAATATTTTCTTATCTTTAACTTTTGACATTTTAATATGATGTGTATTGGTGTGGGTGTCTTTGGGTTCCCCTTATTTGGAACTCTCCCAGCACCATAGAACTGGATGTTGGTTTCCTTCCCCAGGGTAAGGAAGCTTTCAGTCATTATTTTTCAAATAAGATTTCTGCCCTTTTCTCTTTTTCTTCTCCTCCTGGGATCCCTATGATATGAATGTTAGTCTTCTTGATGTGGTCTATGGATTCCTTAGGTATACTCACTTTTTAATTTTTTTTTTCTTTTTGTTGCTCTGCTTGGGTGAGTTCCACTGCCCAGTCTTCCAACACACTGATTCTTTGTCTCCTTCATCTGGTCTGCTGTTGAGTCCCTCTATTGTATTTTTCAGATCAGTTATTTTGTATTCTTTAGCTCTGTGACTTCTATCTTATTTACTTTCTTCTATTTTCCAAACCTTTGTTGACATTCTCACTACATTCATCCATTCTTCTCCCCAGTTTGGTGAGCATCTTTATGATCATTACTTCGAATTCTTTATCATGTAAATAAATCACCTCAATTTCATTATTTCCTGAGGTTTTATTTTGTTCATTCATTTGAAGATATTCCTTTGTTTCTTCATTTTGTTTGGCTTTCTGTGTTGGTTATTTATAGTAGATGAAATAAACACTTTTCTCAATATTGAAGGAATAGTTTAATGTAGGAAATAAACCTTGTTCAACTCTGCCTCAGCTCCCTCATTTTCTCTCAAACCTCTCTCCTTGTCCAAGCTGCCTATTATATTCTTAATACCTCCTGGTATTTAAGGCTGTGCCTGGACATGCCAGTGACCTAAAAGGAAGGATCTCCTCCCTTTCAACTATTTCATCCTCATCCCTACACCTTGCTCATCAACTGGAGGGTCAAATTCCCAAGTCTAACTGTTGACTTGTTTCACCCAGGTAATTTAAGATCATAAGCTCATATTAGTCATCCACAAACATAAACAAGATTTGATAACCGTTTCATAAAAGCACTTCTTTAGAAATCATTATCTTATAATCTTATTGATCAATCTTAGATCACATACCATTTCTTCGTGTATTCCATCTCTTAAGACCTGCCTGCTGTTTTTTTCAGGTTCTATAAACATGTAACGTCCATGGAGGAGCATTCTCTCTCTGACAAACGGCAACCGAGAGTGTGGCTGGGGAAAAGATCATAGTCCTCTTTGATCTTAAAGGTCAGAGAGCAAACCTCCCAAATGTGTAAACATCTCATAATGAAACCTATTATGTGTAATTCATGAAAATTTCAAAACATTTTAAAACGTTTATTTTTGGCTTGCTTCACTTTTTGGGATAACAAGCAATTCAGAATGAGACCTATTAAATTTTGTTTATGAAAATTTCAAAATGTTAAAAAAATATTTTTTGTTTGATTCACTTCTTGGGGTAACAAAATGTCATTTATTTTCATCTTACAAATAATGCATGACTTAAAGTAGAGAAGGACATTCTAAGCCTAAATAGTCAGAATGCAGAAGTTTCTTCTCTGCCTAGAAGGAGTTTCTGTTCTAGTGGAGGAAGACACTAGAAACAAGACACTTAATTAATGAATTATATTACAGGGGATGCGCGTGTGTGCACACTGAGTTTCTCAGTCATGTCTGACTCTTTGTGAACCCATGGACTCTAGCCTGCCAGGCTCCTCTGTCCATGAGATTATTCTGGTAAGAATACTGGAGAGGGTTGCCATTTCCTTCTCCAGGGGATCTTCCCAACCCAGGGATCGAACCTGGGTCTCTTGTGGCTCCTGCATTGGCAGGTGGATTCTTTACCACTGAGCCACCTGGATCACCCATATCACAGGGGATAAATGCTATGAGTAAATGAGCAGAGGAGGAGACGTCAGGAACACGTGTGTGGGGGACATGCAATCTTTAACACAATGGTTAGAGTAGACCTCACTGAGATCTTTCTGGGTGTGTGTGTGTGTATTTATTTTTTCTCATTTTAATTTCTTAGTAAAACATCTAATTGCTTATTTTTTTTTAAGGAGATACTTTTTCATGCCCAGTTTAGAGAGGATACTAGGAATGAAGCAGCCAGACAGCGATGTTAGCAGGGGAAATACCAGCTACAAACACTGGTCAGTGAGCTCAGGTGTGTTTAGTATCCAGAGGAAAGTGGCGTGGTGATCAGTTAGCAATGCCTTCTAGGGGTTTTGTGCCCTGAGAATGAAGGGTTCTGATGGATGAAACTGCCACTCCTGTCCCTCAGGAAATGCTGCCACAACTTGCTGCCATGTTAAACGGTACACCTCCAACTTGTCCTAAACTCACCCCAGGTTTCACCGTTTTACTCTACGAACACTGAGCTGAGTGAGCAAACTTTGTTTTAGATACATCACATTACTGAGGATTTCACATGACTCCTCAGTCCTCAGCTTTCCCAGATTCGGGATGTCTATTTAGCCTGTGTATCTCCCACCCTCTGCTTTGGGTTTTTCCACACTCATCAAATCCTCTGTCATCTTTTTGGTCACCACCAAACTCCTTACCCCGAGCCCTACCATTCAGGACAATGGTGAAAAAAAATTACTGTTATCAGCATATTTGATATTTTACTCTGTATTTACTACAATACATCAATAATTTGTGACAAGTATTAAACAAGATAAGTTATGCACTGATTACTGAGAAATAATGTTAGACTGCTCCACAGAGCCTGTTAATCTCTGCCACTGTTTCCGCCTTGAATCCACTCTCATTTCTGTACAAAATACTATTTTGTCCACAGTTAGATAAAGCCATAGGTCTTCATTAGTATTACGTGTAGAATTCAAAACTATTAAGGCCGCTCTTTGGAAAGGCTTTCTGCTTTGCCCTATATTCACATTCAGTTCAGTCGTTCAGTTGTGTCCGACTCTTTGCAACCCCATGGACTGCAGCACGCCAGGCCTCCCTGTCCATCACCAACTCCTGGAGCTTGCTCAAACTCATGTCCATCGAGTCGGTGATGCCATCCAACCATTTCATCCTCTGTTGCCCCCTTCTCCTCCCGCCTTCAATCTTTCCCAGAATCAGTGAGTCAGTTCTTCGCATCAGGTGGCCAAAGTATTGGAGCTTCAGCTTCAGCATCAGTCCTTCCAATGAACATCCAGGACTGATCTCCTTTAGGATGGACTGGTTGGATCTCCTTGCAGTCCAAGGGACTCTCAAAAGTCTTCTCCAACACCACAGTTCAAAAACATCAATTCTTCAGTGCTCAGCTTTCTTTATAGTCCAACTCTCATATCCATACATAACTACTGGAAAAAAAAAAATTCACATTAGCCACCATCAATCACCTGCTCAGCCATTCTTTGAACACATACTCACTAAGGTTGTATTTTCTCACACCCTGTGTACCTCCCAGCACCCACGACCACTTTCGTGCCGTTACTCACCTAAGCACTTAGTCACTGCTCCTTGGAAGCCCACTGTCCAGCCGTCTGTGCTCCCTCACACCTAATGTCAAGTTGACCTTCCTTATCCTGTGGAAACTTTGCTCCTGACTCACAGTCTCCGCTTCCATCTCAAGTGATGCCATCATCTAACCTCCACAGGAGGGAGAGAGTAACTAGGAGTGAGGACGTATCTGGAAGCGGTGGGGTGAGGGACCTTCTTGTGCTTCTATTCTTAAATCTCTAACGCCAACCCAGACTTGAAGTCGAAAGGTACTGGTATTGCATGATTCATCATTTCACTTATGTAAAATGAAGTGCTTATTAAACGGCCCACAAAGAGGCAGAGGAGTATTAGGTAAGACGCTGGGCTCTGCAATCGCTAAGACCCGTGTTCACACCCACTGACTAGCTATGAGACCATCCAGATACTTATCCTACCTGAATTCTAATTTCCTTGCTTATAAAATACGGAAAATTGAAGTTTCTACTTCATTTAACACAGGGTCTCAGATGGATGTCAGGAAAAATTACTGACATTTAAGAGTGCGATTAAATACAATACTTCTATTTGCTGTTTACCTTCTATTCTCGTATACCTTCAGGACAACTACTGCCGCTCTCCTAACTGTGGGTGTTAACTGCACAGAAAACAGAATGTGTATCTTCACTACAGGGGAAGAAGGAAGCCTTGTAAGATTGCAGCGCAATGACATTCACATTGTGAAGCCTACATGTCACAATGTTGTGGTGAATAATATTTAGTAATCACATTACTTTGGTAATAGTGAAAGGTATTGTTTAAGGCATGGGCCCTGGTCTAATAGGCAATTTAGATTCTTCTAACACAGTGGATTGCTGTTCTTTAGTACTAAGTCACGTCCGACTGTTTCAAGACCCCGTGGACCACCAGGCTCCGCGGTCCATACGATTTCAAAGGCAAGAGTACCAGAGTGGGTTGCCATTTCCTTTTCTAGGGGATCTTCCCGACCCAGGGATCCAGCCCATGTCTTCTGCATTGGCAGGTGGATTCTTTACTACTGAGCCAGCAGGGAAGCCCAGACACAGTGGGTATGGTTTTATTATTATTTCCTAATAAGTATTTAGCCTTGAAAGCTGGGATTTAGTCATGTTTTTCCTTTTAGACACTGCAAATACTTCAAAAACTCAAGGCAAATTATGCTCTAAATTAAAAAATGAAAGCTACTATCTAATTTCTTTTAAGTTGTTAGTTCACTCAGTCGCATCTGACTCTTTGTAACCCCATGGACTGTAGCCTACAGTCTGAAGCTCCTCTGTCCGTGGGATTCTCCAGGCAAGAACACTGGAGTAGCATGCCATTTCCTTCTTTAATAATTTCTTTTAAGGAATTATAAGAAACATATAATTGATAAACTTTTCTTATTTTTTTATCCATCGCCAGTCAGCAATAACAGATGAAAAAATGTAAAAAAGTGATTATCCAATTACATTTCAAAGAAAGCAGTAGTGTCCATCCTCAAACTCTGCAAATCAAGAAAATATCAAGCACCTAATACACACACTGAACTCAAATGTTTTTCAACGATTTAAATGTTGGAAATGAAAACAGGATTTGAATATGAATCGTCATTAGTCGGACAAGTGGTAACAAAGTGTTGTTGTTGTTTTCTTGGGTTCTTGTTTTTCCAGTGATTAAGGGTGATAACTGTCAGGGCTGTGCACAGGCACTGTGCTTTTGATTGTTTTTTTTTTCCCAAAACATTCCTATACTTTGCATTTATGCTATAAACTTGGAGAAATAGTAAGCTTTTCTTTCTCGTGGGGAATCTAAGCATTGACTCCTTGGGTGAGTTCCCAAGCCCTCCAACTCCCTTAAACGTGCAGAACCTCTTAAGGGTCCTGTGGAGACTCTGGCCTTACCTCCTCCCCTGCTCTGACGTCCACTGAATTCTTGGCCTCTCCTGGCCTCCGGTGACTGCTTTCTCCTTTCTGTCCTCCTCCACTTGGGCTTATACCAGACCTTATCCATCATCCCACCTACTGAAAGTAGCCTTACCAGAAGCGGTTGTAATACACATGTCCCTGTTTGCTTAGGGTTTGGAGTGGAAAGGGAAATTAGGCTACAACCAAAAGGGGCACACACCTGAGACTGAATAGCAGAAACACTGAACTAAACACCACTGTTTGCAAATATCTATCCTGAAACACAGGCACATACATTCCTTACTCAACGTCTACGGCTCGTTCACATCACAACAGCAGACCTGAGAGCATGCCACAGAGACTGCATGACACACAAAGCCAAATATTGACTTATGGCCCATAAAAGGACAAGTTTGTCAACCCTTGAACTATATCATATCAGCCTATCAAGATTTTTCTCAAGGAAAAATTTTTCTCCTTTAAGCCGTGGCTTTACACCCTTTTCTCAAGAAGGTCTTTCTCCCAACAGACACTCATCCTTTCAAATCTTTTCTGTAATCACAGGGTATCTCATTTCAATTCTTGGTTTTCTTGTAAATGCAAAACTTCAGTTGCCTTTATTATAGAGTAATTCACCAGCTATGGCCAGGAGTCCTAAAATTTCCTATCCATAAAATCCTTAGGGCATTTTCAGGAACCATACCGAAAGCGCTAGAAAGGGATTAGGCCATTGCTGTAGAAGCAGAAACAAAATCATCACGTTTTAAAGTAAATTTCCTTTCTTTATGACCTACCCTTTTCCCCTATCAGTGTGCATTAATCCAAATCTGGATTTTATATCTACATACATGTTTGAAGTTATAAATTTAACAGAGAACAATAGAAGGGGCCACAGGAAAAGATAAGGAAATGGGAGAGACATTTTACAGTTAAGTTACATGCAATTCAAATTTTTCTAAACAATAATGTACAGGATGAGGTCAATTTTCTCCTAAATAGAAATGAATTTGGAAAGGCCTATGTAACACCTACTTCTGCTTCATCAGCTATGCTAAAGCCTTTGGATGTGTGGATCACAACAAACTGTGGAAAACTCTTCAAGAGATGGGAATAGCAGATCACCTTACCTGCTCCTGAGAAACCTATATGCAGGTCAAGAAGCAATAGTTAGAACTGGACATTGAACAACAGACTGGTTCCAAATTGGGAAAGGAGAATGTCAAGGCTGTATATTGGCACCCTGCTTATTTAACTTATATGCAGAGTATATCATGTGAAATGCCAGGCTGAAGCACAAGCTGGAATCAAGACTGCCAGGAGAAATATCAATAACCTCAGATATGCAGGTAACACCACCCTTATGGCAAAAAGCAAAGAGGAACTAAAGAGCCTCTTGATGAAAATGAAAGAGGAGAGTGACAAAGTTGGCTTAAAACTCAACATTCAGAAAATGAAAATCATGGCATCTGGTTCCATCACTTCATGGCAAATAGATGAGGAAACAACGGAAACAGTAACAGACTTTATTTTCTTGGGCTCCAAATTCACTGCAGATGGTGACTGCAGCCATGAAGGTAAAAGACACTTGCTCTTTGGAAGAAAAGCTATGACCAACTTGGACAGCATATTAAAAAGCAGAGACATTACTTTGCCACCTAAGGTCCATTTAGTCAAAGCTATGGTTTTTCCAGTAGTCAGGTATGGATGTGAGAGTTGGACCATAAAGAAAGCAGAGAACCAAAGAATTGATACTTTTGAACTGTGGTGTTGGAGAAGACTCTTGAACTGCAAGGAGATCAAACCAGTCAATCCTAAAGGACATCAACCCTGAATATTCATTGGAAATACTGATGCTGAAGCTTTGGCCACCTGATGCGAAAAGCCGACTCACTAGAAAAGACTGATGGTGGAAAAGATTGAAGGCAGGAGGAGAAGGGGACAACAGAGGATGAGATGGTTGGATGGCATCACTGACTTAATGGACATGAGTTTGATCAAGCTATGAGAGATGTTGATAGACAGGGAACCCTTGCGTGCTACAATCCATGGGGTCACAAAGAGTCGGACACAACTGAGTGACTGAACAACATGTTTACTTTCTGGTTGCTAGTCAGTTTGTTTCTGTCAAGCAGCTTGTTTTTCATGACTGTTAATGGAAAAAATGAAATATGCCTTGTTTTTTAAAAATTCCGAATTGGTAATTTATTTTTTGAAGCTTTAACAATGCTTTTCTAAGGGTGTTTGCATATGTCCTGGGAGTGCTTGGCTGCTATACAAATAGGATATAGAAATAATGCAATAAACATGGCAAGGCTTCCTGGGAGAATATTTTTTCTAATGTTATTTCAGTAGTTTAAATGGAAAACAGCATTATTTCTATATTAAAACAAATATATAATAAGGGAGCAGAAGACAAATAAGCCAGGATATTCTAAGATGAATAAGAGAGAGAATACTGTGCTTCAAGAGATGCTTTGGGCCTCTAAGGCTCAGGGGTGATGTATTCCTCTCTTTGCTGTTGGGATCAGTTCAGTTCAGTCACTCAGTTGTGGTCTGGTGGTCTGGTATTCCCATCTCTTTCAGAATTTTCCACAGTCTGCTGTGATCCACACAGTCAAAGGCTTTGGCATAGTCAATAAAGCAGAAGTAGATGTTTTTCTGGAACTCTCTTGCTTTTTCAATGACCCAACAGATGTTCGCAATTTGATCTCTGGTTCCTCCGACTTTTCTAAATCCAGTTTGAATATCTGTAAGTTCACGGTTCACATACAGTTGAAGCGTGGCTTGGAGAATTTTGAGCATTACTTTGCTAGCATGTGAGATGAGTGCAATTGTGCGGTACTTTGAACATTCTTTGGCATTGCCTTTCTTTGGGATTGAAATGAAAACTGACCTTTTCCAGTCCTGTGGCCACTGCTGAGTTTTCCAGATTTTCTGCCATATTGAGTGCAGCACTTTCACAGCATCATCTTTTAGGATTTGAAATAGCTCAACTGGAATTCCATCCCCTCCTCTAGCTTTGTTCATAGTGATGCTTCCTAAGGCCCAGTTGACTTCCCATTCCAGGATGTCTGGCTCTAGGCGAGTGATCACTCCATCGTGATTATCTGGGTCATGAAGATCTTTTTTGTGTAGTTCTTCTGTGTATTCTCACCACCTCTTCTTAATATATTCTGCTTCTGTAAGGTCCATACTATTTCTGTCCTTTATTGAGCCCATCTTTGCATGAAATGGTCCCTTGGTATCTCTAATTTTCTTGAAGAGATCTCTAGTCTTTCCCATTCTGTTGTTTTCCTCTATTTCTTTGCATTGATCATTGAGGAAGGCTTTCTTATCTCTCCTTGCTATTCTTTGGAACTCTGCTTTCAGATGGGTATATCTTTTCATTCCTCCTTTGCCTTTCACTTCTCTTCTTTTCTCAGCTTTTTGTAAGGCCTCCTCAGACAGCCATTTTGCCTTTTTGCATTTCTTTTTCTTGGGGATGGTCTTGATCCCTGCCTCCTGTATGATGTCATGAACCTCCATCCATAGTTCTTCAGGCACTCTTGTCTATCAGATCTGATCCCTTGAATCTATTTTTCACTTCCACTGTATAATCATAAGCAATTTTATTTAGGTCATACCTGAATTGTCTAGTGGTTTTCCCTACTTTCTTCAATATAAGTCTGAATTTTACAATGAGGAGTTCATGATCTGAGCCACAGTCAGTTCCTGGTCTTGTTTTTGCTGACTGTATAGAGTTTCTCCGTCTTTAGCTGCAAAGAATATAATCAATCTGATTTCAGTATTGACCATCTGGTGATGCCCATGTGTAGAGTCTTCTCTTGTGTTGCTGGAAGACAATGTTTGCCATGACCAGCGCATTCTCTTGACAGAACTCTATTAGCTTTTGCCCTGCTTCATTTTGTACTCCAAGGCCAAACATGCCTGTTATTCCAGGTATCTCTTCCTACTTTTGCATTCCAGTCTCCTATAGTGACAATGACATCTTTTTTGGGTGTTAGTTCTAGAAGGTCCTGTAGGTCTCCACAGACTTCATTGAAGTCTTCAACTTCAGCTTCTTCAGCATTAGTGGTTGGGGCATAGATTCTGATATTGAATGGTTTGCCTTGGAAATAAACAGAGATCATTCTGTCATTTTTGAGATTGCACCCAAGTACTGCATTTCAGACTCTTGTTGACTATGAGGGCTACTCCATTTCTTCTGAGGGATTCTTGATATTGGGATGCTAGGATGGAAAAGTTGTGCAAATCTGTTCCATAGGCAGCCATGTTGTCACCAAATATAAACAGAACAGACCCAGAAGCAATATTGTCTTTCCAAGAGTTCAATGAAAAAATATTTCATAGGCGATCTGAAAACATCATTGGATTTGGTCTCATTCCTGCCAGGCTGCCTGTCTAAAACACATTTCACCTTTCTTCTATCTAAATTGCATAACCAGCTCAGAATTCACTTACCCTCCCAAATAACTCCAGTGCAAAGTGATATCATTCTTTGGAACTCAACGCACTTACTTTCTATACCATTTTAAAATAACTTATTTTAAAAATAATATGGGCTCATTATCGAAAGCACAGAAATACAGAAAAATATGAAGAATATTAAAATTGCCTATAAAAGCCTCTACCCAGTAATTAGTATTTTTAAGCTTCTTTTTTATTTTACATTTGCAAGGTTATAACTTGAGATTATATTGACTGTATATTTTTAACCAAATGAAAAACATTCCCCTATCATTTCCCCTAACATTTATCTAGACACATCTCATAGAATTTGATATTTCATGGCTTTTTTACCTAGTAATGGTATTACATTCATTTGCTTGCTCATGATTCATTCTTTACTCAGTAGTTAACTAGAATGTACCAAATTTTGTGCTTATGTATTTCCTTTCCCATACTAAATTAACTTATGAGGAAGGATCACTTTTTTCACTGTCCCCACATTTCTGAGTATAGACTTAATCAAACAAGAAGTATATGGTAAGTACTTGAAAATGAACTTACCAAAATTTTACTTATCCTCAACATTTTGAAATCATTCTTTTATACCAAGGTGCATCTCAAATTGTGCATGTTGATGACTTTTAATAATAATTTTCTCAAAATGTTTTCTTTTAAGCTTGCAGTCTTGGCCACAGTCTTCCAAAGGAGCAAGGTTAACTATTTGTGGTAACACATCATAGACACGAAGTCAGAGTCTGTACCAAGCTTAACACCTGTGCACCCAGGGCAGGCAGAGGGGCAGAGATGGCAATGCATTGAAGAAGCAGACTCCAAATACACAGCTGTGTTTTGAAGGCCATGAGAATATTCAGTGATGATGCAGGTAACACATGATGCTGGAAAGCCTTATGAAGTAGAAGTAGAACAATGATGAGCAATCAGTAGTAACTGGGAGTGTCAGATCAACTGACAGGCCTCATCATGAGTGTGTTGGTGGACAGTGTTCCTGGTCTTACAAAACCAGAGCCAGGCACCAGCACGGCCAAGAGAACATTCTGATATCTCAGATTATACAATAACTTCTTTCAGTCCTGACTGTGAGCGGGAAAAGAGGACATGCTCTCGGAAGCTGACCCTCCTGCACACTACCAGTTCCTGTTCATTTCCTCTAACAAAACCATCATTCAGAGAAAGAAACAAGAAAATATATTCTGTGTTAATAGGGACCTGTATGTGTTCTAGAATGAGGCTGTTTTTAGTTACTCAACTTGGAGGACACTTTGTTTTGACAAAAGAACCAAGAGGAAAGGTCAAGTTACTCTTTACTCTCACTTATCTTCTCAGTATTAGGCAATACTTTCTAGTTCCCAACATAGCAACCATAGAAGGCAATAAACACTTCCTTTGAACTTGTTATTTATGTTGCTTGCATCATGATTATCAGCATATAAATTCTGGGGTAGGCCAGTTGTCAACCATGCTGTCATCTAAATAAAGGGACTTGGGATTTCAGTGTCCTTCTTTGACAAAGCACTATAAAGTTGGGAACATCTCGAAATAAAACACTGACAAGGAGCTGGTTATTCTCAACAGAATAAGATCTGAGATCCCTAAAACCTTAAAAGTGACCACACAGAGATACAAACACGGGAACCTGAGGATGCAGAAGCTCTCCCAGCACGTCCTGAAGCTCCCTCCTCTCGTTTGGTCTCCGATCACTCCTCCGCTCTCTTCTCTTGTGTTGAAAGCACACATTATCTAGTCAGGGGAAACTACGCTCTGGATGTATAAGCAGTCTCAATTAGTTAAAGAAAGGAGCTGTCACTGAGGATTTCTGTTTACACATTTGTCCTTTTTCTTTCTTATATTTAAATGTTTATAACATGGAATGGGCTCATGGAAGAGAATTTGGAAAACACAGGAGGAAGATATGAAAATCTGATTAGTTACCTATAAATATATTACCTAGTGATAACCACTTTAATATTTTAATTCATTTTCTGCTAATCTTTCTTCAGATATATTTCTTTATAAACACAGGTATCCTCCTTTTTAAATACCTTCTTTTTCTTTTATAGAGGAGAACCCAATCCATACAGATAGATTGGAGTAAGGTTTATGCTATGCCAGTTTTCACTTTCTCTTGGAAAAAATTAATTTCTGTTTAGTAAAAAGGCATTAAATGATTACAGAGAGTGGGTTAAGGGAAATATCTGAAAGAAAATGAGGAAATTAACATTTCCTAAACTGTAGCTCAAAAGTACTTTGTATTATGTTCTATATAAAAAACACTAATATTTGAATAAAAGAATAATTTTTATCATAAAATTAGCTAGCTTACTTTTAAAGGATTCAGAATAAACTAAATTAACTAAGAAAGCATGACTTTTAAGAATTTATCAAATTAATAAACATGTATTGATACTTTCTAAATAAGTGGCCCTGGAGTCTTTTTTTTTGTAATCCAAATTGTTATTATTTTTTTAATATAGATTTATTTATTTTAATTGGAGGCTAATTACTTTACAGTATTATAGTGGTTTTTGCCATACATTGACATGAATCAGCCATGGGTGTACATGTGTCCCCCATCCTGAACCCTCCTCCCACCTCCCTCCCCATACTATCCCTCTGGGTCATCCCAGTGCACCAGCCCTAAGCATTCTGTATCCTGCATCAAACCTGGACTGGCGATTCATTTCATATATGATATTATACATGTTTCAATGCCATTCTGCCAAATCATCCCCCTCTCTCCCTCTCCCACAGAGTCCAAAAGACTGTTCTATGCATCTGTGTCTCTTTTGCTGTCTCACATACAGGGTTATCATTACCATCTTTCTAAATTCCATATATATGCATTAGTATACTGTATTGGTGTTTTTCTTTCTGGCTTACTTCACTCTGTATAATAGGCTCCAGTTTCATCCACCTCTAAGAACTGATTCAAATGTATTCTTTTTAATGGCTGAGTAATACTCCATTGTGTATATGTACCACAGCTTTCTTATCCATTCATCTGCTGATGGACATCTAGGTTGCTTCCATTTCTTGGCTATTATAAACAGTGCTGTGATGAACACTGGGGTACACGTGTCTCTTTCAATTCTGGTTTCTTCGGTGTGTGTGCCCAGTAGTGGGATTGCTAAGTCATAAGGCAGTTCTATTTCTATGGTCCACATTTTTCTAGATCTAAAATTTATATGGAATGATATTGTGAGACTTGCTAATGACCTCTAGAAAACGTCAGTATATTTCTGAATATTTAACAATAGATCCATGTATGACTACTGCTAACTTCTGTGTAATTCTGGACTTTAACAGTTACTTTTAGAATATACTTCTGCCATATTTACCTTGATAAATATAAAGAATGAACTGGACACCAACTTGAATTTCAATTTGAAATTATGCAACATAGGAAAAAAACTAGCATAAGCAAAGTCAATGGACAAACAGTGACCAAAAAAATTGAAATTATATTACAGATAAAGGGTAACTGGCTTCTCTAAAGAATCAACTATTCAAAGACTAACCCTCCCCCAACCTCCTAAAGTACGGGTAAATGACATGCAAGCAGGTAACTCAAAAAAGAAAGGCAGGTAGCCCATAAATATAGGAAAAGATGCTCAAACATTCTACTTAGTTGAAATTTAGTAATCTCTGTTTATTCTTGGTTTTCTGAAGAAGTAACATTTAAAGGACCTAGAAATTAAATGCACAGAAATGCAACTTCCTTAGAATGAAAATTCTCTATCACAAGAAAAAAATGTTCTGTTTCCCACCCCCAAAAATGGAGTAGGTTGGTGAGCAATTAGATTAACAAATATCTGATACCTGAGACTTTGTAACTGCAGGAATCTGTGTGATTTTTTTCTATTACATCAGCTATCTCTGGGAAATACTGTATATATAAAAGATACATATAAAAGTCTAAAATATTATATAGCCTAACTTGCATTATTGAGCAAGTCTTTTCAACCCTGGCCTTACATTTTTCATCTGAAAAGCAGGGTCTGGAATAACTGGTCTTGAAAGCTATTCCTAATGTTAGCATTCTAATTTTGTTTTGTTTTGCTTGACTTTTTGTACAGTTAAGTGTGAGTTGTAAGTTAGTTTAAGTCTATGATGTTGAAATGTACTGTCTCCACTATTATAATGAGAAAGGAATAAAAGATTTTATCTTTGCAAACCTACTTGTGGAATATGGTTTGTAATGTTTACAGTGCGAAGCTTCTGAAAACCAAGAGGAAACAAAGTGAGTGCATGGTCCTTCTGAGAAATGCCCTCCTCTCTGTGCCTGGCGGGGTTCCAGATCCCTGTGTCTGGTGTGGCTCCACAGTAAAGCTCTTGAGGTCACAGACAAGTAAGAAGGTCAACTGACTGGCAGGTGCCTACCAGGTACAAGCAGAGATGGCAGAGCTCCCAGGACCAACATCAGAAAAGGTGGTTTAATTATTAACTCCTAATGCACTCAATATGCCAGCAAATTTGGAAAACTCAGCAGTGGCCACAGGACTGGAAAAGGTCAGTTTTCATTCCAATCCCAAAGAAAGGCAATGCCAAAGAATGCTCAAACTACTGCACAATTGCACTCATCTCATACGCTAGCAAATTAATGCTCAAAATTCTCCAAGCCAGGCTTCAGCAATATGTGAACTGTGAACTTCCAGATGTTCAAGCTGGTTTTAGAAAAGGCAGAGGAACCAGAGATCAAATTGCCAACATCTGTGGATCATGGAAAAAGCAAGAGAGTTCCAGAAAAAATCTATTTCTGCTTTATTGACTATGCCAAAGCCTTTGACTGTGTGGATCACAATAAACTGTGGAAAATTCTGAAAGAGATGGGCATACCAGACCACCTGACCTGTCTCTTGAGAAACCTATATGCAGGTCAGGAAGCAACAGTAAGAACTGGACATGAAACAACAGACTAGTTCCAAATAGGAAAAGGAGTACGTCAAGGCTGTATATTGTCACCCTGCTTATTTAACTTATATGCAGAGTACATCATGAGAAACGCTGGGCTGGAAGAAGCACAAGCTGGAATCAAGATTGCCGGGAGAAATATCAATAACCTCAGATATGCACATGACACCACCCTTATGGCAGAAAGTGAAGAGGAACTAAAAAGCCTCTTGATGAAAGTGAAAGACGAGAGTGAAAAAGTTGGCTTAAAGCTCAACATTCAGAAAACGGAGATCATGGCATCTGGTCCCATCACTTCATGGGAAATAGATGGGGAAAAAATGGAAACAGCAACAGACTTTATTTTGGGGGGCTCCAAAATCACTGCAGATGGTGACTGCAGCCATGAAATTAAAAGATGCTTGCTCCTTGAAAGTAAACTTATGACAAACTTAGACAGCCTATTAAAAAGAAGAGATATCACTTTGCTAACAGAGGTCCATATAGTCAAAGCTATGGTTTTTCCTACAGTCACGTACAGATGTGAGAGTTGGACCGTAAAGAAGGCTGAACACCAAAGAATCAATGCTTTTGAACTGTGGTGCTGGAGAAGACTCTTCAGAGCCCCTTGGACATCAAGGAGATCAAAGCAGTCAAGTCCTAAAGAAAATCAACCCTGACTAGTTATTGAAAGGAGTGATGCTGAAGCTGAAGCTCCAATACTTTGGCCACCTAATGGGACGAGCCAACTCACTGGAAAGATTGAAGGCAAAACGAGAATAGTGCATCAGAGGATGAGCTGGTTACATAGTATCACTCACTGTGTCAACTACAAATCGGCACTTGCCAAGAACATTTGCCAGCGACTGAGCAACAAGGGCATTTTCCATCTGCCTCTGCAGAGACTGAGCCCTCTGTTGCTGCAGCTGCAGACCTTCAACTCTCCCTGAGGGGAATTCAGGGTGGAGAGTGAGGCACCCTGTGCTCCAGGAAACTGGGGGAACATTGCTTCTGGTAGCTAGATATTTTCAGGAACTGATTTCATGATCCCAATCCTTGCATTTCTTCATGGCTAGAAAATCACTAAATCCCTTCACGGTGACATCAGCTCCTCGTGACTAGCAGAAAACCTTTTGTAAAGTAAGAGTTCCATTTCATTGAACTCCCCCTTCACCAAAATCATACACTGACCTTCTCCCACTGCCTCTTCGGAGCAGTCTCTCAGAGCTATCTGAGGTACTGTCTCCTGGGCTGAAGTTTTCATTTTGCCCCAAATAAAATTTAACTCAGCTCTCATGTTGTGTATCTTTTTAGTCGATGGACACGAATCTGAGCCAACTCTGGCAGATAGTGAAGGACAGGGGAGCCTGGCATACTGCAGTCCATGGGTTTGCAAAGAGAAGAGGATAGGACTTAGTGACTGAACACCAACAACAACAACGAAAAAAGAGGGGAAAGCCTCTTCCGAGAGCATTTACAGGCCCCTTCATACTGCTACCCCACCTCTGAAAAACAAAATGTAAATAAACCAATTTAGGAGGAAAAGGATATCTAACACTGTTTTATGTACTGACATCCCCAGACACCTCCCTCCATGTTACCGCCATTCCTAAAGCTTACAGGAGAGCTACTACAGAGCTCAAAATCTGGTCTACAAACAATCATACTCTCCATTCTCTCCTCATTTTCTTGCTGGCAGTTTGACAAAGTCTTTGGGAAATTTGGAGGAACCACTAGTGTTTAAGCTCCTACTTCACTCAAAGCCTGACTCTGAAGTTCTATGCCTCTCAGAACCTTAGGAAGTTGACAGTCAATACTCTCCCTTTGAACTCTCACTAAAATGATCTCTTCAAGGCTAAGTGTTAAACAGTGGACCCACTTCAGAGGTCAGCTTGCCATTCCTGATTCAGGAAAGTTTCCTGTATAGACATTCCTTTCATTCCTTTCAGAGACAAATCCAGCTTTGCTCCCAGTACCTAACATTATTAAAATAAAAATTTCTCAGAATTTTTCCAGCATTTGGTAAATCCTCACTAGGGGAGAAACAGCAGTAATATGTTAGAAGCACTTGACAGCAACATCCATTTATTTCATTCAGTATTTAATGCGTATTTGTTAAGCACTTAGTATCAGTCTAGAACTGCCTCAACACTGGAGATACAGCAAGAAAACAATCTCTGCCCCATGGCACTTGTTCAGAAAAATAGGGAACAAGGCTCAAAAACCTTTCAAATGTAGCATCCCTTGAGTCAAATCAAAATAAGTTAAGAAATCTATGTAAAACTCTTCATTTATATTAAGAATGACTTGATGAACCCCAGAAATATCACTGACCGAAACAAAATTCCAGCAAAGCCCAATTCTTGGATCTAATATAGCACTTGTAACTAGGAAACCAAACAGTAGTCATTTTTTCTCCTTTTAAATTTTCTCATGAGAAAAGAACTTACTTCTAAGACTAGAAATAGGTTGGAAGTGTTTTTCAATTTTATTCAGCTATAACTGACATATAACATTATATACTGATAGCTGCAGAGAACAATGAATAGATCTGTTTTCTTAAGTGCCAACACTGAGCCACAAAACATTTCTGTTGTATCACTGTTTTACAACTATAAGAAATAACAAAGACGACAATTACCCTTCATTGAGTTTCCTATTCCCTGTCTCCTTAATTATACCTCCTTTAATTGTCATCATGGAGTATCTGAATTTTATAACCCAAGATGCTAAGGTGTTCATTTTATACATCACCTTCACAATTAGCATCTTGTATGTTCTCCCAAGAATCCAAACATGTGTTGATCTGGGAGGAAGCAGAAATTCCAAAGTTTGCTGAGCCCAGAAAATCTTTAATACAAACTGTTTAAAATATATACAAAGTTCTATAATTACAGAAGATACATTTGAGGTTTACATGAAGAGCTTTCTTTCCTTACCATCCTCTCATACATTAACCTTATGTGATACAGGTTTTTTTTCCACCATCCTGTGAACAAAAGAGTAGTTGATATACAGGTTGGATTTAAAAAGAAGATTTTTTTTTTTACCTGATTCCAAATGTAATAAAGGGTCAATGCAGAAAACTAAAAAATACACAAAAATGAAATATACAGAAGCCTATCAACTGTTAATTTTGATTTATTTTCAAGTAACTTCTTTTTAAAAGTGTGTCAATATACTATTTTAATAAAAGGAATGCCAAAAAGCACACACTGATTTGAAGTTTGCTTTTTCAACTTATTAATATGTCATAGTTTCTCTTTTTGTACACTTCTTGCTGTACAAAATTTCATTTCAAAAAGATACCTATCAAAAAGTCTTATACTTCTGCCAAATATTTAAGAGTTTATATTTTCTCCAAAAGTATACATCTTTGTTTACAACTCTGATGATTTCCTTGGGGTAAATATCAATAACCTCAGATATGCAGATGACACCACCCTTATGGAAGAAAGTGAAGAGGAACTAAAAAGCCTCTTAATGAAAGTAAAAGAGGAGAGTGAAAAGTTGACTTAAAGCTCAACATTCAGAAAACGAAGATCATAGCATCTGATCCCATCACTTCATGGGAAATAGATGGGGAAACAGTGGAAACAGTGTCAGACTTTATTTTGGGGGGCTCCAAAATCACTGCAGATGGTGACTGCAGCCATTAAAAGACACTTACTCCTTGGAAGGAAAGTTATGACCAACCTAGATAGCGTATTGAAAAGCAGAGACATTACTTTGCCAACAAAGGTCCGTCTAGTCAAGGCTATGGTTTTTCCTGTGGTCATGTATGGATGTGAGAGTTGGACTGTGAAGAAAGCTGAGTGCCGAAGAGTTGATGCTTTTGAACTGTGGTGTTGGAGAAGACTCTTGAGTCCCTTGGACTGCAAGGAGATCCAACCAGTCCATTCTGAAGGAGATCAGCCCTGGGTGTTCTTTGGAAGGAATGATGCTAAAGCTGAAACTCCAGTACTTTGGCCACCTCATGCGAAAAGTTGACTCGTTGGAAAAGTGCCAGGAGCCAGCGTGAGGAACTCCGCCCGTGGCAAAGGTCATGAGGAAGGAGGCTCGGCATATGCAAAGGCAGGATCAAGCCTCAGGAGTCCCCCTGGATATTCTCGAGCATCTACCCCCAAAACCAGAGTCTGCCTACTTTACTGCTTTGTGCTCTAACCTCTGACTTTACGGGGGGCTGTCCCCCACCACCATCTTGCTCTCTCTGAAAAGGAGTTAACCTACAGCTCCAGTTAATAAAGTTCCTGGGCATAATAGGAGTGTTTAAATCCAAACCCCTCAGATGGCTCTCTAACTTGCCTGACAAGTTTACCCGGACTCCTACAGCTATGCATACGATTGTTTACAGTCTCCCAGCTGCGAGAGGCACAGGAAGCTTAAGATATTCAAATAGCTTAGAGCCTCTCGGAGAGTTAGAAACTGTCAGAATGAAACTAGTAGATTTCATTGATGAGCCAATGCTTGCTGCCAAGTTTCCACATCCCCTGTATGGTATCTTTGAATATGTATTAATTAATATAGTTGGTGTGTAGAAAAAATAAGTAGTGGCCTTGGTGTTAGTAACTTTAGACCTTTAAGGTAATAAATTCTTTCCTTTGTTGTAAACCCACTGCACCTCTGCCCTCTAGGAATGCAACTTTATCTAACATCTTCAGAGGATGGCGCCAAACTTTAAAATAATTACTCGTAGAGAAAATAAGTCTTATGGTTGACAAACCTTTGTCAAAGTCATAAAATGTTAATAGGCCTTCTGGCCAGAAGATGATGTAAATCACCTAAACCATTTGTATATGATACCCTGGTTTCGATGAAGATCAAAGACTGCTGACTTTGCATGATTTCACATCCCCTATTATCGTCTATGTGCAACTTAGGGTATAAAAGCCCCTGTTGCAAATAAAGCTACGGGCCTAGCTCACCGAAGCTTGGTCTCCCCATGTCATTCTTTCTTTCACATTCTGGCTGAATACTCATCTGGAGTGCAGAGGTCCTCTGCGACCACTTATTTGCCTGGGCTTCTAAGACCCACTCGAGAAGGTGTCTAAGGTGCGGCACCTTCCACTATTCCAGAGGGCACCTGCGGCCTCGGTGGTCAGAGCTAACCTGATGTCACAGGTTATATTGATTTTCCGCGTAAACCAAGTTATTCAGCCTCTTTTCTCCACTGAATTTTCCTGCTGAGCTATCCTCATTCTATGACTCTTTATATCTTTGATTAATATTTAATTAAAGCTATTGTATCCAGTTCGCCGAAGCCATCTCCCCTTCAAATTCCCTGGATCAGCCGGGGCTGGACCCCGGCAGAAAAGACTCTGATGCTGGGAGGGATTGGGGGCAGGCGGAGAAGGGGACGACAGAGGATGAGATGGCTGGATGGCATCACCGACTCGATGGACGTGAGTTTGAGTGAACTCTGGGAGTTGGTGATGGACAGGGAGGCCTGGCGTGCTATGATTCATGAGGTCGCCAAGAGTCGGACACGACTGAGTGACTGAACTGAACTGAAACTCTAAATGGATCTAGTGGTTTCAAAGTCATGTCCATTTAAATTTTTAAACCAAGCAAAAGTGATGTTAAAAACTAAAAGTTTGAGGGTACTGGTTCCCCCAGCCCGCAATGTTTACACATTGGTTGACATTTTTATTCTTTACCAACTATTACCAAGAAAATGTCAACTCCTTTGTCTGCTGTTTAATAACGGTCACATTACTTTTCTTTCCTATTACTAGTCATACAGGTTTACTCACAACTCTACAAATAAATTTTACTCATTCTTCATTTTCCAGCATTGAGAGATTGGTTCATCAGAAAAGTTGTCACTCATTAATTCCTACCCATTCCAACTCTTATGACATTCATTGCTTCCAGAAATATGGCGCTTAAGGCACCCTTTATCCTTGGTTTTTTCATGCATGTGTATTTCATCTTCAATAAAACATTTAGTTAATTCAAAGGCAAGGCCATAGAGTTGAGGCCTCATATGCTAACGGCCTGGTGTTATTTAATAATTTACCTTCCCAGGGTCCTCTCCTGGGAATTACAGGGGAGACTAATCAACTTTTGGCAAGCTGCAGTCCATGGGGTAGCAAAGGATCAGACATGACTGAGCAACTGAACTGAACTGACTTTAGCAGTTGGGAGAGCAATGGCCAAACCTTTTGTGATTTTGATATCTATCAGGCCAGGAGAAACTTTCAGTAGCAGACGTTCAGCCATGGAAATCTCAATTATTGTCCCAAAGTATGACTGATGTCGACTAAAAAAAGATGTACAACTTAAGAGTCGTGAGTTAAGTTTTATTTGGGGCAACATGAGGACTGCAGCCTGGAAGGCAGCACCTCAGCTCTGAGAGACTGCTCCAAAGCGGCAGTGGGGGAAAGTCAATATATAAAGTTTTGGTGAAGGGGGAGCTCAATGCCATGAAGCAGTTATTTTACAAAAGTTAGTAAAATGAGGATCTGATGTCACCATGAAGGGATTCAGTGTTTCTCTAGCCACGAGGAGACGCAAGGATTGAGATCATAGAACCTGTTCCTAAAAACATTCAACTACCCAAAGACCTGTCCCACCAGATTCCCTGGAGAACAGAGAGCCTCACTCCACCCTGAACTGCCTCAGGGGTTGCTGAAGGTCAACAGTTCTAGGAGCATGGGTTTCAATCTCCCTAGAGGCAGGTGGCAAATGCCTTTGTTGTTCAGTCGTCAGCAGGGCTCTTGGTAAGTGCCGATTTATAGTTGACACTGACACATGCCAAAGTCTGAGCAAGGGCAGAGGTGTCCTGACACTCTGGATCCCAGGGTCGAACTGGAGTCTTGAGGGGGTGTCTGCTCCCCTTGCCCCGAGCTCTAGGGTTCTATTTTTAGGTCTCTGTCCTTTATTCTTTAATCCAGCCTTCCGGAAAACAGACACCGATGACAACGCTACCTCGAGTTTCCGCTCCACCCTTCCTGCACAGGGCGTTAACAGTCCCTTTAACAAAGCTAGGCCCGGGGGAACCAGCTATTTCCCGCAAGCCGCAGCAGCTTCCGGGTAGGTCCGCAAGAGGGCGGAGCTAGAGGCAGTCAGGGGGCGGAGCTAGAGGCTGTCAGGGTCCCCCGGACGCGCGGCACTCCCCGCTCATGGGCGGGGCCTGCAGGCCTGTGGGAGGGGGGCCGCCTGTCCATCGGCCCCGCCCCCTTCTCCGGAGTCACTTCCGCCCTGGGTGCGCCGCGAGGCTCTGGGTGCGCCGCGGGCTCAGGCTGCCCGCGCCGCCGGTGCGTCCGGGTCCTGTATCGCGGGGAGCTGGACTCAGCAAGGTCTCTGCGGAGCAGTCTTGGGTGTCCCGCTGGTCTCCCCGAAAATGAGGGCGTCTTGCACCCCGCTGAAGGCGCCGCTCCGCCGCCCCGAAAGACTGGCTTCTTCTGGGCGCTTCGCCTGGGTGCTTCTGCTGGCGCCGCTGCTCCTGCTGCCCACGTCCTCCGGTAGTGTGTGCGCCCTGGCCGGGGAGGGGGACTGGAGCGGGCCCGGGGAGCGTGGGGGCCGGCCGGCTGGACGCTGCTTGGGAGCCTTCGTGGCTCGGGCCGCAGGCGCGGGGCCGGGTCCCCCCGCGATCGTCAGGGGTTGGGGTGGAAGGTGTACCGAGGGGTGGGTGGGCTGGAAGGTGTACCGAGGGGTGGGTGGGGTGGGCACCACGGAGACGGCTTTCCTTGGTGGTGTGGCTGGCGGGTTTAGCTGGGGCCGGGTTGGGACCCCCGCCGAAGCTTCCAGAGTGGTTCTGGGACTGATCCAGTCGGTAAGGCGAGAGCCGACGTGCAGGGTGGTGACGGTGTCCGGGGTTGTTGCTAGGCTGCTGCTGTGTCTCCTGGGAGAGTTGGCCCTGTGTTTTTTTTCCGGGGCGGGGTGATGCCTGGTGCCCCGCGGAGCTTGTCTAGGATTAGGGGAGTCCGGGCCAGGTGTGCCCAGGTATGTGCTTTGAGGAAGTGGCCAGTCCAGCTGGGCCGAATGCGGAACAGGAAAGCTTCCTGCCTTTAAAGTGGGGGCCTGCGGAGTCCATGTGGTGCCCGTTGTCTATGCTGAGAGCAGGCCCTGGCTAGGGTTAGAAGGTTTGCAAGGGGAAAAGGGCGCTTTTTGTAATTCAGGTTAACAGGCAACTTGGTACCCAGTTAATATAGGTAGCAAGGAAAGAGAGCTTTTCAGGCATGAGGGAGCTAAGAGAATGATCAGTAGCTCCAGATGGTACAGGCAGGTTAACTCTCAATTACTGAGGGACAGAGAATGAGGCTGAATTTACCTAGAAGGAGGCTGGCTATTTGCTTGAACCTGGTAGATGTTTTGTTTGTTTGTTTGTTTGTTTTTTTAAGGTCTAGAAATGAGTAGAATGTGAGATAAAATGGATAGGTATAGATGTTAAAGCCTCAGTTTTGAGGAAGCAAAGGAAAGTTAAAAATAGGTTGTGTAGACAGAAAAGGGAGTCTTCGGTTTCACTGAAGTTCTGGTTTTGGTTAGAGACGGTGATTATCCAAAGGTACCATCTGGGCAGGGATGTGGGCCTATGCTAGACTCAGAGAGTTATTTTTATAACTTTGGCAAGCAAGTAGGGAGTGTTTACACAACTTTTGTAAGTGTACGGAAGTGGGCAGTTCTCTTGACCCATAGTAGAGACTATTTCACCTTTCTTGAAACTCATCTGGAAAACTGGAGAATTTTCTGAATGCAGCCTCTCGAATTATATAATGGCACCTGTTAAAGTATAGCATTGTGTGTGTGTACTCAGTGTTCTCCAGCTCTTTTGTGACCCCATGGACTATAACTCATCAGGCAAAGCATAGCACTGCAGCCTGGTAATGTTTACATTGTAAATTCTCTAGGAAAAATTGAGTCAAGATACGATTTTTTGATGCTGGCAGCGTTTGAAAATCCTTATAGGAAAAAGAATTCAGTATTCTGAGAAAGAGAGGAAAATTTGATTTATAAAACAAATACGATATCGGACTCAGTCATCACAGTGTATGAACCTTATAATCCACTGATTTCCGAAGCAAACGTTCTAAACTGCGTATTGTTGAAAGCATGTTTTTCATGATGCATGTTATTGGGAAGAGATACTTGAAGTTAGTTGAATGGTTTAAAAAAACCAATTGACATTTGTTTTTCCATACACTGTATGTGAGAGTCATATCAGAAATTCTCCCTTCTTTTTATGCTTTCAGGATAGTTACTGAAATTGAATGCATAAAGCAAAGAACACATATAATTTAATCATATGCATGGTCACTTGAGTTCTTCCTTGGTGCTTCCAGGATATTCTTGAATGATGATGTGTGTTTTTATCTAAAATGGAATTATATAACATTTCTAGCTCATATTCTTTTCTGTTATAAAAAATAGAATGTGTGCCTCAGTATTCAGTAAATTTAATGTTAATATCTGTGACTTTTTGATTTTGGTTTGTTATGGGCAGTTAATTGAAGAAAATTCATGTATCATGATCAGCAAAGTAGAAATGTTGAAAACATTTGATAAATGTTGAAACAATTCACTTGACATGATATAAGACATGTTATAAGTGAAATGTTGGATGAGTATTGAGAGAGAAGTTTAGAATTTAGAATATGATGGAAAAGAATTTAGAGGGAAAGTGAATATAGAATATGAGGGAAAGAAGGGTGATATTTCACTTGTTTGGAATTCTCTCAATCTGAAGTAAGACCTAGATCCAGGGAGTAAGGAAGTAAATGTTCCTCAGGGATCAAAATAGGTCTGTCTCTTGTTTTCCTTGTAAGCGAGGCCTCTGCTTTCCTTTAGCTCTTTAGGACTTGATGTGTCTCCATCACGTTATTTTATATAATTTTTCTAACAGACCTGTTAGGTTGTCAAGTGCCCAGGTACTTAAAAGGAAGAGGACTTGCTGAAATAGAAATGACATTATTCTAGGGAGAAAAAATTTTCCCCCAACATTCCCCGCAAAAACCCCAGAAGTAAAAAACTCTAAAAGCGTATCAGGATAGTAGCTTTACGTCAGGATATATTGGATAAACAACCCAGCTACCTTAGGGAGCTTCTGAAGGATTGATCTGTGAAGGAAAATGAAATTATATTTAATATCCAGGAGAACACTTTTTTTTTCATGTAATGCTATCCAAATATTGTATTTTGATATTTATAGTGTCTCTATATATCACTTAAAAAATGTTCAGTTCACTAATAGAAAACAAATGAAGTATTTTGAAATACTTTGGTCCCTATTTATTTTGATTTATTAATCCCTCAATGCGTATTTTGTATTCACCTCTTACCACAGCATATCTTGAGTTACAACTGAGTATACAGTTTAGTAGAAAAAGAAGGCATCTGATTCCTGCCCTCTGGGCCCGTGTCTTCTGAGAGAAAACAGCCTGATATGTTTGTGTTTCAAACTCTGGGAGAATAATCTGAGCATAGTGCTATAGGAGACTTCTTAGAAGAGAGGTGAGTTTTGAGATGATGAATTTAGAAAGAAGTGGGGAAGGATACGGACCTATAAACATATTTACATTTCAGAACCAGGCACATTGATGCTGTCTCTTCCATTTACTGCTGAATTAAAATTCATCTTATTCTCCAACAGGCCAGAAGCTCATAGGTTATTTAAAGTAGGCAAGGCATGTATAAAATCTTGCTAAGAACTTTTCCGTTTGTCCTGTACTACCTGTCTGTTGCCAGGCCACAGTCCCTGTCTGGTGAATAAGACAAAACGATTTATTTTCATGCTCTTATTCTCTCTATTCCTAGATGCCTGTGATGATCCACCAAGATTTGTCTCTATGAAGCCCCAGGGTACCCTTAAACCCAGTTATAGTCCTGGGGAGCAGATTCTGCATGAATGTCGTCTGGGTTTCCAGCCAATAACTCCTGGTCAAGTCCTGGCTCTCGTTTGTCAGGATAATAATACATGGTCGTCTCTCCAGGAGGGCTGTAAAAGTAAGTAAAATCTTTTTTTAATTCAAAAAACTTTTTATTGCTCTAGAGATTTTCACACATTTTAGAGTACGTATTTTACTACTGAAATGATCGTTTTCTCATGTGAACGTAGGTTTTTAGATAGCCATGCATTCAGGCTTTGAAAAATCTCCAGGGAATTGTTTTCGTCACAATTGGTTGCCTGGGTAATTAAGAATCTTATGTGGCATTATAATAGTTAAAGCAAGAAAATAATAATAAAAGTAATAATATTTCCATGAGTTCAAACAAGCCATATAGAATTTTGAATTTGATTCAGATCTATTTTGAAATGGGTATAAAACAAGTTTGATCTTTTGCTTTTAGGAAGACGGTGTCCTAACCTAGCTGATCCCACAAATGGCCAAGTTATCCTTGTAAATGGAAGTACTGAGTTTGGCTCAGAGGTTCACTATGTTTGTAATAATGGGTAAGTAGGCTGCTCCTTAGAGGAAATAAGGTTATGTATGACTAAGTCCATTTTCATTTTGCCTCTCTTAAGCATTGCCGTCAGAGAAGGCAGTGGCAACCCACTCCAGTACTCTTGCCTGGAAAATCTCATGGACGGAGGAGCCTGGTAGGCTACAGTCCATGGGGTCACTAAGAGTCAGATATGACTGAAGCGACTTAGCATGCATGCATGCATTGGAGAAGGAAATGGCAACCCACTCCAGTGTTCTTGCCTGGAGAATCCCAGGGACAGAGGAGCCTAGTGGGCTGCCGTCTATGGGGTCGCACAGAGTCGGACACGACTGAAGCGCCTTGGCAGCAGCAGTAGTAGCAGCAAGCATTGCTGTAAAGTTGATTTCAGTTTTGCTTTATATGTAAGTCATACTGTAGCCAAATAACCTTGGGCTTTTTATGAAGATTGAAAAGATGAATAACTAATAGAAATTTAACTTGAAGGAAAGTGAGATAGTATAAAATTTAGTATACAGGTGACTACAGGGGACGTTGCTCAGTCGTGTCTGGCTCTTTGCGACCCCATGGACTGCAGCCTACCAGGCTTCTCTGTCCATGGGATTTTCCAGGCAATAGTACTGGAGTGGGTTGCCATTTCCTGCTCCAGGGGATCTTCCTGACCCAGGGATCAAACCCGGGTCTCCTGCATTGTAGACAGATGCTTTACCGTCTGAGCCACCAGGGAAGTCCACAAAATTTAGTATGTGTATTAAACATTGAAAAATCACGGTGACTGTATCCTTGACAACACAGTGCACTGTCTTTGTCAATAAAATGTCCAAATCTGGGATTTGAAATAGGGTTTATGAAACTGGGAAGTGGAATAGCCAACTATAGTTGTTCTTATATCGAAGTAATCTGTAAGATGTTACCAGACCAAAGCTGACCTGGCTAGCTTAGACAGTAATCTTCATCAGGATCTTTTAGTTGGAAAACCTTATTGTTGAAACTACTACAAAGGAGTGAAGCATCTCAAAGAGGTACCGAGTGTTTAATAACAGCCTTTGTTCTACAGGGCTCTCTTAATAGTATATATTAAGCATACTGAGCCTTTTTTAAAAATGTGAATTTAAAGGATAAATGTGATATCTCTGGAAATGCAACTGTTTTTTTAGTATTGTCTATGTCTCCTGGTACTTTACTGAGTTTATTCAGTCAGTTCAGTTGCTCTGTCGTGTCTGACTCTTTGCGACCCCATGAATCGTAGCACGCCAGGCCTCCCTGTCCATCACCAACTCCCGGAGTTCACTCAAACTCATGTCCATCGAGTCGGTGATGCCATCCAGCCATCTCATCCTCTGTCGTCCCCTTCTCCTCCTGCCCCCAATCCCTCCCAGCATCAGGGTCTTTTCCAGTGAGTCAGCTCTTTGCATGAGGTGGCCAAAGTACTGGAGTTTCAGCTTTAGCATCATTCCTTCCATTGAACACCCAGGACTGATCTTTAGATGGACTGGTTGGACCTCCTTGCAGTCCAAGGGACTCGCAAGAGTCTTCTCCAACACCACAGTTCAAAAGCATCAATTGTCCAGCACTCGGCTTTCTTCACAGTCCAACTCTCATATCCATACATGACCACTAGAAAAACCATAGCCTTCACTAGACGGACCTTTGTTGGCAAAGTAATATCTCTGCTTTTGAATATGCTATCTAGGTTGGTCATAACTTTCCTTCCAAGGAGTTAAGTGTCTTTTAATTTCATGGCTGCAGTCACCATCTGCAGTGTTTTTGGAGCCCAAAAAAACAAAGTCTGATCCTGTTTCCCCATCTGTTTCCCATGAAGTGATGGGACCAGATGCCATGATCTTCGTTTTCTGAATGTTGAGCTTTAAGCCAACTTTTTCACTCTCGTCTTTTACTTTGATCAAGAGGCTTTTTAGTTCCTCTTCACTTTCTGCCATAAGGGTGGTGTCATGTGCATATCTGAGGTTATTGATATTTCTCCCGGCAGTCTTGATTCCAGCTTGTGCTTCGTCCAGCCCGGCGTTTCTCTTGATGTACTCTGCATATAAGTTAAATAAGCAGGGTGACAATATATAGCCTTGATGTACTCCTTTTCCTATTTGGAAGCAGTCTGTTGTTCCATGTCCAGTTCTTACTGTTGCTTCCTGACCTGCATACAGGTTTCTCAAGAGGCAGGTCAGGTGGTCTGGTATGCCCATCTCTTTCAGAATTTTCCACAGTTTATTGTGATCCACACAGTCAAAGGCTTTGGCATAGTCAATAAAGCAGAAATAGATGTTTTTCTGGAACTCTCTTGCTTTTTCCATGGACCAGCGGATGTTGGCAACTTGATCTCTGATTCCTCTGCCTTTTCTAAAACCAGCTTGAACATCTGGAAGTTCACGGTTCACGTATTGCTGAAGCCTGGCTTGGAGAATTTTGAGCATTACTTTACTAGCGTGTGAGATGAGTGCAATTGTGCGGTAGTTTGAGCATTCTTTGGCATTGCCTTTCTTTGGGATTGGAATGAAAACTGACCTTTTCCAGTCCTGTGGCCACTGCTGAGTTTTCCAAATTTGCTGGCATATTGAGTGCAGCACTTTCACAGCATCATCTTTCAGGATTTGAAATAGCTCAACTGGAATTCCATCACCTCCACTAGCTTTGTTCATAGTGATGCTTTCTAAGGCCCACTTGACTTCACATTCCAGGATGTCTGGCTCTAGGTGAGTGATCATACCATTTTGATTATCTGGGTTGTGAAGTTCTTTTTTGTACAGTTCTTCTGTGTATTCTTGCCACCTCTTCTTAATATCCTCTGCTTCTGTTAGGTCCATACCATTTCTGTCCTTTATCGAGCCCAATAAACTCAATAATAAACTGAGTTTATTAGTTCCCACATTTGTATTTTTGTTTCTGTGTGTGTGTGTGTAATCTTTAGGGTTTTCTATGTAGTAGAAATGTATATATATATATTGTTTCTTGCTGAATTTCTCTAGCTAGAGCGTCCAGTACCATGCTGAATAAAGTGCTAACAGTAGCTGTCCCTGCCTGTTCTGATCAAATTCTGTCAAGTTCTTTTCTGCCTCAGTTGAGGTGATCATGTGCTTTTTTTCTCTTTCATTCTTTTGATGTGGTTATTACAATGATTGACTTTTTTATGTGTTGAGCCATCCCTTGCATTCTCGGGATAACTCTCACTTGCTCATGATGTTTAATCCTTTTAAGATGCTGTTGAGTTGTTTACTAGTATTGTGTTGAGGTTAATTGCATCAGTGTTTTTAAAGGCTGTTGATCTAACTTTCATTGTGTCTTTGTCAAATTTTGCTATCATGGTAACGTTCATCTCATAGAATGAGCTCAGAAGACTTCCCTTCGCTTTAGTGTTTTGAAAAAGTTTGGGAAAGATTGGTGTTACTTCTTTAAATGTTTGTTAGATTCACTAGTGAAACCATCAGATCCAGATTTTTTTTTTTATTGAGAGATTTTTGGTTACTGATTCTGTCTCCTTACTGCTGCTCCTGCTGCTAAGTCGCTTCAGTTGTGTCTGAGTCTGTGCAACTCCATAGATGGCAGCCCACCAGGCTCCTCTGTCCCTGAGATTCTCCGGGCAAGAACACTGGAGTGGGTTGCCATTTCCTTCTCCAATGCATGCATGCGTGCTAAGTCGCTTCAGTCATATCTGACTCTGTGCGACCCTGTGGACAGCAGCCCACCAGGCTCCTCTGTCCACGGAATTCTCCAGGCAAGAATGCTGGAGGGGGTTGCCTTTCCTTCTCCCGTCTCCTTACTAGTTAGGGTTTATTCAGCCTATCTGTTTGGGTGATTAAGTCGTGGTAGGTTTTGTGTTTCTAGGAGTTTGTCTGTTTTATCTCGTGCTTCCATTTCTGGCATAAAGTTGTTCATGACACTCAGTATTTTTTATTTCTGTCAAATCAGTAGTGGCGTTACCACTTTTATTTCTGACTTAGTAATTTGAGTCTAATCACTTTTAGTCTATTTAAAGGTTTTTCAGCTCTTGCAGTTTTTGAAGAACCTACTTTTGGTTTCTTCGATTTTTCTCTATTGTTTTGCTCTGTTTTTGTTTGTTTATCTCTGTTCTAATATGGCAACTAAACCATAATAAATGTTTATTATTTACTTCCTTCTGCTAGCCTTGGATTTATTTCTTTTTCTGGTTCCTTAACTTGTAAACTTAGTTTGAACTTTCAGAGGTACCATTTCTTAATGTAAACATTTATAGGTATAAATTTCCCCTTTGGCACTAAATCCCATAAGTTTTGATATGTTATATTTTCATTCCCATTTGTCAAGGTATGTTTTAATCACTCTGATTTCTGCTTTGAACCATTGGTTGATTTAAAACATACTGTTTAACTTTCACAGTTTCATGAATTTTCAGTTTTCCTTTTGGTAATGATTTTTAACTTCTTCCTAGTGTGGTCAAAGAATATACTTTGTGTAATATCTACCTTTTAAAATCTATTACTTTAATTTGTAGCATAAAATAAACATAGTATTATTGTTAAATAATTAATTATGTTTGAATAACATTGTTTCCTTATTTATAGCCTAGCATATTGTCTATCCTGGAGAATGCCCCACGTGCTGCTGGAAAGACTGTAGAGTCTGTTTTTGTTGGCTCGAGTGCTTCGTATGTCTCTGAGATCTGGTGGTTTTCTTATTAAGGTCCTCTGTTTATCTCCTGTGTAGTCGTTCTGTCCATTATTAGGTATTACAGTCTCCAACTAATATTGGAGAAATGCTTATTATGTAGGAATGTTTTTTTGCCCCTTCAGTTCTGTCATTTCTTGCTTCATATATTTTGATGGCAGGTCATTAGGTGCATAAATGTTTATAACTGTTAGGTCTTCTTGCAGTATTGAACCCTTGTTAATATAAAATTTCCTTCTTTGTCTCTTGTAGCCTTTTTTTTTTTATTTAAAGTCTGTTTTGTCAGATTTTAGTGTACCTACTCAACTGTGTTACGGTTACTAATATCTTTTTCCAGGCTCTCATTTTCACTCCATTTATGTCTTGTGTTGTCAAGCGAGTCTCTTGCAGACAGGATTTGGTTGGAGCAAGGAGGGACCTATTGCCGTTATTGTGCTGTTTGGTTTCTGTATACTTTGTAGCTTTTCGCCTAGTCCTTCATTTCCTGCATTACTGTCTTTTTGTGTAGTTGATTTTTGTAGTGAAATGTTTAAATTCCTGTCTCATTTCCTTTTACGTATATATCCTATGGCTGTATTGTTTGTTGTTACCCTTGGAAATTACATTTAATACTGTACATGGAAATTCCCTGGTAGCCCAGGGGTTGGGACTCTTCACCCCCACTTCAGGGGGCACAGGCTCGATCCCTGATTGGGGAGCTAAGATCCAAGCTGTGAGTCCAATAAGATTCACAGCGTGACCAAAACAAAAAAACACTATATAGTTACAACACTCCAGGTTGAGTTTATACCAACTTAAATTCGATAAATTACATAATCAGTCCTTTACCGCCCCATACCCACCCTTTCTGGTTGTTGATATCATACTGCTGTCTACACAGTTAATTGTAATGCTAACTTCTACTTTAATAATCTATTTATTTTATAATTTAGTCTTTTAAATCACATAGAAAACAAAATTTGTAGTTGCAAACCACTGTTTCAGTAATGCTAGCTTTTATAATTGCTTTTATATTTACCTTTGCTGAGTTTCTATGTTTTTTTAATGCTTAAGACTTTGAGACCTTTCATTCCCTTTTCAGTACTCCCTTCACATTTCTTCTTGAGTGTATAGTGGTCACAAACTTCTTAAGTTTTTAATTCTGGGAATGTCTTAAATTGTCCCTCATTTTTGATGCTCAGTTTTGCTGGATAGAGGGGTTTTGGTTGAGTTGGTTTTTTTTAATTGTATCAATAACTTGCTTCTGAACTCTGAATTTCTAATGACAAATCTGCTGATGATCTTATTTACGATGCTTGACATGTGATGTTTCTCTCCTCTCTTGCAGTTTTCAGTATTCTTTGTCTTTGTTTTTGAAAGTTTTATTATGGCTTTATGCAGGTCTCTTTGTATTCATCTTAGGATTTTGAGCTTTTGACATATTCATATTCATGTCTTTTATGGAATTTGGGGAATTCTCAGCCGTTATTTCTATAAGAATTCTCTCTGTCCCTTTTCTGAGAGCCCCATAGTTGGGGGTCCCACAGATTCCTTAGGCTGTATCCATTTTTCTTCAATCTTTTTTCTTTCTCAGAGTCAGTAATTTCTGTTACCCTATATCAGTTCTATTAATTCTTTTTTCTCAAATACGCCTTCAGTTTTTCTAGTGACTTTTTCTTTTCCATTAATGTAAGTTTCAACTCAAGAATTTACTTTTGGGTTCTTTTTAGTTTTCTGTCTCTAATAGATATTTCCACTGGGTTCACTGTTCTCTAGACTTTCTATATTTCTTCCTTTAGTTCTTTGTCCATCTTAACGGCTGTTATTTATTTCTTCCCAGTTTCACTGAGGCTCCAGGTCCACAGAGCCAAAGTAGGGGGCCGCCCTGTGGGGCAGAGATGAGCCAGTGAAGAGGCTGTATTTGACTGGCCTTCTTGGGGCACAGGTTGTTGGTCTGGCCTCGCTTCCTGTGGCAGGTGACAGCGTGTGTGCACAGCGCTTGCGGAGATTGTTTTCTCACAGTCGTACTTCCGGGAAAAGCTGGCAGAGGAAAGGTTTGATGATGCCACCCCACGTGTGGATTCTTTCTGGATATTATAGTCTGAGAGAGCTTGGCCCCCTCAGCTGTCTGTCTGCAAAAGTCAAACTCTGTTGGTGAGGCAGGATGCCCCGTGTCTTTGATTTTGACTTTATAACTTTCTTCATGGTGACACTCGCCTTGACCTCAGGAGTGATGGTCTTGTCCATCAGGGTCTTCACAAAGATCTGCATCTGTGGGTCTACTGTCTGGCTGCTTTGTGGACAAAAAGTGGGGTGGCAGAACCAGCACCCACCTATTTCCAGAGAGAGTGACTTCACAAGACACCCCCTTTAAGGTCTTTGTTTAATTGATCTGTCATAAGGTCTCCTTCAGAAAAAAAGCTCTTTTCATTTATCTTTCCATTATATGAGCCATAGATTCTTTTTCTGTTTCTTTGTATGCCTTGTGACTTTTTGTGGAATCGATATATGAAATCTAACAATGTGGTAACTCTGAAAAATCAGATTCGCCCCTCTTTTGTTTTGATTTTGTTTTTGATTATTGTGTGGCATCTCAGTGCCGATTCAGGTCTTTTCTGAGTCTTTCTCTGGGCGTGCACAGTCGCTTTCTAATTTTTTTTTTTTTTCCCACATGGCAATTATTTTGGAATATCCTAGTATTTAACGTCCAGCTTCTGCTAGTGGCTTCCCTGATAGCTCAGCTGGTAAAGAATCCACCTGCAATGCAGGAAACCCTGGTTCAGTTCCTGGGTTGGGAAGATCTGCTGGAGAAGGGATAGGCTACCCACTCCAGTATTCTTGGGCTTCCCTTGTGGCTCAGCTGGTAAAGAATCTGCCTGCAGTGTGGGAGACCTGGGTTGGAAGATCCCCTGGAGAAGGGAAAGTGTACCTACTCCAGTGTTGAGGCCTGGAGAATTCCATGGACTGTATAGTCCATGGGGTTGCAAAGAGTAGGACATGACTGAGTCACTTTCACTCACACTTCTGCTAATGGGGGGGAAAAAAGTGAAGGAGGCAGCAAGGGGTGCTGGTTTTCAAATCTCTTGGAAATCATTTGGCCAGTGTTGAAGGAGCTTGGAAAAGCTGGCAGAGGTGTGAGACAGTGGCTGCCCGTCTCTTTTTTGCTCCTCTGGGAGTAGAAGCAGCAGTGATAAGAGCAAAATTCCCTGCTCCTTGGAGGGCAGGCCCCTTTTTGCCCACCCTAGCTCCCGCAGGCTACTTACAAGCTGCTCCAGCTGCGTGTGCACAGAGGGCTGCTGAGATCGGGGGTGGGGAGCTGCCGCTGTGCTGAAAGCTGATTGACCGAAATTAAGTTAACTTACCTGTCCAAGTCTTCTCCAAATTGCAAGTCATGAAGAGATTCTAGATTTCCAAAACAGTGGAAATCAGGCAGATTCTATCAGTGAACCTGTCGTCAAGGTGGGGAGACAGATTCCTGTTGCCACCTGTCTTGCCATCATCCCAGAGTCCTTTACTTAACGTGTCATAATGTAGAGTCAGTGCGTTAACCCTTGGGGAAAAGTCATCTGGAAGTGGGCACAGGCAGATACACTGGGTATTTTTTAACTTGATCAAGTGAAAATAGTAGGAGATCAGGTGAATAGATAGAAAGAGGCTGCTAGGTACCAGGAGACTCAAGGAAGTTGTAGACTTCTTGAGAAACACTATATAGAGAGGTGTCAAAACAAAATAGTAAATGAAAAGCACCAAGTAGATCATTTTCATGATCTTTACCATGAGAGTCCAGGAGAAGAGTGTAGTATGAATTTAAACGATCAGAGAAGATTTCATTGAGTAGTGTTGCTAAACCACTTTACTATTAGAAAGATATAGGCATACCTTGGAGATAACTGCAGGTTCACTTCCAGGCCACTGCAGTAAAGCAGATCAAATGAGTTTTTACATGTGTTTACACTACATTATAGTCTGTTAATTGTGCAGTAGCATTATGTATGAAAAAATGTACGTTCCTTAATTTCAGAATACTATGTTACCAAAAAGTGCTAACCATAATCTGAGCCCCAGAGAGTCATAGTAGTAACAAGAAAGACACTAATCATAGGTCACCATAACAAATATAATAATAGTAGTAAAGTTTGAAATCTGTGAGATTTACCAAATGTGACACAGAGACATGAAGTGAGCAAACACTGTTGGAAAATTAACACAAGTAGATTTTTCGGTGCAGGGTTGCCACACATCTTCAGTTTGTTAAAAACTCAATAAAGTGAACAGCAGTGAAATGAGGTATGCCTATATATTGAGTATTAATACTCTAAAGACTATTAATAAGAACTAAAACTTACCTAGTACTCACTGTGCCAGATGCTGATTCAAACAATCCTTAAAACAGTCTCATGAGATACGTACTATTGTCTCCCTTTTCATATATGAGGAAACTGAAGATGTGAACTTTAATGGACTTTGCCAAGCCCAGGTAACAGGTTGATCTTGGGGCTGGAACTTGAACCCAGGCAGGCATCTGTGCACACCCCACTAGAGCAGCTTCTGAGTAGCCTGTGGGGGCCAGGGTGGGCGAAACCCAAGCTCTAGGGCCTCATCTGTCTGTCCAGTTCTTACGGAGTAGAAAGGTGTGAGCAAAAGCGTAGACGTGAATGTGTGATGCATTTGCCAGATATGGCAAAGATGCCAGACAGCATGACAGAGCAATTTAGACATTTTGCTGTGGGCCAATGTGTATTCATTCAGATGCAGAGACTTTTATTTGATTAAGTTGCAGATTTAGTGAGCATTTCCATTATATTTTGTTTAAGGAACTTCTCTCTCCAGTTACTCTAGTGCAGAAAAACAGCCATGTAAAATTGTTTTCATTATTATGTTCACCTTGTAACTACTAAAGAACATAGTAACCTTTCCTTTCTCATTTAGTTATTACTTACTGGGGACAAATATTTCTTATTGTGAAGTTTCTTCTGGAACTGGTGTGAACTGGAGTGATAATCCTCCAACATGTGAAAGTAAGTATGTTGTCGGAATGTAGAGCAGCAATTCTCAAACTTTTGGCCTCAGGATTCCCTTATACTTTCAAATTAACATAGACACCTGTGAGCTTTTGCTTATATGGGTTATGTCTACTGTCATAACAACAATGTGTATAGACATAACCCATATAATGTTATGGGTTATGCTGTGTCAGTTCTATTATATTGAATTAATCCTGAAAATTTTTCAAAATAATTATTTATTAATTCATTTTTAAGAAGAATAAATGTGTACCTATTAGTATATAACACATATTTAATGAAAAAAAATCTAAAATAATGGTTTTGTTTTACATTTTTGCAAATTTCTTCAATGTTTGGCTTTAAGGAAAACATCAGGATTTAGTCCCTTGAGAAATCACACAATTTATAGCCTCTGGAAAATTTCACAATACACTTATAAGGATGAAAGTGAAAATGACAGTAATAATTGGTATTAATGGGAAGAACTGACTTAGCAAACAGATACATTTACAAATTATGAAGCATTTCTCAACTAGCACTGAGTTCTGTTTTTAGTCAGGATCATATTATATCTTTAAATTGTCAGCATCTCTTATGATGAGAACAAAACTTAGTTTGGCCTTACAGGTAAATGTATGTATCTCATGTAGATATTTCATGACTTTAAGAAAATGAGTTTTATTCTAGAAATTCATTTGTAGATTAATAGCTTGAGTTTAGGATAATATATTTTCTCATAAAAAGCTTCTTCTAAATGGATAGTGGATTCACAACTAGCATATAGCAATCATATGGTAATGAATTTATTGAAGGCAATTCATAGGACTTTACTAATCCTGTTTAATCCTTTACCCTTCCCTTTAGCCTTTCATGTTCTCTCTTTTTTTTTTTTCTTTTTAAGAGATTTTGTGTCAACCACCTCCAGAAATTCAAAATGGAAAATACACCAATAGCCACAAGGATGTATTTGAATACAATGAAGTAGTAACTTATAGTTGTGATCCTTCAAATGGACCAGATGAATATTCACTTGTTGGAGAGAGCAAGCTTACTTGTATTGGAAATGGTGAATGGAGTAGTCAACCCCCTCAGTGTAAAGGTAATAATATTTCTATTTATTTCCTTCTTAATTTGTAAGTACTGTAGAAACTGTGTAAATAGTTTTACCTATAAGTAAAAGCAGTCATATATGCTGGAGTCTCCTGTTAAGTTGGTTTCTAATTTGATTTAATATCAGTCAAACCAGATAAAAACTAGTTGTGGAGTTTCCAGCCTCTCACCCGGCAGGCTCTTGGCGTTCCAGCTGATACATGGCTAACTGCTGTGCGTCTGCATGAGTTAGGACTGTTTTCCATGAAAGCATCAAAATTCAACACACTTTCTTAGGTGTTGTCTTGTATTACAAGAAGTATGACAATGTGGCTGCAGGAAATGGTAGTATAAATTGTAAGAGATGTAAATTGTCTCATAGATATGATTGATAAATGCTTGGGAAAATCTTTTTTGTAAAGAATATTTGAGGTGTTAGAGCTTGATCAAAAAGCAGGGAGACACTGGAGGGATTTTTCCTCTTGAAAGAAAGGATCCACTGAATAATAGCAAAATATTTTCTCAAGTGAAGAGAGACTATTCTTATTACCATATTCTAGACAATAAGAAAATTTTTACAAATCTTGAAGAATTGAAATCATTTGGAGTACATTATCTGATCAAAAATGGGGTGAATGTATAAATCAAAACATAATCTAGTATATCCCCAAATATTTGAAAATTATGCAAGACACTTAAAATTAATAAAGACAAAATAACAAAGGAAATCAGAATTTCTTTAAGCATAGTAAAAATAAGCTACAAAATATCAGAACCTGTTGGGTACAACAGAAACATTGCTTCAAAGGATGTTTAAAGCGTGAAGTTACTTATATTGGAAAATGAGAAAGGTCTCAAATCAATAACCTGAACTTCCACATTAAGAAACTGAAAAAGAGCAAATAAAACAAAAATAGGAAATAATGAAGACAGAGAAAAAGCAATGAAATTGAAAAGAGAAATAATATAGAGACAGTCAAGAAATCAACACCTGCTTCTTGTAGAAGATCAGTAGAATTGATAAACCTATATGCAGTTTGACGGAAAACAGAAGATACAGATTACCAGTATCACAAGTGAAAAAGATGTCAAGAAATATACTGTAGACATTTAAATGACAATAAAGGAATAAAACAAACAACTTTATGCCTGTAAATATAACAGGTTAAACCTTTCTCTCATGAAGATTTTGTCTTTTGTTATTATGGTATATCACGTGGACTGATTTGCTTATGTTGAACCATCTTTGTACAGAAAGAAATTTTGTCAAATGAGTCAACGTCCATTCATGATAAAAACTCACCATGTTGAGTACAGCAGGAACATATCTCAACATAATAAAGGTCATTTACAACAAGCCCACAAACAACATAATACTCAAAGGTAAAAAGCTGAAAGCCTTCCTGAAATTCAGGAACAAGACAAGGATGCCCACTCACCATTTCTATTCAACATAGTATTGGAAGTCCCAGCCACAGCAGTCAGAAAAGAAAAAGAAATAAATTTATCCAAAATAGGAAGTAATAAGTAAAACTGTCACTATTTACAGATGACATCATACTCTATATAGAGAATGCTAAAGTCTTCATAAAAGCTCTAGTTCAGTCACTCGGTTATGTTCAACTCTTAGCAACCCCAAGGACTGCAGCATGCCAGTCTTCCCTGTCCGTCACCATCTCCTGGAGCTTGCTCAAGCTCATGTCCATCAAGTTCGTGATGCCTTCCAGCCATCTCATCCTCTGTCATCCCCTTCTCCTCCTGCCTTCAGTCTTGCCCAGCATCAGGGTCTTTTCCAGTGAGTCAGTTCTTTGCATCAGGTGGCCAAAGTATAGAGTTTCAGCTTCAGCATCAGTCCTTGCAATGAATATTCAGGACTGATTTCCTTTAGGATTGACTGGTTTGATCTTGCAGTCCATGGGACTCTCAAGAGTCTTCTCCAATACCACAGTTCAAAAGCATCAATTCTTCAGCACTCAGCTTTCTTTATAGTCTAGCTCTCAAATCCATACATGACTACTGGAAAAACTGTGACTTTGACTAGATGGACCTTTGTCGGCAACAATGTCTCTGCTTTTTCATACGCTGTCTAGGTTAGTCATAAAAGCTACTGGAAGAACTTAATATATGAATTCAGCAAGGTAGGAGGATATAAGATGAACATGGAGAAATCTGTTGTGTTTCTTTACCCAAATAATGAAATGCCACACCAAGTTAAAAAAAAAAGAATTCCATTTAAAATTGTATCCAAAATAAATAAAAAGCACCTAAAATTGACTTAACCAAGGAAGTGGAAGACCTATATACTGAAAACTGTAAAACATCAGTAAAGGAATCTGAACAATTTTTAAAGAAATGGAGAAATACACTGTGTTGTTAGATCTTGGATTGGAAGAATTAATATTGCTAAAATGACCATATTACCCAAAGCAATCTACAGATTTAATGCAATTGCTTTCAAAATACCTATGACATTTTTCATAGAACTAAAACAAATAATCCTAAAATGTATATGGAAAAGATCCAGAATTGCCAAAGCAATCCTGAGAAAAAGGAGCAAAGCTCTAGGTATGTCCTTTCCTTAACTTCAGGTTGTACTGCAGAGCTACAGTAATGAAAGCAGGGTGATACTTGGCACAAAAACCATAGATCAATGAACAGAAGAGAGAGCCCAGAAATAAATCCATACACCTGCGATCAATTAGCCTATGACAAAGAAGGCAAGAAGAGACAATGGAGAAGAGACAGTCTCTTCAACAAGTGGTGCTTCAGAAGCTGGACAGCCACATATAATACAGTGAAATTAGATAGAACCATATACAAAAATAAGTTGCACATATAAAACAAACTCAAATGGTGTAACAACCTAAGTGTAAAACATGACACATAAAACTCTGACAGAATTGTAGCAATATTTTCTTTAAGTCAGTTTGCCAAGGCAAAAAAAAAAGGAGGTGGGGGGGAATAAATGGCACATAATCAAATTTAAAAGCTTTAACACAGCATGGGAAACAATCAACAAAACCAAAAGACAACCTATGGAATGAGAGAAAGTACTTGCAAATGATGCAAATGACAAGAGGTTAATATCCAGAATCCACAAACACCTCGTGTAAGTCAGTATTGGAAAAACAAACAACACAATTAAAAAATGGGCAGACCCGAATCAACATTTCTCCAAAAGAGACATACAGATGGCCTACGTGTACATGAAAAGATGCTCACCATCATAAATTATTAGAGAAATGCAAATCAAAAGCACAGTGACGTGTCACCAGGCTTCAGAGCAGCCATCATCAAAAAGTCTATAAATAATAGATGCTATAGGGGGTGTGGAGAAAAGGGAACCCTCCTAAACTGTTGGTGGGAATGGAAAGTGGTACAGCTAGTAAAGAAAGCAGTCTGGAGGTTCCTTAAAAAACGAAGAATAGAACTATGATCTGCAGACACAGTCCTGAGTATACATGTGAAAAAGCAGTCTCTAATTCAAAAAGGTGCAAGTATCCCAGTGTTCATAACATCGCTGTTTACAATAGCCAAGACAAATAACTCAAGTGCCCATCAGCAGGTGATTGGATTAACAGGTTTTGTGTTTGTGTGTGTATATTGGCATATTACTTGGTTTTTTAAAAAGAATAAAATACATTTCAGCAACATGGATGGACTTAGAGAATATTATACTCAGTGTAATAAGTGAGACAAAACACACACACAATATTATATGTGGGATCAAAAAAAATACAGATGATTTCAGACTCAGATGTAGAAGACAGACTTACAGTTACCAGTGGGAAGAGGGGAGGGAGCAGCGAGTTAGAAGCACGGGATGGTTAACCGATACAAACTGCTATACCTGAAATAAATAAGCAACATGGACGGACTTAGTGAATACTGTGCTTAGTGAATTAAGTCAGACATAGAAAGACAAATACTATGTGATGTCACTTGAATGTGGAATAAAAAAATACAAGTGATGCTACAAAACAAAAACAGACTCAGGTGAAGTAGATGAATACATAGTTACCAAAGGGGTTGGTTAGGGACAACAATGAGGAGTATAGGGGTAACAGATACAAATTACTACACCTAAAATAAAGCAGCAAGGATTCTACCACATAGTACAGGGAATTATCTGGTGTTTCCCTGGTGGCTCAGTGGTAAAGAACCCATCTGCCAGTGCTGGAGACACAGGAGACACGGGTTGGGAAGACCCCCTGAAGGAGGACATGGCAGCCTCCTCCAGTACGCTTGCCTGGGATAATCCCATGGGAGAAGGACACTGGTGGGCAAAGAGTCACACCCGACTGAGCAGCTGAGCATGCACACACAGGGAATGATATCCAATATCTTGTAATAATCTGTAATGGAATATAATCTGGGAAAAAAACAAGTAAATCGCTGTGCTGCACACCTGAAACTAACACAGGATAGCAGATCCACTATATTCAATAAATATTTTTCCAAAACCTCATGAAGTGTAGTAGAGGCCCCAGGTCCTCACTAGGGTATTATTATACCGAACATTTAAGGAAGGAATACATAGCAGCAGCCCTATACAAAGTCGTCAAGAAAATTAAAGAGATGGGAATACTTCTTAACTTATTTCATGAGAACAGTGTTGCTCTGATACCAAAACCAGACAGAAACACTGCAAGACAAGTGTTATACAGTATCCAAAGTGGGCTTAGAACTAAAACTTTTAAACAAAATATTAATAAATCAAATCCTTTCTTACAAAAAATAAGAGTGCATCATACTCAAGTGAAGTTTATTCTATGAATGCATGAATGATTCAAATTTAAAAATCAGTGTAATTTGCCATATCAAGAAACTTTGAAGGAAAAAAAAAAGACCACCTTAATAGACACAGAGAAAAACATGACAAAATTCATCATCTTTTCATTATAAAACTCAGCAAATGAGGAATATAAGGGAACTGCCTGAAGCTGACAAAAGGCAGCTATAAAAATTCCCCAGCTAATATTACAATTAATAGTAAAAGACTGGTTATGTTTAAGGTAGGAACAAGAAAAAAATGTCTTCTGTTAAAACACTACTCAGCTTTGTATTTGGAGTTCTTAGATAGTAGAACTGGAGAAGGCAATGGCACCCCACTCCAGCACTCTTGCCTGGAAAATCCCATGGATGGAGGAGCCTGGTAGGCTGCAGTCCATGGGGCCGCTAAGAGTCGGACACGACTGAGCGACTTCACTTTCACTTTTCACTTTCATGCACTGGAGAAGGAAATGGCAACCCACTCCAGTATTCTTGCCTGGAGAATCTGAGGGACGGGGGAGTCTGGTGGGCTGCCGTCTCTGGGGTCACACAGAGTTGGACACGACTGAAGCGACTTAGCAGCAGCAGCAGCAGATAGTAGAACAAGCCATACATATTGAAGAGTAAAGGAGTAATATAGACTTTATTCAGTTACAACAAGATTGTTTTTGTAGAAAACTTAAAAGACTGAAGTTTTATCAGGATCAGCACAGATATCAACTGTACATCTATACACTAGTAAAACACCAATAGAAATTGAAAATTTTCAAGTACTATTTACACCAACTTGAAAACCCAAAATACTTGTATGTAAATCTAGCAACAATGTGAAATATTTAAATGGTAAAAATAACTAAACCTAAGAAATTAAACAAGACTTTAATAAATAGAGAAAAGTCAGTGATTATGGGTTAGAAAATACAATATAATAAGGATGTCAGTCCTCTATGATTGATCTATAAATTCAGGACAATCCCATAAAATCCCAGCAGAACTTGACAAAAAGATTGTAAAATTTATTTAGAAAAATAAAACAACTAGAATTGTCAATAGAAATTTGGAAGAAAGAAAAAAGTCATCTCGTTCTACCTGCTGTCAAGACTTCTGATAAACACTGCTGTGAGGACTGTAATCAAGACAGTGCAGTGTTGGTGAGAGGTCGGCCATGTAGAGCGTGGAACAGCAGTGTCCAGAACTACAACCTTTCAAAAAAAAACCCAAACAAACCCTCAACACTGTGTTAGCACCATTTGCAAGTATTTACTCACAGTGAACCAAAAACTTAAATGTGAAATCTAAAACCAAAAGGTTTTTGCTTTAGCACATAGGAAATATTTGTGCCTTAGTCAAAGGCACAAATACAACTCTTAAATACAACTCTAAAACCATGATTCTTTAAAGAAGAAATGTTAATATACTGCTGCTGCTGCTAAGTCGCTTCAGTTGTGTCCGACTCCGTGCGACCCCATAGACGGCAGCCCACCAGGCTCCCGTCCCTGGGATTCTCCAGGCAAGAACACTGGAGTGGGTTGCCATGTCCTTCTCCAATGCGTGAAAGTGAAGTCTCTCAGTCGTGTCTGACTCTTAGCGACCCCATGGACTACAGCCCACCAGGCTCCTCCATCCATGGGATTTTCCAGGCAAGAGTACCGGAGTGGGGTGCCATTGCCTTCTCCGGTTAATATACTGGACTTATTAAAACTCAAAACTTCTACTTCAAATACATTATTAAAAGAAGGAATAAAATGAGCCATAAATTGGGAAGAAACATTTACAAAGTACATATCTGCTAATGGACTTGTATCTACAATATAAATAACTTTCAAAACACAATCAGAAAACAACCCAGTTTTTTAAAATGGGCAACATGAATAGACCTATTGCACCAAAGAAAATATATGGATCCCCAAATACATGGAAAGTTGCTCAGTGTCATAGTAAATTACAGAATGGAATTTAAAACTACAATGAGATGTCAGTAAACAGCTATTAGAATAGCTGAACAAATAACCCCAAAACTAAAGACTAACAATATGATTAATAGGCAAGAATATACAGCAGTTGGAACTCAAGGCATTCCTGGTAAGAATACAGAGTGATACGAATATTATGGAAGATAGTTTGGCAATCCCTTATAAGGTTAAATATACACTTACCATACAACTCAGCAATGTAAGGAAAAAGACGTATGTTTATATAGAAACCTGCATGAGAATATTCAAAGCAGCGTTAGTCATAATCATTCCACATTGGAATTAACTCACATGTCCTTCAGCTGGTAATGGATGAACAGCCTAATCTGTATCCATGCAATGGAATAATACTCCGTGATAAAAAGAAATGAGTTCTTGAATCATGCAGCAAAGGAATCTCCAGTGCATTACACTAAAATACCCATACTCAGAGGCTGTGATTCTCTTCGGACATCCTGGGAGAGCAGCACTATCAGGCAGGAGACAGATGAGTGCTGGGCTGGGTGGGGAAGGTGCTTGAGAACTGGAGGGTTGATACAAAGTGACATGAAGTATGTGGAGATAATGGAATTTTTGTTACTGTGTTGGTAATTACATGATTATTTTGGTTTATGAAAACTAATACAGTTGTACACCTTAGAAAAGGGTGAGATTTACTGTCTGCACTTTGTATCTACTAAACCCAACTGACAAGAAAATCATTAGGTGCAATTAGGAGCATATTGGCCCAACAGTGAAAAAAAAATCAGGGAACCTGAAGACAGGGCAATAGAAATCGAGCATGGTTTGAAAAGAAAGATTAAAACAAGAGAGAGAGACAGAAACCTTTGGGAGAAAGAGCAAACAGCCAAACATACATCTAATTGGAGTTTCAGAAGAGAGAACAACACAGGAAATCATTTCAGAAATACTGGCCGAAAATTATGTAAATTTGATCACAAACAACAACCCCACATGTCTGGGAAATTCACTGCCCTTAGCAGAATAAATTTTAAAAATTTACCAAGAAACCCCCAATTAAGCTAAGCACAGCATGTTTGAACTCCTGGAGACGAAAGAGGCAGCAGCCAATGAGAGGGAGAAACAGACGGGAAAGCTTGTCTCCTTTTTCTGCTCACCCCAAGGTGAGAGTGACAGCTGACTTTCATGGAACTATTGAAAGTAAAAGACAATTTCTGCTAATATGCTGAAGGAAAAACAAAACCCCAAAAATAACACTTAATGTAGAATGTTGTGTGAATTTGTCATTGGTCAACTTGGATTATCCTGGAGAAGGGAAAGGCTACTCACTCCAGTATTCTGGCCTGGAGAATTCCATGGACTGTATAGACCATGGGGTCATACTCAACTGAGCAACTTTAACAACCTGGATTATAAGAATTGATAAGGAAGTTCTTCTGGCTGAAGAGAAATGATACCTGACGGAAATTCAGACCCAAAGAAAGAGAAAGAACACTCTTCTGGTTTAAAAGGCTGTATATTATCTGCCCCTTATCTGTCATTCGGATTTAATCTCATAAGATGTTCTCTTGAACTCACTACTCAGGCAAGTGTTTTCTTGATTTTTTTTCCCCCAATTCTGCCAAACCCATTAATGGATACTAAAGTCAACTGAGACCGTCAGGATGAGTACTTTTTATGAGTGGAGTAGAATGGGACAGGAGAAGGCAATGGCACCCCACTCTAGTACTTTTGCCTGGAAAATCCCATGGACGGAGGAGCCTGGTGGGCTACAGTCCATGGGGTCGCTAGAGTCGGACACGACCGAGCGACTTCACTTTCACTTTTCACTTTCATGCATTGGAGAAGGAAATGGCAACCCACTCCAGTGTTCTTGCCTGGAGAATCCCAGGGACGGCGGAGCCTGGTGGGCTGCCGTCTCTGGGGTCGCACAGAGTCGGACACGACTGAAGCGACTTAGCAGCAGCAGCAGCAGCAGAATGGGACATACCATTACTAAGATTATCTCAGGCCTGTTGGTTTATATACTGGTTGACAGCATAAAATGTGTTTCTTGATCTCTGATGTAGCCCAGAGCGTTTGGAAAACACTGCCCTAACCCCACTGCCTTTACATCTTGAACTTCTAGCTTCTGTGTGTTGTTGCCTCCTGAAAACTTTCTTTTTCGTATCTTGGCATGGCTAGCTTCTCTGCAACTTAAATTTGAGCTCAAACGTTACCTTCTCAGAAAAGCTTTTGCTACCTTTCTAAAAGAGCAAGGTATGTAATCAGTGTCAGAATGATCTTAAAAAAAATCCTCAAACTGAAGAAAATTACTTTTGACCTTACCCTGAGTTTGTATCTGGTATCAGACGGTTCTCAAAACTTGTCAGTAATGGAAAGAAAATGTAGAAAAGCAAATGAACTATGACAGTCTGTTCTAGGTTTTAAAAAAAAAAAAAAAAAAAAACATTGCTAGATTTCTCTAGATCTCTTTACCTGGAGTTCAGATGCTCAAAGGTTTCTTTTTTCTTTTTTCCCCAATTAGCATCTTTCATTTCTCTCCTGCTTCTTCCCTGGGATTACTTCACACTAGTCTTTCTGGTCCCGTGTAGAAGCGGCTTTCCATTAATTCTGGAATTTCTCAATTTTTCAGTGGTCAAATGTGTATATCCAGCCATTGAATATGGAACCATAGTCTCAGGATTTGGACCAAAATATTACTACAAAGCGACGGTTGTACTTAAATGCAATGAGGGTTTTAACCTTCATGGCAACAGTGTAGTTGTCTGTGGTGAGAACAGTACTTGGGAGCCTGAGCTACCAAAGTGTATTAAAGGTAAAAATACTATCTTCCTTTTGTTTTTGTTCTTTATTTCTTTCACATTAAATATCAATGATGCAAGAAAAACTGAAGAGAAACAATGTTCATATTTAACTGTGTTATATTCATTTCTATGATAGTTGTATGACTTCAAATTCACAAGAAATCCGCTGCAGCGATTTTCTGTCTTTGTAGGGTCTTAGCATTTCACGTACATAACACAGGTATATAAATGTCTCTTGCTAGGCATTCTTAAATGTAAAAATGGATAGCAGTCATTTTTCAGGGTAAACTGAAGCGTAGGGAGTTTTACCTAAATAAGTCAAGAATGAAAGGCATAATTCATGTGAATGAAAAGACAGTATTAATGCCCAGATTTTTGATTCAGTCTCCATTATTTTGTTTTCTAGTGTCGATTCCTCCCAGCACCCAGTCTCCAATTCCCAGTACCCAACCTCCAGTTCCCAGTGTCTCAGGTTTAGTAACTTCCTACATATATTTTTTTCAAAAATCTTTTAAATTCCTGGTGAAAATGCCAGTAGTAACTCCCAAATGTTTGATCCTATCTGCATTTTTTTTTTTTTTTCCAGTGTCGACTCGCAGCACCCAACATCCAGTTCCCAGTGTCTCAGGTTTAGTAACTTCCTACATATATTTTTTCAAAAATCTTTTAGATTCCTGGTGAAAATGCCAGTAGTAACTCCCAAATGTTTGATCCTATCTGCGTTTTTTTTCCCCCAGTGTCGACTCGCAGCACCCAACATCCAATTCCCAATGTCTCAGGTTTAGTAACTTCCTGCTTATATATTTCAAAATCCTTTACATTCTTTTGATCTTTTTTTCAAAGTCTTTTAAATTCCAATGATTTATACTCATTTATCAATTTTAGTAATGAAATATTCACAGCCTTTTTAGTTCTTAGATTGAGTGATTCTAAAATTATGTGCAGTCTGCAGATACAAGCAGATAGCAAGTTAAGTCAACTTTAATATGTTTACTTATGTGTAAAATGATTTCAAACCTTCCTTACTTGAGTTCAGTTCAGTTCAGTTGCTCAGTTGTGTCCGACTTTTTGCGACCCCATGGACTGTAGCACGCCAGGCCTCCCTGTCCATCACCAGCTCCCGGAGTTTACTCAAACTCATGTCCATTGAGTCGGTGATGCCATCCAGCCATCTCATCCTCTGTCGTCCCCTTCTCCTCCTGCCCCCAATCCCTCCCAGCATCAGTGTCTTTTCCAGTGAGTCAACTCTTTGCATGAGGTGGCCAAAGTATTGGAGTTTCAGCTTTAGCATCAGTCCTTCCAATGAATACCCAGGACTGATCTCCTTTAGGATGGACTGGTTGGAGGTCCTTGCAGTCCAAGGACTCTCAAGAGCCTTCTCCAACACCACAGTTCAAAAGCATCAATTCTTCGGCTTCCTTACTTAGTGACAGTAAATTTAAAGTGGGATTCATTTAAAGCACTTAGCATAGCCCCTGGTATCTATAAAGCTCTTAAAAGGCAGCTTGTACCAGTTACACTCAGATTAATATTAGTGTAGAGGAAGGTCCACAGGTTCTATTTTTTAGCATGTATGTTTTCTGTGTCATCAACACGGATGATTTATTCATTTTAAAAGTGATCTCTCGACACCTGTACAGGGTGTCTTCTGGGTCCAGGACTGTTTCCTTTCCCAGGTTGACCAGCTTGGTTCTTTTTTATAAACTGGGAGACTACCATTGTCTCTAGAATGAGACTAGTATTTCTACCACCTCCGTCACTCTCCCACTCCTAACAATTATTGTTTTTCTCTTTACTGAGCATTTTTTGTTTGTTTTGGATGTTTTTGTTTTTTGAGGGGGAAAGGGGGAATTGGCAACAGAAAGTAAGTGGTATAACAACTAAAAGGCAGAAAAAGCCCTTGTTTATTGGAATGAAATGGAGGAATTCTAGCAGGGGCTGCTGATCAGCTCCTCTGCCTGAGACTTGAATGAGTATTTTGATATGTTGGAGGGAATTGTTTTCCTAAGTTCAGGGCTGCTATCTCTGGCTTGTATTTAGTTGCCGCAGAAGCTAGAGACTAGAGGAAGGGTGGAAAGAGCATCAGTCGGGCAGACTTTTAAAGAGTTGACATAAAGGAAAGTGAAAGTCAAGTCGCTCAGTCGTGTCCGACTCTTTGCGACCCGGTAGACTGTAGCCCACCAGGCTCCTCCGTCCATGGGATTCTCCAGGCAAGAATACTGGAGTGGGTTGCCATTTCCTTCTCCAGGAGATCTTCCCGACCCAGGGATCGAACCCAGGTCTCCTGCACTACAGGCAGACGCTTTAACCTCTGAGCCCCAGGGAAGAGTTGACATAAGCATTTCATAAAGGATTTATAAAGCACTGATACAGTTTAAAAGAAGAGTTCTGAGGACAGATGTACAGTGAAGATAAAACTATGGATTATTTTAAAATATCAAAAAATCAAAATTCCTCATGAGACTGTCAATCATTTTCTGTCATCATTTAGTATGAAAAACATCATTAGCAACATATAACGGTGGTCAAGTAGATCTGATTTTGCAAATATGAAAAACTGTAGGCAAAATACTAACTGGAGAAGGATACAAGTTATGCAACAGGAAACTATATGGACGGTATTTTTTTAAAGAACCATATGTTTATTCTGAGCACGTTTTTTTTATGGTTTGTCATTAGTTAACTTCTAGGATTTCCACTGTATACAAAGGCACAGGGAACATTCCCGTGCAACATTCTTGTGCACTTCGGTAAACATGTGTTTAGGTTAGCTTTACAGAAGTAGAATTGCAAAATTTAGGGAGTACATGTATTTTTCATTTTGAGAAATAATTCATTTTGAGAATCTTTATAAAAAATCAAATACCAGATTTAAATCCATAATTTTGTATGGATAAGGCTGGAGAATTGAATCTAATTTTCCATTCCAGATTCCAAGCCCACTTCTCCAACCATGACTTCAGGACTAAGTCATCCAGGTTCAGTGGCTGAGCTTTTTTTCCATCTACACTTATTTATTCATGTCCTTCTTTAAATTGTTCTACATAGCTTCTGAAATTTTTTCAGTGTTTGTGGGTTGTACCTTCTTTTTTCATTCTGATTTTGTTAATTGGGGCCGACTTTTTCTTGATGATTGTGGCTATGTGGCTGTAAACTTCCCTCTTAAAACTGCTTTTTGCTGCATCCCATAGATTTTGGATTTGTTTTCTTGTTTTCGTTTTCTCCAGATATTTAAAAACTTTCTTCCTTGATTCAATCAGTGATCCATTCTTGTTTAGTAGCATATTGTTTAGCCTCCACAAATGTGCTTTTCTGTTTTAGTTTTAAGTATAATCACATCGAATCCATAGGGTTATTCTGACACCACACTAATGATAAATTTGCTTGCTGTACCACAGAATATTGTCCTAGGAAATGTTACTGGACAAGAAGTAGAATGCTTTGGTATTGAATATAAATTTATAATATTTTGATACTACTTTTAATGACAAACATTAATGTAGTTTATATAAGGAGAATGAAATTATAAGAGTTTTTGTACAAAGTGAAAAAAATCAAAACCTGTGAACTTAGAGGACATTAAGCTCTATTGTTTTTTTTTTTTTTTTTAACTTGCATTTTTTTCCTTTTTTCTAGGACATCCCCCCCGTCCTACTGATGCATCACCCCCTAACGGTGCTGAGGGTTTAGGTATTATTTTGTTACTGATTATAACTCTGTGTCATAAGGCCCTAGTTTTCTATGTGGAAATATTACCATTGTCTATAATTAGAGAAGAAACAACATGTTAAAAATTGGTGATAATTGTTCAGTTTGTAGTTGTAAAATTGCACGTTTTAAGGAATTTTAAAGGTGCAGATCCTATGACATATTTAAGGGGTACTTTTAGACACATGTAGATAATACAGATTTTAGGAGGGTGCTCAACTTAGGATACCTAATAATAAGTTTACTTTTTAAAATAATAATATGGCTATACGTAGTCTAACACATATAACATTTAAGTTATTTTCCATGTAATAGTTTTACTTTATAATGGCAATTTGTAGATGAATTTTCTTTCTGTTGGTACCTTGTGAACAAAAGGCTTGAAGTACTATTGTTGGATTAGTTTTTCTATACAAGGGTGGGGTAGCACACTTAATGTTTGCACACGTAGTTCACACAGTATGTGTTAGAGAACTTGATGGAAGTATAGTTGTGGCAGTTACATGAAGTATAAAGACTTACTGATAAGGAAATGAAGAAAAATAGTTTATTATTTTTAGACTAGTTTAGTTATACTATTTAGTTAGTCCTTTTATAAAATGCACTTTGGGCTTGTTATATTTTCCCTGTGAAAACTGTGGTCACACTGGCACTCTGCCAAGAGAATCCAGTGCCATCTCAGGATGTTTACATTCGATAATGTTTATGGAATAAAAAGCAGAGCTGTACATGACATTGTATGCTGTGTTACCTGCTGTACGTTATAGATAATAAAAGTAATGGCAGTTTAGAAGCAGAGGTGCCAGTGACCAGCGTTTCTAAGAATTAAGATTTGGTGGTATATTCAGTGCCCTCCGGAGAGTCAAAAATGCATGTTTACGCTTCTGTGCCTAGTGTTATCATGTGCCCTGGTGTTCCCTTTACAGTCTTAATTTGCATTACTTTCAGCGAGTCTCCCTAGGGAGTTAGGGCCACGTCTTCATCTGGGGAGAAAGTGGGGTAGGAGCTGTGGTGATATGATGAAGACTCTTGATGGGTTCAGATTTATCCCACAGACTTCAGGGAAAAATAGACGTTAAATGTCTAACTTAAAGTCATAAGTAATGAAAGAACTGAATGTCGAACTAAACCATCCATAGTTGGATACTCACATTTTAAAAATGGTTTGCCTCCGAACTAGTGAATTCTAATTGTTAACCTTCACTAAATAACCTGGCATGGTAGCCAGAGCAAACAGCAGTGAAAAGTGAGATTCCTTATTAAGAGTGTCACAGAGTTAGTGTCCTGACTCTGGAATCTGATCAGAAGGGTTCTGTGGTGCAGATAACCTGGAAGCACGAGCAGTTGTGCTTAAACTAGATTGGCAGGTTTGTTTCTCTGTAGTTACGGATGGTCTGGTGAAATTAAGGTGCAGCCGCTCCTAGGAGATCCCAGATACTCACTTATCTCCCAAACTGTTTTCATTTTTCACAGGTGCAGGATACATCGTGCTCGTCATTGTTGCTGTACGTAAGTGTCAACAAGTTTGATACCAATGGAATCAAAACATTGCTCTGAAGAAGTGTAGTTTTGTGTTTTTTTTTTAGGGTTTTTCAGTATTTATAGCTTTATAGCTTGAAATTAAGTAAAACAGGAAAACCTGACTTTTTACATAATACACTACCTTGTATTAGTATTACTCTATTCCTGTCTATTCTGCCTGTCCACATACTCACAAACTCTAAATAATATATGTTGTTTCAAAGGTGAGTTTTTTTCATATGAGTTTTCATCCCAAATATGTTTTGGGTAATTTTATAAATTAATCAAGAATTTCTCTGACTTACTGTATACTGTTTAATCCAAAGAATACAATATACTGAAGAGTCCAAATGGAATAGAAATGTATATGTGCTTAAATTAGATACCATTTTCTGGCCATGGGTATCTGAAAGCCAAAAATGAAAGCGTTAGTCACTCAGTCATGTCTGATTCTTTGCAACCCCACCAGGCTCCACTGTCTGTTCTAGTCCAGGCAAGAATACTGGAGTGGATTGCCATTCCCTTCTCCAGGGGATGTTCCCAACCCAGGGATTGATCCCAGGTCTCCTGCATTGCAGGCAGATTCTTTAGCATCTGAGCCTCCAGGGAACCTCTGATCAGCATTCATTTTCTTCTGCTAGATTTTGAGTCTTGGCAGCGATTTTTCCTGGTCATGTGACGTTTGTCTCCTGATTTCTCGTAGTTATTGGCGTTGGATTATTGCTCTGCCTGTACTGCTGTTTTTGCAGACAGAGGAAGAAAGGGTAAAGTACAGCATGCTTTTCACCTGTTGCTCCTTCTCACTGTTGACACTCTTTCGTGCAGTTTTCGTTTGTACTCTGTATTACGTGTTTTTTAAAAATTGCTCCTGCTTGAGTGTGCTGTGTGAATTACACATCTTCGCTAAAAATGTTTTCACCTGTTTTTAATATCACTGCCATACGAATAATCTGTGCAGGTCGTGTCAACTAATTATGATGTAAGAAAAATTTCTGTGGGATTTGAGGTATAAGTGCTGAAATGAATCATGGACCGCTTTGGGGTCTTCTCTACTGTAGGCATACCCAACTTCCTAGATTGGACTAATGACCAAGATTACATATAAAATGATTCCCTGTGGAGACTTTGATAGCTGTAGTCACTGCAATTTTGATGGTGAAAGTTTTCAGTTGTCTGTATAATTTAGATAGGTAGTTGTAAGAAGCTACATAGATGTCTCCTTCAGATACCAAATCTGTTTTTTTTCTTTTAGATTTGTTATACAGTTAAACTGGAGAATTTAAAGCAACATCATTTGATTTCCCTCTTATGTTCTCTTAATTTACTAGGTTGAAGTAAAACTGATGGGGTTAAACTAAAAGTTGCTGAGAGGGTAAGATTTACAAGGAACCTCATGAACTTTGTCTTTTTATCTATAAAAATGAAATAAGGGAGAGAGTTAAAATTGCAAAAAGGTACAAATATATAATTTGTACCTTTTAAACGTCATCTTAAATTTTAATGAAGTAATTTAAAATCTAATGAAAGACTTAGAATAAAACTGGAACATAGACCAAGATTAGTGCTTTGATATTTCTCATTTTTCGTGATTTTTTCCCTATTGCTTTGTAAATCAAACTAATAATTAAAAATGAATGGTATTAATGGCTTTATGATATTTATATTCCTTTTATTTTAATCACTGCATTTGGACTATGTAATAAAAGTACATTCTTCACTCATAAAGAGCTAAATATATATTTTTAAATTTCTTGGTAATCTTTTAAAAATAGCCACAGTGCCTTCATTTGAACCTTGAATCTTATATTCATAGAACATATAATATGCACGTTTGATTTCTCTATCAGCAGTGTATTTTAAAACTGCGTATACACAGGCGGTATAACATGGAAGCACCATCAGGGAGATATTTGACAAGTCTAAAATTTGTTAACCAGAAGTAACCTCTAAAGAAAGCAGAACAAAATAGCTTTCTGCTCCTTACTGGCCTTTGTAAAACATCATTACACAAAAATACAGTTTCCTAACAAATATTAGCCAAACTCTGTCTACCAGTGAATGAGTCTTTTAAAGCTAAACAAGTATCTGAGCATCACACCCCCAGGTTAAGGTACCAGGGGCATTAGAGTTCTGAGATCCCATTTCTAAAGAGTTCCCCAGTGAGGCTGCTGCTGCTGGGCCTGGAGGACACTTAGAGAAAGCAGGGTGTAGACTGTTAACGATGTGCCCATGCTCTTTAGCTTTGAAGAAGCACCATCAAGCTTATTGGGAAATGGTTCACCTGTTCAAGACAATCAAGTGGATTGTTTAAAGACTCCACATTTTTGTTGCATGCCTTTTTAAAAGAATGTGAAATAATACCTAACTTTAGTTTGCTTTTCTTTTAAAGAGGTAATTATTTTTATTATTGATACATTTTTTGCACTATTGAATGTCCATTCTCCCCACCCCAAATTGCTTTCATTGCTTTGGAAACTCCCTTACAAGACTTTAAACTATATGCAGTTCCTTCTCTATTTGTAGGGATAAATCTGGAAGCAGGATACCAGGCGCAAGAATTGCTGTTAATGGGAGTTCCCTGGTAGTCCAGTGGTTAGAGCTCAGGCTTTCACTGCCTTGGGCAGGAGTGCAGTTCCTGGTTGGGGAGCTAAGATCCTACAAGCCTCAAAACAAATCAAAAACACAAATTTGCTGTTAAAACTTGATACAAAATGGATTCGATATGAGCTTGTATTTTCGATAATTTGGGAACACAGTTACCCTCCTACAGGATTTATACCAAAGCATGAAAATAAGTAGTTTTTTTTGTGGAGGGGATCTTAGGTCCTTGACCAAGGATCAGACTCAAGCTCCCTGCATAGAAAGAGCAGAGCCTTAACCACCGGGGAAATCCCCTAAGTAGTGTTTTGTTTTGTTTTTTTAAAGATCATTAAATTATGAAAAATGGCCACAAGGTTAAAGCATTTTGCTATAGTTTTCTGTTTCTTAGCTCTCAATGAAGAAGAGGATAGGGTCCCAGGTGAGCTGACAGGCTCCATGTGCACACGCCTTCCTTTTCCTGCACAGCTTCCTTTCCTAACCAGCTCTTCTGCCACACTTTTCAGACTTGGATCCACAGCCCTTCGCTCTCTCCTTTGCTCCTGCCCAAGTCCTGTTTGCATGTCCTGACTATGTGGTTCCAGATGTCTTTTGTTAACATGAATGTTTTCAATTATTTGTGGTGAATATTTTTTTTTCATAAATGGATCATTTTTCTCTGCTTGGGTTAAATCATCACGGGATAAATGAGAGTTTGCTAAGTTCAGTAGAATTATTGAAATAATTTATGTATTTTAGTAATAGTAACTAAATACCTTTTTTCTTTTTTTCCATTAAGTATATTTATTACTTGTGCAATTGTAAACTATGTTATCTTAATAAAGATTGATCGAGAAATGTTGTAACTTTTAAGTTGTCTGCTTAAATGCATCTTACTGAAGCTTTTTTTGGATATACTGTAAATGGTAAATCCAGTTCAGGTGGTGAAGTGTAACGACACGGTCCAAAACTTGAATGGTCAAATTAACTTGAACATTTTTCTGCCTGGTTCTCAAATTCTTAACCATTCAACAAAGGCCTTAAAATTTTTAAGCAAGAACTAGTAAATAAAAAAGATTTTGTAATTAGTTGAGAGAGCATATTTACAAAATTTAGATCCATCCTAGAAAAATGGGAAGTCATGTAATGCTTTATAGAGGTCTTCCCTCAGGTGGAAACAGTTGTGCACAAGAAGAAACTGTCCTTGATGCAAAAGATGCATCTGAAAATGGAGGATGTCATGACATCAGTTTCTGAGACAGTGTTACATGGGATTAATACAGGCCCCATGTATCGCCTCAAAGGCTGTGCTGCTGGAGACCAGGACCGTGTCTCCCCATACACTCTCATTCTGAGAAAACGAGTGTACATTATTCACTTGAGACTAGGCGGTTTCAGAAGTAAACAGATTATATGCAAATTTAGAGTCTGTTTATCTGCTGTATGATCTATAAGACCGCAAGGGTAAAGTTGCTTCTTGCACCAAATTCTTGGTTCAACTTCCTAATGAGAATCAGGAGAGACATAGTGTATGGGCCTAATTGTCAGCTTTACTTCCCTTCTCCCCCCTCATTGATTTTATCCCATTTTTATGCCACTCTTGCTTCCTTTTGGTGTGACCTCACTATTTTATTCAACACTTTCCCCTTCCTCTGTTCAGCATATACGTAACTGGTGAGAGCCACAGACAAGACATTTTATTTCTCTCTGAGAAGAGATGAGAGAAACGTTTGCTTTTATCATTAAAAGGTATCTGCTTTCTGTTGCATTTCTTTTCAGAGATGTCCTTTCTTCTGTAAAATATTTGATGAACATTTAGATATCGATATCCTGAGCTGAGCTAAGTAGACAGTAGACAGCAAGGAGGACATTTGGATTCTGGTTCCCCTTTGTGAGATTATTGATATTTATATTTTCTCCTTCCCTGTTTTAATGTAAAATAATATGCACTGACAGGCTTTTGCTTTGACATAGGCACCAACAGAGAGTAATGACCCCTTGACCTTTGGTCAGACTGTGACAAGTGTTTTATATAGCCATTTCTTCAGGACTGTTGTGGTGAGCAATTCAATAGTTAGGCCTATCAATGAATCCTTGAAGATCACTATATTCTTCTATTTGAAGTGAATAAATACACTTTTTTTTCCCCCTAGTAGTAGTGGAATACTTATTTTCTTAAATAGAAATGCATTATATGAGAAGGATAAATAAGCATTTATATAAACCTAAAGAAACAGCTCTACCTTCTAGCAGCTGTAAATCCAAATCTGGGGGAATTTTTTTAGTCTAATGGGAAATAATCAGATAGTCGGTCCACTTGAAGTTCACTTTTAGGTTTTTTATTGACAGAAACCAAACTACATTTTATGTAATTTTGGTAAAGAATTTCAGTTTCAGCTTGTAAATATTAGTTCTATAAAGGCATTTAACTGTTTCCCTCAGCCACTATATTTTTAGCATATAAAAAATAAACCAGCACCAACAAAAATCCTCAAATTTGATGTGAAATGCATTCCCTTTAGCCATTTAATCCCCTCTATCTCTGGCTCTGAATGAAATGAACTGGAAGTTCTTTTTCTGCCTGAGTGTCTCTGCATAGCTAGGAAGAGAGGAGATAGACTTCCACACTCACGTGCAAGGCACTACCCTAGGTGACAGTCATGAAGTTGAGAGCAGATTCCACAAAGACCAGTAAGATGGACAGTTCCTTAGTAAAAGCAGAGCGATGTCTTTGATCACAGGGGCAGAGGGGAAGACAAAAATATACCAGCTACCCCGCCCTATGTATCTGCTCAGTTCTCTAAGGAGTCCTTTGAGGCTCCAACCAACCAGGAAAGCGGTTTTCAGACAATCTGTGAGCTTCAAATTGTCTGTAAACACTTGAAGTTACCTTAGTGAATGCTAAAGGTAATATGACTTATAACTGTAAGTACTAACTCACTTTCACATTTTAATCATCTTGATGTTATATCCAATGAGTTGTTTCTTTAACTTTATGTAAATGCTTATTTATCCTTCTCATATATTGGATTTCTGTTTAAAATTCTATTTAAGAAAATAAGTGTTCCACTACTATTAGAGAAAAAAAAAAAAATAAGTGTATTCACTTCAACAAATAGCAGAATACAGTGGTGTTGGAGGATTCAGTGAGAGGCCTGACTGTTGAATCGCTCTCCACAGCAGACCTGAGGACACGGCCATGTAACAAGTACCGCGCGTGGCAGCGCCGGCTCATAGTGAAGCCTCCCCTCCAGGGGAATAATGAAGTCTCCGGCGTTCACACGGTCAGCTCTTCATGAGGCAGGCACCCGAGGGTTCGCTGGGCGGGCACACTGTCAGTAACCGGCGCGTCCGCGTTCGGTTGTAGTCTGTCTGCTGTAGTCCGGTTCCGAAGCAGGAGTGGAACTGCGTTTCCCAGCTCCAGAGCTGGTGGTCCTGAGTGGCTGCTGCGAATGTCTAAACTGGTTCCTCCTACGTAAAGTGAGCTCGCGTGCACAGTTACACATCAGAGTCAAAGACTTCATGGGGAAAAAATGTACAACCATGGATGTTGGGTTATGTAAACTATATGAAAGTTAATTTTCTTTTCCCTTTTTTAACATGGCTTCTAGAAAATTCAGAATTCCCTGTCTGACTTGCATTATATTTCTTTGGAAACCGCTGGACTTGAATAACAGGGTTTAGAAAGATGTTCCTTGTTACCAAAAAAAAACAAACACCAAAACTGTGTGATGTGAGTTTTAGTTACTTAGGAGGCTCTAACCAGAATATGTGATTTCCTTGACAGTGAGGTGTAAATGAAGCATTATTGAACGTGAACACTCAGAATCATTACTTTTGTATAATCATCTCAGAGCTGGATTTTAAATTGAATATTACGAAAATGTGCTTCTCTCTATTCTCTCCCGTTGGTCCTAAATTAAGATAGGAGGATATTTACTAAGTATATGTGACTGCCCTGTTTCTTGTCTTGGAGGAAATCCAAGCTACACTACAGAATTAGAAAAAAGAGTTTGTAGAGTGAGCCTGGTTGAACATTGGAATAACTTTAAAAAATCATGTATTTCCTAGTTCAGTGACTCTTACTAGTATGTAGCTTTTTTTTTTTTTTTAATCTTCCCTATTCTAAATGGGCTTCTGGAATTAATGTATGTACTTAATTATTAATTATGTTCATCTCTGATGCTGTCTTCTTAACCTTGCTTCTTAGGAAACCAGAATGTCACAGTACATACTGTTCTATTCCCTTATAGGAAAGCAGAATGTAGCGCTACGTACACCACTTATCAGGATAAAGCAGCCACTGCAACAGAATAGATGAACTGAACCGTTTCCAGGAACGCATGTACCATTCAGCCATGAAAATGAAGGAAACCTTGCCATTTGCCACAATACAGACAGACCTGAGGGGACTTTGCTGGGTAATAAGTCATGTAAAGAAAGACGTGTACTGTCTGATCTCACTTACACATGGAATCGAAAAAAACAAGCTTTCACAGAAGAAAAATGAGATTTGTCGATGTCAGCGGTGGGGGACTGGTGGGGGTGGGTTTGAGTAAAGGTGGTCAGAAAATACAAACCTTCAGTTATAGGGTGAGAAAGTACTGGGGTATAATTACAGCACAGTGGCTACCATGAGTTACTCATACTGTATTTATATTGGCAAGTTGCTAAGAGAGTGGATCTTAAAAAGTTCTAATCACATGGAAGAAAAAAGCTTTTTGTAGTATTGACATTATCAAATCATGCTGTACACCTTAAACTTAACGCAATGCCCTCTCTCAATTTTGTCTCAATACTGAAGGAAAAAAAGTATAAAGATTATTTGCCACTTTCTTACACTGTCAGAAATAAAACTGCTAAGCGATAGCCATAGGAACAGTAAAACATTTTAATGTGGCAGAAGTATAGTCACTATTCTGTAATGCTTCTTTGAAACATGTATGAATTTAGGTTTAAACACCTTGCCTGTTTTTCCTTAAATAGCACTTGATTTATGGGGTAGGTCAACATGGCATTCTAAGGTAGGGAAATGTGTTTGTTTTTTCTTCTATAAGATCTCCAAACTCAGAGAAATATATTGCAAAATGACATTACATTTCATTTGCAAAGAAAGTGATTTTGAAATCTTTTTTTGTTCAGAGGTGATTACCAATTCTTAAGGTTCATTCTTTGAGTTTCTTAACTAAGAATATTACTGGAAAATACTCTTACATTGAATAGATTAAAATGCTATTTTTAAAAATGTGTAACCTCGTGGTAATTTAGAGATGCTATTAAGTTTTTATCTGGCATTTGTTCTTCACCCCTTTTATTTATAATAAGCCAGTCTGAGAAACCAAGAATTCAGCATCAGTTTCAGGCTTCTATACAAAGTTAGAGTACTGTTAGCACCCATGGCAATAATGCCAGCTCAGGACAAAGTGAATGCTGTGGCCTTACAGTTTGCTTAAGAAGAATTCCACTTTGTTATTATTATTATTGTACTATAGTTTTTTTTTTTTTTTAACAATGTTGTGTCTGTTTGTGCTGAAGAATTCTACTCTCTAAGAGAATTAGAATCCACTCTAAAGTCTGGCTCTAGGGGCTTTTCTCTGCCCACTTGGATAAAGATATGTCTGTCTTTACACATGTCATCAGAATGTAAGCAGTTTTGTAGGGAATAAATTCATCAGATAACCTCAGGTTGTATCAGAATCTTAAGTCTTTGTGGGCTCCTCACCTCATCTGTAAAGGGCAGAGTAAAAATGAAGCCCTGTATTTTAGAAAAGCAAACTCAACTCCGTGGATTAGCTGTAGGTCACAGAAAGGGAAGGAAAAAGGAGACAGCTCAGGGGGGGTCTGGACACTCAGGTGGAACAGACCCCAGCCCGCTTCTCTGTCCTCACGCCAACGGCCACAGAGGAGGGACTCTGCTCTGACTCAGATTTTTACAGGTTTTGTTTTACACCTTAAAAAAATTGTTTTTCTTTTTTTTAAAATTTTTTGGCGATACCTTGACACGCAGAGCTATCCAAGCTGAGATCAGACCTGTGCCCCCCACAGTGGAAGCACAGAAACCCAACCACTGGACCACCAAGAAGTGGAAGTCGTCACACTTCATAGTTAGTGGCACACACTGGGCCAAAGAAAAGCTGCCTTACAAAGGTATGAATGAGGACTCGAGGGTGAACAAGAGTAGATGCTGTTTTTCTCCCTGAGGACATGTTTGTAAGGCCCTCTGTAAGTGGTCCTTCCCTTTGTAATCTTGGGTAAGGCACGTGGAAGATGAGTTTGAGCAGAATAAATTCAGGAATTCTGAGACAAATCCAGAGGTGAAGTTTTGCTGCACCCTTTTTATCACATGCTCTTTAAGAATCTAACAGTTTCTCAGAAGCATGGGGGTGGCTGTAGTATGTATTTCTTAAAACCTCAAGGAAATGTTTTCAACCAAAGTTTATTGTGCTTACCAAAATAGGCTTTCACAATAGTTTCCACTTCAGATTTGGTTTTCCAGTGTAACATAGTTATATGTAAGATTGAAATATGTGTACATATAAATAATGTTCTGTCTGCAAATAACTTGTCAATCACTTAAATATATGGAGAAACCATTTTTTTCTAGAAATGTCTGTCTGAATGAGAGGGAAAAGTGTATTTGAATTTAAACTTAAAACTGCAAGAGTGAATCCCCAGTGGAATGAGACGTCTCATGTCTGTATTGTTTTCTGAGAATTGAACCTTTGAGTCTGTTTAAAAAATAATATGTCATTATGGAGAAGTTTCATTTGTGATGGTGCATTTATTTCTGGAGTGTTTTATCTCAGATGAGAGTGCGCCTCTAATCGGGCCCACCTTCTGGAAGCGTTCCCCTCCCACAGTCACCCCTTCTAGCCCTCCAGTCTCAGAGCCTGAAGTCTGTCCAGGCTTCCCCCCTCCCAGCCTGCCTCGCGCCTCCCCTGCTCACGGCGTTCAGTCCCACAGTTAGCCGCAGCATAACGTTACCCGCAGCATAACGTCCATTTCATGAAGCTTGAAAACTTGCTGCACTTAATGCCCAGCTTTTCTCCACCTGCAGCACTTCACATAGCCTGCTCTCAGCCAGCCAGGCCACCCAGGCCACCCATCCTGTGCTCACTGCTGTACTCCTGGCTCACTGTTGCCTGAAGGCCTCTGGTCCTGTCTGATCCTGGGCATCACTCAGGCCCAGTTCACAGAGCCCGTCGTGTGCAGCCCCTCCTGATTCCCGCCTGGCTCTCAGCCTTCATGATTTCCTGGCCTTGAGGGAACACACACGTCTATGTGTGTGGTGGAAGACGTATCTTCCATATCACTTTTATGCACGGGTGTAGCTGAGTAAAAACCCGGGTCCCAACCATGAAAGCACAGCATGTTTCTGAAGCACGGCTGCACTCTGGAATCCCCTGGGGATTTTTACTAATGCCTGGGTGCCCCCCCCGCTCCCCGTCATGCTGTTGACCTGGGGTGTGCCTGGGCATTAGGTATCTGTAAAGCTTCCCAAGTGACTATAATATACAGCTAAGGGAGAACCTCTGCGTTAGTGGTTCTTCAGCCTCAGAGTCCACGTCTGCATGTGAACTTGCACATACAAACTTGTAACGACAGAGGTGTTTATATCTGCAAGAAAAAAATGTGTTTTTGTAATTCAGCCTGTTAAGTCAGAAAATGACCAAGACTTGAATTAAGATCTTGTCACCCAGCTAATCCAAAGAAGCTATCTGGTTAAAAAGAAAGGAAACAATCTTTATAATGCCAACGCTGAGAATTAGCTTGGCTATAAAGAAAACATTTTGCCAAATTTTATTTACCTGTAACCTGAGATCCAACCAGTCCATCCTAAAGGAAATCAGCCCTGAATGTTCATTGAAAGGACTGATGTTGAAGCTGACACTCCGATATTTTGGCCACCTGATGCGAAGAGCTGACTCATTTGAAAAGACCCTGATGCTGAGAAAGATTGAGGCAGGAGGAGAAGTGGACGACAGAGGATGAGATGGTTGGATGGCATCACCGACTCAATGGACATGGGTTTGGGTGGACTCCGGGAGTTGGTGATGGACGGGGAGGCCTGGCATGCTGCGGTCCATGGGGTCACAAAGAGTCGGACACGACTGAGCGACTGAACCGAACCGAACCTGAGACTACTGTAGTATTTTTGGCTGGGCCGGGTCTTCTTGCTGCACAGGGCTCTCTAGTTGGAGGAAGCAGGGCTCCTCTCTGGTTGTGGTGGCAGGCTGCTTCTGTTGGGGCGTGGGCTCCACGGTGCACGGGCAGCATAGCTTCTGCCACGTGGTCTTGGTAGTTGCCCTGCGACGTGGACTCTTAATCAGACCAGGAACCGAACCCTGCACTGGCGGGCAGATTTTTAACCAGTGGTCCTCCAGTTGCTGTATTTTTTTTTTTTTTTCTTTTTCATAAGATATACCGGGAGAGCTTTTACGGTGATAATGAAAAGTCTTCGTCTTCCAGAAATGATACAAAACTGAAAAGTGTTAGTCGTTTATTCCTGTCCGACTCTGCGAGTCCATGGACTGTATACCCTACCAGGTGTCTCTCCGTGGAATTTTCCAGGCAAGAATGCTGGAGTGAGTTACCATTTGATCTTCACACACATTTGTGGATGGGGTGGGGAGGGGACGTTGTTTGCTTTTCCCAGTCTGCATTGCTTTCATCACTTCCAGGCTCATCTAGAAAACCTTACCCTGGCATAGTGCGGACAAACTTTAAAACCACCACACTGCTGCCCTCCTGTGGACTGCGAGGGCATCTGACACGTTCTCTGCGTAGTTCAAACTCAGAGGTTTTAGTCACTGCTGAGATACATAGAAGTCATTTTCAACTTTAATTAACTAGCTCTTTTCTACTTACCTTCTAAAGAATTACCTTTAAAAATGGCTAACCTCAGTCCCTTATGGCTTACATATGGGGGAAGCGTAATATAGGGGTCTGTGGTCAATAAACTTATCTTCCTTTCCTCTGGTGTACATACCACCAGAAGGTGACCACATCGATCCACGTCTGGATGACACTGAGAAAGTTCCCCACCCCGATTCTTCACCTGATGGTTCGAGAAGACCTGTACGGGGTGATAAACAAGTGGTTGTGGCGTAGTCAAGTCGTGTCGGACTCTCGCAACCCTATGGACTACATCCCACCAGGCTCCTCTGCCCACGGGATTGCCCTTTCCTTCTCCAGAGAACTTCTCAACCCAGGGATCAAACCCAGGTCTCCTGCGTTGCCAGCAAATTCTTTACTGACTAAGCCACCCAGAAAGCCATAAACATGTGGTAAAACTTAGGTAGACCCATGCCCGGCAGAGCATTTTCTAAGTTGAAAGCATGGTCACAAAAGCAGACTCAAGATGTCTTCAAAATAAACACTGCTCAGCAATCTATTAGCACAAACCACCTTGGGATGCTAATTTTAGCTAAAAAGCTGTCAACCTTCAGATGAATAAAGAAAAATAATCCTCCATGAGTGGCCCTTCAGTTACAACCAAGGGGCTTTCATTTTGCTTCTCATGACACAGCCATGAGCACTTGTTTAAAATTAAGCATTCATGAGAACTCCAGAAACTACTTTCATGGAAAAGATGTCCCAAGTCATTGTTTTTATCCTTTCGTGTTAAACCCAGATCTTCTGGCACTTTCTCATTTGGGGACTGGAATCATAGCAACCCGCTGGCAGAATCCACGGGTGACTTGCTTTATTGGCAATACCTAGCCCACTCCAGTGTTCTTGCCTGGAGAATCCCAGGGACAGGGGAGCCTGGTGAGCTGCAGTCTATGGGGTTGCACAGTCGGACACGACTGAAGTGACTTGGCAGCAGCAGCCTGGAGCCAGGGACACAGTAGGTGAATCAGAAGCTGTTCAGTTTCTTACAGTTGACCCAAAGCTTTTATGCCCATAGGTCTGTTGTAGCTACCTCAGCAGAGAAGTGAAGAAAACAATCCAGGGTCTTAACTGTTCCCACCACATCCTGGGAACCAGAACCTGAATTCTCCAGTCAACAGCCCCAAACAGCCCTACAGCTACAGTGGGAGGTGCCCCCCATTCCCAGGGAAGTTCTCCCAACAGAGGCTTCACCCACCTCACCCCACCCCACCGGGCAGGGCAGCCAGCTGGGGGGAGACTGGCAGGAACTGGACCTTAAAAAGCTTCCCAAGTGGTTGAGGTGCCACCATGTATGGAGAATAGATGTGAAATCAAAGTCCTGCAGGTAGATTAGGGCTGGCCTTGCACTTTCTGCTCAAAAAGGTCAATCAAGGGGACACAGCTCTCCAACCTGAAGACTCCTCAAGTGAAACCCCCTGTGAAGTCAAATCTGGCTCATCTCTTGAGAACCTTTACAGAACTGGTTCACTCTGTCCTCAAGGGTTGATAGAAAGGAAGAACAAAAGTAGAGAACGTCTGCATCTCTCCTAACATCGCTGAATTCATCAGTGCACCTCCCTCTAGAGGCCACGTGAGTACCGGCTCAGTTAAGCAAACATTTCTGCGGGAATGCTGACTGCAAAGGCTCCAGGGCTGCAGCCTATTTGCGACTGAGGTCAGTTTCCCCTTCAACTCAGGTCTGCAACACTTCTCTATCATTGTTTTTCTCACTTTATTTCTTGGCTCACAGAATTTCATTCTTAACGGGCTACATTTTTAATATCTGTTCGCTTTAACCGACTTTGAACTCTTTATGAAATAGGTAACATTTGCATATAGCAAATTAATTTTTCAGGGCCCCACTTATCATAAAATTATGAATGGAAAATAATCTATGAAAAACAAACACATGGTAAGTTTAATACAGTAAATATTTATTAAGGTCAGGATGCATGAACAGAAAGATAATTTAACAGAAATCAATTTGGAGTTTACAGCACTATCACATTTTAGCAAACTGAGGACATTAGGTACACTATGGTGATTTGTTTCTAAAAATCCACTAAATGATCTATTACCTGTGCATAAAGTATTGTAGATGTAGTTAAGGAAGTCAGTAGGAAAAGGTGTAACCTCCCTCCCCCTCTCTCTGCCCATCCATCTTCCAGGAAGCCACAGGCTGCTGCTGACCAGACTTGGCACGAGACCTCGAGGCTGCTGCTTTTCCCCCTACATCATAACCGATTTCAAATGGTGCTAGACAAAAACAGACTCTGAACACCAGGAGAAATCGGTCAGCCTGTGTAAGAGATGGGTCCGGTGGTGCTCAGTGGGGTCCACACCTTGATGGTACAGGTGGCAAGTCTGATTTCACCTACTCAGCAACTGCAGCTGAATGTTCCATGGCGCGTAGGAGCAGGTGGACAGTGCTGGTGTGATGAGAGAGTCCTTCCGGTCCACGGCCCTCCCGCTGCCGACTGTGATCACGTACCCAACCCAGTGCTGCCCAGTCACACACTGAAAGGCCCCACCAACAGGTTCCTGCTGGTGGCTGCTGCTACCTGTCCATAGGAAGACCATCACAAACCCTGGCTCTGCTCAAGCCTCTGAGTTTCTACTGAACACAGCCCCATCCCTGCACTGTCCCCTTTCCCAACCCAACATGTTCAAGAATATACTTTTCTTCTCCAATTCTTCTTTTCTTGAACCAGCTCAGTTGGCAGGAGAGGGGAGCTGGTCCCAGGGCAGCAGCTCCTCTGAAGGTGGCCTTTGGCTGTGCTGCAATTCTTACTCCTAAAACACTGATTTCAAATGGTGCTAGATACAAAGATGGAAAAATCTAAGCCACCATGTGAAACCAGCTTCCAGAAGAAGAGGATCTCACTGAAGAAAGGAGGGAGATGCGATCAGAAGACCCAGCCTTTGCCTGAGCAAAAAGATGTCTTACTGCAGTTATACTTGCCACGGGACATAAGGGTCCCTTCAAAAGGCACAGAGAAGAGTTACAAAGTGATGCTCAAAGAACATGAAAGTCAAAGCTGGTAAGTCACATAGACAATCGCATTACAAAAGTCATGAATTCTAGGCTAGTTTATTCAATTCCACAACCAGTTCCTTCACATTATTATATATATGATGAAATAAAATAGTGAAAGTTATCATTGAACTGTGTGAACATTTACATTAGTTTTGCCCTGTTTCGTAAACTATTTCACAGTCTGCAAAGCATTTTCTGATCTTATCTCCCTGCATCAGGAAACAAGCACCCTTTCTGCCTGGGAGGCGCTGACGACTACACACAGGTGGGTTTCACCTGGACCAGGGCGACTCGCCCACAGACCCTGGTGAGGAAGACCACGGGCTCGCCCTTCCCCATCACAGATGAGCGGTCAGGACGTTCAAGTATGACCCCGTGAGCCACCAATCTTATTCTCTACTGGGGTCCTAAAATTGTATTAAGTAGACAACTCTCTAATACAAGAATGGACTTTTGTGTTCAAATTCAGCTTGAAAATAAGATGTGCGCACAGGGTTCAAATCAGACTTCCATCTCCTATGGGTGAAGCTAAGAAAGTATGTCTGTATTTCCTGATACCATAACCGAGAGAAAGAAGAGACAAAATCTTTACCTCTCAGGTTCCCTACCAACTCTTCAAGACTCCAGATAAAAACGTTGTTTTTTCTGCCTCCTGGAAATAACGTGACGTGCTGCTCTAGGGAAGAGAAGGAAATAAAATGCGAACACCGAGCTGTGCTCTTCAATTCTCACCACGAACCAGGGATTATTCCTGTTTTTGCAGAAGAAACTGATCCTCAGTGTGGTTCAGAAACCTGTCCACAGTCACATGACTGGTGAGCCGGGTCCAAGCTAGGTCTGACCCCAGCGTCTGCGCTCCTGCCCCTCTGCCCACCGCGCCTGCTTTGTGGTTTGCGACTGTCTCCCTCTGCCCTTGCCCCTGATTATGAGCAAGACTGAGGGCAGGTGGGAATCCTAGGCAGTGCTTCTGCATAGATGGCGGGGTGTTGCTGACTGTCCAGCGTGTTAAACTTGGGTGGAGATGGGAACACACCCGGTGCTTTGACACTGGTTTCGTTCTCCCTCAAGCCGTGCCTGCGTGGTCTCCACTGCGCGGCTGCGGCGGTGAGGAAGACGCTGGGGAGGAAGGCCCTGCAGCACCTTGGTGGACGCCTCTGCAACCTGTGAGGCTCTGCAGGGCCTCAGTCACAGACAGGGAGTCTGGGCCAGGCAGGGGTCGGCACTGCCTGCGGGGAAGGGCTCTAAGTATGGGCACCTGCGGTCAACAGCAGAGGTGGGGTCAGTGGGGTTGGGGTGTGAATCAGGTCATCACTGAGGCTTAAGGTCAAGACTGAGAGTGAGTCATGACTACAGGATACGAATAAAATATAAAAGGAGGGGCTGAAGGAGATCTGCATTTGGCAATTCTCAGCTTTGCTGCTTTCTGCTGCAGCCGAACTCTTCTTCCTTAGTGACATCCAGCTGCCACTATCCACCCCCTTTCCGAAGGTATTACAGGACTCCTTTGGTGACCCAGAATGTCTCCCCCCCTCCAGAAGGCCTCTCTGCACATGCCGCTCCCTCTTGCTGGAATATTCTGCATCTACTGTCCCAAAACTCCCAGCCCTGAACCACCCCAGTCCTCCCGCACAGTAAGCCTGGTGGTCTCAAGCCCTCCTTCAGGTCTCAGCGGGGCTACCCCATCCTCAGGAAAGCACCCCAGTCTAGCCCAGCATTTGGTTAAGCTCCCCTCACACTCCACCTTGCTCTGGTCCTTCAGAACACACTCGGGTCATCAGGTCACGAGGGTGACTAATCCCCAGCTCCCCGGGAAGTGTCAGCTCTTAGTGCGGAGCACGGGCCATGCATGGTGGACAGGCAACTGTCACTGAGGGAGCTCGGGGGCACGAACCCGTGTGTGTGCTCCCAGCTCCGGAGCTGTGAAAGACTCAGTGCCCTGGAGAGAGACAAGAGGTCATCAGCAGCGCACTGCTGTGGCACACTCTAAAAGGGCACAGGGGAGTCACCTTAGGGTCCAAAGCTTTTGCGCTCCCAAGCCCACCAGATAAAAGGGTCTGTTGAAGTCTCAGACCTCCCGACAGAACCAAGCTTCTTTCTCCAAGTCAGTCGGGCAGGGAGCGACTCGCTTACCTGAACCCAGCCGCTGGTTCTGTCCCCAAGTTGCACCCAGCCAGGTGATCCAAGGTGGCTGGAAGCGGCACGCTCTCCCTGGCACCCAGCCCGGAGGCCTCCTGGATCTGGAGGAAGGCGGCCTGGGAAAGCCCCAGCGTGCTGAAGCCTCCAGGTCTTCCCACCGCAACCGAGCAGCCCTGGGCAAGCCAATCAGTGGACAGGGGCTTAGCGGGCTGCCCAGGAGGGAGAGCCAGCCCTGGACGAGTGGGGACATTGGCCCTGGAGGTGCCACCTCACAGGAGGCTTTGGGGGCCTCAGGGCTGCTCCAGGCCACTTCCGTGTCCACGTTCTATTTGGAGGATTTTTCCCCACCCCCCTCATGCCTACGAAAACTCCTCTGCCTGGGCAGGGACCCAAGGGCGGAGGAAAGGTCACCACACAGCGCATCAGAACACAGCGGCAGCTTTAATTTCTGCTCAGCCCAGGTTCTGAGAACGGGGGGCCTGGACTTTTCTGGAACGGGCCTCAGGGTGCTCATCCGAAAAGAGAGGGGCAGGGGCAGACTGGTCACTGCACCTTCAAATGTAAGGAGGGCCAGGCGGAAATAAGACAAGCGAAGCGGGGACAGTGTGCAGCAAAAGTCCAGTGGCCCCGCTCAGTCTAAAGGCACGCAGAGTCAGATGCAGCTAAACAAGAAATAAGACACAAAAACTGCGCAGGCCAAAACCAAACATTTGAGGGTTAAATACAATTCATGGGCCTCTGCGTCCAGAACAGTCCAGAGATGGCAAAGAGAGTGTCTACTGCATTCTGTAAATGATGCTGTCTGCGTCATTTAAAGCCCTAAGAATCCTATGCCCAGTATGGTGACCCCCTACAAAAAAAATAATAAAGGAGGAAAACAGGAAGGAGAAGAACCCTTATTTATGAGATCTGTAAGCAGAGACACAGAACACACAGGAACCAGGGCTACCGGCCATGTCCTGCGCCACCACGGCGTGTTCAGATCCAGAGCCGGGAAGGTTCCTGGGAGGCGGCAGCCTCCCCCTCCCTCCGACCCGCTGGGTGCTGAGTCACAGCTACTTACACGACTGACGCAAGTTCCAGCCGGCGCGGGGGAGGAGAGCCGGAAGTGGAGGCCAGCTCATCCATCTTCCTGCCGCTGGGAATGCTGGTTTCGGGGCTTCGGGTAGTGAGGAAGAGTCATCTTGGGGAGACAAGGGCCCCGAGAAGGCCCTCCTGGAGAACGGGGAGCGGTCTGCCCTCGAGGCGCTCCTGGACCACTGTCCCTGTGAACACGGAGGCCCGGCCCAGCTTCCTGCCACCCTCAGCTCCAGCCCCGGCCCAGTGTCCTGAACATTTTGTCTCCAAGTGATCAGGGTGGGGCCTGTGGCCAACTAGCTTGTGGTTAATGAATCAGGAAAGGGAAATAAAATGACAGGTATAGGGACAGGGGGCCGGGAGCACGAGGGCATGGAGGGCTCAGCGTCGGGAACCACCACACTTCACCAGCCCTGGATCCCAAAGTGGGGGTGGCGCGGACCCACTAACCATCACCCCTCCCCACTGCGCACGCACATCGCCCTTGAGATAATGACGCCAGGAATCACTGCCTTCTCAGCTGGGATGGGCCCAGCACCTGCACTTCTGGTTTCTCCTGGGGCTGGGGTACGGGGGACCTACGTTCTGAGGCTTCCGTCCCTTCCTCGACACCACCACCAAAGACTTGGGTCTGGAAATCTCCCCACGGCCTGGACTCAGGACAGGGCATGGAGGCCCTGGGCCGGGAGGACGCACAAGGCTATCCTGCCCGGGGATGCTGCGGGGCCTGGGGGGGCAGCAAGAGACGGTGGGGTGGGGGGCGTGAAGATGGGGTCAAGGATGACTCCCTGTGGCCCAGAGCGCGGCTCCGCCTGGGTACGGGCGGGCACAGTCCTGGACTGCCTTCACGGAAGCTGGCACTTTCCACAAGCAGGAAAGGGGGTGTGCGGACGGTCCGTCACACGCACGCCGCCCACCACAGTACGCGGCTCCGCGCCAGAGCGGGTCCCCAGGAGAAGCTTTCGCCAACACTCCCCGCGTGTCCCCCCAGCATCATTTACTGACCCGGTGAGGAGGCACTCGGAGGTGAAACTTCAGGCTCAGGTTAAATCTAACCCTGGAAGCTGGGGGAAGAGACACCCAGAGCCCAGCGTCTCTGCCACGGGGAGTGAACAGGAGGCGCAGGCCTGCCTGTGGGGAGGAGCACTGTGTCTGTCAGCAGGAACAGGCCCAGAGGCGTGCCCGGCCTCTGCGGCGTTGCCGGACTCCTCCTGGAAGGAGAGCGGGGCCTCTCCCGGAGGTGGACATCCTCCCGGGAGCGCGGCCCCTGTGGGCACCAGGAGGCCCGGGGAGCATCCACAGACCTCCCAGTGGCAGTTCTACCTGGTACCTGGGCCCACACCTGGCAGAGCACGTGGACCGGGGCACACCCCTGACCTGGTTCCACTTCCTAGGTCGGGGAAGGCAGGCAGGGGGTAGGTCTGCAGTGCCGGGCGGCCCGGAGCACCCTCCTCTCCTGACTCGCCTGCAGCTGGCCCAGCAGGTAGCTGCGCCTGAACTGCTTATGCCAGCCTCGGGACCTGGGTCTGCCAGTCCGGGACCTGCAACAGAGACTAGTGGGAGGGGAGAGGGGGAGGAGGGCAGAGGGAGAGGAGGAGGGCGGGGAGGAGGGCGGGAGGAGAGTTTCACAGTCTAGTGCATTCCCATCAGATCGGAGAGGGGAACAGAGGCTACTTCCCCTTTTCAAGCGCTTCTGGGCCCCCACTTGCGTTTCGGTTCCTCCCCCTCTGGACCGGGGATGGCACGGCTGGTGGGCCAGGCCCAGGCGGGCGCCCAGGTGCCCAGCCAACTGGGCCCTCGCCCGGCTCCATCTCGGGCCTGGCAGGCTCCCTGGCAGTTACCCGGCGTGCCCTTCCCTTGTCAGGGAGGCCTCGCCCTCTTGTTTTCCAAGTTTTATAACAGTATTGTTTGTTGTCCGGCAGATTAAATTCTTCTGGAGGCGGGGGAGGGAGATGAGGGAGAGAGAGGAGGGAAGAGAGAGAGAAGGAGACAAACACAAATAGGGCCGTCAGGGCCAAAAGATTAGACGCGTTCCTTTCTGAACAGAGCTCACCTGGCTTGGAGGGAGCCCCGTGGCCGGGAGCCCATGTTCACTTCCTCTCTGACCCTCTCTGCTGGCACTGTCAACCTAGCAGGGGGACAGGGTCTCAGACTTTCAGGCCGCTACTCAGGGCTCAAGCTGAGAAGCAGCAACCGCTAGGATGGCTGGGGGATTCACGCCTGAGCAACGCCCGCCCCAGACAGGAAGCTTGGCGCGGGGGGCCCCCGAGCTGGCCCCCACGTGGGTACCCTTGATCCCCTCTCCTCAGGGGTCTAGACGACCTCCTCCAGGACCAGGCGGGAAGCCGCCCGTCTCAGAAATGGTTCACCTCTGCAGCAAGCCTACGCTGTGTTCACATGTGAAACGAAGGGAACACCATTTACGATGTCAGAGACGCTGGAAGAACAGGTCCCCAAGGAAACGATACCACGGGCGTGCGGACAGATATTCCTGTATGCCTAAGGAGTGAGCGAGGGTGGGAAACAGGCAAGAAGGGAGGCCGAAAACTGACACAAAAGCAGCAGGAGCTTATAGACGTGGTGGCCGCAGGCAGGGGCTCGGCAGTGGAAGGCTCCTGACTTGTCAGGTCTTTCTGTGTTAAACATGCAGGCGGTTGTAATACTAAAGGATATATGATTCTCTGTATTTAACACAACCCTCATTTAGACATTAACTGGTTGATTTTTGGACTTTAGTCCTTTCTAAATAGTACATTAGGTGTGCTTCAACACACCCCCATGCCTTTAAAAGAGCCAGCAATGCCGGTGGTCCCAGAGCTGTGCACCTGCCCCGAGAGCTCCTCTTCCCTCTCCTGCCTTTCTCCAGCCAACAGATGTATGGCCCTGCCTCACGTGCCACATTAACACACACACACACAGTCTCTCTCTCCCCCCCCCCACACAAAATTCACATATACACACTCTCCCACACACATAGTTCAGTCACACATACACACAATTCACATATACACTCACACACACACAGTCTCTCTCTCTCCCCCACACACAAAATTCACATATACATACTCTCTCTCCCACACACACAGTTCACACTCACTCACACACACACACTCCCTCACACAACGCATCTCTGATCCCTGTCCGCGATCCCTAGAGTGCAGAGAAGCCAGTCGGCAGGATGGCGGCGGTGTTGATACAAATCAGGATCAGAGAGCTCAGAGCTCTCCCGGCAGGGATGAGGGGCGAACGTGCCTTTCTCCCTTTTTATTCGCAAATACAATCAGTCCTACAGGGTCGGTGCCAGAAGTCCTCTCTGCAAAGGGAAACAACGTTCGCGTGTCCCCCATCCCGAGCTTAGGCGTGCCTCAGAGGCAGAAAGGACTAGCGGAGCCCGCCGGGGATCCTAGCACCCACACCTCCTGCTGCTCCCGGCGTCCACAAACACAGGCCCGAAGGACCCTCCCGAGGACCGCCTGGCTCCCCCTCTCAAAGAAGCCTCGTCTCTCCTCGGGAGCCGTCGGGACACCATGGTGGTCCTCCCTGGGGTGTAGCCTAAACCCCCTCCCTGTGCTGGTGCAGACCTCCTCCGCTCCATCCTCCAGACAGCCAGACTCCAGAACAACAAACGTTCACACGTCAAGTCCCTGAAGTCTGCGGCCACCAAAACAGCTCCCAGGTGGCTTGCCCATCACAGGGTTTCTCTACAAGCTGGGGCTGCATTCAGGGGATACGAGGTACAGATGTGTGAAGTGTGCTGCCCCCCCCCCAGCCAACCCCAATCCTTCCCCAAACACCACCCAGATAAAGCTTAAGTCACCCTGGTTAAATATGCTATAAACAAACACTCCTTCCCCCTTCCTAACCAAATACAGATCACACAGAGGGCCACATGGCCGAGGAGTCGTGCAGCCCACGCTCTGCTTCAGAAGCCCTTGTGGAGGGTGGGGGCTGGGCTCAGTACTCAGAACACACGGCTGCCCAAGGATTCTCTGAGCACCTTCTTCTCCACAGGAAAGGCCTACTTCTTCCAATCAGTCATCATGCAAACAACCAGAGCTGAAGCGCATGTTCCCATCGCACATCAGCCGGCTCTTCCAGCAGGTGCTGCACATTAAGCAGCGAGCAAACAGGTAACGAGCAGCTAGGCAGAGCTCCATAAGCAACGCTTGCAAGTCCGATGGGAAAACAGTCTCAGAGACCCCACCGTGAGGCCTCATTTCTGAGAGAGCTACTTGGCAGAAGCAGACCATATGCACAAGCATGAAGTGCTGTACAGACGTGTCAGAATGGTCGGAAGCACAGCATATTCAGAAGCTTCCAAATGCAAGAAACCTCACCAGAAACGCATGGTGCATGGCTGGCTTCCCAGAGACAGAACACATGCCAGTCTTTACGAGAGCTCCGAGAGAGTTGAAAAAACAGAGAACCCAGATATTCTGAGGTTTCCTGCCCCTTCAATATATAGAGAAAAGACCTGAGACCTGGAATGGACAAGTCAACTGCCCAAGACCCACCCCCGTCCCCACCCCACCCCTGGGTCCCCTAGCTAGAACACTCAGAGTCAGGGGACCTGGATGCACGGTGGCCCGAATTACGCAGGTACAAGCAGGATTCTCTCCAGTTCAGGGTCATCAGCCATGGGGCTCATACCACCCACCCGCCCTCACAGGATGTGGAGGTCAGGAGAGCTAGCAAACGTGAACAGAACCGTGAAACATCATGGGGTGCAGGTGAGACCACAGTTACCAAGCAATTCCTCTCCTGCCTGTATCCGAGCCCCAATCCCCATTCCCACCACCATTCGGGAGTCCAGGAGGCCGGATTCATAGTGACGAACCCCAGGTAAAGTGTCCTGGAGACTGGCGAGCAGATAGCATCTTGGGAGAAACGCAGCTATTTTTAAAGCTCTGCATTCTGTCTAGCGGGTTGCACAGCGTGCGCCTCTGCCTCGGGGCTCCTGCCCACACACCCCTGGAGACGCAGTGGACGTCAGAGACCAAGGCCACCATGGAGCAGGGAGGCTGGGGCCCCGCCACGCCTTGTCGCAGCCCGGCTCTGCACACAAGTCCAGAAGGGCTGGGGACCCTGCGCTTTGCCGTACACGTATTTCATTTTTACTGTCTTTTAAGGAGGGGCTCAAGACTAAAAAGCCAAAATGGAACTGGTGGCTCTGAGATATTTCTGTTTTCTTTGCTCCTGTCTTTTTTTTTTTTAATGGAAGGGCTTAAACAATCACATGAGAAAAGAAGGCTAAATATAAAGGGAAACTTTCTGACAGCAACAGGGGCACAGACCCTGAGAAGTTTCAGAGAAGGCAGAGGACACAAGGACCCTGCAGACCTATTTCTTCTCCAGGATTTAGGGCCAAAAGGGGAGGGCATATCTCTCTGGGAGCATGGCGTGTCAGGTCAGCCCCGCAGCCCTGCAGCAGTTCCCACACGGCCGTCTAGGAGTTCTAGACGAGCTCCTGGCAGGAGCTGGAGTCCACGTCCTTGGTCACCTGGAGGCTCCTCAGCAGACACTTTCACGGTCTTCACCTTTCGCATTTACCTCTGGGGTATTTCGAAAAGTGCCTCCACCCGCCCACCCTAATTCACTCCAACCGTGTCCCTTCAGGAAACACGGTTACCGCTGCACTCAAGACACGTCTCTGGTGTCCCTCCCCTCTCCTCGTAACGCAGGTCCCGAGTTTCTGGCTAAGAAATACCTCCATGGGGCTTCCCTGGTGGTCCAGTGGTTAAGAATCTGCCGGCCAATGCGGCGGGGGGGACACAGGTTCGATCTCTGGTCCAGGAGGCTCTCACCCCCCACCCCCCCGGTGCAGCTGCACGCATGTGCTGCAGCTCCTGAAGCCCAGTGCCCCAGAGCCTGTGCCCCGTGGCAGGACAAGCCACCGCAATGAGAAGCCCAAGCAGGGCAGTGACGAGTAGCCCCCACTCTCTGCCATTGCAGACAGCCTGCACGCAGCCACGAAGACCCAGCACAGCCAAAAAGAAATACATAATTAAAAAAAAAAAAGAAATACCTCCACAAACATCCAGGGAGCCCCCGTATCAGAGCTGACGGGAACCTCCAAAAAAATTCTAGTTCAATCCCTCTCGTTTTTATAGACAATGAAACCGAGGCCCACAGAGGTAAGGCGAGGGAGCATGTTTTTACCAACGCAGCCAGAACCCCAGGCTCGCTGACTCGTCTCCGGGTTCTGTGAGCCCCCACAGGCACGCACCACCAAGGCCCACACTTGGTCCCACTGCAACCCCGGCTGCCTGGCAGCAGGTGGCAGCCTCCATGGCCAGGGTGGGCCGGCCGGCGGGACTGTGGTGCCAGAGCAGCGAGTCACGTGGCCTGCCTCACCCTGGGCCCGGCAGCCGCGGCACTCCCACCGTGTCAACAGGCCCCGGGTCCTGGCGCTGCACACAGGAAACACGCCCTCCCCCATCCCCAGCTACCGACCTGCCTCAACCTCTCGGGACACAAAGCTCCTCCAAACATCTGATACCAAGGGACTCCCCTCTCTTCCCTTCCCTATTGTGAGGATCTTGGAACCACGCGTGCTGGCAGAGGAGCAGCTCCACGGAGCTCTGCCTCCTATGGGCACAGGTTCTACCAGTGACTCGGCAAACACTGACCCCGAGTGTCCCCCGGCGCTGCATGGACAAGACAGTGACCAGGCCCTGGGGAAGATGCCAGCTGGCGCCTGGTAAGGGTGGGAGAGACGAGAGGTCAGGAGTAGCCGTGGCTAGTGGGGGAAGGGGAACCCTAGTCTGCCGGTGACCAAAATTTTGACAGCTACAGACACCCTGATTCCTGACCCACTGCAAGCTTCTGTGAGCGTCTGTGGGCTGCGGATGGATTTTCCCAGCTGGTGGGAAACGAGAAGGGTTAGAACGCGTGTTAGTTTTCTCTGGAAGTTCAATCAACATGGCTTCCCTGGGGGCCGAGGTCCTTCAGTCTCCCCAGTTCCCTCCCCGAAAAAACATCTGGATCCCGCTTCTGCAGAAGGAAGAGGGTCCTTCTTTTCCTTCTATGTCTATCTTTAAATCCCATTTACTAGCATTAACAGTATCTTCCCCACGTGAGGATATACACCCCTTCAGGGACAGAAACTTGATTTTGTTGAGCCCAGCAACCCCATGCTGAGCACTGTCCTTGGCACATATACCGCAGAGGCTGAAGACACCGTGTGGAAGGAATGTATCTGCCTGCCCGTGCACGGGGATCACAGAGTATCTGGCCTTGCCCTCTGGGTCATGTCGGCTGCCAGTCCTCTGAGGGTCTCAGCTCGGGCTTCAGCCTAACAACGCGAAGAAAACATGCAGGCTTCGGACTCAGAGATGCCCGAGTTTAAATCTCAGGAGTGCCACCCACCAGGCTTGTGACCTTGCTTAGGTCACTTAACCAAATCACTGTGTCTTCAATCATAAAAGGATTGTTCTGAGCATGAAATCAGATAAGCAAAAGGGGACCTAACAAAGGCCGGCTTCCCTGGACTGCATGCTAAGAACAAGGACTCCAAGGCCCGTCTCAGGCTTTCCAGCCTCGTTACAGACCCCAATCCGGGCTCCACGCACACATGTCCGCTCATCTGATCCTGCGGTCAGATGCTGCACAACTCTTCCCCAACCCCCGTTCCCCCAGCCCCGAGTGGCTCTCTCCATCCCTGCCCCCCTGCTCCTCCCCTGCCCGGGTCTCCACGAGACTGCACCAGCCCAGGGGGGCTGCTGGAGGCGTTCTCTAGCCTCATCTGCCTACGAGCAGCTCCCGTGGAGGGAGCTAGCAAGGAACCAAACCGTGTCTACGCTTCCCTGACAGACACTCCAAGTCCCAGAAAAGAAACACATGATGAAGAGGGCCTCCCACAGACAGCCGGCAAGTGGAAAAGGCGCTCTAGCATATTTCGGAGGTGTGTGGGGGGGGTGGCAACAACATGCCCAATAAAGTGACCAGCACGGAGTACAGATGCTCACTGAAGCCCCGCTGCAGCCCTGGGGGCGCTTGTGCCAGGGAACAGAGCCAAGCTGTGCATTAGACAGTGTGCGGTCCTGAGCAGAACAGGAGTCGATGGACAGGAAGGCGCTGACCAACCAAGCCCCCTGGCAGGGCCCCTCCTGCACACCTCCCGGCCAAGCTGCACCAATGCGGCTCCAGGGCCACCAGCCCTGTTAACCTCGGTCGGACCCCAGCCGGAGAGAGGCCCCCGAGCTGCCTCCCGGGTCCCAGACTGTGGGGACTCAAATGTCAACAGAGAAGCGCCGGATCTGCCTGGCCCCCCTCTCAGCGGGGGATGCCAAAGCTCTGCCAGCCTGGCTCCTGACACAATGCTCCACTGCACGTCTGGAGCAGCCAGGCCGAGGAGCAGGAAGGAAGGAACGCATGAGATGAGGGAGAAAACTGGGCAAGTCGGCAGGGGAGCACCAAGCCCCAATCTGGGTGGATACCAGAGGCCCCAGAGACAACGGGGTCTCAGGGAGCAACACCAGCCTCTGCACCCTGGTGACCCCCCAACGACGAGCCAGGGGCAGGGCTGTGAGCGTGGGCAGTAGGCAGCTGGAGCCAGGCCTGGGGACCCGCTAAGCACAGGGAGCCGCGGCTCCCTAGCACGGCCAGCAGCTCCATCTGGCTCCAGCCCGGCAGCCAGCGCTGGCCAGACTCTAGCCGGCACATCTTGAGGGACTTGGCCGGCTTCCGCTTCATCTCCCCAGCTGCACCAGAGCTGCTCTGTCTGCTTTATTCCTGTTCCAGGTCCAACACCCCTAGCCATCCCTCACTCCATTCCTGCCAGAGGGGCTGAGGCTTCAGATTCCTTGAAGGAAGACACAGCGGACTCTTCCAAATCCGCTCAGCAAGGATTCCAGGCTGCTCATGGCCAACTCAGAGTCTCTTCTCAGATGGGAAGAGGTGAAGATGAAACGCTGGGAGGCAGCAGGCAGCAGACTTCCCGGGGAAAGGGGTGGGCGGGGGAGTGGGGGCAGAAACACCACCCGTGTCCATGAGGCACAAGAGAAGAACTGGGATCCCACAGGGGCCTCGTGATATCATCCGAGAACATCATAGAATTCCCCAGCACCATCCCTTTGGTCTTGAGACCCCAGACGATCGGCTGTCAGCTCACTCCATCCGGCCCTACTGGCCCAGACAGGGCAGGAATCGACTCGACAGGAGAGAGATCTCCTGAGAATGTGCACAGAGCCTCAGTCTGCACCATCTCCATCAAGTGACAGACCTCCCAGTTCCATAGGCCTCATCCTTTTTAATCATCATCGCTATTATTGTGACCAGTATCTAGTGCAGCAGCGAGAAAAACATTCCTACGTCAACTGCCTGGAGATGCTTTGCAATGGCTCACTGGGCCAGGATTATTTTTTTTAAGTAAAGGCAATGAGGGCCTAGAGGAAGAAAGTAACTCACTCAAAACAAAAAAAAACTTAAGGAAAGAACCCCGAAGTTCACTGCCCAGCCCACAGCCCATAAAGTCCAGGCCATGGGCCTAGACTAAGGCCCAGTGAGGCTCAAGATGCCCCGGTGTCCAGGTAAGAGAGGGTATGGGGAAAGGAAGGCCCAGCTCCCAGGCAGGCTCCCAGCCCCTCTGAGGGCTCAGCACCCAGAACCTAGCGCTGGATGCAGGGGCCTGGGGAGGGCAGTTACCGCGGGAGGCCCGACGGTTGTTCTGCCAGGGGCCACTCCCACTGTCGCTGGCGTCCGATCACTTAGGCTGGCCACCCGGCCCCCAAGCCTTCACTAGTTACTAACCCCATTCACAGAAAAGCCAGGAGGAGGAAGATGGAAAGAAGAGAGCAATTGTCTGGGAGATTCTGAATGGAGAAGTCTGAGGCTTCTCCACTAAGGAGAACGCCCTCCGTGGGCAGAGAGGGGCTGGGGGAGGGCCGGACCGCACAGCCCACACCTGACTTACCTGGGAGGCAGGGAGGTGGCGGGATCCTATCTCCCTTCCTGCATCTGGTTTCCCATAAGCAGCCTGGTGGTGGCCCGCTGACAAGCCCAGGGTCACGTCATGTCCATCGGCACTTACAGTCCCAGAACCACACAAACTGTGGGCTCAACAGCATCTCTGAGAGGAACCCAGATCATGCTGCTCTGTTCGTCCCAGCAAGACGCACTCGTTCACCACCCAGCTACTCTGCAGACAACTGACCCCTTCTGCCGGTCAAGCCAGACTTCCAGAAATCCCAAACAAGGGTGAGGGCGGGGTACAGACAAGCTCCCGGATGCCCAGAGCTGGGGCTGCCTCATCGATCCCAAAGAGACTCAGAGGAAGGATGAGGCAGGGCTGGAGGAAGGCAGGGAAGGCAGAAGGTTCCAAAGAAGGAAGGGAGAGGTCAAAAGACATGCTTGGGCAAAGCAGGGCAAACCGGAAGCTGTTAAGACACAGAGGAGGCCACGCAGTGCTCTCAGCCACATTGGGTGCCAGCCTCTCCTCCAAACAAACCCAGGATCCTTCGAGAACCACCAGCCCCTCCCGCCCCTCAGCCTACATCGCCGGCACCCGCAAGGTCCTCAATCTCCTAGCATCTGAAACAGGGGGAAGGAAAGAAAGCTTGGCAGCTCTCAACCAGACAACCAGATGCGGATGCGTGTACACAGACACATAGATGCATGTGCATGCATATGCGCGCACACACACCCCCACACACACCCCCACACACACCCCCACACCCCTTCCCAGAATAAAAGGCCCCGTGGAGGTGGCTTACTCTCTCCAGGTTCTGGTTTTCTGATAGAAGCTCTCCTCCCCGTGGGGGTGACGGGACAGACAGGTCCGATAAGAATTGCTTAGCACAACGCTATATATAGTCTAGGTTCCTAGCGGCCTAGCGATCTGGAGCTAGAACTTGGCAGAGAACCATGCTAGATGCTGGCAAGGCACATCCCCGCCCTCGCCACTCCCCCACCCAGGCAACTGAGAGTCACCTCCCTGCTGGGGGCAGTGAGCACAGGCAGGGCCCTTCCATTCAGCCCGTGAACACTCAGTTCTGGGGGGACCCGGCTTCTTGGCTCCATTTTAGGGAGAATCGACTTCTCCTGAACCCGAGGGGGATGCACGGGGGCGGCACACTGACTGCTAGGCTCTCTGCAGCTCTCCAGCAGCATGGGGAAACGGATCCAGCGCCCGCTTCTGGAGGACCAAGGGCGGGGCTGTGCAGCAAAGAACCAAGAAGGCACAAGAGCCAGCTGAGTTCAGCACCGCGTCCGTCCACTTTCGACATTCGAAGGGATAAAAGAATGCAGACAGATACTTACTGCGGAGAGCCAGGCTGCCAGGCAGCTCCTTTTTCTGTGTGTTCCAAATAAGACACGCAAACAGGCAACACGTTTACCCCAAAGGATGACGAGTGTCTTCTGAACGCCAGCACCGTCAGCAGCGGAGTCTCCAGCAGGCTGTCACCTACTTCTGGAGCTGAACTCCCCTGAGTTCTCTGTGGGGAAGAAGTGAAAGGTGGGCTCAGTTCCCAGGGACCACCAGGTGAGGCACCACGCGCAGGCCCCAGTCATCGGGGTCTCTTCTGAGCCCCCGGACACCGCCCTCCGCTGCGGCGCCCCGTCCACCAACACGAAGCAGGGCCACCGCCGGGCCCAGCGTCCTGGAGAAAGGCCAGTCACAGCGGGTACAGGGGCTCCTTGAGGAGGACCCATCCATCACACTGCTGCAAAAACAGCTGCAAAAACCCAAAGGACAACAGCTCCCTTAAGCACAGAACCTGGGCTCTGGGCACCACGCAGCTTCCGGACAAAGATCCGCAGACGTTCCAACACCCACATAGAGACACGAATTTTTTCAGGTCAAGTTGCTCTCTGCTTAGGCTCAAAAAGACATGACTGCAAAAAAGGGTGGGGGGTGGGGATGGGGCTGCCTTTGCTCTTGGGTGGGGTCGGCCAGCTCCCACCCCCTCGCCTGTCTCTTCAGCTCTCCCCTGTGACCTGGGCCGGGTCCCCCTGCTCCTTCTGGGCGCCCGAGACCCCAGATCCCAACGAGTCACGCGGGGAGGTCCTCAGGGGAAGAGGAGGTGCGCGGCGACAAAAGTCAGAGCAGGCATCGTCCACAGGAGCGTGGGAGGCTGAGAAAAATGGCACCCGGGCTGAGGAGACCAGAGAGCTCGGCCAGGCTATCTGTCCCTCCATCATCCCCTCCCACAAGTTGTTTGCTCCTCTGCCCCAGACGCTGGCCGACAGAGCGGGAGGAGAGAAGGGAAGCCGGATGCTGGGGATGATGGTGGTTTGGCCGAGATTCTGCGGCGAAAGAACGAAGGGCCTGTCTCCTCGCTGGGTCTCAGGGACAGGCCTGGCGGCGGGGCGGGGCCTGGCGGCAGGGCGGGCCTGGTCGGCAGGGCGGGGCCACGGGGGCGTCACGCGCACAAAGCGCATTGCTGCAGACGGGAGAAAAGCCTAGAACCCCGAGCCGCCATGATGACACCACACACACACACACACACACACACGCGGAGGTCAAGGCCCGCCATGGCACCTGAGGAGGAAGTGAGGAAGATGGTGAAGAAGAAGAAAAGCTTGGAATTTGGGATGAGGAAAGGGAAGGCTGAAGAATGGCTGCCCGAGAGAGCTGGTCTTCGGCTTGAGGCCGGTGACGCGGGAGCCACCATCTTCGCATGATGCCGGCAGAGGAGACCCCCAAGACACTACATCCCCACAACGGGCACTAGGGCTGCCAGGCCCCACCCTTGCTCCCCCACAAAAAGAGACTTGCCCTCCATCCAAGGCAATGAGCCACACTGAGAAATCCCCAAGGGGGTTTTCTGGACCCGGAAAGATGTCTCTTTGTCGGGGACGAGTGCGAGGAGCCCAAGAAGCCATCCTGGTTGCCAAGCTCATCTAGTAACACAAACGGCTGCGTTTTCTTTTCAGGTTCTAAAATTCAAGGGTCTACAGAGCCCTGTTAAGTTACCCGGTATCACCCCTGCCAACCCAATACGTGGCGGTCGCCTTTTCTTTGCCAAGCCCTTCCTGAAAATGACCCCAGCCCAGGGTCAGCTCTGAGCTCCGACGAGCTGTTTTTGCTGTTTTCATGTTGACAGAACGTCCTGGCCACTCGGCTGAGTGCTCCATCTCCCGGCTCCCGACACACTGAGTCATCATCCGAAGAGGAAAAAAACAACAAAGCAGCCGTCACCAGGGTCCCCGCTGCCGTCGGCTGACGACTCATGAGCTGTCGTCACTCCCTGCTCTGCAGCCCCGGAACTGGTGACGAGGGGCTTCAGGGTGTCCAACTCCCCTCCCACGGGATGCGATAGCGTCAGGAAGCGGGCAGCCACCGCTGCATTCGGAAAGAAGGGAAAGTAACCTGGCATCAAAAGGATCCCAGGGAGGCTCACTGGTTAACCCTCACTCTGCCACCACATGGCTCATCTACGTTTCCATGGTGCTTTCCTGATTCAGAAGGTTCTAATGCAAGAACGGGTATTTAGCCCGGGGGGGAAAGGCACGACCTGGCAGGCTTCAGGTGCCTACTGGCCGGTTACCTCCTCGCTGCCCCTGCCTATGATACCACTTAAGACACATAAGCTTCCTTCTTCCCTATTTCTTCTCGAGCTACCTCGTATATTCCTTTCTTAAGTCCGCAGCAGACAACTGGGCAAGGGGAACGAAGCTGCATCGCTTTCTCTTAGGATCCTACCTGTTTGACAATATATTAGGCATTTCTGTGTAGTAGGTATAATGGCTTCATTTCACTGACAGGGGACAGTAAGACTTAGGGAAATCAAGTAACACGTCTCAAACCACCCAGATGAGTGAGGCAGAGTCAAGATGTAGACCCAGCTCTGCCCAAGTGCCACATCTCTGCTTCTTTGCTCTCTACGGATCTCTGGATTCTGGGGGTTATTCTGTCTGCCCTGAAGGTAATGCAACCCCTCCACCTCCACCTCCTCTTCCAAGGGGAAAACTGAGGTTTGGCAGTCCATTAATTTCAGCTACAAAAATAAAACAAACTCATCCTCTTGCATGAACCTATCCTCAAAGCAAGAGGAGAAAGTTAACGAGGCCGCAGGGAGGGTGGCACGGAAGAGCTAAGTGACCCAGACCCTGGGTTCAGGAAGATGAGCCACCCAAACTCCCACAAAGCATCAGGGACTCACAGAACTCCTTACATAGACGTGTTTTGGGGATCTACCTCCTAAGAGGCATTTTATAGACACTGAAGAGTGAGAGAAGAAAAATGCAAAGGCTGTGAGACACCAAGGTTCTAATCATGAGCAGAACACTTACCAGCCACTCCTTGCAGGGTTGCAGTGAGGAATAAATGAAATAACCACCGTCAATGAGCTGGATGTGGTACCTGCCAAACAGAAAATGTCATATAGGTACATGTTTCCTTTCTTTGCCCTGGCTTCCTGGGGCTCACAATCTCATAGGTGACATAAGACTTAAACTCAAAGAACCCCAGCACATCTAAAGTAGCATAAGAGATGCATGAAGATATGGGAGTTTGGTTGACGTGAGCAGGGGTGGTGGGAGCATTGCTTCTCGTGAAAGTAATCAGGAAAGGTCCTTGGGAGATGGTGGGACTGCCGCAGGTGGGAGCAGTGGAGGAGGCATGGGAAATATCAGCAGTGAGAACAGAGAGAAAAGGCAAGAAAAAGTAAGTTGCCTGGTTTTCCCGGAATACTTGGTCCACTTAGGCAAACTCGGAAAGGTGAGACTGTCTAGGAGAGCTAAGACGAGACTAGTCATAGGCAACCTCCAGCATCCTGCTAAAGCGAAGGGATCTCACTCTGGAGACGAAGAGAAACCATTTTAAATTTCTGAGCAAGAAAGACAAGATGGCCGCTGCACGCAGAAGGGCCTGGAAAGGAGAGGGACGGGAGGCAGGGAGCCTCACTGGAGAACTACAGCTGGAACCACGGCCCTGGCAGGGGACGTACGGAGGAACACAGAGGGAAAAAAATGGGGAAAGGGCAGGGCCATCCAAACAGATCGTCAAAGCTGCCACGGACCCCACCCCCTGTCCCCATGGAGAGACTGCCAGAGACAGAACCTATTTGGGGAGCACAAACCACAGGTCCAACTCGTCGGAGATGAGCTGCCATATCTCTGCTTTTACCCTCCCCCTCAAAAACCTGGTTTTCCCTCCCCCTGGACTGCTCTAAGCCTCAGGCTGACGAAGGCATGGGAGACCGAGACCTTCAGTGAGCAGTGCCCACGATTGGGCAAAGCCAGGGCCCCAGCTGGTGGAACCCCCACCCAGGGCTGTGTCCGAGAGTGGCACTGGGCAGTCCTGCCCGTGGGGCCATCTTCACTGCGGCAGCCACCACTGTGCCCGCCTCTGCTGCGCTTTTGCCCCCCCTCCCCTCCTCCGTCACAGCCCCCGCCCCCCGCCCACTCTGCGGAACTGGCACAGCAGGACCAGAAAAACCAACGCCACCATGTCCGAGACTAGCAGAAATGCCTCCAAAATGGCAGCCTTATGATCAAAAGGAGTCTCCAAATGCCATCAACCCACCCAGGGAAAGGGAAGCTAGAGACAGGGGGAGGGGAACTGTCAACCACCTCCCAACTGGCCCCCCAAAGTCTTCCTTACTCTCCCAATGGTCACATCTTTCCCTTCAGAAACTTCCTCTCAGAAAGCATGAGAGAAAAAAGGGCACTGCTCCCCCCACACCGTCCTCCCCTTCGCCCCCGAGAGGTCCTGGGGGCCCATAGGTGACATAGGGCATTCAGAAGGACGTTCTGCATTTCATACCCCGAGACAGGGGTGGGCAGTCCATTTCCGTCTGCAAACCCAGCCCCTCTCACTGACTGGACAAGAGCGAGCCCTCCAAGGGAGTCAAGTCTTATCACTTGTCTCCCTCCAGACCCTCCCCAGTTCTGTGGGCCCTGGGGAGCCAGGAGGTGGGGTTGCAAGGAAGGGCCGAGAAAGCACAGCCGTGCCCTCCGTTATGTAATAAGAAGGGCGGTGCTGTCCTAGGCCAGAGACCCGGAGCGCATTGCGCTCCTGGATGCGCAGTCATGGGCGGGGGCCACTGCGCAAGATGTGGGGATCGGAAACCCCCTCCCCACGGACGTAGGGGTTGCAACGAGGGCTGGGTGGGGAGCTGGGACCCTGATTTTCCCAAGCCCTCCTCCCCCAACCAGAGGCGAGCAGCCGGCTGCCCTAGTTTTGCTCACTCTCCTCACTCCCCAGGATGACAAACCCTTCTGACCTGGGACCTCCAAGTCTCTTGTGGCCCCGGGGCTTTCCCTGAAACCCCACTAAATAAATACGCAGTTTCTGAGCCGTGTCCCAGGCTCAGTCCCCATCCTCACCTTTCCAAGCACGAGGGAGCAGCAGCTTCCAGAAGGCAGGTCCTTCCCATAATGGGCTCATCTCTGGACAGCCCGGGACGTCAATGCAAATCTCTCGTCCCCGGGGAGTAGCCCAGAGTCAGCAGGAAGCCCAGGGTGGTAGCAAGAGCAGCAGTAGCAGCTGTGCCCTACCTTGCCCGTGCGTTTCCAGGGGAGCCAAGAATTATTTTGCCGCAACGCTGAGGTGTGGCTGATCGGAAAATTCCCACTAAAGAACAAATATTCTCTTCCAGTTTGGTCAACCCTCTGCGCACCCACCTCCCCAACCCTTGCTCCTCCAAAAAAAAGTTTGGGGGAGCCCTTAGCTCCTCTTCCTTATAGTGCATGAAATTAAAAAGGCACAGGAAGAGGCTTCAACTGGTCAGTCAAAATCAGGCAGAGACACAGGAGCATACGCACACCCCTAAACAGATTTTAGAAAGCTGCTGGGCTTCTCCCCCCTCCCCTTTAAGCAAGTGAAATGCAAATTCAGATTTGATACCCTGCCCTCGGCCAATCAAAAAAAGGTTTTCACCTGCCATTGGCCCACCCACCAATCAGAGGAAGTGTCTGGAGTGAGAGCCCTCCCCTGGCCAATGGAAGGCCAGCTCAGTCACTTAGTTAATGATGCAGCAGTACAAGGAAGGCCATCACATGTGAACTGGAAGGGTGCCAACATGGAGACACAGAGAGCGCAAGGTAAACAACTTTCCAACGCCAAAAGGATGACATTTAATCTCTAAATGCTAGCTTCCCTTCCCAGCTCATCCTCAACCCCTCTCAGCTGGCCCTACAGATCTCGGGAGCCTCACTACCTGTCCCCCCGGAGCCCACAACAAGACCCAACAGTGACTGCGTCACCATTCCCCACTTTCCCCAACTACGCAGTGACAAACGAACCGGCTTTACCCCACTTCTCCCAGCCCGCGCCCCGTCCTGCCCACCTGCTCCCCCACCAGCCCCGGGTTCCCAGGGATGAACATTTCAAACCAGGCAAGCCCTGGAAAGGCTGCCCCTCTCGCCTTCCTCACACTGTTCTTCCTCCTCACTCCTTACCTTTCACCTGAGAACCGTATGGACGGACGGACAGACACTGACACCCAAACAACTTGGAAAACCAGTCTGTCTGTCTGCCAGATAGAAAGAAATGGGGGTAAAGGCTGGGAGGTCAGGTGGGACTCCGGGGACGGCTTGCTACTTTTTCCTTTACCCTGGTCAGGCTTGAGCAGCTGATACTAAGGGAAAAGAAATTAAAGTGGAAAAAAAACCCTCCCTCAGAGAAAAGAAAAAAAAAAAAGCAAAAAGCGAGAAAGAAGGTGAGAAAGACAGAGCACCCACATACGCAGAGACATCGCCCCCGATCCCAGCAAATACGTACGTGGGGGAAAAAGGGGGTTACGCCATCAAGTCCTGAAGCCCGTCGGACCACCCATCGTCGCCTGCGCAGACCCAAATCTCGGCTGGCCGTAAGGTGCCGCAGTCCCGAATGTTCCAGAAACTGGTCCCAGCAAACCTTCCGCCATCGCCCCGAAACCTCTTGCTCCCGACCCTGCCCCCACCGCCACCCCACCTCCTCCCCGCGGAGCCGCCCGTGCCACCTTGCGTGTCACCTCCCTAGCCTAGGCCACCCAGAGGCCTCCGGCCCCCGACAGATTTCTGAACGCTTGGCAAGTGAGCTGGCAGAACCTGGTGCCCGGTGTTGCTATGACTTGTTTCTTGATTTCTCTCTCTCTCTCTGCTGCAGCACGGCTGTTGCTAGCAGACCTATCCACGGAGCGCTCGCTCTCTCTCTCTCCTCTCTCCTCTCTCTCTCTCTCTCTCAGAGCTCTGTGACGCAGATCTAAATTCTCCAGTCTGCTCCTTGTGTTGCAAGAGCAGAACTGCAGCTTTTCCCCTGGAGAGCCGGAGGGCAGTGCCAAGGCTGGTCAAACAAGGCAAAAAAAAAGTTGGGCCTACACTTCGCTTCTCTGGCCGCACTTCTCCGGCCCCTCTTACCCTAGACCTCACTGCTCTGGGGCATAGAGGGCCTAGTGCCCACAGGCTCACGCCTTCTCCGAGGGCTCCCCTGCCATCAGACTAGCTTAACTCTTTGAGTGACAGTGCCCAGAGCCCAGACAGGGCTGTCCCACACTGAATGTGGCGTCATCATTTCTTGAACCGTAGGTGCTTCTCCTGGATCCCCCAAAATAATGGTCCCCACCCTGAGACCACTGTTCTATTAACTCTTTCTGCCACAGACAAGTCTAGTATTACAGCCGGAGCTGATTTTTGTTATATTCTGCTTTTTTTGGCCATAAACCAGGACCTTTTTTCTCCCTGGAATTTCTTAAGGACGAAAATGCATAATTAGAACATTGCCTGCTTACCCCATGAGTTGCGAGTCTTCTATTGGGGCAGGAGTGAGAGAAACTGAACTGAATGGCAGCTTGACGAATCTAGAGGATCTCCACTCTTCCAGGGTTCAGAATTTTAGGGCCTAGGTGGATGCGTCCAATCACTCTCAAGGCAGTTAGGCTACTCAGTCCCAGAGATTCAGGTTGCTGAGTCATTTGTTCCCAAGAAGATCCTCTGACAACATGAAAAGGAGCAAACCAGAGTGGCAGCCAAGCCTGAACCCTGGGCGGCCAATGACTGGCTTTAATGAGACAAGCATCCACCAGCCCACCCCCCACTGCCCCTGCCACGGTAATACATGGGCATTCACACCTGGAACCACTTATAAGGAGGGGGTTTCCCACCAATGCTCTGGAGACTGACCGGACTTGTTTTTGGATCCTGACAGGTCTCCATTGCGGCAGAGCACACAGCTCCAACTCCGAACATTTTCCTGCTCTCCGACCCAGAAATAGTTCCCGAACAGCTCAGATGCTAACTCACTGAACCACACACACCTAGACAGTCTCCGGGTGTCTTGGGTTCCCACATGGCCACATCCAAAGGCAGACCCGCCAAGGTTCCTGACGACCAGTTGTAGCACAAGAGCCTAGTCCTGATGGGAAGTGAGAGATGTATTCAGGCTCATTCAGGTTCAGGGGCAGCTGCCTCAAAGTATATCATATGGAGATCCTTGCAACTTCCAGACAGCTAGAGAATGAGGCGCCAGGCAGACACCTTATCCCATACCTCGACTCCTAAGCAGGCTTCTTCAAGCAACTGCTCTGGGCCAGGGTTTCACCCAGCAGAAAGAAGACCACTTGGAAGACAACCATGGCACTCCACAGCTTTAAAAGAAGTCCAGAGCATCTGTGCCAAGCTCTCAGCAGGGGAGAAAGTGCTTCAAATTCACACCTTCTGGGCTCCAGGGTAGAGCATGCCAATAAAGAAGTCACCTACTGGTCTGATGACCAAAGGAATGTGGCCTTGATGGCACCAAAGCAAGTCCCCCGGAATGGTCCTCTGCCTACTTAAATACCATTTGCCATAGTTTCCTTTTCCATGGAAGAAAAACATGCCTAAGTTCATGTCAGGACATTCCTGATTTATCCAAGAGCCCAGGATCAAATAAACAAAGGGCTTTGAGCTCTGCCAGGGAGCCTCCTGCTTCAGGAGGGAGAACTAGGAGGAAGTAGGGCTCAGCACAGAGTTGGCCCATCACCCCATGAGCTGGTGAATGACGTGGCTGCTCACTGCCATGGCGATGGAGATGTCATGGGTGGGTGGACATGAGAGAGGAGAGGCAAATAAGTCACGAGAGATGGCGCAAGAGCAACTTGGGGTCAGGGGGGCCCTGCGCGGCCACAGAGCCTATAGACGGAGGCCGACTGTGGTTCAACCACAGAACAACACAGCTCAAGCCCATGCAAAGGAAGGTCCCCGCATCGGGCGCTTGGCGGGAATCAGCTCTGACTTGCAAAACCTTATGATCGCACAATGTTTGGGAGGTTTTGTTTCATTTCACTTTTCATCTAAGTCTTCTCTTTTTCTTCCCACGACCCCGTCACTCTCCTTACAGTTTGACTAAGATTGAAACAGTCATTTCAGGTGCCTCTGCCCCATTCTAGGTCTTCCGTCTATTAACCTGATTGTACATGGCATCCAGAACAGAAAAACGCAAATGGGATGACCAGGAATCAGAAAGGGGATTCAGTTCCAAAAACATGGGAGGATGTTTACTTAGCAAGGACACCCGAGCCTACCAGGAAGCAGTTTACAGGGCTGTACTCAGTGTTTGATTTCAGGGGGTAAAGATAACTTTTGGAGGGAGGGGAAGGTGGCACACTCCTTCTGTCTGCCCCGTGAGGTCTGGGGAGGCTGGGACAGGGCACACTTGAAAAGACAGGGCTTCAACTCAAGCCCAGCAGGTCACTAGCTCGCTCCAGCTTCTCTGCAGCTTCAGGCCTTGGGAACTAAACGCTCTCTCCAGACATCGCGAGCTCTCGTGGCCTCTGACTGATCTGGGTCAAAACTCTGAAATGTCAAAGAGGAAGAATTTTTTTTTTTTTCTTTAAAGGGAATGAGCTGAACTTTTACCCAGCCCTTGCCCTGGGTTCGGAACGTAAGCCGTCTGTAATTGCCACAAACTCCAGGTCGGCAGGCACCAGCTGAGAGCAGAGGCCTGACGCAGGCCTCTCTGTGCTCCCATCCCCTTCTGGACACCTCCTGAATGGGGCAGGCTCTTTCACCAAGAAGGAAGTCACTTCTCTCAACGCAGGCAGCTGTGCAGGGGACCCATCCCAACTCTGCACGAGCATCGAGGGCTCGAGTGGGTGTTCTAGATAACAGACCAGGCAGCAGTCTGGTCTTGGGCGGAACTGACAGGTTCAGGTCCTCAGGGAGAAGGAGTTTCTGCTCACCGCCTGGAGAGGGGCAGGCAGAGGGCACTCAGTGATCCCAGGAGGTAAATCATTCATCAGGTACCTTTGTTGTGATTGTTGAGTCGCTAAGTCGTGTCCGACTCTTTGCCAGCCCATGGACTGCAGCCTTCCAGGCTCCTCTGTCTATAGGACTTCCCAGGCGAGAATAATGGAGAGTGGGTTGCCATTTCCTTCTCCAGGGGATCTTCCTGACCCAGGGACTGAACCCAGGTCTCCTGTATTGCAGGTGGATTCTTTACCACTGAGCCACTAGGGATGCCCCCCTCATTAGGACGCCCTCTACTAGCTGCTGAGGCCACATTCGGCATAGGAGAAGTCCAGGACACAGCCCCTCACCGCAGGGAGGGGTTCTAACTGAGGACCCTACAAGCATTCCCGAATTGGCATTTTTTATATTTCTAAAATGCTCTTTAAAAGCTGAATTCATTTTCTCACAATACTAAATGTACTGGTTGGGATCCCAGGCTAGCCCACGAAAGCCTATTTTACTACTTGAGGAAGTCAGGAGGTTCAATGCCTTGTGGGGCTCAGCAGGTAAAGGCTGGGGGAAGTGTGAGGGGAAGGAGCAAGCCCTTCCCCAGGTCTGGGGGTGGAAACCCCCAAGGGCCCAGATGGTCCAGTATTTCAGGAGAAGTTACAAATCTAAATGTATTACATTAAGCTTTTGATTTTTAAACATCGTCCAGACTTTTTAAAAGCCAGAATATACCTGCAGAGCCTCTATTGTGTTTTCTCTGTGGTGATATATCCAATATGCTATAGGAAGCTGCGCTGCCCAAGTGAGGATTTAAAGAAAGAAAGAAGATAAGACTGAAAAGATTCACCACATAGATGCTGTTACTAGAGGGAAAGAATGGCGCAGAAGAAAATAAGGGAAATCCTGCCTTTCGGGTCAATGGTTGTCCAACAGCCCCACGTTGAGGGCTGCAGGCGGAGGGGTGCTTCAGAGTTATTTTTAACTTGACACATGATACCCTGAAAGTGCTAGTATTTGTGCCCCCTCCCAATCCCAGAAGGACAAAAGAATCATTTCAGTTTATGTGCCCTCTCTCCCAGATGAGAGTCGCTGCTCAAGGCATCCTCAGAGGCTCTGTTCGGGGCTGTGTTGATCAGACAGGAAGGGATTATCCTAATCCAGCTGCCCACCCAAGGCATAGAGCCCTCCGTAAACAACACTATGACCAAGGCACTGTCCAGCCTCTGCTTCACTCCATAACCCCCAGCCCACTTTTGGGGAACTCAGACAGTGGAACATCACTTAAGATGACGTCTCTCTCGAGGTAACTAATGACCAGTTTTTCGTTTTCTCTCTGCCTCTGGAGCCCATAGAACAAGCCTCCTCCTTCAAAGGCCTTCAGATATTTTAGGATAACTTTTACAAGTCTTTAGGCTAAACAAGGAGGTACAAAAAGGGAAATGAAAAAGGGGTGGGGGGGGCGGGAGGGATGGTGGGGGAGAAGAAGCCAGAGAGAAATACTCTTAAAATAGCTGGTCAAAAGTTAACAAGCCAACGGAAAAGAGGAAGAGACCTATGTTATGTATTCATGAGAAAGGGGGCGCTAGTGGCAGAAAACCAGCTGAGTGACGCAGGACATGCGGAAGGAAGAGTCCACAGTCCAGACAGAGAAGATACAAGATGGGCCAGGGGCTTAGACAGTTCTCAAGGCCAGCCACCAGGCTGTGCCGATGACCCGGGACAAGCGGGCTACAACCTGAGCTTGGGAGAAGAAAACGTACAACTCCGTTTATAAGCATGGAATATCCTTTTGCCCTTTTTTGGGGGGAGGGGGTTCTTTTTCTTATGTATTTGTTGGTTAGTTACGCATCCTGGGTACAAATCCACGTGCCAGTGGTGGGTATTACATGTATCCTTTCCACTCTGCTTGCCTTTTCTCTCTTTCATTGATGTCTTTTGATAATGAGAAGTTCCTCATTTTAATGTCATCCAGCTTATCAATCCTGTCCTTTATTTTTTTTTGCATTCTCGGTATCTTCTTTAAGAAAATGTATAGCCACCTCAAGATTATGAAAATATGCTAAGTGATTTTGTCGATGAAGTTTTATTTTGTCTTAACTTTCACATTGAGATTGATGACCTCTCTGGAGTTTATTTTTGTGTATGACGTGAGGTAGCAGTCAAGATTCATTTCTTTCCCTGTGGACATCCAACTGACCCAGCGCTGTTTATTATTAAAATGACCGTCCATTCCCTACTGCTCAGCAGTGCCCGCTCCGTCATCAATCAGGTGTCCAGATGTACAGGGGCTTGCCACCAGGCTCTCTGTTCCATTCCTTCAGTCAGATAGAAGATAGACAAATAGTTCTACTATTATAGTATGCAGCACTAATCTTAAATCAGGTGATTTTTAACATTAAGATAGGTTTGCAAGTAAAGTTTAAGAAAATATCAATCCAGGAACTGACTTTGCAAAGTTCAATGTGGACAGACACAGTCTGAGCCCAGCCTGGGACTCTCAGAAAGAATAGGATGAAAAGGAACAGACACAGAAAAAACTCCCCAAGCTAAGGAAGGCAGCAGCAAGAAGAAAGGGACAGAGGAAGACATTAGTCCTGTTTTCATAAACAGTTAATACAGTGATCAAGAGAAGAGACTTATACTGTTCAAGAGATAACTGGCATCGAAATCCCAACTACATACTTTCTGCTGTGTGATCTTGAGCAAGTTAACTCAGTCTTTCTGAGCCTCAGTTTCCTGATCTGCAGATGGGGGAAAGCTTCCTCAATGAGCTGTGCAGATTATGTAGCTTAATCTGGTGTGTATGACTTACATCTCATCATCACAGAGCCTAGGAATCTTAAGTATTAAAAAATATTGGGGACTTTCATCATGAGGAGTGGTATCTCAGAGACGAGCCCGACTGTGGGAGCAATCTTGCCATTCAACAAACCTTTCCCGAGTGTGTATAACTAAACAAAGATAAATCAGATTGTGGTTAAAAAAAATTCAGACTCTAAAATGAGACAGGATTGAATGTGTATCTTTGTACGGTCTCTACTAGTTATAGAGACTTGAATAACTTGTTTGATCTCCCTAAGTTCCTAGTTTGAGCTTCATCTGTACTTCCTATGGATTTTCTTGGTGAGGATGGTATGAGACATTTAGCACAATGCCCAACACAAAGTTAATGTTCAACAGATACCAGTATCGCTATGTTGATGACGATGATGACGGACAATGATGATGTTTTGGTTGGTACCATGCCAAGCACTGGAAGAAAAGGCCTAGTAACACCTCAAAAGACCTATAGCACCTGGCAATCAGGGTCTTCCAACCAAGTACTAACCAGGCATAGCCACAAGACAAGACCGAGTAGACAAGATTGAGTGCGTGCGGGTGGTAGGCCTAAGACAGAGGAGGGGCTTGGAGGAAAAAGGCTGAGATGCCATGTAAAGGCCAAACATGCGGGGACAGTTAAATACCTGGTAAGGAAATTCTAAGGAAAATCTCAAGGAACTTTAAGAACAAATAAAAAGACAGAGTCTATGAATATATATAATTGGAAAAAGCCTGAAAATGTGCTGAATTGAATGGGGGAGGGTGGGTTATGTGTGTCAGAAATGGTAGTTGTAGATCAGAAGTCTGATGGTAGCCAAGGGAAGAAGGTTCCTGAAAGAACAGTGCCATGAACAGTTTCGATTAATAATAATGACCATGATGTGGTCAGCGTCACAGCCTTAAAGACCGAATCTCATCAGTCTCCAGGAACAAGGACCCCAGAACCATGGCGGGGTTTTTCCCATCAAATTCCCCACCCGGGGGAACCATGGCACTTCTGCCCAGACTGCTGAGCTGAAGCAAAACAAGGCCCCAGCAGTGACCACAAACACCTCCAAGGACACAACGCCACACCACGTGCCAAGTGAGAATCTGAGAGACAAGGGCCAGGGACAGCCTGTGCTGGAGGGCAGGTCCTGACAGAGGTGACATGAAGATGCAGACTCAGATGCCAGCGCGGGCGGGCAGCTGGGGCCAGGCAGCAGACGGTCGGTGGCCTGGCAGACGCGGACCCGGGAACACAGGACTCCCCCGACTGCAGGGTGAAAGGAGAGCAGTGTCGGCCAAGTCAGGGCCCTAACAGACAGAAATGAGTCCCAGCACCAACAGAGACGTCCGCGTGAAATACACCAGGGGCAGGAGAGCAATGGGCCACATCTGTTTAGGTGGTCAGTCAGGCCTAGGGTGGCAGGTACTATGACCAGTATGCCCTGTTTGTAAGTAGATGCTTTCTCCTGGGCAGACTGAGCCAGTCTGCCTCTCGGGCCCAAACTCCAGGCTCCAAAGTGTCCTGCCCAAGCTGGCTCCCATCACCTCCTGGGAAAATGAAAGAGGCCAAAATGTCTGTCTTCCCCTAGGCCACCGATCTTTCCAAGCTACTGTCCCCAGAAGGCTCACGGCTCAACCTCAAGCAAAACCCACGCTGGCGACGCGATGGGCGCCTGCTATTCTGACGATGGGCTAGGGGCTCAGTAAACACGGTCATTCCACTAGTCAGAAGCTCTGGACCAGGGGCTTCTAGGGCTGCCCAAAATGCAGGGGGCAAAGTCTTTCCTGGGACTCAGAGAGTAACCTAACTCGACTCTTGGCTGGCTGCTCTTGAAACCCTGGCCCTGTCACCGGATGGAAATAATTTCCAGAGATGGAGTGTGGCCGGTCCACGTGAGCTGGACTGAAGGAAGCTGTACCACCTCGCTTCACGGCGGAACCAGTGGTCTGTGCCATGGACCAGGTGTGGCTGGGAAACGAGGGTGTCCTGGCCAGGTGCCCTCCATACATAGGCTGGGACCCTTAGATGTTACTGCCACTCTTGGGGTTCTTGATTGAAGAGGGAGGCTTTGAGCAGGAGGAGACATCTCCAGGGTACAGAGAATCTGGGCAACTGATGATTCATGAGGCTGGACTGACCTCTGCGTGACCACATGAGCTTAGCACTATGTGTCTCAAAAGTGGAGTTTCTTGCCCCGGAACTACCTATTGCTGCGCTTAGCTGAGTCAGAACCAGACAGAAGTTGTCACAAATTACCAGTAGGATGGGAGTTCCCCAAACAGCTCAGATTTGAGCTTTAGTTTCCATACTGCCTTCTCCCCCATCCAGGGGCATGCCCCTGCCCTCGGCCACAGCCTCAGTAGGAGAGGAAAGACCCCACACCACATCGCGCACACCAGGGCGTGACTCCTGACTTTCAGCAAAACGCTGGCCTTGTCAGGAGCTGGAGCAGGGCCAAGGCTCTCGTCTGATGGGGGAGGCTAAAACATAATCTTGAATGTCATATTCGGGGCCATACTGAGGATGCATTTTATATGATTTTCATAGTATTAAGCCTTAACCAAAGTAAGCTCCTACGAAATGTCTGAGTACGTCTTCTGCATACAGAGCTCAAGAGTCGGGAGGGGCTGATGACCAGAGCTGTTAGGTGCAAGGAGGCCTTGTGGGTGTCTTACTTGCACAGGGATGGTATTGGAACAATGCTGAGAGTTCTGCTCCTTGAAGGCCTCTGGGACTGGCGGGAGGCCGTTATTCTCAGGGTAGGATTCACTCAGGTAAGAAGATCAGGGTTTTCCTCCACAAAACAGAGCAGCAGTGACAGCTTTAAAACACAAAGGATGACTCTGAGAGCTCTCTCCCCGTACTGCCATGTAACGTGGAGCAAGAGGAGCGGTCCACCACCCTCCCTCTAACATCTCCAACCCCCCCGGGGCCCAGCGTGGACACTGAGAAGGCAGGGAGTCCTACATCTTTTCTATCCCCCCGAAAAGTGTCTGGGACCGACCATGGGTCAGGCTTGGTGCTGGGCCCTCTGCAGGTAACCCTGCCCACGGAAGCAGGGTCCCTGCTGGCTGCCAGAGGCTGGAGAACAAGGACATCGGGACAGTAAGAGGACAGCTGGCTTCGTAACCCCACCTGCAGGTACGGCGGGTCGAGGCCCTGGGAGTTGTTGGAGCTCATGGGAGGGACAGAGCTCACTTGGGTGGTGGGATGCCTTCAGGCCGAGTGCGCTGGTGACGCGCTCAGGAAGCTTCTGGGGAAGCCGACCCACAAAAGGACCACTGGTGCTTCCGAGAGACTAGTGTCACCAGAGGGCTAGAGGACGTGGACGGGAGAAGTGGAGATGCCGAGATAAGCCTGGGCCCGCCCCAGCCACTTCCCCGGCAAGGCCGGTTCCTCACAGCCAATGGCACACGCCTGCTGACCCAGTCCCTGTGAAGTCACGGGGAGAGCAGGAATCATCACTTCTGCCCTAGACCCAAGAGAGCCGCCTGACCCCATCCCAATGGCGGGGATGACCCACCCGGCTTAGAAGACTTAGAAATCCGGTATATGAGGCATCCTGTGAGTCATGCAGCCTCACCTTTCACCAATACGTGAAGACTGGTCTTGGGCTGGAGGCCAGGGTGTGGGACCTTGGTGGGTTACTTCAGAGCTCAGGCTAAGTTTCTCATCTTAAAGTAGGGCTAATGAAAACTCACAGCCCTGCCCACAGTGTTGTGGCGATTAAATGAGTTGAAATGAGTCCATGCAGTAGACACTTGTAGCACTGCTTGGCGGCCGCGTCAGTCGTGTCCGACTCTGTGCGACCCCATGGACTGTAGCCTGCCAGGCTCCTCTGTCCCTGGGATTCACCAGGCAAGAATGCTGGAGTGGGCTGCCGTCTCCTTCTCCACCGCCCAGTGCTGTAGGGTCCATAGGTGTGAAACGCTTGGCAGCACTGCTTGGTACAGAGCAAGGTGCAGGAAGTGGCAGCTGGGGTGACTGCTTTATTCTTAGCATCCTCCCGTGGTGGCCATTCAACTTACCTGCAAACGCCAGAACCTGCCCCCCACCGCCACCTGCGCCCCGCTGAAGGAGCTCACTGCCTCAGTCACCCGTCTTCCCTCGCTCACATCCTTCCCAGTCCACGGGATGGACACTAACCCAGTCCCCTGCATCAGCAGTGGCCCCCCGCCCCAGCCACTGTCACCCAGCGGCCCCAGCCTGTCCTCTGGAGCACCCCAGAGTAAGTGAGCCCAGCACCCACATCACGGGACAGTCCTGTCCATGCACACAACTGCGCCCAGCAAACCCGTTCTGCGTGCCTCTCCCCATTTCTGGGGTAAACATGCCCACGCTCTAACCACTCCTTACCAGCCAGCAGCCCTGCTCTGCCCTTCTTCTGCTTTGACATCTCTCCTCGCTGGGCTCAAGACCTGAACAAACGCTCCACAAGCACGAGGGCCAGCAGACCCGTCTCCAGCAGAGCCTTCTTCCAGCAGAATCTCTCACTCCCTCTCGCTTGCCTTCTCCAGCAGGGTGGCTACCGTCCCCCCATGCCCATCCTTGCCCTGCCCCCCAACAACCTGATTAAACCTTGCCGTGGTATCTTCCTTGGGAAACTCTCAGTCATGATCCTAGGAACGTATCAACCAAGTTCTGCTGAGTTATTGCTCCATTGAAAAACACTCAACCAGAGGCTTTCACATATACTATGTCCACGAATCTACTTAACTCCCCTGAGCTGGGAACTGAAGCCTGTTCTCTCACCTAGAGCTCAGTGCCCTGAGCAGCTCCCTGGATGGGTCCTTTCCACTGGCCAAGCTCCTGCAGGGAAAAGGCAGGCTGACACTGCTGATGGGCACGAGGACCAGAGACCCACTGTCTCTCCCAGACGAGGCAAGAGATCGACCTTTGTTCTCCAGCCTTTCCCAGGCAGGAGAGATGGCCACGGCTGCCCTCCCTTCTCCAAGTGCCAGCAGCACGTGGAGCCCTCTGTTACAGTACAGAGCCTCCAACTAGAGCCTGAACTTTTCAAAGACAAGGCCCGGGCCAGGTTTAGAACTCTCATTCCCTCTAATGTGAAGCTCCCAGAGGCACCCCAGTCTCTACTTGTTGATTGATGATTGGCTCATGAGGCTAGATTTGGCCTCTCTGTTAACATCACCACCTCAAGTCCCTGGCAGACACAAAACGGGCTTACTTGGTTCTGAGACCCCTGCTCTCTCCTTCCTGATCTAGACTCATCAAACATGAAGTTAATCCTCGTTACTCCAGCTTCTAGAAAGGATCCCCAAGCATATGTCAAAGGGACACCCAACCTGTGCTTTTACTAACACCCCCTGGCCAGAGGATGAGAAGGGTAGCTTGCTCTGGGCTGAACACAGAACATTGTCACTGACACCTCCTGGCCAGAGGATGCGAAGGGTGGTTTGCTCTGAGCTGAACACAGTGCATCGTCAACTCTAGACCTTGGGATCAGTCATGAGGTTTTCTTTCTGGCGTGGCCCAGCGCAAGGCTGAGGACGGAGAAGACAGCTTATCTTAGAGGTGGGCAGGCACCCTCTGTCAAACCCACACTCTCTCAGAGAAAGACCAGAGACCTTACTAGATCCCCATGGCTACTGACTGTAGATATGAGCCAAGCAAAGAGCCCAACGGCATCCTCACCAGATACAGGAGCAGATGAAGAGAAAGGGGCAAAGAAGCGCTGTCGCAGACCCCGGGGGTAGGCGGAAACACAGAGCCTCACCTACCTTCAGGTGGCCCCGGGGGTGGGCTGCAATTCTTACTGTTACAAACACTCACCAACCAAGGAAAAGGGGGGCAAAGCCTCTCTGCCTTGACCCCCAGTTCTAGGCAGCTCACAAATACTGATGGGCTCCAGATAGCAGCTCAGGGTTCCTCTGAGACATGGAAGTGGTGGCTGCACAAAGAACCGAAGTCCTCGGGAGACTGTTCTAGGCACAGGCTCTAGTTCATTAACATGTTCCTACCAAGGAGCTCTGATTCTTCTAAATATTTCTAACACCTAAGATAACGCCAGGCACACAGTGTTTGTGGACGAGGCTACTGAATCCAGGGCAGGAGGAGAAAGAGAATCAAAATTAAATATAAGATACGGTTCATAACCAAAGGAGTTCCTAAAATAGATTCCAGAGCTAACATGATTTGGGAACAGTTATAAAACAGCCTGCCTGCAAGGAAGCTTCCTGTGGCCCTGGACTGCGTCTCGCAGGCCGTCACGCCACCACGGATGGTGCGCCCGTTTCCGGCGACTGCCTGCTGGCCGGACGAACACGTGAACACAGGAGTGGAAACACAGTACGACTTCTTTGGGGTCTACTTCTAAGACAGTAAAGAGTCTGCCTGCATTGCAGGGGACCTGGATTCACTCCCTGGGTCAGGAAGATTCCCCTGGAGAAGGACATGGCCACCCACTCCAGCATTCTTGCCTGGAGAATCCCATGGACAGAGGAGCCTGACGGGCTACAGTCCATGGGGTCGTAGAGAGTCAAACACGACTGAGCGACTAACACTTTCACTTTTCTAAATATCCTAAATATCAACATTTACCTTTCACTTTTGAAATCATAAAAGGCCCAGATACTGACTGACGGCTGAGTACCTCTAGGCTACACCCAGAGTTTTTGCATCACCTTCATACAAGAAAGAGAGAAAAGGGACCCCATGAGCTACTGCCAACATTAGTCTCCCCCTCCCCCACCACATCTTACCTCCCCATTTGCTCTGGCCCAAGTTGGAACCTGGCACACTGACCTCTTAAGACACAGCCATCTCCCTGCCGCCTGCAGGAGGACTTGCAGCCCTGACCCCCACCGACACCCCTGCCCCGATTTGGAAACAGAGCCTCCATTTGGCTTCGGGTCCTTAATGAGGGTCTGGCCTTCTCCCAAGGTTGCCCTGTGGCCGAGGCCCTCATTCCCAAAAGACACGGATATTTCTGGTCCCCCTTTGAGAAAAACTTCAAATGAGGATGAGCCTCCAGATCAGGATGCCGTTTCCCTCCTACTTGCCCAGTCTTCTCCTCTTCACGAATGTGGACCTCAACATCCACTGAGCCTGGTGCCGCCCCATGCGTGTATCCCAGCTCGGTCCTCACGACAGGGCTCAGAAGCTCACCACCTCCATCCACAGGTTAGGAGCCGAGGAGCCTGTGCGGGGACGTGCAGCTAGGACTAGACTCTCAAACCCTGTGCTAGGCAAGCTAGCAACATCCCGGTCTTAGGAGACCTCCTCCGAACCCCGTCCGTCCCTGATGAACTCCTCCCCATTTTCATGCCTGACAAATGCAGAGACAAAGGTGGGACCAACCACATTTCCTTTTTTTAGGAAAAAAAAAAAGGGAACATCTCCATGTGCCATTTTTGTAATTTTTTAGGATAAGTTTTTACTACTGACTCATTTAAGTGAGGTGTCATGGATGTAAAACTCTTTCTAGTGCACAAAGAAGTTTTATGACACATTATCCCATTTCACCAGCCCCATCCCACGGCTCGAAGCCTTGTGAAGTATACGAAGTTATTCACATTTTACAGATGAACAGATGAGAAAAGCAAGGGAAGCTGGCCGAGACCATCCAGCCAGTAAAGGAACAACCAAGCAATAAACCATCCCCAGGTCTTCCTGGAGATAAGCCCTGAGCTCTGGGTGCCCCCTGCACGGGCATCAGGACTGACTCCGGGGGCTCTGAGTCAGGGAGACTCTCAAGTTACTGGCTGTACGACCCAGGGCAAGTTAACTAACCTCTTCCTGTCTCAGCTTCTTCGTCCATAAAACAGTGCTAACGACAACCGTGACATGTGGTTACCCTGAGGATTAAATGAGATACTGTATGCTCAGCAGTAGCCCACACTCATGAAACGGTGGGGACTGCCCCCGCACCCCATGTCCCGGCAGGCCCACGGGGCAGACCAGGTACCACAGTGTACGCTGCGGGTGCTTATTAACACAGGTGGGCTGTGAGTGCCTTCTTCCACCAGCCAGGCACCTCCCGAGAGTCTGGGGCCCAGATTCAAGGGCGTGGGCAACAAGGAGAAGCCAGTGTCCTCAACGGCGGGGCCCTGTGCCCTCCTGCCAGTCCACCACAGTGGCTCTGAGCAGCAGTGTCTGCCCAGAGGACCAGGCATCAAGGAGGTGCAGGCTCCCATCGCAGGGCCACATGGCCGAACGGTCCAAGGCCCCTGCCCCGCACCCCCAGCCCCCCAAGGCAAGGCCCCTGTGCTCTGCTGACGCCCCGCCCTGTGCCCCAGGTCCTGCTCCTGGGCTTGGGAAACAGGCCTGTCCTGGGCGAGAAGAGCCGATAACAGCGCGTGGCCTGTTTTCCAGCAACCTTGCTGTCTCTCACTTTAAGATGAAAATAATAAACACCGACATCCAGAGGCTGGAGAGGGAGGGGGAAATCAAGCGGCCTCAGAGGAGCCGGGGCGCTAGGACTTGCGCGGCGCGGGCTGCCCTAACCGGGCAACCTGGGCAAGGTGCGTCAGAGCCAGGAGGCTGCAAACACACAGGCGCCAGGGCCGGAGGCGCCAGGCCCGGACGGGGAAGGTCACCGCGGGCTGGCCTGGTTCCTGGTTCCTGGTGGCACCGGGGCCTGAGGGGGCGGGGCGGTGAGCAGGGCGCATGGCTTGTGACTCTCAGCAGTGTGGCCCCAGCACCTGCCAACAGGTCGCTCTGTGAGCTCCAGGCCCTCTCTTCTCCGGGGCAGTCCCGAGTCTTCGACCAGGATCTTCCCTGAAGTCCTGCACCTGCCTGTCCTGCTCTTTCTCTAAAACCTTCTACCATTTGCCGGTGCCTGCCTCCCACAGGCTTTCTCCCAGCTGTTCCAGGCGCCCTCACGCATGGTCCTGATCACCCCCAGAGCTTGATCCACCCCGAGGTCAGGTCACACTGACCCCAGGGTGACCGTGTGTCCCCATTCTCCCACGCGGCACCCACTCTGACGCTGCTGAACCACCCCTCCACGCACCTCCCTCCTAGGCGCCTTCCCGTGTGGGTGCAGGGTCTGCCCCACCCCCTGGCCCAAATCGAGAGGTCGCTGTTCTCCTGACACAGATCTGCTGAGTGCCTACCACATGCCAGGCCCTGGGTGCGCCAGGTATCGATACCACAAGGCCACACAAGATACGTCCTGCCCACGGTGAGCCCATGGTCACAGGGCCGAGCAAACAAGCCCACCACCACTACACGATGTGGTCACCGATCCAGGATCAACAGACAGAGTCCTTACTACGAGCCAGATGCTGTTTCAAGCACGTTACAAGCTCACTGAATCCTTTAAATAAGTCCGTGAGCTAAAGTGAGTGAAGTGAAAGTCACTCAGTCATGTCCAACTCTTTGCAACCCCACGGACTATACAGTCCATGGAATTCTCCAGGCCAGCATACTGGGGTGGGTAGCCTTTCCCTTCTCCAGGGGATCTTCCCAACCCAGGGTTTGAACCCAGGTCTCCTGCATTACAGGCGAATTCTTTCCCAGTTGAGCCACCAGGGAAGCCCAAGAGCAGTGGTTAATATCACAAGTCCCATTTTACAGATGACGAAACGAAAGCCTAGCAAAGGCCAAATAAACTTACTCGGCGTCACCCTGCGGCCAGCAGAGAGGCTGAAGGGAGGCTCTGAGGCCCAGCAGGGCAGCCAGAGGCGGGGAGGCCCACAGCCATGGCCCCCTCTCTGCTCTCCACAGAGGTAACGCTGGAGATGGGCACTCTCCACACAGAAAAGAGATGCGGGGACAAGGCAGGTAAACCATCACCCAAGGCTGCCCTCCCTGATTCTAGACAGAAAGTAGAAAGCAGGAAAGGATGCATGTACGAGCAATAGCCCACGGTCACAGCATGAGGCAAGGAGGAGGCCACATCCACAGCAAATCCACTCCGCATCTCCATTTACCACTGGGCCACCAGTGGGGGAACTTGACCCCGGATCTGTTGGGGGCTCAGTGACGCCAGAGTCCTGCCTCTGGCACAAGCTGGGGGGTGGATCTCTGGGGTCTATCAAATGGTCTCTTCTTTCAGGGGCCCTGTGTGGCCAGGAAGACTCCATGTGCCCCTGCCAGCCAGGCTGCTTCTGCACTGGTGCCAGCCTTCCCCAGCAGTGGTAGGGCTGGGGCGGGGAAGCTGGCACAACTCTGAGGCACAGGTAGGCACGGGGCTCTGGGGCACAGCCCTCAGACCGGGGTACCTCCACCTGGTGCTGCTCTCCTCCCCACAGGGGCTGTGTGTGTGCGGGGCATGCAGCCTCAGGGTTAGGCACAGATGATGCCTGGGGAGGAGAGAGACACGCTGGCCCTCCAGGATTCCCCAGGGGGTCTTTCCTTCTCCTCTTCTCTCACAATGGAAACCCCACCCTGGCAGTCTTGGCGCTCCGTGCAGGCCACCGGGGCTGCCTCTGTCCTGCCACCCAGTCCCACCTAGGCTGGGGTCCAAGCAATCAGAAGGGACCATTTCCTCCTCTTCTCCCAGCAACTCTGGAGGGGTGGGGTGGGCGTGCCTCCTGAAACCTCCTGAAACCAGCTCTATGAGGACGGGGGCTTCTGTCTGCTTTGTAAAGTGCTAAACACCCGGAGTCGAGAAGAGTGCCTGGAAAACAGTAAGCACTCAGTAAATGCTTGTGGAAGGCAAGCGTTCCCATCCCCCATCTTACAAACAGGAAGTCTGAGTATTTCCAAAGATTACTCAGCTGGTCTACGGCAGAAGCAAGACTCACAGCCAGGTGCGACTCAGCAGGTCATGCAATTGTTTCAGACACTAGGATTTACTGAGCCCGTGACATGGGCTGGAGGCTCCAGAGGACACAGAAATGATTCCGACAACAGAAACTATACCGTTGGCTCATCATTCACCAGGTGCCGAGAGGCGTGAAGGCGTGACCTTTCTTTCCAGGCTGCGTGTGTGCAAACACACACGGATATGCGTATATGAAGTGGAAGCCTCAGTCGCTCGGTCCCATCCAACCTTTTGTGACCCCAAGGACTGTAGCCCACCAGGCTCCTCTGTCCATGGGATTCTCCAGGCAAGAATACTGGAGTGGGTTGCCATTTCCTACTCCAGAGGATCTTCTTGATCCCAGGGGTTGGACCTAGGTCTCCCGCATTGCAGGCAGATTCCTTACCATCTGAGCCACGTATATATTTAATATGCGTATATATGTACATGCATGTATGCATATACATATATATATATAAATATGTATCCAACTAAATTGTTTGCATATATAAAATATGCAAATTTATGATACACATAAATTCTTTGAAGCCACTACTAGGCAGTATAGGGGAGCCCAAAGATTAAAACAGCTAAAAATGCAGTGGGAACCTGGAGAGGGCAGGATTCACGGGAGGCAGAGGCTTCACAGGGGAGGTGGGAGCTGAAGGGGGCTCTGAGGAATCCAAACCTTCCAATAACAACGGAAGGAGCAAAGGCCAAGGGGCAAAGAATGGTGTGCAGAACAGTCTGGACATAGAACCAGTCAGGTTCAGGGAACAATCCGCAGAGAATTCGTGGCCTAAGCTGTTTTCCCTGCCTGTTTATTTTTTGAAAATTTACACCTCTGCTTTAAACTGCTTCATCGTCTGCACCTATCCAAAGTTGTTTTATTGGAGGAACATGTTCTTTTGCAATTAAAAAAAAGAAATCACTGCTCAAACCCAGTCTCGTCACACTGCAGATGGAAACTGAGATTGCCACGACCCAGAGCTAGCTCCTGGCAGGACGAGACACCAGCAAATCTCACACGGCATAATGGGAAGCAGAGGAGGAAGGCAGCTGGCGGGCAGTGAGCGCCCAGTGGGGCCGGGGTCTCAGGGCAACAACCCATCAAGCCCGAGGTCTCAGGTCCCCCCAGCACACACCTACAGCTGGGACGCGACCGGGGCGTTTCAGCCTCCACAGCAGAGATCTCCCTCTTACCCGAGAGCCTGCAGAGCTTTTCCTGCTGGAAATCATGTGTTGTTTGTTGATTTTTTTTTTTTTTTCCTGCTTGGCTTATTTTGACACGAGGAAGAGAGAGGCTAATCCGCCCGGCAAACACGGGTAATACAGCAGGGCGGCCGGCCCTTCCCGGAAGCAGCGGGGGCAGCCGCTCCGACGGGGAGAAACCGGATCTCTGCGCCTGACCACTCAGCAGCTGACCTCTCTGCTCCCTCCTTGGGTGGATCCTACACACCCCACGGGGGCCAATTTCCCTGAAGAGTACTGGCTCTGCGGGCAGACGGCTTCAGTTCCCAACTCCACCTGTCACTAGCTGAGTGATTTCAGGAAAGAGACCATGCCTCTCGGTGACTCGGTTTCCTCATCTGTCAAACAGCAATTATCCTGTGGAGTCACCGTAAGGTTTAAACGAGCTAATAACACAGAAACAAGAAGCGGGCATCTGGACACAACAAATGCTTGATAAATTTGGCTGTCGTTATTTTACTCTCTGTATCAGTGTGTGAAAGTGAAAGTGAAGTCGCTCAGTCGTGAAGTTGCTCAGTCGTGTCTGATTCTCTACTACCCCATGGACTGCAGCCCACCAGGCTCCTGCGTCCATGGGATTTTCCAGGCAAGAGTACTGGAGTGGGGTGCCATTGCCTTCTCCAGTATCAATGTATAAGGCTCCCTAAAACCTATGCCAAGCAGACGAGGCTGGATGCTAAGGGAATCTACTGTGGAGTGAACAGTGGTGTCAAGAGCTAACTCAGGCTGAGCCTGCAGAGATTCAAAGCCTCCTGGTAGCGTCTTAGCTTCCCTTTTAGCATCTCAGAGCTAGAGGCAGGCTGTGTGAGGCTTTGCACTTCTCAGCTCTGCCAGGTAAACCCTGGTACTCAGAAACAGGTACCTAAGGACTCTGGCCTCTCCTGCCTCACACCCTCTGCCTTGGTTCATGCCCTGGGGGAGTCATCTGACTGGTACCCCATAGACAGTATCTACATTCTCGCATACTTGGATCCCTCGTTTATGTCCTGTGGGAATGCTCTAGGCCTTTTCCTTGAGATGGATAGCTTGCAGGCATCCTGGGTCTGGGAAAGTTAACTGGATATTATCTTTAAAAACCATTTCTAAATATTTCTTTGAGATCTGGGGCGAACCTTGTGGGTGCACATAGGAATTCACCAAACTGCTCTCTCAGTGGGGGCTATGTATGAGAGTGGTCTTCCCTGATAGCTCAGTTGGTAAAGAATCCGCCTGCAATGCAGGAGACCCCGGTTCGATTCCTGGGTAGGGAAGACCTGCTGGAGAAGGGATAGGCTACCCACTCCAGTATTCTTGGGCTTCACTTGTGGCTCCCCTTGTGGCTCAGCTGGTAGAGAATCTGCCTGCAATGTGGGAGACCTGGGCTCGATCCTTGGGTTGGGAAGAACCCCTGGAGACGGGAAAGGCTCCCCACTCCAGTATTCTAGCCTGGAGAATTCCATGGACGGTATAGTCCATGGGGTCGTCACTTTCATTATTGGAGGCCAGGCTTCTGCCAGGCCCCAGGATACAGTGGTGGCAGTGAGCACTTGTGTGGAAGCTGCTGAAGAGTGAGGTGGCGGCAGGTGGGGCATCAGCTTTCTCAGTCTCCAGCCCAACATCTCCCCTGCAGAAAGCCTTGAAGACGCAGGTGAGTCTCGCGACAGTCCCAGTTCAAGTCTGACTTTTTATCTCTCAGCCATTTCGCCTTGACCTCCGAGCATCTAGCACCAGGCCTGGCGCTCGGCGGGAGCTCGCTGCATAGCAGTTACACTGAATGGGGGCTCGGATTCTCCAGCACGCAGCCCAGAAACAGCCACACTCACCTTTGAGCCAGGTCTGTCTGTCACAAGCACCCACGTCTTGACAGCTACCAGCGTCCATGGTAAAATATTCTATTGTACTTACAGGGTAAACCGGGTTGTCCTGGGGATTAGTGTCCAGGAATTGTAAGTGGGACTGCTAAGTTATGCTAGATGCGGCGTTTCGATGTAGATCACTCAAGCTTCCCAATCGTTATCTCCTAATCAACATTAAAAGCAAAGAACAGAAAGGCCAAGATATTTCCCACTTTCCCCCACATATCCTCTGCCTCACAGATCTGGCTTTCCTGTGGTCTCCAGGCAGGCCCCCACTCCCTCCACCAAGCTCTTTTTCTCGCTGCTTATGTACCTGGGGCTGCCATCTCTCCCCTCTATACTGCACAGAGCCCAACAGTATTCCAAGGCCACACTCAAGTTCGAGACTTGCATGAAGCTTGAATGGTCTGAGCATCATTCATCTCTGCTGCTGTGTCTCCTGCGGCGGGGCCTGGCGCCTTCCAGCACTCAGCATTTAACGGCTCTGGCTGTTTTGGTGAATTTCCCCTGATCGCAGGTTCTGGCCTGTACCTCCACCACGAATTTCTTTCCGAGATCAACAATGACGTCAGACAGAGTCAAGTTCACCTTGGGTCTACCACTGTTTACCAACTCGTGTTCTGTCCTCAGACCTCATCCCTCCTGACTTGGATGGTACTCAGCACCCCCTTCTAAAAACCTCTCTTAGTGTGAAGCACATGGCACTTCCCTGAGACCACCTTCTCTGCATCCTTCATGGCTCTGCTGTCGCCCGTGCTGAGCCCAGGCCTGGCTCCCATCTTGGCCCCCGGCACCCTGAGAGCACCTTCTCATGGCTGGCCTCATCCCTACCTCACCTTCAGTCCTCAGTCATCTGGGAACACCTGTTGGACAGCCCACCTAGGTAGCCTACCGTCAGTTCATGTTCAATATAGCTAAAATTCATTCAACAATTACTTGATGAACACATACTAAGGCCAGGACCTACTCTATTCACTGGCAAGCAAACCATATAAAAGTTCTTGCCCCGAGTGTCCATCCACAAATGAATGGGTAAATGAAATGCAGTATATCCATACAAAGGGATATTATTCAGCTTTAAAAGGAAGGAAATTCTGACACATGCTATAGAACAGATAAACTTAAAGACATGATGTTAAGTGAAATAAGCCAGTCCCCTCAAAACGGCAAATAATGTATGATTCTACTTTTATAAAGTGCCTGCTGCTGCTGCTGCTGCTAAGTCACTTCAGTTGTGTCCGACTTTGTGCGACCCCATAGCCGGCAGCCCACCAGGCTCCCCCATCCCTGGGATTCTCCAGGTAAGAACACTGGCGTGGGTCGCCATTTCCTTCTCCAATGCATGAAAGTGAAAAGTGAAAGTGGAGTTGCTCAGTCGTGTCCGACTCTTAGCGACCCCATGGACTGCAGCCCACCAGGCTCCTCCGTCCATGGGATTTTCCAGGCAAGAGTACTGGAGTGGGGTGCCATCGCCTTCTCCGTATAAAGTGCCTAGAGTAGTAGAAAGTAGGTGGGTGTGTTTGTCAGGGGATGCAGAGAAGGCAATGGCACCCCACTCCAGTACTTTTGCCTGGAAAATCCCATGGACGGAGGAGCCTGGTAGGCTGCAGTCCATGGGGTCGCTAAGAGTCGGATATGACTGAAGTGACTTAGCAGCAGTGGAGAGGGGATGGGGAGTTAGTATTTAATGTGTGCTGTGTGCTTAGTTGCTCAGTCATGCCCGACTCTCTGTGACCCCATGGACTGTAGCCCACCAGGCTCCTCTGCCCATAGGGATTCTCCAGGCAAGAACACTAGAATGGGTGGCCATTCTTTCCTCCAGGGGATCTTCCCCACCCAGAGATCGAACCCAGGTCTCCCACACTGCAGGCAGATTCTTGACCATCTGAGCCACCAGGGAAGCCCAAGTATTTAATGGGTACTATTTCAATTCTGAAAGATGAAAAGAATTCTGGAGATTGATGGTGGTGATGGTTGTACAAGAATATGAATGTACAGAATATCAGTGAACTGTATACTCAAAATGGTTACGATGGTACATTTTATGTGTTTGCTGCTGCTGCTGCTAAGTCGCTTCAGTCGTGTCCGACTCTGTGCGACCCCATAGATGGCAGCCCACCAGGCTCCCCTGTCCCTGGGATTCTCCAGGCAAGAACACTGGAGTGGGCTGCCATTTCCTTCTCCAATGCATGAAAGTGAAAAGTGAAAGTGAAGTCGCTCAGTCGTGTCCAACTCTTCGCAACCCCATGGACTGCAGCCTACCAGGCTCCTCCGTCCATGGGATTTTCCAGGCAAGAGTACTGGAGTGGGGTGCCATCGTGTTTACCACAGTAAAAAAAAAAAAAAGAAAGAAAAGAAAGGTCCTCACTCTCCATGTACTTTTCTGTATGTTATGCTTCAGTTTTAGTTCAGTTCAGTGACTCAGTCGTGTCAGACTCTTTGCAATCCCATGGACTGCAGCATGCCAGGCCTCCCTGTCCATCACCAACTGCCGGAGTCCACCCAAACCCATGTCCATTGAGTCCGTGATGCCATCCAACCTTCTCATCCTCTGTCCTCCCCTTCTCCTGCCCTCAATCTTTCCCAGCATCAGGGTCTTTTCAAATGAGTCAACTCTTCGCATCAGGTGGCCAAAGTACTGGAGCTTCAATAACAATGACAAAGGCTCTGTCTTCATGGAACTTTTATATTCTCCGCTCATGGCTGCTTTCATCACCTGGCAGCTTCCCACCCACTCTCCATCCCTGGAGCCGCCCTCCTCCCAGGCTCTGTGCTGCAGTCACATGTCTCCTCCTTCTCCCCCACATCCGAGGACTCTCCATGGTTCTTCTCTAAGGCGTTCAACCTAGTCCGTCCTCCTTCCAGGATTGCAGTCCCTGCCGCCTCTTAACTTTTGATGGAAAACACGAGGAAGCAGGAAACACTGCAGTCCACGGTCCCCAGGCCGGCTCTTCCCTGGCTCTGAGTAACGTCGCTCTGATGCCTTCATTTCCTCGCCAGCTAAGTGAAGAGTCTGAGCAGACACTCACGATGGCTTCTTCTGGCTCCAGCGCAGGCTGGTCTCTGGGTCGCCCGGCCCAGCCCAGCCCGAGGTCTGCTGTATTCCTCGCAGGCCCTCAGAAGCCTGAGAAGAAAGGCCTCATTCAGGAGGGAGGCCGGCCGGCCGGCCCGGGGAAACAGCTCCCTGCAAGCGCTCCTTGGCTCGCTTTCCTGCTTGCCTGAACTTTTACTGCCTGCAACCTTGTGACTCTGGATTACCTGACCTTGGAGCCTGCCGGCCCCGCACTGCTGCCGGGACGTCTTCTGACCCAACAGCCTGTAACTGGGACAGGCCTGCCTGCTGACACTGGCCCCCGGCCTGCCTCCGTGAGCTGGGCTGCCCTGCGGCTGGACACCAGGAGGCTGTGAGCTGGACTCTGAATTCTCCCGGGGCCCTGATGTGCCCGTCTGGGCCCCGGGGCCCTCCCTACAGCATCCTCTGAATGCACCCCTTCTGCGAAGCAGGATTTACAGCCTGTCTGTAACCGAGTCATTCACTCCACAAATGTCCACCACGATGTCTACACATGATGGGCACTGCCCTAGGCAAGGGGTACATCAGGATGGAACACGACATACCCTACTGCCAGCCAACCTCCCTACCGGACAAAGCCGTCGTCCAACTCACCACTGTCAAACCCTGTCACTCAGCAGGTATTTAATGAGCACTTATTATGTGCCAGGCATCCTAATAAATTATCGATTTTAGGAACTGCAGTTTCCTATGCAGTACAACTGATTACTGGGCATGAGCTCTGCATCCAAACTCCAAGTTATGTGACCTTCAGTAATTATAAGACCTCATGGATCCTCAGTTTCCTCACTTGAAAATGGGGGTAAGAGTGATGGATAACCTGCCTGCCAATGCAGGAGACATGGGTTCAATCCCTGGGTGGGAAAGATCTCCTTCCTGGAGAAGGAAATGGCTGCCCACTCCAGTATTCTAGCCTGGAGAATCCCATGGACAGAGGAGACTGGTAGGCTACAATCCACGCAGTTGCAAAGAGTAGGACACAAGTGAGCATGCATACACACCATTAGACACTAATAACAGTGACTCATGGGGGTAATAACAAGCATGTATGAGGACTAAATGAGTCCATGTAAAAGCTTAGAAGAAGATATGGCACACAGCAAGCACTTGGATATGAACAGTTTTTACTTTAATATGATCTCAAAGGTGCCAACACCTCCATATACCAAGAACTTCGAGAGTCCCTGTCCCACCCTATACAACCAATACCATGATACCACCTCTGTAGACAAGTTACTGGCAGAATGTAGCCCCAATGTCAACATCACTAACAAAGAATAAAAGATCCCCATGCAAAGTACTATATATAATCCAAAGGTTTCCTAAGGGTTAACCTCAGGAATAACCCTAAAGGAATGGATATCAAAAGCTAGGCAAAGGAGGAAATATGTGCAATGCATATATTCAACAACAGATGCAGAGCTTTCAAGAAACCAATATGAAAAAGACAGGGAATTCAATAGACAAAAGAGAAAACTATCCTAACAGGCACTTCACAAAAGTGAGGATACTAAAATGGCCAATCACGGAAAGGCAAATTCAGACCACAGTCCAGAATTGCTTCAGACCCACTAGAAAGAGTAAAATGAAGAAAGAGGAACAACCAGAACTTTCCTACTTGCTAGTGGAAACTGTACCACCGTTTGGCAATTTCTACCACGATTTTTCCAGTAGTCATGTGCGGATGTGAGAGTTGGACCATAAAGAAGGCTGAGCACCAAAGAACTGATGTTTTCAAACTGTGGTGCTGGAGAAGACTCTTGAGAGTCCCTTGAACAGCAAGATCAAAACAGTCAATCCTAAAGGAAATCCACCAGGAATATTTATTGGAAGGACTGAGGCCAAAGCTGAAGCTCCAATACTTTGACCACCTGATGTGATAAGAACCGACTTATTGGAAAAGACCCCGGTGCCATCAAAGATTGAGGACAGGAGGAGAAGGGAGATAGTTGGATGGCATCACCGTCAATGAACATGAGTTTGAGCAAAGTCCAGGAGATAGTGAAGGACAGGAAAGCCTGGCGTGCATGGGGTTGCAAAGAGCCAGACACAACTTGGCAACTGAGCAACAAGAACTAAGACTATGATCCAGCATTTCCATTCCTACCTAGGTACATACCCAACAGAAACACACACGTAAATTATGCACACGCGCACAGAGACATGTGTACACGCATACATTCATTCACCAAAAGACACATTCAAACATATTCATAGGAACACTGTCTCACACAGTCAGACTCTACACACAGCCAGAATACTCATCAACCGTAGAACAAATAATAAACTGTGTTCTATTAATAAATGGAATAGTACACAGCCTCAAGAGCAGGTTGTGTGTAGTTACAACAGCACACAGCGTGGATGAACGTCACAGACAAAAGGATGAATGAAAGCGGCTGAGCACAAGAGAAAACACACTGCGTGACTGCTGTTCAGTCGCTAAGCCGTGTCCGATTCTTTGCAACCCTGTGGGCTGAAGCACGGCAGTCTTCTCTGTCCTTCATTACCTCCTGAGCTCGCTCAGACTCACGTCCATCGAGTCGGTGATGCCATCCAACCGTCTCATCCTCTGTCTCCCCCTTCTCCTCCTGCCTTCAGTCTTTCCCGGCATCAGGGTCTTTTCCAATGAGTCAGCTCTTTGCATCAGGTGGCCAAAATGCGTGATTACCTTTATATAAAGCTGAAAAGCAGGCAAAACTAATCTGTCATTTTAGCAGTCAAAATAGTGGTTACCCTTGGAAGGGCGGTCAGGAGCTGGAAAAAAGCCCAAAGCATGTTCTGGAACGAGGTCTGGTATGTTCTGTTCCTTGGCTTGACGTGGGTGCTGGTTACAGGCTGTGGGCACTTTGTGCCCAATACTTATGATTTGCTTAGTTTTCTGTATGTGTATTATATGTCAGTTACAAAGTTTCCTTAAAAAAAAAAAAAAATAGCTAATGAGAAAAAAATGAAGAACAATGGACTTCTATCCAGACGGGTTGTTGCCTCAACATCAACAGATTTCAGGGCCTACCGTCTCTGCTCACAAGACGTAAAGAGACATACACATTTCTGATTGCTTTCCTATTGCCTTTTAATAAATGGCAGAAATATTACTCTACAACACTTCAAAGCTATATTAAATAAACATGTGTTTTAAAAACTCCCAATTAGTTTGCCAAGCTTGTTCTGAGACACAGTTGGAAAATGCATTTGGGTTTTTGAGATGCATGGTGAACTATGGAGTAATTTTTATGAGAAACAAGATTTTTTTTTTTTAACGAGACAGAAGTGGTAGAGATCAGGGGCTGAAGAGAGTAAAGACTAAGATGACTGAGGAGATGACCCAGCTCCAAACCAGCAACCCAGGGCTTCCACATCCAGTGGCCGGCAGGGCATTGAAGTAGCTGTGGGCCCAGAAGCCAGGAAGTCCATGCAGAAGGCAGAGACTCAAAGGCCTGTTCAGGACCTGGAGCAAGATAGGAGCTAAGCGGGAAGGAGGCTTAGGGCCCGAGGCCAAAGAATGCTGGTAGATGACGATAAGCTGCCAAAGAGGTTCTGTGGAGAATGAGCAACACGCCCTGACCCAGGACAGGAAATAGTGGTTGGGTGTGGGCAGCCCTGGGTACACAAGGAAGTGACCTCAGCTGACTATGGAATAAGAGGATGTGACCCTGGGTGTGCTCAGACCTGCGGCTGGGATGAGCAAGCCAGGCTTACCCAGGGGTTCTTTCTCCGCTGGGTGTGACTCTCTAAATATACACCCAGCCATCCCTTGGATCCATTCAGATGTTAACCACCGCTGAACAGGACTCCGGAGGCTTTTGGTTTCAACTGTCAGGGTTGCTGGCTTAGACGGATCTAGAACCTGGTTTTCGAGCCCCAAGTCATCATCTTAGTCCTTCACATGAGGATAAGGATAAGTTCAGCAAATCTGAATTCCAGGAATACCAGGGCTTGTCAGATAATCCATTCCCCAGGTGACTTCTATCAACAAAAGGAGACAGAAAGCTCAAAACAAACAAACAAACAAACAAAACCATGGCCAAAACCAGGTAACTCACTGGTGCTGACTACGCAGCATTACGTTCCTCCCTGTCTGGCTTGGGCCCATCCCAAAATATGCTGGTCTCCCTTGAACTGGTGGAAATTGAGTGACTGTATCAGGGGCAGGGGAATAACACTGAGAAGTGACCTGGGGCGAGAATGTCGAAGGCGCACAGGAGAGCTTCTGAGCATCTCCATGGCAGCCTGGCCTTCTCTCCACGACAGCCGTTCCCCCCTCCACCCCTTCCTCCCCGCATCCGTATCACACCTTCACTCTCTGGCATCACAAATGAAGAGTCAAAGCAGTGAAGTCACACAGGAAGAATCTTGAGGCTTGGTGGATTGTAAAAAGCCCGTGGATTCCCCACACCACGCAGAGCGAGCTAAGGTCCTCAACTTTGCGGAGGACGTCTTTTGTTTCCCCATTCTAGCCTTCAGGCAGTCGTGCCGGCTGCAGGAGCATGGTGTCGGCAGACAAGCCATCTCGGGGCTGCTGAGGTATGGCAACGGGTTGGACGTCTCATCTGGGAAGCAACATCGTGTTCTCCAGGGCAATGTGTCTGTGTTTCCTGGTCTAAGAGAACTTTAGCAAGCGGAACTCAGTTCTGCAAGGCAGAGCAAGCCCCTCAGCCACCAGAGAATGAGGGAAAACAGCTCACTCCCATGTGATGTCTGCATGGACCGGCTTCCCCGACATGCTTCACGTTTATCTTGGAGCTTGCACAAGCACACCAGGCTGCACCAAGCCGCTCCAGATGACCACCTGGCACCCACAGGTGCTTGATGAGGGGATTCTACGGGAAACAGGGCCATATGAGGTTGAAGCAACTCCCTGGAAACAACTTCCTAAACACAATGATGAGAGGGCACTGTACGTGCTGAGAAGCTGAGAAGTCAGAGTACAAAGGGCAAAGGCAATGGCTATATGGCTCCTCCTTCTCAAGAAGCAGGGATCTGGGTGAAATTACCTGGCAGGGCCACTTCTACAAGACCGTCCTCCTAGACCAGGGCTTCTCAACCTCAGCACTACCGTCGTTTTGGACTGGATAACTCTCTGTTGTGGGGCGGGCTGCCAGGCTCAGCGTACAGTACTTTGCGGTATCCCTGGTCTCTACCCACTGGACACCAGTAATAAATACCCCTCTGCTCCTCAGCTGTGACAATCAAACTGTCTCCGAACAAGTGGCCCCTGGAGGCAAAGCTGCCCCTAGTTGAGAACCACTGCCTCGTACGGACAAATCACGTCACCAAGGGAAGACCCCAGGCCTGCTCAAAGTGTAACCGTCCGCCTTGGAGAAGGCCGAGAGATGGAGCCTGGTCATTATATCTTAGGGCATTAAGACAGCAGAGTCTCTGCCAGAGAAGCCACCAGTGTCAGATCTGAGCGGGGACGGAGGAGGTGGCCCAGGACCAGAGGGCGTTGCCACCAGCAGGCCTCCGCCTTCACTTCCACAAAACCCACTTCCTCTCAGAGAAGGTCCACATCAGGGCCGAAGACCGAGCCAACCCAAGACAGCCCCAAGGACCAAAGAGTCTCAAAGCCCACCCACGGCCACCCCACATGGTAGTTCACTCTGGTGCCATGTACCTGGCTGAGCTCCTGGTAGGAACAGACCATCTTGGTCCCTCACAGCCTTGTTCGACTAATCATCCCGGCTCTTCCCTTACCTCCACTCAACAATCTGAACCAAAAAGTGTCCTAAGATGGCCAGATGCCCTGTGAAAAATTGACCAAAGGCTGAGTGGCAAAGAATCGATGCTTTCGAACCGTGGTGCTGGAGAAGACTCTTGAGAGTCCCTTGGACTGCAAGGAGATCCAAGCTGTCAATCCTAAAGGAAATCAACCCTGAATACTCACTGGAAGGACTGATGCTGAAGCTGAAGCTCCAATCCCTTGGCCACATGATGCAAAGAGCTGACTCACTGGAAAAGACCCTGATGCTGGGAAAGATTGAAGGCAGGAGGAGAAGGGGACGACAGAGGATGAGATGGTTGCATGGCATCACCAACTCAATGGACACGAGTCTGAGCAAACTCCAGGAGATGGTGAAGGACAGGGAGGCCTGGCGTGCTGCAGTCCGTGGGGTCACAAAGAGTCGGACGTAACGGAGCGACTGAACAACAACAAACAGGTCCTGCTCTCCAGGGCCTTGGCAATGAAGGCTGGCAACACTGGCCAAGAGGCCTAGGAAGACTGCAGGCCAAGGCAAAGGCGCTGGAGGGGGAAGTCCAGACACACGAGGCAGGGACAGACGGAAGGCCAACCCCCAGGGGTGGTGGCGGTCGAGCCAAGCGTCACAGGGCAGAGCCGGGAGCCTGCAGGACGCGAGACAAGGAGACACCCCGAGTGACCACAGGCTTGCCCAAGCGCAGGTGGCGCTCGCTGCGCTGCTGACTGTAAATCTAGCCCGCTCGGGGCTGGGTTGGCTCACTACAGGCCGGCCCCCCACCAGCTACAGTTTTGCTAAATTTAGTGCTGTTCCCAGCACCCAGAGGACTCCGAGCTTCGTGTCCATTTCAGGTTCACCCGGGGACAGACAGGAGAGGAGCAAGACTTGTCTAGAAGCGATGTGCCCTCATGTGACCCTCTCCCTTCCCCGATGAAGTCAGGGGCCCAGGGGAGCAGAAGACGTGAGAAGCCATGGTTGAAGGTCTTCAGGGCTCTGCAAGCAGCCTCTGCCCCAGGGTGGTGCTCAGAGGGGGGGAAGCGGGCACTGATGCCAAGCGGCCAGCCCACCTTCTGCCCACTCCAGCCCACCCAGGCTTCCCTCTGGGGAGTCCCAGCTGTGGTGGTGACATCGGTCCTGTTCCCTCAGACGGGAAGCTGGAGTTAATCACTAGGGGACGGTGGGTGACAGGGGCCTGGGGGAAGATGAAAATGTATTTAATCAAATACTCACAGGCCCTAAAATGCAGAGGGTTCAGATAGTGGTTTCTAAACCTGGCACATTGAAACCACCTGGGAAACTTCAAAAACTACTCATGCCAGAGTCCCACTCTCCAGAGACTGTGATGCAGTTGGTCCTCATGTAGCATAACTGGCCCGGGCTTTGGAAAGTTTAAGAGAGCCCCTGGTGATTTCACTGTTCAGATAAGTTTGGGAACGAGTGGGTTAAGAGCATGGCCTCTGCTTTCGGGTTGTCTCAGGTGGACTTCCGGCAAATCACTTCACCTTCCTCTGCCTCAGTTTCGGCAACATGCACAAAATAACAATGACCTCAGGATACTGCTGGGAAGACTCAGTGAGGCCGTCTACGGAAAGCACAATAACACTGGTGTGTAGTCAGCGCCCAATAAGATCAAGAATCAGTATTGTTATTATAAATGATAAACAGGAGAAAACGGTGGGAACCTGAGGTCTATCTCTGTGTTATCAAGGGGTAAGAGTCTGTAGGACCGAAACTGGGGCGATTTCAAGACATGGTTGGGGAGGTAGACCCTCCGGTGACTGCACTTAGTTGGGGGACCACGCTCTCTCCCAGCCTCTGTTCCCGGGGTTCCTCCCTCCCTCCCCATCTCCCCACTCCACATCCCGCTGAGCCCCGCCACTCACAGCCAGCTCTCACCAGCCCAGAGCCCTCTCCCTTCCCAGGCCTCCCACAGAACCTCCCCCCGCCACCACCACCACTACGCCTGTGACTTTGCAACTTTATAATTTGCTGCGGTAAACAGCTACCACCCACACAAATGTGAGTCCGTGGGAAGAGTGACCCGTGCTGGTCAGGTCTCCTCAAAGACGAGAAATTCGGGGGAGGCCCCCAGTCTCATGCTCCTCTGTGCCCTGCGGCGCCCAGCACGCCCTGGACGGCCAGCTCTTGGTTAACAGGCATCTGGGAGATGGAAACGCAAACAGAGCTAACTGTGGATCCGGAGGAGCCAGGTTCGCTCCCAGAAGAAGGCGCACCAGCACCCACTCCATCATTACAAGAACAGACCGCCACCCTGTCCCATCTCCAGAGACGGCGCCCGCCTGCTCCCAGGTGTGTGTAAGCGCAGATGGCAGAAGGAGTGCTGGGCAAGCAACTCTGCCGCCCTGGCCTCTGGCTGCTCCCAGGCCTTCGTGAATGAGGCTACAAGTCCGGTCACTCCTGCAAGGAAGCCACCGTGATTCCCATCCCCAAGGTTCCCTCGACCCAACAAGGGCCAGGCGAAGCCCAGCTCTGCCCACAAGGCAGTCCAGAGCAGCTGGCCAGCCAACAGGCTGTAAGCCTCTTACAGATTAAAGGTCCTAATTTAAACCTCTATTTGAGGTACCACAAGTGGGTCAGCGCCCTGCAGGCCGGTCAGCATAGCTGATGGAAGGAGAAGCAAGATCCGAGAAAGGCTCCTGGCCTTTGCAGGAAAGATGGAGCCAGAGAATTACCAAGCTAAGTGGTCGTTCTGAGGCAGGGAGCTGGCTCAACCCAATCTCCCAGGAATCCCCTCCCCAGACAGCCAGAACTCGAAACTCCCCTCCCAGTCCACCTGTGAAAAGGAGAACCACAGGGCAAAGTAATGGGTCGGGATGGCCTTCCTCTCCCAGCCCTGACCTTGGTATGGAAACAGCTAATCAAGTCAGGAAGCCAGAGAAGAGGGCGCAGGGCTGAAGACGCTGCTCCTCAGGGGTCACACCTGTGACAGAGGGAGAGGCGGCCTCTGCTCCCACCCCTGGAGAGCTCTGCCGGCCTCTCTGCCCAGCTGGCTGCAGCAGGAAACACCGGGCACGGGGAAGTGGGGGCAGGAGTGGGTGAGCAGCCACAGACGGACCTCAGATCACGCTGTGAGAGCCTGACTCTGCGGCTCTTAAAAAGAAAACAGCCCTCTCGCCACATCTGTCTCCATAGCGATGGCCTCTGGGGAAGCGGCCAGAACCTGCTGTCTCCCCTAAGAGCAAAGAAATCCTTCCCGCACTTGTTTCTCAAACTTGGTGGCCCTGAGCTGCCGTAGGAAAGCTGACACGGTGGCCTGGTGCACGCACACACACGCATGTATGTGCAATTGTGTGTTGCTGTTCAGCTGCTAAGTCATGTCCGGCGCTTTGCGACCCCACGGACTGCAGCACGCCAGGCTTCCCTGTCCTTCACTATCTCCCTGAGCTTGCTCCAACTCATGTCCATGGAGTCAGCAATGCCATCCAACCACCTCATTCTCTGCCGCCCCCTTGTCGCACTTGTGTGCATACAGATACACACATCCATAGATACAGACACAGATAGACATCTACATCTACATACACCACTGAAATACCTATCATGAAATCATACTCATCTTTACTACATACTATGCCATCTAATACTTCCTACTACATTCTTTTTTTTTTTTTTTCAAATCGGTCCCAACCCACCAAATTGATTTCACCACTCATTAAGGTGTCTGGATTTGCAGTCTGAAGACCACTCATGGGAAAACAGGAGGGGCTCTTCCTTTTGAAAGAACTTTTAAAACTCCGTCCAGACCAACCTCCCTGCAAGCAAAATCCCACAGGTGGGGGATGTGAGCAGAGAGGAGGAAGAGCCGACTTCGTTAAGCCCCTTTCCTGCTGTACGCTTCGGGCAAGAGCTTCTCGAAAGACCCCCGCGCCTGTCCCTGGCTGTGCTCAAGGGGCAGACCGAGGGCTTCCTCTTCCATCCAGCAGTGCCTGCTGGCGCTGGCCAGTCTCTAACCCAGCCTGCGGCAGGGCCAATGTTCAATCAACACTGTTCCCTGAGAAAAAGCGTGGCCACACCGCCCCTGCACCTCGCCCCTCCATGAGTGAGCTTACCTCACGACACACAAAGGTTAGCGCTGTGCTGCCCATACTGGGTTTTTTTTTTAACTCTCCAGACTGCCTATCTGTACAGCAGATCCACTACAAACTTCTAGAGGACAAGAAATTTTGTTTTTTTAGCTTATTTTTTAATTGAAGGTACACAGATACTCTAGATAAGAACTTTTATGATAACAGGAACAAATTTTCCCAAGATGGCCTATGAACTCTTGCCACATTCTTCCTCCAGGCAGCCTTCCATGATGGGTCAGGATTGCTAAGGAGTTCTCTCAACCCGATACCTGGGTGATAAACTTTAATGACTCCCTTCCACACTCACAGACCCAAGAATTGCAAAACATTGCCTCTCTATGTCTGTAATTACTGCTTAGCTGGGTATCTGGGCTGGAAACCATGTCACAGAAAAAAAATAACTAGCATAAGCATTCCATATTCTGAATTAGTAATTAAAAAAAAAATTTTGTTTTTTGGCCACACCATAGGGCATGTGGGATCTTAGTTTCCTGACCAGAGATCAAACCCACACCCCTGGTACTGGAAGTCTGGAGTCTTAACACTGGTCCGTCAGGGAAGTCCCTGAATGAGTAAGTTGTAACAGTTAATTTTTTTTTTTTTCTATCTTCTCTCAGGTAAACTTTTTTGCCCCCTGCTCCATGGAGCAAACACGGAAACACTGAATCTCTCCACGTGAGTACACAGAGCCCCCGCCCCTCAGCTCTCCATTGCTTCCTCAAGCTCATCAGGACCACTGTTAAGCCTGTCACTTAACAGCACCTTCAAAACCCAGAACACCTACATGGTACACACTCAACCAAGTCAACTCCCAAAGACACCAGGGGGCAAAAAAAAAGGGGGTCTTACCCCTTTAAAGAGCTCAATAAGGACTGACGGCTCCCCAGCCCATGGCAGGAGTTTATAACTTGGGGTCTGTGAGTCCTCTGATGGTACATGTCAAATCATGTGCTGCTGTGACTCTTCTTTCCTCCTGGAGAAAGAAACTATGGTTTCCAGGCAATTCCTAATGAGAACTGGAATATAAAGAGGTTGCTCCTGCTGCTGCTGCTACGTCGCTTCAGTCGTGTCCGACTCTGTGCGACCCCACAGACGGCAGACCACCAGGCTCCCCTGTCCCTGGGATTCTCCAGGCAAGAACACTGGAGTGGGTTGCCATTTCCTTCTCCAATGCATGAAAATGAAAAGTGAAAGTAAAGTCGCTCAGTCGTGTCCGACTCCCAGCGACCTCATGAACCGCAGCCTACCAGGCTCCTCCGTCCATGGGATTTTCCAGGCAAGAGTACTGGAATGGGGTGCTATTGCCTTCTCCGAACCACCAAAACCAAATTCCTGGAAAGCTGGTCCAGGCTCTCCCATGGCTGGCCCACCTGGTACACGGCCCCTCACCTGGCACCTGGCCCCGCTCCCGGTACACAGCCCCCCTCCCGCTACACGGCCCCCTTCCTGCTACAAGGCTCCCTTCCCGGTACACGTTCCTGCTCCTGCCGCACCAGCCACCTCCTCTCAACAGGACATCTCCTCCTTCGTCTCTGGTGGTGAAGCCCACTCCTTCAACACCCGTGCATGCTAAGTTGCTTCAGTCGTGTCCAGCTCTGTGTGACCCTGTGGACTGTAGCCCACCAGGCTCCTCTGTCCATGGGATTCTCCAGGCAAGAATACTGGAATGGGTTGCCATTCCCTTCTCCAGGGGAATCTTCCTGACCCAGGGATTAAACCTGGGTCTCCTGTACTGCAAACCCAGGTCTCCCACACTGCAGGCAGATTCTTTACTCTCTGAGCCATCAGGGAAGCCCATCCCAACCTCTAACAAATGCACATTTACTGAGCACTGGATGGGGATGCAGTGCAGAGCTAGACTCTGAGGACTCAGCCATGAACAAGATGGATGAGACCCCCTGCTCCGGTTCCTCACCTCTCCTTCAAATCCCAACCCCTTCTGATTAACAGAACACTTTCTTACACTCCATGCACATCACTCTGACGCTTTGTTTTGTTTTCAGCGTGGGTGTCTGCCCCCCTCAGTAAGCAGCAGCCCCCTGAGGACGGAGCCCAGCTTGCATTCACGTTGGCACGCTCCTTCCTTTCCCATGCCCACCCCACTCCATCCGGAGACGCAGAGCCTTTCCCACAGGAGGCCTTGTACAAACGTATGTCAAACCCAGAAGCTGACGGGTTGGCTGATGGTCTAAGTACCAAAGACTAGCCCGCTAGGGATGAGCCCTGCTCATTGATGCGGGCCCAGGGCACATGGGAGACGGTCTCTACCGCAGCAGAAAGTAACCAGGGCGTCTGTGCCCAGCTGGAGCTGCAGTTCTCCGTCCAGATGCGGATCTTTTCAACTGTGATTCTGGTCACAGCAGCTGGAAAAACAGCTCCAAGCACACGTGTCCAGTTGACATACCTCCTACACTGTCAAAACGGATGGAAAGCAAACTTGCACGAGCATTTTCCACGAATAGGTGAGCGGATGGATGGAAGATATGGCACCGTGCTGCAAAGACATACCACCTCTCTCCCTAAGAAGACAGTGGGCACTGTTCACAACAGCGAAGGCACCGAAACAGCTGAACGTCCGTCAACAGACGAATGATAAAGAAGAGGCAGCACACACGCGGTGGGCTATTTCTCAACCAGAAAAAGGAACGAAACAATGTCATTTGCAGTGACATGGGTGCAACTACAGGCTGTCGTACAGACTAAAGTAAGTCAGAAAGAGAAAGATGTAGGGTCTAAAATATGATGCAAATGAACCTATCTATGAAACAGTCTCAGACATAAAGAGACTTGTAGTTGTCAAGCGGGGGTAGGTAGGAGAGGAATGGGCTGGGAGTTTGGTGTTAGTAGATACAAACTCTTACACACAGTATGAATAAACAGGGTCCTACTGTAGAGCACAAGGAACTCTATTCAATATCCCGAGATAAACCATAATGGAAAAGAATATAAAAAGAGTGTATGCACACCATAACTGAATCACTGTGCTGTAGGATAGAAATTAACACAGCATGGTAAACCAATTATACCTCAATAAAATAAAAAAGAAGGCAGCTGGTTATTCTAGCCAGCTTGGCCATCTCTTCCAGCAATCCCAGCCATGCTCACCTCCTAACTCAAAATATGCTGGTGCCTCAAGCAGCCACCATGCCTGCATCCTGGGTCTGGGCAGGAGACACAAGACATCAAAGGATGGATGGACAGGACAGACCAGTCATTGGTGTGAAAACGTTAGTCTCTCAGTCGGGTCCTGCTCTTTGTGATCCCATGGACTGTAGCCCGCCAGGCTCCTCTGTCCATGGGAATTCTCCAGGCAAGAATAGAGGAATGGGTAGCCATTTCCTTCTCCAGGGGATCTTCCCAACTCAGGCATCCAACCTGGGTCTCCTGCATTGCAGGCAGATGCTTCACTGTCTGAGCCACACTTGAGTATATAGTATACCTGTGCCCGGTTAAGTAAATGTAAAGACATCCTCCTCAATTCGGTAAATGGCAGTTCTTTGTAATGAGCGGCTGGGACCCTCAAGGCCCAAGACCGCACTGCCATGACTGTCTCACGGCGGAGGACCTGAAAAGCAGCTCGCCCGAAGCAGAAGTGATGCTTCTTTTTAAACTGGAAAACAAGGGACTTGCTGACCTCTTCAGTAATGAGTCAGGAGAATGTCGATTGACGGATATTGTTCAAACCAACAAACATTTAATCTGTCCCTTTAAGGTACAGTGATATCTTAAAAGTGGCTAAGAAAGCATTTCCTTTTTGAAAGAGACTTATGTCACAGAAAAACTGTTTCAAAAACCAGCATTTGGAAATCTCTTCCACCATTACATGATGATGTTACCAAATTCGATGGAAGGAAGTTGTCTCTGAAACCAAGGACCTATGCACACCCATAAAACAGAATATCCCAACTTGTTTTTAAATCTCTCAGTGAAGTGAATGAAATACAGCGTCTCAGGGGTCTTGAATCCAGTTAAATTATAAGTTGAACCCATAATAACATCATTATGGAGAAGACTCTTTCAAAATATTGTGACTTGAACCAGACCTTCAAACTGTTTGAAGGTCTGGTTCAACTGTCATGCAAAATATGACACCAAGATATTCTGAAACAATACTACTCAATTCCATGGTTCTTACTAAAAAAAAAAAAAAGAATCATTCTTAATACATTTAATTCCTCAGCAACATCCATCTACTTATATGTGTGCAGCACTGTTTCCTGCCTTTGAAATACAGCAGCGAATATACAGACAAAAATCTCTGCCCTCATACAGCTCGGATTCCAGTGAGGAGAGAGAGAAAATCTAACAGAACTATGTTAAATGGTAATAATGCTATGGAGAAAGGGCTTCCCCAACGGTGCTAGTGGTAAAGAACCAGCCTGCCAAGGCAGGAGATGTAAAAGATGCAGGTTCAATCCCTGGGTCGGGAAGATCCCCTGGAGGAGAGAATGGCCACCCACTCCAGTACTCTTGCCTGGAGAATCCCATGGACGGAGGAGCCTGGTGGGCTACAGCCCATGGGGTCACAAAGAGTCGGACACGACACAAGCAACTTAGGACGCACGCACGCACGATGGAGGAAAACCACTGTAGGGAAGAGATGCAGGGAATGCTAGCAAGGGTCCGGGGGCAGGTGGGGCGCTGGAAGGTAGAGCAGATACGAGCACAGACCCAAAGGAAGGGAGAGCCAGCTGTGTGGCCGTCTGGGGAAAAGCGTTCCAGATAGATGGAGCAGGAGGTGCAAAGGCCCTGAAACTGGAAACGCCCAGTTTATTCCAGGAACAGCGAGGAGACCGGTGCGGCTGGAGCAAAGCGAGAGAAGAGAAGAGCGGTAGGAGGGAACAACACACAAGCAAAGACCACGGAGGCCTGCAGGTGGAGTGTGGCGGCCGCCAGGCACGTCAGGACACCGAGCGCATGAAACGTAGCTGGTCCAAACTGCGTGTGCCATGGGGGTGATGTAGCACAAAAAAAGAACGTCAAAAAAGACATCAGAGATGAAAACGGTGTTGACATACTGGGTTAAATTATCAAAATTAATTCCACCTTTTCCCTCTTGAATTTAGCTACCAGAAAAGTGTTAAATTACGAATGTGGCACTTCTGTGTAACTCGCTGTGTTTCTACTGGACTCTGTTCATAAGTTACGGAGTCTTGTAGGCCACTCTGGGGACCATGGGTTTCACTGAAAGCAAAAGAAGCCACAGCAGGTTTTTGAGCACGGCAGGGATCCTCCCGACCACGGTGAGGACTACAGCCTGTACGGGGCAGAGGAGAAGCAGGTGAGCGATGATGCTGGCCTGGACCGGGGTGATGGCAGTGGAGGCAGCTCTGACTAGTCATATCCTACGTCTGAATATATGTTACAGGCAGAGTGATGGAGATTCACTGGTGGACTGGATGAAGGACGTGAAAGAGAGAAGGGAAGCAAGACCACAGGCATTACGGATGAGTAAAACCAAGACAGGAGACGGGGAGGAGCACATTTACGTGGAAAAATCGGGAGCTCACTGCTGGGCGTGTTAAGTATGAAATGTCTATTAACATTCAAGTTGAAACGTTTTGTGGGCAGACAGACAGAACAGAACTTCAGGAGGGAGGCTGGGCTTGACAAAGAACTGGGAGGGGGCGCTCATCAGCACGTAGATTGTTCTTTTCATTACGGCAAATTCCAACATAGACAAAACTAGAGATAATCGTGTGATAAATCTCCAGGTACCTACCAGCCACCTTCAACCATTATCACCTCATGGTTAGTCTTGTTTATCTCACAGAATTCCTCTGGAGCGAATTCCAGGCAGCATCCATACAGCGGGTATATAACGCCACAAGTCGGGAGGGGGCTACAAAGAGAATCAGAAGGGGGAGAGGAGAAGCCCTGGGCCTTCTAACACTGAGAGGTCAAGGAGCAGAGATGCTGAAAGGGACGGCAGATAAGACAGGTGGAAAACCAGAAACACGGTCCCTGGAAGCCAAGCGAAAAAAGAGCTCCAAGGAAAAGGGTACGAGCAGCTGGGCCAACACTGCTGGAGCTGCTGATGCCAGGATGAAGACTGAGAAGGGACCACCGCACGTAGTAGCACGGAGGTCACCGCTGGCCGAGGCCAGAGCACTGTGGCCCAGAGTGGTTCGGACAAGCCTGACTGGGGAGATGAGAGAAGGGGAGAGAAGGAAGCAAGGACTGAAACTGTTTGGGGCAGTAGCTGGAAGAGATGGACGGGGTCAAAGAAGCATTTTTTTTTTTTTTTAAGATGGGAAAAATAGCAGCATATCAAAACGATCCCGTTAAGAGAGGAGAAACAGTGATGTCAGGAGGAGACGGAGGTGCTGAAAGAGCGTCCTGAATACGTCTCAGGATGAAATTCAGAGCAAAGAAGAGCGGCTGCCCTCAGATAGAACCGTAAGTAGTTCACGCGGGAACACAAGGCACCCAATCATTTTCACTTTTTATTTTATAAGGTGTATGATGTATTATTAGCACAGCCTTGCTGTATATAAACATGCACACACACACAACACATAAGGAAATTTGCTTAAAAGTTTTAACCAATACCAGGGGACAATCAAAATAAAGATTAACTAGAAGGAAATAAAACCGTATCACCAAAGGCTACACTAGATAGCCTTCAGAAATACATATCTTGGCATATTCATATAATCGGTATTATCTTAAGCGTACAATAAAAGATCTAGAGAAGGTGAAAGTCTTTGTATCTGAGAATACATTAATTTAATGAACTAAGATTTTTTTTTAAAGGCTCAGATGCTATAATTCAGGAACTGCAATATACCTGTATTTGAACTTGAAAACTGCAACAAGAATCATGAAAGTGAAAGTGAAGTCGTTCAATCGTGTCCAGCTCTTTGCGATCCCATGGACTATAGCCCACCAGGCTTCTATGTCCATGGGATTTTCCAGGCAAGAGTACAGGAGTGGGTTGCCATTTCCTTCTCCAGGGGGTCTTCCTGACCCAGGGATTGAATCCAGGTCTCCCACACTGCAGGCAGACGCTTTAGCCTCTGAGCCAACAGGGAAGCCTAAATCATGAATCATGGGCCATTCTCAAAATCAAAAGTCACAGTGTCCCAAAAAATCTGATTATTTGTCCACAGAGAATTGCAAATCAGTGAAAGGTCTTATTAGCAAGACAGGCCTGAACAGTGCTACTGAGACAACATAGCCACCCAGTGCTGGGCTGCTCGACAGAGAACAGGAGGTCGAGAAAGTAGGGCTGATTAGGCAGGTGGCCTAATTGTTAAGGGCCAGAGCCGCAAGGTCCCCAGAAATCCAGAGGCACAGAAACATCCAACCTGCTCCAGGAACAGGCCCGCACCACGGTGTGTGCTGAGCCCCCTGACCGCTCCGAGCACCTTCCACATGTTTCCACTCACCCCTCTACAAGCCACCAGCCAAGCCAGCGCTCCGCATTCACTGGCTCAGCGACAAAGGCTCAGGCCCAACAGCGTCTTGCGGACGCATGCAGAGTCAGTTGGTGACACTGTCGGAATCCCCAGGCACGGCCACGGAACGGGGACCTGATGCAGCCGCCACACCCGGGGACACCACTGATCAACCACGTGTGAGGACCACACGAGAGCACCAACGCCAAGCCCGGGGACGCGGTGGATCCCTCGGACCAGCAGGGACGCCTGTGGCCACCCAGTTCAGCCGGCTGGACGGGGTCGGGGACAGCCAGCAGGCCCTCAACAGCACCCACGTGGTCAGACTAGAAGCTCCTCGAGAGCAAAGCCGGCCTGTCTGTTCACCGCAGCGTGCCGGCTACGGTGTCTGGCACCGAGCAGACTCGCGAGAAATACTTATCAAAGAAAGGAAAAAACGACTAGTTACATTACACCACAAAGACAAGAGGAATAATGAAGGATGCTCAAAAATCACCAAACGGTTCACAAAACTCAGGAGAGCTGTTAACGGTAGCCGACTGGAGATGGGGCAGGGCAGCTAAGTAAATCTGAACCGCAGAATTGCACAGCATTGAGCTTTCCCGAAAGAGCATCCTCTTTCCTAACAGAGACGCTGAGATCGATCGTGAACGACATGAAACATGGGGACCTTGTGTGCAGCTTGATTCAGACAAAATACCAACTGTGTTTAAAAAAAAAAAACCAAAACTGAGACAAGCAAGGGAAATGTAACTGAATGGATAATCGGTGACGTTAAGAATGACTGCTTTTGCTGGGAGTGATACTACGGGAGTTATGTTTTTTAAAATAATACTTTTTAAAAGATTCATCATGTAGTACTTATGGATGAAATGTGGTATCTTGGATCTGCTGTAAAATCTTCCAAAAGGGGAGTGAGGGATAAGGTTGATGAACGTACAAATGAAGCAGACAGGGCCATGTGTTGATTACAGGATAAAATGGAGTGACAGAACACCAAAATCACTTATGCTCTCCTTACCTTCGCAGATACATGAAAACTTCCATAGTAACTATAACCTCAAACTGCACTTACTTTCCCTGTGCCTGCCCAGTGCAGAGAAACGTGGTATTCTGGGTCATATCTGGTTATGGTCGTATCATTGGGAGGAGGCCCGCCGGTCAGATCGGACGGCCACTGCCAGCATCTTCCCCTGGGACTTACCTGCTTCGGCTCCGTGTCCGCCCTGGGTCCGCGATGCCTCCAGGCTCCCTCCCATTCTGGTTTCTCCTCTCCTGACTCCATCCTACCTTCCCTGCCACCGGCTGGTTCTTTTTTGTTCCTTAGCCCCCCGGCTTTACCCGGTCACATGGGGATGGTGACCCACCTCTTTGTCCCAGGTCATTTTCCTCCTTTCTCACAGTCCAAAGGTCAAAGGTCCCTCCTTCCCAACAGGGTCAACCCGTCTGTGTCCTTTCTCCTTAATGGCACCCACACAACCAGTCTGTCCGGTTATCATTAAAGACTCCATCTTTGCCCAGGTTTGTCACACGGGCTGCTGTGAGCTCCTGTGTTGCTCCACTTACCTCCTCAGGTCCCTCCTGCTTTCCAGGACGGACACCAACAGGGCTGGGTGAGTCAGTTACAGGGCCGTGGGAGCCTGCGCAGATGGGTCAGCCAGTTTCAGGGGTGTGCAAGGCCGCCAAGTGCCGAGCGCAGTGCCCCACACTGGGCCACTGCAGTGAACGCAACAGACACAAATGCGCTCGCCTAAAGCTTATGATCTGGGGCAGTTCAGTTCAGTCACTCAGTAGTGTCTGACTCTTTGTGACCCCCTGGACTGCAACACGCCAGGCCTCCCATCACCAAGTCCGGGAGTTTACTCAAACTCATGTCCATTGAGTCAGTGATGCCATCCAACCATCTCATCCTCTGTCGTCCCCTTCTCCTCCCGCCTTTGATCTTTCCCAGCATCAGGGTCTTTTCAAATGATCTGGGGCAGGTCCTATTAAAATTGGTTCAACTGCCCACATACCTTCCAGACTATTCTGTGAATCCTCTAGATATCTGTATCCCCACCAAGCTTTGCACAATGCCCAACCCAGAACAGATCCTTAATAAATCTGTAGCAAATGAATGTTCCTCCAAGTCAGTGCACTTGTCTGAACATGTGTGGAAACCCGCGTAGTATGGGTTCACCCTGGACTGAAAGGTATTTAAAAAGAATTTTTGATAAAGACCTTTTCTCTTTTTTCTTCAATGAGAAGAAAATGTTCCTGGGGCCTCTGGGGGAAATGTGTGTAGAGGAGGTGAGAAGTAAGACTTCTAGAGCCAGGCTTACCATTGCCGGCTAAAAGCAGCTCTGGGTGTGCTTAGCTTCTGTCTTCTTTGCTATTCTGGGTCGTCGGCTCCTGCCTCCCCTGGCCAGCCTCCTCCCTTCCAGCTGCAACGGGAATAAACCTCAGTCACCATCCGCCTGCCCCCCTCCTGCACGGCTCTGCACACACCGTTTCCTCTCGCCACCAAAGTGTCTCACTTCTACCTCAGCCCTGAGAAGAAGCGACCCGACTGCCCTGCGGCTGCTGTTTTGTAAAAGGAAGAATTTGAAATTCATCCTGTTCCTCGCCAGGAGTTCCCCTGAGACTCCAGTTTGAGGACTGAGTCAAAAAAAGGTGGAAACCGGGACCTGAGAGGACCCAGTACGGTTGGCAGCAAGAATCCCGAGTGCTGGGATTCCAGCCTCAAGCCACCCAGGCTCACACTCCACCAACCCCAGGCGGCGGGGCCAGGCTCCGGCAGACAGACCCCGCTGGGCTGCAGACCCTCTCTGCAGACGCATCTCCAGGGCCTCCGGCCAAAAGGGCACAGTGAGGCCAGAAGCGGCAAGGCGAAGGTATCAAGAGAAACACGCCGCGGGACGCGTCAGAACCTACGAGCCTCTTCTTCTCCTCCCAGACACCAGTTGGTCCACTGTCCTCTGCAGGGGCCTGAGAAATGAGTGGGGAGGTAGCTTGTCACGCCAGGGCCTCAAGCCATCCCTGACAAGGAATTCAGGCCTCTGGGCTCAAAGAAGTGTATGTGCTGGGGGGTGCTGGGGGCTGGGGAAAGAAAGGCTTCAGGAAAAGGGATCCAAACAGAAGGGGCTTCCAGACACGGGAGCACTATCTTGGGGCTGACTGTAAGAACCTACTACATCAACTGCTGCCTCATCCTCTCACGGGATCACCAAGGAAGGCCCAAGGCACAATCTTCAAGAACCCCAGGAATCTGGCCATTGTAAGCACCCTCAGTGGTGACCCAGGCACTTTTCTGGTGTTCTAGGACAGGGGTGAACACTTTTTTTTCTTGCAGGGCAAGGCAGTAAAGACTTAGGCTTGCAGGTCATACAGCCTCTGTTGCGACAACTCGGCTGTACCAACGCAGCGTGGAAACAGCCATAGACAGACAGTGGGCCTATGTGCCAATCAAACTTTATTTACAAAAGCAGGCATCAGCCCACAGGCCACAGCTGGCCCAGTCCTGGTCACTGGGGAAAAACTATCCTTCTAGTATTTCCACGCTCCCAAGAAGAACAGGGGCAACCCGCTACTTGCAGGGCTCCTACCCACCCTGGAGACAGGGACCTGCTCTAGGGACCAAGGCTCCATTTCTCCCATGCCCCCTCCCACAAGGCACCAAAGAAATCTGGGCTGCTGGTTTCAAACACCTGGTCTTCAACAGAAACCTGGGCAAACGCAGGGAAAAAACTGGACGTCCTATCTGAAGTCTTCAGAGCTGGAAGAAACTAGACCCTTAGACTAGGCCTATAGCCTGGAAAAGGAAGTGATGTGCTCATGATCATGCTGCCAGCAAAGGCCTCTGTCGAGCCCTCTTATTCCTGCAGTGGTGACTGGAAATGAGCCAGAAAGAACAGCCTTGCTGGTGGAGGCCGAAGGCATATGGCGCATCTCTGTAGCACAGGGCAGGGCCTCTCAGGAATTTATAAGCGGATGGTAGAGCAAAGGTCAAGGAGAGAGCTCGGAGAGGTGAGCATACGTATCTATCTTTCCAGGACATATCCTTCTGGACATAGTTACCAGGGAGAGGAAAACTCAAACAGAAACCTGAACTTCAAAAAAGGGTGTGGTCTGGTAGGAGACGTGGGCGTTCATTAGCAGAAATCTGGTCCAGCAGTCTGGGCGGGCCCTAGTAAGAAACAAGTGCCAGGCTCAGAGCCTCACCCAGCCCGAGGCCCATGTCCCGGGCCCTGGGATCTCTCTCTCCACACCTTCTCAGCAGCCTCACGCCTTCAAAGCTCCGTAATAATATGGTTTCCTCCAACTCTCTTCCCAGAACGGATTTCCACCGCAAATTCTCTCTGCCTGACCATAAATATTTCTGCTCAGACACCCTGCTGTTGTCTTGGGCAGTGTGTCCAAAGGCAAATCAAACATGACTCCCCCAAGCAAGTCTGAACCTTGATTTTGCTACTTCTGTCAACCACGAAGGCTCAGAATATCAGCATCTTCTCTTGCCCGTGTCCTGTGCCCAAGCCAAGAGGGCTCTGCGAACTACCTCTTCCTCCACTTTCTCGCAGGCTCCACCTTAATCTATCACTTCCAGTCTGGAATATTGCCAGTCTCCTGCCTGGAGCCCCAGAGTCCAGGCTTGTAACCACGCCAGCTGATCCCCCCTGTATGCGTATCCCACCCTCATCTACCATGATGTCTTCAAGGTCCAATCCTACCTGTGTCTTCCGAGTTCCCAGAACCTTACCTCACACGGGAGGCCCAAAAAAGCCCTGAATGAATGAGTCCGAGCTTTCCTCGGGAGCCACGGCCACACCAGAAACCTCAGGGCCTTCCCATTTCCTACCACCACTGCGCACCCAGACCGCCACACTCTCCAGGCCTTCCATCATCGCCCCCATCCTCCTGCCCCCAGCTCCTACCATCCCAGGCACGAGCTCCATCCAGCTAATCAATGCCTGACCCTCCTCGTGTGCCAGTCATTCCTGCATCCACATCTCTGCCCACGCGCTCTGCTCACCCTGCCCTGCAATGACGTCCATGCCCTTCCCCCTCCATCCAGTCCAACTCCTCCGCAACTGCCAATTATTGAGCTCTGGGGGAGATGGGGAACACAGGAAAGGGAAAGATGACCAAAAATGGGGAAGGAGGGGGCCTGATATGAACACACTGGGGTCTCTGATCCCTGGAGCCATCACTCTTCCGATAGGTTGCACACGATTAGAGAAGGAAGAGGCGGGAGGAGGAGCCAGATTTTTCCACTGAACGAAAGGCATGATTTTCATCACTGCTTCTGTTGCCCTGGTAACCAGGGACAGCCCAGTGGAGAGTACAGTGAAAGAACACCATGTTTATCTTTGCCGTCTCATCCACTTCCCTGTACACCCTTCCCTGACCATCCTCTAGCCCCAAGGCCGGCTCCAAATTTCTTAGAAGGCCACCATCATCCCATCCTTCTAGTCACTCTTGCTCAAAACCTCAATTTTTTGCTCTCTTTATCCAACCCTATGTACTGTATATTCTTCCACAGCAACATTCTGGGGGGTCATCTCACCATACCCATCTGCCATGCCAAGGGATCCCAGGAACAAAAAAGTGGCCTCAGGGCGCAAGAATGGAACCCACTCCACCAGAAGGTCCACGGGGCAAGGGGGACACGGAAGGGACAAGAACGGGAGGAAGGCCATCCGCCAACACCGCTGGGTCAGCTCCAGACAGTTGGAATGGGCTCTCCCGGGTCGCTTCCTACAGCCGGGATGAGCAGAGGGAGCCAGGGTGAGCATGAGGGTGTCAGTCCGCCCACGAGCGTCCACAGATGCGGACTCCCACACGGACACAGTGGCTGTGTGACCCGAGAGCGGAGACGCAGCGCTCGCCCCGGGAGATTATATAAGCGTTATATAACATGGTGGCACCAATCAGCACGGCGACGCTGCAGCTGTCAAGTGCCAGGGACGGCCGAGAGCAGAACCAAACCCAAGGGGCTGGAGGCACAGCCCTCTGGCCGCCGATGCCAGAGCAAGGCCGGGCGCTGGCCGCCGCAGCCCTGTCTCTACATGCTCCTTCCACCCCAGAGGACACAGAGGGAGACTTGCCTGGCTCCGCGTTCTTCTTCCCACGCCGGGCAGCAGGGAGGTGCGGCTGCACCCTTGCACCCTGGCCCCAGGCAGCCTCTGTCCAGCTGCCCTTCTCCCCGGGGAGCGGCCAGGGGGCCCCGGGCAGGGGAGGCGCGGGGGCCAGCCGCCCCCTCCTCTCTGTCCCTGCACCACAATGTATGTGGGGAACCGGCGCTGCAGCGGCTCCGGGATTGGCTGGGCCAGCCTTCCCTCTGCCTTGTCATTTGCCGTTCCTCTAAAAAACAAAACAAACCGAAAGGGAAAGAGGAAAGAAGAAAAAAAAATTAAGCATATTTGGCAAATGCCGAATCCCAAATTTTGGTCTACGGCTACAGACAAAGCTGGAAGGGGGTGGGTGGGGGTTGGTTCTAAGGACATTACCTGCTTTCCCTGCAGCTCCCACCTCCCACCATCTCCTGGCCCATCCACCACCTAGGAACTTAGTCTGCAGGCCTAGAGACTGCCGTTCCCCTCCGGACACCACCCCCACCCCCACGTCCTTCTCCCAGCCCCCATCTCCGGAGCTGTCCCCGTGGCTGAAGCTTCCAGGAGGATGAGAGGGCATGGCCACCCGCCACCCCCACCCCCAGCCGCTGCAGAGCGCTCAGTGCATGCGGCTCCCAGACATGCAGCGGGGAGCCCGGCCGCTGCCGCAGCCAGTTCCGGGCAGTTCTGGGCCAGGTCTTCATCCAACTCCTCTACCTGCACCGCCACACCCACTTCATTAATTTGGGGGGCGGCGGGCACCGAACAGGGACATTTGCCCAGTGGCATCTCTGGCTGCGCCTGCCTCTCCCGAGCCTAAAGCCTTCCCACCTCCTCCTCCACACGCACCTCCGCGCCCCCCGCCCACACCGCGAAGAAGGGGCGAGAAAGAAATACGCATTAAGATCACAAGCCTTCCCGCACCATCGCTCGCCCCCTCAACCACCTGTCTCTGCGCTCTCCTCCCCCACGGCCTTCCTCAACTCCGGGGCGCCCCCCCTCTGCAGCAGAGGGGGCACCACGCCCACTGCGGAGCCCAGAAGCGGAAGGTGAGGAGTGGGCAGGGGCTCCCGGGCCGGGCCCCTGGGTGGGTGCGGGGGCTGATCATTTGCCTCCCCCGCCCTGCTGGCCCCGGGACCCCGGAGCCCAGGGTGGGGGGGTGCCGGCCAGGGCAGAAGCCGGCCCCAGTCTGCTCCCACCCACGCGGCCAGGGCAGCTGCGGCTGGAGGCCGGCGCCGCAGCGGGGGTGGGGGCGACCCGATCGCGGTAGGCCCGGAGCATCGCCCCCCCAGGGCCGGGAGGGGAGCCCCCCAGCCTTGCCCGGGGCTTTGGAGACTGGCCGCAGGCCTGGCCGCCGCGCCGCTCCCACCCGATCGGCGGCCCGGCTCTTACCTCCAGCGGCCGCCCCCTCCCCGCCAGGGTCTGCACGGCCGCCTCGCCGCGCCCGGTGCGCCCCGCGGCAGGCGCGAGCTGCGCAGCGGCTCCGCATTCGGGCCCGGCGGCGGCCGCCGCTGCCCGGGCGTGAGCGAGCCCGGCCCGCCCGCGCGCCCGCGCTTCCCACGCTCCGCGCGCCGCTCCGCGCCGCCCAGCGGCCGCCGCCGGCACCGCAACCCCGCGGCCCGAGGGGGCTGCCGCAGCCCGGCGGGCCGCCGCGGACTGGCCCAGAACGCGGCTGTGGGTTCACACGGGGCTGGGGGACCCCGCAGGCCGACCTCTCCGGCTCCAGCTTCAGCGCAGAGCGGCTCCTGCCCACCGCGTCTCCCAAGGAGGTCCCAGAGCCTCTGCGTGAGTCCCCGATTCTCCCGTCTGGCGCTCTGACCTTGCCTCCCTTATTGACCTCAAGGCGGTGGAGGCCGGTGAGCGTGGGGACCACTCGTAGAATGGAGGTGGGGCCGGGGGCAAGGGTGGGCAAAGGGAGAGAAGCCCGTGTGAGCTACCTTTTTTCCAGGGCCTTCTTGGGCCTGTCTAGAGATCCAAAGGGTGCACTGGACAGTTCTTGAAGGAGGTTTCTTTTTTGAAAACAACAGACATATGTAGATGCTTCGGTTCAGTTCAGTTCAGTCGCTCAGTCGTGTCTGACTCTTTGCGACCCCATGGACTGCCGCACGCCAGGCCTCCCTGTCCATCATCAACTCTCGGAGCTTACTCAAACTCATGTCCATCGAGCCATCCAACCACCTCATCCTCTGTCGTCGCCTTCTCCTCCTGCCCTCAATCTTTCCCAGCATCAGAATCTTTTCCAGTGAGTCGGTTCTTCGCATCAGGTGGCCAAAGTATTGGAGCTTCAGCTTCAGCATCAGTCCTTCCAGTGAATATTCAGGACTGATTTCCTTTAGATGCCTCAGACCCACCTGTGAAATAAAACCTTTTCTCTACTCTAGACCCTTCAGAGAATTGAAGGGCTGTGGGCCCTCTCTCCAGAAAAGTGCACACTCATCCCCAAACGTAATTTTTGCACCATCAGGGAATTCTCAGACTTGTCAGAGCTCCCTGTACCCCAGCTTAAGGTACCCTAAGACAGCAGGAGATGGGGCTGGTGACTGCCTGTGCCTGCTGCCATCTTTGCTAATGCTTTTTCTTCCCTCAGGAATACCTGCCTACTGCAATCCCACATTTATGCCTGTAGACATTCCACCTCTCCTTTACAACCAGCTTGAATACCACTTCCTCCCTGGTTTTCCCATTCAGAAGTGTCTACGACCATGGCCTCCTGGCAACATGTTCTCTATGCCGTTTATGACTATTAATCCTATTCATGTGGACCTGTAGTTACTTTTGTGATTAGTTGTCTTTTCACATCTTCTAGGTTATAAACTCTTATGGTTTCTTCTCCCTCTGCATCTATGACGGTGCTTTATACGGTATGCCCTTGACAGTGAAAAGTGAAAGTAAAGTCGCTCAGTCATGTTCAACTCTTTGCGGCCCCGTGGACTGTAGCCCACCAGGCTCCTCTGTCCATGGGATTCTCCAGGCAAGAATACTGGAGTGGGTTTCCATTTCCTTCTCCAGGGGAAGCTTCCCAACCCAGGGATCAAACCAAGGTCTCCCGCATTGCAGGCAGACAAGTTTAACCTCTGAACCACCAGGGAAGCAATAATCAAAGGGAAGCGGGGTTGAGGGAACAGGAGGTCTGCTGGAGACCCAGGGAAACCAATGCCTTTGCTCCAGAAGAACCAGATGCCCCTCATACCAGATGCTTCACCACCAGCACACGTCCATACCTTGGCTGCTGGCAAGTAGAATTCTCAAGTTTGTTGTTCAGTCACTCAGTCCTGTCTGACTCTTCGAAACCCTGTGGACTGCAGCACGCCAGGCTTCCCTGTCTTTCACCATCTCCCAGAGCTTGCTCAAACTTATGTCCATTGAGTCAGTGATGCCATCCAACCGTCTCATCCTCTGTCATCCCCTTCTCCTCCTGCCTTCAATCTTTCCCAGCATCAGGGTCTCTTCTAATGAGTTGGTTCTTGGCATCCTGTGGCCAAAGTATTGGAGCTTCAGCTTTAGCATCATTCCTTCCAATGAATATTCAGGGTTGATTTCCTTAAGATTAACTGGTTTGATTTCCTTGCAGTCCAAGGGACTCTCAGGAGTCTTCTCCAGCAACACAGTTCAAAAGCATCAGTTCTTAAGTGCTCAGCCTTCTCTATGGTCCAACTGTCACATCCGTACATGATAACTGGAACCATAGTTTTCACTACTATGGACCTTTGTTGGCAAAATAATGTCTCTGCTTTTTAATATGCTGTTTAGGTTGGTCATAGCTTTTCTTCCAAGGAGCAAGCATCTTTTAATTTCATGTCAGCAGTCACCATTCACAGCGATTTTGGAGCCCCCAAAATAAAGTCTGTCACTGTTTCCATTGTTTCACCATCTATTTGCCATGAAGTGATGGGACTGGATGCCATGATTTTCATTTTCTGAATGTTGAGTTTTAAGCCAGCTTTTTTACTCTCCTCTTTCACCTTCGTCAAGAGGCTCTTTAGTTCCTCTTTGCTTTCTTCCATATGGGTGGCATATCTGAGGTTATTGATATTGATCCATTGTGCCTTTTATTCCTTTTTCTTGGGGATGGTTTTGATCACTGCCTCCTGTACAATGTTATGAACCTCCATCCATAGTTCTTCAGGCATTCTCGAGTTAGCAGGATCTTTTCATCCACTGCTTCTCCTCTGGGCAAGACAGACATAATTTACAGGTCCCTGGGTGAATTTGGGGTCCAGGCTCATGCAGGATACACCTGACAAAAGCAGATATTCTGCCCCAAATGCCCCCTTGTCAAATAAGGGAAATCTTCACTCACCAGTTGCACAAGCCAGATACAAGCTGGCATCATGCTTGACTCCTTCCCCTACCTTCCCTCCCTGCATTCACGTCCCCCATCAGTCACCATGCCCGCGGTCCGTTTCAGAGATTGCCCTTCTCTCCATCTCCATGGCCCCGTCTCAAGCTCAGACCACCATTATTTCTTGCTTCAGTTCCTGCGTCTGTCTCCATCCTAGCTGGCCTACCTGCCTCCAGTCTCACCAGGCTCAGATCCAGTCTCCACATCCCAGCCAGAAGATCTTCCAAAAATATCATCTACTTCCCTGCTGAAAGCACTCAGGCAGCTCTGCACTTATTAAGGACGAGGTCCAAAGTCCTTCCTTCACCCAGCTCTCTCAGCCTCCAGGCTCTGGCCCTTGCTAACCCTCTGGCCTCCTTTCTCTCTGCTTCTCTCTCCCTCTTTGTGCTTCACTTGTACCAGATATCAAGCTCTTTCCCACATTGAGGTGAGAACCCCCTCCCCTGGTTTGTGAGGCTACGTCCTACTCATTAGGGCGTCCCAGGCGGCGCCAGTGCTAAAGAACCTGTCTGCCAATGCAGGAGGTGTAAGAGACGCGGGTTTGGTCCCTGGGTGGGGAAGGTTCCCTGGAGGAGGAGATGGCAACCCACTCCAGTATTCTTGCCTGGAGAATCCCATGGACAGAGGAGCCTGGTGGGCTACAGTCCACGGGTTGCAGAGAGTCGGGCACGAGTGAAGCACTTGAGCACGCACGCGTGTCCTCCTCATTCTTCCAAGTTTCCCTTCTGTGTCTGTCTCCACCTATGTCACCTTGTCCTCCGCACCTGGAAACATTCGTCACAGAGACTGTTCCTCACTTAGCCGACACCCACTCTCTCTGCCACGCCGGGAGCGCTGTAGTTGAGTACTCAATGCTGGGCACGGTACCTGGTGCCAGATAGGAGCACAGATGTTTACTGCTTACCTGGTGAATGAAAGCTGGGAACGGGACACCCAGCCCAGACGGGGGACTCTGGGACGGACACCTTGGGGCTGCAGGGCCTGAGAGTCAGGCGTGGTGGGGCCAGGCCCGCCGCGGCTTTTGAATAATCACACCACTCACTGTTTACCAATGAGTTTCAATCTTTTTGAGTCTTGGATTTTTTTCTCAATTGAAAAATGGAGATAATAATGCTCTGGGTTGCTCTGAGGGTTGCCAGGTATCTATGTAGAAGCCCTTTGTAATTTTAAAGTTCTCTATGTAATAGTAATACTGGATTACTTTGCTTAATCCTTTCAGTACCATTTTGACAGAGGCGACTGACATTTCCCATTTTGCATATGAGGAAGCTGATGGTGGACAATGGAAATAACTTGCCTGAGGGCACCAGCTGGTTACCAGGAACAGAAACCTGTCCCTGGGCTCCAAGTCCAGGCTGTCTCCACCACCTTACCACTGCCCCTCCCTTCTAACATGCTGACATTCTGAGTGTCCTACAGCTAACGTATGGCCACTTAACCGTTTCCAGAAGGGGTTTTTTGGGGGTGGGGCCCAGGTTGGGGGGAGGTGTGATGAGTTGTTTGCCGAACGTGGATTATATAACTACAGGTATCCAGCAGAATTGGGTTCAGGAGGAGTTGACCTTGGAGCTGACCCTAGACTCCCTATCTCTGCCCTTTCTCCCGCCCTCGAGGGGTAGCCTCAACTGACCATTCCCTTTTATTACATAGTTGGGCCCCCCTGCAGGACCTAAAGTTCCCAGAAGCTGGTGAGCTTCTCCTGCCTCCATATTTTCAATTTTGTATGTTAGCAACTATTTACTGAGCTCATCTGAGTGCTTCGTCACTGCCTGTGGAGTCCTGGACAAACAACTAACCCTCTCCAAGCGACAGTTTCCCCATTTTTCAAAATAGGATGGCTAATGGTCTGTCAGGAGAAGGCAATGGCACCCCACTCCAGTACTCTTGCCTGGAAAATCCCATGGATGGAGGAGCCTGGTAGGCTGCAGTCCATGGGGTCGCTGAGGGTCAGACAGGACTGAGTGACTTCACTTTCACTTTTTACTCTCATGCATTGGAGAAGGAAATGGCAACCCACTCCAGTGTTCTTCCTGGAGAATCCCAGGGACTGGGGAGCCTGGTGGGCTGCTGTCTATGGGGTCGCACAGAGTTGGACACGACTGAAGTGACTTAGCGGTACCAATGGTCTGTCACATGCCTGATTTGAGGGTTACAATAAGACGGTATCCTCACCCCTGCTGGGGGGCTGTTGCTGATGGAGACCCCTGCCTCCAGCCCCCTCTCTGTGTCTGCTCACCTCCATTCCAGTGCATGGGCGCGTGTATTCGGTAACCAGGGGAGGGCAGAGGGCGGTGGAGGGGCTGGAAAGGACAGGAAAGGAGTCCGAAGGCCGCCGTGCTCCCAGGAGCGTGGAGAGAGCTGCGGGACTCAGGGTCTATCTGAGCTGCTCAAGGATGACTTGTAAGTTCTTGTGCCCTTTGAGTTTGCTTGACACGGTCAGCCACTGCAGCGATGAGAGGCTTCTCTTAGCTCTTGGTGGGCAGGGGGCATGGACCACTGAGAGCCAGAACAGAAGGGGAAGCGCTGAGTGGCTGCTGTGGTGCCCACAGCTGTAAGGGCTTATAGGAGGCGCCTTTCTGGGGACTTCCAGAAATCCGCTGGACTCCCCTCGTGGCGCAGCGGTAAAGAATCCGCCTGCCGATGCAGGAGACACAAGAGATGTGGGTTCAATCCCTGGGTGGGGAAGATCCCCTGGAAGAGGGAATGGCAAGCCCCTCCAGTATTTTTGTCTGGAGAAGCCCCGTGGACAGAGGGTCACAAAGAGTCGGACATGACTGAGCAGCTGACTACACAAAAGCAACTCTAGGGCACTCTAAGAATGCCGCCGAAGTCATCGAAACACAGTTACAGACATAGAGAACAGAGGTGGTGCCTGGCGCGTAGTAGGAACTCGGCGTGTCTGAGTTCCCTAAGAAGCTCACGCGTCAGCGTCAGGGCAGAGCCCCTGCTCCGGAGCCTTCTGATAACGCTGCCTGCCTTTGCCCTAAGCATGTTTGTTTCTCACTGTGTCCGGTGCCCCAGGGAACACCCAGTGGATCTGCCCTTCACAGATCCCTGTGTGTGGTGATGGTGGTTTTTCTCTTTCAAGATGAAATCATTTTTTTTCCCCTTTCTGTTCAACAAAGACAACAGCCTTTTGGTTTTTGATAAACGTTCCCTTCATGCTAGCAGGTGGATTTGCCCTGGGCACTAAGCGCTGTGCTTTTAACACACACGCAGGCCCAGCTGTTTGAATCTGCTGCGCACTCCAGTCTTTCTTACTTCTCTTATCTTCTGCCCCCGGGGTTTGAGTCTTCTCTGCCTTGGCAGGCTGATAACATGTGGAAGGAGGAGAACAGTTTTAATTAATAGACTAATTAAGTGGTACAAGCCTTTAATAGCTGATTATAGGAAAGTCGTTCCCCACTCCCCCCCAAGTGATTGATTTATTTATTGTTCTTGTGCTGCATTATGGCAAAATAGTCAGCTTCTCATTATCTTTTGGTTGGTTCCGTGGGTCTTTTCCTTCTCTCCCTCTTCATGTGTCCGTTTGCTAACGGTGGGCACAGGCAGGATGGGAAAACTTAAACCAGGGGATGAGCAGAAGCAAGGGTCAGAGTGCTGCTGCTACCCGCGTCTTGACAGCGACAGTTAGAAGGGGGAGGGGAGGTAGGAGGGAAAAGATGGCAAGAAAATCCTAGCCATAATTGTAAGCTTATCTCCCCAAGACCCTTCACTCATGATCCCTCCCCATCGTAGGCCATCACTCACACGCGTCGGGGGCATTCAAAACCGGCGCAGTGTGGAGTTTTAAAGAATGCACTGAAATCCAACTGCCTGAGTTCAAACCTTGCCCCTCCCACTGGCTAGCTATGTGGTCTGGGCAAGTCCCTTAACCTCACTGTGCCTCAGCCTGCTCGTTTATAAAGTAAGAATATAATCCTAGGTTCCTCCCTAGGACTGGGCATCTTTAGTGGCTCAGATGGTAAAGTATCCACCTACAATTGCAGGATACCTGGGTTTGATCCCTGGGTCGGGAAGATTATCTGGAGAAGGAAATGGCTATCCACTCTAGTATTCTTGCCTGGAAAATTCCATGGACAGAGGAGCCTGGCAGGTTACTGTTCATGGGGTCAAAAAGAGTCAGACACGACTGAGCGACTAACACTTCCAACTTTCCCTAGGATTGTCATGAGAATTAAGTGAAACAAGCCAGGTAAAGCACTTAGCACATACTAAGCCCAAGCAGATGAGCTATGACCATCACTACTGTCTGAAGTTATTTAAATTGACTGCTACATAGAAGGGAGTTGATAAATGTTTGTAGAATAAATGAATGACTACATCATAATTTTCAAGTAGATTGTGAGTCCTTGAAGGTCAAAAGGGTGAAGAAAAGAGGAAACTGCCCATTAAATCATAATAAGAAGCTACCTGTAGTGAGTGCTGATCACGGGTTGGGCTCTGAGCTAATTGGTTTCTGTACATTCTCTCATTTAATCCTGATGTAATGTGATTTTTGCCAGCCTTCTTAGAACATGTTTTCCTTAAACAGCCCCAGCCCCCGGACCAAATTTTGTGGGCTGTCCATGTCCTCCCCAAGATTTCCAAGGATTCTTAGGGGATGGGCTGACATTTTCATGATCCTGGTTTCTTATGAATTCCTGCTCAAGCTGAATTCAAGGTTATTTCCCTGCATCCTCTTAGTCTCAGAGCAAGTCGAACTCTTCCCTTCCTTCCGTCCGGAAAGCCCCCAGAGCACAGGGCCATTTTGAGTGGAAGACTTTTACTGAAGGTCAAGAGGCAAGACAGGAAGTTATAGCACCACCTAGAGCAAGCAGAAGCTGGAATTCACCACAGTAAAGCTCCCCACCTCCCTCGCCCCTGTGCCTTCTCCCTTGGCTGTTTTGCTACCCAGAGCCCTGCTGCAGCCATTTTTCCTTCCTAAGAGCCTTCTCCTCCATGTCTCTACTGTTCTCCACCTTGCCCTGAAAACATCAGCTTCCTGTTACTTAATCACACAAATACATTTAGCTCTTTGAACAAAGGTCTCCAGTCCAGGCTGTTCTCAGTCCTGGGTCAGAGGAGCTAAGGAGATGGCGGGGTATAGAGCGGCTCAGCTGCTTGTCTCAGCCACGAAAGTTTACCAGAGTGTCCTCCTCAACAAATGAGCCACTGAGATGAGATGGCCTGAGATGGCCTCTGAGATGACTCCTGCCCCACTTAGAATGAAGAAATATGGCAGTCCTATTTTTGCATATTTTTTTTCTTCCTGTTATACTTGTGGTCATGTTGCAGGAAGGGGAACCCCTTCTAGGACCCGAGAGTGGGCTTCTAACACTCAGAGACAGACTGTTGAAGACACACGCTGACAAAGCAAGAGACTCTACTGGGAAGGGGAGCCGGGGCGGAGAGTGGGAGGTGAGGGACCCAGGAGGACCTCTCCGCCACGTGGCTCACAGTCTTGGGTTTTATGGTTGTGGGGTTAGTTCCCAGGTTGTCTCTGGCTAATCATTCTGACTCGGTCCTTCCTAGTGATGTGTACATGGCTCAGCCAAGATGGACTCCAGCAAAGAGGATTCTGGGAGACTGGTAGGACATATGGACTGTCGTCTCCTTTTGACCTTTTCCAAATTCTTCCGGTTGGTGGTGGCTTGTTAGGTAATACCATGTTCCTTTCCGGGACCTGCTGTCAAAATAACTCATGCAAATAAATGGTTACGGGCCAGAGTGGGTGGTGTCAGTGTTTCCCCTAACAATCATGGTAGGAGGTAGATAATATTATCTCCATTTTTTTCCAGATGAGGAATCTGGAAGTGAAAGATGTTAAAAAAAAAAGTGACCCACTCAAAGTCACACAGCTCATTCAGAGCTGGACTCCCAGGGCGGGCCTGTCTGATTCCAAAGCCAGGGAGGCAGATCACGACACCGTGTGGTCACTTAATGCAGCTCAAGCTGGTCTGAGGTGGTTCTACTTCTATGGTAAAACTTTCTCAGGAAATCTTTCTGTGAGGAAGGCAATGTGGGTCATAGGAAGGTGAATTGATTGACTGAAGACCCAAGCCATTAAAACAGATTTAGAGCTAGAAATAGCTACGTATCTATAGCTTCATGTATGAGACCCAAGAGTTGTTGCTATTAATCACTGCTGAATGATTACTCTGATTGCTTCAATTTTGTTGATGCTGCAGTTGCTGAATCTGCTGTGCTTTATCCAACCTTGGGTAGGGCCTCTTCTCCAGGAAGATAAAGAAGGTTTTCTTCTGCTTATGGAGTTCTGGCTTCATATGTAAAACATCACTTTGGGAGCCCCTTCTCATCTGTGAAGGCTGGCCGGTAGCTGCGGCTCTTATAAAGAGCTCAATGAATAGCTATGGAATGAATGAAAGAAAGGCTCTTCACTCTCTCTAATTTGTCAGTTCTCTTCCCAAGGCAGGAGTTAGGCAGAAACAGACAAAGGAGCATCCATCCCAGCTGGGCAGCTGGCAGGAGCACCAAAATTGTTCTGATTCAAGAACATCACTGGAAATGGGATGAGGCTACAGAATTTATCTGCTCTTTTCCCAGAAAGAGTCACGAATGCAGTTAGAATTCTTTAACAAGCTTCTGGGGCAGAGGTGTCCAGATTTTACCACATAGTAGCAATGTGACCCTGGATTTCTCATCCCTAAAATGGGGGTTTGTTACTTATCATAAGGGTTTTTTCCCCTCAATTAAGTGTGATAATGGAAAAATTCTAGCTTTTATCCTTACTTACTCTTCAGTCTACTCTAATCTGGTTTCTGCCCTCCCACACCCCACTGATTGCTTTCACTGAGGTTACCAATCACCCCTTTGTTGAAAATTCCACTTCTCCATTGCTTGGTGGCATTTGACACTGAATAACAGAACTTTCTCCATGAAATAATCTCTTCCCTGGTTCCTTATGACCCCAGGGCCTCCTGTCATAAAATAATTTATGCAAAGGGTTACCAGCTAGAGTGGGCAGTGTCAGGCTTGACATTTGCATGTCTGCTTGACCATCCTTTTAAGTCTCCATTTGAGGCATCCTTATTATTTGTTGCTGCATAATAAATTACCCCCAAATTTAGCAGCTTAGAACAGCATCGTTTCTGAGGGTTAGGAATTTGGGAGCAGTTTAACTGAGCTGTTTTGACTTGGGCTTTCTCTTGATATGCAGTCTCACTCATTATTCATTCATGAAGATTCTCTTCAGGTCTTCAAGCCCCCTTGCATGGCTCTGGGCAGGAGGCCTCAGTTCTGCACATGTGGGCCTCTGCACAGGACTGCTGGTGACGGGGAGGCGGCTTCCCCAGGAGATCTCAGGGTGCCGTCCCATCACTTCCGCCCTTGTCACACTGCCCGACCCTGGTACAACGTCAGGGAGAACCACACACCAGTATGAAGATCAGAGACAGCACTGGGGGCCAGCCTGGATGCTGGCTACCATGGCAGCCTTCTTGGCTGACCCTGAAAAGTCAGTGCTCCCCAGAGTTCCATCCCGACACCCGCCTCCTCTCAATCTCCACACACACCCTTGACAGCATGGAACTCCCCTTCAGTTACATCTAAATTTTAAGGTCATCCAAGTCTGCGTCTCTAGCCAAGTTCCCTCTCAGAACCTTCAGCTTCTACACTCTCTGCCTGTGTGCATGCTCAGTCTTGTCTGACTCTGCGACCCCATGGACGATAACCCGCCAGGCTCCTCTGTCCATGGGATTCTCTAGGCAAGGATACCGGAGTGGGCTGCCATTCCCTTCTCCAGGGGATCTTCCTGACCCAGGGAGTGAATCCAGGTCCCCTGCATTGCAGGCTGACTCTTTACCCGCTGAGTCACTGACGAAGCCCCTCTTACACTCTCTGTTGGAGCCAAAGGCACCTCAGAGTCCACAGATCTGGGCTGAACTCATCCTCAGCCCACGAGCTCGTTTCTCCTCCTGTGTTTCCGTCTCAAGAATGACAGTGTCCATTCCATTGTCCTACAAGAAACAGAAAACCATTTGTCGCTGCCTTTTCCCCTTTCTCTCATATCCAACCACCATGTTAAGGCTATTTGTTTTCTCATCGTTTTTCCCATCTTTTGTTTTGAAAAATGTCAAAATATAGCAAGAGTTAAAAGACCAGTAGAACGATCCCCTATTGACTGGATTACTTCTAGGTTCACAATTGCTGATATTTCGTGTCGCATTTGCTTTCTCTCCCTGCTTCTCTTCCCTTAGGTTTATGTCTTTTCGTAGTAATATTCAGATGCTATTTGCCATTCTCTCACAGATATACAGTGTGTGTATGTGTGTGTGTGTTTGAAGTTTCTATGTAAATACAGTGGATTTGAAAGTAAGTTACAGGGAAAGAATCTGAAAAAGAGTGGGTGTATGTGGGTATATTCTTCGTTGCATACCTGAAACTAACACAACATTGTAAATCAACTAGACTCCAAAATAAACATTAAAAATAAATAAAATTTATTGATAGATGATAAAGAAAGAAAGTTTCAGATATTATGACACTTCATCCCTAAAGAGTTCTGCATCTGTTTCCTAAAATGTTTAGCCTTCCCAGGGGCTCAGTGGTAAGGAATCCACCTGTAATATATGAGATGCAGGTTTGATCCCTGGATCGAACCCTGAAGTGGGAAATGGCAAGCCACTCTGGTATTCTTGCCTGGAAAATCCAATGGACAGAGGAGCCTGGTGGGCTACAGTCCACCAGGGGATACAAGGGAGTTGGACACGACCAAGTGAGTAAACAACAAAACAGCTCCTAAGAACCATGATGCTCTTCCCCTACGTAACCACAATGCCATTATCATTCCTGAGACCACCTTCCCCGCTCTGCCTCCTTCAGGCCGTGCGCTTTCCTTATCATCGCCAGCACAGCTATCTCCTAACTAGGTCCTCCTCTGATCCATGCCCCAGGCTTCTGCCAGGGTGAGCTTTCCAAAATACACATCTGATTATGTCACTTCCCTTCTCGGGACCTGTCAGTAGCTCTATATTACTTTCAAAATAAAGGCAGACTTCACAAGGCATATAAGCTTTCATCATGTAGATTCATTTACAGCCGTCTCGCCCAGCACTAGAAATGTAACATGAGCTACATAAGTAACTATTCACAGAAAATTTGCTTATTTTTGGCCCTGCCAGGTCTTCACAGCTGTGTGGAGGCTTCAGTAGTAGCGGCTCTCGGGCCCCAGAGCTCGGGCTCAGCAGTCACGGTGCTGGGCTTAGTCACCCTGGGGCATGTGGAATCTTCCCTGACCAGGGATCACACCTGTGTCCCCGGCATTGGCAGGTGGGTTCTTCACCGCTGGACCAGAAGAGAAGTCTGGTAACTTTACATTTTAAATGTAGCCACATTTTTAAAAGTTCTTAAAAAACAGGTGAAATGAATTTTAAAAATACGTTTTATATAATCCGATATGTTCAAAATCTTATCATAGCAGCATAAGCCCAACATAAGAACTATTAATGAGATGTCTTACTTTTTCTCCTGTCTTCAAAATCTGACCTTTATTTCATATGTACAGCATATCTCAATTCAGATGCTCACTTTCCAAGGGTAAATGAAAAATGAATTCTTACCAAAATAACAAGATTATATTTAACAAAAAAATTTATGTTGTTCCAGCTGACTTAATTAAAATTAAATAAAATGGGAAGCTCTGTTCTTCCTTCACACTGGCCACATCTCAGGTGTTTAGTAGCCACAGGGGCTAGTGGATCCTGAAAAAGGGAATTCCTGAGCAGCAGTTCTCAAAGTGTGATCCAGGGTCTCCCTGGGGGTCCTCAAGACCTTTCCAAAGGGCTCACTAAGGTCAAAATTATTTTCATGACAATTAAATGCTATTTGCCTTCTTTCACTTTTTTTTCTCCCATCAGTATAGCACAGCGGAGTGTTCCAGAGGCCACATAACATGTAATGTGACCACAGATTGAACATAGAAACATTTAAGAGAATCAGCAGTTTGTATTAAGCAGATAGTGAAGAAATTTACCAAATTGCGAAACAAGACTTCTTCTCTCCTGACTTGCTTTTGTCTTGGAAAGTATAATTATTTTCCATTAAAATGTGTATATTTATATACTCAATGAGATGATTATTTTTAAATGAATTAATGAAAAGATTGAAATGTTCTCGGTTTTACTTTCTGATACAGTAATTATCGATGGCGAGAACTCTCACTTCTCTATGGTGTCAGAGGGCTTTGAGAAGAGCTGGCCTCCAGCAGCCTGGCTCTCCAGCTTCATCGCTAGTGATTTCCTCTCCTCTCTCATACTTTTCACATGAACATCCAGCTCCAGACAAGATGAAGCAGATCCACTTTCTCCCTCTTCCTCTGGTTAAGTGCTTCCTAAAATCCCGAACATCACAGATACAACAAACATCTGAAAGGCAAAGCAAAGGCTAGGGACCTCAGGACTCAAGGAGTGACATGGCACCGAGGTGGTATCAACAGAGCCCGAGATGGGTTGCTGAACTTCTGCTCTGGTCCAGCAATAACGAGAAGCCTGCCACCCCTCAAGTGTCGATGGCTGCATGGAGACCCTGGACTTTTACCCCCACCTGGCGGTAACCAGGAGGTCACCCTCCACCCCGCCCCACCCTGCCTGGCAGAGCAGTAGGAAAGGGGCCCTGCTGAAACAGATCAGTCTCAGAACACAATATCTGAAGTGTCCAAGATGCAATTTAAAATCACTCATGATGCCAAGAACCAGGAAAATTTCAACTTGAATGAGAAGAGATAATTAGCAGATGCCAACACGGAGATGACAGAGATGATGGAATTATCTGACAAGGATTTAAAAACAACCATCATCAACATGCTTCACTGAGCAATGGTAACATTGCTCAATAACTTAAAGGAACGAATAGCAAGTCTCAGCGCAGAAATAAAAGGTGGAAAGAAGGCTCATATCCTTTACTTGGGCCTTAAAAGCGCCACTCGTGTTTCCGGGATGACCACCCTCACCTCGTGCCTGGGCCAAGGCATCTGCCTCTTCTTAGAACACCCATCTCTCCTTTTTAAATCCTGCTTGTCCCGGGGTCAGCTGAGATGTCACCTCCTCTGCGAAGCCTTCCTTGACTTCCATGCCCCTTCCCCCTGAAAGCTCCCCACGCCACAACACTCACACTCAAGTCCAATTATTCTGTCCTCTCTCCCTCCACACCTACCCAGTGTAAAAACTTGCCAGAGAGACTGTGTCTTATCCCAGGTGCCTGGTATAGCACCTGGCTTAAGCACTCAGAAAACTGTTGAATAAATGAATAAATCTGTGAATAAATGGAAACTCTGCCGTGACTCTCTCTTTTATTGAATACATCTAATTAATGCCTGTGGTTAGGCATTAAATGCCGCACACAAACTGTGATACACAACTTTTTGGTATTTGGCTTCCCTTCATAGCTCCTACTCCTCTGCCACACTGGAAAACAGTGCTTTGTTTTGTTTTCCTGGAACTTCAAAACACTTATTATTTGTCACATACAATGGTTAATTTCTTTCTTAAAAAAAATTTTTTTTATTGGAGTAAAGTTGATTTACAATGTTGTTTCAGATATACAGCCAGATGAATCAGTTATACATATATATATCTCCACTCTTTTTTAAAAGATTCTTTTCCCACATAGGTCATTACAGAGTGTTGAGTAGCGTTCCCTATTGAATAGGTCCCTAGTGAGGACCTGGTGGGCTTCCCTGGTGGTTCAGATGGTAAAGAATCTGCCTGCAGTGTGGAAGACTCAGATTTGATCCTTGGTTTGGGAAGATCCCCTGGAGAAGGAATGGTTACCCACTCCAGTATTCTTGCCTGGAAAATTCCATGGGCAGAGGAGCCTGTCGGGCTACACAGTCCATGGGGTTGCAGAGAGTCGTACACAGCTGAGTGACTAACACTTTCACTTCATTGTACACGAACTTGCTAGTCATCTATTTCATACAGGTGGCACTGGCCACCCCCCCCTCCAGTGCTCTTGCCTGGAAAATCCCATGGACGGAGGAGCCTGGTGGGCTGCAGTCCATGGGGTCCCTAAGAGTCGGACACGGCTGAGTGACCTCACTTTCACTTTTCACTTTCATGCATTGGAGAAGGAAATGGCGACCCACTCCAGTGTTCTTGCCTGGAGAATCCCAGGGACGGGGGAGCCTGGTGGGCTGCCGTCTATGGAGTCGCACAGAGTCGGACATGACTGAAGGGACTTAGCAGCAGCAGTGTGTATATGTCAATCCCAGTCTCCCAATTTATCCCTCCCCGCTTCTTTCCCCTCTGGTAACCGTAAGATTGAAAACACAGTATTTTGTTTTGTTTTTCCTTTTTTGGCAGCACCATGGGGCTGGTGAGATACTAGTCCCCCAACCAGGGGTAGACTCCGCAGACTCTGCAGTGGTCAAGCAGAGTCTTAACCCCTGGACTGCCAGGGAAGGCCCAGAGGACAATGTTCTGAAAGGACCTTTTACCTCCCTATATCCCCATCGCCACATACACATACATATGCGTTTCTAGCAGCCTCAGACATTCCCAGCCATTTTTACAGCCCCACTCAGACATGCCTGGCCGTGGCCAGCCAGCCCCTACTCTCCCCTGCTGGAAGGGGTCCCGCCTGCCTCTGGGTACATGGTACTTCATTGAATCTTTTCTCACTTACTTCTCCCTCTCTGCCGTACGTTTATTTTGGCTTCGCTGGGTCTTCATTGCTACCCGCGGACTTCGTCGAGGGGCAGCGGGCAGGGCCTACTCCTTGTTATGGTGCCAGGGCTTGTCGTTGCGGTGGCTTCTCTAGTTTCCAAGCCCAGGGCTTCAGTAGTTGGGGCCTGTGGGCTCAGCAGCTAAGGCTTACGGACTCTAGAGCCCGGCTTAGTAGTTTGGGCGCCTGGGCTTAGTTGCCCTGTGGCATGAGGAATCTTCCTGGGTCCGGGATTGAAGCCATGTCCCCCGGCACTGGCAGGCGGATTCTCAATCACTGGACTGCCAGGGAAGTTCTGCTTTGTTTTTATGTGCTTGCTTGAATGCACTTGTATTCACCCAAGATTTACAACTCTGTGGGTTTGGGACTCCCTGGCAGTCCAGCTGTTAAGACTCCATGCTTCCACAGCAGGCGGGGGCATGGGATTGATCCCGGGTGGGGGACTAAGATCCCACCAGTAGGCGGCACCGCACGGCCAAGAAAGATCCGTGAGTTCAAACTCACGTCTTGTTCATCTTTGCCTCTGCCACCGAGTCCCTAGCATAGTCCCTTGTTACTCTCAGGGAGTTTCCATTTCTCTTTCTGAGATCATGGTACCTACGTCATAGGGGTTCTGTGGCTACTGAACCAAAAATACACTATTTAAATTTTGATACAGCATCTCAATTTTGATACAGTCGGTATTCAATAAATGTGAGCCATGATTATTGTTATTATCATTTGAAGGAATAAATGATGGAGCAAGTCCTACCTCCTCTACCTTCAGAACGTCCTTTTGAATTCCACTTCGTCTCCCTACCGCCTCTATTATTGCCCTGCTCCCAGCTGTGACCACTCTTGATCCCATCTCTGCAGTCCAATGGGCCCCAACCTTTCCGGTTTTGCGGAAGACAGTTTTTCCACAGGCTGAGGAAGAGGAATGGTTTGGGGATGCTTCAAGCACGTTTCCTTTATTGGGCAGTTTATTTCTATATATAAGTGTTCTGCATTATTATAAAGCGTTTTCAAGGGAAAAACCAGGGGGCCACTCTGCCACCAACACATATATCCAGACTTTGGATACAGTCCTCTTTTTTTCCATGAAATGAAAATCTAGCAGAAGATACATCTAGGTACATTTTTCCACAGTGAACTATCTAACAGTCCAGGGTTAATTCTCCAGGGCTGACTGCAGGCAGAGTAGAGGGAACCAAGGTCCGGGGACTTGCTTGGCTGCCCAGACCTGGGGAAAGCTCCCCCTGAGGAAATGCCCCAGACACGAAGTCCCAGACCTGTCCTGACTCTGCCCTCACCAGCTTCAGGACATTGCAGGAACCCTGAGGTCCCAGCACAAGAATGGGGAAAGCTTTGGATTCAGGACTTCTGAATTCCAGGTGATTCGGGCAAGCTACCTCCCCTTTCAGGGCCTCAGTTTGTAACTATGCCATAGGTTTTTTGACTTGAAAATATCTTTAAAGTGCCCTCCAATCGTCACCGTCTATAATTAAATGAGCTTCAGGTGTGGAATCCTCTGGACTAGGCTGTTTGAAGGGCCGGGGCTGCAGGGGAGAGAAACCCAACATGGAGGCAATTGAACCAAACTGAGCGGTAGGAGCTCTGCATGGCCAGCAGGTGGAGCCATTGCCACACCAAGATGCTCAAACCAAAGGCGGGGGAAGTTCTGATTTCTCTAGAAAGCAATGAGTTTCTCAGAGCAAGCTGTCCAGCAACAAGAAGAACCAGTTGCTACCCCACTCTGTCTCCTAAACACACACACACACAAACACACACACACACACGGCTTGCTCCCAAAGCCTACACATTCTGACAAACTCAGGGTAATGTACTGTTACAGGTTGCTGAGCCTGAGGCTGACAGCATATTGAAAAGTAGAGACATGACTTTGCCAACAAAGTCCATCTAGTCAAGGCTGTGGTTTTTCCAGTGGTCATGTATGGACTTGAGAGTTGGACTATAAAGAAAGCTGAGCACTGAAGAATTGATGCTTTTGAACTGTGGTGTTTGAGAAGACTCTTGAGAGTCCCTTGGACCGCAAGGAGATCCAACAAGCCCATCCTAAAGGAAATCAGTCCTGAATATTCATTAGAAGGATGTTGAAGCTGAAACTCCAATACTTTGGCCACCTGATGTGAAGCACTGACTCATGGGAAAAGACCCTGATGCTGAGAAAGATTGAAGGCAGGAGGAGAAGGGGACGACAAAGGATGAGATGGTTGGATGGCATCACCAATTCAATGGACATGAGTTTGAATAAACTCCGGGAGTTGGTGATGGACAGGGAAGCCTGGCGTGCTGCAGTCCGTGGGGTCGCAAAGTTGGACACGACGACAGTGATTGAGCTGAACTGAGCCTGAGGCTGAAGGAGTTTCAAAGACCCAGCTGCCTTTTCTCCTCCTGGTTTCCCGGGAGTCTGTACCCTGTACCACCAGTCTTACTTGGCCAGACTCTCCTCCAGTCAGTCTCAGGGCAGGATGTGTGACCGGACAGAGGCCAGCCTGACTTTTTTAAATTAACATCTTCCCTTTCTCCAACCCCCAGCCGTCACCTTCTAGGGAAACCTCAAGACTTCCTCCCTTTGCCTCCCCGAGTCCTGGGGAGAAACGTCTGGTTAGAGCAGTGGGAGAAAAGCAAGGGGGAAGTGGGGTGGGGGGGACTGCTGCTGAGGGGAAAGGTCTGGCCTGGGCCAGATAAGCCTGGAAGGATCCTTTGTTTGACCCCAACCGCCACTGCCATTGTTGACACACTTGGGAACCTTTCCTGAAGGTCCCGATTGTCCGACAGCTCCCCTTCCCCCACTTCCTATGGGCTTGGGTGGAGTGGGGGTGTCTGGGCTCTGCGGGTGGGGGGGTGCTTACAGACAGTTTTGCAGTTAGGCTGCTGTCTTAATGCAGAGGTGGAAGCCACCCGCTCCAGGGGCTGGCAGCCAGATCTCTTAGAGAGACGTTCCCACACTGTCCCTCACTGTTGTGCCCGCAGCTGGCGGCAGGGATGGTGTGGCAGCTGAGGGTTCACAGGCCCTGGTTCCTTCCCTCCTGTAGTCTGGCATCTTTTGCATATGTACCTCTTCTCAGAAGGTGTTCACGAAGGGTGTGGCTTCCAAGTTGTAGGCATTCTCTCTGCTTTTCTTTCTGCAACTAGGAGCATCAGCTTCCCTGAGAGCATTCCTGTCTTCCCCCAGAGAGGGGAGCAGTCAGTAGGCCCAGATGAAAGGCAGCATCCTGCTTGGTACCCTGAGATGGCCAGCCCCACCCTCCACGTCCCCACATGGTCCCCTTAGGTCTCGTGGGGAGACCTCTGCTCTGGTCTTCAGACACACCCAGCCGGCACAGAACACAGAACAGATGTGTTTCAGTATCACTTTAATTACATTATTTACACACAGCATGTTTTATTCAGAAAAACAAAACAAAAAATCCACCCCATCTTCCTATCTCTGGAAAGTTCTATTTCCAACCGTCATTGAAATCAGGATCCCTTTTCACCCTTCTGGAAAAAGAAAAAAAAAAAAAAAACCCAAGGACCTGGGTCACCTGCAGAAAAGAGTCTGCTGGGAGACTGAGGCCACAGCTCAACCCAGGAGTCAGGGAGAGGCGGGAGGAGGCCCTTGAGACAGAGGTGAAGGCCAGAACCTAGCCTCAGGGCAAAAAGCTTCCTTCGAAGCTCACGGGTCAAGAGGCCTGGCTCAGAGATCTGGTCCCATGGTCCTGTCCACTCTGACCCACTGGCAGAGACAGCAGCCCCAGCAGAGGCTCTCTGTGGCCCTGCAGAGACCGGGACCAAGCTGTGTGTCCGCACCCCTCTGCCCTTTGAGTGGGAACCCGTGTGTCCACATGTATCCCTACCAGATCCTCCAAACACACAGACTCTGGACCTTGTTCTAAAACTTGGGAGTCTGGTTCCAGGCTCAGCCAGAAAAGCTGTACAGGCCTCGGTCTACAGAGGTGGTGGTGGGGGTGGGGGGTGGTTTACCTGTGGAGCTCGGGGAACTTAGAGAGCAAGAGGGGAGCTGGTGAGCAAACGCTCAGGGCCTCAGAGCGGGGAATAACGGAGATGGGTTAAGACGGCATGATTTTCTGGCTGTATCATTACAAAGGGGCAAGTGAGAGGGATTGCTGTGGTGTTCCTGAAGTAGAGAAAGAAAAATACAAGGAAGAAACAGGAAAAGGTAACACCTCTTGGGATGAAATCACAGTCCAGAAAAGCCCCTGCTTTCCCCTGGGAGTTCCTATAATGAGGCAGAGAGGAGGGGGAGGAAAGGAGCCCCTGCGTGGAAGCTGCAAGACCATCTCCCCGCCCCTGCCCCCCGCCCACCCGAGGAGCTTCTCAGCATCTTGGCTGTATGCATCACAGCTTTCCTCAGATATAGCCCAGCAGTGGGTGCAGGGAGCTGAATGCGTTGAGGGCAGGAGGACCCCTTGCCCTGGTACAGGGCGGGGCTCCGGGGACGGCTTCCGTGGGTGTGTGCGCTGGGAAAGGGGGGACGGTGAGGGGGCGCCGCTCCAGCGCAGAGGCCGCATGCGCTCAGACCCAGGGAGGGGCTCCTTCCCCGGATCCCTCTCAGCCTCGCCCCTCCCCAGCCACGTCACAGTTCGGTATCAGCCACCACACGTTGTCTCGCTGAATGGCCGTTTCTGGAGGTGGCCTGGCCGGTGCCATTCTCCTGAGCCCCTCGATTCACAATGGCCTTTCCCTGAGCCTCGGGGGAGGCCTCAGGGCCTGAGCTATAGCCCTGGCCTCCACCGTTCTCCACGTAATAAGGGTCTTCGCCCTGGATGGTGTATAAATAAAGGAGCATTATCTCGTAAGCATGGGAGCCAGATGAGGGGGAGGGGGGAGGCAGAGGAGGGGGAGGGGGCTGCAGCTGCGTGTGCAGACTCCTTTCTTCCTGAAGAGCGCTCAGGGTTCCAGCTCCTAGAGGAGAAAGGACAGAGGAGAGGCGCCCACAGTGCCACGGCAGTTCGAGAGCCAACTCGCGCCAGGAACTGGGCCGTCCCCAGAGGAGGCCAGGGGCCAACAGCCAAACCCTCCTCTAGACCACTTCAAGAGTCGAGTTTCCTTCCACATGTCCCCTTCTTGTGAGACACTGGGTACCCATGGGCCTTTAATATGCTTGCAAAGAAATGGCTGCTTTAGCTGTTCTGGTTTGTACCCAGCTAAACTATCCCAGGGAAAACAAAAAATAGATGACACAAACCATCTGTTACCATGTGGGGGCAGGGTCCCAGTTCACGCCCCCCTCCCCAGTCTACTATATATTGTTCTGACTCGTCCACAGATACAGTAACGTCCATGCACACACATTCCTGTGTGAGGGCACAGAAGTACCTCTTCCGGTATTTCTCCTCCCCTTGCATAACATTCATGGACCTCCCCAGGAGACCTAGCTTCATCATTTGCTTTGCCCTGGAGCCCAGAACTGACCAGCCTTTCTCCCGTTGGGCTCCAGCTGCGGCGGTTCATCAGGAAATAGCACGTGGTGATCAAGATGGCCAGCAGGATCCCCGAGGTGACCAGTGCAATCAAGGTCTTCCGGGAATAGCTCTGGTGGCTGCTGACAGCTTCTTCAGAGATTTCCTGGATGCCCATCTTGAAGAGAAGCCATAGAAAAGTGAGCCTTCCACTTGCGGAAGGTGGGTTCTAGAAGAGGAGCCCAGCCCATGCTAGACGCCTCTGTGTGACTCAACACTGAATACACCCAAGAAGACATAGACCTCGGGGATTTTCTGAACAGGACTTAAGACTGGTATCTCTTCATTAAGCTGAACTGTAAAATTTTGTTTCAAAGATAGAAGGGCAAAGACCGTTGGAGAAGGGTGGGGAGGTAGGAAGGGTAGGTAGGTACTTTCTCCCCTGAGACCCCTCATCTCTGCAAACTTACCTCTCTCAGGTCAGACCGGTGCTCTTCCAGAAGTTTGATCTTGCTGGAAATTTCTAGAATGACAAATGGAGTTTGCTGCATCTAGAAGCTGGAACAGCTCGTCCTGCACTGTTCTAGAAGAGGCTCTGACAGTGAGGGTAGATCTCAGGAGGGTCTTTCCCAGCCTCAGCATGGCCCTGCTCCCCGGCACCTGTGTCCTCTGAGCTGCGATGCCTGGTTTCTACCCAGCATCCTCTAACCCCAGCCCGTCTCCCCCTCTAGACCTCAGCACAGACCTGTCCCTTACCTGTCCTGTTGGTCAGGACCAGCAGCAGGCACTGAGGCCTCACCTCAGACTGGGCCAGGAGCAAGGAGCACACCTCGGCCTGTTTCTTCTGACACAGGAATCCGGTCAGTTTCTCTTCATTGTTCTTCTTAAACTCCTCCTGGGACAACAGAGAAAAGTGGTGAGCAGGACATGAGGTCGCTGGTATCCTCTGCACTGTATCCGGAGTCTCAGGCAATGATTCAGATTAAAGTCCCACTGTTACCCTCAAAACAAAAAGAATCCTTTTTTCCCCCTAAAATTCCAAGTGAAAAAAAAATCTTGCAAACTTCATATGTGCAAAAACACAATAAGGAAAAAAAAAAAAAAAAACTCCAAAATTTTCCAAGATCAAAAGGTGGTCTTAGCTGTCACTCTATGATGTCAGAGAACAAATTTAGGAACCATTACCTTATTGAAGGATTGCCCATGTAAACCTACACTATCCAAATTAAGTTCTAAAGAAATCACCAATAACACAAAATATTAACAGTGCAATACAAATGAAGATAAAACCCTCTGTTTCAAGGCTATAAGAGGCCCAGATATTGAAGGAAAAGCCAAGGGAGATGAGGAGTAGAGAAGAAATTTATGACTATAGATGCAACGGGATCCTCATCCCTTCCCTCTTAGTCTCCAAGGGGTCTCACAGACAGCATGGCTCAAATTCAAGTGGGGCTCCTGTCTAGTTTTCCATTCCCTGTCCCCACTAGAGACACGGAATCCAGTTTCACATGAGGTGGACAGGTCGCTCCAGGTTGCTGACTGACTGGTCCGTGAGAGTCAGACGCTCAGACTCAGAAGACAGACTCTGACAATTCTTCAACAGTATAGCCTCAGGAAAGGGATGAATTAGAAGCCGTGGCTGTTCCCCCTCCTCGGTCTTCTAGGATTTATTCCAGCAGCCTCCGAAGGGAGTGGCCTGCTCTACCCAGAAAAAGAATCAAAACCAAGACACTCTCCTCTGTCCGGATGGCAGATGGCGGGGGAGGAAATGCCTGAGCAGCTCTGACAGCTTTCCTGTGAGGGGAAAACTGCTGGGGCGTGTGAGGGGCATCAGAGCTGAGCCTCCGTGGAGGAGAGAGCTTCCTGTTTGCAGAGCGGTGCTGCTCCGAGGGCAAGGCCACAGGGCCCTCCCAGCTTGGCAAGCAGCCTGGGTATTTTCCTATTGCTGTGGCCCAAGGCAGTAAAACCCAGGCTCCTTTGCTCCTGCACAAGGCAAGGTCAAGATTGGCCTCACGTCCCAGCTTTATTCTGCCAGCTGGAATTCGAGGCTTTGGGGAGGCCAGACAGCAGGGCGAGCTAACCTCTGGATCACAGAAGAGAGGAATCCAGCGGGAACCTTAGAAGGGCCCCAAGAGCCAAGGTTACAGAGAGATGAGTCCTCAGGCCATGGCTCCTTCTTCCTTGGGAGAAGGACAGATGAGGCAGGTCTCTAGGGAAGTCCCAGGATAGGAGCTCCTCACAATAGCATTTGCTGTGGGGAGTCTGGGCACCACACTGGGTGTGGTCAGCAGTCTCCTTCTTCTCTGGGCTCGTGTCCCTTCGGACTTGCCTTGCTGCCCCGTGAGCAGCTTCTGGAGGAGGAAGAGGGAAGTCCCTGCCTGGATGACTCTGGGCTTGTAAGGTATCTCTGGCTGACATGTGTCTCGTTCCCGAGAGAGGCAGGGGGACGGGGCACAATCGAAACAAGCCGAACAAGGAGGCACCTCCTCCGTGTGCTGAGTCCTAAGAAGCTCCGCCTCGATCAGACTCAGCTGTTCTGATGGTGATCAGGACTGCGTGAATCCCTCTGTGCGTGCGTCGTGTGTGGTGTGTGTATGTGGAGCGGGGCTAGCAATGAATTCCACGTGGTCGGAGCTGTTGGTATGTCCACATGGCCATGAAGACAGACACGGCTTCCTGTGTCTCAGGCACTGGTCCTAAGTGCTTTCTGCACATTGACTCACTTAGGTTTCACACAACTCTATGAGATGGACACTGTTACTCTCCCCATTTTATAGATGAAGAAACTGAGGCACAAAGAGACTTCAGAGTTGAAAGAGTCACATGGTAAGAACCCTAAGAGAGGCACAATGGTACCGTGGGCATGTACAGGAGAGCAAGCACATGCCTGCTTCGGGGTTATCAGAAACATCTCGAAATAGGCCTCACAGAATGGACAGAATGTATGCAGGAGAAGCTGGGGAAGGGCCTCAGGAGTGCAGGTGCCACCCTGAGGAAGCGCAGGCGTGCATGAGCCTGCAGCCTTCACAGAACGGGTTGCCCCAGGAATGAAGCACATGGCCTTTCCCCTTGGAATTTCATCCTTCAAGATTCGATTCCACCTCCCCTCCTCCAAGAAGCCAGTCCCTGTCTTCCAGCAGACTGGGTATCTGTCCTTGCTCTGCTATTTACTAGATTCTTTGCAAGTCATACAGCTCATCTGAGTGTGAGGTTCCTCAGCTGAAGACTCAGTAGGGGTGGTGACTGAAGAGCTGCTCTGTGAAGAGTGTCTGACAAGGTGCTTGGAACCAAGTGGGCACGGGATAAACGGCAGCTGTTCTGAAGCAACACCTCCTAGAACATATCGTCTAGAATCCGCACGTCGATGTTTAATCACATTCTGCCTTACTGCTATTATCATTTTTCTGTGACTAGATTGTAAGGCCTCTCAGTTGGGGGCGGGGAGGGGGATGTGGGTGGACATTAAATAATTTTGAACCCAGACTGCACAAAGCATAGCACCAGAAAAACAAGAACTCGGTGAACTCTTGTTCATCTTAACGTCCCAAGTGGTTTGACTTCCACACGGGGGCCCTCCGCCCCTTGCTTAGTTTCTTGGACTCGATTCAGGGGAATAACAGTGGCCAGCCAGCCTCCCTCCTACTCTGGAATCCAGCAGCATCAGTGAATTGTGTCTGAGCCTGGACAGAAGCAGGTGGATCCTGAACAAAGCACAATGCGCCTCCGGACGCTTGAAATAAACATCCTCCCCCAAGAGAGGCTGCAGGCAGGCATCATGGGACAGTGGGCAGGAGGAAGCCACAGCCTCACCATGTTGTTCGTGGGAATCAGACTGGTGGACCATCAGCTAGCACATGGTATTTTATAAAAACATTATCATCATCATAATAAAACCACCTAAGTTTTCTAAAGCAGCATTCTCAAACTTTGCAAAGACTCTCAGCATGTTAAAGAAGCACATTAAATATTGGAGTTGGGGGAGAGAGGGACAGGTATTTTTCTCAACTTTAAGATATTACTCAATCTTAAAACTCTAGAATCAGTCACCTCTCTCTCTCCCTTCCTCCCCCTCTCTCAGTATTTTATTGACTTTGGTGTAAGCTTGACAATGCAGCTAAAATCCCTCTTTTCATATAGAGACTGGAATAATTAAAGGACAAGTCACACAGGTGGGCAGCTGACCAAAAGTCAGGGTGTCCCCGATCTCAGGTTCTTTCCAGAAGACACTCTGTCTTCATCAGTCCCCCATCTGCAACTTACTTTTTCTGCATGGAAACTGACCTGTAGTGTTTGAGTGGAGGGCAAGGAAGACATGGGCTGGGGGACATTACCTGGAGGCAGCCTGCCCAGTGAAGTAAGTGGGACAGTACAGGGGGGTGTGAGCTAGCTGAGCAAGTACCACCTCTGCTTATAAACATAGGTGGTTCTGAAGAAAGGCAGTTCCGAAAGACAAATTGGAGGGCGCAAGACTTGAATAGAGATTTCTCCAGAGAAGATACACAAACGGTTAGTAAGCACATGAAAGAAAACCCAGCATCGTTAATCATTAGGAAATGGCAATCAGAGGCACCTCGCATCCAATCACACGGCCGCTATCAAAAAACAGAAAATAATGAGTGCTGGTGAGGATGAGGAGAAACTGGAACGTCTGTGTCCCATTGGTGAGAACGTAAGGTGGTGCAGCTATTATGGAAAACAGTATGGTGATTCCTCAAAATTTTAAAAATAGAGTTACCATATGATCCAGCAATTCCATTTCTGGATATCTACCAAAAGAAATAAGAGTGTTGAGATATCTGAGCAAACATGTTCATAACAGCATTATTAACCATAAGCCAAAAGGGGGAAGCGACGCAAGTGTTCATAGGTGAATGAATGAGTAAAATTGGACATGAACATACAATGGAATATTATTCAGCCTTAAAAAAGAAAATTCTGACACATGCTACACCATGGATGAGCCTTGAGGACATTAGACTAAGTGATTATGTATCAGTCACAAAAAGATAAATACTACATGATTCCACTCATATGGGGTACCTAGAATAACAAAGTTCTTAGAGATAGAAAGAACAGTGGTTATCGGGGAGAAGGAAGAGGCGGGGATAGAGGGAAGTTGTTTAATGGGTGGAGAGTTTCAGTTCTGGAAGATGAAATGAGTTCCTAACATTGATCATACAACAGGGTGAATGTACGCAACAGTACTGAACTGCACACTTAAAATGGTAAATTTCATGTTATGTATATTTTACCACCATTAAAATGACTCCTTGGTAGATTCCCCTGGATCAATAGATATGAAATAAGAGAATAAGGGCTTCCCTGGCAGCTCAGCTGGTAAAGAAGACGGTAAAGAGTCTATCTGCAATGTGGGAGACCTAGGTTCGATCCCTGGCTGGGGAAGATCCCCTGAAGAGGGGAATGGCAACCCACTCCAGTATTCTTGCCTGGAAAATCCCATGGATGGAGGAGCCTGGCAAGCCCCAGTCCATGGGGCCGCAAAGAGTCGGACAGGACTGAGCAACTCACACACGCATAAGAGAATAAAGTAAGCTTACATTCTGAAACCATGTGGGAAATCACAACCACCAAGAAGTAAATTAACCTGAGGTTGCAGCACAGAGAATGAACATCAGGTGTGGGTGACACGTTCTGCTAATGAGGCTCCTGGGATGTAGTACCAGCTGCTTGACAAGAGTATGGGATTACCGTCCTCTGGCTGACATAGGTGACCGCTATCTAGAGGTGAAGCACAGGAGCAAAAGGAGAGTAGCTGGGATAGAAATGTCTACAGAACGCATGTACAGAAGACAGGCCCAGTGATCCCCATAGCAAGAGCCAGCAGACTGGATCCTTACTGTCTACCAGTGTAAAATGAGTGTCTGGAGAGCTGAGAACAATGCTTATTTCTGTTATGGGAGCATATTAGATGGAAGAGCATGACAGCATTACATAAGTACTCGAGGGTGTGATGTTAGGGGGACCCACGTCCTTCATGCTTCTCATTAGGCCTGAGTTTCCCCTCGATGAGAACCAGGGCCATAAGGCCCTCTGACGGCCAAGGTATGAAAGCAACCTAAGGAAAATTAGGAGGCACCGCACCACTGTCAGGGAGAGGCTGATTATCAGAGAAGCATGCAGTAGGACTCATGGAAAAGGAATCTGGGGAACAGGAGCTGTTGCCCAAAACTCTGGAAGAAGGATTGCTGACTGAGGGAAACAGGAGGCAATGCTGCCTGAGGGCTGGGGAAGAGGAAGCCCCCAGGAAGACAGGGATCAACAGAGGCGGAAGGAAAAGGAAAAAAAAAAACCCAAAACAGCACTGCATAGGTGCTGCTATGAGTTGATTCATCACGGGCAGCACAGAAGCCTTCTTTAGGATATTGGAGGAATTACTGTCTTTCTACATCCCCACTGGCAGATTCTCCCCGAATTACAGTAGAGTGCAGATCTTTTCAGCTGTGGCACAAAGTAGATTAGACAGTAAAGGCCTCAGAGAGAGAGAGAGACTGTAGCACAGTAAAAGCAGTTATTTCTGGAGTAGCAGTAAGTTTCTGGCACTTATCTGGTACGATGACCCTCGTTAAACGTGAACTTTGAAGAGCAGTGGACAGACATTTAGAATAAATCGTCTGCGATTAGCTCTAAATCGTTTGTACGAAGAATTAGTATTCTGGCACAGACCACCGCAACGCACAGGAAAATAAGTGCTCAGCCAAGATAATACAGAGAGAGAGAAGATGATCATTTTTCTTGGCTATAATTAGCAAACTGTTGGGCAAAAAAAAAAAAAAATGTTTTTTAAATGAGTAGAGTTGAAAATCAGCATCAGAAACACACAGAATCTTAACATGTACACACTGTATATTCATGCTTAACTGTTTTACAAGTTGCACTTAGCTATTCCCATTGCGTGAACCTATGTCTTCCAAATTTCTGTTGTTTTTTTAAAATTGTAAGTTAAATAATTTTCTTAGGTATTATTTTGGAAGACCTGTGAGTTAGAATGACCCAACTGATAATCACAAGATACCAACAGTCAAAATGGACAAAAATAAGTAACGTAACACCCTCTACAAACTACAGTATTTACCCAGACTCTTTCCAATACATGCATGTCACATGTCATATATATGTGGTTCCCTGAAATGGATTCGCAACTTGTAAGAACAGCTTTTTATCTGTAAGTAAATAGTACTCTTCCTATCATCCTTTCTTTCATCCAGGAAATTGTTACTGGCAGGAAACTGGATTTACTGAAACAAAGCAAGGAGATCTGCTATCATCATTAAACATTAATACAATACTGTACAGTTTGCCATGGAATAAGACATGAAACTGAAAGAGGCATAACTACTAAAAAGAAAAACAAAACCAACATATTATAAGAAATGACAAGATGGTTTACCTTAAAAATGAAAAATAATCATTAAAAAAAATCTCCTGGAATTAATAAGCATGTTAAAGAAAACGGCTAGACCCAAGGTAAATATGATAAACTCAATGAACTTTCTAATATACAAGAAACAATCAACTGGACTATATCGTGGAAAATCTATATAATAAATCTTAAGAAATCCATAAAACCTATGGGAAAAAACATTTTAAAAATTAAAAAAATAAAAAGACACAGAACAATACCAGAGGAAAATCAGAAAAAAATGGTGAGGTTTTAGAGCGGTTCCAATTAAAATTTTAATGGTTTTGTGGGTTTTTACTTGTTGTTTCTAAAATTTTTCTAAAAACAGATGAAAAATGCCTTATACACAGGTCTTTGTATAGCAAAGATCCGCTTGGCTAGATATTGAAAGTGTTGATGTATAAAAGTGTAAGGGCTTCCCTGGTAGCTCAGCTGGTAAAGAATCCACCTCCAGTGCAGGAGACCCCGGTCCAATTCCTGGGTCGGGAAGCTGCCCTGGAGAAGGGATAGGCTACCTACTCCAGTATTTTTGGGCTTCCCTGCTGGTTCAGGCAGTAAAGAATCCTGCAATGTGGGAGACCTGGGTTCGATCCCTGGGTTGGGAAGATCCCCTGAAGAAGGGTATGCAACCCACTGCAGTATTCTTGCCTGGAGAATCCCCATGAACAGAGGAGCCTGGCGGGCTACAGTCCATGGGGTCGCAAAGAGTCGGACATGACTGAGCAACTAAGCGCAGCACAGGGCACATAAAAACTGAGTACAAACTAAAGGAAGAATTCCAGTCAATAAAGGAGAGTCATTGACTAAATAATGCTAGGGGAACTGGTTATACGGAGAATGAAGCATTACAGCAAAAAATTCTCTCTATATTAAAGAGCTATATGAAAATAATAATAAATTGATTTTTTAGGTGACTAGTTTATATTTCCTGAAGGACTTTCTTAACATAAAAGCAAACCTAAATCGGACTATATATTGTAATATGCATGTGTGTGTGCTCAGTCATATCTAACTATTTGCAACCCTATGGACTGTAGCCTACCAGGCTCCTCTGTCCATGGGATTTTCCAGACAAGAATACTGGAGTGGGCTGCCATTTTCTCCTCCAGGGGAATCTTCCCAACTCAGGGATGGAACCCATGTCACCTGCATGGGCAAGCAGATTCTTAACCACTGAGTCACCTGAGAAGCCTATATAGTACAATAGAGGAGGGGGGAAGGTAAATTTAAATAAAATCACCTTTGCCTTCTTTGTCCACCAGATGGGGCCTCTCACTCCCTAAATCTAAAGCTCAATATTCAAAGCAGCCTGTCCATGTTAAACTGCCCCTGCCTCCACCCAACTCGGTCCTTCCAAGACTCACCTTAAGGAGGTTCAGAAGTAATTTCGGGAGGAGAGGGAGGGGGGCGGAATGGGCAGAGAGGTTTGACTTACACAGCTGGAGGTCTCATTTAGCTTCAGGCAGATGCTGTGGGCCAATTTCACTTCTTTGACTCTGGAACATTTTATTTCACTCTGTATTAAAAAAAAAAAAGTAAATAAGTCAGCATCATTTCTTCCCCACCTCTTCTCTGGTTTGATTTCTATGACATAGTTTTTAAAGAGGCTTTAAAAAAAGGAAATTTAAACATGTTGTTAGGAGACTAGAAAGTTATAACACATACTCTTCCTTCACCTCACTTCTTAACACATCGGATAGTCAAAACTTTAGTTACTAGCCTGGGCTTGCAGGCAAGTAGCTATCTGCAATCTTGGTAAACACTGGCTTGGATGCTGCTGAAATGGAAGAGGGTAGGATCTTTCCCCTTGGAGCTGTTTTCCCTCCAGCGAGTTACGCACTTGCAGGGGAGCAGATAGTGAGGTGGCCAGGCAGACTCTGGGGACGCTCATTTTCCTCCTGGGCCCTGGGACTCTCCAGATTTCTATTCTGGCTCCCTTAAAAACAGAAACCAGGTCTCCCATGCCTGCTGACAGGCTCCACGCCCTCATATTTTCTACTCTTCCTGCTGAAAGCTGTTGATAGTCACTAGTCCCAAGACTGAACGAGGCAGATTGAGCTCAACACCCCTAGTCTTCTTAGCTCCTCACTGCCTCTCTACACCTGGCATACCACCAAACCCTCTCGCAGAAAGGAAATAGTATTCACCCTAAACATTTTGGGGAAAGCAGCACCATTAAGTGCAAGATAGTTTCCAAATATGCCCAAAGGCGAGTGGTACCTTGGTCCATGACTAGACCAAGGGGTGTAAGAAAGAACCACCAAGGATTGGATGGATTTCTGAGAATCCTCTTCACTCTCTACTCTCTAGAAACATTATACCCATGGCACAGATCGGTCTTGCCACCAAACCCTACCCTTCTCCTCCCCTTTCAGCAATATTTAAGCTGCATAATTCTCATGTGAACTCCTACATGATCAAAATTCATTGGTTTGGATAAGCAGAGGGGAAGGGGAAGGGAGAGAGCTTGCATACATATGAAGTAAGGCGGTAGGTAATCTGTCATTTTTAGCCCAACTCACCCACCTTGAGGATGCTTTGGGTAGGAGAAAATGATGGAGAGGTAATAATGGAAGGAGTCACAGGGCTGGTACTATTGTACAGGGAATCCGAAATATTTCCAGGAAAAGTGCTGGGCTGCAGAGTCGCCTCTGAAGTCGCAAAGCTGATGAGGGTAGAAGACACCGTGGTGGCTAAAGAGGTCTGTGACTGGACAGAAGAGTTCACGGCCCCAGAGGCTGGGAGGGTCTCAGAGGTAGACGTGAAACTGTCTGTAGACGCTGGAACTGACCAATACACAAGTGTGAACACGTGCACAATGGCATAAACACACAGACACGCACACACACACACACACACACATCTCAGTTCATTCACATAGGCTCGGACTTCAACCCAGAAAAGGGAATCTGGGGAGTTAAAAGTTACTTCATGTCCTAACCCTTGGCAACTCATTTCCAGCCAGCTGTTGAAACCAGAGCTATAATCTAGAATGTGTTAGAAATGCCCTCCAAGACGCTGAAACTGAACGCTGAAACTGGTACCTTAGAGACACCAAAGACCCCCAATTTGTACATGGTTTGCTTTACTTAGAAAAGATCATAGATTCTTCTTTTCTCACTAAGCTGGACTCAGGAGTACAAGGAGAGTTACTGATCAGAACGAGCAGCCCAGACATTGACTGGAGAAAGCTGTCACTACAGGAAGAATTGTCTAGAACATACTTCAGGGTTCCCTAAGCATGATACTCAAGCCATTATTAAAAGGAGCCTGTATGTTTCCATCTGTGGGGGAACATGGAGGACAGAGGTGGTTTGCAAATATCCTAATGCTTTACCCAAGTGCCAGCAGCATCCTTCTGGGGTGAGATGAGAAATCTTTACCTAAGGTGACTGCTGTGGTCCCATTGCTGTCCTGAGAGACATTGTAGAGGCTGGTGCTTCTAAAAGTACTTGAGTTCATGCTTCTCCAGTCGGACGTAGTTGTAGGGATAGGTGAAGATATTTCTGGGCTGGCTGACACTGTGGCAGTAGTAGCTATGGGTGTCTGTGTGAATTCCATAGAAGCTATAGGGAAACAAAGAAGCAATATCAGAGCGCAGATCATCCTGAAGCCTCATGGCATCACCTGATTCAGTTTCTTGACATTAGGGAGAATCCACCTAGAACGTCCCCTGGTAACAGAGCAGAACAACGACACCCTCCTGGACAGTTGACTAATTTCCCACTAGATTTTTTCCCAAGGAAACAGAGAAAGAAAAGTTTGCATGCCCAAACATCTGTAGTATTATTTATAGGACGGAAAAGTTGCAAGCAACTAAATGAATTACAATAGGGTAAATGTTATATGCACTCAGCATACCATAATCACTACAAACAAAAATATGCCACAATTATAGCAGCATGAGAATATGAGGCAATGCTCATAATAGGCTAAGTAAAATATAAAAATTTCAAATTACACCTGAATAAGTATTGCCAAGATCTAAAATGTGGGAAAAGATGCGCTTCTATTTCCTTTTGAATGTATCCGTCTCTCCATTCAATTTATTAACTTGGAATACCCACTAGATTCACACCATCTCTATGCAATCCTTTAAAAAAATCTTTTTTCCTTTGTAGATTGCCCCATTACCCAAATCCTTTCATTCTCTCCCTCAGGGCCTTAAAACCTTTTTTTTTTTTTTTAATTGAGGAACTGTGGCTCACAAGCCCAAGATTCCTTTTGGGAAGCTCTGACCTAGGAATCTAGCTGATGGACTAGAGAGCATATGACTTGGTTTCTCATCAAATGCCATGGGGACAGATAGCTGGGTTCTGGTTCTGCCAAGAATTTGATCATTTAATGTGTGTGTGTATTAATTTTTAAATGAGGGTCTTTTATTATTTGGATTGTTGGGGAAATCAACAAGATAACAAATGCTATAGTATAATGTTTCTAGAAGTAGTTATTCTCTGAAACTTTTCCTGCAGGTTCTTAACCCTCCCACATTCCCTGTGGTGCCCAGCAGTGCCATCCTTAGGTCCAGGAAGGAAAAGCTACCTGTATGGACCCTGTGCTTAAGAGCCTACACACTGTTCCTTCTCCTGCCCTCCCTGTTCCCAAAATGTGAGGAGTCCATGGGGCCAACAGAGGGCTACACTCTCTTCTGGATCATGTGTTGGGACCAGAAGTCCTAGAACTTCTTGCCCAAATGGCTCTTTGCTTACTGGAGGATCTGCATGGGTCTCTTCTCCATCCTTCCAAGGGTGAACTGCAGCTCCAGGGAATATTCTCCAAGCTCAAGGGTGGCCAGTGTGCAGGGAAAAGGTGAGAGCTCAAGCGTGTGGGTGGGGTGTCCCTTGCCTGCACGCAGGGTCCCTTACAGTGTGGACCAGAGCCTTGGGTAAGAGGAAGAGAAGAGGGTGGGCAAAGGCCGAGGACCATCTCTTCCTGCTAAGCCCCACTGTGACACTGAACCCCAAGGCTCTGAGAGTCTTAAATTCAAATCTGGCCTTCCAGGTGGCCATGAAGGTACATTTTTAAGACAGGAGATATTTTATTTACCAGTTAGTTGGCCTGATTTATAACTTGAAGTATTCAGACATATAATATATGGGATATGGGCCTCTAATATATTCTTGGCTTGAGCCCTAGAAACAATTAGAGGTAGACTTGGCATCCAGAGCTCACACCCAGCAATACTACCCTCAAGGAAAGGCCCCCCGGGGTCCCAGGGCACCCTAAAGCTTGTCTCTAACTTTTTCTGATTGAGATCTGAGTCTGTGCTTTTCAGAGGTTTCCAGGTAAATGCAGTGCAGAAGAACACCTCTTCTTTTCCACAGCCTCAAGGCAGCAGTGAGGTAATGGTTTCAAGGCAATGAATTTTCCCCCAAAGGTGGTGTCAAGTCTCACTCTCCGTCATCCACCTCTCTTCCCAGCCTGCTGCAGGCAGGCTGGTACTCCTGCTGAGTACAAAGCACCTATCTGAAAATGATGGGGCAAAAGAGGAGGAGAACACGTGGTATTACTATTTCCATTTCAGAGATAAGAACCTGGATCACTGAGGTTTCAGCCAAGGGGGAACACTGTCATTAATGCAGGGCAAGGAGCCATGGGACGTCCGAGGTTTAGCTGACCCTTGAGTAGAAGCAGCAAGAGGGTCAGGGGGTCCAAACTGCTAAGGATCAGGATGCATCTTCCACACTTCGGGGAGAAAAATCTGGGCTTCTGGCTGGCTGGCACTGGGGGTGGGAGGAATGAATCTCTCAAAATAAAATAGATGGGGAAGCAGACCTAGTGGTTTTGTTCTTAAATCAGTCCCTCTCGTCCTCTGTCATCCCCTTCTGCTGCTGCTTTCTATCTTTCCCAGGGGACCATAGAGGAGGGGACAGTTGGATGCCATCCCCAACTCAATGGACATGAGTTTGAGCAAGCTCCGGGAGACGGTGAAGGACAGGGAAGCCTGGCGTGCTGCAGTCCATGGGGTCGCAAAGAGTCGGCCACGACTGAGCAACTGAACAAGTGCCTCTCAGCAATCTGACCCGAAGGTCTAAGTTCAGTGCAGGGGGAAGGTGGTGGGAACATTTGGACACCGAACTGAAGGACCATCCCCCAAGGTTACCATTCTAAAGCACCACTGGCGTTCCCCCTCGACATCCTTCCTGCCCACCCTGTTTTTCTTCTTCCCTCCAGGACACCGATTCTTGGGAATCCCATCTGGCCCGGCCTGGCCCAGCCCTCTCCTCTCCCCAACAAAATCTGGGCCTGGCTGAGGTTACGTCATGCTTTTGAACCCCTCCCCCGGGGCCTCCTTCACCCAGACAAACAGTTTTGAACTTTTCCAGATGTGAAGAGAGACCCACTGCCCATTCTGAGCGCAGAGGTGGCTGTTCCAGAGGAGTGAGGCAACCCTGTACCCCGGCCAGCTCCTGAGCCACCGGGGTCAGGCTCCTGGCTGGGGCTGCCTCCTCCCACACCACCCCCCCCCCGCACCGCCCCTCTACTAAGAACGGATGAACAGGTTGCAGGATCTGTCTGCAAATGGGGAGGAACCCCAACCACAGATTCACATCCCCAAGCATAGGCGGAGTGGGGAAGCCCATGAGACCCTTGAGAGACAGGACAAAGAGGGAAGGCAGGAAGGCAAGGCTGAGCAATGGGGTATGTACAAGCTGGTGCGGGGCAAGGCGACACCTTGGCAGAGCCCTGGGGGCCTATCCTGACCTAGGCACTGCGCCTGGAGACTGTCAGTGAGGAGCGCTCTTGTTTTCACAGCCTCTAGGGCTCCCTCTCTAGTGCTCCCATGAAGAGATGGGTCTTGGAGGAATGCAATGAAAAGAATCAAGACGACCACAGGTCTGCGTTTATCCTGTCTTCCCCCACGTGCTGATGGCGTTAGACCATCCAAGGCGGATCTTTCTTTATCTGAGCTTCTCATCTCCAACTGTGTATGGAACTCATAGCAGCCTCTCAGCCAGATCCAAGAGATGGTCAATGAAGCCTCCACCTTGTCCCACTCTAGAAACTGGAGGAACGGCCCTTACCCCCAACCCAACAGAGCATTATGCCACAAGTTAAACATGAAAGAACGCCTATCTTCTGCTGTTCACCTCTCAATCCATCTGTATTAACTGTGTCTCCTGAAGCACACTATTTGCCCCTACCCACCCTACTTGATCTCAGCCCATGAACTCGGGATAAAAGGAGACAAGGGATCGGGCAGTTAGAGACATGAGGACTCCAAGAAGCCAAAGAGATGTCATAAAATTCATGTTGTAAACGTCATGCATTTAACTTACAGGTACTTATTTCAGAGGCAATTACTCTTGTTTGACACAGAATTCTAACAAACATCTTCATCTGCTATCCTAGTCAAAGCTAAAAATTAGAGACTACTAGAGGCAAACAACGAGGCAAAGCAACAGCTGAAAATGAATAAACAGCAATAAATTAAAACCAGACATGAGTATTAAAACCCACACTAGTCTGGAACCATTTGTGGTCAGAGTAAATAAAAAATACACACTTTCATAAGTATTCACACTCAGTGGACATGAATCTGAGCAAACTCCAGGAGACAGTGAAGGACAGGCAAGCCTGGCATGCTGCAGTCCATGGGGTTGCAGAGTCAGACATGAATTATGGACTGAAGAACAACAAGAATTAACAATGGCACTGAGTTGCACCATAACCAAATTATTTTCCTGATACATCTAAGACTGAAGGTTAAAGCCCTTTTTTCCCCTAATACACCGAGAAAGCAGAAACATATGTAATAGGTTTTTAAAAGATTTATACCTACAATTAATATATTGAAAATTCTTTTAAACTTTAAAGGGTGTTTACAAATCTTCAGAGATCCAGAAAGCTCTGCTACCTAAATTACTAAATTCCTGTACTTTAAGAGATGTTTTTTCCCCATTATTTGGTCTTGTTTTTCACAGCCCTCTGAGTTGTAGTGGTGCCGTTTTTTCTTTTTTGCTGGTTCTGTTTTCTCATCTCCTAGGCAGTCAGCCCCATCCTGCCCACCCTTTCGGGTTCTAGCACCCGGCCTGAGAGCAGTTTCCTGGAGATCTGGGATATCTTAGATGCAGGGCTGGGAAGAAGGAGCAAGCTGGCCTCTGCCGGGAGCCCACCGCCTGTGTTGATGGCTGATGAGCAGACAGGAGAGTCCCAGGACAGAGCGCTCAGACTCTGTGATTGGACTGTGTTAAAGGTTCCTCTACCAAGTTCTAGCTTCATGACCATAGGAAGCTTCTTCCCCTTTCTATACCTTATCTGTAAAATGGAGATAAAAATAGCCCCTTCCTCCTTGCTCTTTGGAGGAATAAAGGAGATAGGGGGTGTAAAGCAGTTGCCTATCTGTTAAGTGCTCCAGAGACAGTGATTATCTTTAGGGCAAAGGACAGGTCCCTTTTCTCCTGCTTCTAGGAGACGTTAAGACATGTATCTGCATGACTTATCTGGCAGAAGATCATATACACTGTTTCCTGAATGTAGGTCTTGTCACCTCAGTTACATCGCAGATTTCCTGAGTGCTGGAACCCTCTCTTAGACTTGTTTATTTTTAACTCAAGGCGCTGAACACAATCCCTTCTGAGTTCACAATAGGCGTTTGCATTGAATGGCAACTGCATCAGGCGTGTTCACACTGACCACTTCTCTGTATTGATAGAACCACCTCACTCAGTGCTATAAGAGGAAATTAATTTAATTAAGGGAATGCCCTTGAGAGGATAATCAGAATTAGGAAAGTTCTAGAGACTAAGTCATATGGCTGAGGGCTTAGTGTTGTTTCATCTAGATGGATGGTTGGTGCTTGGTGCTGGTGGACCAAATCTCATCCATGGGTTGTGTGTTGTTTGGCCAGTGAGCTGAGAATGGCTTCTACAGGTTTAGAGTGCTGTAAAGAAAAACAATGCAGAATATGTGTCAGAGACCACATATGGACTCCAGAGCCTGAGATATTTACTATCTGGCCCTTTACAGGAAAAAAAAAAAAAAAAAAATTCACTGATCTTTGATCCAGACAGGAAGAATTTGAGGAGAGAGAATAAACAATCTTCTTCAAGATTCATTTCACTTATTCATTCATTCTTAATTTTCCAAAGCACCAGTGAGGTGCAGAGGACCAGACTCAGCACTGTGGGGAGCACAAATTAACACCTTTCTACTGTTACCTGTTAGTGTCACTAGAATTTAAATAAATCCCTGTCCTCAAGGAATTTGTAATCTCGTGGGGCAGACTAGAAAGGTTGTTAAGGATTGTCCTGAAGAAAGATCAGATTTAATCCTATGAGAGTTCAAGGAATAGAATTACAATCAATGACTAGAAGTTACAGAAAGGCTAATTCCACTGCAATACCAAAAAAAAAAAAAAAAGCTAATAATCATAAGATTTTTCTTTAATAGAATAAACGACTCTGGGAGATAACAAGGTACCCATGTTCCTGGGAGCTTTCAGGAAGCCTCCATGCTATGGGTCTTGGCGGGTTTGGGTCATGTGCGACTGGATCAAAGTTTTAGGCTGATGCCTTCCTATGTTACAGAGGCTAAGTTGAGGTGTGAGCATAAACCGAGAGTCTGTGGCCTGAGTGTTCCCAGGGTTCTGAGACTCCCCTTTTATATTCAAATAGCACATCTTGGACCCCATCCACTTCCTGGGGAACCCTAATATCGGGAGCTCTCTCAGTGGGCCTACGTTTCTCCCGGTCACCTCTTCCTCCACTTTCATCATTTCCAGGAACCTCTGTTTTATAGCTCTGTGCTCAGGCTGCAGGAGTTCTCGCTCTACACTGCTGTACCATGGGCTTGCCAAATACCCATTCCTTTACTCCCCCTACCCAGAGCAGCACTAACAGGGCTGCAAGGCCAGTGTGAACTGACTGGAGATTTAAGATCATGCAGGAAGATTACAGCACAACCCAGAAGAGACAGCAGCTAATCTTGAAATACCAGGCATTCCCATGCTAAACAGCCGGGCCACACCATCAGGAGTTTTCCCAGCCAGGTCTTCCCACCCTCCACTCACTACTGTTTCCTATTGCTCCAAGCGCTTCCCTCCTCTCTCTATGCTTTCCTGGGCTCGGAGTCCTTCAGCCTTTTGTCTCTTGGGTTCATCAAACACAAAGTTTCACTTTATTTTATCATGCTCAGCACTTCAACTTCCTGTCTGCCACTGCCCAGCAACGGTTTGTGCCAGGGTCCAGGTTTTCTCAACCAAAGACTCGTTAAGGCATTTTCTTAAACAATGGAGCGGGCTACCTAGAGATGGTGCTCTCCAGGAAGGTAGCAGGGGTGGATTCTTTGTGGGTTTTTTCCCCCTTAAATCAGGAGCAGACTTCCGAATGAAGCCAGAGGCCTTTTCCTTTATGTCCAAAGGGAAGTGATTCACTCTAGCAGGCTCCAGGGTGTATGTCCTGGGACACATGCCCTGGTATACATCCCTCCTCATTTCTACCACATTCTCCCAAGATGCATGCACCTTTCTCCTTAGCAAAGGTGAGGGCCCTTGAGACTAAAAAGTGTAGACACTGTGTTTTTATTTCTTAGCTGAGGAAGGAAGAGAGTGTTCTCATTAGGAAAGTCAAAGCCCAGAAAAATACTGAAATTCTGCCCTGGCAACTCTGAGCATTTTCTTTTGGAGGGTGGCGTTTTATTCCTTTTCCATACCTTCAGATTTTCAGTTTGCCACACTTGGGGCCATTTAGTGACATCCAGCAAAGTCACTGGGAGAGGGAGACCCAGGCACCCTCAGGGTGGAGCGCAGGCCTGCGCCCTCCTGCCCAAGGAGCTAAAGGAAATCGGGCAGCAAGGTGGTAAGAAGTGGAATTGTTGCTCCTTTTGATTTGCTTTAGTAAGAACGCTAGGCCTGAGTTTATTTGCTGCAGTGTGGTCCTTCTGGCCCTGAGCTTTGGAAGACAAAGACTCTTCCAAAGGAGATGAGAACTAGTGAGCACAGAGGCCCAGGAGGTGGAGCCAAAGGGATGAGAAAAAGTTGCCCAGGCTCCTTTTATCAGTCAAACAGGAATGCCTAGGGAAACCTGCGTTTGCAAAGGCAGTGCCAGCTGGGCCGGCCCTAGGAGGGGGAGCGCTGGGGACCACGGAATTAGTCAGAGGTCCCAAGGCTGTTCCGTCTTGGTCTCCATGTGGCAGTGAGTCAAGGGTGGAGTCTCTCCCCTCCGGAAAATATCTGATAAAATTCTTTTCCCTTTTCTTTTTCCCCCTTTTACACACAGCCCCAGACAGGATATGGGTGTGGGGTCAGCAGGCACGAAGGACGCAGAGGAAGAAGAGGAATGTGAAGGGGTGGGACACGCTGGACAAAGAGGAAAGACAGGCCTGGAGGGCTTGGAGGAAACAGATACCCTGGGCCTGACAAGTGGGTTTCCCTAATTACCTGCAAGGTTTCTCCTCCCAGCTGGAGGTGTGATTCTGGTCACACACACACTCAGGTCAGACCCCACCCTGCCTCTGGTCACCCCACAGAGTGACCCTGTCTCCAACGGAGAAAGTCCGCTCTGGTTCAAGCCCGGAACAGCTTCTCACGGGGACGGAAAACTGACCTTCCCAGAACAAAGCTCCGGGAGAGGAGAAAACTCCAGGCCTCCCTTCTGTGGGTGCCCTAAAGTTCACGGTAACCATACCACAGAATTTCTGCAATGTCCCTTCGTTAGCATTTCAGGTATACTCACTCATTTCATCTACCCCACAATATACCAGAAAATGACTCCTGGTATTAAATAAAAACAAACCCCAGAAAGCTCTTGGGGAAAGCATAAAGCTACAAACTGGCCTGAGCAGTGGGGCCAGACTGAGCGGAGGCACCCAGGCCCCACTGCTCATCCCCAAAGCGGACACGCGGAAATTCTCTGCGTGTCTGCCCAGGGTTCTGCAGAGGTTAAATCACTTTCGCGTCCCTTCCACTGCAGGCCAAGGCGAGACTGAGACTGGCCAGCTGAGGAAATAAGAAAAGGGTGGGCCTCACTCGGCCCGGGACCAGGTCATCATGAGCTGTGAAGCCAAAGGAGCATGGAGCATCGGATAGGAATCCGAGCTGCCGGTCAACTCAGCCCGTTATGAGGTGCAGACAGCCCCCAAGGCCGTGCCCCATTCTAGGGCTTCAACATCTTAGAGACAGCTTTTTTCCCGGCCCCAAACACCACATCTGGGTCCACCGAACAAGTCAACCCAGAGCCTAACAGAGCTTCCCCTGGCCTGGAGTCTCCAACTGGGTGGGCCCAAAGGGAGAGAGCATAAGAGGCCTGGCTGGCTGACCCAGGTCACTCAGAGGGGCCGTGGTGGGTGGCTTTTAGGATGCAGTTAAGACTAGGGAAATTGGAGGCCTGGAAGCAGAACCTGGAGCTAACAAGAGAATAACTTATAATATTTAAATCCGTCTGAGCTCCATGAGATGAGACGGAGAATGTTATCCCCAAATGAAAGCAATTACGAATATTGATTGTGTGCCTACCAATACTGTCTTTTCAACAGAAATGACAGCAAGAGCTTAAGAAGTATGCAGGCCTGCCTGGATAAGCAAAGGAGTGCCCCCCAATCTGCAGGTCTGTCCACTAGTTAGAACTTGGAGAACAGGGCAGGGAAAGAAAACCCCCCAAATGCAACGAGCTTGAATTTGTGCCGGGGTGAGCGGCTGTGGTGGGGAGAAGAAGGCAGAGTACAGAACAAATTCCATTCACCCGTCCCTCCTCTCCAGGGAAGCAGGTGTGGACGCCCAGAGAAGGAGCCTTAACCTAGCTTTCCCATCTTAAATTCACTCTCACGGACTCTTCTTCACTGCAAACTCCCCATGTCACCTAACTCAGCCTACCTCCCTGGCCTCTGGACCTCGGACCCGGGCCTCGTCCCAGGTGGGCTTCGCTCCCATTGCTTGAAGGTCCAGTTCTGGCTCCCCGTGTCCCGGTGGTACGTGGGCGCCAGCGCTCCCTTCCCAGCAACCGGCTCGGCAGCCGCTTGCTTTCTGAACCAACCATCAGCTACAAACTTTTCCTTTCCTTTCCTTTCCTTTTCTTCTCTCCACCCCTCTCCCCGGGTTCTGGCTCCAGCTCTGCGCTCCGCGCGCACCTTTGGCACCTCCAGAGCGCTTTATTTCAGAGAAGAGTCTCCTGGCCTGACTCCTGGAGGCCTGGGGCGCGCCGCCCGGTTTACAACTGGGCTACACTCAGGGGGTCCCCTTCCCGTCGCGTCCCACCCCCACCGACTCCCAGGTGAGGGGCCGGTCCCCACTGGGTTCTGCTGGAGCGGCCTCAGTCCCACCAAGCCAGGAGCTGCGGCAGTGGGCGTGGGCGCGGGGGGGTGGGGCGGGGGGTCCCCGGGCGGGGGGTCCCCCTGGTTCCGTGGTCGCCTCGACCCGGCGCGCTCTGCCCCCGGGAGAGCGCCGACCCTCCCCGCCGCCCAGCCGGGCGGGCCGGGCGCGCTGCCCGTACTCACGCAGCAGACTCAGCAGGCAGAGCGCGGTCCAGCCCCGCACCATCCCGCGCCCCGCGCGCGCGCCCCTGCGGCCCAGCATCGTTCCCGCGGCGACCCCAGAGAGATGCGCAGAGAGCGAGACACTGCCTGGCCCGGCCGGGACGCGCGGCTCCCCGCCCCTCCGCCCGAGCGTGGGGTGGGCGAAACTCGCTTTTTCCCCTCCCCTCCCTCTTCGGTCCTGGCACGGCCAGCCCCTCTCCTTGGCTGCCACTAACGTGAGCTTCCCGCTTAGTCCCAAAGGCGGAGGACGTTAGGAGGGAGGCCGGGGTTGCCGCTGTCGAGGCCAAAAAAGGTTTTGTAAGGGCCCCCAGAAGCCCTGTTCAACTTAATAGAGCGACCCCAGCTTCTTCAAGCTCACTTCCACTGAACTTTTAACCCCTTGGTGTCAGCCTTACAGGTATCCAGGGCAGGTTTCCTCTGATTTTTTTTTTTTCTTTTTCTTTTTCCTCATTTCCTTTCCTTTTTGTTTTTCTTGGTTTTTAAGTTTTAAGCTGAGAACAGTCTTGCAGAAGGAATCTACTGGTAAGAACCTGAGTTTACAAGTGTGAGCATTTTTGCTAATCAGGTAAAAACAGAGAAGCCAGGTAAAACGTACCCCGTGTTAAACCTGATGCAGACTGCGATGTGTGGTAACGATGCAGAAAGCCTGAGCAGGACACGTAAATGACGGTAACTGTCCACTTTTTTTTCCCCTTACAAGATTTGTTCATTTTAATTTGGAGGGTTTTAATTTTTCTCCCTGTGACCAGCCCTACTTTCTCACATAGTTTGATCCTGTCACCAGCATCATAAAGACAAAGAACTCCACTAGCATCTGGGATGCTTTCTCCCCAGTCACCCCACACACACACCCTGCCCCATCTCCAGTCCTGGGGCTGAGACTCTAGGGGCTCCATCCTGATCTTCTGTCAGAAAAAAATACTTCTCCTGACTCCACCACCTTTTACCTAGTTGATCATGGAGCTGCTGTGCTCCTCAGGAGTTGTTTTGGGTGTTGGGAGCTGGGAGGTCAGCCTAGTTACAGACCGGATTGTGGGGGTGGAGACTGAGGGATAGAGGAGCCTGGAGGAGCAGATGATGGCACCGGGAGCAGGAGCGGTGGGGAGAAGGCACAGTCTTGGAGACCATGCTCTGAGATCCTGAGTGGGCTCGCAGGATTACAGATATCCAGTCCAGTCTCTTCCACGATGACTGCCGCACCGAGCCCACAGGGGCAGAAAGCCCAGCACCCTCAGCTCCTCTCTGATTTCCTTCTCTGCAGAGACCCCCTGGCATTATGAGAGTGGAAGTGCACCGGGGTCTAAAAGCAAAACCCAGAACTTCCACTGTGGTCTTGTTGCCTGACTTTCCTTGACAGAGGAAATGAAGCCTTGCATCACAGAACGAAGGCAAAGCCTCCTGAAGCAGACTTGGTAGCGCACGTGGTGGTATGCTATGACTGATGGAAAGTGCAGATGGGAATTCACATCTGACAACACTGACCACACCATGATCTCAAGGGCCTGCAGATGGGGACAGAAAGTGTTACAAGACACATTTTTAAAATCAGGCTTTTGTCCTTGGAACTCCCAAGTGGACAGAGAAAAAGAGCTGCCCTCCCCAACCCCAACTCTCTTAGCTCCAGGAAACGGGACTGCTTTACCCCCAGTGAGAAGTGGTGAGCAGAATGGGAGGTTGGAAACCCCATATGAAAACAGATTTGTCTCTCTTGGCTCTTCCTTCATCCTCAGTACATTCTTCTGGTTACTTTGAATGCCCTTTGTCTGCCCTAGCTGGAGCACAGGAAACAGGAAAGAACTTGTCCCTAGCACCTGAGTTTCTTAATTCGTTTTGGGGGCAGAGGAGAGAATGATCCTGTGGAGCAGAGCTTCTCAAAGCATGGTGCACAGAGAATCGAGGGTAAGGTCTGGGACACTACGCTTTTGATAGGCACTCTTTTTTATACATGCTAAAGTTTAGGAAGCCCTGGTATAGAACAAAGACAGGCTAGGCACAAAGTGGATGACAGACTTCAGGGAGGGGAATAGGAATAGGGGGCATTGGAGGCTGACTGATCACTTACTCTGGGAAGCTGTTCTCTGGCTTAAAGGACTATGGATGACACCGGAACCATGCCACCAGGGGATAACTGACCATTCTTCCTATTTTCCAGGGTCCCTGAGACTCATACTCCGAGCACACGTAGCCTTACCCTGATCACCCACAAACTCAGGTTCTAGCCACTGGGTACACATCCACCCTGGGACCACAGCCTTGTGTTCCGCCACAGGCCACACAGAGTTGAGCTAGTAAGTGCCTTCAAAGCTCTAGCCTTTCTTGGCTGCTCCTTCATGTCTCTCCTCCCCAACTTTGTCACATGAGCTGTTGCCGAAAGAGGATGTTAATGACACCGCACATCGTGGAGGATGTAACTGTCATCTGTAGAGTGAGAGGCTCTGCTGGACCCTTTATAGACCACTGGGGCATGGCTGCCCTTACCAATGAACATCCACCACCCCAGGCCCCAAACACATACATGTCATATCAATCCATTTAGAATAGACCCTCATCCTGTGTTAAATGCAATTTCTTTGATGTATAAAAAAAAGTAAGGAAAATTAGTAAAAAAATTTTTGAGTCTTATGGTTTATTCTTCATTTTGCTCTTGTGATTTAAAATTGAATCAGTTCAATTCACTTGCTCAGTTGTGTCCGACTCTTTGCAACCCCGTGGACCGTAGCATGCCAGGCTTTCCTGTCCATCACCAACTCCCCGAGTTTGCTCAAACTCATGTCCATCAAGTTGGTGATGCCATCCAACCATCTCATCAAAACAGTGAGTTGCAGCTTCTAAGTTGGTTGAGTTTACCTTTTTTTTGTTTTTCTAAGTCGCTTCAGTCGTGTCCGACTCTGTGTGACCCCATAGACGGCAGCCACCAGGCTCCCCTGTCCCTGGGATTCTCCAGGCAAGAATACGAGGCACTTAATAAAACATTTGTTCATTTTGATTTACCATTTTCTTATTTTGGAACCAAGACTTTTCCGCCCCCCACATTGCTTTCTTATCTTGGGTCTTTGAAAGTTTTCAAGATTTGGAGCCCAGTTTGGCAAGGAGGGATCCTTGGTGGTGGAAGTGTCCAGATATTAATATTAGAAGGAGGCGATGAGCACCTGCAGTCAGATGTGAGCCCATTCTTTCCTCTTCCCACCTGCCGATCTCTCCAGTACTTCCTCTTGGCAGAACAAAACCAGAAACCAGCTGACAAGGGAGTCTGGGAAATGTGGCATGTAGCGTCTTTTGGGAGATTGGTTCCATGCAGTGGAAACCTCCAAGTGTGCTCGAGGCAGGCTATAGAGGCCCCAGACCAAGAAGGCTCAAACCAAATTATGGTGATCAAATCACAAAGGTTATGTATTTAGAGGCTGTCTATTTAAACCATACAGTTAGAAACAATAGGAAAGAATCAGATAGGTTAACACACTTGGGGGATTCCCTGGTAGCTCAGCTGGTAAAGAAATCTGCCCACAATGTGGGAGACCTGAGTTCGATTCCTGGATTGGGAAGATCCTCTGGAGAAGGGATAGGCTACCCACTCCAGTATTCTTGGGCTTCCCTGGTGGCTCAGATGGTAAAGAATCTGCCTGCAATGCGGGAGACTTGCAGAATATCTGGGTTCAATTCCTGGGTGAGACGATCCCCTGGAGGAGCACATGGGAACTCACTCCAGTATTCTTTCCTGGAGAATCCCCATGAATAGAGGAGCCTGGTGGGCTACAGTCCATGGAGTCGAAAAGAGTCAGACGTGACTGAGCGACTAAGCACAGCGCAGCACAGCAACCCGCTTGGGATGGGGTGCAACAGCATGAAAGGACTGAGCTCTCTGAATCTTGTGTTTTGCTCCCCTAGTGTAGTTGCAAGTATCAGAATTGAGGTTAAGGAGTCAGTAGGTGGAAGATGCTTGGAAGTAACACACACTTGTTCTATGGGGAGACGCAAGGGCAAGCAGGTCTGGCGTCAGGTTTACTGATACAACTCACACGTTCTGGGCAGCCACCACTGTTTCTGCAGCAGAGCATACAGGGCCCAGGGCGATGCTACCAACAGGAAGAGAGCTTAAAGATGTCAGCCCTGAGGGGGCATGCTCTACACCTGCTGACTTATGACTTGATTTTTCTATTCCTTTCTACACATAAGTAACACTCTTGTTTGTTCCCTTCTTTTTTATATAATACATTCCATTTATTCTATGTTTTTATGTCTTACAGATTACAAACTTGCTCCTATTTTTAGTCATCTGAATTCCGCTTATGTCTCACAAACTGCTTGCTTACTTATCATCTATAGTTAATATTGATGATTTTCACCTATCCTGTTTGCTTTCCTTGTCCTCTGTAGTAGAAGTGAATATTCTCCCATAATAGAGCAAACATACATTATACTCTGCATTATAGAGAAGATTATAGAAGTGTGGGGTTGGGACTGAGAGATGCAGGGTGAATACTTGGCATGAATCCAGGTTCATGTGTTTTTTATACAGAGAAACCCTTGCCCAGCTCTGTTTGCTGTGTGGTCTCTCCCTGTTCATCTGAAATGCCATTTCTGTTACATATCTACACTTCATGTGTATGTGGGCCTCTTTTTGGGCTCGCTATCCATTGGTCACGATGTATGCAGCTTTGGATAAGTCCTGATATGGTTAGGTCAAGTGAAGACTCAATTTTTTTCTCAGAAAAGTGACCTGGCTATTCTAGGCTCTTTGAAAAGTGAAGGTTAAAGTCGCTCAGTGTGTCTGACTTTGCAACCCCATGGCCCATACAGGAATTCTCTAGGCCAGATAATTGGAGTGGGTAGCCTTTCCCTTCTCCAGGAGATCTTCCCAACCCAGGGATCCAACCCAGGTCTCCCATATTGCCAGCAGATTCTTGACCAGCTGAGCTACAAGGGAAGCCCAAGAATACTGGAGTGGATAGCCTATCCCTCCTCCAGCAGATCTTCCTCACCCAGGAATCGAACTGGGGTCTCCTGCATTGCAGGGGGATTCTTTACCAACTGAGCTATCAGGGACTCTCCCATATAAGATCAGAATTCACTTGTCAGATTCCTCCCCAAAATAATCTTTTGGATTTTGATCAAAATATTCCTGTAGATTAATTTGGAGAGAATAGAATCTTCTGTTCAGTGAAGCTGGCATAGCTCTTTATTACTTGGGTCTTCTTTAAAGTTTATGTTTTTCCCTGTAGTGGTTTTAATTCATCTTTTGTTAGATTTATTCCTAGGTAATAGATGTCCTCTAATACTGCTGTAAATAGTATCTTCTATTTAATTATTTTTGTTTCTGGTGTATGAAATGACTGCTCATTGTTTTATATTAATCCTCCACTGAGCTACCTTGTTAAATTCTATTATTTCTAAGTATTTGTAGATTCTTTTGGGTTTTCTATGTAAATGATCATATCGACCGCAAATAGTGATATTTTTAGTTTTTCTTTCCAGTCCTCCCTTTGAATTCTTTTTTCTTTTTTTAAAGTTAATGTACTTGGACAACATCTGCAACAAGAATGAAAGATGGGTGATCTTAAACATTCTTGACGCATTTCAGATTTTAAAGGGTAACGTTCTAATGTTTCCCCACTTAGGATGACATTTGCTTAATTTTTAAAATGTGCTTTTTATATCATGCTAAAGAAATTCCCTTCTATTTTAATTTATTAAAAGATTTCTTTAATAGTGAACGTGTGATGATTTTTTAAAAATATCTGTATCTATTGAAGAGATTCTCTTTCAATATGGGAGTGTAGTGAATTACATTTATAGACTTTCTAACATTAAACCGACTTTGCATTAAACCCAACCTTGTCATGGTTTATTATCTTTTTTATATACTGTAGAATTTAATTTGCTAATGCAGTCTTCTATTTATGGCTTGTGTTTCTATATTTATAAATGAAATGGGTCTATATTGTCTGATTTTGGTATTGGGGTTATTAAGTTCTTATAAACTAACTTGGAGAATATTTCTTTTTTTTTTGAATAGTCCCAGGAAGAGTTTTCATAAGATTGTGATGATCACTTTTTTAAAGATTTTTTAGAACTTTTTCCTACAAAATCACTTGGGACTGATATTTAGTTTGGGACTATTTAAAAATACTATTTTCCATTTGCTTATGAGTTCTCAGTTTTAAAACATTTCCTCTTGAGTAAATTTTGTTATTTTTCTAGGAAATCATTTATTTATGAAAGTTTCAATGATTTTTGGTAAAATTCCTTTTATGTTATTTATCTATATTTTTCCTAGAAGATATCTTCATTTTCACCCATATTATTACTGCTGCTGCTGCTAAGTCACTTCAGTCGTGTCCGACTCTGTGCGACCCCATAGATGGCAGCCCACCAGGCTCCCCTATCCCTAGGATTCTCCAGGCAAGAACACTGGAGTGGGTTGCCATTTCCTTCTCCAATGCATGAAAGTGAAAAGTGAAAGTGAAGTCGCTCAGTCATGTCTGACTCTTAGCGACCCCATGGACTGCAGCCCACCAGGCTCCTCCGTCCATGGGATTTTCCAGGCAAGAGTACTGGAATGGGGTGTCATTGCCTTCTCCCATATTATTACTTGCTTGTAAATAATTTGTGTCTTAATTTATTATAAATATTTAAGTTACAAAAGTGTTCAAGTTGCATGTATATGTTATGTTGGGACGACGTCCCTCTCTTGCACTTGAGTTGGGGCGGGGAGGGGTCTGTTCCTTAGAAGGGAGTGAGCTTGGGCCCATCATCCAGGGCAGGTGCCTGTGATAATATGTTAGCATCTTTCATAGGCCCCTTGGGATATCCTTAAAGCCCAAAAATGTAATGATGTTCAGAAAAGAGGCATCAAATGCAATGTTTCGTTTCTCCCTCCCTTCAATATTGGCTCAGATCTGCCATCTGAGTTTTGCTTCCTAAGGGACAGGTTTCTCAGTAAGAGAGAAGGACGTGGCGTTTCATCTGGACTTGCGTGTAATCCATAGCTTTTCTGTGCATGGCTATAACTATAGCTATTAAGAGCTAGTGATAAGACACGCATGTGGGAACAAAGCACATCGCGGTGTGGTGATATTTTGCGGTGGGAAGGGAGAAAAGGTCAGTGTATGAAAGGCTATAAGCTGTCACATGGTTATCTCTGGCTGGCAGAGTTAGGGGCAAATGCTGCCTTCTTCACTTCTGTGTACAGCATGGCCCTTTTTTATTTTATTTTTTACAATAATGATGCGTTACTTTCACAAACAAAAAATGACAAATAAAGCTATTTGCATCGTGAAAAGGAAAATAAATGTGCTGATTTTTACTGTAGTCCTCTTAAGATTTGTTAGGACCTAGGTTGTCTGAAGGAGCAGCCACGTGATAACCGAAAACAGCTTGGCTTAAGAGCGAATATATATGTCAGCAATGAGGGCACTTGGAGAAAACATTTCTAAGCCGCAGGAAGCAGCCCTCTGAGAATGGGGCAGAAATCCGTGCCCTGTGAATGTGAGTGTGTCTCCACCTCTGCTGTTGGCTCTGCTTATGTCCCTTGTGTCTCTTCTAGGTTTCCAATAAATCTTCCTGCCAGGGCAGGCCTATCTCAGCATCCCTCTTGAGTGCGACCAGATAACATTTGTATTTCCAGTAAAGCCAGAGTACAGGAAGGGTCAAGGCTACCCTGGGGGCTGGAGTGTAATAGATTCAAGGAAATGCCAACGTGAAGGATTTATTTGGAGTAACAGAAGTGGAGCTACTTGGCAAACTGCACTTCCTCACTTGGAAACTCTGCGGTGCTACCTAAAGGTAGGAGCAGGGAAGTGATGTCTGGGACCCAAGAATCACCTCGGGGGGCTAGAGTCATCTTGCACCCAATACTGCATCTAGCACATGGCCCAACAGGCTGGGAAATCCAGGAATCCATCAGTCTTTGTCTCTGGAAACCCAAACGGACAACTTTAATGACACACATTTGATGGAAGCCAAAGCCCAGAGGGTGGTTATTTTTAGCTTGGGGCAGGAAAAGGTGGCTGGAAAGGAAACATCTGTCCCAAACTATTGATTGTTGCACTTTCCATGGAGGTCTTTTCTTTCTTGAAACCATCACATAAAATAAGGTGGTTGGTTGGGGCCTGGCTCTGGGAACATTTCTCCCTTCACCCCTCTCCTACTGCTTATCTTCTGAGTTAGGGCTACGCCTAAAAGAGACCACCTCAGAGGCAGCGGGTCGGGGGAATGGGTCAAGGACAGCTCAATTCCTATGAATTTTTTGGACTCCTCCTAGTTCACCATCTTCATCCAAGATGGCCCTACCCTTTAGGGTACAAATTTTGCAGACTTCCCAGCTGGGAATCACCAGAGGTCTCAGGCTGTGAGAATCAGAACTCTGAGAGCCAGAACACTCTCCTCGGCTGTGCTGGTGTCAGACATTTGAGCAGAGTTGTTCTTTCTTCCATAACAGCAAGAAACTTCCCTTTCCTTCAAAACATGGCAGCCTCCTCTATGCCGTCTGAGGGGGAGGATAGGGGCAGGTGTGCCCGCAAGGAGGCAGGGATCGCTTTTCGCCTCAGCAGAAGCATTTTCCATTTCTGAGCACACAGAGCAGGGCTGAATGGAGCCACAGAGGCTCAGGATGGATAACGTGAAGGAAGTAGAGAGGCAGAACACTGTGCTCGGGCTGAGCATGGCCAGGACTCAGCAGCTCTGTTCCTGTGGACAACGGCATGAAAATGGCTCCTCCGGAAGTGGCCGCAGTGCAGAAGGGGAGGAGCAAGACCCAGTGTGTCGGTGGTTGAGGGGTTTCCAGCCTTGTGTCTTGGAAAACTAACCAAAATAGTGCTGCTGTGTTCTTTCTTTCCCTCCTTTCTTTCTCTCTCTCTCAATTCCTTCCTGTTTTCGGCCCAAGACTGGACGCGAGGACAAACAATCGCCTTCCTGATTGAGCAGACTCTTGCCAGGAGCAATGACAAAGGATGAAGAAGAAGAAAAGAGCCTCCATGGGTCCACTCCTTCCCTCTCCTGGGGCAGTCCCGGCAGAACAGTGTCTGAGCAGGAGGGCTTGGAGGGTGTGAAACGGGATTGCTAAATTGCCTGAGTCTCTAAAAAGATCCATATGTCTGGGCGGCATCAGGCTTCTGAGCTCAGGGAGGGGCCGATAACGTCATCTGCTGGACGGGCGTCCGGTTCTCTTCCTTTGGGGAGGATTCCATGTCAGTATGACTAGAAGTTGTTAGACTTCATGATGACCCAGGTGGGGAACTCGGGGTGCAAGTGTTTGGGGTGTGGAGGAAGGGAGAGGGACAGAGAGTAAATGGGAGTAAATAAACCGGAAAGGTGAAGTTTCTAAGCTCGGGTCTGTGAAATATTTAGTAGGGAAAGAGTTTGGAAACCCCAGCATATTGACTTTTTTCTTTGAAATTTTTTCTCATGCCAGGAGAGTTTTGGGGGGAGCCACTGTGCAGTTGGATGTTGGGCCATTTGCCTACTACGTGGGAAGTCTAGATGCCTATTCCCATAACTAACCCTCCAGAGCCAACGAAGAGTCACTCTCTTCCCCCTCACATCTTTAACCTCCAAACTGCAGCTTCCTTCGGGGTAGGGGGTGGCAGATGGCACACAGCTGTGGGACGCATCTGGTCTTGCAGGGATCAGAGGGAGGCGCAAAGACCAGTTGGAATCCCAGTGGCTACCCCAGAGGCATGGCTCCGAAGATTTGGGGTGGTGCCCCTGACACTCTACCTAGATCCCATCTTGGACAGATTTTCTGCGTTTCCTTAGTCCCCCACACCTCTTCTCTGCTCTGACTTTAACTGGATCAGACAGAGAAGATTTTGTGAGAGTGGGGAGGCAGCTGCTTCCCAGATGTGTGTCTTCAGAAATGGCCATATCCAAACAAGGGAGCTTTGAGAGGATTGGTTGGGGTGGGACTTGGGAGATTCCTCTGAGGATGTCCTAACCTGGGAGAGCTAGCACAGCAGTCGTCTGAAGACCCCAGAGTGAAGCTGGAGGACTGGAACTGGAGAAAGAATGGCAAGGCCCTGGAGTGTTCTCAGCTCTTCTCTCCAAAACTCTGTGTCCAAACATATGACTTTAGTCATTTGCCAGCTAATCTGACTCACTGTGTGTGTGTTTGCTTCACAACTAGAACATAGTCTTCTCCAAGGAGGTCTTGAGTCTGCCACACAGCTTGTCAGTAACTCCCCTGTTCCTGCATTTCTCACTTGGAACACGAGTAGCTTCTAGTCTGGTCTCCTGATAACCATTTTTTTGTTGTTGTTGTTGGTGGTGGTGTTTCTTCTTCTCTTTATTCAGACATCAGGCAGAGATACTGTATGAAGAATTAAAACAGAGGCATTTCATTCTCTTGTTGAAAACTCTTCAGTGATTGTCCTTTGCTCTAAAATAAGATCCAAACTCCTCACTGTGATCTGGAGACCTGGCTGGGCTGGACTCTTACTTGTCTCTCAGTCTCCTCTCTTGGTCTCACCTCCTTGCCCTGTCTCCCCACCATTCTGGCCGTTTGGGGTTCCTAAAACCTCCCAAGGTCTTTTCCCACCTTAACTCTTGACCCAAGCTGTTTCTTTGTCTGACTGCTCCTCTTTCTGTAACCCGGCTCATCGTCCCATCCTCCCTGACCACCCCATGGAAATAAGCACCCCCACCCCCAGTCACTTTTCTCTCTCACAGCCCACCCCACCTTGAAACATGCATTCATGCTGCATATCACAGTCTACAACCACACACTTACTTGTTGGCTCCTTGTCTTTCTCTTCTGACTGTAAGCGACACAGTAGCAGACATCATGTGTCTGTTGTGCCTGGGAACAGTGCAGATGGGTAACAGACCCTCTCAATATTTACTGGGTGAATGAATGCACTACCTCTTTATTTTCCTTTGAGGAGTGTCCACTTGCCCAGACATCAGTAAAAGAAAACGTTTTAATGCTAGGGACAAACATAGGATTATCACATGCTATTATCGTTGTTTCAGAAAAACAAGGTCATTTTTACAACCTCAAGGTGAGTGGAGCCTAAACTCAAAAGAAAGCCCTTTCTACAGAGGCACAGTTGGTGATCTTATCCTAATTTCTTCAGTTTCCTGTGAAAAATGTTGTCACAGATAAGCCCACCTCTTCTGACTGCGTTTGGAAACCTTAGCCCCATCTCACAGTTCCTACAACCCATGACAGCGCCCAACGTCGGTTAGGTGTTCAGACTCTGAACATCCGGGTGGACCCGAGTGAATCCTTGCCCCTCCGTGGGGCCCAGTCCTGGCATCTGCCGTGTGATAGGGCTCAGAGAGATGGTTGCCAAGGTGACTCCGGCTCCAACCGTACCCACCCACCGGCTTCCCTCTAAGAGGCAGGCTGAGCCATGCCTGCTGCCGAGGGGACTAAGCGGGGTGGGCGGCCGGTGTCTGAGCCGTAAGCTACTGCCAGACGCGGGAGTGTGGGGGTCGTCTCCTTGTGTGCCGGGCAGCCAAGGGCGAGAGGGGAAGCAGCCAGAGTGGGTGGCCAGTTCCTGTCTCTGACCCTTGGGGCAGTGCCTGCAGCTCCTGCCAGGCTCCCACACCTTGGCTAAGAATAGCTCAGCTCCTTCCTGCCGGCCTGCAGGCCGCCGGAGCCCAGAGGAAAGAGAGCGGACTATATAACCTCAGGCTGGGCTGACCCTTCCGGCGATTCTCTCCTCCGCCCTGCGGATCAAAGGACTGCCGGATGGAAGCTCTAGTTCTGACGCTACCGCCTAATAATAGTGTTCTGCTGTCGGGGGCGGGGTCGGGGGGAGTGGGAGTCAGGCCACTGCTGAAGGCTGGTGGGAAGCTGGAGGTCTGGAAACTGAAAACTAACAACTCTGGGTACCCAGGGCTGGGAGGATGTGTGCTTGGAAGAGAAGCAGGTTGCCAGGGGTCTTCAAGGTAAGCTGAGGTTATAGCCGAGAGCATCAGACTAAGGCCTTGCGGGGAAAGGCGCTCCTGGTTCCAAGCGACGAGGACCAGAGTGGATCCTGAGCACCCGCACGGGCACACAGCTCTAAAGCTGGCTGAAGCAGTTGCCCTGAAGACCACACTTTGAGAAGCAACCAACAACGGATGGCTTAGCAGTCCAGAAAGCACCTCCCCGAGTGAAGGGCTGGCCGTATTCTGCACCAAGGCCATGAGGGTAACTTTGTGTCCATCACGAAGCTCCCGTGACTAGGGGAGCATTCATTTGGACAGTGAATGAGGATGTTATTAATAGCTACGCCAGCAGAGCAAGCCTGATGGAAACTATCCTGGAAGACCAGACATCTGGTTGTTCTAACCACCAAACATGGCTGCACTTCCCTGCTCACCTCTCCCTGAATTTCTCAATAGGAAGAGATGAGACGGAATACATAAAATAGAGCGTTGGAAATCGAGGGGCCACAGAAATCTGGGGCTTATGATCAAGCTTCTCTGTGCTTCACAGGTCCTGTCCTTCATAAATCAAGTGGAAGTTAATTATAGCCACCAGGAAGCTGGGAAAGAAAGGAGAACTTTCTCAGGAAGTCCATTGCTTGGCTGGGGTGGGGGACTGCCTGGACGGAGAGATAAGCTTCATTGACAAGCCAAGGGCAGAAGATTTAGGCAGCTGAAATCCTGGGCTGTAGCAAACCCTAGAGAGAACCCCTACATCCTCTTTTACAGCAAAATAACCTCAGCTCCCCAGTTAACTGTCCACAATCTATATCGTTCACTTGAATAGACAGTCCATTGTTGATTCATTAATGCACATGTAAGGGACAGATCATATGTTACATGCCAGCTTCTGTGTTAGTTTCTAGAGATGTGAAAACAAACAGATTCTTCCCATCACTTAAGGAACTCTCAGTCTAGCAGGGAAGCAGGGCTAAATAATTTGCAGAGTGGTGGAGAAATACTGCTTTGGTGGAGAAACCTGTTTCCCCAGTCCCTTTCTCAGAATTACTGAGGACTTTCACAGTCTTTCTTTAGACAGATAGCAAAGTCCTTGCTAATGTGACGATGAAATTTACTTTGGGGTGTTTCAGAGCATTTGTTAGGAGGATAGGCTTTGGAGCTGATTAAATCTAGATTTGGATTCTGTTAACTCACAAATTACACACTCTTCAGCAAGGTTCTCCAGGAAGATAGCAGTGCTACTTTGTCAAGCAGTGGGTCTAAAATTTTAACATGTACACAGATCACCTTGGGGAAGTGTTAAATGCACATTCACACTCAAGAGGTCTGGGCTAGGGCCCGAGAGTCCACATTTTTAATAAGCTCCCAGGTGATATTGATGCTGCTCATCTGAGGACCACACTCTGAGTGGCAAGAGCATGGAATACTAAAAGAGCAAATGAGTGCTGAGCATGGTGCTGACAAGTGGAAAGTGTTCAAGAAATGTGCCTTGAAAATGAAAGTCACTCAGTCATGTCTGACTCTTTGTGACCCCATGGACCATACAGTCCATGGAATTCTCCAAGCCAGAGTACTGGAATGGGTAGTCTTTCCCTTCTCCAGGGGATCTTTCCAACCCAGGGATGGAATCCAGGTCTCCCGCATTGCAGGTGGATTCTTTACCAGCTGAGCCACAAGGGAAGTGCAAGAATACTGGCGTGGGTAGCCTATCCCTTCCCCAGGGGATCTTCCCGACCCAGGAGTTGAACCGGGGTCTCCTGCATTACAGACGAATTCTTTGCCAACTGAGCTATCAGGGAAGCCTAAACTGTGCCTTGCTACTATTCAAATGAAATACTAAAATGTTCATTGATCTTCATCTAGATCTCTCCCCATATATTACTTATTACCATAGTCTAAAAGCAAATTTCTTAAGTCAAAGAAATAGTCCCTGTTCTATCTCTTGGAACCCGATCAAGGCCAGTCCTTCATGCAGTCCATGGCAGTGGGGTAATTCCAGAAGAGAGGAGTGGAAGACTAGGGCTTTGTTTTTAACGTCTCCCCAGGTCCTCGTGATGGAAAGAGCAACGGGAACTCATGCTGGGCCATCATCTCTCCTGCAGAGTGTATCTACCTGTGGGTACTGAGAAGGCATCACTCTCAGACCCCATACTAACAGGAAAGAGGGAAGCAAGCATGCAGATAGCAAAAACACGATTAAAGTCCAGAAAGTTTTATAAACAGTGGTGGTTTTAAGGTATGGCTCCACACGTGTTGACACTCCTACCATTGAGAGGCAGGCTGCATGTCCTCTCCTCTTAAAGCTGAGCTTACTCGCGACTCCTTCCACCAGGAGGGTACGATGGAAGGGCTGCTGCATGACTTCTGAGACTGGATGGGAAAGGGCCCTGTGGCCTCCTCCTGCTTCTTTGGGATGCTTGCTCTCCTGACATGCTCCCTCTTTTGGAAGCGAGGTGCCGCAGGCCACGAGGAGAGACCCCATCTAGGCTCTCTGGTTGACAGCCTCAGTGGGGTGCCAGATACTCCAATCTTCCCGCTGAGGCCCTGGACCTCCTGGTAGAGCTGAGTCAACCCCTTCCGGCTGGGCGCTGACCCACAGAATTCACGAATATAATAAAACACTTGTTTTATGTTGACACATTCCCGGGGCAATAAATAATTTAAACTATATTTAGAATAAGAAAGTATAGATATGACAGCTAAAATTGAAAGCTGATGTTAAACCCTTATTTACAGGTAGTAAATATTGTTTCTATGAAGTTAATAATTCATTAGGTTTTTAGAAAGTAAACATCAAATCTCTAACCAATTAAATTTAAATTCCGTGATTAAGTATTATGTCATTAGAAGAGGAGGAGTAAATAATGAAAAAAAAAAATCATACTTTGGAATCTGGATTTGAATTCCAAATTTAAAACTTGCCAGTTGCATGAAAGACAGATAAGTTTACTTTTCTATGCCTCATGTTAATAATATATTAAATATTTATATCATTTCATGATATAGTAAATGGGATAGTAATAAAATGAGAAGCTAAGCAAACTGTGTTGAGGAAGAGAAAAAGGTTTCTGATGAAACTGCCCTCTAAGTTAACCCTTAAAATGAGTGGGAATAACTGCGTTAGATATTCTCAGATCGTAGAATTTCAAAAATTTTCCAAAAAAAATTTAGGGTAGATTTAGGTGGGGGAAGACTACAAAAAAAAAAAAAAAGCAACTTTCTAAAATATGTACGAAAATTTGAAGAGCCAGTAATAACTGAGCCAGTCTTCAGCCAAACAAGCTGAATATCTTAGTCTAGATCAAGATGTAGCATAAAGATACAGCAATGAAGATAGTATGGTTTGGGAACAAGGATAGACAAAGTGATGGATGGAACAGATAGTTCAGATATACGCCCACATGCATTTGGTCTGATTTATAACAAAGGTAACAGCTCAGAGGTTGTGAAGAATACAGCTGCGGAACAGAGATGTGAGAACCAGGAAGGTAGAGCATCCCGGAATCAAGGGAGGAAAGAGCTTCAGGGAGAAGGACAGAGCCAAGGACAGTAGAGGTCTATTAAACTGGAAAGCTCTTCTGAATTTGACTTTCCAACAGTTGTTAAGAGTGAGCTCTTCCGCCAGCGTGGACAGGAACCAGACTGTAGTGGTTTGCAGAGTGAGTGGAAGTGATGGGTTAAAGAAAGAAAGTACAGGCTGCTCTTCCAAAAATTCTGATAAGAGGAGAGGGGAGGAACTCACAGCAGGTATGCATGATAGGAATTCTTTCTGAGGTTTATTAAAGACAGTACAGGCTTGAGGATGTTTATAAGTTAAGAAGATGGTGAAAGTTGAGAGAAAAAGTAGAACATACATCCCACTGAAGATATATTGATAGAGGAAATTCAGTGTATTTCTGGGGAGAAAAGAAGATTAAGAGTTAAGAATAACACATGGATAAACTATATTTTATGAGTCTTTAAATGTCTCCAGAAACTATTAACATTTCAGTTTAAAATACCCCAATTCTCAGACATTCTCAGTTATATCTCAAAGGCCTTTTAGCGGCTTAAAAATGCATTTTGAAATATATTAGACGTAAAAAAGTCCATAAAGAGTACTGCAAGGAACTTGTGAGCCCTCACTCACCTTAGAAAATAGAACATTATTAATACAATTGAAGATCCCTTTTTGCACCATTTGTGTATGTGTATGTGTGAATGTAACTGTGAGCTTTTGTTTGCTGTCATTTTGCCTCAGATAAAGAAATGTCAAAAGTTAAAGAATGAAGAAAAGTCTTGCACCTTGCCTAGCGATAGGTTGCATGTGTGAATGCTAAGTTGCTTCAGTCATGTTCCCCTCTATGCAACCCCATGGACTGTAGCTTGCCAGGTTCCTTTGTCCATGGGATTCTCCAGGCAAGAACACTGGAGTGTGCTGCCATGCCCTGCTCGGCAATAGCTTAGTATGTTATTATTATTTCTATTACTGTCCTAGTATAGTTTTGCTTTCAGTTCAGTTCGATCGATCAGTTGTGTCTGACTCTTTGCGACCCCGTGGACTGCAGCATGCCAGGCTCCCCTGTCCATCACCAGCTCCCGGAGCTTACTCAGATTCATGTCTCTTGAGTTGGTGATGCCATCCAACCATCTCATCCTCTGTCGTCCCCTTCTCCTCCTGCCCCCAATCCCTCCCAGCATCAGAGTCTTTTCCAATGAATCAACTCTTCACATGAGGTGGCCAAAATACTGGAGTTTCAGCTTTAGCATCATTCCTTCCAAAGAAATCCCAGGGCTGATCTCCTTCAGGATGGACTGGTTGGATCTCCTTGCAGTCCAAGGGATTCTCAAGAGTCTTCTCCAACACCACAGTTCAAAAGCATCAATTCTTCAGCACTCAGCTTTCTTTATGGTCCAACCCTCACATCCATACATGACTACTGGGAAAACCATAGCCTTGACTAGACGGACCTTTTTCAATAGTGTCTTTGCTTTTTAATATGCTATCTAGGTTTGTCATAACTTTTCTTCCAAGGAGCAAGTGTCTTTTAATTTCATGGCCGCAGTCACCATCTGCAGTGATTTTGGAGCCGCCGAAAATGAAGTCTGTCACTGTTTCCATTGTTTCCCCATCTATTTGCCATGAAGTGATGGGACTGGATGCCATGATCTTCATTTTCTGAGTGTTGAGTTTTAAGCCAACGTTTTCACTCTCCTCTTTCGCTTTTATCAAGAGGCTCTTTAGTTTTTCTTTGCTTCCTGTCGTATGGGTGGTGTCATCTGCATATCTGAGGTTATTGGAATTTCTCCTGGCATTCTTGATTCTAGCTTGTGCTTCATCCAGCCTGGTATTTCACATGATGTACTTTACATATAAGTTAAATAGGCAGGGGGACAATATACAGACTTGACAAACTCCTTTCCCAACTTGGAACCAGCCTGTTGTTCCATGTCCAGTTCTAACTGGTGCTCCTTGACCTTTTGCTTTAAAGTTTGTTAAAAATATGTAGTAAGTTGGTGACTATTGTTGCCTCTTTATTATGGGGAAGTGTTTGTATAAAATCAGAATTATTTGCTTTTTGACTGTTTTATAGAACTCACTTCTAAAATATCTGAGTGAGACTGAGTATGTGTGAGAGTGTGGGTGTCAAGTTTTAATGATTCATTCAATTTCAGTTCAGTTCAGTCACTCAGTGGTGTCCGACTCTTTGCAAACCCATGAATCTCTGTACGCCACGCCTCCCTGTCCATCACCAACTCCCGGAGTTCAGTCAAACTCACGTCCATCTAGTCGGTGACGCCATCTAGCCATCTCATCCTCTGTCGTCCCCTTCTCCTCCGGCCCCCAATCCCTCCCAGCATCAGAGTCTTTTCCAGTGAGTCAACTCTTCGCATGAGGTGGCCAAAATACTGGAGTTTCAGCTTTAGCATCATTCCTTCCAAAGAAATCCCAGGGCTCATCTCCTTCAGAATGGACTAGTTGGATCTCCTTGCAGTCCAAGGACTCTCAAGAGTCTTCTCCAACACCACAGTTCAAAAGCATCAATTCTTCAGCGCTCAGCTTTCTTCACAGTCCAACTCTCACATCCATACATGACCACTGGAAAAACCATAGCCTTGACTAGATGAACCTTTGTTGGCAAAGTAATGTCTCTGCTTTTGAATATGCTATCTAGGTTGGTCATAACTTTCCAAGGAGTAAGTGTCTTTTAATTTCATGGCTGCAATCACCATCTGCAGTGATTTTGGAGCCCCCCAAAATAAAGTCTGACACTGTTTTCCACTGTTTCCCCATCTATTTCCCATGAAGTGATGGGACCAGATGCCATGATCTTAGTTTTCTGAATGTTGAGCTTTAAACCAACTTTTTCACTCTCCACTTTCACTTTCATCAAGAGGCTTTTGAGTTCCTCTTCACTTTCTGCCATAAGGGTGGTGTCATCTGCATATCTGAGGTTATTGATATTTCTCCCAGCAATCTTGATTCCAGCTTATGCTTCTTCCAGTCCAGCGTTTCTCATGATGTACTCTGCATAGAAGTTAAATAAGCAGGGTGACAATATACAGCCTTGACATACTCCTTTTCCTGTTTGGAACCAGTCTGTTGTTCCATGTCCAGTTCTAACTGTTGCTTCCTGACCTGCATATAGGTTTCTCAAGAGGATAGTAATATGCATTTTTTCTGTTTGTTTTTTTTTTGTCAGTTTTGGTATATAATATTTTCCTTTTCATCTGTTTTTTAACTTAAAGGATATAATTGCTCATACTATTCTCTTAATATTTTAATTATCTCTTACATCTATAGTTATGAATTATTTTAAAATTCTAATATTATTTTCCTTCTTTCTTTTTAAAACTCAATCTAGTCAAAGGATATCAATTTTAAGGTTTTTAAAGATATCAACTTTTGGCTTTGTGTGCGTTCTGCTGGGTTTTTTTGTAATTTTTTAAGACTCATCTCACTAATTTCCATTCTTTCTTATTTTCTAAACAAACATGAAAATTTGTAATATTCCCAGTAATAACAACTTTTCTCCTTACATATATCTTGATGTGTTCTATTTTAGTATCCTTTGAATTTATGCATTTTCCTAGTTATACCTTGGTTTGTTCTTTGATCTAAGGAATTTTTAGAAGCTTGTTTTAGAATTTTTCAAACATATTGAGTTTGTTACGTTATTTAAAAAAAAATACACTTAAGTCCATCTTGGTCAGAAAACGTAATGTCAGTTACATGACAGCTTTCCCACTTACAGAGACTTGCTTACCAGCTTGTTGATAAAGTTTCATTTTCATAAGTGTCCCGCGTGTGCTTGACCGCAATGCGTATTTGCCAATTGTTGGATTCAGAGTTCTATGTACAGTCTTTGGAATAAATGTGTTAATTGTGTCTATGAATTTTTTTACTTCTAGCTAATTTTCCTACTGCTTGATTTGTTATTTTTGGAGGGAATTGTACTAAAATTTCTGCTGAGCAGGTGAATTTTGCTCTTTAGGTCGTTCTACCCTTTTTTGCTGTGTATATTTGAAACTATATCATTAGATATAGAAAAGAATAGAACGTTTACATTTTCATGGTGAATGAAACATTTAATCTATTTAACCTTTAGATTAACATTTAATCTAAAGGGTTTTGCATTAAAGTGTGTTTTGCCTCTGGAGAAGGCAATGGCACCCCACTCCAGTACTCTTGCCTGGAAAATCCCATGGACGGAGGAGCCTGTTGGGCTGCAGTCCATGGGGTTGCTAGGAGTCAGACACGACTGAGCGACTTCCCTTTGACTTTTCACTTTCACGCATTGGAGAAGGAAATGGCAACCCACTCCAGTGTTCTTGCCTGGAGAATCCCATGGACAGAGGAGCCTGGTGGACTGCTGTCTATGGGGTCGCACAGAGTCGGACATGACTGAAGCGACTTAGCAGCAGCAGCAGTGTTTTGCCTCATATTGATGTAGCTACATAGGCTTTCTTTTTATTAGTATTTGCCAGAAAGATTTTTCTTCATCCTTTTATTTTTGACATTTCTATGTCCTCACTTCAAGGTCTGTCTTTTGTAAACAGTATAAAGTTGAATTTCCCAGGACCGTTTTAATAATCTCTGCCCTTTAGGTGGTAAGTTTTCAGTCCACTTACATTTATTATCATTACTTATCCATTTAGATTTATTTCTACCATCTTACTTTATGTTTTCTATTTGTCCCACTTCTTATTTTTCCTCTTTATTTTCTCATCTTTTTAAATTGGTCATTTTTAAACTCAATTTTTTAGCAGTCTATTTGTTATTTTAGAAGTTAAGCTTTTATTAATAACAAACATATTAATTTTAATGAAGTCTACATACAGGGATTTCCTTTTTGTATTACATGTTATTGTATTCCAGTAATTCAATTCTGTTTTCTTACATTATCAGTTCATTCAGCAAATATTTATTGAGTGCTTGCTGTGTGCCGACACTGCTAGTAGCATTGGGTACATAAGGAAGCAAAACCTTCCAAAAATAGAAATTCTTACTCCATTATCTAATGAGGGCAGGCCTATAGTTGAGTTCCAGGGACGTATTTTTGGTCCCCCACCCCAACAAGACCCAAAGACCAGATAGAAATTTTAAAATTTCCTTGTGATTTATCTTTGTATATAAACTGGTAGAGGCAGAAGTTGAAATAGATCAGTTTCTCTGCACACACATACACACATTTATATATGCATATATGACAGATTTTATCAATCTCTGCATATATAGTTTAAAGACTCTTGTTATTTCATAGGACTTATTGCCAAAAAGAAAAAAAAAAACACAACCAAAAAAGGATGCTTTTTCTCTTATTTTCCATCTTTACATCAGTCCACTTTACTCTCTTTTACCTAATTCTATAAGTATTTACCTCCATATCTCTAAATAATGTGTTTACATTGCTACTTCCAGATTTTTCATTTAAGTCATTACTCAAATTCCCTATGTTGGCAGATGAGGTTTACCTGTCTTTCACTTTACCTCCTCTGTTATCCCGTTCACTCTTCTTATCCCCACTAAGTTAATTCCAGGAAGGACAATAAGTGATTCATTTTGTAAAGTTATAGTGACCTATATGATCTGCATTCTGTATATACTATTTTATTATTATACAAATTCTACTTACAAGTAAGCCAAGAAACTATTATTTTTTTAATTTCCTGAATTATTTTTTATCTTCCCTGGAAATAACTGTAGTCTTCAATTTTCCTTTTTATTTCATCAATTAAACCCTAACCCCGCCACTATTGTTGACCCCTCTTCCCAAGACATTCAAATGCACCAGGCATTCCATCAATCTCGTCTTCCTAAAGAAATATTTCTGACAGCCTTTGAATGTGCTCCCGTCTGGACTGGCTGCCCCTGCTGCCTGAAGCACAGCTCTCATTCTAGGCTCTCCATTTACCTTCATCCCAAGGATTTTTTTTTCCTCCCTTCTGTTGGATTCCCTGTTTCTTGTTCCCCATTTCCCTCTTCCTTAATTTATTCCCTTTATTAACAAGTACATTCTTTACCAGCTTTCTGAAAATCAGCGTGCTAGAGGCAAACTTTTTGGTATTCATGTGTTTGAAATTGTCTTTATTCCACTCTCACAGTTAGTCTAGCAACAAATAGAATTATTGATTGTAAATTGGTTTCTTTTATAATTTCGAAGGCCCTGCTCCATCGTTCTTTAGGTCCCATGTTGCTGTTAAGAAATTCAAAGCTATTCCTGAAATTCAAAGCCAATTCCTGATATTTGGATGTGCCATATTCTCTTCCTGGAAATTGTAGGATGTTTTCTTTATTCGTCAGTGTTCTGAGAAACCTTAATGTACCTTTTGTGGACTATGTTCAGCTATAATGTTGGGTTCTCAATAAGTCCTTTATCTCTGGAAACATGTAACATCCATTTGGGGAAAATATCTTGAAGTACTTTGTTCTTTGGATGTTTCAATTTGAAACAAGTCCTCTCACTTTGTCTTTTCAATAATGTTTTCCATCTTGTGTTTTTCATGCTGTTCTAGGAGATGCTCACCACCTTTATTACATTTTTAATTTCTTCCAGAATGATTTTTATTTCTAGAGTACTTTATTTTCTATATGTTGTTTCTTTTCTTTCCTTTTTTTTTGCATTCTATTTTTGTTTTATGGACACTATGTCTTCTCTTACTTCTCTGAGAATATTGGTGATAGTTCTTTCCCTTTTTTTAAAAAAATTCTTCTTCCTGCATGGTCTCCATTTCCTGCAGGTTGCTTTTTTTCTTCCTGTTTGTTTATTTGCTTTTTTGCTTTGGTCTATGTCATTCTTTGACATTTGATGACGCTTGAAGTTCATGAGTGGGGCACCAGCAAGCTGACTGTGAGCCCTGAGAGAAAGGGTTTGGCTGCTCAAGTGTGGTCTCTACTGTAGGAGTGTTCTGGCTGGGATGTATCTTTGGGAAAATCCCTGGCATCAGTAGCTTCAGATCTTTTCTCTTGTGTTTGCCAGAGACCCTAGAAGATTTTCAATTCTCATGCCTAGAGTGTTTATTCCTAGCTGCCTGCAACCTGGGAGCTAGTGGGAGAAGTGAGCTGGATGGGCAGCATTCAATTCATGCCCCTATTTTCAGAGTGATGCACTTGTCCTAAACAAGGGCTATTTTCTGACAGTCCAGAGACCTTCTGTTTTATATTTTTCAGTCACCAAATCTCCAGACATCTTGCTGTAGTTTAGAAGGGGCAGTATCTCATGGTATGGTAGGATGGGACAAGGGGAGCTGAATGGAAATTTGGGAATCTTCAAATTCGAGTTTCTGCTTCAACCAAATTGATCTTCAACCTATCACTACATTTTAAAAAACTCTATGTTATGCATGAAAGTGAAAAAATTGTTAGTCGCTCAGTCACGTCTGACTCTTTGCACCCTTATGGACTGTAGTTCACCAGACCCCTCTGTCCATGGAATTCTCCAGGCAAGAATACTGGGATGGGTAACCGTTCCCTTCTCCAGGGTGTTTTCCTGACCCAGGGATCGAATCAGGGTCTCCTGCATTGCAGGAAGATTCTTCATCATCTGAGCCACCAGGGAAGCACATTTTATGTATGACAGCTTGTATTTGTTAATCCCATACCCCTAACCTGTCCCTCCCCCCTCACTCTCCCCGTTGGCAACCGTAAGTTTGCTTTCTGTGTCTGTTTCTATTTTGTATATACATTCATTTGTATTATTTTTATAGTCCATATATGAGTGATATCATATAAAATGTCTTTGTCTGACTTATTTCACTAATCATAATATTCTTTAAGTCCATCCACATTGCTTCAAATGGAAATAATTCATTATTTTTAATGGCTAAATAATATTCCATTGTGTATATATGCATATAACACATCTTCTCCATCCAGTCATCTGTTGAAGAGCACTTGAGCTGCTTCCACGCTTTGGCTATTGTAAAAAGTGCTGCTATGAACCTTGGGGTGCATGTATCATTTGAATTGGAGATTTCACTTTTTCCGAAAATATACACAGGAGTGGGATTGCTGGATACTATGGTAGTTCTATTTTTAGTTTTTTTTTTTTTTCAAAGAAACCTAAATACTGTTTTCTATGGTGGCTACATCAATTTGAATTCCCACCAGCAGGGTGTAAGAGTTTCTTTTTTCCCACATCTTCTCCAACATTTGTTATTTGTAGACTTTTAGAGGACAGTCATTCTGTAAGATGTGAGGTGACGCCTCACTGTGGTTTTGATTTGTGTTTCTCTAATGATTAACCATGTTGAACATCTTTTCATGTGCCCGTAGGTCATCTATATGTCTTCTTTAGGAAAAGAAAGGAGTGTCTGCCAACCCCAGAAGGAATGAAAGAACCACAAAATATCATACAAAAGAGGGCAAGCTAATGGAGTGACTTGGTGACGTGGTGGGAACTTGGTCACGGGAAGGAGACATCTCATCTGATACAAAAAGAAATGGGAAGTTGATGTTTCCTCAACCAGAAGCTATTATGATTAGTGTTTTGCCAGAAAAATCTGAGGGCTTTGTGCTGACTCCTGGGACATAGAGGGATAGAGATAATTAAACATACAGAAACCAGCTAGGAACAGCCACGGTGGTCATAGACCAGCTATGGCTTCCACAATCAATTTTTTTTTCTTTTTTAAGGAGAGAAGATCTTATAAAGATATCAAAAATTTCAAATGTATTTAAGATTTGGGATTTTAAAATTTTTATTTAGGATTCCAACTTTATTTCAACATCACAGGACTGCTTTGAAGTTCTGTTTGGAAATCATCTAGAGTCATCTATTTGCCAAATATCTCTAAGTAACATAAAAATGTTAAGTTCTTTGTACTTTACAAGACTGTTCTAGGCATGAGAACTATAATGCAGATTTGTTCGTGACACCACCTGATTCTGTTTTCACTTTGTGACCTCAGGCATCCTGTTTTATTACCCAATTTATTCCTGAAAATATATTGGATATTAAAATTTCAAATAGCTTGAGCTCATATTTCATGATTTTAAGTGAGAAAAATAAAAAAGCATTTCTTAAAACCCCAGCCAATTCCACCAGCCCCCCATTTACCATTAAAGCCCTCTTAGAAACCTCTGTAACAATCCATGGGGGATTCCTGAGCTATAAAGATAAAGGATTTAAAATGACAGTTGCATTTAATGAACTCATTAGCGAGTACAGATAAACGCTGTACAACCCTGTTGTTCAATAGCCAATACACATTATGTTATCATTTCTACCTGCTTATTTTCTATCCGTTGTCTTCTCTCAAAGTGCTTTTCCGCTCTCAACTATCTTTTTAGTGATTTGGGTTTTTCTAGGTCTCTTTGGTTCGTGTACTTGGTTCACAGGCTTTTCCACTTTCTTAGAAGGCGTTTTCACTGAACAATGTGGGGAAGATACAGCGATAACACACAAGTTTAAACAACGCAATCAACGGCGCAAAGCAGGAGAGAAGCCGACTTGCCGGGGAAATAACTAAGACAGACTGCAGGGCATCCTGCGTCCTCTTGCCCAGACTTGCGTTCAAATGATGAGTTTTTACTGGTCCCAGCATGCAAATACTTTACAGCAGGTTTTCAATTAGGGTAATGTATGTGGGGTAAAAATGGTTCCAAGTCATTACAGGGAATATTTGCAGAGTGAGGATTCAGGTAGTAAAAGCAATATCTATATTGTATCCTGTGTACCCATTGTCTTTTCTTAAAAAAAACCCAAGCAAACAATAAAAAGGTTTTTATAATTAACAAAACAAATTCAAACACAGTACAAAAATACACAAAAATAAAAACAACTGTATTTATTTAATTTTTCATGGTTTGCATTCTGTCTTCTGATTAGACAACAAAACTCTTGGTGGAAATGATCTCATTTTTATAATTCAATCCAGCAAGTGATGCTGGCCGCCTACGTGGTGGCAGGCACTGTGCCAGGCAGAAAGCTGGTTATGACACAGACAGAGCACCATGGCTGAGTGTGTAAGCTTGCTCAGCAATTGTTCATTTCCTCCCAGTTTCCATGTCCAAGTTCTATGTATCTGCCATCAGGTAAATGGGTTATTTCTCCATTGCACCCTACCTCCCCAAACAAACAAAACCTTTCCCTAACCATGCCAAAGTACCAAACGATCTGATCATTTATACCGATATTCTTCCAAAATATGATTGTTAAAACAAGGGTATGAATCATTAGGTCATAACTAATCATTGTGTATGATTCTTGTATATATTTCCCTAAAGGGAAATACAGAGAGAAAGAAAAAATACACAAGGGCAAATTAAATATCCTCCTCCCATTGAACTCGATTTTAGCCCTAATCACTTCTTCACCTAACCCACTTTTCTTACTTTGCAAAAACAACCCTTTAACTTCTTAGATGAAATTTCCAGTTAAAGAGTCTTAGCTCTTCCAAGGTTCTGAGAAGCTCAGGGTCTCTCCGTTTCTCTGCTTTCGGGCTTCTGATAGATCTGGGCTCAAAAAGCCTGTAGTTATTTTCTTGGCCTTACTAGAGAAAGGGCATTCTGTTTCACTCCTTGGTTCTCTGAATAGACTCTGACGTATTTTAACTGGCCAGCTAGATTTCCAGAGGAAATCTGGCTTTAAGCTTCTAGAAGGGACCTTCCTCTTTCTTTTCTTTTTGTGGTTGGAAGAGGAAAGAGCAGAAAGACAATGGCAAGCACTGACAAATATTATATACCCAACAGGGCAAAAAATTCTCCCAGTTGTCAGGGGACCTGTCGTTTGTCCAGGCTGCTTCCTCCCCTCCTTGTTCTTTGAGGCAACTCAGTGCAGTCTTTACTGAGGAGACAGTTTGCAGACTCCCCCAGACCAGCGCTGTCTGATAGAAATATATTATAAGCTACCTATGCAATTTAAAACTTTCTTATAGCCATATTAAAAAGGTAAAAATAAATAAGCAAAGTAATTTTAATAATATGCTTTACATAACATGATATATTCAATCATATAATCAATATAAACATATTGAGATATTTTAGGCTGTTTTATTCTTACTAAGTGTACTTTAGACTTATAGCACACCATATTTGGATGCTAAGTTTTTATGAGGAATAGGTGAAGTATTTGCAATTTTATGTAATTCATAGTTGGATAAGTATATTCACGTACTTAAGGTGTTCTAAATATATTTACATTTTCCCCATAACAGAAAAATCATTCTCCTTTAATACTGCATCCACATGGACAAGACTGGTGTATCTTTTTAAAAATAATTGCTTTGACTTCAAAGCCAAAGATACCAATTTCAGATTCATGTCAAAGCTAAGTAAATTCATTAACTCTTGTGTTAGCTCAGTAATATAAACAGTGAACTCAAAATGGTATTGACAGATTGAAAAACAATTCTTTATTAGTGTTGAGTTCTTCACATATTTCTTGTAGCTTATACAGTCAGTTTACCTAAATACTATCAATCACAATGAAAAATTGTTTTCATATTTGTTCATGTAAGAAAACTGTAAAATCATTATTAATTGATCATATAATGAAAAGTTTCAACTTCAACTTAAAATCCTGTGTCTCTCTAGCTAGGTCATAGATAAGCTTTTCCTTTTCTTATGCCTTCAAATTTAGCTCATTCATATGCAGTCTGAAAATGTAAATCACATTGCCATATTTTCTTTTTGAATTTTGGTTATTGGGCAAATATTCCTTTATTTTCAAGAAAATCTTAAATTAGAGTTAAGGGTATAGCAAATCCTTGCAAAACTCTCACAACTCAACCGGAAGAGCATTGGCAAAGAAGTCACAAGGCCGTTAAACTCACCATCTTTTATTTCTTTCAACAGTTCTATTCACTTGCAATGGTTCATTAGATTAGCGTACAAACACTGAATGATTTTAACAACTATATCCATGACAAATTTCATGGTGTCTGCTTCAACTAAGCATAAATATTTGTAAGATGTATCATACAGTGAAACAAAGGCTTAAAGGAAACATCAGTTCCTTTTAAAAAATTCCAATAAACTGGTTTGTTTTGGCCTAATACGGCTGAAAATTGTTTGTTGTGTTAGAAACTAATTTTTTAATATCGAGCCAATATTCTTCTTTGACAGATGTAAAATATGTTAAAAATATCTATACCGTCAGTTTGCTATTTTAGGACTATGAATGGAAAATATTTCTTTGTAAACCAAGAAATCTTTGGAGACAAAACATACCCAGAGTACTAATTGTACAGTGTCTTTTATATCTTGTGACTCATTTAAAGGCAACCCAAGAGAAGGAAAAGCTTGTCCATGACCTAGATAGACAGGTGAAATTTTTTTACAATTTTTCAGATTTTGAATCAGTTGATCTTGGTATTGTTAAGAAGATCTTGTATTTTATAAACAATAGTTGTGGTGGCTTAACTGAAGTTCTTACTTTTGTGAAATATCTTCTTTAGTATTTTTCTCAATTTTCCAACAAAAATTTCTGTAACTGAGATAATAGTTTCTTTTACCATCTCTCCATCTAAAAATGTGAAAATGAAAGCAATTTTGTATCTGGCCAAAATGACAAGCTCAAATCTTATTAAAAGTCTTAAGAATTTGGGATGACACGGATAGATCTGGAAGACACCATGCTAAGTAAGTGAGTCATAGAAGGGCAAATACTGCATGATTCTACTTAAATGAGTTATCTAAACTAATCAAACTTACAGAAATAGAAAATAGAATGTTGGTTGCCAGTGAGTGGAGGGAGAGAAAAGTGGGCAGTTGCTACTCAACTTGTATAAATTTACAGTCATAGAAGACAGCCAAGTTGTAGAAATACACTATACAACATACCTGTAGCTAATAATATGGTATTGTGCACTTAAAATTTTGTTAAAAGGAAGATCTCATGTTAAGTGTTCACACACACACACACACACACACACGCACACGGGACAGAAAGAAACTTCCGGGGGCGACAGACATGTTTATTACCTTGAATGTGGTGATGGTATCACAGGTATATATAACGTATGTAAAAACTCAACAAATTGAATACGTCAAATATGTGCAGGTTTTTGTATTTCAATTATATCTCAATAAAGCTGTAAAAGAGAAAGTGAAGATAAATTGTCTACAAAACACGAAAAACTTAGATTTTAATCATGATTTCAGGTAACTAATTTCAACAATTCTTTTTCAAACACTGGAGGAAATAAATCAAATTCAGTATGTGTTTTCTGAAAAGTCTCTTAACATTGTGTACTTTATTATCTCCAAAGATTTTTATACGACCATCTTTCTCATTTTGCTCCATGTCAGCAAATTACAGCTGTCATTCATTGTGAAATTTACAACATACCTTTACCAATCATTTTTTTTTAGTGTTCTCACCAGCTTTTGCACCTGTAGGCAATTCTGCATCAGTACAATGCCTTCACTTTGAATTAAAAACTTGTCCATTCTTAATTTTTAAATAGAAAAATAATTTAATTGTATTACAATTAAAATCATACTTTATATAATTTATTATTTATAAATTGGTATAAATTATACCAATTATAATTTATAGAGGTATCACTGGAACTTGCGCTGTCTGTATAAAGCATTCAGATAAACACATTATAAATTACATTGGTGTATAGGAAAAAAAATCACTGAAAAAACACTGAAATCAGTGTATAGACATCAGCTTGCTCAGTACAGCGTTTACATGTAGTATTAGAAATAGTGTGTATAATACAGTAACGTGAGAGCAAAATTTCACAGTGAAGGTTACATGCTGTCCTACCAAAATAATCAAGCCATATTTTTAGAAAAATATTTTACACTCTTTCAGTTTTTAAATGTAAAGTATCAGTTCAGTTCAGTCGCTCAGTTGTGTCCGACTCTTTGAGACCCTATGGACCACAGCACACCAGGCTTCCCTGTTCATCACCAACTCCCAGAGCTTACTCAAACTCATGTCCATCTTGTCGGTGACGCCATCCAACCATCTCACCCTCTGTCATCCCCTTCTCCTCCTACCTTCAATCTTTCCCAGCATCAGGGTCTTTCCCAGTGAGTCAGTTCTTCGCATCAGGAGGCCAGAGTACTGGAGTTTCAGCTTCAGCATCAATCCTTCCAGTGAATATTCAGGACTGATTTCCTTTAGGATGGACTGGTTGGACCTCCTTGCAGTCCAAGGGACTCTCAAGAGTCTTCTCCAACACCTACTCTAAAGCATCTATTCTTTGGTGCTCAGCTTTCTTTATGGTCCAACTCTCACATCCATACATGACCACTGGAAAACGTAAAGTATGACAATTAAGTAAAATGAAACAGTGACATATTTCAAGGGCTCAGTGGCCACATGTGGCTGGTGATTATGGTACTGGCTAACGCAATCTCAGATTATCACTAATGAGAACTGATAGATACCTAACTGAATCTAAAAATCCCCAATAAAGGGATTTTTATTCCATTTCAATAGATGAATATTTAAAAATACACATGAATAGAATACTGGAGTGGGTAGCCATTTCCTTCTCCAGAGGATCTTCCTGATCCAGGGATTAAACTTGGGCCTCCTGCATTGCAGGCAGTTTCTTTACCATCTGAGCCACACAGGGAAACCATGAATAGGTGCTGTAAAAAGTATGTTTATGCTGTAATTCATGTGACTCCTCTAAAGATATAATGAAATAATGGTATACATTAGGAATAAAAAAAATATCAATTTTCAGAAATCTAGCTTTCGTGCATTTCACATTTTTGTCTTACATATTCTATTAGATATTCCATGTAAACCCTTTAACACAATGTCTGGAGCATAATAAAGGGACACATTTGTTTGCTTTCTCTCCTTGATCGTCTGATTGCTGATGCTTTTGAGCCCATAGAGTTTGGTGCTATTGTCTGTCTGCTGCTGCTGCTGCTGCCGAGAGCAGGGAGGAGCCCAAGGATGATGGTTGAGAGCTGAAGCTGGGCTTCTGAGACAGCAGTTGTCCTTGTCACCATCTTTCTCCCCAACCCATGACCCAGTCCCTTGACTACCAGGGTCTGGAGCTTGCTCACCACATGCAGTCATTATCTCAAGTGGGTATCTTGCTAGACCCCATCCTCTCTGACCACAGGGAAGGCTGGCCCCTGAGTGAAGACTTTACTCATGAGTGAGCTTGGAAGAAACAGATCAAGACTTCATTCAGCTCTTGTTTGGGATCCAAGGGAAGAGATCTTGTTTCTGCCACCTTTTCCTTTGTATCCCTAATGTCCTGGTGGCGGGGATCAAGGAAGGGGGCTGCGTGGCTCCCTGACCCTGTAAGTTACTAAGTCTTGATCCCTCCCCTCATGCTCACAGCTGCTCCTGCCTGCCCCAATGGGCCTGTTAAAGATGTTCATATATTCTAAATCACTGGAGCTTAAGTGAGGCAACATCTATAGGAAGCGAAACAAAGGACTTTCTAATCTTTAGCATTTGGGGGAGATACGTCATCCTGCCTAAAAAGATGTAAGCCTAGTGTTCAACTTCTGAATACAGCGCTTTTAAACACTGTCAGGATATGTTGTTAGAAGCATTGTTATAAATTAGAAAAAGAGAGTTGTAAGAGTAAAAGCTAAAAGTTTTCATTGAGAGCTCACTGTATCCTAAGTATCTCTTTAATCCTCAAAGCAGCATTAGTTCTGACTGTTTTTAACTACAGTTTTGAGATGATGAATCTGAAGAAATGAGATGATACATGACCTGTCCAAGAACATAAAGCTGGCAAAAGTCGAACATGACTAAAGTGACTTAGTGTGTGCACACACACACACACACACACGTATATGTGTGCATGCTAAGTGATGCATGCATGCTAAGTTGCTTCAGTTGTGTCTAACTCTTTACAACCCCAAGGATTGTAGCCTGCCAGGCTCCTCTATCCATGGGATTCTCTGGGCAAAAATACTGGAGTGGGTTGCCATTTCCTCCTCCAGGGGATCTTCCGGACCCAGGGATGGAACCCGGGACTCTTATGTCTCTTGCTTTGGCAGGCAGGTTCTTTACCATTAGCGCCACCTGGGAAGCTATATATATGTATATACACACACACACACACACACACACACACATACATATATATGGTGGTTGTTGTTCAGTCTTTAAGTCATGTTGGATTCTTTGCAACCCCATGGATTGTAGCACACCAGGCCTCCCTGTCCATCACCAACTCCTGGAGTTTGCTCAAACTCATGTCCATCGAGTCAGTGATGCCATCCAACCATCTCACCCTCTGTTGCCCCCTTCTCCTCCTGGCTTCAATTTTTCCCACCATCAGGGTCTTTTCCAATGTGTCGGCTCTTTGCATACTTCTATTTGATCCTTCCTGAACAGATATCTCAAATATCAACACAGTGATTTACTCACATTTTCTTATAATACTTACCCAGTATTTTTGCTGTTATTCCTACTGTTGAATTGAATGAACTATCAAATTTTTTAAATTTAGGGTTGCATATTTTACTGCCTCCTATTTTAGAAAGGACTTGATTAAAATTTGGCTCAAACAGTAATTTTTTTTTTTTTAGCATAGAAGTTTATTAAATGTTGCTCTTCATTTGAACACATGGAGAAGGGGTGGATAGAAAGAAGAATTCAGCAGAAGGGGAATTTGGATGACCCATGGTTTTACAGGAGAAGGCAATGGCAGCCCACTCCAGTACTCTTGCCTGGAAAATCCCATGGGTGGAGGAGCCTGGTAGGCTACAGTCCATGGGATCGCTGAGAGTCGGACACGACTGAGCGACTTCACTTTCACTTTTCACTTTCATGCATTGGAGAAGGAAATGGCAACCCACTCCAGTGTTCTTGCCTGGAGAATCCCGGGGACAGGGGAGCCTGGTGGGCTGCTGTCTATGGGGTCGCACAGAGTCGAACACGACTGAAGCGACTTAGCAGCAGCAGCATGGTTTTACAAAGACCTCACCAGACTTCACAGGAATCTCTGAAGCTGAGATGATCCCTTACTATGGTTCTGAGTTGGATCAAGGGGGCAGAGGCATTCCTGAGTATGATGCCAGTCATTGAATGCAGACTGTTCTAGGGAGGGCTGTGCCTTCAGGCAAAGGGCTTCTCTTTAGGCAAGACTTGAAGACTGATTGCTGAGCATTTGCAGTAGTGGGTGAAAAGTACTTCACCCCTCAAGAGGTGTCTGGGTGACACAGGACTCTGTCCACTATACCCAAGGTGGAAGCTCCTTCACCTGAAAACTGAGAGGGCGGAGACTGCACACTGCTGATGGAGGAGCTTAGGGGAGGGATGTGGGAGATGCCTCTCTCTGTCTCTGCTCTGCAGGTCTCCTGCCTGCAATGCAGCAGACCAGGGTTCGATCCCTGGGTCGGGAAGATCCCCTGGAGGAAGGCATGGCAACCCACTCCAGTACTCTTGCCTGGAGAATCCCATGGACAGAGGGGCCTGGCGGTCTACAGTCCATAGGGCTGCAAGAGTCGGACATGACTGAGCGACTAATGCTTTCAAGATCGAAACACAGTCCAAAATAAGATAATTCATAGTAAAGCCCTGCAGAGCACAGCTGAAGGATGCAAGAAGCATAGACAAGTAAGCAGTTACGTTGGACCGACTGGCACAGGTGCCAGAAGCTAGCTCTAAGGCTTCTGGCAGCAAGGGCAAGAGCTACACACATTAGATTGAATCATTTTCAATTCCTGACACAAGAAGAATATAATTCAGCTGCAGACAACTCAAGTAGGAATTAACGTATGAGCCTTCAAATAAAGGGGATTAAACAACATAGAAAATATCTAACCCTGGTTTTATGAGACACAGAAGAATCATTCGGATAGCTGGTTGTCATGTTGTTCTTAAGTAAGAGAGCATGCCCTTACATACTAAGCTGCTCCTTGTGAAAGCATCTCCAAATGCTGAAAAAAACATGATGTTGCGCTTCCTTCAGGGCTAGAATTCCATGATTAGACCTTGGAGACTCTCTGATGGGTGATTTAGATGCTTTGACCCTCTCCAGTACCAGACGCCTAAACCATTTCTGGGCACGTGCCAAATGGTTATAAATAATGACCAAATCCTCTAAACAATATAGATTTTTCTGAATTGTTTATTAAAATGAGAACTAGATGTGCGATGGGAAAAGATAGAAATGAGTCATGCTCTGTTGGAACGTTAAAAGCTAGACAGGCTTCTCAGACAGGCTGCTCACTTCAGGGGAGGCAAGAGACATCCAGGCTCGGGCAGGGGATAACTTGGGCTAGTAGGCAGCTGGTTGAGATGCTGGGTACTGTTCCAGAGAAGTTTGTATGGAGATGTTACTATTCTCTACATCCTTCGGATGGGGAAACGGAAGCTCAGAGAAATCTGAGGCCGTACATAAGCCTCCCTGCCTGCAGAGTCCAGTACTGAGCCAAGAGATGTAAGTCTTGTCCAAATTACTTGGGAAAACAAGACTTCAGCTTGACAAGCGATTGGGCTGGATGTTACCGCCCTTCTGTACTTCTCAAAGCTAACGTCTCTATTATCCTGTACTTTTTTCCAAAGAAGTTGTCTATTGGGTGCCACTGAGAAGTGATAGTGTGAAAAAGTCACTTAAATAGCAGGACGATTCAATTTAAGCAGCAAGAGAAAACTGTATAAAATTGCTCTTTGAAATTTTAATAAAAGCTTAATTATTTCTATGATTTAATAGTGGTATAATCAATATTAATTAGCGGTCCTTTTGGCAGTAGCTAAACTACAAATTCAACCACTGTTTAAGACCTATTTATTTATTACCAATTTAAAAAAAACTGAAGTCTAGTTTTTTAAACTAGGCATTTATTATAATTACTGAGTTCTCCATTCTAATTATTATATATTGCTTAAAATTTGTAAAACTGGAGTGTAATTAATTTACAATATTGTGTTAGTTCCAGGTGTACAGCACAGTGATTCAGTTATACATACGCACACTCATATACATATATATATATACTCTTTTTCAAAGACATCTTTATTGTCAAAGACAATAAAACAAGGCCACTGTTTCAAAGGACAAAGGCCGGCCTTCCCGTTTCCTATTACAGAGGGACATGTCCCTAATTTTCCTAGTCTTATAAAGATTAAAAAATGAGCAGTGCTAAGTTCATTGTCCCATTTGATATCATTTAAAGCTGGTTGGGTATGTGCCATGATAATCTAACTATTTCAAACACGCTGCTTTTCTGAGGCACTAGAGAAGCAGAGGCTAGCCTGAAGTCTGTGATACAAAGTGAATGATGTTAAATTACCCGAGGGTCCTGGATGCGTTCACAATGTGGAGGAAAACTTATTCTTTAACTGAGCGTTGTTCTTATACACAGCCATTTTTAGTAGTAATGAAGAGGAAAAGTTAAAATTTTACATCACCTCCTGCTCATCCTGCCTCTTAACTCAGCTGGCCCCTTGGAAAGTCTAGATCACGTAGGTCACGTAGTCTCAGAAAGTGGGGACTTGCAATACTAGGAACTGGAGTTTATCTCACTTACCCTTGTCCTGCTCTTTGCAATCACCGGGCCCCTGCAAACCTGCTTAATCATGCCTGTCCAGGCCAGGCATCTCCCTCCGCATCTTGACTGCTGTTCCTGCACAAGAAACCCCTTAGTTTAAACCAGCCTATTAACAGCTAGTGTTGCCCACTACAGTCTGTCTGTAAAAACTCTGTAATCCCTTGTTCAGGGCTCAGAGGTTGGAGCGTTAACTCCTCTGGGCCTGACGGCGTAATACATCCCAGCTCTCCAGCTCTCCGAGTGTGGTGCTTGGTTTCTCGAGTACTGGTTTCTGCAACAGTAATAGCAGGAACAGGAAAGCGGGTGTAGATGGGAGGTCAAATCAGTGGACTGAGGGACTGCAGAGATCTGAAGTGATATGAGAGTCAAGGACAACACGGATGTTAAATTTTAGTAGCTCAGATGCTGGTGCTTCCATCAGCAGAAGTGGGAGAATTAAGAACCAGGTAGGTTTGGGTGGTAGAGGGACAGGGATCATGTGTAGGAACCTATCTGAAGGTAGACAGTTGGAGCCAGTGAAGATGCTAAAAAACAGTCATTCTACCTCCCTTATTTGAGACCTGTGCTGTCACTATTCCCCATCAATACTGATACAATTTCAAGGGTCCATAACCATCTGGTTCAGTTCCGTTCAGTCGCTCAGTCGTGTCCGACTCTTTGCGACCCCATGAACTGCAGCATGCCAGGCCTCCCTGTCCATCACCAACTCCCGGAGTTCACTCAGATTCACATCCATCAAGTCAGTGATGCCATCCAGCCATCTCATCCTCTGTCATCCCCTTCTCCTCCTGCCCCCAATCCCTCCCAGCATCAGAGTCTTTTCCAATGAGTCAACCCTTCGCATGAGTTGGCCAAAGTACTGGAGTTTCAGCTTCAGCATCATTCCTTCCAAAGAAATCCCAGGGCTGATCTCCTTCAGAATGGACTGGTTGGATCTCCTTGCAGTCCAAGGGACTCTCAAGAGTCTTCTCCAACACCACAGTTCAAAAGCATCAATTCTTTGGTGCTCAGCTTTCTTCACAGTCCAACTCTCACATCCATACATGACCACTGGAAAAACCACAGCCTTGACTAGATGGACCTTTGTTGGCAAAGTAATGTTTCTGCTTTTGAATAGGCTATCTAGGTTGGTCATAACTTTCCTTCCCAGGAGTAAGAGTCTTTTAATTTCATGGCTGCAATCACCATCTGCAGTGATTTTGGAGCCCCCCAAAATAAAGTCTGACACTGTTTCCACTGTTTCCCCATCTATTTGCCACGAAGTGATGGGATCAGATGCCATGATCTTCGTTTTCTGAATGTTGAGTTTTAAGCCAACTTTTTCACTCTCCTCTTTCACCTTCATCAAGAGGCTTTTGAGTTCCTCTTCACTTTCTGCCATAAGGGTGGCGTCATGTAGCATAGCATAGCATCTGCATATCTGAGGTTATTGATATTTCTCCGGGCAATCTTGATTCCAGCTTGTGCTGTCACTATTCCCCATCAATACTGATACAATGTCAAGGGTCCATAACCATCTGGTTCAGTTCCGTTCAGTTGCTCAGTCATGTCCGACTCTTTGTGACCCCATGGACTGCAGCACACTAGGCTTCCCTGTCCATCACCAACTCCCGGAATTTGCTCAAACTCATGTCCATCGAGTCAGTGATGCTATCCAACCATCTCACTCTCTGTTGTCCCCTTCTCCTCCTGACTTCAATCTTTCCCAGCATCAGGGTCTTTTCCAGTGAGTCAGCTCTTTGCATCAGGTGGTCAAAGTATTGGAGTTTCAGCTTCAGCATCAGTCCTTCCAATGAATATTCAGGACTGATTTCCTTTAGGATGGACTGGTTGGATCTCCTTGAAGTCCAAGAGACTCTCAAGAGTCTTTTCCAATATCACAGTTCAAAAGCATCGATTCTTCAGCACTTAGCTTTCTTTATAGCCCAACTCTCACATCCATACATGATTACTGGAAAAGCCATCTGGTAAAGGTCTGAAAAAACTGATGACACCATCTCACAACCTGATGCAATTTATAGAACCAAGGCCTGATCATCCATCCATCTAGTCTTTCGAGTTGAGTGAACTCAAGTTCACTCATCCATTTATCTAGCATGTGTTTCTACAAGTCAGGTACTGTGCTAGGTACTGGGGATGAAATGGTTAATAGCACAAGGACCTTATGATCTCACTGGAAAGATGATAAGAAAACAGGCAATAACAACAGAGTGAGTATGCAATGGTAGCAATCGGAGAAAGAACATTAAGTCAGCTCATGGCAGAAGCATGTGATTCAGCCTCAGTGAGTCACAGAAACCCTCCTGGGAGGTACCAAGTCCAAGTGCAGGGAGGAGAGAGCCAAGTGAAGTGGTGAGGTAGGGAGCCTTCCAGATGGCGCTGTGAGCATCAACACAGTTGAACCACAAAGGATGAGATGAGGTGTGGTGAGAGTTGAGAAAGGAGAAGTAAATGGACTCGATCAGGACGTGCCTTGTAAGTCTTATTCAAGGCTTTGGACTGGATTCTAAGAGCGGTGACGTGCTGTTACTGAAGACTTTAGAATTCTCTCTCCGCCTATAGTGGAAAGGATGAAGTGGACTTGAAGAAGAGCTCCAAGGAGTGACTTTGTTGTATCTGGTCACCTGAGGGTGAGAGCCCAGGGCAGAGAGCCCTTCAGTTCCCATCTCATCAGAAGCATCTTGGAAAATCAGAACCAAGGGTGGCAAGAGCTTTCACCCCAGCATCCCACACCCCACCCTCTGATGCTCTCTGCCTTCTGCCACCACTTTAATGAAGATTACCAAGGAATGATAAACACCTATACTCTGCAAGTATTTTCTCTGTACCAGTCACAATGCAAGAGCTTCATAGCTTCCTCATAACAACCTTATGAGGCAGGGATGATATCTCCATTTCACTGAAGAGGAAACTGAAGTTCCAAAATCGGAGTACCTTGCCCCCAGTGGCACAGGCAGTAACAGAGGGCGGATCTGAACCCAAACAAACTGACTCAAGAGGCCACGCTTACAACCGCAAGGAATATGAAAGCTGCTAGTAGCAATCATTTCTCTACTTTGGAGAGTCTGAAAGACTGAATCACACTTTTTGGTGGGAAAATTATTAATATAACATAAAATATGCCATTTACCCACGTTTAAGTGTACAATTAAGGGGCATCAGTTAGTTATATTTGTCAGAGAAGGCGATGGCATCCCACTCCAGTGGCCTTGCCTGGAGAATCCCATGGACGGAGGAGCCTGGTAGGCTGCAGTCCATAGGGTCTCGAAGAGTCGGACACGCCTGAGCGACTTCCCTTTCACTTTTCACTTTCCTGCATTGGAGAAGGCAATGGCAACCCACTCCAGGGTTCTTGCCTGGAGAATCCCAGGGACGGCGCAGCCTGGTGGGCTGCCGTCTATGGGGTTGCACAGAGTTGGACACAACTAACGTGACTTAGCAGCAGCAGTTACCTTTGTGCTGTGGAGCAGCCACTACCACAGTGTCTCCAAAACCATTTCTCTCATCGAAAATAGAAACTCGATACCCGTTAAGCAATAACTTCCCCTTCTCCCTTCCACAGTCCACGGTAACCTTTACTTTCTGTCTCTATGAAAAGTCCTGTTCTATGTATCTCATATAAATGGAATCATATAGTATTTGTCCTCTGTCCCTGGCCTATCTCACCTAGCAGAAAGGCATCAAGGTCTACCACGTTGTAGCATGTAACAGAGCTTCTTTCTTTTTTGCGGCTGAATAATTGGATAATACTCCACGGTACATGGGTTCCACATTTTGTTGAGCCGCTCATCTGGTGATGGACACTCGGCTCTTTCCATCTTTTGGCTACTGTAAACCATGCCGTAATGAACGTTGATGGCCCAGCATTTGTTTAAGTCCCCACTCCCAATTCATTTGAGTATTACATAACTAGAGTAGGATTACTGGGTGGCTTGACGATTCTATGTTTAGCTCTTTGAGGAACTGCCAAACTACTTGCCACAGCCAGGGCACCACTTTACTCCCCACGAACAATATGCAAGGGTGGAACCATAAGCCTTGAGAGGCAGAAAAGATCCTGCGGTGTATTCAGTTAGCTCCCTTACTTTACAGCTGGGGAGACAATAGTAGTTTAAAGATTAGCTACCATTTTTGGCCACTGACTATAAACCAGCCATTTTACATACATTATTCCACCTTGTCCTCTCCAAACCCCTGTAAAGTGTTTATTATCTCAGTTTTACAGAGCCTAATTAACATGCTCTGCATCTCACGAATAACAAATGGTAAAATTGAGCTCCGAACTCAATTTAGTCTTAAATTAACTCAGGATCCTGCAAATGGATCTTCTCTGTGGCCCGGGATTACCTGCTTTTCCTTCCTGGAATTGGTTCTCAGTTGATTCCATCTCTAAAATGAGTTTAAGATTTTGTGTGCTTGTGAAAGCTTTCGATTACTTCTGTAAATTGATCTGGAATTTACGTTTTTCGTATCACCTGGGGGTCACATCTTAAAATTACAGTTTCATTGTCAATGAACAATGGAACAGGCAGGAAACAAACGCTTTGTTGTTATTGTTGGGTAAATATAGCCTCCGTTCTGGTTTTCCTTTTCTGAATTTTCTCCAAAGTATTTCTCCTCCGTAAAGCTACTGTAATCTGATCCTTAAAAAGCATTCTGTTCATTTGGATGCTGTTAGTAGTCGTAGAACTCCTCCGTCTGTCTTTCTGTTCTTCTTGGGTGTGCTTATCGCCCATCTCTTGTCTGGTTTTCTTTGTTGTGGATTGAATTTCCATATGCTGCTCCACAATCCTGCAGCCTTTCTCTCCAATGATCTCTTTCCTGTGTAAAACGGTTTGCTTGCCATTGTTAAGCGCAGGCGTATGACCACATTTCCTCCAAGACATTTCCTTCTGCTTCTCCTTTGCTTTATAGGTGCCTGACTTCATTCATTGGTTCTCTTTAATATCCTCATTACACAAAGTATTATACTGTGGCCTCCTTTTTTCTTCTTTCCTTCTCTAAGTAATTTTGTTGGCCACGTTAGGGGTCATATTACTTTTTTGTCACACTTAGGATTTGAAATCTGGTTACTGGTGATCCTGAGAATTACCTTGGCCTGCGTCTCAATCCACTCTTCTTATCTGGGAAATGAAAGCACACTGGGGAGAAGACACAGTCATTGTAGCTACTTCCCAGCACCTCTGTAAAGGGCTCTCTTTATTTTCTCTTTCCTATTAGAATTCTAGCTTTTGTAGCTGGATTTTCACTGCCATTGGCTCACCTAGCTTCCCTCAAGCATCCTGCTGGCTACTCTGGCTTCATAAAAATAGTAGCTTATGTTCGTTGCTATTTTCAGTCGTTCAGTCGTGTCTGACTCTTTGTGACCCCATGAACTGCAGCACACCAGGCTTCCCTGTCCTTCACGCTCTCCCAGAGCTTACATTTGTACATGGCTCCATATTTTATAAAGTGCATTGGACTACATTATGTGACTCAAGTCTGACTATTTAAGTTAGTAAGTAAACATTATAATCCTTATTTTACAGATGAGAAACCAAGATATAGGAAAGTTAGGAAGTTTTCCCAAAGCCACACCAACTGAGTGGCAGAAGTAGAATTCAGGCTTCATATTTTTCTTATATTGTCTTATATTTTTATCAGCACTTAGTATCTTAGTCACTCAGTCATGTCTGACTCTTTGGGACCCCATGGACTGTAGCCCGCCAGGCTCCTCTGTCCATGGGATTCTCCAGGCAAGAATACTGGAGTGGGTAGCCATTCCCTTCTCCAAGGGACCTTCCTCATCCAGGGATCGAACCTGCATCTCCTGCACTGTAGGCAGCTTCTTTACCATCTAAGCCACCAGAGAAGCCTTTAGACAGAGTCAAATTCTTTCTGCCTCTTAGTAATCAGTTTGCGACTTTAATTTTGTATTTTATTTTTTAGTTTGTGACTTTAAATAAAGCTAACGGAAAATAAAAAGGAAATAAAGGTAGGAAGAACCAGAATATATAGAAGATGAAGATGGGCACATTTCTAAGTCCTAAGTCTGGACCATATATTTCTTCACTGATCAGCATAGAACTCATCACAAACTTAGTGGCTTAAGATGTCCATGCTTACTAAGTTGCTTCAGTAGGGTGCAACTCTGCAACCAACCCTGTGGACAGTATTCTGCCAGGCTCCTCTGTCCATGGGATTTTCCAGGCAAGAACAGTGGATTGGGTTCCCATGCCCTCCTCCAGGGGATCTTCCCAACCCAGGGATAGCACACATGTCCCTTACATCTCCTGCACTGGCAGGCAGGCTCTTTACCTAGAACCACCTGGGAAGCCCAGAGGCTTATGACATACCTACTTATTATCTCATAATTCCGATTTTGAAAGTAGTAAGCCACGGCTGGACTCCTGCTGAGGATATCATAAGGCTAACATCAAGGCGTTGACCAGGCTGGACTCTCACCTGGAGACTCACTGAACCTGTGAGTCCTCTCGGAGGCCTGATAGACCTTTCCTGACTCTAGTCCCAAGGATTTCCAAATACCTTCCACCACTGCCCTACAGGTCTTTTGGCTCCCCAGTCCTGAGGATCCTGTTCCCACCGCTGCCCGTGTCTCAGTGCTGGGCAGCTTGCCTCAGCACCACCCAGCGGCGGTCACCGTGGTCCCTGCTCCCCGGTGAACTTGACCTCTTTCTCAGGGACCCAGCCAGCATTCCGCCTGGCTCCCACTCCTTTCCCCACATAGCATGAGACGGTGAGTTACACCTGGGCTCAGCTCGGGACGCTCCTGGGGCTTCCTCTCCATTTCCTGGGTGGATTCACATGAATGAAGGTGTCTCCTTCCCAGTATCTCACCACCCGCTTGGCACCTTCTAGTCATTCTCCTTTCTGATAGGATGACCACACTGAATCTCAAGCTCGTTTGTTGAGCCGGGTGACAGACATCACGGGACCCAGCCAATACTACAGACTATGATTCTCTCAAAAGAATCCCATAGTCCACTTGCCCCAGGAAAGGGGTCTTTTAGAATGACACCTTTAAACTGTTATAACAGTAAGTGCTCGACATTTTCTTAGGTCCCTGTCTGTATATAAGGATCCTGGCGATCCTACAACTGAAGTATTATTAGACACATTATGCCTACGAAGACTTTGAAACTCAGAAAGTTCAAACAATTCGCCTAAGGATACAGTGCCAATGGGAGACAGAAACGTCTCAGTTTGCACCTCTTCCACGCTTGTGATTATTTGCTCTTAAGGGGAAAACAACACACATACTATCAGAACGCCACAAACACAGTGGAAGCAGTGTCACACCCTCACATGCGGGCTCCCAGGTGCTTCTCACACTTATGCACGTTTAACGCTCTGATTCAGGAAATACTCCGCCACCGGGGGTTCCCTCGCTTCTGCTCACACTCCATCAGTGCCGCTGTCACTCACACATCCCGACGCATTGTCTCACCATGACTGAAGCAACGGAACAACTCTTGCGACAGTTGCCACACAGCGCCATATGGAAAAGTCACGTGTGGTGTGTGTGTGTCTTGGACGACAGCCGTGCGTCTGCTTCGTGTGCGGATGCATGGGTGGGCGCACTTGGGGTGGGGGTGTTTTTCGAGTGGTATGACTGAGTGTTTGGGGGTAGATCTAGGATCTGGGCAGGCCTTTTGACTGGGAGCCCCTCACTCTCAAGTATAAAACAGATCTATAGCAGAGAAGGCTTGCAGTGGGAATGGATTCCTTTGCTCTGACCCTGCTGGCTCAAAACTGCCATTTTACAGCTCCCCATGAAGACTGCTGGCGAGTCAGTCCTGGTACCCACCAAGAAGACTGTTAGCTTTCAAGGGAACCTTCCCAGCCTACGACCTTAGCCTCAGACTAAGCTGGGCTGGCTGTGTCCCGCATCCACCCTCCTTTCCATGGTGCCTCTTTCCATCCTTGATTTGGATTCAAGGACAGTCAACCCACAGACCAACCAGCGGCTGATGAAGTGACCAGGTATGAAGCGCTCTGAAGAAATGGTCGATAAAGAGGCCAACCAGGGTCTCATTCTTGGAAATTTGAACTGGAAATTGGAGAGTATCAGCCAGTTGGTAGAAAAAGAAAACAGGAGACAGAAAGCATGCAGAAGGCAAGAGAGTGGCAGAGCCCCACTAGCGGGGCACAGGGGACTCCCAAAACAGACGTGGGAGTGAAGACAGTCCAGCGCCTGGGGCTGCCCAAAGGCTCCAACGTCCTCCCCATAACTCCCTCTGACGCCCTGCTGGACTTGTTTCTTTCCGCTTGTGTATTCCAGTGCGATCCTAATCATATTAATTGTATTAGGATGACAGGCAGCAAATAACAGAAAACCCAACTAAAAACGGTCTAAATAAGAAAATGATCTTTTTTTCTCACTTAAAATCCCAAGGGTTCCCCCACTTCTTCATCTCAACTCCTCACCCTAGCCACCATCCAAGGTCAGTTCATTTAGTGATTCAAAAGTGTCATGAAGACTCCAGGTGTTTCCTGGCTTTCTCCCGTCACCCCAATATGCTGCTTGTCCTTCTAGGCTAACTTCTTCCTTTGTCCAGGAAGATGGTGGCAGTTCCAGGTAATGACATCCAGAGACAAAAAAGGATGCACTTTTCCTGTGTCCATCAACTCTTCATCACCTCCCCAGTCTTCCATCATATCTCCTTGGCCAGAATCACGCCTGATGCCCACTCCCAAGTCATTCCCTGGGGCCAGTGGGGAGGAACTCAGCCTCCCCTGACTGGCACCACACTAACCCAGATAATGCCACGTTTCAGCTGGCCAGGGGATGGACACAGCACTGCCTGCTCCACTTTGCACCTCAGGCACCTAACAATGACGTTCCATTTCGTGAAATGAATTGGTTGACCTTCTTTCCAACTCAGAGAGTCAGCTAACCCTGAGCTCATCTTTAGCAGGTACACGTGGGGAGCTCAGTGAGTTTATAAATACAGTTTTGTGCGGGGTCCTAAAGTCTCCATTCCTTCCAGTGTTTTATAGGCACACACACACACACACATTGAGTTAAGGGACTCTGGGGAATGGCCTTTCACAACTGCAGCTAACCACTGAACCTTCCAGTTCACTTCTTGCCTTCTCTGGCCCCTAAGTCAGCAGTCAGCCTTTGGGAGGCAGGGCCTGTCTTTAGCCTATAGGGATGCTTTTCTGGACCAGGGGGTTTTCCAGATTTCAGAGTGCATCACAGAAAGGGCTGGAGAGCCCCTTAAAGCAAAGCTTGCTGGCCTCCACCTTTAGAGCATCTGATTAAGTAGGTCTGGGACCGTGTACCTTTCTGACAAGTTTCTAGACAATGACTTTGAGAACCGCTGCTCTAGGGCCAGGAGCGCCCATCTTCCTTCCATCTAGAAGGGAAGCTTCTAAGGAGGCCACTGGGCCACTCACATCGATTCTTCTGCAGTAAGGGGAACCTGCATCCTTGTCACTTGCTGTCAGCCCCTCTCCAGGCAGTAGGTACTCCACGGCCTAACTCTCAGAGAAACAGAGGCCATCGTGTCCGGGAATGTTAGAGGGTGGAAACCTGGCCCCCTGCCACTGGAGGAAAAGGAGAAGGAACTTGCCTGTTTGTTAGAGTCTAGCTGGGGACAGGGGCCCAGAACCTCAGGCCTTTCCCCGCTGTGTGCTCTCCCGTCTGTGAAATGGCCTGTCCGGTCGGCTACATACGGTTGCTGTGAGCATAAAGAGGAAAGGCGGGTTTGAAACTGCCCAGCCAAATGCAAAGCTCTTTATTATCTGCAGTCTTATTAATCACAAAAAGGTAAGTCAGGGCTGTGTAAAGGCTCCTGGGGAAGAGGGGCGGCCCGGGTCAGTTTCTGGGTCCCCGTGCCTGTCTCCCTGGCCAAGCAGGTGTTCATGCTCCAGAAGGCTGAGCTCCCCACGCCGCACCCCCAAGCGTGTGCACTGGGCCGCGGCCATCCCCCCCAGGCCCCCGTGACTCGCGCGTGCCCGCGTAGATCGCACAACAGATTGAAGACGAGGCCTGTGTTTCCCGTCCTTCCCCAGCCTGCTCCGGGATCCCAGCCGCGCACCAGGGCCGTGGAGCCCCGAGGCGACGAGAGTCCGGGGAGAAAGCCGGCGTTTCCCTCCCGCCCTCCGGGATCGGAGAGCGGGCTGGGGATTGGGCCGCCGCCGGAGGACCAGGGGCAGGCCGCTTGGCAGAGCCGCCTATGGGGAGGGCCCCACCAGCGCCGCTCGGCGGAGCCCTGGGGCCGCGCCGGCTCGTCCCAACATTGTTCAGCACCCCGCGTCAGCCTTGGCCGCGGCCCCTGGCGCGCGCCGGCCGCTTTTGGCCGCCTTGGCCCCGTCTGAACCCTGCGGGCCGCGGGCCAGGGCGGGCCGAGCGCCGCCGCACCCGGCCCCTCTCCCGACGCCTCCCGGCCGCCCGGGACGGCTTCTCCTGGCCTCCCAGGCCCGCCTTGGGCCTCCCCCTACCCCGATCCTCGCGCCGATCGTCCACGGGTGCAAAACCCTGGGGCTGGGCTTATGGGTTTGCGGCGTGTGCGCGCCGGGGGCTCCCTGCGCGCGCCGCCGCTCCCTACAGGGACGCGCGCAGGGGGCTGCCCCACCGAGCCCGTGCCTGGCGCACAGGGGTCCACCCTGACCTTGGGCTCAGTGCTCCTGGGCGCGCGGGCGGGAGCCGAAGGGCCGCGCAGGGCGGAGAGGCCTGTGGCTGCTCTGGTATCTTCCGGCGCACAGGTTTTGGAGAGCCCTGCGCGCCCCTCGGGGCTCCAGCCGGCGAGGTTCCAGATGTGTGCAGCTGTGCAGCGTGCGGGCTTCCCCCTCGGTGGGGGCCGAGTCAGAAGCGGCCCCTGCTGCTCTCTGTGTGAACCGGGTGGGGAAGCTTTGCCTGGGAGGGCCGGCGTATGGCCATAGAATGTTCTGGGGGAGTGAAGGGCCTTTGGTTGAGAAGTTGAAGGCTTGGGTTGAGGATGGGGTCTTGGTGTCACCATTATTTACCAGCTGCCCATGCTTGAGAAATCCAATCTCCCCCATTTTCTTGATTATCCGTAATATAGCTATCATGGGTGTGCTTCTTGTCTTCCGTACATTATTTTTTTGTCTTTCCCACAACACAGGGTCGGTGTTACCCACTTTTTGCAGATGAAGTGAGATCCATCCACGCCTGCCAAGGTTACACCAGGGCTGAGTGGGGACCTGTGACTTGAAATTATCTCTAATTCCAGAGACTGGACTGTGAGAATGTTGATGGGAAACAGAATTTTTAAGATGCAAAAGAGTGGTAGACACCATTCTCTTCCACCTGCCCTCGGTGCCTGGAGTCCCACCCGCAGGCATGACCCTTCCGCCTCCCGAACTCCACAGCGACCCTTCCTTAGGATAGCTGGTGAAGAGGCAGGGGTTCAGGGTGGGGACCCCCGACAGTAAGCCTCGCCTGGAGCCAGAACCAGAGGGGGGCCTCGCCCTCTTCCCATCCACATCCTTTGCGGTGTTCTTGAAAAACCAGATTCACTGCTGTGGGGTTTCCTCTCCACCTTCAGTTGGGCAAAAGGATTTCCTCCTGTGTGTAGAGGGAGGAAGTGGCCCATGGTGGTCCACACGGTCATTCTGGACCACCCCTCCCCAGAGCCCACCCACCACCGGGACCCTTGGGAGTCTGAAAGTGCCTCAACTTCCTCATCTGTGCTCCAGCGTTCACTTTGCTGATAAAATGGTCGGGATGCTGAATAAAAAAGGGCCTGGGTGCCAGAGAAATCTGGGTGCTAGTCCTTGGCAAAACGAAAACTTCTAGCAATACCACAACCGGTCTTGCCTCACCCCGGGAGAGTTGTGGTGAGACTCAAAATGGATACTGGCACACCAGTGCTTCGGGAAGTGTGAAATGCCTCACACGTTCACACAAGGCACTGGGAACAACAGGGATATAAAAATGAATGCCATCTGGGAATCTTCCAGGCCAGCAGGGGAAATAAAAATGGCTATACACATAGTCAAAACATAAGATTGCATGCAAGTGCTACAGCGTGTACCCGTGGCATGGCCTTACCCCCTTTCTGGAACGACAGAATACCCGTGCATCTGGCTCGCCGCTCACATTCCTCCCCTAGCTGCACGGGCACTCTGGCCACACCATAGCTCTAGCCCAGTCATTCCCGTCTCCAATGAACCCCCTTCTTTCCATTAAAGTGGGTCTATGGCAGGGATATTTTTCCTCTTTTTTCTGGGGGGGGGGAGGGGATTAGTTTCCTATTACTGCAGTGACACATTACTACAAATGTAGTGGCTTAGCATGTATCTTACTGTTCCGAAGGCCCGAAGTCCAAAATCGGTCTCACTGGGGTTAAAATCAAGGTGCCAGCAGGATTGTGTTCCCCCTAAAGCGCTAAGGGAGAACCCGTTTCCTGCCCTTGTCTGTCTTTTGGAGGGCACTTGCATTGTGACTCGTGTCCCTTCCTCTGTCTTCAAAGCCATCAGTGTTGAGCTGAGTCTTCCTCACCTCGCATTGGCTCCAAGCTCTGCTTCCACTGCCTCACCTCACACCTTCTGACTGACACACTTCCCTGCTCCTTGTAAGGCCTCTTCCGATTACATTGGGCCCACGTGGCTAATCCAGGATAATCTCTTTAAGATTCTTAACATAATCACATCAGTAAAGTTCCTCTTGCTTGTTCACATTCACGAGTTCCACAGACTAGGCCACTTGGCAGGGCGAGGGGCGGAACTGGGGCCTCAGAACATTTTCCTAAGGAGAAATATCAAACATTCAACTCTCTTCTTCAACCAAGAAGTGGGAATTTATTGTGTGACACCGGGAGCTCAACCCAGTGCTCTGTGACAACCTAGAGGGGTGGGATGTGGTGGGATGTTCAGGAGGGAGCGGATATATGTATACCTATGGCTGATTCATGGTGATGTATGGCAGAAACCAATACAATATTGTAAAGCAATTATCCTCCAGTTTTAAAAAAAAAGTAACATAGCAACTTCTCTTATAAATGTGACAAACTTTGAAAAAAAATATACCTCTGCTTTTCTTCCTGTATCCATTTAACATCAGATCCCCTGCTATGAAGGAAGAAGAAATAATGAAGAGCCTCAGACATAGACTCTGCATAAAAGAACAGGGGAGAAGCTCAGTAGGTTGGGAAATTGTGGTGTGTGCCTTACTGGGAATGGAAGTTACAGGCCTTTGAAATGATTAGCTGTTAACCATTGTTCACAGCTCTTCAGCTGCTCTACTCTGCAATCTTTTGGCGCCATTCATTTCTAAATATTCTTAAAGCATCAAAAGAAACCTTGGCTCCTTTTCTTTTCCACAAGAACTACCTGGAAAATAAAAAAATAAAATGAAAATGGTGCTGCTCTGATTGAAGTGGGCACATGGAGCCCCTCAAACAGTCCGTCAGATTCTAGGAACATGGTTTGAAATCTGTTTTGTGAGGTCGTTTCTCTGAGTGAAATAACAAAAATAACTTAAGTTAGAAATTACCATTCAGAGCACTAGGGAGAACACCGTGTTGAAAGTTACTTCTTGGAAGCAAAAGCAAGGAACACAGTATTCTTTCAAGAACCGGCTCTTGTGCTGAGCCTTGATTTCCCCAGCGTTGCCATATAACATGGGTGCTTCCATGCCATAAGCCTTTAGTTAAGAGAGTAAAAGGGTCAGCGTGCAATATGTTGAAAAGTACATAGGTCCAGAAACCAGGTGGGAGGAGCTCTGACCCATTCATTCATTCACACCATATTTACAGAGTGCCTAGAAGGACTTTCCTGATGGCTCAGGTGGTAAAGCATCTGCCCACAATGCAGGAGACCTGGGTTCAATCCCTGGGTTGAGAAGATCCCCTGGAGACGGAAATGGCAACCCACTCCAGTACTCTTGCCTGGAAAATCCCATCCATGGATGGAGGAGCCTGGTAGGCTACAGTCCATGGTGTTGCAAAGAGTCGGACAGGACTGAGCGACTTCACTTTCACTTTATCATGGGCCCAGGCACAGTCTGGGGGTTGAAGAGGACTCCAGGTAAAGAAGCAGGGAAGTGTGGCACCGGCTATCTGGCCACACTGTTGGACGGGGCTCTGTGCGTGAGGCACAGGGGAAGGCCTGGAGAGCTTTCCAGAGGAAATGGTGTGTGAGCCTGGAGCTAGAAGACACGGAGGAGTTGCCCGCAGAGACTGGGGCTGCAGGAGGCCGGGCTCACTGAACCTGGCCAAGCCCAGAGAAGAAGAGGCGAAGGGAGCGGCTCTGTTGCCCAGTAAGCAGGGGCTGATGATGCCGTAGGGCCTCGAGGCCCTTTTAAGGAGCTCGAACTTTCTCCCAAGAGCTAGGGGAACCATTACAGGGTCCCAAGAACTGACTCATTGGAAAAGACCCTGATGCTGGGAAAGACTGAAGGCGAGAGAAGGGGACGACAGACGATGAGATGGTTGGATGGCATCACCGACACTATGGACATGAATGAGTTTGATCAAACTCGCTAAGAGTCGGACACGACTGAGCGACTGAACTGAAAGTAAGGGCTCACACGGTAGGGTTTGCTCCTTGCCAGCAAACTCAGTGACCTTGGACAACGTGCTCTCCCAGTTCTCCCATCTGTGTCTGGCTGATCCCTGGCGTCGTTCCCCGCTCTGACCTTGGGATTCAGCGAGCAGTAAGCCCAACTGGCCCGCTGGCCCCTCCGTTCCTGCGGCTCTCTCTGTACCATGGACGCGCCAGGGGCCCTCGCCCCAGGCCTCCCCTGCCCTGGGTCGGTGCGACTTCTGAAAATCGAGGCGGCCTTGCTCAGCTTGGAGCTGACAGGCGGTCGGTGGACCCGAGGCCGGAACGTCGCGAGGCCAGCCGAGCGGCCAGAGGCCGCGGAGGAGAGCGGCTCCGGGATTTAAGGCGCAGCGGCTGCTTCCTAAATTTAGGAAGAATTTAAGAATTCTTCCTAAAAGCCCCCCGCGCCACCGCAGGCCGCCGCCTCTGAGAGCGCCCCTGGGGCCTCGGAACACGGCCGCCGGATCTCCGCAGGGCGGACACCGTCCCCGTGTTCCCGCTCGCGGACCTCAGAGCCAGCCCTCCAGGGCGGGTGGCCCGCGGTAACCTCCAGAGCCAAGGCCGCCGGAAGCGCGGCTCTCGGGCGCGGGGCCCGGGGAGGCCTCCGGTGTGCGCAGGCGCGGGCCGGGCGCGCCCGGGAGACGGGGCGCGAGCGGCCGGCGCTCCCGCGGCCCGCGGGCGCCCCCCGGTGGAAGCTGGGCGCCAGGGCACCTCGCGTGCGTCCACATGCAGCCGGCGCTGGCCCCGAGCGGATGGCAGGCAAACCCCAGGCCGGGAGCCCAGCCAAGCGCTGTGTTTTTCCAGGTCCGCGCGGGAACCGGGAGACTGCGTGTTTGTTCGGTGGAAATAGTTTACTGGAAAACTAGGCGGAAGGTACCGTGCAGATCAGCATGGACTGTATTGTTTGGGAGTCAACAGCCTGTAAAGTACATGTCAGGTGACCGCAGTGCTGGGAACCACCGCTCCCTCCTCCCTGACCTTGAGCGAGGCTCTGGGGGAGGACGGAGGAGGCAGCAGGGTGCGGAGGGGCAGGGTCAAGACTTAGAAGTGACTAGCCTGTTGTTGTTCAGTCGCTCAGTCGTGCCCGACTCTTTGTGACCCCATGGACTGCAGCACACCAGGCCTCCCTGTCCTTCACTATCTCCCGGAGTTTGCTCAGACTCATGTCCATGGAGTTAGTGATGTCATCCAACCATGTCATCCTCTATCATCCCCTTCTCCTCCTGCCTGTGTTTTTCCCAGGATCAGGGTTTTTTCCAATGAGTCAGTTCTTCGCATCAAGTAGCCAAAGTACTGGAGCTTCAGCTTCAGCATCAGTCCTTCCAATGAGTATTAAGGACTGATTTCCTTTAGGATGGACTGGTTTGATCTCCTTGAAATCCAAGGGGTGCTCAAGAGTCTTCTCCAACACCACAGTTCAAAAGCATCAATTCTTTGGTGCTCTGCCTTCCTTATGGTCTAACTCTCATCCCTACATGACTACTGGAAAAACCTTGGCCAGCCCTCAAATTCCACCCCCTGGGTCTGTGAACTGGGGCTGATGCCCTCCCCTTTGCCCACCCCACAAAGACATAATGCATGTGAACTAATAACAATTCCAGAGAGGCAAGCTTTCTGCAAGGTGGGAGTGAACATGGAGGGATTGCTGGGGACTTGTCCAGTCATAACCACGCCTGAAGGGCATCTGAAGGGCTTAGCCGTGGAGAGTGGACTCCCACAGGAGTGACCGCAGTGATCGCTGTGTGGCCTAGTCCACTTAGACAGCCACGTTGCACACAGTTAGTTCTCTTGAAGTTGGTCGTTGCCAGCTAGCGAGGCAGGCCAAGTCCTCCCTGAGCCTGAGTTGTCCTTAATCTTCTATGGTCCCACCTTGTGCTTTTCTCCAGCAGTCAGTTTGGAATGTGTTTTCTCTCCTTGGAGATTCCAAGATTAATTACAAAAAGCGTCACTGGCCTCCGCCCATGCTGAGTTCCACCTGTGTTTCTAGACTATGTGCTGGGAAACGGCTTCCTAAGGGCTTCCCTCTTCCCGCTGCCGAGTCTGTGCCTGGAGTTGGGGGGTGAGAGCAGCTTCAGGCATGAAGGTACGAACTCGCCAAGGTTCTACCACTTTGGGGGAGTCACGCCTTCCAGGTAGGGCATTTATCTAGTTTCTGAACATTCGCCCTGGCTGCAGGTATCTGTGGTTTACGATGTAACCCCATCACCTGCTTCCCCATAGGTTATGAGAGGCCTGGTGATGGAAGCTCCCATAACGATGCAAGGGACAGAACATGAGTTTGGAAGAGTCACCGCATGACTGTGTATGGTCACGCCCGTTTTTCATCTTCCTAAGAAATGTCTAGACTGGATGACCTCACTGGAGATCTTCTGGCACACAGCCCTCAGTACAGAGAGGGACAAACTGAGACCCAGAGAGGGGAAGTGACTGGCCCGGGTTACTCAGCAAGCTGGCAGCCGACCTGGAAATAGGTCTCGGGTCTGACACCCAATTTATTAATTTCTTGTACACATTGGTTGAGGGCCTGCTATGAGCTGGGCATGGTGCTGGGTGCTAAGGATGCAGCTGTGAACAGAAGGGAATGACTGCCTAGACCTTATACCCTCTGGTGTGTATGTGTGGGATCGTGGATAGACAGCCAGACCTGTCCCATCACGGTGTGCAGTTAGAAGTGCCGCGAAGCTCTGTGCTCCTTCTTGGAGAAGATGGTCTTGAGGGTTGGGAGGAGAAGCCCGTTCACACACTCACTTGTTACATAAACACCGGTGGTGTCTCACTGTGTGTCGGCTGCTCTGGGGGACACACATAGCCCTACGAGCAAGACCCGCCTTCCGAAGCTGCCCGATCAGCTGGGCAGAGACGTGTCTCATGGCATCCCCACCTGCACTTCTATAGTTTTTATGCTTATTGCTTTCCTCTCCAGCTCTCCTCCTAAAAAAGAGGCTTGTTGAAAACTCTGATTCTGAAATGGTGCCAACTCTTGCCCCAGAAGGCTTCTCACATCCAGTCGCTGTTACTGACTTATTGATGGACATCTTCCGGTGGCCTTGGGGAGGTGGTGGGCAGTCCAGCCACAGCCCGTAATGAGGAGAGACAACCCAGCATCCACCCTGCAGTGAATAATAGAACAAAAAGCTCCCGACGCCTGCAGGATCAAAGCGCAGGAGCACCAGTGTCTCTGGGTTAAGTAGATCAGCAGAGGGGCTGGGGCAGGCGGGGGGCACCTTGGACTTTTTGGGAGGGAGGTCTGGGTTGTGGAGGAAACTTCAGCTGGAGAAGGAGTTTCTGTGCTTTATGTAATGTTTTTCTGTGGCTCTCTGCATCTTCCCCGAGGGGGGCTCTTCCCTCCACCCTCCTTCTCTACCGCCCCCTCCAGGCCTAAAGAGATGGAGTGGGTGAGGAGGAAAGAAGACTGGAGTCGGGAGACACTGGATCCCTGAGCTTAGACAACACTGAATTCCTTCCCGGACCTCTGTCTTCCCTTCTGTACCACGAGGAGGTTGGAATATGATCCTGAATTTTCTTCTTGCTTTTGTAAGCTGTTTCTCTAAAAAGAGGTGGAGAGAATCCATTGTTTAGATCCTTGTCCAGTTGCTTGCAGGCCAGGCAGAAGGGTCGTCAGATCTTTCCTGGGTCCCTCCTCAAACTCAGCCTCCGAACCCCTCTTTCTCTGGGGCAGCCAGCAGGAGGTCAGGCAGGAGATCTGTGTTATTTACTCCCTCACCCCGTCTATGCTCATGTGCAAGTGGAGAAACCAGCAGCAATCTTAGAGTAAGTTTTTTGGGGGAGGGTGAGTTATTATTTGTATTTTTAATCTTAAAAGAATGTTTAAAAATACTGATATTAATGTTAGTGCCTGAAAATACACATGCAGTTCTAGAGTTGAAGACCCTGGTGGTATGAGGTGCTGCAGGGAGCTGTGCAGATGTTTATCTCGGGCAGGAAGACCCCCCAGGGTCCTCCACACGCACTTGCTTTGAGTACCACACCCTATCCGCTCCTTGTGAAAGTGTGTGTGTGTGTGTGTGTGTGTGCATGCGTGCCTGTGTGCCCTGAGTCAGCCTGAGTCTTGACCCTTTTATCTCTTCTCCTCAGTAAGCTGGTAGAGGAGGTAAGTGTATAATTAGAGGAGGAAATATGTCAGTCAGGAAATAACTCATTTTACTAGAGGAAAGTCATTAAAAACCTTTCCTTTTGTTTGTGAGCACAGGGACCTCTGGGCAGGTAAGGAGTCGCAGAATAGAGCTGGGGCTGGGGGTCGGGGCAGGGAGAAACAGACTATTATTCAAGACAGACAGTCCCGTGTTTGATAGACACCCAAGACGTGAACATGGAACCCACTGCATGGGTCCACTCAGCCAGAGCCTGGAGTGTACACACACACTGCTCAGACCTATGTGATGACATGCCTGGACACGCGTGTCCCCTCGGCATCTTTACACAGATATTCAGTGTGAAGTGGAGACCCAGTGTTATGGTTGAACGGTGTCTCTCAGAAAGCTACGCTCCCAGCCTGACCTTGTGTGAACACGACTTTATTGGCAAAAGAAGTCTCTGTCGTGTCAGCTGGTGAAGATGAGATCACACTGGAGTGGCGTGGGCCCGGATCCAGTGTGACTGGTGTCCTTATACAGAGCGGAGAGTTAGGACGCCGACAGAGACAGACAGGGCGAGTGATGCTGCTCTGGGCCAAGGGAAGCTGGACCTCCAGGACCTGAAATAAGCAAGGACGCACTTCCTCATAGCGACTCGGGAGGGCGTGCGGCCCTGCACCACCTTCATCTTGGCCTCCTAGCCTCAAGACTGTGAGAAAATAAACTGGTTGTTTTAAGCTGCGGTGCCTTGTTATGGTGGCCCTAGGAAACGAAAGTCCAAAGTACTAAGAGTCCGGGCGTGCCCACACCAGGCGCGCACAGCGCTCTGGCACAGACAGCAAGAGATAACTCGAGTAGGATGGGTCCCTCCGCAGCCACACCCTCCGCCTGGAGCTAGCACCGGCGGCCTTAGGGCCCCACTATCCCGAGAGCCGCCAACATTCCTTGTGCAGTCCTCTTTGCTGAGCTCTGTTCTACACCCTTGAGGTCCATGAATTGAATCTTTTAAACTTTTTTTCTTGTTTTAATTTTTACTATGTTGTGTTACTTTCTGCCATACAACAACCCGAATCAGCCATAGTTATACTCACATCCCTCCCCTCCCTCCCCTCCACCCCCACCCCTCTAGGTCATCAGGGAGCGCCAGACGGGGCTCCCTCTGCTACGCAGCAAGTTCTCAGCGGCTGCCCACCGTGCACAGGAGAGCGTATGTGTGTTGCGGCTACTTCCGTCCGTCCATTCCTGCCTGTCCCACTGTGTCCACAAGTCCGTTTCCTGCATCTGCGTCTCCATTCCTTCCCCGCCAACAGGTTCATCAGTACCTTTTTCTAGATTCCTTATCAATCTGTTCATATAGGATGTTTGTTACTAACTGAATCTTAACAAGCGCAGGAGTTTCTCCCATTCACCGACGAGGAAACGGCGGCACCCAGAGATCGAAGAACTTGCCCAAGTTCTCCGGGGGCAGAGAGCTTGGAGGCTGGTGTAGGTCCTGCTTGTGTCTGCGGCACCTGGAGGATGACTTTCCTCGGGGTTCTGGTAAGGACTGTGTCCGAGCAGGGCTGGACTCTCTCTTCAGCTGCCTCGTGAGTCTGGGGCTGTGATGTCCAAAGCCAGAGCCCTGGCACAAAGGCTTGCCTTGGCCTCCGTCTGTTGGATCTGCGGTGTTCTGTGTGAAGAAGGAAGAGCAGGACGGGGCAGTGTGAGCTGAAAGCTTCCATCACTCTGCTTCGCGTATGCGTTTTGATTCAAGACTACTTTATTCATTGAGGAATATTTTGCATACCATATTATACACACAGTGAGCGTGTAAGGGTTGATGAGATTTGACAAATAGATCTAGTCACGTAACCACTACTCCAATTAAGGAATGACCACTTACATCACCACAGAAAGCTCCCTGTACACTTTTATAGTCAAAACCCTGTCTCTATCCCAGGCAACCCCTGATCCCGCTTCTAACACCACAGATTAATTTTGCCTTTTTTCCAGCTTCACAGACATGGAAATACAGAATATGTGCCTTTTGCATGTCTGATTCCTTTTACTCAGTGTAATTATTTTTGAGATTTATGCATGTGGTTATATATGCCAATAGTTCATTCTTTGGGGTCGCTAAGAGTCAGACACGACTGAGCAACTTCACTTTCCCTTTTCACTTTCATGCATTGGAGAAGGAAATGGCAACCCACTCCAGTGTTCTTGCCTGGAGAATCCCAGGGACGGCGGAGCCTGTTGGGCTGTCGTCTATGGGGTCGCACAGAGTCAGACACGACTGCAGTGACTTAGCAGCAGCAGCAGTGTTCTGTTGTACATTCTTTGCCACTGCCCAATGGACATGAATCTGAGCAAACTCTGGGAGATACAGGAGAAGGACAGCGGAGCTTGGCATGCAGCAGTCCATAGGGTCACAAAGAGTTGGACATGATTTAGTGACTGAACAACAGGTACTTCATTGTTTGAAGGTACCACATTTGTTTATCCGTTCAACTGTTGATAGACAGTTAGGTTGTTTACAGTCTTGTTAGTTATGTTAGTTGCTTAGTCGTGTCTGACTCTCTGGGACCCTATGGACCCTATGGGACCCTCAGGACCACCAGGCTCCTCTGTCCATGAGATTCTCCAGGCAAGAATACTAGAGTGGGTAGCCATTTCCTTCTCCAGGGCATCTTCCCAAGTTAAGGATGGAACCTGGGTCTCCTGCATTGCAGGCAGGTTCTTTACCATCTGAGCCACCAAAGCAAACTATTACAAATAAAATTGCTAAGAACATTTGTATGTTTCTTTGTGTGAACATGGGTTTTTATTTCTCTTGGGTAAATGCCTAATAGTTGGAAGACTGATGTATGTTTAACTTTTTTAAGAAATTGCAAAATCCTTTTCCTAAGAAGCTGTGCTATTTAACACTCCCACCAGCAGTGTAGGAGGGTTCTAGTCATTCCAAATCATCACCAGCACTTATATTGACTATTTTTTTAATATTTTAGTGATTCTGTTGGGTATGAAGTGATATTTCACTGATTTTAATTTGTATTTCCCTGAAAATTATAGATGTTGGCAATCTTTTAATGTGCTTATTGGATTTTTCTTCTTTGTTAAGTGTTTGTCTTTTGCCAAGTTTAATTTTGTTTTTTATTATTGAGTTGTAAGACTTCATGATAAATTCTGGACGTGAGTCATGTCAGATATACAAATTTTGAATATTCTCTGCCAGTCTGTGACTTGCTTTTTCATTTTTAAACACAGTTCTTTTAAGTTCTTTGTCAGGAAGTGTGTCGATGTCTGTTTCCTCAGGGCAGGTTACTGCAGCTCTGGTTTTTCTTTTTGTGGTGTCACATTTCCCGGATTCCTCATGATCCTTGTAGCCTTGCATTAGTGTCTGCACATCTGAAGATTCAGCCACCTCTTCCAGTCTTTACAGATTGCCTTCAGCAGGAAAAGCCCTTCACTAGTCAGCCCAGCCAGAGATTGGGTAGGACAGTTAGTGAGGACCACAGCCAGTGGGATGGGGCTGCTCTTGGGGTCCCCACGTGGGCCTGGCGCCAGGGCTGGACACACAGTTAAGGAAGTCAACACTACGTTTCTGTTATCATTGTCTGTAGCTCAAGAATCATAGTTGTAAGTTCCCTTGGTCCTGTTTTGGCAGAAGATGGGGTCTGAGTAAATGATACCATAAAGCCAGCTCAAGTTACTGAACAGGACCTCTGACTCTGAAAGCCCAAGGGGTCCTGTTTGCTCTGCTCTTTATTCTGTCTCGCTCCCCCCATGCTTTTTGGAAGCCTCTCCAGCTTCATTCTCATGCATCCCCAGGGATACATTCCTATATCGGCAAACAGGCAGATACCCTCAAACCATCAGGCTGCATATTAGACAGTTGAGAACCTTGTACTAGAAATTGGTGGAGACAAGAAGACCCAGAAGTGATTGATCTCCCTGTCCCTAGGGAGCCTGTGATGATTGATGGAGACAAAGGTCATTAGGAAAAGAGTAGGAGAAACTTTATAAACCAATAAGGAGAAGCCCATCTATCAGTGCACACAGGAATGATACGAGGGAAGAGGGGCTATAATAGAAGAGGACCTTCTGGGAACTGGAAGGGTCCTGCGAAGGTATACAGCCTGACTCCTATTAAGAAGGAGATCACCCCACTCCCAGCCCTTCCTTGACAAACACCTCGACTTTGTGAGATGAAGCTTGAAGACGGGGAGGAGGTGCTAATTGCAGCCTATATTCATGAGGTTTGGTATGACAGTAACACAACTCATACCATCAAGTTAAAAAGAGGAATATTTTGACTCATGTAACTGAAAAGTCTGGAGGATATGTCTGGTTAGACAAGGATTTCCACAATATCATCAGGGCTCTATCTATCCCAGGCGCTCTCCTGATGGTGAGCATGGGGCTGCCAATAGCCAAAGGCTCACATCCCACCAGACTAGCAACTTGGAAAGAATAAAGCTTCTTCCCCAAAACCTTTGGCAGAAAAGCCCTGCGGAAGGACCTGATCGCCTGGTTTTGGGTCACATGGCCACGCTTGATTCAATTAGTTTGGCCAAGGGCACAAAGTATCCTGATTGGTCAGGACAAAGTCTCCTGCACATCAGTGAAGATGGCAGCAATGGTCCCATCCAAATCTCTTGGAATAGATTCTCCAGAGAAAAAAGAATTGTTTTACCAGAAGAACTAGGGAGGTTGGTTCTGGACAGGGAACATAATAGAAGCCCACTACGCAGTCCACCGGAGAAGGCAATGGCACCCCACTCCAGTACTCTTGCCTGGAGGATCCCATGGACGGAGGAGCCTGGTAGGCTCCAGTCTATGGGGTCTCGAGTTGGACACGACTGAGCGACTTCACTTTCACTTTTCACTTTCATGCACTGGAGAAGGAAATGGCAACCCACTCCAGTGTTCTTGCCTGGAGAATCCCAGGGAGAGGGGAGCCTGGTGGGCTGCCGTCTATGGGGTTGCACAGAGTCGGACACGACTGAAGCAACTTAGCAGCAGCAGCACGCAGTCCACATCCTAGCTCCATGTATGATTAGATGAAGTAATGAAGGGAATAAATTCTCGTGGACGTAGGACTTTCACGTGGATGACACAGAGGCCTAAGATCAGGAACGCACCTTGAGATGTGTGTATTCTACCCAGGTGTCGCCCATGGCACAGACGTCTTCCCCGTGGGAAGCCTCAGAGACTGCACTCCAGAGCCTCTTTATCCTGGCAACCAGCTGAACGGAGAGCCGTCCTTTGGAAGACAAAGGCACAGAGATAGGCAGAAAGAGCAGACAGGGAGGATTCTAGTCCCTCCCCTCTCCTCCCGCCACCTGGACTCCCAGGATCACATGGCTGGACCTCATCACGCTTGGACCCCAGAACACAGGAAGGGTGTCAGGGAGGTGGGTTGTGGGGACACACACCATGTGGCCTTCCTTCCCCCAACCCCCTCCACCTCAGCACAAGCAGCAAATAAGCTACAGAAACCACGGAAGGCAGCGTTCTGAAATTTAAAAGATAAACGTGCATGGGGTAATTGAATAGCATTCTGCTGAGAAACGAGCTCTCAGAGCTGATAACCAAGACGATGCTTCACCCGGGGGGCTCTGTCTGCCTCGCTGTGCAGACGCGGCAGCTGGAACCCTGGGGAGGGCTCTGCAGGGACTGGCAGGGGGCAGTCCTTGGCTTTGGGTCAGGTTGAAGGCCTGAGCCGCCCAGCGGTGGGCAGCGAGCTCCGTGTCCTTGGCAAGGTTCAGAGGGGATGGGTGGTGGGGGCTGAACCCAGGATGGCTGAGGGGCCTCTAGGTGCCAAATTCGGATTCTACTGTCATGATTTTTTCAGATCCAACCATCAGATGTCTATCGAGAGTGTACTATACTATCTGGACCAGGCTCAAACCTGAGGGATAAAAACACAAAGGAATAATAAAAATGCAAATCGTTTATACGGTACTTAGTATGCACCAAGCATCATTTTAAAGTGATTTCCATATAGGACTAATTTGATCTCGGCAGCAACGCTGGGAGGTAAGTATTACCACTGGCCCGGTTGTACCCTTGAAGAGACTGAGGCACAGAGTTTAATTTACTCAAGTTCACAGAGCCAGTAAAGAGAGCATGGGATTCAGACCCAAGTGACAGGAGAAAGAATATGAGATCTTATTGATAACAGAGACCCTGCTCACGTGACTTCGCTGTCCTGTTGAGGCGAGCAGAGAGTCTGAGGATTTGAAAAGGCAGGGGGATGGAGGAGACCAGGAGCTGAAGCGCTCTCTGGGGCCTTTTGACCAACCCCTCTTTCAGGCCCGGCCTCCCACCCTGGAGGGAGCCGTGGGTGGATTCTGTCCTCTGGGACCCTTCCTCCCAGGTACGCTAGCAACCCCCGCCCCTCCAGACCCACCTCTCTCTCTCTCCTTCCCCCCCACCCCCTTTCTCCGGTTATCGTAATTATTTGGGAATTTACAGAATAATCCGTCACCAAGTCCTCCAGAACAAATTGAATGTCAGGTTTATAAAACAACCTAATAAAGCAGATGGCATTACCCACTGGTAAATCTCTCCCCAACTTCCTGCCCCACCCCCTCCCCACTTTAGTGTCTCGGAAGCTGACAGATTATCCATTTACAGGCAGATTAATCCTGAACAGTACAAACACGGGGAGAAAATTACACTTTCTTGTCTCTATAATTGATACGAAGGACGCATTAATCTGTAAAGCCCAGAGGAAAGGCCCATCTGTCTGCCCACGCAGGCGCTGGGGCGTCTGGGAAGGAAGGAGCCCCGTCCATCTCGGTCTGTCCGTCTGCCTTTTTATCAGAAGCCACTTGCCCGGGAGGTCTCTCACTCTCTCCCTGGCCCTGGAAGCTGGGCCCCTGCAACCTTAGACAGACCCCCATGCCCGTCCGCGAGGCAGGCAGGGTTCAAGGTCCGGCATTTCAGGGCTCCAGGCCAAGGGCCGAGGCTCTGCCACCAGCTTTCTTTCTCCTTCCTTCCGGAAGCTTTGAGCACTGAGAAGTCTGTCAGCCTCGCTCTGTGGTGATGCCATGTCTGCTCAGTGTCCACTCTCGGGGTGGCCCTTGAGGGAATGCCAAGAGGCGTTTCTTCAGTAAGATTTGGGTTCAGTGCCCCCTCCCCACTCTCTACCACCGCGTTAAAACTTTCTACAGGTTGACGCATTTCTTCGCCCGACGCCATTTCCTCCTCTTCCGGCACCTTCTCCGGTAGAGGCAGGTGTGAGGCATTAATTGTCTCCTTGAGGCCTGTCGGAGCTGGCAGGAAATGTCACACCGGCCGGATCCTCTCTCTGCGGAGGGAGCGGGTGGAGACTGGATTCTGAGGAGACTCTGCTCCAGAAGCGACTCTCCCTACCCCTCCAACTCAAGAGACCTACAGCGGCGTGGACAACAAAGACTGCCACCCTTCCCGCCCACCCCACCTGAAGAACGTAGGGCGGGCTCCCTCCCTCACTGTGTCTGGGGATGAGGGGAGTGCGGCAGGGGAGCGGGTTTATCTAGAGTGAGAGACAGGGTCCACCGCTAGTCCTGACAGATCCCCGTCTGACAGAATGACCCGGTAGAACCTCAAATGAGAGACGGAGGCGATACAGATGAGGATGGGAGGGAGAGAGACAGAGGAGACAGAAAACACCAAGTGACCAGGAGAAAGAGAAAATGGAATGAAGGAGGAGTAGAGAAGTCCGGGACGAGAGGTCATAATTTCTGCTTTCCGAATGGGGGGCATCTCTTAGGATCTGAGAGCCTCTGTTTCCTTAGCTTCGACAGCCCTGCTTCCAAAGGTGCCGGCCCCCAGATAAGTGGGCACATTCCCAGCACACCCCCAATTTTGTCTGGAGGTGCTCCAGCTGCCCAGAGTCCCGATGCATAGCAGGAACCTCTTACCAGCCTAGTGTGCTTCACAGAACACTGCTCCCACCCTCTGGACTGCAGACCAGCTTTGGCTAGGCCTCTCCAAAGAGGTGGCCTGTGGGAGAGGGTGCCACGGACTGAATCGTGGTCACCCAGGGCCACTCCTCTTGTCTGGGAATTGATGGATGCAGAAGGGCTCCACACAAGTGTTCTAGTCTTTGCCTTTGGACTCCAAGCTCTTTGCACAAATGTTACCCACCGCTCTGGGAGGATGTTTGAGGATGGCTCTAATCAGCGTTTCTCAGAATATGTCCCTGGGAGCACTGTTGGTGCTTGAGCTATTTTCAGCGCTCCACAGTCAAATAAATTTGAACGGTTCTGGGCTAACAAGGTTTAATAATGTCGTTTCCTCTGTTTCACTTTTGGTATTTTTTTGCCTCCTTCTCTTCTCTGCTCTGGTTGATTTTTCTCCATTTCTGTCTGTGTTTTCTTCTCATCCTCTATATTATAAAGCATTGATTGTAAGTTTGATATAGTCCCAGTAAAATGATAAATACCAGCTCATTTTGGTTTCATGCTTTCCCTTTTAAAATGAATGATTAAATTCTATAGTAGATATATTTTTAAAATTGACTATTATAATTTTAAAAGAGAAAAAAATTAGTGACTCTGACCTTAGGGTCCTGAAAGCTTGAAGGTAATACCATTCCATTTTCATTTACTAGTTTTAATAAGACTCACTGCAACATAAATTGTAGAGTAATGATATGTAAATTGTCTAGAGAAACCAACAAAGCACTTAATTTTATCCCCTTAAATGTCATAATTAATGCTGGTTGAACATCTAAGGTTTGGAGGGCTAGTTTTATTAGGTATAAGTTTGGGTGATAAAATGAAATAGTTTGCTTATTATGTTTCTAAGAGTCTCAGTTATTCAACCAATTAACTTGTTACTGTCTAAAGAGGCAGATTTTTTTTTTTTTGCCTTTTTAGTGGGGAAAACTGTTTCCTCATTCTGGCACTGTATCTTCATAAAGTGACAAACCAGAATCAGTCCTCCACATACTATTCAAAGATTTTTTTTTTTTTTAATTTGTAAAGTCTGATGTTAGACATCCTCAGAAAGTACAGGGGTAAGGAGGAAATGCTGCTCTTGCCATTAAAAAGAAAAGACAGTATGAGAAAGCATGTCCCTCCTAAAGATGCCACTGAGAACTTCACAGACAAAACCAGCTGGTTTAGAAAATAGGAAGTGGAGTGAAAGAGCGCTGGAGAATGAAGAGCTGAGTTCTCTAGGTGTCAGATCTCGTGTTTGCTTACAATGTTCCCTGCGCCGAGACTGTCTCTCTCACACTCTGTATACCTGCTCACGTCCATTTCTGGTATCTCCTTTCCTTTACCAACTTGGTAGAATTGACTCCTCCTTTTCTTGGGCCTTCACTGTATGTGTTCCATATTTCTATTAACATTATATTGCATTTCAATTTTATTTCATGTTGTAAGATTCAAGAGTCAGAAGCTTAATAAACTCTAAATAGGATAAACTCAAAGAAGACCACACCAAGATGCATAATAAAAATGGTGAAAATTAAAGCAAAGAAAAACTTTTGAAAGCATTTAGAGGGAAAAATGACACTTTACATACAGGGGAACAAAAGTTCTAATTACTGGAGATTTCTCATTAGAAAGTCTGAAGGTCAGAAAACAGTGGTACCTCATCTTTCAAGGGTTGAAAAAAAAAGAACAGTCAACCCAGAACTCTATATGCAGCAAAAGTATACTTTAAGTAGGAAGTCAAAAGAGACTTTTGAAGGAAAGCAAAAGAGAAGTTGTCACTAGATTACCTGTTCTGTGAGAAGTGTTAAACAAAATGTATCAGGTTGCATAAAAATGATAACAAAAGAAAATTTGGTCTTGAGGAATGAAGAGAGCAAAACGTAAATGGTAACTATCTGGGTAAATATAAGAGATCATGTTTCCCCCAGTTCTTTAGGACACGCATGAGTATAGAAGGTGGAGGTTCTAACACCATCTGGTAGAATTTTCAGTGTATGGAGACATAATACAAATAACAATGATAACATAAAGGTTGGTGGAGGGGAATCGTAAAGAAGTTTATATGATTGCAAAGCTTCTACATTTTACTTGAAAATGAAAGTGTGTGCATTGTAATCTCTAGAGGAAACACTATAAGATAATACAAACAGATTTATAAAAATGCCAATAGAAAATAAAAATAGAATATTAAAAATTAATTAATCCCAAAGGGGGCTGGAAAGGGGAGATATGGATATAAATATAAAGGGGAAAAATAGAAAACAAATAGTAGAATGGCAGAAATAAATTCAACAATATTAATAATTACATTAAATGCTAATGGCCTGTACTTATGTTAGTTGCTCAGTTGTGTCCAACTGTTTGTGACCCCCATGGAATGTAGCCCGCCAGATTCCTCTGTTCATGGAATTTTCCAGGTAATAATACTGGCGTGGGTAGTCATTCTCTTCTCCAGGGGATCTTCCCGACCCAGGCAGCAAGCACAGGTCTCCCTCACTGCAGGCAGATTCTTTACTGTTTGAGCCACCAGAGAAGCTCTGCTAATGGTCTAAACCTGTCAAGAGCTAGAGTTTGACAAAATGAATAAAAAACAAACAAAAAAACAAGTCTCTAATTTGTTTCCTTCAACTGACATTCTCTATGTACAAAAATACAGTCTTACAGTAAATAGATAGCATTCAAGTAATAAGCAAAAGAAGGCTAGAATGGTTATTTTAAAATCAGAGAAAATGGTCTTCCAAATAAAGAGTATCACTCTTTTACTTTTCAAGATAAAGGTGGACAATTCAAATGACAATTCATCAGAAAAACACAACAATATAAACTTTAATGAACTTAATAACAAAGCCATTCCAATTTTAGAAATAAAAATAATAAGAATAAATACACAGCATTGATGAAGCTCAAATAACTGTACTCAGTGAAAGAAGCCAAGCAAAGAAGTACACACCGTATCCTCCTATTTCTGTAAAATTCCAGAAAATGCACACTCACATATAGTGACAGGAAGGAGATAGAGGATGAAGGTAGAAGGAGGGTGGATGTTAAGATCACAAAGAGACTTCTGGGAACAATGGAAATGTTTACGATTTTTATTGTAACGATGTTTTATTTGTAAGGACATTTGTCAAAACCGAATGAATTGCATAAGTTTGTATATGTGTGGCTTCCTGTACTTCAATTTTATCTCAATAAAGTTCGAGAAAAGTGAATGCTTAAACATCATGCATTAATACCTCCAACTCCAATCCAATACTACAAGATTCTTCCCTTCCTTTTCCCATTTTTCATTTGTATCTCATCCCTCCACAATGATTCTCGCCAACAGATTCTCAACGTCCCTTGTTCTCAACATCAATATATTTGCTCATTGCTGTGACACATGCAAATAATCTTGAAAGTACTGTATTTATACCACTACTAAAACAATACTGTTAGAAAAGGTTCAAAATTTCTTTGCATTTACTTTTAGAATGTGTCTAACTGAGGAGTTATAGACATAGACATCCAAGTACTATGATCAAAAGTTAGTTGTATTAATTTTTCCTTCTGTATAGTTATCTTACCAATTTAATACTCAGATACGCTTATTCCTATTTACATTCAGCTCTAAGGTCTTTTCCCACGTGTTTGATGAGTTAGCTTTATTTTTTGTATGGTAAAATGTTTACATGGGTCAAAAAAATCAAAACTATGCAAACAGTATACTTAGAGACATTTCTGACTCTTTGTTAGCTTTTCTTCCTTATTTTAACTCATTCCCTTCAGATAACCATATTCACTCACTTCTGATTCATCCTTCTTATGCTTCTTTTGCAAAAATGGATATATATTCTTATTTCACCCTCTTTTTTACAAAATATAGCATACTATCTGTGTCTTCTATTTAAAAATACTATGGAAATCATTTCAGTTTACAGAGATATTTCTCATTTTTATAGCTGCATATTATGCCATTGAATGGATATATTGAGCACCGAAGAATTGATGCTTTTGAACTGTGGTGTTGGAGAAGACTCTTGAGAGTCCCTTGGACTGCAAGGAGATCCAACCAGTTCATTTTAAAGGAAGTCAGTCCTGACTATTCATTAGAAGGACTGATGTTGAAGCTGGAACTCCAATACTTTGGCCACCTGATGTGAAGAATTAACTAGTTTGAAAAGACCCTGATGCTGGGAAAGATTGAAGGTGGGAGGAGAAGGGGATGACAGAGGATGAGATGCTTGGATGGCATCACCGACTCAGTGGACATAAGTTTGAGTAAACTCTGGGAGTTGGTGATGGACAGGGAGGCCTGGTGTGCTGCAGTCCATGGGGTTGCAGACACAGAGTCGGACACAATTGAGTGACTGAACTGAACTGTGTGGATATACAATGACTTATTCTACCAATCTGCTCTGCATATATGCATGTAGATTGTTCTTGATATTTTGTTACTATGAATAATACTACAGTGAATAACCATGTGCATATTTTGTTTTATATTTTTGAAGATGGATCTTCAAAGTAAATTAATATAAATAGGATTATTGAGTGAAAGTAGAAGGAAATGGCAACCGACTCCAGTGTTCTTGCCTGGAGAATCCCAGGGACAGTGGAGCCTGGTGGGCTGCTGTCTATGGGGTTGCACAGAGTTGGACATGACTGAAACGACTTAGCAGCAGCAGCAGCAGCACTGAGTGAAAGTTCACACGCATATGCAATTGTGTGAGATCCTGCCAATCCCTCTTATAGGCGGGATTAGCGTTCTACATTCTACATTCCCACTGGGATTGATTTCAAGTGACTACTTCCTCATATCCTTGTCAACAGAATGCTTTATGAAGCTTTCGAAATTCTGCATATTTTGTAGTTTCAAAATGGTATCAGTATAGTTTCAATTGGCATTTCTCTCATTCTATTTATTTTTTAAATATCTTTTCTCTCTTTTTTTTCCTGTTAGTTTTGTGATTTTTCTGTTAGTCTCTTGATTTTGTAAGCTTTTTATATATAAAAGATATGAGCCCTTTTTCTGTGATAGTCATTGCAAATATTTTCCCAATATATTTAATATAATGAGCATTTGATTTTGTTTATGCTAATTTTAGCCATGCAAAAAGTTGTTTTATTTGGTCGAATTATCTTTTATTGATTTTAGATTTTGAGTCATAATGAGAAAGTCTTTTACCAATCCCAAATTATCAGATAAATCACCTGTTTTCCTCTAATACAGTGTGGGTTCCTTGATGTATCTTACATCTCTTAGGGACTTGCAGTTTATTCCTGGGTAGGGTGAGAGGGCTGATTACAATTTTATCTTTTTCCGAATGGCTATTCAGTTATCTCAGCATCATTTATTTAAAATTCTCTTTTCTTCAGTGATTTGAGATGTTGCCTTTATCATATAAAAGTTTTCATTATGCACCTGGGCCTATTTCTGTACCTACTAATTTATTTTAATTGTCTCCTACTAGAGCAGCAATACCACACTGTTTTAATTTTAGAGTGAGCCTCAGTGTTTTAATTGGTAAGCTAAATCCCCTCATGTACTGTAATAGTACTAACTAAGGAGTTATTTCTGCCATATTATTTAATATTTTTCATTTACTTTACATTCCCTTTGTTTTTTATTTTGTCTCATTTTCATTGCATAGATAAATCATCTTACGCTATTTAAAAGTTTTTTTTTCTATTTTTATTATTATTGTTGTTGTCTTTAAACCTATTCATACATTTATTTGCTTGACAGTGTCTAAAATCTTAGTTTTGAGAGTTATAAATATGTTTTTCTTTTAAAATCTTTTGTTTGATCCTTACTTTTTCAGACAACAACAAGCTTTATTAAAGTATTTGATCATTCTTCCATCGAATTTCTCTTGCAGCACTTTCCTGGATTTATTTCTCTTTATATTTGAGTGCTCTTCCAAGAGTTATCAAAATGGGATTTTGTATTATAAACCTCATATGTCTGGAAATATCTTGATAACACTTGCAATAAATGACGATTTGTCTATATGTAAAATTCTAGGCTCAGTGTTCTTTTCCTTTAATACTTTAAAAATATTTCTTTGTTTTCTTTTACCCAGTGGACTGTTAAGAAGTCTGATGAAATCAATCTTAACCTCTTTAAATCATCTGTTTTTCTTTTGGAAGCTTTTAGAACTTTTCTGCATCTTTGATTTCCGAATTTCACTAAAACATGTCCAGATGTGGGTTTTTCTTTATTATTCTACTTGGCACTCTATAAATCTTTTCAATCTCAGATTTTTCATCTTTTGTTTAAATTTCTTCAAATATTTCTTTCCCTCTGTTTTTTTCCTTTCTTGCTCGGAATTCCATCATTTGAATATAAATATCTCTGTTTACTTACAACACTCTTAGTCTTTCTTTAAAAATTTCTATCTTCTTTTGATGACTTCTAGGAGAATTCCTCAACATGAGTTTCTGGTTTATATATTCTGTCTTCAGGGTTATCCTTCCAGCAATTCATCTCTTTTATTTATTTCAATTATTGTTCTAATACAAGATTTTTATTTATTTGCATGACATTTCATATTCAGTGCTTTTGTTGAGAATATTTATTATGCTTATTTAAAAATCTTGGTCCATCTGTCCTAAGTTATCTTGCTTCATGGGATGCATGGTGTTGAGTTGTTCTCTTTCTTTTAAAGTGGTTTCGTTTCTCAAGGTCAAATGATTTTGGCCTGTAAACGTATTCCCTTGGGAATACAGTGACTCTGTCTGTAATGTGTAGTGGGGGGAGGTTCTAAATCCTAATTGGTGAGTTAGGTGAATCCTCTTGGTGAATTTAAAGGAGAGGGTGAGGATGAGCTCCAAGGCAGAGAATCTTTGGTTCTGCAGAAACTCTCTTGATTTGTCCCAGGAACCTGCTGCCCTTTGCCAATTTAGGGTCCCTTTTAGATCCTCTTCCTTTACTGTGTACTCCTCTCTGTCTGGCATTCTCCTTTGAAAGAAGCGGAACTTGAGAGGTAGCCAGATCCTTAGTAGATAAACCAACCTTGACTGTTGGGGGCTAGGGAAGAGTATTGGACGGACGAGTCGACACCCAAGTGCAACTGGAAGCACGCTTCTGGCCCCATTAGCTCTCATCTCAGCAGGGTTCTAGGATTTCTCGAATACTCTTGGAATTCTAGAGGTCTGGTTGTGATGCTGCTTGCTCTGCATAGACAATGGTCATCTCACGGTAGCTGTGTGTGTTTTTGTGTGTGTGTTGGGGGAGAGGAGGGCAGTACAAGACCAGAGCTTCAGAGCCAACCCAATCTCCCACTGGGGCTTCTCCCCCTCTATTCCCACTCACCCACCCCACCCCCATCCCCTTGCAAAAACACAACTATTCTCAGCTTTCAGGAGCTTTCTGTCTCCCAGGGGTTCTCATCTGGCTGTTTGGAGCATCACGCTGCTGCCCACCTGTGGCGTCGATGGTCCAGTTCTGAAATTTTGATTGGAAAGCACCTGCGGCCTTTTGATCAAACCCTGAGAGTCTGCTGCTCCCTCTAGGCAGCTCTGGGTTTCTTCACCAGGGTACAAAGAGGTCCTAGGGCATCCCCACAATCCACCAGTCGATAAATCAAAGACCCAAGGGCTTGACCTCAGGTTTACCGATGTAGTGAGCACCCTGCACAATGGCTGCTCAACTGAGGCTTCCAGCCTTCCAAAACCTATTTCCTGAGAGGGTACCACTGCCCTTCTAACGGTCTTGATCACCTCTCATCTATTTAGATGTTTCCGTAGTGCTTCCATTAACCAAACTATAGCATTTTGTATAAACTTGTTATGACCTCTTTCCCTTTATATCATAATTATTTGTGTTTCTGTCTTCCTAGCGAGAGTGTGAGCTCCCCTAGGGCAGGTACTGTCTAAAATTTTTCCTTGTACTGCTTGTTGTCTGCCATAAGGCTCGGCATAAAAAAAAAGCACTGGGTAAATGTGTATTGAATCAAATTGAATGATATGAGTTAAAAGGAGATAAGTGCTTGAAAAGAGGTTTTTGGGTGAGAAAGACATTCTTTATCACTGGGGGATATGGGAGGTTTTCTTAAGAAGGTGACATCTGAGGGTTCTAGCTGATGGAAAGAGAAGAATGCTCGGGGTGCAGGGAACACCAGGAGGAAAGGCACAAAGATGGGAAAGCGCGGGGAGTTTGTTCCTTTTCCTGAGCTTATTTGTGAATCCCTTGTGCAGTGCCTTAGACATAAGCGGTGCTGAGAATAAACGGCATTGAGTGGAATTAAATCTCTGTCCTTTCTTGCCCTGCTAGGAGGGTGAGCCATGAGCTGAAGATGGCCAGTGGTCATAGACGACTTTGGGTCAGAAGGAAAAGAACTTTTCTTTGGTGCAAACACATCTGAGTGTCCAGTGTTTCATATCCTGCATTGATCAAGGTCCTGCAGAAACTAAATGGCACACGCAGACAATGTGACGGAAGGAGAGTTTAAAGGAAGAGTTAGGGCCGGGTGAAACCAGCAGGGGGGTGGTCAGTTACCTCGGGGCCAACGAAGACCGTTCTGAGGCCTGAAGGCCAACGGAGGACGACGTGCCGAGTGTGAAGGGCCATCTAACAGCAGCTCTGCCTCCTCTGCTGCCCGATCCCCGTGTGTACGTGTCAGGAGGTGCAGGCCCTCTGACCACCTTCCCCTCCTGCCCTTAGAGTCCTCACCAGTGCCCCGCAGTGGCCAAACCCAGCTGGGAGCCTCCAGGGACACAGAGCAGGCGGGGAAGGTGAGGGGCGGTCTCCAGATGGGGAATATCTGGTTTATCTTGCTTAATCCTCACAATAACCCCACTTGGTTGTTCAGTCATTAAGTTGTGTCCAACTCGTTGTGACCCCATGGACTAGAGTAGGGCAGACTTCCCTGTTCTTCACTCTCTTCCAGAGTTTGCTCAAACTGATGTCCACCGAGTCAATGAAGCTGCCCAACCATCTCATCCTCTGTTGCCTCATTCTCCTCCTGCCTTCAATCTTTCCCAGCATCAGGGTTTTTTCCAATGAGTCAGCTCTCCACATCAGCTGGCCAAAGCATTGGAGCTTCAGCTTAAGCATCAGTTCCTTCGTGAATATTCAGGGTTGATGTCCTTTAGGATTGACAGGTTTGATCTCCTTGCTGTCCGAGGGACTCTCAAGAGTCTTCTGCTGCACCACAGTTTGAAAGCATCAATTCTTCAGTGCTTAGCCTTCTTTATGGTCCGACTCTCACATCTGTACATGACTACTGGAAAAACCATAGCTTTGACTATATGGGCCTTTGTCAGCCTTTGTCTAGATTTGTCATAGCTTTTCTTCCAAGAAGCAGGAGTCTTTTAACTTCATGGCTGAAGTCACCATCTGCAGTGATTTTGGAGTGAAGAAAATAAAGTCTGTCACTGTTTCCATTGTTTCCCCTACTATTTGCCATGAAGTGATGGGACTGGATGCCATGGTCTTAGTTTTTTCAGTGTTTTTAAGCCAGTTTTTTCACTCACCTCTTTCACCTTCATCAAGAGACTCTTTAGTGCCTCTTCACTTCTGCCATTAGGGAGGTATCATCTGTATATCTGAGGTTATTGATATTTCTCCCAGCAGTCTTGAGTCCAGCTTGCGCATCATTCAGCTCAGCATTTTTCATGATGTACTCTGCATATAAGTAAGATAAGCAGGGTGACAATATATAGCTTTGATACAGTCCTTTCCCAATTAGGGACCAGTCCATTGTTCCATGTCCAGTTCTAACTGCTGCTTCTTGACCTGCAAACAGGTTTTTCAGGAGGCAGGTCAGGTGGTCTGGTATGCCCATCTCTTTCAGAATTTTCCACAGTTTGTTTTGATCCACACACAGTCAAAGCCTTTATCATAGTCAATGAAGCAGAAGTAAATGTTTTTCTGGAATTCCCTTGCTTTTTCTATGATCCAATGGATGTTAGCAATTTGATCTCTTGTTCCTCTGCCTTTTCTAAATACTGCTTGTACATCTGGAAGTCCTCGGGTCATGCATTGTTGAAGCCTGGCTTGAAGGATTTTGAGATTTTTCTTGAGAGCATGTGTAATGAGTGCAATTGTGCGGTAGTTTGAGGACTCTTTGGCATTGCCTTTCTTTGGGATTGGAATGAAAACTGACTTTTTCTAGTCCTGTGGCCACTACTGAGTTTTCCAAATTTGCTAAATATTGAGTGCAGCATTTTCACAGCATCATCTTTTAGGATTTGAAATAGCTCAGCTGGAGTTCCATCAATCACCTCTATTAGCTTTGTCTGTAGTGAAGCTTCCTAGGGCCCACTTGACTTCACACTCCAGGATGTCTGGCTCTAGGTGAGTGACAACACCATCGTAGTTATCCAGGCCATTAAGATATTTTTTGTATAGTTCCTCTGGGTAGTCTTGCTACTTTTCTTAATCTCTTCTGCTTCTGTTAGGTCCTTACCTAACAGTTAGGTCCTTACCATTTTTGTCCCTTATTGTGCCCATTTTGCATGAAATGTTCCCTTGGTATCTCTAATTTTCTTGAAGAGATCTCTAGTCTTTCCCATTCTATTGTTTTCCTCTATTTCTTTGCACTGATCACTGAGGAGGGCTTTCTTATCTCTCCTTGCTATTCTCTGTAACTCTGCATTCAGTTGGGTATATCTTTTCTTTTCTCCTTTGTCTTTAGCTTTTCTTCTTTTCTCAGTTATTTGTAAGGCCTCCTCAGACAACCATTTTGCCTTTTTGCATTTCTTTTTCTTGGGGATGGTCTTGATCTTTGCCTCTTGTACAATGTCACAAACCTGCATCCAGAGTTCTTCAGGCACTCTATCAGATCTAATCCCTTGAATCTATTTGTCACTTCCACTGTATAATTGTAAGGGATTTGATTTAGGTCATACCTGAATGGTCTAGTAGTTTTCCCTACTTTCTCCAATTTAAGTCTGAATTTGGCAATAAGGAGTTCATGAACTGAGCCATAGTCAGCTCCTGGTCTTGTTTTTACTGACTGTGTAGAGCTTCTCCATCTTTGGCTACAAAGAATAGAATCAATCTTATTTTGGTATTGATCATCTGGTGATGCCCATGTGTAGAGCTGTCTCTTGTGTTGTTGGAAGAGGGTGTTTGCTATGACCAGTGCGTTCTCTTGGCAAAATTCTATTAGCCTTTGCCTCACTTCAAACTGAAGGTTTGAAGGTCAAACTTGCCTGTTATTCCAAATATCTCTTGACTTCCTACTTTTGCATTCCAATACCCTATGATGAAAAGGACATCTTCTTTTGGTGTTAGTTCTAGAAAGTATTGTAAGTATTCATGGAACTGTTCAACTTCAGTTTCTTCAGCATTAATGGTTGGGGATAGTCTTGGATTACTGTGACGTTGAATGGTTTGCCTTGGACATGAACCAAGATCATCCTGTTGTTTTTGAGATTGCACCTAAGTACTGCATTTTGGACTCTTTTGTTGACTAGGAGGGCTATTCCATTCCTTCTAAGGGATTCTAGACCACAGTGGTAGATATAATGGTCATTTGATTTCACCCATTCCAGTCCATTTTAGTTCGCTGATTCCTAGAATGTCAGCGTTCACTCTTGCCATCTCCTGTTTGACTACTTCCAATTTGCCTTGATTCATGGACCTGACATTCCAGGTTCCTATGCAATATTGTTCTTTACAGCATCAGACTTTTCTTTCACCATCAGACACATCCACAGCTGAGCATCATTTCCTCTTTGGCTCAGCCTCGTTATTCTTTCTGGAGCTATTTCTTTGCTTTTCCCCAGTACCATACTGGACACCTGCTGACCTGGGGGGCTCATCTATCATGTCATATCTTTTTATCTTTTCATACTGTTCATGGGGTTCTTGAGGCAAGAATACTGAAGTGGTTTGCCACTCCCTTCTCAAGTGGACCACGTTTTGTCCGAACTCTCAAACACGACCTGTTCATCTTGGATGGCCCTGCCCAGCATGACTCATAGTTCCATTGAGTAATACAAGCCTGGGATCCACGTGATCATTCTGGTTAGTTTTCTGTGATGGTGTTTTTTGTTCTGGAGGCCATTGGATTGAACTTCTTGCTTCTTCTTCCTTCCCTCTGATGGATGAAAATAAGAGGCTTGTGCGAACCCCACTAGGATGGTTTTAACTACTAACATCTGTGTATTATTGTTGAGGAAAGCAAAGCCTGAGAGGTTGACTTTTCCAGGATCAAAAAGCTGCTGCTACAAGAAAGTCTTGGGTTTTTACTGTCCACAGGAGCAATTGCTGTGCGTGTATGAGAGAGCGAGCGAGAGCAGGGGTAGGTCCTGAGCACAGGGATCCCAGGGCAGCATGGAGCCCGCATAGACTGCCCTGAAAGGGAACCCTTGAAAGTTCTGGGGAAGCATTACGGATCTGTGGTTGACATTATGATTCAGGAACTAGATCTTGGGGCATGGAAGCAGGAGGAACACCTGGGCCCCAGGCCCAGAGAAGGTTGATATGGTGGTGGGCACAGTGAGCTAGAGAGAGATTCTCAAACTTTGTGGTCTCAGGAGTCTTCACACTCTCTTAACAATTATTGAGAATGCCAAAGATCGTTTGTTTATGTGAGTTGTATTTTTAATACAATAGTTCCCATGTTAGACATTAAAACAGAAATTAAAAATTCTTATTTTCAATTTATTTAAAAATACCAGCAAAAAATAAAAATAATGATAGTAGAGTGATTCCATGTTACCCTGGAGAAGGAAATGGCAGCCCACCCCAGTATTCCTGCCTGAGAAATCCCATGGACAGAGGAACCTGGCAGGTCACAGTCCATGGGGCCGCAAAGAGTTAGACACGACTTAACAATGAAACCACCACCACCACCATTCCGTGTTAATATAAATAACATATTTTTATGAAAAATATTTTTCAAAACAAAAAGATCTGTGAGAAAAGTGGCATTGTTTTCCATTAAAAAAAATATTTTTCATGTCTGACTGGATCCCATCTGCTTCTGCATCAATCTGTTGGGATTTGCTGTTTTGGTTGAAATATGTGGAGAAAATCTGGCCTCATCCAAATATGTAGATAGAAAAGGTAGGAGTTTTTCATAGTTTCTTTAGATAATTGTGGCAATTCATCTTTGATCCTAAACCAAAACTCCAAACATGACAGTTTCTTAAAGGTTATTTGCAATTGAGAGTTTGAAACCATATCAGTAAATATTTCATACCCCTTTGCATGTATTGCATGAAAATACATGGGTGATTCTTCTACTGGCAACAGATCTTTTATCCAGGCATGCCTGGACATTTGGAAAACATTATTTCACTGAGTTTTGTAGATTTGCAAATGTTGACACACCACATTATACAAGATTAAAAAAAACAAAAAAACATTTGTTACTATTGTCACTGACCTCATCAGGAAAGATTTTAAGTGTTGGGAAGCTATCAGTTCATGAAATTTTCCAAACTTTCCACATGAAAGTCTGGTTTTACCATTGGCCACGTATCTGTCAAGGGTTTTCCTTAAAGTGACAGGTTCGCTTTGCTCATCTTCAAGAAAATTCTAACCAAAAACATGAGTCTAAATTACCATAGCTTGTCAACTGTTCTTTCAAATAAAAATGGTGTTTTGTGAAAGTAGTAAGTCATTCAGTTAATAGCTCAGTCACTCAAGTGCTTTTTCTCTTGGGACAAAGACTAGGTTTCAGCGTCTGAAAAAAATGCTCTATGTGTACTTCTCATTTACTCGCACGGAAACTTAAAAAGATGTGACTTAGGGTTGAGATTTAATAAAATTAACAATTTCTACTGCTTCATGGTGAACATTCATGAAACTGAATATGAGATGAGGAAAACAAAACGACTGTTAGTTCAATTTGGCGTCGTTACTGTGGTTCACGTGGGTGTCAGCTGTTTTACCCACGGTTGCCTTTGTGCCATCTTGCTAATGTCAACACAGTGAAAGAGACAAATAATGTCTTAATATCATTAAGAAAATATTTTGACTCTTCTGACCCCTGAAAGTGTCTTGGGAACCCCAGGACTCCGTGGACCACACTTTAAGAAGTGCTGAGTTGGAGAGCCGGGCATAGGCCGTACTCAGAAGGGGAAGGCATGGCCCCACCTGTTGCAGGAGCGGCTTCAGCCCCTTCCACGCTCCCTTCACGGGGCTGGGCCTGGGCCACCCACACAGATTGCCGCAGCCAAGGGTGGGGGATGTACATGCCTGGGGCGAGGCTGCTCCAATCTGAAGCTTAAGTCACTTCTCCTGCTTACACAATGCAACCTTCAGAGAGTGGGGGCTGAAAGTGAAGCAGAGGTTGTGTAGGCAGCAGATGCTAAAACAGGAAGACCCAGCAGGCCCTGGGTGGGCTCTCTTTTAGAGCACTCCGGGAGGCAGCTGGTTAGAGGTGCTGAGATGGCTCTGGGCTCTGGTGCTGGTCCTTACCCACCCAGCCCCTTTGCCCCACAACCTCTCGGAGCCTTTTCAACTCAAATTTCTTCCCCCTTGCATGGAAGAAGAGAGTGTCCAAATGGACGGGGGTGGGAAAACCTCCCAATCTAGGCTCACAGATCTGAAGAGGAGTCAGGAATTCGAGGATCGGGATTTAGTTCTATTTTAACTTAAAATTCTACATATGTCTTACTTGTATATTAAGCAAAATCCTCTTATGTGCAATCCTAACTGATTCTAAGTCTGATGACTCACAGTTGGCACTTCCAAACCTGTGTTTGGTCCAGGCCTTTCTGCCTCCCACCAGAAACCCCCAACGCCCTCCTCTTCCACCCCCATGTCAATCCCCTTCCCTCCTCTGCTTTAAACTGGGCTTGAGATTCACCTCCTTGCGAAGTTTCTCTCTGTTACTCCTGCCCTCCTCTGTGGAAGTATCCCTGGGATTCCATTCTCATTCCCTCAGTGCTAAGAGCCCTGGAGCCCCAGTGTGTGCCAGGCATAGTGCCGAGGGTCTTGCTGTTTCTAACTCTTCTTGCAGGAGTTACTCTCTTCTCCCCTATCTCTCTTCTGGTTCTAACCTCTCATCTATCAGCAAGCCCTGTGAATTTCACCTCTAGCACATAACTTGAGTCCATTCTCTTCTCTCGACCTCCACACCACCGCCCGATCCAAGGCTCTGTCCTCTCCTGGCCATGTGGCAGCACAGCTTCTTCCTGGTCTCCATCCCAGACCCCATCTCACCAGAATGTAGCTCCCTGAGGGTAGACACTACACCATTCAACACCGTGTCTCCAGTGTCAAGCACAATACCTGACTCGGACTATCTGTTCAAGATTTACTTTAGAACAAACAGATGTAAGAGTGAATACATGAAGGAATAGTAGCCATTTACTAAGGAAGAGATGGAGGCTCTTAAAAGGAGTGTGCCCGTGATCTCACGATCTCACCAAGAGAAGGAGAGATGCCAGCTCTGTGTCTGGGTCCCTAAGATTTGTCTAATCTCTATTCTCCCACTGGCCTTGCTATAAACTCATTTCACACTTGGGTCAGATATTCACGACCTTTTTTATCAATATTTCATTTTTGATGAGCTTACATTGATTGTAAAGTCCTGGGGGGAAGGGAAGGATGGTAAACCGTCTCAGAGGTCTCCGCACCTGGGAATTAATTGCTCCTGTTTTGAGTTAGGAGGCTCAGGTTCCTCAATAGCATCCATCAATATCAGTTTTGCAGTTCTTTTAGCAAGTGATTCCACCACACGGAAGCTAGTTTCCTGATTGGCATCTTGCGGACCAAATTGTTTCTATGACTTAGTGATGCCACAGGAAAGCAGTGGGCCATGGTTGGGCTGGAGTGGCGCCTGAGCAGTGGGGGAGAAGAGAGTGGGATCGAGATTCGCATTGGAGGGGGAATTGGTAAGGCCCTGGCAGCTCGAGGGAGGGGAATCGTCTTCCTCAAGGGGGGACCTGGACTGAACTGCAGGGCCCCTCCCTTCAGCTGCCCTCCTCCCCACGCAGGGAGGCTGTGCCCTCGTCCTCGAGGACACTAGTGCCCCTGACGCTGCCTCTTTTCCCTAGGAAAGCCTGAAGTCACCTTTCATGTACCTGTCTGTTCTCCCGCTCAGTCTCTTCCCCAAGGGCAGTGGCCTCTTCCTGGGTGAGGCTCTGCTTTCTCTCATTTTCTAGTTCTGACTGTATCTCTGACCATCTTCACCTCTGAACAACCCTTTCCAGCCCCACCACTTTCTGCTCAGCCCTCCCAAGTCTCCCCGATGCCTGTGGATGTCCAAACCCCGCAGCGTGGCCTCAGGCCCCATGTCTGAGTGTTCTAGGTGGTCCAGGGGCCTCTTTTCTCCTTAGGCTCCTACACTTCAGCTGGACTCACTTCCCACTTCCTTCTCCACAAAGGCTTTGTTGTCCTTGGAAACTTTAGAGTCTTCACTCTGGAATCCAGAGCCCTAAATGACATCTGATCCCATCTGTCACTCAGATATCCCTTCTAGAATCATCTCTATTACAGTGGTTTCCTCTGGATTGAAATGGACTCCACAGGTGTCCTCCTCCAGGGAGGCACCAGCCCCCTGTGTGCATTTTGTTTGGTGTTTTGCCGACCTTCACACCCTAACCCCTGCTATTTGTTTATGTTTTAAATTGTGGTAAAAAACATAACATAGAATTTACCGTCATAGCATCTCTGAGTTTACAGTTGAGCGGCATGAATCCCTTCCCATGCTGTACAGCCATCAGCACCATCCATCTCCAGAAGCTTCATGTCTTCTCCCGCTGAAACTCCACACTCAGTAAACACGGATTCCGCCACTTCTCCCAGCCCCTCAAGACCCTCAGTTTGCTTTCTGTGTCTATGAATTTGACTTCTCTAGGTCACTCATTGGAGAAGGCAATGGCACCCCACTCCAGTACTCTTGCCTGGAAAATCCCATGGATGGAGGAGCCTGGTAGGCTGCAGTCCATGGGGTCGAGAAGAGTTGGGCACGACTGAGCGACTTCACTTTCACTTTTCACTTTCATGCATTGGAGAAGGAAATGGCAACCCACTCCAGTGTTCTTGCCTGGAGAGTCCCAGGGATGGGGGAGCCTGGTGGGCTGCCGTCTCTGGGGTCGCACAGAGTCGGACATGACTGAAGCGACTTAGCAGTAGCAGCAGCAGGTCACTCATATAAGAATCACACAGTGTGTTTTTGTGAATGGCTTATTTCACTCCACCTAATATCCTCGAGCCTTATCTGTGTTGTGCATCAGAAGTGTCTTCCTTTTCAAGGCTGAACAGTATTCCATTGTATAGATGTACTCCGTGATGTTATCCATTCATCTGTGAACACATTCAACTGTGACACTTGGGTGGCTTTAACCTTTAGGCGATTGTGAGTGGGTCACCTGAATTAGGCACCAGACAGAAGAGCTTAGATCTCAGCTTTGTTAACTTTCTAACTTGGGTAAGATGCCTAACCTCCAGGAGTCTTGGATTTCTTGTATGTGAGATGCAGGGGTGTTCTGTGTCTGCCATGATTTTTATAGGCAGTGAATGATATAAGGGATGTGAAGCGATTGTGAGAGAACCTGATGACTAGCGAGTGCTTAGAACAGGTGAGGAAGACACCCCTGCCTGGCAGGTATCACTTACCAGACAGAGCTTTGTAGTGACCTTCTTTTCTTGTTTTTGTTTTTTTTTAAGTCACAGTAGCTTTATCTCCATCACTGAGGCTAGAATCTCAGCGGGGCAGGAACCTGAACATAATAAATAGTCACTAACTTTTTGCTGGTTGTTTGCCTTGGGAATGGTTGTGTGTGGCCGGGTTACATAAAAGCAGGGATATGAGTATGTGTCCCTGCCTGGGCTCCCTGGGGAGCGCCAGAGAGGGTGTGAGGATGCCTGCTCGGGGTGAGCAGGGTTGGCATAGGAAACAGTGCCCCTGCAGGCAGTGTATGAACCTGTGGGCCTGGGGGGGGCACAGGTGCATGCCCACGTGTGGAGCTGCCCACCCCTCCTTCCATGCCACCCTCTCCATGGGGAGGCGGTGTGTGTGAGCCCGGAGGTGGGGCCAGAGCTGGACAGCCGCTGAAGAGTAGACGCTGCGACTCTGTTCTGTCCAGATGCAATGACTTTGTTCTGGCAGATTCTTTGTTCTGTCCAATGATCCTCCAACCACCTCCCCCCCACCCCCATCCACAACAGAAAGAGTTGTTTTCCGCGCCAGCCCGCCCTGCCCATCCCGAAGCCCAACAGAAGGACTGTCGCCACTTGGCTTTTGCACACTCTGGCCTGGTGACAAGGCGCTCGCCTCCCCGGTGCCCCCGCTCCCCCGGCCACTGCGCGTTGGCAGGTGTGAAATATTAATTGCCTCGCTGGGGACTGGGCTCTCTCTGTCTGTCGCGTCTGACCAGAATATCATTCTCTCCTGCAAACATAATTACGGGGAGGGGGAGGGGCTGCTGGGGCTGGGGAGGGGGCGCGGGGGGATGCGGGGCTTTTTTTTTTTTCCCTTAATCGCCTCTCGCCTGTCTGTTAATTAGGAGCCGTGCTTCGCGACACGCTGAGATATTTTGGTTAATTATGAAAGAGAAAAGGACAAATTTGTCACGTCTTTTGTTTTCGTTCCCCCACGTCTGGTGGTGACAGCGGCGTGAAGGCTGACGGACTGCTCAGGAGACGGGCGCCAGATGCTCCGCCGCCTCCAGAAGCGGGGAGGGGGCGCGGGGCCGCGAGCGGGGCGGGCGGGGGGCGCCCAGGCAGACCCGGGCTCGGGCCGGCTCGGTGGCACCCTCGGGCGGCAAGCGCACAGGTGCACGTTCTGGGATGTGAACGCGGGGCGGACGCCAGGAGCCAGTGTTTCTGCAGCAGCCCGGGCCTCCCGGGGGAGGGGGAGAGGGGACACTCACTCCTGAGCCGACGGGTCTGGGCTCTTGGCCTTACCTGAATACCCACCTGGACCAAGGCTGAACTTGCCCTCGGCAACCAGAGCAGACAGAGGCTTGCTGTGCCTCCTAGGGTCTGAGGAAGTGTGTCTAGGGGGGCGGGTTGGAGGGTGGGGGCACAAGTGTGTGTCAGTCGCTCGGTCCTCTCTCTCTGCCAGGTTCTGTACTGGACTGTAGCCGCCAGGCTCCTCTGTCCCTGGGGTTTTTCAGGCAAGAATACTGGAGTGGGTTGCCATTTCCTTTCCCAAGGAATCTTTCTGACCCAGGGATGGATCCCCTGGGCGGGATCTTTACCTTCTGAGCCACAGGAAACCCTGGGGGTGTACAAGCTATGTGTGAAAGTCACTCGGTTGTGTCCGAGTCTTTGCGACCTCATGGACTATACAGTGCATGGAATTCTCCAGGCCAGAATACTGGAGTGGGTAGTCGTTCCCTTCTCTGGGGGGTCTTCCCAACCCAGGGATCGAACGCAGGTCTCCAGCATTGCAGGCGGATTCTTTACCTTCCAAGCCACAAGGGAAGCCCAGGGGTGTGCGAAGTACAGTGTAATACTCTGAGCCCGTCATGGAACAGACCACCCAGGGGACGTGGAGGGGAGCGCTGGCCCTGTCTGCCAAGCATTCACCTGGCGAAGCCCTATTTCAGGTCTCAGCTTGTACCTTATTCCCGTAGACTGGGGAGGAACGCCACCTACGGAGTCTAGGCTCACTGAGCTTTTCCCGTGTGATGGTTGATTCTGTGTGTCAGCTCAGCAAGGTTATGGAGGCCAGCTGTTTGCTCAAACACCAATCTGGATGTTGCTGCAAAGATATGTTTCAGATGTTCTCAACATGAACAATCAGTAGACTTTGAGTGAAGTGGATTGCCCACCATAGTGTGTGTGTGTGTGTGTGTGTGTGCGCTCATCCAGTCCCCTGAAGGCCTGTTTTCTGAATAAGAACAAATTGACGTCAAGACTGATACACGAAAGTCCCCCTCCAGTTTCTTGCCTTCTAGCTGCCCTACAAACTTCAGACTGAAGACTGTATCAACTTTTACCTAAATTTCAGGCCTGCCAGCTTTCTTTACAGATTTCAAACTTGCCAGCCCCCACAATTCCTTAAAATCTCTCTTTTCATATATAAATACATGCGCTTAGTCGCTAAGTCATGTCTGACTCCTTGTGACCCTTTGGACTGTAGCCTTCCAGGCTCCTCTGTCCATGGGGTTTTTCAGGCAAGAATACTAGAGTGGGCCACCGTTTCCTTCTCCAGGGGATCTTCCCGACCCAGGGATCGAACCCCCGTCTCCTGTGTCTCGTGCATTGCAGGCAGCTTCTTTACCCACTGAGTCATTGGGGAGGCCTATGTGTATATTACTTCCTATTGGCTCTGTTTTTCTGGTGGACTTCAGCTAATACAAACCCCCATCACAGCCTGGCCTTGGACTTGCCTGCTCGCCCGTATGCCTCTTGTGAGGGCGGATACTAAACTTGGCCCTGTAGCATCCCCTGGGTCTGGCGGACGGCTTGCCTGTAATAGGCCTTAATTTGTATTTGTTGCATATTGAATGAGTTCATTTGGGAAACAAGAAAGACCTATATCCCCCAAACCAATCAAACAACCATTCACGGCAGCCCAGGCAGTTCCTGACTTATAAATGGGTTGAGTTCCAAAAATTCATTTGAGTTAGTTGTCTGAAGCTTTTTCCCACAACGACAAGGATATCAGTGCTGGCAAGGCTCCCGGGCGGGCTGCCAAAAACCTATTTAACCCAGAGTATAGATTAAGTACTGTGCATTTGCCATGAAAAATAGTAGAAAACAATACTCTTGTAAAGCTAGTAATTAAAAGAGACATATGATAGTATTGAGTAAAATAGGTAAACATTTTTTATTTTGAATATTGGAGTCTGAGGAAAAATGATTAGAAAAGGATGAGAATGTAGAGAGAGACATGGAAAAGCCTAAATGGAATTTCAGAGTATTTCCAAGGGTTTTAGAAGTCAATGAGACTGAGTTTTTATTTTGTCTAATTTCTGTGCAGAACTCAGGGCTGTCCCTCCCCTTCCCCGATTGCTATATGATGAGGCCAGCTTTTATTGGTCTCAGTGAAGGTCATTGGTTTGTTCACAAATCTAACAAAAACGGGGAGTGAAGAAATCCTGGGGGGGGTGGTGGCTTTGGCAAGAGTCAGGGCTTCCCTTCGGCTCAGCTGGTAAAGAATCTGTCTGCAATGCGGGAGACCTGGGTTCAAGAGAAAGAAAGGGAAAAAGCCCAGCATAGAACCGGAAAAGGGTGTGTGCCTACACGGGAAACCGGGTCACTTGTGCTGAAGTTCACTGGGTCTTGAGAGGAGAAAAAAGAGAAAGAAGGCAGGCTGGAGCATGGCTCCATCAGGGCTCAGGGTCTGAAGAGCTGTAGGGATGGGAGAAGGAAATGCACCACTCCAGTGTTCTTGCCTGGAGAATCCCGTGGACGGAAGAGCCTGGTGGGCTGCAGTCCATGGGGTCGCTAAGAGTCAATCAGGACTGAGCGACTTCACTCTCACTTTTCACTTTCATGCATTGGAGAAGGAAATGGCAACCCACTCCAGTGTTCTTGCCTGGAGAATCCCAGGGATGGGGGAGCCTGGTGGGCTGCCGTCTATGGGGCTGCACAGAGTTGAACACGACTGAAGCGACTTAGCAGCAGCAGCAGGGATGGGGAGGTGCGCAGTTCCTCATCCCTGTCACCAGGAGGCACTGTTATCCTGTTCTCCAGAGGCTGGGGGTTGGCGGGCCGGGGGGTGGGGTTCAGTTCAGTTCAGTTCAGTTGCTCAGTCGTGTCCAACTCTTTGCGACCCTATGAATTGCAGCACGTCAGGCCTCCCTGTCCATCACCATCTCCTGGAGTTCACTCAAACTCACGTCCATCGAGTCAGTGATGCCATCCAGCCATCTCATCCTCTGTCGTCCCCTTCTCCTCCTGCCCCCCATCCCTCCCAGCATCAGAGTCTTTTCCAATGAGTCAACTCTTCGCATGAGGTGGCCAAAGTACTGGAGTTTCAGCTTTAGCATCATTCCTTCCAAAGAACACCCAGGGATGATCTCCTTTAGAATGGACTGGTTGGATCTCCTTGCTCTCAAGAGTCTTCTCCAACACCACAGTTCAAAAGCAGCAATTCTTCGGCGCTCAGCCTTCTTCACAGTCCAACTCTCACATCCATACATGACCACAGGAAAAACCATAGCCTTGACTAGACGGACCTTTGTTGGCAAAGTAATGTCTCTGCTTTTGAATATGCTATCTAGGTTGGTCATAACTTTCCTTCCAAGGAGTAAGCGTCTTTTAATTTCATGGCTGCAATCACTGTGGGGCGGTGGGCAGGGGGGTGGGGGGGTGTCTCAGCCTAAAGGATTTGGTGGGGAAAGCAGGAGGGCAGGAGTGTGGTGGATATTTCCAAGCTGAGTGTTACTCCCACAAAGCCATCTCTGCTTATAAGGATGGAGAGGAGTGATGTGGACAAGTGCCTGAAGAGCCAAACACGGGACTTTGGCAGTGGGTGGGCCACAGGGAAGGTGAGCTCGGGACTAGCCCTCAAGGCTGGTGTGGTGGGACCAGCAGGAAGGAAGGGCAGGCAGGCAACATGAGCAAAACCCATGAGATAAGAGGATGCCTGGTGTGTTCAGGAGAGGGAAATAACCCCAAGGTATTGACTTTGTGACACAGAGCAACACAAGTGGGCATGTTAGCGGGGAGAGGTTTGGGGAGGGAGGGAGAAAGAGCAAACAATAAGTTCTTTTCTTAGAAGAACCACGGCTTTTGAATTTGAAATAGTATCCGATTTATAGAAGAGGTGCATAGACAGTCCAGAGTTCTGTTACCCTCTACCCAGCTCCCGCTGCTGCTAACATCATACATACATCATACATTTCTCAAAATCAAGACATGAGCATTGAAACCAGACGAACAGGTAAACTATAGACCTTCTGCTAATTTCTCCAGTGTTCCTGCTAATGCTCCTCTGCTGCTCCAGGATGCCATTTGGATGCTGCGTTGCATCCTTCACTCCAATCTGTGGCCGTTTCTCAAACTTCCCTTTACTTTTCATGACCATGGAGGTTCTGATAAGCACTAGTTAGGTGTATTGTAGATTGTCCCCCAGTTTGGGTTTGTCTGATATGTTCTTATGATTTGAGTGAGGTTATGGGCTTCTGGAGAAGGAAATGGCAACCCACTCCAGCGTTCCTGCCTGGAAAATTCCGTGGACAGAGGAGCCTGGTGGCCTACAGTCCATGGGGTCACAAAGAATCGGACACGCCTGAAGTGACTTAGCACAAGCACGCATGGGCTTTTAGGAAGAATACCACTGAGGCAGAGTGCCCGTCTCATCCAGTGATGACACAAGGCCCGTGGCCTCAGCCGACAAGCCATGGATGTGAGCCCTTCTTGGGCTCTCAAAGTGTAGCCTCAGCCTACTGTTCCAGAATCATCTAGTAGTCCTGCCGACATGCATCTTACTAGAAAAAGCTTCAGTGTTAGCCGTGCAATTGTGCTTGACTCTTTGCGACTCCATGGACTGTAGCTCACCAGGCCCCTCTGTCTATGGAATTCTCGGGGCAAGAATGCTGGAGTGCGTTGTCATTCCCTTATCCAGGGGATCTTCCCCACCCAGGGTTCAAACACTAGTCTTCTGCTTTGCAGGCAGATTCTTTATTGTCTGAGCCACCAAGGAAGTTCAGCCCCTGGGTGATTCCTCATCAATGCTCCCTACTAAAAAGTCACTATTTTCCCCTTCCCACACTCTGTTTGTTAGAAGGGATTCACCAAGTCCAGACCACAATCAAGGGGATGGAATTAAGCTCCACTTTCTTGGGGAGAGTGGAAAAAAATTTGTAGAGATGTGTTAAAACCACCAGGTAATCATTGAGGGGGTGATTTTTTGAAGCTAAGCAGATATGCTGTTTCCATGAGTTCATTACTGGGCTAGTTGATTTTACCAAAACTACAGCGCAGAGGACACAGAAGGGAGCTAGAGACAGGGTGAAAGATCCAAAGGTCCCTTGGACTGGGGACTGGTGTCTGAGAGCCAGAGAGATTCTCCTTCTGCCTGTGGTCAGTCGCCCAGCCGCATGTTGCTGGAACCGGGGCTAGGTGAGTGTTCATGACCTGGCCGGGGCCTCTGCAGACGTGTCACGGTGGTGACAAAAGTGTGTGGGTGCGGCTGTGGGGGGAGAAAGGTGCACTTCGCGTGGGTTCCTGGAGATGAATTCTTGGCCGTCTTTTGCAGGAAAAGAGTCAAGGACTCAGCTGTAAGAATTCAGTCTGTCTTATCCCCTGACCCTCCCTGCTGGGGGCTCTGAGACTGGCAGAAGTGAAGGAGATGCCCTCCAGCTTCTCTGAGGCTCTTACATCTGAGCTGTGATTGGAGCCTACTCCTGAGCCCACTCAGCAACTGTCGGCAGCCTCCTCTGTGGGGTTGCAGCCTGGCACGGCGCTGACCCACTGGTTGGTGTTAAGACCCTCCTCTACCCGTCCTCCTCCCCAGACCTGGGGAGTCAGTCTTCAGCTGGGACTCACTTGAGCTCTGCTGGTGTGTAAGTAGCTGTGATGCACCGTCGTAGAACCGACGTCCCAGCATCGGGGCCCTCGAGGTCTTGCCCCTTCTCTTTCTCCCCCACATCCCTTTCTGCAGAGCTGGGATTTGGATTGGCTGGAGGCATACTTAGGACCTCCTTCCCATCCTTGTCTCTGCCACTGTCCAGCCTTTGAGAGACAGGCTGACTTGGCGGGGTGCAAAGGGCATTATCCCAAGATACCTCCGAGCCCTCGGCGTCCTGGCTTGAGTCACAGCAGGTCCTTACTGTGTGTGTGGCAGGTGCCTTAAATGCACCGTGCATTGTCCCTCTCAGCATCTATGGCGTCTTTGGTTTACTTGATTCCACTGATCTGTGACCTGGCTCCATCTCATTTCTTCGAAAAAGTCTCCCTGGATTTACTTTATTTATGTCAACTAAATTTTACCGTGGCTGATTTAACCTCAGCTCTATGCTGTCTGTGTTACTGAACAGTTTCAAAGTGAACATTCAGGCTCCCCATCAAGAGTAGAAGCCCTTTGAGGGGATCTCCTGCCTCTCCAAGTCTGTGTCATTGATTGACAGGCTGAAGGGCGGAGGCTGAAGCTTTTTGCCATACACGGTCCCTGGTGACTCAGTTCATCCTTCGGCATAATTGAAGATCTGGATCAAACTTTCAGCAGTCAAAGGATGTCCTGCCTATGTGTGCGTGTGATTGGGTGGGGAAGGTTGCTTCTTATTCTAATCCTGTGGTCAGGTCTCAGTACGGCAACTTCTCTATTTCTTAAAAAATTAGAAGGAGGCAGAATTATTCTTTCTCTAAGGGATTCAAAGACACCTCCCTTCCCTGAGGCCACACCCCCACTCCCCAATGCCTGCAGAGAGAAAGCTGGGTACCTAGACTAATGATAACCTGGACAGACATCTTCCAGCTGTCAGGAGCGGGGGAAAGTACACTGGTTCTACCCAGGGCTTTTATTTTTTTTCCCTTGCCTCCTTATTTGCATTCAGTAAGGGAGTGACACTTTCTAGAACATAACCTCCCTTTCCCATTCCAGGAATCTAATTGTTATTTCTGTGTTTGTGAAAGATAAAGGATTAGCAAGAATGCTTTGCATCAAGTCGCCATTTGTAAATGCTTTATAATTATTTATGAAATTATCCTGCATTTTATAGCATGGGAGATAATAACTTAAATTGATGTATTAAACATGCATAATCATTATTTTAACCATATTAAATGCACCTCTGTAGAATAATCATTTCACAAACACGAAGAAAGCCTGCAGAAGTGGCACCTTAATTTAAGACGTTACAGGATTTGTGACACCCAAATCCACGACCCTTTTTTCTTGATGACAGATGGAGTTTCTTATCTGGCTGCAGTGTTCTTCTTTCTTGAAGTGAAAATGAATTCTTAAATTAAAAAAATATATTATCGGGGTAATTTTGGCAGTGTGGTGAAGCAATGGCAGATGAGATAAGGAGCAGAATTTCCAGGGGCCAGAGCAAAATTGGACAAACCTGATCTGTCCTTGTCTTGGTCCTCCCCACGCCCAGGGTACCAGGAGAGTCGTCTGGTCTTCTGCTGGGGCTCTGGGGAGGAGCTGAGAACTGACTGGTGGTGCAGGCTGGTACATTATTCTCCTGTAATGCCAGGGCTTTGGGGCTGTTCTGATCAAAGGCAACCCCAAAATAGAAGATCCATTTCACACAGCAAGGGGTCTCTGTAACGAGGAGGAGAATCGGGGGAAATGTAAAATTCAGCAAAAAGGGGTAAGGAGAAAGAGGAGAGAGGAAAAACATAATGCCAGCTTATTATTTATGTGAAGCCGGTTTAGTTTATTTATTTATGTTTTTTTGATTAGTGGATCCAAGGCACTTATGCCAGTCTCCCTAGCAGTGCATCGGCACTGTCTCTGCTGGTGGTGCCCTCTGCTGGTCACTGTCAGAATTTCAACGCTGTTCAAAGAGCGTTCAACATCTCTTGGGGCTTCCCCGGTGGCGTTGGTGGTGAAGAATCTGCCTGCCAGTGCAGGAGACGTAAGAGATGAGGGTTTGATCCCTGGGTCAGGAAGGTCCCCTGGAGGATGGCATGGCAACCCACTCCAGTATTCTTGCCTGGAGAATCCCACGGACAGACGGGGCTGGTGGGCTGCAGTCCACAGAGTCACCAAGAGTCAGAGACAGCTGAGGTGACTTAGCATGCACAGCATCTCTACCGGTAATGAAGCCTTTCCCAGGGTCTAGGTCCGGTGTTATGTATTTTATGAACATAATCTTATTCAATTATGACAACAATCATTAGAGGAAAAAAACGGAACCTCAGACAGTTTAAATGGAGATCCAGTCTCTTAACTGCTGGACTGCACTGAGTCAGTCACCAGGCTAGAGAGCTGACTTGGGTAGGTGGTCCTGTTATTCAGCCCCAGCCCTAGCGATGAACGCACATCTATTCTGCATTAAAGACCGTACTCCAGCGTCTAAATGATTCCATTTGGGAGTGCAGTCTAGTTTCTAACGTAAATCCATCAATATCTCAAGTGCATGCTTTTCTGGGGTAGATTGAGCCTTTGCAACACATGCATTATTTATTCTACGATCTAGTGATGGGCCCTGTGCATTTACATATTGGAAGTCACGCCATTCTTTGCTCTAACACCTCATACCCAATCTCCATCAGGAAAATCTATCAGCTTCACCTTCAAAATATACCCAGGACCCAGCTGCTGTCCAGCAGGTCCGCTAATCACCATCTCGGTCTAAGGCACAGTCATTACCTATTTGTGTTACTGCGCCAGTCTCCTAACTGGCGTGCCATGGTCTTCCGCAGCGGTCAGAGCCAGTGCAGGAGAATGTAAACTGCATCATGTCCTTTTGCTCATCTCCTCCACATATAAGCCAAAGGGTCTCATCAAGGTCTGTAGAATCCTGCAAAATCTGGCCTCTCTGATCACACTTGCCCTTTCGCTCTCCTTCCCTTTTCCCCTTGTTCACACTGCTCCAGCCCCAAGGGCCTCCACGGGATTCCTGGAATACACATGCCAAGATCTGCCTCGAGCTTTGCACTGACTGATCCTTCTGTCTGGAATGCCCTTCCCTCAAATATCCTCATAACCTGCCTCACCTCCTTTAAACTTTTGCTCAGATGCCACCTTCTTAATGAAGCCTACCCCCATCAACCTACTTAAAATCCATCACTCTACCCCTCATTGTCAATCTTCCTTCCCTATTTTATTTTTCTGACCTGACATTGGTGCTGAAAGTCCAGCATCTTGGAAAACCTTTTAATCCTGGAAAACTGGGATCAATGGTCCCCCGAGTGGCGGGCAGGGAGGGCACTGGAAGGCGGGGACAGCCGTCCTCAGGAGCTCCTGAGACTCTTGCTCCAGCCTGGGAGTCTGGATGGAGAACGGCTCCATCTCAGAAAAAGCTTTTTGAGTTATTGAAATTGCTGTTTATTATGAAGAAGAAAGTGAGTTTCTATTTCCCAGTAAGTGGTGCAAGAGTAGAAAAATGATAGTGTAATGATGTTCCAGTGGAACAATTATTTTCCTGAGATGGAACAACATAAAGTATCACTTTGATTACACTCTGCCTACTTACTCCACCCCCTCCAGCTGGGTTTAGTGGCCAATAAATCTCCCGGGAGCCTCCCTGACCTGGGGCTGCTGCCTCCGCAGGGACTCGCTGGCTAGCCGGGTCCTCCTCTGCCCGGCCGAGCTGGTTTCTCCCGACTGCCCCTTGAGATGATTCATCCGGGCCAGAGCCAGGGGCAGAGGTGAAAGGAGACTGAAGCAGGGAGGCAGGGGGCAGGGAGGCAGGGGGTTCAAGGGTGTGACCTTGAACCAGAGATGAAGGCCTGCCTGGAGGCTGGCTGGAGAGGCCGTTGGTGGATGGACGGAGGAGGAGAGGGGAGCCAGGAAGAGACTTTAAAGGCAGTTTTGGAAGGGCTGTTTGCACGGGGAGGGAAAACAGGAGGATCACTCAGAAGGTGAGGAGGGGTCCCAACCAGCAGAAAACCTTCGGCAGAGTTCATTGGTGCTGGCAGCTGGGGCAGAAACGTGGACACTGTTCTTTCGCTTTCTGATTAAATCTCCAGACATACTCAGGCTGTTTGGTCCCTGAGTGTCTCAGTCTGCTTGTCGTTCTTGTACAGTCGCGAAGTCGTGTCCAACTCTTTGTGACCTCATGGACTGCAGCACGCCAGGCTTCCCTGTCCTTCAGTGGCTCTGGGAGTTTGCTCAGATTCATGTCCACTGAGTCGGTGATGCCATCCAACCATCTCGTCTTCTGTCGTCCCCTTCCCCTCCCGCCTTCAATCTTTCCCAGCATCAGGGTCTTTTCAGATGAGTCAGCTCTTCGCATCAGGTGGCCAGAGGATTGGAGCTTCAGCTTCAGCATCAGTCCTTCCAGTGAATATTCAGGGTTAGGCTGCCATAATAAAACACCACAGGCTGAAAGTAAGTGAAAGTGAAAGTCGCTCAGCCGTGTCTGACTCTTCGAAACCCCATGGACTATACAGTCCATGGAATTCTCCAGGCCAGAACCTGGGCTGGGGAGCCTTTCCCTTCTCCAGCGGATCTTGAGTGGCTGAAATGAGAGAGCTTTGTTTCTCACAGTTCTGGAGGCCTAGATCAAGGTGCTGGTCAATATGGTTTCTGGTGAGACCTCTCTCCTGGCTTCTAGACAACCTTCTAGCCATGTCCTCATGAGGAAGAGAGAGAGAAAGGGCTCTCGTGTCTCTCCCTTTTCTTATAAAGGCACCAAGTCTCTCAGATTGAAGTCCCGCCTCCGACCTCATTTACCCTTTATCACTTGCTTATAGGCCCTGTTTCCAAATCCATCGGACTTTGACATGTGAATTTGGAAGGGGCAATATAAGCATCCATCCTGTCATGTTGCCTAATTAGAATTGATGCTTCCTCCTGGGCCCTGGCTTTGCCCCAGAGATGCAGTCTGGGAAAAGCTCACCTCCAGTCAGAGGATTACATCCTGTCCCCAGATATTTAAATCAGTGGTTCTCAAAGTGTGGTCCCTGGACCAGCAGAATCAGCATCACCTCGGAACTAGTCAGAAATGCCTCTTCTCAGGCTTCCCACCTCAGCCCCTCGAGTCAGGGACTCCAGGGATCTGTGTTTTAACAAGCCTGCCAGACAATTTCAGCGTAGGACTGAATTTGAAAACAACTGTGAATAAATGAAAGTCTCCCCTGAGAGGGCTTCCCAGGTAGTAGTAAAGAGCCTGCCTGCCAGTGAAGGAGATGTAAGAGACGCGGGTTCAATCCCTCAGTGGGGAAGATCCCCTGGAGGAGGGCATGGCAACCCACTCCCGTATTCTTGCCTGGAGAATCCCATGGACAGAGGAGCCTGGTGGGCAATATAGTCCATGGGGTCGCAAAGAGTCAGACACAACTGAAGCAACTTCGCATGCACACACTCATTCCCCTGAGAACTGTACCTAGAGATTTTCAACCTTTAGAATCAGAGTCACCGGGAGAGCTGATAAAAATATAGGTGGTCCAACCCCACCATCTGAGTCTGTGATACAGGGGCCTACGGTGAGGCTGGAGAATGTAGATTTCTAGCAGGTTCCCAGGGAAGCTGATGCCACTGGTCTTGGGACTTCCGGGAGCTCCTCTGGGCACTTTGCTGGGAAGGTGCTCACCACGGACCAGGTTCCAGGTGTTCTCCGCCCCTTCACTCTGGACTGGCCGGCCCTGGCTTCCCACGGTCACGTGCACCTGGGCGGCTGCTCCGTCCCGTGTGGTCTGGTGTTGGGGTTTGGGTGCCTGACACTCTCAGGCCAGAGCTCCAGCAAAGGACCTGTCAGTTCAGGCTCAAACCGGACGTGGGGCATAGGTCCACCTCACCGAGGTCCATGAGCTGGTCCTTGCCTCTGACCCAGCCTCTTTTGCCACTTCTGTTTCAGGACTAAGTGGGACCCTGGTCAGGCTGTCTGAGTTCAGCATCTGATCAGGGTCCTGTTTCCTCCTGGCTGGCGGAGCCTGGCCTTAACAGTGCTGTGATCTCCTTCCCTAACATCCAGCTCTCGCACATCACCGCATCCTTGTTTTAATTTCTGCTTCCGAGCCTGGATGCTGGAGCCAGGGCCCTCCTACTAACTGCCAGACGTGACTGATCCTCTCCTCCTGCTTCCCCAGTTTTCTGGATTTGGCCTCCTGGGAGGTGATTCTCAGCCTTTGAGTTGTCCACTTGAGCGCCCTGAGGGCCCAGGCCACCCACTGCTGCTGTTCCAGCCACAAATCCCCGGGTCCACACCAGTGCTAACAGCAGCGGCAGTTCTGACAGGGCTGGTCCACCCCTGTGGGAAGTCCTGGCCCCAAGTCCTCCATGGTCTAGCCTGTCCACCCAGCTGTCCATGTCCTGGACCATGTCCGGGGACGTGACAGGCCCCCGGTGCCATGTGCCAGGACATGGTCCAGCCTGGGAGAAGCGACGCTGGCCCTTAGAGATGCCGTATTGTTAAGCCGTGTTGCTGTGGCCATAGAGGGATGCGCTGTGCTGTTGGCTGGACTCCCGAGTCCTTAGGATTAAGGACAGGTGGTGGGTTTTTATTGCACTGTTATCAATTATAGGGGTCCTTTAGCAATTGCTGGCTGGGAAGGAGAGGAATGAAGAAGGCTATGGTTTTTGTCCTAATTTGTTTGGTTTGGGGCTGGACCCCAAGCTCTGGAACCACAGTAATTAGCCCAGCTGCAGAATCGGGCACACGAAGCGCGTGGCTGTCACTGCTCCAAGGGGCCGGGCTGGCACCAGAGTCTTTGGATCTAACGAGGGGGCTGCTGCGGCTGGGGGAGGGGTGTGCATGCAGCAGCAGATGCGGGTGGGGGTGGGGGGCTCCTAGTTCCCAGCCTCCCCTCCCTACTCCCTCTCTCTCCTCTTTTGGCGTTTGGAGCTGCCCTGTTGCTGAGTCTGGGGGTCGGGGTCAGGAAGGAAGGGAGCCCCTTGGGATTAGAGGGGCAGAGGCGAGGGAGGGGCACATGGAGTGTCTGACTGGCATGGAGGCCCGCTTGATGGCCAGTCTGGGATGGTCTGGTGCTCGCCAGGCAGGGACAGCGGAGGGGAGTGTGGGGAAGTTGTGCAGAGGCCCGGGTCTCCGGGGACAGGGCAGCTGCCATTTGCCAAGCCAACCAGAAAATTGAAAGATGGCTCAGCGTGTACGCTGGCTGTCTGGGTGGGAGAAGGGTAGGCATGAGTCAGGGGCATGAGGGGGCCCCGGGCTCCCCAGAAGGGCTCTGCGGGACCAAGGATGGGGACCCGGCTGCGAGCATCTTTGCATGTGGGGCTGGTCAGTTTCCCCTGGGAGTGCATTCCAAGTCCCGTCGCTGGAGCTACGAGCTGTGCCAGGGGTGGGCACTGTGGGTGTACACCCCCCAGCCTGCAGGGGGGCTGCTGCACGGCCTCTGAAGGAGGCTTCCCCATCCTGGCTTTCCTTCCATCCTTCTCAAGCCCTAATTTAGACGCCCGGTTCCCAGAATACCCGTGTGAACAGTTAAGCTGCTTCAGGCGCTTGACCTCTGTGTGCAGCAAGGGTGTCCAGAATTTGTGGCATTTTGCTGACTCCAGGTCTCTGCTCCAGATTGTAGAAGGAAATCATGGCAGGAGAGATTTAGGGCAGACATTTAGGAAGGAACTCATAAAAGGAGGTGAGGAATGTGGGGGGGAAAGGAGCTGAGGGTTGTGTCAACAATCCACTTCAGGACTCCAACTAGCAAGTCAAGTGGGGTGAAGCTGACGTCTGAGGCCTGGGGGCTGGAGAGGAATCCACCGACCAGAGACACCGAGGGCTCTCAGAGTGGGCCAGGATCAGATGTGTCTGGGAGCCAACATCGCGCCAGCTGCTATTTGCTTCCTTGGCCGAGTTGTCTTCCTTGCCGTGTGCCCAGAGTGATACCACAGGGACACAGAGCCATTCAGAGACGAGCAGGGTGCAAGGGAGGCCAGGTCGCGCCCTCTACCTCTGCCCCGGTAGAGGCACTTCCTTCCTCTTCCCGTCAGCAGGGCTGGAGGACGTACTCTTTCCCGAACCAGTGGCAAATGGCAGCCTTGGCTTTTCCTCTGGCCCTTCCTGTTCCTAACAAGTCTGAATGGCCAGACCTTGAAGAGGCAGTGAGGGAAGTGCAAGTCGCTCAGTCATGTCCGACTCTTTGCGACCCCATAGACTCTACAGTCCATGGAATTCTCCAGGCCAGAATCCTGGAGTGGGTAGCCTTTCCCTTCTCCAGGGGATCTTCCCAACCCAGGGATCGAACCCAGGTCTCCCGTATTGCAGGTGGATTCTTTGCCAGCTGAGCCACCAGGGAAGCCCTTGAAGAGGCAGGGAAAGGATAAAAAAAAAAAAGAAAAAAACACCCAGATCCCGAGAGATGGTCAAAGTGGTGAGAGACTGAGAGAGAAGTGTGTGAGAGAACTGAACGCCGGCTCTTGGGCTGCGGTTTGGGGAAGGTGCGGAGGTTCATTTCCATCAGGCTGAGCCCAAGCCGGGAGGACACGCAGTCTGCTGCGCTGGGGGCTGGCGTGGGGATGGGGACGGGCCCGCAGCATCCGTGGCCTTGACGGTTCACTCTCGTGACCCGCCGTCTCCCCCACGAGCCTCTGCCCTGCTCCACTTCCGCGCCCCTCTACCGGGAACTGTGGTTGACAGCATCAATGCCTGTTCATCCTGTGTCCTCTGGGCTCCGTGAGAGCTTGCTGGAGTTGGTGAAGGAGTTTAGGAAGAGGGAGGTATGGCTGCTGGCGCGCGAGCCGGGCGCGCGAGCCTGCTGCATCTCCATCGTGGGCTCTTCCTGCTAGTTTCTCTCTCTTCTCCGGCCACTGACTTTCTCCACACCCTACTACCATCCTTCTCTCTTTGCTCATTTTTCCTGTTTCCCCTCCACAGACCTGGCCTGGTCCCTGGTTGTTCTGACGTGCACAGAAAGATGCATTTGTAGCGTGCTTTCTCAAGGAGTCCTCCACAAACACTCAGTCCTGGTGTAAAAATATGCAGCCAGGGTCCCACTGTGTACTCCCTTCCTGGACCTTCCTGGACTGCGCCTGCTCACGCATCTCTCCAGGCATCTGAAAGGATGGAGCCAGGCCGCATCCAGGCAGGTGGAACAGGCCTGGGCTGCGATTTAATTGCATTCCTCTGACCACACATCACCCCGTGTTCTCACTCACTTCCTGATGTTTGTGTGCGCTAAGTCACTTCAGTCGTGTCCCACTCTGTGCGACCCTGTGGACGACAGCCCACCAGGCTTCTCTGTCCATGGGATTCTCGGGCAAGAACACTGGAGTGGGCTGCCATGCCCTTCTCCACGGGGTCTTCCCAACCCAGGGATTGAACCCGTGTCTCTTACATTTCCTGTATTGGCAGGCGGGTCCTTTACCACTAAGCATCACCTGAGACACCCATCCTGATGCTTGATACCCCATTTAAAAAAGCAGAGGCCTTTCACGCACCTTGACAAGAGACAAATCGCCTTTTCCTGGTGTGACTGGCTGGATGTTGGAGCGCTACTCCCAGAAGATTTATCCGTCAAAGTAGCATTGTGAGAAAGTGTTGATGCTTAGAGCTCGCTGCCTTTTATTTGAGACTAATTTGTAACACAGACAATAATTGTAGAGGAGTTTTTGAGACAGAGGGATCAACGGGAGGACAGGTACAAACGTCAGGATGTCATCAGTGATTTGGTCAAAAAGTCAGCTTGTAGAAAATACCTGAAAATCAGTACGCAGTTACTGGAGCTGTCTAAGCCTTCCATTTCATCATCTGCTGCCATGGAAAATAACAACCCAGGAAGATAATGAATGAGCCAGAAATTCTGCAAGATTCTCATCTGTCAAAGAAGTTGTTTATCCCACATACTGGTTTCCAGCCCCTAAAATGAACCTGGCTTGCCCATACATGCGGTCCCACCTTTGGAGACAAAAAAGGTGGTAGGTAAGCTTTTGGGTCAGGGAGATCCCCTGGAGAAGGAAATGGCAACCCACTCCAGTATTCTTGCCTGGAGAATCCCATGGACGGAGGAGCCTGGTGGGCTACAGTCCACGGGGTTGCAAAGAGTCGGACACGACTGAGCGACTTCACTCACTCACTCACTCAAGCTTTTGAGACAGCCTCTAGTGATCCCTGCCCCTGGGTAGCCACTCACCTGTGTAATCCCTTCCCCTTAAGTGTGGGCTGGACTCACTTAGTTGCTTCTAAATGAATAAAATATGGTAGAAGTCTGTTTTAGGCCACTAAGTTTTGGGATCATTTGTTATACAACAGCAGAGACCCCGAGACTAATTCTTGATCTCTAGGGCCCCTTTAGACCCCTCTGCTCACCACTGTCCCTGCTTGCTGTTCTCCAGCTTCCCAATTCTATCTCCCAGCCCCTAATCTCTTGCTTTGACTCCATCTTTAGCTCCCCCTCCAGTTGCTTGGGTTGATGGTCAGGTCTTGGCCTTACCATGTGGCTTTGACCTTGGTACCTCTCCAGATACAATGTGAGGGGTCTGCCTTCTGATTGAACACTTTATAATCTTGTGTAAGACACCGCTTACCTCCTGAACCCTACGCTGGCCAGACCTGCCCTCCCACCCAAAAGATCCACCCAAAAGCAGGATCAGAAAGTCAACTGACTCACTAGAGCAGAAAAGCCTAACCAGATACTCTGGAAAGATTTTCAGTGAAAGCTGAAAAAACCTCCTTATCTTGAGAAAAATCCCTTACCTCCGTGGGCCTCCCCCATTCTCTTAGCATTCCTATCAATCTGGACTTTCCTGCGTTTGTTAGCTGATGGATGGCAAGTGGTTGGCCCATTACTTTGTAAAAACAAGATGTTGTTTTCAGATATTTTTCTTTCCTCCCTCTTCCCCCTACTCCTGCCTCACTTAAAAGCTTTCATTCTTTAAGTCTAGTCAGTATTTCATTCATTATTATCATTATATTTGGAATTTAGACATGAAAATGATCGAGTCTGGTTTCATTATGGGGCTCTGGTGACTTAGGATAAATATTCTCTGAGATGGAGAGAGTATTTGGCTACTTTTTCTCAGTCACTCTGGTCTCATGATAGTTCTGGCTTTGGAGTAAATCTGAGGCCAACCGATGTTGGGGCCCAGAATTAGAATTCGATTCATGGTCACTGGGTTGCCCACAGATTCTGATGACTCAAATAAAAATCTAACATTTCTGTGTGAGTCTGGGGGAAACTGGACATGACATGCCTCATCTCTTGTCACCAGGACATAATATCCTAATAGGAGAAATGCTTGATGACAAGAGAAGGGTGTCTTGCCCGTAGGAGAAGCATGCTAAGTGTTTTAAGTATCTGCTGCGAAGGTGAACAAGACTGTGGAGGTCCACCCACCTGCTTCTTGCAATGACGTCATCTGCAGTCACCCTGGAATCGCTGATGTGTGACCAGCTCAGTCCCGAAGCGTTGTTTCTCTTGAGGTCCAGACCCCTGGACCCGCAGCTCGCCAGACAACGCCCTTGAATGCCCCTCAAGAATGGAAAGCTTTTCATACCCCAGATCGAACTTCTTATCTTTCCCCCAAAGCTGCCCCTCATCCATTCTCTCTTTCCTGTCTTCTGGAATCCCTTCGTTTTGTTCCAGCTGGAAATCTGGGGTCGGATACGACTCCTGTGTCTCCCTCACATGGGCTTGCAGCCAGTCTCTGAGTTGGGTGGACTTTATGTTTCGTATGTTTTTTTTTTTCTTTCTTAAAGTATATATTTTATTGATGTATAGTTCATTTACAATGTTTCAGGTGCACAGCAAGGTGATTCAGTTATACATAGTCACATATTATTTTTGAAATTATTTTCCATTATAAATTATTATAAGATATCGACTATAGTTCCATGTGCTATACTGTAAATGTTTGTTGCTTGTTGCATATCTATATTTTTAAATTAGAAATCTAGTATTCTATTCATACTAAGCCAAACAAGCAGAATAAAAAGTCATAAATTTTTAGTTAGGCAAAAATTCAGAAGTTTTATAAAATGTATATATATCATACATATTATTTACATATATTATACAGAAGCTTTTCTATTATGCTTGCTAAAGGCTTGAGAAAGAACATCAATAAAAAAAGAAAGAAGAGATGGAGAAATTGAAAAATATAAACTAAATGAGATGGGAGCACTGACTATGAAGTAGACAAAGTGAAGCAAACTGTTACTGTTCAGTCACTCAGTCGTGTCCGTCTCTTTGTGACCCCATGGAGTGCAGCACACCAGGCTTCCCTGTCCTTCACCTTCTCCCAGAGCTTGCTCAAACTCATGTCCTTCAAGTCGGTGATGCCATCCAGCCATCTCGTCCTCTTTCGCCCCCTTCTCCTCTTGCCTTCAATCTTTCCCAGCATCAGGGTCTTTTCCAGTGAGTCAAACTAGATAAAAGTAAAAGATCATCATATAGTCCAGTTGTTTTTAAACAAGGTTGCTCATTAGAAGCATACCTGGAGCTCTGGAGAAAAGACAGTGTCTTGTATGTTTCTTGAGCAGGGCCCCTCCCTCCACCTCCACAGTCCCCTGATGTCTCTTCTGCGTTGCTTCTAACCTGCCCTTTGCTTCCAGGAGCCAGCTCATCCCCACATTCCTGCCAGAGAGACCAGAACTTTAAAATGATTCAAAGACTTTTTATCACCCTTGGGTAAGCTGCCCAAACTGCGAGTATCGTGGCAAGACCTTACCTGATGTGATCAGGCCTGACTTCCTTCTGCAGCTGTATCATTTTTTCTGAATGCACCTTGAATTTGATGCTTTAGGCACAGTGAGCACTGTCCAACTACTGTCTTCAGGCTTTACATACAAGGTTTCCTGGCCTGGGAATCTCCTCCCACCCTGTTGGCTCACCACTGCACCTGGGTTTCTTCCCTTTTTCCTTCCAAACTCAGCTTAGCTGCCACCTCCCCTGACGAGTCTTCCCTATCCCCAGGCCTGGGTTGGCTATGAATACTTCTCAGTGGGCTCCGAAGTGCCCTGCACTCGTTCTGCCACTGTAAATACCTGCTTGCCCCGTGAGAGCGGGGGTGACCATGTGTCTGGTGCCTCAGACACTGCCTGGCCTGCAGGAGGAGACTTGAAATAATTCACCAGGGAACAAAGGAATGTGCCAAATACACTGAAGGGGAGTTTTCCAATTTCTGGGAACCAGTGTGTACTAAAAACCTCCCCCTGTGCCCTCGCCCACAAGGAAACTTTAGCTAGTATAATGTGATAGTATTATAATATATAATACAATTATATATATATATATATAACATAATTATATACATATATATATATGGCTTCCTAGTGGCTCACATGGTAAAGAATCTGCCTGGTTTGGGAGAATTGAGTTCGATCCTGGGTCAGGAAGATCCCTGGAGAAGGAAATGGCAACCCACTCCAGTAGTCTTGCCTGGGAAATTATACATAATACATATTAATAATACATAAAATATATAAATACATGAAGTCCATATATATATTATATTATATATATGTAATGTATAATGTTGCATATATATATATCATAGTCTAATGAGTCCTAGACTCAGGGTCCTTTGCCTCCTATTAGGAGAAGTTACTGAACATGGGCTCCAACATCACTGCAGATGGTGACTGCAGCCATGAAATTAAAAGACTCTTGCACATTGGGAGAAAAGCTCTGATCAACCTAGACAGCAGATTAAAAAGCAGAGACATTACTTGGCCAACAAAGGTCCATGTCGTCAAAGCTATGGTTTTTCCAGTAGTCTATGAATGTGAGAGTTGGACTATAAAGAAAGCTGAGGGCTGAAGAATCGATGCTTTTGAACTGTGGTGTTGGAGAAGACTCTTGAGAGTCCCTTAGACTGCAAGGAGATCCAACCAGTCCATCCCAAAGGAAATCAGCCCTGAATATTCATTGGAAGGACTGAGGCTGAAGCTGAAGCTCCAATACTTTGGCCACCTGATGTGAAGAACTGACTCTTTGGAAAAGACCCTGATGCTGGGAAAGAATGAGGGCTGGAGAAGAAGGGGATGACAGAGGATGAGGTGGTTGGATGGCATCACCGACTCGATGGACATGAGTTTGAGCAAGCTCCGGGAGTTGGTGATGGACACGGAGGCCTGGCGTGCTGCAGTCCATGGGATCGCAAAGAGGTGGACATGACTGAGCGACTAAACTGAACTGACCTGAACTGAACGTGAAGCCTTAGCTTCCGCCACCTGTGAAGCAGGAACCATCTCACCTTGCAGGCAGTGTGAGGAACAGGCAAGGCGGTGGAGGCCAGGGCGTCCATCTCTGTAAACTCCAGGCTAGAAGGCAGTTGTTCCTGCTGCTCCCATGGAAGCCTGGACCCGGGGCCACCAACTCGTGCTTTCAAGAGCAAAGCTGACAGAACAGACTAGATAAGGGCCCTGGTTGTCGGATATGATAATAATAGTCTCATTTGTTAATATAAAGGCCCGCTAATAGAGGCGGTGCTTTTAATTAGCCAACACGGCCACGATATTAATTTTTATCCAGACTTATTTAAGTCCAAGAGCCTTCTTCCTCTCTTCTGTTAGCACTTAGCTGGAGGGCGATTGAGAACATTTGTAATTGGATTTCTGTGCAGGACTTAATTATAAGGAGACAATAAAGCCCTGAAATGCGGCAGGTTCTACCCTGCTAACTATTATTTTCCAGAGACTCGCTCAGACCAATGAATGTGCAGATTTATCTAAATTATAATTTTTAAACTTAACAAAGCTTTCCCTCCCCTGCCCCCCAGGACCCGAGAGGACTCTGCTGGGAGGACAGCTTTGCAGGGAGGCGGGCACGGAGGCGGCATGCTTCATTCCTGTAATCAAGTTTTTCGCTCCACGGGCCACCGGGCGGCTTCCCCAGGCCCCTGGGGATCTCGGAAGAGTATTTTCTTCCCTTGGCCAAATGGCTTATTAATAGAATCGGCTTATTTATATCTCACCCAGAAAATCCCAAAGTGACACAGCAACGGGGAGATATCGAGCCAATTAGTTGTTGGGCTTGGTGTCGTGGGGGGAAAGCTAGTTATTAATTTACTGCCCTTCACTAGTGGCAGAATCGATTCAGAGGAAACCAAAAGGAAAACAAGAAGAGGAAAGCCACGTGTTTCAGACCATCGGGGAAAACTCAGAGAGACAAGGCTAAGCCATGCATAGCTTCAGCAAAGCTGTCTAACCATAGGAGAGCAGGGAGACCAAGGCCCCCGTCGGGGGTCAGCCGGCTGCGGCATGGGTACCAGCGTTCATCCGGCATCTACGAGGGGCCCGTGTGCTCACATCACTGCATTCGGTTCTCACAACACTCTGTCAAACGGGGGTACTTCATCCATTTCACAGAAGAAATGTTCATTCATTCTTCATTCATTCAATATTTGTTGAATGTGCTTTGGAGAGACAGTGGTGGCCACGACAGAACCTTCACTCTTGCAGCATACTTGGCTCAGTGGAGAGCTTCCCACGATCGTTAGCCAGCATCATACATGAACCCAGGCAGACTGTGCCAGCGCCAAAGCCTGGGGAATCACAGTTCCTTCTCCCTGGGTGCTGGGTCCTGTGGGTGGGGTGGCCACAACAATGCATACCATGTGAGGGCCCCTCTACTTCCTAACTGGGCAAACGCAGGGCAGTGAAAGGGTCGCCAGTGGAGGATAGTTGAGTTAGGGCTGGAAAGAAGAGGGTCTGCTGAGACAAGAGGGTGAGAGAGTTCTTTGTCTGCCCACAAGAGTGATTGTGGAAGAGAAGCTCAAGAGTACAGTACTTTTTAAATTAGAGTCATTACATTTGTAAAAGCTGGTGGCTGGAATGGGAAACATTGGAGAAGGAAATGGCAACCCATGTCATTTCAACCCATTTCCAGTATTCTTGCCTGGAGAATCCCATGGACAGAGGAGCCTGGTAGGCTACTGTTCATGGGGTCACAAAGAGTCGGACACGACTGAGTGACTCAGCACCCATGGGAAACAGAATAAGTAAGAAATAAACTTCCCCCACACTCCCACTGTCTCATTGAGATCATTCTATAACACATTTTGCACAGTTTTCCAAATCATGAAAGATTCTATCAGGGCATAATTTTAAGTGATAGTATAATATTCCATCTTCTGGCTGAACTATAAGTTTTGGAAACTATAACTTTCCAAAACTTGGTGGATATTCAAAAACTTGGGGCATATTTATTTCTACCTATCATTATAAATAAAAGAGATGAACGTTTATGTTTGTCCATATTTTCACTTGTTCGAAATCAAAGTGGAGTTATGGCAACAAAGAGAATGAATATTTTAAAGGCTCTGGAGGCTTATTACCACTTTGTATTCTAGAAATATTGTGCACATATCTACCATGCTAGCAGGGTGTGAGAAGCCCGTCATTGCATCAGACCTTCATCGATACTCTGCATTGACTTTTACAAGAATTTGCTAATTTGATAGGGCAAAACATGCATTTCAGGACTGTGTTTTCTTCTCATGTATTGATTGCTAGTGAGGCTTAACAGCCCTTTGTATATTTAAACAGTTATGAATATTTGTGTTTCTTCTGCAGATAGCCTATTCTTGCTCTTTGCGCATTTTCTTTTGTGTTTAGTGGTTTCCGTTACGTATAAATGCTATTTTATATTTTAAGAACATTAATTTTCTTGATGTTTTTGTTGCAGACATTTTTCTCAGGTTGATTTTGCTGTTTATTTTTACTTTCTACGTTTTTTTTATAGACATGGTTTGAAATTTTATGCAGCCAAATAGATCTATTTTTCTTTTGTGATTTTTCCAGTTGCTTTTATACTTAGAAATTCCATCTCCACACTGAGATAGAAATAGTAATCTGTATTTTATTACAAGTATTTTATGGTTTCTTGTTTTACATTTAACTCTTTAATTCATCTGGAATTGAGTTTGTCCTCTCTTGTGTGATAAGGATTTAAATAGATTTCCCCTCTAAATAGTTAACATTTATCCCAGCTTCATGTATTAAATAATATTTTCTTTCCCCATTGACTTGAATGCCACCTTTATCACACATGAAATTTTTTAGTATACAGTAGGATATTCTGAGCTGTCTTATCCTGTTCAGTTAGTTCTTCTATTATAATCACACTGTTTTAATTATTGTATCTTTATACAGTCACATATTTTAAAATATGACATATTTGTATATGAAATGGAGCATTTGGTTATCTGGTGGAACAAATCTCCCACAATTACCCTGTTTTACAAAAAAAAAATTGGCTATTCCTGCTCATTTTCCAGATGAATTTTAGAATCATGCTGTTTAGTTCCAGAAAAAAAAACCCAATCCCATTTGGGACTTTGAAAGGGATTGGATTCAACATATATCTTAATTCATGAGCCATTTGCATCTTTATACTGTTCAGTCTTACCATGTGGAAAAATGACATGTTCTGATTTCACCCCCTCCGCTTCCTTTGTTTTGACAGGTTTAACCCTTCAAGTTAAGTGAAATTTTAGTGTAGGCTGTGAGGAGGATCAAAATTGATTCATTTTCAAATAACCAGTTTTCCTTGATTCCAGTTTTTGCATAATTCACACCTTCTCCAATAATTAATGACGTTTCTTTTATCATTTCTCAAGTCCTTAAATATATATTAGGGTCTGTTTCAAGGCTGTCTAGTCCCACTGGTCTGTCTATTCTTGTGCTAATGCTACACTGCTCTGATCATCGCCTTGTCTTTCCCAGTACTATGTGAAAACACCATCCCTTCCAGATGGCTCTTTGGAGTCGCTGCCTGTTTCTCCCAAGCTGGGATTCACTTCCTGAACAGAGTCAACCCTTTGGCCAGAACCTCTGGTCAGAGCTTTTCAGTGACTCAGGGGACTGGGATGGAGCAGCCGGTTGCCAGGCTTCAGTTTCCAATTAAGAAAGCACCGAGGTGGCTGGAGACCAAGGGCCGACCTGGGCGCCTCCCTGCCCTCAGCATCTCAGGACAGCCGAATGGGGCAGCTCCAGACTCCAGACTGGGGAAGAATGCGGGAGAAGAGGGGCCAGAGTATTTCAGGGAGGTGGGGTGAGATACTAACGTAGGCAAGAAACCTCCCCACTTCTCAAGTGACTGGTAAGCATATGCCACGCCTGGGCTAAGGACATCACATTCATCTAAATTCCCCCAGAGCCCCCTGAGCCAATACCACAATTTACAGATTAGAAGTCCTGCTCAGATAGAGTGTGTGCATGCTAAGTGGCTTCAGTTGTGTCCGACTCTGTGTGACCCCATGGACTGCAGCCTACCAGGCTCCTCTGTCCAGGGGATTCTCCAGGCAAGAATACTGGAGTGGGTTGCCATGCCTTCCTCCAGCGGATCTTCCCGACCCAGGGATCGAACCTGCATCTCTTACATCTACCTGCACTGGCAGGTGGGCTCTTCACCACTAGTACTACCTGGGAAACCCCAGAGGGAATAAGAAGCAACTAATATCACCCAGCTACTGAGCAGCAGAACCTGTTTTTCACTCTGGTTGCCTCCGATCCCAAGGCCCAGGATTATCACTTCTGTCCTTGGGTGGCTCGGGCCAAATAGGAACTGCAGCCCCTCCCCCAGGCTCCTCTGAGCTGGGAATTTGTCATCTGGAGAAAACGTTTTCACCTCCTTGAGCTCTGAGGGTCCTCTGGCTCAGCTCTCATGGTGGTAGAATCTGGTGGTGTGAGCTCCAGGGGTTTGAAGCTGGTCTCCCCAGCCAGGGCTCGGAGGTCTCCTCTCCACCCAGGTTAGTGGGGTCACCTGAGGGTCCTCGCTCTCCTTAGCCAGGGTGGGAGCTCTGCCTGCAGGTCCTGCTCCCCATGTCCACCAGCCTGCTGCTGCCCTGGCTTACCAGCCAGCCAGGCAAGTGGGCCATCTAGCTGCTGACTCCTGAGCTTGGGTGTGTGTGGGGGGAGCCCTTGTGCCTGGTGAAGGTTGGAGCTAGGGCCTGGGGCCTGCAGGGAGAAGGAGGAGGGGGAAGCCCATCGATTGAAAAAGGATTCTGTGCACCTGGTCACATTCTGTCCAAAGCAGTGGCTGAGATGGCTAAGACAGCCAGAATTTTAAAATAATAAATACTTGTTTATTTATTCTGGGCATATATCTGGATAAATTCGTGATTCAAAGATACATGCACCCTGGTGTTCACAGCAGTACTATTTGCAACAGCCAACCATGGAAGCAACCTAAGTGTCTATCAATAGATGAGTGGATAAATAAGATGTAGTACACATATATATACAGGATACTGCTGCTAAGTCGCTTCAGTCGTGTCCGACTCTCTGCAACCCCATAGATGGCAGCCCACCAGGCTCCCCCGTCCCTGGGATTCTCCAGGCAAGAACACTGGAGTGGGTTGCCATTTCCTTCTCCAATGCATGAAAGTGAAAAGTGAAAGTGAAGTCGCTCAGTCGTGTCTGACTCTTCGTGACCCCATGGACTGCAGCCCACCAGGCTCCTCCGCCCATGGGATTTTCCAGGCAAGAGTGCTGGAGTGGGGTGCTATTGCCTTCTCCGGTGGATAGACCTAGAGATTATCAAACTGAGTAAGCCAGAGAGACAGGTATCATATGATATCACTTACATGTAGAATCTAAAATACGATACAAATGAATTTATCTGCAAAGCAGAAGCAGACTCACAGACTTGGCAAACACACTTCCGGTCACCAAAGGGGAGAGGGTAGGAGGGAGGGATAAAGAAGGAGTTTGGGATTAGCCGATACAAACCGCCATATATAAAATACACAAGGTCAATATCCTACAGTAGATTCTAGCAGAAAAGAAAATGAAAAAACACACGCAACCGAGCCACGTTGCTGTATGCCAGACGCTAACGCGACGTTGTAACTCAACTGCACTTCAATAAAAGATTAAAAAGGAGACAATCTAAATTTGCCTCTAATCTTGGTCAATAAACAATGAGCACCTGGTCCCTTTCCCACCCGTCTAATCAATGTGTCCTTGTCCCTATGGTGCCGTCTTCCTCTCCATGAGAAGTTAGTCCTTATTCACATATCCGCATACTGACATAGTTCCCACATTTAGTTTTTCATGGTCTATAGCATTCCATCCTGTCAATAATCCGTAATTAAAGAAAATGCATTTCGAAAGCTATCTGGGAAGGGCCATGCATGGACAGACTGATAGCAGAGAAACTGGTCGTGGGAAGATAAAAAACACATTTGCTTGGTGGGGGCGTTTTACTTTTGGGAGTGAGAGGCATAGAAAATGTAACCACGCAAACTGTTATGCTGAAGCTCTTCCTCTGGCTCAGCCAGAGCCCTGGGCTGGCAATCTAGACACCTGGGTTCTGAGCTTGGCTTTTTGTTTTATTTACTGTCTGTGTTTTTATAAGATAGTTTCTTCCTCTGGTTCTCAGACTTTTCTCTTTTTGTTCTGATAGTCATAGAATCCATAACACTCCGGAGATGGAGGGATATTAGAGTTTACTTCATCTAACCCTCTTGTTATACAGAGGAGAAAAAAGTGAGCCCTAGAGGTCAAATGGCCGGCCCAAGGTCAGGAAGTCAGCCGTGACTTTGCAGATGGCACCTCCACCAGCCTCATGGTTGTGGGAATCATGTCAGAGATGGAGGGTCTGGCAACTCCCTTGCAGAAAGGCGCGGCCAGCCCCTTCCTTATTATTCACGCCAGCCCAGCTTTGAACCTTCAGAGTGGAGTGTTTCTCCGTCTGAGCTGTTGACACGCGCCTCCTGTATTCCTGTCTTTCCTTCTGGATGCCGGCTGGGTGGTTTAACCAGGCTCTGTAGAAAGAAGGGGACAAGGGCTGCGAGGTTCCACCTGAGCCTGGCGACCACCTTGCTTCTTTGCTGGATCCTGGCCCCCTGTCTCCTATCTTGCCCATCTGTGTGAGCTGCCTTTCACGTTGCCCTTGGAACAAGCCTGAGCACCACAGTGCTGCTCTTCTGCGTTGGCAGAGTCTGTGCCCTGTTTGGCTTGTCATACGCATCTCACCATCTTGCTGTATTTCTGTCTCAGTTCCCAGAAGGCTCAACGTGAACAAAGACATGGGCACGGGGGCTGGGATGAAGGGGGCTGGGAGGGGCTTGGTGCCCCCCGGGAATCTGGGCTGCTCAGAGACGCCGCAGCCAGGGAGTCCAGGTTCCGATGGAGCCTCCTTCAGCGAAACTGTCTGACTGTGCGGTACAGACTAGAACGAGGCCCTAGGAGCAGGTTTTGTCCATTTACTGTTACAGAACGGTAAAAAGCCAGCGATGCCACTGACGCAGAGAGGGAGGAGACTCAGAAAGCGCTAAGACCAGTGCAAGTGCGAGGGGGAGGGACGTAGGGCCGTCTGAGGTATGTAGAGGCCCCGTCCTTTCCTCCCTGCAAGGTCTAGGGGAAGGGGCCTTGAAAGGAGAGGTGGGCAACCTAGGGCGAGTGGGGCGGAGCACAGAGGAAAGGGAGGATCACATCACACGTTTCCAAGTTCAGGATTTTCTGAAGACCAGGATCAGAGACCACCAGAGGAAGGTTCCTCAAAGCTAGTGTCTTAGACTGAGGCTGTCTGGGTTATGTGCTTTGCCCAGCATCCCCCTGACTGCTTTTGTGTGTCTCTGATAAAAGACAGCATTCATTCAGTGCAAAGGAGCACAGAAGGAGGAGGGAAATGGCAATGGGAGTGTAGGAATAGGGAGCGTCCAGGCTGGGCGGGCAGCAGGGACTGGCCTCCAGCCTCCCTAATATCTGAAGTCTAGGCTGGTTCTCTGTAGGTAGAAAAACAAGGACCTTAAGACTCGGGTGACCTCTGCTATGTTCTTTGGGAATGCTTCAGAAACTCTGCCCCCCAGGCTCTGAGGATCATGTCCTAACATGGGGAACTTAGAGAAGAGAGCTGTGGCTGGGTCTGGGGGAGTGGGTGTTTGCCCCACGGTGGACCCCGAAAGCAACCCAGAATGCTCCCTTCTCTGGCAGCTGCCTCCTTCATGCTCACGTCTGGAACTGCTCAGGCTCCTTGTACTGTTGCTCTCTGCTGCTCCAAATCTACCCTCTCTGATTTCTTAATCCTTATGTTGGCTCCATATTTGGCCCTTGCTGTTTCCATCCTTGAATCTGAAGCTATCATTTTTTTCTTAAGTGGGGCTGATATGAGGGTCTCATTAAACGATCCAATGGGCAGTAGTATTGGGTGGTATGTACAGAGGGCAAGGACTTAGTGCAAGCTTATGACCCTAGGGTTTCTTGGTGTTTGTCAGGGGATGTGTTGGAGAGGGGAAAATGGGAAGTTATTTTTTAATGGGTATAGAGGTTCAGTTTTACAAGATGAAAAGTGTTATGCGGATGGTTGAGTAACAATGTGAATGTATTGAACAGCAAAAAATGGTTAAGATGGTAAATTTTATGTTATGTGTATTTTACCACAGTAAACAAACAAACAAACAAACAAAACTCATCGAAGTGGATGGATATATAGATCATTTGCACTGAGCTTAGCTGCAGTGTTTGATGGTAGGTTATCTGACTTTCCCTCACTGTGATGGTGAGTTTTTTTGTGTCAATTTAGTTAGGCCGTGGTGCCCAGCTTGGTCAAACGCCATTCTAGGCACTGCTGCAAAGCTATGTTTTAGTTGTGGTTAATATGCAGCTGGATGGCATCACCAATAAACGTTGGCAGATGGTGAGGGACAGGGAGGCCTGGCATGCTGCAGTCCATGGGGCTGCAAAGAGTCGGACACGACTGGGTGACTGAACAACAACAGTAACATTTACAATCGCAGACTGTGAGAAAGCAGGCTATCTTCCGCGGTATGGGTGGGCCTCATCTAACAGTTGAAAGCCTTAAGAGCAACACTGTGTTTTCTCAAAGAAGACATTCTTCCTCTGCCTTTGGACCTGAGACTGCGCATCAACTCTTGCAGAAGTTGCTAGCCTGCCAGCTTGCCCTGCAGATCTCAGGCTTGGCAGCTCCTACAATTGTGTGAGCTGATTCCTTAAAATTTCTGTCTGTCTACCTCCCTATCCACACACTTACACACTCAGTTAGACACACACACTTCCTATTGGTCTAGTTCTGGTTCCCTGAAAAACCTTGAATAACACACTCATCTGAAACCAGCTGAGGATGGAGGTGCTCAGGTACTCAGAGGGGAAACAGGAGGGACCCTCCTTCCAGGTCTGCTGAGCGCTACGTTCTCTCTCCTCCTCCGCTTCCTCTGGGACTTGCTTCCCTGGGGTAAATGCCCTCTGCGTCCAGCCTACTTGCCCTTCTCTGTTACCCCTGCCTTGGGCCTGAGAGTTGTTCTGCCCCCCGGCCCTCTAGGTGGAGTGTCTTTCCTATGAGGCCCCTGACACTTTTAGACCCTGGTCTCAGTGAGGCTTTCTGGAAGCCATCTCCTGACTTTGTGGGCACGCGGGCTCCGCCTGTGCATTTAACACGTGCTGATTTGGTTTGATCCATTCCGCTCTTCCCCTCTGCATTTACCTGGAGCTTATTTACCGGCTGGCTCCTAAGTGGTCCTGCCTTTGGGTAAAGCCCTTAATTCATCTCCTGTTTTCCTTGGTCAACATCCATGCCTAGTTTCCTAAGGGCTTTACTCTCAGGCACCAACTTTTATTGCTGAAATCTATGAGCATTAATTCTGCTTCTTCCCACAGCCAGATAGAGACTCTCAGAGCCTCCGGTAGGTCCTGCTGGACTGCATGTAAAAGGAGGGTAGATGGTTAATTCTCTCTTTCTTTCTCTCTCATTTACCTATTACAATATTTATGGAGTTCATTATATGTATTATCTTATTTAACCTTTGCAAAACCCTTATTTAATACAGATAATCCCCATTTTATAGATTTGAAAACTGATATACAGGAAGGTTATGTGACTTGTCCCGGGCCATGCATTTTGGGAATGGAATTTAACCCGAGGCAATCTGAATCCAAGGCCTGTGCTCTTAGCCAGGGATATATGAAAAGTTGCCGTTAGAAAAGATGGGGGGGGAGTGAGGAATAAAAGAATTAGAGGCATAAAGCAAAGCCAGGAATAAGATAAATATTATAATAGGATGCAGAAAACCCTACCCATGTGCTACCAGTGGACCACGGACTTAGCTCCCGGCTCCTAGCAGCCAACACTCACTGAGGTGGAGGTTTGACAACACACGGTGTTGCCCTGATCAAGCGCAGACCACCAGCAGCGCCCATTTCCCTAAAGTCTCGTGAGCAGCTTATCTTGAAGGTTTCCCCTCACACCGAAAGATCCAGCTCTCTGAGAATCCTAGGGCTGCAGTTGGCAACACGATTTTGCACTTGTAGTAAAAATGAGATCCAATTCCCACTAAGAAAAGGGATGAGTCTTTCTCTCTTAAATAATGGTGAGTGTTGATATTAGATTGTAAAATCTGAGAAAGGTTGCAACGTTAAGACTTAGTTTTGTTCCCTTTGTTCGTCTAGCAGAGCCGGGTTTGGTGTCGTTCTCACTACAAGTGACAGAGAGACAGTGATTGTATTGAGCAATTGTGGCTACTGACGGACGCTGAAGGGTGCGCTTATAGCACTTGCCTGTTACAAGGCCAAGGATCAAGGCCTGGGAAGAGTTTCAAGTATTAAATCGTTCTAGAGCGAATGGAAGGCAGTGTTGTGCAGTGGAAAGAGCAGAGTAGCTGTGTGACCTTAAACAAATCCTTTAACCTCTCTGTTTTTTAGACTATAAAAATGGAATCTGCCTATCACATGAGACCCTGAAAAAGAGGATGTTTCAGTGTCTGCAATAAGGAGGTGGTTCACAGCACCCTATCATTTCATCGCTCATTCATTCAGAACCTTCTGATCCGGCACCTGCTTTAGGTCCATCTGGTGCATCCTGGGCTCTGTCCTGGGACGGCGACCATGAGCGGGACAGACAGACGCCTGGAGGATTCCCTTCTCCACGATTTCCTCCTTCCCTGAGGGTGGTAGTTCCTGCAGCAGATATTTAATAACAGCAGTGCCCCAAGTTCAAGTTGCTGAGGGGAGACATGGCGGATGGGAGGTGGTGGAAAGAAGATTGGAGAAAGTCTGGGGTACAAGACTCCATGCAGAGAAATGGCCTCCTCCATCCAGCCCATATAGGCCTGCGTCCCAGCCCAGCTGACCCCAGGGTCCCCAGGCGGCAGTGGCGGAGGCCGGTCTCGTCTAACTGCCGCACACCGCCGAGCCTCCAGGAGCTGGCGGGGGCTGCGCCGCGCCTTCTGCCAAGGAAGGATTATAGCTTTGTCGGTGTGGTGGAACAGAGTGCCTCCAGCGTCCAAGGTCTGCGTTTAGAAGAGAAGCGGAGGATGGTTTAACGTTAGCCAACAGCCTGCTGCACTCACAGCAAAACCCTGCGTGCAATTGAAAACAAGGCCCTAGCTACACACAGGCCTGGGCGACGTGATCTCCCGTCTCTCCAGGGTGTTGTGCTTGCATTTCCTCACCCACAGGACCAGCACTGGCATCCCTCCACTCTCGCCAGGAGCGAGTGCATGTGAGTGCGTGTGTGTGTGTGTGTGTGTGTGTGTGTACACAACACCCTAAACTCAGAGGCTGCAGAATAGGCACTGCATAGGAATTGTCTCTCTGAATCTACAATAATCCCATAACTCTAGCATGCCCTAGATTTATCAACATGCACTTGTTGATATGATTTTGTTTTTCAGAATCATTTGGAAATCATTTTAAAAAAGTTTTGGAAATCAAAATTTCCTGGGCCCCATTCGTACATGCGTGGTCTGTCCATATAAAACTGGGCTGTCCCCGAGATCAGGGTCCGTGTCTCCCCTGTCTGGCTGGAGTCACCCTGAAGGCAGGGGCTGTCTCCACCATCAGATTGGAGACTCTCTGAAGGCAAGGGCTGTGTCTTATCCTTAAAGATCCTCCGCTCTTGGTGCTGGGGGAGAGGCTGTGGGCCCAGACACAGTTCTGATCTCGTGGAGGGGGAGAGCGGTGGTTTCCTGGCATGCTCAGTTGAGGTGTCAAATTGACCAATTATCCTCATCTGCTCCTTTTAGCAGCTGAGAGTGGAAGGGTCACCCCCACACTCTGGAACATGAGAAAGCAAAACGGGGAAAGAGTGGTGGATGGGACGTGGCACCCTCAGGCCAAACCTCAGCTCCCTACCTGGAGGCCTCTTTGCCTGCGGACTCCGCGTCATCCTGAACTGCTTTAACCCCAGGCCTCTCCCCTGGGCTAGATCTAAGCACACGCTGTCTCTCCTCTTCCCTTGATTCACCCTTAATCCTGCAACTGAGAGTAAAAAAACAGCCCATAACATTCCTCCACGGCCCTGCTGAGACACCCCTTTTTTGGGATCCTTATGATTCTCAGGCTGGTGAGGGCAAAGGCTATGTCTTTCTCCTTTAGTGTTTCATCCCCCAGCACTTACCACGTGCCGGTGTGGGAAGTGCTTAAAATGTTTAATACAAATAAATGAGTGCAATTCTCAGGAAGCACTGCGGGTGGATTTCCTCCTTTGGAGATCTCTTTCACCCCTAGGAAAGTACCTCAATCTCAGATCTGCCCTGTCAGCCTCTTGTTGGGGAAAAGCAATGTTCTGGGTCTTGGGGCTAGGGGGCAGTGTTCAGCTATGGGTGCAATCCAGAGTGTGTGTGTGTGTGTATGTGTGTGTGTGTGTGCGTGTTGACACTGATAACTGGACATTCATAAGCTCCAGCTCCAGAGTGTGTGTGTGTGTGTGTGTGTGTGTTGACACTGATAACTGGACATTCATAAGCTCCAGCTCCAGAGTGTGTGTGTGTGTGTGTGCGTGTTGACACTGATAACTGGACATTCATAAGCTCCAGCTCCAGAGAGAATTCTAGGAGTCCCTCAAAACACCTTAGCTCATCTTCCCATGAGTACCCTCTTCTAAAATATGCCCATGAAACATTATTCTGCATATATGCTACTGAACAACCACGTTTCTTTAACGATATAAGGTTTTTTATCCAGTAAACTTTATTTATATATAACAACAGTACAAATTGTGTCCTTGGCTTGCAAAATAGGAGTGTTTCATATTTACAATAGGTACACAATAATATATTAGAATAACAAAAAAACCCATTTTATTGGAACATTTTAAATACGTAATTTTCTTACAGCTTTTATTCCACAACACCTGTAAAAACAACAAAACCAGACAGCTATTATTCTATTTTCTTAAAAAATATATATATATATATAATACAGATTCCAGTGTGTCAAGAAGAGTGGGTTTGGGAAGGAGCAGTTGAGGGGAGAGGCGGTTTCAGGTCCCTAGTTTCGTGGTCTAAAGAGCTTGTTCCCCCTCCCTGACGTATCTGTCAATATCTGCTCTGCAGGGGGAGCCACGTTCCAGCACGTTCTCCTGCCGTGATGCCAACACGGAGAGCACAGGAGGCCAGAGTCAGGGCTGTGACCGAAATCCAGCCGGGCCTCCCCTCTGCCCTGAGGCCGCAGCACAAAGGACAGAGGGGAATGCAGTCAGCATGTCCACACAGACTTTCCAGTTTGCTGATGCGGCTGAGGCCCTGTCTCCCAGGACCTCCCTAATACCAGGGGCGAAACTTCATCTCTCATCAGTGACATCGTGAGCCCCAGAGGCTACACCTTCACTCTTGGGGAAACCGGCAGAAAGGGAAGACGTGGGGGGAGAGAGGCGGGGTGACGATGGGGATGCTGCCACCTTCTCAAAGCTTCTTCCTGAGACGAGGTGCCAGAAGGCCCTGAACACGCGGGGTCCGCTTCCAGCGCCCCGGGTCGCCAAACTCCTCTGCGTCCTCTCGCCCACAGAGCTCCCACCCCCGAGCCTCAGTTCTTTCCTGTCCACGGCCAGGCCCCCGGAGCCTGAGTCAGGACACAGCGTGGCAAGGAGCAGCAGGCCCCCCGATGGGGCAGCTGCCGGCTCAGTATGGGCCTCGGGTTAATAGATTGAAGGCGGGAGGAGAAGGGGACGATGGAGAATGAGATGGCTTGATGGCATCACCGACTCGATGGACATGAGTTTGAGCAAACTCCGGGAGTTGGTGACGGACAGGGAGGCCTGGCGTGCTGCGGTCCATGGGGTTGCGAGAGTCGGACACGACTGAGCGACTGAACTGAAATGAATGGTGGCAGGTGTGGCAACCGGGATGCGCCCGGAGGCTGATCAGCCAGAGGCTTCTAGAAACATTCCTTATTTGTGCTGCCCAGACCATCGCAGTCCAGCCTACCCCGTCCACTGCTTCTGCTTTGTGCTCAGCAGGGTCAGGGGCCTTGACTATTATTTCTTGTCCTCATTTGGCGGAAATGGAGGAAGGTCAGAAGCTCAAGAGGCAGGTGGAAGGCCACCAGAAGAGACAGCGGGGGACAAGAAAGGCCCTTGTGGCTGGAGGACTGTCCCTGGAAGCAGGTAAGGCAGCTGGGTCAGTCGGCTTCTTCCGCTTTCCCACTCCCCTTTCCTCTAAAACTCGTGCCCTCTGCAGGTCTGGGAGGAGGGCTAAGGTGGTGATAGGAACCAGCAAGTGGAAGAATGTCCGTGCGCTAGAAAGGGGTCCTTCTCAGTCTCGTTCATTCCTCAGCACCTGGAGCAGGGCCTGGGGAACAGTGTTAGCTCAGGAATGCTCCCTGAATGAATGCATGCATGCAGGAAACAGCTCCATCCTGTGAGTGAGGCTCCCAGGGGCTCCTTGCTTTCAATGACTCAACTTTCCAAAGATGGGGAGCGCTCCGCCAGAAGTGGATCAGAGACAGTTCTGAGCTGGGCTGGAGCGGGGTGATGGGAGTGGGGGGCAGGCCTGGAAGCCCCGGAGCCCCTGCGGAGGTTGGGAGGCGGCAGCAGGCCAGCTGGAGGGGCTCAGGCCAGCTCGCCCACCTCGGGCGTGGATACCCTCTGTCTTGCCAAACGCACTTTCTAGGGTGCTTGCCCTTTTCTGGTGAACTGTCTCTTTGCGCACTTCAGTGAAACAAGATGGATCTGGATCAAACTTTCAGAGAGAGCAGTCTCTCTTGGCTTCCCTCCAAGATGGACGGCTTTGTGTGGGGGCAGAGGCCAAGACTTGAACACTTATTCCTTACGCAAGGTTAGGATATCTCCACGTTGGATGACGGTGAGGAGGGAGGCCCTCTCCTCCCATCCAGTAGGGCATGGACTCTTGGTGACCCAAAGTCAAGCAAGGCTCTCCAACCTTTCACCATCACAGCCTGACTTGAGTCCTGTGTAGTTTTCCTTGATCTTCCTTCCTTCTTTAGGGATGCCCCCTGCCACCGCCTTCACCAGCCCCCCTTCCCCAGTCCTCCCGAGGAATCCTGAGAAAGGCAGTGGAGCCTCTCGTGTGAGGTCTGGTGCCTCTCCTGTCCACTCTCTGAGCAGCCATCCCCTACCATTCTCCCACTCCCCCCAGACCATCAAGGACTCAGCCCCAGGGCTGGTGAGTGGTCACCAAAAGTAGCTGCTGGGAAACAGCGGATAGATGCACAGAGGTCAGGGTTGGTCATGATGCAGCTGAGATGTCTAGCTTTTACTTCTTGGTGGAGCAAAGCCCGAGGTGCCGATCTAAGCAGCAGTGTGACCAGACCACCTTCATTCGGAGCTCAGACGCAAAATGAGGGGAGGAGCTGCGCTCGTCTGTGGGCAGCACAGAGTGCCCTGCTCACGCTCCCCTTGCCCGTATCTCCTCGCCTTTCATCTCCATATATCGTGCGTGCTGAGCTGATAAGCTTTGGGTGCTATGAAGGGCAAACACTTTGGCTTAGTGCAGAAGGCCAGTCATTAGGATTTCTTTCAGGCTATTCACAGGGCCCAGAGAAACTTTTAGCAGAAGTGGATTATCAGAAGGAAGCGGTCTTGGCATGGCTGGTTGTGAATTATAATGAAAACAGCGCATTTCCTGAGTATTTTGCTGAATGCTTGTCTCGTCCCATTTGTCAGCCGCATTCAGGCAAGAAAACTGGAGCTGAGGCGACCCGGTGATGTCTGCCGTGTGGTGAACACAGCGATCCAAAGCCACACGCCAGCCATGGAAGCCAGCCCTCTGAGCTCCCCCTCCCCCGGCCACTTCCTGACAATCCAGTGTGGTCAGCAGAGTCTCTGGAAACTGGAAGGGTTTGGAGGTAAATCCGGGCCCAGAGGAGCCGGGGCCCAGAGTTAATTACAGAGGAAGTGACCCTGGTCTGGTCTCTCCCTGGTCCCACTTCCCAGCAGTGTGGCCCCTCGCAGAGCAGGGCAGACGGGACCTCTCCAGTGGCCTCTCTTCCCATCCCTCACCTTTCTCTCGTCCTTCCCACCCTCTCTGGGGCTGCCTGCAGAGAACTTGGAGCTGGCTGCTTGGATCCTCGCCAGGGTGGGAGGCCTGGAAGCTGGTGGCTGTCCAATCACCAGGGCCCTGCACCGGTGCGGGGGGTGTCCTTCCCCGGGATGCCCCCACTGCCTTCCATGGGGCCTCGGATCAGGGCGTGGAGCTTTGGTCTCTTTATCTGGAAACTACACTCAGGACGGCTGGGCATCCACGGATTTAGGTGTCAGCAGGAAAGACAGAAGCCCAGTGAGAAGCCACCCACTTGTCCTCCAAATTCAGGAGGACGCAAGAGGCAGAGAGAGAGAGGCAGAAGACACAATCTGGGGATGCTACAGTCCTCTCTACTGCGGCCAGTGCTCAGACCATCAGGAGCATTCACATACGAGCGAAGGGTCGTCTCCCCTCTCTAGGCACGAGAGAATAAAACAAAGAAAGCACAACAATAAATACTGCAGCTTCTTGAACCTATGCTCTTCAAGTATTGCTTGCTGTAAACAGTGTTTGATTTTTGTTTTCTTTTTAATTGTAAGAAACCATGGGCGGACGGGAGCAGAGTCTGAACACCCATGTGCCCCTTTCGGCTCCCGGACGGAACCTCCCGGAGGCCTGGCCCACGCTCCTCCAGGGCCCTGCCCCCACGGAGCCTGGTTTACGACGGGGATGGATATAAGGCAGAGCTGCCCAGCGTCCTTCAGGAGACCAGGCGTCCCCTCTGGGAGAGGCCCAGCTCTCATGTCTGGTAGTCACTGTAGGGAAACCTGAAGGAAAAGTACCAAAATCAGCTCCTCACTTGTTGAGGTTTGGGTTTAAAGAAAACAACCAAACAGTAGCAAAAAGCGTCGGTGCTCTTGAGACACACATGTCCGCCGGAGAAGAGGACGCATGGACGTGCGGACATAAAGCTCAGCTTGCTGTCAGCAGGGTGGAGCCCGGGGGCTCGGCCGTTCATGCCAAGTCCCACCTTCCCCACCTCTTCTGGTTTCATTGGCTGGTCTTCCTTCGGAGCGTTTGGTGCCAATGTATGCTCATTCTTCTCCTCCTCACTTCTTAGACAAAGAAGGTTTCAAGGGCAAGGAAACAATCAATTTCTCTCAGCATCTCTTTGTAGGCTTTTTTTTCCAGTTGTTGGGAACCAGGAGTTGTGCGAGGAGGGAGGGATGGGAGCAAAAGAAGGAAGGGGACAGAAAGCAGAATTAAATGAAAGTTGGACGGGATGAACAGGGAGGCTTTTTGTTTTATTTCTGGTTTTCCTTTTTCTTAAAAAAAAATTAAATAAAGTTCTCATTATTTCCCCAATATACATCAAATGAGTTTTCATGCAAAGCAGCAGTCACAGAGGCAGAACCGTGCTCAGTTGCGCCTCTCGGCTTGAAGAACCACCTTGTCCGGGCCCCTGCGTCCCTCTCGTCGTGCGTGGCTGCGCTGCCCCTGGTTTCTCCCTGCAGGGACCGGCTGGGACGAAACTTGGCTGGCGTGGGGAGAGGGGCCCTCCCCTCTCCCCGGGGTTAGGGTCTCAGGGGACAGCAAGCTCTGGGGCCTGACCCCCTTCACTTGTCTTTCCTTCTGAGACGCCCAGTGTGACAGCTTTTGCGGGTCCCTCTTCCCAGGAATGGGAGGCTCCATCTCTCAGCTCTCAATGGACATGGCGTTGATGAGCTGTTCCACCTTGTACGCCAGCCGCTGGCGCCGCGCCTGCTCGTCCTGCTCCAGTGCCCCGATGAGCTGCGGGATGAAAACAAAGGTGGGCAGGCTCAGCATTCAGCATGCGAGATGGCTTTCCCCACATCCTTCATCCTTCCATCTGCCTTTCTATCCTGCCCAACGAGCACAACTCTAAATAACGCAGATGATCACCTGAACAGGTGTATGATATACGTATGTGTGTGTATGCATGTATTTATCTAAAGCTTTTAAAACATTTGGCATACAGGAAGTGCTGTGTAAGTGTTAGCTATGACTATTACTGTGTTCAGGTACGATGCTGATGCATGACTTGTTGTCCTGAAGTTGTCTTCTTCAGGATCTAGCCATGTCCACCTGTCTGTCTGAAATATTTCAACTGACAGCTTCTGCCCAACTGCAAAGAATAGTCTGATTTGCTGTTTCAGAAGGGATGAAATTCATCATCTACTTTGATCCGGGCAACAATGATAATATTTAATAAAAGTGTTACGTATTAAAAAAGATCTTCACGACCAAGATAATCACGATGGTGTGATCACTGACCTAGAGCCAGACATCCTGGAATGTGAAGTCAAGTGGGCTTAGAAAGCATCACTATGAACAAAGCTAGTGGAGGTGATGGAATTCAGTTGAGCTATTTCAAATCCTGAAAGATGATGCTGTGAAAGTGCTACACTCAATATGCCAGCAAATTTGGAAAACTCAGCAGTGGCCACAGGACTGGAAAAGGTCAGTATTCATTCCAATCCCAAAGAAAGGCAATGCCAAAGAATGCTCAAACTACCACACAATTGTACTCATCTCACACGCTAGCAAAATAATGCTCAAAATTCTCCAAGCCAGGCTTCAGCAATACATGAACCGTGAACTTCCAGATGTTCAAGCTGGTTTTAGAAAAGGCAGAGGAACCAGAGATCAAATTGCCAATATCTGCTGGATCATCGCAAAAGCAAGAGAGTTCCAGAAAAACATCTATTTCTGCTTTTTTGACTATGCCAAAGCCTTTGACTGTGTGGATCACAACAAACTGTGGAAAATTCTGAAAGAGATGGTACTACCAGACCACCTGACCTGTCTCTTGAGAAACCTATATGCAGGTCAGGAAGCAACAGTTAGAACTCGACATGGAACAACAGACTGGTTCCAAATAGGAAAAGGAGTACATCAAGGCTGTATATTGTCACCCTGCTTATTTAACTTATATGCAGAGTACATCATGAGAAACGCTGGGCTGAATGAAGCACAAGCTGGAATCAAGATTGCCGGGAGAAATATCAATAACCTCAGATATGCAGATGATACCACGCTTATGGCAGAATGTGAAGAGGAACTAAAAAGCCTCTTGATGAAAGTGAAAGAGGAGAGTGAAAAAGTTGGCTTAAAGCTCAACATTCAGAAAACTAAGATCATGGCATCCGGTCCCATCACTTCATGGCAAATAGATGGGGAAACAGTGGAAACAGTGTCAGACTTTTTTGGGGGCTCCCAAATCACTGCAGATGGTGACTGCAGCCATGAAATCAAAAGACGCTTACTCCTTGGAAGGAAAGTTATGACCAACCTAGAGAGCATATTAAAAAGCAGAGACATTACTTTGCCAACAAAGGTCTGTCTAGTCAAGGCTATGGTTTTTCCAGTGGTCATGTATGGATGTGAGAGTTGGACTGTGAAGAGGGCTGAGCGCCAAAGAATTGATGCTTTTGAACTGTGGTGTTGGAGAAGACTCTTGAGAGTCCCTTGGACTGCAAGGAGATCCAACCAGTCCATCCTAAAGGAGATCATCCCTGGGTGTTCATTGGAAGGACTGATGCTGAAGCTGAAACTCCAATACTTTGGCCACCTCATGTGAAGAGTTGACTCATTGGAAAAGACCCTGATGCTGGGAGGGATTGGGGGCAGGAGGAGAAGGGGACAACAGAGGATGAGATGGCTGGATGGCATCACCGACTCAATGGACCTGAGTTTGAATGAACTCTGGGAGTTGGTGATGGACAGGGAGGCCTGGCATGCTGCGATTCATGGGGTCACAAAGAGTTGGACACGACTGAGCAACTGAACTGAACTGAACTGAACTGCATTAACAGTGAAGACCAGCCAAAATAAGGTTTAAGAAAGCACAGGATGAATCAGGAGAGGACAGGTTGCCTTCCAAAGGAAGAGCGGGTGACTTTTTGACTCTGTGAATGTTTTCGGAATTGCCACCCATTGCTGTTGTTTAAGGATGGAGCCTGGCTTTCTGGTTGACCTGCCTGGCCCTCTCCGTGCGGGTTTCTGTCTCACCTCTTCGCTGTACTTGCTGACGTACGAGTAGATCTCATTGAGGGCACTCAGCATGTTGAACTCCACGGCGTGCAGACGGGACTGCTCGGCGAGGTAGGCGTTCATGTCCTGGTCACTGATGGCGGGGAGCTTGGCGATGTCTGCATAGTATCTGCCATAGAGAGGACAGGCTCCTTGGTGGGGGGCTCAGCAAAGACCCGCCTGTCCGTCCCCCGACCCCAGGACCCCGGAGAGGATGGGTGTCCCCTGCTGCTGCCCTGCTCCTCTTCTAACGAAGCCTGCTCTGGCCTCTGCTCTCAAGCTGAGTTTGGGGCCTGCACACTTGTTCCCCTCAGGCCAGAGTCTGCAGCGCTGTGACCAGACTCTCAGTATTCACGTTCCAGTTCAGCGCCCTGCTAGCTGTGTGTCCCTCGTAAGTCACTTGACATCTCTGCTTCATGGCCTCCTCAGTAAAAAGGGGATGATAGTAAGACCTACTTCACAGCTCTGTTGGGTACTTTACTGAGATGATACATACAACGTCTTCATCAAAGTGCTGCGTGCTTAGCTTATGCTCAGTAAAGGGTGATCAGAATGCTAAATCTGACTCAGGGGGTGCAGAGCTTCCCTTTCCTCCCCCAGCAGGAACTCTGAGCAAGGGAGAAAAAGATGAGCACGAGGTCTGGAAGGGACCACAAGCGGGGCTTTAAGTCCTTGGTCAGTGAAGCCCAGAGGAGGGAATGAAGCAGGCACTGGGGGGTGGGCCGGTCTTCGGGATACTACTGACCTCTCCACCCAGCTCTTGTAGCTGGGGATGTCCTTGGCGTAGAGCAGCTTGTTGGAAGGGGAGTCCTTGCCCAGCCGGTGCTCTGAAGTTGAGCAAGAGTCCATGAAGGTCTGGGCCACCACAGAGAGGCAGGCGTCTGTGATACTGCCCTTATGGATGTCAAATACAAACTGGGGGTTCTTGATCACGTTCACCCAGAAGCGCAGAGGGAGGCTGGAGGAGAGGGCAGAGGGGTCTCTGAGGGCTGCATCCGGGCCTGGCCCCGTGCCGTCCACTAACATTCCTCCCAACCCCACAAATGCAAAATTCTCTCCGAAGGGCAAGGGAATGGAATCACAGAAAACTGGTCCAGCCAGGGCTGCTAATTTAGCCTGAGCTTTGACTGATGCTGGAAGAGAAGGAGCCCCATTGTGCCCTAACGGGGCACTGACCTCGTGCTTCAATTGCTCCAAGGTGGGCATGGGTGGCTTCACTCCCTCCTGGAGGCCTTTTCCAAAGACTCCTGTGCCCCTGGGGTAGCCTAAGTCTAGAGGGCCTGTATCACTTTCTCAGAGCCTCAGACAAAGCCCCCAGGCTCCCAGAGGCCCCTTCCCAGTGCCCGCGGCCATTGTCGGAAGGACGGGGTGGCAGCCCCAGCCTCAGAGTGGGCACAAAGGCCCCACCTGGGTGCCCCACCTGGGTTCCCCGCCCAGAAGGGCTGGCCAGCGGCTTCCCAGGGCTGGCCCCGCCACGCTGGGTGGAGGAATGGGCTCCCCTGGGGGCAGCTCTTTCAGGGCACTCCCCAGGGCGTTCTCAGCTCTGGCCAGGGGCAGAGGCAGAAGAGGAGGCCATTGTTGGCACGCTGGGAATGACTCGCTGGGGCTCTGTGTTTTTCCCACCCTGAGAGCAACTGATCAGTCGTTAGGAGAATTCTTTCTGTGACTCATGGAATTTATAATCGGAGGAGAATGCGTTTTCTCTGCTCCTTTGGCTGTGAGGAGGATAAGCCCATTTATTCCCCTTCAAAACCAGAACAGCTGCTGTTTCTGTGGCCTTTTCCAACTTGGCCCTCCTCTCCAGCCGCCCGCTGGCCCTTAACTCTTTGGGCTCCTCTGTGGAGTGAGCTCTGTCCCGCTTGTCCTCTGGGCTGACGTCCCCTCTCTTCTTCTTATCTCCTGAATCTCCTGGACCCCAGGTCTTCCCAAATGTCTCCACGCCCCATGCCAAGTGTTGGGAAAGATCAGCTTTGCCCAGATCCAAGGCCTTCCATTAGGACTTCCGCCTATCTTTGCAGTGAAACGGGGGATCCTTCATTTAACCTGGAGGGGGCAGCCTGGGCGAAGAGGTGGCTCTGCTGGTCCACCCTCCCTTCCCCCAGCAGCTCTGGAAACCTCCAGTGTTCTCTCCTTGGGCATTAGGTACTGAGGTCTGGTATGAGGACTGTCCCTGCCACAATTCCAGGGGAGGGTGCTTCTGTGACTTGGCCAGAAACAGCAGGCATGGAGAGGAGGACCATCCAGAACTTTCTCTTGATTCCCTTGAAATCACAACGGGCCGGGCTGGGGGTGGTGGTGGGCGGAGCTCCAAAGCCATGGAGCAGCCGCAGCCCAGGCCCTGGGAATGCGGGTGGAAGGCTGGTCTCAGGGACCTGCCCCGGGGGGCTCCACACCCCAAGACCACCAGAGCCTCTTTGCTTCGCTCCACTGTGATCAAAAGCTGCGGCCTCTGGAGGGCTTGGCAGCCACAACACCCCGGAAAGGGAGGAATAGGTGGGGTCTGAGGCCGGGTTTTCCCTCAGTGTTTGGCTGGTTGCTAGGACTTTGGATTCCTAAATAACAGCCGGGGCCCATCTGCGCTGGCTCTGTTTTCCGAGGTGAGGGCTGAGTCCAGACAGCTGTGTGGGCGGCCTGCCCAACCCCAGGCCTGGCCCTCCTCTCTGCCCTCTCTCTGCTCCTTCCTGAGGAAGGTCTGTGCTCTGGCTCTTGGCCAGGCCCGGCGGGACACGAGGGCCTGTCTTCAGCGTGGTCTGAGATCCAGGTTCAAAACCCAGCAGAGAGACGTCTCATGAGAAGGGCCCAGGGGAGCCGTCTCTCCCCCTACTGGGTCTGCCCAGGGAGGGGACGGAGTCAGGCCCGCGGGACCTCTTGCCTGTGGCTTCCTGAGAACCATGGAGCCGGGGTGATCACTCGGCCTTAAAGGGTTGCGTGTACAATGGTGGGCTCAAGTCCACGGCAGGTGCAAGCTCTCCCCCAGCACTGGCCAGCCTCCCCGGCGGTCTGAGTTTAATGCAGGGCTCTCCCCATGCCAGGATGTGCCCGAGACTCTGCTGTGCTCAGGAGGCCCCACGCTGCCTGGCCTGCTGCTCGGTCGGTCTGGGATGTGGCTGTGTGTGGGTTCCCCTGGCTCCCTTTCCCGAGAACCACAAGTCAGAGAGGAGGGGGCGTGGCCTGGGAAAGGATCTCGGCCTGAAAGGACAGGAGCTCAACTGTGTGTGTGTGTGTATGTGTGTGTGTGTTGTGTGTGTCCTGGTGCTGGGCCCTACGCTGGGCGGGCCCCGCCTGGCACCTGAGGAACCACATCGGCTCTGCGGAGCGTATGTTTGTCCTAGGAGCCTTGGATTACCCAGCCATGGCAGAGAACAGGTTCCCGCTCCCCATCTCCCTGGTCCCTTCTGGGCCCTACTCTACCCTCCATCTCCCTGATCCCTTCTGGGCCCTACCCCATGCTCCACCCCCTGGTCCCTGCTGGACCCTACTCCATCCCCCATCTCCCCGGTCCCTGCTGGGCCCTACCCCACACCCCACCCCCTGGTCCCTGCTGGGCCCTACCCCACCCCCCATCTCCCCGGTCCCTGCTGGGCCCTACCCCACGCCCCATCTCCCCGGTCCCTGCTGGGCCCTACCCCACGCCCCATCTCCCCGGTCCCTGCTGGGCCCTACCCCATCCCCCATCTCCCCGGTCCCTGCTGGGCCATACCCCACGCCCCATCTCCCCGGTCCCTGCTGGGCCCTACCCCACGCCCCATCTCCCCGGTCCCTGCTGGGCCCTACTCCACCCCCCATCTCCCCGGTCCCTGCTGGGCCCTACCCCACGCCCCATCTCCCGGTCCCTGCTGGGCCTACCCCATCCCCATCTCCCGGTCCCTGCTGGGCCCTACCCACCCCCATCTCCCGGTCCCTGCTGGGCCCTACCCCACGCCCCATCTCCCCGGTCCCTGCTGGGCCCTACCCCATCCCCCATCTCCCCGGTCCCTGCTGGGCCCTACCCCACACCCCACCCCTGGTCCCTGCTGGGCCCTACCCCACGCCCCATCTCCCCGGTCCCTGCTGGGCCCCCCACGCCCCATCTCCCCGGTCCCTGCTGGGCCCTACCCCACCCCCATCTCCCCGGTCCCTGCTGGGCCCTACCCCACGCCCCATCTCCCGGTCCCTGCTGGGCCTACCCACACCCCCATCTCCCGGTCCCTGCTGGGCCTACCCCACCCCCATCTCCCGGTCCCTGCTGGGCCTACCCCACGCCCCATCTCCCCGGTCCCTGCTGGGCCCTACCCCACCCCCATCTCCCCGGTCCCTGCTGGGCCCTACCCCACGCCCCATCTCCCCGGTCCCTGCTGGGCCTCCCCACGCCCCACCCCTGGTCCTGGCCTCGCCAGGCTGCAGTCCGGCCTGGGCTGCCCGCGGGGTTTACCAGTTGCTCTTCCAGGTGTGCCGCACGTCTGTGTCGTGGATGCTGTGTCTGTCCGCCTGCTCATCCAGGAAATCGAACATGTACTTGATGGCCAGGGGGAGCGCGCTGCCCCGGTGCACAGTGCTGAACAAGGTCTCGAACAAGTCGTCCACGAACTTCTGCAGGGTGCCCTGGGGGAGGGGCGGTGGGAGAGGGTGAGGTGGGGGAGGGGGGCTGGCAGCAGACACACAGGCCGGATGGTGCCTTGCTTGGACCGACCCCGCCTTGGAAATCTGTCTGCGACGCCAGGCTGTGCAGACAGGACGGCAGAGGTGGGGGGACGAGGGTCCTTCTGGGGTGTCGGGGAGGTGGGAAGGACTGATGGGCTGCAGATTTCCAGGAGGAACTGCCTCCAACCGGGAGCCACGTGCACACTTATGCTTGTGTCCACGCCAGGTGGGTGTGGGCAGAGGGAGTTTGATCGAAGACAGAAAGTGCTCCAAGCTCAGGCTTCCCACAGGGAATGAGGGGCACGGGCTGGTATGAGAGGGTGAGAGGGCATCTAAAGAACCAGCCAGAGGACTGGGACCCTCCAGCAGGAGCAGGGGAGGACCGCAGAGGTCCTGGCAGGAAGGTGTGAAAGGGTTCACTGTGTTAGCAGCCTGGGATAAGTGGGGTCTACAGTGAGGACTGGGTGAAGGGTACAGATCTAAGAATGTTCAGGCACAGCCCTGATCACCGGGCCTTGGAGGATATCGGGGGGCAGGGCCAAGGCTGGGCCTGGGGCCCACAGTTCGCAGGCTCAAGAAACATCTCTGAAGGTCAGTAAATGTCCAACCTTTTGGAGTCTCTTTGTGAGTGTGCAGTTGCTAAGTTGTGTCCAGCTCTTTGCAACCCCATGGACTATAACCCACCAGGCTCCTCTGTCTGTGGGATTTCCCAGGCAAAAATACTGGAGTGGGTTGCCATGCCCTCCTTCTGGGGATCTTCCTGACCCAGGGATAGAATCCACATCTCTTGCATCTCCTGATCTGGCAGATGGGTTCTTTACCACTGAGCCACTTGGGAAGTCTGGTCTCTTATCAGCATATTATCATCAAAATTTGAGACACATTCCCTGATGGTGTATTTCTGTGACACTTCAGGGAACAAGTCTGAGAAGCCACTGTATTAGAATTTCAGCAGCATTTTTGTTGGTTCAGTGGAGGAGAGTCCTGTCAAATACAAGCTATATATGGTTGCTATGCTTACAGGTATACTGTTCTCTGCTGGGGAGGCTGGCAGGCTGCTTTAGATCTCAGCCTCTGTCAGCATTTGTCGGGGTAGATGAGATGGCTTCCCAGGTGGCTAGTGGTAAAGAACTCACCTGCCAATACAAGAGACTCAAGAGACATGGGTTTGATCCCTGGGTCAGGAAGACTCCCTGGAGAAGGAAATGGCAGCCCACTCCAGTATTCTTACCTGGAGAATCCCATGGACAGAGGAGCCTGGAGAGCTACAGCCCATGGAGTTGCAAAGAGGTGGACTTGACTGAAGCGACTTAGCACGCACACACGTGATGGAATGGGGAAGGGGAAGCTCTCTCTTAGATTACCAGACGGACCAGGCCTTCACGCTTTTGCTCCCAGTGTGGGCAGAAAGTGGGTAGAGAAGACACTGACAGAGGAGGATGGCATATCCGTCCATCTCATATTTGCCAATAAAAACCCCAGTGTCTTCTTGAGGGGTATGGGGACCCAGAAGCCAGAGCACCGGTCCTCTGAGGAGTAACAGGGGAGCTATGGAGTGAGCTGGGCAGACCACTGTGATTTTTGCCGCAGGGTAGAGAACAGCAGTGGCCTGACCTCCAGGGAAGCACACCCCAGGACGAGGCCCTCCTTGTTCAGGTGGGTCCCCTGGAGGGGCAGAGCCCGTGGCATTCTTCCTGTGCCATGGGCCGGGTAGGGGTTGGGGCAGGACACGTCTCTGAGGTGCCCTCCCGGGGCCAGGGCAGAGCAGGGCTGTTACCTTGGTGGCCAGCAGCCGGGTCAGGTAGATCTCCGACACCATCTTGCTGCCCCGGTCCCCCTCCTTCTGGTCCCCATGGTCGTGGTTCTTCACCAGGTGCCACACCTTGACCCCGCTCTCCAGGTCCGGGGTGATCATGGGGGCCCGAGACCGCAGGCTGTCGGGGCTGCCTGTGTACCTGAAGGAGGAGTCTGAGGGGAAGGAGGCGGCGGAGGCCCGTGAGTGACTCGTTTCCTCATCCTTGCTGGTAGAATCCTTCTAGAATCCCTGGCCACCTGATGCCCTCACTAAGAACAAGCTGGTTTCGATCGGAAGGGAGCTCTTGGGGTTTCATATTTGGTGGGTTATTTTAGTGATCCTTGGCTGGTGTGAGGACAGCCTGAAATCTTGTTGCCAAAATGAGATTCTAGAAATTCTGTGAGCTGGTGTGGCCCTGGGGAATACAGGAGTACCTCCATCCGTGATGCTTCCAGCAAAGACCAATCAATAGGTGGAATGTCAGCCAGATATTCTCACAGGGGCTTGATCGAAGTGTGGGCACTAAGGTCTGTGAATGGAAAAGCTCCCTCTCGGGAGTTAAGGCTCCTTCTTACTTAGGGCCCAGAATACAGAACTGCCAGAGCCCCTCCTGCTTCAGGCCTGAGGGGCCCTTTGGCTGCACGGCTCGAAGACTAGCGCCACCCAGAACTAGAGGAACAGAAACTCCTCAGCCTCATCCTCAGAGGGTACTGGGGGCCCAGCACTCAGGGCTGGAAGGCCTGGGATGGCCAACCGAATGCCCATATCGGGATACTACTGAGAGCCAACGGGGAAGCGAAGCGAAAGCGTTAGTCACTTCAGTCCTGTCCGACTCTTTTCGACCCCATAGACTGTAGGCCCCCCAGGCTCCTCTGTCCATGGGATTCTCCAGGCAAGAATGCTGGAGCGGGTTGCCATTTCCTTCTCCAGGGGACCTTCCCAACCCAGGGAATCGAGCCTGGGTCTCCCACATTGTGGGCAGATTCTTTACCATCTGCGCCACCAGGGAAGTTATTTGGTCCGTATCACCGAGAGTAAAGGGGGGACATTGTAAATGATTCAGCCAGGACAGTAAGCACGCACTGGGACTGAGTTCTGTGAATGTCCCATCCAAGGGCCTCCTTGGTTCTGGGCCCTTCAGATGCCTCCATCAGACCTGGGCTATCCAAGGGAAGATTCATGGTGCCATCTGGTGCCACAGCCCCGAGGAGACTGGCCGTGCCGGTCTCCTTTGATTGCAGGCCAGCTGTGGCAGCGGCACAGGCTCCCACCGTCAGGAGGGGTGGGGAGCAGACCCTGGAGTCACAGAAGGTGCCCCTGGCCGCCCAGGCCGCGTCTGCGGTCCTCACCGTATCTGCTGATGGATGTCCGGGAGATGCTGGCGGAGGCGGGGATGTTGTAGGAGGAGGTCTGCTTGGGGACCAGGGCCACCACCGATCTGTCTGACACCTGAGGGGGAGACGAGAGAGACACTTTGGGTGGATGTCAGCACCTTGGGAAATGGGACTGTCGATACTTCTAGAAGCTGATGGAATAGGTAGGGGTCGAGGGTGAGGAGGTGAGGAATGCTAGGAATAATCATTGCTGCTATTCAGCATGGTAGCTACTTGCCACCTGTAGCTGTTGGGCTCTTATAGTCTGACTGGACCAAAGGGAGGTGCCCTGTAAGTGTTCGGCTCAGGTATGCTGGAAGTGTAGAAGACACACCGAATTTCAATGACTGAGCCTGAATAAAGGTATACAAACTGCCTCATGAATAACATTTATGTTGATTGTGTGTTTAAATGACAATTATTTTAGATCAGTGGTGTTACAGACAACATTGTTAACATCACGTTCATCCGTTCATTTTTACTTTTTAAATGTGACTAGTAAAAAAATGTCAAGGCATCCACGTGGTTTGCCTTGTGTTTCTGTTAGAGGGAGCTGGGGTAGCCCAGCCTACCTTCAGTTCCGTGAGTTACGCACGACTGTCCGCATTTCACAGAGGAGGAACCGAAGCCCTGAGCGGCTGAGCCTCCGCCTTCAAGGTCACATGCTTCACATACGATAGAGCCGAAATTGGTCACCAGGCTGCCGGGCTCCAGAGCACGTGTTCTCCTCATTGCATTCTAATTCGCGATTTTATTTCAAGACACCCTGGTCTGAGCCCATTTTTCCCTTTTGGCTCTGATTTCTTTCTGGCCTGGGCCCTATAATGGTTCAGCCACCTTGAGGAACTTCCCCAGAGGGCAGCCGCTCCTGGGGACTCAAGAGAGAAAGAAGGTGTCTTGCATGTCCTCTGTGAGGGTGCCGAGGCTCAGCACCCAGCCTGCAGGGCGACGGCTGATAAATGAGGCGCCATATTGAAGACATTTGGAGCCATTTTGATTTAAGATTATCCTCCATCCAATAAAAACGGAGAATCCCCAGAATTGTGGCGATCCAATTAAACCCCTAACGCAGAGGGAATAAAACAGCTATAATAATGTTATGGGCCATAAAACATTCCTATTAAACCATTTTTTATTTTAACAATTTTTATGAACTTTATAAGTTTGATTTATAGCTGCACCAGTCGTAAAACCATCTTTCTGGGTCTTAAATTGTCAGTCCCTCTCTCCCACCAAAAAGGAATTAAATGTTGGGAAGTCAAACTATAAATGAACATTAGTGCTAACGAGATTCCCTGATAGCCAGTTTTAGCGGTGGTGTTTAATTTCACCCTCCCTATAAATCTGCGGGAGCCCAGGAAGTTTTTAAAAATCTCTTTGTTAATTAAGGTTATGCAGATTTTTCTCCTGTAGGGGCTCCAAGGACCTTTGACTCCTGGGAGGGTAACAAGAGGGCAATGCTTTGACTTGATGGCATAAAGCTGCAGGTCCAAGGTTCCTCACAGTGCCTGGAAGATGCCAAGGCATAGTTACTTCCCAGCGGGGGCAGCTCCATGGCTTGCGGGCAGCTTGCACCAGGCCTGACACGGAGGGGGAACTCTCCACCTCAATCTTTCAGGAACTCTGCAACTAGCATCCTAGCAATGATACTTGAACGCCTGGCAGGGGCAAGGGTTTATTCTCCAAGGGAGAATGGATTGCATTATCATTTATGGCTGGTTGTCACCTAAAGAGAGATTCACAAGGTGACTGGAATGACCACAGTTCAACTCAGCTCCTGGTCTCATCACTAAATCTCTCTTGTCCTTAGTCTCTAGTTTTTCTCTTGACCAACACATGATGCAAAGCTGTGGTCAAGACGCCTGGCTGGGTCTGACCTTGCCTCTGCACTTACTAGCACCATGGCTTCGGGAAAGTCACTTAAGCTCTCTGTGCCTCAATTGTCTCATTTGTCAAAGGCGATAATAATTGTGTCTAGGTTTGTTGTGAAGATAAAGGCATTAGCGCGAGTAAAGGTGGAGAGCAGTGCCTGGTGCCCAGTGAGAGTCAGTAAATTCTGGGGTTACCATCACCACCACCATCATCACCACCACCATCATCACCACCACCATCACCATCACATCATCACCATTATCATCACCATCATCTTCACCATCACCACCATCATCACGTCTTCACCATCATCACCATCTTCACCATCATCATCATCACATCATCACCATCATCGTCATCACCATCATCACATCACCACCGTCGTCTTCACCATCATCATCACCACCACCACCATCACCATCACCACCACTATCATCACCACCATCATCATCACCATCACCACCACCATCATCACCATCACCACCATCACCACATCATCACCATTATCATCACCATCATCTTCACCATCACCACCATCATCACATCTTCACCATCATCACCATCTTCACCATCATCATCATCACATCATCACCATCATCGTCATCATCATCACCATCATCATCACATCACCACCATCATCTTCACCATCATCATCACCACTGTCACCATCCCATCACCACTATGATCACCAACACCACCATCACCACCATCATCACCATCACCATCATCATCATCACCACCATAACCATCACCACCATCATCATCACCACCACCATCATCACATCATCACCATCACATTACCATCATCACCATCATCTTCACCATCACCACCATCATCATCATCACCACCAGCACCATCACCACCATCACATCACCATCATCATCTTCACCATCACCACCATCACATTACCATCATCATCTTCACCATCACCACCATCACATTACCATCATCATCATTACCATCACCACCATCATCACCATCACCACCACCACCATCACCATCACATCACCATCATCTTCACCATCACCACCATCACATTACCATCATCATCTTCACCATCACCACCATCACATTACCATCACCACCACCATCACCACCATCATCACCATCACCACCACCATCACCACCATCACATCACCATCATCATCTTCACCATCACCACCATCATCACCATCACTACCATCATCATCACCACCATCAACTTCACCATCACCACTATCATCACATCATCATCATCATCATCACCATCACCACCACCATCACCACCACCACCATCACCACCATCATATCACCACCATCATCATCATCACCACCACCATCAACACCATCATCACAATCATCACCACCATCACCATCACATCACCATGATCATCTTCACCATCACCATCACATTACCATCATCATCTTCACCATCACCACCATCACATTACCATCATCATCATCACCATCACCACCACCATCACCATCACCACCATCACCACCACCATCACCACCATCACCATCACATCACCATCATCATCTTCACCATCACCACCATCATCACCATCACTACCATCATCATCACCACCATCAACTTCACCATCACCACTATCATCACATCATCACCATCATCATCACCATCACCACCACCATCACCACCACCACCACCATCACCACCATCATCACATCACCACCACCATCACCACCATCATCACAATCATCACCACCATCACCATCACATCACCATGATCATCTTCACCATCACCACCACCACCACCATTATCATCACTGTCATCTTCACCATCACCATCACCACCATCATCACCATAATCATCACATCACCACCATCGTCTTCACCATCATCATCACCACTGTCACCATCCCATCACCACTATCACCACCACCACTATCATCACCATCACCACCACCACCATCACCATCATCATCACCACCATCATCACCATCACCACCACCATCACCACCATCACCATCATCACCACCACCATCAGCAGCACCATCACCACCATCACTACCACCACCACCATCATTACCATCACCACCATCACCACCACCATCATCATCTCTCAAAGGGAAGAATATCCCTGTTGTCCCCTGTCACTCAGGGCTGACATGTGGGAAGTGCCTCGCACAGAGTAAATCTCAGTAAATATTTGAGGAATGAATGAATACATGAATGGTAAATGACATCGAGGAATTGAAAGTGCTGTGCATGATGAACACTGTAATGAAGAATATTCCATTCTTCTGACTGGGAGTCACAGGACAGACAGCCCATTCATAAGCATTAGGGCAGCAAAGACAGAGGAGCAGCACATCACTGCCTTCGAGAAACATAAACTGGGGGCGTGATGCTCTTTTCTTTTGTACTTTCTTCTTCAGTTCTAACTGGTTCATTACGACTGTGCTCCAGAATGCATTCCGCACAATGTGAAGTGGGGTGGGGTGGATCAACAGCATGATTATAGCTACTATGGAGAGGTACACGCATCCTGGTAAACCTCACCTGTGGCTTCTAACACTCCCAACCACATATGCAATTTGGGACTGTGTTTCCATTTACTCATGAGGAGCTCAGGGTTCCGGGAGATTAAAGTCACATCACCAGTGCGTGGGGAAGCAGGGGTTTAAATAGCGCTCACAAACCCTTTTCTCTTTCCACTATACCACGCGCTCTCCATTTAGGGTGGGAGTCCAGGCCAAGTGTCAGCATGGTGAATGCAAGTTAGTTAGGAGGATGGAGCCTGGAAGGGAACGTTTTGGGAATTTTGCCCCTCCCCTAGCTTTCTGTGTGCACCAAGAGGCTCCCAGCCAGGTCCTGCTGGCCTTTAGGACCTCAGTGTGTGAGAGCCCAGCGTGCCAGCCCTGCACACCCTCCCCACGTGAGGCAGGGACAGAGGGTGATGTTATTAATCAAGCAGTCCCCCAGGGTCCTGCAGCCTGAGGCGCTTCCCCTGGTTGGTTTAATTTCCCTCGCTGACTCTCCTTTCCAGCTTCTATTTTAGTAGTTTTTTTAGAATCCCTAGCAGCCTACCTGTGCTTAATCTTATAGAGGGCCCAGCTGTGACCAGTTACCCTGTGAAGCAAGCAGAGTGAGAGCTGATACTTCTTGGATCTTTTGTTCTTTTGTTGGGATTTTTCTTTTATGACTGTTCTTTTAGTGTGTCTGCCGGTGCGCCGAACGCTCTACCTACTATATTCAGTCTATTCTTCACCACTTCATGGGGCAGGGATCACCATTAACTCCATTTTACAGATGAGAAGAGCGAGAGCTTAAGCCGCTTCCCCAAGGACACCAGCTGGTAAGCGGCAGAAACTAAGACTCAATTCCCTGCTTCGTTGCAGGCGCGAAGTGGAAGGTAAGCTGCATTAGTCAGAAGTCAGAGAAAGTGGCAGACGCCTCTGAACCTGTCCTTGAAAGACGCGATTTTTCTGCACGAGAAGAGCTACACTCTGTATAGGATGGGAAGGTCCCACCAGACCCCAGAGCAGTTAAGCCAGTTTCTCAGGATGAGTCTGGACACTCGTGTTTTTACACCCCCCAGTAATTCTAATCAGCAGGCGGGGCTGGGAATCACCGCTCTGGACTCAGGGAGGAGTCAGATAGGGGGATGCGCTGTGCTGTGCTTAGTTGCTCAGTTGTGTCCGACTTTTTGTGACCCTATGGGCTGCAGGGGCTCCTACAGTCCATGGGATTCTCCAGGCAAGAATACTGGAGTGGGTAGCTGTTCCTTTCTCCGGGAGATCTTTCCGACCCAGGGACTGAACCCAGATCTCCTGCAGAGCGGGTGGATTCTTTACCAGCTGAGCCACCAGGGAAGCCCAAGAATACTAGAGTGGATAGCCCATCCCTTCTCCAAGGGATCTTCCCAACCCAGGACTTGAACCAGGGTCCCCCACATTGCAGGCGGATTCTTTACCAGCTGAGCCACCAGGGATTCCCTGGTAGATAGGGGTGACAGGAAAACTCTTTTAGGGCTTGAGGGCCTTAGAGCAAACCTTAGAGGGAGGGGGCATTTCGGGAAGGCCCGGGTCCCTGGCGCAAAGCCCCTCACCTGATAGTGCATGAGTGTGTTCAGCCTCTTCCAGTCGCCCTCGATCTTGGTCGTGATGTCCTCGTCCTGTAGCACGACCCTGGCGATCCGGCCTTGTCGCCACTCTGGGAGGAGGGGCGGGCAGCAGTGTGAGGGGCGGGGGCCGGGACTGCCCCGTGGGGCATTCTCTGGGGGCCTGGCAACCCTGGCTCCCGCAAGCGGGGACGATGACAGCACTTAAGACGTCCAGGGCTCCGTGGGTGCAAGGCTGGGAGGAGCCTCCTGAGAGGCAGCCACGTCTGAGCAGGCAGTGCCCTGGGAGAAGTGTTTCACCCGGCTCCCCACCTGGGATGGGGGACCCAGTCAGGCCCCCAGGAGGGGCCATCTGCTGGGCAGGGCGTCCCGTCCTCCCAGTCTGCCCCCAAGCCCCAGTGCCCTCAGGAGGCTGCCCTGGTGCAGCCAAGGCCAGGACTCCTACCCAAGTCCATGTCCACAGCCCTGGGCCGCTGGGAGTAGGGCACGTTCTTGTAGACTGCATCGAGGATCTTCTCCTTGACCTGCGTGATGGTGTCACAGTTTAACACCTTCACTGGGATCTCCGGGCTGTTCTCGTTGTCAGGATTGACGCAGTTCAGAATCTGCAGGTGGTGATCGAGGGTGGGGGAGGGGATATGTGAGTCGAAGACGTCATTTGAGGGTGGGGAGTGCGGCCCTGGAACCTTCTCTTACCCAGGCTCCTCCTCCTCCTCACAGGAGAAACGAGCGTCTCTCTGTCTGCGTCTCAGTTTCTCCCACCTTCCAGCCATCTGCCGATGGCAACCTGAGTCCTTCTGCCCACTCCTCTACTTCTCAAAGAACCAGGACTCCACCCTGTAGCCCCCAATGGCTTAGGGGAGGCTGCCATCCCGGGTCCAGGCATCCTAAGGGTTTAGGGGTGGTTGCAGGTGGGTTGACCTCCCGCCTCCCTGAAGTCTCTACATTGGAAATCAGCAGACTTCTTCTCCATCATGCCAGCTTCCCCAAGCCCGATGCTGGGCAATCTAGGGTAAACTGAGGCAATTGGAGCTCTTTGGGTCCACGCAATGAGATGGGGAAGAGGAGCCCAGGCTGGCGTGCCCACCCTTGGGACCCTGGGCTGGGCCTGGACTGGCCCCCAGATGGGTCTCCTGGCCTCACTGCCGAGCCCTCAGTCTGGCTTGGTGGCCAGAGGCTGGGGCGGGGCTCAGAAGCAGGAGGTCTGCGCTGTCCCGCCAGGCTCCCTGCCTCCTCACCAGGGTCTTGTAGTCGATCTGCTGCCGGATAAGCTTGTCCTCGCTCAGTGAGTAGCGTGCCTCGCCCGTGATGGCGTCGATGGGGCCCTTCTCCATCTGCTGCTTGATGGCGCAGTACAGCATGAACAGCGGCTCCCCGGCACACTCCTGTGGGTACAGGCAGGTGTGGATGGTGGGCACGGGTGGACGTGGGCCCCAGCTTGCCTCCCCCCTCTCTCTCCTGACCCTGCTCTCCTGTGGGCACAGGAGGCCATGGGTGGTGGGCACAGGCGGCTGTGGGTGGTGGGCACAGGTGGGCGTGGGCAGCGGGACCCCAGCCTGCCTTCCCCCTCCCTCCCTCTCCTGACCCTGCTCCTAGGCCTGCGTGGTTTTGGAGCACCTGGACAGGTAGGTTCCTGCTCCAAATGGGGAGATGGGGGGCATCCATGCAGCCCTGGCGGCCAGGCTCAGAGAAGCAGCTCCCCATCCCTCTCTCACCTCCCAGTTCCCGTCCCGCTCCCATTCTCACCTTCAGGAACTTGTGCAGGAGGAAGGCAAACCAATTGGTCAGCATCTTCTCTGCCACAGACTCTGTCCTGGGGAGGCAGAAGGGATGAGAGGCAGCCCTTCATGCAGGGCTCCCAAGAGGGTGCCTGGCTTTTTAGGTGGACTCTCCCCCAAGAGAACCCAGGGCTGGGAGCCAGGACACTGCGTCCTGTCCCGACTTCACCCCAGTAGCAAGACGCGAGACCTTGGGCCAGAGGCTTTTGCCTTCTGAGCCTCAATTTCCTGGGAAAATGGAGTGGCACTCTGGGTCTACAGGCGCAGGTGCCAAGGACACCATCCTCCAGCCCTCTTCTGGCCTCAGGGGGATAAATACAGTTTCTCTGTCCCTCTGAGGTTTCCTGCCTGGTCTGAATACTTATATGCATATCTAGAAGGCCCCTGATACCTGCCCCTCCAAACACTCAGAATCAGACTGAGTTCAAATCTCGACTGCCATGGACTGGTTGTGTGGTCTCGAGTAAGTTGCTTCCCTTTCTCTGGATTCAGTTGGGGAATTAATCATAATAATAACAACCACAATTAATAATGGTAACCACCACCACCGTCGTCACCGTGTATCCCACAGGGCTGCTGTCAAGGTTGAATGAGTCAATGTACAAAAAGGGCTAGAAAGAGTGCGAAGACCCGGAAGCTGTCGCCCCGCTGACGTGTGGGGTCTGGACCCGGCCCCTCACGTAGAGAGCTGTGTGCATAAGCGTTCATGAGACCCGGAAGCTGTCGCCCCGCTGACGTGTGGGGTCTGGACCCGGCCCCTCACGTACAGCGCTGCGTGCATAAGCGCTCAGCTAACGGGGGATCTGCTTCTGCAAGCCTTGCCCCTTTGCCTTGCCGCCCCCACCCCCCACGCCCACGCCAGGCCGCAGCTCTAGGGACCTGGGAAGGAACAACGCAGCCCTGACAGATCCCTCAGGGATGAGGACGCTGGAGGAGTGCTTTAACTCCCTGCACGTGGTGCAAATTACACCCTCCGATCGCAGTAAATCCCAGGCATTTGCCAGGGCGGCTCAGCAACCCCGGGCCTGGGAGAGAGTGACAAAGGCAGAAGAAATTGTAGCTTTCTCCGTGGGCCCCTCCCAGCACCCTCTCCCTGCATTATGCCTGAGATTAGCTCTAATTTAAATACAACAGTTCTTAATGAGAGTTTCTAACGCTCAGATTGGCAGAATGGGGGCTCTGTATTCATAACACAAAGCCATTCTTCCTCCCTCTTCACCCCACGTGGGGTCTGGAAGCCTGAGACCTTGCTAGGAGAAGGGTACGGAGGAGGCGGTGACGTGGAGGTGGTTCCAAAGCTGTGCTGGATCCCTGGGGCCTCCAGAGACGGTGGGCTTGGGGATGCATGTCAAGGTCTCTGATCCTCTTCCCTGCTGGGAAAATGGCAACTGGGGAGGGGCTGGTGGTAGGTGCTGGTGATTCAGATCCTGGAAGCTGGGCATTGAAGGCACAGGCAGCACCAAATCCTTAGCTGGGTGCTGAAGGGAGAACTCCTCCAGGGATGGGAACAGTCTCTGCCTGCGTTTCCAACGTGGGGGCCACTTGTGGGGACTGAGCCCTCAGGATGTGGCTAGTGCAACAGAGGGACTGAATTTCACATTTTATCTCATTTTAACTAATGGCCACATGTGCTGTGGCGTTGGACAGTGAAACTTGAGATACAGGGGGAGGGAGAAAGACTTGGAGATGAGCGTTATGAGTGTGCACGAGAGGGCTAAACAGCAGAGACGCTGCACCACTGGCCCCAGGCCTCATGACGAGCCGGTGGCCGCGCTGGGATCCAGGCTGAGATGCACTGGACACCCAGCCCCTGTGGACACGGCCCAGCCGCATGGGGAAGGGGAGATGCAACTCTGCACTAGGGGGCTGCGGGACACAGGCTTTCCCGGGAGGGGCGCCGCCCCCCACCACGTCTCCGTTCAGACGCCGGCTGCCTCCCCAGCCCCGGGGCGCAGGTCTGACCTCCGGAGCAGCAGCTTGGGGTGGTTCTTGTTCTCCAGGTTCTTGTCGATGAGGTCGGACAGCAGCTGCTTGAGGACGTCGGTGGCGTACTCCAGGCGGCCCTGCAGGCCCGTCATGATGAGCGAGGCCACGTTGCCGCGGTCCCGCATAGAGAAGCTGCGCTGCAGCTCCAGGGTGCGGATGAAGGTCAGCAGGAACACCTTGTTGTTGATGAGCTGCGCGAAGAGCTTCAGGGCCTTCTCCACGTGCTGCTGCCCGTTGCCCTGCACCTGGGGGAGGGGTCGACAGCGTGGCGTCAGGACGGGCTTCCGGCTCTCCCGGGGGCCGGGGCGTCTCAGCTGATGATGGCACCAGCTCTAGGACCCTCTCCGTGACACTGATAGCCACCCCACCCTGGAGAGGCAGGAACCTGCTTTCTGTGGTCTGACCTCCCAGTGGGTGGAGAGGGCTGGGCTCCAGAAAGGATGCTCTACATCTGATTGCACCAAGGATCCAACACAACAGGAGCTACACCATCAGACTAGCTGGGTTTACTCCCCTCCCCTCCATCTCCTCTGCCCTGATGTACTCTCTTTCGTAAAACAAACTGAGAAATGAACGTGCAAACCTCACAGAATCATGGGCCTTTCCTTAAGCCACCTCAAATCCATTTGGAAATGAGGCCAAATCTTAATTAATTCAGTCATTAATTAAAAAACGACAGTCAGCCTTCCCCTGGAATCATCCCGAAGAACCCGGGTGCCCCCGTGGCCCTGAGTTTCCTGTTCGGAAATGTCCCCGTGGTGCTGGTGCTTCTACAGGCGGTTTCTCCTCCTCACTCATGACCCTTCTCAGCTGCGGGGCATCTCCTAGGAAACCCAGGCCCTGGGTGCCCAGTGGGCAGCTGGGTGAGGGAGGCAGGTGTTACCTCCAGCTCACGCAGGACAGGATGGTCCTCGATGCCCGGGAACAGGACTCGCATAGCATAGGTCCTATAGTCCAGGTAGGGGATTCCTGAGCGGTCCAGGTCGCTGGTCAGCTCGTTGATGTCTGTCTGGAGCTCGGCAAAAGCTGGGAAGGTACGGGGGAGACAGGGAGACTCAGGAGGGGAACCCAGACAGGGAGGGGAGAGGCAGAGACGTTTGTGAAGGAGGAGGGAAGGGCTGGGATGCAGAGACGGTTCGTGTGTGGGGTTACAGGCGTGCACCTCCAGAGGGAGTGAGCTAGCTCCAGACTGCCTTTTTAGGTGGTGGGAATACAGGTGATTTCTATACTGTTTCCTCCTCTATGTGTCTTTAGTTGCAAAGTCGTGTCTGACTCTTTTGCGACCCCACAGACTGTAGCCCACTAGGCTCCTCTGTCCATCGGTTTTCCCAGGCAAGAATACTGGAGTGGATTGCCATCCTCTTCTCCAGGGGAATCTTCTCAACCCAGGGATTGAACCTGCATCTCCTGCACTGCAGGTGGATTCTTTACTGCTGAGCCACCAGGGAAGCCCATTTCTTCCTCTATGCTTATCTATAATTTTGAATTTTCTTTCTATGTATTACACGTGCTGTTAAAACAAACGAAGCACACGTGACTTGGGTCATACAGCTGACACAGATGCTAGAGACAGGCGAGAGACTGGTTGAGCGGATCCAACAAAGACCAGAATAGGCAGCTTTGCTCACCTTTTCCCAGCAAAAGGAAAAATCAAGATGCAGAGACCTTGGGGGAAAATGAAAATCAAAACCACCAGGAGACACCGCTTCATACCCATTAGTATGCGTGTGTGCCAAGTCACTTTGGTCGTGTCTGACTCTTTGTGACGCTATGGATTGTAGCCCGCCAGACCCTGCTGTTCATAGGATTTCCCAGGCATGAAGACTGGAGTGGGTTGCTGTGCCCTTCTCCAAGGGATCTTCCCAACCCAGGCGTCGAACCTGCATCTCTTACGTCTCCTGCATTGGCAGGCGGGTTCTTTAAGACTAGTGTCACTAGGGAAGCTCCACCCGTTAGCGTGACTAATGTAAACGATGGAAAATAACAAGTGTCGACAAGGACGTGGGAAAACTCAAACCTTCGTATTTTGTTGGAGGGAAAGTAAAATGGCACCGCTGCTCTGGAAACCAATTTGATGATTCCTCAAAAAATTAAACACAGAATTGTTATCCTATGACCCATCAATTCCTCTCTGACATATATACCCACAAGAACTGGAAGCAGGGACTTGAATAGATCCTTGTACACTCACATTCATAGCAGCATTGTTCACGATACCAAGAGGTGGGAGCAACCCAAATGCCCATTGACAGATAACCTGATAAACAAAATGTGGGTTCTACACCTAATGAACAATTATGCAACCTGAAAAAGGAATGAAATTCTGTCACGTGCTACAACATGGATGAACCTTGAAGACATGATGCTAAGTGAAATAAACTAGACAAAAGGACAAATACTGTACGATGAGGTTCCTAGAGCAGTCGGAGTCCTGGGACAGACAGTAGAAGGGCCAAAGGGAGAGGAGGACGGGGAACGATTGTTTCATGAGTACAGAGTTTCATTTGGGGAAAATGAGGGACGTCTGGAGATGGATGGTGGGTATGGTCGCACAATATTCTGAATGTACTTAATACCTCTGAGGAGTTTCCCAGGTGGTATTAGTGGTAAAGAACCCACCTGCCAAAGCAGGAGACATAAGAGATCCTGGGGTTCGATCCCTGGGTTGGGAAGATCCCGTGGAGGAGCGCATGGCAACCCACTCCACTAATTTTGCCTGGAGAATCCCATGAACAGAGGAGCCTGGTGGGCTGCATTCCATGGGGTTGCAAAGAGTTAGACACGACTGAAGCGACTGAGTATGCACACTTGCTTGCACACACACGTGCACACGATGCCTCTGAACTGGAGGGGAGAGCGCTAGGGTATAGAGGTTAGAAAGTTAAATGGTAGATCGTATGTTATGTATATTTTCACACACACAGACACACACACATACACACGACCGAGAACGCCACCAAACCCAGCCTTAGGGTGCCGTGCCTGCCGGGCCCTTGGCCAGCAGGGGCTTCCCCCTGATGGCAAGCCTGCCCCCTCCTCTCTCTGCCCTACCCCTGGCAGAGGGAGGGGCCATGGTCCACTTTCCCAGCCCAGCTCCTCACAGGGGACTTGTTCTGATCTCGAAGTTTGCAGTAAAAGGAGAAGTATTTTGATTCCTGATTGAGATGTTTGCCCAGAGAGTCTGCTGGGCCCTCAGCCCGAGGGGACACCAGGTACACTAGTCGCCTGGCAGCGGTGGTGGCTTGGGAGATGGAGGAAGCACAGTCTCCACCATCACAGTCTGAGATGCCCTGCACGTGGCCTTCAGAGGCTCAGCCTGCGGCACGGGGTGACAACACCCCGGGGGAGGGGACGGGCCAGGAGGGGGGACGCGCTCTCCTGCAGGCGAAAGGAGCCATTCCCACGTGGGGATCTAGAGTCTGAGGCCACAGGGCCCAGGAGGCTCTGCCTGTGGGGACACTGAGGGCTACCCACTGTCCCAGGAAAGAGAGGAAGGTGGCCAGATGGTTGGATGAGTCAGGGCACAGTGGGACAGAATAATGCCATCAGACCTGGGGCCTCACTGCGCGCATGTCAATAGGACTTCTCTGGCCCCGAGAGCAAAGGAAGTTCAAAGGAAAACAGAGGTCAAAATGGAGCTTGACGGCTTGGGGTGGATGAGATGGGAGTAAAGATGAGAGCTGTCTCAGAGAAGGGAGGTAATAAGGCTGGTGAGGAAAGCGGTTCCGGAAGTGAAGGAACGGCCCACTTACCCTCCTTACACTCCAGGGCCACACGGGACTCCAGGTTGTCCATCTGCATTTGGAGCCGCTTGAGAGTGAGGTCGTTCTCTCGAGACTTGCGCTTGTAGGCGATGAGCACGATGATGACAATGATGAGCAGGAGGCTGCCTCCCGCCGCGATGCTCACGATGGCGGGCAGGGTCAGCAAGCTGTCTGAGATGACACTAACGGAGCCGGGCGAGAACACCATCCCGCCCACGTGGACCTGCATGTGACACACGAACACAGATGCTGTCAAGCCGTCCAGCCCTTCTCGTTTCAGAAAGGACAGGAGCGACCACAACCACACAGTGTAGTCTGAAGACCAAACAACTTCCTGCGGATCACCTGGCTTTCTTTTCTTGTGTCCTCTGCTCCTATCCATTTTAATATAGAACCTTGAGATGAGGAGATGTGGAGGAGGTGGAAAACCCTTTTGCTTCGAGATTATACATGCAAGGTGAAGAGGGAAGAAAGAATAAGAATAAGGTTCACTCACCATGACCTTGTGCTGCCCCGTGAGGTTGGGAGGCTCGCAGAGGAGCTGCGTCTCGGACACGGTGACCGCACACGGGGTCTCTCCAATCAGCACTGTGTAGTTGAGCTTGGCACCTCCAGAGGCAGGAGGGCAAAGATTTTTGCCCTGCAGATAATAGCAGTCTTATTAGGAATAATTGACATGTGCACACAGAAGTTAATTGCCTATTTAAGAAGAGATTAAAGAGAGAGGGTAAGGGCAGCAACGCAAAAACCAAAGAGGGATTCCATTGGCGAGGACGTCCATCGGCCACAATTTAGAGAGGAAAAGAGAAAACAGAGGGGGGAGATGATGAAAGGGAAGGAGAGAGCGGCGAGACCTGAAAGCGGTGGAGTAACACACCCTTGGACAGATGGCACCGGGGACCCTGACTGCCTCACATTTGAGGGCAGTTATGGTGGCCACGGATGAGGTCAATAAAGGACATGGTTGCTTCCAAGGCACTGCAAGGCTTTTTGGGCCCAATGTCCACAAGAACACAAAAATATTCTCCAGGGTTCCTCGAGAATCCCAAGCTCAAGATATGTCACTCCGTGGGTCTGTAGCTATTCCTGAGCTCTCTTCACAGGGCGCTGACAGTGACGGAAGCCTGTGGGCATTGAAGGGAGGCGAGGCCAGGACAGGAGAGGGGTGCTCTGGCCACGCCGTGCTCCTACCTTCAGAATGATAGGGGATCCTGGCTTCTGATCCAAGACTCCTGTAGGGCTGAGAAGTTCAAAGGTCGGGTTGGGGTAGTAGATGAACTTGGTGTCGTTGTAAATCAGCAAGGACTGGACATTGTTAAAGACAAATCCAAACTCGTCTGGCCGCTCCACGGTGTCCAGGCCAGGCCGATAGTCCGTGGTCAGCGAGGGTGCCAGGCAGGTCAGGGTGGTGGTGTTCACAACTTTGCACACCTAAGGGGACCAGAGCGCAGCATTCCAACACCCAGCCGGCGACACTGCGGGGTCACACTCCCATTGTCCCACCTTCTGCTTTGTTAGCTGGTCTCCAGTGAGCTACTTACTTCGGGAAAAGAGCTGTGAAATTGTATTTTTCTGTTGTTGGTTTTGTGTGTGCGTGAAGGAGGAGGGGTGTGTTTTAACTTCACTTCTTCACTCGCCCACACTGACTGAGCACCTACAGGCGCTGTGCCCAGGAGCTGGGCCATCAGTGAAACGGCCCCAGTCCAGGGTGGAGACAAGGATCCAACCAGCATCACAGGGTGGTCCCAGCAGAGGGCCTGTGGCCCAGGAGGGGCCGTGGCACTGCTAAAGGCACAGATGGAGTGAGAAACGCCCGGACGGGCAGTCCCCGGCACTCTAGGGGTGCCTGTGTGTGTGCACCAGCCTGTGTGTGCGTGTGTGTGCACGTGCGTGGCCTGGGCAGGGTGAGGGTGACTCATGGGAGCTTTCCTTTAGAAACAATGAATGAAATTTAACCTGGAGAATGTATAGGACTTTCCCAGACAGCAGGGATGGTAAAGGATCAAGTTCCAGGCAGAGAAAAACAGTAGCAAAGGCCTGGGAATGAGGGAGCATGAACGAATGAGGAAAAGATAAGAACAGAAGCCCTGTCCTGTGTGTGTGTGTACGTGTGTGTGTGTGTCTATGTGTGTGTGCCCATGTGTGTGTGTGTATGAATGTGTGTGTCTCCTGCGTGTGTATATGTGTGTCTATATGTGTGTGTCCATGTGTGTGTATATGTATGTATATATATGTGTCTATGTGTGTGTATAAATGTGTGTATGTGTATGTCTATGTATTGTGTGTCCATGTGTGTATGTATATATGTGCATGTATGTGTGTATATGTAGGCATATATGTGTGTATGTGTGTGTGTCTATGTATGTGTGTCTATGTGTGTGCATGTATGTGTGTATATGTATGTATGTATGTGTATCTATGTCTATGTATGTGTTCCATGTGTGTGTATGTGTGTGTATACGTGTATATCTGTGTCTATGTGTGTGTGTGTGTCTCCTGCGTGCGTGTGTATGTGTGTCTATGTATGTGTGTGTCCATGTTTGTGTATATGTATATATGTGTGTCTATGTGTGTGCATAAATGTGTGTATGTGTTTGTGTGTCTATGTATGTGTGTGTGTCCGTGTGTATGTCCATGTGTGTGTATGTGTGTGTGTATAAATGTGTGTGTGTGTGTGTGATGGGATGTGGGAAGCTGTGTGAGACGAGCACACAGTAGGTGTTCAGTTAATGTTTACTGACCACAGTGATGGATGAAAAAGCTCCTTCACCTCCTTAAATGTCCTAGTAAAGGTCTCTCTCTTCTCCGAGGGTCCCTTCACTGTCCACGGAGGTGCGACCGTGGTATCGCCCCTGAGTTCACAATGTCCTTTCCTCCTGGGTGGGCCCTGGTCTCCAGCTAACAGGTCACCGAGCTGGCCCTCCTCTGCCGGCTGGTCTGGGGGCTTCCCAGGCAGCAGCCCGACTGGAGACCCCACCCCGGGGCCCTAGCAGGGTCTGGACCCCTCCCTGCTCCTCCTGTCCCGCTCTCTGCAGCTGCTGGGGCTGCGGGAGGCTCGGTGTCCCAGCAACCACCAGGGGCATGTGTGGGAACCCTGCTCAAGTACGCGCTGTCCTGGCAGCTCCACACGTGTTGCGTGTCCGGCCAACATACAGAAACCCAGGCTTCACGTTCGGAAAACAAGACGGTGTGTGAGAGGGCAGAGAAAGCGGACACTTGCATGGAGATGATGTCAGCACTCCAAGCCTTAACCCTCCCTTTCCAGGGGGAGTTGAAGAGTTTAAACCAAACGGTTCAGGAGGGCTCCGTGCCATCAGAGAGCAGTACCCACCCCTCCTTCCGCAGGTCCCCTCAGCAGCCCCCTGTGAACCCAGAGTGCCTTTCACATGCCAGCTGGGACGCCTGGCAACATGCCAGCTGGGACGCCCTGGCAGGAGGGAAACACAGGTGCTGTCAAACGGGCGGAGGAGCTGAGCTGGGGGTCCCAGCCCGGGGTCCACGGGACAGACCCCCAGCCTGAGCACCGCCGCCCTGCCCACCCTGTCAGAGGAGCTGAGCTGGGGGTCCCACCCCGGGGTCCACCGGACAGACCCCCAGCCTGAGCGCTGCCGGCCTGCCCACCCTGTCGGAGGAGCTGAGCTGGGGTCCCAGCCCGGGGTCCACCGGACAGACCCCCAGCCTGAGCACCGCCGCCTGCCCACCCTGTCGGAGGAGCTGAGCTGGGGGTCCCACCCCGGGGTCCACCGGACAGACCCCCAGCCTGAGCGCCGCCGGCCTGCCCACCCTGTCTCCTCTCCGCTCGCTCCGGTGCCCCTGGACGAGGCTCCTCTGAGAATGAGCAAATCACCCCCAGACAAACAGCCTCTGTTTGCTCCCTGCCCAGCGCTGCATCGGCACTTTGCCTGCCAAACATTCCTTCGGGTTTGGCGGCCTGCGCTCTGGCCCGTCCCTCTGGGTCTGCTTCCAAACCCAGAGGTGGGGGGGTTAGCGCCAGGGCCTGAGGGTGAGGTGGGCTCCAGGCAGGGCCGAGGGGACACACGGTTCTCTCCCAACACCCCTGAACGGGAAGGCACTGGGCAGAGCAGACCGGCTTTCCCTCCCGGGACTAGCTTGTTGGAGACATGCACACCCAGGCCCTTCCTCTAGGCTGCAGCCCGCAGACGCCAGGCAGGTCACTGCTGGTGCTCAGGGCCCCCGACTCTCGAGAGGGAGGGGCTGCTTCTTAACTCCTTGAAGCACTGAGGTCCTGGGGGGTGGGCGGGGGGAGCTGCTGGGGAGATTCCTGCCAGCCTGTCCTGGGGAGGGCAGCAAGACCCAAGCATTCTCAGAAGGATGTCAGCTGTTGGGGGGCCCTTCCCAGCTCTCTCGTCCCTTCAAACAGCTTCCTGGGGACTAACCATGCAGCCTTGGAAGTTGACCTTCTCAGTCATGTACTCATCCTACAAAATTCCCTCTGTGCTAAATGAACCGTGTCTTTTATTTTCTGTATTCTGATGCTTTGACCTCTGGGGTCTTGCTGACCCTGGAGGGACTGTGCCCCCTCCCCAGGCTGGCCAGTTCCTAGAGACAGCAGACAGGTGGAGGTGGGCTGTGGCCTCAGCCTGAAAGTGGAGAGGGGACACAGTCTCTTTTGCTCAGATATCAAGCTCTTCACTGGGACACAGAGCCACGTGCTCGTCTAGTCTACGGAGCTGTTACCACAATGGGCACTGGAGGTAACAGACTGGCATCCCACACCTCTGGCATGATGGAACGTCAAGCCCACCAGCATCTCACATAGTCTAGCTACGAAGAGTCAGATGTGTGGGACTGAGCTTGGCCCTACCACCTGCCGCCTTCATGTCTGGGGGCAAGTCATTACTCCCTTCTGGCCCTATTTTCTAAGCTACACGAGGAGAAGTTTGGACCAGATGATCTCCGAGACCTTTCCAGATCTAGCCTTCCGGCAAGTCCGTCATTTTGTGTATTTCTGTTTCCCAGGGAAGCCCCAAGCATGCTGGGAATGCGTCAGGAAAAAGAGGGTCGATGCAACACCACCTTTTCCATCTCCATCTCAGCCTCATCAATCTCCAGAAGGTCAAAGCAGTAATAATAGTAACTCATGTGAAAAATGATGGCCATAATAGCATCTCCTGGACTATAATTATGAATACAATAATGTTTCAGAGCATATTGACTGAAAAGAGAAAGATGGAGCCAGTAGAACAAACTAAAAAATTTATAACAACATAGCAGACATTCTGCTCTGACGATAGAGAACTTTTTTCAACATCACAAAAATCCACAGTGGGGGAAAAGAATTAAATTACATGGCTCTGCCCAGGAGAGTGAAGTGAAATGTTCAGCTTGATCATCTTAGCAACCAGCATGGAATTATCTGCACGCAGTGACTAGCGTTTATCAAGTGCCGGCCTCATTGCATGTTACATATCCACAAGGAGAGTCTTATCATCAGCATTTCTAGACAGGGAAGCGAGGATCAGAGAGGTTAAACGACTTTATCATGGGTGTCCAGCTAATAGATGGCAGCGTCCTATTTCTAATTTGAAAACATCTGAATCTGCAGCCAGAATTTCTTCACCCTCTCACACTCCTCTTATCAGACCTTGAAGGGAACATGGCAGAAAACAGGAGCCCTTTGGCGCCATATCCGAGGCTCAGAAGCCATACTGGGATAAGGAGTCACGCACTCTTGTAGCCCACAGAGCTGTGACCTTCTGATGAGCAACGGTTATACTGTAATCATAAAAACCACTGCAAGGCCCCGGTGTTTGGGGCCATGATTGCGGACTCTGCTCTGGCAGTCGAAGGCCCCAGTGCTAACACAGACCCCATCACCTTGCCAAACACACCCACAGCCGCGTTTCCTGAGGGCCGGCTGGACGCGCTGCTACTCACGTTGACAGATTCTTTGCCGTTAAACTTGACGCGGATCCTCGGCTCCTGAATGACATCCAGGTTGAAGCCCGTGATGGTCAGGGGTGTGTGGCCACTGGGAAGAAGCAGAGGCTGGGTGAGGGAGACAACCCTCTGCAGCTGCCCCCACGCTCCCTGCCCCGGGGTGAGAGGGGCTCGGGCACGGCAGCTGGGCGCCTCCTCCGCCTCACCTGGCGATGCTCCACTCGGGCTCGATGCGCTGCACCCGGGGGTCGTCTATGTACTCGAACTGAAGGTTGTTGTCCACTCGGGCACGGTCGACACTCACGGAGACGGGGACCGGCCCCAGCCCATTGGATGACGGGGGTGAGACGCACACGATCTCGTTCATGGACCGCCTGCAGGCAGACCGCAGGAGGGTTAGGAGCCAAGGCAAGTGAGGCGGCCTCTGGCCTGAGAAGGGGCTTTCCCCCAGTTGAAGGGTGGGTTCTTCTGTCCTGTTCTACCCCAGGCTAGGGAACGTCCCTTAGCAGTGTGTATCAGTGTCTCTTTCTACCTGAGCTCCAACTCTGGTTGGGTTGGGGAGCAACAAATTGGAGAAGGGGGTTAGAGAAGGTGGGGCAGGGGCACGACTCCTTGGGCTTTGGGAGAACGCCTGTCTTTCTGGATTTTTCTAAAACACGACTATTTAGCCAGTGCTTGGAGTCTGGTCGGTCAGTTGACACATGGAGTATCTACTATGCAGATAAGTTTGGCCTGGGGCCAAAACACAGTCTTGTGTTTTGGCCCCAGGCCGTGTACGGTCCAGGCAGGAGGTCTACTGAGCAAGTTGGGTTCCCATCTAAAGATCCCTTTCAGAATTCTCTCTAGATTCTCTACATCCCCAGAGACTCATTGGAATACCTGCCAAATAGCAGGCTTCAATTTTTACACACGAGAGATGCCCCAAGGAGGCATCTGTGTGTGGCGTGGGGACAGAGGCCATGCTTCTGGAGTCACCACGGTGGGGACCTAATGAACCCTCGATCCTGATGGCGACTGAGCGCTCCTGGGAGCCCTGCTCAGGAGCAGGTCTCATGGGCCTCACTTGCAAGTGTTCGTAGGACTGTTTAGCCCTTATGATGCGATACAGACTGACTACTGGCAGGCATTTCTCGCAGCGACTGGAACAGGGTTTGGGGCTAGGATGTGACGTGTACCATGGAGACGGTGGGGCAGGCATATATGTGGAACTGCTCATACATGTGCATGTATGTGTGCACAGCCCACACACGCACGGTCTCTGAGAGCTCCTCCAAGCCCCTCTTACCCGTAGAACTCGCAGGTCTGGTTGCCCAGATAAACAGCCACGCTGCTTCCAGACCCGAGATAGTGGCCGGTGATGGTCACCATGGTGCCTCCAGACTCAGGCCCTCGGATGGGGTTGAGTGACAGCACGGAAGGGTTCTTTGGGAGGAAGCAGAGACATGATCACGGCTCAGGCTTTGCCCAAAGGGAGAAGCCCAGGCTAGACCTAAAAAGACAGAAGGGGGAACTCCAAACACTCTCTGCCTACCCTGGAGCTGAGACCCTTTCTAAGAAGAGGCTCCGGGCATATCCAGGGAAGGCAGAAAGGCCATGTTTGGCAAGTAATTAACTCCCCGGGGAGTCTTCTGCTCATAACACTGATGGGAAGGCAGAGATGACACTGACTAATCTATCAATTAGTTTACAAATTGAGAACAATTGAGAATGCTTCTCTATCTGGAGCAGTACTGATTTTTTTGGCACAAAATCGATAGGGCTGAATAAAGCATCCGTGTCTGGACTGGGCCACCAAGAGTCTCTGTTAATGGTCCAAGCTCACGTCCTTCGAGCCCTCCCTCAGCCTGAGAGGGGCACGGCAGGGTAATGTTGGCTTCCCTGACCTTCACCAGGAGGATGGCCCATCGTTGGTTGGGATGTTCTACTAAGCTCATTAAATTGTAACAATCACCCTGAAGCCTAAAAGAAATGTCACTGGCCTAGAATGCATCAGAAAGAAATTGTTTCTGCCTAGTGGGCAGCAGAGTGGAGTGGAAAGTGCATTTAACTGAGCAACCACACAATATGAACTCCAGTCTGCATTAGCCACTCACTAGCGACGCAATGCAAGCAAGTTCTACTCACTCCTGGAGCAAGTTTCTGCATCAGTCTGGGCTGGCAATCAGTCTTGCTAGCTCCTCTGTCAAGAGAGGAGGAAGGCGACGTGATCTCTGAAGCCCCCTGCTCGTCACTCTACTACTCTCTCTCCATCTAGTCTTTCTGAGTTTGCTTCTCACACAAGACCCTCTCAGATGGGGTGGGGGGGGGGTGGGCTGCAGATATAGGCCATGCATGTTTGTATGCATCCGTGTGTGCTAAATCGCTTCAGTCGTGTCTGACTCTTTACGAGCCTATGAACTGTAGCCTACCAGGCTTCTCTGTCCATGGGATTCTCCAGGCAAGAAGAGGCGGTTGCCATTTCCTTCTTCAGGGGATCTTCCTGACCCAGGCCTTGAACCCACATCTCTTGTGCCTTCTGCATTGGCAGGCCAGCTCTTTACCACTAGCACCAACTGGGAAGCCCGTGATGCCCTCCGACCCAAGAGAAGACTGGTATAAGGGAAGGTAGAGTTGCTGAGATAACAAGGCAGAGACCGGAAAACCTAACATAAGCAGTAAAAGACTGGTATAAGGGAAGGTAGAGTTGCTGAGATAGCAAGGAAGAGACCGGAAAACCTAACATAAGCAGTAAAATGTTTTAGGCAGAAGAGAATTTTGTGATCTAACAACTTTTCAATACTCTGAGCAAGGCTGGTTTGACCCCCTCTGCAGGGTGTTAACGCTTTTTAACAAAGAACTTGATAAAACAATGTTGGTTACGTGTCGGAAAAGGGACTTCTGGGCCCCAGAAGAGGGTTGTTCAGAAGGAGTAAAGAAAGTCTTTGTGATTCCACCTGTTGCCTGGGTGTGAAGAAGTGTTTTCAGGGCTGTGTATGTGCATATGTGCATGCAACACACCAGTACACAGAGCAGCTCACTCTTATATTCCTCCCCGTGGTTGCACACACAGACACGTGTCCCTGCAGGATTTCAAATGGCTCCTCTAAACTCCCTCTTACAATATCCCTGGCAGAAAAAAAAGCATGTGGATAAATATAGACCCTTTTAATTAGGTCCCTCAGGCTATCTGTCCTCATTAGGCTGGAATTAGACAAAGATATCACATTGGCAGGACAAAGGGCAGCACCTCCCCACCCTGAGTTGAGGATCCACTTTCTAAGAAAGGTCTGATGTTGCTTATTCAGAACCCTGACCTGTGGCTCCCTGGGACTCCCAAGTGTCCGAAGAAGCATTGTTGGTCGTGAACGCGACTCACCCGGGAAAGACAGGCTTTACTTTTTCTGGTTTCCTACTCAGTCTGCAAGAAGCCTAGAGGCACTGGCTTGGGAAGGGGAGGGTGGGACTTTCCTGGGAGAAGTTGGGAGCAGAAATGTGCCCTTTCTGGGAATCTGCACCCCAGCAACTGCCCAGGTGGCGCTAGTGGTAAAGAACCCACCTACCTGCCAATGCAGAAAACAGAAGAGACGTGGGTTCGATCCCTGGGTTAGGAAGATCCCTTGGAGCAGGGCCTGGCAACCCACTCAAGTATTCTTGCCTGGAGAATCCCATGGGCAGAGGAGCCTGGCAGGCTACAGCCCAGAGGGTCGCAAAAGTCGGACACGACTGAAGCGACGCAGCAGCAGCACAGCCCAGCACAAGACCCAGTACTCACCACAAAGGTGTACTGTTGATGGGACTTGGTCATGAACTCCGGCTGACACTCGCCGATGCACAGGCGCACAGGCCCAGAGGTGGTTCCCACGACGGCGTGGCCCATCTCACAGACGATCCTGACGAGACAGCAAACCTTCCCATCAGAGACTTGGGGACAGCTGGCATTCCTGCCTGTTTGCTCACCCCACCACAGTCACGGTGAGTAACTCAACATAGTCTTACACCAGGGCTGGACCAAGACAGCTTGCTCAACCGTGTGGCTGTGTGACCTTGGGCCAAGGACTTTCCCTCTCTGGGCTTTAATCTTTCATGGACACAGTGAGAAGGTGGATGAGCGCATCTCTAAAGACCTGCGTCCCTTCAAAACGCTATGCTGCCTATTTCTACGAACAAGCCTGCAGTCAGTGCCTCGTGCAGGGCTCAGCACTGAGTCCTGTTCCAATATCCGTGGGATAAACCTAATGCCCTGCAGAGAGACCGAGGGGCAGGGCAGAGGCAGTGGCAGGCCAACACTTGAACACTCCCGAGAAGAAGGACTGAGGACTGACTGGGCAAGCTGACTCATGTGTGGTTCGTTTCCCTCCCTGTGGTTTGCAGTGAGGGGACAGATAATCTGGCCAGACAGTGAATTCCCCGAACCGGAGCTCCCGGCTGAGTGAGAGCAGCGGCGTCCAGGGGCAGCGGGTGACGGGGTGGCAGGTGGATAAGTTCATTAGGACGGCAGTCGACACTGGACTCTCACTTAATCAAGGGCTGAGCGCAGGAAGCTGGTGGGCGAGGCGGCCAACCAACCCCGGGGTTGGAAATCATGTCTCATGTCAACAGGAGAGCTGGAGGGAAGAGGGGGCGGGGCACTCCCTCTGCTGCTGTGCAAAATCGATGCCCCCTCGTGGGGTGGGGGCTTCCCTGGTGCCTGAGATAAGTCACAACAAGCACATTTACAGACCGGTTGCCTTGGCCACAGCCACCTCTAGGAGTGGGCAGCAGCTGGAGCATATGGGAGGAAGGGAAGGAATCAGATTTTTGGGGGACCTCTTGCCCGGAATCCTAAGGCATGGGGTGGGTGGGAAATGGCCCCACCAGGCTCAGTAAAGAGAAACCCTCCTCCCAATGCCATTTAAGAGTTCAGAGCAGTCTGGTGCCCTTGGTAGGCTGGCTTAGTGGGGAGCCAGAAAAACAGACCCCTCTCCAGTAATCCTCAGCATTATCCAGGCACGGTGGGGAAGATCCGTGTTTAACCGAGCAATGCTTATCTCAACAGCTTCTCTAGGAAGGAAGGTAACTAAACAGAGATTTCATTTCGATGTAATAAAACTTGCATTAAACAAATACACGGCGTGCTCGCGCACACGGCATGCCACCGAGCTCCATCTCCTTCATAACAGTTAATCCCAAATAAGTACTTTCACTCCTGGTGAATATTTACTTAACATGCAATAACTGTCTTATTGCGTTTAGCATATTAAGTTCGACAAGACACTAGTGGGTGCGTGTCGAAGGCTGTTCTCCCCTCCTTTTCGCCAAGGATAAATAAATTAATTATGAACCCACAGTAAAGATGATAGTGATGATCAATTAGTATTTTACACATAATTGTCTCCTTAAACCTCATTAGAGGAGCATTTGAGAAGCTTCATTTGAGGTACTGCGTGGGGTTATTTCCACGCTGCTTCCTGCTTGGAGTCACAGCCCTCCTATCGGGCTTCCTGGGCCCCAGCGCCTGCTCCTGTCTGGGGTCCCTGCCATCCAATCCTGCTGATCTGCCCTCTCCAGCAGCATCAGCGGATTATCTCTGCTCTCTGCTGGAAGTGGCGGGGAGGGGAAGACCAAGAGGAGGAGGGAGCAGATGAGTCTCTTTCCTTTCTCATCAACGCTTTCTTGTCCCTCACTCACCCAACCTTGGTCACTGCTGGAACCACCCTCGAGAAGAAAAAGCAGGAGGAAATCAGGGTGGGCTCGAAGTCCGGGAAAGAGGAAACGTGAGAACACGTGAAGGTCATGGGCATCTTTATTCCTCCTGGGACCTAAGAGAGGAGAAGGCCCAGGATGGCCTATTCTGCTGTCCCTGTAGGGGGTGAACCATAGGGCTGGGGCCTCTTGGCACACTCTCTTTTCCAGAACATATTCTTGCTCAGGGTTCATGGCCCAAAAGGTGAGCTTTGCGTGTCAAGCACCTGTGAGAAGGCGGACGGAGGGGAGAGGGCACTGCCCCAGGGCCCAAGGCTGAGTGCCTGCAGCTGGCTCTGAGTGTCCCTCCTGGAAGGGAGTGATCGGTGGCCCAGGGACTGGTCTGCAGGGAGGGCCTGCAGCCGAATCCTCTCCCCGCCGGTGGAGTGGGCTTCTGCTTCATCCATCCCTCTCTAGAGTGGACAGGGGTGTCAGTGGGCTGCAGAAGGGTCTGTCTGGTAAGTCTAAGAACTGGATGAGAGTGCTAAGGATGCAGACCACGCTGTAGGGAACTCTGGCCACCTGTCTCTCTTCTTCCTTTTCATTCCTGGGACCCGGTGCTTGCAGTGAAGGATGGAGAGGCCCCCTTGACTGAGTGGATCTGTTACTCCTACTGGCGTTTGATCCCTGAGCTCGAGGGCAGCTGTAGGGAGTGCAGAGGGTTATACTGAGGATGAGGGTCAAGCCAAAGTGGAGTCTCTCAATAATAACAAGAGCTCCAGCTTACTGAGCTGCATGTGGCAGGCACTGTACCAGACAGGATCTCATGTCATCCTCAGACATCCTAAGGGTGGGTCTTACTGTCTCTATTTTTACAGACAAGGAAACCAAGGCTCGGAGGTGCTAAGTGACTCATCTATGGCCAGAGAGCTGGCAAGTGGCAGAGCTGTGATTCAAATCCAGGTTCAGCCTGGCTCCAAAGCTCATGCCTTTGATTCTCCTCCACTCTGCTGTCCTAAAATCAGCGGAATGCTCTCTGTGTGTTTTGTGGAAGGGACAGGGTGGACAAGGTGGCTGTCCTGGGGTGGAGCTGAGGTTGCTGGCGGAGGTGGAGGATGGCAAGGTTGGGAAGACCTGGGTTTCTAAGGCTTTGAGACTTAGCCAGCTGCACCCACTACCTCCCTGGCAGGAGAGAACCACAGGCAGTGGTGTGGGTACCACTCCCTCCTTCAGGCCTTACAGGTCAGCAAAGTTCCTGTGGTTAGACTTCTGGGGGCCGCCTACCTCCCTGTCTCCCTGCCTCCTCCCAGCATCCCTGATAGCTTCAGTCTCCCTGTGTATTACCAGGAGACAGGAGCTGGGGATGTTTAAAGTTTCTCCTTGTAAAATGAGGAATTAGACTAAATAACCCTTTAACAGTTAGCTTCCACATTTGAAGGCTTGACTCCTCCTGGTAGATAGTGGGCTTCTGGATTCACATTAGTGCCACTGATAACGCTTTCTAATGATGGGAGTTGTAGATCCTATGAGGCATAGAGGCCATCGTTTCTGATATCCTAGGGACCGTAAAAGTGATTGCAGAGATCTGTTTCGACAGACCCACTTTCCAGATGAGACATTTGAGGATCATGGAGCAAAGGGACTTGCCCAAAGTGACAGAGCTCATCAATAGCTGAGCTCCTGGCACCCAGCCCAGTGCCCTCACCCCACCCTGCACCACCTCCTGCAGACTGGCATGGGTGGTGCTTTTCTCCCCACGAGCATGCATCCTTGGGGTGGGGAGCACATGCAATCTAACATCCATCAAGGCATGGCTGAGCTCATAGATACAGCAGATGAGAGAGACCGGGGCAGGTCTCTCATCCTAAGCGGAGTCTGTCTCATACAGAGCCCCTGTCTCAGGAAGGGCTGAGCTGCAGCCTCAACCTGCCTCTCATCACCCAGGAAACGTCCGGTGATGGAGTCATCCGGCCCTCCCCAGACCTGTGGGGCGCTGATTGCAGGACTAAGCAGGACCCTTTAACCAACATTAACCTAATTGCTGAGTGATAGATGGCGTGGCACAAGCATATGGTGAGTCATTACCGTGCCCGCTAATCCTGCCCGTGCCCGGGACTCTGCACTGGGCCCATTTAGCCAAATTCATCTCTCGCAGACATCTGTAATGATTGTGCCTGCTGCTCACTGCCCGGGATGGAGGCTTTAATGATGTTAACAAACTCTGAAACCTCGAGAGCAGTGATGAGCCTGACACGCTGGAAGCCAGGGCTGCGTGCAGCCGAGGTGCGGAATGCGCCTGCCACCTCCTGCCTGCCCCGTGCCCAAGGAGACAGTGGGGGTGGTTTTCTAGGGTGCCTCCTGGCCTTGCCAGGACCCCTGGCAACCATTCACCTTCCCAGGCTCCTTTCGTATCCTCACTTTCAGTTTTTTTGAGGGAACTTTCTTCCCTGGGGACCTGTGTGGGTGTGATGCATTTGATTTCAAAGATGGAACAAGCTTTCCTGATGTTCCCAAGGCATATTACGGGCTCCTCGTTTTCATCTTACTGAATTCTCCCCCAAAACCCACGCGGTTAGAATCGTGGTTTCCTTGAGGCCAGTGAAGAGTGGAGAGACGGAGCAGTTTACTAAGGTCTCAGGGCTGCCCGGAGTAGATGAGGCAGGACTTAGAAGACTTTTTTGAATCCCAGATCCCCGGCTATTTCTATGTTCAGCTGCCCAAGACTCAGCACCTCTCAGTTCAAAGCCTTACCCTTTCATCTCCCGCAAACCCTTTCCTTTGCAATCCTGTGGCATGTTACCAAGTTGGAGACTTGGCCTGTGTCCCGAGGCCTAGGGCACGTCTGTGAGGCCAAGGCGGATTTGGGCTCAGTGTGACTGAGTGTCTAGCTGGGTCTGGCCGGGCACTGGGCTCTATAGAGACTGCCTGACCACAGTCCGCAGGCTCCTGGTTCCTGCCCGCCAGCTTTCCCCTCCCCTCCTGGCTCAGAATTGCTACTTAAATATTTCCCCATTTGCCTCTTCATCTCTTTCCTGTAGACCTGGCCAGTCTCTCCTCCAGGATTCATTCCTTGAAGGGCCAAGGCTGATAATGAAGGGTTCAGTCTGCAGGATCTGAAGGTCCGAAGGATCAGGCAGGCGGCTTCTGCTTCCCCCGCCGGGAGTCCCCAGAGTCGGGGAACTCAGCCCCCGACTCTGACCCTGTCCTGGCCATCCTGGAATCATGGCCTCTGACCCAGAAAACCACATGCTGACGGATCATGGGATTTTCAGGCCACTCTTATCTGGGAGTCTCCCCTGGCTGTTAGGGAACAGCAAGAGGCCTGAACCAAAACTTAGGAGACCTGAGTTCCAACTCTCTACGGCCACTTATGCCCTGAGTGAACGGGGGTGAGGGGGTGGGGGGATGTCACTTCATTTCCGGGTCTTTTGCTCTTAAAATAGTGATAACAATGTCTATCTCTCAGAGTCCTTACTCATTAGAAGCAAGAAAATGGATGGGAAAGCCTAAATGCCGATGGAAGACACACTGTCTTTTTTTTTATGGTTGCCAGTGCCACTTTTCTGGTTGTTACTCAGGGCTGGCTTGAGGGAGGCTGCAAGGTGTGGCATCTTAGGGGAGAACGCAGCTTCCAGCCCTGCTCACAGCCAGGTTCCCAGTGCCCACTGCAGAGCTGCGTGCCCGCTGGACCCAGGGTGATGTGGCCCAACTCCGCCTGAGAAATCATGCAGGAGACCCTGGCGGCCCCCTCCCTTTCTTCCTAGTGGGGGAACATCACTCCTGCTGCCCTCCCACCCCCAGCAGCCCCCCAGCCTCCTGCCCACCTCCTGTCCACTGACTCCACAGCGGCCGCCACTGCCAAATAAGCACCCCAAATTGGAACATATGTCACTCCGGGAGCCCCGTTCGCCCGTCCACCGCTACATGCCTATTTTCTAATTTCCAGCTGACATTTCCCTTAGTGAAATAAATGAATTTGCTCCGGCGGAGGCCCTGTTCGGATTAAGCTGCTGTCAGAGCCCCATGAGCCAAACAAATTGTTGCCCGCAGCCCACCGAGTGGGATGCCTTCCAACAGGGGGCCGGAGGAGAAGGGGGAGGCCGAGGAGGAGAAGGGGGAGGCCGAGGAGGAGAACGGACGGGCTGGGAAGGCAGCTCAGCCAGCCAGTGGGCAGGCGGAGACCAACCACGGGGCGGCCTGGCACCGGGAGCCCTGATGCCAGAGGAGCCAAGGAATTGGAAATCACATAGAACAGGACACTCGAGGAGTGGAGGTGGGCCAGGAGAGGGTCCTGGGAAGGCTTCAGGGAGTGGGGTCCCTGGGAAGAGGGAGACAGGGGATGCATCCTGGAGCAGTCCCAGAGGAGAGAGAGAGGGGCTAATCCTCCCCAAGCTTTGAGGGGGTGGAGGGAGGGTGTGGGCCCGAGCAGACTGGACTCACTGCTCAGCGACGATGTAATCCCCTGGCAGGGGCGTGCAGGGCACTCCGGCCACTTGCACGTGGTGGGCGATCTCCGAGAAGTCCAGGCCCAGGTTCACACCGTGGATGGTCACTCGAGTCCCCCCTTCAGGAGGTCCGGACACCGTCAGGATCTGCGGGAGGGAAGCGGGAGGAGTAATTGGTCGGTCACGGCAGGAGGGGCATGGGCACCTGTTTCCCTCCCTGCAGGGAGGCTTTGGAACACCTGGAGTCTGGGGTGGAACTGCATTTCCGCCACTTTAAACTTGTCTAGGATTCCAACATCATCATCCCGACAATGAAATTGTACCTACTTCATTGGTTCTTTAGGACCTCCATCCAATGACGCCTTCATTCATTCGTCCACTTATGAGAAACAGATTAGGAGAAAGTACTAGGCTCAAGGCAGGGCTTGAATTCACTAGTTGCCTGACTGAAAGCAAGTCTCAGAATCTCCCTGAACCTCAGGTCTCTTTAGTTGGGAAGGAGGATAATCCTCTCTAACCAACGTCACCCTGGAAGCTCCCACATGGAGGGTGTCCGGGACCATTCTGTCAACTCCCAAGGACTCTGTAATTGTGACGACAGAGGGAGAGATGGTTGGATGGCATCACCAACGCGATGGACATGAGTTTGAGCAGGCTCCGGGAGTTGGTGATGGACAGGGAGCCCTGGTGTGCTGCAGTCCATGGGATCACAGAGTCGGACACGACTGAGCGACTGAACTGAACTGAACTGTGACATGTCATGCCGGCAGCCCCTGTGTGCTAGCCTCAGTTGAGTTTACAATGATGAACAGGGAATTTGCCCTCAAGGAACTTAGTGGTCAAGGAGGAGGAGATAAGAAGGCCATAAGTAAGGCTGATGCAGGGTACACAGTGATAAGGTAGATTTGAAGGAAAAGCCATGGGAGCTCTGAGGAGTCCCTGATTAAGGGCCACTGCAGGGGATGACCACAGACGGAAAGTATATTTGACATTACCCAACACACACACAAAAGAAAAATCCTGTAACTCGATTGTGCTCGTATCAAAGAGAAATAGCTTCCTGATTTTCCAAAGTCTGCCGGCTTCCTTTCCAGTGAAGTGAAGTGAAGTTGCTCAGTCGTGTCCGACTCTTTGCGACCCCATGGACTGTAGCCTGTCAGGATCCTCTGTCCATGGGATTTTCCAGGCAAGCATACTGGAGTGGGTTGCCATTTCCTTCTCCAGGGGATCTTCCCAACCCAGGGATCGAACCTAGGTCTCCCTCATTGTAGGCAGATGCTTTTACCATCTGAGCCACCACAGAAGTCTCCCAGGAGCCAGGATCGTTTATTTACTCATTTCTTAATTCAGTCACCAAATGCTGACTGCTTGATTTTATTTTGATGCAACAGGAAAAGGAACTTGCAGAATCAGGCTCTCCTAACGTGTAAATTTCTATCTGAGAATGAATCAGGCTCCAGGAAAAACACAGCTCTTTGGGATCCAACAGATTCCACGGAATAATTTCTACTTTGAGGTCCATAGTTATCCAAAGTAGGAGGAGATTAGACACGAACCCAACCTCAGGCAGAAGCACAGAATTTCGGAACTGGAAGGAGAGCCAGGGTGTCTTATTCTAAGATCATACAACTTGTATACGTGGACCAAATAGAAAAAAAATGTCCAGGGCTCTTTTCACTGCACATTAGAGAGATAAGACAGTAAGGGAGGGAGAGAGGCAAGGAAGTGGGGCAAAGCCAAGAGTCCACTAGAAACCTCCAGATGGGGCCTCTGGGCAGTGATGAGTGGTGAGCACAGGTGAAAACGCTACTGAAGGCTCTGGAGACTCTTCCTCCGCCTATCTTTCTCAAGGGGGCACTGTTCACTGCCAGCAACGTGAGCACCATGCATGCGGCCTCCAGCTTGGCCGTGAGCGCCCAGGTGAGAGCAGACAGGGAGAAGATGATGGTTGTGGCGGGGACACGACTGAGCAACTGAACTGATGAATACAAATAAATCCGATTCATGAGATAAATTCCTGAGGGAGGGAAAGGGGTGCCCGGAGGCATCTCTGGGCACTGGGTGTGGGGTTGGAGGTGAGGGGGAGTCAGGGCGATTTGGAAAGAAAGGAGCTGGCAGGAGGAACCTGTAGCCCCATGGCTTTCCTGTCTCTGAGGATTCTAAATAAAACCAACATGAGATCTTGGTTGTTCCACCCTCCCCGGCGCCACTTCCTCAGGTCCCTGGGCCTCCTGAGCTCTGGGAGATGGATACTTGTAAGGAGGAAAAGGAAAGGGTGGCCTCCATGGCCCTGCAGGAAGAGTGTCAGGAGGAAGGAGGTACCACTGAGCAAATCTAAGCCGGCGCCCTCCCCTGATAGCCTGGAACGAGCATCACTGGCCCGACCTCCCCTCCTTCAGCCACCTGGATGCCAGGAACCTACTGAAAACCCTGACAGAACCGTGATGATTGGCTTGCTCTCTTTCCTCCACTTTTATTTTTAAAAATACATTCTCTTGCTCACGGCGGTTAATTACAACCTTTCAGAAACACTGTGAAATGAAATCTTTCTGGAAAGCCTAAAAATATTTCGGTCTTGCAGGTAGCACGTGGGGATGGTATTATGGCTATTCCGTGATGTTGGCAGGTCCACGGGGCAGTGTCCTCCTGCTGGGAATTCACCACAGTGATCTTCAAGGGTCTGAGGCAGAGGCCTGGTCACTTGGGGACTGTCACAAATGGACATTTGTGAGCACAGAGCTGCTCAGAAGCATAAGCCAGCTTATGCTGTTTAGAGATGGGAGACTTGACAACATTATTAGCAAGCATAATTGTCTTGCATGAAGACAAATCAAAGAGATGGATAGTTAGGGGTGTGGAGACCCAAGTCTGAGCCCTTCTAACCCAGGTAAGAGCTGCTGGAATCCAGACTGGGATCATCCTCACGGGTTAGGGGCAAGTGGCTGGGGAGTGCTGGGTCCCTGTGGGTCTTCCCCACACAGTACACACTATATCCTGTGCCTCCAGCACCCGGGGAGGTGGTGAAGGAGTTTGAGGGTCAGAACACTCAGCAGCCACTGTGCCCTGGGGCTTACATGGGGTGTAGCTTCCCTTTTCTTGCTTAAGACAAAACTGATGAACAAAAATCTGGATTTCCAAAACACAGATGAGGTGGTGAGAACTTGATTTGCAAGAGGATTCCCAAGGCCGCCATTACGGATGCTTTCCAAATCTATATTGTTGGCTCAGACCTCTCTCCCGAGCTCCATATCCATATATCCAATCGCTACTGGACACCTCGACTTCCACATGCATGTCCCTCAGGCACCTCAGATTTCACCACGTCTAAAAATGAACTCTTAATTTTCCCTCCCTCCACCCCCAACCTGATTGTCCTCCCAGATCCTCTTTCAAGGTTAATGGGATCACCGTGCACCCAGCTAGGATCTTGCAAGCATCTCTGTTCCCCTTCCCTCTCCTACCGTGTGTGATAAACACAGGGACCGTGAGTGCTGGCGCCCAGGTGTCTTTTGAATCCGTGCCCCGCTCCAGTGTCAGAGGAGGTGATAAGTGGATCTGTGTCCTCAATCACACTATCCTCGGTCTTCCTCCATGCGATCTGACTTCCTCACATGGCCAGGTGGTCGTCATGGACACATACCTGATCTGGGGACTGGTCACTTGCTCTGAAAACCTTCAACGGCTCTGGCCACTGTCCAGGCAAAGTCTCTGACTCCCGGGCTGGCCCGTCACTTTCTGATCTTAGTCACTTCAGCCACGTCAGCCCTCTCACGCTCTGTCCCCCAAGTGCTCCCCAGAGCCCAGGGGGCCCTGTCCACACAACGCACTCTAAAGCTCTCTGTGCCTTTGCCCGTGTCATTTGCTCTCCCCCCTGGCTTGAAAATCAAAGCGAGACAGGGTGGAGGTCTGGGCTCAGTGGAACAGAGACAGGAGTCCCGTGAAACTCACCACCTGCCACCTGAGGGCTTCCAGGTGACTCTGAGAATGAGGGTCAGGGTCTGCCAAAACCCTGTCTGCGTAGTGGTAACATCCCGGCCATCCTGCTCTCACTTTTCCCGAGGACCAAGCATGGAGGAGAGGCTCTGGAGGGGAGGCTTGGAGGACACAGATCCGCTTATCACCTCCTCTGACACTGGAGCAGGGCACGGATTCAAAAGACACCTGGGCGCCAGCACTGATGGTCCCTGTGTTTATCACACACGGTAGGAGAGGGAAGGGGAACAGAGATGCTTGCAAGAAGAATGGATTCTCCAGAGAGGGCGTGAACAGGAGTCTTCAGGACACTGCCCCAGGCCCACCAGTGCCCCACCCTGGAGACTGCCTCCAAGACTCTCTCTTCAGTACAGTAGGGTTAGATGGCAGGGCACCCAGCATGGCACTCAGGAAGCTTGGTCCCCTTGGGAGCCACGTCTGGCTTCTCCGTGTAGGTCCACAGGGAGGCGAGTTGGTGGAGTCCCAGACTATTGCTTGTAGAGCTCCCAGGAAGGCCTTCCAGATCTGGGAGGAGGTGTGGGGCCACAGGGGAGAAAGTGCTAACCTTCTGGAGAGGTGAGGCAAAGAGAGTCCTCCCCCCACGGTCAGAGGGAGACCAAGAGACAGCCAGGGGAGCAGCCAGATCCATGCATCTGGTCTTCTAGTTTCGGATGGGCCCCGGGCTGCCAGCTGCTCAGGGGTGCGGAAGGAGGGCCTGATGCTTGGGCGGTGTCGGCGGCCGGAAGACAGTGAGCTCGGGAGGGGGACAGACTCTGAATTCCAGCTTGATACTTACAAGCTAGGTAACCTTCACTCTCTGTGTTCACATCAGAAAACAGATAACAGTGCTTGCCGCGCAGGGATGCTGTGAAGGTGAGATAAGACAACACCTGGAAACTCCCTGGTATGATGATGGTTGTGAGAGCAGGTCACGATAGTTGGCAGTTAGTTTCCTTCCTAGAGTTTCCCTGCACCTGTGTCTTCCTAGACCACAAAAACATGGGATGGTGGTGGTGGAGAGAGCCTAGAGGTGGGAGGCATCTTTCTATTTACCTGGAAAGAGGACACACGGTCCAGGGAACTTATAACTTAGACGGTGCTTGGTGGGCTGATCCAGGGCGGAGAGAGATGCTTGCGGGCTGATTGGAGAAAGCCTGAGCTTGGTGGGGGAGTGGCCGTACCGCCCAGGGCGGGGCCTTTGTGTCCGCGGGTTCACGGCTCCCCGCAGTAGCATGTTCGGAGCCAGACATCGCCCTTTCACCCAGAATAAATTTGGGAGGACACTGGCCCAGTCTAAAACGGCCTTCATTCTTCCCTTCTCGTTACTTCTTTGCCCCTGGCTATTGGCCATTCTGAGGCCCATGGGGCATTGCATTACAAACTCAATGGACTCTTTCAGGAAAGTAACTCTGAATGAGACACCCACGCGAACAAACGGTTTGACAGTTTGGGATGGATGTGTGTGTGCTTGGGGGTAATGGGGGTGTGGAGAGAGGCGGGAGGGAGCTGAAGTCCTGTGAAATCAGCTGGGAAGATCTTTATACACGGACTCATTTCAGCTCCATGCTTTGCAGCACACACCGTGGACGAGGGATCGCGGTCCACTCTCCTCTGTGGACCCCAAGGGAGAGCCAGAAGTACGGGAGGAGCGGGGAGAGACAGAGCAGCTGCTGAGCGGGGGTGCGGGGGGCGACCGAGGGCTCCCCCACGTTCTGGGCCGGCTCTCGCTGTGTGCTCCCCTTGTCCCCTCCGCGAGCTCTGGTTCCACTCTCTTACGTACTATGCGTGCTCCCTGGGGGAGGTGGGGCGCCCGTGGCTACAGGGTCTGAAGCCCGTGTGCCTTTGACCCACGGTTCCCTCTGCCCCCCAAGCGTGATGCTAACACATGCTTTACCCATCACACGAGGCTCTGCTAATGACACCTCCTCAGAAAGTCTTTCTCTAACCATCTCGGCAGATTTAGGAGCCCCTTTACCTACACCCTCACTGCCATGGGTGAACACCCCTGACAGCAAGGGTCACTCTGGACTCTGTCTTTTCTCAATAAGACAATAACTATCTCGGGACAGGGACTTCCTCCATTTTTCTTAGTAACTTGACACATCACACACTGCCTGGGACACAGCAGCTGTCAAGACCTGTCCCCAGCTCTTTCTTCCTGGGAAACACTGGGCTCAGGCAGATTCCAGGACAACCTGTGTTCTCGAATGACCGCTGCAAGGATGGAGGTAGGTGCCCAGGTGTCGCTTGGAAGTGGGGCAGTCTTTTCACATCGGAAGCATCAAGTTCTTCCTGAAATCTCGCTGACTTTAGCTCAAGCCAGTTTCTGCTGTGATTTCTCCTTGAATGGAGGACCGAACAGCTGCCTCCTCATCAAACCTCTTTCAGATACTGAAGACAGCAATTAAGTCACCCCTGGTCTGTGCTTCTGCAATTCCATCAGCCTTGCATTGGAAGCTCTTGTTTTCCAGGCCCTTTGATCATTTCAGATGTTTTTCTTTGGACCCTTGGATATCCATGAATCCTCTGAGAGTGTAAGAAAGAAACGCCAAGCAGGCTCGCGGCTTGAGCAAAGGTCTGCTGATTCGCTGCAAGGGAGGCCTGTGCCAACCTCGACTTGCCCTAGCGCGGGCTCACACGCCACCGGCCAGGCAGGCCCTGGGCAAACCCCAGGGGGAGGTAATCCCTTCTCTTTCCCATATGCTTACCTTACTCCCTGGAATTCCTTTCCCTGTTTCAGTCACCTCTCACCCTACGTGTCTCTCTTCCCTAAAGGACCTTTTATGCATATGTGCTCTGTTGCTTACTTGTATCTGACTCTTTGCGACCCCATGGACTGTGGTCTGCCAGGGTCCTCTGTCCATGGGATTATCCGGGCAACAATATTGGAGTGGGTTGTCATGCCCTCCTCCAGGGGGTCTTCCTGACTCAGGGATAAAACCCGGGTCTCCTGGTTTGCAGGTGGATTCGTTACCATCTGAGCCACCAGGGAAACTCCAAAGAACCTTTTAAGTGTGTTAGTCACTCAGTCGTGTCCAACTCTCTGTGCGACCCCATGGACTAGCCTGCCAGGCTCCTCTGTCCGTGGAATTCTCCAGGCAAGAATCCTGGAGTGGATAGCCATTCCTTTCTCCAGAGGACCTTCCCGACCCAGGGATAGAACCTGGGTCTCCTGCATTGCAGGCAGATTCTTTATCGTCTGAGCCACCAGGCAAGAACTGAAGAACCTTTAATTTGCGTCCTACTGAGACTTAAAGTTGTGTTATTACCTTGCCTTAAGAGTATTGGCTTTTTAACTGGTTGTAGAATTAAGTTTGTCTATTTGCAGGATTCAGAAAGAGAATATGGGAAACACAAGAGGGCTCAGTCTGGCATCCCCTAAGCCCTGTCCCAGAAGCAATCACAGATCACGCCAGGATCCCGGTGTCTGGCCCCAGCCCAGGCCGTGCCCCTCATCTGCCCTCTGTAGGCCTGGATGAGCAGGCCAGCAGGCTGTGGGATGAGGCTGGCATGAATGATGGGAGGGACAAACCAGGAGACTCCTGTCTCCTGCGCATCCTCTAAAAGTCGCCAGGAATCCCTGACTTGGGGACCCACTCCCCCACCTCCTCAGACCTCACCTGCCGGCAGCCCGACCTCGCCCGCCGCACGCCCGGGCAGCCGGGCCAAGCCTGCGTTCCTGCCAGACTGTGTCATGTGTGTTTTCCACCGTGGGTGCCGTGACCTGGAAAACAGCCGCCGCGATGCTGCACTCGCCCTGATTCTTGCAGCCGCTAATTGAACAGTTCAGAGGGAACTGTGCCACAAAGCCGCCCAAGGGCGAGAGCAGATGCAGCTGATTAATTACAGCTGGGGAGCTCCACGGGGCTGCACCGGCAGCAGAGGGAGGTGCTGGAGGCCCAGGGTCTGGGCAGCCTAGGGAGCACTGGCTGGGCCACTCCTGGACTTGGGCAGAGCCCTGGAGGCTGGAGGTGAGGCAGATGTACGGGTAGATGGTTAAGGGGTCACAGGAGAACCCCTTCGAGATGGGAGCCTCATGAACACTGGCTCCCATCCTAGAGACCCTGTCTTCTCTGTTTATATCTCCTGCCTGATAGACGTGATGGGAGATGAGACAGAAGTGGGCATCAGCTCCAGGTTACTAAAGATTCTGATAATGGTACCTACTTACCAATTTTTTCATTTATTAAGTACTTATCATGAGTCGAATTGTGCTGAGGGTCTTATATATTGGGTTTCCCCTGGTGGCTCAGATGGTAAACAATCCGCCTGCAATGTGGGAGATCTGGCTTTGACTCCTGGGTTGGGAAGATCCCCTGGAGAAGGGGGTGGCTACCCACTTCAGTATTCTGGCCTGGAGAATCCCCATGGACAGAAGAGCCTGGCAGGCTACAGTCCATGGAGTCGCAAAGAGTCGGACACGACTGAGAGACTAACACTTTCACTTTCTTATATATTACATCTCACTTAGGGCTCACGACAAGCTATGAAGGAGGTGCTACCATTATTTTCACTTTATACACGCAGAATAGTGTTCTGGATAGGCGAAGGAACCGGCTCAAGGGGACAGAGTGAACGGCAGAGCCCAGCCAGGTCCACCTAACCGGTGCCTCCAGCCTCCCCACCATGCTGCCTGAGTCTCCAGCGTCCTGCCAGGGCACAGCCCCAAGGCCGTCAGCTATGAGAACTCATGCGCCAGCCTCGTGAGCCCCTCTGTGCAGGCCCGCACACTTGCTGCCCTCCAAGGAGCTCTGGAGTTGGTTAGCCACCATTTCTCTGAACTTCTCAGCTTCCATCCTCCCCACTCTCTGGCCCTGACCCTGTGAATGCCCACACTCCCCTCGGCCTTGCCCCGGTGCCATCTCTCCCTGTGCATTCGAGTCTCCCCAAATGATGCTCTGGGTGGGGACCACTGGCTTGCTTCCTATCTCTGTAGCAGGCTTGATGACGAATGTGGTGCCCACTCCACTCCCTCCCCCAGCCCATGGACTGACAGTTCTATTTGTCTAACTGAGCCCAGGAAAGAGATGAAGGATGCTACAGGGTCAAACATGGGAATTCCAGAGTCAAGTAGCTAGGATGAAGTCCTAGTTCTACAGCTCACTAGCAGTGTGACATTAAGAAAGGTATCACCCTTCACAGTACCTTGGTTTCCTCATCTGTAAAGTGGGGCTCATGATAATTGCTTCCACCTCATAGAAGTTGTCATAAAGTCTAAATGAGATAATATACAGACGGTGATAAGTTAGCAGTGCTAGGTCGCAGGTGAGCATTCAGTGAGTGCTAGCTATCTTTTTGCTCATTACTATTTTGTGATTAAGAAATCTCAGCAGAAGCCAGGCCAGTTGAGTTCCAAAAGAGTTCAGTTCAGTTCAGTCGCTTAGTTGTGTCAGACTCTTTGCAACCCCATGGAGTGCAGCACGCCAGGCCTCCCTGACCATCACCAACTCCCAGAGTTTGCTCAAACTCATGTCCATTAAGTTGGTGATGCCATCCAACCATCTCATCCTCTGTTGTCCCCTCTTTCTCCTGCCTTCAATCTTTCCTAGCATCAGGGTCTTTTCCAATGAGTCAGTTCTTTGCATCAGGCGGCCAAAGTAGTGGAGTTTCAGCTTCAGCATCAGTCCTTCCAGTGAATATTCAGGCCTGATTTCCTTTAGGATGGACTGGTTGCCTCTCCTTGCAGTCCAAGGGATTCTCAAAAGTCTTCTCTAACATCACAGTTCAAAAGCATAAATTCTTCAGCACTCAGCTTTTTTTATAGTCCAACTCTCATATGCATACATGACTACTGTTTTCTCCCAAGGAGGAAGCATCTTTTAATTTCATGGCTGCAGTCACCATCTGCGGTGAAAATGGAGCCCCCCAAAATAAAGTCTCTCACTGTTTCCATTGTTTCCCCATCTACTTGCTATTAAGTGATGGGACCCGATGCCATGATCTTAGTTTTCTGAATGTTGAGTTGTAAGTCAACATTTTCAGTCTCCTCTTTCACTTTCATCCAGAGGCTCTTTAGTTCCTCTTCACTTTCTGCCATAAGGGTGGTGTCATCTGCGTATCTGAAGTTATTGATATTTCTCCCGGCAATCTTAATTCTAGCTTGTGCTTCATCTAGCCCAGCATTTCACATGATGTACTCTGCATATACGGAGAAGGCAATGGCAACCCACTCCAGTACTCTTGCCTGGAAAATCCTATGGACAGAGGAGCCTGGTAGGCTGCAGTCCATAGGGTTACCAGGAGTCAGACACAACTAAGCGACTTCACTTTCACTTTTGACTTTCATGCATTGGAGAAGGAAATGGCAACCCACTCCAGTGTTTTTGCCTGGAGAATCCCAGGGACGGGGGAGCCTGGTGGGCTGCTGTCTATGGGGTCGCACAGAGTCAGACCAACTGAAGTGACTTAGCAGCAGCAGCAGCAGCACTCTGCATATAAGTTAAATAAGCAGGGTGACAATACACAGCCTTGACCCAGAAGCAAAACAATGAACTCCACAGAACCTCAGAAATACTCAGAAATTACGGGCATCCTACACCTCAAAGCATTGGTTCCGTTCAGTTCAGTCACTTAGTTGCGTCCGACTCTTTTCGACCCCATGGACCACAGCACGCCAGGCCACCCTCTCTATCACCAACTCCCGGAGCTTTCTCAAACTCAAGTTTATCATGTCAGTGATGCCATCCAACCATCTCATCCTCTGTCATCCCTGTCTCCTCCCGCCTTCAATCTTTCCCAGCATTGGGGTCTTTTCAAATGAGTCAGTTCTTTGCATCAAGTGGCTTAGCTTCAGCATCAGTCCTTCCAATGAATATTCAGAACTGATTTCTTTTAGGATGGACTGGTTGGATCTCCTTGCCATCCAAGGGACGCTCAAGAGTCTCCTCCAATACCACAGTTCAAAACCATCAATTCTTGGGCGATCAGCTTTCTTTATGGTCCAACTCTCACATCCATAGCTTTGACTAGGTGGACCTTTGTCAGCAAAGTAATATTTCTGCTTTTTAATATAATGTCTAGGTTTTTCATAGCTTTTATTCCAAGGAGGAAGCGTCTTTTAATTTCATGACTGCAGTCCATCTGCAGTGATTTTGGAGCCCCTCAAAATAAAGTCTGTTACTCTTTCCATTGTTTCCCCACCTATTTGCCATGAAGTGATGGGACCGGATGCCATGATCTTCATTTTTAGAATGTTGAGTTTTAAGCCAGCTTTTTTCACTCTCCTCTTTCACTTTCATCAAGAGGCTCTTTAATTCCTCTTTGCCTTCCGCTATAAGACTGGTGTCCTCTGCATATCTGAGGTTATTGATATTTCTCCCAAAGTGGCTTCATGTTTACAAGTGTCCTATGCAAGTGGATCCTCTGGGTATTGTTTTTGGTGGGGCTCAGGGCAAGTGGAGAGGGCCAAGTTGTAGCAGGGGAAAGCCAGGTGTGGAGACTGCCCAGCACGGCGTTTGCTGCCTCTCTGACGGACCTGTGGGGCTCTTGCCATGTCTGCAGCAGGCTGTCAGCACCCTAGACTGTGTTCTTAAGAGGAGGTGGGAAAGGAGAATTCAGAGCCTCCCAGCACAGCCAAGGGTGTGGGTCCAGGGGAGTCACTCGGGTGGAGCACCCCCAGTGGACGGGTACACTTTGTATCAAAAGCTCCTGTGTCTGAGGTTGGAATCAGGAGGGCTCTGCCCTTCATCAGGACAGGCCAGGGAGGACACTTGTGGGTACTACGGGGACAGTTAATCTTCTCCTGACTAACCCACTTACTCCTTTCCTGTTGCTTAGAGTTTTCCTGACTTGAGAGGGCAGTGATACCAACATTGTGCCCGCAAATTCTGACCCCAGCCTGGCTCCCCAAAGCACCTGGATGCTGAATCCAAGATAGCAGACTGTCACGTCCTTTTCCACCCTCGCGTGTCTGTGTGGGTGTGGACGTGGGCGTGTGTGTGCTCGAGCAAGCGTGAGCACACTCTTCACGGCAGAGCCCAGCCAAAGAGCTCTGCAGGCATCCATAGCATCGGCAGCACCAGCTTTCTACCCGGCACGGATCCTTGCCGGCTCTGTCTTAGCTGATAGTACATTCAAAACCTAATTGTTATCTCAGCAGAGTAACTCCATTATTCATCCTGACACCATCCCCCGTTAGCTGTTTGTTGCAGTGATGTTATATTAATGAGGCCTGCAAATAAATGAACGGGAGATCAGAGGGCTGACTTGTTTCTCAGGAAAGCTGGCTGACTTATTTATTTATTTGTTGGGAACTTTGCAGCGAGTCACTCTCACCCTGGGCAGGTGGCTCTTGTCTTTTCCAGCAGAAACTCACTGTAGCCTTATAGATAAATACTTCCAAGTATCCAGCTTGCCACACAGTTTCACACAAGCATTTGCAACTGAGAGAATCCAGGAAAAAGATCTGCTTTAAAATGTTAGGGCAAACGGAGAGCGGGAGGAATCAAGAGCAATGGATCATCTCAAACTTCTAGCGCATCAAGAATTATTTATGCCTGGTTTCGGAGGGCAGTGCTGGCAGTTTTCAATTGGTTTTCTTTCCCGGTTACATGTACCTAAGATAATGTGGAACAGAATGGATATTCCCTAACGGTGGTTTAGCGAGGCGTGGGGAGTTACTGAAGTTGACAACTTTATACGGAAAAGCTACAAAGTGATTAATGGAGAGACCACTGCAAAACCAGTTCTCCTAGGATCTGGCATCAGTGTGACCTTACTGGACAGTGTGGCAGGGGACTTCAGAGGTACACAGGAGTGTCTCCTGGTACCCAAATGGTGTAGGCTCCTGATCACTCACTGAGACGCCAACACGGGGGATTTGTCCCTTGCATCCTAAGCCTGCTTTGCCTTTATTTCACCCCGATCTCCATTCTCACCTGCAGATATGAACTGCCTGGGCCCCAGCCTTTGGGCTTTCTGATCAACTGAGATGCTTGTGAGAGCAACTTTCACTGTGACCATCATCCCATTCATAGACACCGACCAGAAGCCAACCGAACAGTCCGACAGCTTTAAGGACCACAGGTAATTGAAGTAACACCTCCCCTGGATGTACAAGAAGTGATCGCCTTACACTGAAAAGTGCCCCCAATGTTCTACCGTTCTTCTCCCCACTGATAGAAGTAAGTGTGAACTTAATTCTCTTTAGGAAGACAGGGGACGGTTATTTTAAGGCTTAAAAGAGTAGCCAATGTCCCCAGTTTGTCCGTATCTCCTGACACTGACCAAGGGGACTCGGATCCTGGGCTCAGATGTTTTGGGGGTGGGGTGAAGTGGGAAAGTGCACAGCCAGGGAATACTTCTCTATCCCTCTGGCCAAGAGAAGGAGCATCAAAAGGTGGGGCAAGTTTGCATTCTGGAGTCAAGAAGCACCAGTGAATTTGTCTTGCCACTAACCAGATGTGTGACTTTGGGCAAATTATTTACTCCCCTAAGCACTGTTTCCCTGGCTCTTAAATGGAGATAATTACAGTCATCTTGCAGGATTGTAATAGGAAGGAGCAGGTACGCAGAATCTATGGGTTCTGGCACATAGTAGTGTCTGGTTAAAGAAAAGCTATTATTAGTAAGACTCCCGGAACTACGAGTGTGACTCATCTGTTCAGGTCCTTGGCCTGACTGGTGTTCTTGTTAGGTGTGGAGCTCTAGGTCCTTGCTGCAGTCCTCTTTCCTAATAGCAGGCAGCTGCAAAGGGTTACAAATTACAAATCTCTGTCTGAAGCCCTTTGGGAGAAGTAGAGCAGCCTGCAGGGCAAGCAGGTCCCGGCCTCTTCCAGGTGGCCAGTGTTCAGGGACAGGCTGGCTGTATCGCCCGGCCACCCAACTCAGGACTAATTTATTCACGTAATAACTTCTAACCTAATCATGCCTGAATCAATTCCTTAGAACCACAGCACCTCCTCTTTTTGCTTAGAATATTCTGTTGTGGGAATTTGTGTTGAATTTTATCCCCCACAAATTCACATGTTGAATCCCTAACTCCCATCACCTCAGAATAAGACCTTATTTGGAGATAGGGTCTTTACAGAGATAATCACATTAAAAATGAGGTCATCAGTGTGGGCCCTAATCAAATATGACTGGGATTCTTATTTTAAAAAATTGGAGACAGACATGCACACAGGTAGAACACCTTGGTGATATGAAGGCTGAGGTCAGGGAGCTGCTTCCACAAGCCAAAGAATGCCAAATACTGCCCCAAACCACCAGAAACCAAGAGAAAGGCTCGAACACATTCTCCTCACAGCCCTTACAGCATGAACCAACCCACTGAAAGCCGGATGTCAGACTTCGGCCTCCAGAACTGAGAAAGCCAATTTCTGTTTTTTAAGGTCCCCAGCGGAGTCTGATCCCTGCAGCCCTAGCAGACCAATGCACTTGCTTGGAGTGGAGACCTCTTTGACAGGTGCTCCAATACCTCTTGGCCCTTCCCAAAGTTTTCTCCCAAGAAGCTCTTCCATTGACCCGTTCTGCTGGGCGCTGCCCACTCACAGTCTCTCTGGGCTTCGCTTTCTCTCTAGGGGAGAGCTCCTAACATCCTCCACTGTGATGTCCTGGTGGGTCCCTGAGGCACACGCTGGGGAGGAACGGAAGCGTGCTTTCCAAACCTCCACGCGTCTGAACAGGTGACACGTGTGCAGACGCCCAGGATGACAGCTGGAGTGGGAACAGCCTGGAATGCCTCCCGCGGGGGACAGCGTCATTATCACACCAAGGGCTGGCTGAGAGGGAGCAGACGGTGAGTCCTGAGGGGGTCCTAACCTGAAGTCGAGGCAAACTGGGAAATTCAATCGGCTGGAAGATGTGTCCTACATGGAGCTGCCACAGGAGATGGGTCTCTAGGGGAGGGCTTGGTTGCCATGGAGACAGCTGGGTTAGGAGGGGTTAAGGAAGAGCACAGCTGTTCAGCCAACTAAGCTTCAGCTCACTCCTTTTCCTTTGAGGTCAGCTCACTGATTGCCCTGCCCCCGCAGGCAAGACAGCCCCATTCCAGTCCCTGCTGGTTTCCAGCAGTGGACATCCTGCTGCTCCCAGGAACCACCTTGGGCCATCTCCTCCCTCAGGAAGGATCTTTGTGGTCAATGGCTCCTGTTTACACGTGGGCACATCCTGAGGGGCTATACATTTTTGAAGATAAGGGAGGGTCAGAGAGGAGAGGGAGGTTTGTAAAAAAGAGCACAGAGCTTGTAGAATTCCGATTGTTAAAAAAAAAAAAAAAAGATCTAGGCCAACATCAAGGAATTAGCCAAGAAAGCCCAGGTAAAGGAAATGAGTTGACTCTTCTTGAAAGTTACTTTTAACAAATCACACGTTCTTGGGAACAGATGCCGCCGAAATGAGGTGGTGCTCTTCTCAGTTCGTGCTACAGAGGTTGGTTCTCTTGATTACTGGTGATGCTAACTTTGATCACTTGGTTAAGATACCTTAAGCCTTTAACCACCGTCCACCAGGCTTCTTCACTGTAAAGCGTGTACGAAAGTACTCTGCACCATTCTTGTTGTAATGAACACAGGTCGTGTGGGGAGAGAGCTTGAGGCTCTGTCAGCATCCCATTTCTCACTGTTCTTTGCTAATTTGCTAATTTTGCTAATTTTAGCCTTCATTGGACATTCCTGCCTGAAACAAAGATTACTGTGAACTTTGCTAAGTGGTGATATTTCTGTTTCCCTAAAGTCCTTCTATTTTTAGGACTTGGGATTCTAGAATAAAGAGGAGCTTCCTCTCTCTCACATTGTTTATTTATATCAATAAGGACCACACATTCTTATATTATTTTCTTGCATCAAGTACATTAGGATGATTATTTTCTTGCTCACATTGCTGCAGATTTGGCCACTGGGGCTAAATCAAGTCGGCTCATGAGCCCTTTTGACGTGAAACTACAGCTGTTTTAGTGTTGTCACTTGAATTTAATCACAAGAAAACCGTCAGACAAATCCTAATTGAAAGGCATCCTACAAAACAATGGTCACGAAAGACAAAGACTGGGGATGCGGGCGCTGGGCAGTCGTGATGACGAATGCCGCACGTGGTCTGGATTGGAGTCTGGGCCAGAAAAAGGGCGTCATCGGGACGACTGGGAAATGTGAAGAAGACATGTATATTGGACGGTGTTATTCCATCACTGTTAATTTCCTAATTCTGATCATTGTTCTGTGGTTATGTAAGATGCTAATTTTGGAGAATCTGGGTGAAGAGTATATGAAAGTTCTTTGTACTATTTTTGCACCTTTTTATCAGTCTGAAATTATCTCAAACATGCAAAGTTTAAAAAGTGAAAAATGGCTTTTGTAAGGAGAGGAGGCTTGGTTGGGGGTTGGGGGTGCAGACTGAACGCGGGTAGAAGGTTCCTGCTCTGGCTTCTCCCACCCACGTGTCCGGTCCGGAGTGCCTGCCGTCCCTGGAGTGGCTGGAGACACCGTGTGGGTTTGTCTCTCTCCCCTGATGCTCTTTCTTTGTCTACAGCCTCTACTTGAAAAACACCAACAGGAGAGACCCCACTGCTCAGGGCCTCCACTTCCTGCTGCTGCGTTCACTGGGAAAATCAATTACCGCCTAATTACCTCAGGGGGTTAATTAGCATCGCATAGCCTGGGTGTCCTGGGGAACAGAGCAGCCTGTCAGTCCCCGGTCAGTGAGCAGGGGCGTGGGGGCAGAGGTCTCTCTGGAGAAGCCCGCCTTCGGGCGGGGCTGGGGCGCAGTCAGGGTTGGCAAGGGTGAGAGGGCTGATGGAAACGGGTGCCTCCTGTCTGATCCGAGCGTCCCTGGACCGCAGGTGCGGAAGCAGAGAGACGAACCACAGCCGCAGCAGGAAGAATTATAGGATGGAGCAAATTCTCAGGGCAGCCGCTGCTGGAAATCACTAGAATCAGGGAGAAGGCACGGAGCCCTGAGCGGCTCAGGGAGCTAGTCTGGGGCAGAGGCCGGGGTGCCACCAGCAGTCCCAGTGAGCACTTTGCCGGTGAGATGAGGGCATAGGAGAGAGTCAGTAGGCACCGCCAGCGGGCATGGCCAAGAGAAGATTGGGATTGTAGAAGCCTGGTCTTTGAAGGGCAGAGTCCGCACCCTCATAGCACCTTCCTACAGGGATGAATGAGAACCTGGGTAGAGGGACACACGCTCCTCCAGCACTTCACTGTCCCTGGGATTCACAGCCCTGTGGATGCACAGCATCTGGTCTGTACACCCTAGGAAGGCTGGATGTGAGGGATGGGAAGCCCACTTCTTTTTTACTGTACCATCATACAAAAAAGGATTTTATTTTGGGAGATAGATTTCTAATTTACGGCAGGTTTTACTTCCAGAAATAAAACCCCCAAACAACACAATCTCATTCAATCTTAAAGGCTGGCACACTGAGCAAGGAATGTCCTTTTCAGTGTCGGGTTCCAGGGCTCTGCCTTTTGGTAAGCTTTCAGCCACCAAATCATCCACAGTAACATGTTCTAGTCTTTTTTCTTTAATTACCTCTAGCGCAAAAGCAAAAAGCAAATCACATCATTTAAAGTCATGATCTTTACAGTATGCCTTCTGCTGATCCTTCCAGCCAACATTCAATTAATTTAGGTCTCAGCAGCCCTTTGAGGCGTTCTCTTTCTCCAGTTTCTATCAACTTTTGCTTCATTGATGCTTTCTACTGAGCATCTTTGTTCATCTTGCTAACCACACTCTTTGGCTGCCCGGACCTAGACCCTCAGTCGAAGCCCGCTTCTTGTTTAATATTACTTGGGCAAATCATAGACACTTTAAAAATGTTCTTACAATTAAATATATCTGAGCTGAAATATAAGCTCTGCCATTGTGAACTTGGACAATTCCATCACTCAGAGCCACGTTTTCTTCCTCTGTAAAACGGAGGTGAGAATTTTGGCTTCTCATGGAGTTTATGAGGGCTAGATGAGACAGTGCCAAGCACACCAAACAAATATCTGCTCCTTCTTCAAATATCTCCTGGTAGGTTAACAATACTCATTTGATCTTGAGGCTTCTTTCTTCTTTTTTTTTTTTTAACTGATCTGAAGCTGCAAATTGGTCACAGGGACGTTCCATTAGTTTCCCATTACTCTGTGACACAGGTGAGAGCCAGACTTGGCTTAGAGCCAGACTTGGCTTGCTTTGGCCAGTAATGGGAAAATGAGGCAGGAAAAGGGACAGTGCAGCTGCTCAGGGAAGAAGCAGAAAAGGAGCAGCTGCTCCTGCTTTCTTCTTTTCTTTTTTAAAATTTTTCTGCCAAACTGCACGGCTTGTGTGATCTTTGTTCCCCGACCAGGGCTAGAACCCGGTCCATGGCAGCAAAAGGCCAAGTGTAACCCACTGGACCAGCAGAGAACTCCCTGCTCCTGCTTTCTTAGACTTGCAAATCACAGTGGTACCTGCCCTGGCTGATATTCCTAGTCATCTTGAGGAATGTGTAATTAGTTTCAAAGTGCAAGTGACAGTCGGTGAGTAGGGAACAGTAAAGAGTGATGAGCTCCTAAGGCAACCAGAGTTAAATGCAACTACTCCTCTCCCCAGCCATTCAAACCCCAAGCAGCTGCGTATTCATTCACATCATCTCTTCATCTTCCTTTGCAACTGACTATTCAGGAAACATCATTTTTTCCCTCCTCAGGATAATTAGTTACCTATTTCTTTCCATTAAAATGCACAAACAAATTTGGACAGAAAGGAAACCCGTGGAAACGGCGCGGTGGCTCATGCAGTGCCTGCCTTCGCTTTCTCCTTCCATTTTCAACTTTGCAACTCTGGGCTAATTGCAGCCCCTGACATCACATTTCTGCTGAGAAAAGCTGAGCCTGTTTTTTCTGAAATGTTCACCCACCATCCAGCCAATTTCTCATCCCCACCTGGCAAAGCTGGGCTGGCAGGCAGGCTGGGCTGGCTCTGCCTCCTTGGCGCACACATGCACACTGAGGCACACGCATGGCTGTGCACGTGCATGAGGACACACTCCCACACACTTGTCACTTATGGCTGCACACGGGCCATCGGGACACCCGTGAGAGGCGTTACCTGCTCTCGCATTAACCTCATTCTACATCAAGCATTCTTTCATAAAGGCTCAGTTCCCCGTGCCCTGGGGGAGGGTCAGCTCCCAGCCATTCCGTCCCACTCTGGGAACCTGGGGGGCTTACCTCGGTGATCTGAGGGTTGGAGCACTTGACGTTGTGGCTGGACCAGTCGAGCCAGGGGCTGGAGGAGCTGCTGCAGTGCTGCTGAAGGGTGCATCTGCGCTCGCCGCTGCACCAGCCACACTCAAACTTCCGGTCGGCCTTGAGGCAGAGGCCGCAGCTCTCCCGCTGGGCTGCACACTTGTAGAGGTGGACTGCAGAGGGAAGGACAGGGCGGTCAAAGAGGGAGCTGCAGAGGACTCCTCACTGCTTACCCCCTTCTTGCAAGCGTGATATAAACCGCCCGTCCACGGATAACACCAATGATTGTCATTATCCTTGCAAAGAATAATTGACAGGGAATTAATAATAAATTGACGCTCTTAGCAGTTGTTTAAAGGCACGACAGAAAATATTATTATTTAAGAATTCTGGCTCTAGATTAAGTTGGATCAGGGCTTTTCTTGTGGCTTCAGCACTTCCTAGCGATGTGACAAAGAATTTAAATTCTTTGAGTATCTAGTCTGTAACACTCGGGGATCAGTTAGTTCAGTCAGTTCAGTTCTGATCAGTTCAGTTCAGTCGCTCAGTCGTGTCTGACTCTTTGAGACCCCATGGACTGCAGCACACCAGGCCTCCCTATCCATCACCAGCTCCCGGAGTTTACTCAAACTCACGTCTGTTGAGTTGATGATGCCATCCAACCACCTCAGCCTCAGTCATCCCCTTCTCCTCCTGCCTTCAATCTTTCCCAGCATCATCATTTTCAAATGAGTCAGTTCCTTGCATCAGGTGGCCAAAGTATTGGAGTTTCAGCTTCAGCATCAGCCCTTCCAATGAATATTCAGGACTGATTTCCTTTAGGATGGACTGGTTGGATCTCCTTGCAGTCCAAGGAACTCTCAAGAGTCTTCTCCAACACCACAGTTCAAAAGCATCAATTCTTCGGCACTCAGCTTTCTTTATAGTCCAACTCTCACATCCATATATGACTACTGGAAAAACCACAGCCTTGACTACACAGATCTTTGTTGGCAAAGTAATGTCTCTGCTTTTTAATATGCTGTCTAGGTTGGTCATAACTTTTCTTCCAAGGAGCAGACATCTTTTAATTTCAAGGCTGCAGTCACCATCTGCAGTGATTTTGGAGCCCCCCAAAATAAAGTCTGTCACAGTTTCCACTGTTTCCCCATCTATTTGCCAAGAAGTGATGGGACCAGATGCCACGATCTTAGTTTTCTGAATGTTGAGTTTTAAGCCAACTTTTTCACTCTCCTCTTTCAATTTCATCCAGAGGCTCTTTAGTTCTTCTTTGCTTTCTGCCGTAAGTGTGGTGTCATCTGAATATCTGAGGTTATGGATATTTCTCCTGGGAATCTTGATTCCAGCTTGTGCTTCATCCAGCCCAGCATTTCCCATGATGTACTCTGCATATAAGTTAAATAAGCATGGTGACAATATACAGCCTTGACGTACTCCTTTCCTGATTTTGAACCAGTCTGTTGTTCCATGTCAAGTTCTAAGTGTTGCTTCTTGACCTGGATACAGATTTCTCAGAAGGCAGGTGAGGTGGTCTGGAATTCTCTTCTCTTTAAGGATTTTCTACAGTTTGTTGTGATCCACACAATAATCACTGTTTTTCGTGAGGTTTGAATGAGATGTGGTATTCAGTGATTGACACGGTGTCCGCAACAGAGCCTAGCTCTATACATACTTACTATCTTTTCTTTCAACTCAAGCTACATTCTTGGATGTGGTATTCAGTGACTGACACCGTGTCTGCAGCATAGCCTAGTTCTGTACATACTTACTATCTTTTCTTTCAACTCAAGCTACATTCTTGGATGTGGTATTCAGTGACTGACATGGTGTCCGCAGCATAGCCTAGTTCTATACTTACTATCTTTTCTTTCAACTCAGGCTACATTCTTGCGCTGCTGCCTCTATTTCTGACACATATGGGCCTCGTTGAAAGAGGTCAGGACTGATTCCCCATTTCAGGCAAAAATGAAGCTCAAAGAGAGAGGTAGGGACTCTCAGAGTTTAAAGGTTAGAGCCCCAAGCTGGAACACACTCGCTGTGCTGCTAGAACGCAGGTCCCGAGAGGAGACAGGTACGCAGGGGGACCTGGTGGGTCTGAGAGATGCTGGCTGGGCTTTCAAGAGAGGCCACGTGCCCGGCGGCATGGAGACAGAGCTAGCTCATAAGGAAAGAGGGTCGGCACAGTCTTGTGGATGGAGAGAACATCCCGAAAGAGGACAAACCAGCTACTTTTGGGGTCTGCAGATGCTCTTGGTTTTGTCTCTTCCGCACTTAGAAGCCCTGGATGGGCCAGTGGCAGAACAGTTTTGTGAGCCCGAGGCTTGGTTGTTGTCTGCTGCTGTTTTGAATTCAGAGTCCCAGGAGGAATTCTGCAGAAGGGGGATACTGGGAAAGCCCTTTCTCAGTTCTTCTGGTCAAGCACACATGAGCTCGCAGGCCCCTGGGCAGCGTGCGTCTGGAGGCCAGGGACAGGTCCCAGGGGAGGCGCATTTTTTTATTCTTCCATGGGTTTATTCTTCCCTTTTATTCTCATCCTGTTCCTCTGCTCTGCCAAGCATTCCTCAATCCCAGCTACAGAGACTACATTGAAACATCCTGATCCTATGGTTTCTTATGGTACAGGGCAGGAAATGGGAATCTTAAAATGAACAGGTCGACACTGCATTTATTAACATGCATGAATGGTCCCCATCTAATTCCTCATTTGATCCTCACGATGGCCCCCCGCTGCCCAGATAGAGAACTTGGGACACACAGAGGACCGGTAATTAGTGTGAGTTCATCTAGCTACCAGTGAAAGAGGCAGGATTCGAACCCCAGTTCGTTGGATTATGGAATCCTAGTCCTTTGCACCAACACAATGCATTAGCCTCCAGGGACAGCGAGGCTCTGGGTGGGAGGTGAGTGTGAAGACACCATGGCCTATGCATTCAAGGAGCTGCTTAAAAGTTGTTGGGTGCCACAAGGGAGGATTCTGATACAAGAGCTTGGATGTGGCCATTTTTTTTCTCTAAAACTCCAGGTGCAAAGGCAACCTCCGGGAACTAAGCCCAGATTCTCAGCAGGCGGAATGTCTATCTCCTAGCACTGGGAAAGTCTGGCCTGGGTATGAGGAGAAATAGAAGAAGAATCTCCCAGCCTGGGCTCTGATTTCGATGGCAGCATCCAGCACAGGGATGGCAGCGCCTGGAGGAGATGCTGAAGCACTCACAGGTCCTCCTGGGGCCTTGGTCCCTCTCTCTGTGCCCCTGGGGTGACCTCAGCCTGAAGGACAGGCTTGTGAAAACCCTAGCTAATTGAAACGTGACATGTGGCTCATGGCCCTGGGTCAGAGAACAGGGTTCTGGGGGAGGAAGTTTCACATCTCACAGTGGCCTGAGCCATGGGAGGAAGGACAGTGCCTTGGTTAAGCACGTGAGCTCCAAAATGAGACTGTCTGGGTTCAAATCCTGTCTCTTATTATTTGACTCTTGGTCCATTTCTTTCTTTTTTCAACTTCATTGAGGTGTAACTGACAAAAAAATTGTATAATATTTAAAGTGATAATTTGATATACTACAGAGTGAAAAGATTTCTCCCATCTTGTTAATTAATAGATGTTAAGAACACACAAATGTTAAGAACATTTAAGTTCTGCTCTCTTAGCAAACTCCAGTTCCATAACACAGTGATATCAACCATAGTCACCATGCTATAATTAGATTCTTATTCATCTTAGGGCTGGAAGTTTGTACCCTTTTACAAACTTCTCCCTATTTCTCCAACCTTCAACCTCTTTTCTATTCTGTTTCTGATGAGTTGGGACTTTCCCCTCCCAGATTCCACATATAAGTTATCCTACACAGTCTTTGTCTTAAAAACATGGAACACTTGGTGAGCTGGCGTCACTTTGTGCAGGGGTCAGGCTGGTCTCAGCCTTGTTCCAATTTTAGTGTCCGTGTTGCCAAAGCCAGCAGTCTTGGTCTCCCTCTTAGCTTCTTTGGGTCTTGGTTCCCTTATTTATAAAATGAAGATAATGCTAGGGCATCCTTCTCAGTGTTACAATGATTAGGACAAAAAAAAAAAATCCTAAATAAATCACTCAGTGAGTGCCTAGCCAGGGTGCTCATCAAACTGGAGTCACTTCAGTCACTCTGGAGCGCTGGGAGGAATGCTGTACGGAGGGCAACTGACCTGGCACCCAGGAGGACCTCCACGTGGGTCTGCAGGACCAGAATGAGGCCATCTCATGGAACGCCCTCTCCCGCATCAGCCCAGCTCCTTCCTGAGGTTTCTCGCAACAGCCGTGCCCTGGAGTCAGCCAGCTGGGCCCTCCCACCCACCTCAGGACCAGGGGAGCAGATTGACAAGCCTTCTTTGTACAGCGGCTGAGGCCAAAGACAGGAGAACCAGGACCTCATTGGGAATAATATCTCCATTTCCAGGGAAACCGGCAGGACGTTCCTGCCTGCTGTTCTCCTGGTCAGGTTCCACAGACACTTCAAAGTCTTCGGGAGCCAGAGGAACAGGCGATGAGCCGGCAGCCGCCCGGCGGATGCTCTGGTTGTAATAAAACACGGTTCCCAACAGGACTCCTTTGATGACGCCAAATGTTGCTTTGGGGGCCTCTGAAGAGTTCCGCGGACAGGGGGAGTATATTATTCATGGCACTGTGGCCGGCCGGCTCTGATCCCTCCAGCCCCGGTCTTTCCTGGGGGTCGCGGAAAGACCAAAACTTGACCCGGAAGTAGCCGCCTACCTTTCAGGTCCTGAGGGTTGTCAATGATGAAATTGCCATTCCACACCACGGCAAAGTCCACGGCCAGGTTGCTGATGTCCATGCCGTCGTACTGGTACTGCGGGGAGAGGGGCGGGGCACACGTTCACGAGGAATTCTATCCCGGGGGTCAGGGTGCTGCTGGCATCCCAGGGGGCCAGGAAGCAAACCAGGGGCTCGGGTTCCCTCTGGGATGAGAGAGGAGCAGATGGAGAGACAGGAGCCCCAGGCGCGCTCACATCATCCCTACAGTGCCTCCCTCCGACTCCCAGTCACTGGCGCCAACAGGATCCCGCTCAGACCCCTTTGCTGGCATTTAAAACCTCCTATAATCCAGTCCAGGCTTAGTTCTCCAACCTTCGCTTCCACTGCTTTCCTCCAGAAACCTCTGGAGCCCCTGTTTCCGAGGAAACTCTCCTAAGCCCCTCGCTGCACCCGTTCGGTTCACACCTCACAAGGAAAGCCTCTCCTCTCCCGACAGCCTCCAGCCTCCAGCACCTTGCCTCTTCTAGCCTGGCTCAGACGCACCTTCCCCTCTTCTCTGCCCTCCCTCCCAGCCCACTCCGTGCTCCCCGTCCCCTGGTGTTTGGTCTTGAACCCGGCACTTCCTGGGATCTGCACTGGATTTCCCCCCACGGAAATCTCTTTAGGAAGCCCACTCACCGCTCTGGACACCCCGCAAAGCCCTGACACAGCACGTGCATAACGGACGGCAGTGCCTCAGTGGTTGACTGGCCAGGCCCTGCAGGGGCCCTTTCTTTCCACGTGTGAGCTTTACTTCCATCAACAGTCCACTAGGGACAGTGCCCAGAGCTTTGCGGGCACACCTCTGAGCAGCCCAACCCCTGAAGGCTACCAAGCCGCAGTCGGGAGTGGACTTCCTCCCATGTTGATCCTGCCTGGGACCCTCAAGCCCTCAGACACATCAGACCCGCCCCTCTGGTGGCCCAGCTCCTGAGCCTCAGCGGAGACCGCCCCTGGGACTCCCTGCCGCGGGGGCTGCCCAGCCTGGCCACGCAGCTCCCGGGGCCCGTCACCGTCAGCCCGCCCCACTCCCCGGCCCCAGCTTCCCACCGCCTTCCTCCCTTTGTCGTGCTCCATGACTTTCTCATCTCCTACCTTCCCCGGGTGCTGGGCGGTCTTCCACCAATTACAAATTCTATCAAGCGCCCGTGACCCGGGAACCCAACAGCTCCCTGATAAGAGGCCCAAGATTTCTCTTTATCGCTCGCAGGCGAATTACCTTCCCTCAGCACCTCTGTCACATTCCTCCCCCCTCCATCTCCCAGCTGACCCCCCACGGGCAGAGACAGGGAGCTGGCAGATGAAAAGATCTTCGCTGGGCTAGCGGGATAATGAAACACCTCGTGGGGCTCTGTGGCGTTCAGGATCGGTTTAACCCTTGCTGCTCTTGAGGTTCACTGCGTCCTCCTCCTCCTCCCCCCTCCTTCCTACCTCCCCTGGTCCCTTCCGCAGCTTTCCTCCCGCGTGGTACCCTCCCTGCATCCACTTCCCGAACTGGGGCAGGCTCTGGGGTCACGTTGACTGGCACTGAAAAAGTTTCACCAAAGGCTAAGAGGTACTTTTTCAACTCGGAGAGGGCGCAAATCTCTCAACTTAAGCCACGAGGGTCCTTGCAGCCCTCCACTCCCGCCAACACCTGCCCTGCTCTGCTGAGGAACCCTGGGTGTCTGTATACTCTCCTCTGTCTCTGTGGACAGGGGTTGCTTGTGGACGTGGAAGGTTCTAGAAGCTGGGGGGAGGCCAGGCTGAGGCCCTGGCCCAGGTGTGAGAGAAAGGCCGGCTCTGGCTGGCCTGGGCCCCGGTCCTCTTACCGAACTGTTCTGGCACTGGACGCTGGAGCTGTTGAAGCGCAGGGCGGGGACCCGATGGACGGCCCCCTGGATGTTGAGGACGCATTCATAGCCCCGCTGGCCAGACTGAGGCTGGGGCAGGTTTCGGGCCTTGAGGGTGATTGGCTTCACTTCCCCGACGGGTATCAGGATCTCCTCAGTGGGGACCAGCTGGGGGCAGTCCTGGGGAGCAAGCAGAAGGCCTCTGTCTGGTCTGTCCTGGCTCATACCTCCCTACTCCCCAAGCCCGGGTGGAGGGACAGGCCCTTGATGCCGCGCCAGACCCCTCTGCATCCAGGCGGGGTGCCCCCGAGGACGCTCCTCATTGTGGAGTCGCCAGGGAATGTGAGACCTATCTCTTAGCTCCAGGGCTTTGAGATTGTCATCCCCAGCCCACGAGTCATCCTGAATCTGACGTGCATGTTACCATCGAGGAATTAAATTTTCAAGCCTCGATATAGCAGGTTGCAGAATTTTTATCTCCTGAGACACAGGCTAAATGAGGCTCTACACGTGCCTGTCCCCAGCCTGGACGCCTGCACCGCTGGCTGCCTCTTCCCACCGGCTCCAGCTCCCCTCTCGCTTGCACCGTCCGTGCCCGAGGCCATCTGTTATCGGCAGCCTCAGCTCCCAGCTCCAACTGAGCGGTCTTTTCAGGAGGTGGATCAAGCCCCCACTGTACCCTATCCGCCCCCCAACCCTGCCTCAATTATCAGTGCTCTAAATGCTTACTCTGGCTTTTTATCTCAGTTCATTACCAGGCCCGGTGTGAAGACCATGTTGCTTTGGAAAACAAAACAGAAAAAAAAAGAAAGTCTTGGTGGGCCCGCGCTGCGGGAAGGACCATGAGAGAGCCAGGATGCGAGGGGGAGAGTGATGTCCCCCAGCTCTTCTTCCAGAGGCTGTTTCTCTGCCAGAGGTCAGACGGCCACCTCCCCACAGCTCCAGCCCCCTGCCCACTTTCTCCCTCTCTGGGAGGACATTGCCCAGTGGCCTGGGGCAGTGAGGACACGCAGCCTCCTTCACGTGCAGCCGTGTCCTGTCTCCAAGGATCAGCTGGGGCAAGTCTTGAAGGAGGGGCCTATTTCCTTGTGCCCTTGTGGTCCATGGTGGTGGTGGTTCTTTAGGGATGGCGTAGGGTTGCTCTCCTGCAGAAGGTGCTACTGGCATTTAGTGTGGGGGTGGGGGTCAGGGGGCAGGATGGTGAACTTCCTCAAGGTGTAGGACAGTTCGGTTCAGTCACTCAGTCGTGTCCGACTCTTTGCGACCCCATGGACCGCAACACGCCAGGCCTCCCTGACCATCACCAACTCCCGGAGCTTACTCAAACCCATGTCCATCGAGTCTGTGATGCCATCCAACCATCTCCGCCTCTGTTGTCCCCTTCTCCTCCCGCCTTCAATCTTTCCCAGCGTCAGGGTCTTTTCCAATGAGTCGGTTCTTTGCATCAGGTGGCCAAAGTATTGGAGTTTCAGCTTCAGCATGAGTCCTTCCAGTGAATATTCAGGACTGATCTCCTTTAGGATGGACTGGCTGCATCTCCTTGCAGTCCAAGGGACTCTCAAGAATCTTCTCCAACACCACATTTTAAAAGCATCAAGGTGTAGGACAGTCTAGAACAATAAATGGTCCTTCTGCAAGGCCCAAGGCATCCCAGGAAAGAAGCCGTTGGTATGGCAGGAATGTTGAACGATGGACGGCCTGGGGCGGTGGGGTGGGGGTGGGGGTGGGGTAGGGGGTGGGGGACGGGGGCTTCTGGCGCACTGTGGGCTTCAGCAGTGGGCCTCAGAAGGAAGTCCTTCACCATCTGGCCCCTGTGTCCCTCTTACTCTGAGATTCCTGTGCATCGAGGTCCAGCCATACCACAGAGGAATTTAAGATTAGACCTGAGGAGTCATCGCCCTCACTCATCAACCTCTGGTCCTTTGAAGATGCTTTTCTCTGTACTGGAAACACTCCCCCCCCACCCCTAATCTTCCTACTGGCCCTTGACTCAGCCCTCTTTAGTTGCTGCTGCTGCTGCTAAGTTGCTTCAGTCGTGTCCAACTCTGTGCGACCCCATAGACAGCAGCCCACCAGGCTCCCCCGTCCCTGGGATTCTCCAGGCAAGAACACTGGAGTGGGTTGCCATTTCCTCCTCCAATGCATGAAAGTGAAAAGTGAAAGTGAAGTCGCTCAGTCGTGTCCGACTCGTAGCGACCCCATGGACTGCAGCCTACCAGGCTCCTCCATCCATGGGATTTTCCAGGAAAGAGCACCAGAGCCTTCAAACTCAGCTCTGCAGCTCCTTCTTTGTAAAGCAGCCCCTGACCCCGTCCCTACTGGCAGGTCACAGATACTCCCCAGCCCTCCCCTGGGCCGTCTGCCAGCAGCACTGAGCCCTCACAATTGCAGTTTCCTGTTGACTTGTCCTCCTCATTGGCTTGTGAGCCTTGACGATCAGGCTGCATCTTACTCACCTCCGTATCCCCAGGCTTTATCCCCATTCCTGACGTGTAGTGGACAACTGCTAATGGCTTGTGGGAAGGTAAGTGGAAATCAAGGAAGTAAAGCAACAGACACAAAACTATCTCAAACTTTCCTTTCGGCTCCAACTTCCCAGATTCTTCAGAGATGAGGGTAAATCCTTGTCTTCCGGACATCTAGAGACTTGGGCGGGAGTTTGATTCCCAAAGCTGGGATTGATTTGCAATGGTCACTGTTTCTGGAGTCACAGGATTGCTAAATTGGTATGTCCGTATCTATTGGAGGAATCCTGAGGATTTACGGAAAGCTGGGTCCAGAAGAAGTTTCCACAGAAACCTGTCTAGGAGGGTCTGGCTGAAGCTCTGGGGTCATGGAGCCGGCCCTCGGTGACTGCCTGTGAGGGCACGGGGCAAGCGCGGTTTCCACAGGAGACAGGATCACGAGACAGCCCCAGAACAGGGGGGGCCCTGTTTAGAAGCCAGTCACTCAAGCTGCCAGCTCATAAACTTGCTCTTTGCTGTACTTTTACTTTTATTCCCCGAGGGCACTCTTGACAGAGTCTTTCATATATTTATAGCCAAGAAAAAAAAAAAAGTGAACACCACTTTAGGAAAACCCAGGCATCCCATAGAGAAGGAGATACTATTTCCTGTTAGTGGCTAAAAATCCTCATTGAGTCTAATAAATCAGAATTTTAATTTAGACTGGAAATAAGGCTGAGGTACAGCAAGGGGTGTGTGTGCGTGTGTGTGTGTGTGTGTACCTGTAAGAGAGAGGGAGAGAACAGATTTTCAGAATCAGAACTAGTTGATATATTGTAAAGGATGACCCGTTGTTTTTCACCTCAAATGAGCTCAGAGAACAAATTCAAATTTCACGAGCAGAGTCTTTAAGACATACTTTTGGGAGTATGATGTCTTAGGTTAGTGAACAAGATTGTAGAATCCTATTAACCATGACAAAAATACACGTATGCGTGTGTACATGCACAAATACACACCTATATACCCACACACACCCTCATCTTTCGGGCTGGGTTGTCTGATTCAGCCTGACAGTTGAAGAATCATAAGTAGACTTTATGAGTACTTTTATGCATTTTTTAAAGAGATTCTAAAATTTTATTTAAAAAAAATTCCTGTGGTCTGCTGTTTCAGACTCTCTGGGACTAAGCTGAAGGGTGATGGTTAGGGGCTTCCAAATGCCTAAAGAGGGTTCTGAGATTGCCCCTGGGGAAAAGAATCTCAGGCTTTGCTTGTTTTTGGCTATTTCTCTCGGGCCAGACAGAATTGCATCCTTCCTTGCATTCTCTAGGGAAAGAAGTGGCTGGTGCCCAGGTGTCCTCTCTTCTCCTAGGTAACAGGGGATACACAGACTCCTTGGGTTAGGAGATGGTTCTGCTGACTGTCTGGAGGTGCAGTGGGTCTTGGGTGGGAAAGGCGGTGGTGAGGGTTGAGGTACAGGAGAGCTGGCAGCCCAGAACATCGCCAAGTTGCTGGAACTCAGTTCCTCTGGGGTTTGTGACAGGTGATGCTGTGCTGTGCTGTGCTGGCTTAGTCGCTTGGTCGTGTCTGCCTCTTTGTGACCCCATGGACTGTAGCCCGCCAGGCTCCTCTGCCCACGGGGATTCTCCAGGCAAGAATACAGGAGTGAGTTGCCATGCTCTCCTCCAGGGAGTCTTCCTGACCCAGGAATCGAACCGGGGTCTCCCGCATGGTGGGCAGATTCTTTACCGTTTGAGCCACCAGCGAAGCCCAAGCTGCAGTGGGTAGCCTATCGCTTCTCCAGGGGAATCTTTCTGACCCAGGAATTGAATCGGGGTCTCCTGCATTGCAGGTGGATTCTTTACCAGCTGAGCTACCAGGGAAGCCCGTGGAAGGTGATAGGTTTCATCAAATATAAAAGGCCATTTCCAACCTGTTTGCTCCTGGGAGTACATACACACACACAGACGCACGCACGCACACACACACACACACACACCCCGCACGCACACAGCATGCTGCGCCCTTCATGCACAGCGTGAGGACTGCTGTGAACGCTGCTCAAAGACATTGCTCCTGCAGACCCCCGATCTCCTGAGTGACCTCTGTAGGTCATTCTACTCCTCCCTCTGCCTCTAGGTCAATGGGCAGCAGGATCCCGCTCCGCTCCTTAGCAGCAAGCTGAGCTTCTATCGAGATGAGCAGATGTCCTGTTTGGGGACGTCCCGGGGGAGGGGTGGGCTGAGGAGGAGGAGACGTGAGGGGGAGGGCAGGACGCTGGCCCTGCAGCCCGATGGACGAGCCTTCGGGCGGCAGGGTTCACCCTGTTCTGTACTTCACCGGCTCTCAGCACGGAGGACCTTCCTTCAGCCCTCTGAAACGACTGCTCCCACGTGCAAATGACATTATCTTCACCCACTGGACTTCAAAGAGAGACAGCAGCCCACATCCGGGTAAGCTAATCGGATTTATGTGGTTCTATCTCTCCCCCGGGACAGGGTGTAAAGGAGATATTTATGTATCTACATCTCACTAGGCCTGGTTTAGCCATGGTGGGAGATGAGCTTTTCAGGCTGAAAGCCATATATACTCCGGCGCACACCTGCTCGCAAACACTGTCACCGCTTACCCTGGCCCAGGGGGTCCAGATTTCTGGGACCCCATCCGAGACCGGCTGTGCTCTGAGTGGGGGAAAGGTCTGGCTCGTGAACTTAAAAGTACTCAAGAGATGGCTCAATTGAAATTCAACTTCCTCATCTACAAAATGGGCTTCCAAGTGGCGCTAATGGTAAAGAGCCCGCCTGCCAATGTAGGAGACATAAGAGATGTGATTTCCATCCCTGGGTTGGGAAGATGCCCTGAAGGACCGCATGGCAACCCACTCCAGTATTCTTGCCTGGAGAACCCCATGGACAGAGGAGCCTGGTGGGCTATAGTCCCTAGGGTTGCAAAGAGTCAAACATGACTGAACAGACTTACCACTCAGGCATCTATAAAATGGGACCAGTTATACTTGACAACTCTAGGTTGCAGGCAATAAGGACATGAAGGTCTGTCGTCAGTGGTAATAAACTGGATTAACCATGTTAATATTATCACTGCATATTTCTCACGTGAACTCAGGATCAGAGGACTTCAACTTATTCAGCGCCAGCTTGGGTGTACTGAATCATGACTTCTGCATTTATGTGAGGATCATAGGAAAACTGTTTAAACTTATCAATTTATTCATCTAGGATAGAATTTACTTCATAGAAAAGTTACAACTGAGGTTAAAGATATATATGTATAATGTTGCGTATATAATAAACTCTCAAAAAATGCTAACTACTAATATGTTTATTTTTAATTGCATTCACTCTAGGACCTCCCTGGTGGCTCAGATGGTAGAGTCTGCCCTCAATGTGGGAGACACAGGTTCAATCTTTGAGTTGGGAAGATCCCCTGGAGAAGGAGATGGCAATCCACTCCAGTATTGCCTGGAAAATCTCATGGCTGGAGAAGCCTGGAGGGCTACAGTCCATGGAGTTGCAAAGAGTCGGACAGTCTATGGGGTTGTTAGTCCAACTGAACGACTAACGCTTTCTCTTTCACTTAGCAAAGCGGTTCTTGGTTTTCAGGACTAAGCCTGGGATCATCGGTCCATCAGCCCTTTGGAAAGAAGTAGGCAGATGTACCTCATGTACTGGCCACCTTTGCATCTGGACATGGTACTACTGACCTGTGTTCCATGGGCAGTTTCTCTGTCTGTGTGAATGGATTTGTGTGGGTCCCTCCACACTGGGGGGCTTCCCAGATGGCACCAGTGGTAAAGAACCCACCTGCCAATGCAGGAGATGGAAAAGATGCGGCTTGGATCCCTGGGTCAGGGAGATCTCCTGGAGGAGGGCATGGCAACCCACTCCCGTATCCTTGCCTGGAGAATCCCGTGGACAGAGGAGCCTGGCAGGCTATAGTTCATGGGGTCTCAAAGAGTCAGGCACGACTGAGCGACTGAGCACCACACATACGCTCTCCCCACCCCGAACCCTCATGACCAACAGCACAGAGCCTGGTTAAGATCAGGACGGCGAGTGTAGCTGAGACCATGAAAACAGACGTGCGAGCTGGGCCTGATTTTCTGGAGAAAGCATCCTGTACTGCGCCTTTTTGGATGCCTGAGTTCTCTGTAGCCTTAGGCAAAGGAAAAAAAAACTAAATTTTTAGCATCTTGGTTACTACATCTGTCAAATATGAATTATGTGAAACTGCAGGTCTGTTGTGAGAATCAATTGAGATGCCATATGTCAGTGGTTCTCAATCTTCGGCTTACTCTGGGATGGGGCCCAGGAATTTGAATTTCTAACAAGTTCCCGAGTGATGCTGGTGCGGCTGGTTCCCCTCCCCCACCCTCCTGTCACATGCGAGAGAAATGCAAATGCGTGATGTCTCAGCCTTGCTATACAAATCAATGGAGCTAATTAGTTATATATTGTTCCTAAGAAGTAGATAGATGTAAAATTTTGGTTTAAATTGCAGTGGGGCACGGGGGAGGGGGCTTACTGGAAGCATAAAAGATATTCTAGGAACCCCAAAGGGACAGCTAAGGGATCTCGAGTTCCCAGAAGAACCTGAGGATGCCAGGAAAGACTCCCGACTGAATAAAGGAACTTCGCTCAAGCTGAACACGCTCACCTCTGTGGTTCCCCCCTCGGGGCTTCCCCCTAAAACAAGCTTTGGACAGCTGGGAAGTGATGTGTGAGGGGCTGCGGCCCTGCCATCTCCTGGGGTCCTGCCTCCCACTTCCCGTCCTGAGCTAAGTCAGGAGCCTGGGGGACCCGGGGCCACCCCTCCGAGAGAGCCCATCCCCGGGGTGGGGCCTGGGGCCTGTCAGCAGGGTGAGGAGGAGGAGGCGATGAGACTAAGGCATTTCTCTCACCTCCAGGAGCAGACACTAAGGAGAGGAAATGAAAACTGAGCCGGGAAGCCTCTGGCTTTACCCCCAGGGCTCTTTCGGTATTAATTTAATCCTAACTTTGGATGGCAACCGCCTCTCCCAGGCCCAGCTCTCTGGAATACTTGAGTTACCCGTGGCCGAGAGGGAGCTGTGTTCCAGGGACTTCTAGAGCGCGTGAGGGAGGCGGCATGATTCCAGCTAGCCCTCTGGGCCTCAGGCCCCTGGCCCACACGGGCAGAGTTACTGTCTCGCTGGGTCTTCCACCCCCCGCACTCCTGTGGCTTGCAGGTCCTGTCTGGCTTGGCTCTGGGTTTCTCTGGGCCTGAAGGAGCCCAGCTGCCAGGAGAAAATGAAGTGGCTTCTCATCCGGACGTCCCCGTCATTCTCTCTCTCTCTCGGCATTCTGTGGTCCTTCTCGACTTATTTCATTAACCAAGTTAGGAGGTTAAGGGCTTCCCTTGTAGCTCAGTCCGTAAAGAATCTGCCTGCAATGCTGGAGACCCGTGTTAGATTCCTGGGTAGGGAAGATCCCCTGGAGGAGGAAATGGCAACCCACTCTAGTATCCTTGCCTGGAGAATCACATGGATAGAGGAGCCTGGCGGGCTGCAGTCTATGGGGTCGCAAAGAGTTGGGCACGACTGAGAGACTAACACTTACTAACTTAAGTTAGGAGGTTAGAAGTGGCTGGTATGAAGGTCAGTTTCTGAAGCCCTTCACTGCCCAGCCTTGGCCTCAGCGTCACCCTGCCCCTGGCGTCCGACCTCCCCTGGCCATTGTCCTGTGGACGCCCAGGCTGGGTCCTCCCTCTGTCCCACTGCACCCTCGGGTCGTGGGTCCTTTCCTACGGGTGAGAAGACAGGCCTGAAAAGCGGTCTCAGCCTCCTGCAGGATCCCGGGGCTGGGATTAATTTCCAAGGCCCACTAAGACCAGCGTGGCGCTCTCTGGGCAGCCACTTCAAAGCATCCTGACTGGCTTGGAGGAAAGGCCTTCCCTGAAAGGTTCTCGGGCCCGAGATAACTGGCTCCATCCCGCGGAGGCACCTGCGGTTGGGTCTGCCTTAAATACCGCCTGTGGGCACCATCTGTGTGTGTTTCTTTCAAGACAGGCAGATTTCATTTTTTTTCTAGCCTGAATATAACACATATTGTTTCAGAAGCTAAGAAGAATTCAAGGCCGTGTGTGTGTGTGTGTGTGTGTGTGTGATTGCGTTTGGGAAACCTTTCAAGGCTTACTTTCTTCTTAAATTAAAAGTTTAAAAAATTAGCTTTATTGAGGTATAACTGGGCTTCCCAGGTAGCTCAGTGGTGAAGAACCTGCCTGCCAATACAGGAGACATGAGTTTGATTCCTGGGTCAGGAAGATTTCTTGGGAAGGAAACGGCAACCCATTCCAGTGTTCTTTCCTGGGAAATCCCATGGACAGAGGAGCCTGGTGAGTTACAGTACATGGGGTTGCAAAACAGTCAGGCCTGACTTAGCGACTAAACAACCATTGACAAATACAATTGTGAGGTGCTTAACACTGATGAGCCTATCCGCAGGGCGGGGATAGAGACGCAGACACAGAGCGCGGACTTGTGGACACGTCAGGAGGAGGAGAGGCCGGGATGAACAGAGAGAGCAGTGCTGAAATACCCACACTGCCGCGCGTCAAACGGCCAGCTCGTGGGAAGTTGCTGTACAAAACAGGCAGCTCAGCCCGGTGCTCTGTGATACCTGGAGGGCTGGGCGGGTGGAGTGGAAGGAGGCTCAAGGGGAGGGGATATAGGGACACTTAACAGGTCAGGAAGCAGCACTTAGAACTGGACATGGAACAACAGACTGGTTCCAAATAGGAGAAGGAGTACGTCAAGGCTGTATATTGTCACCTGGCTTATTTAACTTATATGCAGAGCACATCATGAGAAACGCTGGGCTGGAGGAAGCACAAGCTGGAATCAAGATTGCCAGGAGAAATAGCAATAACCTCAGATATGCAGATAACACCACCATTATGGGAGAAAGTGAAGAGGAACTAAAGAGCCTCTTGATGAACGTGAAAGAGGAGAGTTAAAAAGTTGGCTTAACACTCAGCATTCAGAAAACTAAGATCATGGCATCTGGTCCCATCACTTCATGGCAAATAGATGAGAAAACAGTGGAAACAGTGACAGACTTTATTTTTTTGGGCTCCCAAATCATTGCAGATGGTGACTGCAGCCATGAAATTAAAAGACGCTTACTCCTTGGAAGAAAAGTTATGACCAACCTACACACCATGTTAAAAAACAAAGACATTACTTTACCAACAAAGGTCTGCCTAGTCAAAGCTATGGTTTTTCCAGTAGTCATGTATGGATGTGAGAGTTGGGCTATAAAGAAAGCTGAGTGCCAAAGAATTGATGCTTTTGAACTGTGGTGTTAGAGAAGACTCTTGAGAGTTCCTTGGACTGAAAGGAGATCCAACCAGTCCATCCTAAAGGAGATCAGTCCTTACTATTCATTAGAAGGACTGGTGCTGAAGCTGAAACTCCAATACTTTGGTCACCTGATGCAAAGAACTGACTTATTTGAAAAGACCCTGATGCTGGGATGGAAGGCGGGAGGAGAAGGGGATGACAGAGGATGAGATGATTGGATAGCATCACTGACTCAATGGCTCATGAGTTTGAGTAAACCCCAGGAATTGGTGATGGAGAGGGAGGCCTGGCGTGCTGCAGTCCATGGGGTCTCAAAGAGTTGGACACGACTGAGTGACTGAATTGAACTGAATGGCTGATTCATATTCTTCTACAGCAGAAACCAACACAACATTGTAAAGCAATTATCCTCTAATTAAAAAAAAATTAACTGTACAACATGATCATGTTGATCAAGGTGCTCTTTCTTGGAAGTAACTGTTACTTCTACCTTGATTAGGAGAGACAAGAAACTTCCTTGAAATCTTAGACAAGGAGCTCCAAGGAACACTTCCTATCAATGACGTTTGGTTACAGTGGTCATTGATTGCTCTATGCTTTCACGCATGCATGCTACAGACTTTCACTGAAAAAGGCCCTGAGGAAACTCCTGCCTTTAAGGAGGTTGTAGTCAAATGGCAACCCACTCCAGTATTCTTGTCTGGAAAATCCCATGGACAGAGGAGCCTGGCAGGCTACAGTCCATGGGGTCACAAAGAGTCAGACACAACTGAGCGACTTCACTTCTTCAGTCTAGTGTAAGAGGAGACAGATAAAGGTCACAGCAATATTTGTCCATGCTACGCAGTCACTTATTTACATTTATGGATTTCCTAAAAGGTAGAACGAGATGGGGATGTATATTCATGCACATGTGTGTTTGTGGGAATACGTAAGGTCTCTATAGTTGTTCAAACCCAACTACTGGTCACCCTGGGGCATGGAAAACATTAGATATGAGAAAATGACATTGACTCAGCAGGCTTCATTGTCCTAAGGCCTGCTGTGAGCTTGTAAGAAAGTGAACCTCAAGGAAACATCACTGGGTGGGATTATTTATTGGAAAGATAAGCAATTTATTATCTCCCTGTGTTGATAACAAAGGTGGAACCGGTCTTAGCGATGGCACATCGACTGTATCATAAAATGTGGCTTTTAGCAAGCCTGGGTTCTTTTCACCAGTGGACTGCCTCTCTCTTCTATAAGGCCACCTACTCAGTCCTACAAAAGAGTCAAAGAATCATTGAATTTTAGCCTAGGAAGAGAGGCTGGCATGAAAGAGTGGTTGAGAGTGAATGTGCTATTGAACTAGACTGTGTCTGCAGCCAAGCAGAGGGCTGAAAACTCAGAGAACAAATGCCATTCTCCACGCTCTTCTAGACCGTGGAGTCTGTTTGGTTGGATATGTTTCCTCTGAGCTTTCAGTCTCAGCCCTCAGCTCCCCTCGAACTTTTGAATGAATACAATTCCAGGAGTCTAGCAAACACAGTGCACTTCTCCTTCTCGGGAGTATTTGCTGCCATTTTTTTTTTTTTTTTGGCTTTATAATACCAGGGTTTTCTAACCTCTTTGGAAGAAGCCCAACGTGGACCGGGGCAAGGAGATGGCCAAGCTGTCGGACTGGCCATCTGAAAAGGGAGGTCTGCTCAGATCCACTGGGGATGCTGCTGTGCCAGGCTGAGCCCTGCTTACCTCTGAAATGTTGATCCGACCCTCCTGGAAGGAGCAGGTGGTGGGGTCATGAGTACAGAGGTTTCGGTATTTGCACCAATGGCAGCGGAAGGCGCTGTTGACACAGGACAGGCACCTGCAAAGACAGACAGTAAGAGGCAGAGAGAGGACAGCACACAGGGCAGGGGGCGGGGCCAGGGAGCCCACGCGCCGTGATGTAAGTCCGCTACCCGAGTCTCGCTCTCACAATTTCCCCAGCCCTGAAAACTGTGGCTTCTCCCTCTAAGATGCTCAGGGGACCAGGGGGCCAGAAAATTGAGGGAGAAATGTGTCCAGAGTGGGAATAATGTCTCCGAAAGCAATGGAGTGCTCGAGCTGGTCTGTTTCAGCTCATGACAGCCAATTATTCATATTTTCAGGAATGTTGCAAGCGGGTCATCGACATGATAGCAGCTTGAAACGAGCCACAGAGGGAGTATTTATGCCATAGCAATTGGAAAATGCTACCTACTAAATTTTTCCCCCTGATTTCTGATAGCTAAACATTTGCCAGCCTAGCACCACTTATAGGAGGGAACAGCCCAAGGAGAGCAGGGATAGGAACTGGGCTGACCTGGTTCCCGTTTTGCCTCTGGCCCTGCCATGAGGGCTGCCCCGAGTAAGTCACTTCACCTGCTGAACCAGAATTTCTTCATCCGTCTGTACGGAAACTTTTCTGTCCACTCCACGGGGTTGTTTTGTGCCAAACGAGATAACGTACAGGACGTGGTTTTAAAAAATACAATGCTAAATGTATTATTTTTAGGGGCTTAACTTACCTGTTACTTCAAGCTCTTAAACCATATTTGAGTGTTCACAGGTGGTTCATATCACCTGTGTTTTGGAGTTTGAGTGGAGTGAATGGTATCAACGGATAACTCTGTCGCCCCCTCCAAGTAGCCAGACATGGTAGCCACAGGCTGTGCGTGGCTCCTGCCCTTCTCGCCAGGTAGAGCGCCTCTTTGCCTCTGGTTTCCCCTGCATTCTGCGTATCATCTGGGTTCCCTGTGTGCGGTCAGACACCACCAGGGAAGTAGGTCTGGCCGGTGGAGTTGTTCCACTCGCTCCTTGCCAGATCCCCTAATCCAGTCTTGTCTCCACTGGGCCCACCTGGCAGGCACATGGCCAGGTCTGCAAACTGGCGCCACCTGCTGGGGCCCTAATGGCACTCGGGAGGATGCGGCTTGATCCAGGGCCCGCTGGTTCATAAGTCACGGCGGACCAGGCGCGTTATCCCATCCACACTTCTTCCCCGTGCCGGATATTTTCATCCCCTTCTAGATGTGCCCGTAGTTATTTCGTCCCTGAACTTGGGCCAGATGGATTGGGTCTTCCTCACATCTTACGATTCAGCAAGTAAATGACAAAAATGGATCAAGGATGATGAGACCAGGGTTCTTCGAGAACAGGCTTGTCCACTTGCTAATCTGGTGACCTCCAATGGAGCACCTGTCCCTCTGGGCCTTAGTTTACCGTAGTAACAGGAGAGGCTTGAACGCGATCCTGTGATTGGTAAGTGGACGGATAAGGCAGTGCGTGGCAATAAAAGGTCAAAGATACTTGCTTTTCTTTCTGCTAAAACTTGCTGCCCGTGACAGCATCTCCACTGCCACGGTAATCCACGGTTGAGCGTGGTGACATCACACCGGCGTGTCGTGGAGATGAGGACGTCCTCCAAGCCATGCGTTCCATCACCACTGTGCTGGAGCGTGAGAGGGAGGTTGGGGAGTTCCCACTCCAAGATGCTCACAGTTCCCAAAACAGGGTTAGCTGGGATTGGACGCAGGGCTTAGGGGGCGATTTTATCCGGTTCAGCTCCTGCCACATACCGCCTTGCCTTGGCTCCTCCCAGGCCACTTTCTATCACCTGTTCTGTCTTTCTCGGTACATCTATTGATTTGTCCCGAATGGATCCAAGCGACATCTCCTTCCATAGCTGCTCTGGAGACCCGAGAACTCCAGCAGATGATTCTCATCATGAAAATCCAGATCAGAAAAGGGGAGATGAACGAAGCTCATTTGTCTATTTTTATGGCTTAAAGGTTCCTTTAGGGCTTAGCTGCTAACAGACCCTTTCCCCACATGGATTGCTGGGCCCATCGTGGCCACAGCCTGGACCCTGAGACTTGACACCCCTGGAGTGCTCAGGTGGATCCTGTCCTGGGCAACAGGAGGATGGGTCCCAGAACATTCCCAGGCGCTTCTCCCTCCGGCCTGGAGCTCTTGGTTGACTTCTGCTCTGGCCTATGACCAAGGTCACATGGCCCTGACGTGGCCCTATTACAGAGACCCCCGTTTCTCTTGAGTTTCCAGATGACGTGGAAAGAGTCTCCGTTTCACTTCAAGAGAAGACCGGCAGAAAGTAAGTATGGGTCTCTCTCCTCCACTCCCGACCCCGATTTTGACTTATGAAGTGTGCCCGGCTTCCTGCATAGCTGTAAGAACTCACAGCCATGGCACTCAGCTGCTGGACGTGGCTGGTGAAGTCAGATGGGCAGCACCTAAGCCCCTCTGGGGACTGATGGTTGGGTCTGGTTTTCGCTTCCTCCTTGAAAAGTTGAAGGCTCAGTGTGGACCTCAGGAGAGTTGAAAGCCCCCTCGCTGTGTCCCAGCCCAGGTCCTTTATTTGGGCACTGGGTGAGGCCATTTCCCCAGCCTTGCCCCTCCTCTGAGGCTGTCATCTCTGAGTCCCTCTTCATGTGCCCATGGATAATGTGGCTACGTTCCGCTGGCTGCTAATCTCCACATTCAAAGCCACCACCCGCTGGCATAAAAGGGAGGACTTTCCTTCGGGCTCCTGGGCCATGACTTCTGTTTCTACTTCACACCCTTTTTAACTCTTAGCTTGAGAGTTGAGGGTAGGGTGTGGTGCAAGGGAGACTGAATGAGATCAGAGGCTGTGGACAGCGAATGCCATTCGGTTCGGTATAACTGAATAAACCGAATATAACTGAAATATTTAGGGGGCACTTTACGCTGTTCTAGACAAAGTGCCACGTCTGATCGGGAGATTGGGTGGTGACCGTAAGTTCTTGTCCTGTGGGAACTTAGGAAACCCCCACACACATCCAGACCTGGGGCAAGTTGGCTCCTGGCCTGGCCCTGCCATGACCCGCTGGCTCGCCAGTCTCCCCGACCTCATCTCTAAGGGAGGGCGCTGGCCCAGGTGCTCTTCCCGCTCTGACACTGAATGCCGGCTCCTGCCGCTAGGGGCGTGCTTACAGTTGGTGGGCGCTGCAGTTGTAGAACTTGAACTCAGTGCTGACGAATATCTTCCCCGTCTCCTTGGATCTCAGCTGCAGCTCTAGCCCAAACCAGTCTGAAAAAAAAGGGGGGGAGGGGCGGAAGGAGAAAGTTACAAGCTGGGAGCCCAGTGGAGAGGCTGGGGGCTAAATCATTCAGCCACTCCGGGGCTCCCATGGGGCAGTGATGGCAGACGGAGCCTTCCTGAGTCCTCTTCCAAGAGTCCCTTTCATCCTTCTGATGACCAGCCCATCACTGAGACCCAGACACCCTAGGCCCCCCTCTTAGGGAGGAGGTGACGGATCAGATCCTGTAGAGTCCCCTGCCTAGGTTGAATATGTTCAGTTACTGAAAGACTGTCAGAAATATCAGGTCATCAATATAAAAATAAAACTTAAAAAATATATATATATCAGGTCAAAACCCCTAAAAGCCCCCAGTTCTACGGAGAGAACCTACTAAAAACCACTGGCTGAAGCCTCCAACGTTCCTCGAAGGAAAGGGAAGTCTGGAAAAACTCTTATGCACACTGCGCAGGCTTAACCCAAAAGGGAGACAGGGACCTCCCTCTTCCTGAAATTTCCTTGGGGCATGACAGTTTGCCTTCAAACTTAAACGGATTTATAAGTCAAATTAGAGTCTGGCGTAAGAAGACCTAGTCTGGCAGCTGTCAGTCGGTCTGTGCTGGCACTTGCCACCCTGTCTCCTGGGTCCCCTACTCTGGGCCAGCCTGATCAAGCAGCCCCGAGCATTCGACACTCACTGCAGAGGCTTCTTACCCTGATCCAGAGGGATGACAGGCATGTCCTTGGGTCCCGGTGAGATGCAGATGACCTGGCTCCCAGATACTTGTCCCTCTACCTCCGTCAGGTTCCCAAAGGCACAGGAGATGCCCATAGACAGATCGGGGGCATCGCTCACAACCAGGCTGAGCTGTGGGTGGAGCAGAGAGACAATGCTGTGGGAACACCCCGCAGGGCTCGGGGGACCTGGGCTCCAGGCCTGGCCCTGCCACTGTCCACTTGCTCACTCCTCTCCCCGGACCTCATCTAGGAAGAAGATGTCAGTCCAGAAGACCTTCTAGCTTTGACCCGGAGCCATTACCGTAGCACTGCAAGGGGTGTTGCAGGGTCAGTGGTCTTTATTATTAATATTACTTTTCAGTCTTGTCCAGAATCATAAAGCACTGAGGGGAGAGGAAGGGATGGTAGGGGTGAGGGAAGGTCCCAAAACCCATCTCAGCCTGAGCTCATTTTGACATGAAACCATGCAAACTTGAAAAAAGCCAGTCAGAGTTGAACTCATCACAAATAAGCCTTAGCTCTGGTTCACAGGAGAACACGTGCCACCAGCCTGGAGGTTTATAAGGAGTTTACCATTTGGCTGGCTCCCCACCCTGGCTGTCATGCAGGGGCTGGCTACTAAGGCGGTGGGTTTCTATTCTCGGTCGGCCTCTGGCTCTTTGCCCACTGAGTGTTCCCTGAGAGCAGGGCAGTTGCCTCACAAGGCGCTTAGGGGATCAGAGAAAGGCAGGAAGTGGACACCAATGCCCTGGATGATGTCTGTGGTTCCCTAGGCTTCCAGGGAGGCAGGCCAGTGGTCTGCAGGCTTTTTAAATATGAATATCCTCCTCTGAATGGTAAAAACATCACAGACTGTCAGAAGAATGATCGAGAAACCATTTAATAGCAAAACACCACTTTGAATTCCATGCCCTCGGAAGTGGGTTTGTACTAAATGACAACAATATATCTAAGTGGTATTGGAAACCAGAGGTGAGAAACGTGACTCCCAGTGGGGAGTGCCCATGGGGGTTCGCGGTGACAACACCCTGTGTTCTCTGAGAAGCGAGTCCTGAGGGAGGGAGGTCTCACTTTGTCCTCCCATGATGCCTGGAGGGCTTAGCCCCAATGGCCATCACCTAGCCTTTCCATACATTTGTCTGCCGCTGAATCTCTGCCCCAGTTTCGTTTCCATGGGGCCGAGAGACTTAGGTACAAACTCTGCTGTTTGTTCCCTCAGCTCTGTGGGAGCCAAAACCTCCCGGTGGGGATGAATGAACACAAGTCTTGGAAGGTTCATTAACTAATTAGCATTCGTGAATGCCCATAAAACCTCCAGAAGGAAATAACCACGCAGGCCCGAGGACGCGGAGTATTTGGGGTTGCACCTCGACAGGTGGTGAAGGACTGCTGTATTCTCTTTAATATTCTCTTTCGGCACACACTGTGAATTAAGCCTCAGTCTCTCTGTGTCTGTCTGTCCATCTGTCTGTCTCTCTCTCACATACATGTACAAAGGCAACTCCAAGTTCCTGTGAGCAACTGTACCAGGTGGTCCCTTGAAATCTCTATCATATACCACAGAATGAGATGGGATTGCATGATGTTGCAGAGGCTTGCCGCTAAATGCAAAATGTAGATTTACAAACCAGATCAATGGGTGATGGATCTGCAAGGAATGGGGCGAATGACTGGGTCCTGGGTAACGACAGGCGTTACCGTAGTTTTCCTCTAAAATGTCCTCGGAGCGCATGAAGTCTGATCCGCTTACACTGTGCTGGAGTTAAAGGAACACACCCATGCTTGTGCCGCGCTGTGCCCTGCCCCCAGGCCCCGCAGGGGCTCACTCACCAGCCGGCTGTGCTCAGACACGGAGATGCTGCTGGGGTGCACCTCGAGCCTCACGCACTGGCTGATGCTGGCGGCAAATCGGTTAGGCTCCCAGGCCCGCTGGCACCGGTCCCTGCGGGAACACCTGCCACAGACGCACAGGGGTGAGTGAGGGGGCTCTGCGGCTCTGCGGCCCGTGTCTGCCTTCTCAGGACGAGCGTCACTTCTCCCAGAGGGCTCGGTGACTCCCAGGTGGTCTCTACTGCGGTCAAAGACAGACTAAGGGAGGGGCTTCCCTGGTGGCTCAGTGGGAAAGAATCTGCTGGGGAAGCACACTGACTGAAACCGCCCACCCTGGCCTGCACAGTCACCACTGGCGTGAGTTGTTTTATGATAGGAGGTTCTGGTGAGGAACACGGAACTGAGAAGTCACCCCCCACCGGAAGAGTTCCGGAAAGGTCAAAAGGAGACACCACATGTCTGACCTCCTCCCAGAATCCTCCTTGCTGGCATCCATCTTGGCTGAACAAGGCGTGCACCACCAGGAAGCACTCTGAGTCAGAATGATGGGCTAAAGACAACCCGGAAGCTAATCCCATCACGTAAAACCCGAGACTCCGAGCCACGTGGCGGAGCAGTTCTCCTGGGTTCCCTCACCCTCCTGCTCTCTGCCCAGCGGCCTTTCCAATAAAGTGTCTTGCTTTGTCAACATGTGTATCCCCTTGGACAATTCATTTCTAAGTGTTAGACAAAAGCCCAGTTTCGGGCCCTGGAAGGGGTCCCTCTTCCTGCAACAAATCTGCTTGCCAATACAGGAGACACAGGTTCAACCCCTGATTCGGGAAGATCCCTCATGCTGTGGAGCAACTAAGCCCGGGCACCACAACTCCCGAGCCTGTGTTCTAGAGCCCCGGAGCTGCAGCTACTGAAGCCCACGCACCCCAGAGCCCGTGCTCTGCAGCGAGAGAAAAGCCCGTTCAGCAACGGAGACCTGGGACAGCCAAAAATAATAAAAAAACAATTTAGAAGATTATTTAAAAAGAGGACAGACTAAAAGAAGTGGGATCAACGCCCCGCCCCCCACCTCCACCCTGGCTCCCAAATGACAGCTGCAGTTCGGACATAAAGAATAGCTCGTATAGACAGCATCTTTATGGGAAGCTCTGTGAGTGAGGGCGGGAAGGTTGGGGAACAGAAGTATCAGGCAAAAGGCACAGAAGGTGAACTCTGGAGCCAGGCTGCTTGGGTTCTAACCCAGATCTCCAGCCTGCTAGCTGTGGCCCCATTGGGCAAGTTCCTGGAAGTCCCAGTGTCAGCTCCCCTAACTGTAAAATGCTGGACCCAATGATAATACTGTATCTCAGAGGCCTGGTGTAAGTATTAAAAGAATTAGTGTTTAGAAAATGGCCTGTTCTTGGCCCTACTAAGAAAAATATTAATGATGATGGCTATGGATATTATTATTATTCCCCCCCAGGGACATGTAAAATCCTGGACAGGGTCTCAGCTGTGTGGGATAGCGTGCGTGTGACCTTGTGGCTGGATTCCCGGCTCTTTGAAGGCAGGGACCATGTTTTATTCATTGAGATATTCCACCTGCCACATGGCTTATTTTCAATAAATGTTTGTGAAACACAGAGACAGACGGGGATGCGCGGGCAGGGTTGCCTCTGTCAGGAAGCGTGCGTGGTGGCTTCGTCCCCCACCTTCATCTCTGGTCCTTGGTGCTGTGGGCCACAGCAGCAGGTGGGCACTGTGACCCCTGCATGCAGGGAACCCTGGGAACACGCTCCAGGGCTGGCGCTTCTCTGACCAAAGCGCCCCCTCCGGGGATGCGACAAGAGTCCACGACCCAGCAGAGATTCCCACCGAACTCCCCACAAAGTCCCTCCCCCCGACCCTTCCTTGCCACGCACATAATGGATCTAAATATGAATGCTGTCAAAGGAAAGAATTATGGAGGTTTAAGTGAATCCTTAAGATAGCTCTAAAGTGAGCTCTTGACTGGAGCCTTTATCTCATTGACTCACTGAAATGGCTCTTTTTTATCATACTATTTATGGCAACAGCCCCAACAGAGATAAATAGCCTCTGAGACAATAACACACTCACAAGAGCAAGGCCTACAGAAGAGACAGGAGGGTTTCAGATCCACTCCGCTCCCCACCCCTGGACCCAGTGGCTCTTGAGCTACCGCCCTCAGCCCTCTGCCTCTGCTCAAATCCAGCGCGTGGTCCGGGCTGCTGGAGGTGGTCCCTCCGCTCGGCCCCGTCACCCAGGCAAGGGGACAGAGGGTGGGTGGGCAGTGCCCGAGGGGCCGAAGATGAGACGGGCCAGGAGAAGGGAAAAATCCAGGTGAAACGGGAAAGGCTTGATCCCCACGTGGTGCAAGAGGCAAGCTGAGCTGTTGGAAGGAGCAGTGCATCCCTGGGCCTTGATGACAGGGGAGGGGCTCAGAGCGCAGAGGAAACCTGAGACCATTTCTGGGGTCATTCTAAGTCAGCCCCCCTGCTGATCTGGCCCAGGAGGAGGATAGGTGGTCTGGGGCCCCTGGCAGACTGGGACATCGTGGCCAGATTGGCAGGGAAGAGCAGGGAGCAGGTGGTATGGCTGGGCCTGCCCACCGCCCAGTGAGGGGGCCGGGTGACCCAGGCCACTGCGAGGAGCTGGGGGTGGCTGTCGGGTTCCATGGAGGGAGAAACCCTTGTGAGGAAAGACAGCCTGCTGGTTGTAGGGCCAGCCTCACTGACGGGAACCCCAATTGTAGCCACCTCTCAATGCTGGAGACCCAGGTTCAATTCCTGGGTTGGGAAGATCCCCTGGAGAAGGAAATGGCAAGCCACTCCAGTACTCTTGCCTGGAAAATCCCATGGACTGAGGAGCCTGGTGGGCTATGGTCCATGGGGTCACAAAGAGTCGGACACGACTGCATGACTTCACTTTTTCCTTTCCAGCATTCCTGGGGCCCAGTGGGCGTGCCATCAGTATCTCTACCATTTGTCTGACCCACATGGTACCACTCTGTCTGGGTTCTAGTGAGGGCATTTCTGGCAAAAACTTTTCTGAGGAGCCCCTTACCTCCGAATCTAAGCAGGGAACCCAGGATGTGTGGGTGCCAGTCCAGTCCGGATTTTGCATCTGTGAGGCGCCTGCTTCGCTCCCTCCCTGCATAGCCCTTCCAACACCTGCTGCGGAGGCTGGAAGCCAAGAGCGATTGTGCAGGACCCTGAACTCTGGCCCTCCGCCTCCGCCCCCACCCTAAACCGGCACTTCTCGTGGGGGTGCTCTGCTGGCTGGCAAGGAGCCCTGGAGTTTCCTAGGCCGCTGGGGAGCAGAATTCCTAGCCAGCCGCCTCCCCCTCTGCCTTTGGAGTTTCTTCCCTCTGCTCTCCCTCTGGGGCTCTTGGAGTTAGGAAGTTTAAGTGCAATTTTGCATTTCTATTGGGCTGGTATTCAGTGGCAGGGGGTGTATCTGAATAGGGATGCGAGGCCAGTTAGAGTAAGATGTAGGCTTCTTGGAACCAGGGACTGACTGAGGAGGCCAGAAGGGTCCTCCCAAGGGTTCCGAGTCCATGATCATCATTTTGACTTGTGTAGCTTATCCTGAGCTTCCTTACTGCCAAAGCATTTATTTAGCATTTAATCCTCACGCTTCACCTGTGAGGTAGGCATTATCCCTTTCCGGTGATGGGGAAAAGGAGGCCCAGGGTTGTCAGTGGACCATGCCGGGTCACACGGCCTCTCACTGGGGTCCAAACTCCAGGAATGAGGTGCCTTGTTCAGGCTACAATCTAGAGACACTTCAAATTCCCTTGCAAGTTCTTCCAACGCCACTAGCCTTCCCTGTAGCAAAGGTGCAGACTTCAGAGCAGCTGGCCAGAGATGGAGGGAGTAGGGGTCGGGTTTTGGAGGTGAGACCACAGAGGCACTGCCCTTGGAAAGAAGGCACTCACAGCCTCTCTTCTTTGCTTTCAGCACTCTGACTGCGATTAGAATTACTGCTCAGCAGAGGGAAATTCCTCTCTCCCTGCAAACTGAGGTCACATCCCTCATCAACACTCCCAGGAAAGTACCTGGTCTTCTGCATTCCAGGTTTTTTTTTTCCAGACTGTGCCAAACTTACATGTTGTGCAGGGCACACCAGCCACAGTGAGGGTCCCCCGAGCTCAGGCACTCCCCGCAGGTTGTATACTGCTCACAGGATTCCACGGGGACCCTGGTGATCTGGCCGAGAGGGAAAAGACAGCAGGTTAGATCAGGGAGTGATGCCTCCGGACGCTGTGTGCAGACTCAGTTACACCTAACCACTGTAGCTCAAATGGGAAAGAATCTGCCTGCGATGCAGGAGACCAGAGTTCCATCCCTGGGTCGGGAAGATCCTTTGGAGCAGGGATAGGCTGCCCACTCCAGTATTCTTGCCTGGAGACTTCCATGGACAGAGGAGCTTGGTGGGCTACAGTTCATGGGGTCTCAAAGAGTCGGACATGATTGAGCGATAACACACACACGCGCGTGTGCACACTTGCACTGCCACCACCCCTAGAGAGGAGACAACAGGCCTGAATCGGTCCTTCGGCGTTCTCATCTGTTTCCCCTGCATGAGGCAGGCACAGCTAACGGCTCCCAGGCTTCTTGCCTTCCCCAGGGGTGGAAGCAAGCCCTCCAGCCTCTCTCTGCCTGCACTAAAGTCCTCGGGAGGGCTGGGCCTGCTCTGGGAAGACACTGGAAATGGTTAAGTCTGCTGAAAGGCTATTGAGTGCCACCAACTAGCCTCTGAAGAGCTTTCAGCTGGGCTCAGGCTGAGACATCCTGCCTGAAAAGAAAACACTGATAAATAAAAAGAGAGAGAAGGAGAAACTTTCCCTATCAAATAGTATTCACTGAGTGGCACCGTCTTTTTACCGCCAACCAGACGCACCACCTGGATCCAATTATCCCATTCTCTGATGTCTGTATTCACTTTTCTGTAGTAAATCTCCCGTCCTTTGAAAAGTCTGGCTAAATGTGAACAGAGATGAGCTGCCTGTCTGATGCCGTCTTGCTAGGGAAACGGGGAGTGTGTAGCTCAAGCCTGTGACCTCCCCCCAAGAGCAGACAGCCTTCCCTTCCTGGCTTCCAGGTGAGGCCATGCTGGGACAGAAACCAGGCCTGTGTGCTCATTACTCACCCTTACCTGCCCAGCGGGTGTTAACATTAAGGCCAGGCAGAGGGTCAGAAGATTGAAGTCTTGCATTCGGTATGTCCTAGGTATCTGTTGATGGCTGAGCCTGCAGGCAGCTGGGCTGCAAAAACATTTGCTAGGCTGGGAATGGGATCTCATGTGTCAGGGCAGAGAGGTTCCCCACCTACTGGACGTGTGAGGTCAAGCGGAAACACAACCTGTGGTCCAGCAGCCTAGTGTTCCGCCTCTGGCGGAGAGATGAAGGGTCTGATGGAGACGCCTTCACAGCATCCTCCAGAGAGGCTCGGGATGGAGTCTAACAAGGCTCACCCAGCAACCATTTATCAGATGTCACTGCGTCAAGGCTCCAGTGCTGTGTGCTAGAGAAACTGCAGTGAATCGGACACAGATCTGTCCCCCTGCAGAGCACGCAGCCCGCGGGACTCGGTAATTACAAACTGGGACCCACTCTACATTGTGGTGAACATCCATCGCAGGTGATGGGTATATGCCCTGGGGGCCTTGGTAGATTAAAGGAGGGGCCACCCAGCACAATCTGTCTGGAAAACGGACCAGCAGCCGAGTGTGGGAGAGTCAGGGTAAGAGTGGGCCTGCTGCAGATGCCTGGAAGGGCCTTCCTAGCTGAGAGATTACCACGAGCAAAAGTAATCATGGCTGTTGGTGCATGCGAACTCAGTCCTGTCCGACTCTTTCGCGACCCTGTGGACTGTAGCCCATCAGGCTCCGCTGTCCATGGAATTTTCCAGGCCAGAATACTGGAGTGGGTTGCCATTTCTTTCCTCACGGGATCTTCCGACCCAGGGATCAAACCCGCATCTCTTGTGTCTCCTGCATTGGCAGGCGGATTCTTCAACACTGCATCTCCTGGGAATCATGGCTCAGTTCAGCTTAACTCAAGTGTGGCGTGCACACTGGATGCGACGAGCTGAGAGATGCGGCTGGCGTGTGTAACCAGGGGTCAGATCGTGAAAAGTTTTGGGTACCAACCCCAGAAACCTTCCTTCTATTGGGTTCCCCCACACCGATTCATTCTCCCCACATCTTAACATTCTGAATTACAAAGCTTTTCCCTCTGAGTGACATGATCAGCTTTAAGCATTCCTGAGTTGCCTTTAATAATAAAATAAATGAAATGCAGAAAGTGTAAGTGTAAAATCTGGAAATTCAGTTTAAAAAAGCAGATATTCTAAGTGGAGGTTGGAGACAGCTGGTTTGAAATAGCTCATGCACGACAGGTGTGCGGGTTTGAGCGGACTCTCAACTCGCAGGTCCAATCGGACCTGACAGGGTGATAGCACGGCTCTGGGGGCCAACTCGGTCACAGGCTGCATTAATGGACGTGGTGTCAGGACGGAGGTGCCCCACCCTGGGGAGTTCCCAGTTCAGGGCTGGGCAGCCTGCCCCTGGAGACGTGTAGCCCCACCAGACAGACTTCCCAGAAGGGTGGTCACGATGGGGCGGGACCCAGCAGTGGCATCTGAAGTACAGCTTGAGAGACCTGGATGTTTCTTTAGCTCAGAGAAGGTGAATCTCAAGGGGAATAGGGAAGTGGTTTGCCATGGTTTGAAGGGCAGCCCTGTGGCGGAGATGAGACCCAGGGGTGAAAAGATCCACAAAAGCTCGACAGAAGAACGTCAAGGCTGTCCAATAACGCAGCAGACCGGGGTTCCAGCAGGGACGCCCATCCGTGGGAGGTGTGAGCCGAGTCAAGGGGACGTGTGTCTGGGAGGCTTCGGAAGGTATACTTCTGACCCAGAGGAAGGCCGCTTGAGTCCTTCCAGCTCTGTCTTTCAGGATGCTCCTAACTCCTCCCTGAGACTGCTGAATGACGTGGACGGTTCAAAGGTAATCTCCAGCCATACCACCGGCCGCTGACAGCACCCTGCCTTAAGGAGCCCCCGCTGACCCCTGACTCGTGACCTGCGATCCCTGCCAGAAGCACCTTTCTGGCGTGTGCCTGCCGCATGCTCTCCCTGTGGGTCCTTCCCCACGCCCAGGGACCCTCAGCCCTTCAGGGCATCCGTGACCCCAGTCGCCCAGGGGGGCTTCCGCTAGTGCCCTCCCCCTCCCAACCCGCCCTCGGAGGCCTGAGAGCCGCGGTCCAGTGCCCGGCTCCCTTTCCTGGGTTTCGGGCTCCGTGTGAGTGATGTCTGCATCTGGCTGGAAATTAAAACAACTGTCTGCATTGCATTCGGCCCGTCTGTCAAAACACAGCCCTGCTCTCAGCAGCTGGGGAACAGGGCCCTGAATGGGAGCAGTGTCTCCAGCAACAAAGCCCACTTTCACGCCAAGTGCCGCGGAGATAGTGAGAAGCCTGTTCTTCTCCAAACACGAAACCAACTGCACAACTATTTTCCTGTTTCCTGGGCCCTCCTGGTGGGAATTTTTTTTTTTTTTTTTTTCTTAATACACAGAGTTGAAGAGCAAAGTAAAACAGGAAACTTTTATGGGAGTGGGGGTCCTAAAACTTGAATTTATTCTCTTCTCGGAGATCTGACAGCCACATACAAACCGGAGGAGAGAAACGTCACGGGGGACTGGAGGGAGGCACTCAGAGTCAGGTGTTTCCACGGGTGCTCTGTCTTCCCTATAAACATGTGCTTCCATATTCATTCATCAAGTCGAAGGCATTGATCACATTGTACAGAAAGGCCAGTGCAGGGCACTTTAGGGCAATAAAATCAACAGCAGCATTAAAACACAGCCTTCACCTTCAAGTTGCAAGCAGACTAGCAATAAAAACAAGAAAAGTGATGTGTGTTCTAAGAGAGGTATTGAAAGAGGGCTGAGGGAATTTGGAGCAAAGAAAAAACTACTTCTACATCTGTGCCATCCAACACATGGGCCCGTGTGGCTACCAGCACGTGGAAGGGGCTAGTTGGAATTGAGACACGTTCTAACGACAACTGGATGTAGATGACCGAGCATGAAAAACCAGGATGGAAAACAGCACATTAATAATTCTTATTGACAAGTGTTGAGAAAATTTAGGGTTAAATAAAAACCTAACTAATGATTTCAGCTGCCTCTTCTTACTCTTTAAAATATGGTTGTTAGAAAACTTAAAATGACACACGCCTCTAGGTTCCTGGAGTTTTGTTCTCGTGGGGGGAGCGTGGCTCTAGATGGGTGTCCCAAGGAGGCTTTGTGAGGGATGTGGCCTGGGTCTGGGTCTTCAAGGGTTAATAGTATTTACACAGATGAAGAGCGTCCCGGGTGGAAGGAACCACATGAGCAAACAGGAAAGCAGAGCTTGAGGGTAAAGAGTGATGAGTGTATAGAAATCTGGAGAACAGGTCTGGGTTGACTTGGGAAGGACAGAGAAGTCCACACAGCTGGAATACACAATGTAAGCTCTCCAGTCCATCACTTCTTGGCCAAAAGAGTGTCCTCCATGAAGAGGCATCCTGGATCCTCAAACCAACACCCTTGGCATGACCTGTGAGCTTCAGAGACATCAAAATCCAGAGTCCAACTGAGTCAGAAATTCTGGCATGAGGCAGGGCCTGAGAAATGGTTCCAACAAGCTCTCCAGCTAATTTTTTTTATGAGAACCACTGGTAAACGTGACCTCACATCCTGGGAAATCTTTTTAAATGTCAGGCTCTGCCCGGGGCCGTGAAGAAATAGAATCAAACTCTGCCTTGGGGCTGCAGAAGGAATCAGACTGCTTCTCAGGGAGGAGAGCTGGAGGCTGGTCTGGGGACTGCTCCACGGCCCAGGGAGTTACTGATTCCACTATCTCTGAGTCTGTGGTGGACCTGGGGTCAGGGGCCACTCAGCTGGCACCAGGCAGGCGACAGGTGGGCACTTGTGCCGGGGCCTGGGGGAGGATGGGCTGGGGATGCACTCTGTCTCGGGGAAGCTCTAGAAGGAAAGGCAGCTAGTCCTGGAGAGCGTCCACCGCGTCAGGCGGGGCTTTGTCAGGGCTGACTCAGAGTCTAATGGGACACTCGATGACACTTTAATTAGTGTGTGTTTATTATGATTGTGCTTTCATTATGCTGGAGGCCCCCGCGCCCCCCAGCCTGAGTGCGGGGATCCGGGTGGTTGGGAGGGCACACGGGTGTGGCAGTGAGGACAACCCTCCCCTGCCGCCTCCACCACCTTCTCCCCTGCACCCACCCACCGCTCACTCGGCATTCATCTCCACTTGATCTTAGGCCTCGTAATTACGCCTCTAATGAATGTAACTGCCCTATTAAGTCATTTACTTAAAAAACACTCTTCATTAAAGGTGACTCATCCTGTGTTCTTGGCTTCTCCAGCTCCGGGGCCCCAGTCTCCAGGGCCTCCCCCTTGGCCTGAGTCCCAGGGGCTAATGTAACGCGGGTGAGGCTCAGCAGGGCGCAGAGTTTGGAGTGGTCCCTGCTCCCCACCCGCCCCCCTGTTGGCCCATCGGGTGAGGGGTCTAGCTCAACAAGGGCTGTGACAGCAGATGATCATCGGCTTTGGGGACAAGCCACCAAGGGAAGGGCTAGAAGCCGCCTCCTTCCTGAAGGTCTCAAAGGACACGGCACACCTGCAGGGCTAGAACCATCCAGGAAGGCCCCGGAGACCTCTGTGACCCTGGTGGTTACCATCAGCCTGGAGACTTTCTCCGTCAGGTGCCAAGCCGTCCCTCTTCAGAGAAGAGCTCCCCAGTAGCAGAGTGAGGGACAGCAGGCCTCAGCAGGGAAGCCTGGGGAGAGAGAATCAAGCCCACATCTCTGCCACCCTGTGTGGACACCGAGAAGGAGCTACCGGGTTCTGAGAATCCAGGGGTGTCTACGGGAGAGACACCTGAGTTAGAAGGAGACCAATGTAGAGAATTCTGACCGTGGGCTGGGCCTGGGTCCCCCGTGACCCTTCAGTATTTACAGAGCATTTATACTGTGGGCTTCCTTGGTGGCTCGGAAGGTAAAGAATCTGCCTGCAATGTGGGAAACCCGAGTTTGATCCCTGGGTTGGGAAGATCCCCTGGAGAAGGTCATGGCAACCCACTCCAGTAACCTACCTGGAGAATCCCAAGGACAGGGGAGCCTGGTGGGTGGGGTCGTAAAGAGCTGGACACGACTAAGCAGCACACACACAAAGCCCTCCACTGGGCTTCCCAGGAGGCACTAGTGGCAAAGAGCCTGCCTGCCAAAGTAGGAGACATGAGAGACTGGGGCTCGAGCCCTGGGTGGGGAAGATCCCCCGGAGGAGGGCCTGGCAACCCACTCCAGTGTTCTTGCCTGGAGAATCCCCATGGACAGAGGAGACTCATGAGCTAGAGTCCACAGGACTGCAAAGAGTCGGACTCAACTTAGCATGCAAGCTCTCCATGAGGCATCAGGCCACATTCTCTGCTCTCTGGAGCCCATGGTTTGGTTGAGGACAAAACCAAGGAAACTGGATCATCTTAACATGGTAGAACACACGCACGACGGAGGGACATCAAGCAAGGGGCAGCTGTGGCTCAGAGGACAAAGTGCAGAGGCTGGCCTCGGGGGCCTTCCACGTGGGCAGTCTGCTCCAGAGGGGGCAGGAGCCCTTGGCAATCAGGTAAGAGAGAGACAGAGAGAGGGAGGAATAAGGGAAAGCCACTCCCCAGGCCGCAGGGGCCCTGAGGACTGAGCGTTTCACCCCCTGCTTCCCTGGAACCTGCGCCCCCGCCCCCGCCAGATGTCCCCACCTGTTCCCACACATGTCCCCTGCCTCCTGACTCAAGGAGAGAAACAGCGGCCTTCTCGGTGGCTGAGAGCCAGGTGGTGGGGCTGGGAGGGCACACACACAGCCTGCATGGAAGCATGCAGTTGGCCTGAGCCACAGCCTCAGGGTCCCCGGGGCCCCAGGGCCAAGCGCACAGCAGCTGAGGCACAGCTGGCTCCCGGAGCCGCCCTCCTGTCTTTTGTCCCTTCTCTTGATGGGCCTTCCCACCAGCCCACCCTCTCTTCCCTTGGAGCCTCTAGGGTCTCAGACCTCCTTTCTGCTCTTTTTCCCAAACCAGATACGTTTTTTCAAGAAGCAACCTGATGCTCATCTGTGGTCACAGGCCGAGGGCAGGCTGAAGGGAGGCCCTGCCAGGGCTGGTATGCAGGCTGGGCTCCGTGGCGCCATCACAGCCAGGCCGGGAGAGGGTGTGAGCATGCTCTGCGCGCTTATCTCATTCGCTGTGCTCAGCTCCTGCAGGCAGAGAGGCTGTGGATTGTTATGTAGTGGGAGATCCATTTGCTTCACCAGGAAATAGAGGCACCCAAGGTGGCTCAGATGGTGAAGAATCTGCCTTCACCGTGGTGGGAGACCCAGGTTTGTTCCCTGGATTGGGAGGATCCCCTGGAGAAGGAAATGGCAACCCACTCCAGTATGCTTCCCTGGAGAATTCCATGGACAGAGCCTGGCAGGTTACAGTCCACGGGGTTGCAAAGAATTGGATATGACTGAGTGATAGTACACACAAAGGGTTGGCTGAAACCCTGGGGCCTGTCTCAGGGAGTGGAGAAGGTCAGCTGGAGGGGAGGGGGTCCTCCGTGGCCGTAGTGGTGACATGCCATAAGGGATCTTTTGGAGAAAAAGAGGGACAGGAGGTGCAGGGGTCAGTCCGGAGGCTGAGGTCAGAGGGGGATTCAAGAGGTGGGAAGCAACCAGAGGGCAGGCTGGGCTTTCATCTTTTTGACTCCACTGATCTTAGGACTGGCCGGCACCTGGCAGTTGTTACCGGCTGGCAGGGATGGGCGGGAGGAGTCTCTCTTCACAGGCTTAGCCAAATCTTGTCAGCCCCATGGGGAACAGGTACAGCCGGCCTGACAGCTTAGGGCTCTGCCTTCCCTGTATGCCCGTTGGGGCCAGAGTTCAGCATTCTCACAGGAAGAGAAACACGGGCAGACGGTTAGGGAGGCCTCGTCCAGCCCCCAGCCCTCAGGCATCCAAGCCAAAGCTGACCCTCCAGGGACAGGCCAGCCTCCCCAGGCTCCAAACACACCTCGTATAATAAATAGCCCTTTGGCTCAGCAAGACTTCATGGAATAATACCCTTGTTCGCTCTCCCGTGCTTTACAGGCAAAGAGCTGATTGTCGACCAGATGTCTGAAGCGGCATTTTAACCTTGTTCTCCTCTGCTAGGTGTGGCTGGGGGCAGCCGTGAGACCCCCTCTTTGGATCTGAGGGGGACTGAGGCCTCCGCTGAGGGCGCCCCAGGCCCATGCCACCTTCCTCTGAGCGGGCAGTTGGCTGAGCTTTGTCCAAGGAAGGGGATGAGGCGGCCGTTCATCTGCGCCTGCTGCACTCCATCCTCTGTCCCCTCGCCTGATCCTCACACCAGCCTCACAGGTGAGGGAAGAGACCCACCTTGCTCGTTAGGAAACTGCTGCTGCTGCTAAGTCGCGTCAGTCGTGCGACCCGTGGACGGCAGCCCACCAGGCTCCCCCGTCCCTGGGATTCTCCAGGCAAGAACACTGGAGTGGGTTTGCCTGAGTCTTGGGTTCAATCACCTGCCCTAGTTGTCGCCTGTAGGTGGCGGAAATGGAACTGGAGCCTGGGTGTGCCCGACTGCCAGGATGGGGTTGTGAGGGGGGCGCGGCGGCAGCAGGCAGGGAAGGCCCCTCGCCTGGGGCTGCCCCGAGGGCTGGCCGTCAGGATCAGCTTTCTTCCTTCTGGACACGGGGGCCGGCCCCTGTACTGACGCTTCCCCTCCGACCACTGCTGGCTGACGGGGAGTCAGCTGGTGGATCTGGAGCCAGACGATACAAGGGCTGATGTGAGAGGGTGAGGCGGGGGGAAGGCTGATGGGGCTGAGGATGCCCTGCGGGATGTCTTAAAAGCCTGCCAGGACCAGAGCAGTGGAAACCACTCTGAATGGGTCCCACACCCTCTACCCTGAGCCACAAGCCCTCAGCCAGCCCCGCCTGGAGGCCGAGGTGGCAGGGGCTTCCTGTCCTGGCCTTGCTAGTCATTTGCAGTGAGACCTCGGCAAAGCGGCTTAACCTCTTTAAGCCTCCCTCATTTTTAAAACGGAGCCCACCATACCCATCTCACTTCATCCTGCCTGCTCATCAGGGAGCAGAGCCCTTCTGAGCTCCTATTTTCAGCTCCGGCCTTTCCAACAAATCAACTTCCCAGTAATTAATGTGAAGAAGTCATTATTGTTTGTTCCCAGGGTTAGGTCCAGTTCTTTAAAAACCAATAGTGATGTGTGAGAGCCCTTTAAATCCTCATAAAGTAAACGCCAATCCAGCCCCCTGCCCATCCTCTGAGCTGCGAAAGTCACGTGACCAATAGCATCAAGAAGGAGGCGTGAACCTCCCAGGAAGCCAGCTGGAGTTCCTGGACCCTGTGATCGCCACCAAAGCAACATGCAACCTTCTGACCAGAAGCTGACCCTGGGGCTGTCTCCCAAGAACTCCTGACTATCTGGACACCCGAGGGCGGAGTGAAGCTCAAAGAGAAAAATCTATTTTTAATGACTTGGGGGAGAAGAGTGGAGTGGCTGAGTAGTTCGGAGTAATTAAAGCTATCTATCATTCTGAGAATGGGAGCCAAAGTTCGTCAAACTTTTCAATGATATATTTTTTTTTCCCCTTCTCATTCATAAAACCCAGCAGAGGGTCATGTGGGAGTCAAAGGGGAAAGGATGATGGGGAAAGCAATTTCTGGCCCCAAACAGTGGAATTCATGCTATCGATGAACACTTGGGTAATGATGGCCCCTCTTGAATCCTTTTGGTAGAGGCCCTATTTACTTTGTCCTGGTTAAGAAGTGGGGCTTTGAAGGAGACAGTCCTCAGTTTCAAATCCAGCTGCTATGGTGATCAATGAATAAAGGGTCCTCATTGACCTCCTCGTGCCTCAGTTTCTTCCTCTGTAACATGCTGACAATAATGATATTAACTTCACAAGGTTGTTCGGAGGTTTGAGTGACATTTGTACACAGAGATCCTTGCACACAGTTGGTGCTTAATAGCGGTAGTTACTGTGCTGTCTCTCGGTGCAGACCCACTGAAGGTGGCAGGGTTTGCAAGGGAAGCTGCAGGCTCTGCACTGCGTGTGGGGTGATCTAGAGCGACCACCTCGCCTCTCTGCGCTGGGACTGCTGATCCATCATCTGGGGAGAATTACATCTGTACAGTCCCTCAAACTCTTCTCCTTATTCGTGACACAGTCCCTGCTGGAGGCTGAAGAACACAGGACCCTGACCTCGGCTGAAAAAAGTCAAACAGGGCTTAGTCTCCTAAGAAGGTGGAACTTGGGCGAAGGAAGGACAGAGGGAGGAAAGTGAGTGGGCGAAGCAGAAACATCCAACACCACACCACACTTTGTCAGACAGGACTCCTGTGCCAGACACACTAAGAAGGTACAAGGAGGGCCCTTTCTCGTTCTGTTTTCCGGAAGGATCTACAAAGCAGCAGAGATGCTGATACTATGTTGTCTCCATGACAACCGTGGATTTATTCAGTGAGGGAAAGCAGGTGGGGTAGGAAATAGGGGATGAGAGGATTTGGGAAATAGGGCCTAAGAAATAGCTAAAACAGATCTCTCACCTGGAAACCAGATGGCTGGGATTAGAGAGGGCCCACAAACCTCCCCACAAGGCCAACATCAACTCGTCATCAACCCCAGAGGGGAAAGTGATGATGGCAGGGGATGGAGTGATGAAGCAAGGATGCCCTTCACCAGCCCATTCCCATTCATTCATTCACACTCCTGTGGGTCCAGGCTTTTCCACAGGCCCCTGGATGCAGAGGGCCCAGGGGCAGCCTTGCCACATGGAGCCTGATTCATCCGAGAGTGGGACATCTGCCCAACGCAACCTGGTTTCTGGGCCGCACCCCTTCAACTTCTGGCTCTCCCACCTTCCCATAACCTGGAGAGCAAGACAGGAGGGCGTGGCCCTCCTGTTAATCCTGAGTTCTCTTTGAAGGGTCTGCCGCCCATAAGCTCTAAAAGGTGAGGTTTGGGAAACACATGTACACCCATGGCTGATTCATGACAATGTATGCCAAAACCCACTACAGTATTGTAAAGTAATTAGCCTCCAATTACAATAAATAAATTAAAAAAAAATAAAAGGTGAGGTTTGGGGAGGGAATCATCAGGGCGGTGAAGAGGCTGCTCAGACACCTGGGGTAAGAACACCTTTGCTGTTGCCTGGGTAGGAGGTGGGGCTCCTTCAGTGTTGTCTGAGAAGGGGACTCAGGGACTCCTCTAAGACGGCAAGTGGGCCTTCAGGACACCCCTACTCCCCAAGGGGTTCACACCAAGCCCCGTTTAGCAGAGTTGCTGGCACTGCCTCCCGACCAAGCTCCAGTTTCTGCTTCCTGGTGCCCAACGGCACTTCTGCCTCGGGTGCCGGCACGAAGGGTTACTGAGACAAGCTGGTGGGGTCTCGGGACCTCAATACCTTCCCTGGAATACACTTCCTGGATAGTGAAGGGCCCCCGTGTTCAAGTTCCCAGGTCATCCTGATATAGGGAACGCAGTCCTCCCAGACAGTAGAAGCTGGACTCAGCTCTGGGTAAGCCAAACCTAGGCCCCTTGTCAGCCCACCCCCAGCAGCAGCTGTGCACACAAGAAAGGAACAGAGCTGTCTCAGCTCTGCCCACAGGTGTTGGGTCGGAGACGGCCCCCCTCGCTGCCTGAGCTGCCACACAACTCTGAGCAGACTGGAAGCCACTGCGAAACAGAACTCTGATCTGCAGCAGACCCAGGGAGTGGTCTTTCCCGTCATCTCTCAACGCAGCTTTCTAACTATCTGACACGACGACATCTTGTCCTCCCTGACACATTTGATGTGAAAACACTGATTTTTCTTCGAATGCTGAGTGACTAGCTCCCCTAGAAAGGACACAGAAGTTTCTTGTGATTCACAGCTTTCTAGGACAAGTTAGTAGGTAGTGGATAAGTGTGCAAGCATACGTGTGCACATGTGTGTAAGAGACAGAAGTGCAGGATACAACTGTATGTTACAAAAGTCTCCTCACTTATATTAAGATTTTTAATGTGCTTGATTTTAACGTGCATACTGAAGTGTGCCTGTGTGCGTGCTAAGTCGCTTCAGTCATTCCCGACTCTCTGAACCCCATGGACTGTAGCCCGCCAGGCTCCTTTGTCCACAGGACTCTCCAGGCAAGAAACAGATCAGATCAGATCAGATCTGTCGCTCAGTCGTGTCCAACTCTTTGCGACCCCATGAATCGCAGCCCTCCCTAAGGGGATCTTCTCGACCCAGGGATCAAACCGGCATCTCTTATGTCTCCTGCATTGGCAAGTGAGTTCTTTACTACTGAGCCGCCTGGGAAGCCCTGCTTTCAGTATGCTGCTGCTGCTACGTCACTTCAGTCATGTCCGACTCTGTGTGACCCCATAGACGGCAGCCCACCAGGCTCCCTTGTCCCTGGGATTCTCCAGGCAAGAACACTGGAGTGGGGTGCCATTTCCTTCTCCAATGCATGAAAGTGAAAAGTGAAAGTGAAGTCGCTCCGTCGTGTCCGACTCTTAGCGATCCCATGGACTGCAGCCCACCAGGCTCCTCCATTCATGGGATTTTCCAGGCAAGAGTACTGGAGTGGGGTGCCATTGCCTTCTCCAGCTTTCAGTATCAGATCAGATCAGATCAGTCACTCAGTCATGTCCAACTCTTTGCCACCCCATGAATCTCAGCACAACAGGCCTCCCTGTCCATCACCAACTCCCAGAGTTCACTCAGACTCACGTCCATTGAGTCAGCGATGCCATCCAGCCATCTCATCCTCTGTCGTCCCCTTCTCCTCCTGCCCCCAATCCCTCCCAGCATCAGAGTCTTTTCCAATGAGTCAATTTTTTGCATGAGGTGGCCAAAGTACTGGAGTTTCAGCTTTAGCATCATTCCTTCCAAAGAAATCCCAGGGCTGATCTCCTTCAGAATGGACTGGTTGGATCTCCTTGCAGTCCAAGGGACTCTCAAGAGTCTTCTCCAACACCACAGTTCAAAAGCATCAATTCTTTGGCGCTCAGCCTTCTTCACAGTCCAACTCTCACATCCATACATGACCACAGGAAAACCATAGCCTTGACTAGACGAACCTTTGTTGGCAAAGTAATGTCTCTGCTTTTGAATATGCTATCTAGGTTGGTCATAACTTTCCTTCCAAGAAGTAAGCATCTTTTAATTTCATGGTTGCAGTCACCATCTGTAGTGATTTTGGAGCCCAGAAAAATAAAGTCTGACAGTTTCCACTGTTTCCCCATCTATTTCCCATGAAGTGGTGGGACCGGATGCCATGATCTTCGTTTTCTGAATGTTGAGCTTTAAGCCAACGTTTTCACTCTCCACTTTCACTTTCATCAAGAGGCTTTTGAGTTCCTCTTCACTTTCTGCCATAAGGGTGGTGTCATCTGCATATCTGAGTATAGAGCTTGCTTATTCATTCATGCACTCATTCATTTCCCTGGACGAGGGCATAGCAACCCACTCCAGTATTCTTGGCTGGAGGATTCCGTGGAGGGAAGAGCTGGCGGGCTCCAGTCCATGGGGTCGCAAAGAGTCGGACACGAATGAGCGACTAACACACACTCCATCACTTAAGCTTGACAAGGTGGTGCAAGGCTGAATCCCATGCCTGGGTGCTGCTTTGGGAAGCTGTAGAGACGGGCCAAGTGGATAAAGACCATCCCCGCTGGTGGAGAAGCCAGAACGGGAAAGATGAGAGGTTCAACGGGGAGTGGCCCTTCGGGCTGAAGGGGCCAGTAAGGCATGATCCGGGCGGGAGGCCTGGCGAACTGGGTGATATCTTCGGAGGCAGGAGTGGCGGAAGGACACCGTGCGAGGAGAGAGAAGCAGGCGCAGAACACAGCCACGCGAAGGGGCAGGGAGAAGCCGAGGGCCGTGCGTGTCCTAGGGTGAGCCGGCCCGCCAGAAACAGGACGCAGGGCCGAGGCTTGGCGGGCCAGGGCGGCGGAGGCGGAAGAGGAAGGAGAAGGGCGGAGCTTTGCGTGTCCGCTCTCACGAGCGAGTCAGGTCCGTCCCTGCCCGGGCGTTCTGCGGCCTCGCCCTTCGGGGCCCATCCTCACGGCAGGACGGGCGGAGGGCCATCCGTCTCCCTTCTCCACCTCCCACGTGTTCTGCACTCCCTCGGCTCTCCTCCTCAAAAAGGCGTAGTGCTTGAGGGCATGGGCCCTACAGTCAAGCCGCCTGGTCCAGACCCCTGCCCCTTTGCTTCTCAGCCAATGTGAACCTCCTCTGTGGCTTCCCTGGTGGCTCAGAGGGTAAAGCATCTGCCTGCCATGTGGGAGACCCGGGTTCGATCCCTGGGTCTGGAATATCCCCTGGAGAAGGAAATGGCAGCCCACTCCAGTATTCTTGCCTGGAGAATCCCATGGACGGAGGAGCCCGGTAGGCTACAGTCCACGGGGTCACAAAGAGTTGGATATGACTGAGCGACTTCACAAAATAGTGATAGCTATAGCACATACCTGTGTAGGATTTCTCTCTGCAGATGGGGAAGAAACTGAGGCACAGAGAGGCTTAGCGAATCTGTTGATAGTCACACAGTCACAGTGGGCTTCCCTGGTGGCTCGGACGCAAAGCATCTGCCTGCAGTGTGGGAGACCCAGGTTCGATCCCTGGGTTGAGAAGATCCCCTGAAGGAGGAAATGGCAACCTGCTCCAGTACTCTTGCCTGGAAAATACCATGGACAGAGGAGCCTGGTGGGCTGCAGTCCATGGGGTCGCAGAGTCGGACATGACTGAGCTGCTAACACCCCGTTAAGTAAGTTGTAGTCAGTAAGTCGTAGACCTGGGATTCAAATCTTGGCAGGTTGGCTGCAGAACCTCCCCCTAAACTGCCTCTCAGGCATAAAGGGTGACATGGGTTGGAAAACACTTAGCCCAGTGCTTGGGATACAGCTGTTAGTTATTATTAATACATGAAGGGCCAGCTATATATTCTGTGTAGGCATGGGGTTCAAAGATGAGTAGACTTTGGGTCCTGATCCTGAAGCACTCATAGTGTTGTCAGGAAGACACGTGGGGTGCCAAATCATCACGAAACCACACTATTACTGGGATGTGGCAAAAATACAAGAGCAAAGAGGAAGGGAAAATCAGGGAAGGATTCTCAGAGGCAGTGTTCTGTAACCATGGCCTTGGCTAAAATACAAACAAAAATCAATACCTTCCCCTTGCCCAAAAAATAAAAATTCAAAAACAACAAGAAAAAAAAGCTTCTTGGAGGAAGTTTATAATCCAAACATCCCAGCCCAGTGTTTGAGCATTTTAACCTCTGCTCCCCATCCGAGCTCACATCCCCATTCCAGACTCTTCTGTCAGCGTGAATCCCACGCCTGGCAGGCAGGCCTCCTCTCCTGCTCTGCATGGTTTTGCCTCCTTAACTTGCTTTGTGCACACGTTCCTGCTAATCAGAATGTCTTTCTCTCCTGAGCACGCAAATCCCTGCTCCACGAACCCTCTTCCATTGACCTCTGTGACCCCTCTCTCTGAGCTTAGAATCCGATCCCCTGCCCAACTGGCAGGACTCTGAACATATTTTTTAAACCCTTCTGAGGTCTCTATCTTTTTAGGTTATTCACAGGGCTCTACTTTCTATTTCTTCATATGAGATATCCCTGTATGTTCCAACTCCAGTTTCTTACATAAAATAGGTCTATAAATACCTGCTGAGAAGCTAATCACACTTACCGGGTGATCCAGGTTTTATTTTAAGCTCCTTAAGTAAATGTACTAAGAACTATGCAAAGACGCTGTAGGTGTGGCTGAGGCTCCTGGCATTCTGCTGGGATCCATTAGGTGATGCGAAGGCTTTTTTTTTTTTTTTAATAGAGTTAATGTTTATAACCCAGCAGAGGTGCATGGTGTCATGGAAAGGACACGACTATTAGTGTTAGAAGCACTTGGCTCAGCGGCAGCATATGTTCAGCTGTGCTGGGTGAGCCACTTAACCTCTCTGAGCTTCAGTTTCCACACTTGTAAATATCGGTGGATGTCAGAATGAAAGCATCCACCAAGGCGCTGAGATATGACTGCTGCCTGCTAAAGTAGGATGGCCGGCTGTCAGGCAAGATTTCAGAGTAGGTTCTTAAGATCCAAGCACATGAATCTTCTACCCTTTACTCTGCATCCCCTGACCCACATTAATGCAATGTGGTCGAGGAAGAATGACGGGAGGATTTTGTGAGATATTCGGAAGAAGGCCCTGGGATGCTGTGACCCAGCCACCCTTCACTGTGGGTTAGTTGCTCAGTTGTGTCCAACTCTGTGATCCCATGGAATGAAGCCCACCAGGCTCCTCTGTCCATGGGGATTCTCCAGGCAAGAACACTGGAGTGGGTTGCCATGCCCTTCTCCAGAGGATCTTCCCAACCCAGGGGTCGGACCCTAGTCTTCCACATTGCAGGCAGATTCTTTACCATTTGAGCCACCAGGGAGGCGCATTCATTATGACCTCTTAGGAAGCTTGAGATGCATCCTCAGGACTGTAGGGCTCAGAGTGGACAGGAAGAGCTGGGAAGCAGAAAATCCAGAGAGTAGGGTGGCGAGCTCTTGGGAGACACAGGGAAGGCAGGACTTTGGGAGGGCATTGAGCTCCCTGGTGACAGTGACAGGCTAAGGACGTGCAAGGGGTCAGTAACGACAGCCTAAGTGGGGGGAGACAAGTGACAGAAAGAGAGGAAATGTGTCTCCCCACCTCTGCAAGTGGGGAGCATGCAGCAGACCCAGGGGACTGGGGGGAGAAAGATCTGGGCATCATGAAGTCCAGAGTTTTACTTCTAGTCTGGAACCAGGCATTATACTCCTGGCTGGAGACTGTGTTTGAGACATGAAGGACTTTTTATTATCCAAGAGTGAGATGATGAGCTAAGCAGTCTGCCCCAGGCAGAGGTGAAGGGATGGTGGGAGAAAAAAATAAAGCTGTGATTTGGTTCTCCGACATACCGGTTGAGTGTGAGAATGCTAACAACAGCTGTTCCTAACTCTCTTGTCATGAGGGTCACATGAAGTGAGAGCCGGAGCAGTGCATTGTTCAGGATCGAGTTTACTGCACAAATGCAGGGGAGTTTATTGGTGTTATTTCTGGGGATAGACTGATAACTTATCGATGACACGATTTTTTTTTTTTTAAAGGAAACGTTGCACGTCGACTCTCGGATGACTCAGCAGACCATTCTTTCTGAAATTCTGGTGTCCTTGTAGTTAGTGAACAGGTGTGAGGTCTCTTTTTCAAACTCGAGTGCCTCACGGGTCAAAAGGATTTATGAACAGCCACGATGGGAAGGAAGCCTGTCAACCCACTTGCCTTCGTCCTCCTGGAGATGCAAGTGTGATCATTAAATAAAGACATCCCAAGCTGGTCTAAGTTAGGAGACAAGGATGTGGTGAGGAACTGGCTTCTGGCTACACACCCTCTCAGCCCAGCCAGGCTGGAGCCATCAGTGCAGACTCTGCAACCTTGCCTCACCTGGAGGCTGGTGCAGGGGATGGTCCACATCTTTCCCTTCCTCACTTCTTTCTGTTCCTGGCCTCCTTCGATGGTGGCCTCAAATGTAACCAATGACACGGAGACTCTGAGCATAGAAAGGGGTGGAGGGGGAGGTGGGGAGATGGAAGACAGACAAAAGATTCTTTATTAAAAAAACAGGTCCTTAAGAAATTAATTAGACCAAATAATCACCGAGTTGTCTGAGTCTCTATTTTACTTGGTGCATGCCGGGTCTGGTGGAAAATAAAAGGGGGGAATTTTAAATAATTTTGGAGTTATAACTGATGTAATTAGGTGCTCAGTGAACACTTAGCATCGAGCTGTGCTTATTAAAATTACTGTTTTAATCAGAACATTGGCGGAGAATCATTAATAATACAATGGCTTGATTCCCTGGAACTCTAATTAGACCTGGACTTTTAAGCACCTGAGCGTAATCTGGCTCCGTCTGGATACGCACGACGGGCGATGCATTATCATCTCGGGGCATGCGGGGTGGAGCATCAATACAGCTATTTCGTGACTGTCTGAATGCTTTATTTCAGAGTGTGAGAGCACGCTGAGGGGGTACCAATGCTGAAAGATGGAGACGGAAGTGGAGGGGGTCAGCCAGGGGCCCGGGGTTTGAGGTCCTCAGGAAGAAAGGCAGACAGGTACTTCTCCCACTGCTGCAGGCTGGACATGCCTCATACACTGTCCTGAAGAGGCACCACATCACAGAGCCAGGTAAAGGCCATTTCCTGGCATGCTCTGTCTCCACGATGGCCTGTTCCTCATTCAAACCAGACGTGCATCTGGAGGGGTACAGCTTTAGTCCCTGCCAAGCCACCGCACATCACAGTGCTAAGCAATGGTTCATAATGCACGGGTGTGCACTCATTTGTGTCCAGCTCTTTGCGACCCCATGGACTGTAGCCCACCGGCCTCCTCTGTCCATGGAATTTTCCAGGGAAGCATACTGGAGCAGGTTGCCATTTGCTACTCCAGTGGCTCTTCCTGACCCAGGGATCAAACCTACATTTCTTACATCTCCTGCATTGGCAGGCAGTTTCTTTAACACTGTGCCACATGGAAAGCCTCAACTGATGGTTTGCTAAGTGATAATCAAAAGTTAATCTGGTGCAGGACTGGGGCCACTTCTTCATTTTCCTGTCCAGCATTTTGTGTCACCCTGGAGAGAGATCAGAAGATGGGCTGAATTTCTCCAGAACCTTCTAACCCTTAGGAACCAGAGAAGGAGGGAGGCTGAGTGGATGGGTTCTGTCCCCTGAGACACTCAGCTGAGCTGGCGTTTCAGGAGAGGGATCCATCAAGGCTTCGCAAGCAGAGCGTTGGTTTTGCTACCCCTTCAGCTGGCGGCTCAGCAGATCAGCAACACTGACTTGGCCCGGAGTGGGGCCGAATCTTTGGATAGATGTCACAGGGGTGGCGGAAAGCAAAGGGTGGGCATGCTGTCCACCCTCCTGGAGCTTGCTAATTATGTTGAAGGACACAACAAAGGTGTGAAAAGAAGACTTAGGACACTTAAAAGGCAGATACGGAGAAGTGAAAATTAAGCTGGAGTCAGACAAGAGCTATGTGGAGTTAAGCAGTGATCCAAGTGTGATGGGAGGGGTCCAGGCCTTCTGCAGGAGGGCTGCGGGGGCCTGGCTTCATCTGCTGAGGGCCAAGGAGGCAGCCTCTCTGCGTCCCCATCAAGCATGCCTCTGGCTGCAACTAGAGGCCTTGAGACAACAGGTTTGAGCCCTCTGAGGCTCCCTTTCCTGGCCACCTCTAGCCAGTACAGCCCTTTTGTGCAATTTGGAAAAGGTGACCCCTCTAGGTGCATGGTTTGTTAAGATGAGTAAGGACTTGGTTTTGGCTCCCCTTGGCCTTCAGCCAAAGAACTGGCACTTTTGAACTATGGTGTTGGAGAAGACTCTTGAGAGTCCCTTGGACTGCAAGGAGATCAGATCAGTCCATCCTAAAGGAAGTGAACCCTGAAGTTGAAACTCCAGTACTTTGGCCAGCAGATGTGAAGAACTGACTCATTGGAAAAGACCTTGAGGCTGGGAAAGATTGAAGGTGGGAGGAGAAGGGGACGACAGAGGATGAGATGGTTGGATGCCATCACCGACTTGATGGACGTGAGTTTGAGCAAGCTTCGGGAGTTGCTGATGGACAGGGAAGCCTGGCATGCTGCGGTCCGTGGGGTCGCAAAGAGTTGGACACGACTGAGCGACTGGACTGAACTGGCCCTCAGCTTGCTGCACACAATCTGAGCCATCACATCCACCGGCCCTGATGCCCACAGGGCGCGTGCATGCTACGTGCTTCAGTCGTGTCCGACCTTTTGCGACCCTACAGACTGCAGCCCAGCAGGCTCCTCCGTCCATGGGATTCTCCAGGCAAGAACACTGGAGTAGGTTGCCATGGCTTCCTCCAGGGGATCTTCCAACCCGGCAATGGAACCTGCATCTCTTATGTCTCCTGCATTGGCAAGTGGGTTCTTTACTATTGGTGCCACCTGGAAAGCCCAAACAGGGCATCTCTAGTGAAACAGAAGGGGAAATGTGTAGTGTGGCTTGACCAGGTTTTACCCAGATGACCCACAGACAGAATAGTTTTGGATTCTAAACACTATCTCTTCTAAATTCTCTGGGGGGGCAGTCCAGAGAAGGTGAGAGTCAAGAGTGGGTTGAGGAGAAGAGAAGGCTCCATGGAGGTGGGTGGCGGTTCGCGGAGGGGGTGGGTGAAGTGTCCTGGGCAGACACCAACAGACAGAATGAGCTTTCGGGTGTGCTCTGGGGACAGCAAAGGACAGGATAAAGCACGTCCCTTTTGAGTGTCTTTTCTTTCCGATTCCTCAAGAGTAGCCATTTTGCATATGAATTAAACACAGTAAAACAGCTCCAGGCCTCCCTCAAGGAAGATTAGTCCAAAGCAAGAATCTTTCTATGAACCAGCAACGCAGGGAGGAAGGGCGATCTCCATCCCTGGGACCTCTAAGCAAGAATTCAAGGTCCCTGATGAGCGCAAGGCTGGTCTCAAGACCCCCTTCCAACTCCAAGCATGTCTTAGGGGAGGGAGCCTGGGAGGCTGTCATGGGAGAGGGGGGAGTAATCCCTGTGCTTTGGAAATAAATGGCTAGGCCTTAATTCAAGAATCTGGGTGCTTCTGAAAATAAAAAGGATACAGTGGATGATAGCCTCCCGACACACATACACACCCTCACTCTACACACACATACTCTTCAGTACAGACACTCATGAACACAAACACACATTCATACCCTTCACTCACACTCCACACCAGCACACGGACAGCACACACACTTCACACGTCCTCCCATCACATGCACACACACACATTCACGTCACACACACTCGTGACACACAGATGTCCCCATCACGCCTGTCACCCCCGCCCCAGCGCCTGCACACAACTGCGAGAAAGAAGAAAAGGGTCATCTGGAGCTGCCTCCCTCCGGCTTGTTGTGAAGAAGGATCAGGGCGCTCAGAGATTAAACAGAGCAGTTAAAAGTGACAAACAGACTTCTAAAAAGGACTAGGCTCTTAATGAAAACCATAATGAATGGAATGAATGGAGGGCCACACAGATATCACCCATAAGTGGCCATAAATATCGGGCCAACAGATGAGATCGTGGATACTGCAGTTTTGAAGCCCATCAAATGGCTGCTGTTAGAATTCATCAATAAATAACCCAGTCCAGACTCATATTCAAGGTCCTCTCATGCTCTGGAGAATTGACGCTGAGGCCAGAGAGACCTGGCTTTCAAATTCTCGTCTTGCCCCTTGACTAGCTTGGGTTATGCTGCTCGCTAGAGTCTCAGTTTCTTCATTTATGAAGTGTGGATGATTATCCCCTTAATGGGGATGTTGTGCAGATTAGATGAAGTTCTAGGCAGCGATAATAATTTATCAATATAGTGAACGATGAATGTTCACGGTTATCTCTTGTCCCCTCCCCTTTCAGCTTCCTGGGGTCAAGGAAAGCCTGCTGGCTGGTGGGAGCATAGGGAGAGAAGGAAAAAGAGGGGAAACAGAAGGGACAGGTAGAGCGGAGACCAAGGAGGAGACGGGCAGGGCGGAGAAGGGAAGGAAGAGAGACAGAAGGACAGCCAGACCCCCTGGAGGCCCCCCGCCGGCATCACCCACGGCGGGCAGCCATGCCTTCTCGGGTGAGGGTGCCCGAGGACCGGTTGTGGAGTAGCCGCCAATTATGGCCCACCCTTCCCATGAGTTCTCTTTAAGTCACAGCTTTATTGAGATATAATTCACATACCGTAATATTTACGCATGTAAAGGGTACAACTCAGTGGTTTTCAGGGTATTCAGAGTTTTGCATCCATAACCACGACCAATTTTAGGGCATTTCCCTCACCTTTCAAAAGAAAGCCTGTACCCACTGGCAGTCACTCTCCATTTTGCCCGCCCCTGCACCTCTCCAGCCCCAGGGAAGCACCAGTCAGCTCTCGGTCTCTATGGATTTGCCATTCTGGACATTTTACATCAATGAAGCAAGCAGCAGGAGGGTTTCTGTGGCTGGCTTTTTTTTTTTTTTTTTACTTAGTATTGTGTTTTCAAGGTTTGTTCCTGTTGTAGCTCCGCCATGGGATTTTCCAGGCAAGAGTACAGAAGTGGGGTGCCATTGCCTTCTCCAGTAGCATGTATTAGTAACTTCCTAAATTTCTCCGTCAAGGCCAAGTAGGTGGAAGAGCAGAGCTTCACACACACACAGAAGCCAGTGTCGTGATGGAAACTGTCCAACTGTCGCCCCAAGAAATCTCACTGGGTCAAGATTAGTTAGTAGTTACAGAATTAGAGGTGAGGCAGCTGGAGTCTAGTTTTTACCACCGAGGAATAACAGTGGAGAAAGGATACATTCTTCTGAGTGTGTATTTTTTTTTTTTTTTTGCACACACTATACCCTTTATACAAAGAAAGGAAAACAAAAGAGGATCCAAATGTAAGAGTCTCCTGTCTGCGGTTTTATGATTTAGATTTAATGTTAAGAGGCAAATGAGCGTCTCTTGGTATTCTGCCCATATGTCTCTCTCTTACCTCTTAAAAGTGACAATTCCCAGCTCTATTTTTACAGTGTAAAAGAATGACTCTCCTCTAATGGTTATCTGTCATTGTTTATGTTTCAAGTAATTTTAGACGTTCAGACTGTAGCCTTAGGATGCAGGGAAGAGACACCTTTGGGCCAAAGGCCCCCCTGAAGGAGGAGGGGCTTATTCACTGGACCGAAATGACAAAGCTATTCATTGGACTCGGGAAACGCCAATCACCCTTGTTCTATAAAGGATGTGAGATGTGTCCCTGAGGGGCAGGTTCTGAGAGACACAGGGTATCTATTCTGTCCACCTGGCTCCAGGGTGAAAACATTTAAAGACTAAATTGTTGGTGAAGCTTCAGTCTCTGTCCTGATGCCCACCATTATGTCATGGCCACTAGATGTTAGTCTAGGGCTACAGACTGGTTCCAAATAGGAAAAGGAGCACGTCAAGGCTGTATATTGTCACCCTGCTTATTTAACGTATATGCAGAGTCCATCATGAGAAATGCTGGACTGGGAGAAGCACAAGCTGGAATCAAGAGTGCCAGGAGAAATATCAATAACCTCAGATATGCAGATGACACCACCCTTATGGCAGAAAGTGAAGAGGAACTCAAAAGCCTCTTGATAAAAGTGAAAGAGGAGAGTGAAAAAGTTGGCTTAAAGCTCAACATTCAGAAAACTAAGATCATGGCATCTGGTCCCATCACTTCATGGCAAATAGATGGGGAAACAGTGGAAACAGTGGCAGACTTTATTTTGGGGGACTCTAAAATCACTGCAGATGGTGATTGTAGCCATGAAATTAAAAGACGCTTACTCCTTGGAAGGAAAGTTATGACCAACCTAGATAGCATATTGAAAAGTAGAGATATTACTTTGCCAACAAAGGTCTGTCTAGTCAAGGCTATGGTTTTTCCAGTGGTCATGTATGGATGTGAGAGTTGGACTGTGAAGAGGGCTGAGCGCCAAAGAATTGATGCTTTTGAACTGTGGTGTTGGAGAAGACTCTTGAGGGTCCCTTGGACTGCAAGGAGATCCAACCAGTCCATCCTAAAGGAGATCAGCCCTGGGTGTTCATTGGAAGGACTGATGCTGAAGCTGAAACTCCAATACTTTGGCTACCTCATGCGAAGAGTTGACTCATTGGAAAAGACTCTGATGCTTGGAGGGATTGGGGGCAGGAGGAGAAGGGGACAACGGAGGATGAGATGGCTGGATGGCATCACTGACTTGACAGACATGAGTTTGGGTAAACCCCGGTGATGGTCAGGGAGGCCTGGTGTGCTGCGATTCATGGGGTCGCAAAGAGTCGGGCACGACTGAGTGACTGAACTGAACTGAACTGAACTGAACAGGTTAAAAAAAAAAATTGAGTTTAATGCAAAATAGAACCAGGTATACCATGGACTAATATCTATGCTTCAGGAAAACCCACCAAAAGAGGGTTATGTGACGCCTTCTTGCTTTCCTAGAAATTGATTTAGCTTGAGCTCCAGGAAGAGGAAATTGTCCACAGCCAGGCTAAGACAGAGGCACAGACTACAGTGGCCTCAGTTGCCAGACACGGGGGTTGTGGTACGGCCACAGGCGGAAGCAGGGAAGAACTCTGAAATGAGGCGTGACTGTGAAGCCCAGGTACGACGGCTGGTGACTTCCTATCTGGGCTTTTCGGTGACCCGTATCCCCGGGGACCTCAGGGGAGACCCGTGTGTCACAGAATCAAACTCATGTTTAGAACTACATCCATCAGAAAACAGCAATCACGACACCAAAGAGTCTGTTGTATAGGCCCTATCTCGGGAAATAAAACGATACAGTGCTGCTGCTCTAAAAAGGTCAAGCGTTGTTTATTAACCATGCTCAAAGAATCTCATTAAATCTGGGGGCAGGAGAACAGTACTGACTAATATCATACATGTGACATGGTTTGCGTGGCGGTGGGGACTGCGCTGGGGCCAGATCCGCAGTCTAGATTTCCTGCGGCTGCTACTTGGAAACCCTGGGCTTGGCGGGCTGCTGCCCCATGCCCAGCACCTCTCTTCACTCCATGCAGCTGCAGGGAGGCACTGGTCACATTTACGCAGCCCTGGAGCTCCTTCTTGTCCTGGAATTTACTCCTCAGCCCATCCTTGGCAAATAGGTGAGCCCAGGTGAGGGAGATAGGAGTCCAGAGCAAGTCGGGGGGCTAGACTTTTCTCTATTAATCTGGGCATGCTCCAATTTGCACTAAGAGCGTACATTTGCATGTTGGATTCTGGAGGCCCCAACTGCAAGAGTATTAGATAAAATAAAATTAATTATTGTAATCCTCTGTGATCACATTCAAACCCAATATTCTCAGCTTGGCACACAGCATAGGTTTGTCTGCCCGCTTCCCTCCGTGCTTTCCTATTAAAACTATTTTCTCAAACACTGATTGAGTTCTGGCTGTATTATAGGCACTGGGAGGGTGTGGGGTACCTCGGACCTGTATCAGGCCCCCTGAGTAGCTTAGATCCTAATGAGGGAGGCACCAAATAGATATTCCCTCCAGGTATGTAGCTTTTACCATAAAGGTAGACAAACTCAGAGAGCTAAATTCATTCTGCCTGGGGTCAACTGAGAGCGTCTTGAGTTCTGATGGGGGCGTGAAGGTCAAGGCCTCAAGAAGGTGGCAGCAAGCAGATACTCTCATCTTTCTACAAGTTCAAAATACCTGCCTGGATCTTTCGTCCCTATTCTGCGTCCCCTCCTTCTAGGGAGGCTGTTCATGAAAGAGACAACTCCTTGAGAAGAGATGGCTCGAGGTTGAAGGAAGGCCCATGGCTCTGGGTAATTGCTGGGTGGGCCTGAGACAGTGCGTGTGGTCAGACAGCAGGATGCCAGCTTAGCCCGACTTCCTGCAGAAATCCGCTGGGCCTTGGCAGACAGTCTTGACATGGAGCCGTGGTGTGGTTCCTTCTGGCTTCTCCCTGAGCTGAGGCTTTCCCTGTGGTTCTGGAGATGGGATCAGTCATAAAATATGGGCCCTTCCTTTTCTTGGAGAAATCAGACTCCCCGCCCACCAGTCTTCAGTGGTCACTAGTTGATGAACTGCCCAGCACGGCCAGGGCCCATCTAGAATGTTCAAGAGCTTTTTCAAAGGCTCCTGCTTGCTGTGTGCCAGGCACTGTGTTCAGCGTTGTGCCTGCGTCACCTTATTTCACCCTGCCGCATCTGATAAAGTAGAGTGTATCCTTACAGACAATTTATCTAAGAGGAAACGGAAGGCTTGATAAGATGGGGTCGTCGGATGAGGGTCAATATAGCAAGGGGTGGGGTCAGGATTCCAGATGTGCTTAACATGGAGTCTGCCTTGCCCCCACACAGCTCAGTCTTTCAACCCCAAGAAGGTAGCACGGCGCGTGCTCGGAGGTTCCAGCACCCCTCTGCCTGCCTGGCCTTTCTGGGCGTCACAGGCTCCGCTTTCACTCTCTCCTCTGCTCCCCTCCCGTCCCTACCACCAGAGCACTCCTGGAAGGAAACTCAGGAGAAGGCAGGCAGGCACACCGTGTCCTGGACCCAGGGACAGGTGACCTTTCCAATTCAGCACCTTTATAAATCTTACCTAATGAAGTTAAGGGGAAAAAAGAATTAATGAATAAATGAAGGTTAAATCACTCCCTGCAGAAAATTGATGCTGACAGCGATGGCCAAGAAGAGAGCTTGGAAAGCAGGGAGCTGACTTGCCCAAGAGGCTTTTAAAATTCTTCTCTCCCAACCCCTGTTCAAGGGAGCTGGAACGCTGGCCAGTTCTGGGATGGGCATTGAAGGCTTTGGGAAGTCCAAGGCAGATGGCCTGAAGGTGATGGAGTCAGAAAGCCATACTCTACTTTGGACCATTTTTTGCAGAAGCGAATTTGCATATGATATAATATGGGTGCGTGCGCGTACACATACACACACAGGCATACTGTATATACAATTAGCTCCTGCAAGACCCAGAGCTCGGGTCTGCCTGGCTCATTTCTGGCCTTCTGGGACTCCTGTCAGCACGCACTTCTTAATCACCTTTATCTCCTCATCACCTCTACACTTGTCAGCATTTCCAACGACGAACCCCCAGGCCTGCCCATCTCAGCCCAGCTGGCTCAGAGGGGCTGTAGCTGAATGTGTAGCTGGCTTTAGGGATGAAGGAGAAAGAAAAGCTGAAAGGGCTGTGGACCACTGCATCCATCCAGGTCAGGAGCTCGCACACAGGGTGGCAGAAGTTGAAGGGAGATGGAGTGAAAACTGCAAAGGTCAAAGGACAGCCTCTGGGGTGAGGAACTGGGAGAGACTGTGCTGCTGCCTCACTGAGAGCTCTGGGGCAGGTCGCTTACTGGCTGACATCTGTGTGCAGCTCCACAGTGAAACCGAGATGGAGAAGGAGCCCCGCAGAAGAGAATCAGCAGCAGAAATCCTCCCTGGTGGGAGCAGCGAGCAGGAGCCATCCATAATTCTGGTTCTCCTTCCTCTCTGTGCCTGCTCACAGGTTTTTAAGACTCCGATCATGAAGACGGGGTGGCTCAGAGGGCCCGGGGCAGCTCGCCCATCCTAAGTGTGATGGGGCATGGGAGGCAGGAAGCCAGCGCTGGGTTGATGGAGGGGCAGGGAGGCTGAAGGTGGGCTGGAGCCGCGTGGTGGGCGGCGGGGAGCAGAGAGCTGATATGGAGCCAAGAGCCGGCTAGATCAACTAGTAAATAAAAGGTCACAGTGATTCTCCCCAGGCGCCCAGAGAGAAGCAGACAGAAAGCTCTGCTGATGGCAGGAGCTGACAACTGGCAAATGAGCCTCTGCAGTTATCTGTTCCCTTCCTTCTTCTTGTCTCATAAGACAGAGGCTAGAAATAGATGCAACTGGCAGATGACTGAAGGATGAAAAATGAGCAACATGTTAGTTGGAGTGGGGTTGGCGGTGGGGGGTGCTCAGGGGTAGAGGAGCAGAAAGCTCATGAGTGAAGCAGAGGGAAGGACAGGGCTTAGCTGGAGCTGCTTCCAGGGTCTGGCTCTTCCTCTGTCCCAGGCATGCTGCAGGGATTAGTCACTGAATCTTCTTAGCACCCTTACAATGCAGGTCTTACTCTTCTCCCCGCTTTTCAGAAGGTAAAACTGAGGCTTTAGGGAGGATAAGCCAGGCTCGACTGAAGAGCGGCAGAGCCGAGAATACAGGCCCACCTGCCTCCAAAAACAAGCTCTTTAGATTATCCCACAATGCTTCTGAACCCTCCCTTTTCTTGTCTTTTCCCCTCTTCCAAGACTTCAGCAACTGTTTATCGAGCACCTAGTAAGGGCCAAACACTGCAATATGTCTTTGGGAGACAGAAGCCGCCTGGACAGGCAAGGTCCCCGTCAGCAAGGAGTGCTGTTGGGATGACCAACTGAATGAACCGAACCGGCGCACTCCTTTCCCACAAACCTGCGTTGGGCAGAGGTTTCCCTGCCGCACAGCGGGAGGGGTGACTGTCCTGAGGGACGGGGCACTGGCCTGGCCACAGGGGGCTTCAGCAGTGGGCTCTGCCTGTGGCGGGCATCTTCCTTCTCACTGCGCATCTTTTGACTTGCTGCTCAGCTCCGAGGCCTGGCCAGGGGCCCCGCTGGTGGAGGAGGATCACAGAGAGCTGGGCATGGGCTTGTTTCCTCCCGGGCACCGTGTTCCAGCAGCAGGGTTGGGGAACCAGCGGTGCCTTCTCTCTAGGCTGAGGCTCCTCTTCTCTTGGCAAGAGGAGGTGGGGAGCGTCCACTGGAAGGCTGCCTGCCTGTGAGCTGTGGATATTCCGCGAGGACTGATGCCCTGAAACCCTTGCCTTCGGCTCCAACAACATCAGATTTAGGGGAACGGTCCCTGAACCTGCTGAATTCTTTCATGCCTCCATGCTTTCCTTCACTTGAGAAGCATTCCTTTTTTTTTTTTTTTTTTCAAAAAAATTGAAGCAGAGATGATTTACAATGTTGTGTTAAGAATCACGGGCTCAGTTGTAAAGAATCTGCCTGCAGTGTGGAAGAGGCAGGTTCGATTCCTGGGTTGTGAAGACTCCCTAGAGGAGGGCATGGCAACCCACTCCAGTATTCTTGCCTGGAGAATCCCAGTACAAGAATCCCAGTACAATCCCAGCTACAAGTCCGTAAGGTCGCAAAGAGTTGGACACAACTCAAGTGACTTAGCACTCATGCATATCAGTAAACACAACAAAGTGATTTTTCAGATTCTTTGGCTTTGGCTTTCACTCAGTGAACCCCTCTCCTTTCGTAATATACCTAGAATATCACCCCCTCCAGGAAGCCTTCCTTGACTCACCGGCTCTGTCGGGTAGCACCCTCTCACACCTCCCAGTGCTCTGCACACTGTATTGTAAATGTGGATGTGTGCGTGCATCCTGTATCTGTGATTTTGTGAGGGCGAGCTCTGTGCGCACAAGAAGCACGAGAGGCTGTTGATGAGTTACTCGGTGGGTGAATGGCTCACTAAGACATTGTTCTCAGCTCTGTCCACTTTCCCTTTTTCTAATCTTCCGTCTGCCTGGCTCTCCTCTCTGTCCATCTCCCTCTTCCATCATTAAACAAGACTTGATGGACAGACTGAACCCAGACTGCTTGGAAGCCACCAACGGCTGATGACATGGCCAGTTCTCCCTCCAGCTGGTGCAAATTTCAAACCCCAATCTGTAGGTGGTCTGGTAGGGAGTGGGGATAACCAGAAGCAGGAGAGAGGAAGGGAACTCTGGGCAGAGTGGTGAAGGCTCGGGGAATTGAACTGTGCGGCATGCAAACTATGAAGGAAGACTGTGGCTGAGACGCTGGGTCCCTGAGCGGGGCAGGTGAGATCAAAGGGCCAGCTGGAAAACCACAGCGAAGCCGGGCTCTGAAAACAGCAAGCCCGCCTGCAGGAGAGGGGGCATGACCACTTCCCCCCGCAGTGAGCACAGCAGAGCTTCCTGCCCAGTTGCAGGAAAAAGTCAGTGTAGAGACCTCTCCACAGCCCAGAACACAAAGTGATGCTATTTTCACCTCCCTTGTCTCCATGCACCCCCGTCTCACGTGCATACACACACGGATCACACACGCCGATCCGGGTCAGCCTCCAAGGGCTGTGCCCACAGCCACCGTCTGAAATACATTTACGGCTGCAGAAACACCCACAGGTCATGGCCGCGGGGAGCATTCCGATACATTTTATTGATGGGGAAACTGAGGCTCCAGTTGCCCTTAACTCAGAGGCACTCATGACAGTCTGTGATGAGTCCCTGGAGGCAGGATCCTAACTTCCCACTCCCCTGACACTCTGCCACACTCACCCCCCTGCTGCCTCTCCGACTCCCTAGCAGCTCAAAGTTGGCTTCTAAATGTTGTCCCTTAGGCCAGCTCCAGAGAGAAAACCTGTCAGACAGGCAGTACGTGTGAGCAAGCTGGGCAGAACTCATGGGTAGTGAAGCAACCCTCTCTCTGATATTTCTAGAAACTAGCTTAGGGGCTCATTTCCGGCTGGAGAGCTCAGAAACTTTTCTCTGGAGAAATCCACTAGTGATCAGCTTCCCGTGTCGGGGAAAGCCAGTGTTCTAGGAACCTCTGGATAAAAGGCCATCTCACAAGGGCAGCGGGACCCTGGTCCAGGCGGGAAGGAGCTCAGGCTGCCTACTGAGGGACCCCATGGAGTATGGGCTGGGCTCTCAGAACCCTAACTTGTGCTTCTTCCCAGGGGCTCACTGACTCCCCCTCACCCGTGCCCCTTCCCTCACACCCGGCCAATCTCTTGGCATTTCCAAATCTTCATCTTCACATCACAGCAACTGTTCCAGCTGCCAGCGGGTGGAAATAACTGACAAGGGCTCCTCTTGATGTGGCCCTCTTTTGTGTTGATCAAAACACCAAAACGAAATCAGGCTCTCCGCATCTGACTGAAGCCTAATTGGAAATCCAAAGCGGCACTAAATGTTACGGTCTAAATAAAACATGCTCGGTTACAGAAACTCCACGTGGGGAGTGTGAGAGGGCGCTCTGGTAGGGAGCTGAAACGTAGGTTGCAGGGTTCTGGGGCGTCGTGATGGGGCACCCCACATTTGGCTAGATGAGACAGACTCAAGATGGCAACACAGAAGGCTCTTGAGAGCCCAAGAACCCCTAGGTAGGGCCAGCAAGGCAGCCGATCGGTACCTGTTGCCTGGCTCACACTTGGAAGTGCAGCTAAAACGCTCGATCAGCTTTGTGCAATGTCTCTCACGCGTCTGCACCTGCCCTCCTCGCAAAGGTGTGCCTCTGCCAGACAGGCTGCATGGTAGAGAGCGCAGGGCAGTGCTGGCCTCACCCACTGGGCGCCTTGAACCGGGCTCCTAGGTGGTGAGGGGATGGCAGGCAGGGCAGTAGCTAGCTTGGCAAGCGCCTCTGCCCCGGCTCTGCCTCCTAGGAGTCCCGCGGGGGCCCGGCCTTGCTCTGGTCGCTGGACCCTGCCGCCCCTGACTTCCCCCCGTGTCACACGGGGCTGAGAATACCTGTCTTTCAAGGTTGCTGTAAGCGGCTGAGATGATGCTGGCGGAACACCCGGCCTGCCGGACAAACAGCAGCTTCCTGGGGCGGGTGCCCTCTCTCTTTCCTCTCTGACCGCCAGAGACATTTCCTGTGACTGGACACATCAGGCAGCAGGCCTCTATTGGTTTCTTTTTTATAAAACAAAACAGTGCCCTGCCCCAGGGTCCTTGGCGGGTGTCCAGGGAGGAGTCTTGAGTCTGGCCTGGTCTGGAGCCCTGAGAACTGCAGGTAGACTGGGAGCAGGCGGGGCGGGCCCACTGCAGCCGTGCGGCCACCAGGGGGCGCCATCCCAGGAGGACGCGGGACAAGGCTCGGCTTCACTCCGCGTCTGTTCCCAGGTCGGGGTGCGGGGTGCGGGGTGCGGGGGGCGGGGGACGCTGTCCTAGCTCTGCCCGCGGGCCAGCTCAGGGGCCCTGGGCAAATTACTTAGCCAGACTGAATCGCAGTTTTCTTATCTATTTAAAAAAAAAAGCAAAGACAATACTATTTATCCCAGGAGATTGTTGTATTAGCCAAGGTCATGTTTGCAAACTATCAGAAGAAAAACACGACCTAAATGTTAGATTTCAACACGTCTTAAATTAGGTAGAGCTGAGAGGCAAGGCAGGGTGGCCAAGTTTCTTTTCGAGGTGTGGCTGTGATGGGAGCTTGATTTGCAGAGCTTCACCTGGCGATTATACATGGGGCCACAACCTTAAAAGCATAATTACTGTTACTAACGTTTATTAAGCAGGTAATATGTGTCAGGTACTTTTCAGAGTGCTTTTTAATGTATGAATTCACTTCATTTAATATTTTTAATGTATTCATTCACTTCATTTAATCCTCAAGCAGTGTCATAATTATCCCCATTTTTAGTAGAGGCAAGTGAAGCAGAGAGGTGAAACAATTGGCCTAAGGTCACACAGCAGGGAGCCAGGAAGGTGGGCAGGCTGGCAGTCTCTAGAGCCCATGCGCTTCACGGTGGCCAGGAAACTGCCCATCGTCAGTCACTATCTACTTTTTTGCACTCTGGCTCGGTGGATACTTTGGTCTCAAGGTCTCAAAGGTCCCCTGTTCTCACCTATAAAAGGAAGGACTGCCCTTCACCAGACAGTCCCTGAAGCTCCCCCAGCTCTGGACTGCTAGGTCAGGGAGAGGGTCTGTCCTCTGAGCCCAAGCATGGAGGGACGAGGACAGGGCTCCCCATGGTCGGTATGAGTTACTTCAGTCACTGGGCATGCTGTATATCTCTGCGACAGTACTGCTCACTTTATATCGCAATTTATCTATACATCATTCTTCCCCACCAGAATGTAGCATCCCTGAGGTCAGGGATTATATTTTATTTATCCCTATACGAAAGCATACTGAACGGTGCTGTTGTTGCATTGTAAAGAACAGAAAGAAATCAAGAAGGTACCTATTTATAAGACCTTTTGCTGGAATATGACTTAGAAAGATTGCCCTGTCTATATCTGCATATGCAAATAACTTGCCAGCGGACAGCTCTATGCATTATACATGGTAGACACTTAATGGTCTGTTGAATGAATGAGTCTGTGTATGCAAATGAGATGCAAATCTTTCCTTATTTTAATTTGACCCTTGGGAACATCTTCAGGGACTCCCTTGGGCTTGGGTAGCTTTAATGTTTTTTAATTGAAAGTCTTTTTTTTTTTTTTTTTAACACAACCGATGTTCGGTCTGGTCTGTGCTGAGTGAAGCTGTTGCCAAGTTGGGAAAAGAATGCCGGGTTGGACCAGGTGAATTAGGATTAATTCTGGCTTTTCTGGTAACTCGGGGAATGATCTAGGAAGTGATTCCCCTCTCTGGCATCATTTTCCTCATCTTTAGTATATGGGGAGGAGTTCCTTCTGGGATTGAGGTATGGTGATTTCCCACCTCTCCATCCTAGGAACGTCATTCTGGGTCATCAGAAAGTCAGCATCTGGCAGTCCTACCTGGTGAGAGACATCACGTCCCCTGCCAAGGATTAGAGGAAGAGTCTCCAGCCTCTCTGCGCATTTAGAGAAATGAGCTTTTTTGGCACCGGTTCTCCCAGCCTGGGCATTGTGTTCAATCATTTCTTTCCAAACCAAAGGATTTTAAAATAAGAGGCTGGAGTTTTCTTTCTTAAATACAAGCCAAGCGCCTGATTAATAGGGTGGGTTTGTGATTCGCTTCCTTCATGTGAAAATATTTATTAAAAATGCTCCAATGAGAATATTAATAGCCAGGGAATCAGCTCCATGTCAGCCTCTTTGCTCCCTGACATTTGAAATAGGGGGAGAGAAAGAGGGGAAAAAAATCAAACCCGAGCCTGGGGTGGTCACTGGTCCCTGCGCCCCATCCTCCGGGAGGCAGGCTTTGCCCCTCCTTTGGGAAAGACGCTGAGATGTGTGCTTGGCTTCTGGGCCACGGTGAGGTCCTTAACTAGAAACATGTGTGCATCAAAGGCCTGGATTGAAAGTGACACATTTGAAAACACAAGTACGGCAGAAATTTGCTTATCCTCACTTTCCTAATCCGCAAACTCTGTAATTCTCCCCCAAAGTCCCCCAGGCTCTGCTCCAGCCCCTGCCTCCTCAGATTCCCTCCTTCCCCGGCTGCAGCCCAGGCCTCTCAGTCCGGGCAGAAGGGAGGTCTCCTGTTACTGGGACTCCAACCGCCTTGTAAAAATACACCTTGGCACGCTCTGCCTGCGCCCTGGGAAGCCTTATCGCCAGGACTAAACAAATGTGCACAATCAAAATAATAGTCTGAGATGTCAAAATAAATGAGCAGGGGCCATCTGGAAGGACGGCTCCGCACATTCTTTTCTGCTCCTTCTCCAAGTCGTTAGAGGCCTAGGGGCTTGGTCGTTCAGTGGCGTTGGCCACAGCTGACAGACGTAGTACCCTCACATCACAATAAGGCCCTTTGAAAATGCTTCTTATTTTTGGCCCTCAGTCCCGGTTTATAGTTGACATGCCCTCCTCCAAACCAAGGAAACCAACATTGATTCTCAGGTGAAGCTGGCTGGGGTGGCATGCTAGAGGCATTGGGTCTGCCCTCCAAGCCCTCTCCCCCACCATGCACGGGGTCTTAAACCGGTGCAAGGAGCTGAGGGGCATGGGTCTTTCCTATGCTTGAGACAATCAGAGAGGGGCGGCTTCATAATCTTTACAAAGAATTTTGATTTCTAGTAACTCCAGGCCAGAGTTCTCCTTGCCCCAACTCTCTGAAACGACCTAAGGTGGAGGTGGTGAGAAAGTCACTATCCGTTCATCCACGGTGAAGTCCCATGCCCCACCCTGCATGTGAAGGTGGGTCGCCCAGGAGAAGGGTCTTCTGAGTGGGCTGCCGCAGCTCTGCACAGGGAGACAGACCAGGACAGCCCTTGAAAATCACATGCCATCACCTGGGCAGTTTCCAGGTAGCATGATCCTATTCCTGATGGGTTCCTTCAAAGGCTTCCCAGAAGCAGTTTCAAGAGCCACCTTTGATGTAGGTCTCCTTTAGGGCTCAACACAACCTTCAGTCCATCAACAGCAAGCTTTAAAGCTACTGGCACTTTTCTGTGAGTTTAGGGAAACCAAACCAGTTCTGAGGACTCTGATCTTAGGTGTTGGGTTTAGCATAGGCTGAAATGGAAGCTGGCCTCATACTGGGGTCAGGATGGGTGAGCTGTGAGTCCTCACCCGTGTAGATGCTCTGTGGGTTCCTGAGACAGGAAACCATGTGTTTATCTTCCCCGTGCCTTGGGTCTCAAAGTGGGGTCATGGGCTACACGCGCCAGAGTCACGGGGAGACGGGCGGTAGAGAGGTGAGGAGGCAGGCGGAAGAAGGAACTGTAAGACTTCTAAGGTTAAGTCATAAAGAAGGCAGTAACAGTCCCACCTGTTAGGTAGTTAGAATAGCAAACAGGAGTCCAGAATGGCGGTGGCTAAAAGACAAGGAAGGGAAAAGCCCGCAAAAATGGAATAAAGGAAGGTCCGAAGACCGGAGTGAGGACCTCAGGTAGAACAAACAGCCCTCCTGGCTCGCCCAATTTACGCAGGGCAGGCCCAGAGGCCGTAGAAATCATATAAAAAGAGGAGCCAAAGGGCGGGGGTCTCTCTCTCTCTCCCATGCGCTGGCATGCTCCCCCTTCTCTTCTCTTCACGTCTTTGGGTTGGCACGCCCTCACGCCTCGAGGATGTATTTTCCTGCTCTTTTCTAAATAAAATTGAGCTGTAACACGGAGCTGTAACATGGATTTGTCTAAGAGCTATAACACGGTCTGTTCGAGACCTGAGAGCTATAACGGTCTGTCCGAGAGCTATGACATGCCGAGGACTCTAACGTCCGGTGCTTCAAATTTTTGTTGAGACGAGACAGAACCAAGGAGAATACACTCGCCTGACACACGTTACCTGGGGGAATATTCACTCTTGGAGCCCTGAGCGGCCATGCTCAGGAAGTCTGAGCACCTTGAGGCCGCCATGCTGTGAGGAAGCCCAAGGCGCAGGGGGAGGCCTCGTGGAAGCCACTGCAGCTGACAGCCCAGCTGGTTCCAGCTGCCATACGAGTGGGGGGACGTGGCTCCAGACCATGCTAGCCCTAGTCATCCAGTGACCCCAGCCCATTCACGTCTTCCCAGCTGAGGCGCCAGTCTGGATGCTGCAGAGAAGAGACAAGCAGCCTTTGGGGCACCTGCCCGAACGCCTGACTTAGTTTGTGAGCATGGTGGCTCCATCTATGGCAGTGAGCTGGAGATACAGTTCACTTCGTTGCAGAGGTCAGACATGGTACACCCCCGGGACAGCGCCTTTCTAGCCCACTGTCCTCACACGTGGCCACACAGGAGCCTGAGTCTTGGGAGATGACTGGGGCTCAGGGTCCCCCTCCCTTCTCTCCACAGATGCCTGGAATACTGGCCTCCTGGGCCTCACACGTGAGCCCAGAGCTGCCTCTGTCTGTATCAAGGGGAGCAGGACTGTTTAGTCTGCTGGGCACATTCCTGGATTTTAAAAATAAATACCAGATTGTGAGCAACTCAGCCGGATGCTGTCGTTCGACCAGGGCAGAGGTTTCTGAGGCGTCCCTTGGGATCGAGCAGCAAGAATGCCAGGTTGGAGGTGTTTGCCCGAGACTGGGATCTGTCTTAGCCGTAATTTACAGTGGAGATGCTTCTGGCCCTCCCTGGGGTCTCAGAAATTCGAATAACACCACTAATAACAGTGCTGTTGTTCAGCTGCTCAGTCGTGTCCGACTGTTTGCAACCCCATGGACCGCAGCATGCCAGGCCTTCCTGTTCATCACCAGCTCCTGGAACTTGCTCAAACTCATGTCCCCTGAGTTGGTGATGCCATCCAACCATCTCGTCCTCTGTCATCCCCTTCTCCTCCTGCCTTCAGTCTTTCCCAGCATCGGGGTCTTGTGATAATGATGATAATCATTGCCACTTATTGAAAGCACTGGCTGTGTGACTGAGCACTGAGGTCTCTCAAGCCTCACAACAGTCACCACTATTAGGCCCATTATACAGATGGGGAAAGTGAGGTGTCGAAAAGTGAAATCGCTTTCTTAAAGCCATATGTCTAGTTAGTGGCAACAGATGACGTGCAAGGTGGTCTGACGGCCATGCTCCTGCTATTAACCACTATGCTATCTGGTCTCTCCAGGTCTTGAAATAGCAGCATCCCATGCCCTCACCCACCCTAAACACACACACACACACACACACACACACACGTGCGTGCATGCACGCCCACACCCATCGCCAGCCTCTCTGCTGTTCCCAAGGCCTTTTCCAGCCTTCGCGGAGCCATTCTCCACTGTGACTCCCTTTTTCCATTTCACCCTTCGCTGGATCATTTTATGCCTCTATTCCCTCTGCTCATTCAAACTAATTAAAGTATAAAATAGAATAATTGCTTCCATCCCCATACTTCTTTCCCATCCACCCCGCGTACAGGGGGAGCTTCCCTTTCGGAGAGTGGCCAGCCTGACAAGCTGGGTGGAAACTGGGGCTATCAAGTTTCTTTTCATCTCGTGACTTAGGTTTTCACTTGGCTCACTGCCTGATTTTCCCTGAACCCGCAGTCTGACTCCCATTAGACACCGAGGATGTGGTAGCAACTTGTATCCCCTCCCACAACATCTGCTGGTTGATTCGCTGTCGAGGAAGCCGGGGCAGACTTTCTAAGGAAGGGCCGGGCAGCGTATCAGTGGAGCACCTGGGCAATTAGTAGGATTGGGGGAATCGGGTCCCAAACGGTCCCCTGGGACCGGCCGGCCTTGGATCTATTAACAGAACATTAACACCAACTTGTCAAAGGTCGTTAAGCAGTGGCACTAATGGCCCACCACTTCTTACTAGTCCTGTTTCTTAATTACATTTAATTAACTAAGAGAGAGAGAGAGAGAGAGAGAGAGAGGAAGCTTGCCTGAACACATGAGCCTATATTGGATTGTTCTGACTCTGTGGGGAGGGGAGACTCTCTAGGCAGGACTGGAGGTCAGGCACCTGGATCTACTCTCTTGCGGCATCAAGGATACAATAGGCACCATGATTTGGGGGAAGGGAAGGGAAACGGAGACAAAAGCTAGGGACCCGGGGAAGGGAGAGACGAGAAGAGGCTGCCCAGAGGTTTATTGTAAAGTGGGGTGATGGAAACCCCCATTCCCATCATGTCTTATAAAGTCTTAGGTCTTTCAGGGAACTCCAAAGCCTTAGATCATTGCCTCAAAACAGGAATCTGCTTACCCATGGTGGTGGTTTAGTCACTTCAGTCTTGTCTGACTTTTGCAACCCCATGGACTGTAGCCCTCCAGGCTCCTCCGGCCATGGGATTTCCCAAACAAGAATACTGGAGTGGGTTGCCATTTCCTTCTTCAGGGAATCTTCCCAACCCAGGGATCAAACCCGGGTCTCCTGCATTGCAGGCCGATTCTTTATCAACTGAGCCACCAGGGAAGCCCATAGCCACCATTCTATCCTCACTGCAGTGTTCATCCTTGGGGGACGAAGTTCATACGAGCACACACAGCCTCATAAAAAGCCTCCTTCAGAAAGTTCTTTTGGTCTAACCTCAAGATTGTTTCCTGTGCTTCTGAGGCTGTCTTCTGGAGATGGAAAAGAGTCCTGATCCCCAGACCTTAGACAAACTCTTTAATAGCCGAAAGAGACTCTACAGTCATATTTATTCTCTCCATCTTTCAAGCTGAGGACACTGAGTCCCTGGGAAGTCCAGGGTCTAGGTCACCCAGCTGGTTAAAGGGGGGCTGGGACGAGAACACAGGTCTCCTGGCCTGGCCTGAGGCCTGCTGGCAGCGCCGACTGCCACTCAGCTTCCTCCTAATCACCACCACGGTCGCCACCCTGGCATAGAGACCTCCCCGACTCACAGCTCACCTGATTCAAGATAGCCACAGGGCATTAAACCCAAACTCCTCCTATATCTGCTTAGTGTGACAGTTACTGCTGAGCAGCTCTGCTTTGGTGCAAACTGACAGGAGCTGGGCAGCAGACCCAGAAGACGAGACTGAAGGAGGGTTATTCAGAAATGAGCTGCAGACGCTCAGTTTAGTCAGAGCTGATGCTCTCAGAGGCAACATCAGATATTGTTTGGAGAGGTCATTATATTCCCTGAAGCCACTTATCAGCCTCCAGCCCTTTCCTTTGGTCACGTTTTGAATCCAATTTCAAAAAGCATCTCATTTGAGTGAAAGATATGAATCTCTGGACAGAGGAGCCTGGCAGGCTACATTGTCCATAGGGCTGCAAAGCGTCAGACGGGACTGAAGCGACCGAGCATTTAGCCCAGGGACGTGTCTCAGCATCGTCTCGGTCCCACCGAAGTCTCACTGGTCACTTCTGTTGGCTCTTTCTGCTTTTCCACTTCATGGGGCTCCGAGAACCCAAGAAAGAATTTTTATCCAGAGTTAGCTTGCTCCTCAGCCATACTTAACATCTTCTGAAATATTAATATCATGTCAATGTGGCTCTATTTCAGGGGTCCCCAACCTCTGGGGTCTAATGTCTGATGATCTGAGGTGGAGCTGGTGTAACCACAATAGCAATAAAGTGCATGATAAATGCAATGTCCTTGAATCATCCCGAAACCAACCCTGCCACCCCCCACTGCCGTCTACGGAAAAACTGTCTTCCATGAAATGGGTTCCTGGTGTCAAAAAAGGTGGGGGACCACAGGTCTACTTAATCCCTCTGACCATCCTTTTATGAACCTGCCTACAGGACCATCTATTCACCTATCCTTCTAAATCTGTAGATAATTCTGCAGAAGCATCCAGAATGGTGTTCATCAAATGATGACATGGTGTTACATTTCGGGGTGTTTGGTTTGGGAACTTGTTATTTCTTTTTCTGTGTGTATTATTTGAATTTGTATGGTGCCCATCTACCATTTTAAAGAAATAACTGTTGGTTTTATAAACAAAGAAAAACAGGAAGGAAAGGCAGAGCACTTATAGCCTCCAATCTGATGCTAAAGATTCCTTTGTTAGATTCCAAGCAACTTAAGGAGAGTGACCAAGTTCCATTTATTTTGATGTTTTTTCAGAACGTTGTTCCCAATAAATACATGACCAGCCTTTTTTTTTTTTCTTTTCTTTTTTAGGGTTACAAGTTCCCATCTGGCCCTGTTTATGCCTTGATCATGGGGGCTACATAAAGGCAGGTAAAAAAAAAAGCGGCTTCAAGAGGATGTGGTATAATTTGCCGACGATTAGCCTCTGATTTGTGTCATCTCTTCTGAGAAGGAATTTTCAAGTTAGAGTTGCAGCCCTACTGCGCTTATGCCATCAGGTATCCGTTTACCACTGCCTCCCTCCCTCCTCCCTTGTCCCCGATTCAGAATTCACAAACACAAACAAGGAGAGAGAGAGAACGCCGGGCGGGTGAACCTGAAGACAGACGCCTGGGATCTTTGCAGTGTTCTGAGAATGACGCCCGAGCAGGGAGGCAGCTTGAGAGAGCTCGCTGGTCGTCCAGCACAGCATCCTTATCTAGCCCAAGTCAGTGTCCTCTGCACCAAGACAGAGTCATGGTCCTTTCTGCTTCTTACGGCCTTGATCTTACCATGTGCAGGTCAATGCCAAGACCGCCGCCACTGCTGACCAACTGTTGACCCACTGGCAATGAGTGGAAAAGGAGCCAGCTTTTCCTAAGGTCTAAGCTTTGCTTGCTGCATCTCCATTGCTTTGGTGAATCCCCGTCTTCCCCTTCTCTTGTCCTTCACTATGGCTCTCCTTGCATTTGCCTTCACTCTGCTCCTACATATTCAGGTCGAATAAAACCCCGAGGGAATAACGTTTCACCCAGGCGGATGGGGAACCCACTCGGTGGTTACCCAGCAAAGGAGAGAGGTCCATTTCTCAGGGCTCCCCATCTCTGCAGGCAGAGCTGCAGCTCCTCAGAGCTGGCCAACTTCTACCCTGCATCCCTCTAAGACTCAGGCCAAGAATTTTTTTTTTTATCTCCTTCTGGGGCCCTATCTTGGGTCTATCTCTCCCAGGACTGAGTCCAGCCTAGAGGCCTGGATTATTTACACCTCTTTGGCTCCCTTGAGCAGCAGACTCTGTGGGCCCGGGGCAGTAAATCTCCCTTCTAATCACACCAAGCTGCTCCGTGCAGTCTGGCCCGTTCTTGCGGGGCTGTTCATCATGTGCTCAGACAGGGTCTGTGGCCTGCAGAGAAGCTCCGGGAAGCGCCTGGCCCCAGTGGCTTCTCCCTGACTCCCTGCATAAGCTTCCCCAGGCCTCTGAGCAGCAGGCCCAGGGGTCTCTCTTGTTCTGCAGAAAAGCTTCTGCACAAAGGTCACGGGTTATCTGCGCCTCCTGGGCTCTGGAGAGCAGGGGTGGTTGCCAGCACATACCTGCCTCTCAGACATGATGTACAGGTAGCGCTGGTCGATGGAGAAGGCCATGTCCCGGAGGATGGGGCTCCCGTCTTTGAGCACGGAGACCATCTCATATTGGACCCCACCGTGGGGGGGACCATCGGCTCGAATCTGCGAAAGAAACAAGGGCATCCTCAGCATCTGTCCTCGGCAGCCCCTTGTGAATTCCCTGCCTGAGCCTAGAGCAGGTAGTTTATAGAAGATAATCCTCTTGTCCGGTCCCCAAGGGCTACCTGAAGCAGACTGGGTTACAGGGAAGACAGAGGTGCTTCTTAGTTCAAACAGCCCAGTTTCCACCAAGAGGAATCCTTTCTCAAGCAGTCTGAGTGTGCTGGTCTGAACCTTCTAACGGTGGGTTTATTTATGTGTGCATGTATATCTTTAGGTGTGATCTGAATATCCTTACATGGTTATTCTTGTGTGTGTATGCACATGTTCTCAACACCGTGTGATGAGGGTGTGAGTGTGTGCTTGTGCACACTTGCTTGCGTTGGGGTAAGAGAATCAACATCTACACACAATGGTTCTGCCTTGAGCAGGTAAGGGAGGATGGTGGGGCCAGCACAGAAACCATCAAAAAACTGAGGATTTAATTTATCTCAGAAAGAGCTTTCTGCTCCTGCCACCCCACCACAACAATATCCCCTGAAAGATGTGTGCAAATCCACCAGGTGATTTTGGGGAGCCAGGAATCCCTGAGGACAGAAATCTGGGAGTCAGTCTCACAGTCCATCCCGGGATAAGAAATCAGGAGGAACCTACAGATCATCGAGTTTGGTGCTTCTCAGGCTCAATGTACATGAGAATAATTTGGGGAGTTTTTAAAACACATGGCTGTATCCATTCATCAGGAACTCTGCGCCTGGGGACCTGGCATCTTCTTTGGGTTTCAAAGCTCCCCGGGGGACGCTAATGAGCAGCCGGGGTTTAAAAGCACCAATGCACACACGGTTATCAAACCAGCATGCCCGGAGAACCGCCTGGAGGGAGCGGAGAAATTCACCCCTGGGACTACCCCAGTTTCTGATTCAGCGGAAATGAGCCTGAGAAATTTCATTTCTAATAAATTCCCAGCTGATGTGGAGACTACCGGGCTGGGGGTTGGAGAAACATTCCCGTAGTCTAAGCAATACATGAAGTGTCCTGGTAGCTCAGGCAGGACAACGCCGAAGACTGGGGCTCGATCCCTGGGTTGGGAAGATCCCCTGGGGAAGAAAATGGCCACCCACTCCAGTATTCTTGCCTGGAAAATCCCAAGGATGGAGGAGCCTGGAGGGCTACAGTCCATGGGGTCACAAAGAGTTGGACATGACTCAGCAACTAACACTCAAGTTCTACATAGAATTTGGAAAGCCAGTGGAGAGAGGCCCCTGAAGACCATCAGTTCATACAGAAACAAGATGACGGGGAGCCCATGGTTTGAACGCACTCGTCCTGCCAGGCTTCCTGTTTCCAACACAGAAGCTGACTGTTGACCAAGTTTGCCAACCCAGGCCTTTTCTTCGTTCTCTGTCTATCTAAACCCTCTCCTTCAAGCCCACTTCCCCCATAAAGCCTTCTCCAATATCTCTACCACACTGATTGCTCCTCACCCTGAGGGCTTTTTGTCCTGAGATTATAATCAATTGACTTGTTCATTGTATATATATTAGCTAATGCGTATTGACTACCTACTTAAATTGTTCTCTGATTGCCTCACATGTGCGTAAGTCCAGCAACATTTTGAAGGCAGGAATGCTTTCTGTTTCTCTGAGGACCAGCCTCTGAGGACTAGAATGAAACTGGGAACAGAGCTGGTGACGGATAAAAGGGACTGCTTGAGAAATGCTTATTGAAAGGACATGAACTATGACCCAGCTGATAAAGTACCATGGGCTCTTTCGTGCTAAATCAAAGTTGAGGTCAAAAGACAGTTTTCTCTGGATGATTTTAAGATGAAGTCCCTCCCTCCTATTCACTTTGATTTCTCTCTTGGACTTCTAACCATCTCCCTCCCTCTGCCCATTTCTCCCACCCCACTGAGAGCAAGGACTATGACTTATTCATCACAAGCGCTAAGCGTGGAGCCCGATGCCACAGTAAACATGCTTGTATGGAGGAATGGATGCATTTTCAGCTTTTACTGGCCCAGTAGGGAAGGTCAGGAGCATTTATTTACTGCAGACTTGGGAAAGTTGGATTAGTGCTCCTTTTCACATTTTTCTAGCCTCCTAAGAGTTCGCGTACTTGAGGGGCCTGAGCCGGGGTATGGTCTGCGATTGTTGACTTGGCTGGACTAGCGTGGGTAAGAAGCAGACCGCAATCCCACTGTGGGGCGGGGCACAGTGGTTCTGGAGTTCCTAGTGGCGGGACCAGCAGATTCCTGCATGAGGCCCTGTGCCTGGATCCCAGGGGTGCAGCCACTGGAGCAGGGCGAGAGTCGAGGTGCTGTGCTCTCCTTGTCCGCTTCGTGGGTGACTTTGGTGGGAGCTCTGGCCTTGAAGATGAGGGGGTGACCTCAGTGGAACCAAAGAAACTCGCTCTCAGCCACTCTTACCCCAGAAACTCCCCTGTAGGGTGGATTCTTCTTTTCCCCTAAACTCCTCTTTCGACCTTTTCCTTCCTAACTAGTGGCTTCCTACTGTTCCAAGCTGCTGCCTTGACAACTGTCATTAAAGCCCCTCCTTCCAGGGAGGGGTGAGGGGGCCATTTAGTTCATTCTTGTTGGGTGGAGGAAGACTCAGGGTCGGCAATGATGCGGTGGGGCCGAGGCTACTGTCCTCCACCCTGGAGCGAATCTCATGATGGATTCAAGCAGAGGGAAGAACAAGGGTCTCAGTCTGGGAAAATGCCCCACAATGAAAATAGCTCCCCTTAGCTTTCAGAGCAGCATTCTCTCTTAGATGGAGAAATCCAAAATTTCCAAGAGATTCTTCTAGAAACATAGTAGCTTTTAATCACAGAAGTTCTCAGGCGGGACTTCCCTGGTGGCCCCGTGGTTAAGAATCTGCCTTGCAACACAGGGGACAGGGGTTCAATTCCTGGTCAGGGAACTACCACGGAGCAACTAAGCCTTTGCTCCGGAGACCACAAGCCCCAAACTGGAGAAAGTCTTTGAGTCTCAACGAAAGATCCCCGTGATACAATGAAGACCCTGCATGCCACAACTAAGACCAAATGGAGTCAAATAAATACATTAATATTTTTTAAAAAGACTGTTAAAAAAAAAAAAGTTCTCAGGCTTTCTCAGGCTACTGCAGGATGTAGGGGGAGATGTGATAGTCATGACTTCTGATTAGCTTAACTTCACTATTCCATATCCATAAAATAGGAGAGTTCAAGCTCCGCTTTCTCCTCTGAAAAGGAAATGTCCCAGGGTCGCTTCCCACCCTCCCTATGACAGCTGCTCCTCTCCAAGGATGTTTTAATTCCCCTCCAGGCACTGGCTCAGCCCCAAGAGCTGCAGAACCATCATCCTACTTCAGGGCTGGCCAGCTCAGGATATCCCCACCTGGGCAGGCTGGTTAACCCTCTGCCAGATAAATCAGCCTCCTCCCCAAGAGGCTGGGCACACACACTCAGAAGGAGGAACACCTCGTCTGGCCCTCCCTCTCTGGGCCCTGGGACTAGATGGTACCCATGGCCATGCTGGAGTGGAATCTTACCAAAGATAACTTACCATCACATACTCTGGTATGTCCCAGTTAGGACTAATCCCAGTCCTTAACTTTTTTTCTGAATACGAAGCCTAAACTTTTTTTTCCTGTCTACAATCTGAACCTTTCAATAAACCAGTTGAGGTCAGAATCAAACCTACAGAACTCTGAAAACATCAGAGCTGAAACTAAACCAGAACAGAAAATGTTCTTGATACTGAACCTGAACTGAGCTAGCCTATGTCACTCCCTCTAAATACCCGGAGAGGGGAGCAGTCCTGCCCGAGAAGTCCATACTGTCCGGCTTGAGCTGTGCAGCCCTCCGAGATCCCCATGAGAAGACAGAGATGTAGAAGGGGGACAGGGGGCTTGGGTCCCAGGGATGAGGTGCGGGCGGGACCAGAAGGCTGAAGGCGGGACAGGCCAGCTGGGCAGCAGAGGCCGTTCCCTCCCCTGATTCCTCTCTCTCCCTGCGGGCAGCACGCCGAGTGCAACACCAGGTTACGGGGTTTCTGCTCTGACTGTGTTCTTGCTCTTGTCTGGGCTTGATTTCTGCCTCCTGTTCACTTTCAGGTCAGTTTCCTCACCTCCCCGAGCCTCAGTTTCCCTCTCTGAATAGGCGATCTGCTCCGTGCCTGTCACAGGAGAATCACAGACTTAGGGACACTGCTGGAGCTATGGGGCTTTGGAGCCTGTCTCATCCAAGCCCTTCCACTCGTGGATGCAGGCGGTCAGGGCTGGCCCTGGGGCTCCCACCAGCTCCATCCAGGGTGGTCCAGAGGAAAACACGGCTGATGAAGCCAACAGCCCTGGACTGAGGAGGGACAAGGGTGGCCCTGCTGTAGTTCAAGCCCAGGGGTCCCCGTCTTTCTCTTCCTCGGAAGTTTTCTGTTTCGACGTTGCCCTCCGTCCTCACCAGACACAGGATGGGGGTGGTGGAGACTGCGGCAGAAACCCAGACAAAAGTGGATAGTAAAACGCAGCAGCTTGCATCTGTCCTGCAGCGTCCAGCGATCAGAGTTCTCTTCAGCTTTGAAGCTTGAGCCCCAGGGCCAGGATCCAATGACCACAAGGACACAGGACACTGAAATAGGCCAGGAATCCAATCCAAGAGAAGGGCGTTATCAGACTGAGCCGCACAGGCCCCAGCCAGGTAATCCAACCAGGCAGAGGAGGAGCGTGGAGTCGGCACAGGCAGGGAGGTGACGCAGGCCAGAGGGGAAAGCTGGTCACTTCAACCTGTCTTTCTAGTTGGGCTCCTCCTCTCCTGGGAGGGCGGGATCGCAGCGGACACGCAGAGTTAGCGGTTGTCATTTTGCTTGGACACCGCTCAGAAGGTGGGACAAGATGGACAGTGTCCTACAACGGGGGGCGACAGTCTCCGTAGAGACCAGCAAAAGAAAGATCATGTGCCTAAACCATCGCACAAGGAGGCTGAGGCTCGGTCCAGTCAGAATTCCTGCTGAGAGGAGCCCCTGCTGCACAGGGGGAGACCACAGGAGGCCACACCCTCCTTCTCAGGAGGGCTTTGAACACAGGATGGCGTCTTTGGTTCATGGTTAAATGTGGACCTGCCTCAAGGTAGGATGGACTTGGTGGATTTTTCAAAGGGCCCTGTTGGCCTAAAGAATTTAATAATAGCTCCCATTTCTATTGGAGCTTCTTTGGTGGCTTGGCGGTAAAGAATCCACCTGGAATGCAGGAGATGCGGTTGGATCCCTGGGTCAGGAAGATTCCCCTGGGGAAGGAAATAGCAACCCACTCCAGTATTCTTGCCTGGAAAATCCCACGGACAGAGGAGCCTGGTGGGCTACTGTCCATGGGGTCGCAAAGAGTTGGACACGACTTAGCAATTAAACACACAACACACACAACCACTTCTATAGCTTTTATAATGTGCTGACTGCTGTCGAAAGTGCTTAACAAAAATGAACTCATTTAATCCTTACGAGCCACCCCTGAAGGACACATTATTACTGTTCCCATTGTACAGATAGGAAATTGGAGGCGCGGAGAAGGACATCACTTTCTCAAGACCACACAGCTAAAGGGTGGCAGAACTGGGTTACCCACACAGAGTCCAGTTTCTCAGAGTCACTCTGTGACTCTCCTAAGAAATATTAGTGGGTGCACACAGCCGTTCACTGCAGCTGAGAACAGAGGAGATGGGTAGATGAGCGTCCAAGCCCTGCCTTTAGCTGCTCTTCCTCTTTCAGACCCCAAGGCCACAGTGGGACAATCATCTGTCTCCTAGAGGTGGCAGTAAACTCAGAGCCTCATTTGGGAGGACTGCTGGGAGGCTAAAAGTCAGCTGATGAGGGCTGGCTCTGAGGCAGGAGGAGGTGAGCTGAAATCCATGGGAGATTTACTGTCTGGTCTTCCAGGTAGGAGGGGCCTCTTCGAAAGGAGAATGAAATAGTAATCCTATTAGCAGTCACTTGCCTTTAAATCACAGCTAGGTCTGCACAGAAATTAATGACAGCCTCTTTACTTGAATATCCAATTCAAATCAGCATATCCAATTAACTAGCATACCTGCAGGCCCCTCCAAACGCTTTTTCTTATGCATCAACTTCTTCTCTAGTTAGTTCTAAATTATGGAGCTTTTGCTTGGGATCTGACACTCTCATATCACTTTATTAGTAGTAGTAGGGGTACTAGAAGTCATAGTATTTTTTGTAATAGCTGCTGAGGAGCCATAGAACCAGGGATCTTCTTGGGCATCTCAGTAGGAAGCAGATTGGTTTGAGAGGCAGCACCCCGCAGAGGGAGGCGCCAGTTTGTGTGTCTGCAGGGCTGGGATCTAATCCCAGCTTTCTCATTAATTGGCTGTGTGACTTCAGGCAAGTCGCTTCACTTGTTTGTGTGATAGGTTCCGTGGCTGCCAAATAAGGGTGGTAACTTCTGTCCTCAGAGCTCAAGCAGGATGTTGTGAGAATGAAATGACTTATTGGCCATGAATTTCAGGACTGTCCAATATTCATTCAGGACATGGCCTTCTGGGAGCTAGGCTTCTGTTGAGAGCTGGGGACAGTTTGAGAAAGGGTCCCCTTAGGAAGGCCCAGGAACGGGCAAATGGACAATCCCATCAGACCTCACACACCTGGGCTGCCCCGTGTGACAGAGGTTTGCGGGGGGAAATCCAGGGAGGCTGGCAAGGAGGGGAGGGCTTCCTGGAGGAGCTCATACCGAAACTGAGAAGCAGGAGGGGAAGGAAATGCAAAGTCTTTGGAAACTTTATAAGATGTGACATAAATATAGAAGTGCGATTATTACATCCAAGCCCAGATTTCTTGGGAACTCGGTTTGTCAGACCTGAGTAAATTTGGAGAGGGTGAGGCTTTTGATACATAGTCACTGAGGGCTCAACAATTGCAGCAGGTCTTACCACCGTGTGTCGAAAATTCCCCTTGGAGGAGGCCTTTATTATTTGATTTTATTTCTGCCTCAGGACTCTGGGCTTGTGTAGTGCATAGTGTGTGTCTCCATGCACGAGTGTGTGTGTGTATACACTGAGTCTGTTAAAGAAGGTCGAGAAGCCTGCTGCTGCTCAGACTGAACTTGGGAGTGAGTTACTGAGCGTGTGTGTTTGCAGCTGTGCATTTAGTGCTTCGAGGGCGAGGATTCGTGCTGAAGTTTATTTTTGTAGAGTTTCATGACCCGAATTATTTATAGATTGAAGTCTCTGGTAGATTCGGTCTCTGAGAGTCTGCCTCCCTCTCTCTGGCACTCACTACACGTGAATCCACAGACGGACACAGAGACACAGCAGCAGCGACCTGCAGGGTGCTGGAAGGGGCTCAGCGCCCCTCTCTCAGCCCCCAGTCTGTGCAAACGGTAGTCACACACAGTCCAGTGGGCTGAGGCCCTTGGAGGACAACTAGGAGCCTGCCCCTAAACGCTCAGATAACTGCAGAGGACACGGGAGCCCGGAAAACTTGGCCTGTGGGTTGCATGGAGCCAGGAGAGACGAGGAAGCGGGAAACTAAGGATCCTTCCTATTTACGAGCTCGAACAAGGTCACTGAGGTGCACTAAGCTTGAGAACTCCAGTGACCCTCACCCTCGTGTGTGCGCACACACACACACGCACACACACATCCTCCACACACGTGCACGTGGATGCTTCCTGCACTGGTCCCCAGGGAGCTGTCGGTCAATCCTGGGGCTGACACTGGAGACTGACTTTTCCAGGTTCAGTTATTTCTGTTTCTGTGCGTGTTAGGAACCTGCCCCAGATAGTGACCAGGGGGTGGACGGGCTAGCACACAGGCCTCGGGGCTAGAGGCTCCTGGATTTCAGAAGGCCAGGTCAGGGAGGGTTTTCTCCTGGAGAGCAGGGAGGGGGTCCTAAGAGGAACCACTTGCCTCTGGACTTCTGCATCTTTGGACGGGCTGAGAATTCAGGCTTCTGAGGACAGGGGATGTGGTGACTAGGTACTGAGCAGGGGCCTCTGACCTGGGGTTGAGGACGTTAGCTGGGGTTCTCTTCTAAGTCATGACTTCTGTGCTCCTTGTCAGCCAGGGGTGGCTGGCCAAGGCATCACCATCCAACAGCCCACAGAGTGGCGAGGAATCTTCCTGCCTTTCTGGGGTAAGGACCAACTATACTTCACAAGGGCACCAACTCCTGTCTCAGGGCCTGGCCCTGTACTTTTCATGGGAGAGCGACACCAAGGCCCAGAAGTACCAGAATCCAGCATCTTGGGTCTCGCTCTACCAGGGAGGGCTGGCAGGGGCTGGGGAAGGGACAAGAGAAACCAAGAGAGGTGAGTGACGAGAGGCAGTTTCGGAGCGCGGGGCTCTGACCTGAGACCAGCTCTGCCTTTCAAGGATGCTCCAGCTCAAGGCTTGGGCAGGTCAGGAGGCTCCAGGAACAAGCTGAAGCTGCCAGGGGCAGAGGAAGCACTTGATTGTTCTGGGAAACAATAAGATAAACACAGCGAGGGACGGAAGAAGCATTAAGCAGCCTCAGATGAAATCAAATCACGCAGTGGCAAAGCAATAATTCCCTGGGAGCGCACAGAGCTGGGGGGCGGGGAGCACGGAGGGGTAGCAGGAGGAATTCGTAAAGAATAATGAGCGTCTCCTGCTAAATTCAGAATCTCTGTTTACCCAAAGCCCTAGCAATGTTGGAGCCTCAGGATCTCCATTCGAGCCATCACACTCAGGTGACTGGCCTGGGGAGGCCCTGGCCGAGTGGGGATACAATCTAACCGCTTAGGCTTTTTGAACTGGGAATGATTTAGAACCAACCTTTAGGTCCATGTTGGGGCAATGCAGGCTTCACCAAGCTCTGAAACAGCAGGCAGGGAAGACGAGGCATATGGACATATGCCCCCCAGGGTTAACTACTACCTTGGAAAATTTCCAGGGGGCACTGGCGGAGAGGGGTGGGGATGGGGCAAAGGAAACTAACACTTCCTGGGGCTGGGTTGTTTCCTGGTGGCTCCGAGGATAAAGCATCTGCCTGCAATGCAGGAGACCCGGGTTCGATCCCTGGGTTGGGAAGATCCCCTGCAGAAGGAAATGGCAACCTACTCCAGTATTCTTGCCTGGAGAATCCCATGGACAGAGAAGCCTGGCGGACTACAGTCCACAGGATTGCAAAGAGTGGGACACGACTGAGCGACTTCACTTTCTTTCTTTCTTTCTTTGAATGGCTTATCTCCCTTTATCAATTAGTTCAAAATATTTACAAGACATCTGTTGAGCTTGACAACCAGTGTGCAAAAAAGCTGGAGATACAGACAGTGAACAATCCTGAAAACACTCTGCGGCGGGCCTTCCCATCTTACAGCATTAGAAACAAAGTGTTGAGCTCAGGATCAGGCTGCCAGGAGGGAGTCTAGCAGACCTCCAAGCAGAGGCTGCCTGACTGCAGAGCCTGCACTCAGCCTTTCACTCAGCCATCCCCTGGGGCCTCTGCTTTCCCCAAGTCAAACAGGAGGACAATGCCTGCACTGGGACTAAAAATTACATCTGCAAAGTGCTGGGTGTCCCTGGAGATAAGTCCCGGGGAACAAAATAGATCATATAGCTGTCTCCTCCAGGGTGACAAAGAAGGCCACCTGCAGCTGGAAAAAGAGCAAAACAGGGCGGGTGCTGAAGAGGGTTATTACACTCTTTAATTAACTCATTCTTTTCAATGGCCTAAAATTGCCCCACATTTTATAATCTGGAACAGTAATCTCTTGCTTTCATTAACACGGAGGATGGCATTTCAGGCTGGAAAGATCGGAAGGCGAGGTCTAGGCTGTGAGCATGGCTTTCTGACACCGGGCTTGTGCCTGAGTGCAGGAGACTCCCTGAGACTTTAAAAGGAAAAGTCATTTTTTAAAAATGCATGTGGCATGTGTCTACCACGGTGCAGAAAAGGCACAGTAACTGAGAGAAACACATCCACGTCGCTGTATTTCTGTTCCCATTGCTAACGGGCTAGGTCTGAGCCTTTATTGCCTCTTATCTGTGTTACTGCAATAACCTGAGAAATCTCCCTGCCTCCAGCATATTCCTGCTCTAATCTGTTCCACCAAACACTGCCAGATTAATCTTCTTAAAACACTTATTTGATCCTGCCTTTTCTGTATGCAAAATCCTTAAATTTCAGGTGTTTGTAATTTTCTTTCTCTAGCTTATCTTGGCCTCCTTTTTTTTTTTTTAAATGATGAACACACACTACTTTTGGAAAATGAAATAAAGGAAATCACTGCATGCATCCATGCGCACACACACACAAATTACCTCTAATTGTCCCAACTGAATGGAGAAGGAAATGGCAACCCACTCCAGTACTCTTGCCTAGAAAATTCCGTGGATGGAGGAGCCTCGTGGGCTACAGTCCATGGTGTCATTCAGAGGTCTAACTCACATGACCTTCTCACCATTTTCCAATTCAGTTCAGTTGCTCAGTTGTGTCCAGCTCTTTTCGATTCCATGGACTGCTGCGCGCCAGGCCTCCCTGTCCATCACCAACTCCCTGAGTTTACTCAAACTCATGTCCATAGAGTCGGTGATGCCATCCAACCATCTCATCCTCTGTCGTCCATTTCTTCTCCCACCTTCAGTCTTTCCCAGCAATTTTTTTCCTCGTTGGGTCCCCAGGTTCTTGGTTTTTATACCTCTGCTTAAGAATTCATTTTACTTCCTAGATCCTAATCATCCTTCAAGGCCCAACCCAAACACCACCTCCATGAAGTCTACACCAGTCCTTCCTTTGAACCCCCACAGTACCTAGTGTGGGGGTTAGGTACCCCCACAAGTACCTAGGCACAGGTACTTGTGAACATGTACAGTTACCTTTCCTGAGGTTGTTGTCAGTCCCTGGGAAGCAGACACTGAGTTCTGTGCAGCACCGTATGCCTTATGTACTGGGTACTGCTGTGTACTGAGTAGGACCACAGGAACACATACTGATGGATGGATAGATTCTTGCTGCTGAAACCAGGCAGGAGTGGAACGCAAGTCACAGCCTTTATTTAATCCCTCTTATTGTTAGACAGGGCTTTCCAGGTGGCTCAGTGGTAAAGAATCTGCCTGCCCATGCAGGAGATGAAGTTCAATCCCTGGGTTGGGAAGATCCCCTGGAGAAGAAAATGGCAACCCACTCCAGTATTTTTGCCCGGGAAATCCCATGGACAGAGGAGCCTCGTGGGCTACAGTCCATGGGGTCGAAAAGAGTCGGACATGACTTTTAGTCACTAAACTTTAGTGACTTTAGTCAGTTTAGACTGAGCGACTAAACAACAACAACACATTGTTAGCTATCATGCCAAGGACTTTACACACATCTCATGTAATCCACACAAAGGTCGTCTTATCCCATGTCACAGATGAGAAACTGAGGCACAGAGGTGTGAGTAACTTCCTCAAGGTCACAGAGCTGGCAGGCAGCAGGCCAGAACTCACCTCTCTTGGGCCTCTGTTTTCCCATTTATAGAAAAGACTGGGGAGAGAACGAGGCAATCCTGTCCATATACCCACCCCATCCCCCACGGCCAAGTCTTCTGGAAACTCGCATGCAAACAACTGAGCACTTTAGTGTCTGTTGAAATGAGCTTTTTTTGGCTCCCATGGGATTGGTAAGAGCTCTTAGCAGGAGGTGTTGGAGAAGACTCCTGAGAGTCCCTTGGACTGCAAGGAGATGAAACCAGTCCATCCTCTAGGAAATCAGTCCTGAATATTCATTGGAAGGAATGAAGCTGAAGCTCCGATTCTTTGGCCACCTGATGCAAAGAGCCGACTCACTGGAAAAGACCCTGATGCTGGGAAAGATTGAAGGCAGGAGGAGAAGGGGACGACAGAGGATGAGATGGTTGGATGGCATCAGCAGCTCAATGGACATGAGTTTGAGCAAGCTCCAGGAGATGGTGAAGGACGGGGAATCCTGGCGTACTGCAGTCCCTGGGGTCACAAAGAGTCAGACGTGGCTGAATAGCAACAACTATAAACATTCAAGGTACTGCTCTGAAGAGAAGCACTAAGCTGGAGCTCTGCTGATTCAGCGACAGATGGAGCGTGAGGGTTAGGGTCACGAAGATGGGGTCAGAGTTGAAGTCTGAGGAACAGGGTCCAAGAAGGGAAGGGCGGTGAGGACAGAAAGCCTCCACCGCCTGAAATCTGGGCAGCCGGGGCAGCTCAGGGCTGCCCTGTGGGCTCTGCTGTGTCTGGCTTCCTGACGGAGCACAAGGGCAGAGCAGGCAGCTGAGGAAGATTCTGTCTGAATAGCTGTCGTCGTCACACCTTTCCCATCTCCCCTCCCAGGAGAGGGACTTTAATAATGAGCTGCTTCATGACAACAGACCCCTAATTAATTCCTTGCTGCTCTTCGGGGGCCAGATCATTCTAATCAAGGTGGGCTGGGGGTGGGGTGGGGTGATGAGCAAGGACCGTCTTGTTTGCTCGATCCGCCATGGACTCTAGCCGCCTACCCGGGCCTCGCTGCTCAGAGACCCTTCCCGGTCACCAGTTTCTCTTGGGCTGGACACCTGCTTCTCCTCGATGCCTGCCCCTCCTGAGCTGACACCCCACAGCTGCCAGGCGCAGCACCAGCACGCAGCCCCCACTGGGGCCTGGGTGCCACACTGCCTGCCGCAGGTGCCAGGGGCTCACGGAGGGGGCTGGTGAAGGCGGGAAGCGGGCTCGGCCTCATGCACTGCAAACCTTGTACCGCCTTTTCTCTGAACAGAACATCCCATGGGCTCCAGGGTCAGCCAGGTGCAGCCACTGCCCATTGTTTCCAGCTTCCCATCCTCCCGACCCCTGAGAGGGTCCCACTGCCTGGAAGGCTATGGTCCCCTGGACTCTGGGCAGCCATATGCCACGGCACCCAGGGGGTGGCTGTGTCTCTGCAGCCTATGGGATTCTTCCCATGAGGATGTGAGCAGAGGACAGGGGTCAAGAAGGCAGGGGGTTGTCCTGGGGATACTCTGAAACAAAACATAAAACTCCCCCTCAAGGCAGGTCACACTTGAAAAGAAAGAAAGTGAAGTCGTTCAGTCGTGTCCAACTCTTTGCGACCCCAGCTTCTCCACCCATGGGATTTTCCAGGCAAGAGTACTGGAGTGGGTTGCTATGGCCTTCTCCACACACTTGGAGATGACGGGAATTAAAGAGTGCCCAGGTCTCGTCTCTGTGAGGAGCGCAGCCTCTTCAGAGGGGTTTGCTGTTTCCTCTCTGACACGTCAGGCTTCCCTCCTGACAGGTGTAGACTGTCCAATCAGGGCTGATGTCTTAACTGGCTGTGGGGGGAGGCCACACAGGGGACCCTCAGTCAAGGGAGTTAATTTTCACTTTCTTCCTCTGCAAAAATTGTAAAAAAAAAAAAAAATACAGCCAGCATGACAAGGCTATGGTGAGGACAAATTAGATAAGGAATCTGGAAACAACCAGGACTCTGGAAAGGGCTGCATGGAGGTGAAGACTTTCTGACTGATTTACTCCTGATCCACAGACTTGGGAGGGACCAGACTGAGGAGGAAAACTGGGCCAGGAGGGGCCTCTTCAGGAGCCCAAGGCTCCCCGCCCCCCAACTCTCAGCCCTTTCCCAGGGGAACAGCTGGGGAAGGAGGCAAGGGCGGGCAGCGAGGGCAGGTGCAGCGGGCGCCCTTTGTGGGGCAGGAGGTTGCTGCCTGCTTTTGAAAGCGACCTCTGAGCGCGGAGGGGTGGTTTTGCCAGGGTCTCCCCAGGACCTGTGCAGGGGATGCTGAGGGCAGAGGCTGCTGGGCCCCCAAAGGATGGCTGCATTCCGCTGCAGACTCTTTCTGCTCTGTGAGAAAGAGGCAAATGAGGGGGAGGCCCCAGCTTTTCCCCACAGAGAGAAGGCCGCTCGGGGCAACCCTCCCCACTTCTAATCTGCTCCTTAAAAGAAAGAACTAGAAGGAGCTGCAGCTTGGCTTTTGTGTAAAGTACTAAGGCGACCCCCTCCGTGCCCCTCCCACTCCCCTACCCCCCCAAATCCTATTTTTTTTCCTCTTAAAAGAGCGCTCCACCTCTCCAGGGACCGGAATCATTAACTGAACAGCACTTTGCCTCTCATGGCTTTTGACAATTTGGCAGTGAGCTGGAAAGTACCAGAGAAACCGCGGAAAAAAAAAGCAGAGCAGGAGAGGGTGGGCCAAAGGGGTATGTCCCAAAGACCAGCCTGGTGTGAGCCCAGCCCTGGCCGACCCCGCGATGCTCGGGATGGATCTGCCTCTCTCAACCCGCCCAGCCTGGGCGTCTGCCCTTCTCTCCGCCGTCACCCAGAGGCTGCCTGGGGCTGGCTGGCATCCAGTCTAGACAAGGGCTGCCTCCGGGCGAATCAGGAAGGGATGCCCCTCACTCCACCTGACACCTGAACCTCACCAGGACTTGCAGAGGAGGGTCCCCTGAGGGCAGAGGTCTGGAGAGAGACCACGGGGCTGGGCAGGAAAGGATGGGCCTTCCCTACAAGGAGAGACAGGCCTTCCTTTGCTGAAAGGCCAAGTCCTGGGCATCTCGAAAGAGGAAAGCAAACGGGAAAGACAGGAGGAGGGTCATGGATTTCCCAGTCAAGTGGTGATAAACATAAAGCTGAGAAGCAAAACTTAGGTTGGATAGCTGCAGAGCTGCTCTGGACCACCCCAGTCGTTAGGGAGTGATGGCTTTGAGGGGATTTCTCAGAGGGGGATCATGGGTCCCCATCACCCTGGCGAGCCTCCTCGCCTTGCTCAGGCCTCCTCTCCTCATGCTAGGAAGGTCGCCTTCGTCAGAAACCCTGGAATGCAGTGCAGCTGCCACTAATTGAGCATGTACCATGTGCCGCATGAGGCAACAGCTGCCTTATTCCAAGTACCCACTTTAATCCCCCAAGCCCACTTTACTGATGAAGACATGGGCCTCAGAGAGGTCAGGTTAGCTTTAGGTCACATAGCCAGTAGGTGGTAGAGAGAGACAGGACCCGGGTCAGTTTGATTATATAGTCTTTTACTAAGCTGCGTGCCTCCCCAGTGATGCTGGGAAAGATTGAAGACAGAAGGAGAAGGGGTTATGGTTGGATGGCATCATCGACTCTACAGAGATGAATCTGAGCAAACTGCAGGAGATAGTGAAGGACAGAGAAGCCTGGGGTGCTGCAGCTCATGGGGCCACAAAGAGTCAGACATGGTGACTGAACAACAGTGCCTCCCCAAAACGCATTCACCCTTGTCTTATAAAGGATGTTAACATCTTACTATCGATCATTTTAAGGCTTATTCTGCTGTCTGAGCCCCAACAGAAGTGCCCACAAAAATGATAAATTCCCAGAAGCTGAAGCTATCGAGTTCATTTTATTCAACTTTCAACAGAGTGCCACGCACAAAGAGGGTGATTAAAACATTGCATTCTGTCCTTGAATTAAGTTAGAGCTCCAGAAAACCACAAACGTGGGCCTCTAGAGCTCAACCAGCAAGTTTCACTTTCCTCAAAGGCCTTATCCACTTGCCTCTTTTTGTTGGTTACTCCATGAGAGCAGTTCACTGCATGATGACTGCTATGAGGGTGTCACAGCCCCGACGCTTCAGTGGAAGGCAAGGTAAGAAATGGCCACATACAAGATGCTTCTGATTGTGATGCCAAACTTGTTCCTGGTTTTCTGTATAAGGGCTCACACGGCGAACTACTTACAGAATGTAATGTCTGGAAATTGTCTCTCCTGAAAAATAAAAATCTCTTCTATTGGAGATTAAAAGTTTCTAGTTCAGCCCATTTCCCTTTTTGATGTGGCTGCCAGGATACTCAGGGAAAATTTGGGGCTGGGTGCTGGTGTCTGTTTTGGCTTTATTCATGGCCTATTTATTTTTGCTCCTCTCACGACTTGGGCTTTCTAGTCCAGGGATGGTTTTCGTTATAAATGTCTGCCAGTCTTTTATGTCACCTAATTCTGTATTTGGGAAGAAGTGGGCTACTACATATGAATGCATATAAATAATCATTTTCAAGGACTCACACACCGCGCACTGCACAGGCTTGCACTGTGTTGTTTGATGTCCTGGTGCTTTGTCAGGTCTTTGCACAATGTGCTCAGATCCTCTGTGGACAGGAGCTGGCCAGGAGGTGTTTCTGGGCTATTTCCAGGATGGTTTTAGTGTATGTGAGAGGGAAGAAGTGAGGAGATTATCGCTCATAACTTAGAGCCAGAGTCAATTTCCATTCTGTTGGGCTAATGAAAATCCACTCAATGATGGGTTTGGCCCCTAATACTGCTCCCTCAGATCAGTTCAGTTCAGTCGCTCAGTCGTGTCCACCTCTTTGCGACCCCATGGATGGCAGCACGCCAGGCTTCCCTGTCCATCACCAACTCCTGGAGCTCACTCAAAGTCAGGCTCCATAGCTATTTGTAAAACGGAAGAATGAATGAATAACTTAATGAATGAATGTCTCTCTGAGCCAGGAGCTTCTTCTCCCAGGAGAGGAGGCAAGGACTGGCAGGAAGCCCTATCTTCAGGCCACAGAAGGGACTCCAGATCACTAGGACCCCAAAGGAGCCATGCTCTTCATTGCAGCCTCGTCCTCCTGCCGGGATGAGTCTGCTCATCACCTGCACTGTGGGTGGCAAAATGGGTCCGTGTGCTGGGCGCTAGAAGAAGGAGAGTGGGGAGAGGAGAAGAAGGAAGGCGGGGGAGGCCTGTTTCCCCCATCCCGCCTTGAAAGGGACGCAAAGGCCAGCCCGCGGGGACGCTGGGGCAGGAGGTGGCCTCGGGGATGTCTGCTGTCACCAGCAAGCCCCTCCCGCCTCCTGCCCGCCGGTCCCCTTCTCCCTCTCTTCCTTGTGTTTCTCCTGTCACTTCCAGTTTCTCTGCGTGTCTGTTATCCCTCTTTGTCTTTCTCTGAGCTGTCTCTGCCTCTCTCCCTGGTCTTTCTCCAACACACACACACACATACACACACCTCTCTCCCGGATCCCCAAGCGAGAAACTCTTGGAGCCCTCCTCCTCATCTCACAGCCACCAAAGGGCAGAAGACCCCAGGCTGGAGCACAGGGTGCTCGCGCCTTCCAACCTGCCCTGCCTTCAAACCTGGACCTCCATTCTAATCCCAGTGGCTTTGCCCACATCAGTTGGGCTAATTTTTTCCTGTAATTAAATGGGAGCCTCCCCCCACCCTCCATTCCATCTCTAATCCCAGATAATTAGCTCTCTGATTGCCAGTGCTGGGCAGGAAACCTCGTGTTTGGAGAGGGATTTTGGACAGACGGATTAGGCAAACACCATGCAGGAAGTTGCACTGGGAAAGCAGGCTGTTCTCAAAGTTTGTTGTGAAAAGAGATTTGTGGTGGGCAAAGCGCCTGTTCCCTCCAGGTGGTCTGAGCTGCCTCTGACCCCGTCAGGTTCTCCAACAAAGGATAACTTTACTCAGATTTCAGGATCCCTCTGGTGGGCTCTGTTTCCAGCCCACTAAGCTGAGGGTATTCCGGGGGTGGGGGGGGTACTCCTTCCTGCTCATGGAGAGACAGGGGGAGAGGCCCACAGGTGTCCAACCCCATGTGCTGGCTGGGTAGCTGTTGTTCAGTCGCTCAGTCCTGTCCAACTCTTTGCAACCCCATGGACTGCAACATGCCAGGCTTCACTGTCCTTCACCATCTCCCAGAGTTTGCTCAAACTTGTGTCCATTCAGTCAGTGATGCCATCCAACCATCTCATCCTCTGTCATCCCCTTCTCCTGCCCTCAAGCTTTCCCAGCATCAGGGTCTTTTCTAATGAGTCGGCTCTTCATAGTAGATGGCCAAAGGATTGGAGCTTTAGCTTCAGCATCAGTCCTTCCAATGAATATTCAGGGTTGATTTCCTTTAGGATGGACAGGTTGGATCTCCTTGTAGTCCAAGGGACTCTCAAGAGTCTTCTCCAACACCATAGTTCGAAAGCATCAATTCTCTGGCTCTCAGCCTTCTTTATGGTCCAACTCTCGTTTCTGTACGTGACCACTGGAAAAACCATAGCTTTGACTAGATGGACCTCTGTCGACAAAGGGATGTCTCTGCTTTTTAATACGCTGTCTCAGTTTTGGGTGGTGATCAAAGGTTAATCAAATACGGTGGGTGATAACACAGCACCATGACCCCCCTGATCAGGTCCCTGGGGTAGGGAGGTGCCGGGGACACGGAGAAATAAATCCCGCTCCAAAAGGCTTTGGGAGGACACCCTAGAGAGGGAGAGAGGGGACAAGGAGTCCTGGGGGTCAGGGTCTCCAGCTGAGGCTGGCACTTATCACTGCCACTGCCACTGTGTCATCAGCTGCTCTGCAGAGAGGATGGTCGGGGGGTGGTCTCCACCTGATGTGAAGAGCTGACTCATTAGAAAAGACCCTGATTCTGGGAAAGGTTGAGGGCAGGAGGAGAAGGGGATGACAGAGGATGAGATGGTTAGATGGGATCACTGACTGAATGGACACGAGTTTGAGCAAACTCTGGGAGATGGTGAAGGACAGTGAAGCCTGGCATGTTGCAGTCCATGAGGTCGCAAAGAGTTGGACAGGAACTAGCAACATTTTTTTTTCCTGTAATCCACATTTTCCTCTGTGATCCTCATAATCATTCCTGCAAGGAGGGTATCCTATTAGAGAAGAGGAAACTGAGTCCCTCAGACAGCAAATGACTCCTTCAAGGTTCAAAGCAAACCACCTTCAGGCAGAGCTAAGAAGCAAGTGCGAGGCTGAAGACAGTTGGTCGTCCCTGCCCTGGGTATAACTTGGGCTCTTCCAGCTCTGCGATCCCTTCGTTGGGAGAGTTTGGGCATTTAGAAAACTGGAGTGATGAGAGTTGTAGGGCACCAGACATCCAAGGAGATTCAGGACTCAGACAGCCAAGGGCTGGGAGGATTCAGAAAGCCCAGGGCTACCTGGTCGCCCTAAAGGAAATCAGCCCTGGATATTCATTGGAAGGACTGACGCTGAAGCTGAAGCTGCAATCCTTTGGCCACCTGATGTGAAGAACTGACTCATTAGAAAAGACCCTGATGCTGGGAAAGATTGAAGGCAGGAGGAGAAGGGGATGGCAGAGGATGAGATGGTTGGATGGCATCACCAACTCGAGGGAGATGAGTTTGAGCAAGTTCTGGGAGATGGTGATGGACAGGGAGGCCTGGTGTGCTGCAGTCCATGGGGTCGCAGAGAGTCAGACACGACTGAGCGACGGGACTGACTGACTGACCTGGATGCCCATCTAGATGTCTTCCTGTTATGCATTGGGGAGACACTCTCTGGCCCCTGGAGTGACCACAGGATGGCTTGAACTCTGAGGCACCTCCTTCTTTGGAGCTATGCGGAGCCTTGAGGTTGGCTCACTCTGGTTCTGAGAGGAACGGGCAGGAACCCATGCCGGGGGCTGGTGCGGAGGGGATCTGTGCTTTTAGAGCTGGGAGAGGTTGTGCAGGCCAGTGGGCTGGCACCTGGGGGATTTACCCAGCCTGCTGGTTAAGGCGCCAGGCCCTGCGTTCCCACAGCGGTGGCTCCTCCCATGGGCTCAGGGCGCGGGGGAGGAGGGGGCAGGCCGGGGACGGATTCCAGATGGGCTATCAGGTTTGCCCACAGCCCGGCTCTGAGGCTCCTCTGGTCTCCGGAGCTCCTTGGCTCTGATTCAGCCGCAGGACGAAAGCCCGCTCGAATGCCAGTGAAACCCAACCTGCCGCTCCCACCGGCCTCCCCCTCACTCCCTGGGCACCAGAGACGGCACTCTCCTTCTTTGCCCCTTCCCTCCTTCCTGGTGACAACCCCCCACCCAGTAAAGCAGGAATGGTTAGAGCTGGGAATTTGGCTGCTGGCTGGGCCCCCAGGTCGGGATCACTGACCTACTTCTTCCGGGGAAAGAAGTAGTCATATACGGTCCTGGGTTCAAGTTCCGGATACTTGAGCATGAGGTGCCTGCACGGGGAATTGGGGGATAGAGGGCAGAAATGCCTCGTGTCTCTCTGACTCTCAGATCCTCTTGCTTGCTGTGACCCAGGCATGGGAGGGAAGAAGGGAGAAGCCAGAAACAGGCAGAACAAGGCAGTCAGACATCACTGGGCTGCTGCCTGGCTCCCAGACCCACAGCGGCTTCTCACTGAATCCACTCAACAGCCTGGAGGGAAGGGGAGCTCCCTCCATCTCCATGCCATAGACTAACATACTGAGGCTCTGGGAGACCTGGAGCAAAGATTTGACCACAAGCATTTCTGAAGAGCCATGTGCCACTGATCCAACCAGTCCACCCTAAAGGAAATCAGTCCTGAGTACTCATTGGAAGGACTGACGCTGAAGCTGAAGCTCCAGTCCTTTGGCCACCTGATGGGAAGAACTGACTCATTGGAAAAGCCCCTGATGCTGGAAAAGATTGAAGGTGGGAGAAGAAGGAGATGAACAGCGGATGAGATGGTTGGACGGTATCACAGACACAACGGACATGAGTTTGAGTAAACTCCTGGGGTTGGTGATGGACAGGGAGGCCTGGCGTGCTGCGGTCCATGGGGTGGCAGAGTCGGACACGACTGAGCGACTGAACGGACTGACTGATGTGCCAGTGATGGTGCTTACGGCTCTGGGGATACAGAAACAAATGCAGCGGCAACCACGCCGCAGAAGCCGGGACTGTTTTCCTTACGTCACACAATTAATAGATTAATTATTCTCATAGAGGGCCCACCGGGTCTCATAATATAGTAGACTTCCGCACGCCCTCACCCACTCATTACTGTTTAAACACGATCCAGTTCATTTCTGTCCCCCAGAGAGAGGAAGGCAATATTGTCAAAGCGGAATGAGGGGGTCGAGCAGGGACTTCCTGTCTGACTCAGTGTCCCTTTTAGTGTTCAGGTTCTGCTCTCTGGTGAGCTCATTTTAAAGTTTCTGGAACCTTCCAGCGTGGCCTCCTCCACCCGGGGCGGGTACTCCTGATTGCTCAGGTCTGCCTTGGGTCGTTTGTTAATGACGGGCAGGCTGGAGGTGACGCTACCTTGTCAGGGTTGATTAGCTGGGCAGAAATTTGCATTTTGCTTCTGAAAGCCAGCTTGGGGTTGGCTGGCAGAAAGCAGCAGGGCTCCAGCTTCCGTAGAGAAAGCCCCGGAGGCCAGGCATTTGAATTAACCACAGAAGCCTTTTCTCCCCTCTCCCTCTACTTCCTCAAGCCCCTTCTTCACCTCTCCCCTCACACCACAAGGCTGGTTAACCACAGCAAGGGTCTCTCTGAACGTGCTGGCAGAAGAAAAGGCTCCCCCCCACCTTTTTTTTTTCCTTCTTCAAAGAAGATACAAACCTCCCTCCAGCCTCTCTGGAGAATCGGTGAGGGAACAGGCTGTCTCAAAATGCCATTAAAACATCTCTCAAATTAAATACAGCCCTGGAAGGTGCAACCTCACGAGAGGGGTTCAGGGAGACGCGAAAGGCATTCTTTCACTGCCCGAGTGGGGACTAGTGTCAAAGGCGCCGGCCCAGGCTCGGGTCCCTGGCTCTGTCCTGGGACACACAGCTAGCCCGGGCAAGACGTTTCACCTCCCTGAGCTCTGACCTCACCCTTATTAATGACAAACACAACTGTTCTCTTTCTGCCCCCTCCTTAATTTCAGGGACGCGACCCCGTTCCGCGCAGAGATAACAGTCTCGTTTCTCATCACATGCCATCTTCTGCGCCTCCCTCCCCTGCCCTCGCTCTCAGCTGCCGAGCTATTTTAGGTTGAGGCTTCCAGCCAAAATCCGTACTTTATTAATTACGCGTCAACTACTCTCTGTAATGTTTAATGCGTTTTCCAGATTGTATCAAGTCCACGGTGAAGGGAGGAGTCTGAACGCGTCCTGGGTGCCTGGCAGGGAGATGCCGGGAGGGAGTGGGATTGGGCCGGACCGTGTCTTCTGGACTCGGTTGGTTCCCTTCCCCTGTACCCCCCCTCCACCCCTGGAGTCTCTGTTAGGGTCAAGCCCCGATCTGGATCGCCACTCCCTTCGTAAAGCACACGCAGCACCCCGACTGGAAGGTTGGAAAACCTGCCTCAGTAGGAAAGGCCAAAGGGCTGAGGACAGTGGACATCCATTAGCAGGCGGGGTCCGGGGTTGAGCGGCCATCTAAAGCGTGGTCACTGATACGCCGAGAGAAGGCTGAGACAACGCTGACCATCTGTTCTCCGAAGAGCACACAGAAACAGCATTTGTGTTGGCTCGGGCAAGGCTGACGAGACCTAGATCTCACACCCTGACTGTGAGGCTCCTTTGGCTGTGTGATTCGAGCAGGCCCTTCAGCTCACCTGGACCTCAGTTTACCAATCAGGAAAACCAGCATTCACTCCAAATGACCTCTCTGGTCCTTTCTAGCTTGAGCCTTTTGTGTTTCTTTCTAGACCACAGGAGAAGTGGAATCTCTTTGGAAGAATACAAAGATGAATCCTGTGTGCTTCCTGACCTCCAGGAATTCACAACCAGGCAAGAAGAGCAGACAGAAATCACGTAGGAAATAAAAATAAGAGGCACAACCAGGCAAGAAGAGCAGACAGCAATCACATAGGAAATAAAAATAAGAGGAAACAGGCCCCTTTCTGCATGCTTTACCCATGGCAATGATTACTTGCCCACAACAGCCCCACTGAGACAGGTACCACTGTTCACGCATATTGCTGATGAGAAACGTAAGACATAGGGAGCTTAAGTACTTGGCCAAAGACACACTAGCAAACAGACCAAGTTTTGAATCCAGACAGTCCCACCCCAAACTCTGTGACACTGGTCACTGTGCATACTGCCTTGGAGACAGGAACGTTAAATAACTCAAGCAGGAAACTGGCTTTGCTAAGTGCTGTCACTAATAGTAAGAACTTAACTTACTGAGTGGGAAAATCAGGGAGGGCTTCACTGAGGAGGTGGAATCTGGATGGTGGACTGAGAACAGCTGAGGAGACAGCAAGAGGCCTGGAGAACCTAGAACGAGGGCTGTGAGGGTGGCAGACGTGGGGAAGGCACGTGGGCGGAGGTGAGGGGTTTCTGGTGGCCTGACGCCGGGACGTTGCTCAGGGGTCTGAGCTACCTCCTAAAAGCTGTGGGGCACTGTGAAAAGGGTTAGAGAATACGGCCCCTGATGCTGGGAAAGATTGAAGGCGGGAGGAGAAGGGGACGACAGAGGATGAGATGGTTGGATGGCATCACCAACTCAATGGACATGAGTTTGAGCAAGCTCTGGGAGTCGGTGATGGACAGGGAGGCCTGGAGTGCTGTAGTCCATGAGGTCACAAAGAGTTGGACACGACTGAACCGAACTGAACTGATGCTGAAGCTCGAACACTCTGACCACCTGATGCCAAGAGCTGACTCATTGGAAATAACCCTGATGCTGGGAAAGACTGAGGGTAAAAGGAGAAGGGGGCAACAGAGGATAAGATGGTTAGATAGCATCACCCGCTTAACGGATATGAATTTGAGCAAGCTCCGGGAGTTGGTGATGGACAGGGAGGCCTGGCATGCTGCAGTCCATGGGTTCGCAAAGAGTCGGACACGACCAAGCGACTGAAAGGAACTGACTGAACTTAAGGGAAGGGATGCGGAGCCAGCAGAGGTTCAGGAGCAGGCGAGCAAAGCCTCAGCTGGGCTGGGGCGGGGGGGCGAAGAGGAGGGCAGGAGGGGCACCTGGGGAAGACAGAGGGGCCAGCTGCTCGTGGGCAGCTGGGGATTGGGGACGGCGGGGGCTCCAAACTTCAGACCCCAGGGCTGAAGCAGGGAGGCTGATGAGGCCTCCCCAGCTCGGCTTACAGCTCACTTCCCCGGGGGAGCCTCTTCTGACCTCCCACCCCCAGGAACTCTGCATCCCTAGGCACAGGTCCTCACTTGCATATGGGACCTCATACATCCCTGTACCTTCAAACAGTGAGTCCTGTGGTTACTTGCTGGTGTGTCCTTTTCCCTATCTGAACTGAGCTGTGTTCAGCCCTAGGTGGAACATAGCGTGGGGTATGGCGATGCTCAGCAAAGACTGGCTCAGAGAACTGAGCTCCACCTCTGGGCTGCACGCCCTTCTCCCACCCTTGGATGTCAGCATCACGGATTCTCATCACCACTTCCCCGGGGTCTGAGCCTCCTGCCGAGCGCAGGGCGGGGGGTGCGTTCCCGTGTCCCCCTGTCCATTCTCCCCGCACTGATGGGTTCTGACACCTCCGTAGTGCTGGCCGGGTGGCCATAATGAACAGTTTAGTATGGAAATTGGCCTCAGCAGGAGGGGCTGGTGTGTGCGTGAGCTGTTACAGAGGACTTGGCTGGGGGACACCTTCAGCCCACAAGCGGGCTCCCGCTGAAGAGATCTTCCCTTCCGCGGCCGGCCCCTCCCAGCCAATCCGCCCCGGCCTGCCGTCCGAGCTTTCCCCAAGCTCCTCTGGGACGCCACTGCCAACCTGGACCTGAGGAGGGTCTCGGGGAGGGGCTGAGAGTCCCCCTCGTGTTCCCCGAATGCTTCTCCACCTTCTGGAGTTGCGGCCTCGTTCTCCTGCCCCCTCCAAAGGTAAGGAGAGCGTGATTCTTCCTCCCTAGTCCCTCCTCCCATGGGTTCACCACCAGTTACCCCTTGCTGGTGTCTTCCCTTGAGAGCCAGTTCCAGACTCTTCTAAGCAATGCTTTCTACCCAAATTCCAGTGGGATTTTGAGAGGAAAGGGAAGCCAAGGGCATCTGATCCTCACTCTTTATCTAATACACGCTCAGTCGCTTAGTCGTGCCGGACTCTTGAGACCTTTTGGGCTGTGGCCCACCATGCTCCTCTGTCCATGGGATTTTCCAGGCAAGAATACTGGGGTGGGTTGCCATTTCCTCCCCATGGGGATCTTCCCGACCCAGGGATCAAACCCAGATCTCCTGTGTTTCCTGAATTGCGGGCGGATTCTTTACCTGCTGAGCCACCAGGGAAGCACTGATCCTTACTCTGGAATAACGTGGCTCCTCTACATACAAGGAAAGGGACCATCCCCGAAAACGCCCAAGAAGCGGGGACGCAGACCCCCTGGGGCCCCGCGGGAGCCTCCTTTGCCCGGGGCCTGGAGCCAGCCTGCCCTCAGTGTCCATCATCCGGCAGGGGTGTCTGGCGAGGGCGCTCCGAGGACATACTTAGCAGGCACTGCCTGACGCTAGTGGCACTAATGGATTCTGTTATCTCGCCGGGACCCTTGTCTGCAGATCGGCAAAGCGGAAGGAGGTGGCAGGTTAAAAATACTCTGTTAGCAGAGCGGCTTAGGTAGGGGGCCGGCTATGGGAGTTCCAGGCAGGAGAGGGCTCCGGGACAGGAAGTCAGGAGTGGAACCAGATGTGCTGGACTTCAGCCGCTCTTTTGCCTCCAACTCGAATTTGCAAAAGAGCTCGGAGATGGAGGGTTTCCTTTCTGCCTCGTTTACGCGGTCTGGACAGTCCCGTATTGGTGGGTCTACTGCAGACACCGGGCCCTCCCTGCGTCGGCTGATGGGTGCCTAGGCTCTGATTCATTTTATAACGCTTGTTCTCTTACCCTGGAGAAGGAACCACGGCCTGGATGGGAGAGCATAATAACACCCTACCTTTATAGAATGATTTTATTGCTTCTGAAGTCTTTCCTCATACTATACCTCACTGCAGCCTCACGACGTGCCTGCAGGGTGAGAATTATTATCCCAATTTTATATATGGGGAAACAAAGCTCTGCGGATTTATGAGACTTGCCCAAGGTCACGTATCTAGGAAGTGGCAGAGCACGCAGTCGGATGAGGGTTTTCTGGATCTCGCATCCTCTATTGTCTCAACAGTTTTGCTCCCACAATCCTCCTCGCAGGGACATACCCACCCACCAGGCTCTCCCCATCAGCTCAGGACAAACCCTCGTTTAATGTCACTGGACTTAAAAGGCCCACAGGCCCAGGTGCCTCCACGAGGTTTAAGGCCAGTCCAGCCTTAGGCTGGTCTTGGAGGATTTGTCTCTCTCTTGCGGGGACCCAGAGGCAAGCGTGTGGCTGGGGCCCCCCTCTTCCATCTTAGGACTTCAGAGCCCCAGCTCTGAGAGGAGCCCCAAGCATCCAGGTGGGATTCTGTCCTCTACATGGACGAGGGCACCTGGGTCTCACTTTTTGACCAAAGATGACAAATGTCCCGCAGTTTCCACCGGCACACTGACTCAGGGCTGACTATACTCCTCCCTCCTGCTCAGAAACATCCCCTGGAGGGTTCACTTCCTGCAACAGGCTGAGGGCTATTTACACTGGACAGATAAACTGCGGGTCACCTCCCACGAGAAGGCAGGACCCACCTCCAGTGGTCCAAGGACACAGAACTCTGAAAGGCGCCTTGTCTCCACCAGGTTACCTTCTCTCCCGTTTAACACGTGATGCAGAAAGAAATCAACCCCGAACAGCAGCATTTTGGAAGGGAGAGAAAAGAAATCTCAACCGATCGGGAACTTCCGTAGAAAGGCTGGCAGCTGGTCGCCTGAGTGCCACCCCCAGTCACCCTTTCTCTCGGTGAGGTCCCTGGCTTGGCTAGCTGCCCTAAGAGCTGATACTAGGCTGATAAGTGGGAAACTGGCCACCAGGCTGTGTCCACTGAGGCGGGAGCAGAAACTCCAAAGACAAAGGAAGACAGGCTCACAGACCTGCTGGGATGTCCTGAAGACGTGATGGGGACACACTGCATCACTTCCAGTACTGCTCGAATGCCTGCTACGCAAAGCACGGTGCTAGGCACGGACAGCCGACCGCGACCTGGGCTCTGCACCCAGCAGCTCGCACTGGGAGGGAACCTTACAGAGAACTTTGAAACTTAACGACAAATGCAGGTGGAATCTTCGGAAAGCGTTCTGGAAGTTCAAAAGGATGAGAGATTGGGTCCGTAGGATAGGGGGCAAGGAAAGGGGAATCAACAAACATGCAAAGTGGGAGAGTAACGAAATCTGCACAGAACACAGAACAACTTCATGCACTGACCTCACACTTCACCGAAGGCAGGAAGGGGCACAGATTTGGAGGAGGGTGAGGGATACATACTGGCAGGAACTTGGGACAAAGGCTCTCTCCCCTGACGGTTACTAAGTGAAGGGATTCATCACCTCTGGCTTCAGTTCCTAACACCTCACCTGGCTTACTCCCTGCGGTCCTCCTCCTCCTCCTTGCCCCCGAAACCACTCAATTGCCAGCGTGCTGGGATTCTGTGCAGCTCAGCACCTGAGTGAGTCTGCACCTGGGGCTACAGGACGGGGGAGGGAGTTCCCAAAATAGAGAGCAGAGCTCGGGGCTACGATGGAATGTCAGCTCGATGATTTCCCTGAGTCTCTAGGTCGCTGGGGACTGGCATCAGCCAGACAAAGGAAATCCACGCGTCATTTCCAAGCTTCACTGACTTCAGTCACTGCCAAGTTTTAACCCTCTTTGCTCTCTAGCTCTTTGACCAGAGCTCCTGATGGAGGCTGTTCCGACGGTCGAGAATTTCCTAGAGCTCCTTGAAGAAAAGGGCTCAGAGGAGAAGAAGGCACCAGGAAAAGAGCTGGTGTTCTCTTTCCCCTCACCCCACCCACACACCCCCACACACCGCCACATACACACACACACCAAAGTGAGCGGCTAATGCATTCATTAACTAAGTCGTTTTGAACGTACTCCATTGCACCTCGTTGTCTGCAACTGCCATTCCCTGGAGGAACCATAATAGACTCAGTGCACACTATATAATTAAATATCAACACGTGTGTCCCCTGCCCAGCACTGGGATGCGTATTTACTGGAGTTAATGAGAATCGGAATGGCCCTACTGATGAGGAGCCCACAGAGGTAGGAGGGCAAGAGACACAAATCCCCTTCTGAAGCTGAGGGACATACGCCCCCATCCTCCTGTCTTCTCGCTGGCCAACCACCTGACCCCCTCATCCTGCCTCTAGAAGGGCCTCCCAGGACCCCTGACGGAACCTGCTCGCTAGACCGCAGACCAGAGCGCCATCAGCTTCCCGCTTCTCCAGTGTGAGTGAGCCATGGCAGCCCACACATGGTATATAATGACTATGTTTTTGCTTAATACAAATTGTGGTTATTTAGCAGCCCAAATGCCAATTCCCCGCCGAGACCCCTGTCGCTGATACCCCACGCACAGACTTGGCAGATACAAACACCAGCACCTGCGTGCCCTCCTGGGCCCCCCTTGCCCCCCTCGACCCATCACAGAATGACTCCCTGGCTTTGGGGACCCAGCGTAATTAGGACTGATTCAAGTGACAGGGTGAACTTGCTGTGCGGCTGCACGTGGGTGGAACTGCAAGGGCAGGGCTTTCGAGTTGGAAGGCCTGGGTTTGTATTCTGGTGTTGCTATTCTTGAGCAAGTGACCTAACCCTTTGGGGCCTTGGTTTTTTTAAAATGGAAAGTGTGCACAGTGGCACCTACACGCTGGGAGGATTAAAGGGTACAATTTATAAGAAACGTTAGTGCTTGTCTCTCTCTCCTGTTCCCTCTGCGTCTGGATGGGGTGTGGCGGCATCTACCCAGAGGAGTGAACCGCGGGGATGGAAAGATGCCATCCACTCAGGATGCTGATTTTAGAGCAGGTCACCAGAACCCAACAGGCTCTTTGCTCTTTGCTGCACTGATGTGTCCCCAACCCCTAGAACAGTAACCTATACACGGTAGGTACTCAGGAAACACTGAATAAATAAGTGAATGACACCCTTTCCCTTATTTCATCCTCATAACAAACCCATGTGGAGGATTATGTTGTCATAGTTTTGTGAAAGAATAAATAGGCTCAGGGAGGTTGAGTGCCTTGTCCAAGGCACAACAGCTAATTTGGGAAAACAAAACAAAACAAAATAAAACTGGTGCCTGATTCAAGTGCTCGTGCTGGTGCTTTCATCAGGGGAGATTTTCTAGTTTACAAAAAAGGGAAAATAAAGACAGAAGATATAAAGTATATGTGGTTTTAAAGAGTAACCGGTACTGCTCCTGAGAGGCTAACGCCTGCCCCCCACCACAGTTCTTAACCAGGACATGGGGCCACAAGAGGCGGGACATCTGGGAAGCAGAAGGCTGGACCCCTCTAGGATCGGGGACTTTAGACTCCACCCCCACATTCATTCCAAAAGATACTCAGGCCCTTCAGTGGTCTCCTATCAGTCTGTGCTGATCAGCAGCCCATCTTGCACACTGTAGAGTGAACTCCCTGGAGAGGGTCCTGATCGTCCTTGCCCGGGCCAAGTTATTAGACGTGGAGCAGCTGGGCTGGGTCGAGGCCGGCCCCTCCCTGCACCGCACTCCTCTGTGTGCTGTGGGGAGTGTCGGAGCAAAGAAGAGGCTGACCTCTGGGAGTCATGGGCAGATGGGAGTGACAGGCCACACGCTCCAGATCCAGACGTGACACATACTAAAAACCCGATAAACAAGTGCAGATTAATGGAGTGAAGACAAGACACAGGGAGAGTTCAGATGGGTTATACAGTAGGATCAGCAAAAAATCTTGAAGCGCCAGCCTTGTGCGCTGATAAAACTGAAACTCATCAGGCAGAGTTCTCTGTCACCTACCGGAGACTGGGTATTGCACAGCCCCAGCCCCAGGGCAGATCGGTGCGTCATCCAGAAGAATAATTTGGGCGCACCTGGCCCTGTCCGGATATAAGCCAGAGCCCCTCTCCTAGAACATTTGCTCTAGAGTGAACCCTGTCTTGCGGGCAAGGGGGCAGGGGGCTTGGGCACCAAGGGGCTTGGGCACCAAGGGGGTGGGGGCACCAAGGGGCTTGGGCACCAAGGGGGTGGGGGCACCAAGGGGCTTGGGCACCAAGGGGTGGGGGCACTAAGGAGTCAGGCTGGGACTTGGAGATAGCGTTGGGGTTCCCAGGGGCAGAATCTGGGGGATGGGAGGGGAAGAACATAAAGAGCGTGTTCGAGGGAGAGGGTGAGATGATTTGGGAGAATGGCATTGAAATATGTATAATATCATATATGAAACGAGTCGCCAGTCTAGGTTCAATGCACGATACTGGATGCTTGGGGCTGGTGCACTGGGACGACCCAGAGGGATGGTATGGGGAGGGAGGAGGGAGGAGGGTTCAGGATGGGGAACACATGTATGCCTGTGGCGGATTCATTTCGATATATGGCAGAACCAATACAATATTATAAAGTTTAAAAAAAAAAAAAAGAGCGTGTTCAACAGGTGACAACTCGGACTCAGATCAGCAGAGAAGGGACCAAAACCCACAGCGGCGTGGAAACTGGGTGGAAACTGGATTCCAGCCTTGGTTCTGGCACTGGCTTTGAGTAAATCACCTCCCTTTCACACACTCGAGTTTTTTTTTAACCCCCCAAAACTGAAAGTCTAGGCTGGATGAACTTTAAAATCTTCACTATTTAAAAAAAAAAATCAGAAATTTCAGACTTATTACTCCCTCCCCAAATATCTGGACTTTCCTGGTCACAGCCAGTCACAGCAATCAGGATGTGCAAGGGCTCCTGTGGGGTGGGGTGCCCGTACCTCCCTCATCAGCTATTCACCACCTCTTCTCACTCCCAGCCCCCTGCGTTTCCCCATATGCAGATGGCTTTGTTTTCCAAACCTGATACATGCTGACAGGTATATTGTCTCAGCATCACCAGACTGCCAGAGGCTGCTTAAGTCAAATGATTTTCTTTCCCCTAATAACTTAAAGGAATTTTTTTTTCTTCTAAAAGGCAAAAAAAAAAAAAAAGTCTTTTTTTTTAATGCTTTTTTTTACCTTAAAGAGACAGAGTGTCATTTATCTTCCTCTTTAGCCCAAAGTCAAATGAAAGGAACTTTAAACAAAGACCAGCCTGCCTTGGAGCAGTCGTTTGTGACTGGAAGCTGGGGAGAAGGAGGGTGGGCCTTGGGGACCATCTCCAGAGAGTGGTGATTGACAGGCTGAAGGGGAAGGGGGGGCGGGGGGGGGCGGCGGTTGGGATCTGAACCTCAGCCAAGAAAAGAGCCACAGCCACCCACAGAGAGGGGAGGGGCGGGGGGGGGAGCCCTGCAGGGCTGGATGCCTGCCAGGTGAGGGTAAGGGGCGGGCTGGTGGGCAACAGCTGTCTGTGGGGGTGCTCCTCACCGGGCTAGCTGAGCCAAGGACCTGAAGATGGAATGATTCTGGCGTGGCCAAAGTCGAACAGGCTTCATGATAGGATTCCACAACCCCAAAGTTACTTTGGCCTTTGGGACAGGCCTAGATACTGACCCAAACTGTCTACAATCTGCATTGCTTTTAATAAACAATCAACCATGATTGGCGATCCACCAACCAAGTTCTTTAAGCCCTTCTGAGTGTTAAATATCCCACAGTATGAAGCTTAAATAAAATATGGTCCTTGCTTCTCAAGAATCCCAGGATCTAACGAAGAAGACAAGACAGGGAAAGAAACAGGGAACAAAGCCAGTGAGCAAATGTCTGATACTAGCGATAGTCGTGCCAGCGGTTCAGGGATCGGTTAGGGCTGAGGAGGCAAGCCTTCCTGGAGGGGGTGTCATTCCCAGGGATGAAGTAATGGGTGGTCCTATCTCATTATGGTGGAGAAGGCAATGGCACCCCACTCCAGTACTCTTGCCTGGAGAGTCCCATGGACAGAGGAGCCTGGTGGGCTGCAGTCCATGGGGTCGCACAGAGTCGGACACGACTGAGCAACTTCACTTTCACTTTTCACTTTCATGCATTGGAGAAGGAAATGGCAACCCACTCCAGTGTTCTTGCCTGGAGAATCCCAGGGACGGGGGAGCCTGGTGGGCTGCCGTCTATGGGGTCGCACAGAGTCAGACACGACTGAAGCGACCTAGCAGTAGCATCTCATTATGGGGCTCAATCTGACGGCCAGACAGAATAAGGGGACACGTATTAAAGGTAAGTAGGTAAATTTGCTTCACACTTGACAAACTTGGAAAGAGGTCAGTTGCCCATATCAAAGAGTGGTGACGGTGGTGGGAGTGAAGAGGCTGCCATACACTGGCATTGCCACCATTTGACCTGAAAGGGCTGTTAAGAATTAAGGATGCTGGGAATGGGGTGCTTTCAATCAGACTTACTTCAGTTCAGTTCAGTCGCTCAGTCGTGTCCGACTCTTTGCGACCCTGTGAATTCCAGCATGCCAGGCCTCCCTGTCCATCACTGACTCCTGGAGTTCACCCAAACTCACGTCCATAGAGTCGGTGATGCTGTCCAGCCATCTCATCCTCTGTCGTCCCCTTCTCCTCCTGCCCCCAATCCCTCCCAGCATCAGAGTTTTTTCCAATGAGTCAGCTCTTCGCATCAGGTGGCCAAAGTACTGGAGTTTCAGCTTTAGCATCATTCCTTCCAATGAACACCCAGGGCTGATCTCCTTTAGGATGGACTGGTTGGATCTCCTTGCAGTCCAAGGGACTCTCAAGTCTTCTCCAACACCACAGTTCAAAAGCATGAATTCTTCGGCACTCGGCTTTCTTCACAGTCCAACTCTCACATCCATACCTGACCACTGGAAAAGCCATAGCCTTGACTAGACGGACCTTTGTTGGCAAAGTAATGTCTCTGCTTTTGAATATGCTATCTAGGTTGGTCATAACTTTCCTTCCAAGGAGTAAGCGTCTTTTAATTTCATGGCTGCAGTCACCATCTGCAGTGATTTCTGGAGCCCAAAAAAATAAAGTCTGACACTGTTTCCACTGTTTCCCCATCTATTTCCCATGAAGTGATGGGACCGGATGCCATGATCTTAGTTTCCTGAATGTTAAACTTTAAACCAACTTTTTCACTCTCATCTTTCACTTTCATCAAGAGGCTTTTTTGTTCCTCTTCACTTTCTGCCATAAGGGTGGTGTCATCTGCATATCTGAGGTTATTGATATTTCTCCCAGCAATCTTGATTCCAGCTTGTGGTTCTTCCAGCCCAGCGTTTCTCATGATGTACTCTGCATATAAGTTAAATAAGCAGGGTGACAATATACAGCCTTGACGTACTCCTTTTCCTATTTAGAGCCAGTCTGTTGTTCCATGTCCAGTTCTAACTGGTGCTTCCTGACCTGCATATAGGTTTCTTAAGAGGCAGGTCAGGTGGTCTGGTATTCCCATCTCTTTCAGAATTTTCCACAGTTTATTATGATCCACACAGTCAAAGGCTTTGGCATAGTCAATAAAGCAGAAATAGATGTTTTTCTGGAACTCTCTTGCTTTTTCAATAATCCAGCGGATGTTGGCAATTTGATCTCTGGTTCCTCTGCCTTTTCTAAAACCAGCTTGAACATCTGGAAGTTCATGGTTTATGTATTGCTGAAGCCTGGCTTGGAGAATTTTGAGCATTGCTTTACTAGCGTGTGGGATGAGTGCAATTGGGTAATCATAATCATAGCTTACTTTTCTTGAACGTTTACTATGGCCAAACACTATTCCAATCTTTAAAAGTTTTATCAGAGTATGTAGTCTTCACAATGTTGTCTTAGTTTCTTCTGTACAGCAAAGTGAATCAGCTACAGGTTTACATACTGTTGTTTTTTAGTCTCCAAGTCATGTCCAGTTCTCTTGACCACATGGACTGTAATCGGCCAGGTTCCTCTGTCCATGGGATTTCCCAGGCAAGAATATTGGAGTGGGTTGCCATTTCCTTTTCCAGGGGATCTTCCCAACCCAGGGATTGAACAATTTGCATTGCTTTTAATGAACAATCAACCATGATTGGTGATGCACCAACAAAGTTCTTTAAGTCCCTTCTGAGTGTTAAAAATCCTGCAGTATGAAGCTTAAATAAAATATGGTCCTTGATCCCTGATCCCTGAACTGATCCTTGAACTCCTGGCATGACTATCACTGGTATCAGAATTTGCTCACTGGCTTTTTTCCCTGTTACTTTCCCTGTCTTGTCCTCTTCGTTAGATCCTGGGATTCTTGAGAGCAAGGGCTATAGTTTATGATCTCTCAGGTGTCCTGCATTGGCAGGTGGGATCTTTACCCCAGCTACGTGCTTGCAGCTCAGGGCTGCCCCTCTTTCCCCTTGCTGATGCCACTGCCGGCTGGTGCCCATGGCACTGCCTACATCTGCAGCTGACACTGGAGCTCACAAGGGTCTGATCTCAGCCTGGGCAGGCTGAGCAGAGCACATGCCCTGACACTTATCTCACCGCTGGGGAGCAAGTGTTCTGAGTTCTTGGGTGGCAACCATCCCAAGGAAGCCGCCTGTGTTTCTAAAAGATCCCAGAGGGCAGAGGGTGCTGAGCGCATCGTGTCCCCAGGGAGTACTGAGCGCACTGCCTCTTTGCACAGAAGGGAAGGCTGAACTCCTGCCTTGCCTGGAGTCCCCTCAGGACCTGCACAAAACAGCTTTCTGTCTTCAGGGGATGTTTCCTCCAGTAGCAGAGGAGAAGGGGCTAACTGAGTCACACGGGGCCGTCTGGCTGGAGAAGATGGGTCCCTCCAGCACCTTCTAAAAAAATGCGGCCAGGGCTTCCCCGGTGGCTCAGTGGTGAAGGGTCCACTCGCCAATGCAGGAAACACGGGTTTGATCCCTGGTCTGGGAAGATCCCACATACCTCTAAAAAGCACTCAGCACGGGAGCTGGCAGGGGAAGCACGTGAGGGGTTCACTCGGACGGCCGCGCTCCCTCCTGCTGCTCTAAGACTCTCGGATGTGTGAGCCCTTCCAAGGGCTCTAAAAAGTTTGTGGCTCGCTTTCCCTGCACCGCGTGTACCATTTAGATTCCGACTCCACTAGCGTTTACTGAGCGCTGACTACACGTGAACACATTATCGTCCTTAATCCTCACAACAAGTCCTGTGAGTCCTGTGTTACTATGCTCACTAAGGAAGGAGAAAAGCTAACCTCAGAGAACTTCAGCTACATCCTCAAGGTCACGCAGCTAGCTCAGGCAGCCAGGATTCACGTGCGGCCCCACCCAGCCTCCATGCGCCCCCATCCATCTGCAGGGGGACAAAAGGCCCACGCTGCGGTCCCCAGCTGTCGCATCTGGCCGAGACCGGAGGCCCGGGCTCCGGTTCCAGGCAGATCCAGTTCTGGGCCTGAGTGTGTTTGATGAACCCGTCTCCAGGGTGAGTCGGGGATTTGCCAATGAAAATGCTACAGCTGAACCAGCATTTGCCAGCCGTACTGGGGCTGAGATTGAGGGGAACGAAAACTAATCCTCTCATTACAGGCCTGGCCTGCAGAGGGATGGGCAGCACTGGGCCAGGAAGAACTCTCAGCAACATCTGCTCTGCAATCTCCACTTCCACGTCCGCTGTGCCACCTGGGGTGCTGCGCAGGGGTGTGCTGGGATGCCAGGGTGTGAGGCTTGTACACATACACACACACACTGTGAACGGACACACACACACACATACACTGTGAGCGGACACACGCGCATGCTGTGCACAAGCACACAGGTGTACGACACACACACACACCATGTGCACAGACACACACATGCCGTGTACAGATGGATGCACACAGGCCGTGTATGGACGGACACACACACACGCAGGCACAAACCACACCAGGGGCAGAATTAGGAGCCCGGGAGGAGATCCTTAGAGAGGAGCGCTGAAGTGAAAGTCGCTCAGTCGCGTCTGACTCACTGCGATCCCTTGGACTCCACAGTCTCTGGAATTCTCCAGGCCAGAATACTGGAGTGGGTAGCCTTTCCCTTCTCCAAGAGATCTTCCCAACCCAGGGATCCGACCCAGGTCTCTGGCTTCTGCCAAACCCTCTCTGAGGATGGTACTGGGGTCAGAGGCCAGTCTCCGCAAATGAGTCCAGGGTCTGCCTGGTGACCCTGCCCACGGACTGGCCTCCCCTGTGGGGAGGTAGGAAGGAGGGGAGCGGGGGCTCCTGGTAAGACCTCGGGTTGTGTGAGGGGCTGAGGGCGAGGGAGCGAAGGGCTGACTCCTCGGAGAGCCCGAATTCCTGCTCTGTTCTTGCAGGGCACCTGGGGGAGGCAGGCAGGAACACAGAAGGCAGGGTCGTAAGGAGACTCCACGGGTGGCTGGGAGGAGGCGAGGGCTGCCCAGGGAGGGCAGAGGCGCTGCCTAACTCTCCTGCTGGTCGTCGGCCAGGTGTGGGGTCAGACGGAGGAGACGGGCTGGGGGTGGGCGCCGCATGGCTGGGCAGGGTAGAGGACGCGGCCGAGAGCGGCAGCTCTCCTAGGTCGGCCCGCTCAGCGATGCCGCCAGGGTGGCGGGGGGTGGTTGCCGTGTCTCCTAGTGATGCTGTCAGGGTTGGGGGGTGGTTGCCGTGTCTCCTAGCGATGCCATCAGGGTTGGGGGGGTGGTTGCCGTGTCTCCTGCTAAGCCAGTTAGTGCGCCAAGACCATGCCACTGACAGGCAGCCTGGGGGAGGCTCTGGCGGCTCCCTCTGCATGACGTCTCCACCAGGACTCGAAGCCCACAGGACACTCCCGACTCTGTACCAGCCCCGAGCCCTCCCCTCCTGTGTCACATCCTAGGGGTCACTGCTGCAGAGTGACAAGGCCCCCAGGACAGCAATGGTGGGCCCAGGAGAGACGTGCTCAAGGAAATGAGCTGGTGCTTCCCTGTCTCCCTCAACATCCCTGGGACACCAAGGAGGTGGGATTTGGTCCCCTTGATCTGACACCTCCCCGATGCTGGAACTCTCTGGCCTGGCCTGGCCTGACCTGGCAGACTGATGCTCTTGGGAAGCCAGCTGCGGCTGGAACTTTGTGTGCCGGCAACTCTGTGGGTGCTGCTCCCAGATGCTTCAGAAAACAGAAGTCAACAGCACCTCCACCGGGCCTCCAGCAGTGAGCAGCCTGGCTGACGCTGCAGAAATCTTTGGAGGGAAGCATATGATGGGAGAAGGGAACACCTGGAGACCCTGGACCACTTGGAAACTAGACTGAGGGATGACGGGAAAGAAGGCTAAGAGGAGAGTGTGGCGGGGAGGACAGGAAGTGCTAGGCTGAGAACAAATGTGGATGTCCCAGCAGGTCCACCCAACCCAGAGCAGAGTCGACGGTGAGTGTGGACTCAACTACGGAATACGGCCGATTGCTGGGGGGGTGGAGCCATTCCTTCTCAGGGGAAGTGTCCCCTTCCTTCACCGCTGGACACCCCGAGGGCTGGTATAGCTGCCAGCCCGGAGTTCTCCGAATGGGAGATACAAAGGCTCCAGCATCCGAGTAGGAAAGGAGAGAGGCCACCTGGCCTGAAGGATGAGCAAGAGGTAATGTTACCTCTTAAAGAGCCTGTCAGGGTGGACAAGGCCTAACTTGTCTGTGTCCCTTAAAGATCTTGGCGGCCTGGTGAGGACTCCATCTGCCTGCTTGAGCCTGGGACCAGAAGCTTCTCTGCTCGGAGCTCTGGGACCAGCTGGCTCCCATCCAGTCATCACTGCTCTCCTGGGAAATGGGCTGGAAAGCTGGAAGGGTTATCCAGAGTCCCAGCGGGGGATGGGAGCTACAACTGGAAGCCCTGGGGAGCAGAGGTCAGGCTGCAGAAACAATGCAAGAAAGGCAGTCTCCCCAAGAGAGAGCCTAAGGAAACCGACGGCCCGAGACAGAGGGCCCTACAAGATGGTTACAAGGCACCTGGGGACTCATTCCAACTGAATCAACCTAATTCCAACCTTGTCACTCACACTCATGGTCGTTCGATCTTGCGAAAGACTGAGGGCAGGAGGAGAAGGGGACAGCAGAGGATGAGATGGTTGGATGGCATCACCGACTCGACGGACATGGGCTTGGGTGGACTCCGGGAGCTGGTGATGGATAGGGAGGCCTGGCATGCTGCGGTTCATGGGGTCACAAAGAGTCAGACACGACTGAGCCACTGAACTGAACTGAGGGACTCATTGGGATGGTTAAAAAGCCAGACATGGGTTTGCCTCCCATTGTGTGGTATCTTGGGGTTTCGTCTGAAGCAAACTGATGGATGACTCGACTGCGCCTATCTGAAGCTGCCAGCCTTACGCCTCCTCCGTTATCTCATGTTTCTCGGGTGCTTTACAGCTTACAGGGTGCTTCCAAATCCAGGTTTGATTTCAGATCATAAAACTCTGTTGAATACATGGGTAAGGAATTATTGCCATTTCACAGGTGAGAAGATGAAGGTCAAAGGATGCTGCCTCTGGTATTCGTTCCAACAGCATTTCCAGTCAGATGATAAGAGCCAGTTTAGACAGATCTCACAAAACCTTTTAAATGCACTGAAGTAAGCACTGAGAGGGAATCCAAATGGCTTGCAATTGACTCTGGGGCCCATCCATTTCCATGGGAGCGAGCAGGATGCAGGGCTATGACCCCTGTAATCCTTGACCTTATGTGTGTATCCAAGGATACCCGTACGGCCCAAGCCGGAGCCTTGATCTACCTAAGCACAGACTTTGAGGCTATACAACAGCATGACTTGGGGTCATGGAGAATAAGATCCAATGACCATGAGTGACAAGGTCGGAATTAGGTTGATAACCAGTTGGAAAAGCCTCAAGAAGAATGGGAAAGAGAACTAGAAAAAGTCCTGAACTGCAAAATAGACAAAGGATGTTGTTCAGACCGTAAAAAGTGCCAGGGAAAGTGATTTTGTTCGGGAATGTGACAGAGGGTGCAGTGGGAGGTGAGCCCACAGAGGACCCAAGGCTGGACCTTTCGCAGTAATACCTCTGGTTATGCCCCTGACTTGCTCAAAGACCTCAAACGGCTCCGCCTTCATTCTGGAGTCCAAACCCCTGAGCATGTCATTCAAGACGGCGCACCGCCTGACCCGACCTGCTTCTGCGGCAGCTCTCTCTCTCCTTCCCCTTCCTCCTCCAGCCCCTCGAACACGGAGCCACTCTCAGCCTCTGGACTGCTGTGTTCGTGCACGCAGTGCCTTTGCAGGGACTGTCTGGCTGCCACCAGGGAGTGGCCTTTTAGCCTTTTCTCCAGCTCGAAAACTCCTTCCTGATTTGTAAGCTGAGCTCAGCGCCCACTCTCCTTTGCCGCCTTTCCCAGGCCAAGCCACTCATCCTCTCTGCTTTACATGCTCAGCACTTGGCACGTGTTTCTGTCTTGGTGCTATCCTATGGCATTCCTTCCGACTGTTAATACAAGGCAAAACGTGGCATGTGTCTTTGCGTTCTCCCTACCTGACTTTTCAGAATCCAGTACAGTGTCTACCTTTCAACAGATACTCAGGAGCTGAGGACTGGTTAGGAGTACAGATCCTAGAACCACACTGCCTGGTTCACTCTGCCTCTGGTGAACCTTAACTCAACTCGTAACCTGAACTTCCCTGTGCCTCAGTTACTCACTAGTCTAATGGAGATAATGATTCCAGATACCTCACAGGACCATTATGGGGATGAAAAGAGATAATATATGCAACGCTCTAGGACAGTGGCACTTAGTAAGCACTGTGTAAGCATTTGCTATAATGATTATTATCTTTTGAATGAATGAAGAAGCAGCTTAGAATCAGCAAGCTGGTCACATTTCTCCTCAGTGACCTCAGAAGAACTCAGAAAGACTATAATCTAATGTAGGGGGTGGAATAAAGTTCTGATGAAGAGAAACACGGAATTACAGTCAGCAAAAGCCTCATCAACGGACTGCAGAACTGGACCTGTGGTACTTCAAGCGTGGTCCCCACGTCAGTGGCATCAGCCCCACCTGGAACTTGTTAGAAACAGAAGTCTCAGGCCCCATACCGGACCGGAGCTTCTGAATCAGAGCCCCTCGCAAGGGTGGGGGACACAGCCGCGTATGTTTTAACAAGCTTTCAGGGGATTTTGATGCCGATTTGAGTTTCAGAACCTCTGGGCTAGACTCTGCCCACTTCTTACAATCCAGGTATAGTGTATGCCCTGAGATTTCAAACCTGTTGTTGCAAAACAAGTTTGGGGCCTGTGGCTGATTCATGTTGATGTATGGCAAAAAAAAAATCACAATATTGTAATTATCCTCCAATTAAAAAAAAAAAAAAAACACAAGCTTGGGGCCTTCCCCTGAGGACCAGAGCAAGTATCAAGGGAACAAACACTCCTGCTGATGGGAGACCATGAGGAACACATCTAGCCTGGTCTCTGCCATACAGGAGCAGGCCACCGAGGGTCAGCTCCAGCCCGCCTCCCTCCTTTTCCTCCAGAGGCATGATGTAAGAGCAGAGAAAGAGAAACAGCCCTGTTCCCAGGATGCAGCTTCTGGAGGATCCCTGAGCTCCGCAGTGGGCGGGGATGCGCGGGAGGCTATGGCACAGACTTGTGGGAGCCTCGCTTTGAGAGCGTGTGCAGACAGTGGGCACCCCGGGGGGTGGGGACAGTGGGCACAGAGAGCCAGTCACCCTCTGCGAAGCCCGAAGCTCAGCTAGAGGAACAGGTGGGCAAGAAGCAGGGAGGAGGGCTTGGCCGCGGCCCAGCATTCCCAACAAAGGTTAGCACAGTGAGCCAGGCTGGCCTCAGCCTCCCCCGGAGGAAGGCTCACCGAAATGCCAACTGAAGGCCTCAATCTTCAGGGGGTGGGGAGGGTTGTTGCCTGCCTATGCCTATGCCTTTTCTCCAAGGGGTCCTGCGGTGTGAAGGCTAGCAGTGCTCCCCACCTCCTGCAGCACCTGGGCCCTCAGCCCCCTGCCTGGGAACCGGATTTTGAGGCCACGGAATGAGGCACAGTGTAAACACCGTCTCCAGGAGGATGGGAAGGGACAAGAGTGCAAGCAACTCAACCCTTTCAAACTCAACTGAGGATGATTTAGGGCCATGGTCTGCAAAGTGCAGTCCCTACAAGAGCGTCAGCATCATCTGAGGACTTGGCAAAAATCAGCATCTGGGAAAGACGCGTTCTCGGGCCCCATGCCCCGCTCCATGAAATCTGAAACTCCCCGGACAGGGCCTAGCAATCTGCAGTCCAGCCAGCTCTCCAGGGGACCCTGAGGCACATTCAAGCCTGAGAACCACTGGCTTGGGGCCTGGATTGAATCTTGTTATTGTCTGGAAGGAGGGAGACATATGCCATCTCCCAGCAAATAGGCCTCCCCGTTTGCCCAGGGAACCTAACCCCACCACGTGGCGTCCCCACAGAAGGATATAGGCGCTGGACCGGGGCCAGGGAGTCTCAGGTGATGGGACAGGGAAGAGGCCCTGTGGGTGGTAAGGATGAGCAGAGGGGTGGGGAGGCTGCCACAACTCATTTTCTCGGAACACAAAAGCCCAGAGGAGGCCTGGGCCTCCCTGCCATTGAAACTGGTCAATTACAGGATAATGATGGCGGTATTACCAATAATGATGATAATTGCACCAATAACGTGAGGTCAGACAGGCACGTTCCCGTCTTCGTTCAAGGGGTAAGGTTGCCTTTGCTTCTGATTTAGAGGGAAACCTGGATTCCGGCCAGCTCCATTTCCACGCCTGGGGGTGCAGCGGGGCCCCAGGCCTGTGCCATCTGTCCCTTCTGCTGGATCCTTCCTCCTGCAGGTCAGCTCCTGCTCCGGGCCCCGTGTGGGTAGATGCAGGGCTGGGGACACAATCAAGAGGCAGGTGGCGCCTGCCTTCCACCTCCTAGCAGACCGTCCCCTGGATGTTCATTCACAGACAAGGTGCCAGCCCTGGAGGCCGGGGCACAGCCCTGAGGGTGGCAGGCGGACAGGGTGGCCCTGGATGCTGTCTACACTGGGAAGATGAGGGCCCTGGGCTCTGTGGGCCTCCGTGTCTCTCTCTCTGTCAGGCAAACCACAGAGAAGCTGGAGGTAGAAGCCACGCATGTTGGTCGGGGTAGCAGGCCTCAGCAGATCCATAAATACTCTGAGCTAGTGTCTCCCCTTAGAGACTGTCTCCTCCCTCCCCAGCCCAGAGAAGCAAGACAGCAGAGATTCAGACTCTCAAGGAGAGAAAAGGTCATCTGGTAGCAATCTCCCTCCATCATCGTCCCCGACACCCGCCCAGCCTGTCTTTCTTACGCTTTAGATTTCTCAGGGTGAAATATTTCCCTAAATGCTACAGCGTTTCTAGGAGGATCAAAGGGAACCACCGAATGCCCAGGCCCTCCGTCTCCTCCCTGCCACCCCGCCCCCCTGCTCCAGCTTCAAACACAGGAGGAAATCGGCGCGCGGACCCCTGTCATCGCCGGCGGTGACTTGTGGACATGTGCTCGGGTTATTTCTCCTCCACTACAAGGGGTCTGGGCAGCTCACAGGGGGCTTGTATTTTTTTTTTTCAGAACTATGTGTATGTTAAAGTCATTAAGGCTTGGAAAGAGGGGGTGGTGGGTAGGGGAGTAAAGGCCATTATATGGGAAGAGAAGAAAAATGACCTGTCTTCAGACTGTCAGCGGAGGAAACGCCTCTGCTTCAGGGAGTGGGGAGAGGGGCTAGGTCCAGAAGGGCTAAGTGGCCACCTCCTTGCCCGAAGGCTACGAGCAGGATGAGGGGGCAGAGTTCAGGGGTCATCGCTCAGTCCACTCCTTGGCATGGCGGGGGTCATGGCTACCTGGGGCGTGGATGGTCAGTGGGTACATGTTCCCAAGGCCCCCACAAAGAACAGAGCTGGGAGGCAAGACAGAACCGGAAGAGCCGACACTGATCCAGCCCTGTGCTCTCTGCATCTGCTTTCACAGGGCGGCCATGTGCACGCCAGGGGGCACGAGCAATATCCCTGTTTCACAGAGAAGGACCCGCGAGTCACAGTGGCCAAAGGCCTTGCCCAAAGTCAGGCAGCGAGCAAGCGGAAGACGAAGCAATAAAGACAGAGATCATGTGATGCCACGGCCCTATCTTCGGAGACTTGGTTCCAGTTAAGACCAGCTTGTGCTGGGGAGTTCCTGCCCTTCAGGAGGATTTGCTGCTACCGCCCTGAATGCTGAAGCAGCCAAGGAGAGCTGTGGGAGAAGACATCTAAGCTGGGGTGGGGGGGAAGAGTCCTACTGGCTATTGTCATGGTCAGGTCAAGTTTTTGGTGTCTCCCCACTCCCCGGGTTTGAGGGGGGCTGGCGGGGGCTGGTTCTTCTGGACTCCCAAACTCCCAGCCTTCCAAGCCATCCCAGCACTGACCTCTGGGCTTCCCTCATGGCTCAGATGGTAAAGAATCTGCCTGCAACGTGAGAGACTCAGTTGAGATCCCCGGGCTGGGAAGGCCCCCCTGGAGAAGGGAACAGCCACCCACTCCAGTATTCTTGCCTGGAGAATCCCATGGACAGAGGAGTCACGGGATCACAAAGAGTTGGGCATGACTGAACGAGGAACACGAGCTAACTAACCGGGCCTGAGCTCACCACCACCTCTTCTTTCCTTTCAGACCTGATTTTGCCCGCACAAGAGACAGACGGGCAGGGTGGTTCTCTGGAGCCGCATGGCGATGCTGGAAGCTATCAGAGCGCTGCGGAAGCTGCGTCCTGGCTGGACCCTGAGGACGCCAGCTGCCCGCGTGGCTGAGCCTCTGTGGTCCCGGCTGTGGCCTTCCCAGGCATTTCTGTCACCTCCCTGGGCTGAGGAGCCTGGGGGCAGGCGGGGTGCAGGGGAGACCGTTACTTAATCCTTCCCCCAGGTCGCCGGCCCTGAAGGCTGAGCCCCGGTACCTCAGAGCACATGCTCCAAATCACGGCTCCAGTGACGGCCTTTGTTTGCCTTGGGAGGGAAGTTCTGGAAGGATGAAAGTCCGATCCCACTGGTTGCTCCACGGGCCTCCTTTGCCAAAACATACTGTGAAACGACCCCTGACCTTCCCCTCATACTTTCCCTGCTCTTCCTCCCAGCAGCCCTGTTTGCCTCCCTCCTCCCAAGGGAGGCTTAGACAGCTCAGTAATTTAGGGATCGCTAGCAAGAAAGGTGCAGAGGTCAGAAGTCAGTGAGCGGCTGGGAGGGGAGTTTTACCCCTGGTTTCTGCCAGACCCCCCTCTTCTCCCAGAATCACCTCCTCCCCCGATCTGTAGGCCAGCCCCCACGGACCTGGCGGGAAGAGAGAGGGTCTGGGCATCGGAGGAGGTGGTGGTGTACCGGTAGGTAGGAGGAGAATGTATATTTTTAAATCCACGTCCTGAAAAACAACTTTCAAGATGCAAATGTGCCCCTCCAACTTTCTTATTTGGAAACTCAGCTAGGAAAGGAAATGCTGAAATGCTCCATTCCCCGGAGAGTGTACCGATTTAGGAAGTCCTATTACCTCACTCAGGCTCCTCCCTGCTCTCACTGCTGCACAAACAACCGCGAATTCACTAATATCTGTCCTCTGTCCCCCGCCACGGTCTGTTCAATCTAGCTCAGCCCAGTTCCAAAGTGCAGAGCTGGCGAGGCAGTGAGTGACTCCAACTCAAACCAAGAGCTGGCTCCTCTCTCTTCCTTGAGAAATCAGAGCCACCAAGAGAACCGCAAGAGACTGTTGCTGCCCTTCCACAGCGATTAAAAGCCCCTTGCTTGGCCCACGGAAGTGGAGGTTTTTTTTTTTTTTGGAATGACACTCATGGAAGGTCAGCTTAAGAAGAGCCTTCCCATGCAATTTCCTTATTTTGCAGAGAAGGAAACCAAGGGGTATCTGCCATCATTCTGCTGGTTGGCAGCAAAACGGGGGCTTTTCAGCCGTCTCTGCAGGTGGGGCAAAGCAAAGGGGCTTGCAGAGCGGCCTCCCAGCTGAGATGACTTGTGCAGGGTCTGCGTCCTGGACTCCTGGGTGGCCACCTGCCCTGGGAGGGACAGCTAGCCTCTGTTCAAGGAGGCTCCACCCGCTCGCTGCTGGGTGATAAATGAACGCAGCTTCACAGGGTGGTCAGTTCTCTGGCTGCAGGAGCCGGCAGAGGATGCCCTTCTGGGATCCGAAGGAGGAAGACTTCCTTCCTGCCGGGCTTTCTCCTCCTGCAGGATCCAGCCAGGACTGCCAACCTCTGGCCTAGAAAGAGGGCTTTTCCCCTCTTCCTGTTGTGTCCCCAGAGGAACTGGGAAGGTTGAGGGCCGGGAGGAAGGTGGAATTCATCCAATCTGGGGTAGGGAGCGCAAGTTCTTCTGGGGCTTCCTCCCCTTCCGGGAGTGAGGTCCAGAGAATAAAGGTCACAGATGGACTGGCCACACGTGTTCTTGTGTTCCTGGGAGTGGGGGAGAGCGTGCAAGACCGAGGGTCTGACGGCTTAAGACAGGGAAGAAGTCGCCGACGGCTCAGAGACCAGACAGGTTCATCCCGGATTGGGAGGGAGGGCAGTGAGGGGCCCAGAAAGTCACTGCCTTGAATGTCGCTAACATTTCATTTCACACTCGCTCAGCCTCCCTGTCTCCCTTCGTTCCCTCTTAAGCTCCCGCAGCAGGGGATGGGGAGCAGAGGAGACCGGGAAAGAGGGCTGCAGGGCCTCTTTGACTCTGCTGACTGGGAAGAAACGAAGGGGCAGAGACGGAGGGCAAGCAGAGGTCTGCAGCTGCGGCCCCGCTCTGCGTGGCGGCCCCAGCCCCACCGCCTCCGAGGGTCCCACGCCGAGGACGGGAACCGGGCCAGGTGCAGGGGAGGGCCCGGTGGTTCCCGTGGCAGGGGGTGGGGAGGGCTGGGCCCCTCCTGTTTGTTCCCGCCCTCAGTGTCTTTCGCCTGGGGAACAGATCATAGAAAGAAGCAGATCGCGTGCTGTAGGCTGAAAATGCGGCTCACTCTGGGGGCTGATGGAAAATAAACTCTGCCTAGGCATCTGACAAAACTCCCCACCCCCTGCCCCCAACTTTTAAATTGGGACTGAGAGACGGAGGATTCTCTTCTGGGCGTGAAAGGTGTCCTAGACTTTCGGGTTCTTTCTGCTGCATATTCCCAAACTGCACCATCCAGTGGGCTAGCCACTAGCCATGTGGAGCTACTTATATCACAATTAATTAAAATTCAGGAAAATCAGGAGATTCAGTTTTTCAGCTGCGCTAACGTGTCTCAGTCTCTCAATAGGCACTTGTGGCTAGTAGCTACGGTACTGGCTGGAAGAGACATAAACGTTCCCCTTATCACAGAAAGTTCTTTGGGACAGTGGTATTCTAGGAAGTTTCTGACATGAGCCTGGCTTTCATTCCTGATTTCTCCAGATGCTCACATGCTGGCCTACGCCTGAGGAATGAGGAATGACTGGCCCTAAGGATGGGTGTGGGGTGGGGTGAGATGGGTAGGAGGAAGGGGAGGCGCAAGAATGTCACAACTGTCGTGTTCTCTGCTGCCGCCCTGGACATCTTCCTTAGACCCTCCATCTCCTTGCTGGTACTAGGCTATTCAGTTTGCTGGGGGAGGAGCGGCATGGGGTGTCTGCAGTGGAGGAGGAATACAGGCGACATCTCCAACAAAAAGGGTTTGGCGATAAGGTCCTGCCTCCCCTCCCCCCCGCGGCTTCAGAAGCATGTCAAGGGAGGTACACACCAAGGGCAATCCTACACGAGGTGGGTGTAGTGTCATTAGCCCAGCTTACTCATCACACCCCTGGGCCTCTAATGGGCGGGTATAGGCAGGGATGGGGAGGCGGGGCACAGGCTGGGGGTGAGGCAGGTGGTTATGCTTCAGTCAATTCTGAAAGCTGTTGACATGACGGAAATGGGACAAGAGGTGCAGAGTCAGATGCTGGGCTCGCCCAGCTAACCCTCCCACCCAAAGCACTCACGGCCCTGGCTGCCTCACCCACCCCGGGAGGGCCCTTGATGGAGAGAAGCTGGGAAGAGCACACGCACACAGGCAGGCATGCTCACACACACATACACACAAACCACACATGCACATACACAGAGACACACAGACACACCGCACACACATATATAAACGCGCGTGCATGCAGGCACATGCATATACACACTCACACATACAGGTATACCACACATACATCATGGAATTCCAGGGAGATTCTGGAAAGAATCTTGAGCCCAGCTTCTCAGTAAGTCTTGGTTGTCCCTCCAGACTCCCAGGGGGCCAGCAGATGGTCCCAGCCAAGCAGGCAAACTTCCCAACGCCTCTAAAATCAGGGTCTGGGCCCCTCCAAACCCAAAAGTCCAATTAAGCTTTGTTCTCACAGGTGGGAAGCAAATGAATGCAGAGCATCCCTCTGCTTCTCTGGGTCAGCAGCTCTCAGTCGTCACCCCCTCCCCGGCACCCCTGCGCTTTCCCATATGGTCCCCTTGCCTCTCACACTCCGCTCTGAAGATTAGGTTGCAGAGCCCAGAAAGATCTCCTTCCAAGGTGTCCTCTAGACGGCAGGGACTTGCCAGAATAGTTCAGAGAACTCTGGGCTCAGAGACTTGGACTCCATCAGGGAGCCTCTCTTGGTCTAGGAGTGGGTCCCTGAGGATTAAGCCCAAGGACCCCAGTATCTCCCATGACGCTTGTATTTCCTTCTCCGAGAGCCTGGGAGAGCTGCAGGGAGATGCTTCTGCTTTCCTCTTTTCAGAGGCACCTCCTCCTCCCTGCAGAGATAATTGGCATGACTGGCATAAATAGATCCATATAGCTCTCTATAAATACACCCATCTTTAGCTATGTATATATATATATATTTTCTTTTTCTTTTTCTAAAGACTTGCCAAGAATTCCCCTGGAGCCCTTTCCATGACACAATAGAAAACCAGCGGAGTCATCAAGTTTGATTGTTCCCACAAATACAGCTTTGGGTTGACCTTTGCGAGGCTCCCTTGAACACTGCTTCCAGTAACTCAGCCCCTGCAGCCCTCACAGGCCGCATACCCCTGGCAACCACAAGACACAACTCAGTTTCCTGAAGCTGCCACTTTCTTCCTCATTGGCCTCCGTCTGAAAGCAAGAAAAAAAAAAAAAGAATCCACTGCTTCTGACCTATCATTTTAAAATAAATCATAGGCTTCGGATGTGAGCTCCAGCTGGCAGCAGGAAGAAATGAGCAGGGCAGCAGGATCCCTCGGTACTCAGGGACACTGTTGTGAAGAACGGGGTGTAGGTGGCTTCCGAGCAGCTAGACCTCTGTGTGCAGGATGGTGAGCCGCCCGGTGGGCGGGCTTAGCAACCACCGGGACGGTAAGCAGAGATGTGGTGGGTCTCTCTCTGATGGCTCCTGGGATAAACAGGAGGAACTCCAGGGCAGAAGCACAGAGCGGGAAAAGCCGTCCAGGTATCGACTTTCGAGGGCGTTATCATGAGGCACAGACTCTAAGAACTGTCTCTCCATCACCCTGCATCAGCACTGCTGGAAACAGGCGGAGCGGGGAGGAGGGAACAGCTGGCGCCTCTGTCTTTCCCCCCTCCACTGCTAAAGGCTTTGGAGACTGGAGGCAGGCCTGGGGACTTTCATGTCGGGTGTTAAGAGCCTAGCCACATGCTGACACCACATTTCATCCCAAATTTCATCCCAGGTTTCCTTTTCTTGGTTTTCCAAGTAGGGGTTGGAGCAGTGGATTCATAAGTGGAAAGTAGAAAATACCCAAGAATAGGAGAATGAACAGAGAAATGCAGAAAAGGTAATTTGGCACAAAAAAGCTCCGAACTTAGGACTACAACTCTTACAGGCTTTCTTGTTCGGCATTCTTTCTTTCTAAAGCTGGGTTGTTATCCGTGCACCAAGGAGTGCCAGCAGGTGCTGCTGGCAGCTGTTTAATGACACTGCCAAGAGTGTCTCCAGGAAGGCAGGCTCGGAAGCAGGAGGCAGTGATGGAGAAAATGGGATGGGGGGGGAGGAGTAGGTGGCCCCACATCTGTGGAGAGGGAGCTGAGCGATAGAGCGCTGCTCTGGGAACTGCAATGCTATTTTGTACAAAAGTCTTCCTGTAGGAAGTAAGGGGGAGGGACAAGAGACATATTTCAGCATTTTGCGGACTTAAGAATTCTGAGCTGGAATTACGAGCAGCTCACTAGGTCTCTGGGCAAATACTTTAGCTCCTCTCCTCCGCATCCCCCACTTGCTCATTTATGGTTACTGACTCCCCTGAGGATCAAGTAAAAGGACCTGGAGTCCCTGGGAGAGTGATCCCAGAAGCCCCCAAGGGTGACAAGCCCTGCAGTTATCCCAACATCTGGAAAAGGTAATGGCTCCCGTCCTGGCAGGGGCGTGTCACAGACCAGCGAGAGGGAGACATTTGGGTTACCTAGCTAATCTCAGCTCTGCAGGGAGCCAGAGACACCAGGCAGGGCTGGCTTTAGAAGGACGGGGGCAGCAGCCTTCACAAGGAGTGCATCCCGTGAGCACCTGAGACCTGAAATGCTTTTCTGCTCTGTGCTCAAGCTTAGTTCCCTACAACCCATCTCACGAAGGCAACTCTGAAAACTTCCCCCGGTTAAAACTCTTCCTTGGAGAGACCATGACACCTAGAGCTGCGGGAAGATAGACGTCCTCAGGGCACCTGGCCCTTCCTGAACTGCTGATCCCCCTCCTGCTGGGATGGCGACCAAGACCTGGTGGAAATTTCTGGCGTTTTGCTCTCCACCTGCAGGGCATCACCGGGTCACGTGTTCCTGGAGTCTAACCTGCACGTCCACTTCTCTTTCCAGGGCCTTGCTCATTCTATTATTTTAATGGGGAGGGATGTTATTTAACCTACCATCACACATGTTTCAGTTTCAGTTCAGTCGCTCAGTTGTGTCCGACCCCATGAACCGCAGCATGCCTCCCTGTCCATCACCAACTCCTGGAGTCCACCCAAACCCATGTCCATTGAGTCGGTGATGCCATCCAACCACCTTATCCGCCGTCGTCCCCTTCTCCTCCCGCCTTCAATCTTTCCCAGCATCGGGGTCTTTTCAAATGAGTCAGCTCTTCACATCAGGTGGCCAAAGTATTGGAGTTTCAGCTTCAACATCAGTCCTTCCACTGAATATTCAGGACTGATCTCCTTTAGGAGGAACGTGTGAAGATGTTCAATTGAAGGGGAGGAGGGCGAGGCTTGGGGCAGCAGTTATAGCACGGAACTGTAATTGCCTGGGTCACGAAGACATATGGTCAGGCTGCAATGGTGACCTAGCGATAGAAATATCTCAAAGTGTCTGAGGTGCCTAAAAAGATGTGGCAGGGTGGGGCGGGGGAAAGAATGAGAATACTGAGCCTAACATTTGCTTTCCAAAAGCTTTCACACATATTATTTCACTCCATCTCCCCCTTAGTCCTTAGAACTAGGAACCAGAATTATCAAGGTCTCCACTTTAGATATAAGGGAACAGGACAACTTCCCCAAGGTCTATGGCTACAGAGCAGTGGCTGGAGCCCAGGCTCCTTGATGTCTGGGCTCCTATTCCCCTGTTCCGTACCCACCCCTGCCCCAGCGGCATGGCCAGAACCTCAGTGAGAGGGCCCACAGCATCCTGTCTTCAGAGGAATCGAGAAGTAGGCAAACATATCCCACACCTTCAAATAGACTGCAGGTACCCGAGGAGAGCACCCTTGTGGCGCTGTCCTTTAAATCTCCCAGGGCCCATCACCTACAGGGTTCCGAGAACATGTTTTAAATGGTTGCTTAAGTAGGATATAAGAAAGAATCCAGTGAGGGAGCTGAGGCATCGTAGGGACTGTGAGCTTTGAACCAGGAAAGGAGAACTTCTGTCAAGGCTCCAGGGCTCACAGACTGAATCATCTTTTGGGAGCTGTTTACCCCACCTTCCTAACGGAGATAAGGAGATGCACCTCTCAAGCTGCTACCGGAACTGAACGAGACAGGGAGTGAGAAAGGACACTGCATGCTGTAATGACTAACGCTGGATCTTCCTGCCCCTGCGGTTCAGGAGGTCACCCAAGATAAGACAGCAGAGAGGAAAGGGAGCTCCTCTTCTGAGGGCCCTTAGAGCAGAGCTCAAGCCTCCTGCTTCGGGTGGGCTGGGTGTAGTGCGCCCAGGAGGGGAGGGTGGGCTGTGTCCAGGGGGCAAAAGGCCTAAGTGCTCGGTAGCTGCTCAATGAATGGGTTTTCCTCCTGTCTCCATTCATTCTAGGAGAGGCGCTGTTGGGAGAAGCTGGAGGAGAAGGACAAAAGGTCGGTGCTGAGGACAGTCACTAGTCCAAGGCATCTTGAAGATGGCTCCTGGCCCCAGCATCTGAAATGATGTCAGGATACAACTTTAAAAAGGGTCAGCTGTGCCACTGCTCGCTCTTCCGTGGCATTCTTCAGGCCTCTGCTGGGTTGAGGGCCAAATCGGAAATATGAGTGACTCACGAATTGTGCCAGGGGGTTGGCGGCTTTGGTCTAAGTCACCCAGCTAACCGCAAAGGCAGGGCAGGACTGCAGTCTTGTGGTCGATTTGGGGGCCTAGGCTGACCCATGCACACGGGCCCTAGAGAAGACCCAGAGCAGGTAGGGAGGTCCACCAGGAGGATGCACAGACTACAGCTCCCTCTCCGTGAGCCCCTGGGAAGAGCCAACCTGGGGCTGAAGTGGGAGATGGGGATACTGGCTTGCATTTCCCGAGGACTCACTCCTCACCAAGCACCACGCTAAAGGCTGAACATGCCCGACCTCATTTAATTATGAAAAGCACCCTTCAAGATATATCTCATCATTCTCCTTTCACAGATGACGAAATCAGAGCTCAACAAGGCTAATTTTCCCAATACCATCTACCAAGTAGGTGGGCCAAGATTTGCACCAGGATAGTCTGATTCCAAAGTCCACATTCTTCCCACGACACATGTGGGCCCCGTCCAGACAGCCCACCAGGCAGGAGCTACAGATAAAATACCACACCTCCTCCAGCACACACTAAATCAGCACAAGGAGAAGCTGGAGGCTGGCAGAGAGCAGATCTTTATCAAGACACTTCAGGAACAGGAGGAGAAATATTTCCACCCTTCTCCCAGCCGAAGGGTTGGCTGTGTTTATAAGATGAGACATGTTTTGAGGGAGGGGAGTGGGGGTGCAATCTCAAGCGACAATCACCACCCACACCAAAATAAACCTGAAGGCAAACTGGGGCCTCAAGGATGTGATTCCATAGCTTATGTGTGTGTCTGGGAGCGTGTGTGTCCGTTTTGGGGAGAAGGGCAGCAGGGCCGGGAAGGAAAAGCAGTATCTTTGTCATCATACCCAGTGGCATTTATCAGCTCCGCGTTCCTCCCCAAACTTGCGCTTCTCCCGTCCTTACTTATTTCCTATTTTCTTTCGCCTGCTCTGGAGCAGAGAGCTAGCCTGGTTTAATGGACGAGCACAGACTGTGGGGCCCGCAGACCTGGTTTTCCTCTCCAAATCCACCACCTGACTGAGCTGTCCAATAAACACACGTGACATGGATGAATGGGGAAATAATTCCACCTCCCTGCGACTTGGTTTTCTCATCTGGAAAGATACAGAGTCCTGGTCCCCGTGCTGCAGAGCAGTTGGGAGGATTAAATAAAGCCGAGTGCTTAGCACAGTTGGCTGGCACAGAGTTGATGACCAATAACTGTACGTTGCTTCGCTCAGTTTCTCGGCTGCAGCACTACAGCATGTGGGGCCGGATCATTCCTTGTTGTGGGCGCTGTTCTGTGCATCCTAGGATGTTCGGCAGTATCCCTGGCCTCCGCCCAGTGGATGCCAGTAGCCCCTCCTGCCCCAGACATAACAACCAAATGTCTCCAGACCTTGCCAAATGTCCACAGAATTGCCTCAGTTGAGGGATACTGGCTTAATGTAATTAATGATGATATCAGCAACAAGTAATATACTTGAAAGCACATAGTAGGCATCAATAGTAATATTCACATTTTTTTGAATGAGCAAATGTATGAATGGACATGTGAAGTAATCATGGACATAGTTCTGCACCTTCAAACCCTTGGTGGCAGGAGGTATACAGTCTACTAAGCTCTGGACTCCAGAAGACTGATGGAATCACAGAGTGGGCTGGGCAGAGCATCTTGGTATCTCTGCTGCCGGCTGTTTTTTGGTGCAGACCTGGTACCTAGTGGGCTTCTCGGGTGGCTCAGAGGGTAAAGAATCTGCCTGTAATGCAGGAGACCCAGATTTGATCCCTAGGTCAGGAAGATCCCTTGGAGAAGGAAATGGTTACCCACTGCAATATTCCTGCCTGGAGAATTCCCTGGACAGGGGAACCTGGTGTGGGCTATGGTCCATGAGGTTGCAAAGAGTTGGACATGACTGAGCAACTAACATACTGGTGCCTAGTGGGATTTGCAGACAGAGAAGTGACAGGTGAGTGAGGCTGTGAGTGAAATGAGGCTGAAGGAATTTTCCCTTCTGGGAAAGGGTAGTCCCAAAGGAATCTGCCTGCGGCAGTTGACGGCTTGAATTCCTGTGTATGAGATGTGATGGCTTGACTCACGTGCACTCCTCAAAGAATCCCATCTCTTGCTCTTGGCCAGGCAGAGACATTGCTAGGAACTCCCCAGTGCTCCCTTATGTGGAGGAGGACACCCCCGCAAGCCCTTTCTGACTCCCACCGAGAAGATGCCTTATGACAGGGGCAGAGAGATGACTTCTGTTGGAGGAGTTCTTCCCCCCACCGCTCACTTTCCCTGACTCCTTTCTTTTTAGACTTGTACTGAGTGACTGCCATATTATTTGATCCTATAGATGCAGAAATGACAAACGCAACCACAATCCCAAAACTGCTGAGTGTACTGACGGGCAGGGACAAGAAGCAGGATGATGAAGAAACATATAATGACCATAGGTGACATTCACTGAGCCCTGGTCCTATTTTGGACACGGATCTACGTGCTTTACCTGTATTGGCTCACTGACATGCAGCTCATGTAACTAACTCAACAAGCCTGTGAGATAGAAACTTTCATTATTTCTAGTTTGCAGATGAAGCAGCAGGCGTAGAGAGGGGGAGTGATTCCTACTGTGTTGCCCAGGTACCAAGGGGCAGAGTCAGGAGTGGAACCAGGACATCTTGGCTCTCGCGTTTGGACGCTTGTTAATCACTGTGTTCTCTACTCTGATAGCCATGTGATGGGGCCCCACGGAGCACACAAGCAGGGGAGGGGGGCTTCCTGGAGGAGGTGATGTCAAGGCATCTTGACAACGAGAAGGTGTTAGGTGGGCAAGGGGAAGGAAGTGTTTCTAGTATGAGAGGACGGCACACAAAGTCCCAAGGTGAGAAGGCCACAGAGACGCATCAAGGTTCTAGGAGTAACTCACGCCCTCCCCATGCGCACCCCTGTCCCTGGCCTCAGGCTGGGCTTGGAACCACAGACTCAACGATCAGGACTCCTGCCTCTGGCCTGGGCTAGTCCTCCGGACACTCACGTGGACCTGCCCATTTGTCCTCCCGTCCTGGCCTGTGCGATCTGATTTGCCTTCACAACCAGGACGAGGACGGGTGCTCTGCCTCCTGCCTGCGTGGTCTTCCCACAGGCCTGACCTGGCCTCCATGCCTCGGCTCTCACTCACCTCTTGGCCTTGATCTGGGTCCTTCTGTCTCACCTTGTTCTGTTGCCTCTTATGCCAGGTTGGGAATGGGAGCGGTTGTTGCTGCTGTTGTGTGTGAGAATACGCACTTATGCATGTGTTCATGTGCGTACATATGTGTCTAATATGTGCGTGCGTGCACAGTAGGTGGTGAGCATGCTATAGGCATGCCTGTTACAAGAGGCACACACCACTCGAGGGTCAGGTAGGGCCAAGATTTCATCACCTGTCATTTGAACTTACTTTTTAAACAACAAAGGAATCCTACTGGTAACACTGACACATATTAAATAGATGAGAGCAAGATGCTTTGATTAAAGGAGGATGGAATTGGGGGACTGAAGTCATCGCCCTACAGCTCAAAGGCGCACTGCCTAAAAACCACGAGGGAAAAATTGAGAGAATGACCCTGACGTATGAAACAGCTCGTGGGAAGCCGTTGTATAACACAGGGAGCTCAGCTTGGCGCTCTGTGAGGACCCAGAGCAGTGGGATTGGGGGCTGGGAGGGAGGCTGCAGAAGGAGAGGCTATATGTGCACCTATTGCCGATTCACACTGCTGTACAGCAGGAACTAACACAGCATTGTGAAGCACGCGCCCTCCAATTAAAAATGTATGTATTAAAAAATTAGAGTCAACGTTGTAGGGTCATGGACCGCCCTGAGAATCTGATGAGAGTAATGGGCCCTCTATACACACATTATGGACATGTAGACGTTTGCAGAACATTTGTGGGGCAGATCGTGAACTCTCCCGAATCCTGGAACGTTGGTGAAAAATCCCGTGCATTCAGCTCCTGCCAATCCAGCTCCTGCCACATCCTCCTAGTGGGCGTCCCTGCCCCTCTGACTTTGCGAGGAGATTATAAGATGCTGGCGGCTGCAGCGTGGTGAATGACGAAACCCAGACAAGTCCTGGCACAGCTTCATCTGCTCAAGGAGAGGAGAGGCCCAGGGTCTGGAAAGCACAGCCTTCTTGTACTCACATTCTTGGGACAAGGGCATGGCTGTTAACACGGCTCCCACACAGCCAGCCCTGGGCAGCTTGGGTGTCAGAGACGGCTGCTGCCTCAGTTTCCACACTAGCTTAACGCCTGTGAGCTCCCCTACCTAGAACGGACAAAGGATCGGCAGCCAGGGTCTGATTACAGTGCGATCGTCGGGTGATGCTGGGCAAACCACTTGATGCCGCTGGGCCAGCTTCCTCATCTGCAAGATCACAGCCTATGGGGTTGTTAGGATTACTAGATGAGCTCAAAATGGGTGCTGTATATATGAAAGCTCTTTGTACCTCAAACCATTAAGTGGGTTCAAGGGGGTTCTTAGTATCTTGGCATTCAGAGAATGACCAGGAGGTTTACACCGAGAGAGCTACCTTCTGGACTGGAACCAGGGAGGAGAGCAGAGACCACTTTGACTTAAAGGGGACAAATTGATGCCCAAGGGGCAAGGGTTCATTCAGGGTCATCTCTCAGTAAGTTGGGGTAACCAGAAGAGCTCACAGCTTAGGGATTTAGTTCTGGACGATCCCAACAACATCCAGGGGTCCTGGGCTCATCTGCCCTCTCTAAGGGCTCCCATCCCTCAGCCTCTGGGACAGCCCCTTACCACCACGCCCCTGGCTCTCTGTGCTCAGGTGGGGGCTCTGGTCTACTACATAAGATGCAAGTCAACTTCCGAGTTCAGAGTCAGGGAAAAACGAGAAGGCTCTTCATTGGGTCTGCCTGCTGTTAATGAGCTGATCTGGGGGGAAGGATCGAGTGAAAATGAAGACTCACTACCCAGAGTCACCAGAGTGCTCCGCAGAGCCAGGCCGATGTCTGCGTTTTATGTGGCGCTCAGCCTGCCAGGGCCTGGGGCCCGCAGGCAGGTTTATGAGATTAAAGCCCAGTGCCCAATAAATAATTTAGCAGCTTACTGCAAAAAAACATACATGCAGTATAATAGCTACTATCTCCAGCAGCCTGATGTGTACAGACATTGTAAATGCACACCACTTTCATCTGCTTGTATCCATTTAATGTGGGGTCTGGAACCAAAGGAGGAGGAGAAAAAGAGCGTCACCTCCACCCTCAGTCCACGTGCTGCCGTGACGACGGGGTTGAGGATGAAGAAAACTCTTCCACGCACTCATTATTCAGGGCTTTGCTGGCAGTCCTTCCCCACCAACCGCCTCCTTCCATCTCTGCTCCGTTCGTTGCTCACGGTGGCTGTTTGTGCGTGCAGAAAGAATCTGAAAGCTCCACCAGACCAATTATTCATTGAGAATTTGGTTTTCTTCTCCCAGGGGTGCCTTTTATGGAGCAAAGCTGGCTCCAGGTGTTGGCTCCTGTGGCGTCACAAGCAGCTTGTGTGTGGGTGCCGCTTCAAGCCGAAATACATAAATGTCACCTCCAGGACCACCAGGGTCCTGGCTGAAGTTTTAATGAGGCAGAAGTTGGCAGTGATTGATTGGTAAGACTAGGTCTTGGGCGTAAGGGAGGGTAAGAGGACTGGAGAGGGGAGAAGGGAGAAGGGAGGGGCTGGGGTGGGTGTCCCAGGGACACCGGGTGGCGGAAGGCAGAGACACTTGCAGACAGCGGCTCCAAGATCTAGCGGCATCAATGGGACAGGAGTGGCACTGAGTCATCTGTGTAGTAACACGAACTGGCAGCAGAAAATGATGCCGAAGGGAACCATTCTCTTCTTATTGGAAAGTTTACCGGTTCTGATCACAGTTCAGGGACAAGGGGCCTGCATGGGAATGAGGAAGCGTGGTAGGATTTCCCTCTGGCTTTTGCAGAAATCCGGGACTGTGGCATCCACTTCTGCCTCAGTCCCTCGCTTCTCCTTCTGTGGGCGGCAGCTACCCCAGACCCACCGGTCACTGGGCGTGTAGAGACGGCACCAAGCTCCCCCAGCCGTACTCTTTGTGTCTCCTTGGCCTTGGATGCATTTACTGCCAGTGGCTGTGGTTTATCTCCCATTGTTTATGGCCTGGGACAGGCTGCCTACAAATAGCTCCCCAAAGAGTGGGGAAATGCAGGCATCTGCCATTCTGTGAAGCTCTTTCCAGAAATGAAAAGGACAGTCATAAAATGTTGCAATGGGGGGGGGGGGTAGGGGTGCAGGGAGGTAACATGCATCATAAAAAGCGTAAGGGACTAATGCTAATACCCAGACTGGCTGCAGCCCAGGGGTGTCTGCTGAGCTCAGACATAAATACTGGGGGGGCACCAAGGAGACAGATTCTTTATTTCTTTGATTTGACGGTGGGGGGAGGGTGGGCATACTTTCCCCTCGGTTTCTCTGACTGTGGCCATTCCTCTGGGGAGACCAGCAATCTGTCTGGGACTGAAGCTACTCCGTGTTCTATGGACTCCAGAGCAGTTAGACTCTTGGGAAGACTGGAGGTTCGCAGCACTTGTGGGAGCATCACCTCATTGGGTGAGCCCACGGGGGTTTCGCCTGCATCATCCAAGACCTTACAAGAGACAAGAGGCCATAATGGGATGAGCCCACGGGGGTTTCGCCTGCATCATCCAAGACCTTACAAGAGACAAGAGGCCATAATGGGATGAGCCCACGGGGGTTTCGCCTGCATCATCCAAGACCTTACAAGAGACAAGAGGCCATAATGGGATGAGCGTTTACGGTGCGGTTGTGCTTGAACGCATCTATGAGTAACTAGGTGCTTGCCCAACAGCAGCTAATTTAAAGAGTTAAAGGGACTCATTTATGCTCTCTGCTTGGTGGGAACCTAAAGAACAGTGACCCTCTCAACAATACCCCAACACGAATCTCTACCCCTCTCAACTTCAGGCACAAAGAGTAAAATAGTTGTTTGCTAATTTGTGACGAATTCGGGTACTTGAAGACTGAACCAAGCACACTGTTTTCCAGGCTTTTCTATCAATACATTCTCTGGCTAATGTTGGCCACTGGCCCCTGCATATGCCCGCACACAGAATGGGTAAATGTCCCCTGGAGGTGTGGGTTGAACGCGGAACTGAGTAAGACTCCTGTATGAAAAAGAGCCTCCATTCCAGGTGATGCTAAGGCGCTCTCGCCCCTTTCTCTGCCTCGAGGCGCTAAGCACCGGGAAGCCGTGCTGGAACTCAGGGCCCCTGAATACCCAGGGATGTGTTCAGTCCACCTAGGATTCTGGGTTACTTGAGAATAAAGAGAAACAGCAGAGACTTGGATGTCTGTGATGGGGTGAGGAACCCCTGGTCAGCCTTCTCATGAGTAGTGAGCAAAAGATCAAAGGCATTTGGAATTGATGCTGCAGCTCACCATTCGTTTGGAAGAACCAATTTTCCATGTGCTGTCCCTGAGAATAGGTGGGAAATAGAGTGGCATTCTCCCGAATGCTGTGGGTACCAAGAGCTACCGCCTGTCATCCTGTGCATCCAAGTATGTACGTGAGAAAGGGGAAGGGAAGCGGGGACTCTCATTAGCTACAGAGGCCCTGTGATAAGCAATTCAGACACTTCTTTAAAACCATTATGATCCTTACAAAGTAGATATTACCATCCCTGCTTTAAGGATGCAAACTTGCAACTCCAAGTTTCCAAGAGGTTACGTAACTTAGCTAAGATCACAGATTTAATAAATGGGAAGGTTAGGACTTGAACTCAAACCATTGTCTTCTCACAATGACTTAAAAACATGAAAGGAAAAAAAATCAATAAATGATGATAGGGAGGAAAAATTATTTTCAGGCTGAAGGTCAAACGGGCAGGGACTAATGCATCCCTTATGCCGACTGGTACACACTGCTATTCCCAGGGGCCAGGGCCTGTCACCACATGTGCTGTTGTTGGAAAAGGATTAGAGGACCCTTTCGTGCGCCATGACACGTGATTACTCAGAGGCTGAATGGGGGCATCGGGTCTCGAGTGCTGACCTGGGGACCTCATGGTAATAAAAGACGGGGCTCCTCAGTCAATGAACCTGCTGTAGGTTTACCCAGGAAGGCATCTCATCACGCTGGACAGCTCGCCCTTTCCCAGCAGGCTAGCAGGGGGCTCTTTTAGGTGTGAGGTTCACTGGTGCTCTCTGGATGGGAGGCCTTGGAATCAATTATGAGTGGGGGGGGGAGTCATGCTTACTCATCACCCTAGAAATGCGGCCAATTGGGACTCTCCATAGGAGTTTGGCTCAGCCCCTTCCAGCCAAGCTTGGGGCATACCAAGATACTCTTCTTCCCTTGGTTGGTTCATATCCCCCTCAAAGTCTGAGAACAAAACTACGAGAGTACCTAGTCCTTTAGCCTAAGCTAACTAGAACTAGGTTAAACTTAAGGAAGACCTTCCTGACTCTCTGCTCTCTCTAGCTGGACCATGAGCAAGCAAGTTGGCTCTGGAATATCCTTTCCTAAAGACTTGGAAGTGTGAGAGAGATACCTAATTGCTGCCCACAGCCACAGGGCAGAGGAGAACCTTCCAGCCAGCCTCACCTTTGCTCGCTGGCATTTTAGTAAAGGCCCAATACAAATATAGAATGTACAATTTTCGCGTCATTCTTGGCAAATCCCAGGTGCGCCCCATTAGCAGAGTTCCAAGGATGCCATTTCTATCAAGAAAAAGACATGCCGCATCGTAGAGCTTAGCTCAGGGCCCTATTAATAGCAATCCTAATTATATGGCTGCAAATTTAATTCATAGCAATGATTAGTGTCAGAATCAAAGGCATCAGGCATCAATATTGATGGGATTGCATAAGCTCCATAAACAGAGAACAAGCATTGCGACCCACCCACCCCCACCCGCCAGCCGTGGTTTGCTGTTAACTATTGCATTAAACGTCTCTTCCAACGTCGCCAGATCGAAATGACTCCATTGCTCACTGTCTTCCTCCCCACGGCCAAAACCTTTGCCCGGCCAGCTCTGAACAGTATGACGGGCACACAAAAGACCCCAGACAGCGTCTTTGAAGGAGAGCCGGGAGGCTCCAAGGGATGCCCGGGTGATGGGCTTGACAGCAGTGTGATATCCCACACTTGACACAGCTGCTCTTGGCCTCGTCAGTAACAGTGCTTTGTGTCCCCTTCAGAAAGCTCACGGCAAACAATGATGCCTGGGTAAAGGGGGGGTCAGCTTGGGACTGTGTGCAGTGCAAAGGCGGCCACGCCATCCTCTGCAATCTGGGCTGCGGTGGGTGGGGAGGGGAGGAGGAGGCCTGCGGGGAGTGGCACCAGGCAGCCTGTGCTGGGGGGACAGCTGCCATGGCCCCAGCTTCCCGGGCACCTTGGCTGGAAAGAGGGCAAACTCGGTCCCCCCGACTCTCCTCTCTTGCAGCTCCTTGCAGCTCCCTTGGGCAGGTGGTGGGTCACAGAAGAGCCAGCCGAGCCTTAGAGGAGGGCAGCCCAGGGCTCAGCGTTAGTGGTTCACTAAGCCCAGGTCTGGAGACAGACAGGTTCAGATTCCAATCCCAGCTTTCCACTTAGTAGCAATGGGGCTCTGGCTAGCTACCTAACCCTGCTGAGCCTCCCTTTGCTCATATGGAAAATGGACATACTATTAATCCTTACCTTACAAGGGTACGGCGAGGCTTATCTAAAAAGCCCCCTAGTGCAGGGCGTGTGTGTGTGTGTGTGTGTGTGTGTGTGTATGCTCGCTCAATTGTGTCTGACTCTTTGTGACCGCATGGACTGTAGCCCACCACAGTCCTCTGTCCATGGGATTTTTCAGGCAAGAATATTGGAGTGGGTTATCATCCCCTCCTCCAGGGGATAGTGAGTGCTTAACTTATAATGGGCCCACTCCTCGCCAAAAATAAAAAATAAAGCAGTGTGCCTAGAAAAAGGACTCACCTATAAGACCTGACTGAGGTCCCCAATTCAGTGTTCTTCTGACTTGTCAGAACTTCTTAGTCCAAGGGAAGCATTTTGTGGGTGAGCAGGCCTCTGAGCTGGATAGGCTCTAGGAAGCACTTCAAGTCACATATGGTGAGGGCTCAGGGATGCTGGCCACCCCAGAGGAAGGCTGCATGGCCAGGACTGGGACAGGAAGCTCAGCTAGACTCAGCTAGAACAATCCCTGGACTAAGTTTGGGTTCTGCTTGGGTTGCTTAGAGCCCACGGAGAGGCTGAGGTGAGCCTGAGGTTTCGTGCAGAGGGAATGTTCTTCCAAACGATACAGAAAGAAGGGTCCCCGAATTGAAATCTAAAAACCTAGATTTTAGTCTTGCCTTTGTTACTAAGAACCTGGGTGACCCTGTGCTGATCACTTAACCTTCCTAGGCCTCAGCCATCTTATTCACAAATGAGAACAATGAACATCTCACCTGCCCAGAGTCTGTTGGCTGGACTAGTTTCTGAGATCCTTTCCAGTTATAAGACCAGGGGAAGCTTCCTGACTTCGTGTGATAGAGGGCCTGACCCCTTTGCAAGGTCTGGACTCCACGGCTTTCTCCTCTTTCCTTGGCTGCACTTTTATCCACTCTGAACAGACAAGGGCAAGAACTCCTGATGTGTTACTAAAGCAAGTGGATGCCACTACCCCTTCCAGGTTGGGATGGGGCATATCCACCCAGCTGGTCGCAATAGCCTTTGAAATCCAATGAGGTACTGGAGTGTGATGAGATACCAGGACAATCCTGGAGGCACCAGCTCCTACGAGCCTGGAAACCTTTTTGGAGGCTGAAGCCAGGAAAGGACAGAATCCCAGCAAGAAATTCAAAGGACAGAACCTCAGGGTGACCTTCACCACCCTGCATCTCCATACATCTCTGGTTTCTCTGGATGGAAGGATACACGATAACAGGAAGGAAAGGAAACTCAAGTAACTGCAAGCTTTCAGCTTCATCGTTGCAGGGACCATACAGGTGACCAGATGCGTGCTGCACCATGTCCCCCTGAAATATCTGTGACAGCTCTCATTCCAGTCTTCCCTTGGTTTACCCTGTGGCCCTGAGCAATCCACGATACCTGTGAACCTCAGTACTACCATCTGCAACAGAGCATTTTTCCTTGTCACGCAGGCTCAGTCGTGCCCGACTCTAGAGACTCCATGGACTGTAGCCTGCCAGGCTCCTCCGTCCATGGGATTCTCCAGGCAGGAATACTGGAGCGGGTTGCCATTTCCTTCTCCAGGGGATCTTCCCGACACAGGGATCGAACCCGAGTCTCCTGTGGATTCTTTACCACTGCCCCACCGGGAAGCACCCTGCTGCTGCTAAGTCACTTCAGTCATGTCTGACTGTGCGACCCCAAAGACGGAAGCCCACCAGGCTCCGCCGTCTCTGGGATTCTCCAGGCAAGAACACTGGAGTGGGTTGCCATTTCCTTCTCCCATGCATGAAAGTGAAAAGTGAAAGTGAAGTTGCTCAGTCGTTTCTGACTCTTAGCAACCCCATGGTCTGCAGCCTATCAAGCTCCTCCGTCCATGGGATTTTCCAGGCAAGAGTACTGGAGTGGGGTGCCATTAAAATAAGCATTCATGAGCTAATAGAAACCAAGAGAATCTGGGTCGTTGGGAGTAAAGCATGGTAATGGCACAAACGTGGTAGCAATAACACTAGTAGGGTCACGCTTGCAGTAACAGTGGTAATAGCAACAACGGCTGCCGTTTATTGAGCATCTACTATGCACCAGGGCCTATAGTAAGTACTTTACAGCCCCCGTGTCTGACGTGCATAGCAATCTTACAAAGTAGCATCAGTGGGTCAGTTTAGGAAACTGAGATCTGCTCAAGATCACACAGTTCATCTAAGGCAGAGCTGTGCAACCCTAGGATATTAAGGTGGGCTTGGGAGCAAGCGAGGCACAGCGAATGGTTCCACTTTAGTTAATACTACCAAGCTGTAAGAATGGAACCAGCACTTCCCCCAGCCCCACCTTGAGGAGGGGTCAGTACCTACAGTTGGATGATACGGGACTTGGAAAGCTCTCCCTGGTGACTAAGGCAGCTGGGTGGCAGTGTCCAGCAGGGTTAGATTAGTTTGGCCCGGCTGGTCTAGTCTTCTAAGTATTTTCTTTCCCATGGTTAGGGCTGGGGGCGGGAAGCAGGATTCGCTTCCTCCATCTGACCTTGCAAACATGTCACTAAAAGGGAGGCTGATCTGACAGCTCCACTGCCCCAGGGAGTCAGAGGAGAAGTGGGCTTCGGGGGGCAGCCTCAAAGATGCTGGTAATAATAATAGAAACACTTTTGTTGCCAAGCACCAGAGCAAGCACTTTTCATACAAGATTTCACTGTGTCCTTCCAGCAACCACGCAGTGTTTATTACTACTACCCACTCCACAGGAAAAAAAATTTAAAAACGTGAGGCTCACAAGTTAAGTAACAATAGTAGTTGTACTTAAATGCACATAAACTCAGCACCCGCTTGTCATAAATTATTTTATTATGCTTTATTTTTTCGTTATCACTTGTTATCTTCTAAATATACTGTATATTGTGCTTTCCTATTATTTTCTCATCTGTCTTCCCACATTAAGGTATAATCTTCACTAGGGCAGGCAGTGTTGACTTTTCAGTACTGTATACCCTGCAAATGGTGCATAGTAGGCATTCAGTACATTTTTGTTCAAAAGCGAATGATTTCATTTAATTCTCATTACAGTCTCACGAGGCAGGTATTATGACTGTCTTCATTTTACACATGAGGGAACTAAAGCTCAGAGGTCAAGCAGTTAATAGTTGGAGTCAGGACTGCACTCTGGAAGCTCAGATGCTCTTTGTTATGCAAACAAGCTCCTATCTGAGGGCAGGAGGACAGGACCAGGTGGTCTTCGGAGGTCTTGTCCAACTTTGAGCTCTTTGCCATGCTCTGTATTCACAAGCAGGCGAGGCTCAATGGTCCAAAAGGATGTACGTCGATGCGGTTTGTATGTTCCTAAAGATGCTCTGCAAACATTAGCACTGTGGCCTCTGAAAATTCTCCAGAACCTATTTGGGCCACTTGGGTTCCGAGAGCTTGAATCATGACCCTTGTGCTTCACCTGCTCTGAGACACAGCCTGGACTCCAAAGGGTTCCTCTCGGGTGTGGTAAGCAGCCAGCTGAGCACGCGGCCTGGCGCCTCACGCAGGGCCTGCCAGGGACTGAAGCACACGAGGAGGCACACAAAAGCTGAGAACAGTAAACGAACCTTTCCCTTCTCCCTTTCAGAATGGCTCTGGGAGATCAGGGCCTCTTCCCTGAGCTCAGCGGGGGCTCCAGGTAGAAACCCACACCCCTCTCCCCGCTTGTCGTGGTCAAGTGCGGGAGATGTTTTGGCCGGGGGCAAGGGTTTAGGGGGATTCTGTAAATGTGCCCCCTTCCCTGTGCCAACGAAATGCTGCCTTTCCCAGCTTTCAGAAGACCGGTTCTCGGGACCCAAGAGGCCGATAAAACAACAAAACAAACAGCGAGTTTGGCGGCAGGAGCCTGGGCAGGGAGCCAACCTCATTACTAGGGATGTGATGGTGAGCTCCAACCACCACCCCAACCTCCTCCGCGCGGGCCCTAGGGCAGGAGGAGAGGGTGTCTGCTTCCCACTCCCCCCAGCCCCTGGAGCTGCTGCTGAGATGTCTCGGGGAGCCAGAGCATCGGCCCAGTGGTCCCAGGTCCCGGGACAGCCGCTGAGCCTCCTGCGACAAGAGCCGCGACCCTGGCTGTTTACTTGATTCAGGGTTCACACCGAGAGACCGAGTGAATCATTTCCACTCCGAGGAGTGAGGAATGAGTGGCTATTGTTCGGTGGCGTTGGCTCACGGAGAGGGGCATGTTTCTCAGCTTTGCATCCAACTTGGCTTTCCGTCCACAAGACAACCCCACCCCACAAGGGAGCCAAGTCATAGGTTAGGAACGTCTGTGTGGGAGGAAGCCTAAATGCCAAGCTTTCCGTGTTGCCAACGGCGGGGCCGTGTAACCTTGGGCAAGATATTGAACATCCCGGGGGCTCCGTTTTCCACGTTTGGAAGATGGAGCGGAGATGCAGGGAGCAGTCACCACCCTTAGCTGGAATATTTGTGGAGGATGCAAAGAACTGCGGAAAGATATCTTACAAATAATCAGTGTTATCAAGTAACTGAGCCATCAGCCCCAGGGCCCGGGAGACTTAATCCTTCTGTGCTCCTGATGGAGCCTTTCCAGCTCTTAAGCTACTCCTGCAAGAAGCTTGCAGTTTTCCTGACTTGGCTCAGTAAATCGTCTGTGAGCTTACAAAGAGAAGAATAGGAATGGGAAGGGACGTCAGACGGGTTTCCTGTGGGCTGCGGACTGGAGGCCTTGCACTGCTAGGTCCCATGGGGGAAGGCAGAAAGAATTTTCCTCAAGAATTTCACAGGCATTCTGGTGGCTGCCTTAGCCATCCGGAAAGAAGGTGGGGCTAGAAGAGGCCACGACCCTCCCCAGACCTTGAAAAGGCTGAGTCTCTGTGGATTTGCCAAAATGTCCGGGAGTTCGTCCAATAAACAGAGGGCTGGCAGGGGGCATGGTGTTGGGGAGGGCCGTCACCTGGGCCTTTGTACCTGCCTCCCTGCTGGAGGCAAGCCTGCCCGTGATGCAGGCGAAGCAGATGGCTGGCCATGCTCTCCTGGGGATACGCAAGCGACTGCGGCAACCCAGCTCCCTTTTCCCAGCTCCGTCCACATTTCTGAGACCTCCGCTCCACTCTCTTCCAAGCGCTGTTCACCAGCAAACAAACTCTCTTCCTGTCCTGGCCGTTCTCTTGCTTCTTAGACTCCTCACCCACCTCCCCTTCCGCCCAGACCTGCCCACCACATCCCAACTTCCTTCCTCTGCAAACCAGCCACGTGAACAGGAGTCACTCTTGGTGTCTGGCTCTATATCACTGTGTACACATGCATGTCTGGCCTGGAGGAGGTATACCCAGTACATCTGAGACAAATTTCATGAGCCCCCGAGGGGTGAGAGGCAAGGGATCTGACCGCAGGGATGGGTGACATCTATGGAAAAGAGGGTCCCTGATCTCTAGGATGGTGACTCTCAAGAGGCGGGGACGTGTTAGCAGCTGCTCCTGTGTTTGTTGGAGCAAAGCGGTGGGGTATCTGAGGAGGGCCTTACGGGCTAGGTGAGGACGGGCCTCCAACAGCAGGAGGGGTGTCGCGGTGCAGGGACAAGAAGGAGAAGCAGGCCCCTGCTCTTGGGAGGCCCTGGGGCTGGGGGGCCAGAGGAGGCCGAAAAAAGGGAAGACAGGCCTTGAGGCAGTGGTTTTAGCAGCTGCGAATGAAGGAGAGGAACCAAGAGGTCTTTGCCCCAAGCCCTATGAGTCTCACCTCCTGCTCCTGGTGTCTCTTGCCATCTCGGCTCAGCCCCTTCCCTCCTACAGCCCGCGGCCTGCCTCTCGGACTGCACGCGCCAACCTGGGATACGGTAGGCAACGAGCTCGTGGTCCCTGTGGCCACACTCTTCCCTGTCTGCTCCGGGGGCCCCCACGGCCCGCCCGCGGCCCGGAGGGTTGTCGGGAGTCGGTCGCACCCAGGTCCGGGGGGCCCCGCGTCCCAGGCCAGCCCACTTTCACCATCATCTGCGCCCCGTCTCGCCCTCTCTCTGGGCCAAGTGTCTCCCTGCTGACCCCGAGGGGCCTTTCTGCCACACCCCAAGGGTCAGCACAGGCCCAGCGGGGACTTCAGAGCCCACACACCCCGGGGGCCTCGGCCTCCCGGCTCTGGACGCCTCCTCTGGCGCCCCTTAACCCCCACTCCTACCGAAGGAGGCACAGCAGGAGCGGTGGCATGAATGGAAAGTCACGTGCGTGGGGCAGGCGCCCTCCACAGCCTCCCTGATCGGGGGCCACCCAGGCTCTGCCCCAATGTTTCCACTGAGACTGGGAGATCATTTCCTTCTGAGTCAACCCTTTCTATGATGGGACGGTTTGGCTACCAGAAGCTCCTTCCTTATACTAAGTGGAAAGCTATTTCACCGGAAGCCCCACCTGGTGGCCCTCGGGTGCCCTTTGGGGCCACACGAGTCGGTCTAATTCATCTGGCACAGCTTAGCGGAGAAGCCCGAAGCTTGGGAAACCAGGCGATCCAGGTTCGAACCCCAGCTCTGCCACGTCCTTTGCCGTGCAGCCTTGGACATACTTCTTTACCTTTCTGGGCCTCCGTTTCCTCATCAGTAAAATGGAGGGCATCACAGCACTTACCCCAGGGAGTGATACAAAGATTAGATGAGTTAGGAGATAAAGCTCTATGAACAACACTTAATAAGTGCTCAGTAAATCACACTGTGTGAAGAAAGCTGTTAGGTCTCCTCCTTTACTCTTCTTCCCTTGGGCTAGCATCCTTTTAAACATATTCTCCGGAGAGCAAGACTCCCATATCCTTCCAGCCCTTGCTGAGCTAATGCTTTTTAGTTGACTTAGCCCTCTTACAATGTTATCTCCAGTGTAAAGTGGAGTCCCCATTTCTCATGACTTGGAATTCGCTCTTTTGTTCGTGTGGTGAAGGCTAATTAACTCTGCCGGATCAGACAGTTGGCTCACAAGGTCAGTGAAAATCCCAAGGTCCTTTTCACTTGATCCTCTTAACGCCTGAAGCCTCAAGACATTCTGCCTCTTGGCTTCCACCTCACCGAGTCCTCCAAGCCCCGCCAGGCATTCTAGACCTTCCTGACACATGCTTCGTATCTTCTCAATGTGGCAGCCGAGGTCTACACGGTCCCTTTCTCCCGCCCTCAACTCATCGCTTTGTTTAATTCAGTCTTGGAGCAAATCCTGGTAAGCTTCCTCTTCCAGGAAGCCCTCCAGGTTAATCACCCGGTTGCAGCTGATATCTCTGGAACTGTTCCATCTCTGTAGGGGATTCTGGCCTGTCCTCTTATGGCCTCTACTGCACTGGACCTTAGGCTCTGCAAGTATGACCCCTCTTGGTTCTGAGGTCTCGCCCTCATTCTGTTTGTTCCCTCCGCGTGTTCACGACTCAGCAGGCAGTGGCCTGTCTGCACTGCTCTCCACGTGTCTAGCAGAGGGCTGGGTGTGAGCATGAACGTGACACAGCACAGAGCAGCCCTTCACGGTCCTGCCACGTCTAGCGAGTCTCTGCTTCCTCTAGCCGTCCCCACTCAGGACATCCTGTTCCCATGGGCTGCCATGGACGCAGTCCACACGGTCTGACAGACGCCTGGCCAGGCAGGGAAGAAATGAGTGGTTCTGACGCACCCAGCTTCCCTCCCGTCTCCAAACTCTTGGCTATATATATATTTTTTTCTTTATTTTCCTTCCTGTGTTGAAAGAGCTTTGGGGCCTGGACCGTGGTAGGGTTTCCTGGGGACATTCCACAAATTCCTTATGGGCCATTTCTCTGGGTAAACGGGAGGCTCGTGGGAGCCTGGCACTGGTATCAGGTGCTTCCAAGGCGTGTGGGTGGAAAGGAAGGGTGAGTCGCTGGAGGAGAAAGAGGGGTATTATGAGCTCATAGAAACAGGCAGAGAACAGCGAAGCCGAGAGAGAGGAGAAGGAGCCGGCCTGCAGGTCGGAACAAGCTGTGGGTGGCCACACCCCCAGCCTCGTCCTCGAACCCTGCAGCTTGCCTCCTTAGTGGCCTGTCTGCTGGGGTTCCTACAGGGCTAGGAGGACTCGGCCACCTGGAGAGCCTGGCTTGGAAAGGCGCCCCGAGCAGCGCCCTGTCTGTGTGCGCAAGACGCACAGAGGCCATGGAAGGTGTGCACAGGGTCCTTTGGGCCTAGCTGGGGGGTTCTGCCTTCACTCAGCCCTCATCCATCCATTCAGAAAACAGTAATTCCCTAACTCGGATCCAGAGTCCAGCAGAGTGAAGGTGCTAGCCCCTGGCTGAACCCTGTAGCAAGCCTGAACCCGAAGACTGTTCTCAGCCTCCACCCTCAGGCTCCGTGGCTGCCTCTTTATGTAGAAAGGGTGCCAAGTTGGGTGTCAGGGCAAGAGGCAATTTGTCCTCGTCTCCAAGCTCGGATGAGTCATTTCTCCTCTCTGGACCTCAGTTTTCCTGTCAAATAACACTAGTGTTGGGCTACACGGTCTCTAAGAATTCTCAGAAAAGGGTTCTATTTTGCAAGCTCGTTTTGGGGCCCATCCCAGGAGGGAACATTTGATGAAAGGATGAGGCAGGAAGAAGGAAATAAATATGAATGAAGCATGACTCCCGCCTTTAATAGAACTTTCAAGAGAACAGAGACAGGGTCACAGGAATGATCCAGAAGAAGACTGAAGGTTCCAGAAGGACAGGAAAAGATGCTGAGCACCAGCCTGGTTGTGGCCACTGCTGGCCTTAGAAAGTCCTTGTGCAGCTGAGAAGGAGGTGGTCTCTATGGGCAGATGAAAGAGTAAGAGGACCCCTCTGGGGGTATCTTTATACCCGAGGGCGCCTGGCTTGACAAGGAGAGTTCGGGCTAGACTTCAACTCCCATAGACCCTTTGGCCCAAAGTCCCTGGGCAAAATCTACTCGACTGTATAGATAACCCTGCAGAAAGGTAGCCAGCCTCGGAGTGTCCAAGTTGAACCCTGTGGATAGAATATATGCTGTGCTCAGTCGTTCAGTCGTGTCTGACTCTTTGCAACTCCATATGGACTGTGGCTCACCCGGCTCCTCTGTCCATGGAATTCTCCAGGCAAGTACTAGAGTCTGGTGCCCTTTCCTCCTCCAGGGGGTCTTTCTGATCCTACACTACTTTTTAAAAGTCAAAGTACAGTTGGTTTATAATGTTGTGTTAGGTTCAGGTATGTGTGTGTGTGTTCGTTGCTCAGTTGTGTCCGACTCTTTGCGATCCCATGAACTGTCCCCTGCCAGGCTTTCTGTCCACGGAATTCTCCAAGCAAGAATACTGGAATGGGTTGCCATTTCTTTCTCCAGGGGATCGTTCCAACTCAGGGATCGAACCTGGGTGTCCCCCACTACAGGCAAATTTCTTTACCATCTGAGCCACACCAAACTGATTCAGTTTTAAATATATACATTCCTTTGCAGATTCTTTCCCAGAATATACCACTTTTAAATCCTAGTGGAATCTCAGAAGGCCAACCCCTTCCCTCTCCACTCTTGGAAAAGCAAACACAGGGACCACACGTATCCTCAGTCTCCTGGGCCTGAAACCAAGCCAGGGCCCACAGTCCCAGGCCAAGGAGAGGGTGCAGGGCTGGAAGAGGCAGGAAGCTCTCCCTGGAGTGAGGAAAGGCTTAAGGGGCTCTGGTACCACAAGAAGAAGAGGTCTGCTGGGTTCAGCACCTCCACATCAACCCAGACCGGTTTTTCTCACCTCCTTGGCCAGCAACTCAGAACAAGCAGAACACGGTACTTCCTCCTCAGGCTCCTTCCCTGCCACCCTCCTTCCCAAACAACCAACACCTCTCCAGAGGCTCTAAATGGATTAGGAGGGAAGAGCTAGGAGGGTTGAAGCCAACATCAAAGGTGAGATGCAGAGAGGTCTGGCCGGTGCCTTGATCCACAGGTGGGGGCACGGGGAAAGGGGGCAGGAGGGAGGGGTGAGCTTGGGAAAAAGGGATTAGCAGGGACCGGAAAGAATGCAGCGGCTGTAATCCCACGTAATGAACCAGACTGCACTCCGTCATCTCCATGCCCGGAGCGCTAGACAAGCAGGTACAAGCTGCCAGCCTCAGCCTGCCTCGCAGGAGGCTTCCCGTGCTGCCAGCCCCAGAGGGCCCATGCCCTCCTGCAGGCAGAAGTGCCCAGGGCAGGCATGCACACACGCGCGCGCACACACACACACACACACACACGGGATAAGATGTCTACTTGCTCCTGGGTCCTGGGGGTGGGGAAGGAGGGGTGGGGAAGGGTCTGCGACTGCAGGAAAAGGAGACAGGAATGGCCTCTAAGCCAGGCACGTACACCATCCCAGAGCTGCACCACATTTACTGAGAACCGGGACCCATCATCTGCTTCAAGCAGCTTCCTGGGACTCAACAAAGACTTCTGCTCAACTCTAGAAGCTGTGGGGAGGGATTTGTGATGTGAGCCATTCATAGTATAGATAATAAAAAAATCAGTTCTACTTGATTTGAAGATAACATTTGTTTTTTCTCCTTTAGACAGACACACCTTCCTAATTCCTTGGTGTTTCAACAATATTGAAATATGTGTATATTCCCAAGACACTCATTGCCCAACAGCTAGAGGAACTAGCTGGAAGATAAACCACGGATTACCCCCTAGTGCCGTCCCCATTTTAACTAACCCCACCCCCAAGAAAACCAAGTTGCCTCTAGTTACAGCATCGGGACATCCAGGCTCAGACCCTTACCTTTTTCAGCTTGCCGCTTTTTGTCCCCACGAACACCACGCTGTAGCCGTTGTAAACGTAGGAGGCCACTGAGGTCATGCGGTCCCGGCTGGTGGCGTACAGGGTCAGGCCCTCCACTGGGACCGAGCCTCCGAGTGGCTGGTTGATGTCCAGTCCACAGAAGTTGTCATCGATGGGCACCGGCTGGAGAGAAGGGGAGGGACCTGGGGTGAGTGTCAGCGGAGGCAGGGCCGAGTCACCCCACACCAGCCCAGCCACTGCGGCCACCAGTCCGGGACACTGGGCCTCGGAGAAGTGCAGGCGTGGGGACTAACATGTGCTGCCGCGCAGACCCACACACCTGCCCCATGAACCTACACTGGCTCCAGCGAATCCAGAGAGAGGACCCAGCAGTTTTCTTCCTTCTGCACCCGCTGCCACCCAGAGATCACCAGCGGCAATTTGCAAAACTGATTGCTGGAACTTATGTCCTTGTCATTGAAACTCCCTGTGGCCCATGCCATTGGTGGGGTTCTTTCTGTTTAGACAGTGAAGATTCAGTCTAGAGGCAACCTCACAAGATTCTTACCAGCCTGGACGGGGCTCCTTATTTGTTTCCTGGACTGTAAAGTCCTGCCTCTGGGCATAAGGAATTTTCAGCCATTCCACATCCCATACTGGGGATAGACTGAAAACGGTTATCGTAATATTGAACAGTGCCTTATACTTTGGAAAAGTTACTTCATCTACATGAGTCTCAGTTTCTTCATGTGTCACACTACCTGCCCATCTGCATGAGAGAATCACTGGGGAGGAAAGGAAATGATGCCTGCAAAGATTGGTTACGTTGGACAGTGATTTTCAGGCTTCCCTTATGGTTCAGTGGGTAAAGAATCCACCTACATGCAATGCAGGAGACACGGGTTCTGCCTGGCTCGGGCAGATGCCCTGGAGGAAGACATGCAACTCACTCCAGTATTCTTGCCTGGAGAATCCCATGGACAGAGAAGCCTGGTGGGCTACAGTCCATGGGGTCACAAGAGTCAGACACGACTGAGCGAGTAAGCACAGGCACACAGCAATTTTCACCATCGTCTGTTAGAGGGCTTCAATGGAGTTTGGGTAGATTCTGAGGATGAAGACCTTCCCATTAGCAGCCTTTTGCAGGGTGTGCTTGTATAAAGAGTATCTATCAGGAGAGACTGGGGCACTTCGAAAGGAGATGGCCTTGAACAAGTGGAAAAATAGCTGGAGAGAAAGATTTCTACCCTCTGCTCTATCTCTGTGTGGCTCTGTGAACCTTAACTAGTAACATCCTCTTTAGGAGCTTTTAAATTATTTCCAAGGTCTCACTCAGCTAAAAAAAAAAAAAAAGAAGAAGAAAACAGACTGCATGCATCCCAAGACCAGGTCCTGCTAAGGAGCTTGCATTCTCTGCACAGTGTTTGGCCTGGGGCTGGCCATGACAGGTCCTCTGAAATGGCCTGGCTGATTATACAACAGGGGACCCTTTGGGCAAAAGTTGCCAACTCTGGGCCTGAAAGAGCACTGAGCCCTGTTGCAGCTGTTCCTTCTGGGCATCCCGGGGAGGAAGGAAATGATGGTCACAGGAAGCATGGAAGGCATGGTGGAGAGACGTGTTCCCATCACGCTCCTCCTCTCAGCCACACCAGGGAAGAGCAGGCTGACTTATTACTCCCTGACAGACTCATTTCCTAGGAAGAACTGTGTATCAGCATGTTTTTTTTTTTTTTTTCCCTTTTGGTAAAACAGGGACTTCCCTTCCATTCCCTGTTCAGATCCAAAGGGGACAGTGCTTCCATCCTTCCGTAGCGATCTGCTGCTCCAACAAGTGGGTCACGGCACTCCGCTTGTGTGTGGCTGCATGTGTATGCATGTGTTTATTCTTTAGGAAAGGAAACTTAAGTCTTAGGTTAAGGATTACCTTGAACTCTGGATTTTATGCAACTCTGCACAACAGAAGAGATAAGTTTCTCAGAAAGGGAGTGGAGCAATGACCTGCTCCAGCCAGCTCAGGAGGGATGCCCATACATCTATCTCTGCATTTAGTGGCTTCACATTAGTGGCTTGAAATCATTCACAGTGGGAGTATTTACACCAAGGACATTGGCAGATGCTTCTGATCAAGATCCCCCAGCCCCATCTCTTTCCTACCACATTCACTGCCTGCATAGAACCATGCGTTTAAGACTCACCAGCACATCCCTGGAGCCAATGATGGAAATTTCAAGCTCCCTAGAAAGGCAGGTCAGAGGACTCAGCTACCACTTTTTACCTTTTCTACTTCTCTTTCTCATCCCTACACTGTAGGCACAAGTGCCCTGATAAAGAATCAGAAAATCTAGATTGTAGCCCTGCCTCCACCCCTAGCCAGACAGGTGATCTAGATCCGTCACACACCCTCTTTGAGTCTAAATGTTCTCAACTGTAAACGAAAAGGACTGGATCAGGCAATCGTCAAGCTGCCTTTCGGCTCTGAAAGTTCTTGATTTCACGGCCTTGCTTTCTTTCTCACTCTCTCCAGGTACCAGTAAGGCTGCAGAGTCTGGGCTCAGGCATAACTCAAGCCAGCTTCCAAGAAATGATGACAGAAGCTGAACACTTGTCTGTGATTTTGAATTTCTCTATATCCCTCCTGAGTCTAGAATCCCCAGACTGGGAGGGAAATGGCTTGTTCTGAGCCTAAGCTGCCAGGATTGGCCAGCATTTCTTTCTCTCTTCTCTAAGTTGTCAGATATTCTCAGACATCTGCTGCCCGTTTACTTTTGTCCAGAAAGGGAGAGCCTGAAGCATGGCTTTCCTTAGGAACATCATGGTTAAAGGCAAAGAGCTTGGATTCAGAAGTCCTATGGGCTAAACCGCATCCAGCCCCCTGCTGTGCCATTTATGGTTGTATTGATGTTAGCAATTGAGTTTTGGGGATCTTTATTTCCATCTGTCAAACACCCTTGCTTTATAGGGTCATACTAAGGATCAAGTGAGATAACCCTTAAGCTGGCCAGCACAGCCTTTAGGACAGAGCTGCTATTAAGTGAGTGAGGGTTCCCTTCCTTATTTCTTTTCTGGGAACAGAGCTCAAAATCTTTTATCTGAGAGTTTCCTGTGAGTCCAGAGAGCATGTTAAAATTAAGCCCTGGGACCTCTGCTTCTCTCACTCATCCTTAAGCCCCTCTGAGGCCACTGAAATGCCTCTGGGTGCCCAGGTCTGGGACTATAAGGACGGTAAGGGGCCCTTTCTGTAGCCCCCCACCCCACCCCTGCTATCCAGGTGGCCTCAACAGAGTCTGATGCTCTGGGTGGGCGTGTTGAGTGCGGGGCTCTTCTCTCCGAGCCCTATAGCCCACTTGCTGTCCCCCGCCTTTGCAGCCCTTTGCTTACTAGCCCAGGCTTGTCTCTGCAGACAGGGGAGTCCCGTGAGGGTGTGGGCTCTTCCTCCTTCCTCTGGCTCAGAAGCAGGCAGGAATCAGCAGTTTCCTCCTGACAAGGCCCCCTCTGGGCAGTGGGAACCAGGACAGACTCTGCAAGGCGTTAACCCTTTTGTTTCCTCTCCTCTTCTCTGTTTTTTTAAGTGCTTGAGGGAATTTTATTTATTCATTTAACAAACCTGTGGTGGGCAGCCTGCTGTGCTGACTGAAGGCCATTTCTTCTTCTTCTTTTTTTTTGGTTGTCAATCTGTATTTTTGTTTTATTATCTTTTAAATTTATTTTTAATTGGAGGATAATTGCTTTCAATACTGGGTTGTTGTCTGCTGTACAACAATGTGAATCAGATGCAAGTATACATATATACCCGCCCTCAGGAGCATCTCTCCCCACATCCAAGTCATCACGGAGCACTGGGCGGAGCTCCCTGGGTTATACAGCACCTTCTCACTGGCTGTCTATTTTACACATGGCAATGTATATATCTCAGTGCTACTTTCTCAATTCATTGGGGCCATAGGTTATAGAATTTCAGGGCTGTAAAGAACTTTGGAAACTATTTAGCTCAACCTCCTCATTGTACGAAGGAAAAATAACAAGAAATGATTGGTTCTTTAATTAATATATAGCTGTCATTTATTAGATGCTGCTGCTGCTGCTAAGTCACTTCAGTCGTGTCCGACTCTGTGTGACCCCATAGACGGCAGCCCACCAGGCTCCCCCGTCCCTGGGATTCTCCAGGCAAGAACACTGGAGTGGGTTGCCATTTCCTCCTCCGATGCAGGAAAGTGAAAAGTAAAAGTGAAGTCACTCAGTCATGTCCAACTCTTAACGACCCCATGGACTGCAGCCCACCAGGCTCCTCCATCCATGGGATTTTCCAGGCAAGAGTACTGGAGTGGGGTGCCATCGCCTTCTCTGTATTAGATGCTATGTGCCAAGTATTGCACTAATACATACTTTTAATCCTCATAAAAACCATAAAAAGAGACTTGGTATTTCTATTGTTAAAATAAAAATACAACTCAGATCAGGTACGTAACTTGCCCAAGGTCACACAAGTGGTAGGAATGACTTTTAAATACAAATCTGTTGGAATTCCAAGCCTGTGGCCTTAACTACTGTTCTATTTACCAAGAAACCGACAGTAGGAACAGAAGCATAGTCTACGTGTGATTTTTTTTTTTCTTGCTTTAAGAAGTGGCTTTTGGTCCCAGTAGCAGACCCTCCCTCTTTACGGGGTTCAAAAGGCAGCCATATGGGTCACTTGGTGTCACATTGCTCCCCAGGCTGCAGATCTCATGTCCACAGGACTTTGCACAGAAATCCATCTTAGAATTTGTCACACTGTGTAACAGTTAACTAATAATGGCCAACCTAACACGCCAGGCATGGTGTTAATCTTGCCACATCTGATCATCCTGTGAAGCAGGCATTATGAGTCCCACTTCACAGATGATGATGTAGACACACTAAGCCACTTCTGAAGCCAGGAAGTAGCACAGATGGAATCTAAACTGTGAATCCCAAACTCTTCGGCATTACATGACGCGGCTGGCTATTTTTTTGGACAGTCACGACCGTGTCTTTTTTATGTCTGCATTCCCAGTGCCCAGTACGGTACTGGGCACTCGAGAGATCTTTGATACCCTCTTGCTGAATGGATGGACGGAAGGAGGGATGAAGGGAAGAACGGAGGGGTGGGTAGATGGATGACGTGACGGATGGATGGACAGACTGATGGATCACGGTGACCACCGAGATGGCGGCATTCTGATCCTCTCACAGGACAGGGCTCGCCACCAACTTCCTTGTCTCTGCCACCCTCAGGTCTGGACTCTGAACTCCCCTTCCTCTCCTTCTTTCCCTCTGCTGGGATGCCTGGTTCTTCTTCCCTAGTTTTCAACCTATCAGTTGCGCTTCACCCTCTCTAGCCTACATACCTGCCTGCCTCCTTTACCCCTCACCGTGGCCGGCAGGGCCCTGCGAGGGCAGGACGTGGTCCCTGTTACCCCTGACCGGCCTCCTCTCCAGCCACAATTTCTGCCACATGCTGTGGTCCAGCTGCACTGGTCTCCTCGCTCTTCCTCACACGCTCCGGGCATGCCCGGCATTCTCTGTACTGCTGTTCCTGCCCACTCTCTCCAACGCTCTCCCCAGATACCCACACAGCTGGCTCTTCCTCATTCTTTGCTCAGATGCTGCTTTCTCAATGAACCAATCCTCTTGGGTCCTGCCTCTCCCCATTCCCTGCTTTATTTTCTCTCCAAAGCAACAGTCATCACTGGAGAGACTACCCGTTTTATGTATTTCTATGTCTTGCCTCACTAACTAAGTGAGTGAGGGGCTTTCCTTGGTGGCTAAGACGTTAAAGAGTCTGCCTGCAGCACGGGAGACCCAGGTTCGATCCCTGGATTGGGAAGATCCCCTGGAGGAGGGCATGGCAACCCACTCCAGTATTCTTGCCTGGAGAATCCCCATGGACAGAGGAGCCTGGCGGGCTGCAGTCCATGGGTTCGCAAAGAGTTGGACACGACTGAGCAAAAGTCGTGGACACACACAAAAACTCCATGAGGGCAGGTCGTGATGTGGTAGGGTTCACGGCTGAAGCCGGCAACGCTTACAACAGTGGCTGGTGGGGTAGAGACACTGGATGAGATATATGCGGAATGATTCCGCAGGATCGACAAACGTAGCTCAAGTGCATGAACCTGTCACCTCTCTCACTGCAGGCTGCGATGGTCTGGGTTGTCCAGTAGCAGTCATGTCTGACTCTTTGCGACCCCATGGACGGTAGCCCCGCCAGGCTCCTCTGTCCATGGGGTTTTCCTGGCAAGAATACTGGAGCGGGTTGCCATTTCCTCCCGCAGGGGTCTGGGGGCAGGCGTGTACTGAGCGGGGTGTGTGCTGGGGCGCCCTCCTTACCGCCTTGGTGCACTGCACGTCCTTCCCCAGCAGCCAGTTGAGCTCCAGGTTGCCCTCGCCCTGGTAGCACGACTGCAGGCGCTCCTTGATCTGCAGGTTGATGGCGCGGATGGGGAAGGCGCAGAGGGCAGAGTCATCCGGCGGCTGGTGGTACTGCTTCTGCCCTTTGGAGAAGATGGCGAACAGCACGTCGTCCTGGCTGCTGATGTTGAAGGCCCGCGCCAGCGCGTCCCCAGGCTTGGCGAGGTAGGCGGCCTGCAGGAGGCGGTATTCCACCCCGGCCCGCGTGCAGCCAAAGGGCAGGGACACGTAGGAGTGGAACTTGGGGTCGTCCTTGCAGAGCCGCACGATGCGCGAGGTGTAGAAGAGGTCCCCGGCCGAGTTGATGGCCACGCCTTCGGGCGTCTCGGGCTGGACCGTCAGGAAGTAGACGAAGCCCCCGCTGGCGAAGCCGTAGATGTAGAAGATGTCGAAGTGGGCCACCAGGGCCAGGGTGTCGGAGGGGATCTTGATGAGCGAAGAGACGAAGTCGCTGTGCAGCTCGTAGTCGAGCATGGCGGAGGACTCAGGGTCGCGTGGCAGCTTGCGGCTGGACAGCGTGGGGAAGTAGTCCTGCTTGCCGTCCACGGCCGTGCCGATGAAGAGCTTGCCGTCCTCGCCCTCGGAGCGCACGATCACCCCGTACATCGTGCCCGTCTTGTTGACGCTGGACAGGTAGTGCTCCTTCTTGTGGGACGGCTCCACCAGGATGAAGAGGTCGTCGAGCCGCAGCAGCTTGCACACGCCCTGGTACAGGCTGCCGCAGGCCAGCAGCCGGTTCTCCGAGTAGTCGATGATGAGCAGCTTGTTGACGTTGTTGGTCAGCGTAAGCACCTCGCCGCAGGGCTGCACGATCAGCGGCGGGTAGCAGGACTTGTTGTCCTCCTCCGGGCCCGTCTTGTGAGCCACCTGGATGGTCAGGTTGCCCGTCAGCTTGTACACGCGGTTGATGGCGCCCACGTACACCGCCCCGGTCCCGCGGTGCACCGTCAGGTGGTTGAAGGTCCAGTCGCGGTTCTCCGAGTGGAAGGTGCTGAACTGGGGCGCGCCGGCCGCCCGGGGCGCCAGCAGCACGCAGACAGCCGAGAGCAGGACCACAGGCCAGCCGTCCCCGTCTGCCGCCCGCGGCCCGGGCCTCCTCTGTTCCATTCTGAGCCGGCCGAGGGCCAGGACACAGGGCCTCCGATCTCTCGCGAACTCCGCCTCCCCGGCCTGGCCCTCACATGGTTCTGCAAAACACAAGAGGCAGAACGGTCAGACAGAAAACAAATCTTGCTTGACCCAGGTCCCAGCGCCTACTAGCTCTGTGAGCCTCTTCCTTCTGTATTTGGGTTTTTCTATTTTTAACAAACATTCTCCCTCTTCGGGATGTTCAGGGAATCCTATTATCTATTTTGGTCTCCAGCTTTGACACTGTAAAATGCTTTTTTTTTTTTTTTTAAACTTTACAAAGCGTCTCTATTTCTGTCCTCTTCAGAGATCGTTTTTACCTCTCAGAGAGATTAACAGACTGAGTCCCCGCAGCCAGTGGATCCCAGTGTGAGGACTAAGGCCAGTCTTCCCACTCAGTTGCCAGGTTCCTCCTGCTTGCTCCCAGTCCAGTGGAAAACGCTCCAGCCTGTGAAACACCAGTGGTTAGGGAGGCCCTCTCCCAGGCTCTCCTGTCCGAATCTGGTGTCACAAATAAAATTCCTTCTTATTTCAGCCGTCCAGCCCCTCGCACTGCTGGTTTCCTCTTTCACGCTCCGTTCCCCACAGGGAAGGAAGGAGGGGAGCTGGTCATCTACCATTGCCTCTCACCGCCCTTCAGCCTGGTCCTCTCTAGAGAGAATCCTGCAGTGTTAGCAGGGAAAACTTGTTCGGAGAGTGAGCTAGGCCCGGGGCCCCGACGGGTGCTATTCAGGACCTGAAGAGTCCCCGGGGAAAGGGCAGACAACCACCCACCCCTCCTCTTTGGGTCAGGAGGACGTCAGCCACTGCTTCCCCGGAAAGCATGGACCCTGTTGCCTCCTTTGCAGGCTGAGTCCAGCGGGGAGCCGGCCACCTTACTCATGGGGACTGGCTGGCTGAGTCCAGCCTCACCCACCCAGGCGAGAGTTCTGGGTTTGGGAGACATGGGCAGGAGCAAAGGGAGGTGAGTTGAAGGTCAGTCTCATGGTAGCCACTGCTGGAGCCCCATGATGGTTTAAGGCTCCACATGGTCAACCTCAGGCTGCCCGCCCCTGCAGGTCAGTCCCCTGCCCTGACTTCCCTGCTCCCTCCCTGCCCTCCCAAGCCCCAGGTTCTACAGCTTTTCCTAGTATTCCAGGGAAGCTTGCCCAGAGGGGCAAGGTGGGGCTCCTGCAGACCTTCAGAGAGTGGTGGGCAGAGGGTAGACGGTGGGGCCTTCCCATTGCTCTGCCTGCTCCTGACTTTTATGGGGGAGGCAGGGACAGTGGTGGCTGTAGCAGAGAAATCTTTTCTCCCGGCTGGACAGACTGGCCGGCAACCTTCTCAGATAAGTCCAGACAGAAGTCTGGGCAATGAGGCAGCAGGAGTGAAAAGGCTCACGCCCAGGATGGAGCACGTGCTCCAAGGCGGCCTAGGAGAGTCCAGTTCAGTTCATGTCAGTGGCTCAGTCATGTCCGTCTCTTTGTGACCCCATGGACTGCATCGCGCCAGGCCTCCCTGTCCATCACCAACTCCCTGAGTTTACTCAAACTCATGTCCATTGAGTTGGTGATGCCATCCAACCATCCCATCCTCTGTTGTCCCCTTCTCCTCCCACTTTCAATCTTTCCCAGCATCAGGGTCCTGGGTCCCTTTATTTATCCCCGACCTGGCTACACGGGGCTGGAATTGGGGATCGAATAGATGCCCCCTGCGGGATCCACGTGCTCTCTGCTCCGTGTCTTTCAAAACTCCCCCTGTCCTCTGCAGCTGTGCCTCCCACACCTGACAGCCCCCCTGGTGCCAGAGGCGGGCCCCACCTGGCCGCTCGCCTCCAAGGAGGCTGCACTGGGGTGCTATTCTGGGGTGATTCATCAGGCCCCAGGCTTCCTTGGAAAGAGGAAGGCGCAGCGGTATGAGGCCTGGGCTGACCTCAGGAGCTCTGACACAGCCCTTCCGGCCCCATGCGCTCACCCGCAAAGCCTCCCCGATGGACGGAGCTTTCGGTTTGAAAATCAGAGGTTATTTTTAGCTATGTCCTGGGGCCGGTAGCCGGACATGAATTCCTCAAGAGGAGCTGCGGAAAGGAAATAACAGAATCCTCATATTCTCCATCTGGGTAGGGAGCTGCAGGAGGCAGGGCTGTGTGCGCCCCTTCTCTGGGCAGGAGAGCTCTATTGCCTACAGGTGGAGGGCAGTGTGTCCCCCTCCGCCTCCCGCCGTTAGGATTATAGTTGCCATCATGATGTACTTGGGGTTTGGCCTTTTGGGCAGGGCTCTCTGAGACACTCTAGCATTGAGTACACGGGCAGAGACCCCTGCCTGCCCCACAACATACATGCACAGACATGCTTAGCCCATGGGGGGGCAGGGACGGTCCCAGGAGCAGAGGTGACGCCAGAGGACACCAAGTGAGGTTAAGATGAACTGTCTCACCGCCCTGCCAGGCATCCTCCAGAGGCACAGTTTGAAGAGTGAGTGGCTTCTGTTGTCAGGCAGAATCTGGGAAGAAATTTGGGACCTTGGGCAAGTCCAGTCTCATCCTCCTTTCTGGTAGGATGGGATAATGACGGTACCGACCCCTCGGGTTGTCATCTGAGTAAATGAGATAATGCAGGGAAGCCTCTTAGCATGGGAGCTGGCACTCAGTGAATGCTTAACTCATATTAGTTATTATTATCATTGAAGCCTCCCCAAGAGACTGCGCTTTAGGAATCCTACCAGACCTCCTGACTTCTCTTTTTGCTCATATTCTTCCTTTCCATGGGAATGAACACTGTGGGCAGCCCATTGAGCCCCAGCCCTCCCTGGCCCGATGAAGGCGTGCATCAGAGAAAAGGGAATAGATTGAAGGTGATCGTCTCCAGTACACTACTGCACAAGTCCCAGCACAGCTCTCTGCAGCCTGCAAGGAGCCTGGTAGAGGTACAGGATCCGAACAGTTGAAGTGTGAGTGGGAAAACTGGCCTGGTGTCCAGAAGGCATGGAGCCCTGGGGCAGGGGGCAGAGTGGGGAACTCAGAGAGACCTGCGTTCAAATCCTGCCTGTGTCGCCATGAGTTGTGTGGCTTTAGGCTGCTCCAGAGTCAACCCGAGCCTATTTCTTGACCAGTAAAGGATGTTATTTGATCTTAAAGAATGCTATTAAAACAAAGGATGTCATAACCAATTGGTAAGATTTCTTCCTTCAGACAAAATGGTATCTTGAGACTTGCTTCTTTCAGCTTCTAGAGTCAATGATTGCAGTAACAGCTGAGGTCCTTCTGTCCTGCCTGGCAGGGCTGGTTAAATCTAGAGGTTTCAACAGACCAGTAATTGTACTGTTTTCCCCTTCCCTCTCAATCAGCATCTACTCTGGGACAGACTGCTCCCGGGGACCAGCCACACAGATTCCTTCCATGGGGCTCAAGGGTGGTCCATGTGGGAGACGCAGGCACTGGGGCCTCAGGGTCAAGAGGAGACAGGGTCCCCTGCAGTGCAGGGGTGGAGGGACGCTTGCATCCCACCTTGGAATTCGCAAGGACAAACTGGCTTCAAGAGTGAATCGAGAGCCCTAGTCTTTCAATGCCAAGGCTGATGTTACCAGGCAGCTCTTCCAAAGAAGGGTCTGGTTGGCAAGGTCTGGTCTGGTTGGTCCTGTCTGAGTTCAGGGTAAGGGAGAAGGGTACCCACCTCTGTGCCTCTGATGAGATGCCATGTAGTGTGATGGAGAGACTCATACGCTCTGGATTTAGGTGCTTGGATTCAAACAGAGGCGACAGCTGTGTAAACTTGGTCAAGGTACATAGCTGTTCTCTGATGCTGTCTCACTAGACATAACGAGATTGGCACTAGCATCTACCTCATAGGGTTATGACGGTGAAGTCATTTAATACACATAAAGCGCTTAGAACAATGCTTGGCCCATTGGAAACGTTCGAGATACCTTAGCCTTTATCAGTAGTAATCTATTTGTCAACATTCCCAGCTTTTCATCTGCGTCCATCCCACGGTCTGAGAATAAATTTTCCACCCTTAATTTGGTAGAAGCCAGTGAACACATGCATATGGTTTTGTAGATCTAGCATTTCCTCCTCACCCCAAGTGTCACCCTCGGGGATTTTCTCCATGATGCCTCCTTCCGGTCCCTCTTCCTCTCTCTGTCTAGTTTGTGAAGTCGCTGTGCCACATGCGTTCTTGAGAGCCACACCTGCTGAGTGGCCGTTCTCCTACCAGCTTCCCTCTCCTCCATCCCAGGTCTCAGATGAAGACGCGCCGCCCTGGGATGCCAGCTCCACCTGCAAAGCACTCAGCGCACTGATGCCAAGGGGAGGCCACACTTGCCTCTTTGGGAAGCAAGAGTCACTAAATATTTCATTTGGAGGGCCTGGTGACACCATCTCCCCGATGAGGCCTCAGGAAGCAGGTGTTGGTGACAGCTAGAGAAGGCATCTAATACCTTCCCGATCAGATGCTGAGGGCACCAGGGGCAAAGCAGGGACGTGACGATAATCACGCATTTCCAGCTCAGCTCAGTGAAGGATTCTCTCCTCCCCACAACCTGTTCTGTTGCCTCTTTCAGGATATCTGGGAGCACAAGCCTCTCTGCTTATTGGCACCCCTTATTGCAAAAGGAAAGAAGAGGAGGCAGGAAGAGGAGTTAGCATCGGAATACAATTTTGCTACTGAGTGAAAGCTCTTGATGCTAGAGCTCCCACCCTCGGGCCCATCTGCGGCTCCTCCATCGCTCTGTCATCGCCACTACAGGCACCATCACACCCAGGCTATGATATTCTTCATCACGATAACAGTAAAGGTGTCTATCATTATAACTGCACCAACTAGGTGGCTCACACAGCCAGGATCCTGAGAAGCCAGAATCCAGACAGTAAGTATGAGGACGAGGGCTGTGCACTACTTACAACAGGCAAGACGTGGAAGCAACGACAGTGTCCATCCACAGAGGAATGGATCAAGAAGATACGGTACGCATATACAATGGAATATTACTCAGTCATAAAAAAACGGAAATATTGCCATTCGCAGCAACATGGGTGGGCCTAGAGACTATCATACTAAGTGAAGTAAGACAGAGAAAGACAAATATTATAATGATATCACATATGTGGAATCTAAAAAATAATACAAATGAACCCATATACAAAACAGATACCAACTCAGACATAGAAAGCAAATTTATGGCTACTAAAGGGAAAAAGAAGGGGGGCAGGGATAATTTAGGGGTATAGGATTAACAGATACTACAATATATAAAATAGGATTTACTCTAAAACAGAGGGTGCAATTTTCAATATCTTATAATAACCTATAATGGAAAGGAATCTGAAAAAATATACATATAGCTGAATCACTTTGCTGTATACCTGAAACTAACACGATATCAGCTATAATAAAATCAACTATACGTCAATGAAACAAAACGGACAGGGAAGCCTGGTGTGCTGCAGTCCACGGGGTCACAAAGCGTTGGACACGACTGAGCGACTGAACAGAAAAGGAGGCCTGTGAAGTCAGAGGAGTCAGCAGCTGTTCCTGGGCTTCACCCAAAGCCCTTTCCTCTCCAGGGCGGGGAGAAGCCCGTCCTCTCCTCAGCTGCCCCTCCTAACGAGTGGCGCCTTTAAAGCAGGGATTCCAGGCCAGGCTGAAGGCGACTCTAAGAAGACTCAAACCCACTTCTCTTTTTTCAAATGAAGAAGCCGAAACACATGGAAAGGAAACAAATCGTCAAAGGTGAGTCAGCGTGACTTGCAGGCAGGTGCCAGCAGAACCCAGACCTTGTGACCAAAGCCCAGTTGCTTCCTCTGCTGTGGGCGAAGCGGTCCCAGGGGTCAGTTATGTTAAGCCTCGAGGCTGCCCCGTTTGGGGGGCCCAGAAGATGCCTTTTGACCGCAGAGGCCCTGGCACTGGGCCTGGACAGGGAGGTGATAATGCAGGGCAGACTCAAGGGGTGCAGATTAAGGGGCAGGGAAGAAAAGGGACACAAGGCTCCCCTCTGTGTCAGGGGAGTGACCTCCTCCAGGCCCAGGCAGTCATCATGCATGAGAAGGGCGCCTCTTCTGTGACTGGTCTTCCCAGTGGTCATGTGTGGATGTGAGAGCTGGACTCTGAAGAAAGCTGAGCGCCGAAGAATTGATGCTTTTGAACTGTGGTGCTGGAGAAGACTCTTGAGAGTCCCTTGGACTGCAAGGAGATCCAACCAGTCCATTCTGAAGGAGATCAGTCCTGGGTGTTCATTGGAAGGAATGATGCTGAAGCTGTAACTCCAATACTTTGGCTACCTGATGCAAAGAGCTGACTCATTTGAAAAGACCCTGATGCTGGGAAAGATTGAGGGCAGGAGAAGAAGGGGACAACAGAGGATGAGCTGGTTGGATGGTATCACCAACTCGATGGATATGGGTTTGGGTGGACTCTGGGAGTTGGTGATAGACAGGGAGGCCTGGCGTGCTGTGGTTCACGGGGTCGCAGGGAGTCGGACATGACTGAGCGACTGAACTGACTGAACTATGACTGGGGAGCTACCACAGCATCCCGTACCCTCTTCCTCAGGCTTGCAGACAACCTCACAGGCAGGACACATGTGTCCCAGCACAGGCCGCGTCTTTCTTTTTCTCAAAGAGTCAGAAATAGAGCAGAAGGGACGGGAGTGAGCTATCCAGCGGGCATCCTATCCAGAGAGGATCCCGGGGCATCCTGCCAAGGAAATTATGGAATTTTCTGATGGTGAGTTTTCCTGACAGCTGTTGAGGAATACGCTTACCCAGAGGCAGGGGACTGGTTCCAATGACCCGAGAAGGTGGCCTTTCTGGTAGGATTTCTATGAATCAAAATCTACGAGAGTAAAATGTTCTCACAGCAAAATTCGGGGGGCCCCGCCTTGCCTCCCGTGGATAGACTGCTCCCAAAGGACCCACACGCGTGTCATCTGCATGGCTGTACATGCCAGGACTCCGAGCGTCACTCTGTCGAACAGCGACCTCCGCGGTGGTCCAGGCACGTTGGGTAGCACAAGGTGAGCGCCAGGGCGTGCACAGAGGCCCCTGGTGACGCCGACAGCTGAAAGGCCTCAATTAGAGTGAAAGGAGTTATCTGGTATTTAAATAATTGTTAGATAGAAGGAGTAATCATGGGTTTGAGCTGATTTTTTCCCCCACTGTCACCCTGACGGCGTCTATAATATTATTATTCAAATGCCCATGATTCTCATTGAGAAGAGACCAGGAGAGAAAGTGGGGGGAGGGGGAGGGGGGCAGGGAGGGGGTGGGGGAGAGGCTCATTTAATCTCCATGTGACGGGGCTGCAGGAGGTACGATTAGTCTTTTTCTTATTTCAGCTGTCACTCAGGCACAGACACCCGAGATTGTTATTAGCGTATTTCATGCACGCGATTTAAAGGGAAAAGGGGAGGGGGTGGGGTGGGGAGAGGCAGAATTTCCTACAGAAAATAACAGGACCAAAGGAACAATTTAGATGTCACTGCAGTACCAGCTGCGTTTGCTTCATTAATCGAATGTCATTTCCCCCCCCCCCAGACTCTGGGCTGTTCTGTGAAGCTAAGTGGCTACACCTTGCCCCAGAGCGAGAGAGAGAGGAGGCGAGGGGAGACGGAGGAGGAAAACGGGCCTCTGTCTATGTGGCCTCTGGGCCTCTTTTCTGAGAAAGTGAAATAGACAACATTGTGTTCCCCAGCCCCGACCCCGCAGTATGTCAAGGCAACTTTCAGTAGCATCTGGAAGTTGCTCCTCTCACTGTGCGAAGGGAGATACCCTGCTTATCCTTCACGCCATTCTTTTCCACAGGTGGATAAATCTGATCCAGTTTCAAATAATCAAGGAGTAAGTGAAGGAAATGTGGGGGCGTCCCTAACACTGATCAGCAGTTAGGGAAGCACCCAGATTCCAGACAGTGAGCGGGCCAGGCAGGTGCCTTGCATCCCCCATGAGTGCATGGTAGGGGCGGGTTTTCCGCCCCCAGATGGCACTGTGGGCAAGGCAGGGGGCAGGGGAGGCTCAGGGCTGGGCCCTGGCTTGAAAGGCAGGTGTCTCAGTGTGCCCCTGCTGACACGCACCCCCAGATTCATACGGCAAAGTCTTAAGCCCCACGACCTCAGAGCAGGACTGCCTTTGTTGTCAGGGTCTTTACAGAGGTAACTGAATTAAAATTAGATAATTAGGGTGGTGCGTGTATATTATAAGTCACTTCAGTCATGTCCAACTCTTTGCAACTGCATGGACTGTAGCCCACCAGGCCCCTCTGTCCACAGGATTCTCCAGGCCAAGAATACTGGAGTGGGTGGCCATGCCCTCCTCCAGGGGACCTTCCCGACCCAGGGATCGAACCCACATCTCTTATGTCTCAATGCACCAGTGTCCTTACAAAAAGGGGGCATTTGGGCACAGAAACAGATAGGCTTTCAGGGAAGACGTGTGAAGAGACACAGGGAGACGACGGCCACCTGCAAGCCAAGGAGAGAGGCCGGGACAGCGCTTTCCCTCACAGCCCTGCCCGGACCCTCACTCCAGGCCTCCAGGAGGCCGTTAACACCCGGTGTCTAAACCACCCGGGGGTGGTGCTCAGCCACAGCAGTCCTTGCAAACTCCTGAAGCCGGGAGGAGCAACGCGCTCCACCGGCTGGGCTTCGGACCTGCTCCTTGAAAGAAAAGGGTGTCTGTGGTGAGGGGGGTGGGTGGAAACCACCACGAGGCCAACTCTCCTGGAGATGGAGGCCCCTTCGGGTTTCTGTGAGAACCGAGGGTGGCGAGACGAGCTTCCCTTCTCACCCAGGCAAACACAGGCCCCCTGAGCCCACTTTGGCCCCGGCGGGTGTAGTACCTCTCACCTCTCCTGCTGCTCCTACAGAGAGTTCCGGTCCATCTCGCCTCCCCCACCCTCTTCTGCTCCCGCCCAGAAGAGTCCACGTGTCGTCTGCCCACCCCAAGGATACTCAGGGATACTCTGTGGCCCCCCAGGAGCCACATCGCTCCATTCCCACCCCAGATCCTCCTCTGGCCTGTCCTCTGGGGAGCGCTGCCTCTTCACCCCGGGGAGAGTTTTCTGTTGTTTTTAATTTCTCCCAGTTCTTCCAGTGGGCTCTCTTCGAGCCCTGGAAACTGCACCAGCTCTCCCAGCACCTTAGCAAAACACGCCATGTTTCTCCTCTCCACTCACAGGCTATCAAAGTTTGGAATTGTCTCCCTGCATTATGAAGGGGTTCCAAAGACAGGCGCTGATTTGAAGGGCTGCAGCAGGGAGGGGCTGGGCTCCTTTCTGGGGCACTGGCTGGGCTGGCTCGGCCAAGTCAAAACAAGATTCATTACCCCGGGGGCGGGAGCAGGGAGATACACCGCCTGACCCTGCAGACCTGCCCCATATGTCACGGGCCTGTCAGAGCTCTCCCAGAATTCCCTTTATTATCTAAAGGTCGCCCCCCGGGCAGCGCGGAGAGGGGCCCATGGTATAAACCAAACTACAAGAACCATCAATTTCAAGCAGCTGCCAGCCCGCCACCCCTCCCTGTCCCCCTTCCATGGGCTCTGCCCTCTTCAACCCCCTCTGGGGGATGGTGCAGCCCGGCCTGGCCGTGACCACCTCACCCCCGGGGCAGAAAGAATTTCGTGACTTAGCGGGGCACTGAGCCTCCAAGCTGAGCCCTGGGAGTGTGCCTGCCCTCTGCATTATGGGGCCCCTAGAAAGGTTACCCCACTGGTCCCCGGACTCCAGCCGGACTATATCCAAACCACCCCAGTGGTGGGGTTGCTCTGTGGGTAGGCCTTTTGAAATCAAAGGACAGGAAGAGGCATTTTCAAGCCCCTTCCCAAGTCTGGCAAAGGAATAAATGTGGGAATCTAGCTTTGCTAAGTCAAATCCAAATTCATGTTTGAAGACCTCATAATTGAAGGGCCGTGACTAGTAGGATGATAAAAATTTCCATGATGGCAAAAATAATAAAGAGGAGCAGCTGTCATTATTATTATTATTTATTAACCATCTGCTATGTGGCACACTGCTAGATTCTTGGCAAACGCGATGGGTAATTTTGTGATTATTCTGTAAGATAGGTATTATTCTCCCCATTTCACAGATGAAAAAAATGGAATCTTCTCAGGAGGGTTGAGTAACTAGCATCATTCTGCTAGGAAGCAGAACTTACTGACACCCAGGCTTTCCCCACCCTTTTACATCACTGAGATATTTACAAATTATTTTTCAGCCAAACTCTCTTGTGCCTGGTCTCAGAAGACTTGCGAGTATGTTAAATAAGACTTGGCAAGTACTTTAAAGGTCAAGCCTTAAGGTTCCCATTTTATCTGGGTAAGGGAGCAGGGCTGAGGGTGGAGCGGCCAGGACTGAGTTATCCGATACAAGGTGGAGTCCGGAGGTGCTTTGTGACAAAAGGTTTGCTGGCTGGCAGTCACCTTTCAGAGAAATTCCAAAAGATCTTTCCGAGAGGCCTGGCAGGGCGTCTCCTGCCTTCTCACCCATGCTTACTGTACAAGGGAGAGCCAAGAACTCCGAGACAGAAACGGGATAAGAGAGCAGGACACAGGGCAGAGGGGCCCCACTAAGTGCTTAGACCCTAATCACTTACAGATACTCCACATAATGGCATATTATGCTCCATTACCTGCCATGTTTTCAAAGAATAGTGGCACATCTCCAGTGCTCAGCAGTGGGGGCTGAGGTGTTGGAGGAGGCAAAAGAGCGAGGAAAGTGAAAAAACAAAGCCCTGGACATTCATCTCAACTCAGGCAGGGGACCGGTCCTACACGCCACTTACTCTCTGGGAAGCGGTCCTGCCTTTCTCCTCTTGAAGAAGAATTTTAGCAGCTCCCAGGAGACCCTGGATGACAGCACTTGCTGTTTCTCTTGCAGACCCTCCTGCTTTCTGCTCCATGGCAGCCACTGAGAGGCTCCAGGGACCAGGGGAGCTCCCCATCGCTGCTTCCTTGTCCTTGTCAGGGAAAGTGGCCATTAGTGCCAGATCAAGGTGCATTTTTTTTTTAATGCGGTTTCCAGAAGCTGGGGTTCCCAAAGTTCAAAAGAGTGGTCCTCTTCACCAGCAACCCTGCACTGCCTCCCTGAAAATGTGCATATAAGACAGTCACCATCCAGGCTTCCCACCCTGATGGACGTCCCCGGCTATGGTGAAAGCCACCAGCATCAAAGACTGAGCCGAAGATTTCCTGCAAGGTGTGCCTCGTCCTGCTTCATTTCTCGTGCGTCAGAAGACTACCGTTGACTGACTTTGCCAGGCATATGGCCAAAGTATGAAATCCACCCATGGAAACACCCTCCTGGGCTCCCTGCTGTTGCCCAGACAGACCTGGGACTGCTAAGTGCACAAGTTCAAGTCCTCCCAAGCTGGCTCTTCGGTCTTTCTCTGGCTCTCCTTCCTGCCTCTTCCAGAGTGACTCCACTCCTAACAAACTTGTTCATTTGCCGAGTCCCCAAAAGACCTTGCACAGTTTTATCTCTGGAATGTCCATCTCCACTTTCTTCTTGGCCTCTCCAAACCCTGCCCATCCTTCAGAATTTCAGGAAGCCTCTAGACGCTCACCTGTCTCTTCTCCAAAGTCAATTAGAAATTGCTGTTTCTCGCAAACATTGCACTGTAGTGTCGGCCCGCTTTTCCACGTGACTATGTCCTACCTTCCCATTGAAGTAGAGGTCTTTGACATCCGTGCCGGGTTAGCGTGAGGCCTTTGACTCAGGACTGCACTCAGTCTCGGAGAAGGCCGTGGCACCCCACTCCAGTACTCTTGTCTGGAAAATCCCATGGGTGGAGGAGACTGGTGGTCTGCAGTCCCTGGAGTCGTGAAGAGTCGGACACGACTGAAGCGACTTAGCAGCAGCAGCAGCAGCACTCAGTCTGACTTGTGGAGAGCAGGGCAAAGGGGAGGGGATTGCATATGTGCTTCTCTCACCCCCTAGGCTGCTCTAAGCCATGGTGGAACTAACACACTTGGCTCAATTATTTGTCATAATCAGTCACTGGGCAGCAGTGAAGAAGAGAGTGAGCCACTTGGGAAGGATCCTGGCTGCTGTTCCTCTTGGGCCCACTGGGTGATGAGCAAATATCATTAGCTGGGTGGATAAGGTGGGGAAAAGGATGGAGCAGAGTGGGAAGATGCCAGCTCTCCTTTGAAGAATGCCCCCTACAGACAGGGCTGGTGCAGGAAAAGCCTTGGCAAGATAGTGCCAGAGCCATGAATCATATACTATCATTGATCACATTAAAAAATACACACTCGTAAGTGGCCAGCAGATAGCATAAAGTGATCAGGACCAGAGGGGGTGGGGTGAGACTCCCCCCCCGGAAGGTTTCAGACGAGGACTCTTCTATGAGGAAGTCAAACTCACTATGACACATGGCAGCAGATGCAGAGGGAAGGCTGTGGGTTTTGGAGGTAGGATGTGAGTGCACGCTAAGTCACTTCAGTCGTGTCTGACTCTTTGTGACCCCATGGATTGTAGCCCACCAGGCTCCTCTGTCCATGGGATTCTCCAGGCAAGAATACTGGAGTGGGTTGCCATGCCCTCCTCCAGGGGATCTTCCCAATCCAGGGATCGAAACTTCGGCTCCTGCAGCTCCTGCATTAGGCAGCAGATTCTTTATGGCTAAGCCACCCAGGAAGCCCTTTGGAAGTAGACCTGGGTGCAAGTCTTGCTCTACCACTTACTAGTTCAGTGACCTTGAACACATTATTTAACCTTTTGGAGTCTGACTTTCCTCAACTGTAAAAGGATACCTCACAGGGTTGTGGCGAGAATCAATGAGAAAACAGACGAGGTGTTTTGCAAATGCTACAGTTTTGAATAAACACCAATTACTCTTGTTTCTGTTTTTGGAGAAACACTTGCAAGGGCATCATCTCCTTGGCAACAATGGCTGCCCTGGGTGGTGGTGACGACAAGGAAGCCTTGGCCTCACTCAGGTGATGGGGTGGTTCTTGTGCGTGGAGCTTGGGAACCCAGGCCTCTGGGGAGGACTGGTAGCCATCACTCCAGTCCCTTGGGCCCCACACTGCCCTGGGCCTCACCCCCTCCTCTCAGGGCCCTGAGAGAGATTTAAGGGCCCCTTTTGGGCTCTGGATGATTCACCAGGTGCCCCTGGCAGGAAAGAAGGAAAGGGGAAGAGAGGACAGCTGGTCTACGGAGAAGGGAGAGATGCTGAGAGCTGCTTGCCCGGGCTGATCTCCACAGTTTGGAGGGGCTCTTCCCATGCTTGGGGTCTGGTCAGCACAATGGATGGAACTCCCCTCCAGTACCTTCTCCGCCTCTCCTTCTTTCCCGGGCTTTTCTGAACCAACAGCCTGCCTTTGAATAAAAAGCTGTAACTCCTTTTTATGAGGAAGCTTCTTAAGCAGGCTGTGTGCCCACCCTGTCCCTCCCCACCTTCAGCTTCTATTATTTTTCTCTCTTTGTCTGAGGCTCTGAGCTCTTGGCAGAAAAGATCCAGAGCTGTCAAGCAGCTTCTCTTAAGTAACAGGCGCATGAAGGCTCACACGGAGCAGGGGAACCGCGGTGGCACTGGATAAAGGAGACACGTGGACACGGCGGGGCCAGGGGCACTCTGGGCAGAGATGTGCCCACTTACGGGGCTTGTCTGTGCCAGAACGCACTCAGCCTGGAGGACCCTGAGCACCTGGGTGAGCGGGGAGGAGAGAAGAGGCTTTTGAGGCCCTACAGTGGTGAGCGAAAGTGAAGGGCACAGTTATGGGAGAAGCCGGACACGGCTGGGAGAAGAATGTGCCGGAGGGGAGAGAGGGAAACACAGGCCGGGCAGCACGGGGCCACCTGGGCCGGAGATGAGAGGGCTTTTCCAGGGAGGATCTGGCCCCCCGATGATGAATGGGGTGTGAGAGAGGAGCCTGGAAAAGGGTAAACAGCCAGGAGGGAAGCGAGAGGGAGGGAGGCGGGAGGAGAAAGAATGTTGAGGTCAAAGAGCAAAGAAAATGCTCCTGGAGTGATTAATTCAAGATCCAGCAGGCGGCCTGTCAGGAGCCACATGTGCTCAGGACATGCGAGGCCCCGCCTCCCCGCCCGTGGCCCCGCCTCCCGCCCGAGGCCCCGCCTCCCCGCCCGAGGCCCCGCCCAGGTGCACGCAAATCTCTTTTCCCGACCCACTCCACACTCTCTGGCAAACCTTCCTTTCCATTTGTCCTGAGTCTCCAAGGGACCCCACTGTAGTATAAACTAGTATTTGTGTAGCGATCTTCTAGCTAACTATAACAAGAATTTCACCTACACTGACTGCCAAAGAATCGATGCTTTCAAATTCTGGTACTGCAGAAGGCTCTCAGAGTCCCTTGGACTGCAAGGAGATCAAGCCAGTCAATCCTAAAGGAAAGCAACCCTGAATTTTCAATGGAAGGGCTGATGCTGAAGCTGAAGTTCCAGTACTTTGGCTGATGGGAAGAGCTGACTCATTAGAAAAGACCCTGATTCTGGGAAAGATTGAAGGCAGGAGAAGAAGGGGGTGACAGAGGACAGGTGGTTAGATGGCACCACCGGCTCAATGGACATGAGTTTGAGCAAGCTCCAGGAGGTAGTGAAGGACAGGGAATCATGGGGTTGCAAAAAGTTGGACACAACTGAGTGACTGAACAACAGCATCCCGTTAATGCACTGCTCATGCAAGCCTATGAAGGAGAGAGGAGCATCAGCATAACCACTTCACAGACATAGGCAGGCTTGAGGTGAAATATTTTGGAGAAAGCACTGATTTGGAAGTGGGCCTTGGACGTGATCCTGGAGTTACGTCCCTCTCTCTGCGGCTCTGCTGCCGGGAATGAGAGGTGCCACCAAGTGATACCAGCAAGGACAGAACCCCGACTCTGGAGGTCAGTCTCCCTGCACCAGGCAGGCTCCGGCCACACCCAGCATACACTGTCACCACTTCCGGAATGGGGGTGCAGTGTAAGGAGCTCAAGTCAGACTTGCATTCTTGGGGACACCCTGTGAGAAAGGAAGAGGCCTGGCTAGGAGCCCTCCACCCAATACCCCTTGGCTCCTGTCCAGCCCTGGGGAGAGGCTGAGGACTGGAGATGGCTCACGGGCAGGTGTGGCAGGTAAGAAGAATCCAGAAACAGGGCTTTGCAGGCAGAGAGGCTGGGGTGCCAAAGTCCCCTCCCCACCTGACCTGCTCTTATCTGTGGGGAAGAAAACCTATACTTGCCACCTCCCCTTCTAAGACCCTTGCTTCCACGGTCCCAGCAGCCGGCCCGAGATCGCAGGCAGACCCTACCTGCCTCTGACTGCCCTGTCTTCTCCAGCTCTCTACCTCGGCTCCGCGGGCTCTGAGTCCCAGCCCTGGCAGATCACTGATTAATTCAGGGCTGTTTAATAACCCTTCTATTTCGATGAAACAAGCTGTCTCGTTTTCTTTATTTTTAACACCGACTTTCGTTTCTTTGCTAAGCATCTTACTGTCATTTAAATTTCTCTGTCTCCAACCAAGCTGATAATAGACTGGAGTGAGCAGCTGCTTCCATCCTGTTTATGACAGTGATTAGAAGTTAGAGCTGTGCAGGCAGAGAGCTGACCATGCACGCGGCTCTGCCCCTGCTTGTAGACAGAGGGCTCACTTGGACACGATTAGGACAATTCTGGCTCCAGGAGAGGCCAGGGCTTATCCCAGTCCTCCAGCCTTCCTGGCACCCTGCTCCGAGGGGAGTCGTGGGGTGGGGGCGAAGGTGTGAGAACCGGCTCTGTTTACCGTGGGATTTAGGCCAGCAGCTGCCGGTCATTCTCACGGGCCTGACACCCAACCTCACTTCTCAAAGGAGCCTTTTCCTGCATTGAATTCCCCAAGCAGCAAACAGAAAGACCCACGGTGAGAGCGCTGGAGTGTGGGTGAGGACTTCGGCCGTCACCTCTTCCACCTTCCTGCTCCACAGGAGACCTGGTCATCACCTTCCAGCCTCTGCTTGAATCCCCCATGTGGATGCAGAGTTCCTTCCCTCCCTGGATCATATGACTGGCGGATTTCTCTCTCCTGTGTTCCCACAATACTTAATTTGTACGACCATTATTTGCATGTATTCCCCTGTTTCCCTTGCCACACCGGGAGCTCCTCAAGAGCCAGGACAGCGCCTTGCCTCCCTCGCATGATACCCGCCACATAGCAGGTATTCGATAAACATTTGTACAAAGTTAATTACGCTGTGCCAACTTCAGCCTCCTTGCAAGTAATGCAAAAAAAAAAAAGAAAACAAAACCCAAAACCTTTCTTCTGCCTGGGCAGGCTCCTGGGGAGGTGGCCTGTCTGTCCCTACCTGGACAGGTGTTCTCCGCTTCCTGTCCTCAGGCCAGAGCCCACTGCTTCCTCAGAAGACAGGGCTTTGCTTGTCCCTCCAGGCCCAGAGTGACTACACGGCTGGTGGAAGCCTTGGCCCAGGAGGCTGGGGGCTTGTGGCGGGAGTCAGTCAGGTGGCCTGGGCCAGGTCCGCTGGATCCCAGCCCTGCCTCCTGTGGCCTTTGGGCCCACCATGGCTGCCTGAGAAAGCTCGCAGGTGTGAGCTGGGCAAACTCGGCCGGCCCCGGCTCCCGCCTCCCGTTCCGGCAGTCTCCCAGCCAGCTCGGTTTGCAGACAGCTGCTCGGGTCATTGTCTCAGCCTCTCCAAGCTGTGAATGCCGAGTCTATAGAGACCGCCACGCAAACAGTGCCCACAGTGCCTCTGGGGAGGGAAGGGAGAGCTGGGCTTTGCCAGGGCCATTGACTCTGCAAATACCAAGGCCTGCTGTGGACGGGGGAAAGCTTGTTGGAGTCTTTAATGGGGGGGAGCGGTTTCTCCACACACTGCCCTGTGCCATGGAGAAGCACGGGGGTGCCCGAGGGCTGGCAGACTGGCAGGACAGGGGAGAGGTCCGGCCTCAGGGACACCTGCTCAAACCCAAGAAAGAGAGTCAGAGACGTGGCGGGGCACAGGGTCAAGGCATGAGAGGCTGGAAAGAGAAATTCCCACACAGGCAGGTGGAGACGGTGTGCTGGGCTTGGCTGGGGCAGACGGACCTCCTCACTCTCTCCACAGCTCGACTCGCCGGGCTGGGTGACAACCCACTCCCCCAGGTTGGGCTCAGCTTCTGCATCTATTGTGTGGACTGGGGAAAAGTTGCGATCAAACACTCAGAGACGTTTCTCAAGTGTTCTACGTTTAACACCTATTCTCCTGCAGTGCAACCGGTTTTCTTTATAACATTCTGGAAAAGAAACCCCAGGCACCTTGTCACCCTCGCTTTCCACCTCTGGCTCTTGGGCAGTGCTGCGGAAGGCACGGGGCTCCCTCTGCTTGCATCCGCCCTCCCGTGCTGTTTCCAACGAGGGGCCAGGCTCTGCGCTGAAGAGGGGAGGGCTGGGTCGGGGGGAGCTTCTTGGGCTAGTAGAAGACAGCTTCTCCCCCGACATCCTGCTACGTTCTGCCCAGGGATCAGCTCTGCCCAGGGATCTAGTTCCTGAGCCCCAGGGTCTAGCTTGGGCCCTGGGCCCTAGTGTCTGCAAGTGCTTTTCATGCTATGTCCATCCCATTCATATCCATGCTTCTAGGAGCTCCCTCTGCAGACAAATGTAAGCTGATTGCAGGCAGGCAGCTAGGAGCCTGAGAACTCTGCCCTCTGTCCTTCATTGGAGGCTGACTCCCAGGAAAATGCCAACGTGTCAGGTCTGTGATAGTATCGTAAATCTCTACTCTTATACGTGAAGACATCAAAGCCCCAAGGGTAGCAAATTCGGAATTCAGACTCCATCCCCATGGCTTAGTCCTAACCCAGAGCCACACATATGACCTGGGTGCCAGGATCACCGTGGGTTTTGTTCTCAGTTTCCAGTCTTCACTGAGTCTTAAGCTCTTCATCTATTTCTACATATAAAAATCTTTAGCACACAGATTTTCTTTAAATAAAATCTTATTTTTATCAGAAAATTCCAAACAAATTTCAGAGAGAGAGAGAGAGGGGAGGGGAAAACAATCTCTAGCTTGGCTGTATTTCTGCTCTAACTTTTAGAATTATTTTGCACATTGTGACAATTGTTGTTTTTCCAAATCCCTTAACATTATCTTCCCATGCCCAACTCCAGAAACACAGGCAAGCGAGGGCGCTTGAAGAGTCAGGGAAAGAATTCATCCCCACTATACAGATGAGGAGACAGAGGTGCTGTGTGACGGGCAGGAGACCATTCTCCCAGAGTGTCTTGGGGCTCCCTCGTATCTCCCTCTTTGACCTGGGAGCAATTGGAGGATGAGCATCAGTCAACAGGTGAGAAGGCTTTCAGGAAGATGGAAGAGCCACAAGTGTGAAGGCAGGCCCTTTGTTCTCATGCATCAGGACCCTAACCTGCCGCAAGCCTCTTCCTGACCATCTGTTCCGACCCCTCTTAGCTGCTCTCAGGATCTTGAAGGCGGGTGCCAGGTGTGACTTCCCAGTTTCACAAACGGTTCACATGGTTTTCTCAAAGCCTCTCACAGCTAGGTTCTTGGGCCCCAAACCTACAGGGCTTCACACGCTGGGGGTCACTCGGAATGGGCCGTTAGACTTGAATTCTGTTAATTTCCAGATAAACCTCAGGGGGTGTTTGCCTGGCCGGAACCCTATTGGTTATGGGTTTTAATTTCACAGAGAGTCAAGGGACTTGCCAGGAAGGTCTGGGTGGCTGGGGTGAGAGTAGGGGGCCAGTCCTTCCAGGGGCTTGTGAAACCCTGACTGCCTCTCTCCTGGAAAAATCACCAGCCTCCAGCGTGGAGCAGGGGCTCACATCCTGTAGGGCTGGCTGACCTGGCTCCCAGGGCTGGGCACAGTGATGGAGCCTGGCCCGTCCGCCTGGCTTTGGCCAAGGGCTTCCAATGAGAACCCCGAGTTCAGAAAGCAGCTTCTTCTCCCTCAGGTATCTTTCTAGCTCAGGAAAAAAAAAAAAAGGGAAGCTGCAATGGGGGGCGGGGGTGGTCAGGGGAGGTGGGAGGTCAGAGGCCAGTGTAATATTTACCCAGCCCAGCTGAGGCCTTTCGCTTTCATGGAGCAGGAAACCGCTTCAAAGCGGCAACGTCCCCTGGTGTCACTTCTGTCTGCCCGCTGACCCTCCTGCCTCCACTGGGCAGTCAGGGCTTTCTCACCAGCCCTTCCTCCCCTCCTGAACCTTCCACCCTTGGCCGCTTCAAGGCAGAAACCCTCTGCCCTGCCTCCTGCCCAGAGAGGTGCCATGACTTGTCCATGGTTGCACAGTGATGCCCACACCTGGGCGCTCCAGCCTTGGGCCTCTTGTCTTTCCTCTGAGTCAGTCATCTGTCACTTGGGGACGCGGGGCAGGCACTGGGGTTACAATTCCTCACCTGAAGCCTCTATACCATCCACCACCAGAGCACCAAGTGGAAACTGAGGCCAAGTAAGCTCCTGGAGCCTCAAGTTCGGTGGTTCTTCACACCGGGCGGGGGCGGGGGTGCTTACAAATTCCTTTTCTTCAGAAATACACACACACACATGTACACACATACACATATTTCTCAAAAGCATAGACTTTTAAAGGTTTCAAAGGCCTCTTACAGTCCAAGCACACCCCCTGGTTCTGTCCACCCCAGGCCCGGGTCTCCTCGCACCCCAAATCTGATCTGAACACGTCAATGTACAAGCAGAACACTACCCTCCATTATGGGATTAGAGAAAGTTTTCAAGTTGAAGTGAGATCCGCCTGCTTGTAACCTCCCTCCCTTAATCCTCCTGGCCTTCTCTGTGGACAGAACCTTTAAAGGAGAGTCCTTCTCCAGGAGGCAGACAGAAGGCAGGGATGGCTCTTGGAGGGGGCTTTCCTGCTCAGTCAAGGTGAAGGGGGGAAATCCGAATATATCTTCTCTGGGTTCCCTTTAATGGGTTCCTTCAGACAAGAGTGCGTGCGCTAACAGCAGGATTCTGGACACTTCAATGTGAATACAGATGAGTAACAACATTTCTTGATGAAGCACAGTGGAGTCCAAGCAGCCAGCTCCAGGAGACCGGAAAGGGATGCAATTTACATAGAATACACAGTGCAAAGCCCTTGGGAGGGTGCTACATGGAGATCTTGCTCTAGGATGTTGACTAATAGAAAACAACTACAGTGGTGTCAGTTTAAAATCCGTGGAGGGGGATGAGGGGGGGAAAAAAAGGCTGGGGTAGCTCTGAGAGGGTGAGGAATGGGAGAGGGTGAGACAGGCCCTTTTCACGGGAACTGTGAGGTTTTCCGGCATCGCAGTCTCCCTCCCAGAAAACCTACGAGCCAAAAGGGAAACTTCTGCACCTCCACTCCCTCTGATCCCCCAGCATACGGCTAACTCCATTCTGCCTTTACTTTCATATTGAAATTCAGGGAGGGTAGGTTCATTTTCCTTCCCTCCCAGGATGCTGTAAGTGTCTTGAAGGTAGGATCAGTTATATTTTCGTCTTGGTCCTGGGTGTTACACATTCCTGGCACTGCCTAAGTGATCAATTTCTACTTGATTAAACCTAAGTGGGTTCTGATTCCAGGTTTCATTGTCTTTCTGTCTTGGTTCAGCACAAGGGCAATGATTCTCACTTGGAGTTTGTTGAGCTGTTCCACTCCTCTTTCTGCTATCCCTCCCTGTTCCTCCATAGGCAAACAAGAAACCAAGGTGGGAAGGCAGGCTTGTAAATGCAAAGATACAAAAAGTTTAACTCCCCAGACAGCGTGGAGAAGAAGTCAAGGTGCCTTAGTGAGGGCCTCTGCCCCCTCTCTCAAAGCAGCAGAGAGAACACATGTTTTTTGCAGGGGGCAGGCAGAGCAGGGGGGATAATCCACTGGCCCTGGGAGCTCTCCCCCACTTCCTTCTCGCAGACAAGCTGAACTCTGCAAGGGTGAGTCCACCGCCTTTTATCTCTCATACCGAAAGTAATTTTAGCCAAGGGAAAGCGGGATTAGACTTTCATAACATGATACATTTATCTTGTTTTTCTTTTTTCCTTGCTCTCTCCTCCCTCCACTCCCTCTTTGACCCCAGGTAAACGTGAGCCAAAGGGGGAGCCAAGATTAAATATCAGAGGAAGCTATCAGATCCTAAGAGATGCTCCTTTCCGGCCCGCTGCCATCCCCAAACTTTTAATATCTTCCCCACCCCCATCAGACGGTTACTGTCTGCTCACATGAGAAAAGCCTCTGGACCCTGTTCTCTCCATATTGTCCTCTGCTGAAATGAAAGGGGGAATTATAATTCAGAGAAAGGCTCCCACAGAGAGTATGAAGACAAAGATGAAATCAGTGATACAACGCTGACGTGCGTTCAGTTCCTGAAAGGTCTCTTTTAAAAAGTCTCCTCAGGAGCAGTCTTGCCACCACCTGAGACTGTTTGGAAAATGCACGTTTAGTGGGGCTGGGAGAAAAGGAAAGCCTGTGAAGGCACCTTGGGGTCGGGCCAAAAACTTGCATCGCCGATAAAGAGAGGCTAGAGCCTCTCCGTGGCGGGGCCAGCTGGCGGCCAGGACTGCTTGAGAATGCCTGCCCACCCCCCGGCCCCCAGACACATCCTGCCAGCCTGGCAGGCCCCTCCCGGAGCGGCTCTCCCACCCTGGCCCCCCTCTTAATGCCGCAGGCGCCCTGTCCTGCTCCCCACCACCAGACGGGGCCCCGACGTCCCACCAGCAATGGGACCCTGCCCGTTGTGGCCTCAGAGCAGTGACAGCTGGGAGTTTCTAATATATCTTAACTATATTTTTCCTTCTCCTAAAACAAAACAAACACAGCAAAAACAAATCAGAAAACACACACACACACAAAACCCTCTACAAAAGCCACCGTTTAGGGCCCAGCCTGGTTTTCAAGCGCCCCCTCTAGTGGAGAGAACCTGCAGCTTCGGTTTCCCGGTTCAGCCCCCTTAAGGCCCGGGAGGACCCGAGGGTCGTTCTGCCCGCATCCTTCCCACCGGCTGTCCCTGAGTTTGCCCTCAGCCCTTCCCACCCCCTTTCACCGTCAGGCTCTCTGTCTTCATCTCTGTCCTCTGTCACCCCGCTCCCTCAGCCTGTCTGTGACTGCTCCTGCATCTTGCTTGGGTCTCACACATGCGCCTGGTACGCCTGTGTCTGGGTCTGCATCTCTGGTCAGTCTGCTGGTTCCCTCCCCACAAAGTTCAGGGCTCCAGGTCTGGGGAGAGGGAAATGCTTTGACCAAGCCATGGAGCAAATGGCCTGTCTATGAGGGCCAAGGTGGGGACTCCTCACCCAACTCAGGCGTTCCCCCAGGGGAGGGAACCCCAGCCTCACACCCGCTCCCTAGCAAACCTGGCACCCCCACGAGGCTGATGCGCAGGTTTGAAGCAGTCTGTAGCCTGAGCTCGGAGCTCCGGCCTTGGAGGCCTGCGTGAACCCAGCATGCCCCCTCCGTCCACTCTCCCCACCATCCCGCCAGCATCCCCGTGGGGCAGCCTGCTGCCAGGCCAACAGCTGGCAGAGCCCCAGGGAGGGGTCAGCCGGCAGGGGTTGGGAGGAGGATGCTGGTGCCAGTGGAGGGGACAGAATAAAGGGTCAGTAGGGCCCGGGCTGATCTGGGGGCTGAGGGGAGACAGGGTGGATGGCCTGCGGTGAGGAGAGGGGGGCACAGGGAACACCCCACCCTGCAGGAGACAGGACCAGGCCAGGCCAGGGGCCAACGCTGAACCCACGGTGGGAGCAGGAGCCCCTGCGCTGCTGGGACCTTTTCTTTCCTCTCCCCGCCTCCCCTCTTCCTCTCCCTTTACACTTTCCCAGTAGGGACCTGGCTCCCCAACAAAGAACTTTCTGGCCTCTATTTCTGCCCTTGAATCCCAGAGAGAAGAGTAGAGGTTCCCTATGCCCCAAAGGCCAGGAAACGGGGCCCTGGAGAAGCTGAGGGCTACACCCAGGGAGAAAGGGGGTGTCCAGCTCTTACCTTCATCCCTCCTGGCCCTTGGGACCAGCTGTTTGACCCCCTCCCCCCATCCCCGGGAAGAACAGCCTTTCTCTGTCTCCACAGGGCTCACCTTTAGAAACAACCAGACAAGAAGGGAACACCCCCCCACACCCCTCATTTACTCTAATCAGGCATGAAATCTTTGTAACTAAGTGGGAAAAAAAAAAAAAAACTGTTTCCCATAAGGGAATCAGTTCCGTTCATTATTGTTGGAACTGAGCATCTGCGAAGGGGAGAAAGATGCTCTTAGAATGAATTGATAACAGACTGGCCCTGGGCGAGGGCGGCAGTGCTGGGGGGTGGCTGTGTCCACGAGCTCTAAAACTACAGCACCCCAAAGCCTGCTCCTGCCAGTTTCCCTGTTGACCATCTTGACTTATTTGTAGTTTACAGACTCCAGTAATACGATGCTCCGGTCTCTATGATCAGAACGGGCCGGGGGGGGGGGGGGTGGGCTGCGGGCTTGGCTTGGGGTGTCTCTCTTCCCCTCGGCTATGATGGACACAGATGATACTGCCCCCCCTCATCCCTGTCTGCGTGTGTGGAGACAGCTGTGTGGCAATGCAGGGAGACAGCTGGGGCGGGGGGTGGGGTGGGGGAAGGATATCGCTCCTGGAGACAGAAATCGCCTCCCCCTGCACCAAACCCCAGAGCTTGGAGAGGCAGCCGTAGCAGAGGAGGCAGGACAGAGACTAGAAACCCCCCCAACAGTGACAACTCCAGCGCCATAAATATTTCATGGCACCTGAACTGGCGAGTTGAGGCTGCTGCCAGCTGCCGCCGTGTATATTTAACTGTGTCACTGGCCTCCCCTCCTGCTCGTGTGTTTCCTTGTAATGTGCCCATGAAATAAAGATGAACAGAATCGCCAGAAGGATCTGGAAGTGGGAAAGGAGCCTGGTAGAGAAGTAGCTGTTCTTCAAGGGGTGTCTCTGGAACCTCATGTTAAGCTCAGACTCCACTACAACAGCTGGAGAACTTTTGCATCCGACATGCCTGCGGCTCTGATGGTCTAGAGGCTGGAGGGGGTGAATGTTCCCTGGTGCTCTGGGGACAGGGGTGGGTGTTCAGGGCAGCTATGAGAGCAGGGCCACCAATCTTGTAATTGCATCGTTTCTTTGGGGGTGATGGGACACCACCATTTACTCTTCATTTAGCCTAGGGCTGCAAGGCCAACCAGTCCCCCCGTCCGGCACCAGGCTATGAGTGACCCTGGTCCTTACATCCTGTCAAAGAGAAGGGCCAGGTGGAATCCCCTTGCCAGACTCGCGGTCCTGGGCAGAGGGGCCCTTCCCACTCTCCATCACTTCCCACCTTGATGCTCCTCAGCCTCGTCTCCATTGCACAGCGCTCTACATGTCATTTCCATTTAGCTGCTCTGCAAGCCAATCTGCCCCATCCTAATATGATTTGCTGAGGACAGCGAGGGAGCAGAAAGGGCAGCCCGCCCTGCCCTGCCGTTATCAGTGGTGCCCGAAGATGGCTGGCTGGAGGGCTGAGCGGAACCACTCTTTCAGGTGACGCTGACAGCAGGCGAGGACACCTTCTGGGATGAGGAAGGGTGGGTAGAAGCAGAGATGCCAGGTCGAAGAAGGGGAAAAGCAAAACCTCACCAGGGCATCTTGCCAGATGGCTCTTAGTTTACCCACCTTGCTCTGGACCCCCTCTCCCCAGGCCAAGGAGGGGACAGCCTAGGTAATTACTTCAAAAGGTACTAGATGGGGGTGAAGGGAAAGTTAATGAATTCTTCTCTTCTTGCCAGGAGGTCACGGGAGAGACAGCTGCTAGCAACTCCTGGAGCATTCTGGGGTGACTGCACAAAAGTTGTGCATCTCAACTGGGAATAGCTGAATTCTTCCAGCCAGAGCTATCTCTTCCCTGGGCTCTGTCGCTCTGGGGAAGGCCCCAGAACCCAAAGCCTGCCCAGAGGGAAGAGTGAAGTTTCAAGGTCTGGGAAAGAAGCCCAGCAAGACAGGAGCCTGCTCTTGTTGGGGTGGGGGTGGAGGCTGAGCTGAAGCTGACTCCCAGCTCCCAGAAGGTCCAGCTCTGCCCAGCCCAGTACTCATCTTCATCTGCCGCTCCTAACCTTGTCCACTGTGCTCAGGGATAGAAGGAAGGGGATTGAGTGGGTTCCCAGATCCCAGTGGGTTCCCTCCAAGCTGCTAGGTCCCCAAGCCACCACCTCGAGCTGGTCCTGTCTCATGTCCTGTGTCTACCCACTGCTAGGATATGCCATGGTTGCCCTAGGATCTTAGATTCTTACAGGAGACCAATGATATTTCCACTACCCACTTCATAGGGCTCTCATTTCTAGAAACAGCTGACTCCCTCCAACTCCATCCCTACAGGATGAGTCTGAGTAGGTAGCTCTTTCCTAGAGCAAGGGTCATGCCAAACAGGTGGACGTTCGTCAGGGGCCTGGGATGGCAGTTTCGAGATGGCTCTCTCTCTCTGACCATCCAGACCATGATTAACGTATGTATAGAGACTACCTGTGGGATGGAGAAACAGGGCTAGAATTTTCTAAGATCCCTACATCACTTGTGGGGTGGGGCAGGAAGAAGCCTAAGGAAAGAAATATTCTAAAGTGTCTTATAAGGGGCCTCTCAGACCCAAAGTAAGCTCATCCTTCAGCCCCCGACCCTCTCCTGCAGCTCAGACCTGGGGGTGGCGGTGATGGACGCTTCACCTCCAGGGCGCACAGAGCACTTGTCCCATTCCTGCCTTGGACTCCTTCCCTGAGCCTCGGGAAGCTGCGCCTAGGATTCCCGAGTTCCCTGCTCCAAAGAACCGCCAGTGGCCTCCAGGGTCTCTGGGCTCCGGAGTGAACGCCGCCCTCCCCTCCGCCCCCAGTCGAGCGGCGGCCACCGTGGACCCGGCTTTCCTGCGGGTGCGGTGCCCGGGTAGGCCCGCTTGGGGCTGCGGCTCTCGGGACAGCCCCGCCACCCCTGCGCTGCCCGGAGCCGCAGCTAGCCGGCAGGTGCGCCGTGGAGGCGCGCGGAGGAGCGCCGCCCGCCAGCAGCCGGGCGGGGAAGCGAGGCGCCGGCGGGGAAGCCGGGGCGTGAGGCGGCCGCACCGAGTGAAGCCCGCACACGCGCGCGCGCCCGGGCGCCGCGCTCCGGCCCGCGAAAGTGGCCGGCCCGGCGCGGGGACTCGCCGGCTGCAGCCGAGCCCCGGCGCTCGGGGCTGGGACCCTGCGGAGGCGGGGCACCGGGGAAGCCGCCGCGAGGCGAGCGCGCTTCGGGAGGATCGGGCGCCTGGCAGGCGCCGCAGACTCCGAGCGCCCGGCCTCGGGCGCCGCTTACCCAGCTCGGAGATGTCGGTCTGTCCTTCCGTCCCCGGTCCGACCGCTTCGGCCGCCGGCTTCCGAGGCCGGCGCGCTGCCTGCTTCTCCGGCTGCTCACGGCTCGCGATCACGCGGACGACCGCATCCACATGGAGTCCAAATTCATTAAAATCCACGTCAAGCCACCAGCCACTTATCTGTATTCCTGAAGTGGCCCCTCGGTCTCCGGCCCGCGAGCCCCTCCGTCCTCCGCCGCCCGGTGGCAGCCCCGCCGGACGCGGTGGCCGGCTCGCGAGGAGAACCGGGAGGCGCCGAGGGGGCGTGGGGGTGGGGGGGCGCGGCGGCGGTGGTGGCGGCTGGCGGTGGTCTCTCCTTGGGAAGCGGCAGAGCCCCGGCTGTCTTCAGATTTTTTCCAGCGCGACTTTCCGGGCTCCTCTGACATCAGCAATCGCGGCGCTTCCTTCCCTTCTCGCTCCCCGGGTTCGTTCACAGTCCCATTTCCTCCGGGAACCTGGCTCTCCGGATCTATTTCGAGGTTGGCTCCGCTCGCTCCGGCGGCCCCCTGGCTCCCCACGGCTCCCGAGCTCGCGCGGGGTCTCGGTCTGGATCGCGGGGTTCCTGTCTGGATCGCGGGGTCCCTGTGTCTGGATCGCCTGCCCTTTCGGCTGAAAAATTCCCAGCAACTGCGTTCGGCCGCGCTCCCGCTCCAGTCTGGCGCGGACGGCGCTGCGCCCGGCGGCTCGGCTCCCGCGGCGGCGGCGGCGGCAGGGCCCTGAGCGCCGGCCCCCCTATATTACCAGGCGGCTCATTATCATAGAGGCCGCGCGCCTTAACCCCCTCCCTGCCGGCCGCGCCCGCCCGGACGGGGGCCGCGCCCGCCGCTGGCACCGCCCTCTGCAGCCAGCCCCCTGCCCCTTCCCCGCCCACCCGCCACCCCCCCGGACCTCCTCCTCCGCCAGCTGTCAACAAAGGACAACCAGCTTGGGCCGGGGGAGGCCGCCCCGCTGTCTTCTCGGCGCCCAACTCCAGCCTGGACCCGCCAGCCACCTTAAGTGGCCAAAGCGGGATTGCGGGGGTGGGGGGGGTGGGGGGGTGGGCACGCCAATCGTGCTGGGGCCTGGGAATTCGGGTGGGGGCCTCGCCGAGGCCCTCGGGGCGTGGGGAGCTCAGGAGAAGCGGAGTGGGTGGGTGAGGTCAGTCGGGACGTGGACACCTCCCCCCGCCCCCCGCCCCTGACAGCATCACCTGTCACCGCGCGCATACTGCACAGTTCCTCTTCGTCTTTAATTGGAGGGGTGTGTGGCGGGGGGTGGGGGGACCGGCCTTTGGCTGATGAGGTTAAGAAGGGGGCTCTCGGAATTTGTGCAAGCAGATTCCGTCTGCTCGTGAATCTCAGAAAGCCAACAAGCTGTCAAATGAGGTTTGAAGTTGTTGTTTTTTTTTTTAATTACCATTTTTATTATGTGAAGACGGGCCTTGCTCTGAATTGCAAGTTTCCGACTCTGGTTAGAGACCCTGGGCATCTGGCAAATGTAGGGAGGCTGAGATGAGCGGGGAGCTTTCTATGTCCAGACCCAGGAAGCCTTCCTGGCAGGGGAATCAGAGAGGTAGCGGTACAATAACTTGTTTTAATAAACTAAGGTGAGAGGCGCCTGGATTCCGGATGGCAGGGCCTCAGCGCCTTAACTTGCTTGCTTCCACGTCCTGTAGAATCTCGGTTCCCCCCGCAGCCTCTGCACGCGGCTTTGCGAAACAGGCCTGCGAGCTGGACTCCAGCGACTTCGCTGGATCTGCCTAGTCCCTGTTGGCGATCAGAGCACACGCGAGTTTACTCAATACGTCCAAGTATTCTGATAAGCTCCGTCTACTGCCCTCTCGTGGCCACAGCCCTCAGTGGTATAAAGAAAAGAGAAGGGGGAAGAAAAAAATCACAAGAAACCCTAAAAGAAATCGCACGTAATTCTCAGGGCAGCAGGGGCCTTAAAAAAAAAAAAAAAAAAAGGAGAAATAAATGTAGACTCACCTGTTATGCTGTGCAATCACCCCTTGAATTAAGTAAAGTATTGTGGGGGAAATGTAAGATTTACTTCATCCACAGAAATTAGCTCATTTCTCAAAAGTTCTTTCCTCACTGTTAATTAGCTGAAATTCGTCTTCTTGTGACTTAAACTGGTTATTCTTTGTAGTGGCCTGTGCAGCCACAAAGAATTTGTCTAAGCTGTCTTTCCTGATCCATACCTGCTCTGTTCTTTAAACTTCTCTAGTATTTATTGTTGGCAGTCCTCCAGGCAATTATCATGTTACTCTATATTATTATTTATTTCTCTTTATAACTTGATCTTGTCTCTCCATCCAGACAGCCTTGCCTACCGTCTTAACTTTGGTTAGACTGAATATAAACCACAATTTATTAAGGAATATGATTTGAAGAAGTTGCTAGAAGATTTTGGAAAATTTCTTTGTTTGATACATGGAGCATGGGTCTGGTCAGCTCAACCCAGGATAGGCAGTGGTAGGCTTGGAAATACCTAACTGATAAAGCTTGAAGCTGAAAATTAGGACCTTCTGGTTCTCAAATCAAGTGCTGCATGACTCTGGAAGAGGTTCCATCTCTCTCTATTTTTGTTGTTGTTGTTGTTCAGTCGCTCAGTCATGTCAGACTCTTTTCAACCCCATGGACCGCAGCACGCCAGGCTTCCCTGTCCTTCATCATCTTCCAGAGCTTGCTCAAACTTATGTCCATTAAGTTGGTGATGCCATCCGACCATCTCATCCTCTGTTGTCCCCTTCTCCTGCCTTCAATATTTCCTAGCATCAGGGTCTTTTCTAATGAATTGGCTCTTTGCATCAGGTGACCCAAGTATTGGAGCTTCAGTTTCAGCATCAGTCCTTCCAATGAATATTCAGGGTTGATTTCCTGTAGGATGGACTGGCTTGATCTCCTTATGCCTCAACTTAATTATGTCTTGGGACGATTTTGATTTTGGTAGCAATTTAAATAACTTTCTAATCCTACCTCCTGTGGTCCAGAAATCAACCCTAGAAGGAAGAGTAAGGGAGGTGAAATGAAACACTCACTGCCTCCTCCACCCCAGTCTCCCCTCTCCCTTTCAAATGAATAGTGAAGAGAGGGAGGGAGAGAGGGAAGCCAGGCAGGAAAACCTGTTGCACGTGACCCGATGCCATCCAGTTTGCACATCGCCACGGAGCACAGCCTGAGGTCTGAGTCCTGTGACGTGATGGGGTGCCTGTGGCCAGCACAACAACGGCAAGGACACTACTCGGTCTCCTGGGAGGCACCTGTTAAGCACCCTCAACTTCTCTGGGCCTTGGTTTGTCCATCTGTAAAATGGGAATTCCTACTTTGAATCTTCAGAGAGTTGTGGGAGCTAAAATAGAAATATATAGAAATGTTAGCAGATTTTAATAGTGTCATTAAAATGGAAAGATTTGTTCATATTTTTAGTCCTGATAGGCTAAAACAAATATAGGTCTTATGAGTTAAGCACATTATTACAACAATATATCTTGGGAATAAAAAAAGAACACCTCAGATTCATGCTGTATATTTAGATATAGCACTCTCTGAGGCAATGGCAATATATATGAGCCTTTGATCTTCAAAGGTGCTCCAATAATCATATCCTTTTGATCACTGGGTATCCATTCATTCATTCATTCCACAAACATTATTTATTAAGAGTGACTTTATTAGATTTCTTAAATGGAATGGTATATAGTACATGATTATTTCTTCCACACATATTTTTTTAAGGGAAATTATGCTGATAATCTTGCTCATAGGTTTCATGCCCTCAGACCCATCTACGTCTTTCTCGGACCTGAGTTTCCTGGCATCTTTTTGGGCTTTGATGTCCTCTTTCTCATCCTGTTCAGCTGATATCAAACTCATGGTCCCTGGGGACTCGTCAAGCCTCTGCCAGCCCCTTACAGTTCCTCCTCGTGTCCATCAGGAGTAATGGTCACAGCCCAGCACAGCTCTGGGCAAGTGGTGGGTGTTTAGTAAATGTCTATCGGATGAATAGAGTGATGGGTGGGCAGATGTTTGCTGTAAGCCCAATCCTCATCTTTGGAAGACTGAAACAGGGTTTTCCTCGCCCCAGCCACCCACCTCTATCTACAGGCCACGGTGCTCCTGGATCCTCAGTCCTGCAAAATCACCGATGCCTACTGCATTGCCATTCCAGGCCCCAGGCTCTTCTTTGCTGGTCCCCAGATGGGTGGCTTGGGCTGGGGAGGAGGATCAGAGGAGTGGGAGAGAACAGGACAAAGGCACACTCCGGAATGGAGCCGAACTTTGCCCGGGAGAAAGAAGCATTGCTCCTGCAGAGGCAGGTCTCGCTGAGCAGGCCTCCGCAGGCCTTTGCAAGCAAGCCTGAGACTTTGGGGGAGAATAGGCCCAAGTGGGCAACAAGCCCATCCTCAGGGGAAGTCCTCTCTGTCACAGTAGCAGCTCCAGCCCCACAAATAGATGCCAGTCCGGTAGCCCCTCGGATGGCGGGAGGTATTTTTGGTGCTGGAAGGCGGCCATACTTTGGCAGGCTTTCAGCATCCAGTCTGCTCTCTTTCGGAGGTTGGGAGGGTGGCAAGCAGTCAGTGTTGAGCATGGGAACGCTGCCTGCGAGTGTGCCCGTGCATACATTTAGGGGCCTGGGCTGGGGGGCTGTGTGCTTGGAGCTGTGGGCAGGAAGCCAGTGTCAGCGGTGACCGTTGGGTGGAGCATGGTCTCTTAGCGGGCTTGCCTCTAGCTCCCAGAGCTGAGACCGCGGGTGCCACCACCAGCTCCAGCTCCCTTGGCTCTAAGAGGCCTGTCCCCTTTCATTTGCCCCACCCGTCCTGAACCTCCTCCATTTCACGGCAGGGACACGTTCCCTGGTGGGTGGGCCCTTCCGTCTCCCACCTGCCCACCTCACTTTTGCCAGTGGATGCTGAGGCGGGCGCAGTGCAGAAGCAGCCGCCCCTCTGCCCCCCACATGGACTGGGACCGAGGGCCTGGTCAGATGGGCCAGACTGGAGTGTGTGGGCCAGGGCGTGTGAATGAAGAGCGGTGGGCCACTGGGCTGGGTGCTGGGGACAGCGGTCCAGGATGTGGCCACTGGGCACCTGCTCCAGGATTCTCAGCACCATTCATAAAGATGTCAGCCACCTCTCTCCTCCCCTTCCGGCCCTTCACAAAGCCCACGTTCCTGTGTACCTTAAACAGTAGCCAGCCTGTTAAGGCTCCAAATCAAACAAGGCGGGATTTCACTCCTTTCTCACTCAGCCTCCCACAAGTGGAGCTGGTGTGCCTGTATCCTCAGCTTCTGTCCCTAACCCTCCCTCTCTCTCTCCATCCATCAAGAATGCTGCTCTGGGAGGAGAATATTCTCGGAGGCTCAGCCAACTGCAGCCCTAAACCTATGTGAAGGGCCTCTGGATCCATCTAAAGACTCCTGTGTGTCCTGGGTGAGAAGATTGCAGGGGGCAAGGGGGGAGCGTGGACCGCCGGGCTTCAGATGTGGGAGGTGAAGATGGGGCGAAGGGCTCAGCTCCGGCGTGTAACTTTTGCTGCTGTTCTGTGTAGGGTACTGAAGACCTGAGAAAGGGTCCTCTTTGCTATTTTGTTCCCTAAGAGATCCCCCCAAAAGGAGACATACTACCGGGTTGGCCATGTAATCCCTGGCTAAGCCTCTCTGTGCCTCTGTTTCCTCATCTATAAAGTGGAAACGATATCCTTGGCCTGCATGCTCTGCTTCACAAGAATCCAACACGATGCTCACTGTGAGTTGGAGAGCACAACACATTTGTCTAACAGGGATGCTATCTTAAAGTTCTAAAAGTCCTTTTGAGAACCAAGCCTTCTCAGTTGCTGAATCTACAGTCCAACCTCTTGTTCAGTGTTTGAGAGAAAGAGTTGGGCGCCTTAGAGATACCCCTCTGCTTTTGGGGTGGCTACATCGTCTCCCCATCCCGTTGGCGTCCCTCCTTCTCTCCCACGCATCCACGGGAAAGTGCTGCAGACCGAGATTCTCCCCAGTTCCCTTCCTGTGTGGAAGCACAGGGCACTTCCCAGCTGCAGTCGGCCCTCACTGCGGGCCCGTCCCTGTCCACCTGCTTCTTCCAGACAGGCGGGGGAGGACCGGAGATGCTGAGATGCCTCGGAGGACACTCCCAAGTGTACAGGAATCAGAAAGGCATGGACCCTCACTGCCTGAGAGACAGTATGAAGATGCTGTATGTATGACCTCTTTTGAGGTCCTTCTCTGCTTAGCCGCCCTCACCAGCCACAAACTCCACGTTAACCTCCCAGCCTGATTCAGAGGACAGTCACTCTCCAAACTCCAGCCGGAGCTGGGCGGCTTGGCTTTCTGAGGACGCAGTGTCTTGTGGGCAGACACAGGCAGGGCCTTCCCAGTGGGAGTAAGGCAGCCAGGACAGAGCCAGTGCAGTTTACTCCTCTGAGATCAGAACCTGTAGGGGAGCACCTCCTTATTCCAGGTTTCTTCATTTAGACAAAGGGATACCTGCCCTTCAGTTGCTCATAATTGTCGTCATAAAGTGGTCCATGCTAACATGTATTGGGTGCCCACCTTGCTTCCATCATTGCAGTTGGCAGTGTGCCTACCTGACTCCACGTCCTCACAAGTCTGGTCTTCATAGGTGTTACCACCCCACTTTCTAGATGAAGAAACTGATGATCAGAAAGCCAAGGAACTGACCCAAGATCGTCCAGGTAGTCCGAATTTGAACTTGGGTTTCTCTGACATCCCTTTTCTCTAGTTTTGTTCTCTTCTGAGGAGGAAAAAGGGATGAAAGTATGGGAGTCCGCTCTTCACGTGCCAGGACACGGGAGGCTCCAGGCCTGAATCCCCGTTCTCAGCACTGAGCTGGCCAGTGAGCCAGAGGCTCCTTAGGAGTCCTCATTACAAGTCCAGCAGAACATCGCCGAGCTTCTGCTGAAGGTCAGCAGTGTCATTTTCTCCTACACAGGAGAGCGTGTTGCCATTGTTATGGTGATCATTATAAACAATCACACTGATGAGCTCAACTCTCCTTTCTTTTGCGGGGTGAATGCATTGAACTGTGAGACTTGGTCCAGAGGAAAGAAGTTGCCCACACGTGCAGGTGCCCACTAGCTTCTGTCAACCTCTGCCCCGCACAACACCGCAGGATAATGGGGTGATGGGCTGGAGCCCCAGCCTTAGAGACAGCATGCCAGCCGGTCACTGTGGAATTCACAGGGAGCAGGGCCAGCCAAGCACCAGAGTCTGCATTCTCCTTGATTGCATCTGGGCTCTGCAAACCCCAACAGAATTGAACTTACATCTCCTCCTAATTAGGGGAGAAAGGAAGACAAGAATGATAGCAGAAGAATTTCTTCCTGCCTCTGATGGCAGGCTCTTCAGGGACAGAACATTAAGCTCTTTCTCTGTCTGCCCCCAGCCTTCTCTCTCCTGTCTGATACCTGGAGGACCTAATGTGGTGCCAGGCCCTCCCTGGGACTGGAGCCTGTGTGTGATTCGAGTGATGAACAGGGGCTGGTTGGAAAAGCTAGACCCCGCCCGGGGGCTTGTCTCGGGTCTGCTGATCTGCGGGGAGGCAGTGCCCAGCAGGGGCTGGCGAGGAGGGGCCTGGGATGCCTCCAGCTTGCTGCCTGACGGCTGATCCTGGGCCTTGGAGGGGTGGGGGTAGGGAGGTGGGGCCTTGCCCAGAGGAGGCTGGTGAGAGTAAAGCCCACTGCCCTCACTGCCTAAATGGCTCAGATGTCCTGGCATCCAGATGCCCACCCCAGGGCCTGCTTCAGTGCTGTAAATTTAGGGCAGGATGTGAACTACTAGTGTCTAAAAGGAAAAAGTCAGAAATGGCGCAAGTCTTGGCAGGCAGGAGTCAACAGTGTCATCACCAACATCATGAAACCATTAACAGCCACCAGGAAAGGAATAAAGCACTTTAACGTTATTTGCTGTATTCTGAGTTTTGAATTCCTAGAAAGTAAAGTCCACACATTCCCCTCATAGTCAGTTTAATAATTCCGTTTTTATCCCTTTTCTGAAATAAATTCTTGCCGGTTACCCTAGTATTCTTGCCTGGAGAACCCCATGGATAGAGGAGACTGGTGGGCTACGGTCCACGGGGTCACAGACAGTCGGACACAGCCGAAGCAACTTCGCACATACGAGGTGGAAAGCAAAGATTAAGAGCAAGAGCGATTCTGGTTCTGTCATCTTCTAACTTTCCTCGTCTTTCTTTCTGGGGTCACAACACTGATTTTTGTTTATTTGTTTTTGTGTATGTGGTTTTTTTTTTCCTTTCTGAAATGGCGTCTATGCACTCAGAATCAGTATCCAAATGGAAAGGCTACTATTTCCATCAATAAATGGAGGTTGGACTCCCTTCCCTCTGGGTGTCAGGTGAGCTGGGTGCTGACCTCGCTGCCACGCTTGCCTGGCCTTGCATGAGACCCTTCCCTCCTTTTGGCCCTGGTTTCCGCATCCGTAAGAAGGAGGAATTAGGCTCCTCATGCCCCTCTCTGCTGTCCTCACTCCAACTCTCTCCTTGGGGAATGGAAGAAGGGCCGTGGACACTAGACAGCTTTCTGGCCACAACTAGGAGAGCCCAGTGCCCAGGATACCACCCGGGATGTGCAGTTAGTAACGGAGCTGCAGAGGAGGAATCTGCCTTTGAATTGCCTGCAGTTGGATATTTCTGTCTCTGCCTGCCTTTGATAAACTCTCTTGTCCGGGGCCCTGCGGTTATGACGCTTTCTGAGTCGTGGGTGGCTCCAGCCCCTTCGACCCATCCAGCTGATAATATTTCCTGATGTTTCCGAGGCGAGTAGGGGATTATCAGGTAGGGTGGATCTGCTTCACTTCCTCCCCTCATCCTCCAACCCCTCCCACCTGGCTCTCCCGACCCCTCTCCTCTTCGTGGAATTTCTATCTTATGCTGTCCCACAAGGTCCTGCTGTGCTGTGCTTAGTCGCACAGGCATGTCCGACCCTTTGCAACCCCATGGACTGCAGCCCGCCAGGCCCCTCTGTCCATGGGGATTCTCCAGGCATGAATACTAGAGTGGGTTGCCATGCCCTCCTCCAGGGGATCTTCCCAACCCAGGGATCAAACCCAGGTCTCCCGCCTTGCAGGCAGATTCTTTACCATCTGAGCCACAAACCACAGCCCTGGCTGCCCACCTGGCCTCCCAAAGCCCTTCTGTGGTCTCTCAGGGATGTTGCCCCCCCCGGTGGAATGCTGGGGAACTTTTCTGGCGTGGGGAAAGCTGGGCAGCCTGGCAGCGGTACCTCTCTGCTCTGCAGTTTTTCCGTGTGGCTAATAATTATTACCCTGTGTTAATCACGACAATGGAAGAATTGCGGGCCTTTATTTCGAAATGATCGGCTCCAGTCAATGACTACTTACGACAGTGAAGGGGAAACATCAGCTCCGGGGAGCCTCCATGTAAATGGGGAGTTGAATGAAAGATCAGAAATAATGGAACACGTATTTAGTTCCATTTTCCTCCCTAAAAGGGCCCTGTCAGAGTAATTTCCCCTTCTGTGCACCATACCTCACCATTATTTACAATATCTTCTTGGGAGAATAAAGCTACACCGGCCCCGCCCCCTCTCTACCCCTCCCCCCTCCCCCATCAATTGTGTCTCTTTCTGGAGTTTGGCAAACACAGTGACTTCTTCCTGCTGTGCTCTCAGTGGAGCTGAAATGAATGTGGCTCTGGTTATTTTTTTTCCCCTTAATCATTCTTTCTCTCTCTCTCTCTTTTTTTTTTTTTTTTGCTGGAGAACATTTTCACGAAGCACAGCACAGAGGAACAGAATGTCCTGATGTTTGGGTGAGCAGCATGAATTGCTTTGCTTTTTCCTCCCCTTGAATAAAAATAACACCCCATAATCATAATATCAGAGGATGTATAGGTTGTCTTTCAAGGTTCTTCGTTACCTTGCCCACTCTCTATGCTCAGTCTTATTTCTGAAAACCTCTGTCCACCCACCTAGACTACTGGTCCTCTCTGGGTTTCCTGAAATTGTTAAGCCCGTTTTCTCTCCATACTTCTGCCCATGTTCTGGAACACATTGTTCCTTTCCTCACTCCCAGAGCCTGAACAAGCTTTAGGATCTCAAGACCTATTTTTTTTTTTTTTTTTAATAGTCCTACCTGCCTCTTGAGAAACCTATATGCAGGTCAGGAAGCAACAGTTAGAACTGGACATGGAACAACAGACTGGTTCCAAATAGGAAAAGAAGTACATCAAGGCTGTATATTGTCATGCTGCTTATTTAACTTATATTCAGAGTACATCATGAGAAACGCTGGGCTGGAAGAAACAAAAGCTGGAATCAAGATTGCTGGGAGAAATATCAATAACCTCAGATATGCAGATGACACCACCCTTAGGGCGGAAAGTGAAGAGGAACTAAAAAGCCTCTTGATGAAAGTGAAAGTGGAGAGTGAAGAAGTTGGCTTAAAGCTCAACATTCAGAAAATGAAGATCATGGCATCTGGTCCCATCACTTCATTGGAAATAGATGGAGAAACAGTGGAAACAGTGGCAGACTTTATTTTGGGGGGCTCCAAAATCACTGCAGATGGTGACTGCAGCCATGAAATTGAAAGACGCTTCCTCCTTGAAAGGAAAGTTATGTCCAACCTAGATAGCATATTCAAAAGCAGAGATATTAGTTTGCCAACAAAGGTCCATCTAGTCAAGGCTATGGTTTTTCCAGTGGTCATGTATGGATGTGAGAGTTGGACTGTGAAGAAAGCCGAACGCTGAAGAATTGATGCTTTTGAACTGTGGTATTGGAGAAGATTCTTGCGAGTCCCTTGGACTGCAAGGTGATCCAACCAGTCCATCTTAAAGGAGACCACTCCTGGGTGTTCTTTGGAAGGACTGATGCTGAGGTTGAAACTCCAGTACTTTGGCCACCTCATGTGAAGAGTTGACTCATTGGAAAAGACTCTGAGACTGGGAGGGACTGGGGGCAGGGGGAGAAGGGGACGACAGAGGATGAGATGGCTGGATGGCATCACCAACTCGATGGACGTGAGTCTGAGTGAACTCCAGGAGTTGGTGATGGACAGGGAGGCCTGGCGTGCTGCAATTCATGTGGTTGCAGAGTTGAACACGACTGAGGGACTGAACTGAACTGAACCAGTTTATTAATACCAACCCACCTCCCTCCACCCTCATGCACGCGTGCTCAGTAGAGTAACCCTTATGGACTGCAGCCCTCCAGGCTCCTCTGTCCTTAGACTTTTCCAGGCAAGGATACTGGAGTGGGTTGCCGTTTCCAGGACCTGTGTTTTTAAAGATATTCTTTCCAAGGTCTGCTCAGGGCACTTGATGCTCATAAAGGGTTAATAACTTGTAAACTTGTTTCTATCCATAGTGAGCTTGGCCTAGAGAATTCACTAGATACATGTTTGCTGAGTTACTTTCACCATTTCCCGGAAGATAAAGGTAAAGAGGTTCAGCAAGCTTAAGCCGTTTGTAGATCACCTATCCAGTTATGTGGCAGAGAAGATACTGGAACCTGGATGTTTTCACTCTGAGTCCAGGGTCTTTTCCTTTTGCTATGCTACATTCCTGCTACAATCTCCTCTGACCTCTCCTGTTGCTCACTAGTGTGCTTAGCTTCAGCATTTCATTTTTTTTCATCAGGCTGCGAAGTCCTTTTGGGCAGGGGCCAGGCCTCGTGTTTCTCTTGCACCTTACCTTGGAAGTGAAAAATTTTAATCAATCTGCGGTTACCACTTCACCCCGGCTTTCCCCCCAGTCTGTCAAAACTGGCTAAATACACATCTCGGAGCCAAACTTTGGAAGGTCTTGGTTCTGACACTGGGGTCTTCTGCGGACCTGGATCTGCGCACACCCGTGAACTGTGTTCCTCCGCCCAGCCCCGCTCCACCAATATGGGTCTCCCTTTCCTACATGGAATGTGACGGCACAGGACTCTCAGGAGGCTGAACATCTCCTCATTTGAGACATCCGAGATGCTTTCAAATTCACTATTACTGGTACAGGAAAGACCCTTTGACATAAGAACGTGATAAATTGCTTTGTAGTTTCTGCAGCCACCTCATCCCAGGACCTGTGACTCACCTGTGTGCTTTTGACGAGCTTCAAAGTCAAATTAATGCTCACTTCTCTTAATGCAATAATATATAAAAGTTACAATGAATAATTAATGTAGTAGTGTGTGTAGCAAGCATTGGCAAAGTTTTCAAGTGCATTAGGAGCAGGTGGACACATGCTAGAAAGCTGGCTGGGTCCAAGTACAGTTGCTCAGAGCACAGACTTCAGAGTGGACTTGGTTCCTGGCTGTGCCACCAACTCTTTTTGGTCTCAGCAGTTACTTAATCTCTTGCTGACGTCAATCCCCTCAACAGGAAAATAGGAAAAGAATGTGGACATCACAGAGTTGTTACGAGAATTAAATGAGTCTTGTAAACCGCAGTGTCTGGCTCTAGAAAACCTGCTACTTACAGGCCAGTTGCTCCGTGTCAGCCCCTGTCTGTCACTAACTGGCAGTGTGGCCTTGGGGAAGTCAGGCAGCCTTGTTCTCCTCCTCTGTAAAGTGGGACGCGTCAGGTCCTGATATGTTTCAGTCTTCAGAACAACACAGAAAGATAGCAATGAAGTCAAGCAACATCACTGTTTTCCAACGAGGCCACTGAGGCTTAGGAGATCGAACGCTCCATTCAAGGGATGCAGCTGATAAATGGAGAAGCCAAGATCAAGGCAAGATTTCTGAGTCCAGCTCCATGCACTGTTCATGGAGATGTGTGGGCTCCCCTGCAAGTCTCTGGAAGGTGCCCTGTCCCTTGAAGCATGTGCCATCTTTACTTTCAATCACAATTCCTCAGAAGAGGACTCTGGTGTCAGCCTCTAAGAACTTTGGCATTGCCTCTAAGCCATCTGTCCCAAGTAACTCAGGCTGGGAGGTCACAGTGACCTTGAGACTGAGCCCACTGTCTTTCTTCTACCCTTCTCCTCCTCCTCCCACCGCCTGGGGGAGATTCTGCCTCTAAAGGCATCAGTGGCGATGTGGATTGGATTATCTTAATTGTTTGGAATTGAATGTGCTCCTGAGTCAGGAATCACACTTGCCAGCTCTGGGTACTAGGGTCTGGTTCTGTCCCCAAGAGCCAGCACAAGGTATGCAGCTGATATTTACGCGAGGGGCAGGAAGAGTGCGCATGTGTGAGAGAAATTCACAGCACAATGAAGTCTAACTGGATCTTCCCGACCCTGGGATGGAACCCTTGTCTCTTGTGCCTCCTGCGTTGGCAGGCGGATTCTTTACCACTGTGCCACCTGGGCAGCCCTTTGGTTTCCTAAAGGATCACACACTGGATGGTTTAAAACCACAGATTATCCTCTCATGGTGGCTGGAGTCCAGATATTGGAAGTCATGGTGTCAGCAGGGCCATGGGTCCCTCTGAAAGCTATAGTGAAGACCCTTCCTTGCCTCTTCCAGCTTCTGGCTGTTGTCCACAGCCCTTGGAATTCCTTAGTTTGTAGTTACATCTCTCCACTTTCTGCCCCTGTCTTCACATGGTCATCTTTCCTGTCCATGTGTGTGTTCCTATGGCCTTCTTCTAAGGATATCAATCATTGGATTTGGACCCACTCTAGTGTTGGAGAAGACTCTTGAGAGTCCCTTGGACTTCAAGGAGATCCAACCAGTCCATTATGAAGGAGATTGGTCCTGGGTGTTCTTTGGAAGGACTGATGCTAAAGCTGAAACTCCAGTACTTTGGCCACCTCATGCGAAGAGTTGACTCATTGGAAAAGACTCTGATGCTGGGAGAGATTGGGGGCAGGAGGAGAAGGGGATGACAGAGGATGAGATGGTTGGATGGCATCACTGACTCCTGGACCTGAGTTTGAGTGAACTCCAGGAGTTGGTGATGGACAGGGACGCCTGGCATGCTGCAATTTATGGGGTTGCATAAAGTCAGACATGACTGAGTGACTGAAGTGAAATGAACTGAATCCAGAATTGATGCTTTTGAACTGTGGTGTTGAAGAAGACTCTCGAGAGTCCCTTAGACTGCTTGGAGATCCCACCAGTCCATCCTAAAGATCAGTCCTGAATATTCATTGGAAGGACTGATGCTGAAGCGGAAGCTCCAATACTTTGGCCACCTGATGTGAAGAATTGACTCATTGGAAAAGACCCTGATGCTGGGAAAGATTGAAGGTGGGAAGAGAAGGGGATGACAAAGGATGGGATGGTTGGATGGCATCACCAACATGATGTACGTGAGTTTGAGTAAACTTCGGGAGTTGGTGATGGACAGGGAAGCCTGGTGTGCTGCAGTCCATGGGGTTGCAAAGAGTCGGACACAACTGAGCGACTGAACTGAACTAAACTAATCCAGTAGGACTTCCTCTTAACTTGAATACATCTGCAAAGACTCTATTTCTAAATAAGGTCACATATAGAGGTACTAGGGTTAGAAATTGAACATATACTTTTAGTAGACACAAACTTGAACATATATTTGGGGGGATACCCTCTATAAAAATTATTGACTGCATCAACTCAATAAGTGGTCATTCTTTATCTCTTTGTATCCATCCAATGATTAAGCATTTACTATCTTATAACCTTTAGGAGACCTAGAATATATTACTAAAACTCTTGGTACTTGTTATAGTTTTTACAGCACTTTTAGCCTGGAAGATTCTTAAATTCTAGCTTACAATTTTCTTTTGAACTTTAATCTGGTGAAAGCAGTGATTTTTCTGAAAGCCTTGGGCAGAAGGCTGTTCTCTACCACTGACCTCTGTTCCAAAGGAGCCACAGGGAACAGCTGGGAGGCTCCCATCCCACAGCACAGTTTTGTGTGCGTCCCAGTGAGAGAGACCCAGAATTATCCCAGTGAAATTCTCAAGATTAGCGTCCCTATAGAATGAGCACTCTTCCTTCAAAGCCCCCTTCCCTGGCACACACCCAAGCTCACCAGCATGCTTGGCCCCCCTCTCCCCCTCCCCCCCAGTTTCCTTCATCCCTCATAACCTCAGCCTTGTGACCTGAATAGAGTTTCTTTTTTTTTTTGCCTTTCTTCACAATGTGGAAGATGGGGAGGCCAGAGTGAGTCCTGGAGAGTACAGTGAGACTGTGTGTGTGTGTGTGTGTGTGTGTGTGTGTGTATGTACGTATATGCTGCCTGTGACTGAAAAGGATCTGTTGGGTTTAATTGATGCATTCGATTACTGTGATGACTTCCTCCCCGGAGTTTTCCAAAATAGCCAGATGTACCCAAGTGGACCACCTCCAGGTTTTGCCTTTGGTTCAAACTGAGGGCGGGGGGCAGAGAATGGTGAGGATTACGGAGCCTGGCACAATGGAAGAAAAACCTAGGCCTGTTTCTGTAGAGCTCAGCCACCATCCCTTTCCACCAGGACACCAATTAGACCATCTCTGGCTTGCAGAGCCCTGGGGCTAGACGTGAAAAGGCAGTATTGGAGGAAGCCGATGGCGCTGCTACTTCTGGGGGCCCCTGCCCCAGCCATCCCACCCACCCGCTGCCCTGTTTCACTGCCAGATGATCAAGAAAAATAAAACGAGAGAGCTCATTTAAAGCTATTGTAAAAGGAGGAGATAAACCTTTCTCCACCAGCTCCCTCTGCCCCTCCCAGCTCACGTCGGGTGGCTTCCTGGACACTGGTCTGGGAATGGCTTTGTCTCTGAAGCTGAGACAAGTGGAGCAGGATCTGAGTCCTGCCTTCTACATGGTTGCAGAAATCTGACTTCGGCTCATTTGGCTGAGACTAGATGTCGGCAACCCTAACTCAGCTTTGTTCGTACCGCAAAGCGCGGCTGCAGTGACTGTTAACCGGGTGACATAGGAAAGGGCGAGACTGTGGAGGCATCGAGGAAAGTAAAAAGCCTGATCAGCCCGGAAGGCTGGAGACTGGGCTTCTAGTCGGAGCCCTGCGTTTAACTGTCTGACTCAGGACAGGGCTCTCTCGCCTTAGGGATTGGATCAGATCCCTGAAATCCCTTCTGGATCCTGCCTGGGGATGCAAGTGCCCTTGGAGAGACAGAGAAGACGTGGGTTATCCCTGCCCTTGGATAACCCTGGGCTTGGTAAAGGGAAGCAACTGTCTTACTACTGATGACAGAGCTCTGGGCCACGAGGCCATGAGGCCAGACTCATCCTTGGTGTTGACAGACTGCGTGGCCTTAAAAAGTAATTAGCCTTTGAATGCAACCATTTTCTTTCAAAGGCATAAGCCCACCCTCCACAGTTCTTTAGGGTTTCTCCGGAGGAAATCCTCAGGGTAAACGAAATGGCTAGCTAAGCTTTCCTCTTGGTTGTACTGACACAGAACTGCCCCATCTTAAACAGCGGAGGGGAGACTCTACTAAGAAACACCCACTGCAGCTGCCTGCACGTGCTCCATGGGGGCCTTTATGTGGAGTGGCTTTTGGTCAAAGGCTCTCAAACTGGCTGTGTAATAGAATCGTGCTTTATTATTTCATACAGATTCTTGGTGATCACATTTGGAGATTCTGATTCAGTGGGTCTTGGGTAGAACTTGGCAACCTGTACTTATTTAAAAAGCTGGAAAAGCTATATGGGTAATTTGGATGCTTATACAGGGCTAAGAGGCCCTGATTTATATGCTTTCCATTCAACGAATTTTCATTAAGGGTGGCTGTATGGAATATAAAAAAAAGATATAAGGGCTGGCCTGGCCTTAACTTTCTAGGAAATCTGAGCAGTGTTTGCTCCCAAGAGAGGCAGATGCAAATGCAATGAACCGTCATCAGGTAAAACTCGGGCACCAACCCATTAGCACAGAAAACTGAACCATAAGAATGGAGGTTAGTTGTAAACAGTGTGGCCATACCGGTATATTGTTAGGCAGGTGATCCTTCTAACTGTAATCAATTTGGTGAGTACTCAGCTCTTGGTGGTGAAGCCTCAGAGGAGTAATATTGGAGCTGAGCCTTGGAGAATGAGGAGGATACAGATGTATCTTTGTATTTGCTTAGATTAAAGTAATTATAGAAGGATAAACCAATGAAGGATAAATTGTGAAAATAGTTTGTTTACCTTTAGAAGGAAGAAAAGAGTAGAGTAGAGGAGACCAGAATAAGCATTAGATTTCTTTGAATGTTTTATAGAGTTGTCTTTGGAACTATATAAATGCTTTTACATAATTTAAAAATGCAACACAAAAGAGCAATTCCTATTGATTTAAAGTAAAATGAAATTTTAAAAAGAGAACTTAAATGTACATCCAGTTGGAACATCAGTTCAGTTTAGTCGCTCAGTCGTGTCTGACTCTTTGCAACCCCATGGACTGCAGCACACCAGGCTTCACTGTCCATCACCAACTCCCTGAGTTTACTCAAACTCATGTCCATGGAGTCGGTGATGCCATCCAACCATCTCATCCTCTGTCGTCCCCTTCTCCTCCTGACTTCAATCTTTCCCAGCATCAGGGTCTTTTCCAGCGAGTCAGTTCTTCCCATCAGGTGGCCAAAGTATTGGAGCTTCAGCTTCAACATTGGTCCTTCCAATGAATATTCAGGACTGATTTCCTTTAGGATGGACTGGTTTGATCTCCTTGCTGTCCAAGGGACTCAAGAGTCTTCTCCAACAACACAGTTCAAAAGCATCAATTTTTCAGCCCTCAGCTTTCTTTATGGTCCAACTCTCACATCCATACATGACTATTGGAAAAACCATAGCTTTGACTAAGCAGACCTTTGTCAGCAAAGTAATGTCTCTGCTTATATAAAAAGTACATATTTTTATTTCCCTAGTGATATATGCCCTAAGAATAAAAATAACTATACAAAATGAAACAGAACCTTATGTTATGTTTACCAAGCATATTGCTGGTGGTAGCACTGGTATTTTGCTATTCCAAAGTTGTGGTGTAAGTGAAGTTGTATATTGGGTGTATACATTGTTTTATGTGTATGTGTTGTATGTGAGTAATCAAATGAATGTCATTGACAATAGGGATTTTTACCATGGGAGAAAAGGAATACAGATGTGAGATCAATGAAGCAAAGAAAAACACGTGGTTTTGCATCACTATGGAAAATATTACAAATTTATGAATTTCATTATCTTTGAAAAAGATACATGTTTCCTGGGTCTATTTGCTGAAAAGACCTACGAATAATGAACACCTCAGTAGCATGGAACTCTTGTAGCTCCCTGGTTATGTTTTCTAAGTACCATTTCCTCTTAAAGGGAAATAGGGTTTCTTGAAGAAATGCCTGATTTAAGATCCAGGGCTGGAAATATACATGATAAGCCTAGAAAATCTGGTCACGCTAGAAAGCAAACTAAATATTAAACTACTGATGTCATGTCAAAAAGGACTCAGGAGCCTACTAGAATAGATTTTCACTGACCAGAGATGGGATGGTTTAAGCATCAAAAAAGATAATAACTGCAAAGAGTTGGAATTCACAACAAATACATTCACATCTGTGAGCTCATGAGGCTGCCTCTATTGATCGTTAGAGGATGTATCTCATTATTTTTCAATTGACAAGTAAAAGAAAAAAAAAAGTCAAGTATCTCTTCTGCTTCTCATATGTGATATGTATTTTAGGGCTATCAAATCAACAAAGGGAAGTGCATGTTTAGAAAAATATGACTAAGAAATAAAAAAGGAATCATAGAAAGTCACTGTTTTGCAGCCCCTTATTACAGCTGCCAGATTTAACAAATAAAAACATATAACCCCACTTAACTATAAGTTTCAGATAAAAAACAATTAATTACTTAGTACAAGTGTATTTGAAATAAACTGACACTAAAAATTGTTCATTGTTTACCTGAAATTCAAATGTAACTGGACACCCTGCATTTTGGCTGCCGATCTGACCATGAATTAATGAATCTAGATGGTGATCACTGACACTGCTAACGTCCTCACCAAAGAACCTGCCAGACGCTGTGAACCTCCTGACAGAGGTACATACCGCTGCCCATGAAGTAGGTTTGTCAAATGATTGAATCTCGATTATTAAAGTAGATGCATCAAATTATTAAAGCCTGCAGATCTAATTATCAATATACAAGAAATAAAAAGGGGACAGAAAAACATGTTAAATGATATGTAATCAGTAGACTCCAGACTGTTAGAAAGTGTATACAACAAATGGTCTGATCTTATGACAAAAAAGTTGCAAGGAGAAAATTAGTAAAAAAAATAAAATTGAAGGAGGAAACTATAGATCATCTGGTCCCATCACTTCATGGGAAATACATGGGGAAACAGTGGCAGATTTTATTTTTTGGGGGCTCCAAAATCACTGCACATGGTGATTGGAGCTATGAAATTTAAAGACCCTTACTCCTTGGAAGGAAAGTTATGACCAACCTAGATAGCATATTCAAAAGCAGAGACATTACTTTGCCAACAAAGGTCCATCTAGTCAAGGCCATGGTTTTTCCAGTGGTCATGTATGGATGTGAGAGTTGGACTGTGAAGAAAGCTGAGTGCCGAAGAAGTGATGCTTTTGAACTGTGGTGTTGGAGAAGACTCTTGAGAGTCCCTTGAACTGCAAGGAGATCCAACCAGTCAATCTTAAAGGAGACCAGTCCTGAGTGTTCATTGGAAGGACTGATGCTGAGGCTGAAACTCCAATACCTTGGCCACCTCATGTGAAGAGTTGACTCATTGGAAAAGACCCTGATGCTGGGAGGGATTAGGGGCAGGGGGAGAAGGGGATGACAGAGGATGAGATGGCTGGATGGCATCACTGACTCGATGCACATGAGTTTGGGTGAACTCTGAGAGTTGGTGATGGACAGGGAGGCCTGGCATGCTGCGATTCATGGGGTCCCAAAGAGTCGGACACAACTGAGCGACTGAACTGAACTGAACTGAAAGAGACATACCAGGCTTACTTGGTAGGTCAGCAGGTAAAGAATCTGCCTGCAATGGAGGAGACCTGATTCCGATCCCCGGGTTGGGAAGATCCCCTGGACGAGGGCGTGGCAATACCCACTCCAGTATTTTTGCCTGGAGAAATCCCCATGAACAGAGGAGCCTGGCAGGCTACGGTCTGTAGGGTCACAAAGAATTGGACATGACTGAGCGACTGACCACAGCAAGAGACATATCAACAAATTTCAATGTGTGGATCTTTCTTCATATCATTTTGAACAGAGATGGAAGATATTTGATATCATAGAATCATTTTATATTTTGGGAGGAGGGTGATAATGTTATTATGGTTATTAATTTTTTAAAGTGTGCCCCTTTTTAAAGATGCATACTGAAACCTTTAAGGATTAAATAGGATTTGCTTTAAAATAGTTGGGGCTGGGAGTGAAGTGGGTGGAGTGCAGTTGCAGCTGGATGAGTCATTCATGATACTATTTTGATGTATGAGGGCCCATTATACTGATATTAATGCTTTTGTATACATAGTATATACAATTACTTATAGAAACTGAGGATCTCTGTTGGCTGATGTGGTGGAATAAGCGTATTCTAGGTGCTTTACTCATGTTGAATCATTTTAACTTCACACACACCAAATGAGGTAGGTCTTATCATGACCCCTATTTTATAGATGAGAGACCAAGGCTCAGACAGGTCAGTTGAGTTGCCCAGAGTCACCTAGGAGTAAATGGTAGGGCCAGCGTTTGAGCTTGGGGGGTCTAATTCCGGGCAGTCTCAGCCCATGGTCTTAAGCAGCATTATCCCCTCAACTGGTAAAGTTGGTTCCTCTGTCTCCGTATCTGGTTACCACAACGATGACGCATCCTGTGTGGTCCTGCCCCTCGAGCTATTTGGACGACAGCAACTATCTGGGCAATGGAGATTCCTGTGTTGGGAGGCATTCTAGATGAGATGAGCCAGGTGACTAAATGGACTTTATGGTCATGTCTGATTGTGAGATTTTGTGATTCTAAGTTGCTTCTCCCCCTAGGGTGACTGTCCTGAGACTGTGATGTGATAACACTTCATCTCCAGGAGCTGTGAAGGCCACTAGGAGAGAAATCGGTAACCCGGGATGAGGCAGGACAGGAGGAAATTCACAGAGCCTGGAATTTCTCAAGAAGGGCCCTTCTCTGCCTCCCTCAACCCCTGCCTGGGGGAAGGCTGTCAGGGGGTCGCATTCTTTCTGTTTTCCAGGTCAGGTGATTGGCTTGAATATTTGCAAATGTTTTCTCCAGCTTCTGGGTATAAATCTGGTTTCCATCATGAAGACCCACTCTACTCCCGAAGGAGGCAGACAGCGCCTGCAAATGCCCTTTTTCCCCAACACTGAAGTTCCTCCAAGTTGGACCAAACCTTCCCCAAGTTGTAATCTTGCCAGGAGCTGGAATTTGAATGCCTCCCCTTGAAGAATACAGCTATGTTTCTCTGTACCTTAGATCTTCTCTTTCTTTGAAACACCTCTTGCTCTTTTGCCTTACAAACTTCCTTGGGTAAAAGGTTTGAGGGGGTGGTCACATCTAGGGGAGCACAACAGGTGGTTTCAAAGGACTCTGAACTTTGCAGGTGCACTGGCTTTATCAGCTATAGGAATGAGAGATGAGTTCATGTGTAAGATTGCCTTTTTTTTTTTCCCCCAAACTGGGGACAATCTCATAGATTCGCTGACACATATGTTCTATTTTTCATAACTCAGAACTATCTCTGGAGCTGCCAAGAGTCAATTCCAGCTCTCTGTTTGGATAAGATGGAGGTTTCAAAGCAAAGTTTTCCTTGGCAAAATTTATGCCTTAGCTGGAACAGTCCCATGATGAAAATACCCAAGACCAAAGGCGAGGTAGGGCTGCTTCCAATTACTGAAGTTGAGCTCTTTGGGGAGAGGCCTCGTGACAGGCCTTGGATCGGGAGCAGACAGTGTTTCGAATGGCAAGCCAGGGGAAAAAGAAAGAGATCATGTCTCTGCTATTTGGTGGACTTCCCAATGATGGAAAGGTAATTCAAGTCTTTGGTGATTTTGGAAGCCTTTCCACTGGAAAATTCCCCTTGAGTTTTGGTATTTGACTTCTTCTGGAGCATTGAGAGTGGGCTGGAGGGAGCAGAGTCTAAGTTGTCCAGGGGCTTGAGATGAATTGACGGGCAAGTAAGGCAGAAAGGTTGCCTGGGACTTGCCCTGATGCCTCTGAAGCAGGCTCTGGCTTTTCACGGGAATTGAACTTATTACAAACCAAAGAAGAGCAACCTGGGCTGCTGGCACAGAGCGAGTCAGAAATCCCTTCATGGCTAAAAACTGAAAGAAGCTGAAGTCAAGGCAATAGAAAAGGAACTCACAGGTGGGGAGGCTGGGGGAGAAGCAGTGTTTCTCCTCTTCTGAGCTGGAAGGTGGGACAGGAGGAATGATTATTTTGAGCTGCTGCCTGGCATTTTACAGGATGACAACACTGCTTACTCCGAGTCTGGTCACGTAGATAAGGATGGAGCTTAGGAGTCCTGACCCAAGTTCCCACTTGGGTTTTCCTGGGTCGCCTTTTGAAATAACTGCTCAGAGTTGAGCTCATGAGAAGTTAGTGATCTCCACCCCAACCATCTTGTAAGTAACAGGTGCTCACTACACTGCTCTGTATTTTCTGCCCACCTGCCTGTGACCTTTGATCTGTGATTGACCTGGGAAGCAGGGATAAAGGACTGTCCCTGCCTCAGCTCACTTTGTGCATCCTCCCCACTTATGGGATCTGTGAGAAGCAAATTTTGTCACTTTCTTGCCTTTGTGTGCACTTATTGAAACTGTGTGCTGTGCACGCTAAGTCGCTCAGTCATGTCCGATTCTTTGTGACCCTATGGACTCTAGCCCACCAGGCTCCTCTCTCCATGGGATTCTCCAGGCAAGAATACTGGAGTGGGTGACCATGCCCTCCTCCAGGGGATCTCCCTGACCCAGGGCTCGAACCCGCATCTCTTATGTCTCCTGCATTGACAGGCGGGTTCTCTATCACTAGCACCACCTGGGAAGCCCTCTACCAATTAAAAGGACCTCAAAGTTTTCAACCCCTTGAAATGGGAGCTCTGATGCTGAGGAAGTTAGCTGCTGATCACATGTAGGTGGCTTGTACCTCCACCTTCAGTAGGTCATATGTGCCCTTACTTAATTTCATTATTGGGGTAACACTGGTTTATAACATTCTATCAGTTTCTTGAGCACAGCATTATACTTTGGCTTCTGTATACCCTACAGTCTACTTACCATGAAAAGTAAGCTTCCATCTGTCACCACACAGTTGACCCTCTTTGTCCACTTCATCCTCCCTCCATCCCCTCCCCTCTTGTAAAAGTCTGTTCTCTATATCCACGTGTTTTTCTTTTGTCTTGTTTGTTTACTATTCCACATATGAGTAAAATCATATAGTGTTAGTCCTTCTCCATCTGAGTTTTGCACCTAGAATAATACCATCAAAGTTCACCCATGTTGTCATGAATAGCCAGATTTCATCTTTTTTATGGCTGAGTAGTATTCCATACATATAGACCGTATTTTCTTTATCCATTCATCCACTGAGCGGATGAACAGCACTTAGGCTATTTCCATATCTTGGCTATTGCTAATAATGCTTCAGCTAACATATGGGTGCATACTTATTTTTGAATTGATATTTGCATATTCTTAATATAAATTCCCAGAAATGTCATTGCTGGATCATGTGGTGATTCTATTCTTAATTTTTTGAGAAGCCTTGATATGGTTTTCCACTGTGACTGCACCAACCGACATTCCCACCAACAGTGCACGACGGTTCCCCTTCCACATCCTTGCGAACGCTTGTATTTGCTGTCTTTTTGATCACAGCCATTGTAACAGTTGTGAGATGGTCTAGCACCACTGTTTTGATTGCGTTGCCCTGATGATTCATGATGTTGGACATTTTTTCATGTATCTGTTGGCCATTCGTATATCTTCTTTGGAAAAATGTCTGTTCAGATCCTCTGCCCAGTTATTAATCGGATGGTTTGTTTTTTCGTCATTGAGTTGTATATTCTTAATTCAGCACACCAGCTTCAGCTTTTGAACACACCAACTCAGTAAGTTCTTTTCCTGTGCTGATGATCCTCAGTCACTGATAAGCAAGTTTGAAGCACTCTGCCTGGACGACTCATGCCAGGAAAGCCAAAGGGGATGGATCTCGCCTTTGATCCTTGACACCGCCCTGTGCTCCTTCTGAGCTTCATACTTGCTGAGATACTTGAGTGGAGAGGAGATGAGAAAACTTGGGCTAAAATAAGTGGTTCCCATTTTCAAAGTTTCATGTCTTCTTTTAATCGGAAAACAGCTGCATGTGGCCAAACAGCTGCAGATGGTCTCCCACCCAGGCCCCCACCTCCTTCAAAAGCCACAGACCTCCCACACTGTCTAGACCTGCGAGCCTTCTAATTACCATCTGTCTCACCCTGGACAGGTCTCAGCTGTCTCAGCCATCATGAAGGAGGCAACGCTTTCATGTTTTGGAGCTCTCTTCCCAGTACTGAATGAACACATGAAAGGTCACCTTTAATAAAATCTAAGATATAAAATCTAAGGAGATCAAACCAGTCAATCCTAAAGGAAATCAAACTTGAATATTCACTGGAAGGACTGATGCTGAAGCTGAAGCTCCAATACTTTGGCCACCTGACTCATAAGAAAAGACCCTGATGCTGGGAAAGATTGAAAGCAAGAAGAGAAGGGGATGACAGAGGATGAGATGATTGGATGGCATCATCGACTCAGTGGACATGAGTTTGAGCAAACTCTGGGAGATGGTGATGGACAGGGAAGCCTGGTGTACTGTAGTCCATGGAGTCACAAAGAGTAGGACATGACTTAGCGACTGAACACCACCACCAAGATATATGTTTGGTAGAAACAGTACCTATTAAGAACACAATTCGCTTGGCCCCCTTGTACATGGAAGGTGTCCAGAGGAGCTGTCGTGACCATTTTCCATGGGCAATGAAGGCTCGGTTATCAGTGGGATCACAGTTCCCAGTTCTGCCCTTGGTACAGTGGCTATTTAGTCAACATTCCCCCTGGAGATTCATGCCAACCTCTGCCGCCTAGATGAGAAGAGACAGGGCCTTCTGTCTGCCCCTATTCAAACACAGGCCAGACTTTCTTGCAGTGGCAGGGGCGGGAGGGCAGAGAATCACCGACGCAGAGTTGCTGGAATCCATCTTACACGACGTCCCCACCCACAGCACTCTCTCCCCGGCCTACGTTCTCCGCACCCGCCTCAGGCTTTCTGCAGCGGGAGGGGGAGAGTGTCTGGGAGGGATCAAACACTAGCAGGGTTGAGCAACTTCAAATTTAATTTCCTGGAAGGACACAAGACACAGCAGTGTTGTGGTGAAAAGCACTCCTGTGAAGGATCCCGAGGTCTTTTTGGTACAGATGGGAGGTGAGAGGGCAGCATGTCAGGCCCTTCTCAACTGGGGTGGAGAGCCCAACCACCCTGACAGTGCCGTCCCCTGCCATCTGTCTGCCCTCTTCCCAGATGAGGCCTCAGATGTCAAAGGTATCTCCCACGCCATTTGACCTTTCTCTTTACCCTTCTTCTCTAAGATCCAGCCACCTGCGTTCGAACACGTTTGACTGGGAGACACCCACTCCCACTTGGGAAGCTTAGCAAGGTTGATTTTCACATTTGGAATGTTCCTGCCTTTCCGTTTTGCCAAAGCATGCCCTTCTCCCGTTCTAAAAATCTCAGTCTATTTCATTTCCTTCTGGAGCTCAGATCACTCTTCCTTTTTTGCATCCACATTAGGGATTGATTTGTTACAGCATCATAAAAAAAAATCAGAGCCTGTGGTGGCCTTGGAGATTCTCCAACACGCTCCTTTGGGGAAGCCGAGGCCCAGGAGAGGAAGGAACTTGTACAATCATGTGACGGGGGAGGGGAAGAACCATGCTTACAGCTCAGGGTTTGTACTCCCTGGTCCAGGACTGTGTGTTCTGTGTGAACTTGCCTTGCTTCTCCTCTTCTTGTATTTGACCATCTTCCCCATCAAGCTCTAAGCTCTGAGGACAGTGGCCTCCCTTTCTTCTTTTCTAGGTTTCCCAATGCCTACAACAACCAGCATCTTACACTTTGGGCACATTATATGTTTCTACACCTATCTACATTATTTCATTTCATCCTCATAAAGACACTCTCCAACAACCTCAGAGACAGAATGGATCTCCTTTATCAGATGATGAAACTCAAATACAGAGAATTCAACGGCTTGTTCAAAGACACCGAAGTACACCAGGCAAGGAGATCCAACCAGTCCTTCCTAAAGGAAATCAGTCCTGAATATTCACTGGAAGGACTGGTGCTGAAGCTCCAATCCCTTGACCACCTGATGTGAAGAACTGACTTATTGGAAAAGACCCTGATGCTGGGAAAGATTGAAAGTGGGAGGAGAAGGGGACGACAGAGGATGAGATGGTTGGACGGCATCGCTGACTCGATGGACATGAGTTTGAGTAAACTCTGGAAGTTGATGATGGATAGGGAGGCCTGGCGTGCTGCAGTCCATGGGGTTGCAAAGAGTCGGATACGACTGAGCGGCTGAACTGAACTGAAGTACACCAGCTCCTATGGGACAGCAGGAGACCCTGGCACAAAATAACAAGGCAGGCAGTGACACGGATTGTTTCTTATAAGACCTGTAGCCAAAGGGAACTCAGGTGCTCAGAAAAGATGATGTGGTTCTCATGGATCAGTGCACGGTCCAAAATTTCCCCGTGGTTCTCCACTGGCTAGATGCCTGATTCCATTGTGCCCTGCTTTAAGAGTGGCAGTGCTCAGAGGCATGGCTGGATCAGGAAGAGGGGCCTTGCTTAGCCCTGACTATGTAACCAACCCTGGCTCTTCCCTCCCAGCACCCCCACGTTCACCCCATACCACGTGCGTGCCTCGTGCAGACTTCCTGAGGGTCCCTAGGGGGATACCGTGATTCCAGACCGGGGGTCTTCTCCGCCCACCCCTCCCGCCATGTGCACGGGGTGGGGGTGGGAAGGACATGGACTCGCATCATTTGCATTTATCACGAGAATATACCGCCTTGTCTGTAGCCTTTAGACAGACTGAATTGCTTTTCTGCTTCATGAGACACACAGCGCGGCAGCCCAGCGCTCCCCTCTCCTCACTTCAGCAGCGTCGGGCCGTAACCCACTTTGCTCTCCCTCGCATTTATCATATTGATCGTATAAGAAATAGATCATAAGCAGAATGAAATTACCGAATGCAATGATCTGGGGCATCCTATGGACCAGATCAATCTTGGGGCAGCCAGGGAAAAAAAGTCCCTTGCTGCGACGTTTTTTATCCAAAGTTGATTTTCATTGCAAATAGAAATTTCCATCAGCTGAGGCACCCTGGTGGGGAAAGTCTGCTGTGCTGACAAGGGGAGTGTGTGTGTGTGTGTGTGTGTGTGTGCGTGCGCGCGTGTGTTTGAGAAAATGAGAAAGAGAAAAAAAGAGAGACACAGAAAATAGAAGTTTGATAAGCCTCATAAGCCTCGTTCATTAGGAAGGAGACTTCCTTAGCTAGAACTCATTTGAGATGGATATTTGAGGCTCTGGTTGTAACAATATCCATCTTCTCTTGCCTACCCCAAACTGCTTTTCTTATGTGTGTGTGTTTGGGGGAGGGGGTGGGTATGGAAAAAGATAGAACTGTTCCATGTTCAGAAGACCATCAAGGACCCTTTCTAACCTCCCGTGAGTGCTGGGCTGAGAGCTGCCTGTTTTGTCACCCTGGCCCCAGTGTGTGAATTTGCAGGGTCGGTGGGTGGCTGGAGTTTTGGTGGCCTGGCTTACACAGGAAAGTGAGAGATGTGTTTATAAACTGCTCCTTGAAAACAGGAGCTTGAAGCTTCCCCCCCACCCCCCGCCCCTCCGCCCCGACCTGAGGCTCCAGACATGACCTCTGCCATAATAAGAACTTTCTCCCCGTCTGGAGACAAGGTTGGTGAGTTCAGCTGGGACTGGAAATCCACGGGAACAGGGTCTCTGGCAGCCTGCCACCGGCTCAGACTGAAGCCGAAACCCACAGTGGGAATGTGGTCTGAGGCCCCGGTCATCACCCCCTTCCCACTGTGAAATCCATCCCCAGACGCTGAGACTCGGCGCTCTTGGCTTTGGCAACATTCGTCATGCCAATAAACTCATTGAAATTGAAGAACCCAGTGGGGAGAAGGAGAGCAGGGTGTAGATGGGGACGGAGGAGGGAGCGGGGGAGGAGGGAGCTGGGGAGGAGGGTGTGGGGAGAACGGCCCTCAGCTCTGCTGTGAGCTTGACGGCAGAGATGTCATGGATGCCAAGCAGCTGAGTTCACGGAGAAGCCACTGCTCAGCCGTGAACAGCCCCTCTCCCCACCCCTGAGCCACCTCCCTCTAGCTCTTCATCTCTGCTCAAGCTTCTACCCTCATGGAAATATCCCTGGAAACCTTCCCATGGAGCAAATGGCCAAGAAAATGCACATGTGTGCATGCACACACACACACACACACACACACAAGCGCTTCTATCAGCGAGATGATGAAAAAGAAAACACCGCAGAGTGTACCCACCAGGACTACGGAGAAATACCCTCAGCACGCGCTGAAGCCGGAGGAGACCCCAGCTGGGTTAAAGGGCGCGAATGCTGGACCCAGCCAGACTCCCATAGCACCCCTTCCCCTAGCTGGAGTCTGCTCGGGCCCTGCACCCTGCCCTGGGAAGAGCCCCGTGGACATTTTCATAGTTTCCTAGAGTTACAGAAACTTGTAAGGATCCACCCGGGCTAGCTCAGCATTATTTTCTTCTCAGATAGAAGACCGCCTCTCCTGATCTTGAAGACCCCGGACATGGTGAAAGCCGTTTCACAGCCCGCACCACAGAGAAGTCCCCTCGCTAGCTGATATCGTAGCGTCGGCTATTTCCCTGTCTCTCCCAGCACAGCACAGCCGTGTGGCCCCAGCACAGGGCCCCGCAAGTTCTTAATGAGGGCAGACTGCCAGGCTGCTCTCTGGCACCTCTGGACAAAACAATTCCTACTTCCCTAGCCTCCTCCCCAAGCTGTCAGTTTCGAAGACTGTCTTTGCTTCCCAGTGGTCCTATACTATTCTGGCTCTTTTCTTGTTTCTTACTTGAGATATTTTTCCAAGTCCGGAGAGACCTGGCTTGTCTGTTCCTTAAGCCTATCTTATTCCCACAGCCGCCTTCCTCTCTGTCCTAGAGATCAAATATGCAGAAAGATAAGAGCATCTGCTAGGTGAGGAGCGGGGGAGAACTGCTAGAGGAGATTTAGACTGATTTTAAGTTAGCCAAAGTGAGGGCATGGTAAGATGGCAGAGAGGGAGACCACACAGAGCTATGACTGCAGCTTTTGGTTGGTAATCCAAGAACGTTGGACGCTTCCAAGACCTTGGCGTTTTTTGAAAGCTGAGTTAGAGTTGGTTGGATCCAGCAAGCAGGATATTAACAGGTAAACACCATAGTTTGAATTTAGGAAGGGGCATTTGCTTTTCAAAAAGAAACTATTGCTACATCACAGATTATTCTATTGACGCCCCATCAGCAATGTCATTCCTTTTGCCACTTGCCCCAAGGCGGGTCACAAGTGTGGGTTTCTCAGTGCAAACCCATCCTGGCTCTTGACATGCATGAAAAACCAGTGCCTTCTTGGCCAGGGGAGGATTCCTGGGTATCCGCTGGCAAACGCCATCATGTTACAGGGGCGAGAGCCGCGTCTGATGCAGGGATTTGGAGAACATGTGTCGTGTACAAGCAGACAACTGTGTGTAGTGTTTGCTGAGTCTGAGCCAGCTGAGCAAAACTATGTGGACTCAGAAACTAAATGGCATGAAGGGCCAGAGGTGGTGGGGCGCAGGAATTTTCCCCAGGGACTCCACAGGAAACTTTTTGATCAGCTGGGGGTTAATTTGAGACAAAAGGCTGATACAGTGAGCATGGGATTCCCGCCCTGTCTTGGGCCTGATGGATCCATTCCCTTAATGAAATGCACACAGTTTATTTTACCAACTCTAATTACATGAAGAATGAGTGTCAGATTTCTTTATCCTTCTGCCGGCCCTGAATCCAGGCCAACCTCACGAGCCTTACGTGCAGTGAGGCTAATGGAGCTTTTATTCCAATGAGTCAAGAGCCAACCCACCTTTGTAGAGAGAAGAATATTTAAAAAAAAAAAAAAAGAAAGAAAGAAATACTTAATGTTCGTCTGGTGGATGAAAAATTTCACAAGATAAATTAAAGTGTTTTCTGGCTGAACGGAGAAAGTGGGGCAGGATGGTGGAGATAATTTTCCCAGGACTCAGAATGATTTATCTTATCTCTGTGTTCTTTAGACGAGAGGTTCCATTTATCTAGTCATTTATTTTATTAGTTTTGTGAAGTTATCCTTCTCTATCCCCACCACCAACACAAAGACCCAGCACTTGGCACAGGGAGCTCGAGGCTGGGAAGGAGAACGGGTCCAGCCTGCTTCATCCAGGCGTTCACCCCTCCCTTTGACGCCTGTGCCAGGCACCAGGCTGTGGGCTGGAGAGACGGCAGGGCTCAGAGGGAGACGACGCCTGTCGTCACTGAAACGCAGTCTAGTGGGAGACATCGCTCACAAGCAAGTGAATATCATTCTCTGCGATTAATGCAACGCTATCAGAACGTTCTCTGCCACCTACATACCCCAGTGGGCTTTGAAGAGACTTTGCAAGACTCTCTAGTTCAGTGGTTTTCCAAAGGGGTGAAACTGCCCTACCCACCGGCCCCTCCCTCAACCCCAGGAGACATTGGACAACGTCTGAAGATATTTCTGGCTGTCTTACTGGGGAGCAGGATGTCTGGGATGTAATGAATTGAGGCCAAGAATGCTTGAAACATCCCACCCCACACAGAAAACCTCCCAATGGCAAAGAAGCATCCAGCCCCAAATGTCAAGAGGGCACCGCTGATAAACCCTGCCCTCGAGCGTCCTCCGGCCTTGACAGTCCTGCGCCGACTCTCCACACGAGAAACCCTGCTGCTTCTCTCATGCCTCCCTGCTTTGTGTGGCTGCTCTTGCTCAGGCCTGGAAGAGGGCATTTCCCTCTGCTCTGGCCTCGAAACTGGAGTTAGAAGTCGATTTTACAAGTAGCACCAAGGAGTAAGATTATTTGTGTGAGGTGGTATTAACAGAAAGAGCTCTAGGAGAGCCTCGCAACCCCAGTGTGAGGTAGATGAAAAAGGACAATCCTGCCTGGATGCTTCCCATGCCTTTGCTGGGGGACTTTCTACCGCACACTCAGAGCTCCTCACTGGTGGAGTTCTTGGCAGTGGAAATAATATGGGATGCGGTTGAGTCCTTAAATAGTTTCTCTTTTGCATGTCCCAACCATTATCTGAATGTTTGTAAGAAGACTGCCAAGGCTTTCTCTTCGGATCTTCATGTAACTGTATGTTGCATACCATGGGGTTATTTCTGAGCAATTAAGGCTCCCCATGCCAGGTTTTCTTTTCATCTACCAAAGGCAGAAAGAGGGGGGCCTTGTGTCTGGCTTTCCTGGGGAAGCAGATGGCACTTGGAGTGCTGGCAGGAGACAGGTGTGAAGTTTCAGGGGCCGGAGGGCTTGTCTGGCATCCTATGAAAATCTGGCTCTTTTTTGCATCCCTTCCAAAAGCTACAGCCAAATGGAACCTGCTCTTACGTGTGTGTGCGTGCGTGTGCGTGTGTGTGTATGTGTGTGTGTGTGAGACAGAGGGGTGGATTATGTCGGAGGTGTGTCTACATGTGTATCGGGGTGATTGAGACTAACTGAGCATTTTGTGGATGAGAACAAAATAATTCTTAGGTAGCGAGGAAAGCCGTGACTTCATCCTGATGGGAACTGTCCACAAACGAGATGGAGAACCCCCTCCAAGAAAGCTCCCTGGGAGGACACTGTGTAACCCGCCCGCCTTAACTTGATCAGCTTCGAAGTCTCGCCCAGGTGCTGCCCTGGCCAGAGCTGTCCTGTGTCCTCACAGAGATGGAGGCTCCCTCACCTGCAGGACGCGGAGACCTCTGAGTCACTGGCTGAGCTGCTGAGAGTCGCACAGAGGCTCAGCTGAGCAATGCTGATGAGGTCTTACATGCAGATCACAGGTGAACCAGAGTTGTGATTAGTGGTTTGTGTTCATTGGTTTATCCTGAATTACAGGCACTGTATTCGTCTCTAAGTGAGGGCACTACGTGAAGCTGACCACATGTCAAAGCTTGTTCAGGAACAGTCCAGATTTTCAATGTGTTTTTTTTTTTTAAACTCTCTTATATTTTCCACACTTGTCAAACCATATGTCCAATTTTTATATTAAAAATATGTTCCCTGTAATTATCTGATTATCTATTCTACCATGGAAACACTCCTTAGTCCCCGATAACCCAGAAGCCACAAGAAAAGAAGGCTTACTTCTTCTGACTTCACAGTTTCTGCTCCAGCTCCGCCCAAGCCCGCTAATCCAGATAAGTCAGTATGCGGCGGAACGTGAGTGTCATTAGCGAGGGAACATCCACTTGCATTTCCTCTGATTAAAGAGCAAGGTTGACCACAGCACCCTTCCTTCTTGCCTCTAATGATTCGAGTTTACCTGCTTTCGTGTGTATGCCCTTGCACCGCAAGGATGGGTCACTCACGGCCCTCCACTGGCTAACACACATTGTCATTTGGGCTAGACAAGTGAGTATGTGTTGCTCAGTGGTAAGCCATTCGCAGGAGTTGGTCAATACCATATGTTTGTAATGAAAATGGCTACATGTCACTGAGTAGCAATGCGTTCTCCTTGGGAAGACTTCAGGGAAGATAGAGAATGTGTTGTGAACAAAAGGAACACCATATTTGCCATCTGGGGACCCGAATCGGTTAGGTAGAAGGCACTGCACACACAGGCCTGGTGGTCCTCTCACCGGGGGATGAGGTGCCGTGCTCACCTGGCCGTGTTCAGCATCTAGTGGCCTACTTGGCATTGAAGGCCCTCGGAGATAACCACACAGAGACCGACCCCCAGGAGCTCAGACAGACCACAGAGGCAGCGAACGCCTTCCTCATCGTTTAAGAATAGGAGGAACACTATGTTCCTTGCAGGGTGATTGCTTCCTGGAGTGAGGACACAGGTCTCAGGGAAACCAGCTGAGACCTGATCGGATCAGTTCACTCCTTAGAAGCCTTCAGTGGTCCGCCCTGCCAGCTCCATCCCACTGGAAGCCCTTGGCTTGGCACTTTATAGTCCCACATGTTCTGATCCCCAAGTCCTCTGGCCACACTGCTTCCCACTATCCCTACCTATTAAGTGGTGTGGGAATATTCTCAATTCCCCGAGAGGCCCCACGTGCCACCATTCCCATGGAACACTGCCCCGATTCACAACTTCTTATTGAAGTCTGCGTGTTTAGATTTGATACCAAGACTGAGGGCAGGGGCTCCCACTGGGGATCAAGTTTGAAAGTAAATATTCAAGGTACGCGGGTACGTGCTAAGCCGCTTCAGCCATCTCCGATCCTCTTTAAGAGGAATGGCTCCTTCTCTTTCTTAATTCCACAGCGTTTCTATTGCTTTTTACAACTTCCTTAACTTCTATATCGGAGAAGGCAATGGCACCCCACTCCAGTACTCTTGCCCGGAAAATCCCATGGACGGAGGAGCCTGGTAGGCTGCAGCCCATGGGGTCACTAAGAGTTGGGCACGGCTGAGTGACTTCACTTTCACTTTTCACTTTCATGCATTGGAGAAGGAAATGGCAACCCACTCCAGTATTCTTGCCTGGAGAATCCCAGGGACAGAGGAGCCTAGTGGGCTGCTGTCTATGGGGTTGCACAGAGTCGGACACGACTGAAGCAACTTAGCAGTAGCAGCAGCAGCAGTAACTTCTATATAGGGGCTTCCCTTGTGGCTCAGACGGTAAAGAATCTGCATACAATGCAGGAGACCTGGGTTTGATTCCTGTGTGAGGACGATCCCTCGAAAAGGAAATGGTAACCCAGTCCAGTATTCTTGCCTGGCGAATTCCATAGAAAGAGGAGCCTGGCGAGCTACAGTCCACTCGTTTGCAGACAGTTGGACACAACTGAGTGACTAACACTACTTTCTCTATGGGTTCATCTGATTTCCTTGATTGAGAGCTCTATGTGGGCAGGAGCCACGCTTGTTCAGGTTCGTATGCCCAGAACTGTGCTGGATACAGAGGAGGCCTTAGCACCTTAGTTACATTTAACTGACTTGCACAGACAGCTGAGAAGACTCTAGTCCCATCATTGTGGTAGACATTTGAACTTGGTCCTAGGAGTGTGTGTGTGTGTGTGTGTATTTAGGAGGGAGGCCCCAACTAGAAGCGGGGTTTGGAGTGAAGATTATGGAGATAAAACAAAGTACAGCTGGGCCAGCTTTCAGGGAGCTTGAGATTTTGCTTATAGAGAGTGTAATTCCAGATCGATATGAAAGCCCTTTCTTGACTCAGCCACCGCCTTCCTCGTAGGGGCCTCAGAGCGGGAGCACTTAGTTCAGAGACTTCTGAGGCTCAGCCACATCAGGGTTCGGACTGGAGATGTAGTGGGTACTCCTCCCAGCACCCCGACCCTCCTCTGCCCTCTGGAGAGCTTTACTCTCCTCTATTCGTGTGCCTGCCAACTCCAGCACCTCTTTGGTTCTCTGAGTTTTCTCCAAGGCTCTTGGAGCAGTGATACTGGGGGGTCCCTGGGACTTAAGATCCTGAAGTGAGTTGTAGCTGTTCGGGGGGCCCCTGACTGGCCAGCTCTGGAGAGGACTGTGTAGCTGGGGTAGTGCCCATGGGCCTGGGATGGAGTTTGGATCTGGACCAGAAAGGGTGCTCCCTCTTCTGGACACGACTGTCACTCATTTGACATCTCAAAGACTACCTATCTTGATTGAAAACTTTTGTATCAAATGTGCTAAAATCTGGGGCAATAGAGCTGAGTAAGACACGGTCCCTGTTCTGGAGGAGCCCTTTAGAGGAGAGTGACGCACAAGCAAGTAACTCCAAAGCAAGAAGTGTGATAGGCAAGGTGTGGATCAAGAGCACAGAGGAGGCAGGGAGCTGGAGCAGAGAGCATCTGTTTGGTGCCTCAACCTGAAATAGATGCCTTGTACATCCACCAAGGGGACAATATGGCTATGCAGTTGGGGTGAGGAAAAAGACATTTCTGCAGCATGAAAAGAGAAGGATTTATCTGCAGAAGTATTGACTGAGACCAGTCTATCCAAAAGGAAATCAGTCCTGAATATTCATTGGGAGGACTGATGCTGAAGCTGAAACTCCAATCCTTTGGCCACCTGATGCGAAGAACTGACTCCTTGGAAAAGACCCTGATGCTGGGAAAGATTGAGGGCTGGAGGAGAAGGGGATGACAGAGGAAGAGATGGTTGGATGGCATCACCAACTCAATGGGCATGAGGTTGAGTAAGCTCCAGGAGTTGGTGATGGACAGGGAGGCCTGGCGTGCTGCGGTCCATGGGGTTGCAAAGAGTCGGACACAACTGAGCGGCTGAACTGAACCAATCGACTGGGAGTTGAAGAATGCTGCGGGGCTGAGTCAGAGAGCACAGATGGGAAGCCTGAACCCTGGCTGCGGAGTCTGAGGCCTGGGCTCAAACCTAGCCTCTCTGTATCCCGCTGTGAGCCTTGCAGTCCCTCGTATTGTAGTTAGTGCTGCTTGTGTATGACACGTGGACAGAGACGCCTGCTCTACAGGAGGCACGTAGAGCTACTCGGAATCTATGAAGGGATAGGCGCATGGGAGCTGCTACTTTTATATAGTGGGGAGGGAGGGCAGAGAACGAAGCTATGGGGTTTAAGACAGGTAGGTCCTGCAGCGTGAGGAATGGTGGGTTCGAGTGGGAGGGATTTGTGACGAATGTGGACGCTGAAGTTTCACAGATGTAATGAGCCTGCAGAACACAGCACATGTCCACGGCAGCCTCGCCTCGGTCTGGAGTGTTCAGAGCTTCCATCCCATAAAGTTGGCAAGGTGGCCGATGACAGTGTAAAAAATGGCTGCTCCCAGCTTTGAGATTGAGCAGCTGTTGAAAAGTAAAGTATCATTTGATTTTTGCTGTCAGAAAGAGTTATTCTAGGAGAAATTTTCTGTAAAACACACGTGCAATTCAGGGACAGTTTGTCATCATTGTGGCTTCAGGTTTTTACATGTTTTGCTGTTGTCATATTGATGTACAAATTCAAGGTTAGTCCTGACATCCAGAACAAAAGGACGCATGACTGTGCGTCATCCTCTTTACTAAACTTGTTTCCTGATGGAACGGAGAGCTTGTTACTATTGATTCGAATGTGTTCAGGTACCACTGACAACAGTAAGTGAAGATCCATTCAAGAACATGACTTTATTCCAGGGTCCCATTTCCCCCAGAAGAGCCTCTCCGAGCCAAGTCAGGGTGTGTGGGGCAGCTCTTGTCCAGCAGAGGAACTCAGCGTCCAAGCAGAACTGGTGGCAGGCAGCCCTGGTTCTGGGAGAGCAGAACCATGAGAGGGAAGAAGAGCCTGAATTGCAGGCGAGTAAAGCAGCAACCCGAGAGGCTGTGGGCGGGCACTGTCAATCTATAATGAGACATGAATCAGGAAGTGAAAAGGTGGGAGGGTGAACTTTGCCTTTGGTTGCAGAACGTGAAATGAAAAGAAATGTGAAAGGAAAACAGATGGAAGGGGACTGAGGATTTAAGGCTGTGAGGAATAGAAGAAATACGCGAGTCTGCCCATCTTTGGAGAGTTGGGGTGAACCTGACTGCCTGGAATACAGGTAGAGAGTGAATATCTGGTTCTAGAGAGTATTTGGAATCCCTCCATCAGAGATGTATTCCCTTCAGTCAGCACTCATTCAGCCAACATTTCTTGAGCATCTATTATGTGGCAGGGATTACCCTAGATATTTTGGGATACATCCGTGATGAAAAAAAAAAAAAACCTCAAGAAACCCTGCTCTAATAGAGTTTGTATTCCAGGTAGGATATGCAGATAAAGGAAAATAAACAGCATAAACAATAAACCAGTAAAGTATGCAGTATGTTATGAAATGACGGGTGCAACGGAAGAGGAGAGCACAGGGCAGGGCAAAGTGGATCTGTGGGGAGGGGGCCTGAGGAGGGGCCAGGGCAGCTGGGGTGCTCTGGGGCTTAGGGAAGAGGGGAGGCTCCTTTGACAGGTGGTATTTGAACAAACACTTGATGTGATAAGGGGATGATCGGAGGAGATTTCTAGGGAAATATAATTCTAGTCAAAAAGCATAGCCAGGGCAAGGACCATTAAATCGGAGATTCAGCAAGGAGACCATTTGCTGGAGGGCCGTGAGAGGGCAATTATTAAGAACTGAGGGCAGACAGGCTGGGGGTGGGGGGCACATTGCAAACGTGCCGTGGCACACTTGTATTGGGGACTTTGGCTTTTCCTCTGAGGTTAAACACTGACCAGCTTGATCATCTATTCTTCAGGGCAGGACAAAATCACCAATAGCTGATTACGAAAGCATCTGTCAGATAGCATACAGCTTTGTGGGTAGGATGGAACTAGAATATTTAGGGCTTCTTGCCTGTGCCGGGAAGAAAGAGTGCACAGAAAGTCAGCCGTGGGCTCCCCAAGCCCGTATTCATCCCGCTCACCTGCCTTTAGATCTCTGGATGAGAATGTGTTAAAACCCTGTTTCAATTTCTTTTCATTCTTGATTTGCACATGGCAGGCAGGTTGGATGACATCACCGACTCGATGGACATGAGTTTTGAGCAAGCTCCAGGAGTTGGTGATGGATAAGGGGGCTGGCCTGCTGCAGTCCATGGGGTTGCAAAGAGTCGGACACGACTGAGCGTCTGAACTGAACTGAACTGAGGCTCCTGATGGATGGAACCTCCTCTGGAGGCTGTGGCTTTTCTTCTTCTCCCTTTCTGGCAGGGCAGCCTCCGGAGAACTCAGGAAGGGAAGGAGGAGAGGGAGACGGAGGGAGCATCCTAGCCTCTGCCCGCCCTGGGGTGGAGGCGGGCAGGTCCCCTTCTATCTTCCTTGATGGGAGATGAGCTTGTCTCCACAGTAGGAGAGGAGAGACTTGGACAAATAAAGGCCCTTGGGTTTGCTGCTTGCTTTCACGGGGTTGTGTTTGGTAGCCGATCAGTAAGTGATTTCCTCCATAGGTTGAGCCTATAGAGCTCCGGTTCAGCGGAGTGACTGCACTGAACTGATAGGCTGACCCAGAAGGACAGAGAGTTAACTTGGGTTGAGAGACCTGGAAGCCTGGAGGAAGGCGACAGTTGAATTTCCAAATGTCACTGCCTGGACAGCCCATTCTTAAGCCAAGTCTGGGGAAATATTTTTCTTTTCAAAGAATGTGTTGGAAGTCTCTAGTTTTGCTTATCTGATCTTGTTTTAAGGACAGAAAATGTCAACTGTGTGCCTTTAGGAGGTCCTGGGAAATCAAGTGAAATATTCTGAGTCAAAGTTAAATGTTCCAAGTTGAGAACAAGAGTTTTCCTGGGAAATCACCTTAGATTCATCTCTGTGAACAGGTAGGACCAAACTTCTCCAGGCTGGGGAGTGAGAGCTGAGTGTGTGTGTGTGTGTGTGTGTGTGTGGGTTCACGTGTGTGTTGCAGTCATCTGTCATACTTCCACAATCTCCCTCTCTGGGAAGTCTTTCCTATATCCATGTATAATTTCTCTTGGTCATAACCCTAATGAACACAATTTCTATTGAGATAAATACAAAACAGTTTCAATCTCCCTTCAGATAGGTCTGGCTTCATTACATAGAGTTGTGAGAGATACGCACCATTATTTGAGACACACTTGACCCCATGAATTTTCTCTGTGACCTATTACAGTGCCCCAAATAGCATTACAAGCAACTCATTTCTTTGCTCATTGAAGCCTCATTAAAAGACAGGCTATTAAAATGTAAATATCTCCAAGAAGGGGAGCTTCAGGTAATGCTTTTTGACTCTACTAAGACAGCTGGTTGAGGTTGACAAGATCCTTGAGGAATAAGGGTTTGATATCTTCCTGACCGGGGTTTGAATCCTGGTTCCACCATTTAAGAGCTGTATGATCTTGGCAACTTCTTTAATATCTCAATTTTATCTTCTAATAAAAAGGGAAGAAATTGGGAAGAAAACTGGGAGGAAATACGTTTTCAGCTTTGCCTAAGAATTAAATGAGAAAGGGAGTAGAAAACATTCTATTCAATGCTTAGAACATAATAGATATCAACCTATGAGTATTATTATGATTATTAAATGCTCTGGGGACAGAATTTAGGATGACTGGGGCACAAATATGGGGAACAGCTAAAAGAACAAAACAAAACAAAAAACTCTCAAGGGAGAAAGGCCTCCAGAATCCTTTATCCTGCTTCTTCAGTTGGTTCTACCCAAGACCCCTCTGGAAGCTGTCTGCAGAAAGATGAATGAGCAGAGAAAGAAGTGTTCAAGGTTTTGTTTCCTCTAAGCCCCCTCAACGCCTTTGCCCCTGTTCCTTTTCTTTTTCATCTTTCCCCACTTATCATGAATTTCTTTATCTACTACCCAAGGCGCGTTCAAGAGAGAAACTTGGCTCTCAGCACCAGGCTCCCATCACGTGGGCAGTAGGGCAACCAGATGCCATCCCGAGTGCTGCATCAGAGCGGGTGAGACTCGGGCATCATGGCCCTGGCACAGCCCAGACTCCATTGTGCCAAGGCTCATACTGCGTGATCACGCCGCTTCCTCTTCTGAAGCCTGCTGCATCCACAGATTTAGGAACCAGCTTGATGGAAGGGAGTGGGCACTGGTGAGTTTTGGAGCATCAATCGTGCATGCCATCTGTAGCTAGCTTTATATAGTGCAGGGGAAAGGGACAGATCAGGATGAAATGGTTGGCGTTATTGACTTCGATGGGAGGGAGGGGGATAGGAGGAGTGGGATGTTAAAATTGCCGGGGAGAAGGTGATGGCAGTTCTTTTCTCCACTACTTTGCAACAAATTAACCTGTAGTTTCTCTGGAGGGCAAAGTAGAGACAGGCGCATCTGGTGATCTGATGGTCACAGGAGATAAAGGTGCCAGTTTGAACTTGTGGATTCTGAGACAATAGAAAATGTTGCTATTATTGCTGGGTAAGAGAGAGAAAGATAAAGAGGCAGATGCTACTATCAGAGGTGATCAATTCAGCCTGTTTCCACAGGTACAACACGAATCCAGGTAGGTGGAGAACCCTTGAGTGGAGGGCTAGTTTCTTCCTCTAGCATAGGAACAGGGCTGCAATCTACACTCATGCCTTTCAAGGGGATATATTTTCTCTTTAATCTTAGGGCCATTGAGTCTCAGCTCTACGAATGAAAGTGTTAATTTTCTGCCACACAGGAGATACCTACTCTGTCTTTTTGGTGAAGAGGTAGCTTAGGACAGGATTCTAGACACAAACTTGGAATCCAGTGGATGGAACTGACCATCCAAAGGATGGAATTTATATCCATTCTTAAAGTGCAACTCTTAAGTCTCCTTTTCCTCATGCTGTTTTTCCAGCACAGAGAGCACTAACCACATTTCTCTCATCTTCAGGCCTGGCTGCATGCTTTTATCATTGAACATGGTACTCTGATTTTGCATATTTATCTTTTTAAATTAATTTATTTACTTGGCTGCACTGGGTCTTAATTGTGGCCTGTGGGATCCAGCTCCCTGACCAGGGATCAGACCCTGGGCCCCTGCATTGGGACCACGGGGTCTTGGCCACTGGACCCCCAGGAAACTTCCCTGTGCCTATTTCTATATGTGTCTTCCATAGAAGTCTGCAAGATTTTTGAGGGCGAGGCCTGTCTTATTCATCATTGCATCCTCTGTACCTAGTTCTGTGCCTGAAGGAAGGCAAGTAGTCATCATCCCAAAACTTTCCTGGGATTGGGTGGTACTCAGGAAAGAAACAGCCTCCATGCAAGCTTGGAGCACCTATAATTAATGACATCCCAGTCTTTCAGAAACATTCTGTCTTCAAATAGGCTCAGATTTCAGACTTGTTGTTGGTAAATGATCCAGTGATGGCTCTTTGGAGGACAATTCTGAAATTGGAAGGTCCTCCTGGTCTCTACAATAAAACCCTCACCAGGACCCAGCATGGAGGAAAGCTGACCTGGATTGGAAAAATTCAAAGTTTAGTTTATTCTCCAAGGATGATCAGTTTATTCTGGCAACCTCCCAAACCTACTTTGAGAAGGAGAAGGGCATCGTGTTAAAACTTGATGGAAGTGGTTCCCACGCTTGTCATTGTTTCCTGGGAGGATGTTCCTTTTCTCTGGAAGACGATCTTCCTGACATTTCTCTCCTTTCCAGGGAGCTTAGTGAATCTCTGAGCTCTGGCATGTGCCTCCTGCTTTAGCAGGCTTCCAGAGGAGATAATTAGTCTCAAAGTTCAGCCCCATACCTAGATGAGTACAGGTGAAACTGCTCTCTTCCTTCCCAAACTTGCTCCTTGTGGGACCATCAATTTCCGTGCCCGGCTGTGAGGAGACTTGTGGTTCTATCCAGAAAGAATAAATTACGTCAGCTGGCAATGACTCCCATTGGTTCTTTCGGTATGGGCTGGTGACTCAGCCTGTACGGAATAAGAAGCTGGTGCTAGTGAGAGGAGAGTATGTCCAAATCCCAGTACCCGCATCTACTCCCCAGGCGATGTTGAGTGAACCCCTTAATTTCTCCAGACCTCAATTTCTCGTTTCTACAGCAGGAACCACTGCTATACCCCCCCACAGTGATATTAGCGGGTTAAATTTGGTGCTTCCTATGAAACTTGTAACGGCACCCCACTCCAGTACTCTTGCCTGGAAAATCCCATGGACGGAGGAGCCTGGTAGGCTGCAGTGTGTGGGGTCGCTGAGCGTCAGACACGACTAAGTGACTTCACTTTCACTTTTCACTTTCATGCATTGGAGAAGGAAATGGCAACCCACTCCAGTGTTCTTGCCTGGAGAATTCCAGGGACAGGGGAGCCTGGTGGGCTACTGTCTGTGGAGTTGCACAGAGTCGAACACGACTGAAGCGACTTAGCAGCAGCATGAAACTGGTATGTGCTCTCATGAACAGAGAGGAGGCACTTGGTGCTATCTTGGGGGCAGTGTGCTGTAGAGTACTGTACATGGGTTTTGGATCCAGTCATCCATCCAAAACCCAGCTCTCTCCTGCTTATGAGCTCGAGATGCCACGGGCCTTCCCTATGCTGCACTTTCTTTGGCTTTGAATGAACAACACATACCTCTATGAGTTGGCACGAAGCTTAACGATGACAGCACGTGCCTTCAACGTTGTTTGCTTCACGTACCATCCCATTTGCACCCGTCAGTTGGACTTGAATTTCACTAACTCCTTAGATTATACCTCAGTTTCAGTTTTTAGAGATAATTTCCAACAATCTTCAAGGCATTTGATGAAATCTTCCTGTGTTCTTTTAGAAAGCACGTTTTCTTGGACTCACTCTTCTGTAAGTCTAAATTCAGAAGCTTTATGAATCACAGGAGTCTCAAACGCAGATGCTCATAGAGGCCGGGTGATAATAAAATGTGTGAATTAGCCCATGTATAAGACATCAGGGAATAGTGAGGACTGTAGGAGACGAAACTGTCTGTCTGTCCAAAGCCTTTCAAAATCAGATTAAACTCAGTCAACAGATAACAGGTGGCTCATTGGTAAAGAATCCGCCTGCCAATGTAGGAGACGCAGGTTCGATCCCTGGATCGGGAAGACTTCCTGCAGATGAAAATGGCGACCCACCCAGTATTCTTGCCTGGGACATCACATGGACAGTGGAGCTTGGCGAGCTACCGTCTGTGGGGTCGCCAAAGAATTGGACACGACTTAGCTATGAAACAACAACAAAGCAAATAACCAGTAAAATACTTTGCAAGACAGATAGCCTCATTTGGCTCAAAGGATACTGGCTTGAGACTCATGTTTTATCACTCTCAGTTATTTGGGTCAACCTCATTGTTGGAGAGGATCCGGATTGATGGCGGCGCCTACAATCCGGTGGCGCTCAGGCAATTTGGTACAATAACTTCATAAAACAATCTAACCTTATCCTGGGAAGTTTAACATTGACTTTCTCTATTTCCTTGAAATTGCACTGCTGATCAATACCCAAGAGATACCTCTGCACATGTGTAGAAAGATACACGCATAAGAATACCCATAACAGCATCGTTCAGTAGCAAAGCAACTTGTAAACAACTCAAGTACCCACTGAGGGAGAAGTTGTGTAATGTATATATAGAAGTTGTATAATGTATAGTTAGTTGTATAATGGAATATTATCTGGCACACAAAAAGAACATACAACAGCTCCATGCAACAGTAAGACTGAAATCTAGCAATACAGCATTAAGTTAAAAAAATCAGACACAAAGATATTATGTCACGTGATGCCCACTTCAAGCTAGCTTTAGTTTAAAAAAACTAAAATAAAAAGATGCTTTTTAGAAATACATATAAAGGGAAGAGACGGCTTCCTTTAGCCTGGTGCTACAGGGTATGGGGTAGGGGAGAAGCAGGGTGGGTGAAGACTACAACACTGGTGAGTACCGAAAGTACACATCTGCAGTAAGGCTCTAATTTTTGCTTTGTTGGTGGGTACATGGCTGCTTGCTACATTATTTAGAGATAAAACAAGACAAGATCAAATATGCTTCATACCTTTCAGAATGCTGTCAGAAGCAAATGAGTAATGCGAAAGTGCTTTGTAAACTCTAGCAGGCAACAGAAACTTAAGGGGTTATTATGACAAAGGGATCATGAACACTGATAGCTTTTTGCTAAATTCCTGGGGTATTGTCAGTTATCCCTCTGGTGGATTGTATGCCTTTGGGTAATTTGTAGTATCAGGCTCATTTCTTCCAACTTGCTATTTTCTCCCCTTCATTCTCTAACATGTACGCAATCAGCAAAATCAGTTAAATTATAAAAGCAAACCTCACAGGTAATTGCACATGCCACATTGCTCTTCACACATGTATGTGTGTGTGCACAAATGCACGTCTATACCACAGAGGCAAACACATTAGCTAGAAGTGACTTCTAGGGCATCTGTTGATTTGAGCTATTGATACCATTTTTTGTCGATAAAGCTGGTGATAATCATTTTCAGAGTAATTAACTATCGATTCTGCTCCCTTGTTTTTTCCTTGGTTGAGATAAAATGGGCTTGCAAATAAATATATGTAAAAGTATTAAAACTAAAGGGGCAGACTTTAGGTGAGAGAGAGGCAATTGTTAACTATCTATTAGGCATCTACCATGTGCCAGACACTGTTTTAGGGACTGGGGAGACGGACATGGATATTCCCAGCCTCTGCCCTAGGGCAGCTCATATGGAAAGGGGTCACTGACTCGAAAGGTGGTGACACACGCTAGCTAAGGGAACTCCTCCGTACCTTGCAAGAGCACGGACAGGGGAACCTCATTCAGCCTGATGGTCAGGGAAGGCATCCTGGAGGAGGCGGTATCTGGCTATGGAGGAACTGAAGTCGGAAAGGCTGGACAGACAGTGTGAGATCCTTACTGTATCTTGGAGAAAAGAGAAAGCATAGCTATTGGAGCGCTTCTGATGGATGGAATGTTGTGTGTGTGTGTGTGTGTGTGTGTGTGTGTTGGGGTAGAGGAAGGGATGACGTTGGTAAGAGAAGCAGGAGCCAGTTCATGAATTGGTCTCATTACAAGGCCTTTGGGTTTTATCCTAAAGTCAATGGGGAGTCATTTAAGGATTTAACCAGGAGAGTAACATAAGCAGACTTAAGTTTTAGAAAATCACTCTGGGAACAGTATTGCATTGCAGGGGAAGGAACCAGAGGCACTGAGACATTGGGAGATGGTTTCCCTATTCTTTCCAAACATTACTGCTTTTTTGGGTCATGCAAGGCGAGTAACTGGAGATTCTGTGGGAAGGTATCTTATCCTCCCTTGCTTAAACTATCAGGTATGAGGCTGCCTGAGTAGCTGGGTGTCAAACAACGGAGTTCAATTTCAAATCTCTCACTGCTTTGCAGACTTGGGTCAGTTCTTCTTCGGTGGACCTCAGTTTTCTGTTAAATAAGGAAAGGCATTTGCAGTTCCGCTCCTTTCTTCTGGAGTGGATAAGATGACAGCTGCTTTGGACGCTCTCTGAGTTGTTAGAGAATGGACTCACCCACATGCCATTTATTATTCATATTTTAGAGCAGCATTCAACATCGTGCTAAAGAAAGGAAGACTTCTGGGGACGCTTTGCTCCCCAAGCCGGGTCACAGAGTCACCATTCTCGGCCTCCCTTTCCCGACAGTCTCTGCTCCTGGCTCTGAGAACTGTGGGTCCCCGGTGCTTTGTGAAGTTGTGTCTCTTCTTTTTAATGAGACTGATGGTTAATTAATGAATCTTTGGCCTTACTAAGTAAAACAAGATTGGGATGAGACTATTCTGTTTCACGAGCCCCTGAAACACTGACCAGGGGATGAGAGCTTGAGCTGGCTCTTTAAGTGGCTTTATGCTCTCAGACAGCTACTCTTCACTGTGATCTTTTGCCCAAATGCCTGATTTTGTGAGGCCGGCCTCATTTATGGTGGCTGTGGTACCCACCAGATTTCCTAGTCAGAGGGGAGACTTCCTGGTCATATCCAGCTCGCCAGCTGGTAGCCATGGAAACCAGACACCTCAGGGCACTTCCCCAAATTCTATTCTGTGGCACAAGCTCCCATCTCTCTGGGATAGTTTAGACAAAGTTTCCATGGAAGCAGGAAAACAGACAAGATGAGTCCAGATCATCCTGGTAGCCTAAGGATCTTGTATTTGAATTCTTTGGAGCCAAAATAATTGAGTAATTGGTATATAGGAGAGTGGTTTTCAGAGAAAACACATCTAATATTTATGGAGCAATAAGCAGGCTCTGTTCTAAGCAGTTTACTTATGTTAACTCATTCAGTCCTTACAGCAACCTTCCTATGGTCTGTGCTTTGCAAGTTAAGGAATTAAGGGACAGAGAAGTCATGATTTGATGCCCAAGGCTACTTGGCCAGGATATGATACAGCTGGGTGTAAGCTATTTCTCCTCAGTGTTCCCTGCCGCTGCACGCGTCTGCTCTTGTATACTGTTGTAGTCCTTACACCTTGCAAAGACCTCGACAGGTCATTTGGCCCAGTCCCCTGTCTCTGCACAATTAAGGTTTTATGGTGTGTTTTCCCTTTCCCTTAAAAGTGGCTCAGTCGTGTCCTACTCTTTGAGACCTCATGGACTGTCCCTGTATTCTCCAGGCCAGAATACTGGAGTGGATAGCCTTTCCCTTCTCTAGGGGATCTTCCCAACCCAGGGATTGAACCCAGGTCTCCCGCATTGCAGGTGGATTCTTTACCAGCTGAGCCACAAGGGAAGCCCTACAAAGTAACAAAGGCCTACAAGATTGAGTAATTTGTTGAAACTCGTAATATGAAATGCGTGGATGGAAGGGAGAGCCCCTTTCTAAAGGCTCAGCAGACCCCTCACTCCATCCGTCTGGTGCTCCCCCTTTTACCACGGGCCAAACAAGACATACCCTTGGGTTCTGTCTTCAGTGAGTCTGCTTTTCCTCCCACCTGAGATTCCCCTTCGTTTTCTCTGATTTTTGAAGGTGGATCACTCAGGCCCAGCTCTGGGTTTTTATTTTGCTTTCAAGAAAAGTTTTCAAAGACCTACTCTTCCTGCTTTCTGGCTAATTGGCTTTGACTAGGTCGCGAAGGGGCAGCGTGTCCGAGATTCCCTCTGGCTCACGACCTGGCCTCTGGGAGGCGGCCGCCCACCATCCCGCCGGAGGGCCCTGCCTGGAGAGGGGACAAGGGGTACTGGGGAGGGAGGGAGGCTAAGGACGGGCAGATTTTACCTCCTACCCTCCTGCTGCAAATCACAGACAGATTTCCAAGAGTTCAGAGACATGCAGGAGTGAGACGGAGTTATTTTTCTTTCTGTTAATTCAAGGCAGCTGAGGAGGACCCTTTCTGTAGGTAATTGCAAGCCTGCCTCTGCTCTCCATGGTTTTCTCAACTTTAACCTTGACTTTCCTACACACACCCCCACACGCCCATCCTGATCTACTCATTCCTCGCTGATGGCATAGGCAGAGATGAAACTACTGGCAAAGCCATCTTCCAGTGGTCTGTGCCCAGCGCGGCATCTCTGGCCTCCCCCAGGTGATTGCAGCCTGGGAGCCTGGAGGCTAATGGTGCGGGGAGGCTGCAGATCCAGGGGGTGGGTCGTCCACGTCCTTGGCTCTCTCTCCTCTCCACCGTGGTCTGCCCTGGGTCACGGTCAGCAGCACAAAAGAGAAGAGCATGGGGTGCCTGCACTGGTTAACTGTGCTTTGCATACTGGGGCATCTCTGTTTTATGAAAGTGAAAGTGAAGTCGCTCAGTCGTGTCCAACTCTTTGCGACCCCATGGGCCGTAGCCCACCAGGCTCCTCCATCCATGGAATTTCCCAGGCAAGAGTATTGGAGTGGGTTGCCATTTCCTTCTCCAGTGGGTCTTCCTGACGCAAGGATTGAACCTGGGTCTCCCACATTGTAGGTAAACTCTATCATCTGAGCCACCAGGGAAGCCCTGTTTTATGAAGTTGAATGGAATTCACCAAGAAGAGCTTTGAGTACAGAAAGACTGTGATACTGGGGGACAAATATACCCTCTTCCTCATCCCCACACCTAATCCATTTGCAAGTACCATCAGTTTCAGCTCCAGAATAGCTCTTGGATCCATCCACTCTTTTTCCCACCTCCTCTGCCCCTCCATCATCTCCCATGTGGGTGACTGCGATAGCCTTCTCACAAGTCTCCCGGCCAGCATTCTGGACCCCCCTCAAGTTCGTTCTCCACACTGGAGCAAAGTGACCTTTGGCATAAAGCAAAGCAAGTCTCTCCTCTGCTTAACAAGCTACCTTTGCTCTTAGACTAGAACCAACCTGCTCGGTGAGGCACCCACAGCCCCGTGTCCCCTGCCCTGTCCTGGCTTCTGCCCTCGAGGACCTCACCTGGCGTGCTCCTCCCATCACTCTGGGGCCACATGACCTCCTGTGACGTCCCTGAACAGGCCATGCTTACTGCTGCTCCGGAGCCCTTGAGCCTGCCCTTCCTGCTTGCAGGCACTCCTACCCCTTGCTTGTCACACGTGTTTCCTTTCACCTTTCAGGCCTCAGATCCAGCGTCACTCAATGTAGGTCTTTCCTGACCGCCGTGTCTAAGAGCGTCTCATCTCCAGCCCCTCCCTTTCAATCAGATCATCTCTGTGCCCTACCTAACATTTATCGCCATCTCACACTGTCTTACTTAACTACTATGAGTTTATCTATAGTTATCAGGCTCTCTGAGTGTTTTCTGTAACTAGAAGTAAGCTTGAGAAAGCCAGGGTCCGTTTCTGTTTGTCAAATCTCTTAGGCTTGGAGCTTAGCAGACATTCACTGAATACTTGTGGGGTGAAGGAATGAATGAATGACTTTGACTCTGGACAAGTTAAAATTCTCAAGTTTGGGGACATCCATTAAATTTTGTTATGTCTTCTAAAAGCCAAAAGATTGCACATGGTCTGTGAAGACTCTCTGCTTTAGTGTGAAGTTCGTTGGAGTCTGGAGACGCACTCACTCCGGTATCTGCCTGGCTGCCTCTGCCGTTTCCCTTGGGCACCTCACTGCCTCCCTCACCTGGGGACTTGATTTCCTGCTTGGTAACACTCCTCACAGGGAAATGAATTTGTTTCTGACTCCAGCAATGAGCATGACTCATGCACTCTCCTCTCTCTCAGTGCATGACCTCAATTTAAATCCTTTCCTGTCCAGCTCGATCCGGAAAGGTTGCATTCTGGATCTCTGCTGAAACAAATCCCTGCATGCACAGTCAGTTATTCCTTGCACTGTGAGGCCTCCCAGCTGAGTGGAGCCTCTGTCTACAGTACCGGGTCTGGGTCCGCATGATGAAACCAGCAACCACAGAGAGGAGAGCTGACTTGGCTCTTCACTGCCTTTTCCCACAGACCACAGATGGATTCCTTCCCTGTCACGACGTGTCCTACCCCTTGAACTCTGTTGGCGCACATAGCCAGTTCAAATACAGAAATATCTGAATCATAAAATACCTGAGATTCAAGGAACTTATAGGAAGGCAGTGGAACGTTCCAGTAAAATGTGACCTCAGAGATTTAGTCCAGTCTCCTAATTTGCCATGGTGCTGTATTTCAGTCTAGAGTTAGGCTGCCTGAGTTTAAATCCCAGACAAGGCCCCTTGGGAAATTTATTTAGCTTCTCTGAACCTTAGTTTCCTCATCTGTGAAATGGGAATGATAATAGTAATTACCTCATAAGGTTATTGCAAGGATTGAATACGATAATGAATAGTTCTTCACACTTTTATCTATGATTGTCATAGCTAAAGAAGGGGAAACAGCTTGAGAAGTCACCAGAAGTCATTCTGTTAATTGGAGACATGACTGTTAGAAATAAGCTCCCTTAGAGCAGAAATAATCTGTCCTGTTATTTCTCCACCTCAGTTTCAACATCTGAAAAATGAACATAAAAGCATTACTTACCTCAATAGATTGTTCTCATATCTAAAAAGTTAGTTGCTCAGTGATATCCGACTCTTTGTGAACTCATGGACTGCAGCCCACTAGGCTCCTTTGTCCATCGGATTCTTCAGGCAAGGATACTGCAAGGATACTGGGGGTGGAGGGGGGTAGCCATTCCCTTCTTTAGGGGATTTTCCTGACCCAGGGATCAAACCTGGGTCTCCTGCATTGCAGTGGGTTCTTTACCGTCTGAGCCACCAGAGAAGCCTCTAACAGTTAAAGTACTCAACAAATATGAATTACTTAGGATAGCACTTAGCACAAATAAATCACTTCAAATGTTATTACTAACATTATTGATTACTTTCTTATTTTTTTTATTATTATTTCAATTGCTATTTTAAGTTTTCCAGAACTTAGCATAGGGCTTGGAGTCTGGCAGGCTCCCAGTGAATTTATAATGAGTGAAAGATGAACCCGACAGAGAAGCCAGGTCTCCTGATCCCCAGTTCCAAGTCTTCGCTCCACATCGCATGGCCCTGTGCCTTCCAATATTGTGCTGCCCCATGGCTAAGTTAGCGTCACTCAGAGTTAAAATATTACTTAGCCACCCTGAGCCTCCCAGGCATGGCATTTCCTTTGCTTCTATTCTCTGGCTCAAAACCAAACCTTTGCCTTTAAAATATACCCCGATTAGCTTCTGCTAGAAAGCTAAACTGGTGGCCACGTTCTCTACTTGCCTCCTGCCCTCTGCATCCTTCTCGGAAATCCCATTTGCTTTCCATTCTCTTTTGTGCATTTGGTTGGAGACTGTTGGTTGTTTCTGATCCATAATTGTTAGAAATCCTGTCTCCTTTTTCTCCTTTTTTGTTTTTTGACTCCCTCTAGTTGATCCCATCCAGGATGCTCAATGCTCCATCTCTCCTTCAGGTCCATCTAGGCTGTTCTAGCTAGCTCTGACCAAGCTCCAGTTTTCTCAGACACTCACCTGAATCCTCACTGGCTTCAAGATTTCTCCCCATGGCGTCACTCACTGTCCCACTCCAAGCTCTCTCTCTCCACACTTCCCCAAGCCTAAATATCATTTTCTCCCCAAATTCACAGTATGCCATGTGCATGGAAAAAAAGGCAATTCCCATCTGGCTCTTGGAAGGTTTCAGAGATTTTTCACTCAAAATATTTAAATGACTTAAAATCCTATTATTCACAGTCACTTTGGGTAGGGGGAAAATTTTACTATTTGGTTCTTTCATCCTTTCTTACCTTCTCCTCTTGGTATTCAAAGTATGTTCTGAGGACCAGCAACAGTGATGTCATCTGGGAGCTGCAGAATCTTGACCCGAATCCAGACTTCCTGTGTCAGAGTCTGCGTTCCAACAAGACCTCAGAACTCGTGTGGGTATGACTGGATCATGTGGCTGTACACCTTAACTAACACATTACTGTGAATCAACTAAAAAGAAAAAAGAAAAGAAAAAAAAAAGAGTAGGCGAAAACAAGAAGCCTAGTTAAGTCATATGCATGTTAAAGTTTCTGACGTGTTGCTCCACCCAGGTCCCTCACACTTCAATCTAGATGAGACTCCCTGTGGTTCTTGAACTAAAAGAGGGGAGCTGAAGGGGCCGTCTTAGCACCCTGGCTGCTAGTTGAGTAAATTAATCCTGTATGTCTTGATTAATGAGGGAAACCTCTGCAGCCTCCCTGAGATCTTTACCAAACATCTGTTTTTGTATGGGTTCAGTGTTCTGCTGAGTTCTCCTGTTTTCTGCGAGGTAGATACAGGCATACTTCATCTTACTATGCTTTGCCCGTACTGCACGTTTTACAAGTTGAAGTTTTGTGGTAACTCTGCCTTGTCAGAGGATGGTCATTAGTAATCAATATTTTTAATCAAGGTACACACATTTTTTTAGACATAATGCTATTGCATACTTAATCGACCACAGTTTAGTGTAAACATAACTTTTATATGCCCTGAGAAATTAAAAAAAAATGCATGACTCTCTTTATGTGATATTTGCTTTATTGTGGTGGTCTGGAACCGAACTGGCAATGTCTCAGAAGTATGCCTGTAATATCAAATAATCTGACAAACTCCTTACCTTTTTTTTTTTCTTGAAAGCCAGCCACAGAGCTTGGAGATATGAAGGAGTTTCTATTTCCAGATTTCTGAATTCGGCTGCCAGACTCCAGCTTCCCAGGATCCCTTTCTCCTGGTATCTACACCTTTATGTAATTCCCTTACCTTGAGTGTGGGTGAGACATGCAAATTCCTTCTAATAGAATACAGAAAAAGTGATGAGATGCCCCCTTTTATAATCACAAAGCACAGAGCGTGATTGTATTACGCTGTATAAGATTCTGTCTTGACAACTGACACGAATCCTCTCCTTGCTGACATGATAGATAAATGTGCATGCAGAGGAAGCCTAGGCAGCAAGGAGCTGCTGGGAGACTTTTAGGGACAGCAGCCAACAGCCAGTGAAACCAGCGGCAAGGAGACGAATGCTGCCCAGATCGTGGGAGCAGATCCTTCCTCAGCTGAGCCTCCAGGTGAGAATGCAGCCCTCACTGACATCGTGGAAGACCCTAAGCATGGAACCCAGCTGAGTCATGCTCAGATTCCTGGTCTGCAGAAATGGTGAGACAATAAATGTGTGTTGCTTAAGTTTGTGTTCGTGATAATTGCTTTAATTAGTTCAGTTCAGTTCATTTCATTGGCTCAGTCGTGTCCGACTCTCTGCAACCCCATGAATCGCAGCATGCCAGGCCTCCCTGTCTATCACCAACTCCCGGAGTTCACCCAAACCCATGTCCATCGAGTCAGTGATGCCATCCAGCCATCTCATCCTCTCTCGTCCTCTTCTCTTCCTGCCCTCAATCCCTCCCAGCATCAGGGTCTTTTCCAGTGAGTCAACTCTTTGCATGAGGTAGCCAAAGTATTGGAGTTTCAGCTTTAGCATCATTCCTTCCAATGAACACCCAGGACTGATCTCCTTTAGGGTGGACTGGTTGGATCTCCTTGCAGTCCAAGGGACTCGCAAGAGTCTTCTCCAGCACCACAGTTCAAAAGCATCAATTCTTCAGTGCTCAGCTTTCTTCACAATCCAACTCTCACATCCATACATGACCACTGGAAAAACCATTACCTTGACTAGATGGACCTTTGTTGGCAAAGTAATATCTCTGCTTTTGAATATGCTATCTAGGTTGGTCATAACTTTCCTTCCAAGGAGTAAGTGTCTTTTAATTTCATGGCTTCAATCACAACTGCAGTGATTTTGGAGCCCCCCAAAATAAAGTCTGACACTGTTTCCACTGTTTCCCCATGTATTTGCCATGAAGTGATGGGACCAGATGCCATAATCTTCATTTTCTGAATGTTGAGCTTTAAGCCAACATTTTCACTCCCCTCTTTCACTTTCATCAAGAGGCTTTTTAGTCTCTCTTCACTTTCTGCCATAAGGGTGGTGTCATCTGCATATCTGAGGTTATTGATATTTCTCTTGGCAATCTTGATTCCAGCTTGTGCTTCATCCAGCCCAGCATTCTCATGATGTACTCTGCATAGAAGTTAAATAAGCAGGGTGACAATATACAGCCTTGATGTACTCCTTTTCCTATTTGGAACCAGTCTGTTGTTCCATGTCCAGTTCTAACTGTTACTTCCTGACCTGCATATAGGTTTCTCAAGAGGCAGGTCAGGTGGTCTGGTATTCCCATCTCTTTCAGAATTTTCCACAGTTTGTTGTGATCCATACAGTCAAAGGCTTTGGCATAGTCAATAAAGCAGAAGTAGATGTTTTTCTGGCACTCTCTTCCTTTTTCCATGATCCAGCAGATGTTGGCAATTTGATGTCTGGTTCCTCTGCCTTTTCTAAAACCAGCTTGAACATCTGGAAGTTCACAGTTCACGTATTGCTGAAGCCTGGCTTGAAGAATTTTGAGCATCACTTTACTAGCGTATGAGATGAGTGCAATTGTGCAGTAGTTTGAGCATTCTTTGGCATTACCTTTCTTTGGGATTGGAATGAAAACTGACCTTTTCCAGTCCTGTGGCCACTGCGGAGTTTTCCAAATTTGCTGGCATATTGAGTGCAGCACTTTCACAGCATCATCTTTCAGGATTTGAAATAGCTCCACTGGAATTCCATCATCTCCACTAGCTTTGTTTGTAGTGATGCTTTCTAAGGCCTACTTGACTCACATTCCAGGACGTCTGGCTCTAGGTGAGTGATCACACCATCGTGATTATCTGGGTCATGAAGATCTTTTTTTGTACAGTTCTTCTGTGTATTCTTGACACCTCTTCTTAATATCTTCTGCTTCTGTTAGGTCCATACCATTTCTGTTCTTTATCGAGCCCATCTTTGCATGAAATGTTCCCTTAGTATATCTAATTTTCTTGAAGAGATCTCTAGTCTTTCCCATTCTGTTGTTTTCCTCTATTTCTTTGCATTGATCCCTGAGGAAGGCTCTCTTATCTGTCCTTGCTATTCTTTGGAACTCTGCATTCAGATGCTTATATGTTTCCTTTTCTCCTTTGCTTTTCACTTCTCTTCTTTTCACAGCTATTTGTAAGGCCTCCCCAGACAGCCATTTTGCTTTTTTGCATTTCTTTTCCATGGGGATGGTCTAGATCCCTGTCTCCCGTACAGTGTCACCAACCTCCGTCCATAGTTCATCAGGCACTCTGTCTATCAGATCTAGGCCCTTAAATCTATTTCTCACTTCCACTGTATAATCATAAGGGATTTGATTTAGGTCATACCTGAATGGTCTAGTGGTTTTCCCTACTTTCTTCAATTTAAGTCTGAATTTGGCAATAAGGCGTTCATGATCTGAGCCACAGTCAGCTCCTGGTCTTGTGTTTGCTGACTGTATAGAGCTTCTCCATCTTTGGCTGCTAGGAATATAAGCATAGATAACTAATACTCTTGTAATGGCTACAAAGTTGGCCTGTAAGGAGGCAGTTGCATCAGCTGGCGGAGCAGAGAATGGCCCCCATGGAGAGTGAGGTTTCCAGAACTGGAATCAGCTGTACATGGTTCGCCATCGCCACAGTGGTTGTCATGAGACCAATGAAGCCTGGCGTGGCCAGTGCAGAGGTGACAGTTCCCTTGAGTTCCTCACTGACTGAGACAGTAAGGGAACCTTCCTCAGGACTGTTTCATCCTTCCTTCCACACTGCCTCAGTTTCTCTGTCTCTCACAGCAATCAGACCTGCGCTTTCCACTCGGGTCAATAGAGCCCAGGTGACAAGTCATGCATGACAACATTTAATTAATACCATAACCTGTTTAGAGACTGGGATAAAAACTGCTATATAAGTGAAAAACATTTTATTTAATTAATTTTTTTCACGTGGCACACATCATTTCTCTAAGCCTGTCAGATGTGTTAGCTTTCTTCTGAAATCCGCTGATTCAGGCTCTCTCGGAAAAGCAAACAAAAGGAGATACACAGAGACGTGAACACATTTCCCAACCACCAGATAGATGGAGTTTAGAGCAAAGAGGTTATCTTTCTTAGCCCTGTGAAGACCGCACAAGATGCAGTCTCCTTCTGGCTGGGAATGCTTGACCCTTGCACGTGTATGTGTGTGTGTGTGTGTGTGTGTGTGTGTGTGTGTGTGTGTGTGTGAAAGAAAACTTGATCAATAATTCATTCCAGAATGCTTCCTCTTTCTTAGCACTCCCTTTTCCCATCCTTTCAAGAACACTTCAGTCACTGTGGTATGTATATTTAATAGGTTCCAACACAAAACTTGGTCACCTTGAAGAGGAGCGAAGGTCAGAGGATGAGGGACAGAGTGGCATCTGTCTTTAGCTCTGTCTCAATTTGCCAGGATGGAAGGATGGATGCTGCCTGTGGTCCCTCTCTGCTCGGGCTGCGGAGCTATGACCTGGCTCGACAGTAAATACACCTGGAATCTGCTTTTCAGTTGGAAAAGGTTAAGTGACGGTGTAATGTCAGGCAAAAAGCTGTGTGATGGACGTTTTAGGTGGGCGCATACGTGCTCCTCTCCAGTCCTTTGTTAGCATCTCCCTAGCTGATGAGGAAGCCTGAGCCTCCTTCTCACAATCCCCTAGAATGTTCTGCAATGAGGAGAGGAGACAACTTAAAATTCAAGATTTCCATAGATAGTTTTATGGCTGCCAAAGTTACCTTAGGACTTCAGGCTGGCATTTTACATCACGAGTAAGATTTTAATGATGCACAGACACATAGGCTGGTAGGTGTGGGGAAGGAGGTGTGGGGGAGAGGGAGCCACTGTCACACTCCACACACTCGTCCGTGCCTGAGGCAGGTTCTCCAGTTGTAGCCACCACCCACTTCCGGCCCCGTCTCTGAAGGCAAAGCCACTCCATGTTCTGACAGTGTTGCCAACCGCACGTTGCAGAATCCCCTTCCTCGCCATCAGACTCGGAGTTTCGACTGAGATGAAGCAAATATAAACGCATCCCAAAGCAGCCACTCCTCACAGACCTCGGGCGGGTTCCTGCCTGTGTCTCTGCTGGAGTCCTTGAGGCTGCGTTCACATCCTGAACACTGCGTGGCAAGGCTCTTGGAAGACTCTGTATGGAATGAGACAGAAGGGGATGGCAGGGAAACGGGGAGAGAGCCTCTTGGTCTGAGGATGTCCTGTCCACACTGTACAGTCAGTCAGTGCAGTTGCTGCATTTTGTTCCCAAAAATAACGCAGCTCAGATAAGAAGGAATGGCCCTGTGTCACGGAGTCTTTCCCTTTATATTTTTCGGATTAGAAGACTAAGCCTCATTTCCCCTGCCCTTTACATGTTTCCCTCTATAATATAAGAATGTGTGCACCTTGAGAAGTTTTCTCAAAGGGTAATCAACAAGCAGGTACTTATCGATCACAGATCGCTTATTCAAAATGGGGTGAGGTGTTTTGTAAAAGAGAAGCATGCGGAACGGTCCATACCATGGAGTCCAGTTCCCACCTCACAGGAGCTAGGAGTGTAGGAGAAACAGGACTCACACGAGGTGAGTAAGGATGGGGAACGAGACAGGATGCAGACGAGTAAGATGCAACCTTTTCTCACTCTAGTTGCTTTAGGGGCTCCAGGAAGGAGAGAGGAAGCGACACAGCAGAGTCAGGGAAGCCGGTGGGCCAGGGAGAACGGGAAGGTACACAGGGGTTCCTCCATCGCCCTCCCTGGAGTCGGGTCTCCCTGGGGCCTTTGTTTTTCTTCATTTTCCCTCCACATTTTGTGTCTGCTGCTCTCATCCTCTGCTTCCAAGCATGCCTGGACTTGTAGCTGCTAGTAATTTTAGGCCAGTCACCACCACTGTCTGGGCAATGGACTGGCTGATCCTCCAGTTCTAACAGTCCACGAGTCTCCAGAAAACAGAGCCAGGTCAAGAAAAATACGAGCAATCCAAAAACTCTGGAACGTCTGCTTCCCCTAAGCGCTGTCTGAGTCCGCTCCCCTCCCTTTCCTCCCCACCTTCCTCCTCCTCCTCCTCCTCCTCTCTCTCTGAGTGGTGAGCACTGGTGACTTAAAGCTTGACTGGACTTTGAAATGTGGGGAGAGGTGTGGTGAGTCCAGGGTTGTTAAAACAAAACAAAACAAAACAAAACAAAAACTCAAGACTAAGAATCACACCAGCTCTACCTGAGTTTGTCTCTGTCACTGACTAGCTCTGTGGCCCTGGGCAAGTCACTTCGTGACACGTCTGGATTCTGTTTCTCCTGGAATCCAGATGTTCTCCAGCCTCCCCTTATTCACAGTCAGCACCAGCCTCCTTTTCCACCCAACTACAGAACAGCACGCCTTTGGCCAGGTTCCCCCGGCCGCAGCTTTGAAGGAGGATTATCCGAGGAGTGGCTGCGTGGCCCACATACACATCCTGCGTGACCCTCATCATCTCCACGCTGGTTTTGTGCTGCATCTCTGCTACGCTGATACTCCTCACCATCTTGCAACTGTTTTGCTTTTCAGACTGCTCTCTCTCAGGCTGACACGCTGAACAAAAGTGAGGTTTGAGAGCAACAGAAGGGAATTATAACTGAGAATAGAAATGCGTAAAACAGCTACTAAGAAGCTTGGCTCCTATTGTTTACGGCACAGGACTCCCATTCTCCCTGCCTCTTCTGTGTCTGTCCCTCCCTCTCTCTCTCTCTGTCTCTTTCTGTCTCTCTCTCTCTCTGTGTCTCTGTGTCTCTCTCTCTCTCTCTCTCTCTCTCTGTGTCTCTGTCCCTCTCTCTCTCTCCCTCTCTCTCTGTGTCTCTGTCCCTCTCTCCCTCTCTCTCTGTGTCTCTGTCCACCCCCCCTCTCTGTGTGTCTCTGTCCCTCTCTCTCTCTCTCTCTCTGTGTCTCTGTCCCTCTCTCTCTCTCTCTCTCTGTGTCTCTGTCCCTCTCTCTCTCTCTCTCTCTCTGTGTCTCTGTCCCTCTCTCTCTCTCTCTCTCTCTCTGTGTCTCTGTCCCTCTCTCTCTCTGTGTCTCTGTCCCTCTCTCTCTCTCTCTCTCTCTGTGTCTCTGTCCCTCTCTCTCTCTCTCTCTCTCTGTGTCTCTGTCCCTCTCTCTCTCCCTCTCTCTCTGTGTCTCTGTCCCTCTATCTCTCTCCCTCTCTCTGTGTCTCTGTCCTCTCTCTCTCTCTCTCTCTCTGTGTCTCTGTCCCTCTCTCTCTCTCTCTCTCTGTGTCTCTGTCCCTCTCTCTCTCTCTCTCTCTCTCTGTGTCTCTGTCTTCCATCATGTCTCCAGAGCCAGATGCCGGCCCACCACACAAGTGCCTTTGTCCATATTCTACACTGAGATCCCATCCCCTCAGGCTTCTTGGAGGCTTCAAGGGAAAATAAACAAGAAATTGATTTCCCCATCCTCTCCACAACACCCCAGGAAACATAATAGTAATTTCCAGAAATATGAATCTGCCTACAGTGAAGGCAGAACTTGACATGATTTGCAGCACAGATGAAGTTTTCCTCATTCCAAGCGTCTCCACTGGCTTCCTCTCTTTGTAAGCAAGAGTTTAGTGTCTACTTCTTACCATCAAGGAGATCTCAGCCCCCAAATGTAATATGCAAATATCTAATGTTTGTCTAATGCGAACAATTTCTTACACCTTTGGAATATGAATTTCCTCTGCTTCTAGTCGTCCGTGATTCATAAATATTGGGGTCCTTTCACAGAGCACACTCTCATTGGGGGGCTGTACATCACCCTCCGGGGATCTCTCCAGCTATGACAGCCTATAACCTCTTGGTTTCTGTGAGGCTCTCTCTCTCTGGAAGAGTCTCCCTTTCAGCCTGTTTTTGGGTAAGCTTCTTTTCCTAAGGCCCGGGGAGGATTGACAGAGGATGCTTACTTGGGAGGCACTGCTAGTTACGTACCCAGGCTCAGCCTAAGTAAGATGTAAATGTCCAGGGGTCCCTGGTGACCATGCGTTCCTGCCTACAGTGGTGCGGTGGTCGTACAGAGGCCTTGGAACCTCTCTTTCCTGTCATTTGCCTGCGCTCATTTCCTTTACATCTTCACCTATTCTGGGAGCAGTCAATCTTAGCCTGTATTTGCAGCCCCAGCAGGGAGCCCATTTCCATCGAAGAGAGGACTCCTTTAATAAATCCAGCTCATTTGTGCAAGAGCAGTGCAGCCATTGATTAGAGGACTGATTGGAGCTGTGACTTTCCTTCGGAAGAAAATTAAGAAAACAGATTAAAGGCAAATGATAGGCAGCTTTGTCTTCTTGGGAAGCATGGGGCGGGGGTGATGATGGTGGTGGGGATGCTCCTTGTATTCTGCCTCACCTGTGCTGACTCAGGTTTCAAATATTTTGACATGAATTAACTCCTTCAGGTTAGCTGAGCGTGGCAAGGAATCATGAAATCTCAGAGCTGAGATGGATGTTGACCGTTCTTCGCTTAGTTCCTTTATGTTGTAGATTATGTCACCAGAGACCAGATGGCAGGCAGAAAGTGAGTGGCGTTTGGTAAGGGCGGTCCTCTGAGCTGTGGGTGGCACTCCCGACGTGTTTCCATTCTTACTTCCTCCCGGAAACTTTCCCTGGTGTTCTTGACTCCACCATCTTTGTGGTCCTCACTCACCCACATGCTGGTTCATCCTCTCTTTGGCTCACGTGGTGAGAGTGCCTTTGGTTTTTCAGAGCATTTTGTAGACGCTCAGGAGCCTCAAGAAGCCTCTAGGGCTGCTCTGCGGTTGTAGTTTGTTCATAGCAGATTTAACTCTAAGGTAGTGAGATAAATGAACAGCAAATGCTAGATGTCTAGTCACATTGCTCTGCGAGCTTTTAGACATAAAGGGGCTATTTGCATTTGACTTGGCATCCCCTGAATCTACTAGATCTTGGCACTTCTAGGTGATCCAAGGACATTTGTCAACTTGCGGACTAAACGAATGAACTGTGTAGATATGAGTTTGGCCATTTAAGGTTGTCTTATCAGGAGCTTTACAATGATGGTAATTATTCTTACTCCCAGTATAATGACTTTAAAGTTCCATTATAAGAACTGCCTTCAGATTTAATTTACTAATCACTCCACATCTTTTATATTAAAAAAAAAAACTGCTTTAGAATTTAAATTTGGATTTTATGGCCCAAGGAACACTTTTACATATACTATTATCTTTTGGTTCTCATAAAAATCCTATGAAGTAATTGTTTTCCTTCCTGTTTTATAGATGAAGACACTGAGGCTGAGAGATGTTATGGACTTGCCTGAAGCTACAGGACTGGTGGGTGTCTGAGCAGAGCACAATCCAGGTCTTCTGACGTGGAATCCTGAGCGCTTTTTTCTATACCGCCCTGCCTCCCCACACCCAAACCTAATGTCCCAGGCTCGAGTCCCAGCTGTAGTCTCCAGAGCTAAGAAAGACATCTGGTTATAACCGAAGATTGAATCAATTCACACTTAGAGAATGAAGAGTTGCTACTGTCAAAGCTATCCTGAATTTTCTAGAGCCCCTGATACCATTCTGAGGAATGAGTTCTGAAAAAGAGTCTTTTGCATAATGGCAGCTCTATCGTTATCAAAGTGTGACTTCTCAACTACGTGTATTATTCTTCATAGGTGTACATGTACAAGAGAGAGAGTGTGTGTGTTCTCTTTGGTTAGTTTGAGGAATCTGAGGAGCAGAGAATAGGGACTTTGCTAATTACCAGATTTCAGACCTTTATTTTCTATTAAGTTATTTAATCCTCACATCACTGCAATAAGTAAACTGAGATTCAGGGGTCTATGAGAGAACCCAGATCTCCCAACTCCCAGTCCACAGCTCTTTCTTCTGTGACGTACCTCATGTAGAACCATCCAGTCTTTATTCCCACCAGAGAGTCAGTGGGAAAACAGAAGGAATGCAGAAATTCTAAATGCATCTCCCTGGTAGGACGGGAGGTAAACAGTGTTCCCCAGTTTGGCTGGGGTGCCTGAGTCCTATTTGCCTTCTGCTAATGATACTGAGGCGGCACAGAGCCTGTGTGCGTGAGGGAGACAGGAGTAAGAGGCAGCAGGTTGCCCTGATTCTGTTTATATTGGATAAAAGCGTCGGAGCTTGAGAGCAATCTGTATCTCAGCTCTATTTACTATGCCAATAGAATAAAAGCCTCCTTGCATGTGCATCAGTGAGATGGGAACTAGTGAGGGAGGAAGAGGCTTGGGGAAGTAGTGGGTGGAGAGTATTTTCACACAGGCAGAAAGGTCCGTGAGCCTTGGATTCTAGCCTGGCTTCGGTCACTATTTACGTGTGACCTTGTGCAGACCACTTGCCCTCTCTGGGTAGTTTCACTGTCTGCAGAATTTTAGACTAGAAGCAGGACTCCCCTATCGGCAGCCAATTGGCAGAATTGAGCCTAAGGACATTTTTTTTAAGCAGTGTTTTTAAAAAATCGGGGCTTTCCTAGTGGTCCAGGGCTTAAAAGTGCATTTTTCAGTGCCGGGGACATGGTTCAATCCCTGGTTGGGGAACTAAGATCCCACAAGTTGTGCAGCATGGACAATACATAAATAAAGTAGTGTTTTTTTATTTTTTAATAAATTTAGGCCTCTTTCATATTGCCCAGTTCACAGGCCGTACTATCTTTGCTAGATGTTACTTGCCCTTTTACACAGGCATTTGAGATAGACAGTTGGACTACTTTCTTATAGAAGGCTTTGGTGTTATTTGGGAGAGATTGAAGGAAAAGATCGAAGGTGGGAGGAGAAGGTGATGACAGAGGTTGAGTTGGTTGGATGGCATCACAGACTCGATGGGCATGAGTTTAAGTAGGCTCCGGGAGTTGGTGATGGACACAGAGGCCTGGCGTGCTGCAGTCCATGGGGCTGCAGAGTCGGACACGACCAACTGAACTGAACTGAATGTTATTTGACTCTATCCTTACACTCAGCTTGTTCATAACAGAATCTTTTTCCTCAGAATTTTTTTAAAATTTAGTTTTTATTTTATATTGGGTTATAGTTGATTTTGGAGAAGGGATAGGCTACCCACTCCAGTATTCTTGGGCTTTTCTGGTGGCTCAGATGGTAAAGAATTCACCTACAATGCGGGAGACCTGGGTTCAATCCCTGGGTTGGGAAGATCCCCTCTAGGAGGGTATGGCAACCCACTCCAGTATTCTTGCCTGGAGAATCCCCATGGACAGAGACCCCTACAGTCCATAGGGTCACAAAGAGTCAGACACGACTGAGCAGCTAAGCACAGCGCAGCACATAGTTGATTTACATGCTGTGTTAGTTTCGGGTGTACAGCAAAGCGATTGCATTATACATACATTTATTCTTTTGTGGACTCTTTTCCTTATAGGTTAGTTTTTTGTTATAAGTAAGTCCTTGTTGATTGTGTTATTGCTGTTTAGCTGCTAAGTTGTGCTGAGTCTTTTGCACCCCGTGGACTGTAGCCTACCACGCTCCTCTGTCCATGGGATTTCCCAGCAAGAATACTGGAGTGGGTTGTCATTTCCTTCTCCAGGGAATCTTCCCAACCCAGGGATCGAACTCATCTCCTGTATTGGCAGGCAGATTCTTTACCACTGAGCCACCAGGGAAGCCCTTCTTGATTGTCTATTTTATACATAGTCACGTGTATATGTTAATTCCATGACAGAATCTTGAAGAACGTGAAGGTGAGACGTAGCATAGTGTCTTGGCTAAGTGTTTGGGCTCCACAGCCGGTCTGCCTGCCTTTGAATCCCTGCTGTCCACTTGCCAGCACATCTCTGATCTGCAATGTCGCCTCCATTCCCTCATCTGCGTAATGGACACAATCCTTCAAGAATAAATAAATCAGTCTCTCTAAAGTGCTCAGAATACTGCCAGACACATCCTAAGTGGTCAGTGGTAGTTAGTTGTCACTCTGATTATTATTAGGCCTTTTTATGAAATATGTATACAATCTTGAGTAGCAAATCATCTTAAAATGTTTGGCTAAAATTTCCAGGATAAGATGGAGTGCCTGATATTATGAAATGTGTGTTACTAAAAACACAAGGGTCAGACACAGAGGACCATTTCCAAAAGGCTCTCCAAGCCAGTTATGTAAATAAATCCGAAACCAATTGGCTTCCGGGATTCTTTTTATCTACAAACTTTCATTTGCCCATAACTCACTCAACCCCTGAGATGCTGGGAAAGGCTGAGTCTATGGCACTTTCCTGGGCCTGCTGGCTGACTTCTTGAGTGCCCGGTTCTTATTTCCATGAAGATCTGGGGCCCCTGTTTCTTCTGGTCCTTGGGTGTGGGTTTTGGCTCTGTGGCTGGCCTGGCCTGGGCTACGTGGTTCTGAGAATTCTGGTGTCATGCTCACTGGAACAGCAGGTGGGGGAGACGACTTACAGAGAAAACTCACCAAACTCATCAAAGCTACTCATCAAGTAGCTTCCCATCCATTTTTCATGTGGCGTGAAATAAAAGTAGATCAGATTAGGAAATGAAGGCGAAAATGATGTGTGTGGACCCTCTCTGCGAGTCACTGTGGTGCTCTTGGGCTTCAATAAGAAGTATGCCTGCTCGAGTACTTTGTTGATCATCAATTCTAAACTTCAGGCATATTTATAACCCTGTTAATATGGCCAGACCCCATAATGTGTGCAGAATTAGATGGCCAAGCCACAGTTCTGGGAATACTTGCTTAAAGGCTAAAGCCAAGGCAACACTGGCCTTTTTTGAAAGCAGGAAAGGAACAAGGGGGTGGGTGTGTGAACCGGAATTTGTAAAAATTCTCCCTTGAAAACCTTTGGTCCTTAAGCAGATGGGGGCTGACAGGGACAGTCCTGGGAATTATGACAGGCAAACAATTAGACTCACAGAGAAGGACTGCAGTCCTTAAGAAAAGGGAAAGAGAAATGGGAAGGAAGAAAGGGAAGTGAGAACTCCCGGGTAGCTGACTGCAGCTTTCCGCAGAAATGACTGGCCGCGGACTGCGTTGCCGCCTCTGCAGGTGTTTTCTCCCGGGAAAGGCCATGGCCCCGGCTTCCGCCCTCCTGGAGCGGGGCGCTCAATGAAGCACTCAGAATGATGCCTTGCTCTCCAGGGGTCTGTGTCTCCTGGTTTTTCCGAGCTTGGGAAACTGGTGTTGCCCCTCCTGATTCACTTTGCTGAGTGTCTTGCGCTTTGGAATCTATAAGTGATCAATAGTGCGTGTACTTGAGGGTGGAAATGGCCTTCCTGCTCCTTGCCACCTGTTTCCTCCTAGAAGAACTTCTGCTTCCCATGGGGGTGCTGGTGGTATTTTGGGTGGGACCGTTCTCGGTGAAAGGCATTGCCCAGCGCATTAGGGGTTGTTAACTCTTACTTCTGCCTACTGAGTGCTTGCAAATTCCTTTGCGTTTTCCAAAGCCTCCCACCTTCCTGGGGCATTTAGTAATGATGGAAAAGAAAGCGCCAGATAGAGGTAACACTTCTCTACCCAACCCTCTCTCCTCTCCAGGGCAGGGAACAGTGACGTCTTCCATTACAGAATCTAAGTGGGAGAAACTGAGCTCCTCCTCTTGCTTGCTTGCTCTCCGGCCTGGCCTGTCTCATGCATTCCTGTCTCCTCTCTCCTGAGCAGGAAGCCTCATGGGAGGCCAGAGGTTGTCTGGCGTGGCCTCTCACACAGTCAGTAAATCGTGAAATTCAGGGATGAAGTGTTAGCAGACCTCTTGGGGAAGGTCTTGTTTTCTTGCCACTTAGCAAAGAGGAAGGTGACCTGTTGTTCTCCATCTGTTGATTCTTTCTCCTATACAGAGGGAGAGAAAGGAGTGTTACTTCCCAAGCACCTCAAAACTCAATAGATGTACATTGGGGGTTGGTCAGCATCTTCTTTCCCAGTTCTCTGCCTGAGTCCATTGCTGATCACCTTGCTTGTAGGAAGATCACCCTGGGAACACCTGTTCATGGAGAAGGAGCGGCTCCCTCTCCTTGTCCCTGCTGCTCACAAGGAGGGACTTGTTAAGAGAGGTGTCAGGACAGTTTAGTGTTGGGTACCAGCGATTCAGTGAGCTTGGCCTCAATCCCACACAGACTTGAAATCTCTGCTTCACCCTGTGGACTCTCCCTGAGTCCAGGAACAGGAGCAGCTGGGGCTGAGTCAGGTCAAAGCCTCATTCCCTAAATCTGAAGGTGAATGCAAGAGTGGGCTCTTTATAGACCTGGGGAAATGAGGAAAGCCAGCCTCCTCCTGAGTCCTCAGTAGGTTGTTGCCAGCCAGGGTGGAGCACAAGTCACATCATTCTACTCACAGGGCATGTAACTGGGTGGGACAGGGTGGCCTGAGTGGGGCTAGAGAGCTATTGAGTGTTGCCTAGGCAACAGCTCCAGAAGAGGTTGGTCCAGCCAGAGGCAGGAAGCTGATGCCACCGGGGGTGTTCCCTAGTGAGTGAGTGCTGAGTCACTTTGGTCATGTCTGACTCTTCGTGACCCTGTGGACCACAGCCCACCAGACTCCTCAGTCCTTGGGATTCTCCAGGCAAGAATACTGGAGTGGGTTGCCACGCCCTTCTCCACAGGACTTTCCGACCCAGGTACTGAACCCACATCTCTTACATCTCTTGCTGTGGCAGGAGGGTTCTTTTTACCATTAGTGCCACCTGGGAAGCCCTAGATCTCAACAAAGCTGGGAAAAAATTATCTGGCAGTGCCTAAAATGGGGATCCTTGTTCAAACAATTTTTTCCCAGCTTCGTTGAGATATAATTGACATATAACATGTGTAAGTCCAAGGTGTACAAAGTGTTGATTAGATACGCTTATATATTGCAATATAATTACCACGGTGGTGTTAGCTAACACCTTCATCACATCAGGTAATTATCATCTCTTTCTTGCAGTGAGAACATGTAAGATCTCCTCTGTTAGCAACTTTCAAGGGTACAGAACAGTATTGTTATCTATAATCACCATGCTATGCACTAGATCCCTAGGATTTATTCATCTTCTAACTGGAAGTTTGTACTCTGTGATCAATGTTTTCCTTTTTCCCTACTCCTCTGGGTCTTGGTAACCACCATTCTATTTCATGCTTCCATAAGTTCAACTTTCCGAGATTCTGAGTGTGAGAACCTACAGTATTTGTCTTTCTCTGTCTGGCTTATTTCACTTAGCATAAAGTCTTCAAGGTTCATCCATGTTGTTGCAAATGGCAGGATATCCTTCTTTCTCACAGCTGAATGATATTCCATTGTATATGTTTCTTTGTGTGTGCTCAGTCACTCAGGTGTGTTGGACTCTTTGCAACCCCATGGACTGTATCTGGCCAGGGTCCTCTGTCCATGGGATTTCCCAGACAAGAATACTGAAGTGGGTTGCCATTTCCTTCTGCAGTGGATCTTCCAGACCCAGGGATCAAACCCGGGTCTCCCACATTGCAGGCAGATTCTTTCACTGTCTGAGCCACGAGGGAAGCCATTGTATATATACATCTCAATTTCAGAGGCGAGCTCTTGGAGGAAGGAGAATGAGAAGAACAGGATGGGACAGAGGGAAGGGTTAAGGAGAACATATTTTCTGGACACTTGCTTTGGTTCTCATCATCAGGGAAGCTGTGAAGCACAAATTGCGTATAAAACATGATCCTCCTGAGCAAGGCTCTGGAGGTGGTGGGATATGGTAGTTATGACTTAACCCAAGGCAATTCTACAGACAAGGGAGCTGTGAACTGATATCTAGCCAATGCACAGCAACTAGGACACTTATACCTACAGGTAAAACATCTGGGTGGATGAAAATTGTGTGTACTTTATGGGGATCGTGTGACTATTAACAGTTGTGACTTAGCCCAGAGCAAGTCTCTACATCAGGCAGTCCCAGGAAGAGGGACTGTAAACTGGATATAGTTATGTCTCTTATCAAGAGTGGCCAGGCATTCATTCCTAGGCAACACACACATGTAAGCCATCAGTGCTTTCTATATCTCTGTAAAACTGTATCTCTAAAAACCTCTCTCACACTTGGCATTCAGACGTTGCACTTACACTGAAACTCAAATCAGGGCACTTACAAGTAAATCTGATGGTCTTGTTTATAAATTAAAGCTCACAGATTTTTACCCAAGAGAGATGGCTGATGACTCCTAAGAGAAGAATCTTAAAAACTAGCCTGCAGAATGCAGATTCCACAAGGTAGGTCTTCCCTAGAACCCTCACTAATATGAGCAGACCCATCTTTTGTGTGAACCTAACCAACACAGATGCCATGCTTAAATTGAATGAGAAACCCAGTTAACTGTGTCTGCTGTGCTAGATCCATGATATTTCATAGGTATCCTCTGTGTATGCAATCCAATCAGATTCACTGCTTCAGCCAGGTCTTCTGTGACCAATACTGTCTTCTATAAGGGTTACATTGCAATTAATCTTTCTCTACATCTCTTTTATTTTTAGAGATAAGTCAAAGGTAATGCTTGGAGAAGGTAATGGCAACCCACTCCAGTATTCTTGCCTGGAAAATCCCATGGACACAGGATCCTGGCAGACTACAGTCCATGGGGTTGAAAAGAGTTAGACATGACTGAGCAACTAACACACACACACACACAATGGTAATGGTACATTTTGGACCAGACTGAATGGAAACTTGAAGCTCACTCTTCATTTGGTCAAGCAGTGTGCTCCCACCTCCATTGGCTCCTGTCTTTCTTTCAGTGCAGTAGGGCCCCCTGAGCCCTTTCCCTGGTTCCATTCCACCTCTACCTCCAGTAGCCAAGTTGTCCTCTCATCCATTAGCTGCCTTTTACAAGATCTCCACTTATCCTATCAAAGCTGCTCTGTCTTCCGTCCCATGGGTCCTACTTTCTGTTAACCTGATAATACGTGGCATCGTGCAGGCATTTGTTCAGCAGAAAAGAATCTGCCTGCAGTGCAGGAGATGCAGGAGACCTGGGTTTGATCCCTGGGTCAAGAAGATCCCCTGGAAAAGGAAATGGAAACCCACTTCAGCACTCATGCCTGGAAAATCCCAAGGACAAAGGAGCCTGGCAGGTATTGGTCTATGGGGTCGAAAAGAATCGGACACCACTGAAGCGACTGAGCACACACGCACGCACATTTGCACAAGACCAGCTCCCAAATGAAATGCAAGTGATTTGCCTTGCAAATGTAAGTCAAATAAACACACATCTAAACATAAATTTATATTGCTCAAGAAAGGAAAGAGGAAAACAAGACGACTTTTTTGGTGACGGGTGGGAGAGGAAACTACAGCTCCCAGGGTCCGGATGGAGATGGTGTCTGAGGGGGAAACCCACCCAAGAACAATGAAGACCAGGAGACTCAGAAACAAAACGAGAGAAGGTTTACTAGTCAAACCAGAAAGGTTTGGGGTTATGGATATCACGCAGATAAAGGAAAAACCATGACCTAGGAATTAAAAAAAATAGATATGACATATTCAGTTTACTACCTAGTAGCTAATGTGGTCTTGGACACATTATTTAACTTCTCTGTGTCTCTGTGTGTTATCTTGTCTATTAAAGGGATACTGATAATCACGTCATGGGTTGCTAGGCAGTTGGATCAGGTGATGCATGTGAACTACTTAGAAGAACGACTGACGCACAGAAGGGACCAGCTAAATGCTGCTTTTCTCCTGTCCCTTACTTAAGTCCAAGAGTCACAATGACCTTAGTTTTGTTTTTTTTTTTTACAAAAGGAGTTATAGATCTAGTAAAAGCATGCTGGATGTCAGAACAGAGAGAAGACTCATCCATCTGTAGTACTAGAGTGCTGAGGAAAAACTAACTTCTGCCTGAGATTGGAGTTGTTTGGGGGAACTACCCTTAAGGTGTTGCTCCTGCATGGAGTCTTAGCCACTGGCCCACCAGGGAAGTCACTTCCTTCTTCTTAGATACTGGTTTAAAGCTCACTTTTCACAGCTTCTAACAAGTAGTGGGAAGATTTTTAGTTTCATGACCTCTCTCCCTATAGTCAGGATAGATCATCCAATAAAGCAAAATCTTTAGGGCAATAAAGTCAAAAGGAGAGGAAATTTTCAGAGGTAATCATTAGGTTGAAAATCTAGTCCCTGAAAAATAATATATTTCTGAGTATTAGTGCTCATTATCCAGAAAAAGGGCTTCCCAGGTGGCTCAGTGGTAAAGAATTCACCTGTAATGCAAGAGATGCATGCAGGTTAAATTTCTGGGTCAGGAAGATCCCTTGGATGAGGGCATGGCGGCCCACTTCAATATTCTTGCCTGGAAAATCCTATGGACAGAGGATCCTGGCAGACTACAGTCCATGGGGTCACAAAAAGTTGGACACTACTTAGTGACTAAACAAACAATCTAAGAAAAGAGCTTAGGTGGATTAAGAGGGAAGCAGAGAGGAGCTAAGGTCAAATGAGAGTTAACTGACAAAGCTGGTGCCTGTAGCCGAGAAAGACAGTGAACTCTGGAGATTAGACGTATGAATGTTGGAGTTAAACCAAGTTTGTTTCAGATCTTCATTTGGCAATTAGCTGATGTTACGGCTTCATTCCTAATCTCTGTCTCAGTTTGCTCATCTGCAAAATGGGCACAGCTGATGTTCCTATCCTGTAAGACTGTTGGGAAGGAAAAATGAGATAAAATACATGTACTCACACATTGTGTCAGTCAGTCAGTTCAGTCGCTCAGTCGTGTCCGACTCTTTGAGACCCCATGGATTGCAGCACGCCAGGCCTCCCTGTCCATCACCAACTCCCGGAGTTCACTCAAACTCATGTCCATTGAGTTGGTGATGCCATCCAGCCATTTCATCCTCTGTCGTCCCCTTCTCCTCCTGCCTTCAATCTTTCCCAGCATCAAGATTTTTTCAAATGAGTCAGCTCTTTGCATCAGGTGACCAAAGTATTGGAGTTTCAGCTTCAACATCAGTCCCTCCAATGAACACTCAGGACTGATCTCCTTTAGGACAGACTGGTTGGATCTCCTTGCAGTCCAAGGGACTCTCAAGAGTCTTCTCCAACACCACAGTTCAAAAGCATTAATTCTTCGGTGCTCAGCTTTCTTTACAGTCTAACTCTCATATCCACACATGACTACTGGAAAAACCATAGCTTTGACTAGATGGACCTTTGTTGGCAAAGTAATGCCTCTGCTTTTGAATAGGCTATCTAGGTTGGTCATAACTTTCCTTCCAAGCAGTAAGTGTCTTTTAATTTCATGGCTTCAATCACCACTGCAGTGATTTTGGATCCCCCCAAAATAAAGTCTGACACTGTTTCCACTGTTTCCCCATCTATTTCCCATGAAGTGATGGGACCAGATGCCATGATCTTCGTTTTCTGAATGTTGAGCTTTAAGCCAATTTTTTCACTCTCCTTTTTCACTTTCATCAAGAGGCCCTTTAGTTCTTCTTCACTTTCTGCCATAAGGGTGGTGTAATCTTCATATCTGAGGCTATTGATATTTCTCCTGGCAATCTTGATCCCAGCTTGTGCTTCCTCCAGCCCAGCGTTTCTCATGAAGTACTCTGCATATAAGTTAAATAAGGAGGGTGACAATATACAACCTTGATGTACTCCTTTTCCTACTTGGAACCAGTCTGTTTTTCCATGTCCAGTTCTAACTGTTGCTTCCTGACCTGCATAGAGATTTCTCAAGAGGCAGGTCAGATAGTCTGGTAATCCCTTCTCTTTCAGAATTTTCCACAGTTTGTTGTGATCCACACAGTCAAAGGCTTTGGAATAGTCAATAAAGCAGAAGTAGATGATTTTCTGGAACTCTCTTGCTTTTTCGATGATCCAATGGATGTTGACGTTTTGATCTCTGTTTCCTCTGCCTTTTCTAAAACCAGCTTGAACATCTGGAATTTCACGGTTCATGTATTGTTGAAGCCTTGCTTGGAGAATTTTGAGCATTACTTTACTAGCGTGTGAGATGAGTGCAATTGTGCGGTAGTTTGAGCATTCTTTGGCATTGCCTTTCTTTGGGATTGGAATGAAAACTGACGTAGCACACTCCAAATGATAAAATATTATTTTCAATATACTTGTGCATTGGTGACCCTGTGTAACTCCTTCCTTGGCTGCAGCATCTGGCCATGGAATGATTTATTCATCACAACTGCTGGCTGAGTGTAGGGCCTGCTGAAGAATCATTTAAAAGAAAGAACTCTAGGCTTGAGGGTCTGAAGTGGCAATGGAGATGAGAAAACACTGGTATTAGAAAGGTAGATGAGTCATGAATTCTACTTTGGACAGCCAATGTCTAGCTATTCATCTATTTATGCTCTGAGTCAACAAATGTTATTGCATCCATATTTGTATGAGGTGCTGGGGATGCAACCCTTAAGAAAGTTGTGATCTTAAAAGAGAAAGAAAAAGTAAAATTTTCATCAGGACCATAAGGGGCATGACGGGAAAATCAGGGTGATGTTAGAATTAAAGATGAGGAAAATCTCTCTTCAGAGGAGACATAATCAGAGACCTGAAGGATAAACAGGAGTCAGGCAGGCGAAGTCTGAGGGAAGAGGAAACATTGTATCAGGGACTCAGAGGCAGGGAAGCCCCTGGTAAGGTCAGTGGGAATTAGGACCAACTTGCATAGAGCAGAGAGGAAGAGGGAGGGGGATGTGTGAAAATATAGCTGGTCAGGCAGGCATGGCCTGATCCTACCCGTCCCGCAGACAACCTCAATGAGCTTAGATTTATTTCTAAGAGCCACAAGAAGCTAATAAAAGGTTTACAGGAAAAAAATAATGCTTTCTATAATTTTCTTCAGCCAGTATTTTGAGTGTAGTTGCAGGAGGTCCAGCCAGCTAAGATGTTGTAGAAAGGACAGAGGGCAAGGTCTTCACCATTGATTCCCACTGACGCCAGGCCCTGGACATCGTGGGCAGTGTGGTCAATGAGACAGTGGGTGGGAGATTCTTATCTTCAGAAATGGATGTGGACGGTCCCTTATGACAGGCGTAGGGCTCAGACAAGGATCAGGGAGCAGGTGGAACTTGATCTGAGTTGGGTTGTCCTCATGTCTCTATGCGCAATGGTCTAAAATGATCCGGAGAGTATTTTGAATCCATGCAGAAAGTGCATCAACAGGATAGCCAGCAATTGTTAAAAGTCTCCCTCTGTATCCACAATGCGATTTTGAACGGCCACCCATGATAAGAGCGTATTATTCAATAACAGATTTGAAAATCACTTTTATTCAACAATTTCCTTCGGCCAATAGTAATGACAACCTTAGTTTTTGAATGATTACTATACCCAGGCTTTGCAGGAACTGCTTTACACACATCATTGTATTTAAACTTCACAGCAATCTTGCAAATTAGTTGTTATTAAGCCCTTTCATAGATGAGAAGACCAAGGACTAAATTAAGAAGAAATATCTCATAAATGGTAGAGCTGGACTTAAGCTCAGGTTTACCTGAGCTTCATTTTCATTTCGTGATAACTAAAAAAATATATAAATAAATACAACTTGATGGAGCAAAATATCCTAACATTGATTACCTCATTTTATCCTGATATTGATTGCCTCACCCTGCCGTAATGCTTCCCAGATAAAGAAGAAGAGACCAAGAGGTTAAGGAACCTAGAAGAAATGGAGGCCTGGATGTAGACCACATTGAAAAGAACCAAGAGAGACAGGTGAGGTTAATTTTATTTTTATATTTTATTTGACCCAATATTTCTACTGTATCATTTCAATGTGGAAACAATATAATAATTGGGGCTTCCCTGGTGGCTCAGAGGGTAAAGCATCTGCCTGCAATACAGGAGACCTGCGTTCGATCCCTGGGTCAGGAAGATCCCCTGGAGAAGGAAACAGCAACCCACTCCAGTACTCTTGCCTGGAAAATCCCATGGACAGAGAAGCCTGGTAGACTACAGTCTATGAGACTGCAAAGAGTCAGACATGACTAATGTAATAATTATCAGCACAATATTTTATGTTCACTTTTCATACTTACTCTTCAAGCCCATTGCCCATTTGTATTCTTACAACACATAAAACAGTCGTTACATTTCAAGAGCTTGGCAACATGGTAGCCCCTTTATAACTTCTCTCTCGTCCCTAAATTTCAGTCACAAAATATGGAGAATATCTACTTCAAAATCTCCACGTTAAATTCAGGAGGCTATATCCAGTTTGCTTTGTTAGGCATTACATAGTCAAGGGGAGCTTATTTTCTTATCTCATTACATTCCATAGATCATAGTTCAGAGGATTTTCCTTTTCTGAGTCATGGACAGAGGAGACCATAAAGCACCCTGAATGTCAGGGAGACTCAAGCCCTGCTCCCTCATGGACATCAAGAGTTGATGGCACATTTACCGATGAGGGCAGATAAGCACTGAGGTCTGTGTGTACAGCAGGAGAGTTCATTGGTTTTATGGATCTTATTGTCAGAACGATTGGGAAGAGGCAGCTAATTTATTTGGGAGGGAGATCTGGTTCCAAGTGGAAGATAGAATGAATAGTTAATGTCACCTTTATTAGATGATTAGCTTGTTTTTAGCTTTTAAAATTATAGCCGAGAATCAAGACAGGAGTTGGCTTAGATTAGAAACTGAGCTTGAAAATGTTACTTTGGTCTTTCTGCCCAAATTTCTCTGGGCAGGACTGCTCAGCACCCTTCATTACCTCGTTCTTCTTCAATTTCCCTCCTTTTGGAACCACCTCCACTTCATTTGCGAGCTGATTTCACGATGGGGCAGAAATGTCAATCAATCGTTTGGCCATCAGTAGGAGAGCATCCCCAATCTACATTAGTCAGCTGGGCTGGTTTCCAGAGCATCGTCTCCTACACATGAATTATTACCTAAACATTACTGCTGTCAGCACATTCCGTGCTATACAACTTCCTATTATTATTTTTTTGGTGGACAACATTGAAATTTTAAACAGTTCAATCTTGCTTAAGTAATGTGAATTTGGTGGCTCTAGAAACAACTTTTGCCTCATCGGTGAGAATCCACCCACAACAGTGGGTGGGCTTAAATGCAGGCAGGGAGTGGGGTCTTGTACAAATGGAAACCCAGAGGCAGCTTTGATTTGTTTTCCCTTTTCTGATTTCATCCACTTCCCACCTCTACTTCTCTTTCCCTTTATTGTCAACGGCAAAATGAGGCTTCTTGTCTCCTGAGGTTTGGGTAACGGAGGAGAAGTGGAAGGAGCTGTGGATAAATCAGCTTGACATCAGCAGGGTCATGTAGTGTAGCTCAGGTCTTCTCTCACCAAAGAACTCGTGTGCCCAGGACCACTGAGTGCAGCCGGCTGTCTCTGTGATTCATCTGGACTCTACATTATCACGGGGGTAATAGATCTAGCTTGGGAACTCACAAACAGAATGAGATGGCTTTTGTCTCTTTTAAAACTCCGGAAAAATGGGTCATTTATCATTCTGCAGTGTGTGTGTGTGTGTGTGTGTGTGCACGTGCGCACGTGCGTTCACACATCCATGCGTGTATGTGTGTATGTTTAATAGAGACTTTGGGGAGCATAGGGCCACAGTCAGAATTCAGTTGGTAATATTGGGTGGGGGAGTCTGTTAAATCAGGTGGATCAGCCAAAAGTCCAATTATACTTGACCGGGGAGACCAGGATTGGCTGGTGGCCAAGTTGCAGTTATATAGAAAAGAACGAATATCCCAAAGGTACCAAAAAAGAGAGAGAAAGAGAAAATTTCAAATCCTAGGCCAAACATCAGAAACCAGTGGAGGTACGAAAGCTCAGAAATGGAACCAGGAAGCAGAAGCGGGGACGTGATGAGTGTGGGCCAGGAATGAGGACTTGGGTTGCTGAGGCAATCCTTGGCCTTGATACTGGGCTCTTTATAGCCTTCCTGTGTGGGCAGGAACTAGGGTTAGCTAGCTTAGGACACAGAGGAAAAGGCAGTGAGTGTAACCGCCTCAGGCAAACTGAGGAGGTGGAAAGAGAAATGATTCCCGTGGCTGGTATTTGCTTCCGTTTGCGCTCTGCTGAGGAGTGTGATGTTAGACACAGCTCTGGGCACCGTGGCCCGTCTCCCTGATTGCTCTCTCTGGAATCTCCCACGTGTAGTTTTTTTTACCATGAGTGTGCTTAGACAAATGTTCGGGTTATAGAAACACTTTCCCGTAGGGTCCTGTGATCTCACAGCATACATCTTGTCTAAGTGTCTCAATCCCTGTTCCTCCTTAGTGAAGGGTCTCAATTTTGACTGTAGGTCACTCCATTCCTGAGCCAAATTCAGGAATGTAGGTAGGACCCATGCAAAAATCCTCACCCTGCATTGAGCTGGGAGAATAATCAATCCACTTTGTGAGGCCTTGGATCAAGCAATTTAGCTACATAGACTCCTGGTTTTCCAGGAGTTCTATCTTTCTCCTAGGTGGACCTTGGATCCCATGACCTATTCCTGGGGACTTAAGTAAGCCTTCAAATTATGGAGCTTCTCACAGTTTTCCAGCATAGGGTTGGTCCACAGGGCACTCTGCTAAGGTGTTGGACTTTTCTAAAACCGGTCACTTCTGGGGCTGTCCTCAGGGGAAAGGCCTCCTTGATCTTGAACTGAACTTTTTCCCTGGCCGTTTTCACTGGGGGTGTCAGGGAAGGAGCATGGGGGTGGGTCCTGCCCTCTAGATTGGCCCCTACTTTAATCTTCAAGTCCTAGGCAAACTGTGGCTGGCTGGGTCACCTCTGATGATTGTAGCAGACTCCAATTATGGATATTTATGTTTTCTGTTCAAAAGCATAATAACACTCCATGCCAGTTTATCTTAGTAAACCTTAAATCTTTGTTTAGTTCCCTGGAAAACAGAGCCTGAGGCATAACTTATGGCAAATGCTTTATGGTGTGTTCGTGGAAGAGGTGATCCCAGAGAAGCAGGATGGAGGTGAAAAGGAACTGACATAGGGCAGGAAGAAAGTCAAACAGAAGGCAGCACGTGGTCAAACTGGCCATGGCTTGACCAGAAAATACGGCCATGTGTGCCAGTCTTGTGGACTATAGCCCACCAGGCTCCTCTGTCCATGGGATTTCCCAGGCAAGAATCCTAGAGTAGGTAGCTGTTCCATTCTCCAGGGGATCTTCCTAACCCAGGGATCGAACCTGGGCCTCCTGTATTGCAGGCAGATTCTTTATTGTCTGAGCCACCAGGGCTAGGTATATTTGCCTAAAAGAGTTGACATTTATGAATGCTTACCTTAAAGGAAAAACCAATTTCTTATATATATTAACTCATTTGTTCTTAATAGTAATGCTATTAGTAGCTCTGTTTCATGTCAGAGATAATGTTCAGAGATGATTGAAGGTAGTTGAAAACACATTTGAACCCAAAGAGTTTGGCTGTAGAGGCTAGTACCCAACCATACCATCGTATTTCATATTGAAAGTTCCTATAGGTGATTCTTTGGGATTGAAATGAGAACTGACCTTTTCCAGACCTGTGGCCACTGCAGAGTTTTCCAAATTTGCTGGCATATTGAGTGAAGCACTTTCACAGCATCATCTTTCAGGATTTGGAATAGCTCAACTGGAATTCCATCACCTCCACTAGCTTTGTTCGTAGTGATGCTTTCTAAGGCCCACTTGACTTCACATTCCAGGATGTCTGGCTTTAGGTCAGTGATCACACAATCATGATTATCTGGGTCATGAAGATCTTTTTTATACAGTTCTTCTGTGTATTCTTGCCATCTTTTCTTAATATCTTCTGCTTCTGTTAGGTCCATACCATTTCTGTCCTTTATCGAGCCCATCTTTGCATGAAATATTCCTTTGGTATCTCTGATTTTCTTGAAGAGATCCCTAGTCTTTCCCATTCTGTTGTTTTCCTCTATTTCTTTGCATTGATTGCTGAAGAAGGCTTTCTTATCTCTTCTTGCTATTTTTTGGAACTCTGCATTCAGATGTTTATATCTTCCCTTTTCTCCTTTGCTTTTCACTTCTCTTCTTTTCACAGCTATTTGTAAGGCCTCCCCAGACAGCCATTTTGCTTTTTTGCATTTCTTTTCCATGGGAATGGTCTTGATCCCTGTCTCCTATACAATGTCACGAACCTCACTCCATAGATCATCAGGCACTCTATCTATCAGATCTATGCCCTTAAATCTATTTCTCACTTCCACTGTATAATCATAAGGGATTTGATTTAGGTCATACCTGAATGGTCTAGTGGTTTTCCCTAGTTTCTTCAATTTAAGTCTGAATTTGGCAATAAGGAGTTCATGGTCTGAGCCACAGTCAGCTCCTTGGTCTTGTTTTTGCTGACTGTATAGAGCTTCTCCATCTTTGGCTGCAAAGAATATAATCAATCTGATTTCAGTGTTGACCATCTGGTGATGTCCATGTGTAGAGTTTTCTCTCGTGTTGTTGGAAGAGGGTGTTTGCTGTGACCAGTGCGTTCTCTTGGCAAAACTCTATTAGTCTTTGCCCTGCTTCATTCCTTATTCCAAGGTCAAATATGCCTGTTACTCCAGGTGTTTCTTGACTTCCTACTTTTGTATTCCAGTCCCCTATAATGAAAAAGACATCTTTTTCGGGTGTTAGTTCTAAAAGGTCTTGTAGTTCTTCATAGAACCTTTCAACTTCAGCTTCTTCAGCATTACTGGTTGGGACATAGACTTGGATTACTGTGATATTGAATGGTTTGCCTTGGAAACGAACAGAGATCATCTGGTCATTTTTGAGACTGCATCCAAGTACTGCATTTCGGACTCTTTTGTTGACCATAATGGCTACTCCATTTCTTCTAAGGGATTCCTGCCCGCAGTAGTAGATATAACCCATTCCAGTTCATTTCAGTTCGCTGATTCCTAGAATGTCGACATTCACTCTTGCCATCTCCTGTTTGACCACTTCCAATTTGCCTTGATTCATGGACCTAGCATTCCAGGTTCCTATGCAATATTGCTCTTTACAGCATCGGACCTTGCTTCTATCACCAGTCATATCCACAACTGGGTATTGTTTTTGCTTTGGCTCCATCCCTTCATTCTTTCTGGAGTTATTTCTCCACTGATCTCCAGTAGCATATTGGGTACCTACTGACCTGGGGAGTTCTTCTTTCAGTATCCTATCATTTTGCCTTTTCATACTGTTCATGGGGTTCTCAAGGCAAGAATACTGAAGTGGTTTGCCATTCCCTTCTCCAGTGGACCACATTCTGTCAGATCTCCCCACCATGACTTGCCCGTCTTGGGTTGCCCCACGGGCATGGCTTAGTTTCATTGAGTTCGACAAGGCTGTGGTCCTAGTGTGATTAGATTGACTAGTTTTCTGTGAGTATGGTTTCAGTGTGTTTGCCCTCTGATGCCCTCTTGCAACACCTACCGTCTTACTTGGGTTTCTCTTACCTTGGGCGTGGAGTATCTCTTCACGGCTGCTCCAGCAAAGCACAGCCATTGCTCCTTACCTTGGATGAGGGGTATCTCCTCACTGCCACCCTTCCTGACCTTCAACGTGGGATAGCTCCTCTAGGCCCTCCTGTGCCTGCGCAGCCACGGCTCCTTGGACGTGTGCAGATGACACCATCCTTATGGCAGAAAGTGAAGAGGAACTAAAAAGCCTCTTGATGTAAGTGAAAGAGGAGAGTGAAAAAGTTGGCTTAAAACTCAACATTCAGAAAACGAAGATCATGGCATCCGGTCCCGTCACTTCATGGGAAATAGATGGGGAAACAGTGGAAACAGTGTCAGATTTTATTTTTCTGGGCTCCAAAATCACTGCAGATGGTGACTGCAGCCATGAAATTAAAAGACGCTTACTCCTTGGAAGGAAAGTTATGACCAACCTGGATAGCATATTCAAAAGCAGAGACATTACTTTGCCAACAAAGTTTCGTCTAGTTAAGGCTATGGTTTTTCCAGTGGTCATGTATGGATGTGAGAGTTGGACCATGAAGAAGACTAAGTGCTGAAGAATTGATGCTTTTAAACTGTGGTGTTGGAGAAGACTCTTGAGAGTCCCTTGAACTGCAAGGAGATCCAGCCAGTCCATTCTGAAGGAGATCAGCCCTAGGATTTCTTTGGAAGGAATGATGCTAAAGCTGAAACTCCAGTACTTTGGCCACCTCATGCAAAGAGTTGACTCATTGGAAAAGACTCTGATGCTGGGAGGGATTGGGGGCAGGAGGAGAAGGGGACGACAGAGGATGAGATGGCTGGATGGCATCACTGACTCGATGGACGTGAGTCTGAGTGAACTCCGGGAGTTGGTGATGGACAGGGAGGCCTGGCGTGCTGTGATTCATGGGGTCACAAAGAGTCGGACGTGACTGAGTGACTGATCTGATCTGATCTGATCTGATAGGTGATTCTTCTCAGCCATGAGGATTGAGAACCATCCTTACATCTTTCCACCTGTACCTAAGCTAGGAAGTAAAGCTGGAAGAGACATCCTAACATTCTTTGTAATGGAATAGAGGCGGCTTTCCGTAGCTCATTGAGCCAAGTTCTACATCCTCTTTCTTAATCTCCTCTTTGCCAGCAGCCTCTTGGGGTACTGTGTATGTGTGTGCGTGTGCATGCGTGTGTGTGTGTATGTGTGTGTTCATATGTCTTTCTGGCCTCCCTGTAGTTTGCTCACTTCAATTCTGTTTGGATAAATATATGTGCCCTGAAGTGTTTCAAGGAACATAAATAGGATATGTTGAATTTGACAGAATATCACAAAATATTTCTGTTCACACCAGGTTTTGTTATTCTCCTTAGAAATACATGTGTGTTGACACGCACAAACCCTCCAACCTTACTTGTGTGTGTGAAGTTATCTGACAATGTTTCTAACCTTAATAAATGTTATCTGGATCCAGGGCTGTTCTTTGGGAACATAGTACAAAGAACGTCTTATAAGGCATTAGTAATACATTCTTGACAGATGATGCTGTAACAAGCTGTTCCTAGAACAGAGTCATTATAACACAGAGATAATGTTAGAACAATGGATTTTATTTTCAGCAAATGCACATACCGGAAAGAAGAACAGGTAATGATCGCAGAGTCTGACGTGTGTGAGCATGTATGTATGTGTATATGTTTGTGTATGTTTATATCCAGAAGGCAAATGAAAACGGCATTGCTATTTAAACCCTCCAGAAAAAAGTTGGGGAGTCAGGTCTTGGTATGTAAATCTAGTCACCTGTGTGGGTACCCTTAGTAACTAACCCGGTAAGTCACTAAAACCTAAATTAGAGTATATTTCATCATTTTACAGGTGAGGAAACTGGGACCAGAGGAAACTAATTGTTAGTTGGAGATAAAGCTAGGATTTTACCTTTATGTTAGATCTTCCAGCAGCTTCTCAGGCCTAGATGGTAAATTTTTAAGGTGCTCAGGAGAACTCTAAGGCAAGGCCTTTGGGGCTCTCTCTCTCTCTCTGGCCAAGAAATATGTTTTTATAATGCAGATTCCCCAATTCTTTGGACTCTGAATTGAATATCTGATTATATAGTCCTGGGCGGCCTTGATCTTATCTTCCTCAATCATGAGGAATTGGATTAATAGGCAAATGTTGTCCTCAGTTTCACAAAAGGGGAAACGTGAATGATAAAAACTTCAGGCCAGTGATCTTGATGTTCACTCTTAGAAAAGTCCTAGAGTGTATTATTAAGCAGATGGTCTGTGAACACACAAAACGTAAAGAGATGACTATTAGAAGCAGCCATGATTTCCTACAAGAAAGCCATGCTGAACGTCCTCAGCTCCTTTTTTGATATCTTCATTAATCTCGCAGACAGGAATGATGGTGGTGGGGTGGGTGGTAGAGAAACAATGACAGTATAGTTAAACTCTGACAGAGTTTCTCCTGGTATCCTCTGGAATGACCTGGAAAATACAGGCTGTGAATGGATTTAAGGCTGATAGTGCAATGTCATTCAAAAGAGAGTTGATCTCTGGAATGATATCTAAGGGGAGGGAGGTCTCTAGGAGCATCTTAAAGGTTTTTGCCTGTCTCTGTCATGTTTCAAGAATTTATCAATGACTCAGATGAAACATTGACCCTGTGCTTATCAAATCTGTGATGACACAAAGCAGAGGTCAGGTAATATGACAAATGATATAAACAAGTCTCAAAGGATCTTGATATCTGGAAAGATAGGTTGAAAGCAACAAGATAAATTTTACAAGGATAATAGTAGAGCCTTAGTTTTCAGGTTTGAAAGGCAGCTTGATTTTGCAAATAGAGGATAAAGAAGAATTGGTTTGAATACAGTTTATAAAAGAAATATTTGGGCGAGTTTCAGGTGACCATAGACTTTACCAGGATGTACACGTACATTTCTCTGCCCTGTTATTTATATGTGTATGAATAACATGAGGGCCTGCCTCTTCTCTCCTAGTTGGAGTCGCTCAGAGCCCTCTAGTCAGTTCTGGGCTCTGTACTTGGGAAGGACACTGAAACAAAAGAGGGGGGACCAGAAGGCTGAGAAATGTCTGGGTATCTTGTCAACAAAGATTGATTGCGCTGGCAATGAGTTTAGAAAGAGAATACTGCAGGAGGCAGTAACAGCTGGCTTCAGGTATTTGAAAGTGTCCCACGGAGAAGATGAATTGGACTATTCAGTTGTGTTCCAGAGGCCAGAACTGGGGTCTGTGAATGGTAGGAGAGGGAAATGGATATGGACTCAACGTACAGAAGATTAGAAAAATAGCTGGCAGTATCTAGACGTGGACAAGGCAGACTTCCAAGTTAGCCGGCTCCTGGTCACTGATAGGCTTAAGAGCAGAGGTTAGGCGACCAGCTGAGGACCAGATGCTGCTGCTAAGATTCTCCTACAGAACGGGTGGGTGGGCTAGGGGATCTCGCTGATGGCTCCCAACTCTAGGATTACAGTTTGTTCTCTGAGTCAAGCCACCTCTGCTAACCCCTAAAGGGTGCTTGACCCTGATTACAGAAGCCCCTGTCCCATTGTCCATGCCCTACTCCGTAACTCTATAGGAGAAGATGGAAAAAGGGAAAATAAACAGCTGTAGGGAGAACTGGGATTGTCAAAAAATTCGGTTTGTTCTAGGTTCTCGGCTCTGAGCTCTACAGAGAGCAGCTGCCCCTCCAGACAGCCCAGATGCCGGAGGAGATTCTTGCACTTCAGATGAAAAGGAGAACGGCCACTTCTTTGAAGTGCATGTATCAAAGCTTTAATAAGAGCTAATAAAACCGTTATGTTGGGTTCACATCTCCTGAGACTAACAAGTCAAAGCCTCCCTGAGGAAAGAAACTGTTATATAACTGTTCTTATGATTTCCACTTTCCCCACATCAATCCTTAATTAAAAGACCACAATAATTATTTTGTATTCATTGTAGAATATTAATTAAATCTTAATCGATCTGTCCAGATTTTTTTTTTTTGCAGCAATGAAGTGGCTAAAAAGTGAACACAAGGTCGAGCCACCTGCGTGAACACCTGGGCAGGGGGCCCCTAGGAATCTTTGCTGTCCCACAGCTTCTAACGGTGTGGCAGTGAATTCCTTCATCCATGAAGGGTTCACATTTCCAGAACGATTTTTCCCAGACAAGGACAGGTCACCTCTCGGAGCTCCAGGTGCACTGACTACCAGTCTTTGGAAGAAGGGACTGTACTGTCCGTGGGCATGAAGAGTAAAGAGGGAGGCTGGCAGCTCGAATACCCAGAACCAGAGACAGTCCAGGTAACCAGCATCTGGTTGACCAGGAGAGGTTTTTCTGGAAAGGAAGAAAAACCTAGAAAAACCGATGGCTTCTGTGCCAGTTACATGCTAGGAAGTGGGTGTTATGATCCTGAATACCCAGCTGAAGAATCCAGAGAAACAGTTCCCATCCCATGGTTGTTCAAGGTCAGATAGATTTTCAATGGCAGGCCTGGGATTTGAACTTCAGCCAGCCTAATCAGTCTCACTACCCTGCATAGACTCCAAGTGTATATATTTCTCAGTCCATGAAGAGTGGCCAGCGGGATGCTTTCCAGAGTGGGGCATATGAACTTACCTGTGAAAAGGTCTCAAACACCAAGCTGCCACCTGCCATTCTGGTTCCCCAGGGATCAAAGAAGCTGTGAGCAGCCAGGCAAAAGAGGGGTTCAAGCCAGAGGGTCCTGGGGACGGTGAGCGCTCACAGTGACAGAAGGACGTGCTCCCCCCAGCCCAGAGCTCTGGGGGAGCCTCAGGCTGAAGGGCAGTGCAGGGGAGTGCAAAGCAAGAAGGGCCTTGAATCTAAGAGCCAGCTGGAGAGATGGAGACTGGGAGGACCCCTTCCTGGTTGGAGCCGATTGACCAAACCCTCAGGGATGGGAGAGACCCTCTTCGCGTGATGAGCCAGCAACTATTCTAAGTCAAGGAGTTGAAGAGGAAGAAGAGGAGGGATGCGGGGGGTGGACAGAGCTGAAGGGGTGGTTGTGAGAAAGCGAGGGGCACACCGTGGACCCTGCTCTTTCTTTGAGGGAAAGGGGCCACTCCTGATGTCACTTTTGATTCATGGGACAAGTTGCAGTTTATCTCACTTGTCTGTTCTTGGTGCCTAAGAATTTAAATATTGCTGTGTTTGGGGGCTAAAACAGAAATGCGGGTTTTACACTTGCACAGTAATTAGGCACCCATAATCAGGACAGAGGAGAAGCGGGTTTTGATGAGAAAATTCTAGGAAACTTGAATCCTCATTCGTCCACCTCCTTTCCCCCACCAGGATGGAAGATACCAGCCCAGCTGGAGGCGCATCAGGGTCTGGAAGGAGGACCCGCATTGCCAGCCCTCTCCCAGGTGCTTCTGGACCATGTTCTGAGTAAGCAGGTTGCCCATCAGTGCTGCAGGGAGGCGGCTTGGGATCCAAAATCTCGGTGTGTTCACACTCACATCTGTCTATCTGACCGAAGTGCCCTGTGGACATCCTGCATTTTGCTTTTCTTCCTGCTCACAGCAAAGGGGCAAAACAGCTGAACCCTTTCTCCATATTAATCCTTTGGATCTTTCAAATTCCCCAAGTCCTCGGAGTTAATTGGGAAGCAGGGGGTGATACAATCCTGGAGAATCTGGAAGCCTTGACTCTGGAGCTTCCCCGCAAGCCTGGCCTGATTCTACACTCAGTGACTGATTGGAAGGACCGAGATAACCATCACAGCTTTTCAAGACCAACAGGGATGGGAAACATGATGAGAGGAAAGAGTTTGGGAAAAGCTTCCGGTCAGGTCAGCTGTTTGGCAGCTTACGCTTTTTCTGTGTGTTCCGTATGCTCTCCCTAGGGCCAGGGCCTGTGTTCCCACGGGCGCCTGGAGCAACGGTGCACGTCTGTTTCCTAGGTTGTTCTTTGTGCTCAGCCCCCTGCAAGTCAACACAGCTTCTTCCAGGCTGATCACGTGGTGCTAGTGTGTAGTGAGCAGTTTCTGAAGGGCCCCCAGGTGGCTCCAGTGCTGTCAGGTGGGGTGGGAATCAAGAGCCCACCTGCCCAGGGGGAACCCTTTCTGAGCTACTTCGGAGTAGAGACTGAGCCTGGAGCACAGTCTTCACTCCCCAGGCCTCTTGGGAGCCGTGCATCAGGGTCCTCCTGATGCCCTGGGGTCTGCCCCTCACCCCTAATCCCAGGTCGTGGGGATTTTCCTCTTCAACCCGCTAAAACCAGGTTATCAACTCTCAAGTCTCTGCCGGCCCCCTTCAGCAATTGGCATATGTAAATTTGATGGATTCTGCCAAGAAGAAAGGCCTGGCGGGCAAAGATCTCTTGGATGAGACCCCTCCAGGCTGGGCAGACCACAAAAACCCTGACAGCCTGTAGGGGTGTGAGCTCATTGGGTAGTTACCAAGCAATGGCCCCTTCTCCTCTTGGGGTGCCCCTCCCAGAGCTTTGACATTTATTTTGGGGTGGGGAGCTACTCACAGTTTATCTTTGATGTCTTTGAACCTCTAAACCTTAACCCTAAGAGGTGACTGGAAGGAGGACTTGTGACTCAGGAAAGAGAGCCACAGAGGCAAAGATTCTAGACTGGACTGTGATGTCTTAGGTAAAGCATGTTTTTTAATTATTTATGAGTCAGTTTTACTTCCTCTAAATTTGAGAGCATTTGATTCATTCATTTATTCATTCTCCTTAATATATGCTAATTTATATCCAGTGCTGTGTGGGGCTGTGTAGCAAATACAAAGGGAAGCAACAACAACATTTTAAATCACTCACTCAAAATATGCCTTTCTATGCAAAGTATGCTGAGTACCAGCAGTACTGGCATCACTCGGAAGCCTGCTAGGAGTGCTTGAGTTCCACTCCAGACTGTGAATCAGAAACTGCATTTGACAGGATCCTCTCACTGATTTGTGCACCCATTAAAGTTTGAGAAATACTGACGATGTGGATAACACTGTCCTCTGCTTTAGTACACGTCATCTCAGGATACACGGTCCTCTCCATAAGGGGCTCGTAATCAAGGATGAGAGAAACGGATTCTGACAGATCCCCATTCGACAGTGTAGGGAACATCGTTAAAGAGAAGGGAATAGGATATGATGGGAATTCAGAGGAGTAAGTGATAGCCTGTGCCATTCTTTCAGTCATTCATTCTAAAAAGACTTGAACACTTGCTGTAAGCCACGTACTTGACTGCCTGCTGCGAAATGCAAATAATGCTAGAACTATTCTATTTTTACGGAGCTTAACTTCTAGTGCGTAAAGACAGGTAATAAACAAGTATTATGCATAATTCCACATAACGATGAGCGCTGTCAAGGCAATAAGCAAGGTAATATGATAGTGGCTAGGGTGAGGGGGTGGAAGCTACCTTCCGGCTTGGTCCAGATATGCCTCTTGGAGGAGCTGAAATCTACATATGATGAGGAAACCATCACGGAAGATCTGAGCTGTGGGGTTCGGGAGAAGAAGGTGCTGGGAGGGTGGACAGAAAGAGGCAGGCTTCATGGAGCAGAAGAGTCTGACCTTATCCTGGCGCAGCAGGAACTATAGGGAGCTTGGTAAGAGGTGAAAGCATAGAAGCTGTGAGGAGCCGGCTTTTGTAGGGCTATGTGGGCAGTGGTGAGGGTTAGAGTGAAGTTTCCTCTGAGTGCAATGGTAATAATACACATTGATATATAATTAAGACACAGAATTTGGCTGTTGTGTGAAGACTAGACCATGGGTAAGGTGGTCAGCGGGGAGACCAGGTAGGAGGCTCCGGCAGAAGTACAGGCAAGTGATAACTAAAATGGTAGGTGTGGACACAGAGAAGTGGGTGGATTGGGGATACATTTTGGGAGGAGCATCAAAAGCACCTGGGAAATATCTTTCAGGAGAGGTTATAAGCTAATGAGATGGGCTTTGAAGAATAAGTAGGGATTCCCTAGGCAGACTTTCAGATTCTAAGCTTAGAAGACAAAGAGTCTGGGGTCACGTATTTTGGAAGAACAAGTGTCCTTCACAGCATTCTTCTAAAAAAAAACAAGGAAAAATACTCTAAAGTACATATTTCTCATGGCTATACACTTATTTCCATTCACAGTGACAGCCCTCAAATGTGGGGTAACTTTCCTCTTTTCTGAGCAAGGTTCTCCCAATCCCTCTACCAAGCTCCATATTTCAAAGACCGCACTAAGCACTTGGGAGAAAAGAAAGGTCTCTCTTTTTTCCTTCCAGTAGATCAGTGGTTGGTCCTAGATCTGCTTATGTACACCTTCTCTTAGAAGAGACTATTTTGGTCTTGTGAGCAGTATGTTTTCAGTTCTAAACTCCAGAGCTGCCCCAGAAACCACTCAATCCAACCAGGAAAATAAATGTGAATATCACTAACTCAGCAGCCTGGCAGCTGCAGACGATCCCATTATGTCAATCACCATCAGCAGTTCACTGTAACTGGTGGGCTGTCATTCTCCTGGAGATTAATTGCTAGGAACCTGTGGTATATATTAATAGATCATTTATTCAGATTGATCTTTCACCCATTGATCTTCAATCTCTGCACATGGCCAGGTAGCTATCATTCTGCAATCTGACTTCTGGGGCCAATCTTTACTCTAAAAGACCCTCCTGGGATTTCTTAGCAAGCAGAGTAGCCCCATGAAGGCTCCAGGTCCACAGACCACAGCTGCAGTCAATCTCCTTCCCTCTCCAGAGAGCCAAGATGTGCTGCTGCTTCCTGCCTTTCTGCAATTTGATGTTTCGTATCTTAAGCTCCAAATCTGCAATCAAAGCACTGCGGTCAGGGTGTGATCTGAATCACCCCTTGAATAGCTCTACACCTTCCTTCTTATAAATGTGAGCTCTTTCCTCATCCCCCTGCTTTCTCTGTGCCGCTCTCATCATTGGACCAGAGAGAGAACCCGAGGTTCACCCCAGTCCTTCAGCTGCTGCTGCTGTTAAGTCACATCAGTCATGTCCAACTCTGTGCGACCCCAGAGACGGCAGCCCACCAGGCTCCTCCATCCCTGGCATTCTCCAGGCAAGAACACTGGAGTGGGTTGCCATTTCCTTCTCCAAAGCATGAAGGTGAAAAGTGAAAGTGAAGTTGCTCAGTGGTGCCTGATTCTTTGCGACCCCATAGACTGCAGCACGCCAGGCTTCCCTGTCCTTTACCATCTCCTGGAGCTTGTTCAGACTCATGTCCATCCTCTGTCGTCCCCCTCTCCTCCTGCCTTCAGTCTTTCCCAGCACCAGCGTCTTTTCTGATATGTCGGCTCATCGCGTCAGGTGGCCAAAGTATTGGAGCTTCAGCTTCAGCCGTCTGTTATGGGCTGTATGCATATGTTGAAGTTTTAACTCCAGTATCTCATCATGTGCTGTCTTTGGAGATAGGGCCTTTAAAGAGATAATTCTGGTGAAGCGAGGTGGGCTCTAATCCAATTGGACTGCTGTTAAGGATAAGAGCAGATTAGCATACGGATGTGTATACACGTGGCAGAAAGACCATCTGAGGACATAGTGAGGAGGCAGCCATCTGCAAGGCGCGGAGAGAAACTCAAAGCGGAACCAACTCTACTGACACCCTGATCTTGGACTCCCAGTTCTAAACCTGCAAATAAGTAAATTTCTGTTGTTTGACTCACCTAGCCCATGGTACTCTTGTTATGGCAGCCAGAGCTGGTGGGCACACCATCTTTCAAGTCTCTTGATAATCGCACCTTTTCTAAAGAATTTCTTGAACTCCCTGATTAGCTTAGGTCATCCTACTGTCTGCTTCCACATCTCTGTCTTTTTCCTGCTCTAACACTCATCATGCTACATTATAATTACTAACTTAATTGTTCGTTTTAAACAGTCTGTCAGCTCCACAAGGCCACGGTCAAGTCAATCTTGTTTATTCCTTTTCTAGGTATGAAAAACAACCCTAATTGTTGTGACAGATAAACCTACACATCTCAGCAACTCAGCACAGAAGTCAATTTCTCATTCATATCACAGTCTAACCTGGCCCCAAGATTCAAGGACTCAAGTCTCCATCTGTGGCTGCATGTTCCTCTGGATCCCTGAAGGACTTCTGATTCACCTGGTAGATGTGGAATGAAAAAGTGGTCATTGGTGGGAGGTTTCTACCAGTCAGAGTAGAAAGTGGAGTGCCTCACTTCTGCTCATGTTCCATTGGCCAGAACTCAAGCCACATGGCTTCATGTAACTGCAAGGGAAGCTGGGAAGTGTAGTCCAGTTGGATGCTCAGGAAGCAAAGGAGAGCATGGATATTGGTGAACACTAGGAATTTATGCCATCTATCTCTGGCACCAATCATAGTGTCCAAGTCATAGTAGGTACTTTCAGTGCAGTCTGTTCAGTCGCTCAGTTGTGTCCGACTCTTTGAGACCCCATGAATCGCAGCACGCCAGGCCTCCCTGTCCATCACCAACTCCCGGAGTTCACTCAGACTCAAGTCCATCGAGTCAGTGATGCCATCCAGCCATCTCATCCTCTGTCGTCCCCTTCTCCTCTTGCCCCCAATCCCTCCCAGCATCAGAGTCTTTTCCAATGAGTCAACTCTTCGCGTGAGGTGGCCAAAGTACTGGAGTTTCAGCTTTAGCATCATTCCTTCCAAAGAAATCCCAGGACTGATCTCCTTTAGGATGGGCTGTTTGGATCTCCTTGCAGTCCAAGGGACTCTCAAGAGTCTTCTTCAACACCACAGTTCAAAAGCATCAATTCTTCGGCGCTCAGCCTTCTTCACAGTACTTTAGCAATGTTTTAATTAATTAACACATTAACGTCCACAGGTCATGCACTGCACCTTAGATGAAACTCGGATAGGATGGTTTAGAATCACAGGCCCAACTTCTCTCCTTGGGGCATGCATACATGCTTAGTTGCTCAGTCATATCCGATTCTTTTGCAACCTCAGGGACTCTAGCCCACCAGGCTCCTCTCAAAAATCTCTATAAAAGGAACAATCCAAATAAAGGACGTTGTGTCACCTCCAGCCTCTTAACAAGAACAGGCAGCTTAGTATGTGTTTTTGCCATTTTGCTGCAGTTATTTGACTCTGAGTTATTGTCCTCTAAACTCCTGCAGAGTAACACATTAGCCATCTGCGTAGACAGCTTCAAGCCCAGTGTCTGGTACATCTTCAACTTCCTTTCAGCCAACATTTATTGAGCATTTACTATATGCTGTGCTAAGTGCTTTATATCCACAAACTCATTCAATTTTCCCATGGAGTAGCCGCAACGACTGTCTGCTTTTCAATGTCACGAAACTCGGTGCTCAAAGAGCTGAAGATAATTTGCCCAGCATCCCAGAACCAAGTAAGTAGTCAAAGTAGGCTGTAGAGTCAAGTACCTATGATTTCAAAGCTCCGGCTCTTAAAGCTGCCTCTCCTGCTCATTGAGAGGAAACTGGTCATGGACATGAGAAACTAGGTTTGCCGGCTTTGCGAGAGGGCAAATACTGCACTGCTTGGCCATCATCTTAATTTTGAGAGTATGTATCTCCTTGCTTCCTTGAGAAAGGGCTGCCTTTAATACCTCTTAGAACACCCAGCACAGAGCCCTCTGCAAAGAAGATTCTCAATGTATGTTTCTGTTCTCTACAAGGTTTTTGAACCAGGACCTAAGACAGGGAAGGAACAGCCAGCTTGCCTCTGCTGACGTGTGAGTGTCTCCCTCCGCGAGCACCTACTCACACTCCGCCTTTACCCCTGCTCAGCCACCCCACCCAGAGCTCTTCTTGGAGGACTTTCTCTTTCTACAAACAGCAGGGACAGATGGTGGCTCCTAGAATACTTTGTGAGCAAAGGACACTTCTTCCCATTTCTGAGATGGATGTTGATGGTACAGGGAGGAAGCCAGAGGTTTCTGATGGGATTTTACCTTGAGATTTAGACAGAAAAGAAGAAAAATTCACAGTAAATCAAGTCCTCTCAGGAAATACGACATATGTATCTGCCTTCCTAGTCATCCTCCTGCATTCTTCTGAGCCCAGTTCTTTCAGAGTCCACGGCCCTTTTCTTGCAGTCGGTGAAGCCCAGGAGTAGTGGTACTCAGTTACTACTGCCACGGTTACAGCTCCTGGGAAGCAGAGACGGAGGACTATCTGAATCCTTTCTCAAATTCATCCTGTAATAAAAAAAAAAAAGAGAGAAAAAAAAAATAGTTGGATACATTTTGCCCAGGATATTTTGTTAGCGGGCTTTCCTGGCAGATAATTTACCAAAAAAAAGGTAAATAATTTAGTGTTCTTTTTGCATCATTTGGCACAAGCGAAGCCCCCTCCTGTGTGAGCACTTGGTTGAATTATTTCTCCCGACTGGTTTTCCTGTCCCTACAATGAGGAAGGCTGCAGGGCTCCAGCTGGAAACGATAGGGAGCTCAGGCTTTGCTGTCTCACAGATGCATGGGGCTCTCTCTTCTCCTTCAGGTAGAGGGGCTAGAGCGGGCATAATAAATAAGGGAGGGGTGGGTCAGGCAACGTGGTAGGTACTTGTGCAGATTTCTTTTTTTGGTGAGGTGAGAAGAATGAGGATTTTCAGCAGCTCCAAGGAGATCCTGAATTGGTCCATGGCTCCTCCATGTATAAGGAGAGCTCAGAGTTTTCAGTGCTACATGAAGTCAAGCTTGAGCTTGGCAGGAGCCCCTTGGGGAGAGCAGGTACAGAGGGGGCTGAAGAAAGATGTTCTCCAGTCATCCCAAGTTCATTTCCACTTCAGGCTGAGGGCCGAGGGGAAGCTCCGTCTCATCTGATTTGGTTTAAATCGAGGTCATCCATCCCAGGTGAGCTGCATTGCAGGCCTTTCCTTGTTGATGTCAAAAGGCTGAATGTGGACTTCAGAAAGGCTTGAGGGCTGTCTTGTCTGCTAACACTGATTTTATGATATGCTAAACATAACATTCAATAGCTATTACTTCCACTGTCAGAGAAACAACTTGAGCCATCTATCTTCCTCCTCAGACTATATTACATTTCTCCCTACAAATGACAATGCATTATAATATCTTTTATTATAATATTACTTATTTATCGCCAAAGGTTTTCCGGCATTAATGCTGAGGGCTCTCATCCTTTATCTGCTTTTTGGTTTATTTGTTATGAATGTCACATTTTATTTATCAAGATGGGCTCTGCTCAGAATTTGTGGAGACGGATTCACTCTGATTTACTTCTTATGCAAACCTGAGCTTTTATCCCCTTAGATTTCTCAGCACGCTAGGAGAACAGGATGGACAATGTATTCTGCCTTTTTGCTTTATCAAGGGATCCAGAAAGGAAGGGCCAGGCTTTAGGCTTATGGTTCTTGAGCCTAGAAGAGAGCGCTTCAGGTCATTTATGTCAGGGGGCCTCTCTGTAGGCAGGGCTGCAATCTTGAGCATTCCATTTAAGCAGACTTCTGCAGAAGGAGCTCCCCAGATTATTCTTGATAACTTCTTTCAAATTATAGCAGCCTTCCTAAGAAGCTCTCCTCCTCCCACACCCCAAATTAAACCTACTTTCTTAATTCAGTAAGAAAAAAAAAAGTGACATTTTTCTGAGATCTTATTTCTCTAAGAAGGGTACTAGAAAGCCCAATGTAGAAAACAGTTTAAATGGCATATACATTTGGAGGCGGTTACTATTTGTTTTATAAGGAAGAAAAAAGCTCCAGCATACTTCCTTGAAGAATGAGTCCTCTAGTTCTCCTAAGTCACTGCGTATACATCATTAATGACTAGACAGCAAAGCTTTTTTTTCCCAGTTGGGGGTCGGTAGATATGCAGGCAGAGAAGATAAAATTTAAGTGCCAACAAACTAACATTTTCTGAAAATCTGACAGAATTGCTGATATAGTCCTTGTAAAAAAAGAGAAGTGTTTCTATTGATATGTTGATATAAAAGCATCAATCCACACGCCACTTTGTTAGAAGGAAACGTGGTTCAGTTGTGCTTGAGACCGAACCTTTGCCCTGCATTTCTCTCAAAATTTCTTCAGCACTAAAATCCAGTGGTGACTGAGCCTGGGGTCAAGACAGGCCTTGAACAAATGGCCAAGTGAGGGATGTGGTTGTTGCTGTTTACCTTTGCCTCCCCACCTCGTCTACCAAGGCTCCTTTCCTGTTGCAACGCAAGACTCGTCCTATGTCTTATCAGCTTTCCTCACCTGGGCACCCAGTACCTAAATAACCCTAACAGTCGGTCCTGTTCCGCGTGCCTCAGGTTTGTTAGGTGGAAACCTGAGAGATCGGAGAAGGAAATGGCAACCCACTCCAGTGTTCTTGCCTGGAGAATCCCAGGGATGGGGGAGCCTGGAAGGCTGCCGTCTATGGGGTTGCACAGAGTCAGACACGACTGAAGCGACATAGCAGCAGCAGCAGCAGCAGCAGCAACCTGAGAGATTAGAGACTGATTAAAGCCCAAAACCAAATTCCTTCTTGTACTAGTTTATGTCTTTATATCAGACCATTGGGTAACAATATTATTACTCAAAGAGTGATGCTATTATGGTGGAAATTCAGACATCACAGAGAACTGGTCAGGATGTCCTTTTGACTTGGTTTAGCAGCAAAGAGAAGTTGGGAAGTTCTTCAAATCACTCCAGGTAAAGACTCACATCCTTCTGTCAGTGAGACCAGATCAAAGTGTCCAGTTGGGCAGCCTTTCCCTGCCCCACACCCTGGAACCCTCCTTTCCTTGGCAACACGCTGAGCACAGGACAAAGGTGATGCTGTGACACCTTGACCATGAAGAGGGGTGTGTTTAACATCCACACAAAACACAACTGTGTGTACTTCCAGCTATTTCCCCTGAAACAGGTGATGAGATGAAAGGTCTGTGTCCGAGTGGGATGACGCCTGGGAAGGCTTACAGCTACCATTCTTGCACCTTATTCTTGCCCACCATCTTCCAAAGAACAGAAAATGGTATCGCTAAGAAGTCCCGCCTGATCAGATAGGATTTCAAAGCGACACTGTCACAGACAGGCTTTGAGCAGGGGCTGGGATGTGTGACCGGGTGCCTTGGCTGATCGGGAGGCCTTGGGTGTTGCTGGAAACTCATGTGGATCCCGTCTCAGGGTTCCACACTGGCCACTGAGGCCTTGAGCTAGTAGCCAGTCCCTGGGGACTTGGGAAGGCTCGTGAATTACTCACAAGACAGAGGGACTCTTCCTAAAGCCGTGTAGACCTGATTCCGAACGCAAGTGTAGGTTGGGAAAGTGGAGAAAGGGATGCTGAGACTCTACCGTTTATTAGACCCGTCTGCCTGTCCATCAGTGTTGTTTTTCCAAAAAAAAAAAAAAAAACACATCCCAAAGATGATGAGTTGAAATGAATGGAGTTTCCTTGAATTTTCTCCCATTTTTCAATAGTCCGGCTGCTACCCTTTCCTCTCCTCATTGTTATAATAAGTTCAGTTGATTTTGGGTAGACTTGTTGCCTCAAAGCAGCTGACTCTCCAGGAGGAAGGAGAACAGATATCCTTGTCTTGTTCCCAGTGGGACTTAGGCATCTTTTGCAGTGACTATGGCCCTGAGGCGTGGGCTCCTGTTTGCTGCTGCTGTGGTATCATTAATGGGCTGAGTTCAGGACGTTTTGAAAAAAGTGCAGTGCTGAGCCCTGGTCGTACATTGTTTAAGACAAAAATATCATCATTTATAGGCTATGTTGGAGAAGGAAAGGGCAACCCACTCCACTATTCTTGCCTAGAGAATCCTGTGGACGGAGGAGCCTGGTGGGCTGCTGTCCATAGGGTTGCACAGAGTCGAACATGACTGAAGCGACTTAGCATGCATGCCTGCATTGGAGAAGGAAATGGCAACCCACTCCAGTATTCTTGCCGGGAGAATCCTGGGGATGGAGGAGCCTGGTGGGCTGCTGTCTATGGGGTTGCACAGAGTCGGACACGACGGAAGTGACTCAGCAGCAGCAGCAGCAGCAGCAGTATGGGCTGTGTTTGGGAAGGGGTGCAATAACTCTATGCGTATTGTTTTCTGGCGACGCATAGACCCAAGTTCTGGGAAGTGACTGGTAGGCTCTGTGGGATGGAGAGAAAGACCTCCCTAAGCGTCTCGCCCTTTCAGTATGGGAGTCTTCTCTGGGCACACCACCTGATTCTTCAGAGTGGTTTTGACCACGCACGTTGTTCACGGCTGTTATTTATTTGAGGTGCCTCTGGGTAATGCTGAATTGGTCTCTTCGACACCATACACTTGATAACTTCTAGGGGAATGAGGTTGATAGGGTGCAGGGGGCGGGATCACCCATCAGCTTCACCCTCTCAGTGTCAGGGTTCTCAGCAAACCTTTTTTAATAGGAGGGACCCTGGAAGAAGCTACGTAGGGCGGTGTCCTACACTGGTCCAAAGGACTCTCGAGCCCATCTCTCTTCCTTCCCAAGCAACTGCTTTCCCCTCACAGCTGATTAGGGCTATGTCAATGCCCACCTCTTCCTCAGCTCCCTAGATTCAGGATTTTCCCTGGATTATTGTAAGAACCCCTGGCTGCTCCCCACCTCCGCCTCCAGTCCTGGACTTTTTCAGTCCGCCTCATAATTTAACCACAATGGTTGTTTTAAAATGTGGACCTAGCTCCATGTGCTGTACAGCATGTCCTTGTTATTTATTTTGCATACAGCACTGGCATGTATCTGTAAATCCCAAATCCTCAATTTATCCTTCCACCTGTCCTTCCCCTTTGGTAACCGTGAGTCTGTTTTCTACGTCTGCAAGTCTACTTCTGTTTTATAAACAAGTTCTATTTGTACCATTTTTTCAGATTCCACAAATACATGATATCATATGATATTTGTCTTTGTCTGACTTACTTCAATGTGTATGTATAATTGAATCACTTTTGTGTACATTTGAAACATTGTAAGTCACCTATACTTCAACAAAAAATTAAGTTAAAAAAAACTGAATCTGACCATTTTGGCTGCTGGCTTAAAATTATCTTCATTAATCTTGGGATAAAATACAAATTCTTTTGCAAACCCACCCTGAAGCCCTTTATAAACTGTTCTTTTCAGTCTCACTTTTTATCACCATTCCCATCCTAACTTCATACTGTTTTACTTACAGCACCTCTTCGTTACCTGAGAATTCCTCAAATGCACTCCATCCTCCTTGGAATATTCTCCGTCAAACTGCTTTCCCATTTTCTGGTTAGCTTCTATTTACCCTGTAGGACATATTCAGAGATTGCCTTCGCATTGATGTGCATAGTTGATTGCATGGATCAAGTCTGAGATAGGTGTTTGTTCTTGGTGTGCCTGTAATGTTTGGACTTGCTTCTGACACAGCAGTATCTCCCTGATTTTATGTTTTCTCTTTACTTGCCTGTTTGCCTACAATAAATTAAGTTCTTGAGGCAAAGACTGTGTCTTAGTCATTTTTGTAACTTTAGTACTTGATCAATAGAGTAGTTTCTTAGCACATGGTAGATGAATAAATGTCTGACCTATGCCAGTATAAGCTAATCACTCATAAGAAAGCTGTCTCCTTTCCTCCTTCTTTTCGTCCTTCCACTCTCTTTCTAGTCTTTCTTTACTTCTTTATTTCTCTCCTAGTTTGGGAGGGTATTTTTTTTTTTTTTCTTGGTGCTACGTATGGAACTTCACTGGGCTTAGCAGAGCGTCATTTTCTGGATGGATACAATTTCCACAGTCTCCCCCAGGTAAATCTGTTAAGAGATTCTGAGCCCTTGCCCAGTTCCCTCCCAGATTTTATACTCTTATTGCCAACCAGACATGTATATGATTACCTGTAAGATAGCTATATCTACCTAGAGACCGCAGCACGGCCAAGATAGCCCCGTTCTCTCGCACATTCTCTAAGTATTTCAGTAGAAAGTTGGAAGGTTCTGCTTCTCCTTTCCTGAAAACAACAACATCAGAACCCTTTATTAAGTTCCTGTGGAGTGGAGCAATGGAGCAAATAGGGGATGGAGGCCTGGGAGTGAACCCGGGGTGCTGCTTTCACTGGGTAGAATCTGGTAGGGAACCATTCTTTCCTCTCTCCACCCCCATTCCTTTGGAGGCTGGGGAATGCACAGAATCTTTGGTAGTCACTCAGTTCAGTTCAGTCACTCAGTCATGTCCGACTCTTTGCAACCCCGTAAATCGCAGCACGCCAGGCCTCCCTGTCCATCACCAACTCCAAGAGTTCACTCAAACGTCCATAGAGTTGGTGATGCCATCCAGCCATCTCATCCTCTGTCGTCCCCTTCTCCTCCTGCCCCCAATCCTTCCCAGCATCAGAGCCTTTTCCAATGAGTCAACTCTTCACACGAGGTGGCCAAAGTACTGGAGTTTCAGCTTTAGCATCATTCCCTCCAAAGAAATCCCAGGGCTGATCTCCTTCAGAATGGACTGGTTGGATCTCCTTGCAGTCCAAGGGACTCTCAAGAGTCTTCTCCAACACCACAGTTCAAAAGCATCAATTCTTCAGTGCTCAGCTTTCTTCACAGTCCAACTCTCACATCCATACATGACCACTGGGAAAACCATAGCCTTGACTAGATGGACCTTGTTGGCAAAGTAATGTCTCTGCTTTTCAATATGCTATCTAGGTTGGTCATAACTTTCCTTCCAAGGAGTAAACGTCTTTTAATTTCATGGCTGCAGTCACCATCTGCAGTGATTTTGGAGCCCAAAAAAGTAAAGTCTGATACTGTTTCCACTGTTTCCCCATGTATTTGCCATGAAGTGATGGGACCAGATGCCATGATCTTCATTTTCTGAATGTTGAGCTTTAAGCCAACTTTTTCACTCTCCATTTTCACTTTCATCAAGAGGCTTTTTAGTTCCTCTTCACTTTGTGCCATAAGGGTGGTGTCATCTGCATATCTGAGGTGATTGATATTTCTCCCGGCAATCTTGATTCCAGCTTGTGTTTCTTCCAGTCCAGCGTTTCTCATGATGTACTCTGCATAGAAGTTAAATAAGCAGGGTGACAATATACAGCCTTGATGTACTCCTTTTCCTATTTGGAACCAGTCTGTTGTTCCATGTCCAGTTCTAACTGTTGCTGCCTGACCTGCATATAGTTTCTCAAGAGGTAGGTCAGGTGGTCTGGTATTCCCATCTCTTGAAGAATTTTCCACAGTTTATTGTGATCCACACAGTCAAAGGCTTTGGCATAGTCAATAAAGCAGAAATAGATGTTTTTCTGGAACTCTCTTCCTTTTTCGATGATCCAGCGGATGTTGGCAATTTGATCTCTGCTTCCTCTGCCTTTTCTAAAACCAGCTTGAACATCTGGAAATTCATGGTTCACGTATTGCTGAAGCCTGGCTTGGAGAATTTTGAGCATTACTTTACTAGCGTGTGAGATGAGTGCAGTTGTCCATTAAGTTCTTTCCAGACTTATGGCAGAATTTCACGTACTTGCCCAAACAGAAATGGAGGGTGACTTCCAGACCGAGGCTCCTAGAACTGAGGCGTGAGCCATCCTTCTCAGACCCTGGCCGCTCCACCAGCCTGGTCTGAGGGCAGACAGTGACACTCAGATGCAACCTGCGCTGGGTGTGCCCAGCACTGAGGGTAAAGCTTCGTGTTAGTGCTGAGATCTGCAGGCTAGCGGTCCCACAGGGAAACCTGGTCTCCACTGGTTGATACAGTCACTGAAATAAAATGGTCTCCTCACTTAAAGTCTTCTGCTGGGGATTCCGTGGGAAGAGGGAGCTGAGCGTCGTGGACACTAACACTTCTGCAGCTCTGCTTGATCTGACCCCCGTCATCCTTACCTGATCTTCCCACGGTGCTGCAGTCAGATGGGCCTTGAGCTGTTGTTTTGCCGCAGTTGACATTTCTTGTTTAATTTCTGCACCATCTGTCCCACCTTCCTGCTAAGATCAATTCCCACTTCCTTTCGGGAGGTGCTTCTGATCCACTTTATGATTACAGTGGGCTGCTGATCATGGCATTGAGTACCCCTGACTGCAGTAATGGACACAAGACATACTCATCCTGACCATTCATCCTTCCACAAGTGATTGGGTCAAGAGGTGGAACTATGAACCGCATTGATTTAATCGGAAAACTTCTTAAAGCAGAAGTTTTAAAGTGCGTACATTAAAGTGCGCACGTAAGAGGCCTCTCTCTCCTTCAGATTCTAAGAGAGGCTGGTTTGAGTGCAGAGCATGCTTCCTGCTGCAGAGCGTTCGTGTGCAACACGTGCAGATGAGCATTGTCAGCACACACAGCAGCAGAGACGAGAGCTGTAGACAGAGAAGCCTGCCAGTTTTGTGAGCTAACAAATCCCTTCCTTGTTCTATCACTAATCCAAGTTGCTTATCTGACAGTCTTCACAGAAAAAAATTCTTACAGATTCACCCAGAAGTAGTCAATCTCCTCTTTCTGAGTGATGCGTGTGTTTTCCACGTCCCTTCCCTCCACGCTCTGGTGGTAAATACATAAGTGACCCTAGGTCCTTGGTCCCATCTTTCTGGTAAGCAGGCCCTCCACTCTGAGAGCCTCAGGGCTCTGCAACCATTAACCTTGTTTAGCCAGAGGTCAGATGGATGTCCTCTCCAACTTCCTGACCCTGCTGGAAACAGAACTCTGAGCTGATAAACATAACTCACCCTCAGTCTCGTGAATATCATTCCTGGGACCGTCTATTCAGAAACTCTCAGAGGTGATTTCCTCATGTTGTACTTCCAATTATCACCTTCTCAGTTTTCTTCCACCTTAGAATACTAGCAGTACATCATCAGAAAGGGCGAGGGAGGTGGTGCTTTGTGTCCTATTGGCAGGAAGTGACATTGGATAGTCAATTCAAAGAGAAGCTTGAAACACAATAAACAGCAAGAAAAGTGCCTGAGCCGGGGTCCGGCAAAGGTCAGGACAAAGACTGTTTCCTGGGAGCGGAGCCCAGAGCACATCACGATGCCTCCACTGCCCCTAGAGCTTCCTGCATAAGCAGATGCTCCTAGTGCAGACCCTGAGACAAGGCAATGATAAACTATGCTTGAGTTCCTTGGTTTTCTAAGGCAGGGACCTATAAAATTCATTAAAATAGTACTAGGATTAATTGTCTCAAATACTTGGCATTCAAAGAGTTAAGTTCCAGTTTTTTTTTCCTAGAAAATGTATTTATGTAGAACAGCCCTTTCTCTGATCTGGGTCGATAAGGTGTGCTGTGTTGTTTATCAATATAAATAATTTGCAGTGTGGATATCTCCGTTTTGTTTATATGCACACTCTTTAGTATGTGATAATGTTGGTGAAAGCATTTTGTAAACAGTAAACTGCAATGAAACTGTTCTTTATCGCTGTGCCTCATGGGCAGTCCTGAAGGGCACTATTTCTGGCTTCTCCCTGGAAATTCCTATACTAGAGCCAATCTCAAAGTTTAGTGCAATCAAACTCTTCTGGGAACCTGTTAAAAGTGCAGATTCCTAGGGCCCATTCTCAGATAATTCTGATTTAATGGCTGTAATGTGGAACCCAGAAACCTGCATTTTAATAAAAGGGGCTCCCGTCGTCCCCCAGGGACTCTCACACAAGTAGTTCAAAACAAACCTTTTAAAAATAATGCTCTCTGCTTCTCTGGAGCCTCCAAGTGCCCTGGAATGCTTTCATTCCATTTCAATGGGTCTGAGAAGACATTTCTTCTGTGCTGTATCCAAAGTCAGAACCCAGACCTGAATCATTGCACAGAGGCTGGAATCATAAAATAAAAGAGGATCTGGTTGAGGTGACTGAAATAAGTTACAGGAAAAAATAAAGACTTCCTAAGTCAAGTTTTAGATGGTGGTATAATTAGAATTATTATCCATTATTTATGTGGCAGATGATGTTCATGACGTGCTTGATGACTCTGTGTTAATAGGCAGTGTCTTTGCTGAAGGAGAACGTGACATTGGTCTATCTTTTCTCTCTCCTGCTTCCCTCCCACTGTATCTCTGCTTCTGCTGAGCCCCAGCCAGTTCTGATGGCATTCCGGGTTTGCCACCGGGTAGGGATTTGTGATAAAGAAGCAAAGCCACGGCTAAGAGTCTGATGTAGAAACTGGACCTCCTCCTACAGGGCGTCCGTTGTTTGGTGATGGCTGCTACCATCACCAAAAGGTAGCTGCTACTGTTCCTTTCCCACCCTCTTCGTGCTGGACATTTGGCAAATTGATCGCATCAAATTCTCACAACAGCCTTGCAAGTAGATGTTGTCTCTTTAAAGATGAAGAAGCTAAGGTTCAAAGAGATTAAATGACCAACTCGTGACAACACCACCAGCGAAGAGTGGACCTAGGTGACCCTGAGTGTAACTCCCAGGGCTTTGTCACTATTTTTCAGGGCATCAGGGCTCCCAAGGGCCCTCAGAGGGAAGCGGGCTGCCCAGCTTGTCACTTTGGTAGCTCCGCAGCGTCTGTTTGGTGTTCTGCCCTCCCTACGGTCAACAGCGATCTTTGCCAGGTCTTATTGACTTTAATTAATCTTCCTTGGGTTCTTCCAGCACCAGAGCCTGGACTCCTTATTATTTCCTAAAAGAGCACTTTTGGTAGAACGGGATCGATCTCAACCTGAAGGTTTCTGAGAATACAAAGTACCTGGTCCATGTGATCCTAGCTCTGCAGATAAACTGCATTAGCTCCACGATTGCCTTTGCTGTGCCAAATTACTATTTCTCTTTCCTTCACTTGGATATCGCATTTCAAGAAGTCAAGACCTATCACATGAAGTTGTATGTCCTAGGAGGAAGGGGAAATGCAAAGTTAAGCACAGCCTGTCAAGACAAGGGGCAATTGGGCTTGAAAAATCCCTGCTCTTCAGGGGCACTGATACCCTGCTTTATTGTAATGAAAGTTCTCGTGCCCAGTGTCCTCTGACAATCTGACTTTAATGGGGTTACTACAGCTGGGGTAAAGCATTTTATATGGAACCAGGTTTACATTATCCTACTCTTTAGAGATCTTGCTTGCAATGCTGTTCAAATCCTTTAATCCATAAATAGGATTCCAGACAGCGCTGGGCTTCCTTCCAAAACTGTAATCTTCCAGTATATGAATTATTACCAAAAGATTAGGGTGTTTCTAGTAATAACATTTCAAATAAATCAGCTTTCATGGAGGAACAACAAACTAATATTGGAAATAACAATATAAAGACATTTATATAGCCACTTGCTAGAATAACTTCCCTAACCAGGGGCTTCTTTTCTCATTTACATTCATTCTGTTTGAAAAGTCTTTTTTCATTTATCATCAGCTACTGGCTTTAGCCTTAAAGCATGCCACATGTTCCCAGGTCCTGGACTTTCTCAGTCCCTTCTTTGAAGCCTATGAAAGGACCAGATCTGTTTACCCAGGAATGGTCAGAGGTGTTGACTACTGTCCCTAGAAGCCCCAGATCCCTTTGGATTTTCTCTTTGGCTCTGAGTGAGGGTGTAGGAGGGAGGTATAAGTAAATTTCAAGCTGAGAAATACTCTTGGGGGGCTTGTATCAAAGTTCATGAATGAGACCATGGACTAGAAGAGAGGGTTCCTTGAAGGGTCTTAGAAACTGAGTCTTTTTTGGTGACACTAAGATCTCTGCTGACCCCACATGCAGGCACCATGGTGATGACTCCAGGCCTGTGTGAGATGAGGTAAGGGTACTTGGTTTAGACCTGGATGAATTCTGGCTTCATCATCGACAAGTCTGGAATCCTAGACAAATTCTTTTACCCTTCTGTTCCTCCATTTCTCATCTCCTAAATGGGGATACTTACTATCCCATGGGATTATTGAGAGGATTAAATGAGCTATCAGTGGTACCATTAGCTCAAATATGAGTTCTATCTCTCCTTTCTATTGTTCTTTTTACCCGTTTGAATTCATGGCAAGTTGGCTGATGAGAAGCACTCCCCTCTCTTAGCCACAAATGGCTGTTTTGAGAAATGCCTCCAGCCTAGAAGCTGGGATACCTGGTTCAACTTCCATTTCTGTGGCTAAGCCACTGTGACCTTGAGTGAGCTGTCATACTTCCAGGACCCTGTTTCATCTTCTATTAGAAGAAAAGTGTCTGGCTTCTCCCTACCTTGTAGGGTGAGAAAGGAGTAAAGCCAATATACTTATATGAGATAACTTTTAAAGGAGACATTTAATAGTCATAGCACTATAATGTTAGAAGGGGTTATCTATCTAGGAAGGGAGGGAATTAACAGTCATTAAAAGTACTCACCATGTTCAAAGTGCTTTATACGCAGTGGCATATTTAATCCCAGCAAACCCATTAGAGAGGTGGGTTATGCCCAATTTACAGAAGTAGAAGCTGAGACTCAAGGAGTCACATTTAGTGACTTAAACCCCTGGTGAACACAGATAAAATGTGGCAGAGGCAGAACACAAACCCAGTTCTGTAGGACTCCAAAGCCCACTGTGTCCCCACTGAACCATGTTTCCCATCTGTAGTTCTCATTTTACAGGTGATAGAACTGGGAGTCAGTCGATGTCAAATCAGTCATCTATGGACTTAGCTGGTTAGTGAAAAATTCAGGACCAGAACCCAATTTTCCTGATTGCTATTCTTGAGACCTCTCCTGCCCCCAACAAAGTGATATGAATCATGAAACCTAAGCCTCTATCTTTCATTATTATTTCAAAGATGTTTTGTTTTCATTTCTGATAGATTTTCAGCAGACAGAGCCTCCTAACATTTTAGCTCTCAGAACTCCCTTCTTATATGAAAAGGTTGGAATAGTTGATATCTTTGGTTCCTTCTAGCTCAAAAATTCTATTATTCTTATGACCCTCCATTCCCCAGAGCAGTTAATGATCTGTAAAGAAACACTTAAATGCGCAGGTTTACTACCCTCTCACTCTGCGAGCTAGAGGGAAGCCAGCTATTATTTTTCTTCTTCAAAAGGGAGATCTGAGACCCACATTGCTTGAGCAACTAACTCAAGGACACTGCTGATCACCGGACTGAGCCAGGCCTGCAATGCTTGAGGGAGATTCATATTTTCTTCACCTTTTAACCTTGATCTTTAGCAGAGGGTCTTGACATAGTTTGTGTTGGTTTAGAGAACAAATAAACTCATGCCTTCACGGGTAAGTTGAACCCAGGCTTCCCTACTCCCAGTGTAGATTATTAGCAGCTCCATTTACCCACAAAAGCTTTTGTAATGGAGACAACTTGCCTATTTTCTGAGTGCTTCATATAGTGGGCTTTCCTGAAGCAAGGTAGACCTGACGGGGTGTGGGGAGGATTTCAACAGGAGGATGTCTTACTTACGGGTCCTGAGCAGCGGGTCTGAACACTGACCTGGGAGGGTGCATGATGCAGTCTACTCCGACTCAATTTAAGGCTGCATTAGCGTCCTCTTAATGGAACGCGAAAGGGGAATGCCTGGGGAAGAGATGTTTGTGAATTGTCTTCTCAGATTAAAGGGCCTTTGGAGTAGAAAGCATTGGCCCTTTGATTAACTGAACCCTGAACTTTATATTTTTGGGCTTTTAAATGAACAGGGAAAAGAAAAGAGGAAAAACACCACTGTGTTTTTGGAAGCTCGTGTCATTTTTTTCTCTCTTTCTCGCCCTCCGCTTAGCTGCCCCCAAAGGCAATGATGAATGGCGTGAACTACAAAAGGGAGCCGCCGGGCACACAGGGCCCCGTCCTGTTTCCATCAGGGCTGCTCAAAGGGAAGTCTGCACCACACGTCGTGTCCCTCTTTCCTCCCTAAACAAATGTTGTTTTACTGAAGTGGTGACAGTCTGATTTAATTACAGGGAGAAAGAGAAAGTTCATTCTTCTCTGTGGACGGCGTGGGTAGGTTGGGAACCAGAATTTGCCAGTCTCCAGGGCCCACTGCTCAATGGCACATTCTACCTTGGTTTCCCCATCTGTTTAAAAGGGAATAAAGCTTTCCTAGCTGTCTCAAGGGGAGGGAAAGGACTGCTGTTTACAAATTGATCTGATGGCCAAAAGTATGGGAAAGGGGAGAAAAGGGCAGGGGAGGGGCTGTGAACGCATAACTTTATACACTTGTTTCCTATTAGAAGGAGAGGTGGGGATGGGGCCAAATAAAGGAGATGGTTGGGACATATTTCTCCTTGGGGAGTTTTTGGAATATACCAGCTGCCTGTGGCCGCTTCCTCCAACATTTGCACAGATATTTTTGTTGAGATGATATTCAAAATCCTAAAAGCAGAGGGGTGGACTCTTTGACCTAGAGAAGATCATTTCAAACCATGATTCTGGGACACTGATCTTTGCTTTGGGAATTGAAGACAATGTATCTTCATTGAAAGGCTCTCGTCCTCCTCCCAGCCCACCGCACAGGGATGGTTCCACTCATTAGAGGGCAGGCCTGTTTCTCAGGGACCGGCCCGCGCTTCTTAAACAACCATTGTCTCCTGTCCTATTCAGCTGTCGGCTCTTTTCCCATGCTGCTGCTGACTTTCAGTCTGAAAAGAGCCCTCTCCCTGCTGGGCAGTGAAGCAAGTTTCATCCAAAAGCGCTGTGAGCCCCCCACCCCCACCCGCACTGTGGACCATGGCGAAACAGCAGGCCTCCTCCTAATATCAGCTGGCCCCAGTCTTGTGAAAATAAGGAGACGGAGGACGAGTAAATGAATAACTCTTATCTCTATTTCTAGACATTCTTGGTACTGGGCAAAGAGATTATGTAGAGTCAAAATATGTTCAGCCTAGGAAATGAAAAAAAAGAAAAAGAAAAAAAAAAAGATGAGAAATTGACCTAGGATAAATTGGACCATACGTTTATGTTTAGAAATTAGGCAAAACCCCAAAGATATCATGTCACATCACCTGGGGGAAGTGCTAGGACCAGGAGTCCAGATATTCAGGTTCTGGTTTCAACTCTGGAGCTAACAAATTAGCTTATCTGAATCCAACATGCTGCAAGGCTAGTGAATGACAGTGAATCAGTTGACCAGAGGGTGAGCTTAGCTGACTCTGTATCTGTATGAAAACAGATCTGTTCATAGGCATGGAGCATTCGATGGTACATAAAATAGCAGTAGCCTTACACATGGGAGACTAGGTATTTCCTGCATTCTCTAGACATGTCCATCACAAGCGTAAAACGTCTTTACTCTTTTGCCTTTTGGACTCTAATTTATTTTGAACAGATTTAAAACAGAGACGAAGGAGAAAGAAAATTCTTTGATTTTGTACACAATAGAATTTTAATTATTATTAAGGAAGTACTCCTCAAATATGAAATATGATACACTAGAACCCCTACCCAACACCAGTCACTCTTTCCCTTTCTCCTGGGGTGTCTTAGGGTGAATCTCATTTGGAAAGTTCCAGAAAGGACAAGCTAGCACAGAATTGCTGTGGCTCCTGTCCCAGGGTTGCCAGTGGTGGAGGCAAGTAGAAATTCAGCTTTGGAAAAAAATGGAAAGGTGAAAAGTTCATGAGATGTTTGAAGCTAAAAAATGAAAATCGTATATCCACTAGAGGAAAGAAAAGAGGAAGTTTCTAAAATTGCTAATGGGATTAATTTGCCCACTCTCCCTTGAGAGGCTGGTTCATCCCACACTTCAGGATGTTGTGGATCTCTTGCATTTTCCTGCTGTCTTATGAGTTTTTTTGTCATGTGACTTCCCCTTTCTCCCTTGCTCTATTCTTTGGCATCCTTTCCCTTCACCTCGGGCTTCCAGATAATCAGCCCCATGACGCCAGGTGTCTTGCTCCCGTTCAGCATAATTGAGTTTTCACATTCACTTGAAATTTGGGCCCCTTCGGAGCCGGCCAAGCCTGGTAATTAAAATGTCCCCTTCATCTCTAATTGCTTCATTTAGCATCTAGTGCAAGGTTTAGGAGCACGTGTGCCCTCCACAGCGATCGGTTGTGCCCTGGATAACTGTGTGGCTCTTGCCCTGGCTATGGAAGGTTGGTCTATTCCGGGGTTGGGCAGTTTTGAATCTCAGCCCTCTTCTTTGACCCACTGTGCTCTTCTCACTTGTTGGAAAGCATATTTTTAATATCTCTGCCTTCCTGGGTGTCAAGAGGGGCCAGTCCATGCCTTCCTCAGAGACAAGCTATTACATCTCCCAGCAAACCTTATGGCAGAGGCCACACATTCTCACCTGAGCCAGGTAAGGAGGTGGGGAGAAGCTCTGGTCTGGGAGGGGCAAAGTCAGAGTTTGAGTCCCAGCTCTTCAGGCCCTGGTCTGTAAGTATCTCATGGCGACCTTGGCAAAGTCTCTAGACTGAGCCCAATATGACCCTGATCTATCAGTGTCTCATTGCGACCTTGGGAAAGTCCCTAGATTGAGCCACAAGATGACCCTGATTTGTCAGCGTCTCATCGCGACCCTGGGAAAGTCTCTAGATTGAGCTGCAAGACGTCCCTGATCTGTCAGTGTCTCATTGCAACCTTGGCAAAGTCTCTAGATTGAGCCGCAAGATGACTGTGGCAACCGAACGAGGGAGGTTTTGGAATGTCTTAAACGATAAAGACTTTATGTTATGATTGTGACACGGAGGCTATCTGGGACCTCGAGTGTAACACACTTCTCTCACTTGCAGCCTCTGAGCATGGCTGTTGGGGAGGTGACCACATCCCCTAGACATGAGCTGTATTGGGCAGGAGGCGGCAATGATGGTTATGTGGATTTGGGAGTGGGCAACTCTGCTGCAAGAAGTGCCAAGGCTATGATTCTGTACCTCTCTTCTCTATATTGCTCTTCCCAAAGAAAGTGTGGTTGGGAGGCAGGGGTAGGTACTTCCCACTAGAGGGATGCTGTGATGTCACCGCTGTCCTGCTCAGGAAGGGTGGGTAGCAGGAGCTTTTGCTCATAATTGGAAGACTTGGCCAAAGTAGCAGATTCCAGTTAGATTTGCTGGAAACACTTTCAGGTGTTGGGTGAAGTCTAGCAAAGTGGTCTTTTCTGCTCAGTGCTGGTGATATTAAGACTTCTCTCCACTGAAAGTGAAGGAAAAAAGGTCAAAGCATTGCCATTTCCACCCACATTTTTTCAGTGAACTGAACAATGCTTTGAATCTAGTAACTTGTATCTCGTGAGCATCACAAAGTAATAGGGCTTCCTTTCATAGGATGTATGTGTGTGTGGATGTGTGTTTGTGTCCTTACATATGTGTGCCTGCGCACTTGTAGGTAGACGCAGTATGGAGTGGGGGGAAGTCATCATCTTCTCATGGGGTGAGATACTGTGAGAAGAAAAATCCCAGAACTGGACATCTGAAACTGGTTATTTAGGGGAAAGCATATCCTTGTTGAGTACCAGATTTATCAAATAAAAATACATGATGCTCAGTTAAATTTGAATTCCAGATAAACAATGAGTTCTTTCTTTTAGTATATATATGTACAATGGGCTATTTGGAACATACATTATAAACAATTATCTGTTGTTTATCTACAGTTCAGATTTAGCTGGGCATTATGCATTTAATCTGGCAGTTCTACTTGTGGCGGTGTGGTAGGCAGTATCAGAGTCTCTTTGGGTCATGAAGAAAGCACACAGTTGTTATTGTTTTTCCAAACTTCACAGTGCCTGGGAGAGTCAGAACCTTGGGGAGGAAGTTAAAGACTTTGTACCAAGTCAAGTGTTTGGCAACTTCTGCTGTGTAGCTTGAAATAGTGAGAAAATCACCCAGTTAGTTATTCAACATAGGGTCTCAGGACTCTGTGTTTATTCAGGATTAATCTTTTTTATCCTTTCATTTGAAAACCACTTTTTGAGTACCTACTGTGTTCCAGATACTGTGTCCCTGAGTAACCACAATGGAAAACTAATTATAATACCGTGTTGTTGGACTACCTGGATTTCAAGGGAAAAGAACAGACATATTCAAGAAAGCTCAAAATTGAAGAAGTAGGTTTTTCTATCAAACACTGCATGTTTATCTCAGATTTTCTCTAAGTTTCTGTTCTGTTCTCCATTTTACCAACCACCTTTTTCTACTTACTAATTCTCCATATGCTACCAAATGGCTTCCCTGCCACCTAAAATTATATATCCTTTCAGTTCCAAAAGTGCTTCCCTGGTGGCTCAGACGGTAAAGCGTCTGCCTGCAATGCGGGCGGCCCAGGTTCAGTCCCTGGGTCGGGAAGATCCCCTGCAGAAGGAAATGGCAACCCACTCCAGCACTCTTGCCTGGAAAATCCCATGGACGAAGGAATCTGGTGGGCTACAGTCCATGGGGTCGCAAAGAGTCGGACATGACTGAGCGAGTCCACTCACTTCAGTTCTAAAACTGCCCCTCAGTATTGTATCTCTGTGTATCTTAAACACTTGGGAAGAATTTGACTGGATAGCTTGTCTTTCAGGCACTCATCAGTCTACGCCATGGCTGTTGCGTCAGATGTTCAGCTGAGGTTAAGTCAGCTATGGTGGGATTGGGGAAGAGGCAAGAAGGACTTGCAAAATACCTAGCATATTCTGTTCCTGGTTTTCTCTCTCTTTTTTTTTTTTTTCACATGCTTATTTCTCAAAGTATCTCTGACTAAATAAATTATTATTTGTAAAGCTTAGTAGTGAAGGGGCTTCCCTGGTGACTCAGATGGTAAAGAATCTGCCTGTAATGAAGGAGGCTTGGGTTCGATTCCTCAGTTGGGAAGATCCCCTGGAGAAGGGAATGGCAACCCACTCCAGTAGTCTTGCCTGGAGAATTCCATGGACAGAGGAGCCTGGCGGGCTACAGTCCACGGCGTCTCAAGAAGCCAGACACGACTGAGTGACTTTCACTTTCACAGTGGTGAAGAGTCTATCGTCTGGAATCAGACAGATTGAGTTTGAATCTTGGCCCTACCATTTCAGTTTTATTATGTCCTCAAGACAGTCACTTAAAATTTTCTATTTCTTAGTGTTTCACCTCATAGAGCTGCTATGGATGAGAAGCCGAGCATTTAATGCATGCATGCTCAGTCGCTTCAGTCAAGTCTGACTCTGAGACCCCGTGAATTGTAGCCCGCCAGGTTCCTCTGTCCATGTGATTCTCCAGGCAAGAATGCTGGCGTGGGTTGCCATGCCCTCCCCCAGGGGATCTTCCTGACACAGGGATCAACCCCGAGTCTCTTACATCTCCTGCACTGGCAGGCGGGTTCCTTACCACTAGTGCCGCCTGGAAAGACTGAGCATTTAATAAATGGTAGCGATGATTGTTGGTGTCATCACACATGCAGACACGCATACCCAACCTCCCCCCTTCAGAAGGCAATACGATGTCATAACCCGCTATTCCATCCAGAGTCGATGTCAAAAGAGCCACGTTAAATGCTAGGTACAGGTTCCTGGTCACATCTGTTTCTTCTCTGGTTATATTCCAGTAGACTTAAATATAAAACTTAATATAAAGGTAGACATAAAAAACCAGAAAATTATGATAAAAATAAAAAGATACAATGCAAATTATAATGATGATTCCTACTCAAAATAGGAAGAAGAGGAACTTTGTAGAACATGCAGCCTATCTTGTAGGAAATCCGGTTAGCTATGTAACACGGGGTGCCCTTCCTGACCCTTTTCTAAGTGTAGCCATTTGTATTTGTGGGTGACAAAATATCGGCGGAGGCCTGAGTAATCTATGCCTCTTTCTAAGACCCATTCAGTTTGTGTATGAAAATTACAGCAACTCTTAAAATGGGCCTGAGCCTTTTAAAAATAGCCTGGTACCTTTAACAGAAACCAGCCACTTGCCCATGAACACAGGCACAAAAAACTGCTCTGCCCTACAAAGGTTAAATCTCCTGTGACCCACACTTACCGAAAGACAGACTTGTGACACCTCCATGCCTGCTGCATAGAAGCATCTCCAGCCTCTCCATGCGTTACTTTGATCTCTAAGTGTCTGCTGTGCCTATCTCAAGGTGGGGAAAAGAGGGCTTATTGACTTACGTTGTAATGGCACAAATGCTTATCCAGGTGGGAGTGCTTGAGAGTCTATGGTTCCAAGACTTTTGGAGCGTCCTTGCCCTTGGTTTGGTACTGATGGGAAATGGCATTTATGTCCTGAGACAGAGGAGATGGTTACATTTCTGTAGCACTGGGAAAGGAAATGGCAGAGTCAAGGCTGGATATCAGGAAAAGGGAAGAGAGTTCCCAAGGTACTTCTTGCCCTTTCTGAGTCCCCTCTATCCCTGGGGCAAGGGGACATAAGAATACAGTATCTTCCAAAGTCCTAGGGTTCAATAGTAAACATAGTGGGAAGTGATCATAGCCACATGGGCGTGATCTAATGTTCACCTTTGGGTCAACTAACTTGTGTTGAGGTCTACCACAAGTTTGGTTCCCCTGGTGGCTCAGTGGTAAAGAATCTGCCTGCCAATGCAGGAGACATGGGTTCAATCCCTGGGTCAGAAAGATCTTTTGGAGAAGGGAATGGTTACCCACTCCAGTATTCTTACCTGGAAAATCCTATGGACAGAGGTGCCTGGTGGGTTATAGTCCATGGGCTCGCAAAGAGCTGGACATGCCTGAGCGACTAACCAACAACACGACCATGTGTTGAAGGAGTTCTCCAGCCTAAACGTCAAGAAACTTTGGTTCCCGTCAGAGCAGCACACTTGTGTGCGCTCCACACTTGCACACATAACCCTCCCTGTCCCCTCTCCCACAGCATGCCTGTGCTAGGAACATGGAGCAGATTTCTAATGTGGGGGCGCTTCAGAGAAGAGTTAATGCTGGTTTTGCCAAAGCCATCACCAAAGGTTTAATGAAAGTGACATCACTGCAGCACTACATTAAATGCTTGATGGCTTTTAAATAATTTGGGAGAAGAGAATGAGCATTACAGGCTGGGGGTGGGAACAATTTGGAGAGAGAGAGAGCGCCAAACCATAACCTGTTAAGTTACTGAGGAGAGAATGAATAAAATGTGTGTGAGTGTGTGTGTGTATGTGTGTGTGTGTGTGTGTGTATGTGTGTGGGTGTGTGTGTATTTGGTGAAGGGGCAGTAACGGAGGAGGTGTGTAAAGACACCAGGGTAGAAACACGCTTATTTTTCCCGTAGTTATAAAAGAAAGGCTTTTCGTGCCTCTCCTATCTGACCTGTCCTGGGTGTCTGTGATGCTTGTAATCACATTTCCACACTTAGGGAGAACATACATTCCACAGATGCCTTTTCTTTGTACAGGCAGACTCTCCACACAAATTCCCAACCACAGAAAATGCTGCATTAATTTGATTCAGGAGCACCTTTCATGATAACATCTTTCCAAAACACACAGACCGGCTCCGTCTCCTCTTTCTCCCTTTGATGTATCAGCCTTGTGGGACTTCTGGGAAAGCAGACCCTTCCACAGGCTCAAGGGCCCCTTGCCACTCCTCTGCCTCCTTGCCGCTTAACGCCTTCCTTCCCTTCTCCGACTGGCCACTTCAACTCCCTTCCCCGTGAGAAATACATCGGTTTGTCTTCATCTGCGGCACGGAGGTCCCTACCGCCTACGTTCAGGGAGGCTGCATACCCTGCGCCTCCCCCGCCTCCTCCTGACACAGAGTCACTGGGCCCAGGCAGGCCTCTGTAGCAGTCTCACAGAGTCTCTGTGATTCTGGGCTCTGCTCTGAGAAGCAATCTGACTAGCGGAATGCTGGACTCTGTGATAGTGATGCTAAGTGAAAATAGATTTCGGAGAAAGGATATCCCGCCAGGGTGGGATACAGTGGCCAAGGAAAGCGACATGGGAGAAGTGGGGTCTGAATTGCCTTTTGCAGGCTGAGGAGAACTTGGGTTAGTTAGAGAAGAATGAGGGACTTCCCTGGTGGCCCAGTGGTTAAGACTCCAGTGCTTCTAATACAGGCGATGCAGGTTCAATCCCTGGTCAGGGAAGTAAGATCCCACCTGTGAGGATAACCAAAGAAACAAAGCTGAACGTTAAAAATTAAACAAAACAAAATGTGTAGGAACATGGTACTACATTTTTTAAAAAGAGCAGAATGGAAGGCATGATGGAAATTTTGATCGTGCCCTGGCCATTGATGATACAATGCCAGATGAGATCAGTATAGGTTAGGAGTGCATTTCCCTGCAAAGTCCTTGGCTTGGATGCATGGAGTTTGAAGGGCATCCTAGGCATGTTTCCGCCTCTCATCGCCCATTCCCTACTGGACTAGCCATATCACCAACATTAAGCTATAAAGAGATTTCTTTCAGCAAGGAGAACTCTTTCCTAATTCCAGCCTTTTCTGAAAGGTCTGATCAGCTTCCCCTCTCCTCTCCTCCCCAGGGCTTTTTTTTTTTTTTTTTTCGCTCCAGGTTGATGGACTCCCCTGATATAAGAGGGAGAGGGAACTGCTAAAGAGTTGTTTGCTGTATATCTTCATCAATGTCTGGGCAGGCGAAAAGGGAGAGGCTGACTCAATTAAGTGGAACAGCGATGGGGAAAGGGGTGTGGTGGGTAGGGTTTTAGGAAAGGATGGTGCTAAATCAAGCACATAATTTCCAAAGTGCCATCAGTCAAAATCAGCTCTCAACAAATGTGTGGTCAATTTTTAAAAGGACATTTTAATGATGAAATGACCATCTTTGAGACTATTTTGTGAGTAATTGAGTAAAATTCCCTAGTGAAAAATGTTTGGCATCAAGTTCTTAAAAATGCTTCCTCTTCTTTGCTCCCTAATGGACAGAAGCACAACCAATCTCTAATCACATGAAACACAGCTCTCCTTTCCAGCCTGTGATTACGGAGGGGTCCCAGAGAGATGCTAGTTCAGGACTCTGTAACTTGTCCATTAAAAGAGCTGGAGTTATGTGGGAGTTGTGTGTGTTTTCTTTCTTTAATTTTCCTTTATTGTTATTATTATTATTTTTTTCTTTCCCCTGAAAGAGTTCAGATCACAACTGTTTCCAGTGAGGCTGAAGCTTTGACATAGATTGTCAGCAGGGGAGGAAATTATCCTCCACCAACTTTGCACTTAAAAAACAAAATGAATGCCGCTTTGATTGGAGGGGACCAATTGGTTCTCTGACCTTACTGTGTTCCAAGATTCCTGCTGATTTGGAGCCTGGGTTTAGGCTTGCTTTAGAGTTGCCAGGAAAAACAGAGGCACTTGGCATCTTGCTTTGAGGTGACAGGGAAACAGACTCCAGTGTTTCACGCCTGACTATAGTTAGTTTATCCCCACCCCCTTCCTTCACTGCGCTCCTAGCTCTCCTACTGGTTACCGACAGTCCTCGACTTGGGGACAATGCCAAGTTTACAACTGAAACGTTCCTCAGTTGAGGAAAAACTGAATGCCAAGGATTATTATTCAGAAGCATTTCTCCTTCTGTTCTTTTCCATTGGAACTGCTTCTGTTCTAGACCTAAATGGGAAACGTGGGCTCTTTAAGGAGAGAAGGATGGATGTAACGGCTAGAAAGGGCTTCGGAAACAGGCTAATCCGTGGTCACTCTGGGTCAAGTGTTACCAGATCAGGAAGGCAAAACCCGACAGGGAAGGTAAAACCCTGAAATTCTTTTTATACGGAAAAGAATTAGATCACTTATGATGAAATGGACGCAGAGCCAACTTGGGTCTTGTGGATTATGTGTTGCCCGATTTGCTCCCCTCCCCCAAACGGGAAGTCACCCCATGTGCACAGAGTAAAGGAGAAGCTTCTCATCCTGGTGGGACTGAGGACAATGCAGGGCAGGGTGCCGCCTGCCTTTCCAGTGTCACTCACTGCCACTGCCCTCGTCACGCCCGCCCCAGCGATGCTTGCCCCCTCAGGTTTCCTGGCCCAGTCTGGCCCCCTCCACGTCCTTGCCCGTGCCCCTCCGCTGACTCAGAATGCTTTTGTCTCTCGACCCTGCTTCATCGCCTTGGGGATTAGGTTTTTCAATGTATGAATTCTGGGGAGATACAAACATTCAGTTCATAGCAGATGGGTTAACAGACTTAGATGACTGAATGGAAGGGAGAGATGGAAGGTTTCAAGGTTTCAAGCTTAGAGAACAACTTAGAAACTAGTTCAGAAATCTGTGTTTTCCTAAGGGATACCGTCTCATTCTCCAAGACTCAGAGATTCTGAGTAGGTCTCCATGAGGAAATAAAACCCACCCAGATACCATCCTAGTGTTTATAAAGTACCCTCTCCCTCACGTACCCTCTCCTGATCTGACCAACTCTAACTCCCTCCCTCCTCTGAAGGCCTCCAGGTCTTTCTTCATGGACAATGTGTATACTTGTGTATTTGCCATACTTCCTTCCTATACTGCGGGGTTTGACTTACATTTGTGATGACAAGACTTCGCCTGATATTTTAGTGTGGGAGGTCAGTTCTTTTTTGGCTCAGTTTGAGGAGCGTTCTGATTTCTTTTCACTTTCAGTGGGGTTTCCGTTGTAATGGAGGATCAGTTCTAATGGAACATCCCTGAGAAGTAGGGAGAACAAACTGCCTCCTTCTTTGTCCATTTTCAGGATTCAAATGAATCTCTTTCAGAGGAAAATCTTTGCATTCTTTTCCTGGTATTTTGAAATTCCTGGACCAGTGAATCAGGCTTCTGGTTCCTCAGTGAGAAGCACAGCTTACATACAAATACAACTAGGAGAAAGATCAGAGGTTATTTTGAATCATACTAAGGGTAAGTTACTGTTACAAATTACATGTTAAAAACATGTTTTGATGATGACTGGCTCTGGAGAGGTCTACAAATGAGAGGAAAGTGCTGATATGAGAGCAAGTGCAGAATTTGGGGGTGACTGATGAATAAATTAGGTTCCTCACAGTTTAGCATCGAACTAGGTTGAAATCAGAGATTCCTTAAGTCACTAGGAACTGCAAATCTATACTGCCCATTTCCCACATCCTCTCAAATCTGAATTCTCGGGCAGGGCTGGACAGAACGCTACACAAGCCTATGAGCTACTTTGCAGAAAAGGGCCTCTGATAACCTACCTCCTGCCTCGCTCAGTTACTGGGAGGCTTTGATCTATATTCAAATGAAAATGCCTCAATTGTCTTAACCTTCATGAAAATAAGAAAGCAATACTTTTTTCTGGAAAGAGGTTAAAAAGGAGGGAAACACTAAGGTTGTTAGGCTCCCAGAGGAAGAGAGGAAAGAAAACCTCATTTTGCCCTGGGCTGGGTGAATCCCTCTCCTCCCCACCCCTCCATACGCCGTATCCCCGTAACTGTGGCTCCACTGTTTGTCTTGTAGCCCTCATTGGCTATGCTCCCTTCCTTCTGTCAAGTTCCCACTCCCAATTCAATTTCAAATTAAACTCCCTCCCACTTTCTCTTATTCTAACCCAGAGGAGATGGAGAACAGCTGGTCACCATCTTCCTTATGATAACCCTTCAGATGGTGTAATTTTATTTCCTTAAATTAATGACAGTGTGTTGGGCGTCTTCCATCCCAGACACGTTTTAATAGATGCTTTTAACATACGGAGAGCCGAGGGACAGAAAACAATGCTTCTGTCGTGTTTGGGCACATCCTAGATCTGAACATGGCTGACTCTCAACAAAGCTAGTGCCTTCTGATTTGGAGACAGAATTTAGAGATGTTTACACATCCAAGAACCCCTGTGAACAGTCAGAATGGCACAACCCTGTTTGATGTGTCCTTGGGTGGGGTGTGATGGGCTGTATAACTCCAAAACCTCCGTATTCATCTGAGATCAATTATTTACTGACTTTATAATATTGTTGCTGTGACAGATGAGTCCTACAGTGAAAGCAATCATTCCCTATTTCCCCCTTGCTAGCGTTCTTTTCTCACAAGTCAGGGGAAAATGGCAATGGGTGCATTTTGGTCCCTTATGGAGACCTGCTTATAATCTGGGGAAAAGGATGGTAGGCTTAGCAAAACGCAGATTTTTAAACTATTTTCTGTTTTCTCTAAGCTTGAAATCTCAGGATTCTAATCCCCTCCATCTCGTTCCATTTGATAATCAAAGCCTGTTAAGTCGTCTGCTATGGACTAAATGTTTCTGTCACCCCGGATTCATCTGTTGAAACCTGTTTCTCAAGGTGATGCTAATGGAAGGTGGGGCCTTTGGGAGGTGATTAGGTCATGGCAGCGGAGGTCTCGTGGATAGGACTGTGTGTGTACGCACTTGGTCGTGTCTGACACTTTGCGACTCCATGAACTGTAGCCCTGCAGGCTCCTCTGTCCATGGGATTTCCGAGGCAGGAGTACTGCAGCAGGTTGCCACTTTCTTCTCCAGGGGGTCTTCCTGACCCAGGGATCTAATCTGTGTCTCTTGCATCTCCTGCATCAGCAGGGAGGTTCTTTACCAGTTGAGCCACCAGTGAAGCCCATGGATAGCATTAGTGCTCTTATAATGGAGAAGGCAATGGCACCCCACTCCAGTACTCTTGCCTGGAAAATCCCATGGATGGAGGAGCCTGGTGGGCTGCAGTCCATGGGGTCGCTAAGAGTTGGACACAACTGAGCGACTTCACTTTCACTTTTCACTTTCATGCATTGGAGAAGGAAATGGCAACCCACTCCAGTGTTCTTGCCTGGAGAATCCCAGGGACGGGGGAGCCTGGTGGGCTGCTGTCTATGGGGTCGCACAGAGTTGGACACGACTGCAGTGACTTAGCAGCAGCAGCAGCTCTTATAACAGAGAGCTGCAAGGACACAGAGAGAAGACAGTTGCCTGTGAAGCAGGGCGTGGGTTCTCTCCAAAACCCAACTGTGCTGGTCACCTCATCTCAGACTTGCAGCCTCCAGAACTGGGAGAAACACATTTTTGTTGCTTCTAAGCCACCTGGACTTACACTGTGTTACAGCAGCTCAAATGGACTAACACATCACCTTTCCAGACTTTCCATTTCTTCCTACCCCTGCAGTTACCACTTTTGACCAGGCTTTAATTATTTTGCTTCTAGACTTTTGTAGTGGCTTCCTAAATGGTCTCCCATTCTCTGGGAATTTCAATTTTTTTTCTTTTAATTCATTCTCTCTCTCTTTTTCTTCCAAGCCCATCATTTTTTCTCATTTTTCTTGCCCTCTGTCTCTTTTGCTTTATGCCCTTTCTAGTACGCCATTTCTTTGCCAAAGCGTGGGTTGCAGAATTTGTATCCCAGCCCTGCCAGTTACTAAGTGATCATGAAAGAATTACTGAATCTCTCTTTGCCTTGATTTTCTCATTTGTACAATGAAGCTGAGGATTGACCCTCTAAGGAAAGTCATAATTCTGATTTTTCTGAGAATAATTTATTTTTTTTGCACAATCCTTGCCTCCTGAAATCTTTCAGTTCTTCATGATCAAACTCAAATGTCTTTTTTTTTTTTGCACAATCCTTTCCTCATGAAATCTTTCAGTTCTTCATGATCAAACTCAAATGTCACCCGTTTCCTTCAGGCTTTTCTAATGGATCAGTTAATGAACGTTTGCCCTTCTCTGAATTGTGACGTCATTCTTTAGTGGCTATTGTCCAACTCTTTTCACTTTCTGTTTATATTATGCTCTATTTTCTTAAGGGGAAAGACTCTATACCTTGCCCATTTTATATTTTAGCCCTTCTCTCTATGCCTGGTCCCATGCCCTCTTTGCTGTGGACACTCAAAATAGCGTTGTTGATTTTCATGGACACTCAAAATAGCGTTGATTTTCATGAATGGTGGACAATAACCCTGAGGTTTCGGTGTAGACGTTAGCAAGGGGAGACAAAGGCCATCAGGAGCACCTTCACTGGTTTGGGCCATAAGCGGAGGCTCAGTCCAGGGCTGGAGGGAATGAGGTAGTGAGTTTAGTGGGAGAAACTTCAAAAGTGCTTCTACCTGTACCAACAGAATGCTTAACACAGAAAGTGTGCTCAAAAATGTTGTATGAGTGAATGCGGAAAGCAGAGATGCGCAGTGCCTGACATTCATAATTTATTTATTGCTTTACATTTCCAAACACTCTTCAGTTTTGTTCTCATATTTGATCCCCAAATGCCAAACTGGAACATATAATAGGACAGATATTATTACCCCTACTTTGGGGATTTGGACGTTGGGTACCTCAGAAACTTGACCAAGGTCCTGTGTAGTACCACGATGCTGGATACTGAGGGTTGAAAGAACAGACATAGTCCTGGCCGTCTGTGGGCTCATGGTCTTGAGAGGAAGGAAGATGGATGGGTAGATGAGAAGCAGTCATGACCTTGTAACATTATCTCACGGTACCTGTAATGGGAGCAGACCAGGAGGACAGTCTGCATGGATGAAGGAAAGATTCCAAGAGTGGAAATGCCTAAGAGAAGTCTTAAAGAAGGAGTAGAAGCCAAGAATAGGAACTCAGGAATCCTCAACTCCCAGCCTAGTTATCTTCCTTTTTGGGTAGAGAAAGGTCCAAGTTCAAAACTGTTTTCTAACTTGCAGCTGAGAGCCACCCTCCCAGCTGCAAAAGCCAGTAAGTCTCTTCTTTGTGTTATGGGAAAAGCAGTACCACACAGAAAAAAGGACAAACACACAGGTAGCATTTTCATGTAAAATTCATGGCAAAACTGCAGACACAGAAAGGGCTCCCCAAGGCCTGTCCTCCTTTGTAACCCAGGCCACTGTGGCACTGCGGGCTGGGGAGACAGCCGGAACAGGCTGGGCTCCCAGGCTACTGTGGCACTGCGGGCTGGGGCTCCTTTGTAACCCAGGCCACCGTGGCACTGCGGGCTGGGGAGACAGCCGGAACAGGCTGGGCTGCAGCTGGTATGTGTCTGTTTGCTGGGTCTGGCTGCTGCAGGCTGGGCTGCTCAGACAAAGGGATGAATGGCCTAAGGTCTGCAAAGGTGGGAAAAGGGAGGTGGGCAGAGGAGGGGCTGGGTGGCAGGGTGACTGACTAAGTGCTTTGTTTGGTGGCGGAGGCCTTTCAGCAACCACAACGGCTACTTGAGGCCCATTGCTTAAGTGCTTTTCATCATCATTACCTCCTGTCATTAGTCCCATAAGCTGCTTCCATCAGCTCATTGCTAGTCAGGGGCCATGCATGTCACCAACTCGCTCTTGTTTGCAGATCTCTTTCTGCCTTCATCCAGAGAGAGGCCCTGTTCCTCCAAAGTCTCTCTCTCTCTCTGGCCGCTGGGGCCCAACCTGTTCCCCTATTTCATGGGTCCATCTGTTAGGAGGCCCGCTGATGGCTGTCCATGGACGTCTGTGCTTCGCCTGTTGGACTGAGGGCAGAGCTAGGTCTGTGGCTGCCCAGCACCGACCCTGCGGCCCTCTCCTCAGCGGTGACTCTTATCCTGCTGTACAGCACTAAATCTCTACTGTCACAGGTCCCTGCTGTGTCCTGGCCTCATGAGGAGCCAGGAGGGCGCTGCTTTCTCTAGGGACCCCAGAGAGAGTTTTTCTCTCTTCAGTCTAAGTTTGTATACCTAGTCTGTATGAGGATTGCCACTGATTATATGGGTCATTAACTGAGGGCTGATATCTACCAGAGAGCATGCTGGGAACTCTATGTCTGTTTGAATCCTCTGAGGACACGGGAGATAATGCTATCTCCATTTTACAGATGAGAAAACCAAGCCTCAGGGAGGCTGAGTAGCTTAATTGAGATCACATTAGCATCACCCTACGTTTTATGGCTTCAGAGTTGTGGTTTATTCCTTGATTAGCCCTGTGGAAAAATGCTATGAAGGCAAGATTTGGAATCAAACAGAGTTAAGTTAGGTTCCCGCTTCTGGCACATAATAGGTGAATAACTCTTGGCAGATAACTTCATCTTTTTGGCTCTCAGTTTTCTTATCTAGAAAATGGAGATTTAACTTCACCTTATTACCGTTGTTAAAGGGATTAAATGAGAGAATATATGAAAAGATGTCTAGTATAGAGTCTTTGAGAAATGGCAGTATTACGTAGGCTGTAATTGCTAACAAGGATCGTGATTGGGAAATACCACTGGGCATAGCAGATTGTTTTACTTGAATCGTGGCTGTTCAGTTCATGTTTCTCTATACCTTGTATTTGTGTATTAGTCAGAATAAACTGCGTTACATTATGGTAACAAATGGCCCTTGAAGTTTACTGGCTTACAACAGCAAGGGTTTACTCCTCCCTCTCTGCTATGCAACCCTATCTTGAGTTGTCTGGGGCTCTGTTCCATGTTATCTTTACTCCACGTTCTTTACTTTGGACCTCTGGCTGAAGGAGTATTCTCTGGCTAAGGTGGCTCAGTTGGTAAAGAATCCGCCTGCAATGCAGGAGACCCCGGTTCAATTCTTGGGTCAGGAAGATCCACTGGAGAAGGGATAGGCTACCCACTCCAGTATTCTTGGGCTTCCCTTGTGGCTCAGCTGGTAGAGAATCTGCCTGCAATGCAAGAGGCCTGGGTTTGATCCCTGGGTTGGGAAGATCTCCTGGAGAAGGGAAAGGCTCCCCACTCCAGTGTTCTGGCCTGGAGAATTCCATGGACGGTATAGTCCATGGGGTCGCAAAGAGTCTGACACAACTGAGCAGCTTTCACTTTCACTTTCTTTTTCAAGGTACTCTTGGTAGTGGTTGCAGAGGGAAAAGGACATGGTGGAGCTCTGAGAGCCTCTGCTTGGAAGTGATGTCTATCGTGTCTGCCTACATTTCATTGGCCAAAGCAAGTCACATGGTCGCTCAGGAGTTGAACAGAGCTGGTATGTATCATCGTCTCACAGGAGGCGCACTGCCGGGAGTTGAAACTAGAATATTTAGCAATGAGTAAGGCTATCAGCCTTCCCTGGTGGCTCAGAGGTTAAAGCGTCTGCCTGCAATGCGGGAGACCTGGGTTTGATCCCTGGGTCGGGAAGATCCCCTGGAGAAGGAAATGGCAACCTACTCTAGTATTCTTGCCTGGAGAATCCCATGGACGGAAGAGTCTGGTGGGCTACAGTCCACTGGGTCGCAAAGAGTCGGACACGACTGAGCGACTTCACTTTCACTAAGGCAATCAGCCACAAATGGGGCTGCAACTGATTTTGACAGTCTCACAACTTACACGAGTGAGTGAGTGAAGCCACTCAGTCATGTCCAAATCTTTGCGACCCCATGGACTGCAGCCTACCAGGCTCCTCTGTCCATGGGATTCTCCAGGCAAGGGTACTGGAGTGGGTTGCCATTGCCTTCTCCAGGGGATCTTCCCGAGCCAGGGATCGAACCCAGGTCTCCCACATTGCAGGCAGACGCTTTAACCTCTGAGCCACCAGGGAAGCCAGAACTTCCATATTTTGGTCTTATTTCATGTACTGCTCAGATGTGCCCAAGAGTGTTCAGGTTTGTTTTTGTCAGTTTTGATGAACCAAGATATTGCCTAAAATAACAAAATACACTTAGACCTAGTAAAAACATTTTCAATTGCTGAAATTTCTGGAGAAAAATAACTATCATTATATCTAAAAGTGTCTAGCCTCAACTATCTTTTCCCTTCATTAGAATAATTTTTGTTACGCTACTTGTGATAATGTGATATTTCTTAAGAATGCAATCATTATTTGATAGTAGGAAACAATACTTTTTTCCCCTATTATTCCTTAATTTTAGCTGTAGTAACTTTTAGTTGTCCATGTTCCAGAAAAGGGAAGTTTAGAAGATGCATCCGACGATGCGCCCAGCCAAATACATAGTTTTCCTTATTCACACATCTTTGCCTCCATCTCTCATGTAGCATTTATCCCGATTCTGCTTCATTCAGAATTATTTATTTATATATCAATTAATCATAGTTTGCTACTAGATTGTCAGTTTATGGAGGGTAGTGACTCTTTCTTTCTATCTCTGTGTCCCTTCTGGTACATGATTCTGCTTTCCATAAGGTTTCTTGAGCTGAACTGGGTGGGAGACAAGAATTATTCTCAAACGTAATCTAAAAGGATAGGCTATTACAGTAAAAAGCTGTAAGATTGTTTTTTCCTCCAGAGAAAATAAAGTAGGGTCTTGCTAACTATTCCTAAGGGTTACCTCTAATTGGCCTTAAATTGTTCTTTCTAAGCCCAGTGCCAACTATGCAAGTGAGATGCTAATAGTTTTTCTTCTCTTATCACCCCATCTAATATTTGCGTATGCAGCCCACCTTTAGAGACATTCTAGCTATCTGTTGGTGAGTGGGAGGGAGGAGGTAGAGGGAGAGGGAGAAGGCAGGAGATTTGGAGCGAAGGCACAGGCAATTGTGAAACAAAGAAAGAATTGTGTACCTTGCTGTTCGGGGAAAAAAAAAAAGATAAGAAGCATGAAGTCCTGATAGAGTCTGTTGTATTAAATTGAGAGGAAAAAATTCTTGCCTCTGACTTTTTTAGCTGAGACTTAGGGTCAATAGAGCAGAATGTGATGTCGCTGGTAGCTGATTTAATATTCAGCTTTTGCCTATAAATACACAAGCAAGAGAGGAAGAGTAAAAGACTGCTGTACAGAGTGGAGCTGTGACCCACCTCCAAACAGCAGGACCTGAACACGGAGAATCCCACTTACTTAGTTGATAATGAGTTTGTGAAAGCTCCTTAAAGAGACACGTCAACTGCCTTGTTTACCAAAGTGATGCGTGGAGTTCAGCACAGAATTCTAAGGACTAAGTCTTTTTGGGCGCGTGACCTGGGAGCTTGCTTCCCTCTGCTGCTTGGGATTCCTGGATTCTTTGCCCATGTGTCCAGACTACTACACCTTGCTCATTGGATACCCTGTTCCAGCCTTCTTGATACTTCCCCCCATCATGAACATATATTCACTCCTCTTTATAGTCTTGGGTTCCTGGGCTAGCTAAAGTAGACAAGAACTGCTTATAATCTTTTCAGTTCAGTTCAGTTCAGTCTCTCAGTCATGTCCGACTCTTTGCGACCCCATGAATCGCAGCACGCCAGGCCTCCCTGTCCATCACCAACTCCCGGAGTTCACTCAAACTCATGTCCATTGAGTCAGTGATGGCATCCAGCCATCTCATCCTCTGTCATCCCCTTCTCCTCCTGCCCCCAATCCCTCCCAGCATCAGAGTCTTTTCCAATGAGTCAACTCTGTGCATGAGGTGGCCAAAGTATTGGAGTTTCAGCTTTAGCATCAGTCCTTCCAAAGAACACCCAGGACTCATCTCCTTTAGGATGGAGTGGTTGGATCTCCTTGCAATCCAAGGGACTCTCAAGAGTCTTTTCCAACACCACAGTTTAAAAGCATCGATTCTTCAGTGCTCAGCATTCTTCACAGTCCAACTCTCACATCCATATATGACTACTGGAAAAACCACAGCCTTGACTAGATGGACTTTGTTGGCAAAGTAATGTCTCTGCTTTTCAATATGCTATCTAGATTGGTCATACTTTTCTTTCCAAGGAGTAAGCGTCTTTTAATTTCATGGCTGCAATCACCATCTGCAGTGATTTTGGAGCCCAAAAAAATAAAGTCTGACACTGTTTCCACTGTTTCCCCATCTATTTCCCATGAAGTGATGGGACCAGATGCCATGATCTTACTTTTCTGAATGTTGAGCTTTAAGCCAACTTCTTCACTCTCCTCTTTCACTTTCATCAAGAGGCTTTTTAGTTCCTCTTCGCTTTCTGCCGTAAGGGTCATCTGCATATCTGAGGTTATTGATATTTCTCCCGGCAATCTTGATTCCAGTTTGTGCTTCTTCTAGCCCACCATTTCTCATGATGTACTCTGCATATAAGTTAAATAAGCAGGGTGACAATATACAGCCTTGATGTACTCCTTTTCCTATTTGGAACCAGTCTGTTGTTCCATGTCCAGTTCTAACTGTTGCTTCCTGACCTGTATATAGGTTTCTCAAGAGGCAGGTCAGGTGGTCTGGTATTCCCATCTCTTTCAGAATTTTCCACAGTTTATTATGATCCACACAGTCAAAGGCCTTGGCATAGTCAATAAAGCAGAAGTAGATGTTTTTCTGGAACTCTCTTCCTTTTTCCATGATCATAATCTAAATACTTTTGGCAGCAAGAAGTAGGTGGGAAATAAGAAAGAACCTCAGACGGGGGAGATGAGTTAGTCTTCTGTAGCTTCTACTCATAAAGTATTCTGTAAGTCCACAAAGACTTTGGACATTCATTTTATTGTGATGGTATGCTGCTGCTGCTGCTGCTGCTAAGTCACTTCAGCCATGGCCGATGGTATGGCAGCATGCAATTCTGCAACATGATCCATAGACCAGAATCCCAGCCCTACTTCTGACTCTTCTAACTCATTTATTAAATATATTTTGAGTGCCTTCTACACTATGCAAAGCTCTGGGGGATACAAAGATGAAAAAGCCATCATCTCTGCCTTTGAGAGATGCACCATTTAGTAGAGAAGCTTGTAAACATGCAAAAAGTGTGATAAAAATACATCGTGGTAATGCATGTAAAAAGGGACAGTACATGGCTTTAGATATACACCCAGAAAATGTGAGCAATCATCAGGACTATTGCTGTTATCATTATTAAGTGATAACAGTGGCATGTTCAATGTCTTACAGGATCATTAAGGAAAAATTATACCTGGGGTGCTAAGTGGGAACACAGGGGAAGGCCTCACAGGAGAAATCACTTTTGACTTGCATCTTAAAGAAAGATCGGAAGATCATAACTGAGTGGGCTTGGGATGGCAAGCTGGGTGGGGGAGGGTAGGAGTAGGGAAAGGCAACGTGCATGGAGAGAACCATGTGCCCAGTGCGGGAATGTGGGGGACAGCGGCTGTGTGCACACGTGTGTGCATTTTGGCTTGGCTAGAGTGTAACAGGGAGGCCGCTTGAGGAGAACGGAAGGTCTCTTCTGGTTGAGGAATTAGATCTTATCTTCTGGGCTGCAGGAATGAAAAGCATTTCATAAACTTCAATCAGATTTTCATTTCAGAAAACTAACTCTGGCCCTGGTTAATCATCTATACACAGAATTGGGATTCATAAACAACATCTCTGCTGCTGCTGCTGCTGCTAAGTCGCTTCAGTTGTGTCTGACTCTGTGAGACCTCATAGACGGCAGCCCACCAGGCCCCCGTCCCTGGGATTCTCCAGGCAAGAACACTGGAGTGCTACATGCATCAAAATGAGGAATAAGGAGGTGAAGGTCTCTTTGTTCACAACATTATCTTTGATGCATCCGACATGCGCCTGATTACTTCTGGGTCTTTGCTTATATTTCCTGCCTCTTCCTTTGCCCACAGCATAACTGCTTCCCACCCTCTTTAAACTTCTTCAAGTTGTCAGCATATTCTTCCGGGCTCTGCTCAAGTTATTTCTGGTTGAAAAAGACGTCTGCTTTCATCTTCTATTGCTGAATTAAAAATTCCCACAAACTTATTGGCTTAAAACAGCATTCATTCATTATTTCACATTCTCTGTAGATCAGGAATCCAGGCACAGCTTAGATAGGTTCTCGGTTGAGGGCCTTATCTTTCCAGAGTTCAGGTCCTCAGGCTCACAAGGTAGTTGGCATAATTCAGCTCCTTGAGGTTGTAGGATGGAGGTCCCTACTTTCTTGCAGGAGCCCCTCCCAGCTACTAAAGCCTGTCGGCCGTTTCTTGCCGTGTGACCCTTTCAACAACAGCAGTTTGCTTACTTGAGGCAAACAGGAGACCATCTGGTGCAGCTTGGAATTGCTGACTTCTTCTGTCTCTGACCTTTAGACTCTTCAAGAAAAGGATTCACTTGATTAGGTCCAGCCCACCCACGCTCAAGGACAAGGGATTAAGCAGCAGCAGGCGCACCAGGGGATGAGGTTCCTGGGGCCTTGTTAGGAGTCCACCTACATACCTTCCCTTACTACCCTACAGAAGAGTTCACCTTCTTGAAATTCTTAAACTTCCCCTGTGGTCTGTTACCATCCCCTCCACGTAAATAAACACTCGATTGTGTTCTGCCTCTTATTGCACTTGAGCTGTTGCAGGACCAGTCCTTTCAGCTGCCAGAGCCAGAGAGATCCTTTCTTTTCTTTTCTTTTCTGCATCTATTTGCACCCCGACTCATTGCTGGGGAGACTAGAAACTTAAAAGATGCTGGTGTTTTTTGTTCATTTTTTTCCTCTTGTCCTAGACATTGTCAAGCCTGTGTTCTTCATCGGCATGCTAATAATACACAGAGCGATGACCTTGCTCAAGGCCTCAGGAGAACCCACTGAAATCCCACGCCACTCAGTATCTTTGGGCAGGCTCTCAGTGCAGTCCTGCACATTGGGAGACCCTGAGTCTGGGAGTCTTAAGGTAAATGGAGAAACAGCCTTGTTTGTGAACAGAAGTAACTTCTCTGCTTAAAAATAATTGTATTCACTTTAGGTTAATGTCTAGCAGAAGCTTAGCTGAAGCCTAGGTTTGCTCTGATAGGAAATCTACCTTTGAACTCAGTCTCTGTTTTTACTTTGGAGACTGGGCTTTAAAGGAGAACAACTTGGTAAGCCCCAAATCAACCTCCAAACATTTCACCTCCTGGGATTAACCTTCCAAAGAACAGGTGTAGTGTGTTTGGAAAACAAATGCCTAGCAAATGCCATTTGAGGCAATCCATGTCCACCCAACTAACTGAGCTTGACAGGCCCTAAGAGATGATAAAGCATATGAACTACTTTCCACAGAGTAAGTGAGAGCGTAGAGCTTTTTCTGTGGTTACCGCTACCTCTGGCTATTGCACAGCAAAATCACTCCATAACTTTTGATGTAGAGTTTGGTGGGGGGGAAAGTTCTGTCCCTGTTTATTTTTTTCACATTTGCTGTAATGGCAGATTGTCAAGACAGGACTATTAAATATGTATGGGTACATGGCCTGGTCAGGTCCAAACTCAACCCACCCACCTTGTACAGACAGACTGGTGTTTAAAGTTGGACGATGGCTGTGTATATCCAGGGCAGACAGATGTATTGTGTATATAGAGAAAATGTATACAACAGACTGCATTTCAATGTATACGCTGAGAAATGGGGGCTGCTTGGAAGAGCAGAGCCGAGAGTGGGAGGACGAAGGACTCCAGCCTTTTTGAGCCCTAGTTACTATTCTGAGAGGCAGAAAATGCTCGGCGGATGAAAACCTGTCAACACTTCTTCCTGAACGTAATAGCCTCATTATCTCCCTAGAGTCAGTCACAAGCATCTAGATAACCCAGGACAGTTGCGACCTGTCCCTGGCTGGTCCTAGTGGTGATGCTGACTTAGTTCAGAGCCCCACAGTCAGTGCCAGCCAGGCGTGAGGTTGCCCACACTGAGTAAACGCGTGGATGGATTGGTTGGCCAGGGAGAGAGAGGTTAGATCATCGCTCTTTTCCTGTGAAGATCTTACTAGAATTCAGAGGAAATTAAAACTGAAAGCGATTCTAGAGATCGCCTCACCAAACCTCTCGTTTTGAAAATGAAAAAGCAGCTGAGATTCATAGAAACTGAAAATATCTTGTGCGAAGGTCCAACTGCCGAGTGGTCGCTGAGAATAGCCCGGGACCCAGACCTTCTGGTTCCTCATAGTAATATTCTTCCATGATCACTCACACAGAAAGACCTTAGAGCCTTCAGCCTCACGTCACCCTTAAAGCTCTCACTAAGTGTTCACTGAGTGGCTGCTGGAGTGGGCTTTGTGCTCAGCACGTAGAAAGTAACAAACAGAAGACTTTTCTTGTTCCACGTAGTGAAGCAACTTTCATGGGCTGCAGGAAGTCTCTCTCACTCCCTGTTGTTGCTAGAACTCCGCCACAGTGCTGCATTCCTTAGCTTAAGACTTAGGCATCCACTGAAATACAGGTGTCTCTGGCAAAGCCACAACCTTCACCCCACTCCTTTACTCCCAGGAAGAATGATTTTATGAGACTCTCTTCTGATGTAGAATGGAAGGTGGGGAATGTCTAAGAGCTGGAGAGAGAAGAGAGGCATTGAAAAAAAGGTTGTTTATAAGGATGGGGCTGAAGAACAAGTTTCATTGGATCATCACTTTCCCAGGGTCTCAACCTAACAGTGAAAATTGTATAATATGGTGGGATTCCCTGGGTGTGGGAGTAGGAAGGTTGCAAAAATGGCCCTTGATTTTCTTATCCTTAGAATCTGGGCTGCTTTTGTGACTTGATTTGGCTAGTACAATGTGGCAGACATGATGTTCTGGTTTTGAACTCAAGCCTGGAGAGGCCCTGCATTCTTTATCCTTCTCTTTTGGGATGTCTGTGATCACTGTCTTGTGGACAAACTCAGGCTAGCCTTTTGGAGGATGAGACATCGTGTGGAACAGAGACCATGAGGCCAGCTGACACTTCTTAGGCTATCTGGCTGGTTGCCGACTGTTATGGGTTGAACTGTGTTCCACCCCAAATTTATATGCTGGGGTCTTGACCCCCAGAATCTTAGAATGTAACTGTATTTAGAGATAGGTCGTTAAAGACATAATTAGATTAGAATTCAGTCTTTAGATTGGGCCCAGTCCTATATGACTAATGTCCTTGTAAGAAGAGGACATTTATACACAGAGGTGTGTGCACAGAAGAAAGACATGTGAAGATACAGGGAGAAGATGGCCATCTACAAAGCAAGGGGAAAGCCCTCAGGAGAAACCAAACCTTCTGATACTTTGATATCGGACTTCTAGCTTCCAACCTTGTGAGAAAACACACTTCTGTTCTTTATCCCAATCTGTGGTGCTTTGTTGTAGCAGCTCTAGTGAACTAGTGCCTACCAGCCTAGTGGCTATCCACAGATGCGTGCACACGTTTTAACAGTGTCAGCCAAGTCTGGCTCAGGTTATCAGCCCCCAGACCCATCCCAGCCAAAATTGCTCATCCCTAGAACTGTGATACAAACAAGTGATTGTTCATTTAATTCTCTAACTTGGAGTGGTGTTTCTAGCAGCCATGGATAACTGATACAATGGATAAAGACCCCCCAGGTGTCTTGCTGCAAGTACTTACCTGCTGAGTTGGTCCCCAGAATCCACAGCATTTCCCCATTCATCCCTATGTGTGTGTGCACGTGTGTGTGAAAGCCCTTTATTAGGAAGGAGTTTACTCTTTATTGACTGAACCCTACCTATCCTCTCATCCCAAGCACCTACTCCATCAGTAACAAGAGCTGAGTTAATCACTGCTGCTCTCCTATTCTCTAGCCTTTCCCAACTGTGCCCACCATCCCTTGGCATAAAGAGCTTCTCAACCAAGAGTCAGACAGCTTATTTGAGTTGTGCCAGAACAACCACCAGAGGCCGGGTTATTATTCTCCAGTGAGACAGGAAGAGCGGCCTGACATGGTGGTGCGAGGAGCAAAGGTCTTGCATATTGGCGCTAAATGCCTCTGGGTTGGATTTCTAGGTTGGCCAAATGATGCGTCTTTTGGGAAGCTCTGCAAGCAGGTATTTCCTTATGGATACAGCGTGGATAATAGCACGTACTTACACAGTTGTTATATAACATTAATTCACATAATTTCAGATAGCCCAGAATTCTGTATATCGTAGACAGTAAATACATGTGAACTTTATTTCTTCCCCACTGGACCACTATTAGGAGGCTCAGATCCACTTATTCACTAATGTTTTTGTTTAGCGCTGAGTGCCACATACTGTTCTAGCGGTAAGCCAGACAGATAATGTCCCTGCTCTTGTGAAGACTATGTTCTATTTGGGAATATGCAGACGTTAAAATCTGCCTACCCATCCTCTCTCTGTCTGCCTATCAGTCTACCTATCTACTAACTATTGATGAGTCTAGGAGCGATCACAGAGTGCTCACTACTTTTCTTCTGTTCCTTTGTCTTTCCTCAGAGCAGCTTCTATTTATTTTAGAAATTGAGCTTCTGAGTAAGGTTTGGCTTGAAGAAAGGGTTATCCAGTTGGGGAAAGAAGTTTGGAAAAAAGCTCCATTGGTTCATTTGCCTTTAGGGAATTCCACGTTTTTCTTCCCATAAATGATTTTAAAAGTTAACGCAAGCTTACTACTTTAACATGGAAACCTTGCAAGAGTACATAGATTATAAAAAGAACATTTTGTAAATATTGTAAAGCTCTCCCTGACAGAGTATGCTGAGGATAGAGTATGTGGAACATGGAGCAGTTTTCTTAGTGGTTTCAAATAATCAGCCTCTTTGAACCATTGGACAACACTGACACCCCACTCTTCAAAAGCTTCCTAGGTATTCATACACTGAATTTTTCAGTTTTGGGCCCACTTTTTGGGACCATTTTCTTCTCAGTTTCCTTAACCTACTCTTGTTATTCCTTCTACCCCTTAAATGTCACTGAAACTTTTCTCCTATTTTTATTCTTTCTCAAAATAATTCCTTCCCCATGTTTCCAACAATCTTCTCCTTGCAGATGGCAAATGACCCCAATTTCATATTTCTAAGGCCATTTCTTTTCAGAGAGCAAAACTTGTCAGGTTCTTATGGGGCAGCATGGCCAGCTAAGGTTTTAGGGGTTTTATAAACACAGGCCCCAATCCTGAATCACAGGTTTCTTAGAAGCAGCTCCTACCTTTTTATTTTTTATCTGAGCTGTGGCATGGCATTATCAAGCCTGTCAGTCACTGGCTTAGAACCTTGGAGTCTTCATCATTTAAAGTTGCCCCTTCACCCCTGACCTCCAGTAATTTTTAAGATCTGTTGATTGAGTCCCACAAATTATGACTTCTTTTTATTACCTTGGTTCAGCACCCAATTTTCTCTCACTTGCAGTGTTGAAATTGTCTCCTAACTGGATTCCCTAACTTTATTATCTGGCTTTCAAAGTTATCTTTATCTATTGCTTTTAAAGTACTCTTCCTACAGCAGAGCTTTGATTATATCAGTTGCCTATTGGAAATTTTTTTATGACTTCCCACTGCATACAAAATAAATTCCAGATTTCTGAGTATATCACCCTCCTTGACCTGGATCTGAATTGCTTTCTCCATTATTGAAGTATAGTTGGTTTACAATATTGTATATGTCATTTCCACATGTACAACTTAGTGATTCAGTACTTTTATGAATTGTACTCCACCTACAGTTCCTACAAAATAATGCCCCTGTTTCCTTGTGCTGTAGACTGCCTGTTGCTCACTTATTTTTTCATAGTGGTTTGTATCTCTTAATCCCACACCCCTATCTTGCCCCTCTCCTTTTCTCTCTCCCAACTGGCAGCTATATCGCCACTGTTCTCTATATCTGTGAGACTATTTTCTTTTGTTAATACATTTATTTTATTTTTAGATTCCACATATAAATGTCACATAGAGCTTTAGTCTTTCTCTGACTTATTTCAACAAGCATAATACTCTCTAGGTCCATCCACATAGTTGCAAAAGGCAGAATTTCATTTTTTCAGTCTATGAGTAATATTCCATTGTGTGTGTATATATATATATATGGCGTGAGTGCTAAGTCGCTTCAGTCCTGTCTGACTCTTTGTGACCCTGTGAATTGTAGCCCACCAGGCTCCTCTGTCCATGGGATTCTCCAGACAAGATTACTGGAGTGGGTTGCCACACCCTCCTCCAGGGGATCTTCCTGACCCAGGCTTTGAAGCTGCATCTCTTATGTCTCCTTCATTGGCAGGCAGGTTCTTTACCACTTGTGCCTCCTGGGGAGCCCATGTATATTAGCACATCTTCTTTATTCAGTGCAGGAGATGCGGGTCTGATCCTGGGTTGGGAAGATCTCTTGCCTTCTCCTGGAGAAGGAAATGGCAATCCAGTCCTGTGTTCTTCCCTGGGAAATTCCATGGACAGCGGATCCTGGCAGGCTACTGTCTGTGGGGCTGCAAAAGAGTTGGTCATGACTTAGCAAGTAGACAACAACACCAACAACAGAGGCCCATCACAATTAATGTCTATTGATGCATCATATCAATGTATAAACTTGTGGTTGCCTGGGGTGCCTGGGACTAACTTCAAAGGACATGAGGGACCATTCTGGGGTGATGGAATGATTCTCTTTTTTGGTTAGCACTTACAAGAAGGTATACTTTTGTCAAAGCTCATTGGGTACATTATATTGTTTCTAAATTACACCTTAATAGAATTGATTAATAAGTTAAAACATTGTTATACTTTATTTCTGCCATTTATGAATAGAGAACACTTTAGGTCCTCTGGCTTCCCTGGTAGCTCAGCTGGTAAAGAATCTGCCTGTAATACAGGAGATCCCAGTTGAATTCCTGGGTCGGGAAGATCCACTGGAGAAGGGATAAGCTACCTTATTCTTGGGCTTCCCTGGTGGCTCAGATGGTAAAGAATCTGCTTGCAAAAAACAACCTGGAAAGATGGGTATTATTAATTCCTCTTCAAATATAAGGATGGTAGCATCAGAGAGGTTAAATAACTTGCCCAAGGCCACACAGGTACAGAGAGAGGCTGGATCTCAACGCTGTCTTAGGGCTTTGTAGTTTTATAGACCTATTTGCTTCTATGCTAACAAGCCTGTTGTAGCTTTATTTTGTGTCTTCTTGAGTTTAATTTTTATGTTTTGCTGTTTTCTTTTCTATTCTACTTTTTAATGCTAGACTTTTCTCATTATCCACGTACCTGAGAATCTAGAATCCAGCAGTACCCCCTCCCTATATATAGTCACTTGCCTTTTTTGATAGCTGTTGAGGACCACAAAATTATATAAATGGCTTTGTTGTGAATTTTATCTAAAATAAGAATATATCTATTTGAGGGAAGGCAATAGGAGTTTTCTTATATATATATATATAAATGTATAATTCTAGGGCAGGAACTTTTCTAAAAACTTTAAAAAAATTGAGGTATAACATACATCCAAGTGTACAAATCATAGGTGCATAGCTCCATGACTTTTTACAAAGTAAATATCCATACAACCACCACTTAAATCAAGTTGTAGATATTTGCCAACAGCCCAGAATCTTCCTTTGTTTTGGGCAGGAATTTTTTGACAGATATTATGATTCAGTGTTCTTCTTTGCGTATGCCTCTGTTCTGGATGGTTGCACCTCTGAATAATAAGTTAATATTATTCGCTCACTTTAAGAATCTTATTTTTCGACTGTACGCTATGCCTCTGAGGTACACAGACATGGAACCCTGGCTGGGCCCTCCCTCCATTTGGGATGTGTACTGCACTGAGGTAGGGGTGGGGGCGTGGAGGGTGGGTGGGCCTGATGAACTCAGCACTCCCAGCATTGGCTCTTTTCTGTGCATCCAACTCACTCCGGTTGTCACGAGTCCAACCTCTACACCGACTGAGCCCTGTGTGCAGATTTTTGCGTTTCCCGAAGCCGGTTTCCAGCCACGCTGTTTCCTAGCCTCCAAAACACCTCTGAAAGCAGCTGGTCTTTCTGTGCAGGCATCATGTCACCTGCACCTGCCCTGGGACTGTGTTTCTTTCATGCTCACTCTGTCCCTCTGATCTGCTAAAAATGTCCTTCTGTAGACTTCTGATGAAGACGAAATTAAACCTGGGGATTAGGGCAGGGGAGGCTGGGCCAGAGCAAGAATGTGTTGCCTGAGGCCTTGGCTGGGCTGTCTTCCAGCGACTTTGGAGAAGTAGCCCCAGGAAAGGACTGGCTGATGAGCTCTGAGCAAACCCCAGCTCCTGGGGCAGTGGCGCCGGACGTCCGGGCTGCATTTTGAAAATCAGCTACCAACGCTCCAGGAACTGGGAGGCAGAGGAGCTAAGGAGGCCTCAGGGAGGCTTGAACCACCTGTCCCCTTCTGTAATTAGTGACCTTGATGCTTTTTTCTTTTTGTTTTCATCTGATGATTCAGCGGTGAAACTAGGAGGCCCTGGCAAATTCAGGTGTGTCTTAAGGAAACTGTATCTATGAAAGGGTTAACTTTATGCAGAAGTCAAACCTCGATCCATGAAGATTAGCTCTGGAGAAGGAATCATTATGTGCGAGGGGCCACAGGTCAAGTACCATACACCTGGCCATACTTGGAGTTTTCTTGCTTTGAGATCTCCCAGACATTGGTCTACTTGGCTGGCCTGCTCTGTGTTTCTTATTTGGCCCCAAATGTCCAAGTGCCTTTGCTGGAACTCCTACCTCCTTATAGGCAAGATGAAATTTCAGCAAGGCTTTTCAAAATACCGAGAGAGAATGACTGAAAGAAGCCTGGGAAATACAGGCTTATTTTTAATGTCCTGGCACTATTCTGAATGGGTACCTGATGCTGCCTTAACCTGCCTGAGGGCTGCGGCTTCTAGCCTCTAGTACCAAAGTCCTTGCAAACCTCAGATGGCCCTTTGCCTGGAATTCTGATTTCTTAGATCTCAGTCTGCATCAGCACGGATAGAGGGGATTTGCTGACCTTCCCAGCTGAGTGGTAAAGAACCCGCCTGCCAATGTGGAAGACTCAGGTTTGATCCCTGGGTTGGGAAGATCCCCTGGAGAAGGAAATGGCAACACACTCCAGTGTTCTTGCCTGAAGAATCCCATGGACAGAGGAGCCTGCTGAGCTACAGTCCATGGGGTTGCAAAGACTCAGACACAACTGAGTGACTGAGAATGCACGCAAGCACAGAGAATGAAACACTCATCTCTTATTAACCTCTGCTATGGGCCAAGCAGTTTGTAAAGATGTTTGCATGCATCATTTCATTTCCTCTTTTCAACTGTTCTATATGATGTGCATTATTAAGCCCATTTTTCAGGTGAAGAAACTGAGGCTCAAACAGATTGACTAGCTCGAGACCACACAAGCTAGTAAGTGGTGGAGTCAAGATTCAAATGCTGGTTTTGTAATGCATGATCCAGACCTCTTTCCTAAACAAGGTAATGCTTTCATGATCAAATCTGAGAGAAGACTGTTCTATTGTCTCACAAGACTCTCTCCTCAGCTCCAATCTCCAGGCTGAGGACTCTTCTCCTGGTAATTGCCCCATGAAGGACATGGACTCGTGTCACAGGTATATCATTTTGCATTTTGATGCCAACAGTATAGGCCCATTACTATGTATTATCATACCCCAGCATTCATAAAAGAACTGCATCAATTAATTAATCGGGGGTCACTACACCATTGAATGATTTTATGTTTTACAAAAGGCTTCAGCGTTAGATTCTTTTATCGAGCAAACACAGCAGTGCATTTCAAATATGGACTGATTTGCATTCAATCACTCAGGAATACAATTATGCAGCAGGAATAATCATTATTATGTAAGAACAGCTACAATTTATTGAATACCTACTACATACCGTGTGCTTTCTATTTGTGAGTGTTTGTGTGCCAAGTTGCTTCAGTTGTGTCTGACTCTTTGTGATCCTGTGAACTGTACTCCACCAGGCCCCTCCATCCATGGGCTTCTCCAGGGAAGAATACCAGAGTGGGTTGCCATGCCCTTCTCCAAGGGATCTTCCTGACCCAGGGATTGAACCCAGGTCTCTTACATCTCCTGCATTGGCAGGCAGGTTCTTTACCACTAGCGCAATCTGGGAAGCCCATGCTTTATATTCATACTTTATTTAGTCATCAAAAGTTGGCAAGAACGTATATCTTCCTCATTTTAGAAATGAAGTTACTGAGGCACTTTCCTACACTTATAGAAGTAGAAAGGAGCAGGAATAGAAACCCACTAAAGACCGTGCTCCTCACCATTCCAGAAGGATGTGCTAATAAGAGTGTAAATGTATCCCAACAGCCCATCTCACCCTTCTCTCATTAGCACAAGTAACTTTTTCTTTCTTTTTTGAATGAGGCATTCAATTTCACTTGCTGGCCTGCAATAAAATCTCCTGTTATTTGAACCTGCTTCTTTCTACTTTTACTTTCTCTAAACTCTTCTCCCGAGTCACCAAGCTCCCTTCAAATCTCACTTTCTCTTTAATCTAGACCTCTTGGTACATCTTATCAATGACTCTCTTCCCCCTCAGTATTTTTGATCAAATAGTATTTTTGGTCAAATAGTGTGTGCATGCGTGCTCGGTCCTGTCTGACTCTGTGATCCTGTGGACTGTAGCCCCCCAGACACCTCTGTTCATGGGATTGTCAGGCAATATTACCAGAGTGCATTGCCATTTTCTCCTCCAGGGGATCTTCCCAACCCAGGGATCGAACCTGCGTCTCCCAAGTCTCCTGTATTGCAGGCGGATTCTTTACTCCTGAGCCAACAGAGATGCCCTAGTCTAATAGTATATTTGTTCAAATAAATCCAATTGACGCTTCATATATTCCTTGATGGCTTAGTTTCTGCTGATCCCTCAGAATATAATGAGGAGGCAAAAGACTGTTCCAGGTCCTCAAGGGTCTTATATTGAATTGGAATTGTCAGACGTTAAATAGTTAATCATATGATTATATATAAAATATAAATTGTGATAAATGCTACCATGGCAAAATACAGTAAAAAATAGATATAGCCTCCATCCATTTAATATTTATGGCTATTGGGAACTGTTCCGTGCACTTTAACTGATTTTATTTTCTCACTAATACTTTGGGCAAAGAGGCAATGTGTTCAAAGCCCTACAGCCAGTGAATGGTGGCCCCAGGTTTTGACTTCAAGAAATGAGGTTGCAGAGCTGGAATTATTCATCAAGGCACTGTAAGAAATGCATACTGGGAGTACTGACCCAAGGAAGTGATGTTTCAGTGGACATGGGGATGGATGAAAGGGAGGGACAGAAGAGAAACAGAGGGAGAGGACATATGGACTCCGCTCGCACTCTTGATCTGTGCGCCCTCTCCGTTTTATGAACTTTGATGCACCGGCCTTCTTCTCCCACTTGTATATAGTCTTCCTCCGGGATCCATGGGGAAGTGGTCCCAAAACTGCCAAGAATGCAAAAATCTGAGTGTGCTCAAGTCCCTTATGTAAAATGGCACGGTATTTGCTATAACCCACACACGTCCTCCCATACACTTTATTTTTTAATTAATTTGGTTTTTATATTTATCTATTTGGCAGCCCCAGGTCTCAGCTGGGGCACTCAGGCTTGTCGATGTTCACTGCGGCGTGCGGGATCTGTGCTGATGGCCTGTGACCTCTTTGTTCTGCCACGTGGGCTCTAGTTCCCAGACCAGGGATGAAACCTGGGCCCCCTGCATGGGGACCAGGAGGTCTTAGCCACTTGACCACCAGCCACCTTCCTGTAGACTGTCAATCATTTCTAGCTTCCTTATAATACCTAATGCAACCTAAATGCTATGTAAATAGTTGTAAATGTAGTGTAAATGCTATGTAAATAGTTTCCTTTGCACGGCAACTTCAAGTTGTGCTTTTTGGAACTTTCTGAAACTGTTTTGAAAAATACTTTGTATCTCTGGTGGGTTAAATTTGCAGATACAGAAACCCTGGATACAGAGAGCCAACTGCATTTCCAAAACTGTCCAGTCTTCTCGTCCATTTCCCAGTGACTCTGAAAAAATTCTTAGGTGTCTCAGCTTTTAAAAGCAAACAGACAAGGCAGAAGCAAGGCAGCATGGTCCTGCGTCTCTTTCCATGCCCTCTGCTTCATGCTTCCTTCCCAGCCAACTTCTAGGAAGAATCCTCCACCCGCTCTCTCCACTTGCTCACCCCCTCCTTCAGCCCTCAGTCTCCTACCCTATTCTCGCTTCGCACAAATCTCACCAGGGACCTCCCATTTCCAAACAACAGAGTCTTCACGTCTCCACTTTTCAGGCCTTTGTGTGGCAGGTGAGGTTATCACCCCCTTTTCCCTGAATCCCTGCCCTCCCCTGGCCTTGGAGGTGATGTTTTTGTTGGGTTGTCTTCACTGTCTTGACTGTTTCTCCTGAAGCTTGTCTTTCGTGTCCTCTTCTTTCATCTACTTCTTAAACGTGGGTGTCTTAGGTTCTTACTTGATAGAAAATTACATGTATGTCCAAGTTTCCACTTGCTTCCTCTGTCTTGGTTTCTGGCACATCTATGTCTCCAGCCTGGGTCTTCATTCCGAGCAGTCCTGTGCACTAGACGTAACACCCCGATGCCTCACGCGTCCCTCAAATCCATTGTATTCCAAACCAACCAAGTGGTCTTTCCTCTTAAACTGCATTGTTCCTTTTAATTTCCCCTTTGAGTAAATCCCTCCACTATCTTCTCTTTGATTTCAAAATCTAGGATTCACCCTCTCCTCTTTCTTCTCTGTTACCGTGTCACTATCTAAATAGATGCGGACTTTTGGAGACCCCATCCGCAGCCTCACTTATTTTTCTCTTTCTCCTCTCCTGACGTTTTAAGCAGTTCTTGCCCCAGTTCGGGCTGCTATTCTCCCTTATCTGGTCTTCTGCAACAGACCCCTGATTGTCTCCCTACCTCTGTCTTTCCCCTCCATCCATCACACGCCCGGCTGGTTCCATGGTGACTTTTCTAAAGGGCAAACCATGTTGTTTCCTTGCTTAAAACTCCAGAAATCGCGGCTACAGAATGAGGTGCAAACTCCTCTGTATGCCATCCATGACCTTTTACACACTGGTCCTTACTTATCCTCATCATGGCCCCCTCACCTTAAGTAAACTCTTTGAAGTTCTCTGAATATGCTGGATTCTTTTAGATCCTTGGATTGGCTCATACCATTCTCTCTGCATGATGAGTACCTCCTCAGTCTAGAGTCTGGTCTTCTCCTCCTTTCCTACGTGGGCTTCTGTGTTAGCATCTGTAACACTTTGCGTTTTGCACTTATTTATCAGCCTCCTTCAGCCCCATTCATTAGAGGAAGGTCCCTCCCCTAGTTTTCCCCCACTTTCTTCTGCATGTGCCAATAAAATATATATTTATGAATGAATGAAAACATCTTGCATGAGTAGAGAAGACATAATTTCATCATGTTACAACAGGCATTCTGATGTGGGAAGCAGGAGGCTGTGACTTTGGGTGAGTTAATGAACTTCCCTGAGGTCAGTTTTCTCGTCAATAAAATGGATTTGTAGGAACTTCAAGACTCAGAGACGGGTTAGATAGTATTTTGAGGTCTTCCTAAGATGTAAGTTCCTTTTAGTGTGCTGTTCACTAAAAGGTTTAAACGCTGAGCAGTGTTCCCTGTTCAGGATGTATTAGTTCTGATTTTCCTTCCTGCCTGAAAGTGCATGTATGAAATGAATTTTAAACATTATTGGAATTTATTGAGAGCCAGTTCTATTACATGATGGTCTATGCAGAACCTTAAAAGGGTGAATGTTGTATCATCCTCACAACAATGTACCCAAGGGCATATCTTCGTTACCCCATCCTGCAGATAAAGAGACTGAGGCTCAGGGTGATTAGCTAGTAGGTGGTGAAGCCAGGATTCAAACTCAGTCGCTTCCACTATGATTAATCTATGATTCAACCCCTACCCTACACTAGCTCCATTTTTGCAACTGTGGTGGGGGCGTCAAGCTTCATTTTGTTATAATACCAGCCAAGAGTTGCAAGCTTTCGCTGTGAGGGGCTGGATGGTAAACATTTTATGCTTTTCTGTTTCCTATTCTTCATGTTGCTGCAGTGGAGAGGTTTCTTGGTTTTGTTTTTCTTTAAAGATAATGTAAAAGCTCAAACAAAACAAGTCAAATGACTTTGTCTTCAGTCAGGTCTGCCTTTTTTCTACCTGAGCGTACCAAGTCAGGACAATTTTTCTCTTAGACCATGGAAACAATACATAGAATTAACCAGCGTTTTATTAATTCTTGTTAGATAAAGATCAAACCATGCAATTCCACAGCAAACAGATTGACAGTCCCAGTCTCCCTTGCAGCAGCCTACAAAGGTTCCAGTAAATGCTGACCAGCCAGACCAAAAATGTCAATTGTCTGCTCCGTGAACTCTCTGTTTTATAGAATGTCAGGCGCTGTAGGGAGTAAACAGCTTAACTTGACCATTCGTATCTCAATCGTTAACATCAGGGTTCTCCCCCCAAAAATCTGTGGTGAAGCAGAGGAGGGGACTTCAGTTCTTTGATGTCTGGCCTTAAATTTAAATCAGTCAAAAGTGAAGAGTTTATTCAACCTCTCCTCCCTAATCACTAATGTTATATCTGGAGCAGAAGCTCCCTTGAGAAATTTTAAATGCTTAGCCTTCTGAGGATGAGACACCCCTCTGGGTATTGAAAAACCCCATAGAACCTGTGCTGTCCTGAATGCCCAGGCGAATACACACAACAGTTGGCCTTTGTGTTCAGGGGAGTCTTACTTATCCAGAACGCGATTTAAAACGTCCTGTTTCAACACTTGAAAAACGAAATCCCTAAGTGTGTGTTATCGATCGAAGAACCAGCCCTCTCCTGAGCCAGCCCGCCCACCTGCTCCTCGGTCAGCACCATCGCTCAGGCACCAGTGGAAAAGATTCGTTTCCTCCGCGCTTCTTTTGCCTGTGTCCTCCGGGCTGATGAGAGCCCAGCCTGGCGCCCCCGAGGCGCGCGCCCCTCCGTCCCCTGCTCCTATCGCCGCGTGTCACGTTTCCCAGCCAGCGCATCTAATGGGAGGTCACGGTTCCCTAGCTCCCGGTTCCCTCGGAGTGTTTACCGCAAGTGGAGGACGGCCCTTTGGGAAGACGGGAAGTGCAAGCTGTTGCCTCAGACTGCTGCCCGGCGCAGCATCTGTCCAAACTAAATTTTAGTCTCCCTTCCACGTGCGACCTTTGGAATGCAACCACCTGACTCCCGGTGAGAGGGGGCGAAGCTGGCAGAACGGAACCCGGGGTGAGAGGATTCTCCGGGCTGTCAGCGGTTACGCCTGGCGTCAAGGACGTGGTTGCAGAGACGGCTGCTGATGTGTGGCTCTTTCGTGTTTAGCCTGATGGCTGCTGTAGTGGGTTGGATGGTGTTCTCTAAATCTTCACGTCTACCTGGGACCTTAGAATCTCACTGATTGGCAAATGGGGCCTTTGTGGATGAAATCATCTTGGATTTAGGGGTAGCCCCTAAATCCGGCGGCTGTGTCCTCATAAGAAGAGGAGCAGGCCCTGAGACGGAAGGAAGATTGCTGTGTGAAGACAGAGGCAGAGATTGGAGAGACGTTGCCGGGAGCCTGGAGCCACCTGGAGTCACCGGGAGATCGAAGGGACAAGGATGGATTCTTCTTTAGAGCCTTTGCGGGGGAGCCGGCCCTAATGACACCTTGATCTCCAGCATCAGTCCTCTAGAGCTGTGAGAGAAGACTTTAATGTTTTTCTAAGCCACCCCGTTTGCGGTACTTTGTTATAGCAGCCTTAGGAAATGGACACGCTGAGTTCTAACTGCTGTGAATGACTGATGGGCCAACCTCTTCACGGTTGGAAATCCTGATTCCTGGTGATTCCTGGTGTAACCCGAATGATGCTCGTGGGGAAATGACAGGGGTCTGGAGCCTCTGATTCAAGGGACCTACAGTTATTGGATGTGTGATTGATTGTTATTGGATGTGTGATTGACAGATTCAGCAAATCGGAGGACATGTCTCTGTGCTCCTTTCTGTAATTTGGTATGGAACCAAACTCTCCTTACTTCTGCCTTCCCACTTGAATTTCTACCAGAACTTTAGAAATCCTGACAACTTTGTGAAGAGATTCACTGTCCACCCAAACATAACCCACTCTTTTCTTTCTTTTATTCACTGTCTTAGCTTAAATTGCTTTTCCATCTGGGGTATTCCTTCTCATATTCATCATACCAAACGTTAAACCAATAAACTATTGAACATTCATTGGTGTGTCATATCTCCTTTAGGAGCCTCTAAGTTACTTGAGGTGGAATCATTCATGCCTACTGGACAGCCAGCCCTGTATCCAGCATTTGATGAGTCCTCGTTTGTAATTCCTGCCACATGTTATCCAATACAAGGGCTTCCTTGGTGGCTCAGACAGTAAAGAATCTGCTTGCAATGCAGGAGACCAGAGTTTGATCTCTGGGTTGAGAAAATCCCCTGGAGGAAGAAATGAACACCCACTCTAGTATTCTTGCTTGAAAAATTCCATGGACAGAGGAGCTTGGCAGGCTACTGCCCAAAGGATTTCAAAGATTCGGACACAACCGAGCGACTGAACGCACAGGCATGCCAAGGTCTTCTCGGTTAATTTGAGGTGATGTCAGGACTTGAATTCAGGCAGTCTGACTCTGGAGTCTAAGATCTTAATCGGTACATCTACTGCATTGAAGTTATTGAAATAAACAAGCAGAGAAACACATGGACCTCCTGAGTGGCCCAGTTGGAACCCAAATCTATTTCTTAAAAACTCTCACCAGTGGCAAAATCTTTATAGCTGACCTCACCGAGCCTTCTATTTTGATAATGAGAGCAGTGGCAAAAATAAAGTAATTCAGCAGTGGTCAAAATTCCATTTCCTTTAGGACTGCTCTAGAAAAACAGATAATCAAGAAACATGGTGAACTGCAAGGGTTTTGGTAACAAAACTGAGTTTTAAACCACTTACAAACCCTAAAATTTGAAGCTGGATAGTTAGCGTTCCTCTGTCCCAATTTCCTTTCTGGGAAAAGCTCCTTACCTCAGTGACTAACTGAGGCAATGTACATAAACTGCCTGGCAAAAGTAGCACCTGATCTTTATCTTTTATACTGTTTTAAACTACATAAAACTATCTATCCAGTGGTTTCTGGTCTATTGTCACGGTATCCTGGTGTGCTGCAATCACTTGAGAAGTATAAAATTCCTTTGAAATAATAATGAAAATGCCAATACTTGTAAATAATAAATCCGTTATTTTCTATAGATTAAATTACTGTAATTTAGGTGATCTCTGCTTTAATGCCACACTTGCTGGCATTTTTACATGGTTTCCCAAGGAAAGAGAGAGAAAAGGGCAAAGTGAATTGGCAAGGAGGAAACTGTTTACACTTGGGAATATGCAGGGAATTGTCAGATGTCAAGTGTAAGATGGTTGAAAGAAAATTTGAAGATCGCCATGCATCTGATTCCCCACCTTGCTGTGCTGTGCTCAGTCACTCAGGTGTGCCTGACTCTTTGCAACCCTAATGGACCATAGCCCGCCAGGCTCCTTTGTCCATGGGAATTCTCCAGGCAAGAATACTGGGGTGGGTTGCCATGACCTCCTCCAGGGGATCTTCCCAACCCAGGCATCAAACCTAGATCTCCCACATTGCAGGCAGACTCTTTACCATCTGAGCCAACAGGGAAGCCACCTTAGAAGTAAAGAATCTACTGCGAGCTGTGGCAACATGGTGGAGGCAAAGATTAATCTAGATTCAGTATGCTAAGAATTGTTTATCTGTTGCTGTTTAGTTGCTAAGTCATGTTCAACTCTTTTGTGACCCTATAGACTGTAGCCCACTAGGCTCCTCTGTCCATGGGATTTCCCAGGCGAGAATGCTAGAGTGGGTAGCCATTTTCTTCTCCAGTGCATCTTCCCAACCCAGGGGTCAAACTCAGATCTCCTACATCGCAGACAGATTCTTTGCCATCTGGGCCACCTGGGAAGTCCAATGCTATTGGGATTAATAAAGTAAAAATCATTTAAAGACATAATACAATTCATAGTAACTTCTTGTCACTCTGTATTTTTTAATCAGCAGAATACTCAAGCACTATCGTGTGGATGTTAATTTTAGATATTGAAAAGGGTGCAATACACTCAAACAGATTGAGAAGCCCCAACTCATTGATGAAAGTGTTTGCACGATGTCTTGCATGTTCAGCTGCTCAACAGCCCTCTGCTCGCAGTGGAGGAGCACGCTGTTGGTCTTGTCAGGAAAGGATGGGAGCAGAGACCACAGGCCAGGACGTAGAAGAATCAGAACGCTGGGTGGATCTAGGCTGGATTCAACTCCAAACATGGGGACATGCAGTGGTACAATGGCCTAAGGCAATATTTTTTTGTATTTGAGATATTTACATTGTTTTCAAGATCTATCCAAGTTCCTATTGGGGGTGAAAAGTTAAGTCTATCTCTAGGGAAACTGCTAAACTAAGGGGTTAGAATATTTGGGAAGCTGGGCTAAGAACTGAGCTTCGAGGGGAAGTTGGAAATGACATAAAGAAACAGTGACAAGGGCACTTTGGTGGTGTCTGCACTTAGTAGGGGCAGTCTGAAGGCTACAGCCCAGTGCCCAGGGGATCCTCGGCAGCAAAGTCTACACAGACACAGCAGACACCATTTACATAAGGAGTGGGCGCCTACAGAATTCCAGAGTGGCTCTCTGTTTCAGAGACTAGTAGTGCTGGGTCTGCAGGAAGCAAGAGGTCATTCTCACAGCTGGGCAGATCAAAGGCAGTCAGGAAAAATGTATGATTTTCCCTCTCCCAACATCCTGCATGAGTGGTCATCCAGGCTCTGCATATAAGTCTTTAGTGATAGCAGTCTCTTCAGGGGTGAGGTGGGGTCACATTCCCCCTTGGGGGAAATAGACCTGTTTTCTATTAAAGAAGGAATCCCCCTGGGGTATTGCGAACTGTCCCAAATGGCTATTTGGAAAGAGGCAGCATGTCGAATTGCGACTTTGTGGCATTCCAACTTGGGGCCAGTTATTTGTGCAGAATATTTCAATTGCACATTTGAATCCAAATAAAATTGTTATAAGGGGAGCAAGTGTATATTTCTGTGTGAGAGAAAGGAAGATAGAGACAGAGAGACAGAGACAGAAAAAGGCAGGTAGACTAGAGAGGAGAGAATTTTCTTCTCAAGTGTTGAAAAATACAACATCCTTTCAAGAGGTAGAGATGACCTTTTAGACGTTTCCTTTCAACTCCACCCTTGATGTGTTCTCTCAGACTTCCCTCTGTGTTGATTTTACTGATTGTTTCAGCTGCTAATCATCACACAGCAAGTATGCAGTGTCAGGCACTGGACTAAGTGATCTGTAGGCTCTACGGGACCTAGTCATTGCAGCAAAGGTAGTATCCCTCCATTTAAGGTGAGGAAAATGGGGCTCAAATTCATTAGTGACTTTCTCAAGGTCACAGGTTCACAGGAGGCTGAGAAAAAGTCAAGACATGTGTTGACTGAACTGCAAGCCTCGTTGGGAAGCCTTTATGCACTTCTTCCTCTGAGCTCCTCGTCCCCAAGTCTTACTTTCACTTACTGGAATTGCAGAAGCTAGAATTAGAATCTTAGAATTATTGTTCAAACCGTTCTCCCAAATTGTTCGTAATGGGATCGCAAATTTAACTTCCAGCCTAATGCAAATGTGCAAAAGAATAAAGTCTGAAATTTTACTTTTGTCCGTAATTAACTTGGTCTTTCTCTTGAGCGTCCACTTAGTAGGAGAATAAATTAATGCAATGTCCAGTCTAATATAACCTTAGTCAATTTTAAAAGTTAAAAAGTTAAATAATGTCTTGAGGTAATGTTCTATCTCTCTCTAAGGGGAAAAAAAAATGTGTGATATCTCATAGAATCTCTTTCTTTGGCCTTTGGCCATACAGGAAGGGGTGGGTGGTTTAGCATTGGGTATATGTATTAGTCAGAATAAATAATGCTAACTTCTATAACAAACATCCCTCTAAAATCTCAGTGGCATAACATGAAAAAAGGCTTACTTCTCTTTCATGTCATGGTGCCATGTAGGGAGTGTGGCTTTTTTCTAAGTGATGACCTAAGAATCCAGGCTCCTTTCATCTATTTTTATCTTCAAGACATCTCTCTCTCTCTCTCTGTCAATCTCTCTCTCTCAATTTCTCAATGACTGCAGTGCTTTTCTGGGGAAGAGAATATATAAAGGGATTCTGCATGGTAGACATTGATACCATGCGCATTCCATTTACCAGAACCTCGTCAACAGTGTTTCAGCCTAACTGCAAGGGAGGCTAGTGAATGCTATTTTTTTCCATGTGCTCAAGAAGCAGAAACAAGACGGACAGGATCTAACCGAAGTCCACAGCAGGGAGGAATGGTTCCCCCGCCCTCCTGCGAGCTCCTCCTGCCGGTGCTGGCTGCCAGCCCCTCTGTCTGCCAAGTCACCGGGTTAGCATCCCTCATCTGCTTCCGATGCTGAAGTGGGTGCTGATGCCCCGGGGAGTCATTTGTCGTGGCCTAGGCGCCACTTCGAACAGAGCTCCCACCAGCGTGGTGCCGCTGAGCTCCGTGCTGTGTCTCTAGCTGGCCTGCTGGACAGAAGGTTCACTGCCAAGGCCCACTGTGGGGTCATGTTGTAATACCCTGATGGACCCAGTGACTCTCAACTCAGCAACCATACCACCCAGGAACATATGCCAGTTCTGTCGACCTAATCATCAAGGCTGCCCTCTGCCTGACCATACTCCAGGAATTCTCTCTGCTCAGGCCCGAGCTGGACTTCTGTGGTGGCTCAGTGATAAAGAATATGCATGCTAATGCAGGAGATGTCGGTTCGATCTATGGGTCTAGAAGACCCCTTGGAGAAGGAAATAGCAACCCAGTCCAGCATTCTTGCTTGGGAAATCCCATGGACAGAGGAGCCTGGAGGGCTTCAGTCTATAGGGTCACAAAGAGTTGAACATGACGAAAGACAACAAAAAGGCCCAGATTGATGGGAGGCTGCCTGTTAGTGAGATTCTTCCAAGAGTCCCCAAAAGTATCAGGATGAATGGCTCTTCAGAGAGCGGCTGTGAGGTGTCGGTGCGGTTCTCCGTGCCCCACCCGCTCCCTTCCCACCGTCCCCAGGTGGCCCCCGGGGAGGGGTCTTGGATTTTCTTCCTCCTCACCTGCCATTGCTTCTCCTTCCCAGAACAGGCCCCCACATCTAGGGAAAACGCCTCTACTGATTGAGACCCTCTGGTGTGCTGGGGGGATACAGAGATGCCATGGACCCTCCTTCCTCAAGACAATGACCTGGCTTGCCAGCTCTTGTAGAGCCCCAGCAATCTACATTTTGCCTTTCAAAGTTTATATTGCCTCAGTGTTTTTCCTTTACATTCATTCTATAGCGATTTTTAATCTTTCCCAGGCAGGTAGAGGCTGAGGGTGGTGGAAAGTGAGTAAAGAGATGTATACTCGGACAAAATAGAAACCCCATTTAATTGAGAATGCCTCCATTTATTGAGGAACTTCTTAGGGTTATGAGCCAGGATGCGTTCATTTAACAAATATTTATTGATTATATTCTGAACAGTGTTCTGGGCCATGGGGATGCATTTGCTCACCCAGTAAGCAAAGCTAACTGCCCTTGAGAAGCCTGTGTTTTAGAGTGTGCAGGACGCAGCAATAGATACCAAGTAAGTGCTTGCATATGTAATGCTTGGGAGTGGTAAGCGCTAAGCAGAAGAGGAGGTATGAGATGCCAGGTAACATGCCAGTGGAGACTTTACTGAGAGGTTGCCTGTGAGTAAAGATCTGAAGGAAGTGAGCAAGTGAGCTATGTAAATTTTTGGATAAAGAACATTCCAGGAAGAGGGGGCTACAAGTGTGAAGATCCTAAGCAGAAGCCTTCCTGCTTCCCGGAAGAATCAGAGGCCAGTGGCTGGAAGAATAAGCAGGGAGAGCAGAGGAAATGACATCAGAGAGTTGATGGGACAGTATAGATGGTGTTGACCCTTCTTATCTTTTCCCCTAAGTGAGTCGCGGTTCTGAGCACGGAAGTGATTTGAGCAGACTTCAGTTGTAACAGAACTGCTCGGGGCCAGCTTTGTCTTTATGGTTAGAGTTCGAGTGGCTGTCTATCTCTGCTTGAATTCTCATCGTGGCAGGGAACGTGTTCCTTCATGTGAAAGTCCACAGCGGTCGTACAGGCTTAACTGTCAGGGGAATCTTCTTTCTCATTCAGTTCCCACAGGACAGAGATTGGCATACTACCGCCTACAAGCCAAGTCTGCACCCACCTCTTTTTATAAATAAAGATTAACTGAAACCAGGCCATGTTTATTTTGTTGATGTATTGTCTATGGCTGCTTTTATGCTACGATGGCAGAGCTGAGTAGCTGCCACAGAAATCATATGATCTGCCAAGTCTAAAATATTTACTAACTGGCCTGTTTGAGAAAATGTCTGCAGATCCTTATTATGGGAAACAAAAACTAGAAAGACAACTAGAAAAAAAAACCGAAGACGTATGAGCTACAGAGATAAAACAAATGTCAAAACATGATGCAAGTTTATGTATACCAAAACTATGCCGTAAAATGTATAGGAAGTAGGAATTCAGTTAAAACATAGTCTCCTAGAGGTTTGGAGATGTGGGGAAGTCAAGAGTAAATGTAGTAAGATTACTACATTGGTAATAGCATTGCAGGGGAGTTTACCTATTCAACACCTGCTTTCTCCACTAGGGAACCTAGTAGATCCTAAACTAGGCTGACAAATTCCAGCATGGCTTAGACTGGAGACCTCTGCTTTTGACCTGATTTGCTAATTGCCTTTACTTTAAGTGTCTTGCTTAAATATGTGCTGATTTAGTCCAAGAGATCATCAACCCTTTCCCATTATCAGCCTCTGTATATTAATGTCAGATAGTAGTTAGCAATAGCCTTAATACTCTTAGAACTGTGCTTAATTTTGCAAAAATGATGGGGGCTTTCTTCTTCTCTCAGCCTCTGTTACTAGCTCAGCTCCAGGCAGCCTCAGGGAAAGGCTGCTTGCTCATGCAGGTACTGGCTGTGCAGATCCCAGGTCCTTTCTCAATTGAGCCCTCTGCAAAGCAGTAGCCTGGTCTCTTAAGCGCCTGGCTTCCCCAGTTTAATTGGTTCCACTCAATGCATGCACAGTCACCAAGACATTTTCCAAATTATTTACAATTAATACTCGAGTCATTGCCAACGAGCTGTCTCAGGCCAGTTCCAATTTCCTATTCAACGGCCTGAGCAGGCAGCATAGTCAGACCTGGGGTCACAAGTACCAGTCACCCTCAAGGAGGAAGCTATTGCCTAGAGTCACATCTGTGGCTGCTAATAAAGTCGTGTTGGTAAATGGTTTGGTATGAAAGGCAGTTACTTAAGGTTATCTTCTGCAATTTTGCAGAGATGAGGACTGAACAAGATACTATTCACATTAGGGCCATTAACACTGTTCCTAAACTAGGCACTTCCATTGCCATAGCTCATACATCTATGCCCTAGAGTCTCTAGGCCTCTGGAAAGTTAACATCATCATCTATTCACCCATGCACTTAAAGACTGTCTATTGCCAGGGCTGGACCAGGTCCATGCCACTACTTTGTAGAACTGTCTTAGCCCTGTGAAATTTGAAGATGCAGGGCCCATCGCTGGCCTTGACCTAATCAGTCTTGTGAAGCTTACAGTGATATAATTTAAGAATCCCCTGTCTAGAGCTGAAATAGATGAGAAACAGGGTGTATTTGCTTTTGTTTTCTTCTTTTAGAGGCTTTATGTTGGTGTCAAGGGAATAGGTTTCTGCTTCCCGCTCTGACCCCTGGTCTTACCTGGTCTATATCCACACAGATTGGTTGAAGGTGGCGTTCAAGGGGAGGCTCTAGGTCCTGGTATACTTGGAACCCAGGGAGAATAGAAGGACATTTGTATCAGTTCAGTTCAGTTGCTCAGTCATGTTCAACTCTTTACAACCCCATGGACCACAGCACGCCAGGCCTCCCTGTTCATCATCAACTCCTGGAGTTTACTCAAACTCATGTCCATTGAGTCAGTGATGCCATCCAACCATCTCATCCTCTGTCGTCCCCTTCTCCTCCTGCCTTCAATCTTTCCCAGCATCAGGGTCTTTTCAAATGAGTCGGTTCTTCATATCAGGTGGCCAAAGTATTGGAGCTTCAGCTTCAACATCAGTCCTTCCAATGAATACTCAAGACTGATTTCCTTTAGGATGGATTGGTTGGATCTCCTTGAAGTCCAAGGGACTCTCAAGAGTCTTCTCCAACATTTGTATACCTAAGACTAATAGACTAATCAGGCAGAGAGGAATACAAAGTCTTCAGGATTGCAATCTAGCTCACACAGCCCAGTGTGAGAGACTAAATCTTATCCAGGGCACCACTAATCCTCAATAGTGAGGCTGCCACTACAGTTTGATGGCATCCTATTGTACCACTGTGTTAATTAGGGTGCTCAAGAAACAGAACCAAGAGGATGTACATAGACAGCTATGTAGCAAGAGGTAGTGTGAGGGGCTGGATCACATGATCAGGGAAGCTCAGAAGTTCCACCGTCTGCTGTCTGCAAGCTGGAGGCCCAAAAGAGCCAGGGGTGTCGTTCCAGTCGAAGACTGAAGGCCTGAGCAGGAGGGTCCACGGTGGAAGTCTCAGTCTGAGTGTAAAGGCCCCAAGAACCAGGAGCTCCGATGTCCAGTGGCAGGAAAAGATGGCTGTTCCGACCCAAGCAGAGAGTATTCATCGTTTCTCTGCTTTTTTGTTCTGTTGTGTCCTCGACAAATCGGATGATGCTCACCCACACTGGTGAGATCGATTTTCATTCAGTCTACTGATTCAAATGCTAATCTCGTCTGAAAACACCTTCAGGGTCACACCCAGAGATAATGTTTTATCCACTATCCAGGCATCCCTTTGCTCAGTCAAGCTGACACCTAAAATTAACTATCACTACCATTGGGCTGGTGGCTCACAGGATGAACTTAAATAGACATCATTATAGCTACCAGGTGGGCTTTCCAGGTGGCTCAGTGGTAAAGAATCTGCCTGCAAACTCAGGAAATGAAGGCGACAGGGTTTCAATCCCTGGGTCGGGAAGATCCCCTGGACTAGAAAATGGCAAACTGCTTCGGTATTCTTGCCTGGAAAATGTCATGGGCTGAGGAACCTGGTGGGCTCCAGTCCAGGGGGTCGCAGAGTTGGACACGACTGAGCAACTGAGCGTGCACACACACACACACGCACATAATCAGCAGGTGGCATTTTGGCTGGTTTTTGAAAGAAAAGAACTGAGGAGGACATTCAATGCCCAGGGAAGAACTAGGGGAAAAGCAAGACATGAAAGTAAGAGAAGTGCCTGAGAAACAGCTAGGGGTAGCTTGGTTGTAGTGCTGGGGTCATGAAAAGGAGAATGAACGTTAGGTTTAAAAACAGCGCCTCTTGTGTGTCAGCCTCTTTCTGGGTGCTCTGAAAGGCATAAAGAGAAATGGGACAATATAAAGATGAAAGAGACACGGCCCCTACTTTCAAAGGGCATACCCATTGAAGAGAGAATCCATATAGCACTGCGGCATCAACAAGGGTTTACTGAGGGGTAGGCTTGCACCCTTAGTGACGTTCTAGAGGAGATGCTATGAGCACTGTAGCTAGGAGAGTTCTACACCTCCGGGTCTTGGGATGCCCACTCATGATATACCCCATTGGTAGGGGGGCTAGAAGGAGAGAGCTGTAGCCTGCGATGTTAATTTTGTTCATCAAGTTGACTGGACCATGGGCTGTGCAGACGTTTGGTATTTATTGTGCATGTCTGTGAGGGTGTTTATGGATGAAATTTACATTTGAGTTGGTATACTTAATAACGCAGTTTGCCTTCCCTAAGGTTGGGTGGGCTTCCTCCTCTCAGCTGAACTCCTGCATAGAATAAGAAGACTGACTAGGAGGGAATTTCTCCTGACGAGGAGCTGGGACATTGGTCTTTTTAGCTTTCAGACTCAAACTGAAACACTGGCTCTTCCTGGGTCTTGAGCTAGCTGGGTTTTGAATTGGAGTTTATACCGTGAGTTCTCCTGGTTCTCAGGACTTCAGACCTAGACTGGAACTACACTGTCATCCTACACCCGCTATTCTAGGTGTTCAGCTCGCCAACTGGAGATATTGGGGTGTCTCAGTCTCCGTAGTTATGGAAGCCAGTTCCTTAAAGTCGCTCTTATATATATGTATATATGTGTGTATATATACGCATGTGTGCATACATGCACACACACACATCCTATTGATCCTATTTTTTTCCCCAAAGGCTCTAATATGTAAGCTCTGCTGATGTTCAAGAAGGACCTTAGTCTCTCCTTTTCAAATTCCATGGTGTGGTGCATTCTTAGCTCTGCCAGTTCAGTGTGTATCTCTTTTCATCCTCTCTCTGGCCTGGCAGTTAGAAGAGGGGAAGAGGTGGGGTCCAGAGGACAGGAAGCTCTCCATCCCTGATTCCTCCACTCAGGCCCCTCGTTGGAGGCTCCTTCCTCCAGGCTCCTTCCAGGGAAACTCCTTGGCTTCAATTCCCAGGGCACAGTGGACGGTCCGGAAAGTGAGGCTTTACTTCATGGTGGTCGGGAGGTGCATGTCCCTCCAAGAGCAGCACTAGTGAAGGGGAAGAATGACTACCCTTCATTATTTTTCTCTTCTTCTCTGTCTTATCAAAAGTGTTTTTTTAACCATTAATTTTAAGTTTTTCCTTAAAGATATTCAGTTTGTGCCAACCACAGTGAATGAAGCCAAAGGGAAAGAAAACTCTGCAGGCACCAGAGTATCATCGGTTACTCACACAGCTCTGGCTCTTTCTGCTGAGTCAAACTGGATTTGTTTGTTCTCAGCACCATCAATGCGTGTACACAGGTGCACACAGGGAGGTGTGGAATCACACCGAAGGATATTTTTATCCGAGACCAAAAAGATGTGCTGTCTATCCAGGGCAGCATGGAGATAAAAATCCTTTGTACTTATAATGCTTTCATCTTAGCCCAAAGTGCTGTCTTATATCCACTTTATCTCCTTTATCTACCTCCCAGCCCACGAAGTCAGAAGCAGTAAGGAAGATCCCCGCATCTCGTCTATGAAGACATTTGGGACTAGGTGGATTATATGGTTTGTTGCCGGTTACATTGTAGAGTTTGAATTAGAAAGCTGCTTCTTTCCTCTCTCCCGTCTTCTTCTACCAGCCCTCCCTCCCCGCTTCCTTTCTTTCCTCCCTTCATTCCATTCTCCCATCTTCCTCCCTTTCTTCTTTCATCAGATGTTGGTGAACCAAGAGGTTATCTTCTGGGTGCTGATGACGTGGAACACACAGCTCTCGCCTCTGAGGCATTCTCAGCGCGACAGGAAACAGAGACGTGTCAACACATCAGTAGAATGCAACGCTGGGAGGCCGACAGACCCCAGTAAGGCACTGGGGCACATTGAGGCGGGGGAGGCTAGGCCCTGGGAGGCCAACGGACCCCCAGTAAGGCACTGGGGCACATCGAGGCGGGGGGGGCTAGGCCCTCCTGGAAGATTTATAGCGAAGGTTCTCTGGAAGTAATATTTGAGTTAGGCATAAAAGGAAGTATAGGAATTTTATAGATGAAAGAAATGTGGGCAGAGGGAACAGCTTGGGCAAAAACAGAGCCTTGTGTAAGGTCATCCTGTGGTCAGAGAATTGCAAAACTGTCAGTATTGTTGAAGTGTGGGGAGCTCTCCTCTGAACAACCCTTGCTGACTTCCAGCAAGAAATACAACCCCTCTAATCATAACTCGGCCCATTCCTGAGACCACAAGAACGGAGTCTCGGCGATGTGTCGGAAACACTGCCTGACCAGGATTAATCCTGCCTGTCCACTGCCAGCCTCTGATGGCTGTTCCTCTTTCTTCAACAATGAAGAGAGCCGTGTCAGTCTAATGACTGTCATATTACCTCCCATTAACTTCATTATTGGACACTAACTGTTTCCAGTAATAATTCTTTCACTGGTAATGACTCGATGTCTGATTCCTGGGTAATTACTGTCACGAATGTGATCAGACGGGTGCGGGGGGTAGCTTTTCTCCACCTGGGATCGGGGCACGAATCAACTGAAAGCTCAGCGCTTGTAGTATTTTCCTGGAACTGACAGAGGAAAGTGATCTTACGAGTGACAGGGAAGGAGATTTCTCCTGGGAAGTCTGGAAACCCGAAACAGAATTCTCTCCTCCTTTGGGCTTTTGGATAGCCATGGTGGGTCTGGGCATATATATTTGTGTGCGTGTGCTCATATGCTCGTGTGCAAAGCTGTGGTTCAAGAAACATCAGGTCCTTTTCTCACTGTAGGGACAGTAATTGATATCTTGCTAGAAGCTTCTGGCAGATTAAATTTTATAAGCCATGACACACAGAGGCCTTGACTCTAAGTTACTCAAAACCCAGTCTAATTATCCACATTTATTTGTACGCAGAGATAGGCTGCCTATTTGTAAGTCCAAGAAAGGGGTTTCTCACATCACACATGGTTGAGGGTAATGCTAGAAAAAGAAACGAAGTTGGTAGTAGAATTAATGAGGTAGGCTGATGTGAAATTCAAAGTGCAGAAAGAAGGAGCCAGAATGAAACTGGAGAACCAGAGAAGATGGGCAGAGGTCAGTGAGGAAAACTCTCCATGGGCCTGAGACCTCAGATCTGCCTCCTTGGCTTTCCCCCAACATGGTTGGGTAAGACCACTTCTGATAGAAGCAAACCCCTATATCCTAAAGATTGAGAAGGTCAGGCCTGTCCAGACAGTGTTGTGCAGCTTGCCTCTTCCATGCAGAATTGCGGCTCGCCTAGAACAGAGACTATGCTTGAAATGTTCTGAACAAAGAGTTACCAAGTGTTTCTTCTGCAGAGGGATTTTTGACCTCAGGTTCACAGAATTGTATCCAACAGCATCCTCAGTGCACAGCACAGTATTAAAATCAGTCCACAAAGAAGCCTCTATCATTTGATTTTTGATTGTTGCTGCTCTGTCCCCCCTCTTTATGTCTCTATCCTTCATTCTACAGGCTCCAGCTCTTGTGGGTTTCATATATATTCTCAGTGAATTAGTTTTCTATTGCTGCCTTAACAAGTTACGCAAGCATAGGGTTTTAAATAAGACAAGCTTATTTTATTTATTCTTAAATTAAAAACAATTTGTGTTGGCATATAGTTGGTTTGTAATGCTGTGTCAGTTTCAGGCGTGCAGCACAGTGTTTCAGTTACACATATATTTCTCCGCCTTCTTTTTCAGATTCTTTTTCCATATAGAGTTCCCTATGCTATACAGCAGGTGCTTGTTGATTTTCTATTTTATGTATATAGGGCATATATGCTGATACCAAACTCTTAATTTATTCCCCTCCTCCTTCACCTTTCCCTTTTGGTCGCTTTAAGTAAACACAAACTTCTTATCTCAGTTTCTGTAGGTCAAAATCCAGCAGTCTCAGCTGGGTTCTCTGTTCAGGGTTTCATGTGGTTGAAATCAAGGTATTGCTTGGTCTTGGCTCTTATCTGGGGGCTCCAAGGTGAGGGGGGATCTGTTTTTAGCTCATTCGGGTGTTGAGTGCATAGAGTTCTTTGCTGGCTGTCGATGGGCTCATTCTCTGCATCTAGAAACCATCTGTACTCCTTGGCTCATAGCCTCCTTGGCCTTCGGAGCTAGCAGTGGTGTGTTGAATCCTCCTTGTACTTAGAATTTTTCCATTGGAATCTCTCCAACTTCCTCTTCCGTTTTCCCTTCTGCTCTTTGGGGTCATTGACCCACCCTAACCATGCAGGATAATCTCCTTATTTTAAGGTTAAATGCTTACTAACTACTTCTACCTGTAAAGTCCCTTTTGCCATGTAAATTAACATATTCGAAGATCTGGAAATTAGGGGGTAAAATTTTCCTGGAGGTAATAATTTTGCCTGGCATTGTGACCCAATTTCATTTGCTTATTTACAAGCAATAGCCTTAAAAGTGTGTTGTTTGATTATACTAAAAAGATTACATAAACAGTTTTGTGCTATAAATCTTACTTTTGTTTGCTTAAAATCATATTTTGAAATCTATCCTGCTCATTACCATGGTGGTAATGACCAAGGTGTACCATTCTGTTATGCACTTATATTAAGTATATTACATATATCCATTTCCTTAGCTATGAATACCCACAAACAGAGCTGCAATGAACGTCTAATATGTCTGTATCTCATGGTGGACCTGTGTGAAGGTCTCTGTGGGGTACACATCTAGGAGTGGAATTGCTAGGTGATAGGGTGAAGCATCCTTAACTCTACTATGCATTTCTAGATTACGTTCTAGAATGTCTGCACCAACTTCATTTCCATTCAGATCAGATCAGATCAGATCAGTCCCTCAGTCGTGTCCGACTCTTTGCGACCCCATGAATCGCAGCACAACAGGCCTCCCTGTCCATCACCAACTCCCGGAGTTCACTCAGACTCATGTCCATCGAGTCAGTGATGCCATCCAGCCATCTCATCCTCTGTCGTCCCCTTCTCCTCTTGTCCCCAATCCCTCCCAGCATCAGAGTCTTTTCTAATGAGTCAACTCTTTGCATGAGGTGGCCAAAGTACTGGAGTTTCAGCTTTAGCATCATTCCTTCCAAAGAAATCCCAGGGCTGCTCTCCTTATTAGCAGTATGTAAATATCCCGTTTCCCCACATCCTTGCCAGTGTTTGGTATTCAGTCCTGGCTCCAACACTTCCTTGCTATGTCAGCTATGGTTGTTAGTGTTAATTGCTCAGTCATGTATGACTCTTTGCAACCCCATGGGCTGTAGCCCTCCAGGCTCCTCTCTCCATGGGATTTCCCAGGGAAGAATACTAGAGTGAGTTGCCATTCCTTTCTCCAGGGAATTTTCTTGACCCAGAGATGATACGTTGACCTCCTGTATTGCAGGCAGATTCTTTCCCATCTGAGCCACCAGGGAAGCCCTAGCTATGGTTAAGAAATGTAAAATCTGTTTTCCTCAGTTTTCTCAACTGTAAAATGTACTGAAACTAGCATCTGATTCATAAGGTATTGTGAGGATTACGAGTTTTGATCAGAATGGGGCCTAACACATAGTAGGTGCTTTAATAATTATTGTTATTTTCAAATATTTACAATATAATAGACATAAAGTAGCTTTTTTGTTTCATTTTGCATTGTTTCATTAATAAGGAGGTCAAGTATGACTTCCTATATTTACCAGCTGTTCAGATTTTTCTTTCCTTTTTTTGTGATTTGTCTTTTGTGTCGTTGATGAATAATATTTTATATGGTTTTATGTTCTATGTCCATTTCTACAGCATTAAATCCAGGTGCCCTAATATGTCTAACATTTAAGCATGCCTACATGCTGCAACTGCTCATGGAAAAGCCTTGCTGAGAAATAACAGTTCTTGTTACATATTGGTGGGTCCCACAAACACACTTGTTATGCACTGGTGGGTCCCGCAAACACTCTTGCCATGAAGTCATACCCCATCTAGGTCTAGTTTTGTTCATCCCTGCCAGTGGTTAGCCCTGCTGCTTAGAGATATCACTCGTCATTATGGTTGTGGACTTGGTTCTAGTCTGGTATGTTCTAGTCTGCCTCCTCAGGGAAGGCATAAGTCTATGGCTTCACTGTCTATTACTCTCTAAAAGGAAGTTCCCGAGAGGTGAGGGTCTGTCTCCCAATCATTCCATCTCAGCCACCAGAAAAACAATGGAAGGCATGACTGAGCCACAGGAGTCTTTTTTGTATAGAGCAAGGACCATTATAGACGGGCTAGTCCATCTGCAAATTGGCAAACAGAACTTTTTTTATATGTAGAAAAAGCAATGATTCATAACTTAAAAACAAAAGGGATTTGATTTAGTAAAGCATCTTAGGCGTTTGGAAATCAGTGAATTCAAACACCACTAAAATAATGAAACAGCCTCACATTTTAACTCAGTTGGAATTTTACTCTTCATTTCTTAGTTTTTAACCTTGTTAATTATAAAGGTGGTTGAAATATCATTTTGAAAAGTTGCAAATGATCTGTTATCTCAGCATGATTTTCAAAATACCCAAAGGGCTGTATACTGTGTTGTTGTTCAACCTTCTTTTTCTGTAAAGATCTTAGAGTTACTGTTTATTGCTTTAGAAATCTTTAATTAAAAATGATCACATGGCCTAAGAGGGAACCTCCCTTGAGGCAGGCCCTGCAAGTGAGACTGGCTGGTGTTGGGGCAGGTAGTCAGAAGTGGTCTTCTGGGATGGCAAGTCAGGTTTCATGGCCTGAAAGGCCAGAATAAAAACAATCTCTTGTGCTTGAGAGTGAAGACAGCCCTGCCAGACAAACTGGTCTTTAAAGCCAGAGTTTTAGCTGGTTCTGGGTAACTGATAAACAGACTTCCTCCTTATTGAGTTTGGACAGCACAACACCCTGCTTAGACTTTGGATGGCCTTCATGAAATGACCTAGGACTTGAAGTTCAAAAAATAAACAAACAGAATTTTGGGGATTATTATTTTCTAAACCCATGATGTATGAAAAGGGTTTTCTTCCCAGACTACAGTAACCAGGGGGAAATGTTGGCATCTGTTGATATATGGACACAGCTATAAATACAGTAGTAGGTAGGAACCCAGCGCCATGGAGTGGTGGATTTTCGCCCATGTCTCCCCAGAATGCCACAGTGAATTGTGAGAAGTTTACAGGCAGCCCTTGAACAACTCAGGTTGGACTGTGCAAGTCCACTTATACATGGACTTTTCCCACAGTATATACTCTGGTTCTACACACTCTGAGGTTGGTTCAGTCCTTGGAATGGAGAACTGGGGTACGAAAGCTCACTGAACTTATCCTCGGATTAACCCTGGAATTGTTCAACTCTAGTCTGTTTTAGCCCAAACAAAGAGGAAAAGCATCTGTCCAGGGCCTGCCCCAGGATCCCCCTGAAGGCTGTGAGTAGCTCACTGGGCCGACGAGTTGTCTCAGCTCTTTCACACATATCTGGAATCTATAGGTGTGGACCTTATAATCTATGTAATGGATTTTTTAGTTCATTGGGGCAACAGCTAGAAACCAGTAGCCCTGCTCAGGAGTTCTCGATCACTTCTGTTCTGATGAGGTATTTGTCTCACTACTTTGTCTTGGGGAATTTCATTATGTCATCATTTTACTAACATTTCCCAGAGATGTTCCTCTAACCGAATGTGCCAGAACATGGTAACAGAAAACGTCTGCCTTTATTTTCCATAATCCAATACTAGATACAAGAAATCCTAGAGTGAAATTACTGCTGTGCCATAGAAATGTCCAGTTAAAAGGGCTGTGGGTGGGAGGACACAGCTCAGCAAAGGGAGTGCCAATGCATTATAAATGATCATAACAGCAGTTAACACTAAGAGTTACGGAAGTTGGTGAACACTGGGCTAAATCCTTTAAATGCACTTCCTCACTTAATCCTCTCAATGACCCACTGTTGCTGTTGTTTAGTCACTAAGTTGTGTCTGACTCTTTGCAACTCCAAGGTCTGTAGCAGGCCAGGCTCCTCTGTCCATGGGATTTCTCAGGCAAGAATACTGGAGTGGGTTGCCATTTCTTTCTCTAAGTTATCTTCCTGACTCAGATCGAACACATGTCTCCTGCACTGGCAGTAGGATTCTTTACCACTGAGCCTGACCCTATGGAGGTAGATATTATAATCATGATTTCTACCTTACAATGAAGAAATACAAATATGGAGGGGATCACTAAATGTGCCCAGGTTAGTGACTAAGCGTGTTGGGGTTGAACCCAGCTTTGTGATTCCTGGGCCCAAGCTCTTAACCATCCAGAGATTGACTACTGTTTTAGCTGAGAGAATTTTGGTTTTGATCACTTACTATGTATAAAATGCTGTGAAGAATACAAGGAGGATAGCACATGTTTATAGCAAAGGCTAAGAGAGTTTGATTCAGACCAAACTCTATATTTTTGTATACTGGTTCAGACCAAACCAGTATTTCTGGTTCAGACCAGAAATACTCAGACTTTCTTTGGCAGAAGAAAAATCTTTGCAGGCAGAAGTTGTCAGGGGAGTCCTTATGGAGCAAGTGGATCCGGAAAAATGAGAAAAAGGATTCAGGCCTGCCTGTTTGAGAAGAGGATGCGTTCTAGATAGTGAGGAAAACTAAATAACTCCTCCCTTCCCAGATTTAATTGAAAACATAGGACAAAAATGAGAGAGTCATGTCACAGAATATCTTCTGACCTGTGGCTACAATAATGTTATGAAGTCCTATGACTACTCTTGCTTTTGCAAGACAAACAAAAATTTATTATTATTATCAGTTATTCAAGGAGACAAGGAAAGATCTATATCTGAAAGACTTGCCCCAAAGACCTCATTCCAAAGCCTGCTATAATGAAGCTTGTCAGATATGAAGGTTCTTGTTACTTTTCAACACTTGGGAGAATTCCAAAATGGCAGCCGCTTTGACAAACCCATGAAGTGTTCATGGGACTTTCTCTGGAAGGGATACCAACTTAGAAGCGAGGCTAGAGGAGAACTTGGGTCACTGATAGAAGCATAGCTTCCCCTCCTCAATGAACACGTGTTATCACGGAAAAAGAGCTTTCCCTTTGATGGTGCGTCCTCTGGTCCATGGCTGGTCTTCTCCATCTGGAAATATTGGGTGATACGATGTTCACTCCAGCAGAACACATTATTATTATTCAGGAGCAAGTGACTTGAAATTGAAATGCTCACACAGTTGTGAACTCCAACAGAGTTAAAAATAAATCCCTTTATCTGTTCTACATTCCTAGGTACTCTTTTCCATTGGAGCCCCCCTTTAAAAGATGTGTGGACTGCACGTTGAACAAGATCGAATGTGACTTTGCAAAAATAGAATGCCTGGTCTCTCCTCTTTCCCTTTCCACTCGACAATGCAAGATAAATTCACTCCACGGGAACCTTTTGTGGGCTGTACTGCTCAGGCAATTTGCAGTTTGCTGGGGGAAAGGCAGCTCACGCTACATTTATCACCCCCTGCCGCCGGCTACAATTCAACCCACTTCGAACCACTGAGCAGAGGTGCTGATGGGGGCTTTGGCATTAGAATTTCACATCATAATAGAAGTTCAGGGAAGCAAAAGACAAATGTATCAGGGCCATTCCAGGTCTTCACTAAGGAAGAGGTCAAGAGTATGACATGGGGTGATAGGGACCAAAGATGAGCATTTGCAGTAATGAAAAATATGGTTGCTTTTCTCGATTCTTTCATATATTTCCTTTTGGTAATCTTAGCTTGAATAGTGAGTTTCCTATTGTTATCCGAATCATCAACTCATGTTGTGAGGGGTACTCTACAGTAACTGCACAAAACATCATGGCCAGAACTAATACATAATGAAAGGCATGACTAGCTTTCATTTCATTCTGTTTTACTCAGGGGCCTGTTCTCAAAAAACAAAAGAGCAAACAAGAACAACACCATAAAATTAACGTAGTGGGTAATTGGGTGGAGTTAATGTATTGGTCAAGACAGGCTAGATAATGCTATGAACAACCCCCAAATCTCCCAAAGCCAAAGTGTTACTTCTCATGAAAATCAGTGGAGGAGTCTGCTTCACAAGTTTACTCAGGGACCCAAGCTAATGGAACATGATATTGTTGTTATACTATCTCTAATTCTGGAAGCAGAAGAGTATGCTGAAGAGTCTTATCTGGCATTGAAATTCTGACTTAGGAGTGAAACACATCTCTAACACTCACAGTCCATTGGCCAGAACCAGTCACATGACCTGCCTAACTGTAATGGGCCAAGGAAATATAACCCTCTTGTGCAGCTAGAAGGAGAGGGTGGTTATTTATGGGTGAGAGCTGGGAGTCTCTACTACCATTGTATTATGTCTCTTCTATTGGTCGACTTCTCCTCTGGAGAAGGAAATGGCAAGGAACTGGCTTAGCTAATCTCCAGTTGTCTGCCTGGGGAATCCCACGGACAGAGGAGCCTGGAGGGCTACAGTCCATGGGGTCGCACAGAGTCAGACATGACTGAGCTACTAAGCATGCATTGGTTGGCTTAGTGAAGTAGGTCTGAATAGAATGGTAGTGGTTTTTGGTATTTAAATAAGCCAGGTACACTTGCCATTTCTTTTTGTTTCGTGTACAGTGATGTTCACAAATGTCATAGCAGTGGTAAGAAGATTTTGGCAGTAGAAAGACTCCAACAACTCCCTAATTGAAGGGATAAGAAAACTAGAGAGGCTGGAAAAGTTATCCACAATTTCCTCATTGTTGGCAGAGACAGGGTGCTTTCCTGATTAGTCCTCTTTCCTCTATGCAACTTGCCTGTCCTATAGATACCTTCCCTGGAGTCAAGAGAGAGTATGAGCTCAGAAGGTAATGTTGTGCAAGTCTGACCAACAATGAAAGTGAGTCTGTATGAGGATTAATATCACAGTGGACAGCATGTGATTTATTTTTAGTGTCAACACTCAAGGTATTCATTACTCTGTTTAGAATGGATGTGTTTTTATATTATTCATTCATTTCTCTACCAGTTAGTATTATTAATATTTTTGACTTGTTAATCATAGTACTAATGACAAATGTTTTCCTCTGAATTCACCCGAAGGTTCATATTTGATCCTAGGGCTATGTGTTGATACATGGTGGTACTTCCTAATGATTTTATGCCATGGCACACGTAGAAAATGTTAATAGTATAGTGGAGTAAAAACACTGAGGCTGCTCAACCCCTGAGATAATTGCATGTGAATTCCAGCTGCTCCAAGACCCAGCCTGGCCACCGGATGAGCTGAGGACTGACCTCGGAACACTAGTACCCCAGGGATAAAGCACAGGCTGGGAAGCCCTGGCATTCACAGAAGAGCAGTGAGCTAGGTGTTGCTTTCTCTTTCAGACTGGTTGGGTTTGGGGTCAGAACTATGTCCCGATTTATCGTGCTGACTTTGATACTTGTGTTGGTTAGAAGTGGTTGTTAAGAGGAAAAAAAGGCACCTCACCTTGACCCTTCTTGATCAGGGAAGGTTTCTTGGAAGAATTAGATTTTTCAGCAATGTTTAGGGAGTGAGTATGAATACCCATAGAAATCATAGATAAGCTGGTAACCCTGGAGTGCTCTATGGAGCCATTCTGGCAGGATAATGAAGTCATTTTAAATAAGGGGTATTTTCAGCATAAAATGTTTAACAGATCAAATGTGTCTGGGCTTCTGCAGGTTTCAGAGGAAACAGAATGGAAAGCCACACTGATGAAACACTGCTAAAAGGCAAATGTTCCCTTTTTCCATGAGGTAAGCAGCTCTTGGGGCTTCGTTTAGGTGAGAACCCTTTGGTGGTTGGCTTAGGTAATGAGCATCTGCTGGGAAGACCTTGTGAGCATTATTTGTGCCAGTGTCTGTGCAAAAAATATCTCTTCCCTTTATGGTGTGGATTTGAAAGAAAAATGGCATCCCGTTGGAGGAAAAGGATTTGATCACTGTAGGGCCCTATCTTTTTGGTCCTTTATAATTCTTTTCTATGTCACTGCTTGACATCTATCATTAGAATGCTGCCAGACAATTTCCTCCCTCTCTTTTTACTACATGGAGGTCTCTTTGTTAAAAACAAGGATGCTAATGTTGCTTCAACTGTTGAGTGCGTGTGTGTGTGTGTGTGTGTGTGTGTGTGTTGAGTATAAACATACTTGTCTATGGGGCATGGATGGAAGGCTGGAATTTCATTCTAATACATTCACTGACTCTCTGCCCAGCAACCCAAATGCTGTGGAACAGACAGAAGTAGGTCAGGATGGGAATTGTCCTATCTCAGCATATTACAAGGTGGGTGTGACAAGTGAGTGAGCTGTCAGTTCAGAGACAGAAGTAGGGAAAACCAGAGATGGGTAGGGTAACCATATAATTCATCATCCGCACCATGACACTTATGAGAATGAAAGGGGGTGCTATTAATAATTACGCTGGGACAACATGTGTAAATTGGGACTGCCTCAGGCAATCTGAGATGAATACTAAGCCTGGGGATGGGCTAAGTGTCAAAATGCCAGGAGAGGAACAGCCACAAAATAGAGCCTAGTCTTTCCATTGGAATGGAGTCAGAAGTGTGGACAATTCCCCACATACTGGAATAACGTAATGAAAAATGCAAAAACTGAATGGGCAGGTGAGAGCACCACGGCACTTCATGGTTAACAAGAATAAGAATTATTCCTGGTGAGTGTAAGTCATGTGGACCCGGCATAATCCAAGCAAGTGGGTGGTTTGCTCCTTTTGAAGGCCAGCAGCTGCCTGTCTTCCCTTATGAAAATTGTTTCTGTCCATCTAAAAGGTGGAGTTCTTGCACTCGACATCTGTCAGGAATGGGCATTTCACTTTGGTAGAAGCCTAAGTCAGATCATGTGTAAGGTTGAAGGGCAAGAGTGCAAGGGATTTCTGGGAGAGGATTGTCAGCAGTTGATGGGGCATTCCACTGGGGAGAACCCCCTATATTTGCCTCTGCTTTGTATTCTACACATAAGACTCTCATTGGATGCAAAAAACTGAAGCTTAAATAAGACTGTCTCTACCTGGTAACTTTTTATTAAAAAAAAATTATACATTTGGTGTGGAGAAGGAAATGGCAACCCACTCTGGTATTCTTGCCTGGGAAAGCCCATGGACAGAGGAACCTGGCAGGCTACAGCCCATGGGGTTGTAAAGAGTCGGACATAACTTAGCGACTAAACAACATACATTGGGTGAGAAAGGATATGTTCAGAATCCTAGGAGCAGTGAGCCTGTAGAGGAAAATACCGGACACTCAGCCGACCACAGACCCCTTCTTCTCTTGCTTCCTTCTATCACTTACTTTTTCGTTAATTGCCTACTAACAGTTAGGCCCCATACTTGGAACAAGAGCTACAGATAAATGAAACATAGTCCCTACCTTGGAGGAGCAGTTGTTTTAGTAAGAATGAGTGTAATTCTAAGAAATTAAACCTAAATAGTAAAGTACTAAAACAGGAAGGGATAATGTGTTAAGAAGGGCTCATGCTTAAGAAGTGTGATGGAGTATGACAGTTATATAAGATGCAGAAAGAATTTCCAGGCAGAAGCCGTGGAATGAAGAAAGAAAGTCAGATATTACAAGGAATGCGGAGTGTTTGGGGAAGGGATAAACACTTACCTGCCCTAAAGGGCTCAGAGTAGGGAGGGAAAGAGCGAGTGGCAAAAATGTAAACCTGAGTTGGGTTGAGCTCCTGGGCCCAGATGTTGAAGTACAGTGGCAGCGGTGGAAGAGGCATTCTAGCACCGAGAGGAGGATGAAGAGACACGGACGTTGACAATCCAACAGAAAAAGAGGAAAAACATAGACGAAACACAGAGACATAGTCTCTGATAGAGAGGAGCAAAATTCTCAAAAGAACCCTTACACGATCTAATACACATGCAGCTTGACTTCCCTTAACTGCCTTTCTGGGTCCGGGAGCTGCGGCTGAGACTCATAGTTATGGGACCACCGGGACCCAGCACAGATGTTAGGGTCATGACACACAAAGCCTTCCCCTAAAGGGACAAGCCCAGTCTGCTTCTTGCCTCCAAGAGGCGTCTATGGGGAGACAAACAAGAGTGGGTTTTTGTTTGTTTGGTTTTGGTTGTGAAGCTCTTCTCTTCAAAGCAAAGAAGGGGATGCAATGCAAGGGGAGGGGAAACTGGGTTCTGTGGTTGGAGGCTCTGCCAGGAGCCCAAGACCCACCCCTTGGCAGATTCTGTGGCCAGCTCTTGAGGAGGCAGTGAAGGAAAATGCTTTACTGCAGTGCCATGCTACCTGCTGGCACAGGTTAGCCTGAACTAAGGTTGCTTTTATGTCAGAAAAACATAAGTCTAGAGATCCTGGGCTCTATGTTTAATAAGGGACATTCATATATACTGTGGTTCTGCTTGCTAATTGTCCCACCAGCCTGGCTCCCAGGCAATCCAGATAAAGAGGGGAACTTGGCTCCAAAGCCTAGCTCACTTCCATCAGCATGGCAAAGAAATGCACAAAGCCGGATCATTGAACAAACACACAGATGCAGGCTGTATTTCTTATTTATTCATTTTGCAATTCTGCTTCTTCTGGGAAAGTGGAGGTTTCTTGCCCAATAGCACATGACTGTGCTGAAAGGCACAAGGAGTATCAACCAGCCGCTTCATGCACTATTCTGGCCAGCAGGGGCTGAGAGTACAAGCAAGAAGGTGGGGGGTGTGGAACCAGAACATTTACCATAGAAACCTATCGCTGAAGAATGGGGATCCTGTGGTCACAGTTGTATGACTCTCCCACCCAGAATTCTTGCACCCATCTTTAATTATGAGGTAGGGACAAATGTCCCAGTCATTTAGTCAATAAATATTTATCAATAATGATCATGTGCCATGAACTGCACCAAGTGCTTGGATACAGTAGTAAGGAAGATGGTCAAGGTCCATCTAAGGATTTACAGTCTAATGTGGGATATAAGCCATGAATGAATGAACAAACCACAATTACACGTAGAGCCATAATGCCTAACACTTCTATATAGAGCTTACTATCCCACTTCTAAGTCTACACGTGTATACATACATGAACACATCTTCATTTCTACTTCTCTACAGCTGGTCTCCTGTCTCTCTTCCTCTCTTCATCTTAGCCCAAGTCTGCCCAGATTCTAAGACCCTGACCTAAAGCAAGGAATACTTATGCTATCTAACCCCATCTTAAAGAACTTAGCATTGAGCCAATTTCCCTGTTGTTTTGGCTGAAGATCTGGTGACCGGCACTAAATCTGGCACTTGATTTTCCTCTTCTATGTGCCCCCTAATCCATGGCACCCTTGTTTTGAGAATAGACTCTTGCCTTTATCATGTGCCCAATTACAATTCTTTGAAGCATATTTGAAAACAATAATCTGATCTTTATTCAAGCTTTTCTCCAGCCTTGCTTTTAATCTTACTGAGTTGTTTTTTTTTTTTTTTATCATAGATGGGAAGCCTGCTTGAAAGGCTGTCCTGTGACCTAAAGACTGCTTTCTGCTGCAGATGGCCAGATGGGGCTACTAGCTGTCACTTACCTAGAGCTCCTTTTCCAATATCCATCTACTTGCTGGGATCTGAGGCTACTTATTCACATCATCTCCTCCCACACTGTTCATTTGCTTGAATGGACCGCAATGAATAAGACTGCTTGAATGTGGCTAGAAATGGATCTCATTGAAGATGGTTTGGGGCTGGTCATGGGCAAGTCCACAGATATCATGGTATCACAATGTTAGAAAGACAAGTAGTATGATGACTGAGCATAGACCCTGGTGTCACACAGATCTAGGTGTGAATCATGCATACCTCACTTAGGAGCTATGCAAACTTGATTGAGTAACTTCTCTGCCCTTCAAATTATCTTTTCATACAATAAACAAAATTTCACAACAGATTTAGTACTTACCGAGTAGTTGTGAGATTTAAAAGATAACACAATTAAAGGCTCCTGCTTCTGGACAGGGAGAAGGCAATGGCACCCCAGTCCAGTACTCTTGCCTGGAAAATCCCATGAGCGGAGGAGCCTGGTAGGCTGCAGTCCCTGGGGTCTCGAAGAGTTGGACACGACTGAGCGACTTCACTTTCACTTTTCACTTTCATGCATTGGAGAAGGAAATGGCAACCCACTCCAGTGTTCTTGCCTGGAGAATCCCAGGGACGGGGGAGCCTGGTAGGCTGCCATCTATGGGGTTGCACAGAGTCGGACACGACTGAAGCAACTTAGCAGCAGCAGCAGCAGTTTCTGGACAAGATAGAGTGACACAGATTGAATTTAGATTCTGTCTGAAGCAACCAGAGGGAAAACAGACAAAATGAAGCAGTGGTTTTAAGACCTTGAACACTCATCTGGTCTTGCCTAACAAATCTTAAAAACAGAACACAAACAATCAAATTATTTTTTAAAATTAACTGTGTATGATAACAAAGCCCAAGGATATGTCTAGGAATAAGAAAATACAGCAACCAACAAAGAAAAGTTCACAATGCTTAGAATCCAATAAAAAGATTACTAGCATGCAAAGAAACAGGGAAGAATGACCTTTGGTGAGGAAAATAATCGAACATGATCAAGTACTGATACAAATGGTTCACTTGGTGAGGCTGTTGGTTGCTTGTGTGTGTGCTCAGTCACTTGGCTGTGTCTGACTGTATGTGACCCCATGGACTGTAGCCCACCAGGCTCCTCTGTCCATGGGAGTTTCAAAGCAAGAATACTGGGCTGGTTTTCCATTTCCTTCTCCAGGGGAACTTTCTGACCCAGGGATCAAACTCATGTCTCTTGCTTTACCACTGAGCCACCTGGAAAGCCCCTAAAAAGTTAAGTAGAAACAAATACGTTATACAAAGGACCCAAAATAAACTTCTAGATATAGAAAACACAATGTCTGATATGAAAAATACATCAGATGGGGTTAATGACAGATTAGTCATTGGGGAAGAAAAGATTTTTAAATATGAAGATATAGAAATAGAAACTAAAATAAAACACACAAGAAAAAAAAAAAGAATTGAAAAAAATGGAAGGAGCTATGGGGCAGCCTCAGGAAGACTGATATATATATATATATATATGTGACTGAAGTACCTGAAGAAAGAGGGGGAGGTCCGAAAACATATTTGTAGACATAATGAACATTTTCCCCCCTAAACTTGCTAAAAAATATAAAGTCACAGATCTGAGGCATAAAATCAGCAAGGACATAGACTTGAACTGGCCTGATTTACGTTTGCAGAACAAGTCCATCAGATAACAGCAGAATATTTACTTTGAGTGTACATAGATCAGTATCAAGTCTTCCTTAGAGAGGGAAGCCTGACCCAAATGCTGGTCCGGTGGCTGGAGCCTGCTTTCCATGACGCAGATGGTTAAGACTATGTTCTGGGCCATGAAACGAGTCTCAACCAATTTAAAAGGATTCAAGTCCTACAATAAATGGAATTAAATTAGAAATCAGTAACAGAAAGATATCTAGAAAATCTCTAGAGATTTAGAAGCTATATAAAAAATCTCATGTTATATTGGAGTATGGTTGATTACCATTGTGTTAGTGTCAGGTGTACAGCAGAGTGATTCAGTTATACATGTATATGTTTCTATTCTTTTCCAAATTTTTTTCCCATTTAGTTTATTACAAAGTATTGAGCAGAGTTCCCTGTGTTATCCAGAAGGTCCTTGTTGATGGTTTATATTTAAACATAGCAGTGTATACATGTCAACACCAAACTTCCAATCTACACATAATCCTTGTTGATGGTTTATATTTAAACATAGCAGTGTATACATGTCAACACCAAACTTCCAATCTACACATAATCTACTACATAATGTACTTCTAAATAATTAATTAGTCAAAGGAGAAATCAGAAGTATTTTGAACTGAATGAAGTGAAAACCCAGTATATTAGAATTTGTGGGATGCGCTATAGCTGTATTTAGAAGAAGATTATTGCACCAAGCATCTGTATTAGGAAAAAATAGTCTTAAGTCACATGATCTCACCTTCCATATTAAAAAAATAGGGAAGGAAGTACAATTAAAACTAAAGTAAAAAGAAAGAAAATAAAGATCAAAGCAGAAATCCCCCAATATAAAACAGTATGGCTAGAGGTTTCTCAGTTTTCCTCATCTCTTAGAACCAGTCACATGGTCAGGAATCAAAGAAAGGCCACAAATTACCAATGTCAGAAATGAAAGGTGACATCACTGCAGTCTACAGCATTAAAATGATAATAAAGGAATATTGTGAACAATTCTATTCCTATAAATTTTACATCTAAGATGAAATGGACAAATTCCTTGAAAAGAACAAACTACTGATGCTCATTCAAGAAGAAACAGATAACCCGAATAGCTATGTATCAAATAAAGATATTGAATTTGTAGTTAAACATCTTCCTGCAAAGAAAACTGCAGGCTTAGATGGCTTCACTAGTGAATTCTTCAAAACACTTAAGGAAAAATAATACCAATTCTACATAAACTGCCCCAGAAAATTGAAGAGGAGAAAATGCTTCTTAACACATTCTTTGAGGCGGCCTTGACACCAAAGCTAGACAAAGAATGACAGGTTAAAAGAACCAAAAACCAAAAAAGCTGCAGACAATACATTTCTGATTAGAGGTGCAATAATTCAAAATAAACTTTTATCAAATCCAGGCCAGCAATGTATTTAAAAAAGAAGAATATATCTTGAGCTACTGGATTTATCCTAGGAAGTATATCATCATATTATTGAACTAATAAAGAAAAGCTATGTGATCATCTCAATAAATGCAGAAAATAAAGTGACAAAATATAACATTTATTCCTGAATAATCATTCAGCAAGGTAGGAATTGAAGGGAACTTTTTCAGCCTAATAAAGTCCGTCTACAAAAAACCTATAGCCAACATCATACATAATAGTGAAAGACTAAATGCCTTCCTGCCAAGCCAAAAACAAGACAAATATGTCTGTTTTATTCACTTTTATCCAGCATTGAAGATTTGACTAGAATATCCAGGTTAAAAAAAGTACAAATCATGCAGATAGTATAAGAGGAAATAACCTATCTTTATTGCAGTTGACATGCTTATCTATTTAGGATAGCTTTTTTTTTCAATCTCTGCCAGATATTCTGGGCTCAATAGTTCTTTATTGTGGGAGGGTTTTCCTATGTGTTGTACAATGTTTAGCAGCAATCCTGGCATCTAACCATTAGTTGCCAGGATCATTGTCTGTATCCCTTTATCCAAAGGTGTGACAACCAAAAATGTCTCTGGACATTAGCACATTACCCCCATGGGCTCACCTACTCCTAGCTGAGAATCACTGATAAAGAGAATCTGATGAAATCTATAAAATCTACTAGAACTAGTGTGTTTAGCAAGATTGTAGAATATGAGACCAATACATAAAAATTAGCAATAGCATTATATACTAACAATGAATACATGGAAATTAACATTAAGTTGCAGTACTATTTATAATTGCATCAAAAATATGAAATTGATAGTGACACATCGGCAAAAAAGGGACGAAAGCTTCTACAACGATCCTAAGAAATATTGTTGTGAGAAGTTAAAGGCCTAAATAGATAGAGGTACATAATTTACTACGGTTGAAAGACTTAGTATTGTTAAGATATCAATTTGCTTCAATTGATTTATAGATTCAGTACTGTGCTATGTGCCTAGTCATTCAGTCGTGTCCGACTCTTTGCAACCCCATGAACTGTAGCCTGCCAGGTTCTTCTGTCCATTGGGATTCTCCAGGCAAGAATACTGTAGTGGGTTGCCTTATCCTCCTTCAGGGGATCTTCCAAACCCAGGGATCAAACCCAGGTCTCCTGCATTGTAGGTGGATTCTTTGCTGTCTGATGCACCAGGGAAGCCAATCCCAATCAAACTCTCAGCAAATTTTTATTTTTGTAGAGGTTGATAAGCTGATTCTAAAATTCACTGGAAATGCAGAGCCTCTGGAAGAGCCAAACAACTTTTAAAAAGAACAAAGTTGGAGGAGTAACATCACATGATTTCAAGGTTAAGAAAGCTGTAGAAAGAAAGATGGAATTGGTATAAACATAGATGTTACGAAAATACAAGTCTGTAAAGACCCACATATATCTATACAGCTGATTTGATAATGGTAAGGGGGTAATTCTGTGTAGAAGGGATAGTCTTTTCAACAGATGGTGCTGAACAGTTGAATATATTTAAAAAAGGAGAAGTTTAATCCATACTTTGCACAATATAAAAAAAGTTAAATGCATCATAGGTCTAAATATAAAACCTAAACTATATGATTTCTAAAAGAAAACATAGTATGAAATATCTGTGATCTTGGATTAGGCAAAGTTTTCAGAGATAATATCTCAAAAAGAAAATCTATAAAAGAACATGTTGATTTGTGAACATGTTCCATGAACATGACCAATCTGACTTCATGAAAATTAAAACTGCTTTTCAAAAGATATTGTTAAGAGAATGAAAAGACAAATCAAATTAGGAGAAAATATTTGCAAGATATATGACTGATAAAGGATTACATATATATATATATGCATATGTCTACAATATGCATAGAACTCTTAAATCTCAACAATACATCTGTGTCTTATTGGAAGAAGGTGAGGTGGGATGATTTGAGAGAATAGCATTGAAACTTGTATATTACCATATGTGAAATAGATGACCAATGCAAGTTCGATGCATGAAGCAGGGCACCCAAAGCCGGTGCTGTGGCACAACCCAGAGGGATGGGGTAGGGAGGGAGGTGGGAGGGGGATTCAGGATAGAGGGGACACATGTATAGCTGTGGCTGATTTATGTTGATGTATGGCAAAAACCATCACAAAATTATAAAGTAATTATCCCCCAATTAAAATAAATAAATTGATAAAATATCTCAATAATAAGACATCAACAAAATTAAAACTCTTGTTCTCCAACACACACCATTATAAAAGTGAAGACAACCTATGAAATGGAAGGAAAATTTATTTATATATATATATATACATCTGATAAAGACTTGGACTTAAAACATATAAAAACACTAACAACTCAATAGTTGAAAAACAAATAACTCAATTAAAAATAAGTAAATGATTTTATAGACCTCATTCCAAAAAAGATACACAAATGGGCAAGAAGTGCACAGAAAGACGCTCAACATCGTTGCCATCAGAAACAGGCAAAGCGAAGCCACAATGGGTTGTCACTCAATATCTACTGAGACGGCTACAATAGAAGACAGATAATTATGTGTCTGCAGATGTGGGAACATCAGAATCTTTACACACTGCTGGTTGAAATGTAAACTGGCACACTTCTTTGGAAAATGGTCAGTTTCTAAAATTGAAGCATTAAACACAGGACTGCTATACAGCCCAGCAATGTCTTCCGAGGTGCATACACAAGAAAAGCAAAAAATAACTGCGTTGGTAAAATTCGGTCTTCCTTCCGTATCTCCTTTTACACAGAACACTTCACTGCTGACACTTTTGGTTACCAAATTATGTGTGTATTTTTTCCCCAAGTTAAGAAATTCTTCGTGACACCAGCTGGGTGTTCTGTAATCCGGCTCAGTTCTGACTTCATTTATCTGGAAATTGATTGAACTCCCCAGGTTAGGAGCTCAGCACCAAACAATTGCCCTCCATTTCAGGTCCTAATTGCAAATCCCCAAATTACTTGGTTACAAATTGGAAGTTCCCATGACCTCCTCTCTCTCAAAATCTGAGTAGTTCACTAGAGTGGCTCACAGAACCCAGGGAATACTTGTTTCCCAGTTTATTAAAGGATATGTTAAAGAATATAGATGAATAGCCAGATGAAGAGATACATAGAGTGAGGTCTGGGAGGGTCCCAGATGTAGGAGCTTCAGTCCTCAGAGAGTTGGAGTGCGTCACCTGCGTGGTTTGTGGATGTGTCTGCCACCTGGAAGCTCATCAAACCCCCTGGTACTGGGGTTTTATATAGGCATGATCAATTACTAGTTTCATTTCTAGCCCCTCTACACTTTGGAGAAGCTGGGGGCAAGGAGGCTGAAAATCCCAAGCTAACCATGGCTTGGTCTTCTGGAGACCAGCCCCATCCAGGAGCCCACCCAGAGTTGCCTCACGAGAACAAAAGATATTCCTAATACCCTTTCCACTTAGGAAATTACAAAGGTTTTGGGAGCTCTGTGTCAGGGACCAGGGCAGAGACCAATATATATGTACAGATATATTTAATTTGTAATTTTTCTATTATCTCAATAATTCACACAAAAACTTGTACACTGATATTCATAGCAGCATTATATACGTAATAGCTAAAAAAAATGAAAAACCAAATGTCTATCAAATGATAAATGGAGAAATAAAATGTTATATACCCATATGGTAATATCCAACAGAATATTCTTTAGCAGTAAAAAGAAATAAAATACTGATACATGCTACAGAGTGAATTGAACCATTATGCTACATGAAAGAAGCCAGTCAGAAAAGGCACTTATTATGATTTAATTTATAGGACGTGTTCAGAATAGGAAAATCTATAGAGACAGAAAGTAGATTAGTGGTTTGGAAGTGGGAGAAAGGAAATGGGAGTTAGCAGGGTGACTGCTAGTAGGTACGAAGTTTCTTTTTGAGGTGATGAAAATGATTATAGTTTGATTTTAAAATCTGTGAATATATTAAAAAAACACTTGTACACTTTAAGTGGGTGATTTTTTTGGTATGTAAGTTGTATTTCAACAAATTTGTAGTTTAAAAAAGAGTAAAAGTTGAAAGAGTGGGATTAACCATCCAAAAAGAGTCAAGACTTTGTAGATTTTACCTTGATTGTGATGGCAGTTACTGGAATGTGTAAGTTTTTCAAACCTCACTGAGATGTGTGTCAATTAATCCTCAATCAAATTGATTTGCACAAGCTCAGTAATAAGGACAAGCAAGCCAATTTTAAAAAACAGGCAAAATATTTGAACCAACACTCACAAAAGAAGATATATGAATGGCAAATAAGCATATGAAAAAATATTCAACATGATCAGTCATTAGGAAAATGCAAGTTAAAATAACAATATTATCCCACTACCTATTAGAATAGTTAAAATTAAAATGATTGACTAAGTGTGGGCAAGAATGTGTCAGAACTCGAACTCTCAAACACTGCTGGTGCTAAAGTAACATGGTGTGAAGATTTTGTAAAATGCTTAACAGTTACCTAAACATTCCACATACCGCTGCCACACCATCTAGCTGTTCCCCCACTAAGTATTTACCCAACAGAAATGAAAACACATGTCCGGACAAAGACTTGTACATAAATATGCATGGCAGTTTTATTTGTAACTGTGCAAAACTGGAAATAATCCAAATGCCCATCAACAGGTGAATGGATAAAGCAATTGTGGCATATCACACTTACCAGTATAATAGAATGAACTATTGAATACTTATTGAATGATTCCCTTAAAAAAAAAATTAGAAAATGCTAACAATTTTATAGCAAAAGAAATCAGGTCAGTCGTTGCCTGGGAGGAGGGTGGGAAGGGGCAGGATGGAGGGTACAAAGAAATCTTGGGGCATGACGGGTATGGTAGGCTTGTGGTCTTGATTTTGCTGATTATTTTTATTGATATATACATATATATGCCAAACCTTATCAAATTGTGTATTTTTAAATATGTGCAGTCCATCACACGTCAGTTATAAACCTGTAAAAACAAAGATACTCCATTTAAAGTTCTTGGCTTAGAGTAAGGAGTCTGTTTCCTCTAATTGCATCTTGACTCCATGCTCTAAAATTATAGGCAGGAGAAACTTCTACCTTGGCCTTGACAGGCCCCTGGAATCCAGCTCTACTCTCACTCAGGTTGCCCAGGCTCCTCCCCAGAGTCGTGTTTTAGAGGACGCAGGCCAGCCGTGTATCTCTATGCTCTCCACAGAGGGCTGGCTGTTCCAGTCCACACAGTGTTCCTTTGCTCACACTAAGACCTCTCGATGTGTTGGCTTTAATAATTATTTCTTGATTATTCATTTTGTTGTCGATTTTTTATGAGCACCAACACAAGCAGAATCATTTAACTCAAATTAATTCTCCCGATTTTTTTTTTCAAAAGTGAGTATATGTAAGATACATGGCAAAGGTGTGTGTAAAAGAGCCTATGTCTTAAAAGACCTCATTGATTAGAAAAGTTTGAGGGCGAATGCGGGAGCACTAATGACTTACTGAGACGTGGAGTGGGATTGGCATATGTGGGACCTGCAGATAAAGTGACATAGGGTTTACTGACATCCTATTCTTCCTCTTTGAAATTTCGTGAGCTCATCCTGAGACCCCAGAGTCCCTCTTTCTTCCACTATCAGAAAGGCTGGCGATCCAGTCAGTGGAAGAAGGCAAAGTGTTTCCTTGCTTACTGCCTTGCTAGTCATCTGTGCCTCGAGCAATGGAAACTTGGGAGCTGTCAGATGACTCAGGAAGGTATTTTCTATCTTTACCTTTATTGCTACCTACCACTTCCAGAGATGTGCTGGCTGAGCTTGTGGGTCTGATTTATGGAGGGGTTCTAAAGGCAACTTTCAGCTGCGTGTCCGTATGCAGCTCTGTATGGGCCACTCGACAGGCATTCAGATTGACTGGGGGAAGCATATGCATCTCAGAAGGAAGCAGATGCTCCACAATCAACAGTAATTTAGAAGGAAAAGCAAAGGTAAAAAAGGACAGACCCCATATCCGACCTCAGAAAGTTTTGTACCACTGCTGTCTCCTGCCTGAGGCTCCTGAGTGCTTTGTGTGTCTTGAGCCATTGCACCAAAGGCTACAGGCAACTCTGAAAGAAGTAGCCTCCAGAAGACTGAATTATGGGGGTATAGACACTACCAGCCTCAGCTGTTGCTGTGGAAGGGATGTTATTGTTAGGGGATGATGCGGAAGAGACCTTCTGAGAAGTGACCAGACTCATACCTGAGAATCGAATGCAGCCTGGCGAAGGGTGAAGATGAAGGCCTTTGGAATTTGAAAACGATGAAGACCACTCAGAGTGAGAATCAGTTCTACCACTTCTTGATCTTGGAAATGTTACTTGCTTACTCACAGCATCATTCTATCAGTTGGAAAATAAGGATATTAATAATAATAATGCCTGTCTTCTCAGGATCCTTTTAAGGACTAAGTGGAATGATACATGAAGTGATGAACTGGGGAGTTCTCACTTATGCCAAAAGATACATTTTAGGTGGTTTTAAATACAGGAGGCATGGCATTTGGTTGAAAAAGGACTCTTTGGCTGCCAAAGATGTTTTTTGGATCCAAGACTGATGGTCAAGTCAGCTGTTAAATGATCAAAGCAATGGCCCTACCTACAATGAATGGGGCCATCTTTTCAGATTTAAACCTCGGCCCAGTGGCAGCACATCAGTGAAGGCTATTTCTCCTTCCTACTTCATCTTAGTGAAAATAAAATGTTTGCTGGCTTGGGAAAAAGGACTTGACCTCAGACAAAATAAAAAAAATCCACAACTTCCAGGTACACGAAATGACTTGTGTTCACCAGCTTTGTATGAACACTGAGATCTCTGGGTACCATGATTTGTTTAATCGGGAGTTGGTGAGGGGCATTAAGTAAATGTCACGGGAACATCATGCTGTTCTTGTCGGGCGGTAGAACACTTTTATTTCAGGGCCAGAGAAAATGTCTCTTTAGAGGATTCTGATGCTCCTATTAGTATGTCATGCGCGTCTGCACACATGAAGACGAGGGTTATTTTTAAATTATTCTCTTCCCACTCAGAGAATCATGACAAGATTCAATCCCCTAAAATCTCTACCTGGGTGAAAAAGAGGAAATCTCTCTGGTATCTCATAATCTGGTTGTATCTGGTATCTGACCTCTTCTCCAACTTCCCCTGAAATTTCTGACAAGCCACCCTTGTCCCTTTGCCCATGGTTGCCGTTCACTGCCTGGTGACCTGCCAGCCTCACCGCCCATCTCTTGTCCTCTTCTTTGTCTATTGAATGCAGTGGGGTCATTTTCACCACCGCTGATAGTGCTCTTACTGGGCACTGCTTGGTCAGTTCCCCTTTTTGGACATACTTTTCTCATTGAAGGGCTTCCCTTGTGGCTCAGCTGGTAAAGAATCCACCTGCAGTGCAGGAGACCTGGGTTTGACCCTTGGGTTGGGAAGATCCCCTGGAAAAGGGAACAGCTACCCACTCCAGTATTCTGGCCTGGAGAATTCCATGGACTGCATAGTCCATGGGGTCGCAAAGAGTTGGACATGACAGTGACGTTCACTTTCACTCACTTCTCACTGAAAATCCAGAGGCATAGAACCCAGGGTAGCAGGGAAGGAGGGTCGCAGGCCTCTCTGTGTGATAATGCTCATATTCATATTCACGTTCAGTCTGTGTTAATTAATGCATAAACCGTGAAGTGTCTAGGTTAGTGCCTGGCCTGTACTAGGCATTGCACACGTGCTTACTATCCCCATTATTATTACACAAGAACAGAACTGTGGCACGTGGATCACAATTCATTAAAGTCATTTCACGGACCACGCAGTTCCATGTTCTAGTGTTTCCCAGGTACTTTAGGTTTCTTCTTAAGAGACAGAGAAACACTCCATTGGACTATTGGGATGGTATAGATGGGGCTGTGAGAGAAATGTCAGCTCTTTCATGCTTTCTAGACGCAGTGCTTCTGAAAGCATCTTCAGAAACACTTCTAGCTTAATGCCCGGCACACAGGAAGTATCTAATATATATACCTAACATATATTAGATACTTTCTAATTTTTCCTCTGTATAAAAGAACTGTACTTAGAAATCTGGACCCAGGCCCCAAAAAGCAGCCCAGGGGAGCCCCATTGACAGCCACACCGGTGCTTCTTATCTTTAGGCTCCTGCTCTGAGAGGAAGTGAGCTTGCACACGTGCTCAGTCACTTGAGTGGTGTCTCTTTGCGACCCTATAGACTGTAGCCACCAGGCTCCTCTGTCCATGGGATTTCCCAGGCAAGAATGCTGGAGTGGGTTGCCATTTCCTTCTCCAGGGACCAAACCCACATCTCCTGCACTGCAGGCAGATTCTTTACTGCTGAGCTACCTAGGAAGACGAAGTGAGCTTCAGTTGACTTCAGTTCAGTTGCTCAGTCGTGTCCGACTCTTTGCGACCCCATGAATCGCAGCACACCAGGCCTCCTTGTCCATCAACAACTCCCGGAGTTTACTCAAACTCATGTCCATTGAGTCGGTGATGCCATCCAGCCATCTCATCCACTGTCGTCCCCTTCTCCACCTGCCCCCAATCCCTCCCAGCATCAGAGTCTTTTCCAATGAGTCAACTCTTCACATGAGGTGGCCAAAGTATTGGAGTTTCAGCTTTAGCATCATTCCTTCCAAATAACACCCAGGACTGATCTCCTTTAGAATGGACTGGTTGGATCTCCTTGCAGTCCAAGGGACTCTCAAGAGTCTTCTCCAACACCACAGTTCAAAAGCATCAATTCTTCAGCACTCAGCTTTCTTCACAGTCTAACTCTTGCATCCATACATGACCACTGGAAAAACCCAAAATACGGACCTTTGTTGGTAAAGTAATGTCTCTGCTTTTGAATATGCTATCTAGGTTGGTCATAACTTTCCTTCCAAGGAGTAAGCGTCTTTTAATTTCACGGCTGCAGTCACCATCTGCAGTGATTTTGGAGCCCAGAAAAATAGTCTGACACTGTTTCCACTGTTTCAACATCTACTTCCCATGAAGTGATCGGACCAGATGCCATGATCTTAGTTTTCTGAATGTTGAGTTTTAAGCCAACTTTTTCACTCTCCTCTTTCACCTTCATGAAGAGGCTTTTTAGTTCCTCTTCACTTTCTGCCATAAGGGTGGTTTCATCTGCATATCTGAGGTTATTGATATTTCTCCCGGCAATCTTGATTCCAGTTTGTGCTTCATCCAGCCCAGCATTTCTCAAGATGTACTCTGCATATAAGTTAAATAAGCAGGGTGACAATATATAGCCTTGATGTACTCCTTTTCCTATTTGGAACCAGTCTGTTGTTCCATGTCCAGTTCTATTGAGGTGGTCTGGTATTCCCATCTCTTTCAGAATTTTCCACAGTTTATTGTGATTCACACAGTCAAAGGCTTTGGCATAGTCAATAAGCAGAAATAGATGTTTTTCTGGAACTTTCTTGCTTTTTCGATGATCCAGCAGATGTTGGCAATTTGATCTCTGGTTCCTCTGCCTTTCCTAAAACCAGCTTGAACATCTGGAAGTTCACGGTTCACGTATTGTTGAAGCCTGGCTTGAAGAATTTTGAGCATTACTTTACTAGCATGTGAGATGAGTGCAATTGTGCGGTAGTTTGAGCATTCTTTGGCATTGCCTTTCTTTGGGATTGGAACGAATACTGACCTTTTCCAGTCCTGTGGCCACTGCTGAGTTTTCCAAATTTGCTGGCATATTGAGTGCAGCACATTCACAGCATCATCTTTCAGGATTTGAAATAGCTCCACTGAAATTCCATCATCTCCACTAGCTTTGTTCATAGTGATGCTTTCCAAGGCCCACTTGACTTCACATTCCAGGATGTCTGGCTCTAGGTGAGTAATCACACCATTGTGATTATCTTGGTCATGAAGATCTTTTTTGTACAGTTCTTCTGTGTATTCTTGCCACCTCTTCTTAATATCTTCTGCTTCTGTTAGGTCCATAGCATTTCTGTCCTTTACTGAGCCCATCTTTGCATGAAATGTTCCCTTGGTATCTCTGATTTTCTTGAAGAGATTTCTAGTCTTTCCCATTCTGTTGTTTTCCTCTATTTCTTTGCACTGATAGCTGAGGAAGTCTTTCTTATCTCTCCTTGCTATTTGGAGAGATAAGAACTCTTTGGAACTCTGCATTCAGATGCTTATATCTTTCCTGTTCTGCTTTGCTTTTCGCTTCTCTTCTTTTCACAGCTATTTGTAATGCCTCCCCAGACAGCCATTTTGCTTTTTTGCATTTCTTTTCCATGGGGATGGTCTTGTTTCCTGTCTCCTGTACAATGTCATGAACCTCAGTCCATAGTTCATCAGGCACTCTGTCTATCAGATCTAGTCCCTTAAATCTATTTCTCACTTCCACTGTATAATCATAAGGGATTTGATTTAGGTCATACCTGAATGGTCTAGTGGTTTTCCCTACTTTCTTCAATTTAAGTCTGAATTTGGCAATAAGGAGTTCATGATCTGAGTCACAGTCAGCTCCCGGTCTTGTTTTGCTGACTGTATAGAACTTCTCCATCTTTGGCTGCAAAGAATATAATCAATCTGATTTCAGTGTTGACCATCTGCTGATGTCCATGTGTAGAGTCTTCTGTTGTGTTGTTGGAAGAGGGTGTTTGTTATGACCAGTGCGTTCTCTTGGCAAAACTCTATTAGTCTTTGCCCTGCTTCATTGCGTATTCATTTGCCTGTTACTCCAGGTGTTTCTTGACTTCCTACTTTTGCATTCCAGTCCCCTATAATGAAAAGGACATCTTTTTTGGATATTAGTTCTAAAAAGTCTTGTAGGTCTTCATAGAACAGTTCAACTTCAGCTTCTTCAGCATTACTGTTTGGGGCATAGGCTTGGACTACTGTGATATTGAATGGTTTGCCTTGGAAACAGAGATCATTCTTTTGTTTTTGAGATTGCATCCAAGTACTGCATTTCAGACTCTTTTGTTGACCATGATGGCTACTCCATTTCTTCTGAGGGATTCCTGCCCGCAGTAGTAGATACAATGGTCATCTGAGTTAAATTCACCCATTCCAGTCCATTTTAGTTTGCTGATTCCTAGAATGTCAATGTTCGCTCTTGCCAGCTCGTGTTTGACCACTTCCAATTTGTCTTGATTCATGGACCTGACATTCCAGGTTCCTATGCAATATGCTCTTTACAGCATCGGACCTTGCTTCTATCACCAGTCACATCCACAGCTGGGTATTGTTTTTGCTTTGGCTCCATCCCTTCATTCTTTCTGGAGTTATTCCTCCACTGATCTCCAGTAGCATATTGGGCACCTACCGACCTGGGGAGTTTCTCTTTCAGTATTCTATCATTTTGCCTTTTCATACTGTTCATGAGGTTCTCAAGGCAAGAATACTGAAGTGGTTTGCCATTCCCTTCCCCAGTGGACCACATTCTGTCAGAAGTGAGCTTGCTGCTGCTAAGTCACTTCAGTTGTGTCTGACTCTTAGTGACCCCATGGACTGCAGCCTACCAGGCTCCTCCATCCATGGGATTTTCCAGGCAACAGTACTGGAGTGGGAAGTGAGCTTAGTTGCCCCCAATTCAGCAAAGGACTATGCCTTTCTGCTCTAACTCCTTATCCTGTCCCAATCTAGGTGGTAATTCTTTCTCTCCCTCAGCTGGCTTTCTCTCTGCTTAACAAGCACTTCTTGTTAATACCATTTTGTTTTACAGATAATGATCATAAGAACAACAATGTTTCTCTCTTGTACAGTGCTGTCTCCTTTTCAGATCACGTCCTCTGCCTTGCTCTTCTTTTTCCCCTCAATCAACCGGATAAGTAAGCAGGAGAGTGCCACGTGTCCTTCCCATTTTTCAGACCAGGATGTGACATTCACACAGACTTTGCTGTTCTAAGGTCACACAGCTGGGAACTGGCAGAACCAGAGCTAGAATTCAAGGCCTTACCTTCAGACCCTTGGTGTTCTTGCTGTTGCAGATGATTTCCTGTGGATGAGCGACAGGTCTGGAAGCACAGAGCTGGAAATGAGCAAGCCCCAAGATGATGAATGCTTCCCAGCTTGCAAAGAATCCACCTGCTAATGTAGGAGACAAAGGTTTGATCACTAGCTCAGGAAGATCCCCTGGAGTAGGAAAGGGCAGCCCAGTATTCTTTTTTCTTTTTTAATCTATGTGTCTAGGGCATGAACCAGGCATGGGCACAGGGCAAAAGTCAAGCTGGGATAAACAAGGAGTTGTTTCATCCCCCATTGACATGAGACAGGCGCCATCAACCAGCTGCCACTCTACCCAGGTCAGGGACAACAACCCAATATTCTTGCCTGGAAAATTCCATGGACAGGGGAGCCTGGCAGGCTATAGTCCACAGGGTCACAAAAGCACTGGACTGAGCCAAACACCATATACATAAGGTGGTGAACAGCAGCAGGGGCTACTGTGGCCAAGAGAAAGCCAGCACTGTCAGGCTTAAAACAGATCCAAACAATGACAGTTTCAGTAGCCAAGAAGTGTAGCAAACATTTCTGGTAGCAACTTAATTTGTTCAATGAATACAGGAATGAATAATATTAAAAAAGAAGTATTCTCTAAAGATGCGCATGCATCCTCATGATCAATTCAGTCACCTCAGCTAGGGGAAACGTAACCTCTTAGATTCTCAAAGAGCACTTTTGACCCTCCAAGGACATTGGACAGTGCCTGCATACGTTTTTAATCGTCATGACTGGGGACACAGTGCTACTGGCCTCCAGGTAGTAAAGACAGTCAATGCCTTAAACATCCTACCGGGCACAGGCTAACCCTGACCCCACTCCCGCCCCGCAAGAAAAAAATCATCTAGCCCAAATGTCAATAGTGCCAAGGTTGAGAAGCTCTGCCCTAGAGGAATAAACATTTCCATATTTGCCCTACTTTCAGGATAGAGACAATCTTGGCATTAACCTTTTTTATGGGTCTGTAAGTATGACTACTGGGTAATGGGAGTCCTTAAGGGAAGGAGAAGGGCTTCAAGAATTGTATTTGATTTTAAAACCAAACTGGCTCAGCCCACTATTTTTTCCTCTCTACAAATTTAATACACTCTCCTTTGTGGATAATAAAGGAGTGGAGAAATAAGAGTCAAGTGATATCCTACAGGGATGTGCTTCCACGAGTTGGCAAAGCAAGATCTGAAATATTGATAATTAATCTATACAGACCTTGAGAATGGAAAGCTCTGTTGAGAGCTGGAAAGGTCAAGAAAGAATTGACTGAAACAAAACAAAACAATGTGAAAGGATAAGAGCTCCACGAAGGTCAGGGCTGGAGGAAGGCTTAGGGATGATATCGCTGCTCCTTTTCTACACAGGGAAACTGGAGTCTCGCGCAGTGTGCCCTGATAATGGCACAGTGAGACCCAAACTCAAGCTTCAGAGCTGTTGAGGTGAAGCAATGCCCCTAAGGATTCTGCAGTGTCATCACAATCAGCACAGGGACAGTTCTGATGGAGTATTTCTCTGTTTACTAGGGCATCGTCAGCTCTGAAGGGAGAGAGCTGAGAAATGCTATCCTGTGAAACTGGGCTCTTTAATACAAGGTTGACAAAATGATACTAATACTCCTAATGAAAATTTGCACATCACTTTTACTTTTCTGGTTTATTTACGTATGCTCTTTCTCACCTTCTCAATTCTCTCTACATGCAGTCTTCTTGTCTTTCTTTTTCCAATCATCCTTTGGATAGTGACCCATCCCCATTTCTGTAAATTTTTCCTGACACACCCTCTCTTCATATGCATGTGTACACATGTGTGAATGCACACACACACAACATATAAAATAAATCCCTCCCTACTACATATTAATTCTATGCTTTACGCATCTTTCTGCAGTACAATAACCTGTGTCTTGTTGGATTTTGTGAAAACCAATAAACAACACCCCCTCTATTCCCCAGTTGAATTCAGAATCAATTGAGAAATAAGACACAGTTGTCAAACAGATGGATATAAAAATATAAACTTTATTGGTAAATTTTACTGGAGAACAGGGCTTAGATCTGCAGCCAAGTGTGCCTCCCTAATAATTTCCTCCAGAGTGAAACGCGCGCATCCAGTCCCAGGAGGAGCAGAAGTAGTGTGCTGTGGTGGGTGAGCAAGATGATGGAAAGAAAGAGGCCCCACACTTTCTCTTCCTGTATTTCGATAATTTTTTCCTTTCTTGGGGACCAAATATTTCAGAGTTGACATCAAAATATACAGTCTGTCTCCTCTCTTAGATTGTGGGCAACTTGGGGGCAGGAATACCATATGGTCTATCTTTGTTTATTCAACTCCAAGTTTAGCGTCTGGTACATAGCATGCCTGCTAAATGAATGATGTTAGACATACTTCATGTCTTTTTCTTCTGCCTCATTTCATTCCTTTCAAACAGAAATTGATGCTGCCGGTCCTCCCCCAGCCAGCCAGGCTCCATCCCACCCCACACGTTACAGCAGCCAATTTTATAAAGCCCCTGCGGAGTCGTGTCACTTCCTCTTTTACCGAGGAGGGAAATGAAGCTCAGAGCTCTTTAGTAATCTGAGTATGAATCAAGCCAGCCAGCAAGCAAGTGGTAAAGCCAGCTTCAGTATGTGGACCTCCTCAGCCCTCATGTGCCATGAGCTTCTCTTTGCTGGCTCAGACCTCACCTCTTTCTGCATCCTCTCCCAAATTCTTAGCCAATCCTGACTAAGGCGGAAATTTGAATCGACTTGGTTTTTAATCTGGGCTTCCCTGGTGGCTCAGTGGTAAAGAACGCATCTGCCAATGCAGGAGACACGGGTTTGATCCCTGGGTCGGGAAGATCCCCTGAGGAGGAAATAGCAGCTCACCCCAGTAATCTGGCCTAGGAACTCCCATGGACAGAGGAGCCTGATGGGCTACGGTCCATAGGGTTGCAAAGGAGTCGGACATGATTTAGCGACTAAAGAGCGACAATTTTTAATATAGTGAGATTGTAGACTTCAGACTTAGTGGGGTTCAGTGGCCCAGTTACCACTAGAATCCCACCAGCTAAAATAAAAAGGGGTATCTCTTGGCAGAGAGATCACTAAGCTCTGTGCAGTCCCCCAGCCAGAGCCCATCTTTCCATCAGCCAACACCCCTCTTTCAAAGTTTCCACCCACCCAAGGCTCACCTTCAGGACATAGAGTCTATCCCAAATTCATTCCTTCTAGACAAACATCTCAAGGACATACTCCTAAGTACTGACCACGTGTCTGGCTTCACACATAATCTTGACTCCTGTGTTCTACCTACCCGGTCAGGATCTCATTGCCCACTCCTGGCAAACCCACACACTCACCAGGACCATAGACTCTATCTCCAGCTTTCCCGGGTGCCACCTCAGAGCTAGCCTCTGCTCTGCACTGTCCTCAAGCTGATACCTGCCCGTCCTTGTGGGCAGGGCTCAGGTGAGATCCCGGCCCACTCTATTCTCTTTCTTCCATCATCTCCTCACACCAAAGGCAAAGCATCAGGTCTTGGAACTAGGACGTATCATTTGTGAAGCAGGTTGGGGATGAGTAGATTTTATTAATTGTCCTCATTTTAAAAATGAAGACACTGAGATCTAAGGAGGCTTAGAAGCCCACCCCAGGTCACACAGGCATGATGATCTGAAGGGACTCAGGGCTTCAAAAATGTTGATCTTTGCATTCCTGAATGCATAATTCTGTCTCTTCACAATACAGCCAGACTCACTCTCTTGGCCTCTATGAGCCCCTTCCTGCCTCTTCAATCAGGAGGATGTAAAATGAGAGGAAAGAGAGAATCAAGGCAAGGCAAAAATCGTTTACAATTTAACATTGCTCTAATCTGACGTGACAAGGCCAAGTCCATCTCTTCCTGGTGCCAATTACTTAAAGGGCATTGATGCCATGGCACCATTAAAGTAACAGCCAAGACGAATTGTAGGACCTCGTGGATCAATGTGCTCAGTGTTGTTCAATTCATTCAATGAAATAAAGCGGTAGATGATTAACCTTACCAATGTCAATGAGTTGTTGCCATCAAATTCAGCTAAATAATGTCCACGGCCCTCATTATAGAGTGCACTCTGAGGTAACTAATGTATTAATACCTTATTGGCAGGTTATAAAGGGAGAGAATCTCCAGGGCAGGGCAACGAGTCTGAACAGAAGCTAAGATTATTTGATATTCTTAGAGGGGAACAGTGACAGATACAGATGCAGAGATGTGGACTGGGTCAGTAATTGAGAGGGAGATAGAAGGGAAAAAAAAAAAAAGCAATGCCCAGAGCTAGTGAATGGTTGCCTCCTTGATCGGTGGGGTCTGGAGTACACAGACATTGACGGTGAACTTGAGAAGAAAACCGCAACCTGCCCATTTTATTTTCTTTTGGGATAGCTGTCTAGTTTGGGGGCGGTTAACTCATCCTTTTAACCTTAACCCAGCTGAGGATTTTAAAGAAATGGGAGCGTGCCTCCAAAGAAAGCAGTGAGTGGGTGCAGCGAGCAGTAGAAAGATAGCTTAGGAAGCATTTGATTCCTCATCTTGCCACCCTTCCCCACTGTCCTGGGGTGGTGAGAACCCCTTGAGGAACCTTGGCTCCTCGGCTAAGGCTGGCTTCTAGGCGTGGAGGCAAAGGGCAGTGGGTTGCAATTCAAGAGACTGGAGTTCTGCTTCTAGTTCCACTGCCCTGGGTAAGGATTCTGCATGCCCAATTCCGATCTCTGGGTCTCAGGTTCCTTATTTGTGGAACAAGGGGCTTGGAGGACTGCAAACAGACTTTTTCAGGGTCTTGGACACCTGTAGGGTGATTTAGGGGATCCCGAGCAAAAACGCAAGTGGGCGGGGTAGCAGGAATCTGCGTCTTTTACCCGCTTCTATCTATCCACAGCAGCTTGACTTGCATACATTGTATATCAGGCTTCTGCATAGTATTTCATGGGAAAAATAGACCCCATTGCCAAACAAGACAAAACAAACACGGAAACAAGCAAATCTGAAACAAAAACCCTGGACTGTGTAATCCCCAATATTTAATAATTTTTAACACTAAAATGTACTCTCTTAAAAGTGATAAATGAAGTCCATTATCTAGTCTTTGTAGCTACCAAATGCCATTCATACTGATTTTTTTTTTCTCCCCCCTAACAAATGCTCTGATTATCCTGGCACTGTGTGGAAATAACTTCGTTGTGTTTTTACCATTAGTACATGCATTAATGCCTCATGGGCTGGTGATAAGCTTCCAGAGGAGGGTGAGAGCATTTGAAAGGACGCCAAGCCCAGCGGGTGGAAAGGGGAGGAGTCCTCTAAGGGAAGAGAGGAATGGTAGATAGGAGGCAGAGATGCTAATGCAGAGAGCAGACATTGGGTCGCCCTTGTAGTGGCAACGCTTATTTTATAGCCAAATAGGACTGTGCTTGTCCAGTGATTTCTGAGAACTATCTGCTCAGCTACTCCAAGTTCCGCATTACTGGCTGGAGCTGGGGAAAATTTTTGCCTCCCTAATGTGCACTAAGTGTCTCATCTATCATAAGCTTCTGCTGGGGTGACTGGTTTTTGCTCTTACTCATTCCCCACACTATCTGCAAATGTTTCCCAGAACCCAAAGAAACTCTTTTCTGTTTATAAAAGCTTACATTTTCATTTCCTGAGCCTTGATCTGCCACAGGTCCTCCAGTTGGGCCAAAACTTTCTGTAGCTACTCTGGAGTCCTTTCCTTGGTTACCTGTCCCCATTCAGGGATTTCCAAGTCAGTCCCTACAAGAGATGCTTGTATCAAAATCACACAAATGACTGTCATGGACTAGTCAGAACTCTAGTTTTTTTCATGTGTGTTCTTAGAAAGTGACGACTGTCTCTCGAGTTAGGAATGCTTATTTAATGTTTTTCATATACATTACCATATGTAAAATAGATAGCCAGTGGGAATTTGCTATATGACGCAGGGAGCTCAAATCTGGTGCTTTGTGACAACCTAGAGGGGTGGGATCGGGTGAGAGGTGAGAAAGAGGTTCAAGGTGGAGGGGACATATGTATACCTATGGCTGATTCATGTTGATGTTTGGCAGAAACTAACACAATATTGTAATCTTAATCCTCCAATTAAAAATAAATTATTTTAGAAAATTTTAAAAAGAATGCTTTTTCTCATCTAACTGTGTACTCATTGGTGGCAGAAGTCATTGTCATTTATTTGTTTTATTTTAGTTATTATCACTTTTATTGGGCTGGCCAAAAAGTTCATTTGTTTTTTTCTGCAATGGTGGTAAAACCTGAATGAACTTTTTGGCCAGCCCATTATCATCTCAATCGGTGTCTCCTGATAATGATGGATGATATATATTCCTTGGGTTACTTGGAAAAAATTCCTATTCTGAAGCCCCTCTCCTAGACTTTAAGTCAGTAGATATAGAAGGGTTGTCCAGGAATCTGTAATTAAAAAAAAAAAAAAAAAGATCATGATTCTCATGATCACAAAAAGACTAGGAAACACTGAGCTATAGAATCAAGTGCCCAGCCCAGTGCCTGGCACCAACAGTTCTCAGCAAATGCTTGCAAAGAATAAAGACACTCCAGGATGCAGGCTAATGACCCAAGCCTAGCCCAGTGAGGAAGAGAGGGGCGCATGAGAAAAACCCATGCAATGCTCTGTGTTTCCTGAGAGTCCAGCCCGAAGGGACTGTGTATATGTCATAGACTCTCAACACCCCAGCCTCCACCTACGTTGCCAGACATGGAGCCCGTATCTGCAATACTAGTCAGTGTATTCAACAAGCAGACATTTAGACTGCACACCTCTCCCCAGAATTGTCCCCTTCAGAGTAGCAGATCCCAAGGAGACATCCAGACTGCTGTCCATTTTGGGCTGCTTCCCAGGGTCCCTGCTGCCTCCCGCCCTCTATCTGCTGTGCTATACCAGTGGAGTCCCTTTCTGTCATCCCTTGACTCATCGTGGGCTTCTCCCTGATGAACATCTCTGCTCCACGAAGGAGCAAGACTGTCTGAGCCTGTGCTGGGCTTGTCCACCAGGAACACCTCTTGGCAGAGACTTCCCTTCACTTTCTTATGCGTCTACCTGTCCCAGATTGTCGACCAGTCATCTGGCCTGAGTTCTTCTGCAGATGTGTCCCCTTGACCCTGTCATGGCTTCCCAAATCTGGAAGATTTTGCATAGTTTGGTGATAACTCTTTGAGCACTCTGCACAAGGCTGGTGGCTGAGGGTGCAACAGGGAATAACATGCAACCTCTTTATCTTAGAATCACAGGAGCTGTAAAAGGCCAGAAGTCCAACCCTGGCTACCCTCTGAAAAAAGCTATCTTAAGATTAAGCACAGATGACTATGCAGGCTCACAGAAAGGGCCTTGACCCCGAATGCTTCAGCAGGGAAGGTCTTCTGGAGGAGATACTCCTTGATCCGCGTCTGAAGGAGTCAGTTGTCCAAGGACGAAAGCCAAGCCTGATGGGCATGTTAGAAGGAAGAAGCAGCATGCACAGAAGCAAATGTTTTGGTACTTAGATTCCCTACATTACTTGAATATCCTGGCTTAGACTCAGTTCCATTTAGGGAAAAGAGTTCTAGGATCGGGAGTCAGAAAGTTGTATTTTAATTATTTTTCTTTTTTTGTTGTTAGTCATTAAAAGAGTCACTGCTTTTCTTACAGTCTCAAGATTGTCTTCTCTGTAAGGGGTTTGGAGAGATTTATGATCCCTTCTAGTTTATTCTACTCTGAACCTTCCTGTAGTACATGTGTTGTTATTTAGCATAATACACTGTTTCTACGCCAGGTAATATTTGCATGTGTGTACATTTGTGGGTGCACACAGGCATTCATGTATATTTGGGCTCATAAGACCCATCTAAGTATAGCTGCCTTTATTGTGGAATTAAATTGTATGTTAGGGAGAAGGCACACTTTTTTTTTTCTAGAATATCATACATTATACTACACACACACACAAACACATACACAGACATACACAATCTCTGTGGAGTAGACCGCCCAAGAGGGGTGGGGGGTGGAGAATGGGCGAAGGGGAGCAGAACATGGGGCTGTCACAGCCTGCAGCTTAAAAAGGGCTTGAGCTGCAATTAAAAGAGGCAGAGGCCAAAGGTTATTCCCTGGCATTTTGCTTGGGGTGGATAATTTTAGAGGCTGATGTGTCTTAGCTTGTTGAGATATTCTGAGAGACTTGCAACAGCTTAAGTCTGGCCAGCCTAAAATAAAAATCAGAAAGGCCAACACATTCAAAGATACCAGAGAGAAGCAGCACATTGGTTGACGTTAAATGGAGAAAAAACTCAGCGTGATTGACGCTGCTCCTGGATCCTTATTTCTTGATTAATAGTAGAGATTGGATCATTTTAAAATTATTGATTATTTCCAGAGTGCATACACGATATCAGCTAGTCTTAGGCAGCCCTGTCACTGGGAAGGTTAAATACTCTCTGTACTTGATAATTACCTAATCACCATTACTCTTTTACATTCATTCTGCCCCAGAATTCATTATGACTGGGCTGGGTTATTAAAGCTTCCATGGAAAGAAATATAGCACCCTGTTGTTTGCACAGGATTTAGCAGCGAATAAAATACCCTACTCTACCAGGCTACTCCAGAAGAGTCCGGAATAGATTCTCCTGCCAGTGTGTTAAATTTGCTCGCAGGTTCACCTTTGTGTGTCCACCAGCATGAACTGCATAAGGGAATGCAAATGAGCCCCTACCTGGGGAAATCTGAGGCCAGAAGGAAGACAACCTGCAGGAGAGGAAGGTGATGGCAATTAAAGAAGGGATCGCCTCACTCCAGAATGTCCGAGGCCCTTTGGAGAAACTGCTGTTTCCCCCAAACCCTCTACATGGCCGCTTGCTAGCAGGTCTCCCCAGCGATCACCTCCATTAGTTTTGTCCTTTTGGCAAAACTGTTTGTTGGATCAATGTCAGCACTGCGAGTGAGGCCAGAAACCCCTCTCACAACCTTGGCCGAAGCAGGAATTCATGGGAGCTGCAAAGGGTTACGAATAAAATGCAGTCACAAAGGTAAGCTTGGCTTTTACAAAAGCTGCCCTTGGCTGAGATTACGATGAATGATAACCCCTAGTGCGGGTAAGGCAGTGGGGGATGAGGGGAGCTCATACACAGCTAGCTGCTAAGTCACTTCAGTTGTGTCCAACTGTGCGACCCCATAGACGGCAGCCCACCAGGCTCGCCCATCCCTGGGATTCTCCAGGCAAGAACACTGGAGTGGGTTGCCATTTCCTTCTCCTACAGCTAAGGGCTGCGTAAATTGATATAAGCTTTCTGGAGGGCGGTTTGGCAAACTGTATTAACAACCTTAATAAGGTGCATATCTTTGACACATTTTCCTACCTTTGGGAATGCATAAAGATATATCTCTAAAATATTAAAATATTAATAAGAAGCCTACATGTTGAACCACAGGGAATTGATTAGGTTAAGCATACTTTTAAAAAATAATATACTTTAAAAAAGTCAAGCTATGAACTATTTATTGATAGTGGAAATACCCCTTATCTATCTTTAAATTTTTAAAAAAAGGAGGCTATGAAAAAGTAAGATACAATACTTTTCCATTTAAAAAGGCACATACAAATATGCAGTACAAAAGTATGGAAAGATACAAGGATGATTGTTAACAGGAACTAGGTGATGCATACTGGGTGTTTTTGTTTCTCTGAATTTTTTTTAAAACTAATCTTATGGAGGTATAGTTGCTTTATAATGTTGTGTTAGCTTCTGCTGTACAACAAAGTGAATCCGTTGCATATATACGTATATATACTCTTTTCTAGATTCCCTTCCAATTTAGGTCACACAGGGCATTGACTCGAGTTCTCTGTGCTATACAGAGGTTCTCATGAGTTATCTAGTTGAGATATACCAGCGTATATATGTCAATCCCAGTCTCCCAAAACATCCCACCCGTCTTTCTCCCCGTGGTGACCATAAGTCTGTTTTCTACATCTGTGACTCTATTTCTATCGCATCATCTTTCTAGGTTCCACATATAAGTGATATTATAGTATATCTGTCTTCCTCATTCTGACTTACTTCACTCTGTGAAATTGGCTCTAGGTTCATCCACCTTATTAGAACTAATTCAAATGTGTTTCTTTTCATGGCTGAGTAATATTCCATTGTGTATACATAAAGCAATCATTCTCCAATGAAAACTCAGTTCAAAAAAGAAGTATTATACTCATCTTGGACCATGGACAGACAAGCTTTAGAGAAAATGCCAATAATCTGGAAAAACAGAAAGATAAGCTAACCTGAAAACTTAAGTCTTTGAGCAACTTTATTAGCTAATTCTAGAAATATCTGCCTATGGACTTTTTAATATGTGGGATAATAAACACCTATTTTTAGTGGAGTTTTTGATTACTTAAAGCCCAAAGCAAAACATCTTGGGCTTCCCTGGTGACTCAGATGTTAAAGAGTCATCTCTTTAACATCTCCCTGCAATGTATGAGACCTGGCTTCAATCCCTGGGTCAGGAAGGTCCCCTGGAGAAGGGAATGGCAATCCACTCCAGTATTCTTGCCTGGAGAATTACGTGGACAGAGAACTCTGGCATGTCCATGGGGTCACAGAGTCAGACATGGCTGAGCAACTAACACTGTCACCTGAAAAGCAGATTAGTCATCCTTTGCCTCTCTAATTGCTTCTGGCTCACACAAAGAAGGTAGTTAGCTATGACCAACATATTTTAAAATGCTGTACGATAGACTTTTAAAAAGCTACCAGGGGTCAAAACACACTCTAGAGCTGCAGTATTTAAATGGTGTGGTACTGGTGCATAATAGGAAACAGAAAATACAGATACAGACTCATATATATATATACACACATACACATATATATATTTAATATATATATTAAATTATATATATTATATAAATTAAATATATATATATATTTAATATACATATGGGAATTTGGTGCAAAGGGGATCTGATAGTGTAATGATTAAAAGTATACCCTGTGGAATTATTGTGCTTGGCTTTAAATCCTGGCCCCAGACAATTAGCTATGAAAATACAGGAAAGTTACTTAGTTTTAGTCATTTTCTAAGTTTTAGTCACCTCAGCTATAAAACATGAATAGCAATGTCTAGGACATAGTGTTGTTATGAGTGTTAAATGGCATAATATATGTAAGGATCTTAGTATATCATAGAAAAATTCTAAATTTTTATGGTGCTTGGTGCATGATAAAAGATATCTTGGCACCACTTAGGCACCATTTCAGAATCTTCTTCATCCACATTTTATTCCAGGCCAATGCCATCCTGTAAGTAGCCACTAGCCACATGTGGCTCTGTATAATTAAATTTAAATTGATTAAAGTTAACCAAAAACTAACAGTTCAGTTCCTCAGTTGCATGAGCCATATTTTAACAGTCCAGAGCCATATAAGGATTAGTGACTACCACACTGGACCGTGAAGATACAGACCGTTTCTCTCATTGCGGAAAGCACTATCAGACGGCCCTGTTCAAGGGCTTTCTGTAAAAACTGGCTCGTGGAATTTAAGTTGACCAACTTCATGCAGGTGAGATCAGACAGCACTTGTCTTTGGTCCTTACCACTTATCTCTTACTTTTTGCTGGGGAGCATCATGCAGAATGTAGGTGAGAATGTGTTTTGCACTCATACAGGCCCAACCTGGAATTACAGGAGATATTCATGGGGCCTGTCTTGACCAATGACAAGTTGAGTCAAGGGATACATTCTTCTCCTTTACATTTGAAGTGTATTTAGTAAAAATCCCAGAATATTCAGTAAAGTTAGTTTTATTTTTTTCCAAATAAAATTTTGTTTATTTTTAATTCATTTTCTTCTTGCTTCATAAATATGTAATTGACCTACAGCACTGTATAAGTTTGGAGAAGGAAATGGCACCTCACTCCAGTACTCTTGCCTGGAGAATCCCATGGATGGAGGAGCCTGGCAGGCTACAGTCCATGGGGTTGCAAAGAGTCAGACGTGATTCAGTGACTTCACTTTCACTTTTTTCAGTGTATAAGTTTAAGGCGTATCACCCACCCAATCTTTAATGCTTTGTTACAACAACCCTAGAAAACAAATGTATCCATAATCTATCACTGAGCAGAAAATGGGGTCGCAGAGTCATAAGCATAACATACATTCACTTTATCCATAAAACTTTGTTGTATTTATTCTCAAGTGCTTACATGTACCTACAAAGCTTCTGAAAGAATATTCGCAAGGCTGTTCAGCAAGACTACCCCTGAGAAGGGAACGTGTTGGGTTAGGCCATTATGGGGATGTCTTGCTTTTTCCCCCCTATTTTCTATTTTCCTACAAATCGACTATTTCACTTTTTACCCCATTACTTTTGTAAAGATATATCCCCTCCCTAAATTCAACTTCCTTGGGCAACCGAGGGCCTTTTTCTTCTGGAGGTGGAGAAAAGAAATATGAGCTAGAGCAGAGAAGAGGGAACCTGGCACAGGGCAAGACAAACAGGGGCTTCGAGGCCTGCCCACCGGGGCCTCGGAACTAATTCCTCGCCAATGAAACATGCCGCACCTCTACAAATGACCCAATTTTGTTCCTTTTTAATATCCCACCGTATACAAGTTGCATATCTTCTTTATCCTTTCCTCTGCTGATGAACATTTAGGTTGCTTCCATGTCCTGGCTATTGTGAATAGTACTGGAGGGACCTAGAGAGTGTCATACGGAGTGAAAGTTAAGTCAGAAAGAGAAAAGCAAATATCATATATTAACACACATACGTGTCATCTAGAAAAATGGTGTAGGTGATCCTATTTGCAAAGCAGAAGTCGTTTCACAGATGGAGAGAACAACTGTATAGACACCAAGAGGGGAAGTGGGGGGATGACTTGGGAGATTGAGATGGACACATCTGATCCCACGTATAAAATACACAGATTTGGTTCTATGTATAAAGTACACTGGTGATTCTATGCATAAAGTAGACAACGGGCGAGAGCCGACTGCATAGCATAGGGAACTCTACTTAGTGCTCTGTGGCGACCTGAGTGGGAAGAAGTCCAAGAGGGAAGGGGGATAGGTATATATGGGGCCGATTCACTTTGCTGTACAGTAGATACAACATTGTAAAACAACTATACTCTAATAAAGTTGATTTTAAAAAAACTGCCATTGACAGAATTCTTAGTGTCTTGGAGCTGCCAAGAGCGGGAATCGAATCTCCACGTGAGGGGAGGGGCATGGGCCCCCTTTCCACTGGGCAAGGGAGCCCCCTTCCTTAGACTCTTCGCCTGGCAGCTTCCATCCACCCTGCCACTCTGCACCAAGCTGGGAGGATGCAGCGTCGGTGTCAGTCTGAGACCTGCTTTGAAGTGTGTCCCAGGCTTATTTCTGAATTATCGGGTCATCACAGCAGGGCCAGTGGTGGAGATGGTTGGCACAGATGACCTGAAATTGTGCCTCAAACCACCTCCTTCTCTCCCCCAGCTCTGAAGAGGCCGCTCAGGGGTCAGGATGGTCTGGAGCTGGTGGAGGGTGGAGAGGAGAAGGGCAGGGGGAGACATGGGGGTTTCTGACGACAGAGGGGAGGGGGCACAGTTAGCGACGCCAGAGAAGCGAATCTGCGCCATGGAGGAAAGCCGCTCTCAGGCCTCTGAGCAGCTCTGTCTTGGCCCCTCTCTCCTCTTCCTGTCCCTTGCTTCCTCACCTCTTGCTTCACAGCACTTAGCACCTTCTCATTTCCTTTTCTCCTCCTTTCAAACCAGGACAGGGTTTGATCTCCCCAAGAGAGTGAGATAATCGCCGATCATCATTAGACAAGTAGCCTTTTCCCTTTTGCAGCAGCAAAATCTGGAATTAAACTTCAGATGCTGAAAGGACAAAGCCCTCAAGTGGTGAAGGCAGATTTTCAGAGCTTTAAAAGCCTCCCCAGGAGTCTCTGACATAATATATCTAGCCCTCGTTTGATGAGAATGAGGAAAAAAATAGATGATACATATAGAAATATCGATATACTGCAGTCCTTTCCACAACCTGCTGGGGTAAGCTATTCCCCATTTTATGGAGGAGCGGCTGCATCAAAAACATGAAGTAACTTGTCAACATGTGACAGAAGCAGGGTTTTAACCTGGGATGTCTGGCTGTGGGTTTCAGTGCTTATCAACCTACTATACTCTTTCTTATAAGTGTGTCTGGAGCGCTGATCTCCGGAAATCATCTGTGAACCTTGTGGACAAGGGACTTCAGGACAGCCAAGGGATAGGATGTGAATCAGAGAGACACTTGGGATAGACAGAATGTAAGCAGTTCCCTGGCAGGAGCACCCCATGGCAAAGGTCTCAGTAGACTGTAGAACGTGCCATCGTAGTGTGGCAGAGACTCAACGTGCTCGAGGGGAAGTGGAGTCCCAACAGCAGGTGGAATTGAATTAGGTCCCCAGGGACTAGAAGCAACCTTTCTCTCTTTTAACCTATTCCATGCTAAACGTGACATTTAGGAAGCCATCGCTTGACCCTGCAGAAATCTGCACACAAGCCTGCCTTCTGTGTTCCCTCTCCACTCTCCCAGCTCGTTCTCAAGTTCACACTTCATAGGCTGGACAGGACAATGCCTATGACCTTCATCCCTGTTTCTAGGACCTTATTGCCCTTGAGGATTCAGCCCACAGTCTCTGGTTATCATAGCATTCCAGGATTTTAAATGCCTTTTTAAAAAGTTGGTGGATGGAAAAACCACATCCACTGTGGAGTTTTGCAAGTTAAATATTTTTACAATTTCCAACCCAATGGCAAGGAGATCAAACAGCACAGTTGCGAAAGAAAGCTGAACAAGGCCATTTGATTCTAGAAGCTGCTGGCCGGTATTAAAATATTCCATTGTCCTCTGTCCTTTCCCCATCTTGCTCTCTTCTGGAATAAGAGCCTTTGACTCTCCAGGCAGCCTGAAAGAGGTTTACGGATGAGACTGATATTTAAGACTCTGGCAAAGTATGACCTTCAGGTTCCCAATAAGCGTCAAGGACAAACGGCAATGCTTGGGACTTGAGGCTTTAATTCCCACCAATTGTTTCCCTCTAGTCTATTATGCATGAGAAACGCAGCCGGCTCAGCCCTGGTAATCCGGGGGCACCTTTGAATCACAGACCCATAGAGTGTCAGAGCTGGCTTTGGAGATCACTGAGTCCAACCTCCTCATTTTCTAGACGAAGAACCTTGCTTCAGGTCTGTGCCTCTCAGGTTGGACTCTGCTCTGGCTCGTCTTTCCAGAGACATAGAGCTGTCGGCGGGGTTATGTGGTTCTCAAGCCAGTTAATGTTGCTAACGAGCAGGCAACGTGGGAGTAGGACAGAGCCAGCAGGCAAGGGCAGAAACCATGGGCCAGGGTTTCAGTGAGGCTGAACGTGGACCGATTCCTTGCTACTGTGAAACTGAAGGGAAGGATGACGTATGAGCCAGAGCCTGAGAAGGCTCTTTATAGAGGCGGGAAGGAGGGTCTTCTTGTTTGTCCCATTTGCCTCTTTCCCTCTTTCTTGTTTGGCAGAGGAATTTGGAAGTTCTCCACATTCCTTCCAACCCAATGAGGAGGCTACTGTCCCTCTAGCCCTCTGACGTCCCCCAAGCATGATCCCGACAGCAAATCATTTTGTGCTTTGCATGTGCAGAGCACTCTGAGGGCTTTGCATGTGTTCATTCACTGAAAGCTCATAAAACTCCCAGGAGGCGGGTGTGAAGATAAGCCTCATTTTACAGACGAGGAAACCGAAGCAAAGAGAGATGAAGTAACTCATCCTGGGCCACACAGTGATACCATTAAAGTCTTGAGGAAGGAGAAATGCTTTGGCAAGAGGGGCTTCCAATCTGGGGTAAACTTCTTGGGGCAGTGGTGAGTTAAGCTTGACCAGGGGTCTCACTGAAGCAGAATACTCCTGTGAACATCCATACTCCAGGTAAGAGATGTATTCTAGAAGAAATGCAGACTTTAGAGCCTGGATAAGTTGCTTGGGATTCTAACTCTTGCTAGCTATATGACCTTGGGCAAGATACGTGATGTCTTCAAGCTTCCATGTTCATATCTGTCAAACAGATGTAGCAATGGTTTTGATGCTTATAAGGGTGATAAGAATAGGTACCTAGCAGAGTTGCTATTAAGATAAAAGTTATCACATAGTGTTTGCTGTTGGTGGGCATTAAAAAAAATGGTAACCCCTGTTAAGCAGCCACCTCCTTTCCTCTTGTTTCCAGGTAGATGTGTTTCCATTTCTATGATCCTCCTGAGTTCTCTCTTCTTCATTTACTCAGTAACTGAAGCACAAAAAACTTTCCCAAGGTCACCCAACTAGTACGTGGGGAGCTATGATTTAAACCCAGACAGTCTGGCTTCAGAGCCCACATGCTTTGATGCTTCACCATCCCAACTCCTCAGAAGACCAAGTACACATGATATCAAGTGTCTTCTCTCTCCCTGGCAGGAAGAAGGTTGAAACCACCAGCATTCTGGAAAAGGCAGCATGGGGAAGCAGACTCAGAGCTGATGACTCAAACCACTCATTCTCCAGTCTTATTTTATATCCCCACTTCTTGTTAACCCGAGGAGTGGGGATCTTGGGAGGTGGTGTCCACTCACCCCCGGTTCGGCCAAGAATCTTTGGTAACATCCGTTTTTCTTATGTGACTGTCAAGGTCCTTCTTTCACTCTCAGAAGTACCTGAGTTTGGAGATACATTCGATGGTTGTTCTATGCAAAAGGCATACGAAATGCTTAGGCAAGTGAGAGGAGCAGGTCATAGACAAGACTATTGGCATCTTCTCTAAGGCAGAGGAAAAAAAAATTGGCCATACTCTTTTTTTGAGGGCTGAGTTAGTTGGCACTCCGAGAAACGAAGACCACAAGACTTCTTGGAATGTAGGCTTCTTGAGTTTTGCTTTGGCAGGACTATCTTTGTTCTGGCTCTTGAGTGAGTCCCACTCATGCCTTCCCAGGGCCATCAGAACCCTAAATGACAGCTTAACAACAGGCAATCAAATTGCCTCATGCCTCTTTCAACATGGTCAGGAGCAGCCCTCGGGCAACCTGTTGCCAGGGACAAGGACAGGAAACGTAAAGCGAAGAATGACCTGCACAGCCTAAACCCTGGAGTTAAATTCACCGGCATAATTGCCAGATGTAATTTCCCTGCACCTCTTTCTGCTAAGTGCTCTCAAAAAGCAAAGCACTTAGTAAATTATAAGGAGGAACCAGCACAAAAGTGCTTACAAATAAGAATTATGGAAAATCAGAAGCCAAATGCTCACAACAGCATTTTTCTTTATTTAATCAGAAACAGAGTCAGAACCATGCAGGAGGGGTGAAGTCTCTCAGGCAAGCGATAACATAAGCTGTTCATATACTTTAAGATCTAATCTATCATTTAAAAAATTATTTTATTACAGGGCAGTTTCGTAAAAGAAAAAAGAAAAGAAAAAATAGAGTCTGTGTTCCATTATTCTACTGGGTATCCCAAGAGAAGCCCAATAAAGGGTAATGATAGAATGACTGGGAATAAACTTTATGGCATTAACTCACCAGGCGAGAGAACAAGCAAGAAGCAAAGATGGGTGGACAAGGGAATTCAGCTACCAACTTGTCCACGCTGATTGGGTTTGGGAGCTGTTTCTACTGGTTTTCATTTCAGGAAAGGGAGTTTGTCACACAGAAGATGGCATCTGACCTCAGCTGCAACGATGGCAGAAAGAAACAAAGCCCAGGCTTTCTGGAATCTTAGGCAATCCCACAGGAAGACTTTGAGTTTCTTAAAAACAGAGCCTGGAGGAGCCAGCCGTCTATCAAAGTGATTGTGCTTTTGCCGGCTCCACATCACTCACCTCCTGGGGGCAGATCATGAAGCACAATTGGGCACACAGTTTTTTTCATGTCTCCCCATCACAGCTGGAAATTGTAGCTCTGGGTTCATGGGAGGCTATGTTTGGGAAAAACAGCCGATCGGGCATCTTTGAAAACCAGAGATCACATATATAAACATGTCTAGTACAGTGTGTAGAATACAATAGGCACACACAAAAAGGTGAGCCCCTGTTTTCCTCGCCCTTCCCAGCCATGTTTCTAGAACAGCAAGATAATGGAAGAGGCCTAGAGATAAGCCTGAGGGGCTCTTGGGGACTCAGTCCATCTCTGCCTCTATCCAGGTTCACATTGAACTCACCCCACTTGGGAAGCTCACCTCTTCTCAGAATGAAATGTCTTCAAACTCCTTCTCTGCTTTCAGTGTCACCCACGAGTGTCTCTTAGGCCCCCGCTACTCAGGTCATGGCTACCAGCAAGCTGTAGGCTGATTTAAGACGGAACTGACCTGAGAGCCTTCTCTTTGACTCTTAGATGACAAGAGCTTCCTTCTTTAAAAAAACAAAAAAAACAAAAAAAAAACCTTTCTGCCCTGGTTAACATTTTTTGCTGTAAATCCAACAGGCAGCCCTGAGGAAGAAATGAGTTACGGAGAATAAACGAATGCTCTCAGTACCTAACAGGAATTCCTCCATCGCCAATGGGAACTTCCTAAATGCAAGGCTTTAAAGCCAAGATCTCTCTTTTTCTTGCCAGAGATTCCTTTCCTGCATTTATTCCCAAAATCTCAAGCAGCACTGAAAGCTCCCAGCATCCTGAGTCACAGGAAGGCGCACAACAGGCAGTGCACAGGTTGTGCATCTGTAGAGTGTGGACCCAATAACCCTGGGATGGGCCGTCCTGCTATCTCCAGAGGGCGCCGTGCGGCTGGCCCCAGCTACCAGTGAGCCGGCTCTTCCCTGCTCCCATCCTCAGGGAGAAGCGCGTTAAAAAGCACTGTGGCAGGGTCCATTCGGAGAGAACGCTATTGGCCTACCAGCTCTTTTCTCTACATCATCAAAATCGGTCAGTTTGATAACGCTTTATATCCTTTCCACATTGTCAGGTAAGATACATTGCAAATGTATACGGCTTAACAAATATATGGTAAATAAGCATTTTTTCCTGTCTTTTCTGTTGATAAAAGATTCTATGGAAAGTTGGAGGAAAGAAAGCCGCTTTGTAAAAATGATAGATATGGTATAAAACCCCATGGTTTAAACATCTAACTTGCTGAGTTTTAATGGGGTTGTCATCACCGGACTGTTAGCTTAACTTATGAAAATCAAGAAAATGCCTTTTTGTTGCTTCATAAATCCTGATGAACAATAGTCCGACAACAGAAAACAAGCTCTGATTTTGGAATGATTGCTCTCTGTGTATCGCCAGTAATGAAGTATGCAGGAAATCGAAGACTTATTGCTCACAGATATTAGCACAGACCCAGATGGCTCAATTTTTTTTTTTACCATAATAGATAATTCTTGAATTATGTGCCTAACAAAGACAAATTCTAGAACCATTGGAAGGCATTTATTATATTAACAAGTGTGTTTTCGATTCCTTCAAAACAGAATGTAATTTAATCTCAGCTTCAGAGACAGATTGGAAATGTTAAATGTCTGCTTTTCAAAAGTGATTTCTGTAGGGAGAAAAGTATTCACCATCAGCTTGAGCTGTGGAACTCGGGGAAAGGATGTTTATCTTAACAGCACAGAAAGGGAGAAGTTGTGGATTTTTTTCCCATTTTCTTTTTCATTTTTTAAATGGAGAGCAGATTGTATATATCCTAGTCCTTCCCCAGGGCAACTTCTGCCTTGCTGCACATAACATATTCCACTGTGAGAAAGAATAATTATCTGATAGTGATAGGGACCCTTCTTAGTGTTCTGTGTGTATAAATGAAAACCTGGGACCTATATATTACTCTAGGGACTCAGGTGGATCTGGCTGGGGTCAGGTTTGCAATTTTTCAGGGAGGTCCCTGTTAATAATCATCCTGGGAAGGATGGCTGGAGCTGTGGAGGCTCTGGAAACCATGCCATATGAAAAACAGCAGAAGGACCGAGGTTGTTGGAGAAGAGAGACACTCGCAGGTGGAGTGTTGGCGGGAAAGGAGATGATTGTGGGGGGGTGGTCCATCCTTCATGGAGGGGCACATAGCTCCACACTAGGACCAATGTCTACATTTCCTAAGAGAAAACACTCTCACTTTAATTAATGTCCCAACTCACCTTTCAGAGAACTGAGCATCCAGCGTGCTCTACCAAAGCTTTAAGGACTTGAGTCTGGGTATGAAATGGGGAGGATGGCGTCAATGGAGGTGTGAAAGGCAGTGCCTGGGGGAGAATCAGGGAGTGAATGTCAGATAGTCCTAAGGAAGCCTCCACCAGAATGACAGAGATCTGATGCCAGATAGGAAGTGGTGGGGCTCAACTGACGACTTCAGGAAGAAACCAAGAACTGCCAAGGGGGACAACCGCCATCAGCGCTGAACACGCCCGGAGTGCCCGTCATAGCTGAACACACCCGCAGTGCCCGTCGTAGCACATCTGCACCCTCCCCTGTGGGCAGGAAGGGCACGGCCAGTGTGCGGAGGAGCCGGTTTGGATGAGGAGGAACTTGCTAGCAGAACCGCCAAGGTGGAGCGTCAGTGGGCTTGTGAAGAAGTGGCGTCTGGACACCCGCTCCCGGTCTTGCAGGAGCCAGCTGTGTCTGTGTCAGGAATGCTGCAGAGGGATGCCAGGCTTCAGTGGAGGCCCTTTCCAGGTGGCATCCGAGGTCCTGCCAGTTCCGAGTCAGTGCCAAAATACATCTTCTTGGCCACCATGATTCATTCATTCAGCATCTCTTTAGGCAGTCCCTACTCTGAGTAAGGCAAAGTGCTTGGCCTTGGGGACATGGGGGGTCAACACACGGGGGATGAACCCTGCTCCCAGGGGGGCAGACAGGGAGTGAGCAGGAGTTACAGGGGTGCCGGTGATGAGGACGAAGGGCAGGTGCGGGGCAGGTGCCCTAGGCAGATGGTCTGATAAGTGAGGGCAGACAGCATGGAGGGAGTGATTGTGAGACTGACCTATAGTGCCTGTGGGAGTTACGTAGGAACAGGGAGGAGGAAAGAAAAAGAGAAGACCCCATGCAAAGAGAACCACACATTTTATAATACGGAGGGAAGAAAGGGAAGTCCCACCATGGGATCACTCTTTACCTGGTAAGTTAGAACAAAGCAAACCATCACCCTGCTGGCTCTGTCTGCTCCGCTTAATTAGTTACGTTAAATTAAAAGTTAAAGTGGGGGAGAACAGAGAAGGAACATACGCATTTTGAGGTGAATTGGTGTGACCTGGAAGGGATTAAAGAAATAGGGATTATTCCTTGAAGGCAGAGTTTGACTGACTAAAGCAGGAAAAGGAGTTTGGGCTGTAGCTGGAGGTGTCCCGGGTGGTGACTTTTTCAGAAGTGGCAAAGCACTAGAAGCAGAAGCACAGGGATGAGTCCCCGTCGCTGCCCTCAGCCAGAAAGAAGACGCAAGACAAAGTCCCCCCCAGAGCACAACTCTCCCCAGAGCGTCTTTCAGGCATCACAAGCCCTGTTTGGCCATCCTGCCCTCCGGCTCGTATGTGGGGAGATCCTACAGTACAAGTTAATGGGGGATTTGAGGACAGAAAACTCCATGCAGTTTGCTTTCTTCCAATGCTTCATAGCTTGCAAAGTGTATCACCCACTTGAAGAGGATTGATTTTTGCTCTGTAGAGAGGACTTGAGATCCAGACATGGGAAATGACTTACCCAAGGTCATGGCTCGGTTCTGTGGTGGAACACTATTTCGGCTCTGCCAACTGGTTTTTACGCCAAGCATTCCCACTGCAGGGGCATGAGAAACAATGGTGTCTTTCCAAAAAAAAGAGCCCTTGACAGGGAAATCAGTCAGATAAATGAAGGGATGGTTCTGAGAGGGCTCCTCTCCTGTGCAGCAATCTGTCCTTGAAAAGGGTGACAAGGGCTTTTCTGAGTGAAGGGAAATCCCCGCAACAATACCTCAAAACGGTTGATAAGCACTTGCTCTTCTATTCTGGGTCTTTTCCCCCCTTTTCTTCATTGCACTGCTGTGGCGTTGAAACTGGCTGAATCAGCACGGAATCGTTTAGCAGGAAATGATGAAAACTGTCATTTTTCTCTGTCTGCACGGTAACACACAGCGGGGAGAGCTGACGAGGATGGAAGGGCCGTCTGACAGTGCCTCCAGCCTCAGATTGGAGTGTGGGTGGGAAGAGCCCACAGTCTAATCAGCGGCCCTTCCCGGGGTGGGCCCGGGACTGTGAACGTGAGGCTGTCCCTGCAGCAGGGATGCCCGGACCCACAGGAGGGCCCTGCTGAGGGGAGGAGGCAGAAAGACAACCTGGGGGGTCTCCCTCCAGGAAACAGACCCCCTGAGGATGGGGTCACCAGGTGCTCATTGCAGCTATGGGAAAGGGTGCCAGGCAAGGGGCTTTGGGACAGGGAGGGGTTCCCTTGGTTTCCAGTAACAGGGAGCCTTGCTGAAATACTACGCCCTAACCTCATTCAGGGGTCGATGTGAGTGCTTTTACCGTGCTCTCAGGATTTTTCATCACAGCTCTGTAATGTCACCATACGACTTTGCCCTGGGAGCCTCAGTTTCCTCTTTTGCAAAACAGAGATGTTAGGACCTAGGGCCGTAGCATTACTGGGCTGAATAATGACATAATGACTGTGACAGCACTTTGATCAGTGCACATTATTGTATTATTCATAAGCCAGAGTCTCTGGGGCACGTTACAGCCCTTATTCTACCACTCCTAAGTAGGCAAACAAGCAACACTCTCTCCCCCCCTCATCCCTAGCTTAATGGGTTTAATGCAACTGTGGACATAAACACTGACCTGTATGTTCCAATTTGAGAGGGGTGTGTGTGGGGGAGTAGGGGAGTTACTGGAAATGAGACAGTCCCCCAAACCCAGAGTTGCTTCTGCATTCTTGGAGGCTAGGAGACTCTGTAGCAATGACCGTGCTTCACTCGATATCCAAAAGAAATGTGAGCAATGTTGTTAACCATTTGCATATTTCTAAAGTCCAGATTTTTGGCAACATGCATATGACAATTTAGAAATGATGTTCCAGAAGTGAGGGAGGAGAAAGTAACGGAAAGCATGCTTGCTATTTTTGTTTCAAGTTGAGCAGGCAGATGTGCAGCCCAAGCAGCCCCTAAGAAGGGGTGGTGCCATGTTAGCGCGCAGGGCAGGGCTGGCAGAAACACTGAGTGCACGGCAGGCCGATGCGATGGGAAGATCTGTTTGGATCGAAGCGACACTGACTCAGGATTCTCATGCCGCTGAAGCCCTGCCCAACAATTTTTTTTTTTTCTGTATCAATCAGCATTTAACAATGATTTATCCCATTTATACTATTTAAAAAATCTTTCTGGACGGTCGCTTTGGCCACTGTGTAGGGAATGAACTTTAAGGACATGCTCTCAGAATAGAAGCAAGGGCTAAGTGGGCGGCTACATGGTGACTAAAGTCGGAGTAGTGGCCGTGGAAATAGAATGGATATACCGATTTGTCACTTAACAAATTAATTAGCATAACTAATAAACTAATTAGCATTAATTAGCAAAGATATCTATTTTATCAATAGATAAAATATGGTTGATGAGAGAGAAAGAGGAAAAAAAAAAGGAATCAAAGATGGAACCCAGGTTTTTGGCTTGGGCAAATGGGTAGATTCGAGGTAACTTGATTTAGATGGGGAAAACCAAGGAGGAACTGATCTGGGTAGAAAAAGCAGAATCAAGAGCTCTACTTTTTGGATATGCCTAGAAGCCATTCAATGGGAGATGCCAAGCATGCAGTTGAGTATACAAGTTTGGAGCTCAGCTGAGAGATGTCAAGGCTAGGAATACAGTAAGTAATCTTTTAGATACCTTAATCTTGGAAACTGGAATGGATCACTTAAGGAATGAGTGCTTACAGAAGAAAGGGACCCATCCCAACATTGAGAAGAGGGAAAGAGAAACAGAGACCAGAAGAGGAGTTGAGAAGACATGTCCAGTGAAGTGGGAAGGAAACCAAGATAGTCTGTTGTCCTGGAAAGGGAGGCTGCTCTATATAATTGCTAAGGTCCCTTTCATATATATGCAGAGTACATCGTGTGAAATGCCAGGCTGAATGAAGCACAAGCTGGAATGGAATCAAGATTTCTGGGAGAAATATCAATAACCTCAGATATGCAGATGACACCACCCTTATGGCAGAAAGTGAAGAGGAACTAAAGAGCCTCTTGATGAAAATGAAAGAGGAGAGTGACAAAATTGACTTAAAACTCAACTTTCAAAAACTCCATGGCAAACAGATGGGGAAAACATGGAGACAGTGAGAGACTTTATTTTCTTGGGCTCCAAAATTACTGTAGATGGTGACTGCAGTCATGAAATTAAAAGATTTTCAGTGAAAAGACACTTGCTCCTTGGAAGAAAAGCTATGGCTAACCTTGACAGCATATTTAAAAGCAGACATTACTTTGCCAACAAAGGTCCGTCTAGTCAAGGCTATGGTTTTTCCAGTAGTCATATATGGATGTGAGAGTTGGGCTGTAAAGAAAGCTGAGCACTGAAGTATTGATGCTTTTGAACTGTGGTGTTGGAGAGTACTCTTGAGAGTCCCTTGGACTGCAAGGAGATCCAACCAGTCAATCCTAAAGGAAATCAGTCCTGAATATTCACTGGAAGGACTGATGCTGAAGCTGAAGCTCCAGTGCTTTGGCTACTTGATGGGAAGAACTGACTCATTTGAAAAGACCCTGATGCTGGGAAATATTGAAGGCAGGAGAAGGGGACAACAGAGGATGAGATGGCTGGATGGCATCACTGACTCAACGGACATGAGTTTGAGCAAGCTCCAGGAATTGGTGATGGACAGGGAAGCCTGGCGTGCTACAGTCCATGAGGTTGCAAAGAGTCAGACATGACTGAGTGATTGAACTGAACTGAAGGGTCCCTTTCAGTGCAAACACTCTATTATTCTTGCTGCTGTTTGCACTGTATCTTCTCTTGTTGACTGTACAGGTTGATAAGTCCAGGAACTTGGATTTCTGCTTGCTTCTGGAAAGGGACCTCAGGCTGTATAGCATAACAAATTATCTGCGTATCATGACTGACACTACTACCAATATACTCTGTTATTTCTTGCTATTATTTCCTCTGACTTTTGGAAAGTTGACTGCAGCTTTTAATCTAGATGCTCAGGCTCCATCACTAATCCACTACTTCCTCTGTCTACTTATCCCCACTCTTCTGCCAGGAAGGCTTCACCGTCATCTCTACCCAATGAGCCTTTATCCACTTCATCTGGTTTATCTGCTGATAGTCCTCAAGGTTCAGTTGTTTCTCCACTGTGTTATTTTCAATTTATCTGATTCCACACCTGACATTATATCTTGCTGTGATATACAGTTGTCTGGCTATTGTTTATCTAGTCAAAGCGTATTTTTCTGCATCAACTTTTCTCCCTCTCTTGGAAGTTGAGGATTGTGTCTATAACATCACACAATCTGATGTCTGCAAATCATCCACAAAACTACAGAGATAAGACCTAATTCATTACCATTCATGTTACCCTCACTTGGGGGGAATTTGGGTCAAATTGCTTTGCCCTTGGATGGCACTTCCTTTTAATTTTAAGCACTCTTTCTCCTACTCTCTCTGTCTTATTCCCACCACATCAATTTCTTCTCTGATTGGAAGACCATTTCTTCTATGGTAGGCATAGTGTAAATATTTTATTTTGGTGATTTGTTCAGTGAGATCTATGCAGAGTGAAGACAAAATGCCGACTAAAGTCCCTGTGTGTGAAGAACATCGTGTTCAGCTTTTTATTCCCAAGGCAAATTATTTGCTTAAGTAAGGGTTTCTTCCTTGATTACAGCTCTTATTATTGAGATCATGTCTGAATTTCCCAGGTGTGTTTTGAATTTCACAATCTTGCACTGTACTCTCCAGAACTAGTCTCAGAAAATATATTTGCATGTGCTTTCAGAGACGGAGTCCTTACCTAGAGGACTAGGTAAGGACTGGGAATTCCCAGTTACTCCATCTTCAGTTTTTATTCCCAGTTACTGGGAATAAAGAGCTATCAAGAAACACAGTATCTGGGCATGTTAATTATTTTTCCTGACTGAGGCTATTTGCTGGCTGTTAACTGTGATGGCAACATCTATTAGGTGTCATACTGTTAGTTTTAGGAGATTGCCACTCTTGATTTGCAAAATCTTAGAGGAAAATGAAGTGAACAGGTGAACATGGAATAAGCTATATTTGACTCATTCATTTAAGAAATACACATTGCGTACCTATGGTATGCCAAGCAAAATGCTAGGCATGGGGATCCAGAAATGAACAAGGAAAGTAGTCAGTCTGTAAGGGACTCCTTATAGAGTCCGGAAGAGAGACATTTAGGCAAGCAATTATAACATGTTGATAAGGCCTCGGACAAAATGCTACGGGAGCCTTGAAGATGGAGTTACAAATTGCCAAGGGCTGCTGGGGACAATGTGACAAAGAATGCGTTTTGTGAGTGACTGAGAGCATGTCAGAGCAAGTGGGCCACTGCACTCTAGAGACAGGCAGCTCTCAAGTGTGGAGAGATGACAAGCATTGCAATGGAACCAGGCAGAATGTGGGTGAGGGTCAGAGGGAGTAAAGGGGCATCTTGGAAAAGTACAAGGGCCTGACAGCTGATGGTGTCAGACCTCCTCCTGCATGAGGGTGAGGTATCTGATCCAGGTGCCTCCTGGTGAAACAGGGGAAAGGGGAAATCATGGACCTTGTAAAGGGGCAGCAGCAAAATTTAATGCATCCAAATAATTCAGCCACTCCTTACATAGGATTCTGATTTTCACTTGGAAAATTCTACAGCTGGTTCTTGAGCTCAGATTTCTCTTCTGGCTTTGCCTTTCCCATTTGGCTGCCACAGATATGGGGACTTACCAATGCGTTTGGTTATTAACTTTGCTTCACAGCATCCCTTTTTCTGCTTAGGTGACCCTGGCTTGTATTTATCTCTATTATCTATTTATCTATCCATCCATTATCTATCTATCCATTCATCTATCTGTTGATCTGTTCATATCCTCTCATAAAACCCTTCTGATTCAAGGCTATGTTTTAATTTTCCCATCTTAGCAGTGACTATGTATGGTAGAACTCAGTACTACCCTGGGAACAGAGAATCAGAATGGGCAAAGAACTCTCTTAATAGGGCTTACTGATATTTACTCATGAAAGGAAATGGGTGGGGTTTATTTAACTTTGTCAAGAGTCATACTATTCTGGCATGAGGATAGATGGGAAGATATAGAGTAGAGTGATAATAGTAATGACATCTGAAAAGAAAGTTTTCCTTACAATACCAAAGAAGGGCAAAGCCAAAGAATGTTCAAACTACTGCACAATTGTACTCCACATACTAGCAAAGTAATGATCAAAATCCTTCAAGCTAGGCTTCAACAGTACGTGAACTGAGTACTTCAAGATGTATAATCTGGATTTAGAAAAGACAGAGGAACCGGAGATGAAACTATCAACACCTGATGGATCATAGAAAAAGCAAGAGAATTCCAGAAAAGTATCTACTTCTGCTTCATTGACTACAAAGCCTTAGGCTGTATGGATCACAACAAACTGTGGAAAATTCTTAATGAGATGGGAATAACCAGACCACCTGACCTGCCTCCTGAGAAATATGCATGCAGGTCAAGAAACAACAGTTAGAACCGAACACAGAACAAATGACTGGTTCCAAATTGGGAAAGGAGTACATCAAGGCTGTGTATCGTCACCCTGCTTATTTATCTTATATGCAGAGTACATTATGTGAATGCTGCGCTGGATGAAGCACAAGCTGGAATCAAGATTACCAGGAGAAATATCAATAACATCAGATATGCAGATGATACCACCTTAATGGCAGAAAGCAAAAAGGACCTAAAGGGAAAAAAAGGAACTTGATGAAGATGAAACAGGAGAGTGAAAAAGTTGGCTTAAAACTCCACATTCAAAAATCCAAGATAATGGCATCCAGTCCCATCACTTCATGGCAAATATATGGAGAAACAATGGAAACAGTGACATACTTTATATTCTTGGACTACAAAAATCACTGTGGATGGTGAATGCAGCCATGAAATTAAAAGACATTTGTTCCTTGGAAGAAAAGCTAAGACAAACCTAGACAGTGTATTAAAAAGAAAAAACATCACTTTGCCAACAATGGTTTGTATCGTCAAAATTACAGTTTTTCAAGTAATCATGTACGGATGAGCAAGTTGGACCATAAAGAAGGCTAGGCACCAAAAAATTGATGCTTTTGAACTGTGGTGCTGGAGAAGACTATTGAGAGTCCCTTAGACAGCAAGGAGCCCAAACCAGTCAATCCTAAAGGAAATCAGTCCTGAATATCCATTGGAAGGACTGATGCTGAAGCTCCAATACTTTGGCCACCTGACGCAAAGAGCTGACTCATTGGAAAAGACCCTGATGCTGGGAAAGATAGAAGGCAGGAAGAGAAGGGGGCAACAGAGGATGAGATGGTTGACTGGCACCAGTGACTCAATGGAAATCAGTTTCAGCAAACTCAGGGAGATAGTGAAGGACAGGGGAGCCTGGTGTGATGCAGTCCATGGAGCTGCAAAGAATTGGACACAACTGAGTGACTGAACAACAACAACACTTTCACTGGTAAATAGTAGAAAGATAGATTTTAGAGAGTAAGGGAGCTTTTCAAGTACTAGATATGAAAGATATTGGGAGATTAAGTGGAGTCATTATACGTAGCATGAAAGAAACAGAAGATAGGAAAATAATAGGTTTGGTAAGTTATGACGCTTAGATTGTTTTGTTAATCATCCATTCCTTTCCTTGTACCTTCTCAGTCATATCAAGAGTACCATCAGAACAAGAGTTCAGAATACAAAAAGAGACCTGGGGGGAATGTCAATCTTACATTCATTATCTCTGGAACCCAAAGCATGTTAAAAATTTTAAGCCAGTGGTTAGCTCACAGAGACAGAAGCCAACTGTGGGGAGAAATTGCATCAGCAGGGGGATGGAGGCCAGACTTGAGGAAGTGGGGTTGCAAGGCACTAAAATAACACAGTGAGGGCATTAGATTTCTCTTCATGGAAACCTGTTAGAAGAGGGAAGAAAACCATCTGTCTGTAAAAGTGTAAATATAGTCATGCATATGCCCAGGGGATGGACTTGTTTTTTTCCTCTTAAACAATATTAACTAAAAGTTTTATGTAAAAACCCTATCAATACTTACTTCCACATTGCTGCAATCAGAAAGTACTTTGTATTCTGCTTTATCTTCTTATTATTTCATTTACTTAACATTACAGCATTAGCATCTTTCATAATTCTACCTAGTCTTCAGAGTTTAATGGCTATGTAATACCCCAATATATTGTTGGATTGTTAATTTAATCATGTATCTCAGGTTAGCTTTGTAAATCCCTTTCTAGCTTCATATTGTGTATTTTATGGTCTCCTTAATTCCTCTATTCTATCCAAATTAGTCCACTTTTCCTTTCTCGAATATTCCTATAATTCCTTCTACAACCACCCCATAGCCACCAGCAGAATGTACACTAAACTTCATCTCTGCGGATCTGTAGGGAGGAAACATGATATGATGGTAAAGCTTTTGGTGTCACACCAGAAATCACAACTTCAGGTTTTGTCACTTACTAGTTGTGTGATCTTGGAAAGGTTACCTGATTTTGAGAAGCTTTTTCTTTTTTTTTTTAATCTTGAAAATGATTCAGGTATAACATATAATTACAAATACATTGAAACTAAAAGTGAAAGTGTTAGTCGCTGGGTCCTGTCTCTCTTTGGGACACCGAGGACTGCAGCCCGCCAGACTCCCCTGTCCTTGGGATTCTCCAGGCAAAAATCCTGTTTTGGGTTGCCATTTCCTTCTCCAGGGGCTCTTCCTGACCCAGGGATGGAGCCCAGGTCTCCTGCATTGCAGGCAGATTGTTTATGGTCTGAGCCACCAGAAAAGCCTTATATATACCTTAAAGGATTATGATTATATATACTATATGTATCTTAAAGGGTTGTATAAGGATTGAACATAATTTGTAAAGCACTTGCTAGAGTAGATGGCTAGAGACTCTGCTTGCTCAGGTCCCCGTGGCAAAATCTTTCTTTGAACTTACTGTCTATTCCACAGAACACTTACCACATCCTGCCCTGTATTCTAAGTTATCCTTTTATGTGAGTAAGTCGAGCCTCCTTACATTCAGTTAAAAACACACTGAGAGCAGGGAACCTTATTCACCTTCGCATCCTCCAGTGGTGTGTAGGGCTTTATACAACTCATGCTCGTTGGTTGATGACGTAGATCTCTGCTGAATAGATGACGTTATGACCATCGCTGTAGCCTTATTCTGTGATGACTGCGGAGTGGAAGACGTTAGGGACAGGGGCAGTGGAGGAGGCCAGGCTCTCAGGTGGTGCCTTTCCAAAGTCTTGAACTCTTCCCCGCTCATGGCTACCAGGCTTCAAAATGGCGGCAGAGCACCGCGCAGCATGGAGCTGCAGCCCCACCGCGCAGCATGGAGCTGCAGCCCCACCTACAGGAAAGGCGATTGGAGGAGGCAGCCGCCAGCAGCTCTACCGCGCAACTACCTGTTCTCAGCAGCGCTGTGGGCACCCAGCATGAATGTTCAGTGTGAATTTCACACCGTGACAATTTTAGAGACCAGGTGCACCCAAGATGCAGGGGCAGATGAGAGCAAGAGAGGAGAGGGGAGGAGGGAACCCATCCACCAACAGACCCGAGTTCTCCGTGCCTCACAAAACATTTGCCTTTTATAAGCACTCAGGTAAATCCCAGCAGAACAGGGAGTGCCAAGAGAGGGAAGCTGGCATTTGAAAGGCTTGCAGTATCAGCTAATTGGTCTCAAACCTAAATCATAAAAAGACCTGTAATTATGCTGCTCAGAATGAACACAGGAGGCTGTTGGGTGCGCGGTGCTGGAGAGGAGGGGTGGTGATGGGGAAAAAGAGTCCGTTTTTTAAGTGAATTTATACTATTATAAGACCTGTCGCGGGTGAGTAATAAAAATGGCGATGCTAAGTTAAGCCTTGTGTTATCCTGTTTGCTCAGATGCTGCTTATGCCAGCTGTAGCCAGCAGAAAGCACTTTTCAATTTATTTTTATGACTCTTCTCTAAAAGCATTCCATTAAAGGAATATTACCCTGTATGAAGTTTGGAGGCACCAATGGCAGTTTATTTGCTTGTTGTGCTGGAAAGGAATAAACAGTTATCCGTGGTACCCATTATTTCAGTTTTTCTTTCTCTCTCTCTGGTAAAGGGTCAAACGTGGATTCTGCCTTCTCTTCTGAGGCCCACCCCTCCTTCACAGAGTTTGCCTGAACCTCGGCCACATTTCAGTCCGGTATGATTATCAGAACCGCTGAATCTCAAGTTTGCAGCTTGCTCCGTTCATTTCTGTCATCCCATCGGTGAGAAGAAGTGTCTGCAGTCATCCTTCATATTGGGAGGGATGAGCTGAAGGAGGCAGGGAGATGTCTCCTAAGGAGGAGTCTTTCCCAGCTATCATGGCTTCCAAACCTGCTTATCTGGTTCCTCTGGCAACACGTTCTACAGAAGCTGTAATGTATAAATATGGGGACTCCCCCTTTCTCTCTCACAAATAAAACAATTTCTGGAAGGAAAACAAAGCGTAGTGGTTGAGAGTAACAGCTTTTGGAGTTAGATTGCCTAGGTTTGAAATCTCACCCTGCCACGTAGGACCTGTTATCTTAGGTGACTTACTTAACCTCTCTGCTCTTAGTTTCTTAACCTATAAAATGGGGATGTAATAGTTCTCATCTGATAGGTTTTTGTGAAGGTTTAGTGACATCACAGATGTAAAGTGTTTACAGAAGTAACTGTCCCATAGTAAGAGCTATAAATAGTAGTCAATTTTTTAAAACTAATATTGTTATTGAGATCTCAATAAATCTAAGGGAAGACTAGTTTTCTGGCTCTGATTTCACTACTAACTTGCCACATCACCTTAAACTTGTCACTTCACTTCTTTGGGATAGTCATTCAAGCCCCTTTCCCATTCATGGAGGGTTATGAAGACTAGCAAATGGCAAAAATCAGGATATGTGAATGGCCTTATGACTATTTATGATGTTTTTATGACCCAGATGAAGATGGTGCTAAGTCATGGTGCCAGCATGTTCTTTAAGCATATTCTGAAGATCTAGCATTGGGATGTCAGTTTCCTAGTGAAGTAGTTTTTTATTTAATAGAGTCTTTCAGTTGCAAGAGATCTGAGAAGCTATGAAGTTTTTATTTTTAGGCAGGAATTCCTTCAGCGACTGCAATTTATGGCTGTTTGCAGCCTATGCTCTAATCTGCGCTAGGATGGTGGATTCACTCTTTGGCGGGCTCATCTTTCCTACTTCTAAATGGTAGAATGCCCTCCTTTACAGCGTCTGAAATCTTCCTCTTGCTGTCATTTTCTTACAGTTGTGTTGGTTCTGCCCCGTGAACCTTCACAGATGAGTCCAATTCTTTTCCACATCACAGATCCTCAGATATTTGCAGAAAGTAGTTCTTATGTCTTTTCTGTTCTTCGCAAAACTCCTCCAAACATTTCTTATATGCCATGATGTCCAGAGGTTTCATCATCCTACCTACCTCCACTGGATGGAGGGATCCTTTATTGTCAACATCCTTTATAAAATGTGCCTGAAACTGACCACGGAATTCTGATTGTTGTTGGGATTCCTTGATTGTGAATTCATTCTGTGTGATCAAATCTATGTGATCAAAGGTGAAAGAAAGTGAAAGTTTAGTTGCTTAGTTGTGTTCAACTCTTTGCAACCCCATGGACTGTAGCCAGACAGGCTCTTCTGTCCATGGGATTCTCCAGGCAAGAATACTGGAGTGGGTTGCCATTTCCTTCTCCAGGGGATCTTCCAAACCCAGGCATTGAACCCGTTTGCAGGCAGATTCTTTACTGTCTGAGTCCCCAGGAAAGCTTGGTTCTCACTTTTTTAAGTTGCTATAGAACCTTGGTCACGTCGTTTATGCTCTGTGACCATCCCCCTGCTAAAATGGGAATAGTAAAACTTGCATGCTGCAGCCTTCATGGAGTTTGTGTGAACCTCAAAGGTGAGCAGGTACATGAAGGGGTTTGAAAGAGCCCTGGGAGGAGTATTTGGATGAACTTTTACGGCTGTTGAGTGTATGTGATTTGCTACAACTCTTGTGGTCTCTCCCCCATAAGCACTGCTGTGAACCCATTTGTTACTCCACATTCATAACTGTGTAGATTCATCTTATTAACTTTCCCTGGCATGTGGGTTTGTAGAATCATTTGAGAATCTTGATTTTGCTGATCAGTTTACTGGCCATCACGCCCTGCTCTGTGTTATCCACAAATTCAAGGAGCTTGTCTTTAGTAGCTTTACCTGAATGATGGATACAGATACTGAAACTTTTCCTTCATGAGAACTTCTGTTAGGCTCTCCTTGCCCACAACATACACAACTAAAGTAACAACTGCCTCTTTCCTGTCATCTCTCCTAGCATATATACATTTCACTCACAGAAACAATTTCTCTTTTCTTTTAAAGATATTTGAGTAAGCACCTCCTCTTTGCCTGTGGATAGTAATACCCCTTGAGGACCGAGAATGTGCTGTGTTTACAGTTGAAGTGCCAAAGGCACTCATCTTACCTTGCATGTAGAAGTTAACTTCAAGAATATTGGACCACGAGCAGAGATTTTCATATCCCCCAAAGAAGAATCAATCCTCAACAGTCAGTGATTTGACTTGTTACGCTTATGCAATGAAACCACCATAAAAAGCCAAAGAGATGGGCTTTGGAAAGCTTCTTAGTTGGTGAACACATGGAGATTTGGCCAAAATGGTGCACTTTCAGAGAAAGTGATATCCTTTCATAATAAACTAATAGTCTAGTAAGTGAAAAGTGAAAGTCACTCAGTTGTATCTGACTCTTTGCGACCCCATGGACGATAGTCCATGAAATTCTCCAGGCCAGAATACTGGAGTGGGTAGCCTTTCCCTTCTCCAGGGGATCTTCCCAACCCAGATATAGAACCCAGGTCTCCCACATTGCAGGAAGATTCTTTACCAGCTGAGCTACGAGGGAAGCACAAGAATATTGGAGTGGGCAGCCTATCCCTTCTCCAGGGGATCTTCCTGACCCAGGAATCGAACCAGGGTCTCCTGCATTGCAGGTGGTTTTTTTACCAGCTGAGTTATGAGGGAAGCGCCATAATCTAGTAAGGAAAATGTTATTTTGATTCAGTAAGCCACTCTAGCAAGTTAACCAAACCTGAGGAGGAGGGGGTGTCGGAACCTTCAATCTGTAGCCGGTTGGTTACAAGCCTAGGTGACAAGTGGAACTTGTGACTGATGTCTAAGGTGGGGGGGAGGGGCAGACTTGTAGGACTGAGCCCTTAACCTGTAGAATCTGATGCTCTGTCCAGATAGATAGTATCAGAACTGAGTTGAATTGTAGGACCCTCAGGCGGTCTCGCAGAAAATTGGTTGGTGTGGGGACCTGCCCTCTGCTCCTTGATGGAATTGATTGCAGTTATCAATGGTCAAAATTTATTGTGTTCCAGTTTGAGGATAGCCTGCTCCTTTGTTTTATTTTCTTAGAGGTAAAGTATTTTCTTGGAGGGAATTGCTGACAGTAATTTTTGAAGTCATCAAAAAAAATTTTGATCCAGTGGGATAATAAAGCAGTATATCAATTTTAGTAGTATGAAAACATAAATAAAAAATAAACTAATAATAATGTGTGGAAAATTATAATAGATCATTAGCTAATATTTTCTGGGGTTTACAAAGTGTCTGTGAAAGTTACCAAGCAAAGAAAAAGAGAGAGAGGAGAGGGGAAAAGAGAGCGAGAAAGAGAAAGAAAGAAAAAGGAAAGAAAAAAAAGAAAAAGGAAATCATCAAGCAACTCTTTGGTGAGTTCTTTGACGTCTAGTACTTCTTTGGTTGTACAATTTATCGTGATAAAAATTTATTTAAAAAATCATAAATGATATGATCACTTTGTAACAGTGATATTTTGTAATCACTTGTAATATTTTCAAAGTCTCTCCCAATGCTGTGGGGAGTTTTTGTTTTTGTTTTGCTGTAGAAGAAGCTAAGAAGCAGTTATTTGGTCCTCAGGAATGTTGCAGTGTAATAGGGAAGATGAAAAGAAATAGATATACAAAATAGAAAGATGCAACATACTACAGAATCTATGGGCTAAGAGAAGTTTGTTGTGAAGAAACTGTCAGGGCTGCTTGTATATTTAATAGGAGAAAGTGCGTAATTGAGGGCTGGAAAGTGTCCAGGTACTAGAGAATCTCATCGCAATTTAGGCTTCTTTTCCATTTGCCAAGAAAATGGAGGAGGACTTCCCTTTACCATGGGCATTAATTTTTTCAAAGTTCTAAGCTAGGTTAGCATTCTTAATTTTCTTTGGATCTTCATTTCCACACCCCAGAGCAAGCTATTGCTGAGACAGGGAGACATGGGAAATTTGGTATGAGTTAAATGAGAGTTAAAATAAGCAGGAGTTGGGGTGATGAGAGGTTCACGGGAGTACAGAGTGAGCCACAAGAGAGGGCAAATGGAAAGGAAGATGTGTCAGACAATTGAGGGGGGACTTCCTAGTCAATATATGGTTTTTCTTTGTTCAAACCCAAATGAAAGACTGTTATAGTAATTTTTGTGCAATAAAAGTTGAAAGCATAAAGCAAATTGTTTCTTCTCAGACTTTTGAAATCCTTGAGGCCCAGATTAGGTTCTTGTTTTTTTTTTTTTTTTGCTTGCATTTCAGTCACTGTATTTTCATCTTTATGATTTCATGTGATTTTTGTCTCCCCTAAGCCTGACTCCCTTCTTCGATTACCAACTTCAGAAACCAGCACACACAATTGGGAGAGGAGTCTGGAGATTCATCTCCTCTGGACTGTAAAGATGACAAATCTCTCTCAACTCTTTGGTTAGAAAATACAATTAAGTGGACTGGAGTGGGCTCTCTCCAAAGAAAATTGGCTGGATTGAGATGTGAGTATCCTAGAAGCCGAACCAATAAAAATCAATCATTCCCATCCCCTGTGGAAATGGCACTAGGGGAAAAGTTTGCTTTGATATCTCTGTGCTGTGGACCAAATGTGTGTGATTCTTACCCAATCAATAGAAATCTCTAAAATGAAAGATTGAAGCCGTCAGGAGCTATAACATCTCTGAGATGAGAAATGTTTGTGAGAATTGTCTCCACTAAATGCTACCCACTTTCTTTCACCCCATCTGAGTGTTTGCCCAGTTTGGGAGCTCTGCGTGTTGTCTTTTTGCTCAAGCTAGGAAGGCTTGAGGAATCTCCAAGTCTGTGTGAGCCACTTCCCAGAAAACAACACACGGCTAAACGACCTACCTACAGGATCGTGGGGTAGGGAAGGAGGCTGCTGAGGGATGGTGTCCATTCCCTGCCTGTACCTTAACCCAGAAGATCTGCTCCTATCCTGTGTCTACATGCTTCCAGAAAACGAGCTGGCATGATGCTGAGGCACATTGGCAAGATGAAAAACTCTCACTCTGAAGACATTCTTATTTTTAGTCTTCTGTTAATTCCTTAATTCCAATTATAATTAATTGAGATTCCCTCCAATGCCACCCTGGGACCAGCGATGGCTATGGCTGTACTTAAGGTGACGTTTCTTGGGGGGACTAAACGAATGCATTTGCCAACCAGATTCTTGAAATCGGTTTGTTAATCCTAGTGTCTCTGTTTTAATAAGATGGATCATAGCATAAAAATCAGCAACCGCACGCTGAACTTGTTTCCCTAATGCCGGCCACTTTAGGATGATTTGTTGGACTGTCCTTTGGGTGAACATATTAAATAGTTGGGTCTCTCCTGCCTCCTCACACACAGAGGGAGGGGAATGTGTTCATCTTCCAACTTTATGCTTGGCCAACTTCTTTTTTATTAAATTGTGGTAAAATACGCACACACACACACACATATATATAAATTTGCCACTTTAGCTGTTTAATTTTTTCATTATATTTATTATGTTGAAACTCAGTAGTTGTTTCCTGTTACCACTTTTAAGTTTACAGTTCAGAGTCTGCATGCTGCATGCTAAGTCGCTTCAGTCATGTTCAACTCTTTGCTTCCCCATGGGCTGTAGCCCACCAGTCCATGGAATTCTCCAGGCAAGAATACTGGAGTGGGTTGCCATGCCATTACAGTTCAGTTCAGTTCAGTTCAGTCGCTCAGTCGTGTCTGACTCTTTGCGACCCCATGAGTTGCAGCACACCAGGCCTCCCTGTCCATCACCAACTCCCGGAGTTCACTCAGACTCACGTCCATCGAGTCAGTGATGCCATCCAGCCATCTCATCCTCTGTCGTCCCCTTCTCCTCCTGCCCCCAATCCCTCCCAGCATCAGAGTCTTTTCCAATGAGTCAACTCTTCGCATGAGGTGGCCAAAGTACTGGAGTTTCAGCTTTAGCATCATTCCTTCCAAAGAAATCCCAGGGCTGCTCTCCTTTAGAATGGACTGGTTGGATCTCCTTGCAGTCCAAGGGACTCTCAAGAGTCTTCTCCAACACCACAGTTCAAAAGCATCAATTCTTTGGTGCTCAGCCTTCTTCAAAGTCCAACTCTCACATCCATACATGACCACAGGAAAAACCATAGCCTTGACTAGATGGACGTTTGTTGGCAAAGTAATGTCTCTGCTTTTCAATATGCTATCTAGGTTGGTCATAACCTTCCTTCCAAGGAGTAAGCGTCTTTTAATTTCATGGCTGCAGTCACCACGTGTAGTGATTTTGGAGCCCAGAAAAATAAAGTCTGACACTGTTTCCACTGTTTCCCCATCTATTTCCCATGAAGTGATTGGACCGGATGCCATGATCTTCGTTTTCTGAATGTTGAGCTTTAAGCCAACTTTTTCACTCTCCACTTTCACTTTCATCAAGAGGCTTTTTAGTTCCTCTTCACTTTCTGCCATAAGGGTGGTGTCATTGGCATATCTGAGGTTATTGATATTTCTCCTGGCAATCTTGATTCCAGCTTGTGTTTCTTCCAGTCCAGCATTTCTCATGATGTACTCTGAATATAAGTTAAATAAGCAGGGTGACAATATACAGCCTTGACGTACTCCTTTTCCTATTTGGAACCAGTCTGTTGTTCCATGTCCAGTTCTAACTGTTGCTTCCTGACCTGCATACAAATTTCTCAAGAGGCAGATCAGGTGGTCTGGTATTCCCATCTCTTTCAGAACTTTCCAGAGTTTATTGTTCAGTAACACAGTTACAGTTCAGTAACATCAAATATATTCACATCATTATGCAGCTCTCACCACCACCCAACTCCAGAACTTTTTCATTTTCCTAAACTCAGACGCTATACCCGTTAAGCAATAACTGTCCATTCCTTCCTCCCAGTCTCTGGGAGCCACTCTTCTGTTTTCTCTATGAATTTGGTGGTTCTTCGGCACTTCATGTAAGTAGCCTCATACATTATTTTATCTTTTTTATTTGGCTTATTTCACAACATAGTGTCAGGCCTTCAAGGTGCATCCGTCCTGTAGAATGTGATAGAATTTCATTCTCAGGCTGGAATAATGTTCCATTGCATGTATGCACCATAGTCAGATTATTCGTTCATTTCTTGATGTATATATGTTGTTGTTTCACCTTTTGACTATTGTGAATGATGCTACTCTGAAACAAATATACAAATATCTTTGAGTCCTTGAGTTCAACTTTTTTTGGGCAGGAGTTCAAATGTTTGTTTAAATTATTAATGTTTATTGGAGTATAGTTGCTTTATAGTATTTTATTAGTTTCTGCTGTATACCAAAGTGAATCAGCTACATGTATACATATATCTACACTATATCTCCATATACACCTTTCAGATATCCTTCCTGTTTAGGTTACCACAGAGCATTGAGTTTCCTGTGGTATACAGTAGGTTCTCATTGGTTATCTATTTTATACATGGTAGTGTATATATGTCAATCCCAATCTCTTAATTCATCCCACCTTCCCCTTCCTCCCTTGGTATCCATACATTTGTCCTCTACATCTGTTTCTCTTTTTCTGCTTCGCAAATAAGTTATCTGTACCATTTTCTAGATTCCACATATAAGCAATATTATATGATATTTGTTTTTCTATTTGACTTATTTCACTCTCTATGACAGTCTCTAGGTCCATCCATATATCTGGAAATGGCACAGTTTCATTCCTTTTTTATGGCCGAATAATACTACATTGTATATAAGTACCACATTCTTTATCTATTTGTCCGTTGATGGACATTTAGGTTGCTTCAATGCCCAGGCTGTTGTAAATAGTGCTACAGAGAATATTGGGGTGCACGCATCTTTTAGAGTTGAGTTCTCTCCAGGAATATGCCCAGGAGTGGGATTTCTGGGTCATATGGTCATTCTATTTTTAGCTTTTAAAGGAATATCCATACTATTCTCCGTAGTGGCTGTACCAATTTACATTCCAAGCAACAGTGTAGGAGGGTTTCCTTTTCTCCACACCCTCTCCATCATTTATTATTTGTAGACTTTTTGATAATGGCAACTCTGACTCATGTGAGGTGATACATTATTGCAGTTTTAATTTACATTTCTCTAATAATCAGTGATGCTGAGCAACTTTTCATGTGTTTGTTGACCATCTGTATGTCTTCTTTAGAGAAATGTCTATGTAAGTCTTCTTCTCATTTTTTGATTGGGTTGTTTTTTTATATTCAGCTACTTGAGCTGTACAAAAAACTATACAAAAAAGATCTTCACGACCAAGATAATCACGATGGTGTGATCACTCACCTAGAGCCACACATCCTGGAATGTGAAGTCAAGTGGGCCTTAGAAAGCATCACTATGAGCAAAACTAGTGGAGGTGATGGAATTTCAGTGGAGCTATTTCAAATCCTGGAAGATGATGCTGTGAATGTGCTGCACTCAATATACCAGCAAATTTGGAAAACTCAGCAGTGGCCACAGGACTGGAAAAGGTCCATTTTCATTCCAATCTTAAAGAAAGGCAATGCCAAAGAATGCTCAAACTACCGCACAGTTGCACTCATCTCACACGCTAGTAAAGTAATGCTCAAAATTCTCCAAGCCAGGCTTCAGCAATATGTGAACTGTGAACTCTTCCAGATGTTCAAGCTGGTTTTAGAAAAGGCAGAGGAGCCAGAGATCAAATTGCCAACATCCACTGGATCATGGAAAAAGCAAGAGAGTTCCAGAAAAACATCTATTTCTGCCTTATTGACTATGCCAAAGCCTTTGACTGTGTGGATCACAATAAACTGTGGAAAATTCTGAAAGAGATGGGAATACCAGACCACCTGACCTGCCTCTTGAGAAACCTATATACAGGTCAGGAAGCAACAGTTAGAACTGAACATGGAACAACAGACTGGTTCCAAATAGGAAAAGGAGTATGTCAAGGCTGTATACTGTCACCCTGCTTATTTAACTTCTATGCAGAGTACATCATGAGAAATGCTGGGCTGGAAAAAGCACAAGCTGGAATCAAGATTGCCGGGAGAAATATCAATAACCTCAGATATGCAGATGAAACCACCCTTATGGCAGAAAGTGAAGAGGAACTCAAAAGCCTGTTGAGGAAGTGAAAGAGGAGAGTGAAAAGTTGGCTTAAAGCTCAACATTCAGAAAACGAAGATCATGGCATCTGGTCCCATCACGTCAAGGGAAATAAATGAGGAAACAGTGGAAACAGTGTCAGACTTTTTTTTTTGGGCGGATCCAAAATCACTGCAGATGGTGGTTGCAGCCATGAAATTAAGAGACATTTACTCCTTGGAATGAAGGTTATGACCAACCTAGACAACATATTCAAAAGCAGAGACATTACTTTGCCAACAAAGGTCCATCTAGTCACGGCTATGGTTTTTCCTGTGGTCATGTATGGATATGAGAGTTGTACTGTGAAGAAAGCTGAGCACCGAAGAATTGATGCTTTTTGGTGTTGGAGAAGACTCTTGAGAGTCCCTTGGACTGCAAGGAGATCCAACCAGTCCGTTTTAAAGGAGATCAGTCCTCAGTGTTCTTTGGAAGGACTGATGCTAAAGTTGAAACTCCAATACTTTGGCCACCTCATATGAAGAGTTGACTCATTGGAAAAGACTCTGATGCTGGGAGGGATTGGGGGCAGGAGGAGAAGGGGACGACAGAGGATGAGATGGCTGGATGGCATCACTGACTCGATGGACATGAGTCTTGGTGAACTCCGGGAGTTGGTGATGGACAGTGAGGGCGGGCGTGCTGCAACTCATGGGGTCGCAAAGAGTCAGACACGACTGAGCGACTGAACTGACTGACTGACTTGAGCTGTTTGTGTATTTTAGAGATTAATCCCTTGTCAGTTGCTTCATTTGTAAGTATTTTATCCCATTCTGAGAATCATCTTTTTTTTGCACAGTTCTTCTGTGTATTCTTGACACCTTTTCTTACTCTCTTCTGCTTCCGTTAGGTTTTTGCCACTTTTGTCCTTTATTATGCCCATCTTTGCATGAAATGTTCCCTTGGTATCCCCAATTTTCTTAAAGAGTTCTCTAGTCTTTCCCATTCTATTGTTTTCCTCTATTTCTTTGCATTTTTCACTTAAGAGGGCTTTCTTATCTCTCCTTGCTATTCTCTGGAACTCTGCATTCAGGTGGGTTTATCTTTCCCTTTCTTCTTTGCCTTTCAGGTCTCGTCTTTTCTCAGCTATTTGTAAGCCCTCTTCAGACAACCACTTTAACATCTTGCGTTCCTTTTTCTTGGGGATGGTTTGGGTCACCACTTCCTGTTCAATGTCACGAACCTCCTTCTGTAGTTCTTTAGGCAGTCTATCTACCGTTCTAGTCCCTTGAATCTATTTGTCATCTCCACTGTAAAATCATAAGGGATTTGATTTGCATCTTACCTGAATGACCTAGTGGTTTTCCTGACTTTCTTCGATTTGAGCCTGAATTTTGCATTGAGATGCTGATGAACTGAGCCACAGTCAGCTCTAGGTCTTGCTTTTGCTCAAGTGGGTACCTCTCCCAGTGATTGTCAAGGCAGGGGCCAGGGGGTGGGGCAGGGGGTTACGATGGCAGTCCCCCCAAACTTGTGTGTCACTGCAGTGGCACCTTGCTTCTATGGTGGCCCAGGCTTCTTCTGCGAGAAGTGATGGGAACTTCTTACTCCCGTCCCTTCAGGCTGACTCTTAATATCAAACAGCTGTCCCCTCCATTGGTCTGTTCTCCAAACTCCACTTTCTAGCACCCAGGCCTCTCTGCATAAAGAGACAAATGACTCAGGCTGGGGTGCACAGGGCTATGACGTGGCCTGTGAACCTAGCCCCCTCTGCACAGAGACACAAGGTAGTCCCTTCCCATTTCACCTCTTCTTTGTTTCATCCTACCAAGTGGCAGGATTTTTCTTGTCCTTTCAGATGTCTGAGGTCTTCCATGGGTGTTCAGAGGTTGCTCTGTGAGAACATTTTCATTTGCAGATGTATTCTTGATGTACTTGTGATGAGAAGAGAATTCCACATTTTCCTATTCTGCCATCTCGACTCCTTCCTCTGCTTTCAATTCTCTGCAGGGGGAGGAGGGGAGTATATGCCAGAAATGGAATTCCTAGATCATAATTGCATGCTTTTCTTTCCAGCCTCACACCCTCACTTTGGTATGCTGTTAAGAAGCCAGAAGTACTTGGTGGTACCTTGAGACAATACAGTCATGACAATAGTAGGAGGAGAAGGGGACGACAGAGGATGAGATGGCTGGATGGCATCACCAACTCAATGGATGCAAGTTTGAGTGAACTCCGGGAGTTGGTGATGGACAGGGAGGCCTGGCGTGCTGCAATTCATGGGGTCGCAAAGAGTCAGACACGACTGAGCAACTGAACTGAACTGAACTGATATGCCCAGGAGTGGGATTGCATGGTCATATGATAGCTCTATTTTTAGCTTTTTCAAGGAACCTCCATATTGTTCATAGTGGCTGTACCACTTTACATTTCCACCAACAGTGTAGGAGGGTTCACTTCTTTCCACACCCTCTCCAGCATTTATTGTTTGTAGATTTTTGATGATAGCCATTTTGACTGGTGTGAGGTGATGTCTTGTAGTTTTGATTTGCATTTCCCTAATAATAAGCAGTGTTGAACATCTTTTCATGTGTTTCTTGGCCATCTGTATGTTTTCTTTGGAGAAATATCCATTTAGGTCTTCTGCCCATTTATTGATTGGGTTGTTTGTTTTGTTGATATTATGCTTCATAAGCTGTTTGTAGATTTTGGAGACCAATCCCTTGTAGTCACATCATTTGCAAATATTTTCTCCCAGTCTGTGGGTTGTCTTTTCATTTTGTTTATTGTTTCCTTTGTTGTGCAAAAGCTTTGGAGTTTAAGTAGGTCCCATTTGTTTATTTTTGTTATTATTTCTCTTATTCTAGGAGACGCATCAAAAAAGATATTGCAGTCATTTATGTCAGAGAGTATTCTGCCTGTGTTTTTCTCTAGGAGTTTTATAGTATCCAGTCTCATATTTAGGTCTTTAATCCATTTTGAGCTTATTTTTGTTTATAGTATTAAAGAATGACCTAATTTCATGTTTCTTTACATGTAGCTGTCCAGTTTCCAAGCACCGTTTGTTGAAAAGACTGTCTTGCCAACATTGTCTTGCCTTCTTTGTCATAGATAATTGACCATAGGTGCATGGATTTATTTTGGGGCCTTCTATCCTGTTCCATTGATCTATATTTTGAAATACTTTTGTGCCAATACCATACTCTTTTGATAACTATAGGTTTGTAGTATAGTTTGAAGTCAGGGAGCCTGATTCCTCTAGCTCCATTTTTCTTTCTCAAGATTCCTTTCACTATTTGAGGTCTTTTGCATCTCCAAACAAACTTTAGGATTTTTTTGTTCTAGTTCTGTGAAAAACGCTATTGGTAATTTGATAGCGATTGCACCAAATCTGCATATTGCCTTGGGTAGTAGTCCACTTGTTTGCTGATGGGTGAGGCTGCACTCCTTCCCTGGTAGTTGATCTGAACTGACCCAGCCTTGGAGTCTACAGGCTGTATGGAAGGACTCATGGTGATGACCTCCAGGAGGGCTCATGCCAGTGGCTGCTTCCTAGGATACCTGCTACCAGGGTCCTTGTCCCTGTGGTGAGCTACTGCGGACCCATGCCTCTGCAAAGGACCCTCCAGCATTAGTAGGCAGGTCTGGCTCAGTCTCCTTGGGGTTACTGCTACTTTCCCCAGGTCTCCATGTACACCAGGTTGTATGTGTGCCCTCCAAGAGTGGAGTTTTGGTTTCCCCCAGTCCCGCGGAGTTCCGGCAGTCAAATCCTGCTAGCCTTCAAAGTCAGATTCCCTGAAGATTCCTAGTTCCTTTGCCACATCCCCAGGCTGGGAAGCCTCAGGTGGGGCTCAGAACCTGCACAACAGTGGGAGAACCTCTGTGGTATAATTGTTCTCCAGATTGTGGGTCACCCACCTGACAGGTATGGGGTTTGATTTTATCATGATTGTGCCCCTCCTGTGTCTCATTGCAGCTTCTCTTTTGCCTTTGGAGATGGGCTGTCTTTTTGGTAGGTTCTAGCATCCTCCTGTCAATGGTTGTTCAGCAATTAGTTGTGATTTTGGAGTTCTCGTGGTGGGGGGTGGGCGGGGGGGGGGTGGTGAGCACACATCCTTCTACTCGGCATCTGTCACTGAATGTATTTTAACATCACAGATCATTTATACTTTAGATGGGTTGATTGACATTTGCTTATGTTCTCCTTTGGATAAAATGAAGAGATTAATTGACTAGGAATAAAGCTGCTTGATTGAATATGGAAGGACATCATAGTTGCTCAAGGCTGCATGCTAAGCACTGGAGAATTAAGTACATATTCTATTTCATCTGGAATGTCATCCTATGTAATACTAACCGATACTTACTTTTTCCTTTGTTAGGTTAAAGCTAGTACTTCACAGTTTATAGTAGCTCTTTGGGGCTTAATTGTGTAATTTGCACCATTGTCTATGTTTCCTATTAAATTATTTTTGCATGTAGGGCTCCAAATAATTATAACTTCAGTGTAAGGGAGTCATACTCCATTGTTCCTGAAGGGCCCAGTGCAGGGTTAGACACTTAAGTTTCATTGATTTGAAATATTCTGAGGGCTTGCTATGCTAGAGTTTGAGGATACAGTGGCAAATGGTATAGAGAAACTTATATTTTAGTGGACACAAACTAATTCCTAAATTTATCATTAAGAAGGGGACAGTCAACCGCCCTCACAGTAGGTTTGGGTGGCTAGAGAGTTTTCAAGCCCAGCTTTTGCAGCCTCAGCCTGAATTTGACTTTCTTTTCTTATAAATGGGCTTAGAGATTCTCTAGTCTTATCATATTTGAAAAGCTTTTCTCTCCCAGCTTCATCGTATTTCATAACTCGTAAAATATATGTGAAAATCAATGACATTAGATCACCATGTCTTACGTCTTAAGAGTCTTCTCTGTCTCCCTAATGATGTAGTGAATCAGAAAATAATTAAAAATCATTTAGGTTGCACCCTCCCTTTCTCCCCCTCTGTCTGACTCCCCCCTGCTTGTAAGGAACAGTGCAATTTATGTCTCTTCCTCCAACCTGATTGCTCTAGATAACTCAGGGACACTTTCTCAGATGGGAACACTGCCAGAAGCAGCAGTGCACACAGCTTTGCCTGGGTTCTTCATGAGGCAGTGCATGGATGCATGCTAGCTAGTGCTATGAATAAACTGTCCCCTTTGAAACCACTGCTTATTTTTCCTAACAGCAAGAAACAACCACAAAAAAGCTACAGATGACATTTTTATAGAAATTTACCATTTGCAGGATGCTTGCCCATCCATTATCTCATTTGATGCTCATGAAAGCTTTGTGACACAGATATTACTCTTATCCTGCTAAATATCAGCAAAGCATGGCTTAGATAAAGCTGGGGACTTTTCCAAGGTCACTGTTCTTATGAGAGGTTGGAAACAGAAATACAGTCCTTAGGCATTCACTTTACTTTTCTACCCTGCCACAGAGAGAGGAGGGTGATGGGAGAAATGGATGTGAGGAAATAGTAAGGGAGGTGGAATTATTTTAGTCAAATTTGGTAGACCTGTTCCCATTTTTTGGACAATAGTCCAGTACTTTGGCCAACTCATGCGAAGAATTGACTCATTGGAAAAGACTCTGATGCTGGGAGGGATTGGGGGTGGGAGGAGAAGGGGACGACAGAGGATGAGATGGTTGGATGGCGTCACAGACTCAATGGACATGAGTTTGAGTAAAGTCCGGGAGTTGGTGATGGACAGGAAGACCTGGTGTGCTGCAGTTCATGGGGTCACAAAGAGTTGGACACGACTGAGCAACTGAACTGAACTGCATTATTCAGTCCTTTTTTCTACATAAGGCAAATGACAATATGAGTTCAGAAGTCATCCAAGTAAAGTTAGCTTAAATAATAACAAATTTATTAGCTCACATATATCTATAAGACCATATATAGGAACGTCTCTTTACATCCCATTGAGTCATGTTGAGTGACATGTACATTCTTCCAGTACGCTGACAAGGGTGTGGTACTTAGGACCACTCAGACCCTTCCCTTGGTCTAGAAGAGCATGGTCAGCTTCTCTGGATCCCACTGATCCCATGCATTTCTGGTGAGGGTGGATTTCTATGCTAATGTCCATCAAAACTATTCAACATAGAAGACTCAGTAGTGACTGAATTTGCCCAAGAGCAGAGCTGTTCATCAGGATAGATCAATGATTCTCAGCCTTGGTATACACATAAATCATCTGGGGAAATTTAAAAGATAATGATGCATGGGCCCACTCTTAGTAATTACAACTTGACTGGTCTGGGGTAAGCATGGCATTGGCATTTTTGAAAGCATCCTAGGTGATTCTAATGTGCGGTCCAGGTAAGAGCCATTTTTATCTGGCCCGCTGCCCACCGTGGGATTCATGGGCCAACTGCACGGACATCACTTGGGAGTTTACGAGTCGAGAAACTCAGGCTTCACTCCGGGCCTCCTGGATCAGAATCTCCGTTAGCAAGCTTTTCATGTGACTCACAGGTGCACTGAAGTTTGAGAAGCCCTGCTATAGCTGATAATGTCCAAAGTCTTGTTCAAAGTCATGCTTTTACTCTGGCTCTCAAGTCCAGCTGTGACTCTGTTCAGTGATTTTATTGGTGGGCAGCCCCCAGACATCTGCTCCACTGCCTAAATTTCCTCAGAGGGGACCTTGGATATCAGTGGTTATCATTGATGTGATTGAGAATCACTTGAGAATTTTATCCTAAATATAGATACCTGGTTTCCACTGTAGAGCAAATTAAATGGAATCTCTGGCAATGAGTTTGAAGCCTGTGTTTCCTGGGGGAAAAAACCATCTTTGGGTTCAGGTGGCTATTGTAGTCTGGAGTATGAGAAAGCACTGTGTTTTCCCAAAATGAAAACCAGAGGGAAATAAGCTGATTGGAGGTTTAATGATATAGCAAAGAATATTTCAATTGAGCTCATCTCTGGATGCTTGCTCTTTAGTCTTCCTGTAGACCTGACCACCCAAGGAGCCCAGGAGAGAGGAGAGATCAGAGGCCCCAGCCCCCTGAGGCTGACCAGAATTGGGGCTGTGGGATGATGGATGGGCTGCTGGTGCCATAGAAAGTTGCTGTCTCAGCCCATCCTGCAGTTTCCCAGAGTCATAAATCCTGGAGGGGACACCAATACATTCCTGATAGCAGAGAGAAGTCACTCTTTAATGTGGGCCTGATAATGTCACTGAGCTCAGTCTTCCTAAATTTAAATGATTAGCAATGACCATGCTTGCTCCTGTTTGATGCATCGCTTAACCTGGTAATCGGGAAATCTATTCCACTTGCCTACTTAGATTGATGATGTCACGTTACACCGAGGCTCGCTTTCCCCCCCTTAATGGGGGAAGAGCATGTTAGGATGCATTGGCCTTCAGCATTCTGGCCTCAGCCTCCCCTCATGAATTTGATTAATATCACAAGCTCTGTGGGCACATCTCAGAACTGCTGAATCTGGCATCTCAGGGAGGACTATGTTTAGAGAGCATTGAGATGTTCCTAATGGAGTCTGCCATCTGGATGAGTCCATCCATGTCCTGACTTCCAGACTTCGTGAGAGCAGTCTTTTCTAAGAAAGAAAAAATGTATATATTTTGATTGAGCTGTATTGAGTAGGGAAAAAAAAAAAACACAAAACAGGACCCATTCTTAAAAGTAGAGCTGGCCGTCTATATCTACCTACTATGCTGAGTGAGGAGATCCCTAACCAGTGGCTGTAGGTCTCTTTATGGATCTGGGGGTATTTTCTGGTGAAGTTCAAGGCTGGTCCGTCACCAACGGGTCCCTCACTCCCTATCCAGCTCCCTAGCCCATCAGTAATATAAATGTTATTCTTTTTCTCCTCTCTACTACTCTCCTGAGAGATTTTTGTTCCATATCCTCTCCTCTCTCCGGTTATTCTAAGGGATGCCAGACAACTAAAAGGTAGCCTCTCTTCAAAAAATTCTGGGAGTTCTTTTTCAGGAAACATCCATGGGAGTCATTGGTAGACTCAAAACCAGGGCTGGAGAAGAGGGAAGGGAGCCAAGTGACAAATGGTAAGAGTGGAAGAAGGAATAGAAAAGGTGCCCTGAATGGGGAGTGGCGGAGGGCCAGAGACAGTAGTGTCAGAAACTTAAATACCCACACTACTCGGGTGGGCAGGGGGAGGAAACTGGAATAGAAAAGGTGCCCTGAATGGGGAATGGCGGAGGGCCAGAGACAGTAGTGTCAGAAACTTAAATACCCACACTACTCGGGTGGGCAGGGGGAGGAAACTGGAATAGAAAAGGTGCCCTGAATGGGGAATGGCGGAGGGCCAGAGACAGTAGTGTCAGAAACTTAAATACCCACACTACTAGGGTGGGCAGGGGGAGGAAACTGGAAATCAGAATGAAATACCACTTAGCAAGCAGAATTAGTAAATATTTGTTGATTACATGGACTTCCCAGGTGGTGCTAGTGGTAAAGAACCCACCTGCCAAGACAGGAGACGCAAGAGACATGGGTTCAATCCCTGAGTTGGGAAAATCCCCTGGAGGAGGGCATGGCAACCCACCCCAATATTCTAGCCTGGAGAATCCCATGGACAGGAGCCTGGTGGGCTATAGTCCATAGGGTCACAAAGAGTTGGACATGACCGAAGCAACTTAACTCACAGACACACACACACATTGACACCAAGCTATATGTCAGGCACATAGTGGCTCTAGGCACTGATGATGCACAGCTGAAGAAGCCTTCGTCTTGCCTGCAAGGACTTACATTCTGATAGCAGTCATATCCCTTCAGCCAAAAGTTGCAAAGCGGCGTGACGTGTGCAACTGAGGTAAGTCCAGAACACAGAGCAGAGGGGAAAGCCTTCTTCAAGAACGTGGTGTCTGAGTTGAGTTCTGGAGTATCACCACTTTTCTAAGCAGATTGGTGGGCAGGGAATGAGAGGCCACTGGACATTTACCTAAAGGAATGATTCTGTGGGTAAACATGACCCCTTTAGGTCTGTTTCTCCCTCGTAATCACCAGAAAAGCAAGTGAATGGCTCCATGTCTCAATCCCAACTGATATTTCCCTCCAGACTCTGGGCCTTGGGCTAAGAGGCATCACATTATGTCATTTATATAGTGCTGAAAGCTCATTCCCACCTTGCTTCCCATTTTTATATTGAGGCTTACATTAAATTATCTGACATACAAGTTAACCCATGTCTGGCGGAGTCATAGCTGGGAGTCTCTTATATATCTCCATTCCCCAAATCTGCATGTGTTTATGGATAATAATTCTAAAGTCTGAAGCCACACAAAGCCCTCTAAGGGTATGGGCTAAGGTCCTTGTCTCTATATAGAAACAGGCTACCTCTTGGGACACTCAGTCATCCACCCATCTCTCCGCATTCTTTCAAAAGTTATTGTGTACAAATGTGGACATGACCAACTGCAGGTGACACTGCTTCCCAGGGCTCAACTCATAGCCTCTTCTCGGGGTAGGGAAGGCCTTCCTCTAAAGAAGACATTGGTCAGCTCTTCAGGTGAGACAAAGCCTCAATGAGGAGCTTGGAGCAGCAAGAGTCTCTGAGGATGGACAACCCTGCAGAGATGTCAGCATATAGACTGAGTGTGTCATGTAATAATGGAAACCACTGAAAAACACACAGAGGAAAGAAAAGGAGAGAAAAATACATTCTTAGGCTGGAGCAAGATCGAAGGGTCCAAACCCAGGAAAAACATCATCTTAGAGGGGAAGAGTTTTCTTGGCTCCATGAATAAATCATTGACCACACGGGGTCCCCTCCATTTTTCTTTTTTTAAGCTCAGGAATTTGCCCCTGATTTAGAAAGGAAGCAAGAAGCACTCTCATAGTGATGCCTGACTCATCCTGAAGACAAATGAGGTAGACGTTTTAACATTTCATGAAGGTGTTTATTAAGCTCCCACAATGTTCTGGCCTAATGTTTGTGGCAGTTCATTTTTCAATTTGTTCCCATGAAAAGCATGAAACAAGTCAGAGTCATTCGTACTTTGACCACTGGGTTTTTATTTGGAGACTGACCCAGTCTTAATAGAGGAGACTGGTGTCTTACTGATTTTATTTTTCTTGTGTTTTGGAAACTGTGTTTTAGGACAGCCCCTATGCAGATGAGTGAGTATTAAGGTCCTCATTAGTGACCCAGTGGACCAGAGATGGGTCATGCCCCATCACTTCCACCAAGGCCAGCGACGGCAGGGTCAACTGAGATCTCCAATCTTCTTTCTCGTGCCCTCCTTTAAGCAATGTCACTGTTTATCATCAGGAATGAAACTCTGTCTTTGGAGATTATGTAAACTGAAATATCATTTTAGTCAACAAATGTTTATGATACATTTTTAATACTGTGTAACAAATGTGTTTGTATCCTCGTTTGTCTTTATATATCTGCTTATTATTAAATATTTATGGGAATTACTGGTTACATATTTTCTAAGCCACTGAAATACAGCTCATCACGTTCACTAACACATTCCCATATTTCTCTTCCTTGAAGATACTTACTGCAGCCATGTATTTATGTTCCTGTTGAGCTTCGAAGGAGAATAATTGTTTCTTGATTCAAGATGCGAGGGAAACTTCCTTCTGACAAGTTTTGGAACTCCTTTTCTATCCTTTCCCATGAGACCATAGGTGCAGGTGGCTTCCTGCTCCAAGGCTAGCCAACGTTGTCATTGTCTTTGAAGCCTCTGGGTTATTGGAGATACAACTCTATACCCTGTGAAGGCTCATTGTATTAATCCAGGACAAAACATATAGCCCAACAATCAATCTTAAATGGCAGCTCTTGCAAACCTACCACAAACAAAGCCACTAGAACTTACATATTTTTTTCTATGTAAAAAAAAAAAAATTCCATACTTGAGTATACTTAGGCTTAAATCACTACTAAAGTACAGTTTATTGGGTCCATGCTGATGCAGCTTTGGAGATTATCTTGCTTTGCGGTCAACAAAGTGAGGGGAAAAATTCATTCTTTCTGGGTAGTGCTTACAATGCCAAAGAGCTATTTTTATAATCGATTTTGACAGAAGTTCTTTGTAAGGTCAAGAACAAGTGTGCTGGTCCATCTGAGTCAATGGACTGGAATTAGAATGGGTTTGCTCTCCGTCCCTCAGGAGCTCACTGAAATGAAGGGTCATGGTGCGTTACACCCAAGGCTGCTGGGTATGCTTGAGCAGGTTGTGCACTCTGCAAGAAGTGCCATTTCTATAGTGTTTGTTATAAACGATGCCTCCTGGTGTTGTGGAATATACCACACGCATGGCCACTCATAACAGTCCTCGCTGGATGATATTTTCTTCCACAAATAAATGCAAACGGTATAACTCATTTGCTTCCCTGGTGGCTCAGTCAGTAAAGAATCTGCCTGCAATGTGGGAGACCTGGGTTTGATACCTGGGTTGGGAAGACCCCCTGGAAGAGGGCATGGCAACCCACTCCAGTATTCTTGCCTGGAGAACCCCATGGACAGAGGAGCTTGGCAGGCTGCAGTCCATGGGGCTGCAAAGAGTCAGACACAACTGAGCAGCTAAGCTTATGACTCATTCAGCCTCCTAGCAAGTACTTCGTCCTCTGACTTCACTACTAGGCTGGCTACCCACTGTCATCTGATACTTGTCAGAAGCCCCAGTTGACAGACTTTTGGTTATATCCATTCTATAGGATTGTCTTTCTTGGCCCACAAAAAGTTTTTAAAAAATAAAATAGCTATCAAGACTTTAAAATCAGGAGATTTTACATAAGAACTCTAGCTTCCAGCTGATTAAATAATCAAATCTGATAATATGTTGCCCTTCCAGGAGGGGCAGCTATCCATTAGAGCTGAGGATCTGCTATTCCCTTAAAAAGAGCCCCTACTCTCACCTCAGCACACCCTGTTATCTCACTGCAGGCCTGGTTCACCAACTTATGCCACATGCCTGTCTCCTGTAGCCATGTTCAGGACAGCATGGCTAAGATCATGGTATCCAGTCCCATCACTTCATGGCAAACAGATGGGGAAACAATGGACACAGAGACTTCATTTGTGGGGCTCCAAAATCACTGCAGATGGTGACTGCAGCCATGAAATTAAAAGACGCTTGTTCCTTGGAAGAAAATCTATGACCAACATAGACAGCATATTAAAAAGCAGAGACAATACTTTGCCAACAAAGGTCCGTCTAGTCAAGGCTATGGTTTTTCCAGTAGTCATGTATGGATGTGAGAGTTGGGCTATAAAGAAAGCTGAGCGCCAAAGAATTGATGCTTTTGAAATGTGGTGTTGAAGACTCTTGAGAGTGCCTTGGACTGCAAGGAGATCCAACCAGTCCATCCTAAAGGAAATCAGTCCTGAATATTCATTGGAAGGACTGATGCTGAAGCTGAAACTCCAATACTTTGGCCACCTGATGCAAAGAGCTGACTCATTTGAAAAGACCCTGATGCTGGGAAAGATTGAAGGCAGGGGGAGAAGGAGATGACAGAGATTGAGATGGTTGGATGGCATCACCAATTTGATGGACATGAGCTTGAACAAGCTCCGGGAGTTGGTGATATACAGGGAAGCTTGGTGTGCTGCAGTCCATGGGGTCACAAAGAGTCAGACACGACTGAGCGACTGAAATGAACTGAATTTTGTAGCCATGTGGTCTGGGACTCCCGTGTGATTTACCCCAAAAGATGTCCTCAGCATTCTAGCCTCAGAACAATTCATTTCCATGCTTGGAGAGGGTTTGCGCTCTGTTCTTTGAGCAGCTTTCTCTGTCCTCAGGGTTCCCAGAATTCTTATTTGCATTCGCACAGCCGTAATGGAAGCAATGGCCCAGATCCGCCGGTAACCAGATTTCAGAAGGCAGAGCCTCTGCCCCCGAGGAGCCCGTTGGCCCCTGCATGCAGGGGCTGTCACATCTCAGCTCTGCTGCTGGTCCATAGAACAGGCTTCCCTGTGGCTCTCCTCTACCCTCAAAGCCTTTCTTATCATCTGCTGCTATTTGGGTGGGGTGAGATTTTAGTCCCCAAATGAGAGTGAGCAACACCCCCACAGACAGTGGTGCTCTGAGGATAAAAACCAACAATGCAGTACCTTCTGCTTTAATGAGTTTGTCTTTATTTCTCCCTTTCAGAAAACGAAATGCCCTTGCTCCCAATCCCTCCCAGTGTTGTCTTGGCAGGGCTCCTCTCCCCGTGTTCCAGGCTCATTAAATTAAGTTTTTGTTGATAACCTTTGGCCAGACCCATCTTCAGGAAGACTCTAATGCATGTTAATAAGCCAGACTTTAAAGGCAGCAAAGATCTCCAGGCCCATGGTCCCTTTCATGCCTTAGCAGCTTCTATGGCAAAAGGATGACACAACTTTTATCAGGGCTTGGGCTACATTCATATCTCATGACATAGATTTTTTTTTTTTAAGCAGAATTTCAAAGAGCCATCTTTATCACAATATCTTTAGTCTTCCTTAACAGTTCATAGGGATATTTTCTCAGAAGTTGTATAATCAAAGTCATAAAGTCATTTGTACATTTATATAAATTTTTTTTTTATCTTCAGAGGCTCACAGAGTTGGGAGGATGACGTCTTTAAAAGCAATTGCTGATATAAAGACTGACTTCAAATCAGCCCTGACCTTTTGTTCAACAGCTCCTCCTGTTATAGAACACATTCAAATAGCTATTTGGGTATAGGTAGGAAGAAGAATCCATTGATTCCCCTAGTTAGTGGGGTTGGGGGTTCCTGGCGAAAGGATTGGTACTGAGTGGGGGCGGCACCTGGCTTTTCTCCAACCGCTGTCTAAATGAGGTGCCAGACATCATGCCCGTGGGATGGCATGCTGCTGCAGAGCCCTTATGGATTTTTCAGCTCCAGCTGAGGGGCTTGTCTGGAACACAGTGCCCATGGGCGTATAAATCTGTCTGGGAGCCAGAAGAGGATGCTTTCAAGGGCCTGCTAGGTCTGGTGTTGGCTAGGAAACAGGAAAGTGCATGCCGGTCCCCAGGGCCTCGTGGGTCCAGGAGCCGGGCTCCCAGGCTGCCTTCCATGCTCCTCCCGCCCCTGGGGGAGCCCTCTGCTGTGCAGAAGGTATAACTCAGCAGCCTGGTGGCAGAGTTCTTGCTGTGGGCCTGGCGCCACGATCTGTACTGCCACCTGTATTATCTCATTTTGTGCCTCCCGCTCGATGAACTCGTTCTCGGTTCCTTATGATAATGAACAAACTGAGAGGCCGAGTGGTGAAGAAACGTGCCCACAATTGGTCAGCCTGGGAGCAGCAGACTAACAGTTGTAACCAGGTCTCTTTCCACCAGCTCACACTGCATCCTCTTGGGAAATGAGCAGGTATTCTCTCCACCTCCGGGGCCTACTGCCATGGATACCTAGCACCCTGGACTAGTGGGATTCCTTAGGAACAGCTTCTCTCTGGCTTGCTCCTTGTCTGAAAATCCTGACTGACACATTTACCAACCAACAATCTAAGAAATCTTTATGAAGTGCCTACAATAGCACCTGGTTCCCAGTTGACACACCACAAAATACACTTATTACCACAGTGTCCCGGGTTTATTGCAGGCACTTCTACAGTTTCTTTAGCAATTTCAGACAAGCACTAGATACTATTGGCCCATGATCCTCCTTTTCTTTCCCCTGCTAGTTAAGAAGAAGAAAGGCAATGCCAAAGAATGCTCAAACTACCGCACAGTTGCAGTCATCTCACATGCTGGTAAAGTAATGCTCAAAATTCTCCAAGCCAGGCTTCAGCAATACATGAACCGTGAACTTCCAGATATTAAAGCTGGTTTTAGGAAAGGCAGAGGAACCAGATCAAATTGCCAACACCCACTGGATCATCGAAAAAGCAAGAGAGTTCCAGAAAAAGATCTATTTCTGCTTTATTGACTGTGCCAAAGCCTTTGACTGTGTGGATCACAATAAACTGTGGAAAATTCTGAAAGAGATGGGAATACCAGACCACCTGACCTGCCTCTTGAGAAATCTGTATGCAGATCAGGAAGCAACAGTTAGAACTGGACATGGAACAGCAGACTGGTTCCAAATAGGAAAAAGAGTACGTCAAGGCTGTGTATTGTCACCCTGCATATTTAACTTCTATGCAGAGTACATCATGAGAAACGCTGGACTGGAAGAAACACAAGCTGGAATCAAGATTGCCGGGAGAAATATCAATAACCTCAGATATGCAGATGACACCACCCTTATGGCAGAAAGTGAAGAGGAACTAAAGAGCCTCTTGATGAAAGTGAAAGAGGAGAGTGAAAAAGTTGGCTTAAATGTCAACATTCAGAAAACGAAGGTCATGGCATCTGGTCCCATCACTTCATGGGAAATAGATGGGGAAACGGTGGAAACAGTGTCAGACTTTGTTTTTTTGGGCGGATCCAAAATCACTGCAGATGGTGATTGCAGCCATGAAATTAACAGACGCTTACTCCTTGGAAGGAAAGTTATGACCAACCTAGATAGCATATTGAAAAGCAGAGACATTACTTTGCCAACAAAGGTCCATCTAGTCAAGGCTATGGTTTTTTCAGTAGTCATGTATGGATGTGAGAGTTGTACGTGAGGAAAGCTGAGCACCGAAGAATTGATGCTTTTGAATTGTGGTGTTGGAGAAGACTCTTGAGAGTCCCTTGGACTGCAAGGAGATCCAACCAGTTCATTCTGAAGGAGATCAGCCCTGGGATTTCTTTGGAAGGAATGATGCTGAAGCTGAAACTCCAGTACTTTGGGCACCTCATGTGAAGAGTTGGCTCATTGGAAAATACTCTGATGTTGGGAGGGATTGGGGCAGGAGGAAAAGGGGACGACAGAGGATGAGATGGCTGGATGGCATCACTGACTTGATGGATGTGAGTTTGAGTGAACTCTGGGAGTTGGTGATGGACAGGGAGGCCTGGAGTGCTGTGATTCATGGGGTCGCAAAGAGTCAGACAGGACTGAGCGACTGAACTGAACTGAACTGAAGTCTCAATGAGTTGCATCTCATTGGTTAAACAAATCATTACTCCACTTACATTTTTCAGGCTATGTATTCTTTATATGTTATTTTGTTTAATACTAACAACTTCTCATGAAAGCATTGCTCCCTCCATTTTACAGAGCAGAAAACTCAGAGAGGATAACTATCCAAAGTAAGAAGTGGCACTGGGGTTCTAACCCAAGCTTTATTCATTCTAAAGACCTTGCTTTTTCTAAAGACCACATCCCTCGATGGTCAGCAGCCTTGCTGGGGACATTCTTCTCTCAGTTTCCAGGATTTAGTACAAATTAGAGCCTTTCATCTGCCTTAGACTTTGGGCTTGGGTCCTAGATCAATGATTCCAGGTTTTGCTACATGTTGGAACACTGGGGCAGGTGGAGATTTAAAAAGTCCCCAGGCTCAGATGATACACCCTATGTTAGTACATTCAGACTGCTACAACAAAAATACCATTAGACTGGCTGGTTTTAGCAATAGGAATTTTCTCTTCTCCAGAATCACAGTCCTAGAGGCTGGGAAGTTCAAGATCAAGGGCTTGGCAGCCTTGGGGTCTGATTTGCAGGTATCTTCTCCTTTACACGGCAGAACATGGAGCGAAAAGGCAAGCGCTCTCATGATTCTTCTTAAAAGAGCACTAACCCCACCATGAGGACACCATTCTCATGGCCCAAAGACCAAAAAGATAGACCCCTCTCCCCATCTATCTTCCCAAAGTCTCACCTCCAAATATCATCCCTTTGATAAGTAAGGTTCCACTCTATGAGTTTTGGTGAGGATGCAAAGATTTAGTCCATAGCACACCCCACTTGGATTAAACGTCTGGGGGTGGGAGCCAGACACTGCATGTTTAAAAGACTTCCAATTGATCCCCGTGTGCAGCAATCTTTGGAACCCCTTTCCCAGACTGTCAGGGGGTGCTGCTCCCCAGAATCCCAAGTTGGCTTGAACAGTTGATGGATCAGTGCACACATCTTCAAAGGAGCTGACCACCTGGTACAGAAAGGACTGTGCTGAGCCTGGAAGGTGTCCTTCCAACTGGAGTGCCGGCCAATGAACTCATCATAAGTTCGGAAGCACTTACTGTCCGTCAAAGCTCTGGCACAGGTGGGAGGTGACTCTACTGTCAGGCAGAGCCCACAGGTGTAGGCAACAGCTGTCTGCCCAACAAAACCACCCTGCAGTTTGCGTGGCAGAGTGGGTCTTTGCTGCCACAGGGGGCACATATATGACGAGGCATGTGCCTTCACACATTCTTCCCAGCCATCTGCCCTGCTCCCATCCATAAATTCCAAATTCTCCTTTCTTTTCCTGACTGCCACCATATGGCCCCTGCTAATGATTTATACATCATATTCTTCATTAACTGATGGGAAAGATACTCATGGTAATTTCTTTTCATCAACTCTCATTCCTTGTAGGCTCCCAAATAATTTCACAAAGTGTGGCCTTTTGGTTAAGTTGTTAATGAAGCAAGCTCTAATTAACATTAGGGGTGTCCTCCGTACACACTCCTAGAGAATGGCAAGATCTTAAAAAGCTCCATCGTCATTAAATTAGTAAATTATTGTGGCAGCAGCCTATGTGTGCTCTAACTTTTGATTTAAAAATTATCGTAGTGGGTTGATATGTTGTGTTTATCTTCTGCTAATTGAACACTACCTTGCATTTAATCACAGTAAATTGGCCTTCCCTCTAAATAGATCTAAGGGCTTTTAACACTCGTTAACTCTCAGTAGCTCTGAGAGTAATGGGGAAGAGCATGGAGGGGAGAAAGAGGCTCTGAAGAGGGAGGTGGGACCCAATCTGACACCATCAGTGCCCCCGCTCTGGGCTTATTTCAGAGCATTGAGTTACAATTCTTTTCAGATTTCAGAAATGTAGTCAAATGGTCAAGCTTTTGATTCTGGGTTGGATGCACCCAGGGAATCCAGAAAAATGTAGTTAGTGAATGAATGAAACAAGTATGAATCCTTTGAAATTAAGAAATAAACAAGAGGGTCCAAGGAGCTGCTAGGCATCAGAGTTGTTCTTGTCAGTGTCTCCTCTGGGGCTCCCAGCCTGGAGGCCCACAGTGGCTTAGGCAGTGACAGGGAGCTGCGAGGTAAGAGCTGGCTAGTGGCCAGCTACCTTGTGTCCAGGGGGAGATGGTCGATTACCTCTGGAAGTGGAAATGGGATCACGGCATTTTCCCAGGGGAGAGGAGTTGAGATGAATGTTAGTCTCTACCATGCCAAAAGAGATCTGACTTTTTTTCAACCATAATGCAGTCTCTGGTTGCCTTGGCTGACTCCCATCTTTCCCCATTGGCCGCCTTTGCTGTCACTGTGGCCATCCCTAACAGACCCAGTCCGTTCCCTGGCCATTGCTCCTTGGTGTCTCCCCGGATACAAGCTTTGTTCCAATCAGCTGCTATGGACTCTGATCTTGTGTAACTTCATACGATTTCATCTTCTTACAGAAATGATCACTAGCCAATGATGGTGATGTAACAGTCCTATTTATTCAGTGCTTCTATGAGGCCAGGCCTGTGCTGTAAGCCTGGCATCTATCTTCTAGTTTAGTTCTTGCTACACACCTATGAGTTGGGTGTCGTTATCACTGTAATTTGGCCATGGTCATTCAGAGAATGAGCTGAACAGCTGAACTGAGGCTGGCTGACGTGTGATAACCTGCATTGAGGACTATTTTATACTGACACTTTCTACTGAAGGATGTAATTCCCTCTGCTCTGAACCTATCCTCTCCCCTAATAGACAATTCTTTCTTCCTTAACATCATTATCACCATCATCAAACACTTGCTGAGGGCTTTCTAAAGGAAGGGCAGGAGGCTGTGCAACAGGGAGGGGCGAAAACCACTCAGCACCATCACAGAAGTCAGGAGGCTGGTGGTCCTCAGGTAGAGCGGGTGGAATATGATTATTTATTAAAAAGTGTAAAAGCCACACTCTTTGACCTCACAATTCTACTCCTAGGAATCTACCTTAAAGAAATATTGAGAACTGCAGCCTGGATTTCATGTACAAAGATCACTGCATGCTCAATCACTTCAGTCATGTCCGACTCTGGGCAACCCCACTGACTGTAGTGCTCCAGGCTCCTCTGTCCAGGGGTTTCTCCAGGCAAGAATACTGGAGTGGGTTGCCATGCCTCCTTCTCCTCCAGGGGATCTTCCTGACCCAGGGATCAAACCCAAGTCTCTTATATCTCCTGCATCGGCAGGGGGGATCTTTACCGCTAGCACCACCTGGGAATCCCACAAAGTATTACTTATGATATTGGAAAACTGGAAACCATCGAAATGTCTTACAAAGGGATAAAGATTAAACCAGTATTTTCTAAACTTGCATGGAACATGAATCCCATGAAATGCTTGTTTTTAAAAGAGATTTCATTATTAATACATTTGGGAATTACTATTTGCTAAAACTCCTTCTTGAAGAATCAAAATCTACATTGAAATTCTTCAAAGACGTATAGAATCCTGAAGGAAAAAAAATTACGTTAACTTGATCTAATCTGTTACTAAGTCATTTATTGGCATTCCGTATAATTATGGGTTCTCAGGTGGTGCAGTGGTACAAGAATCTGCCTGCCAGTGCAGGAGACGCGGGAGATACAGGTTCGATCCCTGGGTCAGGAAGATCCCTGAAGAAGGACATGAAAACCAGTTCCAGTATTCTTGCTTGAAAAGTTCCATGGACAGCAGAGCCTGGTGGGCTAGGGTCCATGGAGTCACACAGAGTTGGACAGAACTGAGCACACACAGGCACACAAAGAATTACACTGAGGAAATACTGGGTATAATAAAATGGACTTGAATATCCTTATGTTAGAATATCAGGCAGCTGTTCCCAACAATGTTTTCAAGAAGTATTTAATGATGTGGGTTTGTACTCAAACCTGCGAAGTTAAAAATTAAGGTAGAAAGTTGTATGCAGTCTTATTTCAGTTTTTAGGAGGAAAAAAATATATATAGATGTATAGAAGAAAAATGTTTTGAGGATCAGCCAAAATGCTAATTGTGGTATTTCCATATGGTAGATTCAGGAGTAACTTAATATTTACCAGTTTTCTAGATTGTCCAAATTCTCTCCAATGAAAATGTTTAATAATGAGAAAAATCTTTGCCTTCAGAAACATACTGATAGCAATTCAAAGAAATGAATAGGCCTCTATGCTAAGTGTTCTACTTGAGTTGACTCAGATCATAAAAATATAAGGAGTTCAAAGGAGGGGGAGAGCCGAGGACACGCTAATCAAGGTTACAGCCGAGTCTCTCACATTTCTTCACAAACAGGCGAACTGTGCTACCTCTCATCCTGTTGTCTTCACTATCCCACCGCTGTGTTCACACTCTTTTTTCCCTGCCTTCACTCTCCCACATCTCTCATCTCGTCTCTAGTTCCATCCACACCGAAAGACTTTGGAGAAAACACCAGTTCCTGGATAACCAATACCCCTTCCTTCTGCTGCACTCTCGCTGCTTTTTCGTTTTACCTCTTACTATGGTTGCTGACGTCTGCCGCCTTATCTTCCTGCGCAACCTTAGAGCAGGAAGTTCCTGGAGGAACTTAGAGCTCCCAGAGGGCCGGAACCACATGGTACATGTTGTCGTAAACTTGAGGACACAGAGCCATCTTCAGAGGGTACTCAATGCAATTAATCTCACAAATTAATACACACTCAAATTTTCACAGAAGTGAGGTTTCAAGAAAGAGGAGAAGGACCTTGAAATAGGAATCGGCAAGTTGGATGTGGGGAATTGTGAGCACACACCTTGGGGGTGGCCAGTGGTGTTCCTCACAGAGTAGAGGGAGATAATGTTGGAAACGAGGAATAGAGGACAGGTTTTTTTCATGAAGGGTCTTGAGTGGACCAGGAATGTGGACCCTTCTGTAACAAGACATTTCACACTTTGAATCACCTGCAGTGTTTTCTGGAAATGGAGAGGTTCAGGCCCCTGCCTTGCAAATCATGACTCAGTGGTTGGGGAGAAGGGCTGAGCAGCTGCATCAGTGGTCGTGATCACAGGAGACCCTTCCGTCGGGGTCTGGGGCCACACGCAGACAAGTGTGGCTCTATTTATTGGCAATGGGAGGAACAGGGGATTCTACAGAAGACAGTGTCCTCAGAGGAAGGGCGGAGGGGATTCCAACAGGGAGAGACGGGCTGGGCAGTCAGCAGAGGGCTAGCGCTATAACAGGACAGCAGCAGTGAGCCCTACAGTGCAAAGACTCCCTGGGTTTTTCTGGCTCTTGTTGCTGTTCAGTTGCTCAGTCATGTCCGACTCTTTGCGACCCCATGGACTGCAGCACGCCAGGCCTCCCTGTCCATCACCAACTCCTGGAGCTTGCTCAAACTCATGTCCATCGAGTCAGTGATGCCATTCAACCATCTCATCGTCTGTCACCCCCTTCTCCTCCTGCCTTCATCTTTCCCAGCATCAGGGTCTTTTCTAATGAGTCGGTTCTGCTCATGCTGGCTCTGTTTTGCCCTACTCCTCTCTGGTGCTGGAGGACTAATCTCTAAATCAGGCTCTGTGTTTAGACACAAGGTGGGGGACTCCCAGATGTTTCGGCTTTATTCCTTGAACTGGCAGGTCTATCCTCTTAGGAGAGAAATTTGGTCATGCTGAGTTTTTTTTTTTCCTCCCTTAATCTTTGTATTGAGATATTTTGTCAACTCAGTGACGCTGGGGGAGATTTTGTCTTTTTAACCAAAAGTAAAATATCAGATGACCCTCTGAGGTAAATGTCCCCATTTTAGTTCCTGCAGAATTCTTACCATTGGTTTTCCCAAGACAGCTGTATATGACTCCCTGGACTCATCTGTGCACTTGGGACCTGCACAGACAGGACAAGACCTAGGTGGACAGGGCTTCTCAAGCTTTTTCCAGAAAGTGAGTCAGGTGCAAAAAGGAAAGGGAAGCTGGTGGAGAAACATATCGAGCAGCAGGATAATTTGCTCTCGGTGAAGGTATTTGGGAACGTGATTAGAAGAAAATCGTTGGTCCTGAAAACAGCAACTAAGGGAATCTATTTGTAGGGGATGGAAAGAGAGGCATTCACATCATTGAAATTCAAAAAGTATCTAAGGCATCCCTGCCCTACAGAAGGGGTTTCTGGTTATTATTATTATTAAATATGTATATTTATCTGTGTTAAGGATTGGGTTCACCTTTGCAATCCCAAAGAAAGGCAATGCCAAAGAATGCTCAAACTACCGCACAACTGCACTCATCTCACATGCTAGTAAAGTAATGCTCAAAATTCTCCAAGCCAGGCTTCAGCAATATGTGAACCATGAACTTCCTGATGTTCAAGCTGGTTTTAGAAAAGGCACAGGAACCAGAGATCAAATTGCCAACATCCTCTGGGTCATGGAAAAGCAAGAGAGTTCCAGAAAAACATCTATTTCTGCTTTATGGACTATGCCAAAGCCTTTGACTGTGTGGATCACAATAAACTGTGGAAAATTCTGAAAAAGATGGAAATATCAGAACACCTGATCTGCCTCTTGAGAAATTTGTATGCAGGTCAGGAAGCAACAGTTAGAACTGGACATGGAACAACAGACTGGCTCCATATAGGAAAAGGAGTTCATCAAGGCTGTATATTGTCACCCTGTTTATTTAACTTATATGCAGAGTACATCATGAGAAATGCTGGACTGGAAGAAACACAAGCTGGAATCAAGATTGCCGGGAGAAATATCAATAACCTCAGCTATGCAGATGACTCCACCCTTATGGCAGAAAGTGAAGAGGAACTCAAAAGCCTCTTGATGAAGGTAAAAGTGGAGATGAAAAGGTTGGCTTAAAGCTCAACATTCAGAAAATGAAGATCATGGCATCCGGTCCCACCACTTCATAGGAAATAGATGGGGAAATAGTGGAAACAGTGTCAGACTTTATTTTTCTGGGCTCCAAAATCACTACACATGGTGACTGCAGCCATGAAATTAAAAGACGCTTTCTCCTTGGAAGGAAAGTTATGACCAACCTAGATAGCATATTCAAAAGCAGAGACATTACTTTGCCAACAAAGGTCCGTCTAGTCAAGGCTATGGTTTTTCCTGTGGTCATGTATGGATGTGAGAGTTGGACTGTGAAGAAGGCTGAGCGCTGAAGAATTGATGCTTTTGAACTAGGTGTTGGAGAAAACCCTTGAGAGTCCCTTGGACTGCAAGGAGATCCAACCGGTCCATTCTGAAAGAGATCAGCCCTGGGATTTCTTTGGAAGGAATGATGCTAAAGCTGAAACTCCAGTACTTTGGCCACCTCATGTGAAGAGTTGACTCATTGGAAAAGACTCTGATGCTGGGAGGGATTGGGGGCAGGAGGAGAAGGGGATGACAGAGGATGAGATGGCTGGATGGCATCACTGACTCCATGGACATGAGTCTTGGTGAACTCCGGGAGTTGGTGATGGATAGGGAGGCCTGGCGTGCTGCGATTCATGGGGTTGCAAACAGTAGGACACGACTGAGCGACTGATCTGATCTGATCTGATCTGATCTTACAATCCTCACAATAACTCTTTGGTTTAGGGAATATTTTTATTCTCCCCACTATGTAGGCCAGGAAGTGGTGGTCAAGTCAATTAGACCTACCTCAGTGCCTACAGCTAGGATTCCTTTCATGGAGATCAGAGGCGGTGGATGGGGGGTCGAAAAAGGGAAGAAATTAAGGAACCCTTTAACCAGGATTCAATGATCTGCGGACACTGATTTCCATTTGGATCTATAATGAGGGCCTTATCCGAAAGGACTGGTCAGAGGTCAGATTTGAAGTGTCCTGACTTCATCACGTTGGGTCCTGCCAGATTGAGTCTACCAAGAACCGGGAGAACAGGACAAGCTCAAAACTGCAACACTGTGGCCCCAGATGGCAGAGTCCTCAGCCCTTTAGGACTGAGGTTTATTTTCAGCACTGTCTCTCATTTTTGAAGGCCCTTGCCTTCTGCTTCCCCCAGATACACTTCATGGAGGAATGGGTGTAGGGGAATGCATTGGGCGTTCAGGGGAGGAGAAGAAAAGCTCTCTCCTTCTGGGATCCTGGCCAAGTGCCCTCACTTGCCCTCTCAGGCTGATGTTTGGTTACTTGAACTCCTGATTTCCTATCAACAGTACCCCTCTTTCCCTTATTTATCAAAAACCTGGTTAAGTAAACTCTAGGCGCAGTGGAAGACACACCATAGGGATGGATGAAAGATACAGTTCTTGCCTCCCAAAGAGCTCCAAGTCAAGGGGGAAATCAGGCGAGTATGTAGCAGCAGGCAGCACCAAAACACCATGATGTGCATTATACAGGGACTCAGGAGGGAGCAGCTGGCCATGTGCAGGGGAGCTCGGACTTACAGGACCATGCCTTGGCTGGGTATGGAATGACAGAGGGTAAAATGGACACAAAGCGTGCTTTCTGCAGAAGGAATGGAGCCTGCAGAGGTGAGGAGCTTCAGGGGAGCAGACATGTTTGAGAATAGTAAGAAGTGAGATGCATCTGACTTTTAAAAATATTTTTCGTATGCAGAACCCTGGTTTGTTATCTTGGACATACCAGTTGTCTAACACATAGCAGCTACTCCTCATGCTGTTGCTATGGGGCAGACATACAGCCAGCTGACCACAGGCCCTCAAGGTCATTTGGAGATAGGCCCTTTTGATCCTATTCCGGTTTTTTTTTTTTTGTAGACAAAAGTAAGGGTCATTGAATGTTTCTCTATGAGTTTCATAATTGCATTGGGAAGTTTCATGATTACATTTGCCTACTGGAAAGCTCGGGCTTCAAAGCCAAGAATGACTTTTCAATAGCAAGCCTGGCACAAGAAGGCAGGTTGAGAGGCTCTACCGACCCTTCAGAAAGGGGCCATGAGATCTGAGAGGCAGAGGGCAGGGAGAGGGGCGGAGGATCTGAGGACACTCTAGGACGCTGAGTTCACCTGACTGTGTGGCTGGCTGGATAGCGAGTGAAGGAGCCAAGTCAAGGACGACTCTCGGGCCCTTCGGAAGTCGGGACTCCCGTGACCTGAGCTGTGGAGGGCTAAGTGTCCTGTTCTTAGGAGAGCCTTGCTTTGAGTAAGCAGCAGAGGCAGGCGCCCTGTGTGCACAGCCTCTCCCGGCCGCAACGCTGTGTTTACACGTAAGAGCTCTTTGACACTCTCCACACCCCGGGTTTCAGCGAGACCACCCACGGGAGCCCTGGGCAAGCAGGCAGGGAGGCCGGGTTCGCAGGATGCAGAGGCCCCCGGCAGCGGCGTGTTTACGGTCTGGCCTGCCCAGGGCTGCATCTGAGGTGCCGCCTCCGTCTGCCCTGTGCCCCCACGGCACCCGGACGGACATCCTCTCCCAGCCACCCCTGGCCTCTCCTTCCGAGCGGGCAGGATCACCCCCGGCCTCCCCCTTACAGCGTGCGGGGTCACCCTCGGCCTCCCCCTCAGAGCGGGAGAGGGTACGGGGAGGACGAGCGGGAGAGTGAGGGTGATTCTGCGCCTCCGATGATGGCCTGACCGAGTCCTCTGGCCGGTGCCTTCCCGAGTGGACGCTGAGAGCCCACTTGAGGATGGAGACCAGTTAACTCTGACAGCTCACAGTGCTCCCTCTGAGAGAGCATGACTGACGATTCGGAGAGCACGGCTCCACGGGGCCCTGATGAAGCAGCCTGAGGCCTCGTCTTCTGCAGGGGAAGCCCAGGGCCCTGGGCTCCGCCTGGCACGCAGGGGCACCACATAGACGCCTGCGGGCAGGAGCCGAAAAAAGATGGGCGTGGGAAGGAGGGCGGGTTTTATTCTTGGAGCCCTTTGGGGAGAGGGGAGTCCAAGACAGAGGCGAGTGGGAAGCCCCGGGAGATGGGTCTGCCTGTGTCTGGATTATAACAGCACTCGGAGTTGTAGAGAGCTCGGAGAAAAGCTAAGTCCAATTCCTTCATTCCACAGGGGTCACAAGTGACGAATCAAGGAAGCTAGGACACAAACCCAGGCTTTCTGACTCGTGTGCCCTTAGACTCCAAGGACTCTGTCTCCTACCCAGACGCAGGAAGTAGAGAGATGAGCAAAAATCTGGGCGATTTTTTTCAGAGTCAGTGTCCAACCCAAATAACAGCCTTGTGATGCCTTGAAGAAAATGATTTTCCTTTAATATCTGACTCGTAGTCCTCTGCCTTCTGGACCTAGTTTCTCTGCTGGGGATCATTTAGAGGATATTCATAATCAGAGGACAAAGCAAAAAAGTGTAAAAGGTGAGGCGTTTCTCTCAGCCATTCATATTAATATATATGAATATGTATTATATAATATATGTGTATCAGTTCAGTTCAGTTCAGGTGCTCAGTCGTGCTCAGTCGTGTCCCACTCTTTGCAACCCCATGAACTGCAGCACGCCAGGCCTCCCTGTCCATCACCAACTCCCGGAGTTTACTCAAACCCATGTCCATTGAGTCGGTGATGCCATCCAACCATCTCATCCTCTGTCGTCCCCTTCTCCTCCTGTCCTCAATCTTTCCCAGCATCAGGGTGTTTTCCAATGAGTCAGCTCTTCCCATCAGGTGGCCAAAGTATTGCAGTTTCAGCTTCAGCATCAGTCCTTCCAATGAACACCCAAATATATGTGTATATTATATATTATATAATATATGTGTATAAGTGAAGTGAAGTTGCTCAGTCGTGTCCAACTCTTTGCAACCCCATGGACTGTAGTCTACCAGGATCCTCCATCCATGGGATTTTCCAGGAAAGAGTATTGGAGTGGGTTGCCATTTCATTCTCCAGGGGATCTTCCTGACCCAGGGATTGAACCTGGGTCTCCCGCATTGTAGGCAGACACTTTACCAACTGAGCCACCAGGGAAGTCCTAATATATGTGTATAGTATATATTGTATAATATATGTATATAGTATGTATTATATATATGTATAGTATAATATAATATATGTGCATATTATATGTATGTACATTTAATTATTTATGTTATATAACATATATAACAGTATATATATTTATAACATAATATATTAATGTATAATAATTATATAGTTTATATTATATATAATATATTAAGTATATATTATATAACTAATATATAATACATGAATATATTTAGTTTCTCCTCACCAGGAGGAATTTCCCTGCCAAATGTCCGGGTCCCAAGCAGGTCAGGAACTCTCCACATCATTCCACCTCCATGAACCACATTCATATCAGCATTTATCTTTCAGGGGTTCCTTTCCTCAGAGGTAACTGTCACTGTGGAAAGAAAGTGATTACTGATATCTTCCAAGATGTTCATAATGAAAAATGATACCTTAATGCAATAACTTTCAAAAATTTTTAAACTAAGTTTTTTTCAAAGATGAAAATATGAAAAGCAACAGAGGAGTAATAGTAAAATATTAAATGCATACCCAAACTTCAAGTCCAGATTTTTAAGCTGAAAGGTATGTGCTTTTCCTGAACTACATTGTGCTTATTTAAGTGTATAAATATACAGTTTGAACACATTTAGAACTAGTCCAAAACTTGCTACTGAAAGAACAAAGAAGTACACTCTTTTGCTACTTGACTTTCTGTCTTAATGAATTATCCAAATGTTTCAAGTTCAGATCATATAAGCCTATATCATCTTTTTAGTGGCCTCCTACATTTCATTGTATGGAAGCAGGATAATTTAGGAGGATGGACGTTTAGGCTGTTTCCAGTTTGTTCCACTCTTACAAATTATTTTTGACATTCAAAGGTAAAGCATCTTTTCTATAAATGCTCTTGCATGAAGCTCCTAAACTTCTCAGAGGAAGAAAAAAACAAACAGTTCCTCTGGTTAAAGCTGATGAGACTGGTGGCCTAGAGGGGTTGGTGAGCCTTGTCCCCTCTGATGGGTCCTGGGAAATGTTCAAGGGAACCTCGAGGGGTCCTGGGAATTCAGTTTGAAAAGTTTGCTCTAATTATTTACTTTGGCAATGGTACTTATTTACATTTAAAAATAAGTTTTCTAAAGAATGAATTGCTAATGGTAGAATAGGAGGCAATACATCAAGCTATTGCTGCAGATGACTTTGAGTGATGGAGCCTTTCCTTATGTTTTTCTTCAATCAAATTATCCACTAGACAGATTGGCCCAGATAATTCTCCAATTCCCAATTCCAAACTACATTAGGGACACTCAGTTCACCAGTGGGGGACCAAATGGAAAGAACCTCAAGCTGGAAATTGGGACTGCAGGGTTCATACATTTGCCTCTTCATGCTTTGATTTCAAGCCTCTATTTGAAGGTGTGTGAAATGGCCAGAAGATCCTTGCCCCTCTACTGCTTATTGTAGCAAATATAGATGAACTTCTTGGTATTCTAGCCCCTGGTATATAGATATAAAAGAGAGGATTCCAATTTTCTTTTTTTATCCTTTGAATAACATGAATTTAAGGAAGAAAGTTAATTTGGAGACAAAAAGATGCTGAGTTATACTTTATATATATAAAGTGTATACATATATATATATATATATATATATATATATATATCAAGTTCTTAGGAGGATGTTTAGGCATAGTTCTTAGATTCATGAGCAAGGTTGTAGTTGGAGCAACAGAATTTGGAATCATAATGCAGTCAATAAGTAAATGAATAAATGAATAAATTAATGAAGAGAGCAAGAGACAAACAGCATCCAATCAAAACAGTCACTATTTTCCTTCGGCACAGAAAATCTTTTGCTGTTTGATTCATTTTTTTCCCTGAAACCTACTCTACCCTCTCCTGGGTGGCTTGATTCCCCTACTAGTCAGAAGGATGGAGGGGAGGGGGACTTGCCTTGTTTCCTGAGGCTCAGACTCCTAGCCCCACTGTTGTGTTGACTGAATCCTTGGAGCTGAATCTTCCTTTATTAACTTTCTGGGTGACTTGGTTCCTCTAGTCCTAGGGGCTGCTTTGCTGTTTTCTGTCTCCCTACATTCAAATTTCTTCGAGTGGTCTTCAAACCATCACACGTGAATCATCTAAAGAACTCGTGCAAGTGAACCAGTTTGTTCACCTTAAACTAACATAACATAATAAATCAACCATAGTCCAATGTAAAATAAAAATTAAAAAAAAAGAACATGTTATAAAGATCCTGTTCCAGACTGCATGATTCAAAAACTGTAGACGATGACAGGGAATCTCCATTTATAGTTAGCACATCATGTAATTCTTACGCACATTGGAATTTAAGAACGGCTATCCTCTACAATCAGGGATGGAACCCTTGTCTATTTCTCACACCCGACTTTTCACCATCCCCTGGCTGACTTTCCATCTACCTGGCTGCTTATTTAGCTCTCCATGTACAGCCCGCCGCTTGCTGGCTGTTGCCACAGTTTCTGTGTACACATTGCTGTCCACTGCACTCGACTTCCTGCTGAGACTCATAGCTGAATGTACCCTCTCACCTGAGGCCAATTGCACCTCAGGTACCTGGTTCTTTGAGCTGCTAACTTGTTCAGTTCACCTATCTCCAACCCTGCTGCTTTCGGACTTAAAAAAAAAACAACATAATACGGTAGTCAATATGTATTAAGTGACTATTGGGTGTCATTATCTCATGTAATCATCCCACCACACTAAATAGATATTATTATTTTGCTGCATTTGAACGTATCCTCAGAAGAATTAGCATGACTGCAGATTTGCTCCAAGATGTGACATGCTCCTTTCTTTCTTGCCATAGTCCCCTAACTGGTCACATCTGAATCCCATCCATTTCTTCATATCCAGAAATTCAGCTTAAAATTGATTTGTGACCAGCTCAATAAAACTGTTTTTGAAGATTTTTTGTTTCATTATTTTGTAAATAGATAACCAGTGCTGGTCTGGGGAAGAGGCTGGTGTCTGTGAAATCTGAAATGAGTTATGGACAATGATGTATCCATGTCAGGATGTGGAGCAAACCCAAGCAAACAGGTCAGGAGGCAGGCAGTAGGCAATGGGAAAGTGTCCTGGGTTGTAGGGCTTTGAGCCCTGCCCCAGAATTCAGGAAGCCAGTCCTATGGATGGAAATAGAGATCCCAGAGAGTGTAGGTTCTCGCTTTATGAGGAATTGAGTTAGCCAAATGTTACTCTGGATAAGAGCTTGCACCCTGGAGTATAGTTATCAGAACGGTAGTTCTTGGTTATGGAGCTTCAGAAATAAGCTAAAGTGGTCAGACTTTAGGTTCAAGGGTAGAGCCAAACTGGCACCAAGGATTACTGAATGGGGAACCGTGGCCTGAGGTCTGGAGTTCCTGAAATCTCTACGAAAATCAGCATCTGAAGGGTTGTGGGGTGGGGGTGGGGGTGGTTGATAGCAACCTCAGCTATGGGGGCGAGCACGAATATGGCTTCAAAGACCAGGACCCAGGAAGCCTAACTCAGATACTGCAGTTGCAGCCAAGCAGGATCCTTTGTGTTTTGGAAAAACCCACAGCAATTTCTTGACTTGCTCAGATTTAAAACCAAAATCAATTTGTATTAGATTAGCTGTATGTCAATGTAGGCCAGGCTTTCAGGCTCCACCAGTTTTAGGTAAATTGAATTGGCAATTCAGTATCCTTTTCAGGTCTGAGGGTCACGCAGCTGACTCCAGGAAAAACAAAAAACACAAACAGAAAAACACACAGATTAGACAGGCAGGCAGTGGAGCCAGGGGGCCGTGGCTTCAGAGATACAGACTGGTGGCTCCCTCAGGGGGAGTCCCCAGAGGCCATTCTGTCCAGCCATGTGCTTGCAGAAAAGACAGGCTCAGAGAGGTCCAGGCAGCTGTGAGTTTAAGCTGTGTTTGCAGTTTTCACAGGAAGAGCGCTGCGTCTGGATGCTGATTGGGAAACTTCTTGATATGATAACTCTCGTCAACCCTTCCCGGGCACTTTCACCTGTGCAGTAGAGTCTGTGCTGTTACAGATGCTGCTTCACAGGAACACTGCTCAGGAAGTGACCAGTGTCACAGGAGGGGAAAGCAAGGTCCGAGAGGATGACCTTAGAACTCAAGGTTACCCCGCTGGTAAGAGGTGAAGCAGAATTTGAGAGCAGTGTTTTTAAGGCCAACCGTTTATCCACCCTACAGAGAAATTTGGAGATGGAAGCCTGATCTCCTATTGTATCCTTTGTAGAGACTCCTTTTTTTCTTGCCCTAAATCTACCTTTTCTTTTCTCATCCCATTATTGCTGAAATCTGGGTGGTTTTCTATTTGGTTGGTTTTCTTTCTTTCTTTTTTTGGTCCAGGAAATAGTATATTTTACTCAGTGTAAGATAATTTTAACTATGACAAGGAAGTATTTCCTAAACAGAATCTCTTAAACCATTGCTGCATCACAACCCTGAACACAGAGAAAACCAACTGAGCTAACTGGAGGCCTTGGAGCAGAAATCTCCGTATAGTAACAAGAACATGGGTACATGATCCAGTGTCTCTCTGGTTTCTTTTAGCCCGTCTCAAATGCATGGGGAGGCAGGAATGCAGCCTCCGGTGAGTGCAGAGCCCTCTCCTCCCCACACAATTGACTGTGGGCCCATCACCCATCTACAGGGTCTCTGCCTTTCTCATCAATTATTATTTCTCAGGCACCCACTGGGTGCTCAGCACATCAGAGAAAAAGACGAATTGACTCTGCTGTCAACCATCACCCTGCAAAGAGCCAAATAATTTTGATGTTCTTCAAACATATTATAATTAAAAAATTACATGCTGGGAGAAAAATTATAAGCATTTAATCAGAAGAGAGGGTCAAGCTGATGCAATTAGGGAGGGGAGATGTGCTGGCTTTTATCAACTGAGCCAATTTCATCACTTTCCTGGTGAAAGCAATTGGATTTGAGGCTAAGATGTTTCCATCAAGTTGTTTTTGAATTGAGGAAATATAATTTCTTTGTGTTTGTTCAGGAGTGTCTTTGACCTCAGTGCTACTCTCTGAGGCCAGTCTCCTTTAACTACCCACTGACATGGCCATAGCTTGCTTCTCACAGTGGATCTCAGGGCTATTATGGCCTGATACATAAATGCATTTTGAAAAACAGCTAGCCCCAGCAAAAACATCAACTGAAGGGTAGGAGAAAGCTCCCAGATGGCAACTATTGAAGTATTTGCCAGAAAGGGAACCTGTTGGTAAGCTAAAGTGCTTTTAAGAGAGTTGAATCATTCACCGAATCAGAAAATTGCCCAGGTCTTAAAGAGACCGTGGAAAACCAAAAACAAACGAGCAAACAAAACCACACACACACACAAACACACACACACAAAATTGAAAAAAGAAGCAAATGTGAATTTCCTTACGGCCCTCTTTAACATATCTCAGGCTGGCTGTATAGCTACTGCTTTCTTTTCTCTGGCTCAAGCCAAATTCCCTTTCCATAAGTCACTGAGATGGAGAGAAACTTAGTTTTCTGTTCTCCTTGGTGGAGGAAGTCCAGCTCCTCTCCCTGAACAAGGAAGGCTGAGTAGGAGTGGGAGGTGACCTTCTGACTACCCTGGCAGGAAGAGGCGCCTTCGGGCCCCCTATCAGGACTAGGTAGCTGCTGGGGAGGAAGATACCTTGGAATGGGAGCTTGAGAGATTGAGTTCTGCTCATCAACAATTGTCCTCATTCCGAAAATTTGGAAATATATGTAAGAGTAATTCTTCAGTAACAACAATACTGATCCCTCTTGGTTTTGTAATGCTTCATGATGTCAAGAACTCTTTCATCCATACTGTCTTATTTGAACCTTATCAAAATTGTGTGAAGTGGTTAGACACACACTATTGTGTGTATATGCATGTGTGTGTGTATATATATATATATATTCTAACTTAAAAAAATAGTAAAGTGGTAGGTATTACTTATTACGATGTAAGAGGTGGGAAAAAAGGAGGCTTGGGGTAGTAAGTGATTTGCTGATAGTCACACCAGCAGATGAGAAGAGCTAAAGCACAAATCAGATCCAACTGCTCTTTTCAAAACCCTGAAGTGTTTTTAGAGGATAATATCTGCCCTAAATTACCCTTGTGACACTCAAATAAAATAATGCTTTTGAAAATGCTTTTGAGAATGAAAACTCACCATATAGTTTTAAGTTCCTACAGTTTCTGATGGGTATGTGAACGTTCTATTTCCCAAGTACGTGGGTTCAGCAGGAACCAGTGGCATAAATTCACAGCTCCAGGAGGCATCCTGTGCTCTTTTCTGAAAGCAAATACTGAGGACAAGGCCTCACCCCAAGACAAATGCAGAGAGAGAAAAATGCAATAAAAATGACAAATAGATATTGGGCAAACACAGAAAGTAAACATGGCAAGAAAGCAAATTGCTACTGCCCTCCTCTTAAAGGAGATGAAATGCTGAACGGCCACCAAAAAGGGGAGGCTGGAAGGATGAAGGTAGTCACCAGAGATGAGGACAGAGTCTCTGGCAGCAGTCCAGATCTGTACAGCGGGTCACACGACACTTAGAGATGGTGAGACGAAGGTGTTGACAGCTGATGGCAACCTCTCCAAGGAATATGTTTGACAGCGCAGAGAGGCCTGGCCCAAGAATAAACATCAGAGGAACACAGGTAGCCCGGGCATCTGGCTGTTGGTGTAGAGGTGATTTTAATGTGTGTATGTATGACTTACTGCTCGACCCGTTAATTTATCCATCCAGCTATTCCTATCTCTTCATTCGCTCCTCATTGCCTTCTATCCTGGGCATTGGTCCTGCAGATACAAAGGAGAAAGACAGAGGTCCCTGTCCTCTAGAAGCTCACAGGGTAGTGACGGTGGAAAAGAGGTAAACGAGTGGTCAGTCCACGTTCAGGTGCTATCGGACAGAGAAGGGCCAGGTGCAATGGGGCTCAGATGAAGGTCACCAAAGCCAGGCTTGAGGAGAGTAGGGCAGAGGAGAGGAAAGGGATGGAGGAAGAAAAAGCCCCCATGAGGAGCACTGATTATATATCGGTTACTTGTAGCATCTAGGAGTTGCTTTCTGAATCACGCCAACCAGGACCCAAGAATACAAATGGGGAAGTTTTTCCAACTCAGATTATACTGATGGCCTTTCAGTTCAGTTCAGCTCAGTTCAGTCACTCAGTCATGTCCAACTCTTTACGACCCCATGGACCGCAGCATGCCAGGCCTCCCTATCCATCACCAACTCCTGGAGTTTACTAAAACTCACGTCCATTGCATTGGTGATGCCACCCAACCATCTCATCTTCTGCCGTCCCCTTCTCCTCCTGCCCTCAATCTTTCGCAGCATCAGGGTCTTTTCCAATGAGTCAGTTCTTTGCATCAGGTGGCCAAAGTATTGAAGTTTCAGCTTCAGCATCAGTCCTTCCAATGAATATTCACGACTTATTTCCTTTAGGATGGACTGGTTGGATCTCCTTGCACTCCAAGGGACTCTCAAGACTCTTCTCCAACACCACAGTTTAAAAGCAGCAATTCTTTGGCGCTCGGCTTTGTTTGTAGTCCAACTCTCATATCAATACATGACTACTGGAAAACCATAGCTTGGATGAGATGGGCCTTTGTTGGAAAATTAATGTCTCTGCTTTTTAATATGCTATCTAGGTTGGTCATAACTTTTCTTCCAAGGAGCAAGCATCTTTTAATTTCATGGCTGCAATCACCATCTGCAATGATTTTGGAGCCCCAAAAATATTTCCACTGTTTCCCCATCTATTTGCCATGCAGTGATGGGACCAGATGCCACGATCTTAGTTTTCTGAATGTTGAGTTTTAAGCCAACTCTTTCACTCTCCTCTTTCACTTTCATCAAGAAGCTCTGTAGTTCTTTTTCGCTTTCTGCCATAAGAATAGTGTTATCTGCATATCTGAGGTTATTGATATTTCTCCTGGCAATCTTGATTCCAGCTTGTGCTTCATCCAGCCTGGCATTTCACATGATGTACTCTGCATATAAGTTAAATAAGAAGGGTGGCAATACACAGCCTTGATGTACTCCTTTCCCGGTTTGGAACCAGCCTGTTGTTCCATGTCCAGTTCTAACTGTTGCTTCTTCCTGACCTGCATACAGATTTCTCAGGAGGCAGGTCAGATGGTCTGGTATTCCCATCTCTTTCAGAATTTTCCAGCTTTTTGTGATTCACACAAAGATTTTGGGCATAGTCAATAAAGCAGAAGTAGATGATTTTTTGGAACTCTCTTGCTTTTTAATGATCCAACGGATATTGGCAATTTGATCTCTGGTTCTTCTGCCTTTTTTAAATCCAGCTTGAACATCTGGAAGTTCATGGTTCATGTATTGTTGAAGCCTGGCTTGGAGAATTTTGAGCATCATTTTGCTAGTGTGTGAGATGAGTACAATTGTGTGGTAGTTTGAGCATTCTTTGACATTGCTTTTCTTTGGGATTGGAATGATAGTTGACCTTTTCCTTTCCTGTGGCTACTGCTGAGTTTTCCAAATTTGCTGGCATATTGAGTGCAGCACTTTCACAGCATCATCTTTCAGGATTTGAAATAGCTCAACTGGAATTCCATCACCTCCACTAGCTTTATTCATAGTGATGCTTCCTAAGGCCCACTTGACTTCACATTCCACGATGTCTGGTTCTAGATAAGTGATCACACCATCGTGATTATCTGGGTTGTGAAGACCTTTTTTGTGTAGTTGTTCTGTGTATTCTTGCCACCTGTTTTTAATATCTTCTGCTTCTGTTAGATCCATGCCATTTCTGTCCTTTATTGTGGTCATCTTTGCATGAAAACTTCCCTTGTTATCTCTAATTTTCTTGAGGAGATCTTGAATTTTTCCCATTCTATTGTTTTTCTCTATTTCTTTACATTGATCACTGAGGAAGGCATTCTTATCTTTCCTTGCTGTGCTTTGGAACTCTGCTTTAAATGGGTATAACTTTCCTTTTTTCCTTTGCCTTTTGCTTCTCTTCTTTTCTCAGCTATTTATAAGGCCCTCTCAGACAACCATTTTGCTTTTCACATTTCTTTTTCTTGGGGATGGTCTTGATCACTGCCTCCTATACAATGTCATGAACCTCCATCCATAGTTCTTCAGGCACTCTGTCTATCAGATCTAATCCCTTGAATCTATTTCTCACTTCCACTGTATAATCATAAGGGATTTGATTTAGGTCATACCTGAATGGTCTAGTGGTTTTCCCTACTTTCTTCAATTTAAGTCTGAATTTGGCAATGAGTTCATGATCTGAGCCACAGTCAGCTCCTGGTCTTGTTTTTGCTGACTGTATAGAGCTTCTCCATCTTTGGCTGCAAAGAATATAATCCATCTGATTTCGGTGTTGACCATCTGGTGATGTCCATGTGTAGAGTCTTCTCTTGTGTTGTTGGAAGAGGGTGTTTGCTATGACCAGTGTGTTCTCTTGGCAAAACTCTATTAGCCTTTGCCCTGCTTCATTCTGTACTCCAAGGCTAAATTTTGCCTGTTACCCCAGGTGTTTCTTGACTTCCTACTTTTGCATTCCAGTCCCCTATAAGGAAAAGGGTATCTTTTTTGGGTGTTAGTTCTAGAAGGTCTTGTAGGTCTTCATAGAATCGTTCAACTTCAGCTTCTTCAGCATTACTGGTCTGGGGCATAGACTTGGATTATTGTGATAGTGAATGGTTTGCCTTGGAAACAAACAGAGATCCTTCTGTCATTTTTGAGATTGCATCTGAGTACTTCATTTTGGACTCTTCTGTCAACTATGAGGGCTACTCCATTTCTTCTAAGGGATTCTTGCCCACAGTAGTAGATATAATAGTCATCTGAGTAAATTCACCCATTCCAGTCCATTTTGGTTCACTGATTCCTAAAATGTCGACATTCACTCTTGCCATCTCCTGTTTGACCACCTCCAGTTTGCCTTGATTCATGGACCTAACATTCCAGGTTCCTATGCAATATCGCTCTTCACAGCATCTGACTTTACTTCTATCACCAGTCACATCCACAACTGGGTGTTATTTTTGCTTTGGCTCTGTCTCTTCATTCTTTCTGGAGTTATTTCTCCACTGATCTCCAGTAGCATATTGGGCACCTCCTGACCAGGGGAGTTCTTTTTCAGTGTCTTATCTTTTTGTCTTATCACACTGTTCATGGGGTTCTCAAGGCAAGAATACTGAAGTGGTTTGCCTTTACAGAGTAGAAATTTCTCCCTCCTTCCTCGACAACACATAAGTCTGCTTTACCAAAATGTCAAAACAATGGGAATTATTTTATTATTAAAGATGATCTCAATAATCAAATGATTATCACAGTTTTCCCCAGGTGCTCTCGTTTACCACCTCCATTAGCTCAGAAGTCTTCTTTGAAGGCGTTTGCGGCATCAGGTCCACCATCTCGGAGGCAGACTCATTCATCACATTATCAACATCGAATCTGCACCTGTAGATGTCTCTTCTGGTCCGAGTGAAAGGAAAGAACCTTTTCTGTTTGGGCTATTGGCCCCATTTTCAGCTTTTAGTAAAGCCATTCTGGGCTTCCCTGGTGGCTCAGAGTAAAGAGTCTGCCTGCAATGCAGGAGACCTGGGTTCAGTCCCTGTGATGGGAAGATCCCCTGGAGAAGGGAATGGCCACCCCCTCCAGGATTCTTGCCTGGAGAATTCCATGGGCAGAGGAGCCTGGCAGGCTACAGTCCATGGGGTCGCAAAGAGTCTGACAGGGCTGAGTGACTAACATAGCAACACAAAGCCATTCTAAATTTGCAAGCGCATTTCCTACCAAAATAGCTTAAAGGTTTTAGCTCTAGGACCTCTGGGCTTCCTCGGCCCCTGCTCTCCAGTGTCTGTTCTTTGCATCTCTTGTCAACAACGTTCCCCTTCCTGCCTCTGTCTCCTGCCTCTGGCCAGGGCATTCTGATAGGCTCTACCTCTACACTTGGGATTTTCTGACTTAGATCCTTGTAGCTTTCCTGTTATCCAATTATATATTCATCCTGAATTCTTCCATACTTTAACTTGACCATGACGTTTTTCCTCTTTATCCTCACTTCAATCAATGAAAAGTTTAAAATCTTTTCAAGTCTACCTTTTTCCAGCTCATTTGAAGGACCCCTCTTCTCTCTGGCTTAATGGTTTAACACCCTAGCTATCTACATCCTACTCATATACATCATATGTTGACCACCATTGCACATAAAAAAAAATTGTAACTTAAGAAATACTGATACCATCTTGTTGAAATGGAATGATGATCAATTTGCCAGAAAGCAATTTGGCTGAAATCAGTGCTTTTGTTAATCAGCTTGTCTAGTTTGCCTAAAATTCAACTCATTAAAAAAAAAAACAACACCTCTTTATAGCTCTTTAAGAATTTCATTTTATAAAATTATATCTGCCACATATAGTATAGAGGTAATTTTAACCAATTTCTCCCCCAAAAGTATTTCCAATTTAATTTCATATGTTTGATGAATATGCACCATATTTGCATAACTTTATGAATGGTAGAATTATTTTGAATCCTTGAGTAGCTTTTTATACTGATTTTATTTTTAGATATCAGGAAGATTTTTAGCCAGATTTTCTAAAGATCTTATTTTTCAAAGTTTCTTCTCACAATAAATATTTACCAAATCTATATAAAACTTAATTTACATAATTGTTTGTTACCAATAAGCAGCTGGGAAAGAAACCGCTCCTCTCCATTTTACTATCATTTCCAGGAAGAGTATGATTTTCTCCAGGTGTTCATTCTCAGCCAAGTTCATGTTCCCAGGTGTCCAGGCTGCCACGTGTTGCTTGGAAAATAGAAAAATAGAAAGAAAAATAGAAGTTCATTCCTGCTGGCCCATTTGTGGGATTTTGGTCAGGTGGACCTAGACTAAAGGCGTAAGTCATTGAGGGCTTTGCAAAGCCTTCAGACCTGTTTAATCAAGTTGAGATAAAAAAGGAAAAAACAGATTTTTCTAAGAAGAATATTTTTGGATGGATTTCTAAAGCAGGTGTACAAATTCTCAAGGTTAATTGTCCTCCAAGTACATTTTAATGGGGTTATTTGTGTCCAACTTGATATTTGCTTTACTTACAGCTCTCTTTCATTGTGTTGCTCCTTCCATTGAGCCTCAGTTTCCCCTACAGCATTTCCCAGATTTAGCAGGTCCCCTGGGGCTGTGCACAAATGAGTCAGCTTTCCATAGTCTCTTGTTTCTGTGTGCAGGAAATCAAATATGGGGACTCATGAGGAACTTTCAGTACAAGTACGTATGCTGGCCATGGAAATTAATCTTCTTTCATCAGAACAGTGTTGAATTAATATACTTGAAGATATAGCTAAAGAAATGGGCAACATGATTAACAGGGGGATAAAGGGATAAAAAAATATGACCAAGAGATAGGAGGAATAACTCAGTTCAAAATCTGTCCAACAAAATGCCCAGAAGAAATGAATTGTGGAGATGCAATAATCAGGAAGAAATTTCCAGACTTGAATATGTCTGGAGTATGACTGCAGATTGCAGAAGAATTCAAAAACAAAAGTGACTATGTTAAACATCTTAACTTCCAAAATATTGTAGGGAATTTCAGAATGTTAAGAAAAACACCTCTTAAGACATGCATATGCGTGACTGTGTTGCTTTGCTGTTCACCTGAAGCTGTCATGAGATTCTTAATCAGCTGTTGTTCGTCCTGTGCTCAGCGTGTGTGTGATTCTTTGTGACCCCATGGACAGTAGCCAGCCAGGCTCCTCCATCCATGGGATTTCCCAGGCAAGAATATCGGAGTGGATTGTCATTTCCTTCTCCAGAGGATCTTACTGACCCAGGAATCAAACTCTTGTCTCCTGCTTTAGCACTGAACCACCTGGGAAGCCTGGGTATTGATCTCATTAACCTACTGACAACAAAGGGGGCTTCCCAGGGGCACAGTGGTAAAGTGTCTGCCTGCCAATGCAGGAGACACAAGCACAAGTGACGTGGGTTCCATCCCTGGGTGGGGAAGATCCCACGGAGTAGGCAATGGCAACCCACTCCAGTACTCTTGCCTGGAGAATCCCATGGACAGGGGAGCCTGGCGGGCTACAGTCCATGGGGTCACAAAGAGTCAGACACAACTGAGTGGCTGAGTATACACTGACAACAAAAAGTACCTGAAGACAATGTAAGAATGCCTTCAAACTGCTGATTACCTATGGGTTGGGGAGGGCTGGATTGGAGTTTGGGATTAACAGATGTAAACTATTATATGAATATATAGAATGGGTAAACAAGAAGGCCCTGCTGTGTTGAGCAGAGAACTATATTCAATATCCTGTAATGAACCATAGTGAAAAAGGATATAAAAAGAATATAAAAGGGAATGGTTACCCACTCCAGTATTCCTGCCTGGAGAATTCTATGGACTAGGGAGCCTGGCCAGAGAAGGCAATGGCACCCCACTCCAGTACTCTTGCCTGGAAAATCCCATGGATAGAGGAGCCTGGCAGGCTGCAGTCCAAGGGATTGCAAAGAGTCAGACATGACTGAGCAATTAACATATAACTAATATATATATATATATATATATATATAACTGAATCGCTCTGCTGAACACTTGAAACTAAGACAACATTGTAAATCAACATAAATATAAATTAAAAAACTTTAAAAATGCTGATTATCTCATCTAATGTAGAAAATTATCCACACATATAATAAAAACTCTAGCAAACTAGGGATGAAAGGGAACTTGTTAACTTGACCAAACTATAGTGAGAAAATATTATCATTTAGTGGAGAACTTTTAGAGAGCACATTCCTTTGAGATGTGGTATTCTTAGACGATTGCTATTACTAATGGTCCTAGTGATTCCGCATGAAAAGAAAAATAGGACTTACAGAATTAGAAAGGAAGGGGTAAATTGTCATTACTCACAGACAGGCTGATTGTCTATGCAGAAAATGCACAAAAGTAACCGACAACATTTTGTATTTAGGCTGTTTATAATGCAAGATCATTGGATAGAATATCACAGAAAATATTAAAAATAAAATTCCATTCACAAGAGAGACAAAACAGTGAAATATTAAAGAAGGAGTTCATAAACTTTTGATGTAGAAAATAAAACTATATTAAAGGACATAGAGAAAAGATCCAAAAAATGCAGAAATCTTCCATACTCTTGAATGTGGTATGATGAAATATTATAAGTATTCTGATTCTAACTTAATTTACAAATCCAATTAAATGCCAATGAAAACTCCAGCTGCATTTTAAAAGAATTCTATATGATATATTTGGAAATTTATGTAATGAAGTTTCCAAAATAGCTAAACCCGCTTTCAAAAACAGCAAAGAAAATAAATTTACCTTTCAAGATATCTTGCAAGTATACATTTTTCTAACCTGCCTGATGGGGAAAGGAACTATTCTCTGTCCAATGTGAATTTTGGTCACTGTTCTTCCAAATTCTTCCTGGATGTATCTTTTCCCAGTCTCAGATAGTTTTCTCCCGTGCCTGTGTTTATCAGTATTCAGCTGAATAGTCAAAGAGGAACCGGAAAGATTGGTGGAATTCTCTTTCTCTGTGTCCCTTCTCTTCTGTACTCTGGCTTGTGAATTCTAGCTGCCTCATCTCTCTTATTTGTGACTCTGTTTCTTTTACTCAAAGAGTCTACCAAACTCTACGAGTTTTTTTTTTTTTTCTCTCTTGCACTGCACCCTGAAAACTCTGAAGCCAGTAAGCTAGACCGATTTCTCACTTCATTTTCTTCCCCATTTATCAGGGAGCACTATTCTACATTACTTGCTGTCTACTGACTCGAAAATTATTGCTTCTGTTGTTTGTTTGTTTTTCAGAAAGGAAGATAAATCTAGTAAATGTACTTCATCTGGGTTGGAAATGGAAGTCCTAGTGTAATATTATTAATGAAAGAAAGAATAGACTCTAAGAAAAATAAGTTCATCAAATAAAAATTTAAAAAGCAATTCATGAAGAAATTTTAAAAATTGATATTAAGTAATTGCTGATATTACTCTCACAGATTTTAATTCCACAATGCAATAAATTTAAAAATTATCAACAAAGTGATAGCCTCACATAAGCATCTAAAATGGTGGCATATGACCCAGACAATTGGGATTAGAGTTAGATGCTTAAGGATGAAAACATTAATATTAAGAAAATGTAAAGAATTTGTATAAATGGTATTTAAACTATAGAAAAATAGGCACAGGATTTAACAGGCATTTCATAAAAGACGAAATATGAATAACTAATAGATGTGAAAATATGCTCAGTTTCACATTAATTAGGAAAATGAAAATTTGAGCAACTGTGATTCTATGGTATATCTGGTGCATTTGACACTGGGAGCATATAACATTTTACAGCCCCTGCTGTATACAACAAAGTTATTTCCAGTGACAGCCATGAGCTGAAGCTTTGTGTGATGGTCGCAAAAAGTCGGTCACAGTTAAGTGACTAACACACTTGGTCTTCTTTCCGTCAATGCTTCTTTACATTGATTCTCCACTTCAGATTTTTTTCCAAATTCAGAGAAATTATTAATATAGATGAATACTATCATTACTTTTTCCTGCCATGTTCCTTCTGGATAAAGTGTGTAGGTACAACTATTTATTCTACACTCACCTAATAGTTTGACCTTTGATCCTTTGAAAATTGTCTGATATAATAATATTTATTATACATGACTGTCCAATAAGTTAATTTTAATAAAATCTACTTTTCTTAATTCATTTTTTTGTTCTAAAACAATTAAGAATTAAGATGAATAAATTTCAATTTTAGAGATATTGCTTAAATTCAGTAAGATATTTCATGTGTGAACTAAGATTTGCACTTTCCAGCAAAAATACTAGACCTCACAGTTTATGCTGCTTTATTGTTTTAAATATTAAACACAAACAAATAATCCAAATGATCACACAGAATAACAACACTGAAATTACTCACGTTCTCTTTCTTTGCTTTCTCAGTCATTGTGCTACCCTTGTTTACTTCAAATCTGATGTTTAAACATGAGACTGTGTAGTGCCACAGGGGTTGGAGATATGGTTTGTGCAGAAGCCAGAGCAAACATTGAGGCCAGTATAAACTTACTCTTGAAATGAAGGTGCGTAGTTGAATGCATGTGTATTCAGAACTGACTGTATAACTCAGGGTTCTTCAATTTAACTTCCATGTAAAATGTATTTATTAAAAGACAAGGAATAAAAATGTACAAATTTGAAGCTTACAGAATGTATTATTAAGTTTCAACAATAACCATCACAGGATAGGTTTCCTCACCTGGAGAAGTAGGGTAGATTTTGGAAATTCACTGGAAATGATCGAAACCCAATACCTTGAAAGTCTGTGGATACCAACAATTGTGTAAAAAGGGAAATTCCATAGCCAAAAGAGACACGCATAGCTTGGTCGTAGGGCCGAGGTATCAGCAAGCAGCCACAGCCGTGACTGAGAGAATGAATGAGACAGCTGGGGCAGAGATGGCTGTAAAGTAATTAGTGCATCTGAGAAGCCATTTAGACGTCTAGTTTACGTGACATCTCCAGATGGGGAGAGCATCATCTTGACTTTAAAGGACGCATATTTAAAGTGGATTTAGAAAGGAAATTCTTTTAAATGTAAGAAGGTATAATTAACCCAAGCACCCTGGCTAAGACAAGATATTGTTGAAGAAAAGGACTTAGAGCCCCATTTCCATGGGAGTAGTGCTCTGTGAATAGATTTCAGCTCATGGGGCAACAAAGCCTCATGGAGGCAACACCCAAGGCAGGCGTGTGCTCTTTCAGATGATGACTTAATTAAAGGACCCCATACATGGGTACACATAGGAAATGGCTATTTCTTTGCTGTAAGATATTTGCAAATAGTCCTTTCCTTTCCATTTAGATTCTGGAGATAGATTTTAGAGCAAGCTTTGTGCAGGCATTATCACAGACTTCTGCTGGAGTTATATCACCGGGGTGTGGACAGGAACAGAGGAAAATGCAACCTTTCTCTGGGGACCTTGAGGACCATCAGGTTCAAAAAGTAGACTTAGGGTAGGAAATAGAAGACAAAACCAGGACAGATGGGAACCAGAAAGACTCATATGTAGGCCCAGGTAAGAGAGCTCAAGGGTTAAAACAGAGTGAGAGATAGTGGAAGCAAGAAGAATGAAATGGACCCCAGGAGGAAGGAGGGAAGCTGGGAGCAGTTGGACATACGGAGCCAGGAAGTATGGACACAACCGAGCTCAGCAACCTCCCCTTAGAGATGGGAGGTTAGGGTTAGGGTTCATCTCTCTGTGCTGAGATGAAGCTGACCGAGGCCAGGAGCGTTCTGGAGAAGATGGCAACCAGTGAGGAGGAGCACAAGCGGGTGACAGATGCTGGACTGGGTCCCGGTCTACGAGTAGCTTTTGCATCTACTGACTGCACCGTGGGTTTGCTTTACCACTTTCGTGTCATCATGGTGCTTCTCATCACCTAACCTGCTACTTTTCTCTCCTTATTTATGTAACCAAGAGGGCAGAGTTTAGGGCGGTATTTTCTCAGTTTTGTTTACTTATACATCCCAACACCTAGTTGAAGATTGCTTGGCATTTGTTGAATGAATACACAAACATATAGCATATATTGTATTGACCAGAGATTTCCCACAGCTTAGCTGAGGTGGAGGCTGACCTTCTAGTTGAAATCCTTGCCAATCTAATTCTATCAATAAATTTGTGGTGTGGATTCAGTCCATTTCCTTACAAATCCAAGTGAGAATTGCATAGAGAGGGTTTGGGGGACTAAGCCAGCTTCTCCATGCTGCTCATTTTTCTTCTTGGAGATCTTTCTCCAGAATTAAAACTTGGTTTAATGTCAAGAAATGTTTCTTTTTATTTTAGGGCTTTTGATGTGTAGGTGCCCTTGGAAGATAGATTCTGTGAAAAGGCAAACAATTAGTTGGTTATAGGGACAACAACTAGAAAGATCCAAACTAAAATCGTATTTCATTTATTGGTCTATAAATTCATTGCATTAACAGAGAGTTTGTTCTAAAATATATATATATATATATATATATATATGCATGTATTGTTAAAGAGATGGAAATACCTCCATCAAATATAGTTCACTCCTACTTTTTCTGCTGCTGCTACTACTACTAAGTTGCTTCAGTTGTGTCCGACTCTGTGCGACCCCATAGACGGCAGCCCACCAGGCCCCGCCGTCCCTGGGATTCTCCAGGCAAGAACACTGGAGTGGGTTCCCATTTCCTCCTCCAATGCACGAAAGTGAAAAGTGAAAGTGAAAGTGAAGTCGTGTCTGACTTTTAGTGACCCCATGGACTGCAGCCTACCAGGCTTCTCCGTCCTTACCCTCAAATAACAGCAATGATATCTAGGGCCTGAAATACTATTTTTGTTCCTGCAGTTATTCCAATCATGCTTTGTGATGAGACTAGGTCACTCTAGATAAAATGTGAAATGCTTTTCCAAAAATTGCAGGTAAGTTCAGTTCAGTTCAGTCGCTCAGTTGTGTCTGACTCTTTGCGACCCCATGAATTGCAGCACGCCAGGCCTCCCTGTCCATCACCAACTCCTGGAGTTCACTCAGACTCACGTCCATCGAGTCAGTGATGCCATCCAGCCATCTCATCCTCTGTCATCCCCTTCTCCTCCTGCCTTCAATATTTCCCAGCATCAGGGTCTTTTCCAATGAGTCAACTCTTCACATGAGGTGCCCAGAGTACTGGAGTTTCAGCTTCAGCATCATTCCTTCCAAAGAAATCCCAGGGCTGATCTCCTTCAGAATGGACTGGTTGGATCTCCTTGCAGTCCAAGGGACTCTCAAGAGTCTTCTCCAACACCACAGTTCAAAAGCATCAATTCTTTGGCACTCAGCCTTCTTCACGGTCCAACTCTCACATCCACACATGACTACTGAAAAAACCATAGCCTTGACTAGACGAAACTTTGTTGGCAAAGTAATGTCTCTGCTTTTGAATATGATATCTAGGTTGGTCATAACTTTCCTTCCAAGGAGTAAGCGTCTTTTAATTTCATGGCTGCAGTCACCATCTGTAGTGATTTTGGAGCCCAGAAAAATAAAGTCTGACACTGTTTCCACTGTTTCCCCATCTATTTCCCATGAAGTGATGGGACCAGATGCCATGATCTTTGTTTTCTGAATGTTGACCTTTAAGCCAACTTTTTCACTCTCCTCTTTCACTTTCATTAAGAGGCTCTTTAATTCCTCTTCACTTTCTGCCATAAGGGTGGTGTCATCTGCATATCTGAGGTTATTGATATTTCTCCCGGCAATCTTGATTCCAGCTTGTGTTTCTTCCAGTCCAGTGTTTCTAGTGATGTATTCTGCATATAAGTTAAATAAGCAGGGTGATAATATACAGCACTGACGTACTCCCTTTCCTATTTGGAACCAGTCTGTTGTTCCATGTCCAGTTCTAACTGTTGCTTCCTGACTTGCATATAGGTTTCTCAAGAGGCAGGTCACATGGTCTGGTATTCCCCTTCTTTCAGAATTTTCCACAGTTTATTGTGATCCACACAGTCAAAGGCTTTGGCATAGTCAATAAAGCAGAAATAGATGTTTTTCTGGAACTCTCTTGCTTTTTCAATGATCCAGCAGATGTTGGCAATTTAATCTCTCATTCCTCTGCCTTTTATAAAACCAGCTTGAACATCTGGAAGTTCACAGTTCACGTATTGTTGAAGCCTGGCTTGGAGAATTTTGAGCATTACTTTACTAGCGTGTGAGATGAGTGCAATTGTGTGGTAGTTTGAGCATTCTTTGGCATTGCCTTTCTTTGGGATTGGAATGAAAACTGACCTTTTCCAGTCCTGTGGCCACTGCTGAGTTTTCCAAATTTGCTGGCATATTGAGTGCAGCACTTTCACAGCATCATCTTTTAGGATTTGAAATAGCTCCACTGGAATTCCATCACCTCCACTAGCTTTGTCCATAGTGATGCTTTCCAAGGCCCACTTGACTTCACATTCCAGGATGTCTGGCTCTAGGTCAGTGATCACACCATCGTGATTATCTTGGTCGTGAAGATCTTTTTTGTACAGTTCTTCTGCATATTCTTGCCACCTCTTCTTAATATCTTCTGCTTCTGTTAGGTTCATAGCATTTCTGTCCTTTACTGAGCCCATCTTTGCATGAAATGTCCCCTTGGTATCTCTAATTTTCTTGAAGAGATCTCTAGTCTTTCCCATTCTGTTGTTTTCCTCTATTTCTTTGCATTGATCACTGAGGAAGGCTTTCTTATGTCTCCTTGCTATTCTTTGGAACTCTGCATTCAGATGCTTATATCTTTCCTTTTCTCCTTTGCTTTTTGCTTCTCTTCTTTTCACAGCTATTTGTAAGGCCTCCCCAGACAGCCATTTTTCTTTTTTGCATTTTGCACGTCCCCATGCCCGAGGCCAGGGGCAGCGGCCGGGAGGACCAACCTCACGCCCGAGGAGCAGTGGCTGCCCGGGCGCAGGAGGGCCTAGAGGAGCTATCCCACGTTGAAGGTCAGGAAGGGCAGCAGTGAGGAGATACCCCTTGTGCAAGGTAAGGAGCAATGGCTGCGCTTTGCTGGAGCGGCTGTGAAGAGACACCCCACGCCCAAGGTAAGAGAAACCCAAGTAAGATGGTAGGTGTTACAAGAGGGCTTCAGAGGGCAGACACACTGAAACCATACTCACAGAAAACTAGTCAACCTAATCACACTAGGACCACAGCCTTGTCTAACTCAATGAAACTAAGCCGTGCCCGTGGGGCAACCCAAGACAGGTGGGTCATGGTGGAGAGATCTGACAGAATGTGGTCCACTGGAGAAGGGAATGGCAAACCACTTCAGTATTCTTGCCTTGAGAACCCCATGAACAGTATGAAAAGGCAAAATGATAGGATACTGAAAGAGGAACTCCCCAGGTCAGTAGGGGCCCAATATGCTACTGGAGATCAGTGGAGAAATAACTCCAGAAAGAATGAAGGGATGGAGCCAAAGCAAAAAGAATACCCAGCTGTGGATGTAACTGGTGATAGAAGCAAGGTCCAATGCTGTAAAGAGCAATATTGCATAGGAACCTGGAATGTCAGTTCCATGAATCAAGGCAAATTGGAAGTGGTCAAACACGAGATGGCAAGAGTGAATGTTGACATTCTAGGAATCAGCGAACTAAAATGGACTGGAATGGGTGAATTTAACTCAGATGACCATTATATCTACTACTGCTGGCAGGAATCCCTTACAAGAAATGGAGTAGCCATCATGGTCAACCAAAGAGTCCGAAATGCAGTACTTGGATGCAATCTCAAAAACGACAGAATGATCTCTGTTCATTTCCAAGGCAAACCATTCAATATCACAGTAATCCAAGCCTACGCCCCAACCAGTAACACTGAAGAAGCTGAAGTTGAACGGTTCTATGAAGACCTACAAGACCTTTTAGAACTAACACCCAAAAAAGATATCCTTTTCTTTATAGGGGACTGGAATGCAAAAGTAGGAAGTCAAGAAACACCTGGAGTAACGGGCAAATTTGGCCTTGGGATACGGAATGAAGCATGGCAAAGACTAATAGAGTTCTGCCAAGAAAATGCACTGGTCATAGCAAACACCCTCTTCCAACAACACAAGAGAAGACTCTACACATGGACATCACCAGATGGTCAACACTGAAATCAGATTGATTATATTCTTTGCAGCCAAAGATGGAGAAGCTCTATACAGTCAACAAAAACAAGACCAGGAGCTGACTGTGGCTCAGATCATGAACTCCTTATTACCAAATTCAGACTTAAATTGAAGAGAGTAGGGAAAACCACTAGACCATTCAGGTATGACCTAAATCAAATCCCTTATGATTATACAATGGAAGTGAGAAATAGATTTAAGGGCCTAGATCTGATAGATAGAGTGCCTGATGAACTATGGACTGAGGTTCGTGACATTGTACAGGAGACAGGGATCAAGACCATCCCCATGGAAAAGAAAAATTGCAGCAGTCATGTTTAACAGAAATCTAAAACCTGAGTTATTTATATTTTGCATGTCAGTTGTGGGTACTTTGTTTGTTGTTGTTGTTTTCCCTTCTCTGTATCCCTGATAAAATTGTCTCAAATCAGGATGCAAAGAGGCAAAATAAACCATTACGAGTTTAAGAAGTGGTTGAGAGATGAGTATTATTCCCTGGACTGGGCAGGGTATGCAGCATGGGGCATGAAACGCAATATTTAGAATCAGCAAGGCATAAGCCCAAGTCTCAGCTCAGCCCAGTCAACAGTGGTGACCTCAGGGAAGTCACAAAGGCCCTCAGCACTTCAGGTTTTTCATTTGTTAGTTTAACGTTTTGCTCCAAGTGGCCTGTAAGGTCATCTCTGTCCCCAGGGAAGGGAATGTTGTCTTGGATATAAGCCCTATTTTCCTGGAAGGAAATTGGATGCTAATTTAAAGGTAGTAAGAATCAGAGGAAAATTAGATGCGAAGAGCCAACTCATTGGAAAAGACCCTGATGCTGGAAAGATTGAAGGCAGGAGAAGGGGACAACAGAGGATGAGATGTTTGGATGGCATCACCAACTCAATGGACATGAGTTTGAGCAAACTGCAGGAAATGGTGAAGGACAGGGAAGCATGGCATGCTTCAGTCCATGGTATCACAAAGAGTCAGACACAACTGAGTGACTGAACAGCAAAGAATCAGAGGAAAGAAGTCAGTTTTGGAGTCCGAAGACCTGGATTAAAATTCTGATTATACTTCTTTCTGACTGGGTCATCTTTATCCCTAAATTGGGGGTAGCAATATTACCAATGGAGAAGGCAATGGCACCCCACTCCAGTCCTCTTGCCTGGAAAATCCCATGGATGGAGGAGCCTGGTAGGCTGCAGTCCATGGGGTCGCTAGAGTTGGACACGACTGAGCGACTTCACTTTCACTTTTCACTTTCATGCACTGGAGAAGGAAATGGCAACCCACTCCAATGTTCATGACATGAATCCCAGGGACAGGGGAGCCTGGTGGGCTATCGTCTCTGGGGTTGCACAGAGTTGGACACGACTGAAGCGACTTAGCAGTAGCAGCAGCAATATTACCAAAGTCATATAGAGTTGCCAGGACCAACTGAAATCAAATGCGCTACCCAGGATTAAAAGTCCTTAGCACAGGGCTTGACATAATGAAAAGACTTAACAGATAGATGAGACCTATTAAGAAGACGGGAAGCTATGTCTGCCCTGGCCCGCAGAAAAGAAAGAACGTACTATGACTGTCGTTTCCAGGTCAGTGACTGGCTTTGTTGGCCGGGTTCAGGGCATCCACCTGACATGTCAAGGCAGAGAGGGTATCCTTCAGAGAGTCTCCTTTGAGGACCCTGGCCAGGGATTGTCCAGAGCTCATAAGAAGGAATTTTAAAGTGTTGAGCTTTCAGTTCAATCTTTAAATAATTTCTCAGCATATAAGAAAGTGTTCTGGGAATAAAAAGTGGTCGGGGAAGAGGTCAATGTGAAGAGGAGGAAACAGAAAATGCATCTTGGAAATCACATTGAATAAACAAGAAGGAGATTCAGAGGAGTAAATTTCTATCAAAAACCATTCGAGAAACATGATGTGAATTGGCCGTGTCTTGTTTTGTTTCTTGTTCAATAGAAAAGTTGATCAGATCACTGCTTCTGTCTAATCAAAAACAAGATGTACACCTGAGAAAAATGAACAGCCTGCTGGTGAGTGAAATGTTTCAAAATAGGGGTTTGATTTCGATTAGTTCACCTCGCAGTGCTTCAGAGCGAGCGTATGCCTTCTCCCTACAATGGCCAAGGCTCCCCTTGGCCACCCGGGCATGATTAATATTTGAGGTCACAGTGTGGCCTGCAGAATTCTAACCCAGCTTCACATTAGCATTTTTAAGACTTGCAGGCAGTTGACTACTCATGTGCATGCAGGGGTTAGATATGCACGTGAGTGCTCCAGAAATGAAGGGAATGCCACGTGGAAGGATTGATGTTTGTAACCTCAAAGTCAAGGGAATTCAAAGCTAAGCCCCAAAGAGTCACGGTGAGTCACCAGGCCCGCACAGGATTAAGATACAGGAGATAGCCCCTCACCCAGGAATACAAAGTAGCATTTTCAGCCTAGAGGGAAAAAAAAAATTATGCTGAGACAAGATGTTCCCAGCTGATTCTCTTCAAACATCCCAACAAAATAGGAGATGTGATGTTTTCACCCAAGTAGAGACTTGCTCTGGCAGGAGCATGTAGCCAGAGATGAGAAGTTGCCAACAGAGACTATTTTGCAGCCTCCTAATTCAGGATATCAGCAAAAGTGGACAGTGGTGTTTTCCTTCTCTTTCCTAGGCATGCTCTCTTTTTTAAACAAAGCCTCTATTAATCAGAACTTCAGATCACATATGGCGATCAATTGAGGCTGTTAAGGGCATTTACAGTAATTGATCTGCTACAAGTTCTTCACAAGTGGATTGCGCTTTATACACACATGTACTTTGCAAAGAATTCAAAAGCCATTAGGATGTTCTCAACTCCTATTTGATAGTCTGAGGGCCATTGACTGGATGTGATCTTCAGAAACTAGCTGGGCCAGCAGCAGGGGGCATTTTGATTAGAAAGGAGAGAGGGCTGTGAATTCAGGAAACGGTGGATGAAGAAGGCAGAGCTAACTTCACCATCACAGTCATGAAAACTGCCACAGGGCGGCAGGTATTTCACATACAGTGTTTGTACCATTTAATGCTCATGAAACCAAGGAAAGATTTTGATATTCCTCACTCTGGGTTTGAGAAACTGAGTCTAAAAAGTTAGGTGCTTTACTCAGGGCGGCATAGTAAGGGCCAGAATTGTGATCTGAATCCAAATCTTAGTCCCAAACCTATGTGGTCCCACCTTCACCCCCTAAGCCATTCTGCCTCACGTTTAAATAGTGGGATATCCATTTTCCAGGAGGTTTTAGGATAGGTCTGCCTGGAGGCTGGGGACACAGCGACAAACACAGATATGTTTGGTCATGCCGAGCTCTGAGTCCGTACGTCTCCCTTTCTGGATGATGATGTGGCTTCGCATGTCGGAAGAAAAATGTCCAGACAAAAGCTGGCAGGTGCTCTTTGAAGATAAAGGGCAGAGAGATGGAGAGACCCGGAAGATGGGGAGCTGATATGGCAGGGACACCTCTAAGTGAGGAAGTGTGTTTGAGCAGCAAGAAGAGCTCAGGGTACCCAACGGCCCGGAGGAACTCAGATCCAAGGAAAGCAGGGAGAGCCCATGCAGGAACATGGCCACATGCAATGCAGGGCACACCGGGGCCTTGATCTCATACCGTCATTGGTTTTTCTAGTATTGAATGACAAACCACTCTGACACCTCTCCTGGGTAGTTTAGAATGGGTTCCCCAGCTAAAAGTTCTTATCTTCCTCACTTGGAATTAATCTTTATGATAGAGCTCAAAAGTTAGAGTTCTGGTTCTAATCTTAGCTTTGTTAATTAATAATTCTTTTAAATGAAGATCAGAAAGTAAAAGTAATCACCCTATGCTGTAAGTTAGGATATGAAAAACTGATTCAGACTCAAAGCATCTGATGTTAGAGCCTAAGATTTAACTACTACATTATGACAGGAGCTACCTAGCATCAATTTTTTACAGGGGTTAGGTCAAATTCCTCCTTTTGCCTTTGGCTTCTCTAGCTTAAAAAGAAAATTAATTTAAAAAGGAAAAAAGTGAAACTTAAAATGGACCTTAGGCTTAACTATAAAACTTCTAGAGAAAACACATGAGAAAATCTACATGACCTTGGGTTAAACAAAGATTCCTTAGATATGGTATCAAAAGCATCATCTTGCAAGAAAACATTGATAAGTTGGACCTTATAAAAATGAAAGCTTCTGTTCTTCAACAAACAGTGTTAAAAGAATGAAAAGATAAGCCACAGGATAGGAAAAAATATTTTCAAATCACAAAGCCTTCAAATCCAGAATATATAAGAACCTTCCAACTCAATAATGAAAAAACAAACTACCCAGTAAAAAATGGGTAAAGGATTAAAAAATAAAAAAAGACACATTACCAAAAAGCTACACAGATGGCAAACAAGCAAATAAAATCCTTAACATTATTAGTCCCTAGGGAAAAGGCAAATTAAAACCACCACTGAGATAGTTGCTACAGAGCTACAGAATAATTGAAACACAGAAAGGGGTGAAGACTGACAATCCCAAGTGCTAGCCAGGATGCAGAACAACTAGGACTCAGGCGCATTGCTGTCAGGAATGCAAACTGATACAGCTGTTGCGGAACAGTTTTGCAACTTGTGTGAAAGTAAATGCGCACATATCATATGATCCACAATCCCATCCTTAGGTGTGACCTAAGATAAATGGAAACTTAACACAAAATCTGGAAGTGGAAGTTTAGCTTTATTCATAATCACTTCAAACTTGAAACAAGCCAAACTTGAAACTGGGAAACGTATAAACTCTGATGTGTCTGGACTACAGACTGTCATTCATCATGCAAAGGAGCAAACCTCTGAGACACGCGACAACAGGGGTGAACCTTAGATGCATTGAGTTATGAGGAAGAGGTCACAGTGGAAAAGCCACGTGCCGTGTCATTCTAGTCACTTGACATTCTGCCGAAGATAAGCCTAGAAGGACAGAAAACAGGTCAGTGGTTGGTGTGTCTAGGGTGGGGAAGGGGTTAACTCCAAAGAGGCACGGGGAAAAATGTTGGTTTTGTGGAAATATTCACTATCTTGACTGTGGTAGTGGTTACATGTCGTCAAACTAGCACACTATAGCAAAATGTGAATTATACCTCAATCAGAGAAGGGAAAAATGAGAAAGGTCAGTAGCAGCAGCATAAAACCAAATAGGGCTCTGAAGCAAAATGAGACCATCACTGCAAGGGAGATTTAGAGATGATCTGGGTGGTGGCTAAGCCAGCATTCCCACCACGCATGAGGCAGGCTCCTCATTCTCAGCAGGATTTTCTTTTGTCTCACCCCCAGAGTCTTAATATATTTAGGTTGTCGATAAAGGGAATTTGGGAGAAAATGCAGACAGAAGCCAACAACTATTTCAAGGCATTAGCACATCACTACTTGCATTAATGTCTGGTCATGGAGGGGAGAGCTACAGCTTCCCTGACATTTGCTTTATAAATAGAACTGGGGCTTCTAGAACCTGCATTGGCAACAGGGAGAAATAAATGTCCAAGGGCCTAGCCTAATAGATTCCCAATAACTTAAAGCCACGACCTCTAAATGATCCATCTTCCATGCTAAGCGAATGCCATTTCTTATTCTTCCATAGATTTGGACTTCTCTGTTTAAAGGACGTTTGATATTCCTTCCTTCCCAGTTACACGTGAGGAGGGGGCCAAGGAAGAGGATAAATTTCAGTTTTGCTGTTGGGTGAGGTGACCAAGATGAAGAAACAGTTTGCAGTCACTGAAAAGGGTGCAAACTCACAGGGAACAGATGGTTAAAATGGCTGGTAAAGGAGAAACGTGTGTGTGGGCTTTGGAGCTAGAGAAGAAAGTGGTCCCACATCCGTGATAACATGGACCGAGGACCATGGGTTTGTTCTAGTGCTCTAGGGTAAAATTCCTGAGTGTTCCTGCCCAGTAGGTCATTGGGGGAAAATCGGACTCTCACAGAGGCATCTAAAGTTCGCTGAAAGTTGGGTCCCTGCGCTCAGAAAGCTGAGTTCGAGTCCTGGCCTGCCTACTCCCACATGTCTGGTGGGGACCCCGTAGTATTACATCCTGGTGCTACTTGGGGGTAGAATTCATGAATATTAAAATCCTAGTGCCGTACCAGACACACAGCCAGGCTCAACAGCCTTTTAAAATATTGTCAAGGCCTAATTTTATCTTGACAGTGTCTATCCCACACATGAAGTGCGAGGCTGCAGAATCACCCACCCAAGTATCCAGATCATGTACACAGCAACCTGTTTGTACTTTTGTGCTAAGTCGCTTCAGTCGCGTCTGACTCTTTGCAACCCCATGGACTGTAGTCTGCCAGGCTCCTCTGTCCGTGACATTCTCCAGGCAAGAATACTGGAGTCGGTTGCCACGCCCTTCTCTAGGGGATCTTCTCGACCCAGGGATTGAACCGGCGTCTCATGGGTCTCCTGCCTTGGCAGGCAGATTCTTTACCACTAGTGCCTCCTCAGAATCCCCAGCAACCATTTTAACTTACCCCCAAACCTCCTTGTCCTGCCTTTTCCATGTTACTAGCATGTTTGGGATCTAACCTGTGTGCACATTTGGGAAGCACAGTGTCTGTACTCCCAAAGTACAGGCTCTCCTCTGGTTTGATGTTTTAGGATCTGGGCAGTGAAAGGAGATGTGGAAAGCTCTAGTCCCCTCAAACCTGATTGTCCTAAGAAACTTTTTGAAATGCAGAGTTGACTAGTCCCTCGAAGTCCTCTGACAGGTCAGGGTGACTAGGATACAGAGAGCTGCCCACGGAGATTCTCTCAGAGGCTTCAAGGAGCAAGAAGTTCAGATGAACGTTTAAGAAGTAAGACTGAAGTGTCCATTTCCCAAGCTCTGTGCCCAGGCACCCTAGGGTACCTGAGTAAACTCACAGAGATGCTGCAGAGTCTCTCTATATTTCTAGGCAAATACAGTGATGCTCAACACCTATCAGAGACTGTAACATGATAGCTTGGGGTACTCTGCAGTACCAACATTTTTCATTCATTTAGTTCACAGTTAGTAGCTAAGTACTTAATAAATAGGCTTCTTTTGACCTATGGGTACTGTGAAAAAAGACTTACTAATACTTTAAGGGTGCCATGAATGGTAAACGTTTGTGAACCTCTGCCACAGAATGTCTTAAAGATGCTGCTGTACACATTGATTGAGGGTCGTGCCTGGCCCCACGTAGGAAGCTAACATGAGCCATCTAGAGCACATGACATCTTAGAGGTGGAAGAAATCTTTCAAACCATCTCGGTCAACACCCTCCTTTTACAAGTAGTCGCTCTGAGACCTCGGGGCGATTTGCTCAATCCTGTTTTTCTTGTGTGTAGGTCACAGGGGATGGAGTCAGGAAGAGGAGATATGTGTGTGAAGGGGGCGATGGTGGGGAGCTGTATCCCTAGGGAAGGAACAAGAAAAGGCCATGGTGACCCAAGAAAATCAAACGCCAGCTTCCCTCCTCCACCTCTAAGTGGGCGGGCCACAGATAAAGAGGAGCCAGAGTGGACTCTCAGGGTGCGTAACACAGACACTCACAGGCGTTGAGAAACGTGGCAGTGGGCTTCTGGTGTGATGTGGGGATGATGTGCTGTGTTCCAGCGTCTGGCTCCAAGAGCCTCTTGCCTTGTTCATTCCTCAAGGGTAGACTGGGACATCCATATCGCAAGACATCATCTCTATCTAAATTAAATCTCCCCTAGCCTCAAAAAGGCAGGGCCAGGATCTGCCAGGGGAGTGGTTTGGGCTCTGTATTCTTGTGTGCTTAGCATTAAGTCAGCTGGCCTGAGTTGCATCCCTGAGCAGAAGTGTGGGGATCTCTATTTGAAAAAGGGAGTTTGGCGTGGGGAGGGATGCAGTGTCTAGTGAGAAAGGCCAAGGCTTCAGAGCCCTGGGGCAGGTTGTGGAGGTCAGGTGTGCAGGCGCTGCAATTTACCTAAATGTTAGGAGATGGGCTACCTGTCAGATAATGCAAACTCAATTATATCTGAAGGGATTCTAGAGGTCAGCTGAGCTCGGCTGGTTATCTGTTTGCAAGATACAAAGCAACATCCTGATAAATTGCTAATGAAAGGGAGCGATGCAGCGCTCTGCCGGCCACCCAGAGCACATGGAAGAGAAGCAGTTAGGGAAGATGAAGGCTTAAAGGAGGCAGCCTGGTGTGGTGGAAATCACGCTGGATTAGGACTTGGGCCTTCTTGGTGTTAGTCCTGTCCAGTGGCTAATTAGCTGTGTGACCTCTGGTAACTCATTTTGCTTTTCTAGACATCAGCTCCCCATCCACCCCTGCACAGGGCTGCTCAGAGGCCAGGGTGACATAATAAATGCAACCATTTATCAAATGCTTCCTAAGTGCCAAGAGCTGTTTTAAGCATCACACATGCTCTATCTTATTTAACCCTCACGGCCCTGAGCTGAGGTAGAGATTAATAGGATCTGTAATCAAAGGTGGGGTTTCCCAGGTGGGGCTAGTGGTAAAGAACATGCCTGCCAGTGCAGGAATGGAAGAGACGCAGGTTTGATCCCTGCTTCGGGAAGATCCGCTAGAGAAGGTCATGGTAACCTACTCCAGTATTCTTGCCTGGAGAATCCCATGGACAGAGGAGCCTGCGGGGCTACAGTCCATGGATCACAAAGAGTCGGACACGACTGAAGCAACTTAGTTGCACAGCGCGTGATCAAAGGTATAGACAAGAAGACTGAGGTCCAGTTGGTGAAGGCTGTGTGTTCATCTCTGTGGGTGGATTCTATCCACCACGCAAAGCTGGGAGCCTTAAGTGTTCATACGATTCTGATTTAGCAGAGCCGGGACAGGTTTAATAAGTGCTGGGTTGATGTGGCTGGTTCATGAACTTGAGTTTGCAGAATACTTCTCTGAACCCCAGTGGCCCTTTCCACGCCAGAGATGATTAGGTGGCACACATGTATGAGGCGAGATGCCGATGGGAGGGCACCTCAGAGATCAGAGAGAGGCAGATGCAAGCTGTGAGAGCAACATCCAGGAATAAGTGGGCTCCCAGGCCCGGGCCACAGCCCCGAACTGTCACTTCTGGCACATGCAAAGTGACGGTGACAACCAACGGCAACATGTTGGTTGGGTAATTCTGCTCAGGAAGGGAAGGTGGAGGCTGTGTTGGGTGAAGACTGGGTCCTTACCCCCATGATATGCCAGATACCCATGAGATCTGGTGCCACTTCATCATTACGCCATCACACATGCGCCCAGTAGCCTAGAATTTTCTCTTGCTCTATCTTATTTGATTCTTTCAAAGAGACTTTATAAAATGAAGATGGTGTGCAGATGGTATGGACTGGAAGCCTGGTCTCCTTTCATTAAATCAAGAGCTCTTTCTGGTGCCCAAGGCTGTGTACCAGTAACCCAGAAGGCACTCGGTACCTTCCTAGGCACAGTGGGACAACAGAAGGAATGAAGACAGCATCCTTGACCTTGAATCCATTGCGATTTTATTGGATGACAAAGGTGTACAACTAGAGGAGCGAACCCTAGAGAGAACAAAGACCAAGCTCAGCCAACACCTTGTACAGCGGGCCTGTGTCTGTGATTCAGAAACGACACACAAATGCGGGCGTAGAGTCAGACACAAGGTAGGGGCTAAAGAGTAACAACCACATCGAAAGGCAACACTTCCTTAGGCCACCTATGGTTAGCCCCTTCTCCGCCTGGGATCCTACCATGGTCTGCCCACCTGCTGCTAGGATAAAGTCCAGAACTCGCCTCTCTTTGCAGCCTCATCTCTGGCCATACTTCCCTTCCCTCTGCTCTTGAGTCCCTGGAACATTTATCCCCTGCCAAACACCCACTGTTGCCATCTTCCTCTCAGTGGAAAGCTCTTACCCGTTTTCTTAGGTCTCAGTTTAACCGTCTTTCCTTGGAGAGTCCTCTTTTGCCTCCTTACCCTATTGGACACCCACACAGCATCTTGAGCTTTCCTTTGAAGCTCGTTGGAAATCTATTCGATGTTTGTCTTCCCTACTATAAGCTCCATGGGTCATGCCTATTACTCACCACTAAATCTCGGTACCAGTGATGGCACGTAGTAGGGATTTAAATAACTGTTGTGCAAATTAATGAACCGAGAAGTATATGGACAGGCAGATAGCTTAAAGATCGAGTGAGTGATAGGAACTATGAGATCTGTATTTCATGGCTGCAGGCCAGTATATTTGGCTCATTTCAGTTCGGTGGCTATCTGGGCAAAGGCAAGGAAAATTCTTCAGAGTCCTGTGGACTGCAAGGAGATCCAGTCACTCCTACAGGAAATCAGTCCTGAATATTCATTGGAAGGATTGATGCTAAAGCTGAAATGCTAATACTTTGGCCGTGTGAGCCAACTCATTAGAAAAGACCCTGATCTGGGGAAGATTGAATGCAGAAGGAGAAGGGGACAACAGAGTATGAGGTGGTTGGATGGCATCACTGACATGAGGGACATGAGTTTGAGTAGGCTCTGGGAGTTGGTGATGGACAGGGAAGCCTGACGTGTTGCAGTCCAAAGAGTTGGACACAACTGAGCGACTGAACTGAAGGAACAAAAAGATGAATAAGATTTAATTCCTTACAGTCATGCCAAGAAAAGCGAGGGGTTAAACGAAAGACAGAAAGATACATGACTTCCTTTTGGAAAATTGGCATATTTCATTTTCCCATAGGTTGCAGCCCAGAACCATGTCCCCACAGTTAAAGGTTCTTCCCAACAGCCTTCCCTGTGTCCCTTCAGGATATAAGGGAAAAGGAAGATAAGGTCCTAAGAGAAGGTATTTAGAGGGTAGCAAAGCCTCCAAAGCCCTAGGTAATTCCCATGATATCTGGCACCTAAAACTCTTGGACTAGCAGCCTCTATACCTCCTGAAAACTTGTTGAAGGTACAAATTCTCAGACCTGCCAAGTCAAGCAGATGGGGCCCAACTAGTGGTGCTGAAGCTGGCCAATATAAGCTCTGGAGAGCATATTGTGCATCTCTTCCCGATTTCAAGGTAGCTTGAAATTGACTATCATGGGGATATTTACACCACAGCAATGGGCATTTGTAAGTCACATCTTTTCCTCCAAAAGGAGCAGGTTGTTAACCATTTACAAAGGATGCCATGGACCCAGAAATCCATGTTTTAATAAACCCTCTGAAGGATTCTGAGTCCCTCTCGGTTCCCTCCCCAGTGCTTAAAGGCATCCAAAATTCAGGTTTGTGCACATTTCATGAACCTGAGCGTGGCTGGCCCCAGGGACTGCTTGTCCCTGGTTGTGATAAGAGTATCAGCAGGAGAACAACTGTTCTTCCTCCAGGGATCTCACGCCTCCCACCTTCTGTAGAGAGTGGAGACAGAGGGTGACAAGTGACTCTAGAATTGCTATTTTGGTGCCCACACCCAGCATTTTTGAAGAGAGGCCTGATTTGCAAACAAAGATTTCAGAGCTGTGAATCTCGGCAAGCTAAAAACAGCCCTGTTCTGACTGCAGAGCAAACTGAGGTTTTTCCTTTTTTTTTCTTGACAGAATTCAGAATCACTCTGGACGGCAGGAAGTCTCTGATAAAGTCAAATCCAGACTTCCACCTGTATCAGCACAGTGTGTAGTATAATACCAACCTGCATACAGTCCCTCGGGTTACAGTCACACAAACTAAGGGCGGAAGGAGAACGGAAGTGAACAGAGTTGCTCTGAGCAGTAATATCTCTGCTACTATAGGTGGAGGTGGGAGTGGAAAGAGGTATATTTTTTAAAAGAAAGGATGCTTTACTTGTTGAATCAGATGTGTTATCCACTGAGCCAGGTATCATCAGCTAATGGACTAGGTAGTCCTCCTCATGAGTCCAGCAGATCACCTGCTGAAAACATTTCTAAGACATTCATTTCTCAGCTCCATGCCATCTTCAGAAGGTAGAGGATTTAACCTGGGCCCCGGCTCCAGCCCCAAGCAAGGCTTACAGGTTTTGTGGCCAGTTTAGAGCAGAAATGAAAAACTTACACCATGCAGGACAAAGGACAAGGAATTTGGCTGACTGCTTGTAAATAACTTCTTATTCACTTGCTGCCAGAAAGAATAGTTTGTTACAGAAAGTAGAAAAGGAGGTCAGTTTCATTAATTTTGCGATCTCGTAATACCTGGTACTTAGTTGATTCTTGATGAAGACTTGTTCATTAAATGAATAGGAAAGATGGATGAATGAATGAGTGAATTGACAAAGGTTTTAAAAGTATGAACTTACAGATTTTACTGTGACAAAATCTTTGGTTTCTACCATCCTCCCTGATATGCCTAAATTGTCCTCATATCTCATAGGAAGTTGGGAAAACAGGAACTACACTGAGCACGTATCCTGTGCCAGATACTATGGGATTTGCATAAAATTGGCTCATTTAATTACCTCAATAACCTTGTGAAATAAGGATTATTGACCCATCCTACAAAAGAAGAAATGGATTAAGTAATGTGTGGGAGACCATGTAGTTCAGTAACAGAGACCTGGGATCCGGAGTGGTCTAGCTTCACGTACTCTCTGCTTTTCCAAATTGCTCTTGGGCTTTTGACAATTTGAACTGTAGCACAAAAATAAAAACTAAAAGATATAGGTGTGGTGACAAAACAAAACTTGAATACTTTGTTAGGAATGAAAAAAAAAGTCACTGATACTAAGTGACAGGAGAGGAGCTGTTGCTATGGCTTCACTCACAAATGGCACCAACTTACAAATTCGTGAATTCCTGCTGACAGGCGGGAGGTCCAGCCCCCAGCTCAGCTTGCCTCTGTCTAATACTGACTACGAGCAATTTTTCTAGTTACCTGGAATGACTGCACATCTTACCATAAGTGCAGTTACTAGTGGCTCACATTCAGTGAGTACTTGCTTGTGTCAACTTTGCTTCAACTTTCTTTTGACTGTATTTTCATCATGTATCTTTTACCATCCTTTCACTTCAGCCTATCTTTGTTTTTGTATGCAATGTGTGTTTCTTGTGTTGAAGCATGCTTCATTTTCAATGTTATGTTAATTTTTGCTGTACACACACACACACACACACACGTTGTCATGTTTCCTAGTCTTCTCTAATCTGTGAAAGTTCCTGAGTATTTTCTTGTTTTTCATAGCCTTGACGTTGTGTCTTAGAGTTTTTGATTGAACATCAGGCATTATGGATAAAATACAGTAGTGTTAGTTGCTCAGTTATGTCTGACTCTTTGTGACCCGATGGACTTTACCCCACCAGGCTGTCCATGGAATTCTCCAAGCAAGAATACTGGAGTGGATAGCTATTTCCTTCTCCAGGGTGACTTCCCCATCCAGGGACAGAACTCAGATCTTCTGCACTGTAGGCAGATTCTTTACCATCTGAACCACAAAAATACAGTAGAAGCTGGAGTCAATAACATTTACTTCAGGAACAGAACATCCTCTTTTTCTATCTGGCTTCTGGCTTGTGGGGTTGAGTCAATCTAGTTTGCATTTAGGCTAAATCAGAGCTTGGTTGTTAATTTCATTACATTCAGTTTATTAGAGTCTTCAAATGATTGAAGGGCAGGATTAGAAACATCCTTACAGTACGGCTTGATGTCTGAATTCCTGAAGGGTTTGTCTCAGTTATCCTGCTCACTAGGCTTCAGAAGATTCCACTGTTGTGCATTTCAAGAGGACTTTTGCAGCTCTCTTGCCCGTACCCCTGATATTCTGCATGAGCACTTAATGAAAGCCAATGGAAATGAGTTAGTGAGTGGGTTCAGAGTCTTTATTTCTAGGGATCCTATGGATTCTAACCCATCATTTCTATCCAATTTTCATCTTTACAAGTTCATTGAAATTTTAGCTGCTTTCTTCTTACACATGTCTGGGTTGGCTTCCTTCTTCCCTACTATTCTATGGTGATGAAAACCATCATGGGTCTCTTCTCTCCTAGGAGGGCTGCGTTATTTTGTGAATCTTAGTTCCCTGGATTTTTGTGTTCATCTTTGACTCTTTAGTTGGCTTGAAATTTATGATCTGTAGGTCATCCAGCTTGTTCTTCTTATCAGAGTGATGACAGCATTTTCTCATGATTTTTTACATTTCATATAGAAGTGGAAGTCAACTTTTGTTTTTCAAAGCTTCAATTTTTGTAAGCCATAAAATTACCTAGAATATTTTAACTGGTTCATTGGATGTTTACACTTTTGGGTTGTGTATGCCTCGACTCCTCCATCCATAAATCTAATTCCTACTTAACATCACATTAACAAAAATCTATGATTTTTCTGGCTTTTGTAAGAAGTCAGCCCACACTGAAATTTCAGTTGTTGTTCAGTCGTTAAGTCCTGTTTGACTCTTTGCAATCCCAAGGACTGCAGCATTCCAGGCCTCCCTGTCCTTCACTATCTCCCTGAGTTTGATCAAACTCATGTCCATTGAGTTAGTGATGCCATCCAACCACCTCATCCTCTGTCGTCCCCTTCTCTTCCTGCCCTCAATCTTTCCCAGCATCAGGGTCTTTTCCAATGAGTTGGCTGTTTGCATCAGTGGCACCTCATTAGTATTTTATGTGGTTGTTGGGAAGAGTCACCTTCTAGAACTTTGCCCCTCTACTGTCTCTCCTTCTCTATTCTCCTTTTTGCGTCTCTGTTCTTAACCTCATCCCTCCTCACCTCACTGTTGTGGTGCCCTTATTTTCTTTCTCTGTGATGTTGTGCAATCAATCTTAGCTCAAATTCCTAGCTCAAACACCAGCATCCTAAGACAGTCAATAAAACAATATATATTCCACATGCCATGATATATCCTCTTAAAGGAAGTAGTCCAGTTTATAATTTCATAATCTTCTTTCGTTATAAAAAAACAGATTTCTATATGGCATAAAAGGTTGGATTATATGACGCCTAAGACTTTTTAAACTCTGAGGGCCGTAGAGAGACATAAAGACGTAGTGAGAAAATGAGAGAGTTGAGAAGAAAACCAATATTTTCTGCATGTCTGTTATATATTCCATGAAAAGTATAGTAACATTCCTGAATATTTATGAAATGTTCCTTATTTTCTAGGCACTCTTCTTAGTATTTGCATGAATTACATGTTAATCCTACCCATGAGATAGATTCTGTTAAAATCCCATTTTATAGATGAGGAAACTGAGGATTGGGAAGGTTAGATCCATTGCTCAAAGTCATCAGGCTGGTAGCTAGTAGGTTGTGGAGAAAACACTGAACTCTGGATAGTCTGACTCAAGAACTTAAGTGCTTAATCACTGAGCAAAATACCAAGTGCGTTTCGTATAGTCTTCCACAATTATTACTATGCTATCAGGTAGGTATTTTTGCTGCCTCATTTTACAACTGAAAATGCTCAGCAATTGGAAAACTTGTTTGCCCTTGGTCATACATCTAGTTAGTGGCAGGGAGCCTGGATGAGACCAATTTTGTGTTAGTCTTGAGGTTCTGCTCTTCCCATGGTACCCTGGGCACTCTAGCTGTGCTTACCTAACAAGTGGTGACAATGCCTGGCCAGGAAGAAAAACAGTTCACCCAGAAACTGTGCCACAGAGTGCAAGGAGCAGAGATTCTTGGCTAGAGCCCCCATCAGGGGCCTCCCTATCCCTACAATTATAATTCCCCTCAAAGCAGCAGCTCCATCCTTCATCTCAGAGCTGTCTGGCAGTTCTCACTCCCCGTGACTCTCTGGGGACAGATCACTGACCCACGGCGGCTTTAGACAGCAAGGAGCAGGAAACACAGGAGCATTTGACTCAGTCGATAGCAGACATGTTCAGGCTAATGTCACCCTGAACGAGACCAGCAACCGTGGAGTCAGTGGCTGAGTCTGCAGAGATGGTAGGTGGAGAAACAGGTGTACCTTGACTGGAGTCAGCGTAACATCTGGTAAACCTGGCCCATTGCTTGATAATTAATCTTGGTGTTGAATCTAATGACACGATGGGATGGAGAAATTGGGCGATTTGATTGGACACATTTTGATAGTTTAATTTTCAATAACACATGGTCCAAGCTTGTTCACATAATTACTAAATAGATTAATATGCCAATATCTCTGACCAGCTGGAAGGGAAAGATTTAGGCCTTCAAAGATCTTTGACGGGCCTTTAAATTAAAGTTGATGGTCTGGAGAGAATGGGAGTGCAGGCCTCCTGGGGATATGCAGTCAAATCAGAGCCAGTGATGAAGGCCTTGGAAACAGTGATTTTATCATTACTCTTAAAAATAAACCCCTGGCTGCCTGCAGAATGTCAATTTGTCTGCAGGCACACTGTACTATGAGTTACAGGACAATTGGGAAACCTGTCTTCCTTTCCCGAGGTGTTTGAATTCACTGCAACTATGCTCATGATAGAGGTCAAGAAAAACCACGTAAGTGAGTCAACAAGGGCCACAGAGCCTGATGTGGTGCCGATTGTCCCTGAGCCTTGTGGCCTCTTCTTTCAGGATGACTGTTCAGGACACAATCCAGTTGCAGTGTCTACAAGAACAGAAAGGAGAAAGCTAAGTGTCTCCACATCTGTAATCTTCAGTGTGTGATCAGTTGCACACGGGAGTCAGGAAGGTGATTATTATTTTCCTCGTGGAAAGAAGAGGTTGCATGTTCGTCTCTGAAGAGGTGAGGACCAGACCAATGCGGGTTCAGTGAGACAGAAAAGCACAAAAGAAGACTGTGCAGCGAGGTGACCTCTGTGTACAATCAAGGAGGATTACTTAATCACAATAAGCATCAGTTTTCTTGTCTATAAAATAGGATATTTATAGTGACTGCATCATAGATAACAGACATAGCGTACTTAGTAACAGCAAGGGACACATCGTTCCCTTCTCCAGGGCATCGTCCCGACCCAGGGATCGAACCCAGGTCTCCTGCATGGCAGGTGGATTCTTAGCCAGCTGAACCACTAGGGAAGCTCAAGGGACACACAGTAAACTATAATAAGTTTTAAGCAGGGTAAAGAGACATGATCCAGGAGAACTGTGGACTATCTCGGGTTGGGGCAAGGGGAAGGTAGTCGGGGTGATGCAATTTTGTGGGGAGGTAAAGTGGTGATGGTAGGTGAGTGTTTGTGCACAGGGATTCATCTCAGAGAGGTTTGGGAGAATTTTGCTTGTTTTCCCTTGTTTGGGGTTGTATAATTGACCCTCAAGTCCCTTCAACTTGAGTTGAAGCATCTGCTCATCGAGTTCTGGTCCATGAATCTGACAGAGGTAAGGGGGGATGAGGACGCTTTGAGAATGGGGCTGGGTCTTATTCCCATAAACAGCGACAAGGACATAGCCTGATAACAGTGGCTTTGGTTGCACGAATGAAGCTTTCTAGTTGTCTCTCACTTCCTGGTGACTCAGACGGTAAAGAATCTGCCTGCAATGAGGGAAACCTGGGTTCGATTCCTGGGTTGGGAAGATCCCCTGGGGGAGGGCATGGCAACCCACTCCAGTGTTCTTGCCTGGGGAATCCCACGGACAAAGGAGCCTGGCGGGCTACAGTCCATAAAGAGTTGGGCTCGACTGAACGACTAAGCACAGGACAGCGCTCACCCCCCGGCTTTGTTCCCCTTTCCTCTTCATTGAAAGGAGGAACCAGCCCCAGCCACTGCCTGATGAATGACCATCTGTTTTGTTTAGACAAATAGTCTGACATTACTATCAGGCCTGAGCTACAGGCTTAGATTCTCCCTACCTCCCTGCAGCCTGAGCATGAATACCCCAGCACCAAGGAATAAGGGTCTCGCTTTGGGGATGGCACCAAAGCTGGATGGCACCTCCTAGAATCAGAGTTCAGAGCGAGGGTGCCCCAGAGCACTGTGGCCTTCCTGGGGGCCCGTGAGAAGGGGAAGAAACAGTCCTCTCCATCGATGGCAGCTGTCAGTAGAAGGTAGGTCTGGTTTCCTTCCTGCCCTTTTCCCCTTGGCCCTCTGGCTAGAACCACTCAGCACTCAGAGAGTTGTGGACACTTGAAAGAGCTTTCAAAGGAAAATGACAAAAAAGTGGAAACAAAATTAGACGCAGCATGATGCTACCGCAGAGAAAGATACTCGCTACACCATCCACTCCTGCCTGTCGCCTCCCTGCACCCCTCCCACCGGCCTCCCCTCTCCTCCACTTTCTCACATGTGCTCTGGAAATCAGGGACTGTCATCAAGGCCATTAGCAACGTCTCTTCTGGGGATGTATAGTACAAAGCTTAGACCTGGTATTTACCTCTGACTGACAGGGGAAATGCTTTAGCTGTTGCTGGGTGCAGACGTGACAGAGAGGCTGGGGAAAGTCGGCTCCTGATCTTCCGTTTGTTAATTAAAAAATGTTTTAAGTGAATTTGGTGCTTGGGGAAAGGGGTGTGATTGGCAGCCCCTGGTGGGGGGGTCCCCTGTAGAGATGGTGCTAAAGCGGGGCTGCCTCTTAAGAACCACTTATTGTCTGCCAAGGCTTTCATTTCTGCATCACCTGTTCAAGCCCTTGGCAGCCGTATAATAATAATAACAGTAATGATTGGGAGGGTGATAGCCCTTGTGTCCGCCTCTGAGGAGGTCGGGCTGCACCGGTTAGCTACCCCTGGGGGAAGGATTTATTTTGTGAATTTCCATTTGTCTATGAGAACAGGGTAAAGTCATTTTCTTCTCCTGGCAGGAAATTCACTTCAACAAATATTTATTGATTTATTGAGCACCTACTATGTGAGAGCCTGTCCCCCATGCTAGGTCAATGGAGGAGTCAGGCGAAGCCGCAGAGATGTGATTCAAAGCCTAAGAAATATGTGGGGAGCGGGGGAGAGAGAGAGACGTGGTGAGCTGCAGTGTAGGCTGGTGCTAAGACTTTGGAGTCAAGAGAGCCCTGGATCTGAATCCCAGCTTTGCCACTTCCCAGCTGTGTGATGTGGTGCACGTTATTGTCTCTAAGCCGCAGGCTCCTTAACTAGGAAGTGGGCACAGTGATAGCTCCTTGGTAGAGCTAATATATGTAAAGCATCTGCAAAGAGTCATGATTCAGTAAATGTAGTGCTGGTACCACGTGTGTCATATGCCAGGTACCGACTCACCCTAGGAAAGTCAGCCGGAAATCCAGCCTTCGGCACAAAGACATGTCCCTGTCCGGCAGCTTTTCAGGGCTCTGAGTGCTGCCACTGCGCACGCGGGTGCCTGACCCCATCTCTGAGTCCACCTCCACGCCCCACGAAATATTCGGAGTCCACGTTATCCGCTGCCAGAGTCATTAGCTCTGCCGCACGTTCCTCTTGCCACAGAGAGACAGCGATTCATTAATATTTATTCATCTTGATTTGCTTTGTTTTTCTTTTTTTTTTAAACCCATTCCAGGATTTATGGGGTCATTTTGTACAATGCATAACTCACGCTCCCTCCCAGCCTACATTGCCCCGAGCTCAATCTTGCCGGGGGTACAGCGGGTCAGCCTTATTACGCGTCTCTGTTTAATCAAATTCCTGCACAAAGGCTTTGGTCCCTTGGCATCGTGAGCCTCCGTGTTCTTTTTCTGTTTCTATCCCCGTATTCTCCCAAAGCCTTTTCCCGGGCACCAGAGGCCCTGACCCAGAGCCTCAGTGGGTCACTGACACGTGTAGCCTCCTTCGGCCCTTCTCGGATCTGAAGGCAGTTGTGCCAGAAACAGAGTCTGGACCTAAAGGGACCAGTTCCTGTCTCACGCTGTGTGCAAACAGCATCCATGACTGGGCAAACAGACTGGGCAAGGGCATAAGGAGACTGGGAGCTAAAGCCCTGAGACTATAGCGCTTTCCTCCCTTCTTTCGGCGGGGCGAAAGCTCCAGACCTCGGCATCCGAGCTGAACCTTCCGGGGAGGCCAGGCCAACCCCCAGGGGTATAAGAGGTTTGCCTTTCCAGGGGCTGGTCGGAGGACTAGCTCAGACCTAGCTGAGCCGCTTTCTTCCCTCAGAGCTGCCTCCCGGCGCTTGATGCTGCCACGCAGGCGGCGTCGCGCCTGGCTCCGACGTCCTGTGCCGCATCTTAAGTCAGATGGAAAGAGTCGGATGTGTGGACGCGGGAGCACAGCCAGCATCTACTGGACGTCTGATTTTCACCCTGACGCTTGCACGTCCCCGGGCCCTGGCGTGTGCTGTAGCCAGCACGGAGTCGGGAACATTACAATGAAGTCTGTCGGCGCCTACAGAAGGATCGAAGGGGATTTGGTGTTTCTATAGCAATTAGTGGGGGTTGGGGAGGGATATTGCTGACGAAAATAAACCCCGAAAATGTGCCCCCTGACATGTGACTGCTTTATCCTCTGCTTTCAGATAGGACAGGGAGACAGTCTGCTGTTTTATGCAGGTTTTTTTTTTTTTTTTTTTAAAGAGAGGCAAACTGACAGACATGCAGAGACAGACACAAGGAGACCCAGAAGGAGGCGTGAAGTTCAGGAAGAGGAAAGGATGACGAACCGGCAAGGATCCAGAGGCTGAAGGAACTCCTCTTTTTCCTTTTTAAATTTTGCTTGTTGCAGGGAGTTTGCAGCCTCGCACTCCACTGCCAGTTCCACTTTACTGGAGGATGGGCTGGGAGATGTGTCTGGCTGTAGATGGATCAGTGCCTCCTGGCGCGGCTGGCCTTCTTTTTTAACCAATAAAGTCAAAGAAGTGGTCAAAAAACAATCCAGAAGGCTGGTGCAGTTGAGGGCGGTGCTCAGAACTGTCGCCCAATTTGAAGCCTGAAAAGGGAGTCAGATGGGAACCAGGTGAAGACGGAAGCCCGGCCTCTTCTCTTCCTGGCTGGTACTTTTAGAGTTGACTGGCCCATAGGAGGGGGATCCCAGTTTCCCTTTTAAATAATTCGTATTCCATCAACAAATTCTGATGAAGATTTCCCATTCTGTGCTAAGGACCCTGGGAGTATCATGGAAGTGGGATGTGTATTTCTTACCTTTAGAGGATTTTCAAGCTCCTAGAGATATCAGTGTACTAAAGAGTGTCTAAATGGGCTTCCCTGGTAGCTCAGCTGGTACAGAATCCGCCTGTAATGAAGGAGACCCTGGTTCGATTCTGGGTTGGGAAGATCCCATAGAGAAGGGATAAGCTACCCACTCTAGTATTTTTTGGGCTTCTCTGGTGGCTCAGATGGTGAAGAATCCGCCCGCAATGTGGGAGACCTGGGTTCGATCCCTGAGTGGGCAGATGTCCTGGAGAAGGGCACGGCAACCCACCCCAGTATTCTTGCCTGGAGAATCCCCATGGACAGAGGACCCTGGTGGGTTACAGTCCATGGGGTAACAAAGAGTCAGACACGACTGAGCGGCTAAGCACACACACACAAATAAGATTACAGGTGGGTAAGAGTTGAGAGGAGCAGAAGATGGAGAAAATTGGAATGTTCAAGCAAGTCTTTGAGGAGAGAGGGAGCTTGATTTGGGCCTCAATGGGTAGACAGACCTAAGGGAAGAAAACACCACCAAAGAAAAGCACCACATGTGCTGAAGCACCAAGGCAGAAACGGCAGGAGAGTCTGTGGGACCCGAAGACCGCACTGCCTGGAGGAGGGGGGTGGTTGCAGAGTATATAACTGTAGGGGGAGATGATGACAGGCAATAGGTGGCATAGAGAGACATTTCCTGAGCGCTTTCTGAGATCTCTAGCCAGGCAAGGTGCACAGTGAGGGGGAAGATGGATTCCGTGTTGAAGTAATCTTGAATGCTCTTTCTGAGAGTCCCATCGGCGCTACGAAAAGCCCTGCAATAAAGAAATCCTTTCATTGAAGTTAATCTAGAAATAACACATACATCTTCACAGATATATATATATATTTTTTTAATATCCATTAGTAAACTTTGGAACTAGTTTTCCTAGAAAACTGGTTTTCCTCTCACACACTGGGAGACACCAACACGAAAGCCAACATGTTGGGCTTTGGGGTCAGATCAGTTCTGTCACAACTTGGTACTTGTTAGCTTGGTGACAAGGGTCAAACATCATCAATCTATCCCCTTCCGTGGAGGGTTGTGAAAATAAAGCACAGAGGGTGAGAGGGGCAGACACAGTCTTACTCGAGTCAGCGCTGAATGAAGGTTGGCTGCGCCCGGGTCACCGTGGACTTCAGGAGCAGGCGGAGCGGCTTCTGCTTGAAGCAGTGGGACGTGGGGGCGACCCCAAACATAGCCACTCAATGACAGCAGAGCTGATGGCTGCATCTGGGCGGAGGGGCAGGATGGATTAGCGGGGAAACTCGGGAGAGCTTAGAAGGCGAGCGCCCAGCCTGCTGCTGCTGCTGCTGCTAAGTCACTTCAGTCGTGTCCGACTCTGTGCGCGACCCCATAGACGGCAGCCCACCAGGCTCCCCCGTCCCTGGGATTCTCCAGGCAAGAACACTGGAGTGGGTTGCCATTTCTTCCTCCAATGCATGAAAGTGAAAAGTGAAAGTGAAGTCGTTCAGTCGTGTCCGACTCTTAGCGACCCCATGGACTGCAGCCTACCAGGCTCCTCCGTCCATGGGATTTTCCAGGCAAGAGTACTGGAGTGGGGTGCCATTGCCTTCTCCAAGCGCCCAGCCTAGGGAATATCAAAGCATCCCCTTTCCTTGCAGTCCATCCGTGCTTTCTCAGGGTCCCAGCTGCGCAGACTGGGGACTCACTGCTACAGGCAGAGGCTGTAGGAACCAGTCACACTTATGCTCTGAGCTCTCCAAAGTGAAGGTAGCAGGGGCCGGGGACCTGGGTTCACCTCCCCATCCCCTCCCCAGAAGGCCAGGCAACCGTGTAGCAGCGGTGCCTCCTCTCCCATGACTCTGATGTGGTGAGAGCCTGGCTCCCAAGGGGCTGGTGCCTTAGGATCCAGCACAGATGATGTCTTGCTCTCACATGCTTCGGCACGTCATCAATACGGGGAACGATTGACAGGGACTAAAGGGCAGGCAGGAATGCCTATCTTGCCATGCCCTGCCATACCTTGCGGCCCCCGTCCCCTTCCTCTCTTGCCCCCAGCAACCCCATTCATGAGGCCGCAGCCCAGCTCACCCAACCATGTGCTCACAGGTACTTGGGCCACCGACATAGAGATGGCGTGCGTCCCTTTTATCTGGGACTCCTGCATGCTTTTTCTCTCTCTCTCCTTTTATCTTACTGAATTTTAAATTCAAAAGCAACAAATGTTTACTGAGCACTTTCTTGAGACCCGTCACCCTGCTCTGTGTTTCATTGTATTTATTTAGCAAACACTCATGTAACATTTACAATATGCCACAAACTATTCTAAATAATTTCCAAATATTAACGCAATGGAACATACAACGAAAGGAAGGAAAGTGATGAATGTCGCTCAGTCGTGTCCGACTCTTTGTGACCCCATGGACTATGCGGTCCATGGAATTCTCCGGGCCAGAATACCAGAGTGGGTACTGTTCCCTTCTCCAGGGGATCTTCCCAACCCAGGGATGGAAGCCAGGTCTCCCGCATTGCAGGTGGATTCCTTACCAGCTGAGCTACCAGGGGAGTCCGAGGAAGCTTAGCAGAGAACGCAACGTTGGCTCAAGGCATTACTCCTGCTGCTCTTGTTTATTTTTTTCAGATGAGGAAACTGAGGTGCAGAGAGGTTATCTAACTTGCCCAATTGTCACTCTGCAGTTAAGTGGAGAGTCCATCCCAGGGACCTAGTTTTGCAGCCTATGCTTTTTAGCCATTCTGTTTTCTTGTATCCTTTGCATCTTAGCACATGAATTTTTATCATTAGCAAAACTGAGCCTCAGCAAAATGGCAGCCTGCTCGAGGTCACGCAGCAGTGAATCATACATTTGACCTTAGGTCTCTCCACTCCAGGTCCGGAGGCTGACTGTCTTCTCCATAGCCCCCTTCTCTTGCAGTCCTGCATCTGAGAGGCCCACTGTGTGGTGAGGCTGGTGCGGGGTGGAGGTGGGGGGAGGTTGCAGGCCCCAGAAAGGACCGTTTCTGGAAGAGAAGCACACTCTCAAGCTAGGGGTCAGGTGTGAGATGGGAGCTCTGGGCGGTGTGAGCGCTCCCAGTGGCACCGACAACTCTTGGCACGGTTCATGTCCGGACGGCTCTTGCCACCCTGCTGGGCAGGCAGGGCGGACAAGCCTGGAGTCCCGAGGAGCGATGGGGAGGCCTGTTCTGTGCTCAGACTGGAATACACTTGTGAGTCTCCTGGCTCTGTGACGTGCAGGTCTGATTCAGTCGGTCGGGAGTGGGGCCTGAGGTTTCGCATCTTCAACAAGCTCACAGATGCTGTGGGCACTGCGGATGCGGGGACCACACTGCCCATCGACCTGTCCCGGGGGTGCACGGTCTGTGGGTTTCAGGCCCGTATCTGTGGAAGGCCAGCGGCTGCAGTTCACAGAGGTCTTGATGAATGCTACCTTTTGCCAGTTCTGGGAGAGGAGGGAAGAAGCAGAGGGATAGGGTCTGAGAAGAAGCAAAGGCTTCGCTCTGCCAATTTTCTTGGACACCTTTGCCCTTCTCCTCCATTCAAAGCCTCAATCACTTGCAAAGCTAGCCTGAGACACCCACCCTCCTCCAAGCCCTTTCTGACCTGGTCAAGCCCCCAAGCATCTCTCCATAGCAACACTTTGTTTTTTAATCTCTTGCCATCTCCCTTTGCTTTAAATTGCCTTAGATTGTTTCTGTAATGGCCTCATATGCATATTTACTCTCTCCTCAGCCAGACTTCACGAGCTTCCTATTCCTCTGTCCTCAGGTCAAGTACCTTGCCGGAACCTAAGATGTGCTCCAAAATGTTAAATAAATGAATTAACCGAATGAAGTGAATCGTCTTTCAAAACTTCTTTCTAATGAGGCTCCCTCAGAGGAATGTTTAGCCATCCCTTCAAATGTTGGGTAAACATTTTTAATCTGTTCACATTTCAAAGGTCTTTTCCAATGGTTTGTGTTTGAGGGTGGGGGAAGAAAGCAGAGAGGGCTGGCTGGAGAAACTTCACAGGGCACAGAGACGGCCAAAGAAGCTTGTGAATTGACTCACTTATTCAGGAGGATGCAAGGTCTGAACCCTGCAGCTGGGAAGTGATCCTCAGCCAGACCCACAGCCGGCAGCTCCCCTTCTCCTTGATGTTTCACAGGTCATATTTCAGCCTCAGTAAATTCCATAATCTCCTGCTCAGATTCCCTTTATATGCCAAGACTGTGATCACAGATTCCCAAGAGGGTTTATCAGATCCAGGAAAATGTGCCCCTTGCTCCCCTGAGGGAGAGATTTCCTGGGGGAAAATTGGGGGCCCTAATAAGCTTTCTTGCTGTCTAATCAGCCGCCTGAGGCAAACCCCAGCAGCCCTGGGCTCCCAGGTAGCAAGTGATAGATGCCGGCCCCCGGAGCCCAGCTCTGAAAAGCCAGAGCTGCGAATGTAAAGCACTGTTTTCTTGCTCTCCCTGGGCGGTGTCTCTCCAGGACTCCCGGGGACTGAGGTGGCTCTGTACCCATCAGGGAGTCTCAGACCTCATGAGTATTATTTTCTCTTCAAAGACCACCCATTTGGGGGTCCAGCTGCTCTAGACCTTCCTTCTTTCCCTGTTGTCTCTTCTCTTTCCTTAAGAGCAGAAGTGGGGGCATCAGTCAGTAAGAATGATGGACGTTCTCCATGTTTGTCAGTCTTGCAACTTCTGTTTCGGCCAAGGGGTCTGTCTGAGCTGCGATGGACACTGAGAAAATCTGGAGTCTCATTAGTGAAGGCGTTTGGGGAGCAGTTGCTCCTTCCTGGGCTGATATTTCTTTGCAAGAAACACTCAAGACCCTGTTCTAAAGCACAGAGCAAGTGAGTGAGTGAAGTCGCTCAGTCGTGGCTGACTCTTTGAGACCCTGTGGACAGTGGCTACCAGGCTCCTCCGTCCATGGGATTTTCCAGGCAAGAGTACCAGAGTGGATTGCCATTGCCTTCTCCACTAAAGCACAGAAGTTGGGGCTAAAGAATACATTGCCTGCCCTTGACCTTCCTTCTCACCTCAAAGACACTGACAACACTCCCCTGAGCCCTGCAGTCGGCCAGGCTCCCCACTGTCAACCCCTGGTAAATCCCTCTTTTGCAGGTACTTCTGAGCTCAGGGATGGCTTTTGAACAGCTTCCTTGTGTTCATCTCCTTCCAGATTTCCAGCGTGATGAAGGCTCAGATGAAGAGTTCCAAGAACAGATGGGAGGCTGTCATTACACGTTACTGATACACAGAGCTGCTTCAGCCTCACGCATGCCAGCGTGCTCAACCACACTCGTAATTCTTCCTCTGTTCCCCAGCCCGAGCCAGGAGCTCAGCCAGTTTTGGCAAGATGTGAAAGTGAGAGCTTTCTAGGGGCATTTATATAAAACATGCTAGGATTGATGATGAACTAGGATTGATGGGAACAAAACCTTTCTCTTTCTACGAGAGGAGAAAATACTGTTAATCCAATTCCCTTGTGAGAACTGAAATCAGAGAAGTCAAAAATTTGCTTGCCCAACTTGGGTGCCATTGTGATTGAGTAATGTGGGAGCCTTCTGGAGAGAGGTTTCTTTGTCTGGTCCAAGAGCACCCTGATGGCTACAGGATGTCCTTGGTAAAGAATGTTCTAGCAGCCCCACAAGGTCATGTCTCAGTAAGGATGGAAGAGCCACAGGGACCTTCCATTTCAACTTTCTGTAATTGACAGAGGAACATGCATATTGGACAAAGGTGAGAAACAGCTAGTGAGTGGCTCGTTAGTGGAGAAACTGAGAACTGAAGTCAGGTTTAGGTCACTGCTTTTTCAGGAAAGGACAAAGACCTTAGGTTGGAGAGTAAGGATTATTTTTTTCATTTTTCTTAGCAGAAAGGGAGTGGTTTCTTTGCAAAATTTTATAGAAAGGCCCAGAATTTTGCTTTATGCACAGCACCAAGACCCAGGGAGAAGGATCAGGGACCCCACTGAGACTAAACCAGACCTGCCTGTGACTGGTTTGAGGATCTCCCAGAGGCGTGGGTCAGCAGTGGCTGTCACAGGGACAGGGATGCTGGCAGCACAGTCCTGGGAGGTGCGTGCTGGCCTAAATCCTCTTGGAGCTTGCCGTTAGCCCTGCCAAAAGCCTATAGATTCTAGGACTGGATTGTCTCAGGTCAAACAACAGGGAGGGATCACAGCTCCACTTATCAGCAGACAATTGGACTAAAGATTTACTGAGCATGGCCCTGCCCACCAGAGCAAGACCTGATTTTCCCCATAGCCAGTCCCTCTCAAGGGACTTGTACAAGAAGCTTGTACAAGTCTCATCTGCATCCATCAGAGGGCAGGCAGAAGAAGCAAGAACTACAATTCTACAGCCTCCAGAATGGAAATAACAATCATAGAAAGTTAAACAAAATGATCACGTGGATCACAGCCTTGTGTAACTCACTGAAGCTATAAGCCATGCCATGCAGGGCCGTCCAAGAAGGATGGGTCATGGTGGAGAGTTCTGACAAAATGTGGTCCACTGGAGAAGGGGATGGCAGAACACTTCTGTATTGCTGCCTTGAGAACCACATGAACAGTATGAAAAGGCAAAATGATATGACACCAGAAGATGAGCCCTCCAGGTCTGTAGGTGTCCAATATGCTACTGGGGAAGAGCAGAGAAATAGCTCCAGAAAGAATGAAGAGGCTGGGCCAGAGCAGAAATGATGGTCAGTGGTGGATGTGTTTGATGGTGAAAGTAAAGTCTGATGCTGTAAAGAACAATATTGCATAGAAACCTGGAATCATGAATCAAGGAAAACTGGATGTGGTCAAGCAAGAAAAAACATTGACATCTTAGGAATCAGTGAACTAAAATGGATGGGAATGGGTGAATTTAATTAAGATGACCATTATATCTACCACTGTGGGCAGGAATCCATTAGAAGAAATGGAGTAGCCCTTACAGTCAACAAAAGAGTCTGAAATGTAGTACTTGGGTGCAATCTCAGAATGACAGAATGATCTCAGTTCATTTCATTTCCAAGGTAAACCATTCAACATCACAGTAATGCAAGTCTATGTACCAACCACTAATGCTGAAGAAGGTGAAGTTGACCATTTCTCTGAAGACCTACAAGGCCTTCTAGAACTAACACATAAAAAATGGTGTCTTTTTCATCATAGGGAATTGGAATGCAAAAGTGGAAAGTCAAGAGAAATCTGGAGTGACAGGCAAGTTTGGCTTTGAGCACAAAATGAAGTAAGGCCAAGGTTAACATAGTTTTCCCAAGTGAAGACACTAGTCATAGCAGGCATCCTCTTCCAACAAAGTGAGAGGTGACTCTACACGTGGACGTCGTGAGATGGTCAATACTGAAATCAGATTGATTATATTCTTTGCAGCTGAAGATGGAGAAGCTCTATACATGATCTGATTGTGGCTCAGATCACGAGCTCCTTACTGCAAAATTCAGGCTTAAATTGAAGAAAGTAGGGAAAGCCACCAGACCATTCAGGTATGACCTATATCAAATCTCTTATGATTATACAGTGGAGGTGATGAATCAAATCAAGGGATTAGATCTGGTAGACAGAGTGCCTGAAGAACCATGGACAGAAGTTATTACATTGTACAAGAGGTGGTGATCAAAATCATCCCCAAGGGGGAAAAAATGCAAGAAGTAAAAGTGGTTGTCTGAGGAGGCCTTACAAATAATGGAGAAAAGAAGAGAAGAAAAAAGCAAAGGACAAAGGGAAAGATACACCCAACTGAATGCAGAGTTCCAGAGGATAGCAAAGGGAGATTAGAAAATCTTCTTAAGTGAACAGTGCAAAGAAATAGAGGAAAACAATAGAATGGGGATGACTAGAGATCTCTTCAAGGTAATTAGAGGTACCAAGGGAATATTTCATGCAAACATGGGGACAGTAAAGGATGGAAATGGTATGGACTAACAGAGGCAAAAGATATTAAGAAGAGGTGGCAAGAATACACAGAAGAACAGCACAAAAAAGCTCTTAATGACCTGGATAACCATGATGTTATGATCATTCACCTCAAGTCAGACATCCTGGAGTATGAAGTCAAGTGGGTCTTAGGAAGCATCACTACCAGCAAAGCTAGTGGAGGTGATGGAATTCCAGCTGGGCTAGTTCAAATCCTAAAAGATAATGTTATTCAAGTGCTGTACTCAATATGCTGACAAATTTGGAAAGCTCAGCAGTGGCCACAGGACTGGAAAAGATCAGTTTTCATTCCAATTCCAAAGAAAGACAATGCCAAAGAATGTTCAACTACTACACAATTATTCTCATTTCATATGCTAGTAAAGTGAAGTTAGTCATGTCACATTCTTTGCAACCCGTGGACCATATAGTCCATGAAATTCTCCAGGCTAGAATACCGGAGTAGGTAGACATTCTCTTCTCCAGGGGATCGTCCCAACCCAGGAATCGAACCCAGGTCTCCCACATGGCAGGAGGATTCTTTACCAGCTGAGCCACCAGGGAAGCCTATGCTAGCAAGGTCATGCTCAAAATTATTAAAGCCGGGCTTCAGCAGTACACGAACTGAGAACTTCCAAATGTACAAGCTGGATTTAGAAAAGGCAGAGAAACCAGAGATCAAATTGGCAACATCTATTGGATCATAGACAAAGCAAGGCAATTTCAGAAAAACATCTACTTCTGCTTTATTGACTATGCTAAAACCTTTGACTGTGTGCATCACAACAATCTGCAGAAAATTCTCAAAGAGATGGAATACCAGACCACCTGACCTGCCTCCTGAGAAATCTGTATGCAGATCAAGAAGTAACAGTTAGAATTGGACATGGAACAACTGATTGGTTGCAAATCGGGAAAGGAGTATGACAAGGCTGTATACTGTCATCCTGCTTATTTAACTCATATGCAGAGCACATCATGCATAATACTGGACTGGCTGAGTCATAAGCTAGAGTCGAGATTGCTGGGAGACATACCAACAACTTCAGATATGCGGAGGATAGCACTGTAATTGCAGAAAGCGAGGAGGAACTAAAGAGCCTCTTGATGAGGTTGAACGAGGAGGGTGAAAAAACTGACTTAAAACTCAATATTCAAAACTAAGATCACGGCATCCAGTCCCATCACTTCATGGCAAATAGAGAGGGAAATAGTGACAGATCTTATTTTCTTACATTCCAAAATCACTGCAGACAACGACTGCCTCCATAAAATTAAAAGACACTTACTCTTTGAAAGAAAAGCTATGACAAAACTAGACAGCGTCTTAAAAAGCAGAGACATCACTTTGCTGACAAAGATCCATATAATCAAAGCTATGTCTTTTCCGTAGTTGTGTATAGATGTGAGAGCTGAACCATAAAGAAAAGAGCACCGAAGAATTGATGTGGTGCTGGAGAAGACTCTTGAGAGTCCCTTGGACAGCAAGGAGATCAAACCAGTCAATCCTAAAGGAAATCCACCCTGTATATTCATTGGAAGGATTGATGCTTAAGCTGAAGCTCCAATACTTTGGCAACCTGATGCAAAGAGCCAACTCACGGGAAAAGACCCTGGTGCTGGGAAAGACTGAAGGCAAAAGGAGAAGTGGGTGGCAGAGGATGAGATCATAGGATGGCATCACTGACTTAATGGACATGAGTTTGAGCAAACTCTGGAAGATAGTGAAGGACAGAGAAGCCTGGTGAGCTGTAGTCCATGGGCTTGCGAAGAGTCAGACATGACTTAGCTACTGCACAACAACAATAGGTTAAGAATCTCCTTTAGAAGAGGGCATTATTTATCTCCTGGATAATCTAATACTTTTAGTTAAAAAAAATCACTTTGTCCCTCTTCAAATGGTTTGAAGAGAGAGAAGACAAAATAGTTTTCCTTGAGCTTATTTCTTTATGAAACTCGGTCCTAAGCCCTTTGAAACCTTGAGAGAAATAGTGAAGTTTTAAATAGTAAAGCTTGAACTCGAAAGCTGGCCCAGGGGCTGGATTTTCCCTTTTCCTGTCCTGTGGAAATTGGAGCCCACACACATTTCTGATGCAATGTTCTTGGAGACCCATCATAGAGTACAGACATTTAAAACCAAGCACTAACATGCCAGGGAGGTGACGGAGAAGTGTTTGCTCTGAGGAGCCCGTTTGTCCCTGAGTCAGTAAGAGACGTATCTGTGTGGTTAGCACGGCTACATCTCCTCAGACCCTTTCCTTTGAGGTAATGTTTCTCCTCTAAGTGGGAGTTTAGACTGAACTGTGCCCACAGACCACCGCTCGTTCTCCTCTTGCGTCTACGCTCTTGTTTGAAGTGGTGCTCCCGGTGGATGACGAGCTCAGTCCCAGGGGACAACAGGGAGGAGCCGCCAGCATAACCTCCACCTCACACTGGAGACGCGACCACCGCAGGGAGCGATTCAGGGTCAGAAAACAGCCTGCAGTCTTCTGTGGTTTGTCCACCATCACTTGACAGGAAACTGAACACCCTCCACGCTAAGGAAGACGGAGAATAAGGGTAGTGGGCGAAAGAGATGAAGGGCTGCGGCAGATTTTCAGGTCTTCGGTGAGAAAGGCCTGGGACAGTCAGGACTGAGTGTGAAGGCTGGTTACCAGGGGAGAAGAGAGTGGATTCGGAGGCAGACGACATCCAGGGATTCAGGAAAGTGGATAATCGATACTGTCTCCAAGAGTTCTGCAGTGACCTTGAGTGAATAAAGGAAGTTGGGAGAGGGGATCATTGGAGGTCTGCCTCTGCCCTCAGCTGTGAGAGGACCACCCCCCAACCCCACAGCACAACAGCCGCCCTAGCCAATGGCCACGCCCTCCTCCAAGCACACAGAGGCTGGTATGAATGGGTTTGCTGCCTCCTGATCTTTAGGTATTTTTCTGTGGGTTGGCCTTTGATTTCCTAGGGAATTGCACATTTATTGTAAAGTAGCCATGCAGAGACGAGGTAGATAGACCGGCGTACAGAGAAAAAACAACGCAGTAAGAAGCTGAGGGTTGACAGCCGCTAGGTCAAAAACAAGAGAAAGAAGCCTCACTCTCTTCATGAAGTTGATATCTTCTTGACACATTTACATAAATTGATTTTTTAAAAGTTTGAAACCCTCCTCCCCATTATTCTTATTTTCCTCTCAAATCAATGAATGCATCTCCGTTTGATTTTCTATAATCAGTGGCTTGCCATGAGCATGTCTATCCTACAATTCTGAGACCGGAGTGTAAACTCTTGAGCGCACCCAAGGGAACGGCTGCTCAAAGGTGTTCTTTGCTGGTGCACATAACCCACACTCGCGGCATCCGTCTGCAGCTTTCCATTTTCACGTATCCAAGTCTTCCTAAAGAGGGGTATTCCTTAAGTCAAGGATCCTTCTGGAAAGCCCCCGTCAGCCCCAGGCTCAGGTGCAGAGCTGGGCTAGGCTTTGTCTCCGGGGTCCCTGACAGCAATGGGCTCCCTTCTCCCTGGGAGCTGACCAGCCTCTGGGAACAATGGCCGCATCCCACCAGCCTGCCTCAGGAGTCCCTGAGATCTCCTTTTGACCTCGCTTTTATTAACCATCAGAATGGGGTGGGGAGCAGCTGAGACAAGTCACAGCGGCAAGTTGACCCCTGAGCTGTGTCTGCTCCAAGACGATATAACCCCAGAGCTTCAGGGCTGTGAGGGTACTGATTTACCAAATCATATGTTTAAACAACGTGATGGCACACTGCTGTCTGAGGGGTTTTGAAGCACATTTCAAAATAATGGGGGAAAATAATGAACACCTCTCACGAGTGCATTTAAGTGGCACATGCATTAGGAGGTGATGGGGGGCGGGCGCTGGTATTCTTGCAAATGAACGTTTGGGTTTTTCTCCTGTTCTTTCATGCTGCTTTCACTTCATGTTTCAGAAATGATCACTGAGTGAGCAGAACTCTGGGCACTTTGTAAACAGAAGGAAAAAGGCCGCCGATGGCCCCTTACCAGCCTCGCAGAGAGGCTCACACTGGTATTCTGATGCAGGGAGGGATGTAGTGGATAGCCCAGAACCCTCCTGCTTCCAGATCTCATCCTTCACCTGCCATGGGAAGCATTCTCTTATATAAAGGAGTACTATGGCTCTAGAGGAAGTGGTGTAGAAAGCTTCTCGTGGGCAGGAGCATTTTGGCACACACAGGTAAGCCTCAGAGAGATCACCGGTTCTGTCCCAGGCACTGCTATAAAGCCAATATCACAGGATTGGTCATGTGACATTTTGGGTTTCTTAGTGCCTATATATCGGAGAAGGCAATGGCACCCCACTCCAGTACTCTTGCCTGGAAAATCCCATGGACGGAGAAGCCTGGTGGGCTGCAGTCCATGGGGTCGCTAAGAGTCGGACACGACTGAGTGACTTCACTTTCACTTTTCACTTTCATGCCTTGGAGAAGGAAATGACAACCCACTCCAGTGTTCTTGCCTGGAGAATCCCAGGGACAGGGGAGCCTGGTCGGCTGCCATCTGTGGGGTCGCACAGAGTCGGACACGACTGAAGCTACTTAGCAGCAGCGGTGCCTATATATATCTTGTTCCATCACTTCATGGGATGTAGATGGGGAAACAGTGGAAACAGTGTCAGACTTTATTTTGGGGAGCTCCAAAATCACTGCAGATGGTGACTGCAGCCATGAAGTTAAAAGATGCTTACTCCTTGGAAGGAAAGTTATGACCAACCTAGATAGCATATTCAAAAGCAGAGACATTACTTTGCCAACAAAGGTCCGTCTAGTCAAGGCTATGGTTTTTCCAGTAGTCATGTATGGATGTGAGAGTTGGACTGTGAGGAAGGCTGAGCGCTGAAGAATTGATGCTTTTGAACTGTGGTGTTGGAGAAGACTCTTGAGAGTCCCTTGGACTGCAAGGAGATCCAACCAGTCCATTCTGAAGGAGATCAGCCCTGGGATTTCTTTGGAAGGAATGATGCTGAAGCTGAAACTCCAGTATTTTGGCCACCTCATGCGAAGAGTTGACTCACTGGAAAAGACTCTGATGCTGGGAGGGATTGGGGGCAGGAGGAGAAGGGGACGACAGAGGATGAGATGGCTGGATGGCATCACTGACTCGATGGACGTGAGTCTGAGTGAACTCCGGGAGTTGGTGATGGACAGGGAGGCCTGTTGTGCTGCGATTCATGGGGTCACAAAGAGTCGGACACGACTGAGCGACTGAATGCCGGAGACCCAGGTTCAATCCCTGGGTCAGGAAGATCCACTGGAGAAGGAAATGGCTACACACTCCAGCATTCTTGCCTGGAGAATTCCATGGACAGAGAAGCCTAGTGGGCTCCCCAGTCAGAGACATGACCAAGTGGCTAACACTTTCACTTTCATAGACTTGCTGGGTGCAGGTTGTGGCAAACTTTGAATTTTTAAAGAATGTAATCTCTGCAAAACACTGTAAAATGAAACATGCTTGTCTTTGTTACCCAGGTTATGTCCTAAGGAGACTGTTGGCTGGGACAGGATGAGGCACAGGATTGGTGAGTTTTGATTCAGTGCAGTGGGTTAAGTGAGGGCGTGGAAGGGAGCAGGCTCAGAGGACCTTACAGGTTGTTAGGACAGTGGCTGAGGCTCGCGTCCACCTCCCTGCCTTCTTCTTTACCTAATCTCTCCCTGCTGCCTGGATCCAACTTGTTCCCTAGCGTCACTGGGTCACTGGTGTCCCGGGCTTGCTTGTAAGGTTCGCCTACTAGTAAGTCCCTCCCTCGTCCCCCTTTAGATGCCTTCTTCTCTTCTCTGCAGTTTCCTCATCTAGGCAGAGTCACAATTTGACTTCAGGAGGCCCTGTGCTGCGCTGCGCTTAGTCACTCAATCATGTCCGACTCTTTGTGTCCCCATGGACTGTAGTCTACTAGGCTCCTCTGTCCGTGGGATTCTCCAGGCAAAAATACTCGGGTGGGTTGCCGTGTCCTCCTCCAGAGGATCTTACCAACCCAGGGATCAAACCCAGGTCTCCCGTATTGCAGGTGAATTCTTTACTGACCGAGCCACTAGGGAAGCCCGTGAATACTGGAGTGGGTAGCCTGTCCCTTCTCCAGGGCATCTTTCTGAGCCAGTAATCAAACCGAGTCTCCTGCATTTCAGGTAGATTCTTAGGCAATATCATTGCTATGAACCGCTCTTCTAAAAAACATAATTGAGAATCATATTTTGCAACCACGTTAGTATACAAGGCTGAATTTATTGTTATATAATCATTGTACTTCTATTCATTTTTTTCTTCTTCTGGTTTTAAAAACACTTAAAATTAAAAATAAATTATCACAAGCTCTTAAAAGCACCATGGGTCCTGGGCATGTGCCTTGTGGGCCTAATGGAAAAGTCAGCCCTGCATCTAATGGGCCTTCCCTGCCTCTCCGGCTGGCTGGGCAGCGCTTCTGGGCTGTTTCCATAAATTTCCCTCTGGTATTGCACTTGCCACACCACTAAACTGGGTGCTTCTTGAGAAGAAAGGACTGTGTTTTATTCTCACCGTGGAACCCAGAACAACATCCAGGGATGGCCCATAAGCAGCCTCCTTCATGTATCCAGGAAGAGCTGGATGGGTGAGGAGGACTGAGCTGGAGGGTGTTGGCCTCAGGGATCAGTCACAGCCAAGCGGGCAGGGGTCAGCCAGGGGTTGCCGATGGGGTGAGTGGATGGGAGGGTTTTGTAGACTTGCCTTGCCTGTCTCCTCCTTTCGCTGAGGCTCTGATCTGCCTACAGGCAGGGACAGAGCAGCAGCAGTGGCCAAAGTGGCCTGCGGATCCAAGAGGGAAGGCTCGGCTGATGTCGCCTCGTAGCATCCCTGCCCTAGAGGAGGCCACCTTCCAGAGTACAGCAACGCCGCTCGGCCTGCGAGGAGGCTCTGTGTGCCCCAGAAAAACGCAGTAACAAAAACAGAACAATACTTAGACTTGAGCCATTTCATAAGTACAGTTTGGGGTCAGTTTGGCTGGAGGGGAGAATTTAATTGCAAAGTTCCTATATGTCAACTGCCTGAGGCTAGAAACTGGAGAGGGAAGATGGGGAGACTTGGATGTTGAATGTTGATGATAAGCAGGAGTAAAGGTTGAGGATGGAGCAAGGCCTGTTGAGGACTGAGGTTAAAATGCTGCTGAAGTCACTTCTGGTGAGTGCTTTGGGTTTATGTTTCTGCTTCCAATGGCCCTGGACTGAGGAGAGGGATGATCGGCATCGCATTTCAGAATTTGTCCCTTAAAAAAATTAAAAGCTTTGTAGGGTATCAGGCCAACAACCTACTACAATACTGTTTGGCATAAAAGAAAAAGAAGTTTAAGTTAGGATCCTGACAATCAAATATCTTGGATTCCAACCTGAACAAAACATCATGTGTGATTCTCTTGAAAGAAAGGTTAGAACAGAGTTGGAAACCAGGCAGACCTGGTAAGGGGCAAGAGGCAGGCGAACAGAGAAGTGAGAGAATCCAGCCTCTTTCTCTACCCGATTGCTCCAAGGGTGCAGGGCTAGAGCTGTCCTAAATCTGCATCGCTAGACCTAAACTCCGGGAGCTGGTGAGGGACAGGGAGGCCTGGCCTGCTGCAGTCCATGGGGTCGCAAAGAGTCGGACACGACTGAGCGGCTGAACTGAACTGAGACCTCATCTCATCCCTGAGCCCCGAGTCCAATTCTGTCAGTCTGTGAGATATTCTTTTCATGAAAGATCTCAAATTCTGTTACCTAAACAGACCTCACCATTTCCCTCCCCCTCCTGCTGATGTCCCGTATGCATTAATGGCACCATCACTCTCCAATCAGATCAAAGTTTCAGGATCTTCCGAGACACCGTTCTTCCCCGTGTGCTCTGGTTTAATCGCTTCCATGGCCTCACCGGTTCTTTAGTCAGTCACACTTGGGTCAAATCCTATCTTGCCTTTTCTATTCACAGGCCACCCCCTTAATTTCATCCCATCTCACCTTCTTTGGGATCCTTGAAGTTTCCCCTAATTGTTTCTTCTTAGCGTGATTTCAGCCTCTTTACCTGGCATTCAAATCATTTTGCCTACAGTATTCTGCCCCAGTGTCTCCAATAGCTTTTCATTGCCTCCTAAAAAGGAGTCTTCATTCAGGCATTCTAGAGAAGTGGTTAAGAAGAAAGGGCTCTGGTGTCATGGAGACCTAGTTTGAGCCCTGGTTCTATCATTTATTAACTGCATGACATTTGCTGAGTGAACCACGCTAATTCTGGTTGTTAAAATTTAGATTAGAATTGTATCTACATCATGGTATTTCTGAAATATACTAGACGCAAGCACTTAACACAATGCCTGACACAAATAAGTGCTGATTAAAGGAACCATTATTACTAGCAATTAGGATTTTTTGTTTCTTATCAGTCGCACTACATATATCATTAAAAAACATAGCTGGTGATAATTCCCCTACACTTACCTTATGTATGCTTAATACGTGAGATTCTTCACTTGCCTCCTATAGGGTAGGCTCTGAAATTTCTTCTGCTGCTGCAGGCCTGGTATCCAGGACACTGGGGGAAGGACTCAGTACAAACAGCTCCCTGAGCCCAATATGCCTGTGTCCACTCTGATTTCCCAAGCCATGGGTTCAAGATGCTTCCTCAGCCTTGGATTAGCTCTGATCCTTCCTTCAGCACCTGCAGCCTTCCCTGAATCCCCATCAGATGAGTTGCCCTGGAAACCCTTGTTACCCTTGCCAATCTGTGCATCTTCATCCCTGGTGTGGGATTTTCTATTCTCCCAACAGGAAGGACCATCTCAACATGAAGCACTGTCCTCTGCCTGATTCTGAGGATGAGGCAGCATATCAGAGTGGTTAAGGCTCTGGTGGTTGGAATCAGATAAACTTCCTTTTGACTTTTGACTCCAGCGAGACCTTGGACAATTTATTCAATGTCTTCCTTATTCATCTGTAAAATGGAGATAGTCACATCATCTTACCTTGTATTTCCCTAAACACAATGTCTGCTAAACACACAGCAAGTTTGTTTAGGAATGTGAATGCAGGCAGAAGGAACATAAGACACAAATAGTGAATCAGGATAAGGGGGATGGACAAGGCAATAGAAGTCATGATGGAGTTGGATGCTGCACAAAAGCCTGGCCCAGGATCTTACTAGAATTTCAAATCAGAATTAGCTGTTCATGGGGAACAAAAGCAGAAGCATTTAGCCATCGTTTTCTGTTATTCTTTGGTTAAGCGTGACCCTTCACTGGGTGTTAACAGCTGTCCCTTCCAGACCTGATTCCTGAATGCCAAGGTGGAAACCAAAGAAGCTCTGGGGCAGGAAGTGATCCTTGGTAAGGCTCAGGTACAGTGCTATCAGGCTGTGCTTGAGCAAAGCTGGTGAAGGCCCTTGTGGGACTAGTCCTGCAGAAGCTGTGGAGTATAAGGTAGAGCCTAGGGAGGCCCATACACACCCCTATGTCCCAGACAAATGACTTCACATGAGGAACTGTATAGGTAAAAGGTTAAGTGCTGTCAGGCACATGATAAATGTTTCTTTCCCCCAAATCTTCCCATTGTTTTCCATCAAATTAGAGCAAAATTCAAAGTCCCTTTCCCTGGCCACTAAGCATGTACCCGATCTGGACTTGAGGAATTTCATAGACGTCATTTCCACACTATCCCCCTGGGTTGTTCCTCTCCAGCTCCATCCTGCAGGCTGGACCTCGTGTTCACCGTGGGGTACCATGCGCATTCTGAAACTAACACACTCTGAGCTTGCTTTGGCCTCAGGGTCTTTGCACTTTCTACTGCCTCTGCCTAGAATGTTCTTTCCTTGAATACTTACATGGCTTCACCCTCCCTTCATTCTGTTCAAATATCACCCTCCACCTCGCACCACCCCCCCCAAACTGCTCCTGCCCCGAGAAGTCTTTCTTGACCACTTCATCTAAAATAATACTCCTAGTGCTGTGGTTATACTCTTTTTTTTTTTATCATGCCTCTCATACCATTTACTATTTATGAAGTGATAATAGGAGAAATGTATTTGTCATCTGTATCCCCTTTTAGAATATAAGCTCTATAAAGAACTTTGTCTGTTTTGTTCCCTGAACTATTTCTAATACTTAGAATAATGTCTGGCATATAATGAGTGCCCAGAGCATGGTTCTTACATGAATGAATGAATGATAGGTAGTGTCATCACCTCATTCCCTTTAGATACTGACATGTGGACAAATGGTCATCATTTCTTACCCCTGTCGGGGCCGGCTGGTTCCATCCCCCCACTTCAGACCCTTCTCTGACCAGATTCCTGCCCTTCCCTGCCTCCCTGTGCTCTTGAAAACTCACAGTATTTTTCCACAGATTTGTCTGAATTATAACAGGTGCTGCAGAGAGAAACCATTTTCCATCTTGCTGTGTCACACATACAAGCTTTCCTTCAGAGACAAGGTTAATTTGAATCTGTACATCCCTTCATGCTTCTGGGCAAAAGTGACTATTACTCAATTTGTATGTGAAAATATGTAATAACCTAAGCAGAACCAAACGGTGCTACAGGCATCCTGGAGCTCAGCGATCCCCTCACGTGCCCCAGTGAAGGTGTGCATATCAGTACTTGTGCACACGCTTACGCAGCCACACACCTGCTCAGCTCTCCACAGCCAGCTGCCTTCACTCCAACCACCCTTTTCCTCTGTCTCTACTGCCTGTAAGTATACAGTAGCTTTCTAAGTGAACACTTCATAAGATATTGGATGATATGACACTGGATTCATGGAGTGTTCTAGCTCTTAGAAAGTTGATGAACTCTTGACTACCTGGGGCAGTGTTCTTTCCAAGGTCAGTCTTCCCATTCAGCCCAGGTGCTGAGGGGGGCATATATTCTGAATATTTGTGTCCCCCTAAAAATCATATGTTGAAATATTAACCCCCAAAGATGTTGGTATTAGTAGGTGTGGAATTTGGGAGGTGACTAGGTCATGAGGGTGGAGTCCCCATGAATGGCATTAGTGCCCTTATGAGAGGTCTCTAGAGAGATCCTGGCTCCTCTGACCAGACGAGCACACGGCAGAAAGGCACTGACTAGGAAGCAGAAATCATGCTGGTGTCTAGATCCTGGACTTTTCAGACTCTAGAACTGTGGGAAGCAGACTTATGCCGTGTGTAAGCTGCCTAGTCTGTGGTGTCTTGCTACTTGAAAGGAGCAAGTCAGGAGACTTCCTCTTCATGCTGCTAACCAGCTACCCCCAGTCCCACCTATTCTGAGCTGTGGACATGGAAAGTTCTGTTTATTTTTCATATCTGAAGTATGGTCCCCTGGGGGATGTGTTCTTATTTTCTCTGTCCCTGTACTCTCCCTCCATTCAATTTTCCACCGAGGACTTGTCCACCCAATTAGGCCGACGGTGATGGAGAGGAAAAGAGTCACCATATAGTGGTTGTAGTGGAGCCAGTGAAGGACAGGAAGATGGAAGCGGAGGGGGAGGTGATGGCCAGTGGTGGTGGAGGAGGTAGAGGTGATGGAGACGGTGTTGCAAGCGGTGAAGTTGATAGCGGAGGGGGAGGGGATGGTAAAGTTGGTGTCGGAAGCAGTGGTAGAGGTGATATTGGTTGTTGACGGAGGTGTAAGTGGTGGTGAAAGAGGCAGAGATGTGGAGATGATGGTGGAAATGATGGAGCTGGTGGTGGTAGAGAGGAGGTGCCAGCGATGACGATGCAGGTGGAAGTGTTGGTTGAGGTAATGTTGGTTGTGGTGGAGATGCAGGTGATGATGATGTAGCTATGGAGATGAACATGGTGATTTTGTCATTCAAAGGATGGGATTAGCAACATGCACAAAATGAAAACATCCAAAATTTTCTCTTACCTGGTCTGAGGAATAGCTGCCCCTTCTGTAACAGCTGGAAATTTCCTGAATATCAAAATTTTATTCTCCCAGTTATCATTCAGTCTATCGCTCTATCACTTGCCTATTCATTCCTCCTATGATGTAATATTTTAAAAATACTGTTAGAAAACATGATATTTTGATAAGCAGTTGAGGTTCTAATAAGGCATGTATTTTCTGTTTATGTTATAAGCAATGTAGGATTATTTTAGAAAATGTAAAGAAATGGAAGATACTAAAGATGAAAATAAATTAAAAAATACTAAGAACCAAATATCAAAGATAACCTCCAATTTGCATATTGCTGCATTTCCCCTCATTAATCCACCTGTCTCCTTCCTTTTTCCCTCCATCCCTTCTTTTCTTTCTTTTCTTCCTTGTTTCCTTCTCATCATCTTTTTATCTTTATGTTGTTACATTGAAATTACTTATTATAGTTACATAACAATTATATATATAAAGCAAGTTTATATGGTAAGATTCTCTCATGTCACTAAAAGTTCCTTCAAAAATGTTCTTAAGGTATGAATAATATTACATTACAAGAATATATATATGTATATATATATATTCATAACGTATTTATAGGGTCGAGCACTGAGGTTACTTCCAATTTATTTTTCTCATGGAAAGGTCAGCTTCCCTGAGGGCAGGGGAGAGTTCTACTTTAGGCAGCTCACAGCATCTCTGGAGCCGGTCCTCTGCACACAGTTATGCATATGCGATCAGAGGGGTTGCAAATGGAAAGCGGAATCACTGCCTTTGGGGAATTTTCATCCAGTTCAGAGAGAGATTGAAATGAAGTCACAACATTTATAAACTAACATATCATCAAGTGAGAATTACTGCACAGTGGAGCCACAGTATAAAGCTGGTACCTGGGAAAGAGATCAAACTCAGTGGCTCACTCTGGGCATCTAGGAGGGATTTCGGGGATCACAATTTATCCCACAAATATCCAAGTCCACTCACAAGCTGAGGTGCAATTTACTGCTATAGTATATATGTCTAGGAGGGCTTCCCAGGTGGCTCAGTGGTAAGGAATCCACCTGCCAATGCCGGAGATATGGGTTTAATCCCTGGGTCAGGAAGATTCCCTGGAGAAGGAAATGGCAACCACTCAAGTACTCTTGCCTGGGAAATCCCATGGACAGAGGAGCCTGGTGAGCTACTGTCTATAGGGTCACAAAAGAGTCGGACATGACTTAGTGACTCAACAACAACAACATACATCTATGAAGGTGTCGTTTTGAAATAAACTTTGAAGAGCAATCGTGGTCATGAATTAGCAGAGAGGAAGGGGTAGGCCATTTCAGATCAGGGAACGATAGGTAAACATTTACGAAAGAAGATCATATTCAGGGCTTGGGAAGCCAATAAGCTTGACTGCAGTGGAGGAGGCTGTGTAGAAGAGCAGGGGATGGGATTGGTGAGGTGGGAAGCAGGAGGGAACCAGAGACGCTGAAGGCCCTGGAGATTGGGGGATGATGTGACAAAAACATTGCCTAAGGAAGATGATCTTGGCAGCTGTGCTGAAGGTATTGGAGTCGGCAGACCCTGGAGACAGGGACATCTGCGTGGAAGGTGCTGAATTAAATCAGGCATGAGCTGACAAGGGCTGGCTGGAGAACGGTGGCAGTGGAACGAAAATAGAAAGGGAAGGCAAGAGAAACATTTTAGCAGCAGAGAAGTCTCCACGTGTAAAGGGCAGATTAGGAAATGGGAAGTGAAAGAAAGAAAACTTACTATGGGTTTTGTTGGGGTTGAGCTGATGGACAGATCACCGTTGGCTGGAGGAGGGGAGTAGACTGATTCCTTGGCCTGTCCTCTGCTGCTTAAATTCCTTTCCATCTCACAAGCCCCACGAGGCTGTGATGGAGAAGGTGGCGTGGCTCGGAAGCCACCATTAGTGGCTGCCGAAAGACCCTCCCAGGGACCGCCAGATATGTAAATTCATCAGGCACATGTGTTCTTATTCTAACACGCTCTCTCCTTTTCGTAAAGGGCTTCCCTGATAGCTCAGTTGGCAAAGAATCCACCTGCAATGCAGGAGACCCCAGTTCTATTCCTGGGTGGGGAAGATCCCCTGGAGAAGGGATAGGCTACCCACTCCAGTATTCTAGGGCTTCCCTTGTGGCTCCGCTGGTAAAGAATACACCTGCCATGTGGGAAACTTGAGTTCGATCCCTGGGTTGCGAAGATCCCCTGGAGAAGGGAAAAGCTACCCACTCCAGTATTCTGGCCTGGAGAATTCCATGGACTAGTCAGTGGGGTTACAAAGAGTAGGACATGACCGAATGACTTTCACTTCACTCCTCTTCCTAGGACAGGGATTAGAAACTCGGTTTTTATTCTGTTGACTCTGGCTGCTTGTATTCCTGATCTTAACATATTTTCATCTGTTGGTCCCGGGTCTCACTTCTGTTTTCTCCCATTGCTAGATGATTCTGTGGCTTAAGTGGAATTTATGTGTGCATAAGAACGGCTCAAAACTGCTCCTCCGATGATTTTTGTATTATTATTTCTAATTTTCATTGAATAATTTTATTCCAGGTTCTTACATGCATTAATTTTCATCTTTAGTGTTAGGCTTATTCTTTCCATTTTACTGAAACAGCAATTCAGGGGAGCGATGTATACTTTTCTAAGGTCATTCACTCCTCTACGTGGGGTCTGGGAATCCACAGTAAATCAGATAACAGAGTCTCTGCTTTTATTTATTTATTTTTAAATTTTATCACAGGGCCTTTAAGTCAGTTACGTCTATACAGAAAAAAGTATCAAGGATCAGCAGGATGTTGTTTTACCTTCCATATGGATCTTGAGTTCATCTCTGAAACACTGTTCTCTACTGTCTCATTCGTAAGTCCTGGAATGGAGAGGCACTATAAAATCAGACTGAAAGCTTTAGAATCCATCCCTTCCCTTTTCTCTCTGTCAGAACCAGGAATCAGTCCTGGATCTCCAAATCTAAATAGCTTAGCACTTTTATAATGCCTTTCGTTTTGTTCCTTTTATTGTACTAGCTAATTGCTGTAGGAAATCTTGGCAAAATCCTGTGTTTTCACCATCTATACTGCTTATCTCTGTTATGTAAAACTGAGATCACTTGGAATCTTCAAAGCACAGTGTCTAGAATCAGAATGGTTTCATGGCATGCCAAAGCAGGAGGTGAGTCCTGAGAGAGGCCGAACACCAGAAGCTTTCCCTTAGGTCTCCATTAATAATGAAATGTGTGTTGTCATGGTGATGGGAGAGAAAGTGGGATTGGGAGAAGACTTGAGAAAATATTGTAACACTGGGAGCTATAAAATCTATGTGACAGTGCGCATCCTGTGATAAGCTTGAGACACCACATCCTTCTCTCCCATGACATATCTCAGACATTATGAGGTCAATATCATGTCCCAGAATTTGTCAAGCCAGATGGCTCCCTGCCTCCCTTTAGTTAGCTTGGACCCTAAGAGGCCACGGTCAGGGTGATGGGTTCTGATAGCTATTGTTTGTGATAACCAAAGCCTATGTAAATTATCTACAAAACCCAAGTAGAGGTACATTAAGTCCTAGGTGAGTATATCTGTGTCAATAAAGCCTTTGTTTCTGTACTTTTATACAAAGTGCTCTTGTTTGATCCCCAACCTACAGAGGAATAAGAAAAATGTAGACTTGTTAAGCATATATAGACACAATTCATAAGATCTAGTTGGGTGATCATATATTCTGGTTTGCCCAAGATAGGGAGCTTTTAAACCTGTTGTCTTGGTATAATTGTTAAACATGACTCCTTTCAGTAAAACAAGTGTCAGACTTGACTGATGCATGGTTATCCAATATTGGGCTCATGTTGTGGTCACGAAATGTAGCGGGGAGGCTTGATACGTCAGCATGGAAGGGTACTGTTGCGGGCATGAGGCCTGACAAGCCTGTGTGCAAACTCCCGGCAAGATGAAATTAAGTGGCCAGTGGGGGATAACCCGATGGCTCCAACTCTGCATGACTTCAGTGACTAGGGAGCCACAGCCACCTGGAGAACTGAATGCAATTCCAAAAGATGGTAACGTTACCAGGGGCTGAGGGTGAGGAAAAGGGCACTCCCTATGGAAGGAATCAGTTCAGTTCAGTCGCTCAGTAGTATGTGACTCTGCGACTCCATGAATCGCAGCACGCCAGGCCTCCCTGTCCATCACCAACTCAGAGAGTTCACTCAGACTCATGTCCATTGAGTCAGTGATGCCATCTCATCCTCTGTCATCCCCTTCTCCTCCTGCCCCCATCCCTCCCAGCATCAGAGTCTTTTCTAATGAGTCAACTCTTCGCATGAGGTGGCCAAAGTACTGGAGTTTCAACTTTAGCATCATTCCTTCCAAAGAAATCCCAGGGCTGATCTCCTTCAGAATGGACTGGTTGGATCTCTTTGCAGTCCAAGGGACTCTCAAGAATCTTCTCTAACACCACAGTTCAAAAGCATCAATTCTTCAGCACTCAGCTTTCTTCAGAGTCCAACTCTCACATCCATACATGACCACTGGAAAAACCACAGCCTTGACTAGATGGACCTTTGTTGGCAAAGTAATGTCTCTGCTTTTGAATATGCTATCTAGGTTGGTCATAACTTTCCTTCCAAGGAGTAAGTGTCTTTTAATTTCATGGCTGCAGTCACCATGTGTAGTGATTTTGGAGCCCCCAAAAATAAAGTCTGACACTGTTTCCACTGTTTCCCCATCTATTTCCCATGAAGTGATGGGACCAGATGCCATGATCTTAGTTTTCTGAATGTTGAGTTTTAAGCCAACTTTTTCACTCTCCTCTTTCACCTTCATCAAGAGGCTTTTTAGTTCCTCTTCACTTTCTGCCATAAGGATGGTGTCATCTGCATATCTGAGGTTATTGATATTTCTCCCGGCAATCTTGATTCCAGCTTGTGCTTCTTCCAGCCCAGCATTTCTCATGATGTACTCTGCATATAAGTTAAATAAGCAGGGTGACAGTATACAGCCTTGACGTACTCCTTTTCCTATTTGGAACCAGTCTGGAAGGAATAACATAGGCCAATACACAATGGTTAGAAAGTCTGGGAAAAAATCAGTGTCTAGTTAGTGGGTCTCTAGAATAGGATGTAAATAAAGGAGGTGCTATGAATATACATTGAGAAATGCATACTAGGGCCAGAGAATAGAGGACTGTGAAATAAAGGGAAGAGTTTGAAACTTATTTCAGTGCCTGACGAGGAACAATATAAAGTACTTTAAGGAAAGGGAGCATGAGAGTTACATCTTTGGATGATTAGTGAAAAGAAGAAGATACAGACAGTAACTTGTTGATCATTGAAAAATGATCCTTGACTCAAGAGATAGTAAGATTGAGAAACAGCCTTAAATGTTTTTTATTTTTAAACAGGGGGCTTCCCTAGCAGCTCAGACGGTAAAGAATCTGCTTGCAATGTGGGATATGTGGGTTTAATCCCTGAGCGGGGAAGATCGCCTAGAGAAGGGAATGGCAATCCACTTCAATATTCTTGCTTGGGAAATCTCATGGACAGAGGAGTCTGGAGGGCTACAGTCCATGGGGTTGCAAAGAGTCGGACATGACTGAGCGATTAACACACACACATTATTAAACAGAAAGTCAACAACACCAAATATAAACAAATTAAGCAGCAGACTCAATAGATTAGCAACAAATCTAACTAAAAAGAAAAAAAAAACACAAGTAAAAGGAAAAATCAACTAAAAAATAAAAAGTAAATGTATTAATGTATTCAGGAGATAGTTCTTTGAGAAAAATAAATTTTAAAATCTTTTTACAATTCAAAGTAAGAAATAAAAATTACAAATATACAACATCTGCAATGGGAACAAGGATATAAGGTCAGTGTAACGACATTTTAAAATCCATAAACCAGATTATCCTGACCTATGATAATAAATTTGAAGTTCGTAATGAAATTGATGATATGCTAGAAAAAGTATACACATAAAATTTGATTTAAAAAAAAAGAAGGAAAAAGAAACATAACTCACCTTAAGAATTAGTTCCTCCCAGAAAATCAGTTGCAGAGTATTTTATAGTTGTCTTCTGTCAATTTTTTAAACAACAGTGTGTAATTGATTAGTCTGCCTAGAAAAGAATGGAAATCTTCTTAATTCATTTTAAAAAGCAAGCATTATCGTGATACTAAAACTTGACAGAGTGCCACCTCCACAAAACAAAGCCAAACGAAACAGAGCAGAGTGCTGGCAGGACAATCTGAGTTATAAATATTGATGTAACAATCCAAAACAAAAGATCAGTAAATCACATTCATAAGTATATTAAAGGAACTATGGTATTATATTTACAAAGTACAGTTTATTCCAAGATTACAGCACAATACATATAACAAGTAAAGAGCCTAAGCCTTAACAGAACTCATTGGAATTCATAAGAAAGCTTCTAAAATCCCAATAGAAAAATGAGCAGGATATGAATGGACAATTCACATAAAACATAAAAAAAGGCTAATAAGCATATGAAAAAGTATTAACCCTGTTAGTTATCAAAGAAATGTAAATGAGGCATCACTTTTTGTAAATCAAATTAGCAAATCTTAAAAATAAATAATAGTAACACAAATGCCAATAAACGTATGAAAATATGCTCAACCTCATTAAGTCAGGAAAATGCACAATGAAATGTCATGTTACACCCACTCGCTTGGCAAAGATGGAGAACTGGCAATCCTCAGAGTCTGGGAGAATGTTCAGCAATTAGGAATTCTCTAGTTCTGATAGGGTTGGACAACTTGGGATACAGAGTGACATTACCTAGAAATATTGAGGCTGTGCACACCATTGATACAATTCTGCTCCTGAGCATATACCCTTGAGCAGAGGGTGGCAAACGTCTTCCGCTGGGCACCCCCTAAAAGAATTCTGAAAAACTACGCACTGCTTGCATAATTTTAAGTTGTCACAAACTTTTCATTGAAGATTTTAATTCAGGCAACAAATATAATTCCCTGCGTATTGACTTTAAATAAAATTAACCAGGTTTAAGCTATTTTGTAGTTTGAGTTTAATTAATTTCTTAGACCTATTTTTTTTAATTCCATGTCTCTCTAAATAGTTTTATCCAAATTTAATATAGTTTTAAGCTTCAAAGTATTTAATTGATTACCTTATCCCCCATCTTTAGAGCTGATTTCCCAGGTGGCACTCATGGTAAAGAACCTGCCTGCCAATGCAGGAGACATAATAGACACAGGTTTGATCCCCAGGTTAGGAAGATCCCCTATAAAAGTGGAGTGGTTGCATGGCAACCCACTCCAGTATTCTTGCATGGAGAATCCCATGGAGGGAGGACCCTGGCATGGTTTTGCAAAGAGTCGAACACGACTCAAGTGACTGAGCACACACAGCTTTAGAGCAAGAATATGTGCACTCATTGAATTTTTCAAAGATTTTCATTATGACAATAAGGATCTGAGTATCAGAATGTTCTTATAGGTTGAATTATTATAGTTATTAGTAAAAAAAATTGATTCAAACAATATTGATAAATGGCAACCTTGTTATATAATTGTTAGTTATGACAACCAAAATCTTATAGGAAATGTATATTTTATTGGAAAATAATTTTGTTGATTGGTTTTGTGTGTCTAAGGATAAATAGCATTTATAGCTAGAATGAGACAGAATAAAGCATCAATTTTATTCCTATGTATTGTTTTTATAGATAAAAGTGCTAAGAATCCCTGTTCTTATAAATAAACAGAGGACCAGAAGTAGTTATGTTTAGCAGTGTCACTCAGTTCTTTGAATTCATTGCTGTCTCTATGCCAAATATCACGTACTGATTTATGATGGATGATTTTATCATTGGAAATTATTTTAAATAATCTAGCAGCTGAAAGCTTGGTTTTGTGGACAACAAGGAATTGAAATGCATCTGAATTGCAAAATGATTTGTTATCCATTCATTAAAGTCATTCGCTTTCTCAACATCACCATAAAATTTTAAAATGTCCCTTTGTTTGTCATCCTGAAGTCTTTTATACTCCAATTTAATGCACCATAACAAGAATCTGGATGAGTGAGAGGTACGCCTTACTTTTGTGAAGTGGAAAAAGAGCTATTAAATAGGAGAGGTTGGAAAGAATTGGTTTAAGGAAAATATATGGACAGAAGTAAAAAGTTTGGAAACATTCCCCAAAGTCTGCCTACTCCCATGCGCCTTTGGAGAGCCTCATTTGTCCCCAGGGCCGTGCACTCTCCAGATTATGTCACTGCCCAGGAGACACTCTCCCCCAAGGATAATACCAGGAGACAAAGAAGAATCTTCACAGCAGTGTTGTCCACAGATAGACCCAAACTAGGGACAACCCAAATGCCCATTGACAAGAGCGAGGATAAACCGTGATACATTCATAATGAAATTCATATACAGCAGTGAAGTACATTAGTTAAAAAAAAGCAACTTGCTGAAAAATGCATACAGTATCATATTTACAAAGTTTGAACATAAGCTAAATTAAATTGAAAATTGTTTAGGTTATATACATATATAGGAAAGTTATGAAGAAAGTAACTAACAAATTCAACGTCATGTTGATCTCTTAGTGGCAGGGAGGATGTGGGATATGTTGGGGACAAGCACCTAGAGAGATTACACTCTTGATTATATTTTCTTAACCTGTGTGGCAAGTTCTAACATGTCCATATGCTTTAAAACTTTCATATATTAGTTTTAAATCATGCATATTTTAGACTGCAAATAAAATAAGATTAAATATATGATTATATTTCTTTGTATGAAATAATATACAGTTTTAAATGAAAGGAAGTATGTGTAGCATTCCATGTTTAGATGGTTTTAGTGAAACCAGTACTTTTTTTTTTCACTGCTTCTGGGAATAAAAATGGGTACTATGTTGCTGGAAAATGATTTAGAACTATTTATAAAGACTTAAACTGCACATAGTTGGGGATTCAATAATACTACTTCTAGGAATATGTCTTATAAATCATTAGAAATGCTATCCAAGATTAATATTAAAGGGTGTTTATCACAATACTATTTGTAACGGAGAAAAAAATGGAAATAACATAAGCAGGCAATCATAGGAGAATGTTTAAATATATTGTGGTAAAGCAATATGATAGATCATTCAGCCATTAAGTCATATTTTAAAATAATATTTAATTAGCAACATAGCCAGAAAGCTTATGCTTTATTAAGGGAATAAAACTAGAAAACTGTGTGTACATCAGGATTCCAATTATTACTGTGCGTGTGTTTGCCTGTGTAGTTAGTGTGCTTTTATATTATACAATTGAAATGGCACTCTTCCTTATCTTTCTGACTCTGTTTCCTCTTCACCTACCTGAGCGGAGAAGAAATCCACTCTCAACTGGATTCTCTCTTTGATCCTCTCTAGCTGCTGTCTGTGGGGTCGCACAGAGTCGGACACGACTGAAGCGACTTAGCAGCAGCAGCAGCAGCAGCAGCGTGCTACCTGCCTGGCCATTGAGCCTGAGTTACTTGGACCCTGATTTATACACGAAGCCCATATGTATGTAAGATGCCACAGTGCAGGTGGTATATACCAGAGTCAGACCATTTGAAAGCAGGTCCTCACTGTCTAATTGTCCCAATCATCACTAATAGATAATGAATCTTCTCTTTGCCTGGAATGATTTCCCTTGCTTACTGACATCCAAATCCTCCATTTCCGGGTCTATTAGCTCCTCCTCTGTTAACCTAGTCTTACTTCATCTCATGACCCCCTCCCCACTCACTCAAAACATCCTCCCTGCTGTTATCAGCAGCCCTGAGGCCCCATACCACACAATTTATACTTACACTCGTTATGCTAGTGGTCACAAATCACTTTCATTTTGTCAGCACTAACTATTCGTTTTTCATTTAAGCTTCTGGTCGCCAAAGTACTTAGAATTAGGGTTGGGAACCCAGGTAATGCCCACTACTTAGGGGTGAATTAGTTAATTGATTGAAAAATAAGAAGTTAAGCCTAGCTTTCAAATGACTTTTGGTATTAGATCTAAAAATCCAGATTCTTAAACATCAGTTTTCACTTTCCCTTCAAACATGGCACCATCTTTTCAATCTGAGTATGGGTTAAAGATAGTTCCAATACTGAGAAGGGAAAATAGAAAAGCAGGGGGAATGAGGTCCTTTGATGTGCTTGCTACACAGAGAACTAAAGAAAAATGCAAATGATTCCCTTCAACTAAGAGAAGCTTATCAATATTAAGAAGTACACGGAAAAGAAGAAAGAGGAAAGAAAAAAATATATAACACTTAACAAGAGGAGAATTTAGCTTGTTGGCAAGCACTTAGGAGTCTGATTCATGAAAAACTACTCATACAATTGCATAGCAGGTTTTTCCGGGCTTTGTGTGTGAATCATGGAATTGATTTCATGCAAATAACCTCATTTTGTTGGGTGTTGGGCTGTAGAAAGATGGGGTGGAGAGGGAAGGGCAGTTGAGAGAAACTCAAAGAGGGTGGAGCAAGGGAAGCCTGTTGCTGTCCCAGCCTTGCTGCAATGACCAGAGCGGGATGCCACACACACTGAAAATTAAAAGACGGAAGCCTCTTTCTTCTACCTCCTTCTTTCAAGGTTCCTCTAGAGAGATGCTTGCCAAATAAAGCCTTTTATTCTCCGGTTTTGGTTGGAATGAAATTATTGGAAGGGAGAAGAAAGGAAGATTATGGTTGCACCTTAGGGAGAAAAAAGGAGCTAATTTTTGTTGAAAAAACACAACCCACGTCCTCAGCCCCAGTAGAGTGTGATAGGAAGATTTTTGGCTGCGAAAAACCCACTGGCTTGTTTGCCAGTTGGCTATTGGTGCATCTCCCAAAGTGATGGTTTTCCTTTTCTTTTTTAATTAAAAAGTAATAAGAAGAATTAGTTTGTTAATCAAAGCATCTGGGAGAGTTCAGGTTGGGGTAATGAGGTGACAGTAACAAAAACATTTAATATTTATTGGGTGTTCACTATTTGCCACACACTGTTTTACAAGTATTTCTCATATTTTTATTTCCTTAACCTTCATACCAATCGTATGAGGTAGGGAGTATTTACTGATGAGGAAATAATATTCCAGCCTTATGAAGCATGGAGGTCCAGAGTTCACTTCTGTTCATGTATGTCTCTTGGATCCAGAACAAGCCCATGGTTCTAATTATCACTGTGTGTGCTCAGTCACTTTAGTCATGTTCGACTCTTTGCGACTCCGTGGACTGTAACCCGCCAGGCTCCTCTGTCCATGGGATTCTCCAGGCAAGAATACTGGAGTGGGTTTCCACGCCCTTCTCCAAGGGATCTTCCTGACCAAGGGATCGAACCTGCGTCTCTTATATCTCCTGCATTGGCAGCCGGACTCTTTACCATAAGCACCACATGGGAAATCCAATTATAGGTGAGATGGCAGAAAATAGAAGAGTAAAGACTCTTGAGAGATGGACATGAGGAAGAAGTAAGGATGGTACTTAAGAGTGAAAGCCCCCTGAAGAACCAAAGACTGAGTAAGAAAATAAGCATTGCATCTAGAAATTATGGCCCAGGAGGCTCCAGTCCCATCAGTTAGGTGAGCATCCATTGTAACAGAGCCCAACACAGCAGTGGATGAAGCCCAGCAGTGAGCAGGTGGAGCCCTGGGAGAATACTATGGCCCCAACCCTGAGAAGCAGAGGTGAATGCTGCCTCATCACTCATTAGTCTATTCACTTACACTGAATGAGGTCAACAGAAGTCAATCTGTGGAATCACATGTGTCAGCTTCTAACTTGATTCCAAGTCAAGTTAGCTCTGGGGGAACAAAAACATAACAAAGAACATCTTTCTCAAGCCTGCTGGTTGTCAATGCAGGCAGGATGGGACTCTGCTTGTCTGAGTGGGGATTATTGCTCAGAACAGAGAAACAGTTCTGTTTCTCTTTACTTGAGAACCACTGCCGCATGGCTACAGGCTCTTCTGTTTCATTTGGGGATAAGCTGACAAAATCAGGGATAAGGTCTTCTCTCTAACATGAGAAGTCACCGTTCTGCTTCCTGGTGTCATTAAGGGGACCCATGTGAAATCATGGGGTTAGTTTTCACTAAGAGAGCAATGACTACCAACAACTGGAGACAAGAAAATGGAAATGTGGTTAACGGGCCAATTTGGTGACCCAATCAGGAACCCAGACGTTTTGCCACCTGCCAAGCTCTCTTGAATTAGCATAATATAGAAATCGACAGAGAGAAGACTTAGAGAACTCCGTGAGAAGAATCGATGAATTTGTTCATTCTGTTAAGGAGAAAAAGAAAAAGGCGTAGAAAAGAAAGAAGCATTTATTTCTCTCTTTGGAAATCAATCCCTCAACTTCACAGGCATAAGAATTACATTTCGCTATTTTTTGTGCAGAAAGCTGGAAAGTGTCCCAGCACGGAAAGGTCAAGTTTTATGTAAGGAAATTTGAACTGATAATCAGCCTTTCGCCTCAGTGATGTCTGTTGTATTAAAAACTTAATAAATATTAATTACATGGTAAGGCTATCCCCCCCCCAACTTTTTTTTACAGATCTAACTCACCTGAGCCTTTTTTAAATCTGCAGAGAAAGGATTAAAAAAAAAAAAAGAAATCCTGTAGTATAACTTGACTTTCAATTTATTTCATGTTTTCTTTCTAATTCTGGGGTTACAACAAAATTTGACCACATCTTAGTATCTAGCTAAATTGGTTTCTCTATGCTGTGGAAAATGAATGAAGGCAAATTTGATAGGGAAGCAGAACCCTTAAGGAGAATGGAATTCTACCCAGAGCGAAGATCTTCTTTCATTAAATGAGAGTAGGTAAAATTACTTATTAACCAGTGGTTTATCTTCAGTTTGGAGAAGGAAATGGCAACCCACTCCAGTATTCTTGCCTGGAGAATCCCATGGACAGAGGAACCTGGCAGGCTGCAGTCCATGGGGTCTCAAGAATTGGACATGACTTAGCAACTAAACCACCAGTCTTCAATTATCCACCCTTGAATCCAATTCCCCCTCTCCAGGATACTCAGCCTTATCATACAGTGATAAGGGGAGAATTATCACCTATAGTGATAATTTGTTGCTTTTACCTGTCTAACATCTTTCTTCTTCTCCTTTCTTCTGACAACAAAACCACGATTGGCTTGAGGAAAACCCTTTCCTCATCCTTACTTCCTGCCAGTTGAGTGGTGGCATCAGGAGTAGCAAATGACCCAGGCTTGTGGAGCATCAAGTGTCCTCCCCTTATCAGTGGACTCAGGGATGGATGCGTGCACCAGCCCCGGCTAATCGGCACAGCTCCCAGTTTGTAGTCCATGATGAAGAGTTTACAGACGGGCGCACAACTAGGCTAGTTCAATAAAAACTAATTCCAGGCTGATCATTTCAAAGATGAATGTTCTTTCTGATGTGATGGGAGCTGGAAAGTCATAAGCCTGGAATTGGTGGGGATCACGCACAGAGAGGTCCTGCTTGAGAGTAAGACCAACACAGAGGAGAACAGAGTCACGGGGGAAAGTTGGTGGCCTGGCTCTGCTGAGCCCCTAGTCCAATCCTGTCGTGGACCACCTTTACCTCTGGGCCTGTCTTTTATGTTAGACAGTAAATTCCCCATTTATTAATACTTAAGGCAGTTTGAGTTGAATTTTTGTCACTTGCAGATGTTAATGCAGCACTCTCTTCCAAAATATGACCATTCCATTCAATAATCATTGGTTGTTGTTGTTGTTGTTTTAATTTTTTTAATTGGAATATGATTGATTAATAATGCTGTGTTAGTTTCTGGTGTACAGAAAAGTGATTTAGTTATACACACACACACACATATGTGTGTGTGTACCAAGAGAGCATTTCATGCAAGGATGACCACAATAAAGGGCAAAAATGGTATGGACCTAAAAGAAGCAGAAGATATTAAGAAGAGATGGCAAGAATACACAGAAAAACTGTATAAAAAAGATCTTCATGACCCAGATAATCACGATGGTATGATCACTCACCTAGAACCAGACATCGTGGAATACAAAGTCAAGTAGGCCTTAGGAAGCATCACTACAAACAAAGTTAGTGGAGGTGATGGAATTCCAGTTGAGTTATTTCAAATCCTAAAAGATGATGCTGTTAAGGTGCTGCACTCAATATGCCAGCAAACTTGGAAAACTCAGCAGTGGCCACAGGACTGGAAAAGGTCAGCTTTCACTCCAATCCCAAAGAAAGGCAATGCCAAAGAATGTTCAAACTACTGCACAATTGCACTCATCTCACATGCTAGCAAAGTAATACTCAAAATTCTCCAAGCAAGGTTTCAACAGTATGTGAAATGTGAACTTCCAGATGTTCCACTGGATTTAGAAAAGGCAGAGGAAACAGAGATCAAATTTCCAACATCCATTGGATCATCAAAAAAACAAGAGAGTTCCAGAAAAACATCTACTTCTGCTTCATTGCTACACCAAAGCCTTTGACTGTGTGGATCACAACAAACTGTGGAAAATTCTTAAAGAGATGGGAATACCAGGCCAACTGAATTGCCTCCTGAGAAATCTGCATACAGATCATCAAGCAACAGTTAGAACTGGACATGGAACAGCAGACTGGTTCCAAATCAGGAAAGGAGTACGTCAAGGCTGTATATTGTCACCCTGCTTATTTAACTTATATGCAGAGTACATCATGCAAAATGCTGGGCTGGATGAAGCATGAGCTAGAATCAAGATTACTGGGAGATATATCAATAAACTCAGATATGCAGATGACACCACCCTTATGGCAGAAAGTGAAGAAGAACTAAAGAGCCTCTTGATGAAAGTGAAAGTGGAGAGTGAAAAAGTTGGTTTAAAGCTCAACATTCAGAAAACTAAGGTCATGGCATCTGGTCCCATCACTTCATGGGAAATAGATGGGGAAACAGTGGCAAATTTATTTGCGGGGACTCCAAAAATCACTGCAGATGGTGAGTGCAGCCATGAAATTAAAAGATGCTTGCTCCTTGGAAGAAAAGTTATGACCAACCTAGACAGCATATTAAAAAGCAGAGACATTACTTTGCCAACAAGGGTCATGTAATCAAAGCTGGGAAAGATTGAAGGCAGGAGAAGGGGATGACGGAGGATGAGATGGTTGGATGGCATCATCGACTCAATTGACATGAGTTTGAGTAAACACCGGGAGTTGATGATGGACAGGGAAGCCTGGTGTGCTGCAGTCCATGGGGTTGCAAAGAGTCAGGCACGATTGAGCAACTGAACTGTACTGATAATATATATACTTTTCAGATTTGTTTCCATTATTATTAGGTTGTTACAGGATATTGAGTATAGTTCCATGTGCTGTACAGTATGTACTTGCTGTTTACCTATTTTATATATAGTGTTGTGTGTAAATAAATTCAAACTCCTAGTTTTTCCCCTTTCCCAGTTGGTGCTAGTAGTAAAGATCTTGTCTGGCCAATGCAGGAGAGGTAAGAGACGCAGGTTTGATCCCTGTTTTAGGACGATCTTCTGGAGGACTGCACAACAACCCACTCCAGTATTCTTGCCTGGAGAATACCACGGATGGAGGAGCCTGGCTGACTACGGTCCTCAGAGTCACAAGGAGTCGAACACCATGGAAGCAGCCTCGCGGGCACCCGCTTCCCCTTGGGTGACTGTAAGTTTGTTTACTGTGACTGTGAGTCTATTTCGGCTTTGTAAATAAGCTCATTTGTATCATTTATTTTTTGGATTTCATGCATAAATAATATCATATGACATTTGTTTTGACTTATTTCACTTCATATGATGATTTCTATGTCCATCTTTGTTGCTGCAAATGGCATTGTTTCATTTTTTATGGCCGAGTAAGATTGCATTTTCTGTCACAGCCACTGTGGAGAACAGTATGAAGGTTCCTTAAAGGGCTAACAATAGAGTTATCACACGATCTACAAATCCCACTCCTGGACACATATCTGGGGAAAATTCTAATTCAAAAGCATACATGTCCTTCAGTGCTCATAGCAGTTCTGTTTACAACTGCCAAGACACGGAAGCAACCTGTGTCCATTGGGAGATGGATGGATAAAGCAGATGTGGTATATAATATTCATGTTTATATCTCTTATTTTTTCAAGGTATTATACTCGACTCTGGGGATGTTAACAAGGTCTGATTTAGTAAGTTGCTAAATACGCATTTAAGGAAATAAGAGATGAGGAAACTGGGAAAAAAAAAACATAATGCATAAATGGATGAGTATGTGTCCCAATAAACATGTTAGGAGAATGCTAACTCATTGCACTGCAGGAAAGGCATGCTCTGGGAAAGCTTCATCTGGGTAGAGAGGTTTGAATTAATCCCATTAGGAAATGAGGAATTTGGATTGGTGAGTAAGAGAAGCTTGTTCTAAGGAGATCGCTAGTGGGTACCTGAGAAGTGAAAAGGTATGGTGAGTGGCGAAATCATTATAAGGAAATGAAGATAACTGGCAAGATAAGGAGATCGCTAGTGGGTACCTGAGAAGTGAAAAGGTATGGTGAGTGGCGAAATCATTATAAGGAAATGAAGATAACTGGCAAGATAAAGGATGAAGCCGGGTCTAGGAAAGAGAGAGCTCTGAGTTTGTATGTGAGCCAGTTGGTGATGAGGATGTGAAGCAAGGATTCGAATGCTGAAATGACACTTTGCAGAAAATTTTGTCGGTAATATAGTGTTTGGAGTGGAAGATAGGAGACAATGGGGCAGAGGAAAAAACAAAGCCTCTGTTACACAAATCTAGGTAGGTATTGATAAGGACAGTTGACTGGGATCGGTGAGCAAGAGGAAGGATTTTTGGTGAGCGAAGTCAATCCTCAGGGACTGGTGAGAATTTTGGAAGAGATGAGTAAAATGATAATGTCTTGGTTTTAACAAATTTAGAATGTGATACATAAAGGATGAAAACAGGTTGAAAGGAAAACATATTAGGCTTGATTTTAGACAGTACTTTGGGGGAAAATTTCAGTTAAAAAAATCCTGTGTGTCGATCGAAAGGTGGACATAAACCGAGGATGAAAGGTCAAGCTTAAGGTCGGATCTCAGAATCATTGTCATGCTGTGTTTGGCCAAAGTCCTCAAGGATAAAGATTCTCCTAGGAAATGACGACAGGTAGAAAGGAAGCTGGGGTAAGCCTGAATTTCAGGGGTGCACACAGGCAGCAGCAAGAAGAAAGAGGAAACGGCACCCAGCTCTGAGTTTCAGAGACGGAAGATTAGGTATTGCAGTATTTCTAAAAGTTGCAGTGAAGGTTTTGTCAAGATGGAAAAGACTAAGGTGTGATTACATACCAAAGAGATTATATGTGTGAGAGACAGTGAGCAAGTAAAACCTGTGAGTTGGGATTAACTTACTGTGAAAAATGCCTTTCCCTGGGAAAAGGGCCACACATGTACATAATCAAGAACTTACATGGGCAGGGAAAAAAAAAAAAAAAAAACCTCAAATCTGTTTGACTGTACAAAACACTTAAAATACATTTTTTCCCCAATGAACTTATGTATATGTATACACACACTTGTAATTTTGTAGTTTGTTGACATGCATAGACACACAGACACAAGTGCTTTAGGAGGGTGTCTGGATAGTCTGTGCGGTGAGTGGAGGGAAAGCGATGCTATAAAAACAACCCGGACAGAATTACTCTGCGTAAATGACAGCATGTGTGGCTGGTTGCCACCGACAGCACAATGTGTGTTGCAAACCAAATCAAATTTTTGTTTCAGTTTTTTTTTTTTTTTTGAATCTCTGATCTAACAAGAAACACACTGAGAAACTTGCAATCCCTCTTCAAACACACCCCAAGACATTCACCGAGACTTCTAAGGAGAAGCAGAATGTGTCTGAGCTTAGACCCTCAAAGTCAGCACTGTGGTTTCTGAGGAGGCAGATCTAAAGCCTAAAAGTTGATCCTATACATTAGTGGAGAGATGACTTCACAGAATTTAAGAAGGATAAAAACATCTATACACATATCCACATCCATGGCCTACTCCTACCCACATGGAGACAGTCAACTTTAATAAGAACCAGACTGATTTGACTTTAAAAATATATCTGTGCTTTTAAAATAATCCATGCTGGCTTCAGTTCAACCCTTCAAATAGTAACTAAAGTCAGCCCATCTTCTATAGGGGTCTGTTTTGCATCCCTGAAATAAAGTCCTTCAGTCTCCACAATAGAAGGGTCTGAGAAGCTAAAGCTAGGAGATGCAGATTCCCCGCACCTTGGGAAAAATTATTCTGTTAGAAAGTGGAGGAGTTCCCTGTCTCCTGCAGTGTGGCCTGTCCCAGCAGCCCTGTCTTAAGGAGGCCAGTTAAAGGGAGACATCGCTGCCCATTGATTTAGCTGATTCCCTGGGCCACGACCGGAGTAGATATCACTCTGAGACCCTGGGATGGGCTAAGAGGACTTTTGGATTCCAGCCCACGATTTAAAAGAAAGAATCTTAATGCTTTTGGGGGCCCTCTTCCTGCCAAGTCTCAGCTAAACAAAAAAGGACTCAAAGAAATAAACCAGAAGAAGAAAGAGAGACAGGCGAGGGAGACAATTGAGAAAAAGGAGAAAAGGAAGAAGGGGAGAAAGCTGAGACGTGGAAAGAAGGCAAGTAAAAAGGGAAGGAGGGAAGGAAAGAAGCCAAGAGAAGGTACGGGTTTTCACGAGAAAAACAGAGACAGCCTGAAACCCAGGGCAATGGAGAAGGCGAGGGAGAGGTTGTCTGGAGCAGCTTATCTGAACAAAGTCAGACGTCTCACAGGCAGCCGTGGGGGTGGCCCAATGTGTCATTCACATCTCAAGCTCCCAGGATCAGTGGGAAAGTCAGTCGTTTGACCATCCACGTCACATCAGAATCACTAGGAACTCAACACCAGAGACCAGCCTGCTGAACTCCTCACTGTCTGCAGCAGCGATGCTGAGCACACAGGCTCCACACACTGCATTCCGGGGGTTGTGTGCTTGTGACTTGTTTTTCTCGTGCTCCAAAAAAGTCCTGAGACTAATCAAATTCTTAAGAGACGACTCTCATCCAGACATTCCTGGGCTGAAAGGGAGTAACCGCGATGACTTTGCATGGTACAGAAAGTCAAGCCCAGAACCTACATCAGGACATCACCGCATCCCTTCCTCTGTCCCCAGGGACCTCTGGTTTGCTCAGTCCAGTAGGTAATTTCCAGGTCCTCTCTCTTGTATCTGATGCCATGAGCCAGTCTCTCCTCTGTGGAACTTTGCTTCCTTCGGCTTTGGGAAACCACGTACTGCTGATCATCTTCATTATAAAGTGACCAACCATCCAGGTTTTCCAAGAGCTGAGGGGTTTCTGGTACCGGGGACATTTAGTACTAAGGTGAGAAAGTGCCAGACAAGCTGGTACACATTGGTCACCCTATCATGCCTACTAATCTTCTCTGTGCAGCTGCCAAAACGTGCTCCTCTTTACCGATCCTTGGGAAGCAGACTTCTAGTCTCGTCTCCCGAGGTCACACATTTCCTGTGTACCTGACTCATTGGGTACCTAACTCTGCTCTGAATTTACAAGGGCAGAAGCACCTCTAATTCAAGAGGTCCCTCCCAGCATCAGATCTGCCTGTGATATGTTCAGGATTGTGTTCTCCCAGTGACTTTCTCAATTATTCTCTTTATCTTTACGGGTTTTACTCAAGTTTCATCTCCCCCAATAGTTTTGCCTCATTTCCTGACGTATTTCTGGTTTCTCCACCTTCCTTTAATAGAGACTACATAATATATACCCTCGTTCAGTTCAGTTCAGTACCTCAGTCGTGTCCGACTCTTTGCCACCCCATGAATCACAGCACGCCAGGCCTCCCTGTCCATCACCAACTCCGGAGTTTACTCAAACTCATGTCCATCGAGTCAGTGATGCCTTCCAGCCATCTCATCTTCTGTTGTCCCCTTCTCCTCCTGCCCCCAATCCCTCCCAGCATCAGGGTCTTTTCCAGTGGGTCAACACTTTGCATGAGGTGGCCAAAGAATTGGAGTTTCTGCTTTAGTATCAGTCCTTCCAATGAATACCCAGGACTGATTTCCTTTAGAATGGACTGGTTGCATCTCCTTGCAGTCCAAGGGACTCTCAAGAGTCTTCTCCAACACCACAGTTCAAAAGCATCAATTCTTCAGTGCTCTTCTTTCTTTATAGTCCAACTCTCACATCCATACAGGACCACTGGAAAAACCATAGCCATGACTAGATGGACCTTTGTTGGCAAAGTAATGTCTCTGCTTTTGAATATGCTATCTAGGTTGGTCATAACTTTCCTTCCAAGGAGTAAGCATCTTTTAATTTCATGGTTGCAATCACCATCTACAGTGATTTTGGAGCCCCCACAAATAAAGTCTGACATTGTTTCCACTGTTTCCCATCTATTTCCATGAAGTCATGGGACCAGATGCCATGATCTTAGGTTTCTGAATGTTGAGCTTTAAGCCAACCTTTTCACTCTCCTCTTTCACTTTCATCAACAGGCTTTTTAGTTCCTCTTCACTTTCTGCCATAAGGGTGGTGTCATCTGCATATCTGAGGTTATTAGTATTTCTCCCAGCAATCTTGATTCCAGCTTGTGCTTCTTCTAGCCCAGCGTTTCTCATGATGTGCTCTGCATATAAGTTAAATAAGCAGGGTGACAATATACAGCCTTGACGTACTCCTTTTCCTATTTGGAACCAGTCTGTTGTTGCATGTCCAGTTCTAATTGTTGCTTCCTGACCTGCATATACGTTTCTCAAGAGGCAGGTGAGGTGGTCTGGTATTCCCATCTCTTTCAGAATTTTCCACAGTTTCTTGTGATCCACATAGTCAAAGGCTTTGGCATAGTCAATAAAGCAGAAATAGATGTTTTTCTGAAACTCTCTTGCTTTTTCAATGATCCAGCAGATATTGGCAATTTAATCTCTCGTTTCTCTGCCTTTTCTAAAACCAGCTTGAACATCTGGAAGTTCACGGTTCACATATTGCTGAAGCCTGGCTTGGGGAAATTTGAGCATTACTTTACTAGCATGTGAGATGAGTGCAATTGTGCAGTAGTTTGAGCATTCTTTGGCATTGCCTTTCTTTGGGATTGGAATGAAAACTGACCTTTTCCAGTCCTGTGACCACTGCTGAGTTTTCCAAATTTGCTGGCATATTGAGTGTAGCACTTTCACAGCATCATCTTTCAGGATTTGAAAGAGCTCAACTGGAATTCCATCACCTCCACTAGCTTTGTTCGTAGTGATGCTCTCCAAGGCCCACTTGACTTCACATTCCAGGATGTCTGGCTCTAGGTGAGTGATGACACCATTGTGATTATTTTGGTCATGAAGATCTTTTTTCTACAGTTCTTCTATGTATTCTTGCCATCTCTTCTTAATATCTTCTGCTTCTGTTAGGTCCATACCATTTCTGTCCTTTACTGAGCCCGTCTTTGCATGAAATGTTCCCTTGGTATCTCTAATTTTCTTGAAGAGATCTCTAGTCTTTCCCATTCTGTTGTTTTCCTCTATTTCTTTGCATTGAGCGCTGAGGAAGGCTTTCTTATGTCTCCTTGCTATTCTTTGGAACTCTGCATTCAGATGCTTATATATTTTCTTTTCTCCTTTGCTTTTCACTTCTCTTCTTTTCACAGCTATTTGTAAGGCCTCCTCAGACAGCCATTTTGCTTTTTTGCATTTCTTTTCCATGGGGATGGTATTGATCCCTGTCTCCTGTACAATGTCACGAACCTCATTCCATAGCTCATCAGGCACTCTATCTATCAGATCTAGGCCCTTAAATCTATTTCTCACTTCCACTGTATAATCATAAGGGATTTGATTTAGGTCATACCTGAATGGTCTAGTGGTTTTCCCCACTTTCTTCAATTTAAGTCTGAATTTGGCAATAAGGAGTTCATGATCTGAGCCACAGTCAGCTCCTGGTCTTGTTTTTGCTGACTGTATAGAGCTTCTCCATCTTTGGCTGCAAAGAGTATAATCGATCTGATTTTGGTGTTGACCATCTGGTGATGTCCATGTATCGAGTCTTCTCTTGTGTTGTTGGAAGAGGGTATTTGCTATGACCAGTGCATTTTCTTGGCAAAACTCGATTAGCCTTCGCCCTTCTTCATTCTGTATTCCAAGGCCAAATTTGCCTGTTACCCCAGGTGTTTCTTGACTTCCTACTTTTACATTCAAGTCCCCTATAATGAAAAGGATATCTTTTTTGGGTGTTAATTCTAAAAGGTCTTGTAGGTCTTCATAGAACCGTTCAACTTCAGCTTCTTCAGTGTTACTGGTTGGGGCATAGGCTTGGATTACTGTGATATTGAATGGTTTGCCTTGGAAACGAACAGAGATCATTCTTTCGTTTTTAAGATTGCATCCAAGTACTGCATTTTGGGCTCTTTTGTTGACCATGATGGCTACTACATTTCTTGTAAGGGATTCCTGCCAACAGTAGTAGATATAATGGTCATTTGAATTAAATTCACGCATTCCAGTCCATTTTAGTTCGCTGATTACCAGAATGTCCACTCTATACCCTATCACTTAATTAATTTTCGTCCTAATATGGTATCTAATTTTGTACATCAATAAGCCTCTGAAATTATAGCATCAGAGACAAATAGATCTGGGTCTTAAGTTCCAGGTTTACCAATAATTTCCTAATGCTTATTGAATGCTTGTTTTGGGGAGCCAATATTTCAACTGCCTTACATTATCTCATTTATACTTTGTCACTCTTACTGGAAATAATGACAGATTTTATTTTCTTGGGCTCCAAAATCACTCTGGACTGTGACTGCAGCCATGAAATTAAAAGATGATTACTGCTTGGAAGAAAAGCTATGACAAACCTAGATAGAGTATTAAAAAGTAGAGATATCACTTTGCCGATAAAGGTCCATCTAGTCAAAGCTATGGTTTTTCCAGTAGTCATGTACCGATGTGAGAGCTGAACCATAAAGAAGGTTGAGCACTGAAAAATCGATACTTTCAAAATATGGTGATGGAGAAGACTCTTGAGAGTCCCTTGGACAACAAGGAGACCAAACCAGTCAATTGTAAAGGAAATCAACCCTGAATATTCATTGGAAGGACTGATGCTGAAGCTGAAGCTCCAACAAGTTGACAACCTGATGCAAAAAGCCAACTCATTGGAAAAGACTCTGGTGCTGGGAAAGACTAAGGGCAGGAGGAGAAAGGGGTTACAGAAGATGAGATGGTTGGATGGGATCACTGACTCAGTGAACATGAGTTTGAGCAAATTCTGGGAGATTGTGAAGGATAGGGAAGCCTGGTGTGCTGCAATCCATGGGGTCACAAAGAGTCAGACATGACTTAGCAACAGCAACATTTATACTTTACAACTTCAAGAGGAATCCTTTTATGAATGAAAAAAAAATGTAACTCAGAGATGCTAATGAAGATGACTGGAAACTCAGTAGGTAGGGTTACGCTTTAGCTGACTGAACGCAGAACTAGATTCTTAGCTATAAATTGTTGGGTTTTAATACATTCAAGATTAAATGTACTATGACTATTTCCAAGAAAATCTCTTATTACTCTAAAGATTATACTACTAGTGACCAAATCTTTCCATAAATTCTCCTCTAATTCTCTGCTAATCTGCCCAGAAATTCTGAAGAGAAACCCCTTTGGCCCTCAGAGCCTGCAGACCCATTAGTGCTTGATGTATCCTATGGCACTCCCGCCCTGTATCACGCCCCCATGTTCCCGCTTGGTATAACCACTGTAAATGCCCCCCTCTCCCCACCCCCAGTAAATATTTTATCTTTCACAAGCAGCTGGAAGGAGAGAGGTGCTCTAGCAGCAGGCTCGGTCAATCCTGTTTAAATATTGATCACAAACATCGTTAAAATAAAAGTCTATCGACTCAGCTGGTGACTTTGCAGCTTCAACACTTTGCAGAAGGCAATTTTCCATGTGCGGTGACTCCAAGCAACTTGCTTGAGTTATGATGTTAATAAGCGAGGCACCTCCTTTGGGGGAGCTCTGGTATCCCGAGGCAGCTGCAGAGAGGAACCAGTCCTTTGCTTTGCGGTGATTCCAAAGTCCTTCCTCTAGCACTGTTAGCCCTATGGGCCTGCGTTCCCAATTCTAGCATCTCACCTTTGGAGGCCAAGCCGAGCTGGCATGCTTCCAGGAGTTGGGAGTGTGTGCCTTTGATGGCCTTGAAAATGTTTAAGGGTAAAGTGGTGGGAAGGGGGATGGTACAGCTTCTGGCAAAGGGGTTAAGTTCATTCCTCTGTAGCAGTTTTCGAAGTTTAGCATCTGTCAGAATCAGGAGGGACTGAAGTGTCCCCTCCCCACCCTCAGGGCTTCTGATTCAGTCAGTCTGGGACCTGGTTCAGGAATTTGCAATTCTATCAAGTTTCCAGGTGACCAGAGCTACTGGCTCAGGGGCCCCACTTTGAGAACATTCCCATTACCTATACCCGTACTTCCCTAGTAGCTCAGTTGGTAAAGAAGCTGCCTGCAGTGCAGGAGACCTGGGTTCAATTCCTGGGTCGGGAAGCACCCTGGGGAAGGAAATGGCAACCCACTCCAGTACTCTTGCCTGGAGAATCCCACGGACAGAGGAGCCTGGTGGGCTACAGTCCATGGCGTCCCAAAGAGTCAGACACGACTGAGCGGCTAAATTTCCTTCTTTCTATCCATACTAAGAGAGCAGCTGTTTTGAAATCAGTTTGTCCTCCGCGTGCCCTCAGGTGCTGCCTCCTCACATTGCAGCTTAGCCCTTATCTAGCCCAGCGGTTTTCAAACTCTTAATGAAACTCCTTAGAGATATTCACAAAGTCCCAGTGGAAGTCCACGGTTAAGGGTGATAGCTCACCCTGGCTAAAGTGAGAGCGGAAGGCCACGGGCTCCCCGGCAGAGCCTGTGGCTCCGAGGATTTGCTCCAAAAGCCCTTCTTTTACAAATGAGACAACAGACAGCCCAGATGAAGACATGACTCACCCGTGGAAAGCCAGGATTAGAGCCCAAATTTCCCCTTTTCCCAGAACAGCTACTATGTCTAAGTTAATGGATAATTGATCACTCCTAGTTGAAAGGTGATGGTGGATGAACATATCTTGAGGGAAAATTCATCCAACCATCACTCTTGTGAGTGAATCTGTGTCTCCCACACCTGGGTGGAAGAAAGGGCGTTCAGGACCTGAGTTACTGAAAGCTCTTCTGAGTAGTCTGAATGTAGTAATTCAGTCTGCTTCAAGAGTGTGTTCAGATGGCCTACGTCTCTGCCTCTCTATATAAACAGAGATAATGGCAAAAGGGGGTACCAGGATAGAAGAGAAAAGAAGCATTAGTAAGAAGGAGGTGTAGCCCAGGGAGTGTGTTGCTCAAGTATCGGAGAGCCGTAATTCATAGAAATTTGACAATGGGGAGATTCTAACAAAAAGAAAATTATGAGTTGGTCAGCTTTACAAAATTTCTGTGTGGACATGTAAGTCACTGCACTGATTGGCTGGGGGTGGCAATAAGGGATAAATACAGAACCAGAGCAATTCACCAGAAGCCAGCCAAGAGGTGAGATCCGTTCCTCTGTCTCCTTTTCTCTCTGGTCTGATCCCCCTTCCTGCTATCACTCAGAGCCATGGCAGACGCAGGGACTCTGAGTCAGCACATCCAGCATTGCCTCTGGGTTCCCCAAAGAAAAACTAAATAGAATCTCATACATGCGACTGTTTTCCCTCTAAAATGGAACATGAAGAAAATAGGAGGGTCCCCGTTAACTAACTTAGCATAAAACAGTTACAAAGATGCTATTTTCATTCCTCTGCTGCCAAATGGCACTAAGCTGGTGACTCAGGCAGCAGACAAAAGCAAGGGGAGCTCCAACTCCATTTTCTCTGGGAAGCAGACGTGGCTGTTTATGAAGCTCTCAACCCCATACGCAGAGAGGATTGGGGCTGTGCAAGCAGATTTCATTGTCTGGTTTGGATAGGCGTCTACAGAGAAAGACAATTATAAAGCAAGTACATGTCTTTCCCCCCCACATCCAGCAAAACCTATCCATTTTGTTCCCTTCCAACTCTCAGTTCTCCAGCCAACTCTCTCTCCACTGGTGATTTTTCAGGAGTCCTGCAGGGTGCGGATGAAGCACTCTGTGGCTCCTTCTACCCCAGCATTTATAGGACCAAGCACTTCATCCCACTTTACTCTGAAGATAAACAGGGAGTCCTGAGATCTCAGGCAGGCTGATTGGAATAACCAATCCCAAATGCTCTTTCAGAGTTCAGGAAGCCTTATTTGAAACAGCTGATGTTCTGAACTCAGCCAGCTTTGACTGGAAATTTCACTCCACTTGAATGCAAAGTTTATATGGTTGCTGTATTACCCACAGTGAGTGAATAAACAATAATTAAAAGATTGCACCTCTGTTAGGAAGACAGAAAATGGTGGAAAGGATCCTGAGAACAATTTAATCTGAACAGGGGGAGGTCTGAGTTGTGTTGTTTTTCAAATATGCCAAGTATATTCTTAGCTCAGGGCCTTTGCACTGATTTTCATGATGGAATTGCAATCCAAATATACCCGGAAATCCATATCTATCTATCTATCTATCTATATATACCCTTTCCTTCATTAAAATGTCTCTTCAAATGGCAATGCCTCCGAAATCCCCTCCCTAACCATCCTTTCTAAACGGCGCCTCTATAGTGTCAGCATTATTATCCTGTTTTATTTTCCTCGCAGCACCTCGAATTCTATCGTGTTTTAAATTCTTCCTGGACCGTCTCTCAGGGTACATAAGTTCCACGAAGATGAATGATGCTCAGCACCTTCTATACTGTATCCCGAGGCTCTTCTGCACACGGTGGGGCTCAGTGAGGGTTGGTTTGTTAAGTGATGCATTCTGGCCTGTCACTGCCAAGCCCAGTCATGTTGCCTCTGGGGGTGGAGAAATGTGCCTCTTTTGTAAACTGTAAACTGCCACGTAGGTGTATAACAGTTTTAACGTATCAGTCTTTCTTCTAAACCCTCTCTATGGAAAAGTATTTTCCTCTCACTTAATGTCTTCCACGGCAAATTAAATAATTGAGGGAAATCAAGAGTGGCTTTTAGCTGCCATTTTGAAAGAAAACAAAAATGCGTTCTGATTTTGTTACAAGAGTTGGCGTATTTGGTAGCCCGAACCTCAGCATAGAGGGCGAGAGAAGAGAGTCCTATTTGCCTGTCTTAGAATCACCAGTCGTGGAAACAGTCTAGTCCCACTGGGTCTAATTGCCATTGAGACCCAGTGTGTCCCGTCTTCCACTGTGCTCTGCTTCCATTCATGTGTTAACAAGGAATCCTATTTTCTCAGAATTTTCTAGGGAGCATTTATTTCACCTAAGCTTCTCAACCACCCCAAGAGTGAGACTGTCATAGTCCTTATTTACTGGAGGACAAAACAGATTCCAAAGGCTGAAGTGAGATCCCCGATGTCAGAGCACCTTGGAAACAAATCCGTTACTGGAAAGAAGTAGCCTTCAAACTCAGATATTCAGGCCTCAAGCCCAATATTCTTTCTTCCTAACCAGACTGTATCTTCAGGATATGTGATTTCCAGGGAAGGTAGAGTCAGCTTGGTGTTTCCCACCTGGGCCTTCATCTAATAAATTCCTACGCCTTTTTCTAGCTGCCCTTGAGGTGAGGAATCATGTACACATTTTGTCTGCTCATACCAGCCTCTGCAGCTGAGTTCCAACAGTCCAGAAGGGAAAACGCATCCAGAAATCAATCAGAGAGCATTAACAGACTGCGCTTGTTAATAATCTACCAACAAACAGTAAATCCTCCTTTTAGCCTAGACTCTCCATGCTGGAGCAGCAGGGTTGTCTCCTGGGGGGACAAGAGGAAGCAGAAAATAGTGTTCCTGAGAATAAAGCCAGGCACAGACTCAGAGAACCCAACAGCAATAAGGATGCTCCCCACCAAAAGTACCCTTCTAGCCTGGTGTGCTTCCTGCAGGAAGAGTAGTAATTAACCAGATGAGAAGCGGAGGCTCTATCCCAGCTCTACTGGGGACGAAGCTGCTGTGCTGCTAATAACCTGTCTCAGGGCTTGCGGCCACGGAGGAGGTCAGGTGCCCCAGGCCCTCTTTAGCTGAAAAGCACAGTTATCACAGGCAGCCGCTGCTTTCCTGGTGGGTGATATTCCTCTTAGGAAAAGGTTTATCTGGTGATACCCCAAACAGTCAGCGTGGGGCTATTATTCTGCTCCTGATCACCAGTATGAATCACACAGGTGGATCTGGGTGATGGCTCAAACCCTAGAACCCACTCCAGTATTCTTGCCTGGAGAATTCCATAGACAGAGGAGCCTGGTGGGCTAAGGTCCATGGGGTAGCAAAGAGTCGGACTCGATTGAGCATCTGAGCAACCGAAAGGGGGGAGGCTAATTTATGGAGGAGATCATGGTCTTCTGAATATATAGAATTAACTAAGTGGAAAGGAAGTGAGCACCAAGCCTTCTGAATGAGAATCAGGAAGCTAAGTCCTTCTGAAGACCTGTCGTGTGTCCAGGAGAATGGGCTACCATGGTGGGAAATGCCAGTAAGGATGTAAGGTGGTTCTTGCCCTCAGGAAGGTTGAAGACTTACTAGGTGGAGAGAGAAATGAAAACATGTACCACATGTGAACAAAACAGGATGGAGCTAAGTGCGAAGTAGGAATTAGTAATAAGTGTCAAGGTAACATTTGATAAGTAGGCATGCGGCACATTTAATAAGTGCGAGAAGGTTTCCATGAGTGACCAAGGAAGAAATGTTTGCCGGAGCAAGGTCCTGACCTGTGTAGCTGGAATCGTGGCTGAAGTCTGACTAGAAGCTGGGAGGTGGAGGACACTCAGAGCATGAAAAGACAAGCCAAGACAAACAGAAAGCAAGCCAACGATGACGTTAATAAACATGTCTATGGCTCTGCATCGTTTGCAGTCTATTTTTATATATTTAGCTCTCATAGGTAAACTTGAGACAGGCTGGTTTGATCAGATGAGAAGTCTAAGACTCAGAATATTTAGCAAAAACACCTACTATTACTCAGTCGTTAAGTATCAGAGCTGGAACAAAAACCCAGCTCCATGTGCTTTCCTTTCTAAGCCACAGGATTTTGAAATCTTTTTGACTCTAACTTATACCAAGAAATAAATTTTACATTATCAACTGGTACACTCATGATATAATATAATATATTATATTATATAGAATATAATAGGTGATATATATATAGAATATAATAGAATATATAGAATTGTATAGGTGAGCTCTATAATATAGCACTCTCCTTTGCTGAGTGGCATGTTTCCTAATCTATCCTATTCTAGCCTATTTCTTTACCAGATAGTTTTGGTTGTATCGTGGACCCAAAACTGAGTGGCTTAAAACACCAACAGTGTCATTTGCTCATAATTTTGTTGGGTGTTTTTTTCCTAGGCCAGTAGATCTCAACTGGGAGTGATTTTGCCTTTTGGGGGGCACATGGTTGTGTCAAGGTTTTTTTATTTTTATCACTGTGGTGGTGGATGCTGCTGGCATTTAGTGGGTGAAGGCCAGAAATGCTGCTAAACATCCTATACTGTGCAGAACATCCCCCAAACAAAGAATTATCTGGCCTCATATGTCAGTAATGCTGAGGTTGAAAAGCCCTCTTCTGCACTGGGCAAAGCTCAGCTGATCTCAGCCAGGCCTGCTCATGGATCTGTGGTCAGCTGGTGGGTTGGCTAGGTGAGGGGAGAGGCTGCTTGGTTCTGGGTGGGCTTTGCTCACACATCAGGTTTGCAGTCTGGGGAACAGGCAACTGAGGCATGTATTTTGGTTCTTGCACAGGCTGATCATCTCAGAGTTCCCAATGGCAGCAGGAGAGGGCAAGTTCCAAAGCTTAAACAATTTTAAAGTCACTGTTTACGTCATGCTTGCTACTGTTCCACTGGCCAATGAGTCACATCAGATCAGATCAGTCACTCAGTCGTGTCCGACTCTTTGCCACCCCATGAATTGCAGCATGCCAGGCCTCCATGTCCATCACCAACTCCCAGAGTTCACTGAGACTCACGTCCATTGAGTCAGTGATGCCATCCAGCCATCTCATCCTCAGTCGTCCCCTTCTCCTCCTGCCCCCAATCCCTCCCAGCATCAGAGCCTTTTCCAATGAGTCAACTCTTCGCATGAGGTGGCCAAAGTACTGGAGTTTCAGCTTTAGCATCATTCCTTCCAAAGGAATCCCAGGGCTGATCTCCTTCAGAATGGACTGGTTGGATCTCCTTGCAGTCCAAGGGACTCTCAAGAGTCTTCTCCAACACCACAGTTCAAAAGCATCAATTCTTCGGCGCTCAGCCTTCTTCACAGTCCAACTCTCACATCCATACATGACCACAGGAAAAACCATAGCCTTGACTAGATGAACCTTTGTTGGCAAAGTAATGTCTCTGCTTTTGAATGAGTCACATAGAGGCAGGAATACCATTATTTCATTAAAAGAAGATTCTGTTCACAGCCTATAAATGTATTTCATGATCTACAAATTGATCAGTACTTGTAGACTGAAAGATGCTACTTTGTATCAGACTCTGCAAGCTATTCAATAGGATTTATCTCTTTTTTTCCCCTTTTATTTCCGGAATATTGGACAATGTCATATGTGTAGTAGGGGCTCAGTATACATTTTATGAATGGACGTGAGACATTGGAGATGCCCATAAAGAAACTTGCCTGACTTAGGATGGATACTTGGTGAGAAAAGTTGGCTGGTTGAAGCTGAGCCGGAGCATGGCACTCTGAAACTGCCAAAGAAGGCAATATTTTTATTTATTTATGTTTTTTTTGACTGTACCACCCATCATGTGGGATCTTAGTTCCCTGACCAGGGATCAAACCTGTGGCCCCTGCAGTGGAAGTTCAGAGCCTTAAGCCTTGGACTGCCAGGGGAGTCCCAGGGAAACATTTTTAAATCGCCTATCTGGATGAAGACTGAAGTACCAGATTCCTAGTCAGGCCTACTTCTCTGGATTTGTAGGGTCTCTCATACCTACCTTTCTCCTCTCATTGCGTCATCCATCATTAACTAAGTTAAAACGTCTCGGCCTTCGGTACCTAATCAGAACATATGACAAAAAGAAGATTGTACCTAATAGTCCTTACAGAGAGTTGGTGGGTGGGTGGAACTTAAGGGAATTCAAGAACTTGTGAGCCTGTTAATTTTCTCAAAGGAAAGTTTTGCTTCTTTGGGAGAAAACAGGAAACCACGTGGGCATACAATCAGAGAATGCTTTTTGTTACAAGTCCAGAAAACCTAGTTTGAGGAATTAAGCAAGCTGTACTTTGTTTGCCATTGAGAATTCAAGAGATTCTTGGAAGGTGAGAGATGGGGCAATACGTCTGCTTCTATTCTAAGACCTGCTGTGTGTTGTTGGACGGGCCTCTGTCCCTCTCTGGGCCTTGGTTTCCTCTTCTGTAGAATGAAGTGATGAGACTGCATGAGCACAGAGATCCCTTCTAGCACGCAGGTTCTGATAGCCTGTGTGTCTCCGAGTTTCTTGTGGCTGGAGGAAATCCTGACCCCATCTCCCTGCCTTGCTCATTCTTTCAGATGCCATCCTGCCTTGCGAGGACAGTGAGCTCTTGATGTCAATCACGGGGTAACAGAATGAGAGTCTTCCTGTCTGTCCCCTGTGGGGAAATTGCAGGCAGACAATCAATCCAGCTCTTTACATCAGAGCCCCCTCCACACAGCATGTGATGGGGAAGGCCTCTCACTTCCCTTCTGGCTCCCACATGTCACCGAACCTGTTGCCACATGATTCAGTTCTCCATTGCCATTAAAGTTAACCATCCCCGGGAAAATGAATGCGCAGTTAACAAAGTGATAAGTTGATGCTTAAACTTTAAGTAGATTGCTTCCAGCTAATCTCAGTTAAGTGGCAGACAGAATCACAGGCACTCTAAACTCTGCATAAGCCCCAGCACCCAAGAAAATGAGTGGGCTCCCAAGGGGAAATCCTCGCTATGCTTCTCCTTCCAGAAGCTGAAATGGAGTGGGCATGCGATGGAGGCCAGGGAGAAGGAAAACGGGAAGAGATGTCCTGCTACCCTGAGGACCAAGTTAGTGGGTTAGCCTTAGGAGCACCGCTTAACTACTCTGAAAGTCCATTTCCCTATTCAGTAAAATGGGTGCAGTGATATCTCTGAGGATATAACTCTTGGTAAGAAGTAGAGGATATGTGAGTAAAGTGATTTATCCAGCCCTGGTACATCGGAGGCTCCTGATAACAAGAGGTGGGGGGTGAGCACTGGGAGCTCCCTGGGAAGTCAATATCGCCAGCCTTAGGAGGAGACCCTTCCCTTCCAACCTCCCTTCCCCCCAACTGCTTCTGAAGATCTCTTTGCATGGATATTAACACAAAAAGGAGGCAGAGACTTGCTTACACTTTGGGAGAAGAGGAGAGATGGCCGAATTTTGTACTTGTCCAAAGATACCTTTTAAATACAGGAATTCTCTTCTTTTTGTGCCCCCAAAGAAAGAAAAGCTCCTCCCTCCTATCCCCTTCAGATTCCCAGAATAGCACTTTTTTTCTCAGTCTCTGGTATGAGAGTACTAAGAGCCATAAAGGTCTGCAGTGGGCATGGCAACCCACTCCAGTATTATTCTTGCTGGAGAATTCCATGGACAGAAGAGCCTGGTGGGTTACAGTCCTTGGGGTGGCAGAGAGTTGGACACGACTGAAGTGACTTAGCATGCACTGGTATGAGAGTACTAAGAGCCAGAAAGGAGAGAGAAGGGAATATTAAGAAAGAGAAAAAGGAGAGAAAGAAAAAAAAAATAGCCTTCAGATGAATGAGGAATAAAGTCAACTCACAGCAACATAGTCAGTTGCTTTCCTTTGTCTCAGCTTCAGTTGTATGAATCTCGACATTTCTGGTGAATGAGGAACTCCTAAAATTAATTGAGCAGCTACTATATTCCAGGACCCGTGTCAGGCCACTGAGGACCCAGTGGAGGGAAGGATGGGTGTAGTGTCTGCCCTCAAAGAGCTCATAGGCTGGAGAGGAAGACATCATACAATAGTCACAAAGAAGCGATCCCAGACGCTTAGTCTAGGACATCAGGGAAGGCTTCCCAACGACAGGGACAGGTGGGGGATGAAAGAATAAGCAGGGATTTCTTAGGTAAACAGAGGGGGGAATGGGGACAAATTTTTAGGTAGGAGGCGGAGCATGGGGAAAGGCTTAGAGAGGGAAGTTGAGGATGAGTTTGGAACAGAGAGAAGCTGAAGATGACAGGAGTAGAGAGTCAGGGAGATGAAGGCGGTGAGCAGTGTGGGGAGGGCGGCCTGCCTGCCTGACTCCACTGGGCAGGATCTACATCACCATTTTGAGGATTTCCACAAAAGCACGGTAGAAAAACCCTGCTTTTTCTGTGTCCCATGAGTGGTATTAAGATATAGAACTTAATATAGCTTTTACATGGTGATTTAATATAGCTTTTATTTGGTAACAATACAGCTTTTATTTGGTAACAAGATAGTTTTAGATTTTTGTAAAGCGTTTTGGAAAGTCTTATCTTCATTGAAGGAGGGAGCTCTGGGTGAGAGAGGTGGTTGTATTAAGAGCACAGAGCTAGTCAGGGGTGAAACAGCTGTGTGGCTTCCTTCCATGCCCTTTTGTCTACAACTACCCAGAGGAGAAGGGATAAGTGTTAAGGTAGAGAACGTGACCTATATAGATGTTTGTAAAAGCTGCCAAGGCATCCCAGAATATGGCCCCAAACTCACTCACTGAATGTTTTAAATTTTTGAGGAAATGCAATGAAAGTCAGCGTGGTCAGACCCTAGGCAAGCTATCAGGTCCAGGTTGCTTATGCTCCAGCATTCGACAGTACTGCATTTCTTCTGATGGCATCACATTTTCTTTTTTTGGGGGGGCGTTTTTATTGCAGTGAAATGCACATAAAATATACTCTTTTAACCATTTTTAAGTGTACGGTTCAATAGAATTAAGTACAGCCATGTTTTTGTGCAAGTTCAGTTCGGTTCGGTTTGGTTCAGTTGCTCAGTTGTGTCCGACTTTTTGTGACCCCATGAACCGCAGCACGCCAGGCCTCCCTGTCCATCCCCAACTCCTAGAGTCCACCCAAACCCAAGTCCATTGAGTCGGTGATGCCATCCAACCATCTCCTCCTCTGTCGTCCCCTTCTCCTCCTGCCCTCAATCTTTCCCAGCATCAGGGTCTTTTCCAATGAGTCAGTTCTTCACATCAGGTGGCCAAAGTATTGGAGTTTCAGCTTTAGCATCAGTCCTTCCCATGAACACCCAGGGCTGATCTCCTTTAGGATGGACTGTTTGGATCTCCTTGCAGTCCAAGATTTTGTGCAAAATGCCCACTATCCATCTTGAGAACTTGTTCATCATCCCAAACTGAACTCTGTACCACTAAACATCAGTTCCCCGTTCTCCCCTCCCTTCAGCTCCTGGCAGCCACCACTCTACTGTCTGTCTCTGTGAATCTGAGGACTGCTGGTACATCATGGGGCTTCCCTTGTGGCTAGCTGGTAAGTGGAATCACGCAAGCTGTTCTTTTGTTCCTGGTTTATTTCACTTACAACAATGTCTTCAGGTTCATCCATTTGCAGTGTGCATTGGCATTTCTTTCTGGGGTCAATAATATTCTCTCTCTCTGTCTCTCTCTATATATATTATACACACACACACATATGTATATACACCACATTTTCTTGACTCATTTGTCAATGATACTTAGGCTGTTTCTACCTTTTGGCTGTTGTGAATAATGCTGCTTTGAACCATTGATATATATATTTCTGTTCAAATCCCTGCTTTCAATTCTTTCAAGCAGACACCCCAAAGCAGAATCACTGGATCACGTGGCAGTAATTCTGGGTTTCGTTTTTTTGAGCAACCACCACGTTGGTTTCCACAGCAGCTGCCCCACTTTACATTCCCATCAGCAAGGCGCCATCGTATCTTTGTGAAGTTGTGTTTATGGCAGCCGTTATGATAAAAGGTAAGTATTATGTTAAGATCGATGCAGATCAAGAGGCAAGAGTGGTGATATTTGATCTGATTCCAAGGTTTGAGAATTCTGCACAGGTCTCCTTTGCAAGTGACTGCAGTTATCTAAGAATAAAGTGCAAATAATTTTTTCTTTCAATTAATGTGCATTATTTTTCAAATGGCTACTATGTTTTTAGGACATTAAATATCATTAAGTATTTAACCTAACTTTAGTTAGGTATGTATTTAATCTAACTGCTTGATAAATGGAACAGTTAGCTATTTCCTCTGGCTTAGGGATGCTATGAAAGCAATTACTGAGACACTAAGAAGGCCATAAACTGAGTCTGGAAACCTCTGGCCTAGAGGGTGAGCATGAAGGAAAGAGACCTAGGAAAGCTGGTGCTTCCCCCTCTCTTTTCTCTGTGGTTTATAACAAGGTGCTCTTTCCAGAATCATCCAAAACACAAACAATTTCTTGTTTCTTTCCTGTTTCTTTCACTTTTCCCCAAATGATACAGAGTTGAGTGAAGCCAGCAAAGCACTGAGCTTCCTCAATTTTGCATCTAGTAATTTGGTTATATGAGTTAATAGTTATGATGAAATGTAGTTAATAATGCAGGCAAATGCATCTTAAAAAATATATAATCGTCAGACTCCTTCTGGGTTGGTAGCACTAGCTTCAAATCTCCTAATGGTTCTGAAATAACTTGATCAGACATTACATTTGTCTCCCCCAAATCAGGCTCAGATTAAGCTGATAAGAATATATTTCAGAAGTCACTTCCTTCTGACACTGTTCCATAGTTTCCCAGCAGAGATGTTGTTCATTTCACTTGGTCCCATGGCTTTTGCTTATACTTCTTTCAATTAAGACATTTTCCCAACTGGATTTTGTTTATTTGTCTATGTTTATTTATTTGTTTTTCCTCTAGAAAGTCAGTTCCTGAGGACAGCAACTTTAATTCATTTAACTCTGATCCCTTATTTCCAGCAAGTATTAGTCTAGTTATGTGAGGGGAAAATGGAGAAGGCAATGGCACCCCACTCCAGTACTCTTGCCTGGAAAATCCCATGGATGGAGGAGCCTGGTGGGCTGCAGTCGGTGGGGTCGCACAGAGTCGGACACGACTGAGCGACTTCACTTTCACTTTCACTTTCCTGCATTGGAGAAGGAAATGGCAACCCACTCCAGTGTTCCTGCCTGGAGAATCCCGGGGATTGGGGAGCCTGGTGGGCTGCCGCCTATGGGGTCACACAGAGTCGGACACGACTGAAGCCACTTAGCAGCAGCATGAGGGGAAAACAGTAAAATAATAGTACTTTAGACCTAGGAATTCCACTTGTGTGATTTAAGAGAATTTGTTTCACTTGTGTAATTGTACCACAAGGATACAGGAGTAAATATGTAAAACCTTTATGGACAAAGATGTTCTTAGTCGCATCATTTCCAATCCAAACAAATAGTACAGGACTTTAAGCATTCAACAACAGGAAAAAGTTTAATTACATTATCATATATCCATTTAATGATCAGGTGGCTATTAAAAATAACACTTACAAATAGTTTATAATAAGAAGAAAATGCTTATGATAGTACACAAGTTAAAGAAAAGTAGGATTCAATATTGTGCATATGGTCTAATCTCAGTTTTGAAAAATAACACGAAAACTTGGCATTTAAAAGAAAAAAAAAACTGGGAGAAAATAGATTAAGACTATTTAGCACTTACTGTCTCTGAATAATTAATAGCTTTCTACTTAGTACTCTTGTTACGTTTTGCAAGATTTGCCTGAGCATGAGCCTTAGTTTATGCTATGTCCCCTTCTGAGAATACCTTTCCTTTTCCTTTGTATGTTGGAACCGATTTGCTCAGACCAACTTAAATACTAGCTCTTCCACGATGCAGTTTTCCATCTACTTCTCTGGCTTCCTGTAGCTCTCATACAGTACAACTTTGAGCTAAAGACGATGTTATGTTTTAAGATTTCCCTGTAATATCTTATAGTCCATAGAAGTGGAAAGTAGTCTGAATCGGGAGGCAGACTGCCCACATTTGAATCTTATTCCTACGCTTATTCCCTGAGTGACCTTGTACAAGTTATTTATTCTTTCAATGTCTCATTTTCTTTATCTGTAGAATAGAGTTATATCTTATATCTAGATATAAACTTCTCTGAGGCATAGAGACCTTCTCTTTACAGCCAGTGATTTACTCTAAAGCTTTGCTGTATAGAAAGTGAAAACCTATTTTAGTTAATTGCATGCAGTTTACATAGGGAACCCCATGGTGTTAGTAGTAGGCATATTCATGGGCACATATTACTTTGCAATAAAATAGATCAGTAGTAAGTAGATCACTTGTACCAGGTATGGCCTTATATTTTAAAGGCTATTGATGGACATGAGTTTGAACAAGCTCTGGGAGCTGTTGATAGACAGGGAAGCCTGGCGTGCTACAGTCCATGGGGTCACAAAGAGTGGGACATGACTGAGTGACTGAACTGAACTGACCTTTTTATTTAGCTATTATATCTCATATAATTCCAGGAAGGTTCTCATTTGTTCGTTTCCTGGGAAAACTTTCTACTGAATTCACATTATGTGATATCACTGTTCTGGATTCTGGGGATAGAAGTGATGCAAAATCGTTCTTGCTTTCAAGGCAAGGAACTTAAAATTTAGTGTGTTCATGGTGATGGTTAAGTAGAGATAAGGTAACATACAGTTACATACATGTAGGAGCTCTAGTAGGAGCATGTAAAAGATACATTGGAGGCACACAGGCCAGAAGCTACAGCTCCTAAAGAGAAACAAGAAATAGCAAAAACTTTTGTAGAGGAAGAGATGCTTGCACTGAGTCTCAGAGAACAAAGAAGAATTATCTAGGTGAACTGGGTTTGAAAATGCTGTTCAAGGAAAAGAAATCAGCAAGTCCAAAGGCCTGAAGTTAATTTTTCTTCTGACCCTTGATTTTGTGGAGACACTGTTGTTTCTGGTTGAGCCAGCTGTTGAGATAGTTAACAGTAGTAATACTGACCCTGAAGAGGGAGGCTCAGAGATTTTGTATATTTGAGATAGAGTCTCATTGTGAACTTGGAGGTGATTCAAAAATATCTGGGACATAAATTATAAGTCTAAAATGAAGTGAAACTGAGCCAGCAGAGGTGTGAATGTGTGCAGCCTGAAGCTGGAGAGGTGAGCCTGAGTCCCGTGCTAAGAGACCTGATGCTATGGAGGTGAGCATGTGACTCACCTGGAGGTCCTGAGGCCGAGGAGGTGAGCCTGGGTACCATACTAAGCTGGAGAGGTGACCTTGTGTGCCACGCTAAAGGAGCCTAAGTCCATCCTCACAAAGAGAACAAGCCCGGAAGAATTCTTAATAGTGAGTGACATTATTTAATTTTTTAAAGAATAAACTTAATGGAAGGGAAACGTATTAGGAAGCAATATGGTGACCCAGGGAGTCCTGAATAAAGATAGATGCAGCCCAGAAACTGATGTGAGAAACAGTCAGATTCAACAGGACAGTAATGGAGTGAGTGTGGGTAGTTAAAAAGAGGGAAATGACTGAAACTGGTGATGACGATCACCAAGACAGAAAAGCGGAATGTGCGCTCTGTTTTAGAAGGAAAAATAAAAGCATGAGTTTGAATGTAGTCTTGAGCTTCTGTGAGATATCCAGACTGGACAGATATATGTCCTAAAAAGCTGGATATTTGCTATTTGGAGCTCAGTAAAGAGATTGAAGACTAACTTCAGAGAGCTAATGATAAAATAGGACATTAAAATAGAAGTGGAAAATAAAAATCATGCTGCTAATGAAAAAATGAGGCATTTAACATTGAAGTAGAAAATAAAAATCATGAACTCAAACAAAAGTAGAGGAAGCAAAAAATTAAATTGTTGATATTGAACATTTAATTTAGCTTGGAGCTTCCTAGAAGTCTGGACAAAACAGAAGCTGCTCTTCTGTCCATAGTATTTCTTCACTTTCCAGAGTTTACAAATAAAGTGTTTTCTCAATATAGTACATCAGAAAATGTGGGGAAATGGCAGAGTGTTAACGACACTCCCTAAAAGTAAAAGCCAGCAAATACAATTTAAAGACGGCATTTACGCTATTGGCACAGAAAACATTCCCATTAGAGGGAAAATATTTGACCCTGTTAGAACTCATAGAGAAATGTATCAACATGTTTAAATATTTGCAAGGATCGGTATCTTAGGAAAAAGCAATTTCTTAAAAATGTCTTGTCAAATAGCACTTTGACTAACCCTTTTAATTCTTAGAAAACGGATTGGTTAAAATTAATTGAAGTTTTATATAAAACTCAGTGATAAGCTACTCAGGCTCAGACTACCATGGTTTCCTCTTTCTTTTCAGACATGCATTCCGTGCCAGATACTGGCCACCACCGTTGCATTTTACGTCTCGACCCCACAGAGCAGTCCTGCTGGGCAAACACCTGGCCCTCTTCTCTGCCACGGCTCGGTCCGGTATTTCTTGACGAGATCTGACTGTCTCCACTATTGCTAATGCACACCATCCCATTTACCCTCCTCTGAATGAGTACAAGTATTTCCCAAAGAAGACAGCTCATTTTTGAGTTTCTTAGTTTTCCAAACATGGTTTACTTTGAGCTCAAGAGGGAAAATAAAAGCCTCAGGAATTTCAGCAGATCTTATTGTAATTTTATTAAACAGAGCCCAGCTTGAACATCATCTGTATTCTGAGTTCCAGCTCTTTGTCAGGCCCTTGTAAATGTTGACGCAGGGTTGGCAGGTTCTTTAGAGGAGGTGTGGGGTATTTGTTTCCTAAAGAAGCCATGTCAAAGTGCAACAAACTGGGTGTCTTAAACAACAGAAATGCATTGTCTCACAGCTCTGGAGGCCAGAAGTCCCAGATTACGGTGTCAGTGGGGTTGGTTGCTCCTGAAGTTTGCGAGGGAGTCCCGTGCCTCCTCCCTGGCTTCCGGTGGTTTGCTGGTGATCTTTGGCTTGTATTTCCATCACCCAGATCTCTGTCTTCATCTTTCCGTGGCACGTTACTGTTTGCTTATCTCCTGATGCCTGCTTCTGTGTTTAAATTTCCCCCTTTGCATAAGGATGACTGCCGTTTTGGATTAGGGCCCCTCCTCAGGACTCCATTTTAACTTGATTACCTCTGCCAAGCCCTGTATGTTGAAACATGGTCACATGTAGAGTACCAGCAGTTAGACACTCAACATTCCTTTTGGGGCACAATTCCACCCAGAACGTGTGGTCTGTACTTCCTAAGAAAGCGAGGGGTTCTCGAACTTTGAAAAGTGTTAGACACACTCAAGGAGCATCAAGTCCTCAGGCCCCTTTCTCTCTCTGCCAGGGCAGCCTGACCCCTCGCCTCTGCACAGTCCCGTCACTGATGCGACAGCCAAGGAGAGAGGGAACATTCCTGATATCTCTACAGGGAAACATTTCCCAAACTCGCTCTGCAACGTCAGTCATGCGAGACACTCAGTAGTAAAAGATCCCAGGCAGTTTAGTTCTGGAAAGACCTTCCCAAACCTCACAATTAAAACAGGAGCCCTTTAGCTTGATGGCTGTCTTTTGTTTGTTTTGCTTTGTGCATTGAGGATCTTACTACTCTCCCATGGAATTAATGTTCGATAGGGAACGTTATGGGAAAGGCTGGTTTAATGTTTGCTGTTTACAAAACGTATTCACAGTTATCTCATTTGGTTCTCAGAATGGGTTCTGGTGGACGCAGAGTGGTTATTATGGGTTTGTGGTGGAGAAACCACAGTTTACAGAGGTCCCTCATTGGCCAGGGTGAGGTGGCCAAAAGTAACGGTGATGGAACTTGCGTCTATGCCTCCTGATCACACGTCCAGTACTTTCCTCCTCCTTCGGCACGGAGTTTCTCAAGATTGGAAGGCTGGTACATAATCTCTCTCTCCCTTTTTCTTTGCTACCATAATTGCAATCAGGACAATTCCTTAACCTTTTCTGAGAAGCAACAGCATCCTTTCTGGGTGAGGATGAGAAGGACAAAGCGGAGGGTAGGGAGCAACTCCACACCCAGGATGCTCTGCCTTGGGCTGCCTGCCTCTTCCTCTCCCCAACTTTTCATGCTTATTTAGCAGTTGGTCTGCTCTTTTTCTCATTTACATCTGCCCTTTTGGGAGAAACTCTACCGGCTTTATAAATAACCTGGCTTCAAACTCACTACACATTCTCTCCATTCCAATATCATCTCTCCCTCCCTGTCCCCCATCTTCAAGCGTTCCTGAAATGCTTGTGGCATTCAGAACACAACTGTCATCTCTCGGATGCTATCTGTTGCCATAGACGCTTGTCTGCAGGGAGTCTGGGTTCCAGACTTGCGGGGATCACCAAAACTCTCAGACCCTGTTGGGGCTCATGAGTCCCTGTCCCATTGTCCTCTGACTCATGAACACGAAAACCCTCCATCATTCCATCACTTCACCCACTGCCCAGGGTGGGCTGTTGCTCAAAGGCAGGGCCAGGGACAGACGTTCCTTGTCTCAGGAGGAAAGCTGATTTAACTTAAAGAACATTTTGGGGTTGTTTCTTTACTTAAGGTGAAAAAGGGAAGTTTCTCAAGCCTTTGGGGAGTGGAAAAGGAGTTTACATAGCAGAAATTGTTGTAATAGATTCTGTTCTACTGGACTGTGGGATTGCTCTGTGAAGTTGGCCTTTACATTCTTTCCGAGGTAGAGCTCTGATCTGACTATGGTGTGCAAGGCGTGGCTGACCTTCTGACCTCCTTGGTGACAGCCTCCCAGCATCGTCTGTGGACTGATGGTGCACTGATTCGGACTCAGCTGTAGCCATCCCAGGGAAGGACGAGGAGCTGGCACTGAGCCTGACTTCAGGCGCGAGACACGCAGCTGTCAGTCGCTCCTGTGAGAAGTGAAGCTACAGCATTTAGTACCTTCAGGGGTCTGTGAATTCCAGCACGTGCGGAGCCATGCTGGTCTGAAGCGTGTCCCAGGAGGTAAGGTCTGGAGGGCAGTGGGAAGGCAGACTGGGAGCAAGACCAGAGGTCAGGGTTGTAGCTCCTGGTGGCCCATCTAATGGAAGCCCTCCAGGCACTGCCTGGGACCACTGGGACAAGGACGGGGTGTGGAGGGAAAGGAAAGGGATGGGGTGATCAGGGAAGGCAGACCCCACACTAAGGAGGCACTTTGCCCTACGGTGCACGTCCCTTCCTGTTTTCCCTGCTCTGCTCTGTGTTTGGCATTTGGTGCCGTCTTTTCATTCCAGGTCTCTCAGCCAGAATGATGTCACTGTTTACAGCTTGGGCTGGATATTTCTTTGCTGCAGGAATTATCCTGGGCCATGTGAGCTGTTCGGTGGTATCCTTGACCTTGGCCAACTAGATACCAGGAGCACCCCACAAATTGTAACCATGAAAAAAGTGTCTCCGGACATTGTTCAGTGTTACCTAGGGGTGAAAAATTACGTTTGCTCCCTTGACTGAGAACCACTGCTCTAGAGAAAAGAACTTCAAGGGTGTCGGGAAGCTAGGCCCTGAACAAATAGTGTGAACTATTTGCTAAGGGCTGAACTTCAGTCCTGCCTGGGAGATAGACCATCTGAGAGAAGCTGGGGTTCTTACAGCTTCGTTATATAAATACAAGCCACGCAGTAGGGATTTCTGGGACACTGGGACAGGCACAGCTTGCACAAGGGGCTCGGTCCCATGGAGCACGTTATGTGTGGAACACACAGCCTCAAGACCATCTCCAGACGAAACCTGCTGGCAGGATAGCGCGTCCGTGAACTTGGTCAGTCCTGGTGGAAACTGTTCACAAACTGAAGATGCAGGTAGGTCTCCAGCAACTGAAGCAGAATAGATGTGGGAAAAGTGACAGGGAAAACCGTGGTGGCAATGACGATGATGAAGACAAACATTTTTATGACTTACCACGTGTGACACTAGTCTAAAACTTCGCTCTATTTTTTTTTTTTTCCTATATGGATATAAATCTGGCTTGATTCCTGACTGCCTTAAGGTCACTGTGTAACTTTTAATGTATCTGAGATGCTTTTGCTGGACATCTTACGAAAAACAGCAAGCACTTCCTCATCACTCGCAATCCCTTTTGCCCTGTGTTATGTAATCCCAAGGGCTTCCCTGGTGGCTCAGAGGGTAAAGCATCTGCCTGCAATGCGGGAGACCTGGGTTCGATCCCTGGGTCAGGAAGATCCCCTGGAGAAGGAAATGGCAACCCACTCCAGTACTCTTGCCTGGAAAATCCCATGGACTGAGAAGCCTGGTAGGCTACAGTCAATGGGGTTGCAAAGAGTAAGACATGATGGTGCTACTGGAAGAACCCACCTGTGCAGGAGACAGAAGAGATGCCGGTTCGATCCCTGGGTGGGGAACATTCCTGGGAGAAGGAAATGGCAATCCACTCCAGTATTCTTGCCTGGAGAATCCCAGTGGCAGAGGAGCCAGGAGGGCTACAGTCCCTGGGGTTGCAAAGAGTCGGACGTGAGTTGGCGACTAGACTACAACGTTCTTCATACTTCCTTTTTGATCACCTATCTTCTTGCTCATGATAGTAAGCTCTATAAGAATGGAAACTTTTTTTCCCCACTTTTATACACTGCCAATTATTTAATTTAAGGGCTTGTTATGGGCTGAGTTGTGTCCCCTCAAAAAGCCTATTACCCTTAGAACCTCAGAATGTGACTGTATTTGAAGGTAGGACCTTTAAAGAGGTGATTCCATTAAAACAAGGTCATTGGGGAGGAGCCCTAATCCACTCTGACTGGTATCCTTGTAAGAAAAGGAAATTTAGATACAGAAAGAGACTCTCACCTCCTGCTGTGTGGCCTGGTTCCTAACATGGACCAGGACCAGTCCATAGCCTGAGGGTTGGGGACCCCTGCATGGTCCATGGCCCAGAAGTTAGGGACCCCTGCTTTAGAGCTCAGATCTTAAAGCTCAGGGTGTGCTCAGGCTGATCCAAGTCCTACCCGTTGGCTTGTATCTGTTACACTCGTTCCAGCATTGGGAATCTCACTGAACGTGGGGTGAAGGACCCAGCCCCACCTCCTTGTCTGTTTTGTCTTATATTCCTCACTTCCCTTTCCCAAATACAGTGGGGGGACATTAGACTGGATTCTTTCCTATGTCCTTTCCAGTCCTAATTTTCTACATGTCCATTCCCTTTCTAAAAAAACTCCCCTGTCTTCCTGCTGTAGGCCCCGATGGTACGTGCGACTGGCTTGGTTTTTTCTGCCTCAGTTTTGTGTTGGCCAAAGAACGCTTCTGGTTCTGGTAGCATTTCACCCTGATCTGGCCCATAAAACAAACAGATGGGCTCGTTCTCCTCTTGGGATGTAGCTGATGGGTTTGCCTCTGGAATTACTAGCCTTCCCCTTGCTGACTGCCTTCACTCTGAAAGGTCATTAACGACTTTGTCCTCAGTTCAGAAGACCTGTTTCCAATTTTCTTCCCAATCTCCCTGCCAGTCCACCCCTCGCTGACTCCATCTCTCAGTGTTGGTAATTCTACATAAGCACCATCCCCTTGGGGCCCTGATCCCCCCAATCCCACGGGTCCCTCCTCTGAATTTGACAAAGGAGATGCTAAGGGGTGGATACCCCAAGAGTGAGGCTGGGTTGAAGACTTTATCTGCTCCTTGCAGCTGCATCTTTTGTGAGTTGCATTCTCTGGCTCGTCAATACCATTTCCCATTAAATTAAATAGCTTATTGACTACTGTGCCACATGGCAATGGGGTTGATGGGATTCACAGAGACTCCTTGCTCCTCCCGCCCTCCCCCCAACAATCACAGGTCACTGCTCAGTAAATCAGCTGGTAATGGAGTTTGAACTCCCAGAATCAGCTCCGTGTACCCTTTTTATTTGTTTTTAATTTGTATCAATGGTAATTCTGTCTGTTTCAATTTACGTGAAGGTACAGGCTGCAGAGCTAAGGAAGTGCCCTTTTTTACCCCATTAACCGCAGACAGGGATGACCACCTTTTCTGGCTTCTCTACGGTGCCCTGTCCAGTGGCTGAGGAGCATCCCCTTTCAAGGAAGGGCCCCCTTTGTCAGGACACACCAAAGTGCCTCCTGATCTCCACCAGACCCAGGATGGAGCACTGGATTTGTTGTCCCAGGTCGTCTTTCCCGGTACCTCTTTCTTCAGACGAACTGTAAAATGAGCCCAGGATGGAAGTGTCTGGAGGGAGGAGCTTGCACCTCGTGACCTCCCGGACTGCGCGGCCGGCAACTCCTCTCTCCCACGCTGGTTCTTAAGCACGCTGCATATCCCTCCTGCCAGAATCGGTCTGCTGCCTTAGTCTCTCTCCGCCAGGGTATTCATCCGCAGGTGAACGCTATTTACAATTTATCAGTGTTCGACCTTGATTGTAAAGTAGAGATAGTTTCCTGCTGCTGCTGCTGCTGCTAAGTCGCTTCAGTCTGTCCTACTCTGTGCGACCCCATAGACGGCAGCCCACCAGGCTCCGCGGTCCCTGGGATTCTCCAGGCAACAACACTGGAGTCGGTTGCCAGTGCCTTCTCCATAGCTTCCTGCAGTGCTCTTTAACTTCCTCTCAGCGTCCTCTTTTCTCACCTCTGGCCTTGTGAAAAAAAAAGAAAATAAAATAGAAATGGAGATACAGAATGGAAATAAAAAGCATATAAGAATGGTTGGATGTAAATCCACTTGGGATTCCCCAAGATAGGCATGGCCAAGGTTGAGAACAGTCTGGGGCTACAGAAGTCATCCCTGAAGAGAAGCAGACAGGTCTATGTCCCATAAGATGAACCTCGTACTGATTCTAAGAAAGAAGGGCATGAGGGGGTCAGCAGTGAGATAAAGTTGCACAGAGGGTAAGAGCCCCTCTAAACTGTAATCCCACGTCCACCCCCTCTATGATTCAATATACTGTCAAAGAAGGGTTAAAAAAAAAAAAAAAAAAAAAGTGGAGAGGATAACACTGAGCTCCAAGCAAGAGACAAAACCTGAGAAGCTGCTCAGAATGCGGAGGGCCAGGTGGAATTCAATCTTGGGTGTGGAGGATTCCAGACATAATTCACTAAAGCTTTAAGGAGACTATGAACCCAGCGGGCATTGGCATCACTTTGCCAGCTTACAGAGAGTGTGTTTCTGCTCCCTCGAGAGCCCCTGTGGCCTCTGGTCTTACGAGGACCTCTGCTAAGCCCTGCAGGCTCACCACCGCTGTGTCCTCGTTGGGTTTCTTCATTTGCTCCTATCACGGGGTCTTCACTCTCTGTCTGTCTCACCTCCCAAGTCCTGGAAGCTGGTTAAAAACAACCCATGCTGTGCAGGGCCCAGAGGGTATATGAGAACTCTCTGTACCTTGCTGTCAATTTTCCTGTGAACTGCTCTAAAAAGAATAAAGTCTTCAGAAGAAAGTCTGTGTTGTCCCAGCTGAGGACAAACTGTCAATTTTGTTATTTAATTTTTTAAACTTTTTTATTTTGTGTTAGAGTATAGTTGATGAACAATGTTGTGATGATTTCAGATGGACAGCAAAGGGATTCAGCTGTACATATACATGTATCCATTCTCCCCCAAACGTTATATATTGCTATATTTAAAATGGATAACAAATAAGAACCTACTGTATAGCATAGGGACCTCTGTTCATTGTTATATGGCAACTGCTGAAGTTTAAAATTCAAACTCTCTCCTAACCTCTCAAATTTCTGGACTTCTTACTATCTTCTTGTGTAAGCGGCACCTCTTGTAAAATTCACTTGCCAGTTTGTATTTAAATGAAACCCCATTAATCCTGAAATTTAATTATTTAGTTAGATCGAGTTCTTTGACTCCCAAGTCACTGGTTCCTCCCATTTCTGGTCAGTTCCTCCCATAAAACTGGACTTGGGGGGGCCAGACTCCTACAACAGACCCATTTCATGGATCAAATACCAATCAGACTGATGATCTGATGATGGGCTTTAGAGATTAAGTTTGGGGGAGTTGGAGAAATGATTTTGGACAGAGGAAACTTCCCACTGAAATATCTCAGTTAATGAAAAGAAATATGTGGAGAGTGCTTACTAAATGCTAGGCTTTTCACAGGCATTATTTTGTGTACTCCTCCTATAATCCTATGAGGCTAGCTTGATGAAAATAACCCCTCTCCTCACCTGAAAATTGGGATAATAATAGTTTACCTTACTGGGTGCTTTTGAAGATCAAATAAAATACAGTATATGTGATAAGAGTTTGTCAACGTCATGCATTTTGCAAATGTTAGTTGATGCTGTTACTATGCCTCAAATCAAACCTCACGGGCAAGGTAATTTCAGGTGTAATTTCAGGTCTCTGTGTAGTTGCTGCCTCCCTCAGATCTAAAGTACTCAGCTCTGTAGCTGGAGTTGTGAATTTGATTACATCTCATTGCTTTGCTCTTAGGCACCCATTTTTTATTTTTTCTGCATTAAAGAAGAGTTGTAATAAGGCAGGAGTTCCTTTCTTAGCTCAGGGCCTGGCGTCTAAGTTAGCTTCAGAGGGAACTGTTTCACAATCCCTTAGCCAGCTGGCCGGATGACCTGCAGGTAGGGCTGATAAGGTTGGCCGTGCTGGAAGTGGCTCAGGTTTGTCCACTGGATGCTCTTGCATCTGACTCCTGGAAGCCTCTAGCTGCTTAATGGCTTAATTTAAGTGATAATATGAGCCGATCGTATGTCAGGTTGTTAAAATGGTGATAACATATTGCACTAAGAGAGCATTATCTATGGTAACTGCATTATAATGGCGAGGGAATGTCGACAGAACTACATATGATATTCCCATAAACACCAAATGAATTCAGAGCGACAAGGCTATTCATTCCAAGTGTGGCCAAGGCAGGAAGAGGTAACAATTCATTTTCCAGGACCTCATTTCCAAACATCGCAAAAGGAGACTCATGCAGGCAGGTGTTGACCCATCAAAGTCAAACAGACCCACATGCTTCTCTGATTCATAATCGCTCTGGACACCCACTTACCCATTCTCAAAGCAGCGTGCAAGGACACAGAACTTTCTCCAGAGCCATAAGTACCGTATGTCCAAGCTTCACTTCAGTCTCCTACGGAATTATGGAGGCAGGGCTGCACAGGAAAGCATCCAGGCAGTCTAGTCCCCACCTCCCTACTCCCTACACCCTCTGAGACCACCTCCAAAACAATAAAGTCAGAAAATCTCACTTTGTCACCTCCAGCCCCCAGGTTTCAATCCCCTTGGCAATTTGAGAAGAACTCCTCAATATTCAACCTTAATGCCTTCTGCTCTGAAGTGCCAGTCTTAAAGTATTGTCCCGCCCAGGGTATTTACATCTTAAAAGAAGAATCTAAAAGAGAAGAGGGCTTCTTTAGAAAATGTAGATGTAACCTTAAGATGGCAATCATAATAGTTACCTTCTGTGTAATGCTTAATACAAGCCAAAACAATGTATTTCCTTTATCTGGAAATCTCAGAATCTTCTCCAAGGCCGGGTTTACAATTCCTATTTTAGAGATGAAATAACTGTTAAGTCATAAGCAAGAAGGGATAGAACTAGCATTTAAATACAGTTCTGCAAAGCCTTTGTTTTGGATTGTCTTGCCCAGTAAATTGCCTGACACCTTTGAGTCTGTTTTCCTATTCACTAAGTTCTACCTCAAGTTCTAAAACTGTGTCCCTGCCTTAAAGGCTATTATGAAGGTGACTTAGACTATATATATGTATGCCCTTGTGAAACTACAAACCACAGAACATGTGTCTGTAAGCTCTCGTGGGAAGCCCTGGGTCTAGAGTTACAAAAGCTGAGTTCACGTGCCTTATTGAGTGGGGTTCTTCAGTCCACCACTATCTATCCTTGCGGGATTAAGCCCTGCCTTCTTCCTGTAAAACAGGGCACGGGTGGTGAACACAGGCGCTCTTCGTTGCCTGCCTACCAGTATCCTCCACGTGCTGGCCTAGAAGCTTCTGCTCTAGTAGCTGATAGTCTAAAGGGGCGAATAGATTGTGTAAACAAATAGCAAGAATAAAAGTTCCTAAGTGCTGTAATAGAGGTAAGTGTAAAGTGTTTTGGGAGCACCAATGAGGCAAAGCGCCTGGTCCTCAACAACCTCATTACGAGGAAACAGATGGATGGTGCTCTATCAAAACTAATAGAATGAAAGATATTGCTAAGGCAACGTGCGCCCAAGTGCTTGGGAAACTAAAGCGTGACGTACAAGAAGGAGAGTTTATGATTCGCCCCAAGGAAAGAATTGCTATCTGAGGGATTCCCATGCCGGTGGGGAAATATTTTTAGGGGACTATGTTCCTGGTGGTTCCTTCATGACACATTCGGGAGGTTTTCTGCCCCCTCGGCTCTGCTATAAGCCTGGTCTCTCAGCGCCAGCCTGAGTCTCCCTTTACTCTAATCTCTGTCTGTTTCAAAAGGTGAAGGATTGTGACCTGAAAGCTTGTAGGCCTGAGGCTTCCCCATCTCCGGGAGCACCGAGCCCCAGGGACCCCCCAGGGCCAGAAGAAATGGCCTTTATGCTTTCGGAAAGTGATGAGACTCTGAAGCCCCGATTCCCTGGCCCCCGGGGAGCCCTGAGGCTGGGGGGGGGGTTTCTGACAGCCCCTCTAACCCTGCAATTCTCTCAGCTCACCTGGCTGTGATTTGGGGTCAGGGCTGTTGTTTCACTGCTTAATAAGGGAGGTGCCAGCAACAGAGCAGTGCATTCCTGTTAAAATATTTTGTCGTCAAAATCCACATAGGGTACAACTGCATCTATGTGAAGTGTCCAGAGTAGCCAAATCCAGAAAGAAAGAAGGCACATTAGTCGTTGCCTAGCACTGGGCAGTGAGAAGGGTGGGGGCTGGGAAAGGATGGGGAGTGGCTGCTGGTGGGCACAGGGGTCCTTTCTGGGGCAATGAAAATGTCCTAGAGTTGATGGGGGCGATGGTTGCAAACTCCATAAATATGCTAAAAACATTGAACTGTATAATTTAAATTGGTGAAATGTATTTTATGTGAATTATATCTCAATAGAGCTGTTAAAATATAAAACATAGACATGCCAAATGTTCGTCTCAGAGGCACTATAAGAAGTCTTCTGGTGGAAAGAGAAAGCTGTCCCAGCAGCTGGGCTCTGACCCTCCAAGTTCCAGTTCCTCCTGGGGTTCTGTTGCTCTCTCCACCTGCCGTGATGCACAGCCCCAGCGAAGGCTGGTGTTCACCGGGGACAGAGGTCTGGCTGGGTCCCCTCTCCTCTGCAGAGTGCCTAATGTGCCTTAACTCAAGGCAGATCTTTTTTTCTAAGCAATAAACTCTGTTACATCCAAGTGAAAAATACTATTAGAGAGTATGGAGGGGCAAATGGGGAGTAATTTTTTAATGAGTAGAGTTTCCATTTTGCAGGATGAAAAGAGTTCTGGAGATGGAGGGTGGTGATGGTTGCATAACAGTGAATGTACTTAACACTTCTCAACTATACAATTAAAAAAATGGCTAAAATGATAAATTTTATGTTGTGTATATTTTAACACAATTGAAAAAAAGAAAACTATTGTCATATAATTGAGGAGGTCTCCAAAACATCATTAGAATGAGTAAGAGTAATGAGGGACTTCTGTGGTGGCTCAGTGGTAAAGAATCCACCTGCCAAACAGTTTCATCCCTGGGTGGGGGAGATCCCCTGGAGAAGGAAATGGGCACCCACTCCAGTACTCTTGCCTGGGAAATCCCATGGACAGAGGAGCCAGGTGGGCTACAGTCCATGGGGTCGCAAAAGAGTCAGAAACAACTTAGTGACCAAACAACAATAACAACAAAAGAGTATTGAAAAGGGGAATGCCCTATAGGAAATTAAGCAACTGATCAGAAATTAGTCAGCATGATAATGCTGCCTATGCAGGGAACCTTGGAACTGTATCCCTACGAATGAAAAGGGTATTTCTGCTTTTCCAATGTCCTTGATCCTGGAGAAGAGCTCTGTGTGACACTGTACTGTCTATTAGAGAGTTGAGAGAACCCTAACCCATGCTAGCTGCTTTCAAAAGACATTATTAGATATCAATCACAGAGCTATGGTTTTTCCGGTAGTCATGTATGGATGTGAGAGTTGGACTTAAAGAAAGCTGAGCACCGAAGAATTGATGCTTTTGAACTGTGGTGTTGGAGAAGACTCTTGAGAGTCCCTTGGACTGCAAGATCAAACCAGTCCATTCTAAAGGAAATCAGTCCTGAATATTCATTGGAAGGACTGATGCTGAAGCCGGAACTCCAAACCTTTGGCCACCTGATGCAAAGAACTGATTCACTGGAAAAGACCCTGATGCTGGGAAAGATTAAAGGCGTGAGGAGAAGGGGACGACAGAGGATAAAATGGTCAGATGGCATCACTGACTCAACAGACATGGGTTTGAGTAAACTCTGGGAGTTGGTGATGGACAGGGAGGACTGGCGTGCTGCAGTCCATGGGGTCGCAGAGTCGGACACGACTGAGCGACTGAACTGAAGTGAACTGAATCACAGAGCAGAAGGAATTTGACTTTGCAGTGCTATGCCTTACTCATCCCACTTTCATGACCTGACACATCGCTCTCACCTGGCCAAGGTACTTTTTATTTCTCAAATTAAAATTATGCTCACCCTGTGCCCTAAACTCCTCTAGTATTCCCAAGTTCATCCATCCAATTGCTCAAGCTAGAAACCTCAGAGGGGTCTTTGGCATCTCCATTGCCTCCCAATCAATCCTTAAAAGCTTCTTAATTCTAAGTCCAAATTACCTCCTGAGTATGTCTGCTCACTTCAAACCACACTTCCTCCACCCAAGTCTAAGCTGCTAGTCTCACTAGCCTACACTCCTACAGTAGCTTGTTAAGTGATCCCTCTCTTCAGTCCCGGTTTCCCTACCCCCATCCCCAATCTCACTCTTCAGGTAACAGCCAGAGTGATCCTTTTAAAGTTTAAATCAGATTAAGTTACTCCTGGGCCAAAGTTTCACAGGCTAGCCACCCCAACCAGAAGAACCCTCCCGTGGCCTGCGGTGCTCTGCAGGGTCCACCACCTGCTGACCTCTGTTCTTCACATCACCTTCTTCCCTGTTCACAGGGTTTGGTAGCCTTTCCCATCACTTTAAAGGCCCCAAGCTCTTTTCCTGGCTAAATCTTATTCCTCCTTCAGTTCTTGGTTTAAATATCACTTATGCGGAGAAGCCATTAATTAATTCATTTACTACTTATTCATTTGTTCGATAAACATAGTACTTAACAGAACTTGTCATTATGAATTGATTATTTACTCTTTAAAAATGTCTTTCTTTAATGCAGGAAGGTCTTTAGGAGTGGAGACTATTTAATTCACCAATGTATTACTTTCACAAACAATAGCTGTTCAATAAATATTTGCTGAATGAATGAATGAATCTTTAAATGGAGGTTGTATTTCTTTCTGATAGCATGTGGCATATGGAAGGTTTATTGCTTTTTTCTCTTCCTGACTTCTTCCACATCATAAAATAACAGCACATGAGGCTGAGGGCAATGGAAAATACGCTCGCCAGTTTCCTAATGGAAATCAGCATTGGTTAATAAATGATAATAATAATGACTAGCATTTGTGTGGTGTTTTACAATTTGCAAAACATTTTCCACATGCATTATCTTCTGCAATTTAATAAACACAATCTAGCCCTTGGCTGCTCTATAAAAACTGAATTAAAAAAGAAAAATCTTGATGACAAAAGATATGAGGCTGTTATAATATTTAAAGTTCACAATTAAACATGGGTGAGTTAGAAAAAGAGGGTTGCTCCTTTCAAATCCTGGGGGCACCCTGTGGGTTTTGCAAAAACAAAGGTACATCTTTCAAGTCCTTTGATACCTGTGTGCTGTCAGACCTCCGGGCTTCTCACCATTTGGTTTAGATCCCAAGACGTGGTGTGTATAACCTGATGGATTCTACCCCAGTTTCCCATCAGCAGGAAGAGTCCTCCCTAAAGTTCAAGGACAAGCAGCATCTCTGCAAATAGTATCTGGAGTCCAGGATCCACGGGCTGTTACTTGTAAGGTGAGGGAGCTTTCCCTGTATTGAAGTTCCATCCCTACAAAAGCAGCCACGCTTGGGGGTTTCTTAAGTTGAACTATCCCTCCTCTTTCTCTCCCTTCCTCCCTATTTTCTTCTAAAAGTCTTTTCTTTTTACCTGTATGTGTATAGTAATAGAAGGAGACTTTCAGAGCACAAGGACCCACAATACTCATTAGAAGCAGATTTAAGACGTTGACTAGAGTATCTGCACAAATGGTAATTCACAGGCTTAAGTGGAAGATACCCGGGAATACATATCCGCTTACAGTTTTGCAACTGTCTTACTCTACAGAGTAAAAGTCCAAAGGCCTTTAATCTGGGCAGTAAAATCCTGATCAGTTTACCTTCACCAAAGGGGCGTGGCATCTTCAAGGATTTTGCCTGGCACTTTCAATCTTTTTCTCCTCTTGGTATTGATTCTCTGGTGTCATGCTCAGCAAAAGGCCAGCCTGAGGGGTTAGATGCCCTGAGAGGCAGAGGACTGTGAAGTGACAGAAAGGATAGATCTATCACCTTGAACACAGTCAGTCATGGAGCTGGTCAGGGTCAGGCCTGTATAATGCTTGAATGGGAGACCAGCTTGGAACAGAATATCAGGTGCTACAGGCTGGGAGACCAGATGCTACAGGGAAGTGGCCACTGGAATGCCTCTGCCAGCTGGAGCCCTGAGTTTCAGCAAGTCATTCTCCCCTCCCCTCCAAACTGAGTGATTTTTGTCTGATGGTCTCTAGGGTCCTATTTGCTACAACATTCTGTTGTTGTTTAGTCACTAAGTCATGTCCAACTCTTTTGCAACCCCATGGACAGTAGCCAGCCAGGCTCCTCTGTTAATGGGATTTTTCAGGTAAGAATACTGGAGTGGGTTGCCATTTCCTTCATCTTCCTGAACCAAGGATCAAACCCATGTTTCCGGCATTAGCAGACGGATTCTTTACTAAGCCACCAGGAAGTCACAACATTCTAACATTATGGTTTTAAATTTCCTTTACAAGCTGAGCCACCAGGGAAGCCCTTACTCATTCTACAATCCCTAAAAAAAAAAAAAAAAAAAGGATGTCATCAAAGTTGTCAAAGACTGATGAGAGGAAAAAATAAAAAATGAAACGTGTCTACTGATTTTGGCACTTGGTGAATGGGAGGGCATTTCTTTTCCATGGGGATGGTCTTGATCCCTGTCTCCTGTACAATGTCACGAACCTCAGTTCATAGTTCATCAGGCACTCTATCTATCAGATCTAGGCCCTTAAATCTATTTCTCACTTCCACTGTATAATCATAAGGGATTTGATTTAGGTCATACCTGAATGGTCTGGTGGTTTTCCCTACTTTCTTCAATTTAAGTCTGAATTTGGTAATAAGGAGTTCATGATCTGAGCCACAGTCAGCTCCTGGTCTTGTTTTTGCTGACTGTATAGAGCTTCTCCATCTTTGGCTGCAAAGAATATAATCAATCTGATTTTGGTGTTGACCATCTGGTGATGTCCATGTGTAGAGTCTTCTCTTGTATTGTTGGAAGAGGGTGTTTGCTATGACCAGTGCATTTTCTTGGCAAAACTCTATTAGTCTTTGCCCTGCTTCATTCCGTATTCCAAGGCCAAATTTGCCTGTTACTCCAGGTGTTTCTTGACTTCCTACTTTTGCATTCCAGTCCCCTATAATGAAAAGGACATCTTTTTTGGGTGTTAGTTCTAAAAGTTCTTGTAGGTCTTCATAGAACTGTTCAACTTCAGCTTTTTCAGTGTTACTGGTTGGGGCATAGGCTTGGATTACTGTGATATTAAATGGTTTGCCTTGGAAATGAACAGAGATCATTCTGTCATGTTTGAGATTGCATCCAAGTACTGAATTTCGGACTCTTTGGTTGACCATAATGGCTACTCCATTTCTTCTGAGGGATGCAGATATGCAGATGACACCACCCTTATGGCAGAAAGTGAAGAGGAACTAAAAAGCCTCTTGATGAAAGTGAAAGAGGAGAGTGAAAAGTTGGCTTAAGCCTCAACATTCAGCAAACGAAGATCATGGTATCTGGTCCCATCACTTCATGGGAAATAGATGGGAAAACAGTGGAAACAGTGTCAGACTTTATTTTTTGGGCTCCAAAATCACTGCAGATGGTGACCGCAGCCATGAAATTAAAAGACGCTTACTCCTTGGAAGAAAAGTTATGACCAACCTAGATAGCATATTCAAAAGCAGAGACATTACTTTGCCAACAAAGGTCCGTCTGGTCAAGGCTATGGTTTTTCCTGTGGTCATGTATGGATGTGAGAGTTGGACTGTGAAGAAGGCTGAGTGCTGAAGAATTGATGCTTTTGAACTGTGGTGTCGGAGGAGACTCTTGAGAATCCCTTGGACTACAAGGAGATCCAACCAGTCCATTCTGAAGGAGACCAGCCCTGGGATTTCTTTGGAGGGAATGATGCTAAAGCTGAAACTCTAGTACTTTGGCCACCTCATACAAATAGTTGACTCATTGGATAAGACCCTGATGCTGGGAGGGATTGGGGGCAGGAGGAGAAGGGGACGACAGAAGATGGGATGGCTGGATGGCATCACCGACTCGATGGACGTGAGTCTGAGTGAACTCCGGGAGTTGGTGATGGACAGGGAGGCCTGGTGTGCTGCGATTCATTGGGTCACAAAGAGTCGGACACACTGAGAGACTGAACTGAACTGAAGTGAACTGAACTGAATGGGATGGCTGGGGTGGAAGAACATGCTGAATTGAAGAATGAAGAGACAGTAAGTGGAAATAGATTGCCAAGGAGAAAAAGGCACAGAGGATTAGCCAGAGCTAAGATGAGTCTGATGAAAGTAGGGGAAAGAAACAATACAAATATGAAACACCTCATTAGAAGATTTGTGAAAAAACAGTCAAAGTGATTCTATACTATTCAGCTTGTAGGAGACTTTCCAGTTTTTAGAAAAATATCCACCAATGTGGAGTGAAAATGGGATTCCTGAGTGCCTCACTTTTTGTTTTAGGAAGATGGTGAGAAGAAGATAATGCTCTGGAAATGGGAGCAAGATCAATTGTGCTCAACAGAAAGATGAGAGGCTCCTCTTATTCCATGAAGTCTTAGAATTCAAGAAATGGAAAGTTCCTGGACATTTGGACATCGCACATGTGGAGATACAGGGGAAAGAACGTGGCTTTAGAGTGTGGCAGACCTGAGTCCACCCAGTCTGATGGACAGTCTTCTGGGCATCCAGGCAGGCTTGTGACTTGACCTTTTTTCAATCTAGTATCTTAAAATCATGTGTTCAACACTTATTTAGGGAGAAAGGTGATGAAGGGGAAGGCAAATTGCTGGTGGCCATGGCCCAGCTCCATCCCCACAAGCAGCCAGGTGCAGACATGTACTCAAATTTATCTCCATAGAAAGCAGTTTAGCAAGTCCTTCAGAGTCTTACTTCCTATCTCAAAGGATTTTTAAAAGTCTTCTGTTCTAGTAGTCTCCCTGAGATTAAATATGTGTATATATAAATATATGTGTGCATTTATATGTCTGTACATGTGTGCATATATGTCTGTACACCTATAATTTTACCTGAAAGTGAAAAAAAAAAAAGTACAGTTGATTGTCTTCATTCACAGTAGTTATTTTCTATAAAGTTGCCATAAACTGTGAGTTAGTGAATACTGAACATTGCTCTTAGGGGCAATATAGGGTTAGGTTCCTATGAGCTTCTGGTCGTGACATTTTCATCAACTGATGAAGATGTAACCTTTATTATGTGCATTTCTATTGAAAGACACTGTATTTACTACATGTTATTAATTCAGTAACATTGAACTCACAGCCAACAGAACCATAACTCACACCTGAGAAAAGCTTATCTAATATACATATCCTCTCTATAGGCACATCACAGACTTTTTGTGCTTAGGGAGAGTAGACAGAACATCAGCCCTGTGCTTGGGGCAACTGTAAACAATGAATGCATCAACAAAAAGTAGAAACAAGTAAAAAAAAAAAAAGAAGCACTAAATAGACCATAAAAAGAACATCTGTTTATAACATCAGAGCTGAAAGGCAGAGGTCACGTCATTTGACCTCATCTGAAGATGTACATGTTAGGTGACTGAATTTTCTCTCTCTCTTTTTTTTTTTAAATCATTCTGTGCATGTTTTCAAATGACCTTGAAAACACCATGAGTATTGATTTGAGATTACAAATAAATTTAAGCTCATAGGTGAAGTCACAAATACAGAATCCATGAATACTCTGCAAGTATGTATCTATTAATATTGGGCAGGTTCTCTGATCTCTTTAAGCTTGACTGTAAAATAAGATTCATGATGCCTCCTTATTGCACTATGTGAGGATTAAATGAAATAATCACGTAAAGCATTTGCGGAATACCCAGCACACTTCCTGAGACACTGAGGAGGGAAGCCACCACTCCATCCTATTCACTCGTCTTTCCCTTCATTTGGCAGCCTCATTTTTCCACCAGACCATCCAGGATAAAGAGCTCTAACTTTTAATCTGGCTAGAACATTTTCCCCTTGTATTAAAATTGTCTTGGAAAACCATTAGGCTGATTTTTAATCATCACAGCTCATACGTCTCCTGTTGCAAATGCCAAGTACTCAGTGCGTGCTTCAGTTTCTCAGATCTTCTTTCTCACATTTTGTACTTGAAGGTAAATCCATGCCTAATAAAAGAGCCCTTTTGTATCCAAGCCAGATGCATCTGAGACTTGAATGCCTTTGCTCTCTCTCCTGTTTTTATTTTTTGTTTTGTTTCTCTTCTCTGCCTGATCAATACCTTCCCATCTGAAGAAGCAAAACAGTCTCTCTGTTCTCTTCCCCTTGCTGCTGATTCTGACTCAAGGGGATAGGGGCGGGCGTGGGGGAAAGACAGACAGAGTCTATATATAACCACAGAGATAATTCCTTCTCCTTGACACGTCCGGCAACTCCAGAGAGAATTTGACATTTGAAGGAACTGAGTAGCAAAAGTAATTCTTATTTATCTGGCTATTGGCACAGAAGGGATGGGGTGCAGCAAGGGAACTGCAGGGGTGAGAATGAGTCAGGGATTTCAAGGAGGGAATATATTGCAGGTAAAGGAGAAATGATTTACCAACAGCAGTGAAAGGACAGAGAGCAAGATGCCGGAACCAGCTTTCTGAAGTCCACGACCCTGCCTCTAGGAGGATTGTAGCGCTTTGGATTGTGACACGTGGTACAGATGGGGAAATGATGGTGGTCCCAGTTGCTTACATACTCTGCATTCTAGATCAGCACTTCTCAAACTCCGATGTGCACAGAAATCAGCTCTCTCTAAGTGTGTGTTCAGTCTCTCAGTGGTGTCTGCCTCTTTGGGACCTTATGGTCTGTAGCCCACCAAGCTCCTCTGTTCATGGGATTTTCTAGACAAGAATGCTAGAGTGGGTTGCCATTTCCTCTTCCAGGGGATCTTCCCAACCTGGAGATCCTACCTGTCTCTTGCGTCTCCTGCATGGGTAGGCAGATTACCACTTAGCCACACAATCAACTCTAGGTCTTGTTAAAATGCAGTTTATATTCAGTAGATCTGGGGTAGACCCCAAGATTTTGTATTTCTAGCAAGTTTCCAAATGAAGCTGTATCATACTCTGAGAAACAAGATTCTAGTAAAGTGCTTTTGGGAGAACCTAGGCAAAGAAGATGAAGGGAAGGTTGTTGGAGAACCACTTCTTCTCTCCCCCTGCCTATCTGTAGCCCTCTGTTTCCAAAACCTCATTTTGTATTTATCTTCTTACTCATCCTTCCTACTCTACAGTCCCTTGGAGAGCAGGGACTGAGTGTTGTTGATCCTTGCATATAGGGCTTTGCCCAGAGGAGGCATTTCATAAATATTAAAATTGTAGTTAAAAACATCCCTCTTCCTCCATGAAGTTTTGCCAGATCATTACACTTCTATAGTACTTATTATTTGTATCATTCATTTGGCAATTAATCTTAAAAAGCCTTACGACAGTTTTTGTATTGTTGTACAGGACTGTTATATATCTTTCGAATTGCTATGTATTTTTTAGCCCTTTTGCGTATTGACTCTGCAGCTAGACTGCAAATAAAGCTTTTGAGTTGAGGAACTGTATTTTCATTTATTCATCCATCATTTAGTCTGTACCTACCTTGTACAAGGTGATGACGTAGGATCTTGATACACGAGATAAATAAGTTGGGATCACTGAAGGGCAGTACAGTGAGAAAGGCTCAGCTCTCCATATCAGAGAGAACTAGACTTGGATCCTAGACCTGCCACTTTTCAGCTGTGTGACCACAGACAAAGACTTAGCACATCCAACCTTGGCCTGTCCAGCTGTAAAACGGGTTGAGGCATCAACTTAGTAGAACTGTGGTAAGTTTGGTTGAAATGATACATAGACTGTCCTGGTGATGAGCACCTGGTGAACATTCAGAAAAAAGTAATTCCTTATTCTTTGGAAAGGTATCACCGAATAGTTTAGAAAAAACAGTGAGTTACACAAATAGCCAAAGCACCAGAGAGACTATATTAGTGGAGTCATCCTTTGTAATTGCCCCAGTCTAGCAGGTAAGGGCTTAATAAATGCTTATTGTTGATTGGAGGCCTCAGTAGTACCTCTACCACAAAGCTGTTTAAGTGAGTTCAGTGGATTCAATCCACTTCATTTATTTTTATTTTTTTAACTTTTGAAGCATAGTTGACTCAATAAGTAAGTCAGCTAGTTTCAGGTATACAACATTTTTATAGATGACACACTGTACGAAGTTATTGTAGTAGTATTGATTATCTTCCCTGCGCTCCATATTACCCACTTATTAATGTCAATGCAACTTACTTGTACTGACTCTTCATATCTATATATATCTATATCTATATCTATCTATCTCTATATATATATATTATTAAAGGATGTATGACACGTGCCAGAACTGGAAGTAGAAATTAAAGCTTAGGAGAACAAAGTTGAGTTATTTCAAATCCTAAAAGATGATGCTGTGAAAGTGCTGCACTCAATATGCTAGCAAATTTGGAAAACTCAGCAGTGGCCACAGGACTGGAAAAGGTCAGTTTTCATTCCAATCCCAAAGAAAGGCAATGCCAAAGAATGCTCAAACTACTGCACAATGGCACTCATCTCACACGCTAGTAAAATAATGCTTAAAATTCTCCAAGCGAGGCTTCAGCAGTACGTGAACTGTGAACTTCCAGATGTTCAAGCTGGTTTTAGAAAAGGCAGAGGAACCAGAGATCAAATTGCCAACATCTGCTGGATCATGGAAAAAGCAAGAGAGTTCCAGAAAAAAAAACATCTATTTCTGCTTAATTGACTATGCTAAACCCTTGACTGTGTGGATCACAATAAATTGTGGAAAATTCTGAAAGAGATGGGAATACCAGATCACCTGACCTGCCTCTTGAGAAGCCTGTATGCAGGTCAGGAAGCAACAATTAGAACTGGACATGGAACAACAGACTGGTTCCAAATAGGAAAAGGAGTACGTCAAGGCTGTATATTTAACTTATATGCAGAGTACAGCATGAGAAATGCTGGGCTGGAAGAAACACAAGCTGGAACTAAGATTGCCAGGAGAAATAACAATAATCTCAGATACGCAGATGACACCACCCTTATGGCAGAAAGTGAAGAAGAACTAAAGAGCCTCTTGATGAAAATGAAAGAAGAGAGTGAAAAAGTTGGCTTAAAGCTCAACATTCAGAAAAGTAAGATCATGGCATCTGGTCCCATCACTGCATGGCAAATAGATGGGGAAATAGTGGAAACAGGGGCTGACTTTATTTTTGGAGGCTCCAAAATGACTGCAGATGGTGATTGCAGCCACGAAATTAAAAGATGCTTACTCCTTGGAAAGAAAGTTATGACTAACCTAGACAGCATATTAAAAAGCAGAGACGTTACTTTGCCGACAAAGGTCCATCTAGTCAAGGCTATGTTTTTTCCAGTGGTCATATATGGATGTGAGAGTTGGACTATAAAGAAAGCTGAGTGCTGAAGAATTGATGCTTTTGAACTGTGGTGTTGGAGAAGACTCTTGAGAGTCCCTTGGACTGCAAGGAGATCCAACCAGTCCATCCTAAAGGAGATCGGTCCTGGGTGTTCATTGGAAGGAATGATGCTGAAGCTGAAACTCCAATACTTTGGCCACCTGATGCAAAGAGCTGACTCATTGGAAAAGACCCTGATGCTGGGAAAGATTGAGGGCAGGAGGAGAAGGGGACGACAGAGAATGAGATGGTTGTATGGGGTCACCCACTCGATGGACATGAGTTTGGGTAAATTCCGGGAGTTGGTAATGGACAGGGAGGCCTCGCATGCTGCGGTTCACGGGGTCGCCAAGAGTCGGACATGACTAAGCGACTGAGCTGAACTGAACAAAGAACTATCCATTCTGCTGATGGCGGTATCAAGGAGGAGGCCGAGTGAGCGTCAGTGCAAAAAAGGGAGAGGACCTGTTAGGAAGCTCGGGCAGAAGATTTGACAGAAGACAGCCCACAGGTAGTCCTGTTGTCATGACAGCCAAAAAGATCCCCACACTGCCAGAGGGCCCGCCTCACAGGGGCCTCGTTTACTCAGACACCTTCACTATGAAGGATCATCTCTCATTTAGTCCAAGTGAGGATCCGGAAGCAGCATCCAGAGAATGGTGGCCCCACAGAGACAAGCCATGTGAATGTCCTGTATCTTGCCTGCCAGCCTGGAGATAGGGTTGGGTCCACAGCCTCCTCCACGTTGAAATAACTAAAAGGTAGAAGATGAGGACAAAAGAGCATTCAGTTCCTTCCAGCTTATGGGTCAGATGGTTTCCCTTCATTGTCTACCTGGACCAGAGCCAAATATTCCTTCCACCCTGGTCTTCATGTCTTTCTGGGAAAGCAATGAAAACCTGAATTGACTGTGGCCTCTGCTTGCATGCTTAGTCACTTCAGTCGTGTCTGACTCTTTGCCACCCATGGACTATAGCCCACCAGGCTCCTCTGTCCACGGGATTCTCCAGGCAAGAATACTGAGGTGGGTTGTCATGCCCTCCTCTAGGGGATCTTCCCGACCCAGGGATCAAACCCATGTCATTTGGAGTCTCCTGCATTGCAGGTGGATTCTTTACCCATTGAGCCACCTGGGAAGCCTGGTTATGGCCTCTAGTTTTGGCCAATCCAGGAATTTCTGGTAGTGGCTGCCACAAGGAGGTAATGACCCAGTGATGTTAAAAATGTGTCTGACCCCATTATGGTGCTCAATTGTTAGGCTCTAACTGAACTCCACTGCTTTAACACTGCCTTGGGAATCCATTAAAATAAACTTGGACCTGACATATGGTCAGATTCCTGCCACAATGCATAAGGATGTCACCCAGAAGTGACTCTTGACATTTCCTGGTGCCAGCTTATATGAGCTCCACACTTAATGGTGCTTCCTGTCTTGGAGAAGCTTTGCAGAATATTCTTCAATCCCGAAAGGTCATTCAGAGGGAGTTTGCTTGATCTAACCCGAATGAGAAACACTTTCTTGAGCTCTGCAGGTTTCTCCAAATACTCCTAGAAGCTAATAGATTTCACGCTCACTTCTGTCACCCAAGCAAACAAGCATATGCCACCAAACCATAAATCAGCAGTTAACAGATTTTCATTTATGTGCTTTGACCTTGGATATAGTTTTTAATTTGCTTTTAATTTGTATTGATTTCCACTTTGCTTCTTTAGCCTTCCAGCACCTTCAGGTTAGAGGATGCTGCCATGACATCATGATCCTAGGTGATCTAGATGGAGGAAGGATGCAACTGGATGGCAGAGTCCAGGAAGAGGAAAAAGTGTTTGTATTTAGACCTGGGGGAGAGGGACTGGCAGACTGAGGGCAGCCTGTGTCTCCTGAAAACTCAGCCTAGGAGATGTCTGGCCTGTAGTTCATATGCAGTTCTTCTTCTACAGAAGAAGAATGGGTGAGTGGTGAAACACACACATTAGAGCTGTGGAAGCCTTCTGATTAAAATGGGCAGCCAGGTGATCTGAACACGGCATCAGCTGAAAAAATTCATCTCCAGCACCAGGCCTATTAAAGACCAAGGGTGGAAATTAACCTCGCTTAGCACAGTGATTAAGCTGCTGTCAATTGAGCCCTTTTCCTTTAGTGCTAAAAACTTACTGGTTTTTCTTTTCTTTAATTGGATTAAAATGAAGGAAACTCAAGACCTCAGGGGGAAAGAAAGCTGAGCAGAAACCACACTCAAGGGGCACCAGACTCTGGCAACTGTGCTGCTCCTATTGTGAGAGTGCTTTTTGCCCTTTTGATGCCCGGACTCAGCAAGCTAGATATCTGACTTTCATTACTGGAAAGAAGCTGCTAGGATGGGACCTGAAATGGACTTACTTCAGATGCCATTGACCACTAGAGCTGGAAAGAAAAGTTAAGGGTGGCCTTCTCTTGATCTCTTAGGCCATTAGGAAGGAAGGATGGAAGGGAGGAAGTGAAGTCACTCAGTCGTGTCTGACTCTTTGTGACCCCATGGATTGTAGCCTACCAGGCTTCTCCATCCATGGGATTTTCCAGGCAAGAGTACTGGAGTGGGTTGCCATTTCCTTCTCCAGAGGACATTAGGAACCTCTGGCTAATGAAAGGCACCTGACTACATTTGTCTTCCCACCAAATTCAAGGCCTTGTGATATGTCTCTCTTATTTCTGCTAAAACATAAAACGTCTGTGTCTTTCATTAGCCGGAGGTGAGTAACAAGGATAACCAAACACTGAATGCTTTGGGTGATGGTCCTGAAGAGGACTGCCAGGGCTAATACAAGCCTGTATATATATGTCTGGATGAATCAGGAAAAGGTGACCTTCTGGAAGGACATAGATACTCATCCTTACTGCTCAGTGACCAAGTAGAACATGTGTGCAAAGAAAAGAGCGGTCCTTCATAAGAGAAGGTGAGGAATGAGGACTCAGACACGGCTCTGATGGCACACAGCTTAATCAGCAGAACGCAGGCTGACTTTCAGCCATCCCTCTCGGCTTCAGTTAGGCGCACAGGGGGAGGGTACAACCTGCAGAACCGTAAGTGGTGGCCCCGTGTAACGATCTGGCAAGCAAGGAAGAAGCACGGACACTTTAAGGTGAAAGTGAAAGTCGCTCAGTCGTGTACAACTCTTTGTGAGCCCATAGTCCATGGAATTCTCCAGGCTAAAACACTGGAGTGGGAAGCTTTTCCCTTCTCCAGAGGATCTTCCCAACCCAGGGATTGAACCCAGGTCTCCTGCATTGTGGGAGGATTCTTTACCAGCTGAGCCACAAGGGAAGCCCAAGAATACTGGAGTGGGCAGCCTATCCCTTCTCTAGCAGATCTTCCCGACCCAGGAACCGAACCAGGGTCTCCTGCATTGCAGGCGGATTCTTTACCAATTGAGCCATCAGGGAAGCCTCATACTTTGAGGTACTGGCTGTATAAGCAGAGGAGGAGAGACCCTTTACCTACTTTCTTTCTTTCTTAGTAGAGTCTATTGGACTCTGACTGGCTGGCTCTGGGCTCCACTAAACAAAGATGGGTTAATTATGAATGAAGGGCTCTTAGACTATCTAAAGTGAAGCTGAAGCCACAGACCCGGAAGGGGTGCTGAGGGAAAGACATATTGTCTGCTTTCCCAGATATATGCCATGATCAGCATGGATTCATCTCTCTCTGTGGTCTCCCACCTCATCCAGATTTTCCCACAGTCCCTGGTACTGTATATTCAGAGAGACAGTTACAAACTCCCTCCCACCTTTGCCACAGACGGCATCAGGGCACACTCTTACACACTGATTAGAGAGCACATCCAGGTCCGTGCGGCACACACTGCCTTCCTGCGAGGCTGTGCACCTCTTTTATGTCTCAGTTCCCAGCCACTGTGGACTCAGCAGGGCTTTGAGAGGAAGATGTGGGAAGAAAAATGATTTTGACCAATGACGTGAGCTGAGAGGAATTTCAGAGCCAGATAGTGATCGTGGCGCAAGAAAAAAGATGTTGGGGTGATCAGAAAGCGACTAGCCATCTACATCTCTGCTTGTCTAGATATAATACATACGTAGCTTTCTGCCCTCCTCTCTATCTCTCAAATGATAGTTCTGTTTCAGGAATAGAAACTGTTTTCTTCTTCCTAAGTATGGTTGCCTCCTGAATCCTGCCTCTCTTTAATACCCTAAAAAAGCATTACCATGTGAATAGGTTTCAGCCAGCACAATCAGGAGCCTTTTCTGGGGTTTGCCAGATGCTTACAAAAAACCCTATACTCAGGAGCCCCACTTAAAAATGTAACGCTGTTGTTCATCCTCTCCACCCCCATCCATCTGCATGCCTCCTTTCTTCTGTGAGAACACAAGTTTTATCATGGGATCCAGATTCTGTGAGTCCCTCCTGAATCTTTCTCAGTGCCTTTTTGAGCAGAGCCAGCCTATATCAGGGCTTCCCAGGTGGCTCAGTTGTAAAGAATCCACCTGCCAAAGCAGGAGACACCAGTTCAATCCCTGGCTCAGGAAGATCCCCTGGAGAAGGAAACAGCAGCTCACTCCAGCATTCTTGTCTGGAGAATCCCATGGACAGAGAAGCTTGTTGGGCTACAGTCCACAGGGTCTCAGAAGAGTCAGACACGACTGAGCAACTAAACAGCTGCAGCAGCACTCTGCATCATCAGCTGGAATGGGTTTGCTTTGCATTCTTCCATCCCTGTATATTTGAGGACATGGGCTTAGGGCTCTGTTCAACTCTGTCAATATCCCTTTAGCTAATGTGGGGTCTGGGAGACTACAGCCCGTGGGTCAAACCTGGCTGGCTGCCTGTTTCTTATGACCAGTGAGTTAAGAATGGTTTTACTTTTTAAAATGGTTGAATAGAAACCAAAAGAAAAGTACTATTTCATGACACACGAACGTGATATGAAATTCAAATCTGGCAGAGTGGAGTAGTTGCAAAAGAGTTGGTATGATCAACAAAATCCAGATTATTTATGCTCTGACCCATCACAAAAAAATGATTGTCCACCCTGGACTAGCTAACTGAGCTCTAGGTCATGGGTGCAGGCTTGTTTTCTAGGCTAGGTGAGCCCATGGAAGTCAATGAAGCATACATAGGCAAAAACCAGAAACCAGAAGACTAGAGCTGGGAATTTGGACTGAAATGAGCATGAGATTTCTACACATATGCTTTTAGAAAAGCATTGTTTATATGCACAGAATATGTGTGATTTTCCCCTACAAAAGATTCAGGGTGTTCTTTTCATTGGACTGTGATTGCATTAGATGTCTTTTTGTCCTTAGGTCAGGTTGTCAAAGGGGGCTTAGACATGCCAATGACAACCTGTCTGGATAGATGGCTCTGTTATTGATTAACTCATTCCTGATAACTGTGAAATATTCAAGAACTGCTGCTGCTGCTGCTGCTGCTGCTAAGTAGTTTCAGTCCTGTCCGACTCTGTGTGACCCCATAGATGGCAGCCCACCAGGCTTCCCCGTCCCTGGGATTCTCCAAGCAAGAACACTGGAGTGGGTTGCCATTTCCTTCTCCAATGCATGAAAGTAAAGAGTGAAAGTGAAGTCACTCAGTTGTGTCTGACTCTTAGTGACCCCATGGACTGCAACCTACCAGGCTCCTCTGTCCATGGGATTTTCCAGGCAAGAGTACTGGAGTGGAGTGCCATTGCCTTCTCTGATTCAAGAACTACTTGCTTTTAAAAGTGAAATGAAATCCACAAGGGAAGTAATTAGTAATTGCTATCTGATGCTGATGCCTCTAAGCTGAAAGAGGCAGCCTCTCTTATATCTGCTGCATCTCTATCTAACTTCAAACACCGTCTCTTCTCTGGCTGGACATGAGAGGAAATGAGCTCTGGATAGCTGGGTGTGTTCAGTGCCCATCTCCTGAGTGTCTTAATTCTGACCATATAACACTTTTGTTTCGAGAACTCAAAATAATCAGATGCCTAGTTCTTACTGAAGAGATTCTGGATAAATGAAAGTGGTTGAAAGGCACAAACTTCCAGTTATAAGATAAGTAAGTACTAGGGATGCGATGCACAACATGATAAATATAACTGACACTGCTGTACGTTACATACGAAATTAATTAAGTGTGTATCCTAAGAGGTCTCATCACAAGGAAAATATATGCATATTTTTTCTTGTATTTTATGTCTATATGAGACGATGTTTGTTCACTAAACTCAGTGATAATCAAGTCATGATATGTGTAAGTCAAATCACTGTATCCTGTATACCTTAGACTTATACAATAGCTGTACATCAATTATATCTCAATAAAACTGGAAGAAAATAAAGACAGTGCTGATTCTGTGGGCCCCCGTGGAGACAGGTCATTTGAATTTTAAAAGCTTCCCAAGTGATGCTGATAAACACCAAGGACAGAGCCATCTTCCTCAGTAATGTTTATACCTCAAAAAGCTTCAAAGGAAATTCTCCTGTCCCTCTCCTTCCTCTGGTATCCTTCAATTCTACTGGGTTGATTCTTTTGAGTGTGTATAGAGAGTTTACCGTAAGCCAGGCACTGTGCTAGGGCATGTGGGTACCAAGGTGAACAAGACCCTTTGCCCACCTCCAGAAGCCCAGGGCCAGAGTGGGAGTGAGTATGGGCAGAGCGCACCAGTGTACCTACCTCCACCCTGTGAGTGTTCTTGTGGGTCCTACTGACGACACAGTGGGATGCTGGATCAGGTGGCTGGACTGCTTCGGAAAACTCGCAGAAGAGGCCGTTTTAACCCCCGTTCACCCGATTGGGATCTTGACTCCCACGTAGCTGGGCCGCCAGCCTGCCCCTCTGCCAGGACCATCTGGTGTCTTCCGGCCAGGCTCATAGGGCACCTGCAATTCCAGGGGAGAGAGGAGCTGTGGGAGGCTCTCCCGTTCTTCTCTGAACTGGGAGAATCTTCCTTCCCTTGCTTGGCTCCACATCCCATGGGGCTAGGGGGAACAGTGGCGTTTACATTCAGCTAATGAGGCAGGGGGCTGGGAACAGGGCACCAGGGCAGTCTTCCACAGACGGTTTTATTGGCCCCACGGCACTCAGCGTGGAGATAATAAAATCTTTCTTCTTTTCTCTTCTCTTTTTGTCATCAGTAAATGAAGCAGATCCACTGCTGGGGTGACACCGAGTGGGACGAGATGTGCACTGACAAGGCGCCTGAATATATATTTTTCTGAACTATGATGAATTTACTTTTTGTCAACCGAGTCACTGTTCTGACCAGTGTCCCACGTTGACACTTTTATTATCTATAGCTCAATTTCATGGAGCAAATTTGGTTTTCTTTTCCAATCGTAAGATTCTTTTCAAAACAAATCAGCCTCACTCTCTGGTGTGCCTTGTTTTGTCCTTCTTCCTAGGAAGACATTTCTTGAGGATTAAATTCATGTAGCTCTGTGTAGAATAAAATCACTCATTTTTCTCCAAGAAGCCTCTCGTTTCACCCCACTTGTTTCCAAAGAAACGGACCTTCTTTTTTGTGATGAGAATAGTACAAAAAAAGAATATATTTATTGAGTGCTAACAAGTAGAGAATTGGAGAAGGGAATGGCAGTCCACTCCAGTATTCCTGCCTGGAGAATTCCATGGACAGAGGAGCCTGGCAGGCTACAGTCCGTGGGGTTGCAAAGAGTCGGACGGGACTGAGCAACTAACACACACAATGGTAGAGAATATCTTCCATTGGGCCCTGTATTTATAATTACTTTTATTCCTCATGGTAGCCTTATGAGGTAAATTTTCATATTATCCTCAGATTATAGAGAAAGAGATGCAAACACAAAGAGCTAGAGGATGCAATGTGCCTCAGATCATTAGTTTACAAGCTGCAGAGTCGGGATATGAACTCAAAGTCTTCGGGCTATAGACTCTGGGTTAAAAATCAGTGTGCAGCATCAATGTTTTGGACATGACTTCAGTTCTTACATTCCACTTAAGGTAAGATTCCTCAGTTTCCTGGACACTGAAGAGGGCAGAAGGGAAGCTGTTCCTATGGCCTGCTTATCTCTTCACTTTCCTCAGAGTTAGTGCTGAAGGAGATTGTGGTTGAACATGGGGATGAATGCATACCACACAGCTGAGGATCAAGGCTCTGATGCTCACTCCCCAAAGACCCATGGATCCCTCCCTTCTTCTCACTGCTTGGGTTTTTTTAGGGGAGGGGAAGGTATGTTACAGTTATAACCTCACTGCCTGCAGCCCATCTAGTTAAGATGAAGACATGAATTTGATAAACTTGTTAAGTGGTTCCATTGACTCTACATTCTTGGTGATGGCTTATCAAGAGAAAGAAGCTTTTATCAACACAACTCAACTTCATCAAATCTGTGTCTGTGATCAGTCCATTGTGAGCTTTCACCTGGAATTAAAAACTGTGAGTTATCAAGGCAAGGGCTCGAATGAAGATACAGGATAGCACCTCTGAGATTCCACTAAATATCCAAGAATATTTCATCAGTTTCTTCAGGGAGAACTTTCCCTTCCCTCACTTGCCCCTCTTAGCTTTGCTTACTCACATTCTATCAAGTAGTAGTCTGGAAATAGCTTTCCTGTCTCTGTTACATAAACTTATTACAGGTGATGCTAAGCTGCCTGGGACCAGTTACCCCATAATCTGCTGAAGAGTTTGGTCAATGGTTAATTATAGAACTGAGGAAAAGAAGAGGTTCAAACCTAACTACATTCTCTTCACGGCTTGGCAACAACCTTTAAGAGGCAGAAACTCAATACTTTCAAATGCTCATTTTATTCCAGTATCTGGCAGCACAGTGCTTCAGGAGTCCTTCCCCAGGTCCTGGAGGTGAATGCTGATTTAAGTCCATTCCATTTCCCATTGCCATTGGTCAGTCAAGGCTGGGCAAGTGATACTCTCCTGACCAATGGAGGGAAGTCTACTGAGGCTTCTGGAAAGGTTTGTCTCACTTGTAAGAAAAAAAGAAAAGAAAAAAATCAGATAGAGACATGCCTCTTTTCACCTTTGAACTTTGTGTGAGGTAGCGATGCTTAGAGCTTCTGGAACCATCTTTCATATACAAGAAAGGAGGCCATGAAAATTACAGAGAAGCTGATACAGAGCCCTGACATCGGTGAGCTGCTAAATATGCCTACCTGGATCCACTTACTCAAAAGGGGGGATAATGCATGATCTTATTATTAAACTTTTTTATGTGTTGTTACTTACAGCCTATAGAACCCACTTGATGGAGCAGGTGTGAGAAATCACTGCATATACTCTCCACTCCTAACTGCTTTTACTCTTACACTTCCTGCTCCCATAGATGCCTGCCTACTGACTCCATCTGTTAAAGTCCTACACACTCTATGAGATCCACTTCAAATGCCACCTTCCTTTACTCAAACCAGTATGACTTCCATCCCATATGACTTCTTGCCTATTTTAGAAGGCAGTGATAATGTTCTTCTTCACATCATGATTATTTCTGTGTTTATCTGATTTCTACTACCAGACTGAACATCCCTTATGGATGAATATTATGTCTTATACTTCTTTGTGACTTTGAAGTGCTTCCCTGGTGTCTGACCTTAGTGGGTACCCAGTAAATGCTTGATGAATTGAATGGAATGGACTGAGGGCCTGGGGAGACACGAGATATAATCAAAGGAGAAGCAACAAACTAGTGAAATATGAAGTTAAAGGGAGACCCAGCTCGATGGAGAAAGCCTAAGGCCTGGGAACCTCTCATATCAGGACATGGGGAATTGCCAACTCCGAAAATATATATTAGGGCTGATAGGTCCATGCTGGGTAAGAGTTGACAGTTAAAGATGAGGGTCTCAGAAGCTAAAAACTAGTAAGCACAGAGATAAATGTATACCTATAAACTCACAATTCATCTCAAATAATGTCTTTGCAACTTAGTAATGTAGGAAGGAGAGCCCAACTTGGAAATCAGGCATGGTCACTGTGACATGTACCTAACAGGTGAGATCGCTGAGTAATAGATGGATTGCTTATTGTCGAGTTGCTCTCAGCCAAGTCTTGGGAGCCATGATGCCACCGCACAACAGTTTCCTGGACCTCAGAGAGGCCCCTTCCTCGTTGATGCTTGAGTGGCTTTGGAAATCCAAGAATGTGTGGGAGTTGCAAAGAAAGTGGTAAAATATATTTGCAACTGAGCAAATTTCAGAGCTTCGTGTGACATTCAAGGCTGCAGGGGACGTGGGCTAGACATGCCACAAGGGGAAGTGTGGAAGACGCTGCTTCTAAGATTTGAGCTGAAAGTGAAAAGATAAAGAAGTGAGAAGATTGAGTTTTATTTGGGGTAGAGAAATGAGAAAGCAAAACTTCTTATTCTAGGGGTTGAAATGTAGGAGATTCCAGGGTGTTCTACTGAGAAACTTTCATCTAGTTGACTGGATTGGATCCTGTTTGTTTGTAAGACCAGTGAGTTCATTTACATTCTCCTTCTTCTGCCATTTTCCCCTCCAATTTTCTTCTTTATTTCTCCTCTTTCTCTTGTCTTCCTCCTGAGAAGCATGGCTCCTATACCTGTGCAGTAACTTCCAAATAATGAATTAGTGGCCCAGTCAATTCATGTCTGTATCCATTGATAAGAAAGTAGCAACTCAGTTTGTGTGTGAAGCCAGCTTGGAATTGTGGAAGTGGGCTAGAAGTGTCCATTACTAAGGGGAAAACTCAAATTTGACCTCTCACATTACTGATCACTTAGAATGGCCCTTTCCATGGTGTGTTTGGCTGTTTATGGCGTATTTTTATATCTGATGGACATTCAGATAAACAGGACCCTATGGAAGACCATAGAAAGTATGGCTAAGTGAAATGTGTCACATGGATATTAATGACTTTGCACTCTTTAAAAAGAATTGGGTGATAGCCCTCCCCATTAAAAAAAAAAAAAAAGACTACAGAACTTGAACTCAAGACAGTCAAGCTCTAGTCTAACTGCTCATATGTAGTCCAATACTGACCATGCTCCTTCTCCTTCCTCGACTTCATCTTCTCGACCTTTAGAGTGAAAGCATTGGACTGAATGATCCTAAAATCACCTTTAAACATTTCACTGTGTGTTTCTGCAGCTCCTGACTGGGCACTTCTAGGCTTGCAAAGTAAGATGGGTGCAGGCAACATTAAAGCCCTCCCAGCCACGCATGTTTCCTCCAGAGATCCTGGGTACGTGGTGATGCAGGAAGAGCCCACAGGTTCCAGATACTCTGATCACAGAGAAGGGCTCCGCTGCCCCTTGACTGGGTTGAGGTCAAAGTACAGGTTTTCATAAAAATGAAAGTTTCATCTGACAGGCACGTATCGAATGCTGAGTAGTTCTAATGGTGTGCTGGTTCCCTGTAGCCACTTGGAAAGACTATGAGTCAAATATGAGTCACATATCAAAACATTTCTTAAGATGCAAATCCTTAAGATGCACATTTTCATGCCATGTTGAGAAAATCAGCCCTTAACCCTCCAAACACTTCCTCCCATCTGTTACTTTCGCCTCAGTAACTGCCCAGAGGATGCCCGTTTCATGGTTCCACTCAAGCTCTTCTCCCTTTCCACAGCAAGCCCACCCCTCTCTTTTACTCAAATCTTCAGCCTACCAAGTTCCATGGAAATGAACCTAAAAGGACTGCTGCTCATTCAGCTCACTCCAGTTCTCATGAGACCTGCTGTCTGGTTTCATAATGTTCTCGATTTGTGAACCAGTCCTGTTTTATAACTATAGCTTGTTTACATTTCTTTAAACTTTTTTCTGAATGAACAAAAAATTAAATCCTATAGTGCTTTGCAAGTTTTCAAAAGTTTCACACACATGACTTCATATAATCCCATAATAAGACTTCTAAATATTTCCTACCCCATCTTGCCCTTTCCCCTCTCCCTCTCCCCACTGGTAACCAATAGTTTGTTCTCCGTATCTGTGAGTCTGCTTCTTTTTTTGTTTTTATTCACTAGTCATATTCTTAAATCCCACATATAAGTGGTCTCACACAGTATTTCTCTATCAGCCCAACATTTCGCTAGCTTAATGTGCTCCAAGTCCATCGTGTTGTTGCAAATGGCCAAATGCCCTTCGTTTCTGTGGCTGAGTAATATTCCATTGCGTGTGTATACACACACACACACACTGCAGCTTTATCCATCCGTCTGTTGGTGGATACTTAGGCTGCTTCCATACCCTGACAACTGTAAATATCAGCAATAGCTTTTTGTATTCATCTCCCTAAAACAAAGGAAACAAAATCGGAAATAAGCAAATGGCACCGTTTGAGTGTGATATGGAGCCCACATGCACATACGCACATACATAAGCATACACATCAGGCCATTCACATTATCCTTAAGTACCAATGCACAGCCACAACTCAAAACCTACAGTTGCCTTAAGCCTGAACCACGCCTACTAACCCACTTCCACAGAGTGTTCAGGAAGGGGTCCGCCTCTGCCTTCATTCTCTGGGACAGTCCTCTCCCTTCAGTGTTCAGAGCCCAGAAGCCCCTGAGTACCCACGGCCATCCTGGCATGGGAAGGGAGAACACTTATCTAGGCCTACTTATCAGAACACAAAATGCACCAGACCTAGCTGCAATATTTGTCTAAGGGCTGAGAAAAGCAAAGAGGAACAAATTAGCACTGTGCCTGCTGCGTGCATATAGCACTCTGTGAGTCTAACACTTGCAAAGCACTTACACGTGGGTTGTCTTTGGGAAACATTACTTCCACCCTGTGTGGATATACATACTATCTCTATTGTGGGCTGAATAAACAGAGCCCCAGAGTATAACTTATTTTTCCAAGCTTTTGTAGTTACTGAATGGTCAATTCAGAATTTAAGCCTGTAATTGCCTCCTACAGAGTCTATGGAATTTCTGTGGCATGAATATGATGTCCATTGAGAAATGTGGGCTTTAGGAGAGACTGATAAATATTTTCACTGGATTTATTAAACTAAATAATAGTATTCCTTAGAGTCTGTGATTCTAAGAAGTCTATTATGGTTGATAACTGCAGGCCACAGCATCTACTTTTCTAACCATTCATTCAACAAATATTTTAAAAATTTCTTGAGTTCAAGGTCTCATGCCAGTTGTTGCCATTGTTTTGCATGTACACACACACACACACACACACTTGCATACTCCAACACATTTGTGTGTGCAACCAGCCACTTGCCATTGTTCATTCTCCATTCCCAATGAGCCTATGCCATGGCCAACACCCTTGAACACTGGTATTCTTAAAACCATTCCAGGTTAGTACCAAGACATACCAGGAAGTGGCTTGAGGAACTTTCAAGACCCCTGAAAAGTGAAAGTGAAAGTGTTAGTCGCTCAGTCACGTCTGACTATAGCCCAGCCAGGCTCCTCTGTCCATGGGATTCTCCAAGCAAGAATACAGAATGGGTTGCCAATCACTTCTCCGGGGGATCTTCCTGATCCAGGGATCGAACCCAGTTCTCCCGCATTGGAGGCCGATTCTCTACCCTCTAAGTCACCATGAAAGCCTTAAGAACCCTGAGTAAAGTCAATTCAAAGGAGACCTGGAGAGCCAGTGGTGCCCCCAGCTTCCTAGCATCCCCTAGCTTTGCTCCTGGCCTCTCCCTGGAACCACTGCTCTTAGCTTACATTATCTACAAACAAGGGTGATTTATTTCCTCCTCAAACTGTTCCAAAAATTCAAAGCTGCTCTATGAGGCTGCAATAGTAGCTGGTAGATTAAAACTCCAATCTAGACTGTCAAACTGCTAGTCAGCACTGGGCCTCAGGAGGAAGGGAGAAAAGACAGCAGGTAGCCAGGGAGCAGGGATGTTAGGGAGGAGGCGGGTGGGGGCGGGGGAACTTCACTGTCCTCTCCTGCTGTGTGCGTCAGGAAAGGTAGCCAACGAGGCCATTGTGTTTGCTCAGTGGCTTTGCTTTGGCTTTGTCTTCTTCCCAAGTGTCTGACAGCACGTGGGCAAGGGGCACGCTTCATTGTTTGGGTTCTCTCTTCTCTCTGTGTTGTCAACAGCACCCATCTACAAAGAGACATACAAGGAATAGTTTGTTTGTTAAAAAAAAAGAAGAAGAAGATTCTTTTGTTTCCTGTCTGGCTCTCTGCAGCTAGGAAACAGTCCTCACAGAGAAGAAATTTTTAAAGAAATGCTACCTAATTCAAAGGTAGGTCAATCTATCTCTGGCCTCATCAGCTTTATGATCTAGATTTCTTTCCAGTGCAACCTGCCCCCCGCCAAGGAGAGCCACCTAAAACACGGGTTCTAGAAAAATCATAGGTAGACCCCTCATAAGATGGGCTGCTGCCTGGCACCACCATAATTCACTTATTGATTACAGTGGGTAGAGACTTGGATTGTTTACAGCAAAGTTTTCTGAGCTTTTATTGATGCTGCTGCTAAGTCTTGGCAGCCAGAAGGGAGAGTTGGCAGGTTCTGTAATCCAAAGAGAGGCGCTCTGAAGACCTAGCCTCAGAATAGCACCAAAGAAGCAAATGATTTGTGATACCCAGATGCAGTCGTGAATATTCAACTAGTTGAGAGTTTAGGTTGAGGTTATTTCACAAACAAATCATTACAGAAGAAAAGCGCAAAGAGAGAGAGGATGGGGAATAAAAAAAGGTGGTGCTGAGCAGTGTTTACCCCAGGCCCTAGGTCTGGCTGAGTGTATGCAATCCTGAGAAAGCATAATGGGTGATCTTAGATGAGTGTAGGTCAAAACGTTGGCTTAAAACTCAACATTCAGAAAGCTAAGGTCATGACATCCAGTCCCATCATCTCATGGCAAATAGATGGAGGAAAGCGGAAACAGTGACAGACTTTATTTTCTTGGGCTCGAAAATCACTGCAGATGGTGACTGCAGCCACAACATTAAAAAGACGCTTACTCCTTGGAAGAAAAGCTATGACAAAGCAAGACAGCATATTAAAAAGCACAGACATCACTTTGCTGACAAAAATTCGTATAGTTCAAGCTACACTTTTTCCAGCAGTCATGTACAGATGTGAGAGCTGGACCATAAAGAAAGTTAAGTGCCAAAGAATTGAAGCTTTTGAATTGTGGTGCTGGAGAAGACTGTTGAGAGTCCCTTGGACAGCAAGGAGATCCAAACAGTCAATCCAAAAGAAAACCAACCCTGAATATTCACTGGAGGGACTGATGCTGAAGCTGAAGCTCCAAACCTTGGGCCACCTGATGCTAAGAGCCGACTGTTGGAAAAAACCCCTGAAGCTGGGAAAGATTGAGGGCAAGAGGAGAATGGGGCAGAAGAGGATGAGATGGTTGGATGGCATCACTGACTCAATGGACAGGAGTTTGAACAAACTCAGGGAGATGGTGGAGGACAGGGAATCCTGGTGTGCTGTAGTCCATGGGGTCACAAAGTATCAAGCAATACTGAGTGAATGAACAGCAATAGGTCAATTAAAGCAGAGGAAATTTGCAATTTGGAAGTCACATCAGATTGACCAGACACTGTACATTTGCTGTCACTCACTAAATGGCATTTTAAACTTAAAAAATTAGGAAATAACTTATTGACATAGAATCTGATATACTGTTAGTAGCACCATCCGAGCTGGCCTGGTGGTGGTTGCAGCTCTCAGGTGTTGAACTATAAACTGCCGGTGAAGTCTGGGACCACATCTCATCACAAAACATCATTCTATCATGTAGTTAATATGTTCCTTCAAGATTTATTAAACAACTATTATGTACCAGTGTTATTCTAGGCACTGGGGATATAATGATAAACAACATTTTGGAGAGGAAATTTTTAGAAGAAAGATAATGAAATGAACGAGTATGTTTATTTCAGACAGTAGTAAGTTCTCTGAAAATAACAGAACTTGGTAATGTACTGGAAAAACCTGTTGGGTTAAGTGTAAAGCTTCTTATCTCGGGCAGTTAGAAAAAGCCTGACACTTGAACTGAGACCAGAATGAGGAAAGATGGACCGTACAGGCACCTCTAAGAACAATGTTTCAAGTCCGAAGGCCCATCGAGGGGGATTCATATTACATAATTAAGAAACAGGAAGGAGGTTGGCAAAACTGAAAAGCAGAGATCCTGGGTAGACTGGTATAAGACGAGGTCAAATCAGGATAGGTTTAGATTTTAAGTGTCCTGGGACCCCATTAGATGATTTGAAGAAAATAGTAAGATACTATTTCAGGCGATCACTCAGGTTATTATATGGAACACACAAGCCAGGGAGACCAGCCAGGAGGCTGAGAAACTGTCCAGGCAGAGATGAAGGTGGAAGATGTGGAGGTGGAAGAAGTCACATTTGAGAGGGTAAGAGGATTGTTTTAAGGATTTCTAAATATAGAATTGCAACAATTGTTATTGCTTTAATACACTTGATTAGGAAATCAGCACTCAAACTAAGTATTTTACTAATAGTGAATATTTAGCATTAGACTCAACCATCTCATGAACATTCCCCAGACCCATCCCAACTGTTCTAACAGGTAGGTATGTTTTAACAATAGCATAGTGATTAAGAGTTTAAACTCAAAAATCAAATGGGCCTGTTTTCAAATTCTGCTTATGTCCTGAGATGTTTGGCAAATCATTAAACTTCCAGATCTTCAATTTTATTAATTGAACCTTAGATAATAAAATTACCAGCCTCACAATTGTTGTGGGCCTGAGATAATGTATGCACATAACCCAGTTGCAGACTCATGACAAGTTTTCAAGGCATATTAACTAATATTCTTAATACTTCTAAGTGGGGTAGATACCTTATTCTTCTGGTCCAAACTGCAAGACACATCAACGTCTTGCCTGACTGATATTCACAGAGCAATCTTGAACGTCTCAAAAATGTAGCTTCTAATTTTCTTCTCACTTAAATTGAGGTATAACTGACATATAATACATTGTAATGTTTAATTTTTTGACAATAGTTTTGATGTAAGCATACGGTTATGAAACCATCATCACAATCAAGACCATGAGTAAATCTACTGTCTCCAAAACCTCCCTCTTTTTCCCTTATGCCACCTCCCTGCCCCTTCCTGCACCCTACCCCAGTCTCTGGGAAACCACTGATCTCCTTCTGTTACTATAGATTGGTTTGCATTCTCTAGAATTTGATATAGTAAGTGGACTCATACATTCTATATTTTTGTTGCTCTGGTTCCTTTCACTCAACACAATTATCTTGAAATTCAAGCATGATGTTGTATGTATCAATAGTTCGCTCCTTTTCATCGCTAAGGTGTATCCTTTGTATCCATAGCTGCCGCTGAAAATTCCGGTTGTTTCTAGATTTGTCTGTTTACAAATAAAGCTGTCGTGAGCATTTTTGTTCGTGTCTTTGTTTAGCTGTATGGCTTCACTCCTCTTGGATGAACACGCCAAAGTGGGATGGCTGGATTTTATGGTCCGTATGTGATTAACTTTTACAAGTAACTGCAAAACTGTTTCCCAAAGTGTTTACATCATCTTGCGCCAGTGTTTGAAAGAAGCTCCAGTGGTTCCAGCACTGGGTATTGGTGAATCCTCCAGATTTTAACCATTCGAACACGTGAGTTATGGTTTCTCGTTGTGATTCTAACTTGCAGCTTTGTAATGACTAATATTTTAATTCAGATAGCCCTTTGTGTGCTTACCTCCTCTTTCTCTGAAATCTTGAGATGACTATTTGCATGTAAGAATTCATTAGGTTTTCAATAAATAAATAAATAAGATAGATGACAGATAGGTAGAGAGAAAACAAAACAGATCTAAGTGCTTATCATGTTCCAGGCATAATTTTCCATACTAAGAACAGAGCAGTCGAATAAGAAACGCGCTACCCTTGTGGAGTTTCCAGTCAGTGAGACAGGCAACAAACAATGTCCTGCACTGTTAGGTGTGCACAGGCAGTAGGAAGGAAGGTGAGACAGCATACGGTGCCATAGTGAGGGGGCGGGGCCACAGCGGAGCTAACTGTGAGGCGGGACCACAACGGAGCTAACAGTGAGGGGGCAGGACCACCGCGGAGCTAACAGTGAGGGGGCGGAGCTAACAGTGAGGGGGCGGAGCTAACACTGAGGGGACGGGACCACCGCGGAGCTAACGGTGAGGGGGCGGAGCTAACACTGAGGGGGCGGGACCACAGCAGAGCTAACAGTGAGGGGGCGGGACCACAGCGGAGCTAACAGTGAGGGGGCAGGACCACAGCGGAGCTACATTTTAAGGGGACCTCAGGCTGTCACATGTACTACCGCCACGACATTGCAAGGTCCTGAGGGCCCTTTAAGCACTTCCCCTCTGGAGGATTTTGCACCATGGCTTGTGCTTAACGCCTATTTGTTAAGTATTCTTATTCTCATGATCCGTTCCACAAGGCTGAGGGTCCTTCCATTTGTCTGTCTTGTTCACTGATGGATTTCCCAGACAAAACTCAGGGCCAAGAACACAGTTGGCATGCAACTGTGCATAATTCTCAATCAGACAGGTGAATGGAGGAAGGGAAGAATGGGTGCTCTAAAGGAAGGCTCTGATGTCCAGAGAGAACTCAGCGCCAAGACTGAGGCAGGAATCCTGGTCTACGGCCGCAGCCAGCCGGGACCTCTCCTGATGGCTCCCTTCTCTTGGCCAACTCCTGTGCCCAGTGCGTCTGGACTTCTGTTTCCACCCCGTTTGGTTCTGATGGGAGCTGAGTGGTCTCCAAGCTATTCTTACCTCCACCATAGAATGACCTGGTTCCAGGTAAAATCGGTGGCTTCTTGTGGCCTTACTATGTCATATAACATGCAATTAGTGATGGCAGAGTCTTCCTCCTTCTCCAGACTGAGAACTTCTGTTGGAAGAAACCAGCCTTGTCACCTCTGTGACCTTCCCACCCCATTTCAGAATTAGGTACACGGGAACTCAGCAAATATTTATTATATGAAATTGAATCCTCAGTCCCTCTAAATGATTCAAGATGTCACTGAAATATCCTTCATCTCTTCCAGAAGGTAGAACAAGAGGAAATAGCCCATGTTCCTAAAGTGTGAGTGATTAAGGTTAGACCTAGGACAGCTTAGTTTTGGTCATCTAAGTTGTTCAAATAAGTCCACACATGTAATTTTACACTTTGTAGTTTTTGAAAACAGGAGTTTTCAGTCTGCACTGGTTTTGAATTGGTCTAAAGAAGAGACAGTGGCATGGATGAGATGACCTTTTAAAGTTTTTGAAATGTGTTCAAATGTGTCACTTAGCCTTATCTGTAGGCAACATCCTCTAGGAGCTCAAGTTCCAACCCCACAGACTTGCTCAGGCCACTACAGTCCTCTGAGGCTCCCCCTGAGAACTGCAGGCATTGCCTCCTGGTCCCAAAGTTTATAGTTTCTGCAGAGCTCAGGAAGGGAGGCCCCTTACCTGGCAGGGAGAACAAGCAGAGCTGCAAACCGCAGTTCCCTTGAGAATCCCAAGTAAATGCACCATCCAAGGCATGTCGCTGCCACCACAACCTGTGCAGTGCAGTGTGGAGGAGGTTTACGGCGGCCTTGCCCTGGGCTGTAAAGTTTATTTCTGCACATTAACCCATCCATTGTCCCTTCCCCTGCTGCCTCTTTCATCTTCTTTGGTAGACCTGTCAGGATCCCCTTTCAAACGCAGACCCCGCTGGGTGGCCTGGCAGAGCTGGGGGAAGGAGCTGCTCTCTCAGCACCTTAATAAAGGCCCGGATGTGACACCCACTGCACCCAGGCAGCCTTATATCGCTTAGCATCTGCTGCACTAGGAGATCCTAAATAATCTCGGTGTCCTCATCTATGCGCTGGCTCTGAGGCTTCTATAAACCAACAATAAGCAAGACAATTGTAGACAAAAGGAAGCATCTTTGCATTGGAAGATAAGTTGAGGGAAAGGGGGATTGTGTCTGGGTTCAGTTTTACTTCTAGGAGGACCTGTGTTCCTTCCCAGGTCATGATTCCTGACTCCATGGGGGAAATATTTACAGACAGAATGGGAATATGGTGGCAATATTTTCATCCATGAGGTGGGGATAATAATACCATCTTCTTCATCTTTTTTTGAAGGTTGTAAGAGAAAATGCACATAAAGAGTTCAACACAGAGACTGGTACTTAGAAAGCGAACCGTAAATGTTACATCAAATTATTCGCTGCTGTAACTGTTAGAGCCAACTTTCTGGGAAGTCAGTTGGGCATGTCAGAGGGAGAGGGGGATAAAAAGGTGGAAGTCAAAATAAGACAAGTGGGCGCTTCGTTCTTGCTGAGAGTCAGTGAACAGCAGCAAAGGAAGTGCCCACGCTGAGGGCCAGACAAGCCTGGTTTGTCATGGGAATGAAAGGTACGTCTGGAGTCCCCCACAGAGGGGATGCACAATGCACGTTGGCTCTCTTTTCTTTCTTCCTTCTTTTTACCTCACGGACTTGTTTCTCAACAGGAAATTCTTTCTGTCCAAAAGCACTTCGCGGTTCATTCATAACTAGGCTCAAATTCCCTTAGAAATTCTTGTTTTAAATCATGACTGCCCTGGTTTCCAGCCTCAGGTGTGCTGTTTTTAAGCATATGGCCTTGGGTATGTGTGACTTAACCAAACGGAGGCTTAGACTGCTCTTCTAATGAAGAGGAGATGTTAACGTCCATAGCAAAGGATGCTTAGGATGCTTGTCTGAGCTAACACAGAAGGACGTTCAGCATACAGTGGCACTCAGCAAGTAGTTTCTCATAAACATAGGTGCTCATACACACAGCTGGATTGCAGGAGTGGCTGCAAAAACAACTATATGGGTTCGAATTTCTTCAATTTTTAGTAACAAAGAGAAAACTATATTGCTCCTTCCAAAATGTTGACGCGTGAGCTACAGAGGAAAGAAGTGCCCTCCCCCAAGGAGGAGTCCTGGGGCGGGACACATTCAACTGCTCTGTCTCCATTCCTGAAAATCGTTTGTTGCCTCTTTTGATGAAATGAAAAACATCCCAAGTAAAAGACAATACAATGCTACCCTCCTCACTGGCCTGCCTGTTGCTTCTTACTGAATTCTTGGCTTATTCAGCTCTTTTCTCATCAGTACCAGCCACACACAGGAGTGGCTTATGGCAGGCATGGACTTCTTCTGAGATGTGCTGACCTCAGGCCCTGTCTGACCGGTGCTTACTGCAATGCCTCTATTTTATAGATTGAAAACCCTGAAACCCGCAGAACAGGAATGAGTCGGTCAAAGCTCTAATAGGGAAATAATAGGAAGACAGTGAATTTCAGTCTATTTTCAAACTGCAGAGGACTTGTATTTTTTCCAAGTTATGAAAGCGGTTTGTGTTTGTCGTTCTAAGATACGTGACAGGGTTCAGTAGAGGGGAAGCTGGAGAGGCCAGCCCTGGTGCGGAAAGCACGTGCCACCCACAACACCCACAGAAGTGGTCTTACCTTGAAGATTCGATATAACCGCAGAAATTATCTTTACTGTGTTCCTGCTGAATGCAAGGTTTTAATTACCATCTAAGTAAAATTTGCACAATACTCTGGTTTTCATAGGTGCAGACCCAAAAGGCTTCTTAAAACATCAACAGAAGGCAAACGGTTCTGTCTAGGATCAGTTGTTAAACCCAGTTTGCTCTTACAGAACCCCAGGTGCCGACCTGCCCTCTGCTTGGCTCCAATTTCTCCACTTAAACCTCGTTGTTTCTTTGTTGTCTTTGCTTTTGCCCACATCCCTGCCAGCTGTCTGCCCACCTGGACTACTGCTCTGGATTCCACACCTTATCTGCTTCCTCTTGGCTGACTTCACATTACTAAAGTTGAACTCGGTTTCCTCCTCTGGTTTCAGGGCAGCTGTGTGCCCTTTCTGTTTTACTGACTGCTCTCCTGATTCTGGGGCTTCCCCAGTGGCTCAGTGGTAAAGAATGCTCCTGCAATGCAGCAGGCGAGGAGACCTGGGTTTGATCCCTGGGTCGGGAAGATCCCCTGGAAGAGGAAACGGCAACCCGTTCCAATATTCTTGTCTGGAGAATCCCATGGACAGAGGAGCCTGGCGGGCTACAGCCCATGGAGTCACAAAGGGTCAGACATGACTGAGCACACATGTGACACTCCCAGTTCGGCCCTCATCTGTGCCCAGGCCCGCCCTGCTGCTCCGGCTCTGGTCTCTGGCCCCCCCTGAGTGGCCCTGCTCTCCTGTGACAGCCCAGTGCTACCTGTGTTGGATTCCTTACACTCCCATCGGAGCAGCTCAAAGGTTTTGTTATCTTTCATGCCCTGAAATTACCCAGAAGAAGTGACTACAAGGAGGCAAGAAAACATGACAAGAGCATCATCTCCATTTTGCAAAGCGCTGGATTAAATTCCAAAGTGATGAGGCAGCTAGGCCAATCAAGTCAAGACCCACTTCAAGACAGTGTTCACGCTCCCTGACGCTCGTTCTGCTCTCCTGCCTGCCAGCATTCTCAAGATGTGAGAGAGTGATCTTTCTATAACACAGGAGGTGAGAGGCCAAGCAGAGAAAGCCACCTGCCAACTTTCTGCCCATCGTGGGCCCTCTGATATGGCCTCAAAGGAAAAGAGACAGATCTGCTCCTAAGTAACCAAGGCCAATAAGGGGACACTCACCGTGTTACATTGCCTAGGGCCAACGATAATAAAGCGCCACAAACTAAGGAGCTTAGAAACAACTGAAAGGTACTGTCTCTCAATTCTAGCGGCTTAAAGTCTGAAATCAAGGTGTCAGAAGGATCATACTCCCTCAGAAACTTGGAGGAAAATCCTTCCGTGCCCCTTCCTAGCTTCTGGTATTACCTGTAATGTTTGATGATTACTGACTTACAGATACATCAGTCCAATTCACATGGTATTCTTTCCATGTCTCTGTCTGCAAAAACACCAGTTGAGATGGGTTAGGACCTATCCTACTCCAATATGGCCTCATCTTAAATAATTACATCTGCAATTTCTCTGTTTCCAAATAAAGCAGCATTTTGAGTTATGAGGATGTAGGACTTAAATACATTTCTCTTTTTGGGGGGAAGAGGGAGAGGAGCAAAAGATGGATAAAATTCACCATGTGAAAATCAGTTGAATGATTTCATGTTAAAATAAGTTGAATTCCCTAGCAGGAGGAGGAGAGATGACAAAAGGCATGGTGAAAACGGAACATGGAAAGATAAACTCTAAATCAGTCTATGATATTTGCATCAAATCTTCTGGGCCTTCTCCTCACACAGAGCAGAGGACCACTGGCATCATCTTCCTCCTGGGGTCCTGGTAGGAAGACTCTGCCGACAGTGACGTCTCCCCACCGAATAGCACAGAGTGGGATGTGCAGCATTTCATTTGTTCTTTTCAGTTCAGTTGAGTTGCTCGGTCATGTCTGACTCTTTGTGACCCCATGGACTGCAGCACGACAGGCCTCCCTGTCCATCACCAACTTCTGGAGCTTACTCAAACTCATGTTCATTGAGTCGGTGATGCCATCCAACTATATCATCCTCTGTCATCCCCTTCTCCCCCTGCCTTCAATCTTTCCCAGCATCAGGATCTTTTCAAATGAGTCAGTTCTCATCAGGTGGCCAAAGTATTGTAGTTTCGACTTCAGCATCAGTCTTTTCAATGAATACTCAGGACTGATTTCCTTTTGGATGTACTGGTTGGATCTCCTTGCTGTTCAAGGGACTCTCAAGAGTCTTCTCCACCACCACAGTTCAAACGCATCAATTTTTCTGCACTCAGCTTTCTTTATGGTCCAATTCTCACATCCATACATGACTACTGGAAAAGCCATAGCTTTGACTAGATGGACCTTTGTTGACAAAGTAATGTCTCTGCTTTTTAATATGCTATCTAGGTTGGTCATAGCTTCTCTTCCAAGGAGCAAGCGTCTTTTAATTTCATGGCTGCAGTCACCATCTGCAGTGATTTTGGAGCCCCTCCAAAATAAAGTCTGCCACTGTTTCCACTGTTTCCCCATCTATCTATTCTTTTGCTTTGGGGCAAAACCCTAGATTCAAGTTTCTCCTGATGCCTAACTCATTCCTGCGCTCAAAATTTCCAAGGGCTGGAGACCAAGGCTTGAGTTCAATTCTTGGGCCTCCAACTACTTCAGAATATAACTTGATATGTTCAGCATGCCAACAACTCATAGAACCTGAAAGCTGAAAAGGAACTTGAGGTAATGTCATCTTTTTTCTTCCTCAGGACAAGAAATACTTTTGCTGCATTCCTGACAGTGGTCTTCTAACTACTATTTGATCTCTTCAAAGATAGAGTGAGTGCTACATCACAGAGTATCCCAAGTCCTGGTAGGTCAGCTTTAATTACAGGAGAATGCTTTTCGATGCTGAGTCAAATTCTAACCTCTGATTTCAGCTTCACTCTGGTTAACCTTAGCTCTTGCCTCCAGGGGATGTTTTCCAAACTGTTCTCTTCAGTTCTAGAGTGTCTGGGGAGCCCCTCACAGATGTCTGTGACAGGTCAGAGAGGTCAAACATTCCTGCTTCAGTCTGAGCATCACTCTCTGTTTTTCCTGCTCAATTTCTGTTAGATTTTTGTTGGAATTTCCTGAAGAAAGAAAAAAATAACATATAAGAACTATTTCGTTTACTTAAAACATGGTTCTTCAAGTTATCAAAAGTAGCCATTGTTTCCATTTCTCAACCCTTTATTCTCCAGAATAAATTCCCTTGACTCCTTCAATTTGGACTGTATCTTGATTTCCAGTCCTTCATATTTTTCCAGTCTGCATAAACATCCTCATCTGGACGTCTGTTCTCAGCATAATAAATATGATGACCCTTGAACATGAAGGTAGCATCAAGTACATAACTGATGTTCTCATTTGCTTGTGTTTCTGAAATGGAGGTTGTGACATCTTCAGGCCATTTTTTTGCCTAAAAAAAGTTCTATGATGTTGAATCCCAATCATCTAAGAAGCAATTACAGGAAAGTATTTCCTGGTTATGAAGGTTTTCCTTAATTTGATCCTTATCTCATTTCATGTATCATAGGGTTGCCAGGAGCAATCTTTTTCATTGATCTCTAATGTGCTTCTTTCCTCCTGTCAACCTGCCCCAGAAATGCATTGTGCTCATTCTTTTTTTTTTTTTAATGGCATTTTATTTGGGAGGGGGGTATAGTTACTTTACAATGTTGTGTTCATTTCTGCTGTGCAATGAAGTGAATTGGGACCCACAAGGCTCCTCTGTCCATGGGATTTCTCAGGCAGGAATACTGGAGTGGGTTGCCATGCCCTCCTCCGGAGGATCTTCCTGATCCAGGGATTGAACTCGTGTCTCTCAGGTCACCTGCATTGGCAGGCAGGCTCTTTACCACTAGCACCACCTGGGAAACCCTCCATGAATATAACACACCTCATTCCTCAACTAGTCCTACTGTAACGGGCACTGCAGGAAAGGACTCTATCACCACATGCCCTAGCACAAGAGCCCAGGGACTGGGGCTCTGGCTGCAACAGACCTGGGAGGCAGGTCTTGTGAGTCGCCCCCATAGAGCCACTGGGCAGACAACCCACAAACTGGAGAACAATTAAATCAAAGAGGTTCTTGCACTGCTGCAAAAGTTCTAGACCCCACAACAGATTTCCCAACCTGGGGATCTGGAAAAGGGACTGAGAACCCCCAGGAACTTGACTTTGAAGGCCAGTGGGATTTGATTACAGAACTTCCCTGGGACTTTGGAAACAATTTCATGGAGGGCACAAACAAAACCTTTTGCACACAAGGACCCAGGAAAAAGAAGCAGTGACCCTACAACAGACTAATCCAGACTTGCCTGTGACTGGGAGGCCTCTGCAGAGGTATGGGTCAACAGAGGACTGCCTTGGGGTCAGAGGCACTGAGCACACGAGTTCTGGCATAAGTCCTTTGGTGGGAGGTCCCCATTACTGCCATTGTTACCATTGTTTGGCCTCAAGCCAAAACACAGGGAGGGAACACAGCCCCACCCATCAACAGAAAATTGGATTAAAGATTTACTGAGCATGGCCCTGCCCATCAGAGCAAGACCCAGATTCCCCCACAAGTCCCTCCCATCAGGAAGCTTCCACAAGCCTCTTATCCTTCTCCATTAGAGGGCAGACAGAATGGAAACCACAGATCAGATCACAATTACAGAAAACTAACCAAACTGATCACATGGAACACAGCTTTGTCTAACTCAATGAAACTATGAGTCATGCAGTGTAGGACCACCAAAAACGGATGGGTCATGGTGGAGAGTTCTACAAAATGTGGTCCACTGGAGAAGGGAATGGCAAACCACTCAGTATTTCTTTCCTTGAAAACTCCATGAATGGTATGAAAAGGCAAAAAGACAGGACACTGAAAGATGAACTCCCCAGGTCAGTAGGTGCCCAATATGCTACTAGAGAAGAGTGGAGAAATAACTCCAGAAAGAGTGAAGAGACAGAGCCAAAGCAAAAACAGCATCCAGCTGTGGATGTCACTGGTGATGGAAGTAAAGTCCGATGCTATAAAGAGCAATATTGCATAGGAACCTGGAATGTTAGGTCCACGAATCAAGGCAAAGTGGAAGTGGTCAAACAGGAGATGGCAAGAGTGAACATCAACATTTTAGGAATCAGTGAACTAACATGGACTGAAATGGGTGAATTTAATTCAGAAGACCATTATATCTACTCCTGTAAGAATCTCTTAGAAGAAATGGACTAGCCCTCATAGTCAACAAAAGAGTTTGAAATGCAGTACTTGGGTGAAATCTCAAAAGCAACAGGATGATCTCTGTTCATTTCCAAGGTAAACCATTCAATATCACAGTAATCCAAGTCTATGTCCCAGCCACTAATGCCTAAGAAGCTGAAATTGAACAGTTCCGTGAAGATCTACAAGACTTTCTAGAACTAATACCAAAAAACAACCCCTTTTTCATCACAGGGGACTGGAATGCAAAAGTAGGAAATCAAGAGACACCTGGAGTAAATGAAGCAGGGAAAAGGCTAACAGAGTTTTGCCAAGAGAATGCACTGGTCATAGCAAACTCCCTCTTCCAACAACACAAGAGAAGACTCTACACATGGACATCACCAGATGGTCAATACTGAAATCAGATTGATTATATTCTTTGCAGCCTGAGATGGAGAAGCTCTATACAGTCAGCAAAAACAAGACCAGAAGCTGACTGTGAACTCCTTATTGCAAAACTCAGAATTAAATTGAAGAAAGTAGGGAAAACCACTAGACCATTCCACTAGATCACAAACCACTAAATCAAATCCCTTACTATTATACAGTGGAAGTGAGATTCAAGGGATTAGATCTGATAGATAGAGTGCCTAAAGAACTATGAACAGAGGTTTGTGACATTGTACAGGAGGCAGTGATCAAAACCATCTCCAAGAAGAAGAAATGCAAAAAGGCAAAATGGTTGTCGGAGGGCTCCTTACAAATAGCTGAGGAAAGAAGAGAAGAGAAAGGCAAAGGAGAAAAGGAAAGATATATCCATCTGAATACAGAGTTCCAAAGAATATCAAGGAGAGATAAGAAAGCCTTCCTCAGTGATTAATGCAAAGAAATATAGGAAAACAATAGAATGGGAAAGACTCTTCCAGAAAATTAGAGATATCAAGGGAACATTTCATGCAAAGAATGGACCCAATAAAGGACAGAAATGCTATGGACCTAACAGAAGCAGAATATATTAAGAAGAGGTGGCAAGAATACACAGAAGAACTGTACAAAAAAGATCTCCATGACCCAGATAACACGATGGCATGATCATTCACCTAGAGCCAGACACCTTGTAGTACGAAGTCAAGTGGGCCTTAGGAAGCATCACTATGCACAAAGCTAGTTGAGGTGATAGAATTCCAGTTGAGCTATTTTGAATCCTAAAAGATGATGCTGTTAAAGTGGTACACTCAGTATGCCAGCAAATTTGGAAAGCTCACCAATGACCACAGGACTGGAAAAAGTCAGTTTTCATTCCAATCCCAAAGAAAGGCAATGCCAAAGACTGTTCAGACTACCGCACAGTTGGACTCATCTCAGTTCAGTTCAGTTTAGTCGCTCAGTCGTGTCCGACTCTTTGGGACCCCATGAGTTGCAGCATGCCAGGCCTCCCTCACACACTAGCAAAGTAATGCTCAAATTTGTCCAAGTGAGGCTTCAACAGTACACGAACCCAGAACTTCCAGATGTTCAAGCTGGATTTAGAAAAGGCAGAGGAAGCAGAGATCAAATTGCCAACATCTGTTGGATCATAGAAAAAGCAAGAGAGTTCCGGAAAAACATTTATTTCTGCTTCATTGACTACGTTAAACCTTTGACTGTGTGGAACACAACAAACTGTGGAAAATTCTGAAAGAAATGGGAATGCCAGACCACCTGCCTGCCTCCTGAGAAACCTGCATGCAGATCAAGAAGCAGCAGTTACAGCCAGACGTTGAACAGTGGACTGGTTCCAAATGGGGAAAGGAGTACCTCAAGGCTGTATATTGTCATCCTGCTTCTTTAACTTACATGCAGAGTATATTACGCGAAATGCCAAATGGGATGAATCATAAACTGGAATCAAGATTTCAGGGAGAAATGTCAATAACCTCAGATATGCAGATGACACCACCCTTATGGCAGAAAGCAAAGAGAAATTAAAGAGCCTCTTGATGAAAGTGAAAGACGAGAGTGAAAAAACTGGCTTAAAATGCAACATTTGAAAACCTAAGATCATGTCATCCATTCCTATCACTTCATGGCAAATCGATTGGGAAACAATAGAAACAGGGAGTGACTTTATTTTCTTGGGCTCCAAAATCACTACAGATGCTGACTACAGTCATGAAATTAAAAGATGCTTGCTCCTTGGAAGAAAAGCTAGGACAAACCTAGATACATATTAAAAAGCAGAGACATTACTTTACTAACAAAGGTCCATATAGTCAAAGCTATGGTTTTTCCAGTAATTACATATGGATGTGAGAGTTGGACCATAAAGAAAGCTGAGCACTGAACAATGGATGCTTTTGAACTGTGTTGTTGGAGAAGACTCTTGAGAGTCCCTTGGACAGCAAGGAGATCCAACCAGTCCATCCTAAAGGAAATCGGTCCTGAATATTCATTGGAAGGACTAATGCTGAAGCTAAAGCTCCAATACTTTGGCCACCTGATGAGCAGAACTGACCCATTGGAATAGACCCTGATGCTGGGAAAGATTGAAGGTAGGAGGAGAAGGAGATGACAGAGGATGAGATGGTTGGATGGCATCACCGACTCAATGCACATGAGTTTGAACAAGCTCTGGGAGTTGGTGATGGACAGGGTGGCCTGGCGTGCTGCAGTCCGTGGGGTCGCAAAGAGTCGGGTATGACCGAGCTGAACTGGACTGAGCACAATGCTAACCTCTATGGTACGTAGTCTAAGATGTGGTTGGATCAGTGAAGGATACATTTTCCTACTTTGTTTCATTTGTTCTATTCTTGGCTTCTTCTCTATCTCACCCTTCCAAATCGGACCATAAGCAACCTGGAGTGAGATCTGAGGCTTTCCATGAGGCTGAAATAGCAGAGCTCTTTGGGAATCCTGAGCCCTGAAGAGTAACAGAAAAGAAGTTGATTGATGATCAAAGAGTGAATCCTGCATCCATCTCATCGACGTGTTCTTTTTTTTCTACTCATTTTTTAAATTAAGTTTTTGACTCACTGTGATACCTTGATCCAGCTTCCTCTAGCTCAGTCCCTCAGTCCACGCTCAGGTCATGGAAATCCTTCACATAGTTTTGACAGCATGCACATCCTTGATGAGCTCGGTGAGTTGGGTTGCACCTTGAAATTGCAAAAGTGAAGGTTTGCCTAATGATTTTTAATTAATTTTAATTACTTACATTTTGAATGGTAGTTTAGCATTCTGATTCCCAGCCCCTCAGATCACTCTGGGATGCCTGCCAATTTCCTTTTTACACATTTGCTCCCCTGTTTGGTAATCAAAGGCTTTAAAGAAAACCCCCCAAAGATTCAATATGTAATGGGGAGCCCCTGGGAGACAGGAGTGGATTACAGTGTGGGGTATGGATAATATAAGATCATTGTACTTGAATTTACGAAAAGATATTTTCACCTAGGGAGCATCTTACTCTTAGCAATGAAGGAGAATCACTCCCCTTTTAAATCTTACCCATACACATAAGTGTTCTAACCCCAATGCAACCTTAATCAATTCCTATAACTTTGCAAAGATAGAAGCAATGGTCCCAAAGGAATTAGATGATATTTCCCCAAAAGGTTGAGATGTCACTTAATTTGTAAAGATGCATTAGAGATAAATCAGAGGAGAATAAGAAATGGGAGGTATTCACAGTGTAACAGGAAGGATTTAGACAAGACACAAGGAAGCACTTTTTGGTTTTAGATGGTAAGACACACTTCACACAGGCTTTCAACCACAGTTGAGAACTCTCTTGGGGAAGAGGTCGCAGCATTTTGGAAAGCATGTGGATATTGACACAAGAATAGTCAGATTCCAAACACTAACTTTTTAAGCTTTGGAATCAGGGGAAATCATTCGATTCCAGAAATTCAGTTTCCATTTCTACAGTCATTCCTGTTTCACTGGTCAGTTGAATATTTTATATAGTATTTGGTGCACATCGGGTGCTCAGAAATATTAATCTGCTCTGTCTTAATCTCTCAGGGCTATAAGAAAGCTACTATATACTGGATGTTTATAAGTGACAGAAATGTATTCCTTGTAACTCAGGAGGCTGGGAAGTTCAAGATCACGGCCAGCACATTCAGTGACTGATGAGAGCCTGCTTCTTAGTCCACAGGTGGCTGTCTTCTTGCTGGGTCCTCACACAGCAGAGGGGTGAATGAACTCTCTGGGGTCTCTGTATCTGAGGCAGCAGTCCCATTCATGAGGGCTCCACCTTCATGGCCTAACCACTTCCTTCAGGCACCACCCCCAAATACCATCACATTGGGGAAAGGTCATACTTTCATACTTGCAAACATATGTACTTGCATACATATGCAAAATCAAAATTTTGTTGATTTTGCATATCTTTCACAGTGAATTTTTAAAATTGAAGTATAGTTGATTTGGGCTCCCCTTGGGAGAAAGAAATGGCAACCCACTCCAGTATTCTTGTCTGGAGAATCCTGTGGACAGAGGAGCCTGGAGGGCTGCTGTCCATAGAGTTGCACAGAGTCGGACACGATTGAAGCGACTGAGCACGTATGCATGTGGCTCAGTGATGAAGAATCCACCTGCCAATGCAGGAGATGTGAGTTTGATCCCTGGATCCAGAAGATCCCCTGGAGAAGGAAATGACAACCCACTCCAGTGTCTTTGCCTGGGAAATCCCATGGACAGAGGAGCCTGGTGGGCTATAGCCCATGGCGTCACAAAGGAGTCAGACATGACTTGGCAACCACACAAAAACAATGATAAAGTAACAGGCACTGTTTCTGTCCCCACTCTGACACTGGTTACATAGAAAAGCAACAGAGGGAAACGTTCTATCTTCTGGAAACAGTGTAACAAACTCAGTCCCATAGATGATAACCTGAAGTCCTGGATCCTGAGAACATGAATAAAACATGTTCAGAGTGCTGGTGCCGTGACTAGCCTGAACTGGCTACTTAGTCTTGGACTCATCAGGCTTGTGCAAGATGGAGCAGATTCAGGACTGTATGTAACTTCCAGTTGCTGTGGAGATACTCAGCTTCATGTCAGATGTGAAATGAGAGAGGGGGCCAGATTACAGCATCCTGTGGAAGACACAGCTCACAGAGAAGTGGTGTATGTCTGAGATAGAGCCGCTCATGTTTATTCAAGGAGTTTAGTAACACTATCTTTGAGGCAGCACCTGAATTTTACTTCGAATCCAGCTGTTTATCAAAGATATTTATTGGTCATCGGGTATGACATTTCCATTTCTCTCTCTTTCTCTGCCCACGTTTTCTTAAATGGCCACTTTCCCCTTGTTTCCCTACTTTACCCCCTTGGTTAACAACTGGATTTTGCAACCTGAAGTCCTGATCAAAAGTTTTGAAGGGGAAATTAGTTTGCTGCTGCTACTGCTAAGTCGCTTCAGTTGTGTCCGACTCTGTGCGACCCCATAGATGGCAGCCCACCAGGCTTCCCCGTCCCTGGGATTCTCCAGGCAAGAACTCTGGAGTGGGTTGCCATTTCCTTCTCCGGAAATTAGTTTAGGTGACTTAAAATTAGTATCAAGGAAAAGAAATTTTTAAGAATTTTATGAGTTCACCAAAGTCAAGGATGTTTGATCTTTGCAGTCCTCTTTTCCTGGACCAACTCTTTTTTAATAGATTCAAGTAGATGCGATGGAGGCTGCCCCCCAGGGACCTTGGAGATTAAGGCGAAATTGGCAGAGGGGAATCAAGTGGAAAGTTGCCGATCTCTTCTGTCCACAGTCTCTGTACAATTCATACCACAAAGATTATACACAATGTCTTATTCATGAACTTTGAGACAGATTGGTTATTCCCATTGGCCCATCGTATGGAGATGACTCCCTTTAGGTTCTTCCGTCTCTCTCCCAGGATAAAGGCCAAAATGAGAGGCACAGACAGTCTCTCAGATCCTTAAAAGAAAGTCATCAATTTCTTAAATGTCCTTAATTTTGAACCCTTGCTAAGCTGTTGCTGTGTCCACTTGGAAACCCTGCCACCCTTTTTTTTGATCCCAGAATAGATTCTACTGTCAGCAGATATTAAGGCCACGTCTCACTCCTGGAGTATGAGGGCTGAAGGAGGAAGGTGTGGAGAGAGGGAGAAACCACATACTGGCAAGTTGAGAAGGATACAATTGAAGGAGTGAGTCTATTTTCTCCCGAAACAACAACAAAACTGGGTTGGGTTGCCTGGTGAGGAGGGCGGAGATTGGTTTCCACACTAAGTTTCAATTCTCTTCCTTCCTCTCAATTGCCTTTCTACTGCGTCCCATCCGTGTCAGAAGATCGCCCGAGTGTCTAGAATCTTTGAGAAGAATCATGATTGGTATTTGAAGTGAGGGCTTAGAGTACCACTGAGTGCTTTTGTGTTTCCAGGCAGCCAGAATGAGAGAGGAGTTGCAGACGGGAGTGTTAGTCAGAAAAGTGGGGAGCCAGCTTGGTGGGGTGTGGGGGGACTTCCACCTGAGAGCTGGGGGTGGTGTCATCCACGGTTCCGTGCAGTGTTGTCGGAACAGCCCTGGCCCTGCTGAAAAAGTTGAGGAAGTCGGCACAATCGGTGGTAGCCTGGATCAAATATAGTCTCTTGTTATCCTGCGCAGAATCCCAGCCCTGATGGAGTTTTTTGCGTCCAAGGCTTTGAAGGAAAAGCGAAAAAGATGCAGTTCCTGCCATTCCAGTTTAGCAAAATTTTATGGGCGCTTTATCTCTGACAGCCATTTCATGCTTTTCTTCCTAGAGCTTGGGAGGCAGCCGAAGCCAGTTCTCAACACCTTTGAAAGGAGAACTGCGCTTCTCTGAAACGGGAAGCTTTTTTTCTTTACAGCTGCCGCGGCTCCTGTTCCTTCCTCCGCGTCGGGATGCGAGGCGCTGCTTTCTGTCTGCACTTTGTCAGCGCCTGGGAGTCGTCGATGCTTTGGCAACGTCGTTCTCCAACCCAAGGGACGCTCTTTTGTTTCTTCATCTACTAAGTTTGTTCCCTCTTCTTTTTTTCTTTCACTTAAAAAAAAGTATAGGTAGCAAAAGGCATTTTAAATGAGTGAGGCAGGAAGGTGCCAGAGTGTGGTTTCTATACCTCAGTGAGTAATGATGAGATAAAAAAAAAAAAAAAACATGTGTTCCATCCAGGTAGCTACCCAGGCACCTCACCAGGGGAGAAAGCAATAGAAACTGGAGACCACAGGGGAAGACGGTGCGGAGGCCTGTTCGTAAAATCTCCATTACACTTCTTTCTTCCCTTCGTATTCAGTTCCCCAGGGACTGAAGGAGCTGGTATGAAAGAGCCTTTCATGGAATGAAAATCCAAGAAAGCTACACAATTGCAAGCGTCTTGGAGACGACTGCAAAAGGAGTGTGGCGCTCAGCTAATTAAGTGATGAAGGCAGCAGAGCCATTCCTGACTTTGTGGCCCTGGCATCTTGGCAAGCAGGGTTGGAGTTCAAGCTCTCCTCATCCCGACAATTTTGCCATCAGTCCCCGCTGCAGAGCTGCCGGTCGGCCCTTCCAGGGAGTATCCGGACTCTGCCTTGAGACAGTGAAGAAGAATCACCGCCGGTTCACCCACCTCAAAAGTAGAAATTCTCATTCAAGGTTCTTCCCTTACCCTGTGGTGAAGGGTGGTGTGTAGAAATAGCCCTGAAATTCGAGTCAGGAGTCCCAGATACTAGTCCTGGCTCAACTTATTTCCAGTTGTTGCAAGTTTTTCCCTCCATGAGATGAATTAACAGTAATTCTTACTCTTACTGACTCTTGAAGGGAACAAATGACATAAATCTATGTGTTATATGAACTGTACTAGGTCCCATCATTCCACTGTAACTATTCCTAACCGGGCTGTAAACTTTCAGAAGACGTCAGATTAAAACTGTTGAGAAAGAGAGATCCAAATGTAAGGGAGTGAATTGACAATAACAAAATGAAGTCTTTTTTTTTTTTTTTTCTTACTTGTAATATGATCCAGCCACAAGTCAGTGATAACATCTTAAAAGTAAATCATTTTTCTTTCTTGTCTCATCACCCTTTCTGTTTACATTCTTTTCTTCTAATATTACCCTACTCAGCTTGCTAGAGTAATTAAATCACAAGAGAAGAATCACTGAACAGTGATGTTGAACAGCAGTGGGCGTTCAGATGTGCGTGGGTTAACCAGAAAATCTAGTGGGCAAAGGAAACTCTATTGGCTGATTCCCCAGGCATTCTCCTCCCTACCGATGCCCTGTTTATCCTTGCCTGAGAGGTGGCCTGCCCCTCAGGGACTCTTGAGTGTCTCCTATGACCCCTGGCTTTACTGGCTGTAGCTTGGCAAAGGGACTTTCCCAGTTGAGTCGTTGGATTTGTCCTAACAATCTGAGTTCAGTCTCTCCGAGTCCTTACTCATAGAGGTTGTATTTGCTTCTCCCCATAACCTCAAGCCTACTGCTCATCTCAACATGTCTACCCTGGGCTAATATATCCATCCTTCCTCCTGATTGTTCTCGACTTTATTTGGTGGTATTGACACCATTAACCTTGTCAGAGCTGTTCAGCAGGAAAGTCTCAAATTTCTTTCCTTGACAGACTCTGAAAGTCTTTATTTATTTCTCTCCCCAGGTGTGAACTTTCTCACAGCTTCAGAGTTGTCCTGTTATTTACAAAATAATCCAAAAAAAAATCCATCCAAGGCTAATGTGGAAGTAAGGCATCAGGGTTTCCAGTCCTACTCAAATATCTGATGATCCTTATGAAGAAAGGATGGATGGCAAGGGGAAGAGCTGATACTCTACCTGGGTTGTACCTGAATCTTGAAGAGGTAGGAGAGGTATACTAATTTAAATAGCATTCTTCAGTGGGAGCTCAACCCTGGCTCAAACTAAACATATGAACTGAATATTGGGGTTATTTCTTAAATATGGAACTGGAGTCACCATTTCATGGCTTCCATCATCAGTTCTGGAAACACAGTTATGCTGTATCTTATGGTTATAACTTGACTTCACCTTGGTTCCCAAAACCAGAGCACAAACTTGTGCCCTTGGTCTAGTACCATGTTCTGCAGAGCATGAGTAGTTTTGGGGTTCAGCTCTACTGGGTTGAATAATGTCTCTCTTCACACCCCTCCTCCCCATTCCCAAATTCATGTCTACCCAGAACCTCAGATTTGACTTAAGACAGTAGGGTCTTTGCAGATGTAGTAAGTTAAATTAAATGAAGTTGTACTGGATTGGGGTGGACCCTCATCCGATGACTTGTGTCTGTATAAGAAGAGAAAACAGAGACACAGAGATACACAGGGAGAGCACCATGTGATGACAGAGGCAGTTCAGTTCAGTTCAGTTCAGTTCAGTCGCTCAGTCGTGTCCGACTCTTTGCGACCCCATGGACTGCAGCACACCAGGCCTCCCTGTCCATCACCACCTCCTGGAGTTCACTCAAACTCATGTCCATTGAGTCGGTGATGCCATCCCACCATCTCATCCTCTATCGTCCCCTTCTCCTGCCCTAAATCTTTCCCAACATCAGGGAAATTGATGTCCCGAAGAATTGATGCTTTTGAACTGTGGTGTTGGAGAAGACTCTTGAGAATCCCTTGGACTGCAAGGAGATCCAACCAGTCCATTCTAAAGGAGATCAGTCCTGGGTGTTCACTGGAAGGAATGATGCTAAAGCTGAAACTCCAGTACTTTGGCCACTTCATGTGAAGAGTTGACTCATTGGAAAAGACTCTGATGCTGGGAAGGATTGGGGGCAGGAGGAGAAGGGGACGACAGAGGATGAGATGGCTGGATGGCATCACTGACTCGATGGATGTAAGTTTGAGTGAACTCCGGGAGCTGGTGATGGATGGGGAGGCCTGGCATGCTGCACTTCATGGGGTCTCAAAGAGTCAGACAGGACTGAGTGACTGAACTGGACTGAATTGAACTCTCCGCTCTGTGTTATTTATGCGCCCCTCCCCCCTGTGTTATTTACATGCTCCCTCCCTGCGTTATTCACTAGGCAGTAAGCAGGGCCCCAGGATCTGCTTGGCACTTGGCACCATTTAGTTTCTTAAATGTGCTGGCAGAAGATTCTGTCTTTCTATGGGGAGCTTCTTTTGTTCTTTCATCCTTTGACTTTCTTCTTTCTTCCCTTTTCTCTCTTCTAAGACAAAAACAGAGGAATTTCAAATGAGCCAATTCATGGTTTACAAAAATGGTCTTATCCATATCTTGGTGAGTAATTAGTAGCATCAGACATCCTGCCTGAGTACATTTTTTGCCTCTCATCTAACCCCTTAACCCTGACATCCAAAAAGCTGTAATCTTCAAAATCAGAGTAGGAAGGGACTTCAGCTCATTTTCAATGCACAGAAAATAAGAGGGAGAGGAGAGAGAGTGAGGAAGATGGAAAGAGAGAGGGACACACACACACACACACACACACAAGCTAATCAATCATAGTTAGGAGAAAAATGCAACACAGGCAGCTACAAGAAGCTAGTCTAGTGAGCACCATATATATCTGCAAAATATAGACACAGGAAACAAAGATACACTATCTGTAACACCGTTTTAGTGAGGCAGGAAAATACTTACCATTGGGGATGTATGACTATGGAGAATGTGGCTTAGAATTGATGGAGTGTTCATCTTACATTCAGTTCAGTTCAGTTCAGTCATGTCTGACTCTTTGAGACCCCATGAATTGCAGCACCCCAGGCCTCCCCATCCATCACCAACTGCTGGAGTTCACCCAACTCACGTCCATCGAGTTGATGATGCCATCCAGCCATCTCATCCTCTGTCATCCCCTTCTCCTCCTGCTCCCAATCCCTCCCAGCATCAGAGTCTTTTCCAATGAGTCAACTCTGTGCATGAGGTGGCCAAAGTACTGGAGTTTCAGCTTTAGCATCATTTTTCCAAAGAACACCCAGGACTGATCTTCTTTAGAATGGACTGGTTGGATCTCCTTGCAGTCCAAGGGACTCTCAAGAGTCTTCTCCAACACCACAGTTCAAAAGCATCAATTCTTTGGTGCTCAGCTTTCTTCACAGTCCAACTCTCACATCCATACATGACTACTGGAAAAACCATAACCTTGACTAGACGGACCTTTGTTGGCAAAATAATGTCTCTGCTTTTTAATATGCAATCTAGGTTGGTCATAACTTTCCTTCCAAGGAGTAAGTGTCTTAATTTCATGGCTGCAGTCACCATTTGCAGTGATTTTGGAGTCTCCAAAAATAAAGTCTAACACTGTTTCCACTGTTTCCCCATCTATTCCCCATGAAGTGATGGGACCAGATGCCATGATCTTCGTTTTCTGAATTTTGAGCTTTAACCCAACTTTTTCACTCTCCTCTTTCACTTTCATCAACAGGCTTTTTAGTTCCCCTTCACTTTCTGCCATAAGGGTGGTGTCATCTGCATATCTGAGGTTATTTATATGTCTCCCAGCAATCTTGATTCCAGCTTGTGCTTCTTCCAGGCCAGTGTTTCTCATGATGTACTCTGCATAGAAGTTAAATAATCAGGGTGACAATATGCAGCCTTGACGAACTCCTTTTCCTATTTGGAACCAGTCTGTTGTTCCATGTCCAGTTCTAACTGTTGCTTCCTGACCTGCATACAGGTTTCTCAAGAGGCAGGTCAGGTGGTCTGGTATTCCCATCTCTTGAAGAATTTTCCACAGTTTATTGTGATCCACACAGTCAAAAGCTTTGGCATAGTCAATAAAGCAGAAATGTTTTTCTGGAACTCTCTTTCTTTTTTGATGATCCAGCAGATGTTGGCAATTTGATCTCTGGTTCCTCTGCCTTTTCTAAAACCAGCTTGAACATCTGGAAGTTCACGGTTCACGTATTGCTGAAGCCTGGCTTGGAGAATTTTGGACATTACTAGCATGTGAGATGAGTGCAATTGTGTGGTAGTTTGAGCATTCTTTGGCATTGCCTTCTTTTGGATTGGAATGAAGACTGACCTTTTCCAGTCCTGTGGCCACTGCTGAGTTTTCCAAATTTGCTGGCATATTGAGTGCAGCACTTTCACGGCATCATCTTTCAGGATTTGAAATAGCTCAACTGGAATTCCATCACGTCCACTAGCTTTGTTCGTAGTGATGCTTTCCAAGGCCCACTTGACTTCACATTCCAGGATGTCTGGCTCTAGGTGAGCCATCGTGATTATCTTGGTCGTGAAGATCTTTTTTGTACAGTTCTTCTGTGTATTCTTGCCACCTCGTCTTAATATCTTCTGCTTCTATTAGGTCCATACCACTTCTGTCCTTTATAGAGCCCATCTTTGCATGAAATGTTCCCTTGGTATCTCTAATTTTCTTGAAGAGATCTCTAGTCTTTCCATTCTGTTGTTTTCCTCTATTTCTTTGCATAGATCACTGAGGAAGGCTTTCTTATCTCTTCTTGCTATTCTTTGGAACTCTGCATTCAGATGCTTGTATCTTTCCTTTTCTCCTTTGCTTTTTGCTTCTCTTCTTTTCACAGCTATTTGTAAGGCCTCCCCAGACAGCCATTTTGTGGGAGCGCATAAATAACGCGGGGTGATGGGGGGCATGTAAATAACACAGAGGGAGGAGGGAGCGCGAGGCAGGCAGTTCTTTCTGAGTGAGGAAGGGACCGGGCTTCAGAGAATTCACTCCCAGACTGTCTTGCCTCATCTGGTAGCCCAGGTAGTCACAAAAGCTTATCTAAGTCATGAATCTGAGTCATGAATTCCATTCGTAAAGTTGCTTATTGATCGACATCAATAGGTGGGTTTTAAAATTTTCTGACCGTGTGCGTCCCTCACTAACTGGACTCCAGGGTCCCTAATGCCATGTTGCGTTTGCAGAGTCTGCCCTGGTTCCACTGTCTGGTGTGCCATGGATGGATGCCTCATTTCCTCCTTTGCTTTCTTTGTCTTTCCAGATAATATTTACTTATACATTGTAGATAATAAAGAGAGATTTTACTGATATCAGGATTGAGAGAAACCATGCTAAGCTATTTTCATGATTTAGCAGGTAACGTAAAGTGCTTCCTGTATCCCCTTGGATTCCTTTGCCATTTATCAATTTTGTGCAAACAATTTTGAGTACGTTTCCATTGGCAAAATCAGTCCCTGAATTACCATCAAAGGGCTGCCCTAGGGCTCCTGAATCTCCTTTAATTCTGTGTACAGAGAATCAGAAGTGCTTGAGAATTTACATCTCTGGGGGGACAGCCCTTAATGACAAATGGGCTTGAGGCTATAAATAACCCAGCAACCCTGGTCCCATTTGGGGCAAAATCTATGTTTGTAACTTACTCTCCCTGCAGTGCTCCCCTGTGGGACTGAGCTACAGTTACTCTAGAGGAACTCTGCTTAATATCACAGCCACACTTGACTACCTGCCTTTCCTAGGTCCCGTTTCCCCATTCCCCTACTGGTTTTGCCTGGGGCACGGTGTAATAAAGTGCTTTCACACAAATTATCATCTCAGGGTCTGTTTCTAAGGTCTAGATCTAAAACACATGTGCTGTCTTATTTAATGCTTCCAACAAGCCCATGAGATAATTTTTCACAGACAAGAAAAAAACTCCAGAGTGATAGAGCCATTTCCAGTCCAGTTTCGCTGGTCCAGCGCTCGTAGCCCCTACACTCTACTGGGGTTAGCCCTCCAGTTCTCTCGCTTCCCCGGCTTAGGCCGTGTGTGTGGCCAGTCTTGCCAAGACACCCTTCTGCCTGGGAATCTGGGGCCAAGATCCCTTGTCCAGCTTTTTGGCAGATAATCCCAGCATGTCTACTGGGGCTGCAGTCTCCACTCTGGCACCAGGGGCAGGTTTCATGGACAATTTTTCCATGGAGCTGGGCTAGGGGGATGGTTCAAACACATTGCATTTGTTATGCACTTTATTTCTGTTGTTATGTTGTGATATATAATGAAATAATCAAGCAGGTCACCATAATGCAGAATCAGATCATCAGGCATTAGATTCTCATAAGAAGTGCACAACCCAGGTCCCACACATGTGGAGTTCACGGTAGCGTTCCAGCTCCTATGGAATCTGACGCTGCCACTGATCTCACAGCAGGTGCAATAATGCGAGCAATAGGGAGCAGCTGCAATACAGATGAAGCTTTGCTCCCCCACTGCCCAGTTCCTATTAGGCCATCGACTGGTACCGGCTGGGCACCCCTGCACTAGGGAGCCTACTCTGTTTTTGCCAGTTCTTTGTAGCTCCTTTCCTGAGTCTGCATTCTTCCTAAAATCCCCCACAACATCACCCATCATGAGTACTGATGGATGATTTGGACTCCAAAATGGATGTAGATAACCCATGTGTGAAGTCGTTCAGTTGTGTCTGACTCTTTGCAACCCCATGGACTGTAGCCTACAAGGTTCCTCCATCCATGGGATTTTCCAGGCAAGAATATTGGAGTGCCTTGCCATTTCCTTCTCCAGGAGATCTTCCTGACCCAAAGGGTCTCCCGCGTTGTAGGCAGACACTTTACCGTCTGAGCCACCAGGGAAGATAACCCATGTTATCTACAGATCTTGAACTCACACATGCATGGACCCTAAAGTTAGATCCTCATGCCCTGGGGGCTCAATGAGTGGCCCACGGACCAGTGGTACTGGCATCACTTGATCCTGTGTTAGGATTTCAGAATCTCAGGCCGCACCCTCACCTAGTAATATAGAATCTGCATTTTAACAGTATCCCTTGGGAAATCCTTAGGCCTTAGACATTGAGGCCACACTCCCAGGAACTCAGCAGTCTGGCTTCTAGACTGGTCCGTCAGCCCACCACCCTTCCTGACACAAGCCCCCAGCATTCCATTTGGCCAGAGCCATGCTGTTTGTGTCCTTTTATTTGATTTGTTAATTTATTTCATAGCTAAGAAATTCTGTCTCTCTTCTTACATCAATCTCCTTCTGAATCAGTTTAAAGTGATTATTTCTAGACAGCATGGATTCTCACCTTGGGTCGGAACACAATGGCAATTTGCCTGAAAGATGGATAAACTACCTGTACTGTTAATAACCAGTCCATTCTGAAGGAGATCGGTCCTGGGTGTTCTTTGGAAGGAATGATGCTAAAGCTGAAACTCCAGTACTTTGGCCACCTCATTCGAAGAGTTGACTCATTGGAAAAGACTCTGATGCTGGGAGGTATTGGGGGCAGGACGAGAAGGGGACGACAGAGGATGAGATGGCTGGATGGCATCACTGACTCAATGGACGTGAGTCTGAGTGAACTCTGGGAGTTGGTGATGGTCAGGGAGGCCTGGCATGCTCCAATTCATGGGGTTGCAAAGAGTCGAATACGACTGAACTGAACTGTTAATACAGAGGATACAGTCTGCAGACTAAAGTGGAAGGCTTATGATGAGTCCTGACTTCCAGCTTGAGTGAAAAATACCTGCTGCCTTGACTTAGAGGGGTATATTCTGAGGAAGAAGCTAAAACCTTAAGTACTTCAATGTCCCATCATTGGTGAAATGTGGCTTCTTGAAGTTCTGCTACAGACTGCATTCAGCTGTTCTCTAGTAGAGCTCTAAAGAGGCACCTGCTTGGAAAAACAAACCTTCTCTGTAGGAAAGGGCGAGGACTTTGTGGAAAAACAGAAGGAAGTAGTGAAGAGATTGCTCCAAAGGTTTATTTTGTGATCTTTACAGATACTTGTATTAAAACGCCTTCCAGCCATAATAGGACTGGAGTGATATTTGTCAAGTAAGGATACAATTTGGTAGATGGCTATTTCACAGTGCAGGGTCTGAGCTATTGCAGCTATCAGGAGGTCTGAAGGTATGGGGCTTACTCCAGGTTTTTCTAATGGGAAAATATCAATGGGCATAGCTTCTTTCCGTAGTCAGCAGCTCCTTTTAACACCACGAGAAATTTAGCAAGGCTGTGACTATCTGTGTTTCCTTCCTACTCATTCACTTTTCCTCAGTTCATAAGATGTTCTTTGTGACTCTTTCTCATCTGTCCCAAAGCTGGCAACAGGGAGAGATTTCTATGTAAACCAAAGAAAAGATTTTTGAAAAGCTAGAAAAATTACTGAGTAGGAAGTCTGACTAATTTCCACTGTACATTGTCTACTTTTTGAGGCTGTTGTCTAGAGCAAGACTCAGCAGAGCCTTACAAAGATCCAGAAACTGAATAGCTTAGATTTTGTGGACCACACAGTCTTTGTCATAACTCCTCATCTCACCCCAAAATAGCCTTGGGTGATAATAAAATGAGTGAGGGTCTTTGTGTTCCAATAATCCTTTCTTTTTGAAGACATGTGTGTGTGTGGGGGGAATTTTACCCCAGCCTTAGTCCAATGAGACGCTGTGATCCTGCCCATCAGCACGTCCACCCTGGTCCAGGGCACCTTTATCCCTTGGGAACCTGAGAGTAATTTTCTAATTAGTCTCCTTTCTCTTCCCTTCTTGCCACCCTAGAATCCATTCTCTCCACAACAGAGTGAAACTTTAAACCAAAAGGCAGGACTCGTCTCTTGCCTGTTAAAATCCTTCGGTAGGTTTCCACACCACAGAGCTCGGGTATTCTGCTATTGCCTCAGACCCGCCTGCCGTTCCCTGTCCTCATCTCGTGGCCACAGTCCACGTCCGTCACGTTGCCTTTCTTTTGGTCCCTCAAACACCCGCTTCTTTCCTACCTCAGGGTTTTTGCTCTGTGGTGTTCTGCGTGAAACGCTGTTCTCACCCTGTCTGGACAGCCCTGCTCCTCCTTTAGGTTCTAGAGTTGATGTCGTGTCCCCAGACTAACTCCAGCCTTAAGTATGTACCCTGTTATTCTCTCTCATGGCAGTCTTCTTTTCCCCCAATATCCTTTGTGCACTTTTTAATCAGTACACTTGAATTTCCTTGTTTCCTGTCTGTCTCGTGGGCAAGCGTGAACTCTGGGATAGCAGAGCCTGTGTGGTCACTGTGGTCCTGGTGCCTAGAACAGGTCTACACAGAACAGGCACAGACATTAGATTTGTGGCAGATGAATAAATGGGTGAATGTGTACATTGAAGGATCGTCTGTGGTGATCAAGAGGTTTTTTGGGTTGGAACAGAGTAGTGTACAAAGACAACACCAGAACAACCCTGGGTGTTTTTGTTTTTTTGCCTTTTTTTTTTTAAAAGAATGGACCAGCAGGAAGAAACAAGCAAAAGAGTGAGATAAGACCCAGGTGAGAACAAAGGAATTAGCAAACAGCAAGTGTAACTGAGGAATGAATGGAAGACCCTTCAAGTCAGAAACTAGATTTCTCTGTCTATTTTTGTATCAGTCCAAGATGGGATACTTTACAAGTCCCAATATCAATTCATCAAATGAAAAGGTGGTTGATGAAAGAGCAGAAGGTTATAGAGGGCTTTGAGGGTTCCTGTACAGGTTTAAGATTCAAAGACTCAAATTAAGTCAGAGGACATCCTACTTGGTTAAACACTAAGAAGACTGGAAAATCAGAGGGGAAAAAGAATATAGCTGATACCTCAGTGTGCAGGATAATAGAGAGAAGGTTTTGGTTGGCAGGAGTGTGGGAGACAATGGTGTGGAAGAGAGAGCTAATTGTTTCCCTACATCCCTTTTCCTTTTTTTTGCTTTTAATGACAGAATCCCAGTTTTACTTGGGCATATGGATTTCCTGTTAAACCTACATTTTCCTGCTTCCCTTGCAGCTAGATAGGTCCATGTTACTAAGTTCTGACTGATATAATGCAAGTGGAAATGATGTGCATAGCAACTGATCAAGGATTTTATAATGTAACAGTGTTTCCTGCATTCATGGACCTGAACACAGAAGCCCCACATTAAGAATGGAAGTACTGAGTAGCCAGCCTGGGTCTCTGCATGACTTCATGGAGCAGAGTTTCTTGTTCACCCTGGACCTGTTCTTTACTTGATCCCGTGTATTTTAAAATTTAGAGTAGATTATCCTATTATATAATTAAAGTAGCATGGTAGAACCAGAAAAAAAGAAGCATACTTTTCAGGAACCAAGTAATGAAAAATCCTGGGCTGGGAAGGATTGCATTGGTGGTACTAAGTCTGTGAAGTCTTTACACAGTTATACGTATATCTATCAAACTAGACAATGTAGTTTTGCTTTAGGAATGTGAATAGCAGATGTAAAGCAGACCTCTGGAGAGTAGTTTCCTGTACTCTAAATATCTAACTAAAATTGATTCACCTAATGGATGGTTCGATCCTTAGATGGATGTGAAAGTGTTGGGAGTCCTGGATATGGAAGGACTGGGCTGACAATGCGGAAAGATAGCAAAGAGATAGTTTCTGCAGTGACTGTGGCCATGAACTGCCTGATATTTGTAGATTACCTTGTAGTGTGTGTGTCACCTGTTCATCTAAATGATGACTTTCTTGAGGGAATATTAATTAGGTCATGTCTATCTTTATGTCTTTCATGCATGGAAATCCAGTGTTCTGCACATGATAAGCTTTCAGCCAAACATTGATCAAATGATTAGCCTCAAGTTATTTACTTCTGTTGTGCCTTGTCTGCCCTTGTTCCCTGGGTTAACCCCACCTGTGTTCTAGCCAAGCTGTCCTTACATGGTAACCTCCCAAATACCAAAGGCAGACAGGCAGCTCTGGAATTTCCCTGCAAGCTAAGAGCCAAACTATTGGTTTGTCCGAAATGTTCGTTCAGATTTTTCCATACGAAAGCCCAAACAAACTTTTTGGCCAACCCAATAGACTGCAGGTATGCATCTGAAAACTGAGAACCTCCAAGCTTTCAGACATAGAAAGGGATGGCATTCACCTCAGTCTCTTTCCTCCTTAGTCTTCTTTGGAGAGGGAGGAAAGGATGTCAGAGCAGGTGAGTGAGACCCACAGGTCAAGACACATGCAGAGACGTAGAGGCGGGCAAAGCAGCAGCACAGTCCAGTTCCCTGAGCTGTCAGTCTTCTACCTCTCACCCCACACCAGATTCTTCCCAATTTTCCCTCTTAAATTGCAATCCAAAACACACTGCAGATGTGATATCATTTTCCCCGATACTGGACCCTCCGAGTTAATGACTTTCCTTCCTTCTAGCGGGGAAACAATTTCATTTTGCTTAATGTAATAATCTATTATAGTCCTTTCTGTTCACCACTCTGACCCGAGGCCCAGTTTCAGAGGAGCTCAGCCTCTCCCGCCCAGCTGCACGGGGAGCATTATTGTTGGTGTTATTCTGCTTTGTGAATTGTGGAGTGACGGTCTACCCCAGCCTACCTGATGATCTCCCAAGGACATAGTTTTAATACCAAGGGACTGCCAGGAGACAAAGCTAGACAGTGCGGAAGAAAGAGATGCATGACTGACGGGGAAATAGAAGAGCTGCACCATGTTCAAATGCAGCCTGCCCGGAAGTTCCCTAGACTAGGGGCAGGGTCTGGGAAATGTGAGTACTTGGTTCTGGCTGTTACCTTTACCTGAGTCGCACGTGCGCTCTGGGATCCTCTTTTCCTTCAATCAACCCAGAGGAAATTTAAGCACTTGTGGACTAGCAGTGATGGGCCCTGACTGCCTTGCAACAATGTGAACAGACTCCTAAGTGGGAAGAGCATTTCTGGGAAAGGCAGGTGGGGCGCCTCTGAAAGAAATTTCCTGAAACCAGAAGCAGCCTTCGGCTCCCCCCGCTGCTGACTCAGACGGGGGCTTGGTGCCTTCACCAGCACAGTTGACAAATGGGAGCGAGGCTAATTTGGTGTCGTTTGTTTCCCATTTCCAAGCCCTCATTAAAATAATCTGCTCTGATTGTCTGGGGAAGTTATTTTTTGCACTTCCTTTCACTTTGCTGTATCGGTACAATTTCAGACACAGCAGATTTCTGCGTGGAGGGGTCCAGACAGCTCTGTGGAGAGATGCAGGGTTGGAGGTAGGGGTGGGAGGGGGCTTCAGGAATCACTGGGAGCAGAGCCACGTCTCTTGGCGGCCAGGGAGGTGGGAATCCTGGACCCTCCACCATCCCCTGGATTGGGTCTCTGAAGAGCATCCCGATTCTGGTGTTGAGGGAGTCTGGAAAATTCCTGTGATCAGAGAGTGGGAATGAAGGGAAATCTTCATTCTGGATAGTATCATTGGGAAAGGATTCTCCAGGAAGGGAATGAAGAAGCCCAAAATAGACTTCAGGATTTTGATTCTGTTAGTCACTCATATACGAGACGGTTTAGCCCACAGAAATAATGATGAAAAAGACAGCTGTTCATTTAATTGACTTTTGCTAAGAACCTACTATGTGACAGACAGTGCATAATGTGATGGGGACACAAAAATGAGTGGATTATGGGTTCCAGCTCCTTTTCTGTGTCTGTTTTCTCTCTCATCTGTTTTCAGGATGAGAGAAAACTCAGGAAGCTTGTCTCTGCAGGCAGGCAGCTATCGCTATCTGAGGTGTTTTACACTGTCTTGGTTGGACTTAAATGTTTGCCCGTAGAATCTGTCTTCATGCGTGTCTCTGGTCCTCCTCATCCCCTAGGGTCTTGGACAGAAATTTGTTAGCTTAGATTTTGCTCTTCTGAATCCAGTCTCTGATGTCTGCCTGGTGGCTAGTGCCCAGTCAGGCCAGCCTCACCCCCAGCCCACTTGAGTGGGACCCTTGAATACCAGTCCTAGAAAGGATTAGATTTGGGTGGGGAAATAGAGCATCCACATGTGCATGGATCAGTGAGGCTGGCAGGACAGCACGAGACAGAAGTCCAGCGTGGATCTCACTGCTGTCCTGGGTTCACTCCTCACCACCCAAACCTAGCCCCAGAAGGCAGAGACAATGTGGTGATCCTGCCCCAGCCAGAATCCCCAGGACCATAGCAGCAGTCTCCTTCACTGGCTTTCATCTAAGCCCTGCAACATGGTTTGTCTCTGACTTCTGTAATAGAACAAGACTATTTCATATTTTTTCCTATTGCTGCAGTCCGTGGGGTTGCAAAGAATCAGACACGAATTGGCAACTGAACAACAAACATTATGATGATGATGATAGTTAAACTATTTTTCATTACTATACATTGCCACCTACTGTGTGCCAAGCAGTGTTCTAAGCAGTACAAATATAAAAGCCATCAAGATACAGCCACAGCCTTTGGAAGGAATCTACCAAAAAAAAATATGATGAATAGCTCCTTGAGTTTCTGACTACACTGGAGGAGAGCTTTACATACAGGGTAGAGATTAATCAAATGTCTTCCTCTCCCAACATCCTTTATCTTCATCCTGGTGTCTGCCCCACACCGATGTGCCCTTTTCTTTTCCTCATTCTCTGTTCCTGCCAACTCCCTCCTGTCCCAAAGCAGAGATGCCTCACGCATTCAAGTCTATCTGTAAGGTCTTCAGGCACTTCATGTTTTCACAATCAACAAATTTTAAAATCTTGGAAAGGGTTTTTAATTGGCTAAAATGCTGATTGCCATAACAACTGGCTAATGAACCATCTGGTGGCACATGTAATATTTATTTATGAATTAAACTGTCATGCACTATGGAGTCTAGCTTTCTCTCAAGGACAGTTTGGTGGCCATCTTTGGTGAATGCAAATTCCCTGCAGGGGGCGGCGCTTAATGGATCTCCAAAAGGACAAGAGAGAAGTCAAAGTGGGAAACGACGCTCCACTTCGGAGTAGCTGTGAATTTGTGTCAAGTGGAGAAAAAAGCGATCATAGGCAATGGAGAGGGAAATCCAGCCAAGAGAGGATGGAACAGGTTCAAGGTCTGGGCACTGATGCTCCCTATACTCTGCAATTTAATAAACTAAACAGAACTCTTGATGATAATTTACAGACCACAGGAATGTGTTCTTCTTGAATTTAAGTAGACTTTCCAGGTTCTTGTGATTATCAGAACAGAATTTGAAGACACTGAAATTATGGGGAGGCAGTAATAGTGACTTAGGGTAGGAATCTATCATCAGATCTTGAAGTTTTTATTTCCAAGTTGGTATCAGTCACTGACTTTCCAATCCAGGGGCTAACGTTAGATGATCAGACACCCTCTGAGTATCCGACTAGAGCTATACATCTTTCCTAGAAAAAAAAATATGCATATTCACACAAAATTTAATTACTCATATGCCTTTGCCTGTATCCCAATTCTGGCTTTTGAAAATTCCAGGTTCAGACTCCTGAGTCATCCTGATGAGTGTTTTTCATATCCACAGTCAACTGAATGATAAGATCAGCACCTTTTTCCATAACCACTATGTGCCGTATCCCAGGATGGAGCCAGCAGATGTGAGTCTAGCACCGTGACTGGGTCAGAGGAGGTTCTCAGCTCATTGACGGCTGAGGGGCTACATAGGGATAACGCTTTTTTCTTCACCTGATTTTTCAACCAAGTAAAGGGCAGATTAAAGACAGGTAAATGGAGACCAAAATGTCAGCTTTATTATTTATTATAGAATTGTTAGAAAATGTGACTTAGCCTCTCTAATATAGAACCTCAGAATTAAATCACTTATTTTCTTAGACATAGACTATTCTTAAGAGAAATTGGTCTTCCCTACAGGGGAGGGCTCTGTAATGAACAATTTACAGGCAGGTAGATCCCGAAGAGCTAGATGGAGAAGGAAGCCAAGGAGCGATATGCTAATGGATATCACTCCAAGTGGAGAGGAACGTTGGAAGGGAAAGCAGGTATCGTCTCCTTGTAGGCAACTTCTTTTCTCTAGCTTCCCTTTCAGGAAAATCAAAAGCAGTTTCTTTTTGCAGAAAGATCAGGAACTTCTCCTTTAAACATACTCGAGATCTAGAATCTGGGAAGCCATGGGTTCATTGGGAGGAGACTGGACTTTGGAGGCAGACAGACCTGAATGCAGACTTCTGCTTCTTACTAGCACTGTGACCTTGAATAATTGACTTCTTTCAGCCTTGGCAGCCTTGAGAAAAATCTTATGCAGACAAAATCTTTGAATATTTCCGCGTATGGCAGGAACGAGGACGGCTACTTCTATCCCCATTCAAGATGAGTTTGTGTGCGTGTGGTAGTGATGGGGGTGGGGAGGGGTTAAAAGCAAAGCATCTGAAGGGAGGAAAGACCATCTTAAAGAGTAGAGGCCACGTCAGGAGGAACCAAAACCCATAACAGGATCAGGGCATGAGGCAAATGCTGCAGCAAGAGATTTGGAAGCTGACCGGAGGTTCTCAGCACAAAAACCTTAGGAAAATGACTGAGTTTTGAAACAAGAGAAGGAAAAAAAGCATGCACATATACAAAAACACAACACACCAGAAATCAGCGCGCTGAGAGATGGCAGCAAACCAGATGGGCCATCGGGACCTCTTCCTTTCGTGCTGAGGTGGTTTTTGACTGTGTGTGGGTTTGAGAGTTTGTTGGTTCATTGGTTTCTAGTTTTGTTTGCTCTAGGCAACACTTGAAAAGGATATAAACAAAAAAGGTGGGGGAAAAGTCCCTCTGCTTGCTGACTGCCTTCAGATTATCCTGTAGGCCTCCACCAAACTGACAGGAAGGGCTGCGCCTTTCCTTAGACTCTCCTTTCTCTCTCCCCATCAGTCCCTCCCTTTCTTCTGGCTTTCTCTCATTCTCTCTGTCCCTAAACACACACACACACACACACACACACCCTAGCAAAAACGAAAAAGAAGAAACAGGCAGATAAGATGTCCTCTCTCTATCTCAGGGGGCAGGCTCTTGCCTTGGTTATCTCACTCTTTGCTGCCATCAAAAGTTGTCCTCAGCCTCTGGAGAATCCCCGCCTCCTCTGCCAGCTTGCGGCAGAGGCAATAAAGATGTGCAGTTTCTTATAGAGAGTCCTGGACATTTGTATGCACCAGTCGGCAGAGAGAACCCCTCCACGAATTGAAGGGGACGTGGCTTCAGTTGGATGGGAATCAGACATATTTTTAGTTTGCGGTGGGGGGAGGGTACAGAAAAGGGTAACCAGAGGAGAATGGAGAAAGCCCAACCCCATTTCATTAAATCCCCATGAATATGCAAAAGAGGGCTAATTGCCCTCTTCAAAAACTAATCATTCTAAATTTTACAAGCTGAATTATAAAACCTGACACACTTATGTTTTCCTTTTATTATATTTGTAAGCATCACTCCTTCTGCAAAGAAAATCAGATGCTATTTTATCAGTTGCCGCCATCTCCCCTTCTTTTGCTCCCGACCCTGTTTTCCCCTCCCCTTTTGCTGAACACTGCAGCATTGCCATGTGTATTAATTGCCCTGTGAAATGCACTTGAAGTCATTAGAATTCCCCACTCAAAACTATTATCTTGTGCCATTATGCCTTTGCATTATATTTATTTAAATGTGCCTCTTCTGAATTAGCTCATTTATAACAGCTAGCCATGCCTGAAATATTATTCCCATCCAAGCTGCTCTCATATCATTTTTCTCTCCTTTATGGAAGAAATGTCTGCACTCCAGCCTCCCATCCTGACAGGGGCAGCTTTGTAAGAAGGCAGAGGCTGATTTTCTGTAACAGGCTTCCTTAAGAGGGGATCCCAGGCATAGGCTGCTTTTGCAAAGAGGGAATCCTAGGGTCTGGATGGGGAAAGTCTCCAGCAGCAGGTTGCCTGCTACTTGTTGTACCTGCTCTTCATCTGTTCTAGGGCATTGACTGAAGAAAGAAAGAGATCAAACCCCAGTTTCTAGTGTCTTCTTTGCCTTTTTCTCGGAAAGTTCAACAGTGATGCCAGTTGTCACTGGCAGCTACCCAGGAGCTACCTGATGCCCAGGTGGCCATCCTGACCTGGGGCAGAGGAATGAATCAGACAGCCACTCAAGTCCTCTTCCAGACCTGAATTTCTTGAAGTGGCTAAGGAATTTCTGATATCACCTGACACTGAAATTTCTCTTTCTCTACTAAAACTAAACTGATGCTCATGTCCCTACTTTTGAGATGGCCCTTTCAATTACCTACTAGAGACGTGGCTTCCATTCTTATCTTGTTTCCATTCATAGCAAATATATAACTATATTTAACATGTATATTTATCTCAGTGGGGCTTCCCAGGTGGCTCAGTGGTAAATAATCCACCTGTCAATGCAGGAGAATGCAGGTTTGATCCCTGGTCCGAGGAAGATACCCTAGAGAAGGAAATGGTAACCCACTCCAGTATTCTTACCTGAAAAAACCCTATGGACAAAGGAGCCTGGTGGGCTACAGTCCATGGGGTTGCAAAGGTCAGACGTGACTTAGTGACTGAACAACAACAACAACAACAAATTTATCTCAATAGCAGAGCTTAGAATGTATTACTCCCATAAATTCATTCTCCTAGATCTCTTTTGCTGCTAAGCTCTCTATGCCACAATTGCAGGAAACACAATACCATAACCTAGCACTTCCCTAAGTATGGTATCATAGATGTCTTATTCTTATTGTGCCCTTTTGAGGTAGGAGATATACAGGCCCCAGGCTAAGCAGCCACGGCTGGTCTCCTGCTGACACTTGGCGATGGGATACCAGTGGGAGCATTAACACTGGGCACATTCTTGTGGATTTCCTGGCCAGACACACATGCAGAGAAGACCCTTAGTCTAGAAGAAGGGCAAAAGGGAAGAGAAGATGTCAGCTGGAATCCACCTTATCTGAGAGGTGTACCCACACCAGGACCAAATATGAAGATGATTGGCCAGAGACAACCCAGAAAACTGCCCCTAAATGAGCAACCTAACCTGGCCCTCCTTGGAAGGAAAGTTATGACCAACCTAGACAGCATATTCGAAAGCAGAGATGTTACTTTGCCAACAAATGTCCGTCTAGTCAAAGCTATGGTTTTTCCAGTAGTCATGTATGGATGTGAGAGTTGGACTATAAAGAAAGCTGAGCGCCGAAGAACTGATGCTTTTGAACTGTGGTGTTGGAGAAGACTCTTGAGAGTCCCTTTGGACTGCAAGGTGATCCAACCAGTCCATCCTAAATGGAATCGGTTCTGAATATTCATTGGAAGGACTGATGCTGAAGCTGAAAGTCCAATACTTTGGCCACCTGATGCAAAGAACTGACTCATTGGAAAAGACCTTGATGCTGGGAAAGATTGAAGGCAGGAGGAGAAGGGGATGACAGAAGATGAGATGGTTGGATGGCATCACTGACTTAATGGACATGAGTTTGAGCAAACTCCGATAGTTGGTGATGGACAGGGAGGCCTGGCGTGCTGCAGTCCATGGGGTTGCAAAGAGTCAGACAGGACTGAGTGGCTGAACTGAACCTGCCCCTATTGTGGGCAATTCACTCTGAGCTCGCCTGTGTGCTCTTCCATGCGTATTCTGGTTTTTTCCACATGTCCTCTGCTTCTAATAAACGTTTGTAACTTTTCCATGATCCTGATATCTTTACTTAATTCTTTCTTCAAAGACAAGACCGAGGTCCTTCTTCCAGATTTTCACTGCCCTAATCAATTTTACTTATGAGTCAAGTGGAATAGAGATTTGACTAAGGCTACCCAACTAGTGAGTGGTGGAGAGTGGACTCGAGCTTAGGTTTCTTCTGGATCTTTTGTTTTTCCAACAACACCAAGTTGCCTACAGTGTAAATAAGATCAAAGTGTTGGCATAAATATTGACAGAGACAACCAAGAAAGACATTATGAACTAGACTGGCCAGAAATTTGACCTGGGCATGAGGAGAACTGCCGATGATAAGAGGGACAGAACAAATAAGCCCTTCGTCAGTAAAAACAAGAAATTCAGATGTCGGACTCTTGCAAAGCTTCAGTAAGCAAATGGGCAAAAGTCTTCGTGGACTATAATGAAAGCTTCATGACCACAGGGATGTTTACTCTTTTGTTGCCTGATAAATAAATTCTGAGTATTCAGAAAGATGCCAGACACATAATAAATTCTTTAAACTTTTTAAGACATCTTGGGTTGATTGAATGTGTGGCATTAATTGTTAATGGTCTTCGAGGTGCCCTAGGTTCTATTGTGATTAGCAAAGCGCTGGACACATGAGCTGAGGCAAGGGAGTGTCTCAAATCTGAGAGTCTAGTCTATCCACCAACATTGTTGTCTGTGAGATGATCCTGGACACCCCTGCCCGAAGAGCAACGGAGAGATTATTTAGCAGAGGAAAGGGCTCTGAAGTCACTCTGGGGTATCTAAGACTAAGGAAGAGGCAAGACCCATACAACAAAGAGATGAAGAAATCTTTGCATCTTTATTAACCCCTAAGAGCTCCTGTTTCATTCTATTTGCCTAGACCATGGAGATCTATACCAGACTTCCTGAATTCTGAGAAGCAGGGAAAGTGACTGTGACATAGGCAAGGAATTGACTGAAATTCTCTCATGAGGAAAAAGCTAAACATATATATGAGTTTTGACACGCAGGCTCCGGATTAGTGAGTAGGCTCCAGAGGAGGCTCTCTGCCTGCCCTGATGGGATCAGAAGCAGCTGAGATGTAGAAATTGGGGTTGAGGGCAAGCTGCATGTTACAGCCAGTTTCCTCATAACCCCAACATTAACAAACACTACATATCTAGCTTAGTTCTACCCCCGGCTTGGATGTCTTTGCTTTTGCTACAGGATGACACAGAAGGGCAGGCAGACCCTTCAGAGGTTATATTCAGTTTAATTTCCTCTTAGGGATGCCTCTGATACTAGCAGCGGCCTTTTCCTTGAGGGAAGGGAAGGGCCCTTCCCAAGCTTCAGGTGGGAAGCCCATGGGTGCCCACTGCAAGGTCTTCAAAGAAGAGCAGCCTTGCTGATGCCTCGAGGTTTGCAATCTTCTCTGGCTTGAATCTCAGAAAGCTTCGTGTCTGCCTCGATCCCTTAGGAACAGGAGATGATTTTTTCCCTCCTAAGTATATTTTTCTCTAACAAGTAACGGCCAGGAAAAGCAAACACATCCCTAGCTGGCTATTGCAGCCCACAAGTCAAGACCTCCATTAACAATGCCTCCTTTCTCAAACAACCAAGCCGCACAAGATTGCTTGTCTTTCAGAGAATGGGCTGTGACGGCACAGGCTGCTAAGAGCTCCTGTTCTTGAATGCCCAGGTATCAGGAGACATAACGGGGTGGGATAAAAATGTCATGGGGCTAGGGTGATAGGAGATGGGGGTGGTAGGTAAGCCTAGACATATTCCCCTGTGAGAGGCTGAGCAAGCAGATGGGATAGAGTACTTTTTTTTTTTTTTCTTTTACTTTTCAAACACTGTTTTTTTCATCCTCCTGTCAGATGACCCTATTCATTAAATCATTTTCTCCCTATTGAATATTTAAACCCTGGACCTGAGATGTACCCAGCGATTCCATAGTGAGGTTATATCCGGCTTAATTTCCTCTTACAAGACTCTTCTGACACAGCCAGCAGCCTCTTCTGCATTCTAGGACGGCTCCATCGGTCACTGCCACAGGGACACCATGGCCCCTTCTCTGGCACCCCTGGCCCGTGTCAATTCTGCCTCGTTCCTGTTGGCCAAGACTGTTTGATTTGTTTATTTCTTGAGGGAAAATTTGGAGATGAATTTGCAGGTGGTAGAAACTCTCTTAACTCCAGCATTTTAATGGAAGATTGGTTCCAAATACTGACACAATCAGCACTGTGCAAGGGCTGGAGTGTAAGACTGGGGATGAACACGTCTCTTTTAAGTCTTCAAGTCCCCATAGGTTTTCCTGGCGCTTGCTAAATGGGTGATTCCAAGTGGGAAGTTCTGTGCAAAAAGCCTGGGATCAAGTTCCTCATTAATTTCTCACTCCTTGAATACTCTTGAGAAACTTAAATTAAGACTGATCATCTCATCTTTAAAATAGAGATAATGATTATATCAAAATTCACAGGGCTGATGTGAGAATTAAACGTGATAATATTTGTAAAAGTGTCTTATACAACATTATACGGGTAAGACGTAGTATCCGTGCTGCCGGGAGGCAGATGTCGCGATAGGAAATCTCTGGAGGTTGCTCCCAACATAAACATACTGATTCTGCCGTTAGTTGAGTCGGGAGCTGAGACAAATGGCTGCGGCCGTGGTGCTTAGCGACCAGCCTCTTTTGCTGCCGCTGCTGATCCTCACAGAGGCCACTAGGTGGCACCTCTTTTTAAAATCTCTCCACTTTCCCAGATGAATCTGGATCCTTTCAGAAGGACAAGTCATGAGAGCTGGCTTTAGTCAACACCAGGGGAGTCTGGAGTACTGCCTCCTCCGTGGTGACAAAGCCCTTTGTGAGGACTGAAAGGGCTCTTGAATTAAGAAAATGCATAACTTAAATGCACACCACCCTTTCTTGCTTGTTCCTAGTTTCCTCTCCGCCATAAGAACAGGAGTGCATTTTCATCCCTGTCCATTGCGATCTGTCCAGAAAACCTGGTTGAACCTTTCTGAGAGGGTCTGCGAGGGAAAGCCAGCAGCTGTTTTCTGAACTCCTTAGGAAACCGAGCAAAGCCCCCCTTTTTTTCACCTACAACTGAAAATGTGTCTAATCTCACGGTCAGCACCCTCTGTATCGGAAAGCTCCTTCTCAGATTTCCTCACGTCGTGCGGCTAGCCTGAGCCCAGAACAAACGATTTCCTAAAAAGACCAACTGAGCCGTGGACATTTTCCCTCGGACAAAAGGAGAACTTCAGGAGGCTGCAGAAGCACCGAGTGGACAGTGGGGCTGCTGAGGCTGTAGCGCAGGCCGTCTGTACACCAGCTGTGTGATCTTGGCTAAAACCACCTGCCCTCTCTACATCGTTTTCTTACCTATCAAATAAAGATTGAATTAAGGAGATAGTTGATATTCCCATCAGAGGTCCGCACTGTCTGAAGTCATGTAGTTATGTGGGAAGGTTATGCATCCGATACCTATCATTAACATGAGTCTGCTTGTTCCCTTGTCAGAGATTTGACAAGGACTTCTGTCAATAATTTAAGAAGCGTGCATCCATTTATTTCGTAAAGTATGCTCTTCCCGAGATGTTCACATACAGCTACCAATGTTCTCCTCTGGGACCCCTGAGAATGGTTCAGTGGCTTTTCTGGACAGATGACAATGGACAGTGCTGAAAATCCACTCAGCTTCATAGTATTACTGCAAGGAATTAGAAACAAGCAAAAAGTGGTGGTGTGTTTAATTTAGGCATGTTTCTAAAATCTAGGGGACCTCCACTTCCCTGACAGTCCAGTGGTTAAGACGCCACACTTCCAATGTAGGAGACACAAGTTCAAACCCTGGTTGGGGAAGTAAGATCCCGCAGGCCATGTGGCACAGCTAAAACTAAAGAAATACATCCAGGCGACCTCTGTGCATGTTAGTCTTTTCACACACATGCAAACTCCTTGAAGGCAGACGAAACAACTTCAATCTGCCCTTCCATCTTTCTTTGCATCCATACAGACACCTACACATGGCCTGTGCTCTGTGGTTAGTTAATAGTAAATATAGCTGACTGACAGACAGCAATTAGGAGGAAAAAAAAAAGACTTCATCTAGATAAAAGTTCTGGTATACTCACATTTAGCATAACATTAAAAACAATAAATAAAAAGAGCAGTTAAGCTTTATTAAGCATTAGGAGGTAAACAAGATAAGGACAGAGATTTTTGTCTGCTCACCAAATGTTATATCCCAGAGCCTAAAATTAATGTTTGGGACATAGAAGGCACTCAATAAATATTTGTTTTATAAATGAATGAAAGAATACTCACCCTGGGCTCTGTTTTACAGACTGTCTAAAGTGTTACTATTATTTTCATCCATGTTAGGCTTGAGAGAGTGAAAGCTAAGAAAACATAAATGACTTGCCAAGTTTTCACAACTAGCATGGGGAATACTGAACTTCATGCTAGCTTGTCTGGTTCCAAAATCCCCCTAAGTGTAAAGCTAAGTAGTCACTGAAAACACTTCATTATTTCCTTTGATTACTAATCTGAGGCAAGAATATGTACTGTTATTTATCATCCATTAGTAGATTTTTTTATTTTCTATAAAGAGAAAAGAGCAGGGAAGGATGCTCCTCCAGGTCCATCGGATACGCTTAGCGAAGAGGTCAAACCTATTTCTCAGTACAAGTCAGTTTGCAAGTGTGTACACTAGGTGGCGAAAACCAGGTTAGCATATGTTTCATTAAGGATGTGTACTAGGATTAAGCATGGATTAAATGCTTAGTAGGTGTGGATTGAAGGGTGGTGAAGGGCCTGCTGGAGACACATAAGAGAAAGGATTTTGACCCAAGAGAAGAGGACTGGAATGAGACCATGTATGGGAGGACCCTCAGATGACTCGTTTTCTCTCCACAATTCCTATATTTGCTTCCAGGGCCTTTTGTAGAACATCTACTTTGTGTTATCCACTATTCTCAGAGCTGATGATACAGCAGTGAACAAGACAATATCCTGACCTTATTATGGAATTTTGGTGCTGCCAGGGCACCATGGATCTGAGCAAATGCACCTATTTTTCTCTCAGCCCTGCTGACAAAGGTTGAGGGCAGCCTACTTAAGGGTTTACTGGGATCTACCCAAACCTGAAAATGAAAAAGGCATGAATTGGGTTCTGCACCTTTTATTTCCAGCACTTTAAAATAATTCCAAGAAATTATATGCACTCTGATTTTCTTCTACCTTTTTACTTTTCTCATCTTTCAGAGGATGGAGAAAACAGGCCCAGTGAAGCACACAGGCTCAAACCAAGTCACATATGCTTAGGCTCTTTCATTAGAGTTCACTTGCACAAAAGGAGAGTCATTTGTGCTCATTGCCAACACTCATCCAAAACTGTAAACCTGATGTTGAAAGAGACCTTAGAGATGATGGATTTTAACTTTCCTATTTTACAAATGAGTCTCCTGAAGCCTAGAGAAGAAAGAGGAGTACTTAATCAAGGTCACAGAGACAGTTTGAGTAATAGCCGCAGATCTTTGGTCTCCTATTACCTAATCCACGATGACACAATTGCAAGACTCCCGGTGGAGACACAAAGACCAGGAAGAAACTTTACGGGAAGAAATCAAGGTAAATGTTCTCAAGGACACTCAGTGCTAACTGTATGATTTCTACGGCTTGAACCGATCTTGCCATGAAAATAGTCAGCAGGTTCATGGACTCCCTTTGCAGAGATCTCTGCTTCACACCCTGCAGCACTGCAGACCCCAGATATATCGGTAGGTACATTCTGTCTTCATGATGTGCCTGGGCCTTTAGCATCATCTCCAGGAGGGTCTTAAGCCTCCAGCTTTGCCATACTTGGAATAAATTAATCCCCAAAGCCCACCGTCTAGCCATTCCCCTCTTTATACCGATAAAGTCATTGTTTTGTGTCTCAGATTAAACCCAGTCTTTAGATTCTGACATCAAACAACTGGCTCAGGGCTTCCCTGGTGGCTCAGTGGTAAAGAATCTGTCTTCCATGGCAGGAGACGTGGGTTTGACCCCTATCATGGAAGATCCCACGTGCCTCGGAGCAACTAATAGCAACTCAGAGCTATTGAGCCTGTGCTCTAGAGCCTGGGAGCCACACTGAAGCCTTCATGTCCTGGAGCTGGTGTTCCACGAAAAGAGAAGCCACTGCAATGAGAAGCCCCTTGCACCAGAACTAGAGAATAGCCCCTGGTCTCTGCAACTGGAGAAATCCAGAGCATCAGCAAAGATCCAGCACAGCCAAAAATCAATCGATCGATCAATAGTTTCTTTTAAAAAGTACTGGCTCAGTGTGAGAAGCCATCATTTACTCACTTGCTGTCAGGCACCAGACAGTCTCCTTCATATTACACAGATACTTCTAATTTGCCCCGGAGTCCTATGAGGTCACTGTAGAAGCTAATGGTGCTAAAGACCTTAGAGATGATGGAGTTTACATTTTTGCAAAGTGTTTCCAATTCTTTTCCTGTTGTATCCAATTCTTCTCCATCTGAACACAGTGTAAGATTGTATTTTCCTGAACCCCTTGAAGTAAAGCATGCCTAATTTGAGAGGAAGAACAAGCACAGAGTCACAGGACACCCCAGGATAGGCATGAAGCAGAAGAGGAAAATAGACCTTTTCCAAGAGATTCAAGGGATTGTTTATTATTGCAGCATTACCTAGCCTAAACTGATCCATCTGCTTTTCTTAACCTCGTTTTATACAGCAGGACACTGAGCTCAGAAAGGTACTATAATTTGCACAAGTTTTTACATATGATAATTAATAGAGCAAGGAGTTTAATCTTGCTGTCCAACCCTGAATATTCATTGGAAGAACTGACGCTGAAGCTGAAGCTTCAATGCTTTGGCCACATGATTGGAAAAGACACTGATGCTGGGAAAGATTGAGGGCAGGAGGAGAAGGGGGTAACAGAGGATGAGATGCTTGGATGGCATCATCGACTCAATGGACATGAGGTTGAGCAAACTGCAGGAGATGGTGAAAGACAGGGAAGCCTGGAGTGCTGCAGTCCATGGAGTCACAAGAGTCAGACATGACTTAGCAACTGAACAATAACTCAACTTCAGTCCCTGGGGTCTGACTTGATATCTTGTGATCTTTCTGCTGCAAAGTGATGTCTACCCATCTGGCCTGGGCTTCACAAGGGACGCTTCTGCCTTCAGTCCCTTATGTCTTCCAATATTCTTTACTGAAATGTTTATTGTTTGTCTTTCCTTAGTATTACTGTGACCATGTTTTTTACTGACTCAAAGTCTCTCTATTGCCTCTAGAATTAGTGAAAGGAACAATAGGAAGTATTAAACGAGGTCCTTTCTCTCAAACAATGGCTTATTGCTTCTACTGCCAGGACTCTCGGAGAAGGCAATGGCACTCCACTCCAATACTCTTGCCTGGAAACTCCCATGGACGGAGGAGCCTGGTGGGCTGCAGTCCATGGGATCACTACAAGTTGGACATGACTGAGGGACTTCACTTTCACTTTTCACTTTCATGCATTAGAGGAGGAAATGGCAGCCCACTCCAGTGTTCTTGCCTGGAGAATCCCAGGGATGGGGGAGCCTGGTGGGCTGCCGTCTATGGGGTCGCACAGAGTCGGACATGACTGAAGCGACTTAGCAGCAGCAGCAGCCAGGACTCTAACATCATATATACGGTGCTCTGATCAGGATGAGCCAAAAAAGGGAGAGGACAGAAGTGTAGATTTTCCCTTGTCCTCTGGCTCCAGGGAGTCTGTGGATGAAACAGATCTTTAGGAGTCACTTTTATCTTCTGTACCCAAACTCAGTCTCAGAGTGTATCAGGAGAAGCCATTTCCACCTCATTGTAAAGGAGATAATTCTAGAACTTTCTCGAACACCTATAAGTGTCTCCTTTCTATTTCCCAGGGGCCCAGCAATCACCTGCAAAGGCGTTCCAAAAAGGCAGACCAAATCCACTTGGCAATATTCCACTGCTTACCTCAGGTTAGGTTCTGATTTCCCATGGCGCCCATGTGCTCCCTCGAAATATTTCTTGGCATTGATATTTACAGAAAAATAATAAACAAAATCCACATTGGCACACACATTGATCCCCAGATTTCACTGACATTTACGAATAAATGATGGATTGCCTTTTTTGAGAGGCTGGCTGAGCTGACCTGCGTGGCCCGTACATAATTTACTTTTGATTAAAGGAGTGCTTCAACATCAAGATTCTGTTTGGGAGCACTGGGTAGGATCGATACGTTTATGACACAAACTTTCAAACAATGTAGTCTGAGCAAGAAGTCTCTGCAGTCAATTCCTCTCAGATTTGGTGGGGGTCGGGGGTGAGGGGAGAGGAAAGGCCTAGAATTTCTGAGAGTTTGGCACGGAGCACGGTTAGCGTCTGAACACAGAGTGCCTCTGCTTTTCGTAGCTTTGGACCTGTGCCATTATCAAGGGAAGCTGTTGTCAGAAATTTTGAGGGCTCAAGATGTCTCACAAACACCCCTAGAGGAAGGGAAAGAGAGAGTGACAACAGTTGATTAGAAAAAGAAGCCTTCTGGGAGAAAAGGGGATTTTTTTAAAGCCAATTTTTGCCTATTTTTACCCATCCTGCAGAGGCAGAATGTATCCTGCAGACTGTAGCATTTGTTTTCAAACACGTGAAGTTGAACGCTTTTAGATGTCTTCTGTAGTATGTCACATTCTGCACCACCCCTTATTGCTTCAGATCTGGTCTATTTTAGGAACTTTTGCTCCTGCCTCTTCCCTGGAGGCATTTCATGTTACCGTGCTTGCTGAAGTTACACTGCTTTGGTGATGCTGTTCCTGAATGCCTAGTCCAAAAGGATGTCTCCATTCTCCTCATGGTTATATCACTGATTAGCTGGAGAATGAGACTGATAATAATGCCCCAAATATATGAAATGCATAGCTTATTCAGGCTGCTAGAGAAAAATGCCGTAGACTGAGTGGCTTATCAACAACAGACGTGTATTTCTCATAGTTCTGGACGCTGGGATGTCCAAGATCACGGCACCAGCAGATCTGGTGTCTGCTGGTTCCTGAACTGGCCTCTCTACAAAGAGGGCAAGGCGAAACCAAAGGAAGAGGCAGACCACCCTAGACTGGTAGGTGGCAGTTTTAACTAGCAGGGAAACTTACATACAAGGCTTATCTTGGGCATCTGCCAAACAAGTAGATCTCTACACCTGCCCATCAGAATCTTATGGTTTATATAGAAGCCTTAACTAGACTCAATCACTTAACACCAACCAAAGAGGCCCGACAACACTCTAGTCTCTCAAGGCTTTGTCTTTGGGACAGCTCCCATTGTGGGAACAGTGGACAGAACATATATTCCAAGGGCAGGGGAGGGTGCAAGCAGCTTCTGGTTGCCAGGATCCACGTCGCAGGTGGTCACGTCCTCTCAAGTACCTCCTCCTCTGTGTCTGGGCAAGGCCTCCTGCAAGGCCACAGGTGCTGACTTCCTTGTGTCCTCACTTGGTAGAAGGAGCTAGAGAACCCTGTGGGATCTCTTTATAAGTGCACTAGTCCAGTTCATTCATGAAGATTACACCTTTATGATCTAAGCACATTTCAAATGCCATGTCTTCCAATACCAATCACAATGGGCATTGGATTTCAACATATAAAATGGGAGAGGGATGCAAATATTTAGGCTATAGATATTTCTGCATTCCATGTAACATTTACAGCGAACCTCTGTGGGAGGTAATGGCATAATCCCGATTATCCAGATGAGAGAATGGAGGCTTAGAAAGGCGCGATGACTTGCTCAAAGCAGCATAGCTGGTGATTGATGGGTGCTGTGTTCAAAGGCAGTGTATCCCACTCATTCAGACCACTGTAACAAAATGCCCTGGACTGAGTGGCTTATAAACACACAATTATCTCCTTTTTATTCTCTTTTTGCTCAACCACTTTGCCTGTTGCCACTTCCTTAGGAATAGAATTAATTCCATGAGGGCAGGGATCATGTTTTACCCACCACCATAGCCCCAGAACTTACACACTGTAAACACACTGCCGATAAATGTGTGCTGTTGTAACTGAAGTTAGGGGAGCCCTAGTCCACCAAGCATAACTGCATTAGATTATATCGTATCTGGTGGAGGGGGTAGTAGGAGGAAGAGGTGTGAGAAGGCTAAAACCCAGTTCACAGTCCACTCGCCAGATAGAGCCCCTAGCCTGTGGCTGTATCCATGTGTAAGAAGAGGCACCTTTTACGAATGTGTACAAAGATGTCATACAGGCTAATGATGGCCTTGATGGAACTTCAGGTGATTCAGACACTTGGAAATCCCAGAGTGAACACAGTGACAGTAATTAGAGGCATCAAGGCCCCAGCTTGCCGTGGCAGGATGGATTGAGGGGAATGCTGAAGACAAGCAATAATGACTTAGTTCTAAAGAAATAAAGAGCTTCCCTGATGGTTCAGCGGTAAAGAAGCCACCTGCCATTCAGGGGTAGCAAGAGACATGGGTTCAATCCCTCAGTCCAGAAGAGCCATCTATCCTGGAGAAGGAAATGGCAACCCACTCCAGGATTCTTGCCTGGGAAATCCCATGGACAGAGGAGCCTGGTGGGCTACAGTCCATTTCCTGTATGTAGTTCCCCATATCATCTGATTTTTCTCTTTATGATCTACATGGTAGAACTCATACTTAAATCATCTATCTCCTCTTGAATCTTTCTTCCATCATTTCTACTGTCAACAGATGTCTATCAGATCTCTGTTATGCACCAGGCATTATAATAACACGAGGCGCACACACACACAAAGACTGAAAAGATAGACCTGGTCCCTGCCTTTGAGGAGCTTGCAATCTAATTGTTGGGGAGGGGCATGAATTATATAATTAATTGTAATCAGATATGCTTTTCAAAATAATAACAACTACTGATGGTTACCATTTATTGAGGGATTACCCTACACAAGGAATTTTGGTGAGTATCTTTAATGAATCTTCTCATTAGCCTTGACAAAACACAATGAATTATGCATTATCTCCTTTCTTTAAGTACTTTGGTCCAGAAATCTCATGAGAGGTAGTTCAGACTTCTTTTCTTCCCACTCACAGTCAGTTGGAAATTTCATACATTTCTTTATATCTGCTTGAATTTTAATGCCAACATATTTCCTTACTTCTTTTCTATCTCCAAAGAGGAGCCTGATAAACTTCAGCTTCCAAGACACTTTAATTTCCAAAAGTCACAGATTTTAGATTCCATGGCTCTGTCCTGCTTCTCCCAGCTTTCTCCCTTTGGTGCTGCAGGCACTGCTGATCCTTCTCAGTGCTGAGCTCCAGCCCCACACCACTCTTCACTGTGAGACTCATGTAGGACCTAGGAAGTAACCACAGCCCCTGCTCTCTAAAACAGCCAGCCTTCCTTGGCATTCTGTAATTAATGGTGCAGATACAGCTGTCATTAAAGTAGAATATCGACTTTCATTAGCATGGTTGATGACTTTATATCTTGTAACTTCCATATGGAAATATCATTCCTTTGGGCTAAAGAAGAGAATGGAGACTAGCAGAAGCTGTATTCAAATATAACATGTGAACATAAAGCATAAACCATTGTTATTTACACGTTGTTGTCACTCTGATAATCCATTGTCCATCTTAAGGGAAGAACCGGCATAGGTTACCCTTGTATATGAGAGGGTAGGAAGAGTCTCACCTGAACGAGGTCCTGAGGGAGGTAGCAGAAGAATTAGAGAAGGAGTACTACCAAATTGTGTAACACATGTAGATCCTGTGTTAAGGACTTTATACATGCTTTATTATTTATTTCTTAGCAAAAACACTTGAGAGATATTTTAGTTGCTATTTTTAAAGTTTGAAAACTGAATCCCAGGGAGGTCAAGCACTTTGTCCTAGCTTATTTGGATAACTAGGGAAAGAGGAAGAATTCACACCAGGCCTAAAAGGCAGTGAGGCTCTCCCATCTCAGAGCACTTACCCTCCCCTACATTCTGCACTGATGTATAGAAGACACCAGGAGAGGGTGGAGCTGGTGGCCTACGACTCTCAACACGTGGGAGACTAGTCCATTACCTTGCTATAAATGTACATTCTTGAGACCCATCCCACACTACCTGAAGCAGAAACTCCAGGGAGTGGAGCCTAGCAATCCAATGTTTTATCAAGTCCTCCAGGTAGGCTAAAGTTTGATTAATTAATTAATTTACTTTTCATGTTATATTGGCATATAGTTGATTAACAAAGTTGTGATCATTTCAGGTGTGCAGCAAAGTGATTCAGTTACACATACAGCAGTGTGTACATGTCAGTTTTTAAATATAGCAGTGTGTACATATGAGTCCCAGACTCCCTGACTATCCCTCCCACCTACCATCCCTCCCCAGGAACCATAAATTTGCTCTGCAAGTCTGGGTCTGCATCTGTTTTGTAAATATTTTCATTTGTTTAGTTTTTGAGAGTCTGTACATAAGTGATACCGTACCATATCTCTCCGTCTCTGTCTGACTGACTTCACTCAGCATGACAATCTCTACGTCCATCCATGTTGTTGCAAATGGCACTATTTCATTACTTTTAATGGCTGAATAGTATTCCATTGTATATACGGACCACATCATCTTTCTTTTGTCCATTCCCCTGTTGGTGAACGTTTAGGTTGCTTCCATGTCTTGGCTATTGTAAATAGTGCTGAAATGAACATTCGGTACATGTATCCTTTCATACCACGTTTTTCTCCAGATATGTGTCCAGAAGTGGAATTGAAGGATCATATGGTAGCTCTATTTCTAGTTTTTTAAGGAACCTCCATGCTTTTCTCCACAGTGGCTGTCCTAATTTACATTCACATGAATAGTGCAGGTGGGTTCCCTTCTCTACTAACCCTTTTCAGCATTTGTTGTTTGTGGATTTTTTGATGATATTTGTTCTGACTGGTGTGAGGTGATATCTCACTGTAGTTTTGATTTGCATTTATCTAACAACACAAGAGAAGACTCTACACAGGGACATCACCAGATGGTCAACACCGAAATCAGATTGATTATGTTCTTTGCAGCCAAAGATGAGAAGCTCTATATAGTCAACAAAAACAAAACAAGACCAGGAGCTGACTGTGGCTCAGACCATGAACTCCTTATTACCAAATTCAGACTTAAGTTGAAGAAAGTAGGTAAAATCACTAGACCATTCAGGTATGACCTAAATCAAATCCCTTATGATTATACAGTGGAAGTGAGAAATAGATTTAAGGGCCTAGATCTGATAGATAGAGTGCCTGATGAACTATGGACTGAGGTTCGTGACATTGTACAGGAGACAGGGATCAAGACCATCCCCATGGAAAAGAAAACAAATGCAGAAAAGCAAAATGGCTGTCTGGGAAAAGGAGAAAAGGAAAAATATAAGCATCTGAATGCAAAGTTCCAAAGAATAGCAAGAAGAGATAAGAAAGCCTTCTTCAGCGATCAATGCAAAGAAATAGAGGAAAACAACAGAATGGGAAAGACTAGCAATTTCTTCAAGAAAATTAGAGAGACCAAGGGAACATTTCATGCAAAGATGGGCTTGATAAAGGACAGAAATGGTATATACGTGAACTGTGAACTTCCTGATGTTCAAACTGGTTTTAGAAAAAGCAGAGGAACCAGAGATCAAATTGCCAACATCCACTGGATCATCAAAAAAGCAAGAGAGTTCCAGAAAAACATCTATTTCTGCTTTATTGACTATGCCAAAGCCTTTGACTGTGTGGATCACAATCAACTGTGGAAAATTCTGAAAGAGATGGGAATACCAGACCACCTGATCTGCCTCTTGAGAAACCTATATGCAGGTCAGGAAGCAACAGTTAGAACTGGACATGCAACAACAGACTGGTTCCAAATAGGAAAAGGAGTCCATCAAGGCTGTATATTGTCACCCTGTTTATTTAACTTATATGCAGAGTACATCATGAGAAATGCTGGACTGGAAGAAAAACAAGCTGGAATCAAGATTGCCGGGAGAAATATCAATAACCTCAGATATGCAGATGACACCACCCTTATGGCAGAAAGTGAAGAGGAACTAAAGAGCCTCTTGATGAAAGTGAAAGTGGAGAGTGAAAAAGTTGGCTTAAAGCTCAACATTCAGAAAACAAAGATCATGGCATCCGGTTCCATCACTTCATGGGAAACAGATGGGAAAACAGTGGAAACAGTGTCAGACTTTATTTTTGGGGGGTGCAAAATCACTGCAGATGGTGACTGCAGGCATGAAATTAAAGACACTTACTCCTTGGAAGGAAAGTTATGACCAACCTAGATAGCATATTCAAAAGCAGAGACATTACTTTGCCAACAAAGGTCCATCTAGTCAAGGCTATGGTTTTCCTGTGGTCATGTATGGATGTGAGAGTTGGACTGTGAAGAAGGCTGAGTGCCGAAGAATTGATGCTTTTGAACTGTGGTATTGGAGAAGACTCTTGAGAGTCCCTTGGACTGCAAAGAGTTCCAACCAGTCCATTCTGAAGGAGATCAGCCCTGGGATTTCTTTGGAAGGAATGATGCTAAAGCTGAAACCCCAGTACTTTGGCCACCTCATGCGAAGAGTTGACTCATTGGAAAAGACTCTGATGCTGGGGGCAGGAGGAGAAGGGGATGACAGAGGATGAGATGGCTGGATGGCATCACTGACTCGATGGATGTGAGTCTGAGTGAACTCCGGGAGTTGGTGATGGACAGGGAGGCCTGGTGTGCTGCGATTCATGGGGTCGCAAAGAGTCGGACACGACTGAGCAACTGAACTGAACTAAATAATATAGAATGTCTTTTCATGTGCTTCTTGGCCATCTGTATATCTTAAGAGAAGTGTCTATTTACATCTTCTACCCACTTTTGATTGGGTTGTTTGTTTTGGTGATATTAAGCCACATGAGTTGTTTGTAAATTTTGAAAACTAATTCCTTGTTGGGATTTGCATCATTTGCAAATATTTTCTTCCATTCCGTGGGTCGTCTTTTCATTTTGTTTATGATTTCCTTTGCTGTGCAAAAACTTTGGAGTTTAATTAGGTCCCATTTGTTTATTTTTGTTTTTATTTCATTTACTCTAGGAGACAGATTGAAAAAGATATTGCTGCAATTTTTGTCAAAGAGTGTTCTGCCTATGTTGTCCTCTAAGAGTTTCATAATGTCTGGTCTCACATTTAGGTCTTTAACCTAATTCAAGTTTATTTTTGTGTATGGTGTCAAAGAGTGTCCTAATTTCATTCTTTTACATGTAGCTGTCCAGTTTTCCCAGCACCATTTATTGAAGAGACTATCATTCATCCATTGTATAGTCTTGCCTCCTTTGTCATAATTTAACTGACCGTAGGTCTATGGGTTTTTTCAAAATGAATAAAATACCTAGGAATAAACTTACCTAAGGAGACAAATAGATTCAAGGGATTAGATCTGATAGTTAGAGTGCCTGAAGAACTATGGATGGAGGTTTGCAACATGTACAGGAGGCTGTAATCAAAACCATCCTCAAGAAGAAGAAATGCAAAAAGGCAAAATGGTTGTCTGAGGAGGACTTACAAATAGCTGAGAAAATAAGAGAAGAGAAAGGCAAAGGAGAAAAGGAAATCTATATCCACCTGCATGCAGAGTTCCAAATAACAAGGAGAGATAGGAAAGCCTTCCTCAGTGATCAGTGCAAAGAAAGAGAGCAAAACCATAGAATGGGAAAGACTAGAGATCTTGTCAAGAAAATTAGAGTTACCAAGGGAACATATCATGCAAAGATGGGCAGAACAAGGACAGAAACAGTATGGACCTATCAGAAGCAGAAGATAATAAAAAGAGGTGGCAAGAATACACGGAAGAACTATACAAAAAAGATCTTAATGACTCAGATAACCACGATGGTGTGATCACTCACCTAGAGCCAGACATCCTGGAATGTGAAGTCAGGTGGGCCTTAGGAAGCAACACTATTAACAAAGCTAGTGGAGGTGATGGAATTCCAGTTGAGCTATTTCAAATCTTAAAAGATGATGCGGTGAAAGTTCTGCCCTCAATATGCCAGCAAATCTGGAAAGCTCAGCAGTGGCCACAGGACTGAAAAAGATCAGTTTTCATTCCAACCCCAAAGAAAAGCAATGCCAAAGAATGTTCAAACTATGGCATAGTTCAGCTTAGTTCAGTCGTTCAGTCACGTCCAACTCTTTGCGACCCTATGAACTGCAGCATGCCAGGCCTCCTTGTTCATCACCAACTCCCTGAGTTTGCCCAAACTCATGTCCATTGAGTCGGTGATGCCATCCAACCGTCTCATCCTCTGTCATCCCCTTCTCCTCCTGCCCTCAATCTTTCCCAGCATCAGGGTCTTTTCAAATAAATCATCTCTTCTCATTAGGTCGCCAAAGTATTGGAGTTTCAGTTTCAATATCAGTCCTTCCAATGAATACCCAGGACTGATTTCCTTTAGGATGTACTGGTTAGATCTCCTTGCAGTCCAAGGAACTCTCAAGAGTCTTCTCCAACACCACATTTCAAAGGCGTCAATTCTTCAGCATTCAGCTTTCTTCATGGTCCAACTCTCACATCCATATATGACTACTGGAAAAACCATAGCCTTGACTAGATGGACCTTTGTTGGCAAAGTAATGTCTCTGCTTTTTAATATGTTGTCTAAGTACGGCACAGTTGAACTCATCTCACACACTAGCAAACTAATGCTCAAAATTCTCCAAGTGAGGCTTCAACAGTACATGAACCCAGAACTTCCAGATGTTTAAGGTGGATTTAGAAAAGGCAGAGGAATCAGAGATCAAATTGCCAACATCCACTGGTTCATAGAAAAAGCGATAGAGTTCCAGATAAACATCTACTTCTGCTCTATTGACTATGCTAAAGCCTTTAATTGTGTAGATCACAAAAAATCTATGGAAAATTCTTAAAGAAATTGAATACCAGACAACCTTACCTGCCTACTGAGAAGTGTGTATGTAGGTCAAGAAGTAAGAGTTAGAACCAGACATGAAAGAACAGACTGGTTCCAAATTGGAAAAGGAGTATGTCAAGGTTGTATATTGTCATCCTGCTTATTTGACTTGTGAGCATATCATGCAATATGCCAGGCTGGATGAAGCACAAGCTGGAATCAAGATTACCAGGAGAAATATCAATAACCTCAGATATGCAGGTGACACCACCCTTACAGCAGAAAGCAAAGAGGAACTGAAGAGCCTCTTGATGAAAGTGAAAGAGAGTGAAAAAGCTGACTTATCTCAACATTCAGAAAACTAAGATCATGGCATCAGGTCCCATCACTTCAGGGCAAATAAATGGAGGTACAGTGGAAACAGTGACAGACTATTTTGGGGGGCTCCAAAATCACTGCAGATGGTGATTGCAGCCACAAAATTAAAAGACACTTGCCATCTTTTCTATTCACAATGCAGTAAGATTAGATGTCAACTACAGGAGAAAAACTATTAAAAAATACAAACATATGGAGGCTAAATAACATGCTTCTGAATAACCAACAAATCACAGAAGAAATCAAAAAGGAAATCGAAATATGCATAGAAGCAAAGACAATGAAAACACAACTCAAAACCTATGGGATTCAGTAAAAGTGCTAAGGGGAAGGTTCATAGCATTACAAGCTTACCTTAAGAAACAAGAGGAAAATCAAATAAATAACCTAACTTTATACCTCAAGCAACTAGAAAAAGAAGAAATGAAGAACCCCAGGGTTAGTAGAAGAAAAGAAATCATAAAAATTAAGGCAGAAATAAATTAAAAAGAAAGGAGACTATAGCAAAAATCAACAAAACTAAAAGCTGGATCTTTGAGAAGATAAATAAAATTGACAAACCATTAGCCAGACTCATCAAGAAACAAAGGGAGAAGAATCAAATCAATAAAATTAGAAATGAAAATGGAGAAAACACAACAGATAACACTGAAATACAAAGGATCATAAGAGACTACTATCAGCAACTATATGCCAATAAAATGGGCAACTTGGAAGAAATGGATGAATTCTTAGAAAAGTATAACCTTCCAAAACTGAACCAGGAAGAAATAGAAAATCTTAACAGACCCATCACAGGCACAGAAATCAAAACTGTAATCAAAACTCTTCCAACAAACAAAAGCCCAGGACCAGATGGCTTCACAGGTGAATTCTACCAAAAAATTAGAGAAGAGCTAACACCTATCCTACTCAAACTCTTCCAGAAAATTGCAGAGGAAGGTAAACTCCCAAACTCATTCTAAGAGGCCACCATCACCCTAATACCAAAACCAGAAAAAGATGCCACAAAAAAAGAAAACTACAGGCCAATATCACTGATGAACATAGATGCAAAAATCCTCAACAAAATTTTAGCAAACAGAATTCAACAACATATTAAAAAGATCATACATCATGACCAAGTGGGCTTTATCCCCAGGATGCAAGGATTCTTCAATATTTGCAAATCAATCAATGTGATACACCACATTAACAAACTGAAAGATAAAAAAACATATAATTATCTCAATAGATGTACAGAAAGCCTTTGACAAAATTCAACATCTATTTATGATAAAAACTCTCCAGAAAGCAGGCATAGAAAGAACATAACTAAATATACTAAAAGCCATATATGATAAACCCACAGCAAACATTATCCTCAATGGCGAAAAATTGAAAACATTTCCCCTAAAGTCAGGAACAAGACAAGGGTACCCACTCTCACCACTACTATTCAACATAGTTTTGGAAGTTTTAGCCACAGCAATCAGAGAAGAAAAAGAAATAAAAGGAATCCAGATTGGAAAAGAAGAAGTAAAACTCTCACTGTTTGCAGATGATATGATCCTCTGCATAGAAACCCTAAAGACACTACCAGAATATTATTAGAGCTAATCAATGACTATAGTAAAGTTGCAAGATATAAAATTAATGCAGAGAAACCCTATACATTAACATTCCTATACATTAACAATGAGAAAACAGAAAGAGAAATTAAGGAGCAATCCCATTCACCATTGTGATGAAAAGAATAAAATACTTAGGAAAAAATCTACCTAAAGAAACAAAAGACCTATATATAGAAAACTATAAAACACTGATGAAATAAATCAAAGGTGACACAAATAGATGGAGAAATATACCGTGTTCATGGATTGGAAGAATCAATATAGTGAAAATGTGTGTACTACCCAAAGCAATCTATAGATTCAATGCAATCCCTGTCAAGTTACCAGTGGATATTATTCACAGAACTAGAGCAAAAAATTTCACAGTTTGTATGGAAATACAAAAAAATCTCAAATAGCAATCTTGAGAAAGAAGAATGGAACTGGAGGAATCATCCTGCCTGACTTCAAAGCTATAGTCATCAGGACAGTATGGTACTGGCACAAAGACAGGAATATAGATAAATGGAACAAAATAAAAAACCCAGAGATAAATCCACACACCTATGGACACCTTATTTTTGACAAAGGAGGCAAGAATATACAAAGGAGAAAAGACAATTCTTTAATAAGTGGTTCTGGAAAAACTGGTCAGCCACCTGTAAAAGAATGAAACTAGAACACTTTCTAACACCATACACAAAAATAAACTCAAAATGGATTAAAGATCTAAATGTAAGACCAGAAACTATAAAAATTATAAAACTATTTATAATTTTATAAATTATAAAACTGTAAAACTAGAGAATAACGCAGGCAAAACACTCTCTGACATAAAACACAGCAAGATCCTTTATGACACATCACCCAGAGTAATGGAAATAAAGGCAAAAATAAATGGGGCCTAATTAAACTTAAAAGCTTTTGCACAATGAAGGAAACTATAAGCAAGGTGAAAAGACAGCCTTCAGAGTGGGAGAAAATAATAACAAAATGAAGCAATGGACAAAGAATTAACCTCAAAAATATACAAACAGCCCATGCAGCTAAATACCAGAAAAATAAACTACCCAATCAAAAAATGGGTCAAATAACTAATCAGACATTTCTCCAAAGAAGACATACAGATGGCTAATAAACACATGAAAAGATGCTCAACATCACTTATTATCAGAGAAATGCAAATCAAAACCACAATGAGGTATCATCTCACACTGGTCAGAATGGCTGCTATCAGAAAGTCTATAAACAATAAATGCTGGAGAGGGTGTGGAGAAAAAGGAACCCTTTTACACTGTTGGTGGGAATGCAAACTAGTACAGCCATTATGGAGAACAGTGTGGAGATTCCTTAAAGAACTAGAAATAGAACTGCCATACAACCCAGCAATCCCACCGCTGGGCACACACGCTGAGGAAACCAGAATTGAAAAAAACACATGTACCCCAATGCTCATCGCAGCACTGTTTACAATAGCCAGGACATGGAAGCAACCTAGATGTCCATTGGCAGACAAATGGATAAGAAAGCTGTGGTACATATACACAGTGGAATATTACTCAGCTATTAAGAAGAACACATGTGAATCAGTTCTAATGAGATGGATGAAACTGGAGCCTATTATACAGAGTGAAGTAAGTCAGGGAAAAAACACACCAATACAGTATATTAATGCATATATATGGAATTTAGAAAGATGGTAATGATGACCCTATATGCAAGACAGCAAAAGAGACACAGATATAAAGAACAGACTTTTGGACTCTGTGGGAGAAGGTGAGGGTGGAGTGATTTGAGAGAATAGCATTGAGACATGTATATTATCATATGTGAAATAGATCACCAGTCCACGTTTGATGCATGAAACAGGGCACTCAAAGCCAGTGCACTGAGACAGCCCAGAGGGATGGGATGGGGAGGGAGGTGGGAGGTGGGTTCAGGATGGGGGACACATGCACACCCTTGGCTGATTCATGGCAATGTATGGCAAAAAACACCACAATATTGTAAGATAATTAGCCTCCAATTAAAATTAAAAAAAAAAAGAAAGATGCTTGCTCCTTGGGAGAAAAGTTATGACAAACCTAGACAGCATATTAAAAAGCAGAGACATTACTTTGCAACAATGGTCTATCTAGTCAAAGCTATGGTTTTTCCAGTACTCATGAATGAATGTGAGAGTTGGACTATAAAGAAAGCTGAGCACCAAAGAATTGCTTTTGAACTGTGGTGTTGGAGAAGACTCTTGAGAGTTCCTTGGACAGCAAGGGGATCCAACCAGTCAATCCTAAAGGAAATCAGTCCTGAATATTCATTGGAAGGACTGAGGCTGAAGCTGAAACTCCACTACTTTGGCCATTTGATGTGAAAAACTGACTCATTTGAAAAGACCCTGATGCTGGGAAATATTGAAGGTAGGAGGAGAAGGGGATGATAGAGGATGAGATGGTTGGATGGCATCACTGACTCCATGGACATGAGTTTGAGCAAGCTCTGGGAGTTGGTGATGGACAGGGAAGCCTGGCATGCTGCAGTCAATGGGGTTGCAAATAGTCAGACATGACTGAATGACTGAACTGAACTGAAGGAAACAAAACACCTATACTCTGAAAATTTAAAGATGCTGATGAAAGAAATTGAAGATGACACAAATAAATGGAAAGAAATATCACGTTCTTAGATTGGAAGAATCAACATTGTCAAAGCAACTGTATTACCCAAGACAATCCACGTGTGTGTTTAGTCACTCAGTCATGTCTGACTCTTTGCAACCCCATGGACTATAGGCTGCCAGGCTCCTCTGTCCATGGGGATTCTCCAGGCAAGAATACTGGAGTGGGTTGTCATGCTCTCCTCTAGGGGATGTTTCCAATCCAGGGATCAAACCTGAGTCTCCTGCATTTGCAGGCAGATTCTTTATATGACTCAGAAATTCTACTTCTGCGCATATACCCTGAGAAAACCATAATTCAAAAAGATACACCTAATTCCAAAGTTCACTGCAGCTCTATCTATAATAGCCAGGATACAGAATCAACACAGACATCCACAGGCAAGAATAATGGAGTGAGCCGCCATTTCCTGCTCCAGGGGATCTTCTTGACCCAGGGACTCAACCTGTGTCTCCTGCACTGGCAGGTGGCTTCTTTACCATGAGCCACCTAGGAATCCCAAAAAGTTTGCACCTATCACCATTCACTTTAAATATTAAACATCTCACTCCGTTCATGCATTCTTCTGAATTTATTGACTATCTTAACGATCATTACCTTGAACTTTATCAGGTAGATTGCTGATCTCCATTTTGTTTAGTTCTTCTAGGAAGAACTATGATGGAGGTAATGAAGAAAATGGCGATCTCCTTCAAAAGGTCCCACGCATGCACTGCTGCACTCAGTGCCCCCAACCCTGCAGCAGGCCACCGCTGACCCACACCTCCACCAGAGACTCCTGGACACTCACAGTCTTCAGGTCTTTGACAGGATTTCAGCGGTCCTGACTTTACCTTGTCTTTAAAGAACAAGACTCCAGTGACTTCTCTGGTGGTCCAGGAGTTAAGAATTCGCCTGCAATGCAGGGGACGCTGGTTCAATCCCTGGTTGGGGAATCAAGATCCTACATGTCGAGGAGCAACTAAACCAGCACACTGCAGCTACATGCCACGATTAGAGGATTTCTTGCGCCACAAAGAAAATATCCACATGACTCAACAAAGATCACATGTGCCACAGCTAAGACCTTATGCAACCAAAAATGAAAAACAAACAAACAAAAACAGGTCTTCAGGAAAACAGACAGATGGCGAGATCAGCATCAGGCTAGAACAAGAGGAGAATTTCCAGATTATGGGGGTGTAGTGAGATATTCCTTTTGGACTCGAAGATCCTTATAGAATTTTCAGTATGTAGTGGAGAAGGCAATGGCACCCCACTCCAGTACTCTTGCCTGGAGAATTCCATGGGCGGAGGAGCCTGGTAGGCTGCAGTCCATGGGGTTGCTAAGAGTCGGACACAACTGAGCGACTTCACTTCACTTTCACTTTCACTTCTTCTAGGATATTATCTTGTTATTTCATATGGAACATATTACTCTGCTCCCACCTTTTCCTAATTCCTGTATTTACTTTTTATGTATTAGGTAGGTTGGTTATGTTCCTGATCTGGAAAAGTCATCTTATGTTGGGGACATCCTATGGGGTCCCACAGCACATTCCTCTTTGGTCACCAGAGCTATATGCTAGGCTGGCTGCATGGACCCATCTGTTGCAATGCAGTGGTCCCTATGATGGATGTGTTGATAGATGAGCCTGGCACCCAGCCTGGTTGGCTACCAGTTCCTGCCTTGTGTAGAGGCTACCAGACCACTGTTGGCCAAGGCTGTGTCCAGCACAGCTGGCGGCACAGACCATGGAGTCTGGGGCTGGTGCCAGCCCTCTGGTGAGTGGGTAAGCTATGGTTCTTGACATTTAGTCTGATAAAAGAGACTGAAGTAGACGGTAACTGTGGAGTGAAGGATTACTGACTCCCATATTACAAGTCAGGAGATTCAGAGAGGAGGGAGCCTAATAAAAATTAGAAAATTAAGATTCTTAGACTCAGAAAAAATTATTATGATTCATTGCCCAATTGTTTTCCTTTAAATTATCTTTTTTTAAAATTTTATTTTTTAATTTATTTATTTTAATTAGAGGATAATTACTTTACAATATTGTGTTGGTTTTGCCATACATCAACATGAATCCACCACGGGTGTACACGTGTTCCCCATCCTGAACCCCCCTCCCACCTCCCTTCCCATACCATCCCTCTGGGTCATGCCAGTGCACCAGCCCCAAGCATCCTGTATCCTGCATCAAACCTGGATTGGCGATTCGTTTCTTATATGATATCATACATGTTTCAATGCCATTCTCCCAAATCATCGCCCCCTCCCTCTCCCACAGGGTCCAAAAGACTGTTCTATACATCTGTGTCTCTTTTGCTGTCTCGCATACAGGGTTATCGTTACCATCTTTCTAAATTCCATATATATGCGTTAGTATACTGAATTGGTGTTTTTCTTTCTGGCTTACTTCACTCTGTATAATCGGCTCCAGTTTCAACCACCTCATTAGAACTGATTCAAATGTATTTTTTTTTAATGGCTGAGTTTTAAATTATCTTTTAAATGCTAGCTTTATCTTTCCCCTAAAGAGATTCAAGGGAAAAATAGTTGCCTACCTTTGGGCTAGGTGTTGACGATAAGGTTAAGATTCCTGAGGTCCTTGCTGGAGGGTGTTGGGCTGAATAAGAAGGAAAACCCCTAAAGATTCTGCTTCTTTTAACACAGAGCCTCTTCTCACTAGTGTTTCTCTTTTCAAATTGTGTTTTTGTGATGAATGTGTGTGTGTGTGTGTTATTTTGCATGATTAACTCATGGAAGTGTTTGTTTTATTTTCACAATAGACTCTATTCTTTAGAAGTTAATCTGAGATTAGGAAAATTAATCTGGATTATTGATGAAACAAGGATAAAGACCCAGGCAAGGCAAATTTAAAGAGTTTGGGAACCTGGTTTACTTTATACACATCCACGTGAGCAGCTCCACCTCATACTTAACGAGCAAACGTATTAAAATCATACCAAATGCAGCCTTGAATTCAGAAATACACACACACACACAGACACACACACAGAGTTACCTCCTTCTTCCTGTAATACTTTCCCAGAGAGACACATAGATATAGGGAAATGTGTCATATCTTAGAGGATTGGGCAGCCTGCCCCTGAGCTGTCCTCTGGAGACTTTGTACCAGATAATCTTTCTAAAGATACAGTTGAAATTTTATCAATTATTCCTCAGAAATCTTTAATGGTCCCACTACCTGCAGAAAAAGTTTTAAATATTCAATATGACACACAGCTGCACACCCTGAATGACCTGCTTCTGATACTACCCTCTGCTGAAGCTGCACAGGAGGCCTGCCCGGCCATCTCCCAGCAAGCCCAGGCTTGCCCACACTGTGCTCAGCCTGCGTCTTCTGCTTGTCTTTCCTCTTCTTTCGGCTGAAATGCTTTTCAAATGTCAGGGCCTGTCTGAAATACCATTTCTGTTCCTTGGCTAATCTCTTCGGTAGAGTGAATGGCTCTACCAATCCATTCCCACTAGTTTTGTTTTATTTAACTCCAGCTTCCCCTTTTAGGTGGGCAGGTCATTAAATCTGCCTGATACTCAAGTTTGCTCATTTGTATTATTCCTACTTCAGAGTATTGTGCAGATTGAGACAATTTATGTCAGGAACCTAACACTGTACCTAAACTTTCCTTTGCCCCCACCTTTCTGTCCCTCTATCATACTTTTCCACGCTAGCCATTAGTTTGATTAACTCTTGGCCCGGCTATCATCTCTTCACAACTGAGGGCTCCTGACTGGCCGAGATCATCTTATTCATCATTATTCCCCAAAACGCATTGCGCAGGACCTAGGATTTGGACTAGTATTAGAGAGATGCTTGCTGAATTTGTATTTATGTGAACTCTAAATCAACCTTCACACCCATTAATGGTGACTTTCTTTGCTCACTTGCAGAGTTACTACATTGCCTCAGAAGAGTTTCCCCAGCAACGACAAAGTAGAGTCAGGTATCACCCTGTGGTTGACTGCAGTGTTCGTACTTTCTGCTCTTTCCCCGTGAGTGTATATTACACATCCCCATCTTTACTATGACTCCCTATTTTCTTGATAGACTCAGTTTTGTTTTGGATAGTGGATAGAGAGTGGATATAAAACACGCATTCCTAAGCAGAAGTGGCAAATGCTCCTGAGTCATTGGTCTCAGGGTCTTTCGCCATGACATTGAGTGGTCTCTCCTTCAGCCTGGCTTCAACCTGAATGAGCAGACAGGTGAAGCTGAGCCCAGCCAACTCATAGCCATGCACAGCCTGCATGGAACATGAAAATGGAAGAAATCTCGCTGCTATCAGCCTCTTCAAAGCTGGGATTTTTGCTGCAGCAAATGCTAACTAGTTCACACCCCCAAATTCCCATCTGCAGGGTTGGCTTTGGTCCCAGCCATTCAGACTTGCTAGGCCCTTGCCCCTGAATTCTCTTCTCTCTGCGGTTTGCTTTTATAAAGCTCTACACCTAAATGGCAGCATGTACTGTAACTAAATGTGACCATAAAGAGGGAAAAGTTATAATGTTGTTTCAGAAAATTGTTGTTCTCATTACCTACCTTATTGCCATATGTTCTAATCTAAAGCACTACGATATGGGAAATCATGATGACACAAAGATGAAGTGGTGTTCTAGCTAACGATACCCCCAAATATTTATTCTTGTTCCTTTCCCAGTGGTACCCACATGCATAATTGATGCCAGCTTCCTCAATTAGAAGTCCAGGGCATAAAGAAAATGAGAACGAGGCTGTTTGCATTTCTGAAGCCTGACAAGGAAAGATGAAAATCTTTTATGAGTTCTCCCCCATCATCCGTGGGATGTGGCACTCCCATATTTCATTTCTGAGGAAAAATATTGTTTGCATTATTTGGAGAAAATCATTACGAATGCAACGAGTCAGCAGCCGTGGAGGGCCCTGTTACATTACCATTTCTGAGTTATGTTTTGCACTTGGCTTTCTCTGCATACTCTTTCTTTTTTTTTTTTTTTTGGAGTTTGTACAGAAGGGAAGGGATAAGATGCAGCTGCTCTAGCACTGTGTGTGCAACAGACCTGGTGGCTTGGAGACGCATGTCTTTCAAAGTGGAGATGACTGGTAAATGTAGCCTGGGGCCTCCTGGAGTGAAAGCACAGCCATCAATATGTTCACGAAACTGAAGTCGAATCCCCTTATCCTCTTTCCCCAGATTTCCCCCTCACTCCTAATCTGAGAAAACTCTCAGGGCAATGAAATTAAACCCAAATTGGCCTTTCACACGGTCTGGTCCTATGATACGAAGGGAAAAAAATGCCTTTTAGTGACATCTGTATCATGGTACTCGGAAACAAGGATTAAGCCTGTTATCAAAGAGAAGACATGGTGCGAATGCGTGACGAGCCACACAGAACTGGCTTCAATCCCCGTTCTTCCACTACTGGCTGAGTAACTGGGAGAAACCTGTGTACAGTTTCCATACCTCAGTTACTGCATAAAACGGAGCAACAGCTGAAAGAGGAAAAAAAAAGAGGAACGAAAACCACAACTACTTGTGAATATTAATGAATGTATGTAACTTACTAGGAATAAGAAACATCCAGTAAATGTCATTCTGAGTTACTTTACAATATTACCTTGTAATAGAGGAATTCTTGTTTTGTTGTTGTTGTTAAATGAGGAAAACCACTCTATAATCCCAGAGTACTTTGGGCTAACTTCACTCTTGGCACTGATCCCATAATAATATAAGTATAAGCCTACTGCTACTGCTAAGTCACTTCAGTTGTGTCTGACTCTGTGCGACCCCATAGACGGCAGCCGACCAAGCGCCCCCGTCCCTAGGATTCCCCAGGCAAGAACACTGGAGTGGGTTGCCATTTCCTTCTCCAATGCATGAAAGTGAAAAGTGAAAGTGAAGTCGCTCAGTCGTGTCCAACTCTTTGCGACCCCACGGACTGTAGCCTACCAGGCTTCTCAGTCCATGGGATTTTCCAGGCAAGATTACTGGAGTGGGTTGCCATTTCCTTCTCCAGAAGTATAAGCCTACTTGCCCCTTATTTCAATGGTGATTTCCCAGAAGGCAGAAACAGTATCATTTATACCACTGTAGCTTTAGGGCCCACTTAGCAGTGTCTGGAACGTAGCAGTCCCTCAGTAAATGATTGGTGAATGAATGAATGGGTTGTCCCAGGTACAATCCAAAGTAGTGTTGGGGGTGAAGTGGGCCTGATGACAAATTCCGTGTTCTGTCAGATACAGCTCCTTGTTTCTGTCTTTCATTGCCCAAAGCTCTTGTGTGAAGGAGGAACCACGTGATATGTCCAGAAGGCATTGGGTCTATTTCCTGCTTCAAGTGGTTAACCCTGCTATCCTCAAAGATCACCAAGAACTCAAGCGTGTCACCAATTTTGAGCTGGCTAGTTCTTGCTTCATCAGTTCTTGAGCACCCACGAGGCAACCCTATAGACATTATCTTTAGTTTCCTCCTTTTAAATCTAAGTTCTTTTAGTCCAAGTGGGATTCAGAGATGTTCTGTTTTCCCCAGATCATGTATAAGCTGTGATTCAAATTCAAAGGAACTCTCTAAATTTTGTACTCTTTTTATCACACTGTGGGGAGACTATTAGGTAGAGACCACTTTGTATAGGCAGGAAGTCACGAAGAATTTGGAACATAACTCATAGCTCATCTGACTAAACCCTTTCATTTTGCAGACTCGGAAATAATATATGCCCAGGAAGGGAAAGTTGTCCAACTTGTCAAAGCTATGACTCTCAGTATAGGGAGCTTTCTGCTATTTATGAACTCATTTCCTGACCTGGTGTCCTGAGCATCTTCCTCCTCAAATTCAAGATGGCTTTTTACTTTGTTCCTTACTGAAATCAACAGCCTCTAGCATCTTCTGTAGAAGACGAATAGGTAACCCTTCTTTACCTACTGACAATCCTTAGCATTTAAATAAGTCTATAAAGTTTGCATACCTGGATTCAACAAAATCAATCCTACACTTAGCCACAGACAAAAGGCAAATATTTATCACTTCCTCATCATGTTTTGCAAATAAGAACAAAGAGAACTTGATATAATGTCTCCTTGTGCTTTGAAATCAGACCTGCATACCTGCACGCTCCTTAGACTTCACTCTTGGCTATCTGTCTGTGTTTCCCGCTCTCCCTTCTTGCCAGGAGCTCAGCTTCTTTCCTGGGCTCAAGCTTCAGCTCCTAGCTCAGTGACTGGCTGTTTATAACAAAATCTCAACAGATATTGTTGTCAGTGAATGAATGGATGGATGGAGGATTCTTATGTTCCACTTGTGTATCCCGGAAGCCCTGTATCAGGTTGGATCCTTTCGCTCTTCAGTGTCACCAAAGTCATTGAAGGTGTTGCAGTCAGGCTTTTGCTGCTAATTTGGATTTTAGTGCAGGACCCTGTGGAACTTCCAGGTTATCTATTCTAAGACCAGTGCAGAGCCTGCTGAGTGCAAACTTGCTTTGTTCCAGGGGAGGTCGGCATCTGAAACTGCTGAAAGAATAAAGCCTTAATGGGGTGGAAAAGCCATCCATTTGTAGACCTGTGATAGATGTTTTAAATATTCTAAGCATGTGAGTTTCAGTAGTTCTAACTTAGAGAAAGTATAACCCAGAGTTGCTGCAGTGTCTCCTGGCCAGACCCGAGTCACCCTGGATATAATTTATACCCACACACCGGGCTGCCTGTGCCAAGCATTGGCATGTCTGGTTTATGTGCTCCAGTTGTGAGAACCTCAATACATTTTTAATTAAAAAACAATTGATAGCACTGAAGCTATAAATTTCTTTTTGCTGAAGGAAAAACTTACTGAGAGTTTCAATGTTGTAGATGAGATGTAGAAAGCATTCTTGGCTGACGAGCAATTATTTTCTTATTCATCTTTCTCTATATAACTGTTCCTAGGCTTTATGGTTGTTTTCTCTAAAGGTGATGTTGATAACTTACTGCCAAGTTTGGCCCTATGTGATTCGACATCAAACAGCTTCTTCAACTGGGTAGTTTTCTTACTATGTTGAAGAATTGCTTAGAACATGATGGAAGGGGAGAAAACCTATGTGGAAATCTGAAGACTGGAATCCGAGGATAAACTGAGTCTCTGAAATCACTCATGCCCTCTCTTTATGAGAATTTCATAACCACATCTTGGGTCATGTGACTTGGAAAGAATTTCCACTAGAATGAACGGAGACTATTTTGTATAGCCATTGATTTTGGAGCTTAACCCATGTAACTGGATTCAGCTGATGGAATTGGGCAGAAATTAAGTGTTTCGGTTCTGGGATGAAGTCTCAGGAAGCGTAACTTTATGTGCTTGCCCTCCCTGCCCCACGCCACCTCACATACATGTGCTCCATTCTAAGAATAGCATCCCTCTAACAGTTACTGATGCAAGGGTGAGAGCCGTGTGGAAAAGACCTGGACCCTTCCAGAAGCTTGGAGCCAAGCCCAGCAGAACTCGGCCTGAATCAGCCTGGTCACAACTGACCTGCAGGCTTGTAAGCAAAAAAGACACTTTTTTCAAGCAACTGAGTTCTGCAGCGGATTGTCACACAGCAGAAACTGACTAACAGACCTTATCCCAATCTTTCCCTCCTCCAGGGGATCTTTCCAACCAGGGATGGAACCCAGGTCTCCTGCATTGCAGGCAGATTCTTCACCAGCTGAGCCACAAGGGAAGCCCCATCCCAATCTTACCAATAGCCAATTTATCCCAGCTAAGTCACTTCTGCCCTAGACCTCAGCTTTCTGCTGTGTAAAATGTGAAAGTTAAGCCAGATGACTTCTGAAGTCTCTTAAAGCTTTCTTCAAATTCTAGAACTTGGTGTGTACAATGGATGATGTGAATTCCTTGCGTAAGTGGATGTTGTTATTTAATAACAAGAATGGAAACAGAGAATGTTTTTGTTCATTGTTGTCTTTTGTTCTTCCTCTAAGAGCAGGTTAAATTAAATGTGAAAATACAAATGCTACAATTTATAACATGAAAATTAATGTGTATTTCACTGTCACAATCTGAATGAATGTATCTTCCAGGCTGGCTGTTAATTCTTCCTTAGTGAATTGCTATACTTAAAAGAAACATTGCTTTCTACAAGTAGAAATTTATAAACTATAAAGTGCTTATGCTTAAAAGAATTCATCAAGTTTGACCAAAATGAAAAAAAAACAAAACAATCATTCCTGCTTATGAAAACAATAGTAATTCCCATTTTGAGCTTTTATTCAGAATGAGAAAATGTTCTAAACAATTATATGTATAATATTATTTAATTCCTGAATAATTTTTTAAAGACAGTATCCTTTTCATAGATGAGATAACTGATGCTCCCAAAGTTTAAATGTCTTGCCTCAAATTACCATGTTGTAAAAATTAGATGCAGAGATTTGAGGTCTGACTTTAGACCTGAAGCCTAGGATTCAGGTAGTATTGCAGCCTGCTTCAGAAATCTCAGCCCAGGTAAGGTGCTAGACAGTGACCTATCTCAGGTAACCTGTCAACCACGTGTAACTAACTTGTGCCCACACATTACCTTTGAGGCGTCTGAACATCTCTTCAAATATCTGTAATGGGTAAAAATTTCATGTCACAAACTCAAGTGTGAAAAAATAAGATGTTCTTTCTTTGCGCTGATCCTAATTTACACATCAAGTCTCATTTCCACCTAAATTGAAAAAAAAAAAAAAAGTCTGGACATTTTGGTATGATCTCACAAAACTAGAACAAAACATTTTGGAGACAAACTCAGACACATTAAGAATTCATTCTCCTATCTCCCATTCTACTCAGATACCTTCTAATATTTGCTAAAAAAAAAAAAAAAAAAAGCAGGGCTTAGGGGCACGCTTATGCCATCAAAGGATGAAGAAGTAAGGATGAGGGAGAGCACCAGATTTGCCCCTCACTGCCTTCTACTCTCTGCGGGTGCCTGATGCCACTTGGTCTCTGGCCTTTAGCTTTGCTTCCCAGTGCATTGTGCATCTGCGGCCACTGCCCATGGTCCTGCTGCTGCTGTGCATGGTCCAGCGGTGACCTCTCATTATAGAGCTCACAGTCCCTTCTCCATCTGAATCCTGATTATCAGGCCCCTTTAAGTCCACCAGGTATCCTTCAAGCATTTCCACTCTTCCTGGGAATTCAGAAAATTCTGTAAGTTTCATTTTGCTACTTCTAATGAAACTTCGAAGGCTATTTCAGATCCAGCTTTGACAGGCATGCCACACCCCCTTTCTGCTTTAGGACTGTGGCTGTGAGCTGGCAGGAGGTGGTTCTCCCCCAGCTTCGTGGCTTTCACCAGCCTGAAGAAGTTTCACTCTCCTCTGGTTCAGAGACCCCCTGGTCTTTCAGGGCACAGCCCAGTGAGGAGCTGCATGAACACTGGGCCGTTGTCAGCTATCATCTAGCATCTTGTCCTCCTTCCTCCCTGCCTGCATCCGCCCCTCCTTTTCCTTCCCACACTGTCCTACCCTCACCCCCGCTGGCCGACAACTTTTATCTTTATTTTGTCCCCATAATGGGACAAAATGATTCTTCTTCTATTCTTTTTCCACACACTTTATGGCATAATTCCTTCAGGGCTTTAGCTCTGATACTCAAAAGGGCCTGCATATAATTTAAAAAATCCATTTAGAAACTCAAAATGTCCAAAACTTTTTGTTCCTTTTTTTCTCTTTGTATTACCGCTCCAATAATCTTAATCTTCCCTAGGGCAAACAATGCCGCTGGTGTGATAGACGGAGAGCCCCAGAGTGCTTTTTGAGGTGAGGGGTGTGCAGGAGGTGGGGAGACTAAGTAATATCTCAAAAGAGTCCTAGACTATAAAGGGAGGCAGATGATAGGGAAAGCCATAAGCACTCAATTTCTTTCTTTTTAAATTTTATTATTATTTTTTTTACTTTATAATATTGTATTGGTTTTGCCATACATCAACATGCATCCGCCATGGGTGTACATGTGTTCCCCATCCTAAACCCCACTCCCACCTCCCTCCCCATACCATCCCTCTGGGTCATCCCAGTGCACCAGCCCCAAGCTTCCTGTATCCTGCATTGAACCTGGACTGGCGATTAATTTCTTATATGATATTATATATGTTTTAATGCCATTCTCCCAAATCATCCCCCCCGCCCACAGAGTCCAAAAGACTGTTCTATACATCTGTGTTTCTTTTGCTGTCTTGCATACAGGGTTGTCGTTACTATCTTCCTAAATTCCATATATATGTGTTAGTATACTGTATTGGTGTTTTTCTTTCTGGCTTACTTCACTCTGTATAATAGGCTCCAGTTTCATCCACCTCATTAGAACTGATTCAAATGTATTCTTTTTGATGGCTGAGTAATACTCCATTGTGTATATGTACCACAGCTTTCTGATCCATTCATCGGCTGATGGACATCTAGGTTGCTTCCATGTCCTGGCTATTATAAACAGTGTTGTGATGAACATTGGGGTACACGTGTCTCTTTCAATTCTGGTTTCCTCAGTGTGTATGCCCAGCAGTGGGATTGCTGGGTCATATGGCAGTTCTATTTCCAGTTTTTTAAGGAATCTCCACACTGTTCTCCATAATGGCTGTACTAGTTTGCATTCCCACCAACAGTGTAAAAGGGTTCCTTTTTCTCCACATCCTCTCCAGCATTTATTGCTTGTAGACTTTTGGATCACAGCCATTCTGACTGGCATGAAATGGTACCTCATTGTGGTTTTGATTTGCATTTCTCTGATAATGAGTGATGTTGAGCATCTTTTCATGTGTTTGTTAGCCATCTGTATGTCTTCTTTTGAGAACTGTCTATTTAGTTCTTTGGTCCATTTTTTGATTGGGTAGTTTATTTTTCTGGAATTGAGCTGCAGGAGTTGCTTGTATATTTTTGAGATTAGTTGTTTGTCAGTTGCTTCATTTGCTATTATTTTCTCCCATTCTGAAGGCTGTCTTTTCACCTTGCTTATAGTTTCTTTTGTTGTGGAGAAGCTTTTAATTTTAATTAGATCCCATTTGTTTATTTTTGCTTTTATTTCCAATATTCTGGGAGGTGGGTCATAGAGGATCCTGCTGTGATGTATGTTGGAGAGTGTTTTGCCTATGTTCTCCTCTAAGAGTTTTACAGTCTCTGGTCTTATGTTTATATCTGTAATCCATTTTGAGTTTATTTTTGTGTATGGTGTTAGAAAGTGTTCTAGTTTCATTCTTTTACAAGTGGTTGACCAGTTTTCCCAGCACCACTTGTTAAAGAGATTGTCTTTTCTCCATTGTATATTCTTGCCTCCTTTGTCAAAGATAAGATGTCCATATGTGCGTGGATTTATCTCTGGGCTTTCTATTTTGTTCCATTGATCTATATTTCTGTCTTTGTGCCAGTACCATACTGTCTTGATGACTGTGGCTTTGTAGTAGAGCCTGAAGTCAGGTAGGTTGATTCCTCCAGTTCCATTCTTCTTTCTCAAGATTGCTTTGGCTATTCAAGGTTTTTTGTATTTCCATACAAATTTATGAATTTATTTTTGTGAAATTTATTTGTGAAATTATTTGTTCTAGCTCTGTGAAAAATACCGTTGGTAGCTTGATAGGGATTGCATTGAATCTATAGATTGCTTTGGGTAGTATACTCATTTTCACTATATTGATTCTTCTGATCCATGAACATGGTATATTTCTCCATCTATTAGTGTCCTCTTTGATTTCTTTCATCGGTGTTTTATAGTTTTCTATATATAGGTCTTTAGTTTCTTTAGGTAGATATATTCCTAAGTATTTTATTCTTTTTGTTGCAATGGTGAATGAAATTGTTTCCTTAATTTCTCTTTCTATTTTCTCATTATTAGTGTATAGGAATGCAAGGGATTTCTGTGTATTGATTTTATATCTTGCAACTTTACTATATTCATTGATTAGCTCTAGTAATTTTCTGGTGGAGTCTTTAGGGTTTTCTATGTACAGGATCATGTCATGTGCAAACAGTGAGAGTTTTACTTCTTCTTTTCCAATTTGGATTCCTTTTATTTCTTTTTCTGCTCTGATTGCAGTGGCCAAAACTTCCAAAACTATGTTGAATAGTAGTGGTGAGAGTGGGCACCCTTGTCTTGTTCCTGACTTTAGGGGAAATGCTTTCAACTTTTTACCACTGAGGATAATGTTTGCTGTGGGTTTGTCATATATAGCTTTTATTATGTTGAGGTATGTTCTTTGTATTCCTGATTTCTGGAGAGTTTTTATCATAAATGGATGTTGAATTTTATCAAAGGCTTTCTCTGCATCTATTGAAATAATCATATGGCTTTTATTTTTCAATTTGTTAATGTGGTGTATCGGAGAAGGCAATGGCACCCCACTCCAGTACTCTTGCCTGGAAAATCCCATGGATGGGGGAGCCTGGTGGGCTGCAGTCCATGGGGTTGCAAAGAGTTGGACACGACTGAAGCAACTTAGCAGCAGCAGCAGCAGCAATGTGGTGTATTACATTGATTGATTTGCAGATATTGAAGAATGCTTGCATCCCTGGGATAAAGCCCACTTGGTCATGGTGTATGATCTTTTTAATGTGTTGTTGAATTCTGATTTCTAGAATTTTATTAAGGATTTTTGCATCTATGTTCATCAGATATTGGCCTGTAGTTTTCTTTTTTTGTGGTATCTTTGTCAGGTTTTGGTATTAGGCTGATGGTGGCCTCATAAAATGAGTTTGGAAGTTTACCTTCCTCTGCAATTTTCTGGAAGATTTTGAGTAGAATAGGTGTCAGCTCTTCTCTAAATTTTTGGTAGAATTCAGCTGTGAAGCCATCTGGACCTGGGCTTTTATTTGCTGGAAGATTTCTGATTACAGTTTCAATTTCGGTGCTTGTGATGGATATGTTAAGATTTTCTATTTCTTCCTGGTTCAGTTTAGGAAAGTTGTACTTTTCTAAGAATTTGTCCATTTCTTCCACGTTGTCCATTTTATTGGCATATAATTGCTGATAGTAGTCTCTTATGATCCTTTGTATTTGTGTGTTGTCTGTTGTGATCTCTCCATTTTCATTTCTAATTTTATTGATTTGATTTTTCTCCCTTTGTTTCTTGATGAGTCTGGCTAATGGTTTGTCAATTTTATTTATCCTTTCAAAGAACCAGCTTTTGGCTTTGTTGATTTTTGCTATGGTCTCCTTTGTTTCTTTTGCATTTATTTCTGCCCTAATTTTCAAGATTTCTTTCCTTCTGCTAACCCTGGGGTTCTTCATTTCTTCCTTTTCTAGTTGCTTTAGGTGTAGAGTTAGGTTATTTATTTGATTTTTTTCTTGTTTCTTGAGGTACGCCTGTATTGCTATGAACTTTCCCCCTAGCACTGCTTTTACAGTGTCCCATAGGTTTTGGGTTGTTGTGTTTTCATTTTCATTTGTTTCTATGCATATTTTGATTTCTTTTTTGATTTCTTCTGTGATTTGTTGGTTATTCAGCAGCGTGTTGTTTAGCCTCCATATGTTGGAATTTTTAATATTTTTTCTCCTGTACTTGAGATCTAATCTTACTGCATTGTGGTCAGAAAAGATGCTTGGGATGATTTCAATTTTTTTGAATTTACCAAGGCTAGATTTATGGCCCAGGATGTGATCTATCCTGGAGAAGGTTCCATGTGCGCTTGAGAAAAAGGTGAAATTCATTGTTTTTTTGGGTGAAATGTCCTATAGATATCAATTAGGTCTAACTGGTCTATTTTATCATTTAATGTTTGTGTTTCTTTGCTAATTTTCTGTTCAGTTGATCTATCCATAGGTGTGAGTGAAGTATTAAAGTCTCCCACTATTATTGTGTTATTGTTAATTTCCCCTTTCATACTTGTTAGCATTTGTCTTACATATTGTGGTGCGCCTATGTTGGGTGCATATATATTTATAATTGTCATATCTTCTTCTTGGATTGATCCTTTGATCATTATGTAGTGTCCTTCTTTGTCTCTTTTTTTACAGCCTTTGTTTTAAAGTCTATTTTTATCTGATATGAGTATTGCTACTCCTGCTTTCTTTTGATCTCTATTTTCATGGAGTATCTTTTTCCAGCCCTTCACTTTCAGTCTGTATGTGTCCCCTGTTTTGAAGTGGGTCTCTTGTAGACAACATATATAGGGGTCTTGTTTTTGTATCTATTCAGCCAGTCTTTGTCTTTTGGTTGGGGCATTCAACCCATTTATGTTTAAGGTAATTATTGAAAAGTATGATCCCGTTGCCATTTACTTTATTGCTTTGGGTTTGAGTTTATACACCGTTTTTGTGTCTCCTGTCTAGAGAATATCCTTTAGCATTTGTTGGAGAGCTCCTTTGGTGGTGCTGAATTCTCTCAGCTTTTGCTTGTCTGTAAAGCTTTTGATTTCTCCTTCATATTTGAATGAGATCCTTGCTGGGTACAGTAATCTGGGTTGTAGGTTTTTCTCTTTCATCACTTTAAGTATGTCCTGCCATTCCCTTCTGGCCTGAAGAGTTTCTATTGAAAGATCAGCTGTTATCCTTATGGGGATCCCCTTGTGTGTTATCTGTTGTTTTTCCCTTGCTGCTTTTAATATTTGTTCTTTGTGTTTGATCTTTGTTAATTTGATTAATATGTGTCTTGGGGTGTTTTGCCTTGGGTTTATCCTGTTTGGGACTCTCTGGGTTTCTTGGACTTGGGTGATTATTTCCTTCCCCATTTTAGGGAAGTTTTCAACTATTATCTCCTCAAGTATTTTTTCATGGTCTTTCTTATTGTCTTCTTCTTCTGGGACTCCTATGATTTGAATGTTGTGGCATTTAATATTGTCCTGGAGTTCTCTGAGATTGTCCTCATTTCTTTTAATTAGTTTTTTTTTTTTTTCCTCTCTGATTCATTTATTTCTACCATTCTATCTTCTAATTCACTAATCCTATCTTCTGCCTCTGTTATTCTACTATTTGTTGCCTCCAGAGTGTTTTTGATCTCATTTATTGCATTATTCATTATATATTGACTCTTTTTTATTTCTTCTAGGTCCTTGTTAAACCTTTCTTGCATTTTCTCAATCCTTGCCTCCAGGATATTTATCTGTGATTCCATTTTTATTTCAAGATTTTGGATCATTTTCACTATCATTATTCAGAATTCTTTATCAGGTAGACTCCCTATCTCTTCCTCTTTTGTTTGGTTTGGTGGGCATTTATCCTGTTCCTTTACCTGCTGGGTATTCCTCTGTCTCTTCATCTTGTTTATATTGCTGAATTTGGGGTGGCCTTTCTGTATTCTGGCAGCTTGTGGAGTTCTCTTCATTATGGAGTTTCCTCACTGTGGGTGGGATTGTATCGGTGGCTTGTCAAGGTTTCTTGGTTAGGGAAGCTTGTGTTGGTGTTCTGGTGGCTGGAGCTGGATTTCTTCTCTCTGGAGTGCAATGAAGTGTCTAGTAACGAGTTATGAGATGTCAGTGGATTTGGAGTAACTTTGGACAGCCTGTATATTGAAGCTCAGGGCTGTGTTCCTGTGTTGCTGGAGAATTTGCGTGGTATGTCTTGCTCTGGAACTTGTTGGCCTTGGGTGGTGCTTGGTTTTAGTGTAGGTATGGAGGCATTTGATGAGCTCCTATCGCTTAATGTTCCCTTGAGTCAGGTGTTCTATGATGTTCTCAGGATTTGGACTTAAGCCTCCTGCTTCTGGTTTTCAGTCTTATTTTTACAGTAGTCTCAAGACTTCTCCTTCTATACAGCATTGTTGATAGAACATCTAGGTCAAAGATGAAAAGTTTCTCCACAGTGAGGGACACCCAGAGAGGTTCACAGCGTTACATGGAGAAGAGAAAAGGGAGGAGGGAGTTAGAGGTGACCCGAATGAGATGAGTGAGCAAGCTAGCCAGTAATCTCTTCCTTATGTGAACTCCACAGTCTGGACTGCTCAGAGATGTTCATGGAATTATACAGAGAAGAGAAGAGGTAGGAAGGAGACAGAGGTGGCCAGGAGGATAAAAGGGGGGAATGAAAAGGAGAGAGACAGATTCAGTCAGTAATCAGTTCCCTAAGTGTCCTCCACTGTCTGGAATACACAGAGATTCAGAGAGTTGGGTAGAGAAGAGAAGGGGGAGGGAGGAGACAGAGGCGATCTAGTGGAGAGAAAGGAGAGTCCAAAGGTGGATAGAGCAGTCAAACCAGTAATCTTGCTCCCAAGTAAAAATAGGTACTGAAGATTGGGTTCTTAAAGGTACAAAATTGATAACAAATACCAAAAAACAAAGATTAAAATTCTAGAGTAGAGGTTGGATTTTCAAAAATACAATATTAAAGAAAAGAAGAAGAAGAAAAAAACAAAGTCACAAAAGTTATTTAAAAAATATATATATATATGAAGTTTGCTTTAAAAAAGTCTTTTTTGAAAATTAATAGGTTATAAAATGAAAATTAAAGGAGTAATAGAGGACTTAAAAATTAAAAGAAAGTTAAAAAAAGAAGAAAAAAAGAAAAAAGAAAAAAATGATCGTAAAAATAGTAAAAATATATCTAGGCCTTTCTCTGGTGGTGTTGTGGGCAATGTGCTGTCAGTTCATTTTCAGATAGTTTCTTGGTCTGGCTTATATTTCTCAAGATCTATAGGCCCCTCCTATGTAGTCGGTACTAACTACAGGGTTTTAATCTATTGCACCTGTCACTTCCAAGGCGGTTCCCTCGGTTTTAGCTTCTGTTTGCTGGTCTCTTCAGTGTCTGATTTCCGCCCTGACTTATACAAGGGGGCGGTGGTGGACACTTTTTTAGGCTCACTTGTTCAGTCGCAATGTGGGGCGGGAGGAACGCTGCAAACAAATAACACTGGCATGTGCTCGTAGTGTCTCAGCCACACTGGTCCTGACCCCGCTCACGGCTCGTGCACCCTCCCTGCCCACACATCTCAGGCTCCAGGTTGTTCTGCTGGGAACCGTCCGAGGCCGGCCTTGGACTGCATGCACCGCCCAGGTCTAAGCCGCTCAGGTTCAGGCACTCGGGTAGTCCTCAGAGACGCAGACTCCGTTGGGCCTGCGTTTTGTGCCCTTCTCAGCTCCGAGCAGCTCGGGTGATGAGGTGTTTGGCGAACGCAGTCACTGCGACTTATCGCCTCTCCTGTCCCTGCCACTCGGTTTTCTGGGTGTGCAACCGGCGCACCTTCTCAGGCGGATGACTCCTATCGAAGACAATGGGCTGCTTTTCTGGGTGTCTGATGTCCTCTGCCAGCATTCAGAAGTTGTTTTGTGGATTTTACTCAGCGTTTAAATGTTCTTTTGATGAGTTTGTGGGGGAGAAAGTGGTCTCCCCGTCCTCCCGCCATCTTCGGGGAAAACAGCACTCAATTTCTGAAGTGTTTCACTCATTGATTCAGTAAACATTTGTTAAACATTTACTACATGCTGTCCTCAGAACTGCACAAACAGCAATAAACAAGGCAGATAGGGTCACTGCTTGCATAAAAATTTTGCATTCTAGTTGCAGGAGACAATGAACAAGGGAAAAAGTGTATACAATGATAATTACCATATGAAAAGAACACATTGTTGAAATGTAGGGAGAAGGGCAAGAGGCAGGGCCGCTCCTTTGGATTGGTTGGGTAGAGAGGGTATCTCTTGGTGTTTTAGTATTTGAGTTGAAATCTGAATGATGACAAGGAGGCATCGGTGCAAAGGTCTGGAGTCAAACACTCGGGAGAAGGTGCAGCAAGTCCATAAGCCCATAGCTGGGGAAGAGTTTGGGCTAGGAAGAATGTCAGAAATGTGTCTGGGGCATTGTGAGTGAAAAGAAAGGTGGTGGTGGATAGGAGAGGGAGTCAGGGGCCCAACCAAAGTCTTGCTGGCCACAGTGAAGAGTTGGAACTGTATTCTAAGAATGAGTCATTTTAAGATTATAAACAAAGAGCATCACAGTCTGACTCACTTTTTAAAAATGCTCTGTCGACTGATCAGAGAATAAACTATACAAAGGCAGGAGTGGAAGCAGGATGACTGTACTAAGGATTGTTCACGATAAAGCCCACCTACATGACTAGCTCTCAAGGCTGGCAATGTTCTGTATTTCATCATATACGAAGTCTAACTCTCCTCCTCAAATAACCTTCCAACGAATGGTCCCTAGGGTGTAGATAACTGAACTTCAGCAGCTTTTCTTACTCCTCTTTTCTTTCCAACTGAAGCCCCTTGAAGGGAACCCAGGGAATGTGTTTTCTGCAGATACTGGTTGGAGACCACTGTAAATCTTAATGATTGTCTCTTATCTAAACTGGAGCTTTCCAAGGTTGCTGAGGGATGTGGGAACTCTTCTTTCCATGCCTCATTGTTCCCCTGACAGCTTTTATCCTAGTGCTAGGCACATACCAGGGCATCAAAAAACATTTGTTGATTGAGGGATTGATTGATTCTGAGGGACTTGAGTACATTTGTAAATATCCTTTGAGACTCTTGCATCCCCTTGGAATAAAAGAACTCATGTTTTATTCAGTTCTTTCCCAATATGCAAATGCGCAGGTGCCCTGATGGCATATAGATAACATCATTACACATACACACTCACACTTGCACACAAAAGAAATGACTGCTCACATAGAAGACACAGTTAGAGGAAGATTGTGTTTGAGAAATCTCTTAGAGTTTAATATAAGAATGACTGGATGTGCTCCTCAGAAGCTGGCGGCCTGCTTCTGCAGGGCAGACTTCCCTGCAGTCTCCATGAAACAAAATGTGTAAATGAGACAGCCTGATTCAGAACAATGACGACTCATCGAGGAACCAGGATGTTTTTGAGTTCTAGCTCTACAGTTCCCAGCCCTTCAGCAAGTCACTTAAGCAAATTTCAGCTCCTGATCCGTAAAAATGAAACAAATACTTGCCTTGAATAACCTCTACAATGAGAAGGAAACATCAAAATCATGCCAATAGAAGTGGCTCACAAGCTATAAATTGGAACGTGCGAGTGAGTTTCAAGCTGGTTTCACTGCAGTACCAGGCAAATTCTAAAAGCCCATCTCTGCAGAGCTGGGATAAAATGTGTCAGTGCTTTTAAAACTGTGGAATCAGATCACTGGGTCCATTTCAAATTGCCATAAAAAGCACATAATTAACTTGCAGTATTTTACATTTCTTGACTATTCAGCAACAGCTGTTTCCTTAGTTCTTCTGAGATATTTGCGTTTTCCTCCTATTTTATGCTTTTTTTTTTCAATAATTGGATGTCCCCATCTCCATCATCTAAGAATATGTTGATACTTTTTGATACTATTTATGAAGATATAAGAAGTCACTGATGTTCCTTATCACATTTTCCTATATTTTGTATATATTATTCAATCTTTTAAATTTATTTTATTCTTTTAAAATATCAAGATTATACATAGCTGCCCCAGACACAGATATCAATACATCTCTTTGTCATCTGTTTAGTTTAAAAATTAAAGACTTTAAACAAAAAACATATCTATCACCTATCACTGCCATATTATAAAAGTAAGACCCTTTGCAATAATCTGAACATTGAATAAATTTGGCTTTATTGAAAATTCCTTTTTTTTATGTTTAACTTTGTTTCAATTAATATTTTGAATTTTATTTTTATAAAATACTACATTTAACATGGTTTAACATTTAAAAGATAAAAAAAAAAGAGCACATAGGCAAAATTCTCACCACTTTTGTCCCTCAGCTATTTAGTTTGCATTCGCATAAGCAATTATTATCAGTTTCTTGTAAACATTTCTGGAGATTTTACATACACAAAAATACACTTGCATGCCTTTATGTATGTTAGCCTTATGGCATAAATGGTAGCAAAAGTTATATACTATCCTCTTTCACTTCACTTTTCTCACTTAACCAATTTTAGAGATTTCTCCACATCAGCCTATAAGAAGAGATGGTTATGTGGTATTCCATTGTATGGACACCCTATAATTTGTTTAACCAGTTTCCTACTGATAGACTTGTAAGATGTTACTACTTATTCACTATTCAAAAACAATCATCAATGAATTATCATGTGTAGTTCACTATTTTTCTCATGCACAAATATATATTTAGATTAAGTTTTCAGGAATGTCATTCTCTAGCATAAAAGTCTGCTCAATACTGTTCAAATGGCCTTCATAGATGTACCTCCAACTTGCACTTTGCCCCAAAGCATCCATTATTTTTTGAAATGTTGGGTATATTTGTTATTGATTTATATTAATTATTCATATATTAGGAGATTGGCCTTCTGTCTCTGATAAGATTTGAAAGTGGTTTTTCAAAGTTTAATCATAAAACTTTTGATTGCATGTGATGTTTTTGTCATAAATAAACTTTTTCCTAATTTACTGTAACAAAATATCAATCTTTCCTTTTAGTCCCGAGATTTGTGACATGGTTATAAAGGCCTTTTGCACTCTGAGATTATAAAATTACTTTTTCTTTGGTTTCTTTTAGAACTTCCACAGTTTTGTGTTTTATCCTTAAGTCTCATATCTATTTTCAATTTGTCCTGGTAAAATACTTAAAGTATGTGAAAGTTGCTCAGTCATGTCTTACTCTTTGTGACCCTATGGACTATACAGTCCATAGAATTCTCAAAGCCACAGTACTGGAGTGGGTAGCCTTTCCCTTCTCTAGGAGATCTTCCCAACCCAGGGATCGAACCCTGGTCTCCCACATTGCAGGTGGATTCTTTACCAGCTGAGCCACAAGGGAAGCCCAGAAATACTGGAATGGGTAGCCTTATGGGAAATAGATGGGGAAACAGTGAAAACAGTGTCAGACTTTATTTTTCTGGGCTCCAAAATCACTACAGATGGTGACTGCAGCCATGAAATTAAAAGACGCTTACTCCTTGGAAGGAAAGTTATGACCAACCTAGATAGCATATTCAAAAGCAGAGACATTACTTTGCCAACAAAGGTTCGTCTAGTCAAAGCTATGGTTTTTCCTGTGGTCATGTATGGATGTGAGAGTTGGACTGTGAAGAAGGCTGAGCGCCGAAGAATTGATGCTTTTGAACTGTGGTGTTGGAGAAGACTCTTGAGAGTCCCTTGGAATGCAAGGAGATCCAAGTCCATTCTGAAGGAGATCAGCCCTGGGATTTCTTTGGAAGGAATGATGCTAAAGCTGAAACTCCAGTACTTTGGCCACCTCATGTGAAGAGTTGACTCATTGGAAAAGACTCTGATGCTGGGAGGGATTGGGGGCAGGAGGAGAAGGGGACGACAGGGGGTGAGATGGCTGGATGGCATCAGTGACTCGATGGACGTGAATCTGAGTGAACTCCGGGAGTTGGTGCTGGACAGGGAGGCCTGGTGTGCTGCGATTCATGGGGTCGCAAAGAGTTGGACACGACTGAATGACTGATCTGATCTGATCCCTTCTCCAGCGGATCTTCCTGATCAAGGAATCGAACTGACGTCTCCTGCACTGCAGGTGGATTCTTTACCAACTGAGCTATCAGGGAAGCCCAAATACAACTTAAATTTTTTTCCAGATAGTGATGCAGCTTTCCAACAAAATTTATTGAATAATCCATCTTTTCCCCACTGATTTGAAATGGAAATTTATCATATATTAAAGTCATATAAATCTTTTGGTCTACTTCTAGATTTCCAATTTTGTCCTTTGACTGGCCATTTATTCATGTAGCTGAACTAAAAATTTAATTATTGCCACTTGGAAATATATTTTAATATCTGGTAATTCTAGTCTTTTTCCTTTTTGTAAATTTTTTTGCCAATTTTCTTCCTTTCTTTATTTTTCCATTTGCTTTCAGCTTCTCTGCTTCCAAAAACAAGACTTTAATGTTTTAACAAATGAAGCTATGTGAAATACATAAATTGGGCTGAAAAATAGTTGACAGTCTTACATTGTTGAGGCCTTCTGTCCAAACACATTGGTGTGTCTATCACTTTGTGTAAGTTGCCGTATATCCTCAGTAGGATATCTTATAGACATTCACATACTAACATTCATGTAATTTTTATTAACTTTATTACTAGGCATTTGTATTTTTTTAAATCAACTCTAAATGAGTTTGAACATGAAAATGTTAGTCACTCAGTCATGTCTGATCCTTTGAGATCCCATGGACTGTAGCCCCTTCCAGGCTCCTCTGTCCATGGAATTATCCAGACAAGAATACTGGAGTGGGTAGCCATTTCCTTTCTCCAGGGGATCTTCCTGGCCCAGGGATCGAATCTGGGACTCCTGAATTGAAAGGCAGATCATTTACTGTTTGAGCCACCAAAGAAGCCCTAGTAATGATAAATGAGTCTATTGGGATTTTAAAAATTGTTTTTACATAAAGGAATCTGTTGATTTTGTTCCTGTTCATCTCACTGAATTCTCTTGTTTGCAATAGGTCTTAGTTACATTATACGCAATTAACAATAACTTTACAAATTCCTTTCTAAGTTGTATGCCTCTTGTATGATGGTTTTTGCTAATACTTCTGGATAATGTTGAAAAGCAGTGGTGATGCAGACATTCTTATTTGTGACTCTGATGCTGTCTGTTAATGTTCCCAGTGTTTCCTTATTAAGCATTATCTTTGTAGCTGAGATATATTTCATTGCATTAAAGAAATTACACTTATTTTTATTTTATGAACTCTTACTTTCTTTCCTTTTCAAAAAGTAAATCTAGAATGTAAAGTGGCTTTTTTTTTTTCAGTATCTATGGAGAAGCCCATTCTTCTTTATTTCATAAAGATAGTGAGATATATTTTCCAAGAACCATTTTTCTCTTCCTAAAATAAACTTCATTCTGTTGGCGTGGCTTATATTCTTAACTTATTTAGGACTTTTGCATCTATATTTGTGCATGGGATTCATCTATAGTTTCATTTTCTGAACAATCTTCATCAGGTTTTGATGTAAAGTATCATAAAAAGATTATCCTCAGTGTTTGGAAGCCTTTTTCCTTGCCACCCCCTCAAACCTACCCGCACTCTGGAATGGTTTAAACACGTTAAACTCTGTTGTTTAAATTTTTACTAGAATTTCCGAAGCTGGATTTTATGCCTTTGGCATATGGGAGAGGAAAAATGATGACCAGTCTGTTTAATATTTCTAGCATATTTTCCATTCTAGTATTCTAGTACACTTTCCATGTTACTTACGTTCTCGAGTGTCTTTGTATAAAATTGACCTGAGTAATTTCTTTCAATTTCTTTATTTTTCCTAGCAGTTTTTAGCTACTGAAGTATATATTGTGTGAGTTTCAAGCGCATAGCATAGTGATTCAGGTACACGGACATGTCTATTCTTTTTCAGATTCTTTTCCATTATAGGTTATTATAAGATATTAAGTAGAGCTCCTCATGCTATACAGTATGTATTTGTTGTTTACCTATTTTATACATAATAGTGTGTATATATTAATCCAAAACTACGAATTAGGAGTAATTATTTTTCATTTCTTCTATGTGTTTATTGCTACTTTTGATCATTTCTTGTTTTGTGTATTTATAATTTCCCCCTTGTTTCCTTGTTTAAATTAGCCAACGGCTTAAATGTTTTATGTCATTGAATTTATTTACTTATTTCCGAGTTTCAGTTTCCTTGCTCTGATTGTTTTCCCCATCATTTTTATTCTGTTTATCTAGGCAGTGTTGCAACTCCTCCTATCACCCTGAGGTCTTATACTAATTTTTTGTTTGTTTCAGAGATGATTGCTTTAAGCTTATCTGTTCATTTTTTATTATTTGGGCAAAATATTTTACTGTAACTTCCAAATCCTCTAGCAATTCCTTTTGGATTATTCATTATTGAAAGAGATTTTTTTTCCCCAAACCGGCTGTATCTTGAAAGTTTATGTTGGGAGAAGTTAGGGCCATGTTCCATGCTAGCCAGAATTTGCCTTGTTACTCAGGCTTTATACGTGAATTCTTTATCTTCAATTTCTCCCCAGCCAAATGATAAACAAAGATGTGTCTGTGTCCCTAACTCAAAGGTGGATCTGCTACCAAACTGTTAGGAAGTAGTCGATTAGTGTTGTGGTTTCTTGAAACCTCATTGCCTCTCCTTGGGGCAGATCTATATCCTTTATTACCCCTTATTTGGTGTCTACACGAACACTTGGCATACAGTCCTTCAATATACAGGTACTGAGTTAACAAATGTGGGCTATAAGTAATAGTCAACTATAGCCTCAAACCCAGGACTGAACATTGGTGAAAACATGGCCTGCACACGTGTGATTTGGCCAGGATAGTGTTCGTCAGGCAGGTGTACACTCTGCGGTTTGCCCTAGCCTTTCCTTACACTCTGTTTCCTCTGCCTGGATGCTTTACACGCACACTTTATCTCCGTGACCTCTGAAGTCATTAGAAAATGGGACGTCTGCAAACATTTAACTACATGTGTCAAATCATATTATCTGGACATTCTTACTTCTTAAAAAGTGTTATAATACACACAATCTATAGGTTAGCAAAGTTAGAGCTGGTCTGCAGTAAAAATTGGAAGCAAGATTGAGAGGTTATTTAACCCATCCACACCTTCTGGGGAAGGCAGTGATTCATTAATTTGAGGCTTCTGCCTTCTGGACCAAATATTGCACTTTGAATAGAATCCAAGAGGAGCAAATAGTATCAAGTGGTGCCCAAAGGCTCAGCATCTAATTAGTTTCTCACCTTTCTGGGGACGATCCTGTACCATCTATCCAAGAGCACATTCAGAGGATGAAGGGCTCCATATGTCCCTGGAGGGACCCACGTTCCTAGTCAATGATCTGTATCTTACCTTTCTCCAGGAAGCTCAGCCCAATGGTCTGGGCTGCAGTGGAGGGTGTGATGTAGTGGTTTAGAAGTTTCCTTTGTAGTAGCACCCAGAGGAAAATTTCCTGAGCCAAAGAGAAACTTCCCTGCAGCCTGGACCAGTGAACTCAACATTTATCCTAGTGAGGTGACTGCATCCCAGAAACCAGCAGTGTAATCTTTGGAGAGGTGAGAGGCAGGAGGACTGCAGAGGATGATAACCTGAATTATACAGTCTGATTATGTTATCTGGATCTTTGCATCTTCTGAGACCAAGCTTCTAGAAGAGATCCACTAAGTTGAATTTCAATTTCCATTCCTTTGCTTCTGACCTTACGAGAATCTTTTTCTCTTCCCCTTCAGCAAGTATGAGGCAAAGATGGTCCAATGAGGCTGGAATAAAGAAACATTCTAGAAAAAACCTTCCTCAGGGCAATCGTGACGTCAGAGTCTGGCAGAAACCTCCACTAAAGGCAAGCTAGCAGGTGTTTTTAGCCATCAGTTTGGTGATTCAGACAGTAAGAATCTGCCTGCCATGCAGGAGAGCCAGGTTTGCTTCCTGGGTTGGGAAGATTCCTTGGAGATGGAAATGGCAACCCACTCCAGTGTTCTTGCCTGAAGAATCCCATGGACAGAGAAGCCTGGAGGGCTACATTCCAGGGGGTCACAAAGAGTCAGACAGGACTGAACGCCTAACATTTTTCACTTCTCTTATTTTTAGGAATTGCCCAGTCTTCCAGCCTCTGTGAAATTAAAAAAAAAGAAAGAAAATGAGAACTTTAGAACTCTAAAAGATCTGAAAAATCATCTATTCCAATCTCCACGTTTATGCCCAGATAATAAAACTCCAGCGAGGAAATGTTACCTGAGATCACTGATCAAGTGTTCCTCCCAAGCTACCACCCTGCCTAACTTTACCAATTCCACCAGCATTTATTGTACACATATTGTGTGCCACATATGATTAAGGGTTGTGATACACAGGCGAAGAAGACAAATTCCTGCTTTTGAGAACTTTAAGGGTAGTATAAAAGAGAAATAATTTTGATTCAATGTTTCTTTGTTTCAGTTGGCACAAAATCTTATTTTCTTTTTAGAATAGAGTGTATTCTTAATCTTTTGATCCCAAAGAGACAAAAAAAAAAATCATTCAAGGGGCTTCATTCTCATTGTCCTGCTCATTAAATACAATGACAAAAAATACACAGCCATGTTCTGTGGAGCCAACAGTCCCCAGTGGTGTGGACAATGATGCATCCCTGGGTCTGTGTGTTTTCCTAAAGCCCACAGCCTGGTTTCTGTAAGGACAACTGGGTGACTATTGCAACAGTGGGGTAGGGGAGGGTATGCTGCCTCCCGGGACACAGTGAGAGTCCATTGTAGTGTCAAATCACAAATAATTTTTGTTTTATTAGGGAAATACAGGACAAAGATTTCCCAGGTTGTGTATAGAAACTAATGGAAAAGAACAAAGAATTTCACACCATGGCCCTTTAAACAGGAATTTGTCAAGCATTCATTATTCTTAAATACAGAATCGTGACCTTTTTAGAAGTGCTCTCAAAATAGCCAATCAACTATTTGCTTCAAACCATTTGCTTCCCATAAGAAGAAAAACAGCCTTCACTTGCTGCTGAAAGAAAAATTTAATCCTTCTCGCTCTTGGAGATTTTCACAAATGGTCCTAAAACCAGACAGAAATGCACATAAGGAAGTGTCAGTATAAGTAGAATGCTGAACTCCACGAGAACCATCCAGGTGATTTCTGATCTGGACCCTACCAAGAGAAAGGCCCTGTGCCTTGAAGATGGGTAGAAAGGTAGATTTTCAGAGGAAAGAGCATGAGAAAAGAAAGACATCAAAGAGAGTGGTATGTGGGAGGCTAGAAATCAACAACCTCATTTCAAAGGTGTGAAAAGTGAGACATGAGACAATATTCGCAAAATGTCCGAGATCAGTGGCTAGTGATCTAGCAAGGTGGATGCAGAGCCCAGATGTTCTCACTTCCTGGCCTATCATGCTTCTTCTTACCACGTCTGCCTCTGAGCTCACAGCCTTCTAGGCTGAGGCCCTGGGCCTTGGGGAGATCTCCAAGAAACAAGGGGGACAGACACGCGTAAGGATGTACTTACAATAGTCTTCTATATTTTGCGATACTTTACTGGTGTCTAAAACAACCTTTTTACAGAAAGCAGACTTGTTTTGTTTTCTGAGTTTTTTTTTTTTTTTTTTTTGACAAGTTTGATTACAGCAAGAGAAAATGCTGAATTTCCAATATGCAAATGAGATTAAAGGCCACCCGGGGATGAAAGAGCCCTACAGAAACGTTTTATTGACTGCTGCAAATTTACCCAAATAACAACTGTTTTAAAAAAATATATTTGAATAAATTGAGTTGCAACCTCCTTTGTTCTTCCCCTTAGGAGTCACAAGTTTTTCACCTCTAATTTCATATTACTGTCACATGGTGCGTTGCATATTATTCATAGATGGAATATCAAATGAAGGTGGCTACTCTAACTAATCACAAAAGGTATGGATATTAGCCATTTACCTTTAAAGTGCTTATTTTTGGTTGGTGTAAACAGGGAGTAGAATTTCATTTTCTTGGCCAGTGTTAGCAGAAAATATCTAAAATATTCGATGTCCTTGCCACAGTTTATCCTGGAATGTTTGTGCAATTATTGCCTTTCTCCCCACAAGGAAATCTAAAATAATGAGGGCTTCTGGGACATACATTGGCATTACGGAGATTGTATTTTTAAAGGACAGGAAATTAGGTGGCTTAGAACTGTTTTTCTAGCATTGTGGTCCTAGCTTGACTAGATTAGAAATCTCTAAATAGGTAACAGACTTATTAAGTCCCCTTGCATGTTGTCTAAAATGGGCTGAAGTCATTTCCATGTAAATTTAAAATTTTAATCCAATTAAGATCTGATTAGCTCCAGTAGTGGTTGGTATCATGAATTCATGGGTCTCTCAGACCCCTTTTCTTGCTCAAAATGCAAGGTTGTGACATTCGATTGAGGAAACTGGCCTAGTCCATGAAGTTCAAAGATCAACAAGAGAGCAACCTCAGCATCCCAATGGGAGTTAAGGGAAAAAATAAGATGTCAAGGTCCTGATATCACTTCACATCCCCTTTCAGTCCCCACATATCCGTCCCTCTCCAGAAGCCCTGGGCAAACTCCCCAAGCCAAGGGTGTGTACAGGAAGCTGTCCCCATAGCTGTTGTGAATCTGAGCTTTGGAACCAAGCAAATGTGTGTCTGATACTTGGCTTGACCCTTGTGAGCCACAGGAAATAGTATAAGGAACTTGAAAATGTCTCAGTGTTTTCATCTGTAAAATAAAGAGAATATTGCCTACCTCCCAGTCTCCTTGAAAGGATTAAGTGATACTATAAAGTTTTGAACACATTGCAATTGTTCAATTATAGATGGTTTTCTTACAAAGCATGAGAATGCAAAATAAGTCAGGTTTTTGGAATGTTTCTATGTGCTATGGGCCATGCTTAAAAGTTTTAAATGACTTAAAAGTTTTAACACTGTGACCTCTAGACTGTATACTCAGTGCTGAAGCCAGGATTCAGACTGAAGGAGTCTGGCTTCTGAATGTGAGCACTTAACCACAAAACTCTGCAATGGACTCTCGACCAAGTAGATGACCAAGTACAATGACCCAGAAGATTCTGTGCCTCCACTTCCCCATTAACAAAAATGAGGACTTAAGAAAGGCCAGCTTGTCCCAAAGCTCCTGAGCTCCCCTTACACTTCTAGATAGAACTGCCATGGAAATAAGCTGGCTGACAATAGTCTTTCACACCTCCCCTTAGGGCCTGTTACCAACCTGCCAGATATTTGTGGAATTCTAATCAGCATCTTAAAAAAAAAAAAAAAAAAGATAAAACTTCAGACACTGTCTGTATCTGAACAATTTCTAAGCCAAACAGTAAGTGCTCATGACTAAACGAAATGCAGTAGCAGTTAATGCTATTCTTCCCTAATTCAAAGATAATGTGAAATCAGTTCAGTAAGACCAAAGTATAGATGTATAAGTGAATGAATTCATACAAATCACTACCATTGAGTTGATAGTCTCTGAAACTCATTTAAAGCTCTAGACGTCCCCTTCCGATTCTTCTGACTAAGGAGGGAGTTTAGGCTGACAACTCTTATTGTCGATCTTTAAGGCATGTCTTGAATCAGTTAATTTCTCAACAGAGATTTCAACAACTCTACTCTCTAAACTGGAGGTCAGCAAGTTCTCTCTGGAAAGGGCCAGATAGTCAATACTGTAGGCTCTGAAAGCATTACAGTCTATACAGCAGCATTCAACTCCGCCACTAGAACAAAAAGAGCCATGGGCAACATGTAGACAAATGAATGTGACCGTGCCTCAATAAAGCTTTATTTTCAATAAGTGAGTGATGGGCCAGATTTGGCCCACAGTTCATATCTGCCAACCCCTGGAGTAAACCACCATCAGCTTTCATCTCTTTCAGATACTGCACTTGTTTCTTCCCTCTGAGCCTTTTCCAATTCATTCTAAATAAGTATGCTGCTTCCTTGCTTAAAATACTCCAGTGCATCCTTACTGTACTTGGATCAGAAACTGAGTTTCTTGGCATGGCGTTCAAGGCCCACAGTTCGGGAGTGACCTCACCACTGAGTGTTGTCTCTTATCTCGCTCACTTCAGTTCACTGGCTTTGTTTCCGTTGCTTTTTAACGTGCCACCTCAGGGCCTTTGCACATGCTCTTCCCTTCTCTTCTGAGTTCTCTTCCCCATTCTGCTCCCCTGAGCTCCTAATCCAAACTACATCATTTCCCATATTTCTCATAGTAAATCTATACTCTTCTTTCAGAGCAGCTAATTAATTAATAATTAAATATAGATTTATGTGAAGATATGCTTAATAGCTATCTGCCTATCAGACTTAGGGCCACGAGGGAAGGGATCAGTCATATTTGTTTTCTTTATTACATTCTCCTGAGGTACAGTGGGTGCTCAAGATTTGCATGCCAACTGAATGAACACATTGTTTATTTCTTAGTGTTCAAAGAACTTTATGAAATTCGATTGTCTTTCCTCTTTGGAAGAATAAAAATAGTCTGAGGCAGTAGGATTGTGTTTCTCTATATTATTACAAATGGAGAAACAAGCCCAGCTGTGATCATGTAAGTCATCAGGAGGTGTTTGATTATGAGTCCAAGAATGCTTTCTCAGCTTGGTAATTTCCAAAGACACTTAGAAGTCCCACGAGTTCACGTTTGAGGAATGACCGTGTAATTTCAACCTTGCCCTTGCATGTGTCTTTGGAAACCATCCAGTAAATTTTCAAAGGCCACTACCCTTTGTACTGAGCTGATGCTTATTCTGGGAGCCCCTCTGATGCCATAATTACCTTCATCTGCAGTGTTGACCCAGTGCAAGACTCGGGCATTTGCTGTGTGCTAATTTTTAAAAGTTTACAGAGCTGGGCGCCTCTACAGATTTTCAAGAAGACATTTATGGTTCTAAGCACCTTCCCTAGAATCATTAGGCAACAAATTTGCTTGAAAATTTCTTTCATTGTGTCTCAGTGGAGATGAAATATGGTCACTTGCTGGGGAGAAAAACAACAATAAAAGGAGAGTGAAATCTCCCTAAGTGCTCCCTAAAAACAAGAAAATCTGAAATGCAGCCTGTGTGCTGATACAATTATGAGGCTTCTGGCTCTGAGCGGTAACAGATGGGAGTTTTTCTCTCTTTGGTGATAAGGTGAATGGTTTCCCCCAGGGATGTGTGGGGAAAGCTGCTGAGTTGGCAGTGTTGGCACCAAGCAGCTGGCTGCTGACAGGATTATAGGCTGAGATTGGCATTAGGGGAGAAGGGGTTCCTAATACGAGGATAAGGGGAGTAGAAAGCAAAAACTGCCCCCTCTCCTTTATCCATCCATAAAGCTGGGACTTGAAGCAGTTTATTCTGAGTAGTGAATGGAGCTTCTAAGAGATGCCAAATAAGAGTATCAGTTCATTCATTCATTTATCCATCCATTCATTCAACAGCCATTGATTGAGTACCTGATTTGTGGCAGCTATTGTGATGGCTGCCAAGATATGAAGACAAGGAGAAATTCATTGTTTCTACCCTCAGGAAGTTCTCAGCTAAGTGAGGGAGGAAAAACACTGAAGAAATAAGCTTGATGAAGTGTTATTGTGAGAAAGATTTCATAGCAGTGGTGACAAGACAAATATTTGGAAAATCAGTATTTCCTATGAGGATATAAGGACTGAAAAAAGAAAGCAAGTAGGATTTAGTTAGAGAAGGCAGCAAGGAGGCCCTCTCTAGTCTCTTTTCCCCTCCCCTGGACCCCTGCTGAAGTTGTACCCCTCTGCGTCACTGGCTCCTGTTTCCGGTCTTGGCACATGGTGCTCCTTCAGCCTGGATTTGCCTTCCTTCTCCCGTGAGTGCCTCTAAAATCCTGGAGGACTTTTTAGAGTGCATGGACCAGTTTGAACCTTACCTTGAAGGCCCTGGGAAACATTACTGGATTTTAAGCAGAACAGTTACATGATCACATGTGCTTTTCAGGACGTTCACTTTGCTGTTTTGTTGAAAGTGCCCTTAGGAGACAGATGAAGTGACCTGCCCAGAGGTCCTGAGGACTTGAACTACAGCAGAAATCGTTGTCAGGGAGAGAAGACCCTGCGGATAAAAGATGTTAAGGGGATGAAGGCAAAGATAGCCCCTGATTGGCTGAAATGCGTCTTCTCTTACGCGTCTTTTGGTTGGTCACGTAAAATGGGTGTAACAGCGCAGCTCCGCAGAGAGTGAGGGGAGAGGCAGAGCTGGGAGAAAGGTTACTGGTTGGCTTTGGGCTGGTGATGCTGGCCTGGGCTTCCATGTGAGAGGTGCACAACTGACCTCCTCATGGGCATATTAGGGTGTGGTATTCAAATTTGGAGCTCAAGAGACAGAGGTAAGGACTTTTTCTTAGTCAGATGAACTAGGTTATGAAGTGTTAAAAATCTTTCTTTTTTCACTGTGCCATGGCTTGTGGGATCTTAGTTCCCCAACCAGGGATGGAACCCAGACCCTAAGAATGAGAGCACTGACTCATAACCAATGGGCCACTGGGGAACTCCCAACAAAGGCTATGTTCCTCCTCACTGGAACATCTATTGTAGGTCTGTGGCTGCTCCTTGGCTCACTGTAGCCACTCATGGCCCAGGAAGCCACTGCTTCAAAAAGCCTGGGAGAACAGAGAGGTCTTAAGAGTCTTGTCCTGGCACTTAAATGCTTGCCTGGGGAGTGACATGTGACACTTTTGCAAAGAAGTAGTCAGTGGCTGCACCCACATACTGGAAGCCAGGAGTGCATTCCTTTGGAGGGAGGGAGAGCTGGAAATAGTTGGCAAGAGCAATAATGACCATTACAGGGCCAAACATGAAGATTTGAGGGTGATCCTCACGTAGACGGCAGTAAAGCCATGACAGTGGGTAATGCAGGGAAAACTATTCAGTTTGAAGAGAAGGGGCCACATACGAGTCCTGGGAAAGTACCTACACTTAGAGTATGTAGTATAGAGGAGATAAAATCACAAGGAGAGGACATGTAGATGTGGTCAAAAACAGTCAGGAAAACCAGAGTGGCATTTCAAAAGAGAAAGATGATAACATGTCAACCAAGGAGTGAAAACCTCGGAAGCGTTTCGGAAGTGACTGACAAACCTCTCTTTTAGACAGTAGCTGGGCTGTCTTAATACGGTGATGGATGCATATCCTTTTCCTTTATTAAAAAAATTAACATATTAAGTAAGAGTCATCAATTCTCAGAGCCGACAGAGTCCTCAGAGGTCATCCAGTTTACTCTCCCACCAAATGTTGAAACTTTCACAATGATCTGTGACAAAGCTCCATCCTAACCTGAAATCTTTCTCTTTGTAACATATCCATGGCCCTGGGCTTCCCAGGTGGTATACTGGTAAAGGATCTGCCTGCTGGTACAGGAGACGCAAGAGATGCAGGTTCAATCCTTGGGTTGGGAAGATCGCCTGGAGAAGGAAGTGGCAACACACTCCAGCATTCTTGCCTGGAGAATCCCATGGACAGAGGAGCCTGGCAGGCTACATTCCAGGAGGTCACAAAGAGTCAGATGTGACTGAACGTGCATACACACACACAAACACACACACACACCCCACACACACCATGGCCCTACTTCTGCTCCCCAAATCAGACAAGGACAAGCTCTTCTTTCTGTTCACCACTCAAACTGACAGGATCATTCAATAGTAGTTTGGGTTGGCGACTGATTTTTATGGCACATTTTGCATAAGAAGCAACTGGTAAAAGGACTAAGATGGTCAGAATTTAGCTGTTCAAATTCCCAGTTGGAAAGTAAGTCCAAAGCACATTTTCCTTTTTGATTTAGTATGAAAGATGAGGACTAGGGCATGAGAGTCAAGGTGAGATGATATAGTTTATAAAACATTTAAAGATCGCTAATGTAGGAGAATGCATACGGTATTCGACTTCTAACTCTGTGACCTTGGTAAGTCACTTAACCTCTCTGAGCAAGAATTTCTGTGTCAATGAAATGGATGCCTGAGGTGTATACCCCACCGGGTTGGCTGAAGTGCAATGCACATCTTAAACCCTGGAAACTGGAACAGGTAGAGTAGGGAAGATGATTTATAAGCTTCAGCACAGGCAGACATCAACCGCACAGCCTAAGAAACAATTTGAACTTGAAGGTTAATAGCTGTGATTCAAGGAAACTCCCCTGTATTTATTGCTACACTAATGTTGCACAAGAACCACCACCAAACTCCCAAGTGTACAGTGACCAACATTTATTTTAGCTCAATAAGCTAGGAATCTGATGAGGGTTCTTCTGGTCTGGTTAGCCTAATTTTAGCTTGACTTAATCAGGTGTCTGCAGTCCCCTGGCAGGTCAGCTGGGGTAGGGCTAGTCTGGGATGGCCTTAGGTGGGACAGTTATCTTCTGTGTGGTCTCTCACCCTCTAGCAGGCTAGCCTGGACTTATCTGGAGGTGCTCACAGGTGCCCAAGAGAAGGCCTCCTGAAGCTTGGGTGCGTATTGGCATATCCATCACTTTTGCTGCATTGTTTCATCCAGAGCAAATAATAAGGCCGAGCCCAAGAGAAAGAAGACTTGACTTCAGTTAGAATGGCAAACACACAGAGAGGTGCGGAGCGCTTGGTCCATTTTTGTAATCAGCATATCATAATTTTTCTCTAGTAACCAATAGGCAGGATGAGGACGCTGGTGAAGTTGATAAGGAGGGGTATAGGCATGAAGGTAAGTCAGCTAAGGCCTGAGAGCAAATGCAAGGGTCAGGAAGAACAGCAGACGGGGGAAGCCACTTCCAAGCGGCGGAACCGGGACAGCATCAAGGAACTCTCCCCACCTCCAGACTGAGGGGACCAGAAACACGCTCTGCAGGATTTCAGAACTGCTGTGACCAGTGCCTGGCTGTTTGCCTCGGTCATTTCCTTTTCAAATGGACCTGTTTGTTATAGCCACCCTATTCTTATTCACAATCGTATCTTTGGCTTTTGGAGAAATAATTTGTGTTTTTGTTTGTTTGTTTTAACTTCATTGTTGTTGCTGTTTTAATTCTGTGGGCTCTGGACTATAGGCAACTGCACTGAGATTGTGGGGAGGATATAAGTAAAAGACTAAAGATTTAATTAAAAGACACACTGTGAATGGTAGATTGCAAAACTAGCTGCAATTCTTTATCCCTCCTTGAATTCATATCCTCAGCAATGTGACCTTCAAAGTTCTTTCAATCAACAAGTGGAATCAATTTCTCTACAGTTTCAGTCTGGACTGGTGTTTTTTTTTTTTTTTGCTTTGGTCAATTGTATACACAAAGGAGATGTTGAATGAGCTCTCGGCCTAGACCTCAAGAAGCCTTGCCTAATTCCACTTTCTTTTGGGTTTCCTGCTTATACCACACAAACAAGCCTCACTGGAATGCTTGATAATGAAAGACCTGTGGTTCAGTCATTCCCAGCATCTCATCTGACAGTGGGATGTGTTAGAGGTCATCCTAGACTAGCTAGTCCACAGTTTACCTATCAGGTGACCAAAGAGGTGTGTGTAAGCCCAGCTGAGATAAGCAAGCCTGCAACAAATTAGAAAAAACTATTCAGCTGACCTGGAAGCCCATGAGAAGTAATAAATGCTTAACTGTCCAAGCTACTGAATTGTTCAAGTGTGTGTTTGTTACTCAGCAATATCTAACTGATACACCTTCAGTTTATTTCCCATATGTGGAAAATATTTCTTTCCAGGAGCAGAGCATCACATATGAAGATTAAGAAGACACAGCAAAGAAAAAAATTCTGGCCCTGTCTCCACACATGCTGACGCATTATTTGTGGTTGTCTCTTTCTAAAACAGGGCTTCCCTGGTGGCTCAGTGGTAAAGAATTCACCTGCTAATGCAGGAGATGCAGGTTCAGTTCCTGGGCCAGAAAGATCCTCTGAAGAAGGAAATGACAACCCACTCCAGTATTCTTAGCTGGAGAATCCCATGGAGAGAGGAGCCTGGTGGGCTACAGTCCATGGGATTGCAAGAGGCAGACACAGTTTAGTGACTAAACAACCACTTTTCAGATCAGATCAGATCAGATCAGTCACTCAGTCGTGTCCGACTCTTTGAGACCCCATGAATCGCAGCACGCCAGGCCTCCTCCCTGTCCATCACCAATTCCCAGAGTTCACTCAGACTCAGGTCCATCGAGTCAGTGATGCCATTCAGCCACCTCATCCTCTGTCGTCCCCTTCTCCTCCTGCCCCCAATCCCTCCCAGCATCAGAGTCTTTTCCATTGAGTCAACTCTTCACATGAGGTGGCCAAAGTACTGGAGTTTCAGCTTTAGCATCATTCCTTCCAAAGAAATCCCAGGGCTGATCTCCTTCAGAATGGACTGGTTGGATCTCCTTGCAGTCCAAGGGACTCTCAAGAGTCTTCTCCAACACCACAGTTCAACGCATCAATTCTTTGGCGCTCAGCCTTCTTCTCCAACTCTCACATCCATACATGACCAAAGGAAAAACCATAGCCTTGACTAGACGGACCTTTGTTGGCAAAGTATTGTACTCATCTCACGTGCTAGTAAAGTAATGCTCAAAATTCTCCAAGCCAGGCTTCAGCAATATGTGAACCATGAACTTCCTGATGTTCAAGCTGGTTTTAGAAAAGGCAGAGGAACAAGAGATCAAATTGCCAACATCTGCTGGATCATAGAAAAAGCAAGAGGGTTCCAGAAAAACATCTATTTCTGCTTTATTGACTATGCCAAAGCCTTTGACTGTGTGGATCACAATAAACTGTGGAAAATCCTGAAAGAGATGGGAACACCAGACCACCTGATCTGCCTCAGAGAAATTTGTATGCAGGTCAGGAAGCAACAGTTAGAACTGGACATGGAACAACAGACTGGTTCCAAATAGGAAAAGGAGTTCGTCAAGGCTGTATATTGTCACCCTGTTTATTTAACTTATATGCAGAGGACATCATGAGAAATGCTGGATGGGAAGAAACACAAGCTGGAATCAAGATTGCCGGGAGAAATATCAATAACCTCAGCTATGCAGATGACACCACCCTTATGGCAGAAAGTGAAGAGGAACTAAAAAGCCTCTTGATGAAAGTGAAAGTGGAGAGTGAAAAAGTTGGCTTAAAGCTCAACATTCAGAAAACGAAGATCATGGCATCCAGTCCCACCACTTCATGGGAAATAGATGGGGAAACAGTGGAAATAACCACTTTTAGTCCTAAGCTTACATCATTCTTTCAAGCCACTGTTTGTACACCCCTCACCTCTTTCTCTCTATGTCTCTTTCTGTCTCTGACTTTCTCTGGATCTGTCTCTCTCAATCACTGACTGTCCTTCTCCCATCAGTGCTAGAGATGTGTCTAATAGAGTGAGAAAACAAATAAAAAACTGTCAGCTTTTAAAATGGGGAAATATGATCATTCTGTCACTTTCTTTTCTTTTGCTAGACAGAGAGTGGCAAACCACTATCTGGAGAACTGTGAGGAAATTGAAGCACCAGAGCAGCACACAGGAGGGCTCTCGCTGATCAGAACGGGGGTTGTTTTGCTGTCTTGGTACTTGAAATAGCTATATTTGGCTGCACTGGGACCCCCGTTGCAACACATGGATTTATTACCCCACGTGGGATTTTTGTTGCAGGGTGTGGACTCCCTAGTTGGGGCGTGCAAACTCAGTCGTTGTGGTGAGCAAGCTCCAGAGCACACACGTGGACTTCAGTAGCTGAGTCATTCAGTCTCAGCAACTCCACGTGTGCAGGACCTCAGTGCCCCAACCAGGAATCAAACCCATGTCCCCTGCACTGTGAGGTGGAGTCCCAACTACTGGACCACCAGGGAAGTCCTTTGGTACTTGTTTTTCAAGAAAAAGCCGAAAAAAGGAAATTGTAAAACCTCTGACACAGTGCACAGAAGCAGCTTTTCTTTATTCTCAGTGATGACAATTCGGTGCTTGGAGTGTAAAGCTTTGGATATAGAGAGAAAACAATGGCAATACATACCTACAGAAATTAAGAAATTTAGTGAGATTGTGTAAAGGAAGAGGCATAGGTTGGTGGAGTCAGAATTACTAGCTTCAACTTGTCTTCCACGGCATAACCTCTCTCCACTTTCTTTGATTGTATAATTGTGGCCTGGTTACTTCTCCTCAATGTCCTAATCATAAAATAGACACAGTTCATACTGCAGCCATGAAATTAAAAGACGCTTACTCCTTGGAAGGAAAGTTATGACCAACCTAGATAGCATATTCAAAAGCAGAGACATTACTTTGCCAACAAAGGTCCGTCTAGTCAAGGCTATGGTTTTTCCAGTGGTCATGTATGGATGTGAGAGTTGGACTGTGAAGAAAGTTGAGCGCCGAAGAATTGATGCTTTTGAACTGTGGTGTTGGAGAAAACTCTTGAGAGTCCCTTGGACTGCAAGGAGATCCAACCAGTCCATTCTGAAGGAGATCAGCTGGGTGTTCTTTGGAAGGAATGATGCTAAAGCTGAAACTCCAGTACTTTGGCCACCTCATGCGAAGAGTTGATTCAATGGAAAAGACTCTGATGGTGGGAGGGATTGGGGGCAGGAGGAAAAGGGGACGACAGAGGATGAGATGGCAGGATGGCATCACCTACTCGATGGACGTGAGTTTGAGTGAACTCCGGAAGATGGTGATGGACAGGGAGGCCTGGCCTGCTGCGATTTATGGGGTTGCAAAGAGTCAGACACAACTGAACTGAACTGAACTGAACTGATACCATTAAAACAGGGACATGTTGTGCTGTTTAAATGACACAACATGGGTGAAATGTTGTAACAAACATAGATTCCCTTCCTGCCTTAACTCTCCGAGGTAGCCAGTGTCTGGAATTCAGGCTTTGGGTTACCTGTATAATTTCAAATTTGGGAAACTCAGCAGCGGCCACAGGACTGGAAAAGGTCAATTTTCATTCCAATCCCAAAGAAAGGCAATGCCAAAGAATGCTCAAACTACTGCACAATTGCACTCATGTCACAGGCTAGTAAAGTAATGCTCAAAATTCTCCAAGCCAGGCTTCAGCAATATGTGAACCGTGAACTTCCTGATGTTCAAGCTGGTTTTAGAAAAGGCAGAGGAACCAGAGATCAAATTGCCAACATCCGCTGGATCATCAAAAAAGCAAGAGAGTTCCAGAAAAACATCTATTTCTGCTTTATTGACTATGCCAAAGCCTTTGACTGTGTGGATCACAATAAACTGTGGAAAATTCTTCAAGAGATGGGAACACCAGACCACCTGATCTGCCTCATGAGAAATTTGTATGCAGGTCAGGAAGCAACAGTTAGAACTGGACATGGAACAACAGACTGGTTCCAAATAGGAAAAGGAGTTCATCAAGGCTGTATATTGTTACCCTGTTTATTTAACTTATATGCAGAGTACATCATGAGAAATGCTGGACTGGAAGAAACACAAGCTGGAATCCAGATTGCCAGGAGAAATATCAATAACGTCAGATATGCAGATGACACCACCCTATGGCAGAAAGTGAAGAGGAACTCAAAAGCCTCTTGATGAAAGTGAAAGTGGAGAGTGAAAAAGTTGGCTTAAAGCTCAACATTCAGAAAACGAAGATCATGGCATCCGGTCCCATCACTTCATGGGAAATAGATGGGGAAACAGTGGAAACAGTGTCAGACTTTATTTTTCTGGGCTCCAAAATCACTGCAGATGGTGACTGCAGGCATGAAATTAAAAGATGCTTACTCCTTAGAAGGAAAGTTATGACCAACCTAGATAGCATATTCAAAAGCAGAGACATTACTTTGCCAACAAAGGTTCGTCTAGTCAAGGCTATGGTTTTTCCAGTGGTCATTTATGGATGTGAGAGTTGGACTGTGAAGAAGGCTAAGCACCGAAGAATTGATGCTTTTGAACTGTGGTGTTGGAGAAGACTCTTGAGAGTCCCTTGGACTGCAAGGAGATCCAACCAGTCCATTCTGAAGGAGATCAGCCCTGGGATTTCTTTGGAAGGAATGATGCTAAAGCTGAAACTCCAGTACTTTGGCCACCTCATACGAAGAGTTGACTCATTGGAAAAGACTCTGGCGCTGGGAGGGATTGGGGGCAGGAGGAGAAGGGGACGACAGAGGATTAGGTGGCTGGATGGCATCACTGACGCGATGGACGTGAGTCTGAGTGAACTCCGGGAGTTGGTGATGGACAGGGAGGCCTGGCGTGCTGCGATTCAAAGAGTCGGACACGACTGAGTGACTGATCTGATCTGATCTGATTATTTCAAAACAATGCTTTAGTCTTAATCCAAATAAATGCAGGCATCACTAGAGAAAGTTCACATGGTTTGTATCTCATTTTCATCAATAAACTTGGGCTCAAGATCTGTTCTCAGCACAACTACTATATAGAAGAATAGATATTCTTGGTCTTAGAGAAGTAATTTGTTAAGAGCCAAGATGTGTGTGTGTGCTCAGTCACTCAGTTGTGTGTGACTTCTTTGCAACCCCATGAACTCTAGCCCACAAGGCTCCTCTGTCCATGGAATTTTCCAGGCAAGAATAGTGGAGTGAGTTGCCATTTCTTTCTCTAAGGAATCTTCCCAACCCAGAGACTAAATCCATGTCTCCTGCACTGGCAGGCAGATGCTTTATCGCCGAGCCCCCTGGGAAGTCCTAAGAGCCAAGCTAGGAGGTCATTATGTCATTGGTGTCATTAAGCAGTCGGTTTGTTCATACAAGGTACGCTTGCTGCAGATATTCAAAGGAGGAGGAAACCAGAGCCCAGCAGAGCAGTCAGGAAGGTTATAGGAATTGAATCTACAGCTCATTCTTGAAGGACGACAAGGCAGAGGAGGGCACGAGGGTACCAGTGAGACAAGGCACTATGTGATTTAAATGTATGCCTCATCTAGTACTTACAGCCTAAGAAGATGTATTCTTTTCCTTGTTTTAAAGACAAGGGTTAAGACATTGATCCACAGTCACACAGTAAATAATTATCAGATGGGAAACCAAATCTCTTTGACACCAGGGATCATGTACTTCTCACTGAACCCTACTTCCTACCCAGGGGCAAAAATGAACCCGCTGCATTTTGCAACACAGCCAAACGCACAGAGAATGTGTGTAGAGGAGCCCTAGAGGAAATGCTGGACAGGGAGGGTGATGGGATCATGGTTTGGGTGGTCTGGAAAGGACCAGAGAATTTCAGATGATTCCTTTGGAATAAGGGGGCATCAGTGATTTTTATCAACTTGACGCTAGTGTTAAAGATGGTTGAGTTCATTTTCCTAAGGGAAGGCCCTCATTTTGCCAGCCCCAGGGTGGAGGAAAACTATTAAGAAAGCTTTTTTAGCACCTATTTTGCCCTTCTGCCTGCAGTTTTTCTCACTATAATACAGCCAAGAAGCTTCGGGTTTCTAGAAAAATCCCTGAGCCCATCAGTGGACCTAAACACAGATAGAAATGTCCTCTTCCCTTCTAGTTTTCTTTGTGTGGGCTCCTGTAGAAGAATAAAAGGAAGGCAAACAGGGAAATAGAGTGGTATTTTTGTTTAGTCTGTCAGACTGTGTTCTAAAAGCTCTTTCTACTTTATCCTCTTGGAGCATATGCATGAAACTCTGTCTCATGAATATTTGAATGATCTTTACTTTTTTCTGTCATTTCTTGAGTCTCAACTACAATGGCGAGCAGAATGTGACCTTCCCAAGGCAGATACTTCTGGGAGCCTCTGTCAAAATGTGTGCATGGGACCGAGATGCTGAAAAATCATGGTAACCACTGGGACTTCTTGTCCTTTATTTTCAGCCCTGAGAAGTCCTTTTGATGCTGATTCCAGAGGAGTATCTTTATGGAAAAGAGATATGACTAGAGGAGGTCAGATGGAGAATGTGTCTGTTTTAGCTTTTCTAATATTTCTGTATCAATGGAAAATGCAGGGATGTAGGCAATGAGGTTAAAAACCACAAGTAAGGGGGCTATGGCTTGTTTTTTTTCTCAGAGACAAACCCTTGGTATAGTTCCACTAAGTTTCTTCATGCTTAGAGTTTGATTATCTAAGAGTCTGATTATGTCCTTCTTACCCCATTATCTTGATTTCTTCTTCTTTATAGCATTTATCATCACACGACATTCCACTTTATACTTACTTGTTTATCTATTGAATGGATGCCTCATTAAAATATGTCTAATGATGGCAAGGGCTTCACTTGTCATATTTACTATTAAATTCTTAGTACCTGGAAACAGTACCTGGTACCAAATATGTGCTTAAATATCTGTTGAACAAATGAAGGTGATCATTGTATTCATCATTTAGTTCATACTTATGCACTTACTACCATGGGTAGGCCCTGCGTTAGAAATAAAACAGTGCAGTACGAGATGCAGACACGTGATCAGATACAGTCCAAGAGGTGCAGTGACAGAGGAATATGTAGGGAATTGTGGGAATACTGAGAACGGAGTCCCTACCCAGAGGAACTACTCGACCCAAACTTTTAAGAATGAATAGAATAGGATGCCGGAGAAGGCAATGGCACCCCACTCCAGCACTCTTGCCTGGAAAATCCCATGGACGGAGGAGCCTGGTAGGCTGCAGTCCATGGGGTCACTAAGAGTCAGACACGACTGAGCGACTTCACTTTCACTTTTCACTTTCCTGCATTGGAGAAGGAAATGGCAACCCACTCCACTGTTCTTGCCTGGAGAATCCCAGGGACAGGGGAGCCTGGTGGGCTGACGTCTATGGGGTCGCGCAGAGTAGGACACAACTGAAGCGACTTAGCAGCAGCAGCCAGCAGGATTGAATGAGTGAATAGAATTCGATACATTAAATAGAATTTGATTTGATTAAAAATCAATGAGCTGTATTTCCCTAACTCCTCAGTGGGATTGAGGGCACTCAGGGAGTAGTGTAGTAGCAGCCAGAAGTGTTAGAAAACCAAAAGCACATATATATATATATATATATATATATATTTTTTTTTTTTTAAACAGAAATTCAGTTAGTTTTTTTTTTTTATAAAGCTACTTTATGGACCACTAAATGAATATGCCAGAAGCAGATATTAAAGACAGGATGGGATCAAAGGAATTCCATAAAAACAAGATTGAGTGGTGGAGGGAAGGAAGAAAGGCAGGGCTATAGGATAGCTATGTAGAACAGGCCCCAGCTAAGTCTTTTCTATTCCCCTTAATGGACCAGCCCTACCTCCGGATTACCTTCTCAGTTCAGTTCAGTCTCTCAGTCGTGTCCGACTCTTTGCGATCCCATGAACTGCAGCACACCAGGCCTCCCTGTCCATCACCAACTCCTGGAGTTCACTCAAACTCACGTCCATCAAGTCGGTGATGCCATCCAGCCATCTCATCCTCTGTCGTCCCCTTCTCCTCCTGCCCCCAATCCCTCCCAGCATCAGAGTCTTTTCCAATGAGTCAACTCTTCGCATGAGGTGGCCAAAGTACTGGAGTTTCAGCTTTAGCATCATTCCTTCCAAAGAAATCCCAGGACTTATCTTTAGAATGGACTGGCTGGATCTCCTTGCAGTCCAAGGGACTCTCAAGAGTCTTCTCCAACACCACAGTTCAAAAGCATCAATTCTTCAGCGCTCAGCTTTCTTCACAGTCCAACTCTTACATCCATACATGACCACTGGAAAAACCATAGCCTTGACTTGACTACTTTGTTGGCAAAGTAATGTCTCTGCTTTTGAATAGGCTATCTAGGTTGGTCATAACTTTCCTTCCAAGGAGTAAGTGTCTTTTAATTTCATGGCTGCAGTAACAATCTGCAGTGATTTTGGAGCCTCCAAAAATAAAGTCTGACACTGTTTCCACTGTTTCCCCATCTATTTCCCATGAAGTGACGGGACCAGATGCCATGATCTTCATTTTCTGAATGTTGATCTTTAAGCCAACTTTTTCACTTTCCTCTTTCACTTTCATCAAGAGGTGTTAGCAGTGAAGAGATACCCCACATCCAAGGCAAGAGAAACCCAAGTAAGACGTAGGTGTTGCAAGAGAGCATCAGAGGGCAGACACACTGAAACCATAATCACAGAAAACTAGTCAATCTAATCACACGGACCACAACCTTATCTAACTCAATGAAACTAAGCCATGCCATGTGGGGTCACCCAAGACAGATGGGTCATGGTGGAGAGATCTGACAGAATGTGGTCCACTGGAGAAGGGAATGGCAAACCACTTCAGTATTCTTGCCTTGAGAACCCCATGAACAGTTTGAAAAAGCAAAATGATAGGATACTGAAAGAGGAACTCCCCAGGTCGGTAGGTGTCCAATATGCTACTGGAAATCAGTGGAGAAATAACTCCAGAAAGAATGAAGGGATGGAGCCAAAGCAAAAAGAATACCCAGCTGTGGATGTGACTGGTGATAGAAGCAAGGTCTGATGCTGTAAAGAGCAATATTGCATAGGAACCTGGAATGTCAGGTCCATGAATCAAGGCAAATTGGATTACCTTCTAAGCAAGCCCTAACATTAACGCCTGTTCTGCAGTTTGCTACTTTCATTCTCTGTGGATGTAAGAGTTAATGTGAGGGAAGATGAGACAGAATAGGAGAAACAAAGGAAGGAGAAGATGCGTACAAAGGATATGAAACAGAGAGGAAAAACAATCTTTACAAAAGAACAGGGGAAGGAAGTGGAAAGTTGAAAACGAAAGAAGGAAAGGAGCTTTCTAACCCTTATTAGGTTTGAGTGCTGGTGGTTATTTTAAGTGGTCCCTTTGGATAGGTAGTCACGATGAACATTTCACTTCTGGTTTGTTTATATTTATAAACCATAAAGTCAAGCTCAGATTTCTGCTAGAAAAGCACTTTTAGAAGGCAGTGAGATCTTATCTTTCATTTTCTATAGATCAGTTTTGCAGCTTCTTGAAGTATTTATAGTTTTAATACATAACCATAAATGCCCCCTAAACAAGGAATATTGCACCTTTCGATTACTATTATTGCTTTATTGCTTATCACAGCCATAAATTAGTGATATCCGCCAGCATTGCTGAAAGAGCCCTGAACTAGGTTACAGCATGAGCACACAAGAACCTATTAAAGCGTTGCTGTTTCTTGGAAGTCTTTATAGTTTTCAAACATACTCCATAAGTGTTTCAATTAAAGAACTCCTTGCGTGTTCAGTAATAGCCCTCCTGTTTGAGATGGCATCGCAGTATCAGAAAAGAAGAGCAAAATTACAGGAAGGGAAATTAGAAAACATTAAAAATGAAATGCCTATACAAATAAGAGCAGGGGTTTAAATTATGCAGATTAAAGTCATTTCAATTGTTTATCTGTTGCAAGTTGATGTTTATATATATATCCTATATCTGCATCGTCTATTGCTAAGCTTACGACTAGGTCTGTGTTTGCATATTTTGTTCTGCTAATGAGTTTTTAGTGCCATCTATGATATTTCTAATAATTGGTCATGTGGGCAAGAATTCCATTAAAGATATCAAAGATGGCATAAAAAACTCTTGGGAGAACGAAGATGTTGACCTAGACAAAGCTTGATGTTTAAGAGATGCAGATAATAGTGATCATGATAAACTAGCATTTTGGAGGTAAATTTCACATTAATATAACTGGGATTACAACTCAAATGCAATAGAGTAGAAAAAAATTTGAGGCAAGAAATCTGCCTTAGATCTACTAGAACAGATCTTTGTAAATAACCTCAACTTTCAGTTCTGGATTCCTTGGCCACCAATGAGTTGACAAAATTAGATAACGTGAGGTATTCATTTTAAGTATGTCCTGATTAGCTGCTAGGCATTGTAGCAAATTTTAAAAAATTAATCATATGGCTTACCCTCAAGGAGCTTACAGATTATTTTAGATAGAAAAAATACACATTGGGCATTTATATATTTATTTATTTTTCATTTAGTATTTATTTACCTTTAACCATTTTAATTGAATATAGTTAATTTACAATGTTATGTTATTTTCATTTGTACAGCAAAGTCATTCAGTTCCATATATACATGAATATATATATTCTTTGTCATGATAGATTTTTGGTATTGAATATAGTTTTCTGTGCTACATAGTAGGTCCTTGGTGTTTATCTAGTTTATATATGGGCTTCTTAGGTGGCACCAGTGGTAAGGAAACACCTACCAACGCAGGAGACTCTGAAGAATTGATGCTTTTGAACTGTGGTGCTGGAGAAGACTCTGGAGAGTCCCTTGGACAGCCAGGAGATGAAACCAGTCAATCCTAAAGGAAATCAATCCTGAATATTCATTGGAAGGACTAGTACTGAATCTTCAATATTTTGGCCACCTAATGCAAAGAGCCAACCTACTGGAAAAGACCCTGATGCTGGGAAAGATTGAAAGCAAGAGGAGAAGGTGGCGACAGAGGATGAGATGATTGGATGGCATCGTTGACTCAATGGACATGAGTTTGAGCAAACTCTGGGAGACAGTGAAAGACAGGTAAGCCTTCTGTGCTGCAGTTTATGGCTTCGCAGAGTCTGACACAACTTAGCCACGGAATAACAACAACTATTGTAGTGAAGTTTTATTCTAATTTCATTTTCAGATTATTCCTTCCTAGTGTGTGGAACGGGAGAGCCTGGTGGGCTGCCATCTATGGGGTAGCACAGAGTCGGACACAACTGAAGCGACTTAGCAGCAGCAGCAGCATTGTGTGGAAATGCAATTAATTTTTATAGATTGATCTTATATTCTGAGCTTGATTATTAAGTTCTAAGAGTTTTTTGTGGATTCCTTAAGAATTTCTGTATACAATATAATGTCATCTACTAATAGAGATAGAATTTAACTCTTTTCAATCTGAATGTCTTCCTTCCTCCTTCCCTCCATCCTTCTCTTCCTTCTTTCCTTCCTTCCTGATTTCCTTCTTTTCTTTCTTTCTTTCTCTACTTTTCTCATTGTTTACGTAGAGATATCAGTACTACATTGAATAGAAGTGGCAAGAGTGGTCATCTTCGACTTTTCCCTGATTTTAGGGAGGAAAGCATTCAATATTTTACCCTTAAGTGTGATGTTATAGTTTGGATTTTTTTGTAGATGCCTTTTATCAGGTTGATAAACCATTCCTAGCTTATTGAGCTCCTTTCATTTTATGCTATCTCCATGTTTTTTTAGTTTAATGTTATTATGGTTTATTCCATCAACAAAAGTCATAGCCATAACATTTTTTGAGATAATACATTTTTCCTTGGGTTTCTGGTAAGGCTGTTGTGAGACAATACCCTTAAGATTCCTAGAAGCTTTCTATTTTGATAGAAATTATCTGTGAGGCATGACCTTAAGATTATTGCAGCAGTGTATTTCAGGGGTTTGAGATAACACCTTAACTATTTCTGAAGTTTTAACATTAATCTTTCTAGTCACAATATTGGTTTCCTCTTCATATGAAGCTCTGTATTTGACCTTTCTGATACAACTCTAAGATTTGACCTTTGCTTGGAAACCATTTCTTAATTTTAGCATCATTTTCCATTTGGGGAGATGAGTAATGAGAAATGGCTTTAGTTTTCAAACCTAGTAAATCCTGGTTCTTTTATATTTAACAGCTCTTCAGCTTATTGCTTTCCTATTGTATGTAAGCAGCTAGAAGAATTTGAGTGAAACCTTTAACACCCTGCCTGGAAACCTCCTTGGCTAGATCATGCAATTCATTGGGTGAAATATATTTCCCTATGTTGTCATCAGTAATAATGTTACTATTTTCTGTCACTTCATAATAAAGGTGACCTTTCCTCAAGCTTCAGATAGCATTTTCCTCAATATTTTAAAGCCCTCAGAGACAGCCTCCTTAGGACCATCCAGTCTCAACTAACAGATTCGTCAAAGGCAGTTCAGATTCTTCCCTCTCTTTGGTCCCAAAGCCTCTTTAGGTCTTTGTTACAACAGGTCTCCACTTGCGATACCATATCCACTCTAGGTATTATGATTGCACCACAAGCTACTCTGAATCTTAGGAGCTTAAACAATGACAGAGTTTGTTTTACTCATGAGTCTGCAATTGGAGATTCTGCTCAGCAGGATAACTCGCCTCCACCTCACAGCAGCTGAACCACTTGAACAGTGAGAACCAGAGTCGTCTGAAGGCTTCTTCACTCACATGTTTGAAGTTGATGCAGATGCTCAGCTGGAATCTTAGCTGAGCATGTTAACCAGAACACATCCAGGCCCCTGTCCATGTGGCTTGGGCTTCCTCACAGCCTGATGGCTTGGCCCCAAGGGCAAGCACATGAAGGGGGTGGGGAGAGAGAGAGAAAGCAAGGCAAGGAGCCCTGGCACCTGTTCTAAGGTAGCTCCTGAAGTCACACAGTGTCATTTCTACCACATTCCATCCAAGTGTGTCCAGGGTAAAGGGAAGGGAGAGAGTCTTTACCTTGTGATGAAGGGCGGCAAGGTCTGCAAGAGCATATTGGATGGAAATATTGCTGTGAACATTTTTGATAATTACAATCACCCACAGGAATCAACTTGTCTTCTTTATGGAAATGTTGTATCACAATTATCCTTGAAAAGAGTAGAGCTGCATATGAATTCATGGGTAAGGTAAAGTGTGTATTTATCATATGTATTTAACAATACTTTTTTCCTCCTTTGAATACGCAGGTCACTCATTAGAACCTGGACTGGGCTGAGTTGCTTTATCTTAAATTTCTTTTCAATTATCCCCAACTTGCCTTTCATTTCTGTTTTTGTGCCATTTCTATATGTCTCTCATACAGAAGCAATAAATTGGACAGAAGTAATTCACTGAATCAATCAGAAATTGTCGAGGTTTGGGGTACTGAATAACACCGTTCAGTGCCTTATGGTTTTGGGTTTTCTTTTCCACTATAGATGCAGGCCTTTGAACAAATGTTCTTGCTCTCACAGGGAGCTAAGAATGAGCCGCGCATGTCTCTGTAGACAAAGGACAGAGCTACGGCTCTATTTCTTCAGTTCGACTTAACCCCCAGCATCGGGATTCATCAGCATGCATCCGCATTATGCTGTCTGCCCATGATCAGTGTCTCAAGAACCAAGCGCCAGTAGGAAGAGAAGCAGTCTGCAGTAACCTGTGGGCATTAATCAAGGCCACTCTGGGCTGCCTCCAGAGGAACACATGTCTAATGGTCACATAGAGAGAAGAGAGTAGAAATCATTCTGGTTGATGCTATTCTGGCCTCTGTCGAGGGATGAAGAGATGGACTCACCGTGCTTTGAAATGTAATGCAAACTTAGAAACCAGAATGATAGAATAAAAGAGAGAGGCTAATGTTTGCTTCCTTTGAAACTCCCTAAAATAGCCAACTTCTCATTCAGCAGACCAGGTCAATAAAGTTGTATTTCTTGTTTTTCTTTTCATAACGATGTCATCAGCATTAATGCTACCATCCCCACTGAAAGTGAAAGGCATCCCTTGGCACTAGTCCTGTGGCATCATGATTCTTGAGCACTGAAGTTGGCACCAGCCAGAGTGGAGAAGCAGTAAGCATAGAAGTCATCACTCCAAAGAGAGCTAAAGAAGTCTGCAGATGTCAGTTACACAGGTACCAAAGGCACAGGAGGAAAGTCCAGAATCAGCATGGACAGAGGCCACACGGCTCCGGGTGGACGTCCAAGCCCTTGGGGAAGAAAGGCTCAGGTTCTGACCAAGGGACCGGATCCTACAGGGCCTCATCCTGTTGGGATTAGCAGAATGATGTGGGTGGCTGGATGGGAAGGGAGGAGATTAAACCGGGAGTTAGGAAACTTGGTATCTACTCATGACTCCACCACTAACTCAAGACCTCGTTTGTGCCTGTGTCAAATGGGAAGGTTGTTTCTTATGCTCTTTGAATTACTCTCCAGCTCTAATATTCCCTTCTCCCACATAATGTATTTCTCCCATATGTCCTTGCTCATAGAGAGTGCATGCTAGCTGTTACCCAGGCTTACTAGCTAAAGCGAGACAGTCCAAGGATTTGCATCGTGTGCTAAACAGTTTCTTTAGGATCCTTTAGGGATTCTGATCTTACCACCAGGAACAGACTTCTTACAAACCTTTCTGCAAGCAGGCTAATGTTAGCATCGTGCATGTGTGCCAAGCTGTCTCAGTCGTGTCCGAATCTTTGCGACCCCATGGACTGTAGCCCACCAGGCCCCTCTGTCCTCGGAATTCTCCAGGCAAGAACACTGGAGTGGGTTGCATGTAAGTAATTCGCAGGCACCCCTAAGCAGACAGAGGACAGCTTGGTTTTTCATAGCAAAATGCCTCATGTAGAGTGCTTGCTAAAGAAATTGCTGGCTGGAGGGTTTGGGAACTGGGGTATGCCTGCCCTGGAAGAGACAGGAATGTTTTGGAAAAGCACCACATTTGGTGTAAGGATTTGGAGATTTTGCCTCCCCTCCAGTGCTTGTGTATCCTTTTCATTAAGTTCCTGCCCATTCTCAGTGAATAAAATGTGTGAAATCATAGAGGAAATAGGTCCGTTCTTCCCTATGCCCAGTTTGGGGCCAAGCCAGTTAGTTATCTTGAGCATGTCACTCACCACTGTGCATCTAACAAGTTCATCTGTAAAATGGGACTGTCTTCCTCACAAAGTGAGGTATCAATTTTATTAAATAAATCTTACATGTGTTATTCTTTGCAAATAAATACTGTAAAACATGTTTTGAAAGTACTGTTAGTGAGGGATTATCAGACTTCCTGGAAACTCTTGCAGTAGTTTGGATTAGCTTCTTTTTTTTTTTTTTTTTCAGGTACAGATGGAGAGATTCAAAGTCAGAGATTTTTGGCTTCCAAAGCAACCAAGCACTTAGGACTGTGCAGTAGGAAGCGGCACCACAGAGCGAACAGCAAAGGTAGGGACAACCCACAGAGTCCAGCCTTTTCAGAGGAAATAATGAGCCATTCAGTTACTGCTCTGTGGACTTAAAAAAAAAAAGAAAAGAACATTTGGAGAATGTTAGTTCAACCACTGCTACCTAAAAATGCTCACTGCTCAACTTGCCTGCTGCAAATTAAGCCACCAAATAATGGAGAGGTGCTACAGATGTTGGAATCATGAATGTTTTAAAGATCATCAGCCTCCTTGGCATCTAATCACATTTTAAAATAAAAGTGAAGCTTCTAACCCAGCCACAGGACCCTGAGCCTCTCTTTCTTCAAGGGCTTGGACACCCAGCCTGGAGCCATTTGGCCTCTGTCCAGGGCTGATTTTGAACTTTCCTCCTTCTCCTGTGGTCCTTATATCTCAGCAGGTGAAAAGTGGTGGGTTTGGCTAGCTTGGGTTTTAATAAGTCTCCCCAAATGCACTGAACATGGGAACAACTTAATGATCAAAGACAGGAACTGGAATCAGTGACCATTTCGGAAGTGTTTACTGAGTACTTAGTCTCCTCCCAAAGTGTGCTGAGTTAGTGAGGACTCCCAAGAAGGTGCAGTGACTTTTGTTACAAAAAAACTATGCGTTTTCCAGAGTAGGATAATGAATTTCTCAAAAGTCCCCAGCAAGATGTCTTGAACTCAGACATCTGTGTCTCTGGCTACGCCAACCTGTTTTCCTATTTTTGTTCATCTTTGAAAATTGTCCTGGCATTATAGATACTTTGTCTCTATGACTTCTGTGTCTGATTTAGACTCCCCATTTCCCTTTCCCTCTTTAGCCCATCTTACTCTTACTTCCCAGCAGTTTTCTGCTTTCTTTGCTTCTCCATAGCATTCTGATCTCGTCACTGATTGGCTCTCTCCGCACTTCTGTTTGACGCTTCTGACCAGGGGCTGTGTTCCATCCTCTGCCCAGTTCTGTCTCGTTGTCCACAGGACAGGGGGCTTCCTTACTACTCAGTTCTTTGATGTAGCTCCCTCCTGGTAGGCTGGTCCATGGTGAATGGAGTAATATCCAACACCCTAGCCGGAAGTGAAACCTTGACTCATAACTATCTAGTCATGGGATTTTCTTTAAAGAAAGGAATTTGGCACTACATGTTGAGACCTTAAAACGACCAAACCCGTTACCCTAGACTTTTCTCCTGTAAGAATCCACTTTAATACATTGTCTCTTAAACTAGGTAACTATTTACTGGTAAAAATTTATTGGTGAAAATATTCAAGTATGGTGAGATAAACTTTTCAAAATACAATGTAGATTTTAATAATTTACTCCATAAATGTTTGCTTAATGAAGAATAGCATCAAAGCTTAAAAGAGATTAGATGTCCGTACCTGATTTTGTACTTTCCAGTCTTCTATTGAAACATCTTTTTAAGAGGCAGAAAATAGTCAGAACACCAGAAACCAATTAAATTATTCAATGATGCCATTCAAACTAATGTGAATTTCTTGGAGGAAATATTCCTGACTCTGGTGTGTCCGGGCAAGACAAAACGTCTATTCAGACACATAAAATGAAATGACCCATCAAAAGCAAATGAAAATAGATTTATAGCTATTCGTGCATTTTACCTTTACATTCAAGATACATTCAAGATATGGAGTCTGAGCCACAATCAAACAACCTGGTAGTCTTTCTTCCACCATAGAGCTTCCCTGGTGGCTCAGGCAGTAAAGAATCTGCCTGCAGTGCAGGAGACCTGAGTTAGATCCAGGAGGTGGCAGATCCCCTGGAGAAGAGACTGGCTACCCACTCCATTATTCTTGCCTGGAGAATTCCATGGACAGAGGAGAAGTAACTTCTGAGATTCGTAATGATACTGCCTCTGTTGAAACCCTTTCTCTCATCAGTACTTATTTTGCTTCTGAAACTATTTGGAAATCTCCAACATCCAGCAACGCAAAATGGCTGGAGATAGAAGAGGAGTTTATGAACTGTGGCAGCCAAAATACATTCTCATATATGTAATCAGATGTGGGAACCCATGAAAGAGGTTAGAGGATAAAAGAATTGCAAGTACCATGAAGTTAAGTTAGTTGAAATATTAATGTAAAATTTTTTTTTTAAAAACATAAGTGTCAAAGTAAAAGCTATCTAGAGAGAGTAAGGTATAACAAAAATAATATCTAGTTTTGTAACTTTATGTTATGTTATAAAAGTTGTGTAATGTTGAGTTGAAGGAAATAAAGTTGTATTGAATTTCTTATTTTACATTAAGATAAATTCATATTTTGGTCAATAAAACATTAAGATGAATTATAATTTTGGAAGATTATATTGATAAAGTGACAAAAAAATTTGGCAATTCAAAAATATGAGAAGAGATACAGATTTTAAATAATATAATTAGCTTTTTAAAATTAGGAACTTTAATGACTGTAAACCAGACCTTAAAATTAATACATATTTCCAAAAAAAATTAATACATATTTCCAAATGTCCATGGAGCATTACCAAAGTTGGCCATATGCTACTTTAAAGAGAATGCTAATAAATTCCAAGGGACTTTTAACAAAAGTTCTTCCAACATTTTTTTTTTTTCTCTTTTCAGTCCCCTAGCCAAACTACTGAAATAAAATCATATCTACTGATGGTATATTTAAACTCAGTGTATGTATATCATCCCATTTTAACACGCATTTTGATTCCCAACATCAGTGGTTTTAGAGTTTGGGGCATGGACCCAGCTTTGCTAAATAGACTGTATCCGAATATCAAGATTCCACTTAGGTAGCAGAAAGCAGGAAAGAGTCTTGCTCCCAACCTTAAACAAGAAAAGGATGAATAATTTACAAAAATCACAAGCTTTCTTGAACCCAAATAAGAGTTCAGGTTGAAGAAAAACCAGCTAATCTGAAATACAAGGAAAGAAAAGACATTTTCAATGGATATAAGAGCTAAGCACTGGCTAACCTGGAACAGAGCAGGTTAGTGAGCTGGCGCTCCCATGCAAGCAAAGGGATTTCAGCTAAAATGATCAACAAATTGGCAAAAGGAGTGAAAGTATAGAGCCACAGTCACACAGGAAGCTTGAAACCATTTCAAGCCTCTTCTTCATCAGCTTTATTTTAGAAATTTTAGGAGTCAGATTATCAGGCCTCAGAAAGAACCCTTAGGTTGCAGCCTTATGGGAGGGGAATAACCATTGCTAAGGTGGGCATGAAGTCCTGTTCAATACTTAATACTTAGAGAAGGTGGCAAATAATACTTAATACTAAGAGAGGGTGGCAAATTGTAGCTTCTTCAAAGCACAGGTGAATACTCATTTTATCGAAGAGAAGAAAATAGAAAGAGCCCTCTACCTCTATGGGAAAGGCAGGAAAACATTCTAGGTCCACATCATTACAGATCTAACCCTGCAGCGGAGAAGTATCACCTCGCAAGTCCATCCATGGGACCCAGGAGCTCTGGGTTTGCCCAAGACTGAAGCTGAATCAGGACCACAAAGAAATTCCCTCTGGCGCCTGCAGTCAGACTGGTAAGCATCTTATAGTTACAAGTAATGGCAGTTTGCTGCTTGGGATCAAAAGTACGAAGAAATTTCTCTGAGGTACAAATTCATAGGGAAAACATAGTTGAATATGATAAAGAATCATTTAAAAAATCCACCATCAACAAAGACCCCACCCTACGCAAAAGGTAAGTGGCAGATGATCTTGAACTCAGTGTTTTATTGAGGGTAACTTTCACAACAAAACCCAGATCCTAACTAGCTCAGCACTTGACCACCTTGACTCAACACCCCACACTAAAAGTCTAACAGAAAATCACGTCCATTTCTAGATATATTCCTTACTTGAATCTCAACTGTCTTGTAGTCCATGTTTGACTTTTAACCTCAAATTACAAGAAACACAAAAAGGAACACACACAATACCGTCAGGAATCAGGGCAATCAACAAAATCACATACAGATATGACCCGTTTGAAGGGTATATCAGACAAAGGACTTGAAGATAATTCTGAATAACAAGTTAATGTATCTAGTGGAAACGGGACAACATGTGTAATATAAAAAGATCAGAGAATGTTAGGAGAGATATGAAAACTAAGAGAGTCAATTGAAAATGCTGAAAATAATTACAGGAAAACACATGATGATAAATAAGGAATAACTTCTACAGGCTTATTAGTGCTCTTGGCACAGCTGGAAAAATGTCAACCTAAAGACAGACCAATAAAAATTACCCAAACTGAAACATAAAGACACAAAGCATGAAAAGCTGTGGAACAGTATCTTACAGTCTGACATACATGCAGTTAGGTTTCTAGAAGGAAAAGAGAGAGAGAGAAGTAACAGAAGATAGAAGAAGTATTTCAAAATATAATGGCTGAGAATTTTCCAAAAATAATGACAGACATCAAACCATAGAAACTTTAGTGCAGAGTGGGGGAGAGAACATTTTACATGTAGAGGAACACGGATAAGAATTACAGCAGACACCTCATTAGATTACATAGTGGAGCAGCACCTTTAAAATGCTACATGTAGGAAGGGACTGTCAACACAGGATTCTATAGCCAGTGAAAATATCTTTTAAAATTGAAAGGGGAAATTTTTTTTCCAGGCAAACAAAAAATAAGAAAAGGAATTACCAGTAGTTGTATTTTATAAGAAATGCTAGATGAATTCTTTCAGATAGAATGAATAAAATATCAGCAATCTACACAAAGAAATGAAGATTACTGGAAACTGAAAATGAAGCTAGTGAAATTTATTGCATGTGAATTATATCTCAGTGTAAAGAAATACATCATTATTGGTGATATCAATTAATACTGATTCTTGCCTAAAAGATTTTTTGTGGCAGCTGCCAAATGGTAATTTCTGGTATTTTGTAATTTATCCTGCACTTATTAGTTTGAATTTCCTGCAAGGAAGAGATTAACTTCCTGCCTGCCTTTCTTCCTCCCTCTCTTCTTTCATTTCTCCTCTCTTTCTTTCCTTCCTTTTCTTGTTTATTTTAGTATGAACTCATGGATTCATGTTGTATTCTGTGAGACATAACCCATTTTCATCATTTTAACTTAATTGCTAAATTCACCAGATTTGACCAATTAGAGACCAGCTAGGCTGCTGCTTTTGGCGTGTGCCTGCCATCACTGTGTATGAGTCAGCCTTCTCCAGAGAAGCAGACCAGTAGCAGGCATGTGCTTGTATGTATATGCATGTGTGTGTGTGTGTGTGTGTGTGTATAGATCTATATCTGTGTGTGTGTATTTTTGTATATGTGTTTTTGTGTAGACAAACACAGGGAAAGTGCGTAAATGAGCACATTAGTGTCAGCAAGATTTATTTTAAGGAATTGGCTTACACCTTTACGGATTCTGTTAAGTCCAGAGTCTGCACAGTAGGTCAGCTGACCGAGGCCTCAGAGAAAAGATGACACTGCGGTTCAAGTTCAAACATTGTCCACTGCAGAATCTCTTCCAGAGAGGTCAGTCTGCTTCTATTGAGACCTTATCTGGCTGGTTGAGACCTGTCCACATTATGGAGGGTAATTTGTTTTACTCAAAGGTTACTAATTTAAGTGTTTTGTATGTTAATCGATCAGTCATATCCGACTCTTTGTGACCCCATGGACTGCAGCCTACCAGGCTCCTCTGTCCATGAGATTTTCCAGGCAAGGATACTGGAGTGGGGTGCCATTTCCTTCTCCAGGGGATCTTCCCAACCCAGGGATCAAACCTGGGTCTCCTGCACTGCAGGCAGATCCTTTACCAACTGAGCTACAAGGAAAGCCGATTTAAGTGTTAATCTCATCTAAAAATTGTCTTCACCAAAATATCTAGGATAACGTATGACCAAACACCTGTGTATTGTGGCCTGGCTAAGCTGACTGATAGAGTCGGCCATCGCGTATCCGTTGACTACTAGCACTTTTTGAAACAAGAAGGTCTGGGTTTATACTTCCTTGCCTCTTCCCTGTTATTAGCCATTTCTCCAAGCAGCCCTCTTTCATTTTACTGTAGAATAATATTTCGATCAAGATTTCAGTGCCAGATGTGTTCATTGACACTAAGTGTCATTGCTTGCAGGCCCTCTTAGCAGAAAAAGTTAGTAAATATTTATGTGTATACAAAAATACACATACATACAGAGGAAACAAACACACGTACACATGCACACCCATAAAATGATAAAGTGACTGTAATAAGGTTTACAGTGAGGGAATCTGGGTAAAGGGTGGACTAAAATTCTCTGGAATTTTTTAAAACTTCAAATTTAGAAGTTAGAATTTTAAAATTAGAAGTTAAAAAGTAAACTACGAATGCATAAATGGTGCCCTCTGCTATTCTTTTCTGTACGGCAAAGCAGTGAGATGGCATATTTCCCTTCTCACTCTGATACCACAAGCCCTTCCACATTGGGTCAGTCTCAGTATCCATCTCCTTTCCTTCCCACTTTCCCATGGACAACTGGAGAAACAGAAGTCAGTGATTTTAACTGGCTTTACAAACTCATGCCAGGCCACTCCAACAGACAAAACCTAAATGCACATAGCATCCTGACAAGTCTGTGCTTTCAGCTGCTCACCCATCTTCTAAAACATTCATTCTCAGCATTCCTGGACACTACCTAGAAGGGTTTTTAAGGAATACTGATGCTCAATCCAATATCCATATTTAAAACTGAGTGGTCAGAATAGACCCCAGTCATTGGTGTTTTGTAAAAGCTCTACCTGGGATTCATTTGTGCACCCAGCATTGTCTACTATTCCTGTGAAATATCATAAAAGTTTCACATCGCCAAAGCCTCCTGGATTATCCATCATTCCCCCAAACCACAAGCCATACTACCCTATGCTTCTGACAGCATGATCAATCTCCTATCTCTGTCTCTGCCCTCCCAAGATTTCCAGTGTGCCTTGTGAAAGCTATGCCTTTATTGATTGTCTTTTCTATATCCCTTACCTCTTTAGTTCTTCATCTTGCAAACTTCATCAAAACAAAACAAAAATGCTCATGGGACAAGTGTGTTCTTGTTCTCCAGTATTTCAAAAAACGTCTTCCTCCTTCGAATTTCAGGTCGTCAGACCTCACTTCCTGCCACTCTTCCTTGGTACCGTCATTCCGTATTCCTTGAGGTTTTCAGTCGTCAGTCCTGCTTTTCCTTTTCATCTTGCGCCTACTACCACTGATGGTGGTGTCAGTGTCTACGCTGGTCTCTACACTCTGTCACTTTTATTCTCTCCTTCTACCCCCCATCAGTTCAGCTCAGTTCAGTCGCTCAGTCGTGTCCAGCTCTTTGCGACCCCATGAACCACAGCACGCCAGGCCTCCCTGCATCACCAACTCCCGGAGTCCACCCAAAGCCATGTCCATCGAGTTGGTGATGCCATCCAACCATCTCATCCTCTGTCGCCCCCTTCTCCTCCTGCCCTCAATCTTTCCCAGCATCAGGGTCTTTTCCAATGCGTCAGCTCTCCGCATCAGTGTTAGACTTCACTTCTATTTTCACGCTTAAAGCCATGTCCTGGTATCCAGTGGACTTCGGAAGTGTAAACCCTCGTGCAACAGTAGAAGACCAGCTTTGTATATCCACGTTCCTTGCTTGCACCAGCTCTCTACCATCAGCATACTACCAAACAAAAGCCCTGTTCCCCCCTAAAGCCACATTCAAGGAAGATTAAGACAGCTTGCACCACATTCCAGCTAGGAAGATATTCAGCCGTTTTGGGAAAATAATGTCCTACCCTGAGGGGCCCTTGTATCTGTAAGCACTTGTCAGGGTAAATACTTTTACCAGGCTTCATATTGTTCCTTTCTCTCCTGAAAACAGACCTGGTGTTCGCCAAAGCTCATCTATATATTTTTCTGCACTTTCAGATTTTGATTCAGAATGTTCCATTCTCTTTCCATTTCCCCAGTATTTATCTTACACTGCTGTTTGCTATCATTTTAGCCTGTCCTGTATCAGGAAACATTTGCTAAACACAGCCATTTATTCTAGCAAGAAATAAGCTAAATTTCTTGTGTGATATATGTATCACTTCTCATTTTTTTTTCCACTGAGAATAGGATAAGAGTGACATAGCCTTCAACCTCCTCAGATTAAAAGAAAAATTATATTTGGGTAATAGGAACAATGTACAATCAAAATTGTGAGGCTGTAATATATTCACAATGGGATATATTACAGTTAATGAAGTATTTACAATCAGAATTGAACCAGGAGTCAAATATTTGAATTCCACTTTAACTTCACCATTAATTAATTATGTGATCTTGGGCAAACCATTAGGCAAACCTCAATTTCCTATCTGAAAAACAGAAAAAGTCATAGCTCTTCTTATTTTCTTATAAAATATGGGATGGGGGAAACGTTCTTGCAGGGACTTGATTAAATAATGTCCAAGACAGTGGTTGGAAAACAGTCAAGTGTTATTCAAATAGAGGGTCTTAAATGTGCATTTGTTGGCATTGTTTTTTTTTTTTTTTAAACAGAAACCTGGGGTCTCATTCGTGGATAACGCTGCTCAGAGTTGTGGCGTGGATCCAGGTTTTTTTTTTTTCTTTGTCTCCTCTGATACCAGGATTCCAGAGGACACAAGAGCACAGCATCTAAGAGGCCCTCCTTCCTCCTGTTTCCTTGGTGCAACCCACAACCTCATGCTACAAGAGTGCTCTGTTCCCAGGAAAACCACGGAGTCCACAGGAGTCGCATCCCCAGCTTCCTGAAGCCTAACCCGCTTTTGTGTAAACAATCTTCCTCTCTGACTATTGAACCTAATAGCACAAACAAACCAAATCTGGAACTGATTTAAGGGATAAAATCCTTCAACCAACCAACTAGCTGTCTTCACAGTACCTAAAGATATTCCGGATTAAAATGATTTATGTTACAGTTCTCCCACTCAATTAGCCCTGCTTGGTTGTAGTTATCACCTAATAAAAGTCAAAAGCAAGGGATTTCCTAATGCGATTTTCACTTTCAGCCCAGCAGGAAAAGACATCTTTCAGCCAGGAAGCTACAGTTCTGTAGTAGCTGCTCTGGGTAATGTTACTCTAATATGTTTTAACTCAGAGAGGTTAGCTATCTTATGTTAAAAAAAAAAGTGTTATAAGAAAATATTTAAGAAGTCCATAAATTAGTGTTCATTGTGGCACTAAAGATGCTAATTTTTAAGAAGAAAATAATGTGTGGCATTCTGCTAGAATTCTATATGACCATTTTACTGCAATGGAGTCGTGGAGATAAAAAGAGCTGTTGCTTTCATTGACTCTAACTCTCATTTATGAAGGAAAATACACTCGCACGTCTTTTACCAGAGGAGATGTAATGTTATTCATGTTGAGAAAGAGGTTTATTAGCAATTTTATCATACAGATTCAGATAGAAATAAAGACATTTGGCTTATTACAAGATATTAATTATGAACGCCAGCCAACAGCAGTAGTGAGTTTCTTTACGGTATAAGGTACAAATTACCTGCTGATTTGGTGGATGCCTATAAGCACAGCAGTTTTGGTCTGAATTCACAACTTTCATCACTTGAATAAATACCCATAGCACGTTCAGATTATGTGGTGTTTTCTAAGTGACTTGCTTTCTTTGACGGACCCATAACCAAGTTTCTCTAATTGTAACCTATTTTATGAAGTTTGTTGTTTTGCTTTTGTTTTCCTCCAAAATGACAGAAGAATTTTTGAGTGTCTATTCACATTTATTCACTCAGTCAGCATTGACTGAGGGACTCCTTTGTGTTAGGAAAGTGAAAGTAGCTCAGTCGTGTCCAACTCTTTGTGACCCCATGGTGTATACAGTCCATGGAATTCTCTAGGCCAGAATGCTGGAGTGGGTAGCCTTTCCCTTCTCCAGGGGATCTTCCCAACCCAGGGATTGAACCCAGGTCTCCTGTATTGCAGGCAGATTCTTTAGCAGCTGAGCCACAAGGGAAGCCCGTGTTAGGCTGTGCTTAATTAAATGCGCCCATGTTAGGAAAGCCTGTGCTAGGGACTGTGCTTAAATCTAGGGGTAAATTTACAAATACGAGAGGCCCAATTTTTGTTCTTGTAGGGCAGGAAAGACAGAGAAGGTACTTGTTACACACTGTGTTGCTTAAGATCTGGACAGGCAGAACTTTAAGGAGCATTAGAAAGGACCTCAGACACAGGTTTAGGGGATCAGAAGAGGTTTTGAGGGGAATCTACATCTAAGCTGACTCATGAAGGATAAGTGACACTTGGCCTGGTAAGAGGGAGAGATAAAACTATTCTAGGTAGACATAAAACTGTGAAAGAAAGTCTGGCAGCCAGAGAGGACTATGCAGAGGGTAGCTTAGGAACTGGAGTTCAGTGTGGCTGGGATGTCAGTTTTGAATCTGGGGGTGGGAAGAAAAGAGGCGGATAGAGTAGGAGCAGCTCGTGCAAGCTAGCGCCCAGCCTGTGTGGAGTTTATGCTTCCTCCTAGGAGCGCGAAGGATTTCACACAAGGAAGTGAAATGACCAGTTTAGCTGCAGTGTGGGACATAGTTTGGAATGTGTTCAAACTGGAAGTAGTCAGGAGGTTACTGCAACAGCCCAGATGCAAGTGGTAAATTCTGTGGCATAAAAGTTGATGGCTTTTATTTCTGAGTTGAGGAGAGAGTAGCTCAGAACGAGATAAAAGGAGAGGTACCGTTCAAAGACTTGAGAACTGTAGAGAAAAATCCTGACTAGGGAAACAGGATGTCTGTTGTTCAGCAAGGATGGGCCCATTGGTGATAAAGGATGTAAATTTATAGTGGTGCCATCCGCAGGGCTGCGTGATTTTCCCCATAACACTCCAAAGCACGTGTGTGGTACATTGCTGGCGGGCAGCGGAAGTGGTCTGTCAGAACACTGGATGAAGAACCAACAATGGCATCTGAACTGGGTAAAAAACTAGGACAAAAGGGGGAGGAGGAAACAGTGAGGTCTAAAGGCGCAAGAACTAAGATCAAACATCATAGGACCAGAAGGAGGGCCAGCCAAAGGGCAGCAAAGACACACAGGCGTTGTTCTAACAGAGTTACATATTGTTGGTGAAGAAAATATTGCTAGAAATAAACTAGATGGGAAAATTTTTTAATTTCGAATCTTCTCATCAAGAATTCTGTATGTGTTTTAAACCTACTGTAAGTGAAAAGTCTTCAGAATGAAAACGATGTGATCCACTTTTATATATACATTTCCTTTTTCTCTGCCTTGCATTTCTCTCTCTCCTCTCTTAAACACTCAAGTTTATGACCTCTCCAGGGGCAGGGTTGGTAGTAGAAAGAAAGACCAGGGGACAGGAAAAGCCTTACCAGGCTGGTGCTGTGGAAAGATGGCATCTGGCCTTTCTAGGTTTGGCAAATATATTTATTTACTGACTGATTTCTTCTACGGAGTACCCTGGAAGTCTTTCATATATCTCCCCCAGCTCCCAAAAATACTTTGGCTCTCTCACTCAACATCATTGTCAACTGCCTCTCTTCTTTTGTTAATTAGTCTTTTGGACTCTGTGGGAGAGGGAGAGGGTGGGATGATTTGGGAGAATGGCATTGAAACATGTATAATATCTTGTAAGAAACGAGTTGCCAGTCCAGATTTGATGCAGGATACAGGATGCTCGGGGTTGGTGCACTGGGATGACCCAGAGGGATGGTACGGGGAGGCAGGTGGGAGGGGGGTTCAGGATGGGGAACACGTGTACACCTGTGGCGGATTCAAGTTAATGTATGGCAAAACCAATACAATATTGTAATGTAATTAGCCTCCAATTAAAATAAATAAATTTATATTAAAAAAAAAGGATTTCCCTCTCAGCTCTTGAGCATCCAGAAGCTCTCTTTCAGCCTTTGACTGTAGGGATCTCGGTACACCTTTGGGCATCTGGTGGGCAGTATTGCATATCACTTATGTGGCCAAGTCTAGTTTGTAAGTAATACACCATTTGGGCTGACTATGATGGCCATGAGAGTGTTCCTCTCAAATCTCTCTTTAGAAAAGCCACTGTGCAGAGCACAGCTGAGCCGACGCAACTTTGGATCAGTTAACACGTTTCATCCTAGGTCACACTCTCTGAGCTGCTTCTCCCCAGTAACTGAGCATGGGAGGGCCCTAGAAAACAGTCAGTACTGCCTTATGCAGGGCTCTTCCAACGGGCACCTTTAGCTCAAGGACTGTCCTTCAGTCTAACAGAGACTTCCTCAGAAGCAGGCAGTGGCCTGAGGCTCTTCCTGCTTAATTCTTCCTTCTCTCTCATTTCACAGGTATGAGACCTCCCTACATCGTGGTGGAAGGTTCTTCTCTGCCTTCTCTCGATCCCTTTTCCTTTCCCTTTCACAGGAGTCCCCCCGACAGCTGTCTTACACCTTTGATCCCACCATACCACCTGGTTTTTTAAGCACCAGAGGGGCATAGTTACCTACTGGTAGCTGCTACTAGAGGCCCCCTCTTCCAGCCTGTTACCTTTTACAATTCACAGGTGTGCGTGCAGTCCATCATGGGAACACAAGCCATAGTAAGCTTCCAACTGGTCTTCTGTCTTAACCATAACTGAGATTTGTTTTAATCAGGGATGGAAAGACAAGGAAACATGCAAATGACTGTCATGAAAGAAGAAGTCAGTTATATTCATAGATTGCTAGACCGGAGACACAGCATGCCAGGCAGTGCCATGTGGGAAAGCGCCAAGGTCAATCAGGAGGTGGAAGGAGTGTGGGAGGAAGAATGGGACTAGAGTCCTTTTTTGTGACTTCTGCTGGAATGAATGATCCAGGCCAAGCAAGCAGGCTTCGGATCAGCTAGTTTGAAGAGGGTAAGTGGATTCTGGGGTAGAAAGGACTCCCCCTAGCTATCTGCCACCTGCCCTGGGGTGATTAGGGCAGAGGAATGGTAGCCAAGAATGCGAGAGCCGGATCACGGAGGTGGTTGAGCTTACGAGCTCTAAATTATTTGGTTTATATATGAAAGGCATATTGCTGGGTGAGTTGTTTATTATCATTGGGAATTAGCTAACTCTGAGAGGGCCAGTCCCTTTAGTGTCAGCAAGAAGCCAACATGTCAAAGAATCAAAATAATAAAATAAGAAGACATAATAAATAGATCTTCTTTGAAGTTCTCATTTGCCCGGAGGCAGGGAATAGGTACTTCCCCATACCTCCTCCATTGTGAAGGGAGTGTGGAGTGGGGAGAGCCCTTCAGCTGATGCTCTCAATCTCTTTTATAGACTGACGGTGTGGGTAATAAAATGTATTACTTGAAAATATGTAGGTTTTTTTTTTCCATGAAACTGACTTTTGGCTGGCGTCTATGCAAATCCTATATAGGTGGTCTAGAACCTCTCTTCAGTCTTGAGACAAACTTCATAGAGTTCCATTTTTATATCCTGTTACCATAGACTTCCTGGTGGCTCAGATGGTAAAGCGTCTGCCTACAACGTGGGAGACCTGGGTTCAATCCCTGGGTTCGGAAGATCTCCTGGAGAAGAAAATGGCAGCTGACTCCAGTATTCTTGCCTGGAAAACCCCATGGATGGAAGAGCCTGTTAGGGTGCAGTCCATGGGGTTGCAAAGGGTCGCACAACTGAGAGACTTCACTTTCACTACAGACTTACTCGTGGGTTCTTTAGATCAGAAAAGCCATTTTCCATTCCTTCATGTGAAAATCTTACATATCTTCAACTTAAAGTAAAATATCATCAAAATATCATCTCACTTGCAGAGTTGTCTTTGCTCCACCTGATAGTTTCACCATTCTGTGAATCTCTGACATCTTTACTTCTAACGTCCAAGTTGACATCGTCTTCTCTTTGGACACTTCTCCTTTGCTTGCTTGATTTGTATTTTGACTTTCTATTAAATCAAAATACTTGCTACAATATAATTGCAACAAGTTACCTGCTGGGAGCTGAAGGAACATGTTTGTCATGGAAATCCAGGGCATAACCACAGGGAGTTGGAATCCCAGGGCAGCCTTCTGAGGTCTTGGGAGGAATGACACAGGGATCTTTGGATATGAGGCTCAAAATCCAAGACACTGAGATTCAGGTTCTGGCAAAAAGTTTAAAGATATAGACTATTTTGGCTGATAAAAAGAAAATGAGCAAGAATGAAATAAACACAAAAAATAAAGATTTGATGACAAGTATTCCAAAGCAGAGATAATACAACAGAAAAAAAAAAGAGTCATTGTTTTAAGTTAAAGTGAAAAGAATACAGAGCATCCATAAAGCCAAAATTATAATTTTAGACTTATCCTAAAAGAGTGTAAAAAAATTGATTTATAAATATTAATACAAATTAAGATTATATGGTATAGGCATAGTGATGGAAAGCATCAGTCAATGCAATAGAATTAGGACCCCAGAAAGAGATCTAAATCTGTTTGTAACCTTGTCACATGATTGGAGGTGTATCCAAAATTAGTTAGAATCAAAATAATGTTGAAACAATTACAGTTTCATATGGAAAAGAAAACAAAATTATACTTCCACACCAAACAAAGTCAAAAACACTCCAAATGGCTAAAAGACCTAAATATGAAAAAATAATCCTTCCAAAATTATTATAATACAATATAGAAAAAAATAATTAAGTCTTGAAGTAGGAAAGCATTTTTTTATAAACTATTAAAAAAAAAATCTTTAATATGTAAAATTTCTGTAGAACAGAAGGCACCATAAACAAAATTAAGATATGCTACATACTGGGAGAAGAGATTTACAGCAAATATAACAGGCACAATATTAATATCCAAACTATAAAAGAATTCTTAAAAATCAATTTAGAAAATACAAATGGAAAAATAAATGAAAGATGCAAAAAGACAATTCATGGAAGATGAAACCCATGGTGACAACAAATATGAAAAAAACACTGTACCTCAGTATAATCAGGAAAATGCAAATAACAACGAGATACTCTTTAACCCCATCATGGACCCTGAAGTCAGACAGTGTCAACCTTTGGTAGGGAAGAGGTGACATGAGAGTGCTTACACACTGCTGGTGAGTAAATAAATTGGTACAACTATTTTGAAGAGCAATTTGGCAATATCTAGTAAAATTGTATATGTATATGACCTATGACCTGGCAATTTCACTTCCAAAAATATGCCCTAGAGAAATTCTCCCTCATATGCAAATATCTTCCTAGATATTCAGAGAAGCATTGTTGGCTACAGATAGTAAAAACTGTAGGGGAATCAAATCCATTAGGTGAAGAAAGGATAAATACAGCTCTCTGTGACATATTCCACAGTAACTAAAGGAGGTAAAATGGAACCATGTGTAACAATACAGATCTGGCAGTCATAACGCTGACAGAAAAAGCAAGCTGCACGAGGACATTTACAATAGGATGCAATTTTTGTGAAATAAAAACCTACGATATGATATATTTTTACTGATAAGTGCACATATGGTTATGGTTGCAAATATGGATTTAATACCTACGTACTATATTCATGATACTGTGAACATCTGTAGAGAAAGGAAAGATGCTGGGACGTGAAGGAAAACTGGGAACTTTTTTTAAAAGATTTTTTTTTTAATGTGGACCATTTTAAAGTCTGTATTGAATTTGTTATAGTATTGTTTCTTATGTTTTAGTTTTTTGGCTATGTGGAATGTAGGGCCTTAGCTTCCTGACCAGGGACCAAGCCTGCACCCCCTGCATTGGAAGGCAAAGTCTCAACCACTGACCACCAGGGAAGTCCCTGAGGGAACTTTATTAGTAATATAGTTAATGAATTTCTCAATCAAGTGGGGAAAAAAAATTTCTTCAAGTGGTAAGCACATGATCAGGACAGTATCATCTGAGTTTTCTATATTTAAGTTTTAAAAATAAAGAAAGAAAGTGAAGTAGCTCAGTCGTGTCTGACTCTTTGCGACCACATGGACTGTAGCTGCCCATCAGATTCCTCCGTCCATGGAATTTTCCAGGCAAGAATTCTGGAGTGGGTTGCCATTTCCTTCTCCAGGGGATCTTCCCAACCCAGGGATCGAATCCGGGTCTCCCGTGTTGTAGGCAGACGCTTTACCATCTGAGCTACCAGGGAAGCAGATTCTTTACCAACTGAGCTACTAGGGAAGTACTAAGTTTAAAAAAAAAATAACTTAAAAAGCTATTGAGGGCAGGAAAACTAAAATAACCTCCAGAGAGAATTGCAGAAAAAGAGAGGAAAGGGAAAAAAAAAAAAAAAAAGGACTAAAGTTCAGTATCTAAATAACAAAAGTAGATGAGGGGTCAAGGGCAAAAGTCACTGAAGTCTTGCTCCAGCTCTTGCTTATTTTCAAGTGTTGTTGATTACCGGTGGGCGCGTCTAGACTTCTGGTTCCTAAGGGCACAGGGTGTCCCCACATTATATCACCCCTGGTACCCCACACAATGCCTGACCAGAAAAAGTGACCCCGAAAAGCACGCGGACTGAATCAAATCAATGAGTTTTCCATCAGATTTCACAAAGGGGAAAAGAAACGATCATTTTATTAGTCACCCCAAAGGAAAAAGATGAACCAGGAGAGTGACCGGAATCGTGGGAATTTGCCCAGAAGGCTTTGAGGAGTGCCCACCTGTACACAGGACGTCTGGTCACACAATGGATCTCACAGACAAAAAAAGAAAATTAGAACACGGTTAATGGGGCAAATCCCCTCCAGTGAAAGGAGGCAATAAAGATATCCTTGTCCGACTCCTCCTGGGGTACATCAGTAACAGAATCTTATCTTTGAATCATGCAACGCTGGGTAGGGAATGCCAATCAACATCCATTTGGTACTCTGAATGTCCTGGCAGGAGGGACAGGAGGCTATCCCGCTAAATCATATTTAAATTAGCCAAGGTGGGCAGCTGCCTCACAGATAGTGCTGGTGGAAGACAATGCAAGACAGATGATTTACCAATTAAACGAAGCAGGCTTCCCGAACACTGATGGCCGAGGGCTGGGGTGCCATGTGTCTCTGCCAGACACAGATTTGTTTCCATAACCAAATTAGGCTTCAAGTTTAGAACTCATATGTCTAACCCTCCCTACTTGGTCTCCCGCCCCCTTACATACATACAAAGAGGGCTGCATGTTAATGAACAAAGCTCAGACTTTCTCCATTTCTCCACTTGTCAAAATCTCTTTCACCTTCACAACCAACAGTAAATCACGGGTTCTGCTTGAACAGACACTCAGACAAAACCCCCAGCAAATGGCTATCATAGGAAAAAGGCCTTTGTCAGAGCACAGGCATCATGCTTCAAAAGGGAAACCTAGCCCAAGTGGAAACACGAAAGCTTGTTCAGGCCATTCTTTTATAATGCAGCGTCTGGTGCAAACTAGAATTCAGAAATGGATTCAAGCATCAATTTCCAAAGGACTGCCAAGCCAGTGAGAAAACAAGAGGGTTGGATTATAAGAATAATGATCATCATTTGGGCAGGCATATTTGCAGTGCGCTTTTTACGACTGCTTGTGGAGTCTTCAGAAACATGTTTAGTACTTTTTATTATAAACTTCCTCTTATAGATGGAGAATCAGAGAAGGTAGGATCATTTCTAAAGTCTTGCAATCTGAGATGTAGGATTAAAAAGACTTGTTGCTCTTTCTTTTATAACATACATCTCTAAAATGCCTTCTAATTCAGAAAATCTGTGAGTACAGATCTAAAAAAGGCAGGAAGCCATGAAAAGGAAATTTGACACCATTCGGGGTTGTATTACGAGAGAGAGAGAGAGAGAGAGGGGAAGAGAGAGGAAGAAAACAAAAAGCAAAAAGAGTCTAAACAATGTACAGAAGAATTGTGAGAAGAGACATTTTTTGACCCTGGCTTTTGCTCAAAAAATTAGCCATTCCAGTTTATCTTTTTCTGTAGAGAAGTAGAGGCATACAATGAAATTGTAATAAATGTTCTGGATGTTGCAGATAAGACAAAGATCTCAGACTAGCAAATGTTTTGAAAGATGAATAGCGGATGTGAAACTGTAAGCCAATGTAGATTTTATTATTTTTTAAAATTTCATAGCTGTTTTTACTGAAGTATTGTTGATGTACAATATTTTATGTTACAGTGTACAATGCAGTGATTCACAAATTTTAAATATTATACTCTATAGTTATTATAAAACACTGGCTATATTCCCTGTGTTGGACAATACATTCTGGTAACTCATTTTATCTAATAGTTCGCACCTCTTACCCCCTACCTCTATGTTGCCCTGCTCCCCTCCCCTCTCCCCAGTGGTGGCCACTAGCTTGCTCTCTGTATCTGTGATTCAGTTTTGTTTATGTTATATTCACTAGGTTGTTGTGGTTTTTAGATTCCACGTGCAAGCGATATCACATAGTATTCATCTTTCTCTGTCTGACTTACTTCACTTGGCATAGTGCCCTCCAAGTTCATCCATGTCATTGCCAACGGCAAAATTTCATTCTTTTTAAAGGCTGAGTAGTGTTCTATTGTGTGTATCTGTGTGTGTGTGTGTATACCGCATCTTTTATCCATTCGTCTGTTGATGGACGCTTAAGTTGCTTCCATATCTTAACAGTAGTAAATAAAGCTGCGATGAACACTGAAGTGCATGCATCTTTTCCAATTAGCGTTTTTGTTTTCCTGGTATATATATGCAGGAGTGGAAAAAGCTCATAAAAACTCAACATCCAAAAAAAAAAAAAAAACCCAAATAACCAGATTAAAAAATTCGGCAGAAGATCTGAATAGATGTTTTTCCAAGGGAGGCATGCAGATGGCCAAAAGGCATATGAAAAGATGCTCAGCATCGTTAATCATTAAGGAGACACAAATCAAAATCACAATGAGATATCACCCCACACTTGTCAGAATGGTTATCATCAAAAAGCACACAAATAACAAATGTCAGCCAGAATGTGGATAAAGGAGAACCCTTCTAGAGTGTCGGTCGGAGTCTAAATTGATGCAGCTCCTGTGGAAAACAGTATTGGATATTTCTCAAAGAAATGGAAACAGAACCACAGTTGACTCGGCAATTTCACTCTTGGGCATGGAGCTGAAAGAAACAAAAACACTAACTAAAAAGTTTTAGAATCCTTGAAAAATTATTTTAAAAGAAGGCTTTGAGGCAGTTGATTCCAAACACCTGATTTTACAAACGAATAAATGGTGAAGAAAGAAGTAATGACCTTTTAGTACAAGTGGAGAACCAGAACTAGGTCCCAAGTCCTTGGCTTTCCTGTCCAGCATGGCATTAGAGACACCCACCCGTAGATTGGGTTTAAGGACAAGACACCCAACCTCTCCTGGCACCACCGTGTGCCAGACACTGTGCCAAGCAGATTTTAGGGCACTCCAGAGCGGCCTGTGTAATGCTCACCTTAGTCTCTGAATAAAAAAGTAAACAGTACCTACTGTAATTCTGAAAAAGGAAATCATATCTCACATATCTACTGGAGCTGTTTGATGAGCTTGGTAAACATTGTGAACACGGAAAGCCAATGGATATATACTTTATAAAACTCCTGATGTCTTTTGTCAATTTTCTAAAGGAAAGCTCCATCAGCATGGAAAGAACACAGGCAAAGACCTCATGAAGCTTTTTTTAAAGTATTGGTAAAACACAAGAAACAAAGCTTATGTAAAAGAGATGCTTTTTCATATATGTTATGGCAACAACAACAAGTACAAATCTCTCGGGTATTGATACTGGAATGTATCTTATATTATTTTCAGAAGCTTTATGTTGAAAATGGTGCAAAGTTTGCAGGTGGAAGTAGACCTTTGCATGTAGTGATATGCCAAGCCAGGGTGAGTAAGTTACAGGCCGTGAGGCCAAGCAGATGTCTAACTTGTAGGTTTCAGTGTGACCTTGTGTGAGAAATCCTTTTAGAGAAAAAAATAAAAACATGATTTTTGTATGATTATGGGTTCACTACCTGTTACACTCCAGAATAGGAATGTTGGAACTGTTGCATCTCTTGCCTTAAATATCTATTCCATGTGCTGCTGTTGCTGCCAAAAGACCAGCAATTTTCTGGGCATGATCTGAAAAGATGCTGGGAATGCACAGACAATATTATTACTTTGTGTACAAAATCATGATTTGGCCGCAGCTGGAATACTGTTTATAACCTTAGTGCACTCAGCAAGAGATATGACAGAGCTGAAGGAAGTCCAGAGGAAAACCTGAAAACAATCATGGGAAAGAAAAGGAATTAGCATGAGGGTAAACTAAAGTAACAGTTTGTCTGCAAATATGAAGGTGATGATAACGAAACATCTGCAATGAGACAAAGACAAACATTGAAGTTCAAAGGTAGGTCTCCTCTCTCATACTAAGCTGGGAACTTAATGAGAGCATGTCAAGGAAATAAAGGTATTGAAGAAAACCATAATTCAAAAAGACCCATGCACTCCAATGTTCATAGCAGCACTACTTATAATAACCAAGATATGGAAGCAACAGTGTCCCCTGATAGATGAATGAGTGAAATGATGTGGTGTATAGACGATGAAAGATTATGTGGTCATGAAAAAGAATGAAATAATGCCATTTGCATCAGCATGGATGGACCTAGAAATGATCATACTAAGTGAAGTACGTTATAGTAAGGCAAATCTATGTGGAATCAAATTTAAAAAGATGAAACAAATGAACTTATTTACAAAACAAAGATAGACTCAAAGACATAGAAAACAAACACAAACATGGTTACCAAAGGAGAAGGGGAGGAGGGGTAAGCTAGGAGCTTGAGATTAAAATGGACACAGTTATATTTAAAATAGGAAACCAACAAAGACCTCCTGGATAGCAAAGGAGCTATACTCAAAATCTTGTAACAACCTATAATGGAAGGAAATATTTAAAAAGAATATATATATTTTTATGTATGTATAACAGACTCACCTTGCTATACATCTGAAACTAACACAGTATTTTAAATCAATTATATTTCAACAAAAAAATTTTAAAATATTTTTTAAAGGAAATAAATATATTATTTTGGCTCTGCTAACAACTAGCTATTTGACCTTGAATAGTTTCTTTACTCTTTCTGGACTTCACTCTATTCATTTCTAAGCTTCATAAAGGGATTAAGAAAGATGAAATCCAATCTCATAAAATAAGTGTTTATTGAGAAACTACTATGAACAGTCTGAGAACCTGAAAGCTATAGGGCCTTAGATCTGCACCATTAAAAATCTTACAGTCTAGTCATAGGAATCAGATTTGTTGTAATTGTTCTTGGTTTTGTTTAAATACAGATTGGGATCTGTATTTACCATAGAGGAGCAAGATGCTGAGATGAAAGCCTGGAATAAAATGTATTGTTTGCTCAGTCATATCTGACTCTTTTCAACTCTGTGGACTGCAGTCTGCCAGGCTCCTCTGTCATGGGATTCTCCAGGCAAGAATACTGGAGTGGGTTGCCATTTCCTCTTCCAGGGGATCTTTCCGATCTAGAGACTAAACCCAGATCTCCTGCATTGCAGGCGGATTCTGTAGCATCTGAGCCACCAGGGAAGCCCATTCTACTTAAGAAAGCAATCCCTAAACTCAGGGGCCGTGAAGAGCAAACAAGGCTTTGTTTCTGTTTGCAAAATCAAATCCAGTGACCTCCACTTAGAAGGAACCTACTAAATAACTGAAATATAATTTGAAAGAAGAGCAGAATTGTTTTCCTGTCAAAAATGGACCTGGAGAAGTCATTTATGCTTGAGGGATTTGCATAAGCCAATGGGTAGAAGCAAGAAAGTGTAAACTTCATAGATGGAAGAAGGGCATGGTTTAGCTATTGTAGAAGACATTGTGAGAGTCGATAGACGGGGGACACAGGTAGCAGGTACTTGAATTCCCGTTGCATGAATACATCTAGGGGCCATTTCATGTTATAATCGTAAGATTAAAGTTGATTACATGATCACTTCATGGCAAATAGATGGGGAAAAAATGGAAACAGTGACAGACTTTACTTTCTCGGGCTCCAAAATGGCAGTGGACAGCGACTGCAGCCATGAAGTTAAAAGATGCGTGGCGCCTGGGAGAAAAGCTGTGACGAACCTAGACAGCACATCCAAAAGCAGAGACATCACTTTGCTGCCAAAGGTCCGTACAGTCAAAGTTATGGCTTTTCCAGTGGGCATGTATGGATGTGAGAGTTGGATCATAAAGAAAGCTGAGCACTGAAGAATTGATGCTTTCGAACTGTGGTGCTGGAGTTTATTTCAATAGCAAAGTTAATGCTTTTGAACCCCCAATTAGAATTGTGACACTTATCTATTCAATTTATTCACTCATTAATTCACCTGGGGAATATGTTAATACCAGGGAGCTTCTTGAACACGCTCCTCCCAACCTCAAGGATTCTGATTTAGAAGACTGGGGTTGGGGGAGCTTAGGATCTGCCTTTATAATAAGCACTGCTGATGATGTTCATGCAGAAAAAATATAGCCCAGTTTTAGAAGCACGAGGTGAGTATGATTTTCATTTATAAGATGAAAAAAATGAAATTACCTAATTCAGGGACCATTTCAATGACCAAATCAAATCTATAGCCTGGTTGATCTGATCAACTGTGCAGAAACTGGCCATTACCATGGCAAAGGGGAGGGGAACATTCAATAAAAAATGATTGATTCATTGTTCATATAGAAGATGAATGCAGACATGGGTTTATTTCAAGTGATCTGGAAGGAAACTGAAAGCTCTCTAAGCTCCAAGGAAATGTATGTTTTTATTTCCTTGGATAATTCAATTTCCATTACTGTTTTAATAAAATGGATATAAAACATAGAACTGATATTCTATCTCTGTTTCTCAGTGTAATCTTGCCGTAGCTTTGGTCTCACTGTTTCCCCCACTCAGTAAAGTTGGAGAGAGATTGATTAATTCCTTGTTTTCTTTGTTGCCACACTCCCCTGCTCTTCTTGATTGCTGCTGGGGCTGGAACTCAGACAATGACACCAGGACGAGTGTTGCTGCGGCATTTCCAACCCACTGGAACTAGGAAGGATTTGAAGTCTTGCCAGACAGCTAGTCCTCAGGAGTAACTCCCTTCCTCATTTGATAAAAATGACTTTAAAAAAAAAATTTATACAGAGACATCATGTTTTCAGCACTTGGCATTTAAAAATGAATCATTGCAATGAAGCTTTTCAGGTATCCAGATTATCTTGGAGTACCTGATTAAACATAATAATCCTTCTACATACTCAGAAACTAGAAAGTTCTAGGTTCTAGACCCAGCTCTGCCCTAAATATAAGCAATCTAGAACAGAGTTTTAAGCCTTGAGGGATCACAGGAGATTCTACATAAAGAATATCGATGCTGGATAGAAACAGAGATTATTTGGCCCAACATCTGAAAAATTTCATGCACAGAGGAGCCTAGTGGGCTGCAGTCCATGGGGTTGCAAAGAGCCAGATGCCACTGAGTGAGTAACACACACACACACACTCTGGCATACAGATGAGGCAACTAAGGGACTGACCATGGAAATTGCTTCCCAAGGTCACTTGGTTAGTCGGGACTTTTGCTGGGACACAGACACGGGCATCTTGACTCTTCAGTCCTGCCCTACTTTCAGTGCGCCTCACAACTTCAGGGGATCAGTTAGGAAGCAGAGCAAGTCCCATTTTAGAAATGAAGAAGCAAAGCCTCAACGAAATGGACAATTTTCCTAGCAACACATATCACATACTAATATTAGTGCAAAAGTAAACACCAACACCCTGCCAGTGGAACAGTGCCCATGTGTCAGGAACACGACCAAACCCTTGATGCGCAGTCCTTAATATTCCCGGTCTGGTGGTCTTTGTTATTTACTGCTCAGTGCATACAAAAGAAATCTACCATCTTCTGTGAATGACATATTTAATAGTCTCAAGTTTCTTGGTTCTTGACAAAACAGGGACTCAAACTAACATCTTTTAATATCCAGACTTGTGCTTAATTCACAATAATACAACATATACTTCCAGAAATGATTAAACCAAGAAGAAGCTTTGGTTTGTGGTGGAGGTTTCACCTCATGGATTCTGCCCCTTGTCTCTACTCTCTCTCACCAACCTCACACAGGAAGCCTTTAGGAATGATCAGTGAAAACTCACAGCGTGTGGGATCTTAGTTCCCCCACCAGGGATCACACCCGTGCCCCCTGCAGAGGAAGCCCAGCGTCTTAATCACTGGACCACAACCCCACTCTTTTTCTTAAATTCAAAGTATTTTCTTTCTCATGCTGAGTCCTTTGGTTGGTGTGTTATTTCTTCTAGAAACAAAGTTTCCGAGAAAGACTGTCCCTCCATATTCTTTAAAATCTCCACTCAGGGCTGCGTCTATGTGGACACGTTAGTACTAAGAACAACGAGTGGGCCTGTAGAGGATTTGCAGACGCATCCAGAACACCTAGAAACTTTATTAGGATAACAAGTGGAGTCTACCGACCAAAGCAGGAAAAGAAAGGATGTGTGTACCCTGGGATTCAGAAACCACTAGAGTTAAGAAGCCTCTGCCTATTAGTTTTCCCCCATGGCTCAGCTTCGGTGTATTAAGGGACTTAAATGAAGGATTAAATAACAGGACACTTAGAGGAGTCCTCAGGAAAATTATCCGAAAACGTGGGATATTTTGTTACCATTGTCAGTGAAGCTTGGGAGGCATTCTTGAAAGTCTCCTGAGTCACCTACAGCAGTGACTGTCAAAGCTCTTGCCCCCAGGACCTCTTTGTTAATCGCAAACAACAAAAATGAGTTAAAATAGTCGCACTACTTTATGCCTTTGAAATATCTTTAATCTCTGACTTAAGACAGCTATAGTTTCAAATACACTTCTGGAATCAGTCTTATCTGTAATACGTTATTCTGGTTGAAGGATATGGGGGGAAAAAACTGGACTGATTTAGATATGTGGTTAGAAAAGAGAGGAGTATTTAAAAAACCTTTTCATACAATTGAGGGTATTTGTCTTTGATATTACTTTGAAACTCAGCAAGTAGATCCTTACAGATTTGTTGCAGTGTGGAATCTGAAACCATATCAGCAAACTTTTCCTATTCTGCTACATCAAAATACAGTGGTCTCTTCTGCACTTTGAGAGCATTATTCACCCACACATGATTGTGAAGCAACATGCATTAGTCATTCAAGAAAATATTGGTTCCTTGAATAATGCAGCTCTTCCAAATGTTGACATATTTCATTATCCAATATTAAAAATACCTCATTAATTAATATCACTACCAATTTCATCAAGAAAGTCATTAAATATTGGAAAGCTGTCAAGGACACTGTAGCAGATACAAGTTTTCCAGAATTCTATTATTTTTGTTTGAAAGCACAAATATTATTGGCAAAAAATACTCTCAGTTGTTTTCTCAGAAGTGACAGGCTTACTTCTTTCATTTTCAAAGAAATGTCTGCTAGATATCCAAGTTTCAGTGACCATTACTTGTTGGTCAGCAGTTCCTTCTAGTATAAAGGATGTTTCATGAAAGGAGTGATGAATTCAGTTTGCAACTCACATCACTTTGCCTTGAGACAACTCTTGTATTTTGGTATGCATTTCCATGTTTTTCATGAACTTTTCATTTGCCACGCTTACTATATAAAAACATATACTCCAGGGTGGAGATTTAGTATTTTTAGTAATTTATAGAAGTAGAATTTTTAATGCTTCATCAAGAATATTCTTAAACTGGTTTCCCCCTTTTCTCCCCTCCTCCTCCTTCCTCTTGTTTTTTCTTCCTTTATTTCCCTCCTTTCTTCTTCTTCCCTACCATCCCTCCATGCCTTTCTCTCTTTCTTTTGCAAGCGTGAGGTCGGGAAGAATAATGACTACTAGTCCAGTTTGGTGGCATTGTCTTGATTTATACTAAGGCACCAATAGCTGGCCCAGCATTTCTTGTGTAGAAATGCTACATTTACATAACTGGAAATGTAAAGACAGTAAAAAAAATAATGCTTTCTTGTTATTATGAGAATAGGTTCAACCTTACAGACTCTCTAAAAGAGTCCAGAGACTCTAGAGGTTTCCTCAGACCACATTTCTTTTTCATTATGTAAAAAAGAAAATCGTGGGCAAATACAATAGGATTTATCCATGTTGTAGCATGTATTAGAAGTTTCTTCCTTTTTAAGGCACAATAAAATTCCATTATATGTATATACCATATTTTACTTATTCAATCTGAAGTCGGATTCAGCCTCTGTACCTTGACACTGAATTAAATCTGAGACAGAGTTTTACGTTATGTAACAAAGAATCTAGACAAACGTCCTTATAGTCAAAGCTATGGTTTTTCTAGTAGTCATGGATGTGAGAGTTGGACCATAAAGAAGGCTGAGCATTGAAGAACTGATGCTTTCAAATGGTGGTGCTGGAGGATACTCTTGAGAGTCCTTTAGACTGCCAAGAGATCAAACCAGTCAATCCTGAAGGAAATCAATCCTGAATATTCATTGGAAGGACTGATGCTGAAGCTGAAGCTCTAATACTTTTGGCCACCTGATGTGAAGAGCCAAGTCACTGGAAAACATCCTGATGCTGGGAAAGATTGGGGGCAGAAGAAGAAGCAGGATGACAGAGGATGGGATGGTTGGACGGCATCACTGACTCAATGGACGTGAATTTGAGCAAGCTGCAGGAGACAGTGGAGGACAGAGGAGCCTGCTTAACTGCAGTCCATGGGGTCACAAAAAGTCAGACAAGACTTAGCGACTAAATAACAAACACAAAGGATAGCTTTATTGCTTTGTCAGGCAAAAGGGGCCACAGTGGGCTAATGATCTCAAAACTGTATGACCCAGCTTGGAGAGGGTGGTGAGAAATTTTATAGTAGTGGTTCAAAGAGGGTGTGATCACGTCATGGACATTCTTCTAATTGGTTGGTGGTGAGGTTAAGTGGGAGTCAGCATGATCAACCTTCTGGTTCCAACCAGTCTGGAGCCTATGCAATTGTAGGCAGTATACATCATTAACTGTTAACTTTTCCCATCTGGTGGGGGTTTCAGTATCTGCAAAACAACTCAAAGACACTGTCAAGTGTATCCCTGGATGAGGAACCAGGACCTTGCCTCAGGGCTGCACTATAGTTACTCTATTTGTTTCTCCCTTGTATCATATCCCTTCCCTTCCCTAATTAACAATTGCTTGATTTGGACCTTCAGTTCAGTTCAGTCACTCAGTCTTGTCTAACTCTTTGTGACCCCATGGACTGCAGCATGCCAGGCTTCCCAGTCCATCTCTAACTCCTGGAGTTTACTCAAACTCATGTCCGTCACGTCGGTGATGCCATCCAACCACCTCATCCTCTGTCGTCCCCTTCTCCTCCTGCCTTCAATCTTTCCCAGCATCAGGGTCTTTTCCAATGAGTCAGTTCTTCACATCAGGTGGCCAAAGTATTGAAGTTTCAGCTTCAGCATCAGTCCTTCCAGTGAATATTCAGGACTGATTTCCTTTAAGATTGACTGGTTTGATCTCCTTGCAGTCCAAGGGACTCTCAAGAGTCTTCTCTGACGCCACAGTTCAAAAGCATCAATTCTTCAGTGCTCAGCTTTCTTTAGAGTCCAACTCTCACATCCATACATGACTACTGGAAAAACCATAGCTTTGACTAGATAGAACCTTTGTTGGCAAAGTAGTGTCTCTGCTTTTTATTTTTATTATTTTTTTTTAATTTATTTTACATTATTTTTAAACTTTACAATATTGTATTGATTTTGCCATATATCAAAATGAATCCCCCACAGGTATACACGTGTTCCCCATCCTGAACCCTCCTCCCTCCTCCCTCCTCCCTCCCCGTACCATCCCTCTGGGTCGTCCCAGTGCACCAGCCCCAAGCATCCAGTATCGTGCATCGAACCTGGACTGGCGACTCATTTCATATATGATATTATACATGTTTCAATGCCATTCTCCCAAATCATCCCATCCTCTCCCTCTCCCCCAGAGTCCAAAAGACTGTTCTATACATCAGTGTCTCTTTTGCTGTCTCATATACAGGGTTATTGTTACCATCTTTCTAAATTCCATATATATGCGTTAGTATACTGTATTGGTGTTTTTCTTTCTGGCTTACTTCACTCTGTATAATAGCCTCCAGTTTCATCCACCTCATTTAATATGCTGTCTAGGTTGGTCAAGACTTTTCTTTCAAGGAGCAAGCGTCTTTTAATTTCATGGCTGCAGTCACCAGCTGCAGTGCTTTTAGAGCCCCCCAAAATTAAGTCTCTCACTGTTTCCACTGTTTCCCCAACTATTTGCATGAAGTGATGGGACTGGATGCCATGATCTTAGTTTTCTGAATGTTGAGTTTTAAGCCAACTTTTTCACTCTCTTCTTTCACTTTCATCAAGAAGCTCTTTAGTTCTTCTTCTCTTTCTGCCATAAGGGTGGTGTCATCTGCATATCTGAGGTTATTGATATTTCTCCTGGCAATCTTGATTCCAGCTTGTTTTTCATCCAGCCTGGCATTTCACATGATGTCCTCTGCATAGAAGTTAAATAAGCAGTTGGACCTTAGGGAAGGTCATAGAGGCTGCATGAAGCCTGTATCCTGTAATCAAAGACACTGGGGACACAGGAAGGCTTTCACAGGAACCTCATAGGGTCCTGCTTCACATCAAACCCATTCATCCACTGATTGACATTTGGGTTGCTTCCACATTTTAGCTGTGAATGCCGCTGCCAAGTTGCTTCAGTCGTGTCTCTCTGTGACCCTATGGACTGTAGCTCACCAGGCCCCTCTGTCCATGGGATTCTCCAGGTAAGGATACTGGAGTGTTGCCATGCCCTCCTCCAGGGGAATCCTCCCGATCCAGGGATTGAACCCTTGTCTCTTATGTCTCCTGCATTGGCAGGCAGGTTCTTTAACCACTAGTGCTACCTGGGAAGCCCCAGCTAATGTGAATAATGCTACTATAAACATAGATGCAAATTCTTTTAAAAATCCTTCTTTTAATTCTTTTGGATGTATACCCTCTGGGTCATATGGTAATTCTATTTTCAATTTTTGGAGGAACTTTCATACTGTTTTCCACAGCAGACGTACCATTTTTCCATTCCTACCAATAGTGCAAAAGCATTCCAATTTATCCACATCCGTGTCAACACTTGCTATTTTCTCACTTGTTGGTAGCAGCCATCCTAATGGGTGTGAGGTGGTCTCTCATTGTAGTTTTGATTTTCACTTCCTTAATGATTAGTCATGTGGAGCATCTTTTCATGTGCTTGGTAACTATTTGTTTTTATTCTGAAAAAAGTCTGTTCAAGTCTTTTGTTCATTTTTAGATCAGGTTGTTATCTGTTATTGAGTTTCAGGATGTCTCCAAATAGTCTAAATATTAACCCTTTATCATATATGTGATTTGCAAATATTCCCTCCCATTTTGTGGTTTGTTTTTTTATTCTATTTATATTGTTTTTGATGCATAATTTTTTGTCAAGTCCAAATTGCCTACTTTTTGTTGTTGCAGCCTGTACCTTTGGTATCATACCCAAGAAATCATTGCCAAATGTCATGAAGCTTTTGTCCTGTGCTTTCTTTTAAGATATTTACAGTTTAAACATTTAGGTCTTTCATTTATTTTGAGTTATTTTTTATATAAGATATACAGATTTAATTTCATTTTTTGTGTGTGGATATCCAGTATTCCCAGTACTCTTTGTTGAATAGACTGTCCTTTCTCCAGTGGCTCCTCAGACCATACTTTAAGAGCTGTGTAAGTACACTATTCTTAAAATGTCTTCTTGGCAAATGCATTACAATCACTTACTAACATTCTTCTTTTAATTATAATAACTATCCCTAACATGGGATCAATCATAAGAGTGCTTTCATTCTAGCGTGAATTAGTTTGTAAGAGATCACTGCCCTCCCACTTGTCGTAGTAAGTCCCCATGGGTTCTCCTTGCCACCCTGCCATTATCCAGCTATGAGAAAATGGCCATTTTTCCTCCCTGAACCTCAGATTTCTCTTTTGCAAAATAAAAATTTGAACAAGACCAATGACTTCAAATGTTTTTCAAATGGCAGAGCACCTTAAAAAATGAGTCCTCCTTATACTAAATTGGCAGAAGTACAGGTGCTTTATTGACAAAAGCGTGCAGCACCCAGCCCCTCTCTACCACACAGTTGTTGAGAGATGTTTGTGAAATCTGAAGAGCCCTAAGAACACAGTTTAAAAAACCAAAGGAGAGATGCAAGCCCGATTTCCTTATGGACAAGATATCATGGGTCTGTGATGTCAAGTACATGCTGCAAAAGCACTAAAAGTTTTAGAATAAGTGCAGAACTTTTGGTATATCAGGATATTGGGAGGTAGAATCTGTTTGGATGGGAGGAAATGGGAAAATACGAGAAGCCAGAAGAGAAAACGTGGTGCAACTAATTGTAAGCATAAGGGAGCAAAAATAAACAGCTGAGGGGGAAGAGGCTGAAACAGGAGGGACGTGGGCAGGGCACAACCCTTAAGGAACGACCTAGCTGTTTGGATAGACAGAAACTAGTTAGAACCAACTAGGTCCAAGAAGGTGGAAGATTTGACTTCAGTAGACCTTGAACCTTATTGTACACTTATTGTAATGTTTTATCATCTAAATGACAGGCACTATGACAATTCCAAGGCTAATGCCAAATAGCCAAAAAGTGGACAGTGGGCTTATCCCCTGGAAATCTCTGCCTCCTCTCCAAAATAGTTCAAAAATAATCCTACGCATTGGCCTATGGAATTACCCAGCCCGTGAAAACTAACCATCTCATGTTTCGGGGCCCCTCACCTTCTGAGATGGCCCACACTCTGTCTTGGAGTGTCTCCCCCATGGCCACTCTCACTTTCCAGATGACCCCATACCCTGAGGCTGCTCTCAGCATTTGAGACTGACTGCATTTTGTCTGTGCCATGTATATCTCTCAAAATAAATCCATTTCTTACTTATCCCTTTGTCTCTCACTGAATTCTTTCTGTGACGAGACGTAAAGAACCTGAACTTCAGCAAGTTCTGAGGATGGGTGTGCGATCTCAGTTAAAGGACAGGGGCTCCAAGTGTCAATCTGAGTTTTGGTTGAGTTCAAGTCCCAATCTGAGTTATAAATTTCAAGATGCCTGAAGCAAGAAGGGAGGCAGATGGTGGAAGAGGACATTTGCTTCATGGTTTAGCCCGGGGCCATGTGATCTGTGAAGATACCCTTGATAAGTCAAGTAGAGGATGCCATGGGGTCATGGTGCTTTTCACATAGGGGGAAATCCCAAACCTAACTGAGGCTAATTTGAACTTTAACCCTTAGTCGATAAGTCTGAGGTTGGATTAATCACACTTCTATGCAGCACCTGATCAAACCCTGCCTCCCTTCAGTCATTTAATTCTTGCTCGCAGACAGCCTGGCTCTATTCCTTAGCTTCTGTTCTCAACCCCGTTTTCCTATGCCCTCAGCACACAGTCCATTTACAAACACAAATTTCTGTCTTTCTTTTTTCTTTCCACATCATGTAATCTACAAAGGAGACGGGTGTATGTGGATTTTAAAAAAGAGATTTGCTCAACTTTGAAGGCACTAACAAGAACAGGGTAACATGTATGGAATAATTAAAGCTGCTATGATCTTTTGCCTTTCAAAAGCCTTTTAAATTCGTGTCATCTTTGGTCAACAGCTTTACAGTTCTAACAAGCAATTTTCACAAGGCGCTATTAAGGGCCGTAAACTTTATTTTCTTCTCTCTATTTCTCCTTAAAACATTGTTTTGGGTTGCACTGTGTTGAGGAAGTATGAAGACAGTGTATCTTTAAATAATAAAGAAACCATTTTAATATTCTCATAAAATCATCCCCTCTGCTCAGCGCTACAAACTTTAACAGCCCAGCAGCCAGAGAAGCAAGCAGGGCAAACAATACAAGAGTCATTATTGTAACTAAATTAGACCGTTTGTTTTCTTTCCCTCAAATCAAATTGTGTAGGAGCTGCTTTATTGCAAAACAGACATTAAAATTCCAGCAAGACCTCAGAGAGAAAGTAATTTCTATTTTATCAGTGCTGTAAAGCTGTCTTTATGTTCTGAAGCAGGAAATATTGCAAGGATATTTATAGCTTCGGCTCCAAAGCCAGTTTGAATAGAAATGTTACCGCGGTCGCTGGAGCTGTCATACTGCTCGCTGGAGCAGGGAATTTTAGTGAATTTGTGAATTACTGTTTCAGTCTTGACAAGTCTCTCAGTGAGGCCGGTGTGTGTCTGGCGCTGTTTGGTGGTTTGGGAGATAATGATTAAAGACTTGGATTTGCTTTAAGAGAAGATTTAAATGATATTCTACAGCTAATCAGTTTTGCTCGTCAGGTCCTTCCAGCATAAAGACAAGGCTTTCAAACTTGGCCATCCTCAGCCTTGGGTGGCCCTGCAGTGAACTTTCCCCAGCCCCCCTCCACCTCCTTCCTCCCCCTCTCTCCACTTCCCCGAATTTGTCCTTGACCTGCCCATAAGGTGTCCCTGCCCCGCTGTCTGTCTGAACAGTTTACCAAGATTTGACAGTTATTTACCATCCTGCTTCTCCCCTAGGGTCTGCTGAAATGATTCATCATTGTATCTTGCATTTATTTTAAATCTTCCTGTGAAATGTGCCAGGATCGCAGGAACGTGATCCTCACCATCAAAGTGGAAGGGACTTCAGCTGTCTTACAGGAGGACGCACTGAAGTCTAGACACCGGGAGTCTTCTGGCTAAGGTCACGTGGTGCTCCGGAGAACAGACGGGCTGAGCGCTCAGTTCTCCCATTTTAGCTCAAGTACTTCGCCACTGCCACTTCCATCGCGCACCAGTAAAAAGCAGTTTCGTGACTGAGGTCTAAACAGCCCGCTGTTTGAACAATTTCATCTGAAAGTGGGGCAATGAATAGAGACTTTTAATAGCTCTGGGGCCACCCCAGGCTATGAGGCAAGACAAAGCTCCGCTGTGCTGGAGTATATTGCTGCTCTAAAAGCCAATGTCAAGGGGGGTGGGGACTCATGACTTAGCTGGGTCTTGGGAATGAAACATACCATGGAAGTGTGCAGTGTTCTTCTAATAAAGCTGTGCAAAAAGTAATCATAAGAGCTATGCTTTTGGTTTGTGGGTCAAAGATTTGATTTACACCACATCGCTCATCACCTGACCACTGGGATCAATAGCAAAGTTAATTTCAAGTAAAGCGGTCCCTCAGGGAGTTTTTTTTCCCTAGAACCATATCCTACAGAATCCCTGTGCTCTGTGCGGCAAAATCTATACTCTCTGCTCAGAACCTGCCGTTTTGGTGAGAGCCAAAGATGCTTTTTTAGTCTCCCTAAATTGAGACGGAAATAGCAGACTTGCCTTGGGGACTGTCCCAGCTTCAAAGGCTTGGCCATTCTCATCCAGTTTTTCGATGGACCCACATCCTTGACTTGCCATTGACTCAGAGAACACGAGGGCTGCGAAATGACTCTAGAGACCATCTGATGCAGCCCATCATTTAAGATCAATTAGAAGAAAAGTCTCTTTATTCAGACCTTATGATCTTCCATCTGCACTTGCAGTGTCCAAAAGAGTAGACAGTAGCCACATGTGGCTATTCAGCATTTGAATGAGGCCATTCCAAATTGAGATGTGTTGTAAGCATGTAGAAAATAAACCAGATTTCAAGACCTGGTAGAAAGAAAAAAAGAATCTAAAATATTTTATTACATTGATTTCAAATGTTTATACTGATTTCATGTTGAAATGATAATATATATTGGCTCAGACACATTAATATCCTTTTCTCCTATTTCCTTTCGGAATGTGACTACTAGAAAATTTTCAAGTACATATATGGACAACATTATGTTTCTCTTGGGTAATGCTGTGCATCTTTCCATCTTGAGTATAGGCTCACGATTAAAGCAATATGAGTACCTAGATGTTCGAACTCTTTCCTGAAGATTCAGCTTGATTCTGGTCAGGCTTTCTTCCTATCAGCTATTTGTTCCCATGTGCTTAAAAGCCCAAAGAATAAAGCCCTGCCCTATAACCTAGTGCTATGCAGCGTTATCAGCTTCCTGCTAAAGTTGAGGGCTGGGGGCGGTTTGAAATGTATCCCCTTTGATCTGTACTTCAAATTCTCAGTGTGTGTGTGCTAAGTCACTTCAGTTGTGTCTGACTCTTTGGGACCCTATGGACTGTAGCCCACTAGGGTCCTCTGTCCATGGGATTCTCCAGGCAAGAATACTGGAGCAGTTTGCTGGGATCTTCCAGACTCAGGGATCGAACCCATGTCTCTTACGTCTCCTTCATTGGCAGGTGGATTCTTTACTATTGGTGCCACCTAAGAAGCCCTCAAATTCTCAGTAGGATATCCCAAACTAGAAAGAATTATTACTTTTTTCATATCCAATTCTAGATTTTTCTAACTTTCCACTCCTGATTGTTGCTGCTGCTAAGTCACTTCAGTCATGTCCGACTCTGTGTGACCCCACAGATGGCAGCCCACCAGGCTCCCCCGTCCCTGGGATTCTCCAGGCAAGAACACTGGAGTGGGTTGCCATTTCCTTCTCCAATGCATGAAAGTGAAAAGTGAAAGTGAAGTTGTTCAGTCATGTCTGACCCTCAGCGACCCCATGGACTGTAGCCTTCCAGGCTCCTCCATCCATGGAGTTTTCCAGGCAAGAGTACTGGAGTGGTGTGCCATTGCAGGATAAACCTAAAGATGTATTTAAACAAAGATTCTGTAATTACTCAGTTTTAGGAGCAGATCTCTACCATCAACAGAAGCCTATTTTCTATTAATATTTCCTTCTATTTCCCTTCAGATAGAACTCTTGTAATGGTTAAGTTGGTACTCACACATAACCTGCATATAATTTATATTTCCCTTTTTCCCTTCAAATTAAAATGTTCTTTCTCCTTTTATAATTCAGAAACATTTGCTATTGAAGTACTGTTAGATAGAGATATAATCCTTCTCCTTTCAAAACTGGCTATTTGGCCTTAATGACACCAGACATAGATAATTTGGCAAGGACACTGGCTTGAGCAGTATCACTGGCTCTAAAAAACTAGAAATATACTTTTATTCAGATAGACTCATATCATGGGCCTGTGGAAGTGATTCACAGACTTGTCTGCACATTAGAATCATCTGATGATGTTTCAAAGAGTCCAAAGCCTGGACCATATCCAGACCAATCACATCAGCCTCTGGTGGACAGAACATAGGCATCAAAATCTTCTCAAGTGATTCCAACTTTCAGACAAGTTTGGAAAGTCCAGGCTCATCAGACGCCTAAACGCCAAATACCTGTCAGAGTGCACACCCATTTAAATTGGATGAAGGTCTTCTCCCCAGAGGGTCATTGTGCCTCCTTTCTTAATAAGCCCACATCACTTTTTTTTTTTGTTAGAACAATGGACAGAGTCTGAACTGGGAAAAGAAGAATAGAACAGATAATGTATGTGAACTAAGAACACAACTTTTATCCACTGCTTGCCAAGAGATGTTGTCTCTCCTGGTATCAGGAGATATAAATTGAGTAGAAATTTAAAAAGAAGATGGAATATGAAAAAGTCATTATTTTTTATATGTGTGTGCTAAGTTTCTTTTGTGTTCAACTCTTTGTGACCCCGTGGACTGTAGCACACCAGACTCCTCTGTCCATGGAATTCTCCAGGCAAGAACACTGGAGTGAGTTGCCATTTCCTTCTCCAGGGGAACTTCCCTACCCAGGGATTGAACCTGTATTTCTTATGTTTCCTGCATTGCCAGGTGGGTTCTTTACCACTAGGCAACCTGGGATGCCCTATTTTTTACAACAAGTTTCAAATTTCATTCCTTCGAGTTGGACTTCAAGTCACAATGCTTACCCGGATGGTACCTATCAACATCACAAGTTGAGATAAATTCCTTGAGATTCTGTTGGCCACATTTGTCTTCATTCTTACTGAGGTGTTCTGAGGCCTCAGCTGGCATTCCAGAGGCAGCCGTAATGCTGGAGTTAGGAGCAGCAGAAGAGAACCACTTCTGGGAGATTTCCTGCAGAAAGGACCTCTGTGCAAAGGGAAGGGCTGATGGGACAACCACCTTGAGAATATCATGCCAGCACATGTACCAGAACCACTCGTCAAGGTCAGTAAGCCTGGTGGGGTTCTGGATTCCTGCTTGTTTTAGCTGCCATTGAAACTGTCTGTACAAAAAAAAAGAGAAACTGGATGGCAATTAGAAATTATCTATAATACATATGTTAAGTGAATGTGTTAGACCTCCCAACATACTCTAAAATAGTTCCTATTGGTATATCTGTGTTTTCTCAGGACATAGATCCCTGTTAGTTAAATACCTATGGGAAGAGATGAGTCTAATGTTACATTAGGCTATCAGTCTCTGCTTTTCTGTAAATACCTGTTCTTCTTAAACAGAGAGCTTGAATCTTTTAAGGAGAATGCACTAAATGCCAATCAAACATACATATGTATGTATGTAGTATGCATTACACAATATATGTGTTTACATTACATAATTAAATGATTTATTATATATTACACACAATATAATCATATATATATATATATATAATTGGCACTACTGTAGACACTTACACTCTACTCTTCCTGTTTCCTCTTTACTCTAACACAACACCTCCGATACCAGTTGTATGGGGTTCTTTCCCACCCCATGCCACTCTCTGCAACACCAGTAAGGCCTACAATTTAATTCAGTTGTACCTGGAGATAGCATCAGATTCCACCAGATTAGAGGCTCAGTCCCACAAAACTGCCTCCCCCCATTTCAGAAGCCACACAAATCCAGACTGCGATCTGTGCTTCTGACGTTCATGCACGCTTGGTCATTCAGTCGTGTCCAACTCTTTGTGACCCCATGGACGGTGGCCTGCAAGGCTCCTCTGTCCATGGGATTATCCCGGCCAAAATACTGTAGTGGGTTGCCATTTCCTCCTCCAGGGGATCATTCTGACCCAGGGATCAAACTTGTGTCTCCTGTGGCTCCTGCATGGCAGGCAGATTCTTTACCACACAAGGAAAGCCCCATGCTTCTTTCTGATCTACCAGCTGTTAATCAGAGGTTCTCATGCCCCTTCCTCCTCAGGTCCAATTAATGTGTTAGAAAAGTTCACCAAATTTGGGAAAGGAATTTACTTATATTTACCAGTTTATTACAAAAGGATATGGTTAAAGATCCAGGTGAGCATCCAGATGGAAGAGAGGCATAGGGGGATGTGTGGGAAGAGGTGTTGTTTCTACGCTTTCGTAGGTGGCACCACTAGCCAAGGAGCTCTGGGTGTTCACTAGCCCAGAAGCTCTCCAATTCCCCTACTTTGGGGATCACACAGAGATCATCATGTAAGCATCATTGATTATTAACTCCTTTTTGTCCCCTCATACTCTCTCTGAAGGATGTGAAGGGATGCTGAAGATTCCAAGTGTCTATTCATGGCATCTTTTTTCTCGTGACCAGCCTCCATGAAAGAGCCTACCCTCATTAGAACAAAAGGCACTACTATTAGAACAAAAGAACAGGAAAGTCCAAGGCAGTTTGAAACTCTGTATCAGGAACTGGGGTCAAAGGCCAAATATTAGAACAAATATTAGAACAAAAGATGCTTCTAGTGCTATAAATGATCACTTAGGGAAATAGAAAGGTTTTAGAAGTTCAGTGCCATGAACTGGGGACAGAGACCAATATATATATTATCTCACAGCACTTAATGCCAATCAAATTTTAAGGAGCATGCATCAAGTGCCAGTAAAATATACATATTTGATATGATATATAGGATATATAAAATATTAAGTGCCAGTCAAATATACAGTGTATCATTATATATTATCTATAATTTATATATAACTTGTGGGCTTCCCAAGTGGCTCAGCATAAAGAATTCGCCTGCATTGCAGGAGCCGCAGGAGACATGGGTTGGATCCTTGGATCAGGAAGATCCCCTGGAGGAAGGCATGGTAACCCACTCCAGTATTCTTGCCTGGGGAATCTCATGGAGAGAGGAGCCTGGAGGGCCACAGTCCATGGGGTCTAAAAGAGTTGGACACGACTCAAGCAACTGAGCATGCACGCACACATATGTAGCCTGTATATAATATTATATATAATGTGGTCTTCATAATTACCCTATAAAGTGTCTTTTATCTTGCTTGTTTTACAAATAAGCATTGAAGCTTAAAAGGATCAAGAAAATTAAGTTTCTGGATTAGCAAGGCATACAATCGGAGTCTGAAGCCAAGTCTCTCTGATTCCTGTTCTCCTGCTCTTTTTTCTAGGGTGCACATTCTACCAAAGAGGGAGAGCAGCGTTGTGTGGATGGAGGCAAGCCACAATAACAGGGAGTAATGGGGCTTTCCATGAAAAGATACTCAGTGTGATTTATTTATTTTTTATTTTCTATTTTTGGTTTGTAATTGGGTACCATCCCAAAAGAAATAGAATCCGGATTTCTGTTAGCTATTTACACAGCTTTTTACACAAGTGATCTCATGGTTCATGATCTATCAGGCCTCTGAAAATTAATGTATTTTCTCCTGAGGCATAGGAGCATCATGTGGGGACAGTGCAGGAAATTTTTTGAACATTGAAAATGTTAGTTTGCACGCTGATGCACATACTGAAACTGCTTAGGCTATTGCCTACCTGTCAGGGGTTGCATCATACACCATGCGCCTTCCAGATGGCTAAATTCTTAGGGATCCCTCCTGCCCATCCATTCAATCAATGTGTGTGTGTGTGTGTTTAGTCATAAAGACATGTCGAACTTTTTTGCAACCACGTGGACTGTAGCTCGCTAGGCTCCTCTGTTGATGGGATTTCCCAGGCAAAAATACCAGAGTGGGTTGCCATTTCCTTCTCCAGGGAATCTTCTCTATCCAGGGATCAAACCCAGATCTCCCATATTTCAAGAGGATTCTTTACCATCTGAGCCACCAGGGAAATACTTTGCTAGCTAAGGATAACCTAAAAAAGATGAAGGAGTAAATGGTCAGATGCTTGGGGAGGTATGTTCCAGGCAGAGGTAATAAATACAAGTAAAGTCTTCAAGGTGGAAGTTTTAGGTTTTACGATGCCAGATCATGTAGAGTCTTGAATACCATTAAAAGGACTCCACCTTTTATTCTGAGTAAATAAGTTGTGATCAGAAGAGTCACATGATTTACTATTTATGAAATTACTTTGGCTGTTATATGAAGAATAGGCTCAACTCAGTTCAGTTCAGTCACTCAGTCATGTCCAACTGCGACCCCATGGATCATGGCATGCCAAGCCTTCCTGTCCATCACCAACTCCAGGAGTTCACCCAAACTCATGTCCATTGAGTCAGTGATGCCATCCAACCATCTCATCCTCTGTTGTCCCCTTCTCCTCCCACCTTCAATCTTTCCCAGCTTTAGGGTCTTTTCAAATGAGTCAGCTCTTCACATCTTCCTTGGTGGCTCAGACGATAAAGTGTCTCCTTGCAATGTGGAAGACCTGGGTTCAATCCCTGGGTGCTACGGTCCATGGGGTCACAAAGAGTGGGACACAACTGAATGACTTCACTTTCTTTCTTTCTTTCTTTCTTCACATCAGGTGGCCAAAGTATTGGTTTCCTCCAATGAATATTCAGGACTAATTTCCTTTAGGATGGACTGGTTGGATCTCCTTGCAGTCCAAGGGACTCTCAAGAGTCTTCTCCAACACCACAGTTCAAAAGCATCAATTCTTCGGCACTCAGCTTTCCTTATAGCCCAACTCTCACATCCATACATGACCAGTGGAAAAACCATAGCCTTGGCTAGATGGACCTTTGTTGGCAAAGTAACATCTCTGCTTTTTAATATGCTGTGTAGGTTGGTCATAACAAAGCGTCTTTTAATTTCATGGCTGCAATCACCATCTGCAGTGATTTTGGAGCCCCCCCAAAAATAAAGTCTGACACTGTTTCCACTGTTTCTCCATCTATTTGCCATGAGGTGATGGGACCAGATGCCATGATCTTAGTTTTCTGAATGTTGGGCTTTAAGCCAACTTTTTCTCTCTCCTCTCCACTTTCATCAAGAGGCTAAAGAAGAATAGGCTAAAGGTGGGAAAATTCAGACTAGGAAAAGTTCTTGTAATAATCCAGAAGTGTTGGCAGTGAATTGGGTTAAGAAGATAGCTGTGGGAGTAGCAAGACATAGTCAATCATTTTCTGAAGACATAACCAACAGGATTGGCTGACAGATTGGTCATGGACAAAGTCAGAGAGTATTAAAGATAATTCTGTGGTTTGAGCCCTGAGCAACTGAAAGGGTCAAGTTGTTATTAACTAAGATAGAAGACACAGCAAGTGCAATCAAGTTTGGTAAATATCAGGAGAGCAGTATTGAAAAGTTGCAATTTGAGGAGATTTTTGTACATCAGAGAGCTGTAGAGAGCTGAGGCAAGAGTTCTGCTAGAGATTTAAAATCTGGAGTTGTCCTGATGGTACTGAAAGCCACGGTACTAGATAAACACATCAAGAAAGTGAACAAGAAAGAGAAAAGTTACAAAGACTGAACTGTTAACACTCTGATGTTTGGAAATCATTTGAATGAGTAGGAACTGCCAGAGGCAACTGAAGAGGTTTGCTGATATAAGTCAAAAGGAAACAAGATGGAACACTGTCTTGGAAGTCAAGTGATGCCAGATGTTGTTGACTGGTCAAGTAAGATGCCTGCTGAAAACAGACTGTGCTGGTTATGTTAATAACTGAAGTGAGCCTGGAGACCTGGATTCAAACACTGACTTCACTATTTATTAGTTTGTGACCTTGGGAAAATCATACCTTCAGGAAGCTCAATTTCCCCAACTATGAAAAATGATTATTATAAAGGTGAAATAAGAAAGCTAAAAATGTGCAGAAAAATTAGAACCTTGCACATAGTGATTAGATAATAAATATCAGTTGATTCTGAATTGAATCTTATATATTTATAGTTCAATTATTTGCTTATTTTGTTAATTGACTGATTTCTTATGCTTTTAACATGGCCTGCACAATCAAGTCATTGCTATCTGACTCCTGCTCCCCATCCAGTTTGAACTCCTAAGCACTTCTCCTAGGCCTAGCTCTGATACCACATTGTTCCTTCATTCTGTTATAGCTAAGTTGATTACTCTGAATTTCCAAGTCATTCATTCAATAATATTTTTGACCATCTACGAATGACCCCTGTGCTAAACATTGGCCACGACCCCTTGCAGCTCCAGCCTTCACAAGTCACCCATGAATTCTCTCTGATAATGTCAGACTCCAATTCCTGGTTTCCAGAGGTTCAAATAAATCCCTGATTACCACTTAATAACCCTGAAATATTAAAGAAATTACTTAGTTTCTTGAGGTTCAGTTACCTTCTCGAAGAAGTATGAATATAAATTGCTATGCTGAGAGATAGCTATTGTTCACATTGTGAAAAAAATGATACCAAATATGTGAATGGTCTTAGTCTTTGTCAGTTAATAGTCAGTTACATAGTAGTAATATGAATATTAATTTCATCCCTCTGCCCACTCCATGCTGATGCCTCCCAAGACGTGGTATCAAGTTTCTACCATTATCCAGATGAAACTCAGAGAGTGAAAGATGGTGCACAACAAATTCTAACACACTGTTTGAGACTTATACTGTTGGATTAGCTATCCAGCATTAGTGGCTCAGTCGTGTCCAACTCTTTTTGACCCCATGAACTATAGCCCACCAGGCTCCTCTGTCCATGGGATTTTCCAAGCCAGAATACTGGAGTGGGTCTCCATTTCCTTCTCCAGGAGATCTTCCCAACCCAGAGATCAACCTGGGTCTCCCACATTTCAGGCAGATTCTTTACCATCTGAGCCACCAAGGAAGCCTGGATTAGCTACATCCATTGAGAAACAAATCCTCAGTTAATAGTCTTAGTTATGAAAATGGCCTGTGTGCATGTGCAAACACACACACACACATGTACACACACACATGTACACACACACATAAAAACAGGCAAACATCAATTTTGGTTGGTGTATTGGGAAAAAATTTAGAAGAAAAATCAGCTGATAATTCAAATAAGTTTTAACTAGGATTCAAGTAAAAAATCCTGAGGCAAAACCCATAGTTCATGCATAGCTTAGCCCTGTGTTTTCTTATCTCTGTTTATATTTTCTTTCTTTACTCTTGACCTTGGACAAAGGACGCCACAAACTGAAATCCAGACCCATGCCTAGTCCTTACCTACTACGTCTACATGTCCCGAGGAGGACCTAAAGAGAGCTTCAGAGTAAAATTAGGGGACATCCAAAAAGATGTACAGAGGAAAAAATAGTTTCATTATTTTTTTTTGCAGTGATGAAAAGTCTTACTCTTGCCAGGAAAAGACCTCAAATTTTATTAGAGTGTATTGATATAAAGATATTTTAAGGAACTAAGAATAGATAATTTTTAAAAAGCAAGATATTAATATTTTGAAAAGTAAATCTTGTGTTTTTTTTTTCAAATTAATGATACTGCTGAATTAATTCCTAATCAGGTTGACTACTTTTGATTGATTTGGTCTAAAAATGAACTTATGGAGACTTAATTACACTGTGAGATCAGGGTATGCTTATTGATTGTGCCTTTGACATGATTAGCTGCATTAGATTTTGATGTCCTCATCTCTCAAAGATCAAAACTAGGATTGGACTTTCTCTAAGGGCCATTAGTCATATGCTCATGGCACGTGCTCAATTTTTTTCATTATGTAATAGGCAGAGGAGACTATTAAAAAAGCATTAGCTTTATGCCACTCAGAAATCTATCTTAGAAATGTGTCTGATGGAAACAGACCATATCTCTCCTCCTAACCCAACAGATGCTTAATAGACATGGATGGAATTGAGAAGGGAGCATTTTTATGGAGCGTTTCACTCCTTGCCATCCACTGCTGTACCACAGTGGGGCTGGAGCCCCTTCACAGGTAATCCTAAATCCTACATCACCATCTTTGGTCTAAACGCTCTAGTCAGCCACTAAAGACAAGGGCAGATACAGCTGTGGTATTTTTTGAGTCCAGGCTCCAGCCATGCGGCAGACCAAATCCCTGTGCCCTACAGCCAGCTTGGGACTCCATCCATTTCAGTCAGCACGGCATCACTCATAACTAGAAGAAAACCACAGAAAATATGGGATCCGTGGCAGCAGTGACAAGGGGAATGAGATGCAGAGCTATGCATGCTGGGAAGTCTTGGCCTTAATTAGAATGTGCATGTACAGTATTTATCTTTCACTCAAGCCTATAAATAAGGCCGACGCTTTGGCCATTACTGATGTCTGCCGTCATTTCACAAGGCCTCTGTTTTGATGGAGCACCAGCTGCTGCAAAATAATATTTCTTTCTTCTCTCATCTGCATCTGCTTCTGATGGAAACCTCTCAAAGACTTTGAAAACTATGACTGGAGAGGAGGAAAGGGGTGGATATCAACTTCTGAGAATCTAAGTAAAAATTGCTCTTTGGGGACTCTTCGCTGTAATAAGAGACAATAAGATGTACAAAGAAGCTTACAGGAAATAATCAACACTCCTGTCCCCAAAGAGGGCCTTCATTGTCAGCATCCCTGAAGGTATTTTTCCAACTCCTCCTTGAATTATTTTTAGGGATGAACCATTCACGATCTCCAAAGGCAGCCAACTCCAATTTTGGACACACTAAAATCTTCCTTTTACTATTGAATAAATCTGCCTCTCTGCCATTTATCCCTACTGATCTGAATATGAACTCCCAGATGGAAACATCCTAAATGTCCCAGGCACTTACTGAGATCTCCTATGTGATCTATATGAATAATTATAAAACCAAACATAATTGTTTGGTTTCCTCTCTGACTGAAAGTAAATTGTAAATTTCTTAAGGGAAGAAGCTGGTTTTGTTGTTGTTGTTGTTGTTAAATTGTGTTTCTTAGTACATGGACACAGCAGGTCTTCAGAAAGTAATTAATAATATTGAAATCACTTTATTTAATTGAGATAGAAAAGTTGCCTTGGAGCCTCACTTCCAAAGGTTCATGTCTTCTCAAAATAAATACTTTCGTCCTCTAGTTTGATGATCTATAAGTGAGGATGTCAGGTAGGCATATACTGACCATCACTTTTAATGAATGGTTATTCAGAAAGTTGTGGTTGGGGCCAAACACTAAACCACCTCTCGACTTCCCATGCCTGAGGAGGTATCATCAATTGCTCCTTGAAATACACTACCGGTCATTTCTTGTCCAGCTAGGCTCCTGGACAATCATCTGCCATACCTATCATACTCAAAAAGAAAATAAAAACTAGATCAAAGCTATGATAAGCTCTCACACCCAACCTCATTCCAGTGGGAATTTCATTACCTGTCTCAGTATTTCCCTTAACGAATTGATGTGTTGTGAATGATAATCAGCCTGCTTTTAAACCCTAGAGAGGAGGAACCTTACTGGGCTGAGGGCTTAGGTTTTCCTTTTCCCCTTTACTGCAGCCATGATAAAGTGCACCCCTTTTCTCAGAGAAGTGGGAATATAAGTATATTCCTCCAAAGGCTGGGGATAAAGAATTATAGATTTCTCATATTTGACAAGGAAACACAACTATTTATACAAAAAATAATTTATAGAAGAGAAAGCTGACATTAAATGCTTCAAGCTTTCAGATGATGTTACATGATTCTCCTAGGTGCTAAAATGCCAAACAAATGTGCATAAGCTTTGGAAAGTCTTTCAAGGCAACTATGCAATACAAAGTCAGGAGTCCTGGATCTGGAACCAAGTCAGGAGAACTGGGTATAATTATTTGCTATCTATGTGCTCTTGAGTAAAAATCTGAACCTCTTTCCAAATGGAGCACTTAATACTGATTCACCACAAATGAGTAGCAGCAAGTTCTGTCCTGGCCTCCAGCAGTGTCCTAGCTGAGGTGCTGGGGCTGAGATGAACCAACAGACAGATGTGGTTTTTCAGGAGGATGAGCAAGTCATACCATCATGGACATCACACAGTTTGAAGATGGTACTTGAAACTGAAGTATTGTGAGATGGTGCAGAAGTCCTGGATGAACATGAGGTTATGGCATGGATGAGAAGAATAAGGAGTGAGGCATCTTGCAAGGGTGAGTCTCATAGCAAAAGGTACTTCTTAGAGCACAGTGAAGGAGTAATGGCTTGGAGAAGAGAAGGCATCATTGAAAGGATGTTGAAAATCTCCAACAAAATAAGTACTGAAGTGCATGGAATGTAGGCAGTCTTACCTGGACTTGCTAAACACTATTTTTTTTTCAAAGTCTTCCAATGTGCTAGACGCTGTTCTAAGTGTTTTGTACTATACTAATTTTATCCTTATAGTAGTCCTAATGGAGTTTTTTCTTCTATTTACTGATATAAAATCTGAGGCTAAAAAACTCTATATCTGTGTAGATGAGATCAAAGCCATAGTTGGAGATGTTCCCATTTGTTGAACTATGGATCATTTACTTTGGCATGGCTGTATCCTATAGTGGGTAGTAAATTGCAGAATTTTTATTTATTTACTTGTTTATATTATTGATTACTTGCTTTCTTGCTTGATTGTAATCCATTACAGGCTGAACATAGTTAGAAACTCAAATTCAAAAGGCTACAGAGAAGTTCATGGGTGAAGTATATAAGTTACCAAGATGATGCAGGATATTTGAGTGAGATCCTCTGAAGCTGATTGAAAAGTGGACCTTCCACAACCTCGCTGTGAAAGATATATCCATTCTGCTTCTCTTGTTGGGCAGGGGCTGTGGGAAGGGAATAAGGTCTCAAGGAGAATAGGGTCCCATCCAGAGCACCACTGACCGTATAAGCCACTGAGACCAGCAGTGTTTGCGGTGAGCCTTGAGGTCAAGATGCAAAGGTCAGCAGGGATCAGAACTCTGGGAGGTGCCAACCTGAAGCACCAGGTCTGGGCTGGTGCATCCCGGAGGACCTGGGCGAGTTCCAGAGATGAGAGTTCTTGTCAGACATCAGGATCACTTAAAGACATCAAAGCTAAGATGCTCATAAATACTTTAGATAATTAATAAGACCCATGTCGACAATCCTGTATTTTTAATGAGCTAAACCAAGTACAAGCCCAGAAGGACAAGAACGTCTCCAAAGGCACTAACCTGGAGTACCACACCGTCCCAAAAGGCACTAACCTGGAGTACCACACCGTCCCCAAAGGCCACTCTGTGTTTAAAAAACAAAACAAAAACTAAGGAATTTAGAGGGGAGTAAGACAAAACAATAAGATAAAACCTTTGTAGGAACTTGATAGTTTACAAAGCATTTTCGCACGTAGATTCTCCCTGGATCAGCACGAGCCGAGCCAGCGTGACTTACAGGCCTGGTAGAGTGCCTGGGATAAAGAGGTAGAAGGCCCAGTTGCTCATCCCAGCCTTGCATCTGTGTTGTTAGACCGAGTTTCTCCCTTTACTTCAGTCTCTTTTTCCTTCATTTCAACTAGGACGTCTCAGCCTAGCACTACTGGCAATCTGGACCGCTTGGCAGTTTTTCTGTCCTCTGGGTCCCGGAGGCCAGGAGCATACCTCCCCTCTCCAGCTACAGCAACCAAAAACATTTAAACATCGTCAAATATTTCCTGAAAACCACTGATATAAACAAACGAACAAAACAGAAACATCTCTGGTTGTCCTTGATGATCCCCGGGCTCACTTCCATCTTTTGCAAGAAATCTCCGTAGATCATGCAGCACTTTTTAACTTTACAATATTGTATTGCTTTTGCCATATATCAACATGAATCCGCCACAGGTATACACGTATTCCCCATCCTGAACCTTCCTCCCTCCTCCCTCCCTGTACCATCCCTCTGGGTCGTCCCAGTGCACCAGCCCCAAGCATTATGACTGCACAGACTTTGGTTAAGGTCACTCATGACTTGCTAGATGCATAATCACATATAAGCCCCTTAATTTAGCTGAACCTCAGTTTCCTGGTCCGTGAAAAGGGAAGAATACTAAGATCATCTCCAAGGTTGCAGTGAGAAGGTGATATAACATGTAGAGGACTCAGAGAGACATGGATCTGGGACCATTTATCATTGTTAGGTATCCTTCCTACTGTCACCATTATATGACAAAGTGGTTGTCTTTGACTGTTTGCTGTGTCATCCTCTCTGCCTTGGGGGAGTAGGAAAATGAAGATGACAATTGCTTTCCCCTCGGGAGTCTGCAGTCCATTAGGAAACAGAGGCCTGCCTATGAATCACTGTAACAGAGGGCATCAAAACGATTGCCAGCAATGAAGTGAAAGTTGCTGCTGCTGGGTTGAAAGGCAGAGAAACAGATGCCAGGACCACACTGATATGGAGAACTGTGGTGCAGTGTCACCTGGGAAACTCTTGGGAGTTCTGGATGCTGTATCTCAAGATCAAAAAGGTCTGGAGAGAGTCCAGGGAAGGGTACCAAAAATGACAGAAAATGTTAGGACTCTGCTGTCTTAGTCTGGGGAGGTGAAAGCAGAAAGAGGTCAGGATTAAAATCTACCAAAGTATGAAAAGTGGCTATTTATATTCAATGCTTTTTTATGTCATTAATAAAAATGTGTTGTTACATTGTGTGCTCTGTCGCTCAGTCATGTCCAATTCTTTGCAGCCCCATGAACGATAGCTCACCAGGCTCTTTCTGTCTATAAAATTTTCCAGGCAAGAATACTGGAGTGGATTGCCATTTCCTACCCCAGGAGATCTTCTCAACCCAGAATCGAACTTGAGTCTCTTGCATCTCCTGCATTGGCAGGCATATTCAATAAAAATGTGTACAGCAGAAAAAAAAAAAATAGTACTAATGAATCTATTTGCAGGGCAGGAATAGAGATGCAGACATAAAGAATGGACTTGTGTACGCAGGGGGGAAGGGAAGGGTGGGACAAGTTGGAAGAATGGCATTGATATGCATACACTTCCATGCATCAAATAGGTTGTGGGAAGCTGCGATGCAGTACAGGGAGCTCAGCCTGGTACTCAGTGATGACCTGGTGGGGAAGGATGGGGTTGGGGATGGGATGCAGGCTCAAGAGGCAGGAGATATATGTATACTTATAGCTGATTCACATTGTTGTACAACAGAAACTAACATAACATCATAAATCAATTATGCTTCAATTAAATAATTTAAAAATATATAGAGTATCTACACAAATCTTGGCTCTGTGCTAGGGTTATAGAAATAAACAAGTGCAAATCTTGCCCTCAAGAAATTCCAAGTTAGAGAGGGAAACAAGTCTGCAAGCAAGTATTTCCAAGATATAAATGGAATATCTAATGGCCTTATGACCAAACTATAGTGGGAAGTCAGAGGGAAGAGTTGGGGCCAGGGAAGCAAGCTTTACAGAGGACATGATTCTTGGTTAGTGCCTTAAAGGGTGAGTGGAATTTCAATAGAGAAGGAGGGCATCCAAGGGTGAGAGAAAGGGAATTCCAATTGCATGAACTTTGTGGATATTGCAGCAGATGTCCTGGAAGCAGACAGCTTGGACGGTTCCACAAGAGCAAGTTTCTCTTTCTCTGTCCTTCCCACTTTGGTGATGAGTTTTTGCTCACATCTTCTGCATTCAGCTCGGGATTTTCTCTCATAAGCACCATGCTAAGCTGTGCCCAAGCGGTTCAGAAAGCTGCCACCACCAGGGGCAACCCTGAGCCAACAGAAATATGTGGGTAACTGGTCACGCCTCCCTCTCTAGGATGGATATTTGCAAGAGGCACTCTGTGTGCTTCTGGAGTGAACCACAGGGCAGAGCCTCACTGCCAACAGCAGCAACCTAGACGATCCTCCTTCCCTGCCTCACTCTCCCCACCCCCTCACATCCATTTCCTATGATATATCCCCAAATAAACAGCTGGCACCCAAGTTTTCATCTCTGACTCTCTATTTTGGAGCAGTTCAGACTAAGATAAGGTCAGAGTGTGAGTAAGAAGAAACCATCACTTCTTGAATTTCTCAAATTATAACAACCATATACCATGGAACACTTTTTGTCAGAGACTTTTCTACAGTGAGAGCTGAGCTAATTACTAGCTTTGTGATTGGCTATTTAATCAGTATGAGACTCAGTTTCTTTATCGACTTCTTATCATCTAGAGCTAGGAAAATATGTGAGATGGTTATCTAATGTACTTAATCTAGATTGAACATGGGCATGAACATCCTCTTAAAAATCTATTACACCTATGAGAGTAAAGAGTTTGATACTACCTTACACAGCGACTGATTTTTAACTTTAGCTTTGGCTTTATACAAACAGCAACTTAGAAAGTCCTTGATAGTTACCATACTATTTTGAATTTGGCCCAACATATGACATGTTTGGCCAAAGGAAGGATATTTTCCCCTTCAAAGCAGGCCTCTTAAGTTGTCAGTACTTGAATTGTTTTTGGAACTCACCTTTGGGCTAGATTTCTCAAAGTTCATTTGCATGACACTCTGAGAAAACCAATCTTATTAGTTTATGGTCACAGCTCATTTTTGATCTAAAAGGCTCATAAGCAGCTTGATCAAGCACATGAATCCCTCAGCTCAGCTCTTAATGATCTTTAGCTGTTTCAAATCAAATTTGCTTTCAATGGAAAAAAAAGTTTCAACTATTATGGAAATTCAAAAGAACATATCATAATGGACAGAAGATAATTTCTAAAAGTCCTCCAAGATTTGGGGCATAGAAGCCATAGAATCATAATTTTAGAGCTAGCAGGAATTTGAGAGAGGACCAAGCCTCCTTCATTATAAATGAGAAAACAGAGAGTAGGATGAGGAAGTGATTTGAAAAGGGACACACTTTGTAATCAGTAGCTGACTCACAACTAGGAGCCTGATTACCTAGCTTTTAATCCAGCATTCTTCTAGCTACACCATGAGTTAATAGCATAACCAAAAGATGGATAGCTTTTCAAAGTCAGTTCAGTTCAGTCAGTCAGTCGTGTCTGACTCTTGGCAACCCCATGGACTGCAGCACGCCAGACTTCCCTGTCCATCACCAACCTCCGGAGCATACTCAAACTCATGTCCATCGCATCGGTGATGCCATCCAACCATCTCACCCTCTGTCGTCCCCTTCTCCTCCTGCCTTCAATCTTTCCCAGCATCAGGGGCTTTTCCAATGAGTCAGTTGTTCACATTAGGTGGCCAAAGTATTGGAGCTTCAGCATCAGTCCTTCCAATGAATATTTGGGGTTGATTTCCTTTAGGATTGTGTGGTTTGATCTCCTTGCAGTCCAAGGGACTCACAGGAATCTCCTCTAACACCACAGTTCAAAAGCATCAATTCTTTGGTGCTCAACTTTCTTTATGGTCCAACTCTCACATCCATACATGACTACTGGAAAAACCATAGCTGTTGGGGGCCAGTGTGAGGCACTCCGCCCGTGGCAAAGGTCATGAGGATGGAGGCTCACATACGCAAAGGCGGGATCGAGCCTCAGGAGTCCCCCTGGAAATCCTCGAGCATCTACCCCCAAAACCAGAGTCTGCCTACTTTACTACTTTGTGCTCTCCCCTACACCTCTGACTTTACGGGGGGTTGTCTCCCACCACCTCTTTCAGAGAAGAAGTTAACTTAGAGCTCCAGTTAATAATAATTCCTGGGCATGACAGGAGTGTTCCAAACTTACAAACTCCTCTGAAGGTTCTCTAGCCTGCCTGACAGGCTTGTCCGGCCACATGTGATTGCTCACAGCCTCCAAACCATGAGAGGCACGAGATGCTTTAAACCTTCTAAAAACAGGTTCCTTAGAAAAGTTAGAAAACCATTAGTATAAGTATAGTGGGCTGATTAGAAATTGTATTGGTGAAGGGTTTTTCATTTGTTGAGCCAGTGTTTGTTGCTAAGTCTCCACATCCCCTGCCGTTACACACATTAATGTATATATAGAAGAAAAAAGTATTAACCTTTGATATTAATCATGTTAGACCTTAGGCTAAGTAAATTCTTTCCTTAACTAAAACCCACTACACCCTCACCCTATAGGAATGTAACTTTATTTGGGTGGCATCTGTTTTAAGAATAATCACCCCTGGAGAAATAAGTGTTGACTGACTGCTGTCACAAGGAGAGGGTCATAAATTGTCAGCAGGCCCCCTGGCCAGAAGATGATGTAACACTCCTAAGACCTCTGTATACATTTGTATGAAGCACCTGACTTTGATAAAAATCAGGACTGCTGACCCCACGTGACTTTTGCATAACATCTCAGTGTATAAAAGTAGACCATGGAAAATAAAGACTTGGGATCAGTTTCTCAAAATACTGGTCTCCCCATGTCGCTCTCTCTTTCAAACTCTGGCTGAATTTCCATCTGGAGCGCGGAACCCACCAAGCTTACTAATTTTGCCTGGGCTTCTAAGATCCGACTGGGGAGGCCTCAGTGTCTCCTCTCCTTCGGGAGAACGGAAGGACACCTGCGGCCTACGTAAGCGGTGCAAACGTCTTGTCTTGAAGTTTTATTGGTCTCCCGCATAAACCAAGCTACTCAGCCTCTTTTCTCCACTGAATTTTCCTACTGAGCTATCCTCATTCTATTACTCTTTACATCTCTAATTAATATCTAATTGAAGCTATTGTATTCTGATCCTCGCCTACGCCGTCCCCGCTTCGAACTCCCTGGATCAGCCTGGGCTGATAGCTTTGGCTAGATGGACCTCTGTCAGCAAAGTAATGTCTGCTTTTACTATGCTGTTTAGGTTGGTCATACTTTTCAGAGTAACTACACCGAAATGGGTCATGCCAATTAGAATACATAAGTTCATAAGATATTATGTATGGTTCTAAGTTAGAAAGGGGTTAAAGAAGAACTTAAACACATCTGTCACTGATAAAACCATATCAATATGTGAACAAAAGAGATGAATGCCTTTGCTTTAGGGCTGAAATCATGGATGCTAACACTATACATGTCCCTAAGGATACAGACGGATAGTGGGATGCTGTGATAATTGGTTAAGGATTCATTGGAATACGGCAATTCCTTTTTTCTGTATCCTGGTATTTGTAACACACACACACACACACACACTCCTTCTTCTCTTCCCAGTAAGAAGCATTGTCTTCACTTTGATGGAGAAAAAAGGAACAGTAACTTTAGGTATTAAGTTTTAGATGAAGTTGTATGAAAGTAAAACTTTAGATTCTCACTCTCAAAAATAACTTCTTTCAAGTTTATACACATACATATACAGATACATATTTTATCCAATCTCATTTAAAAAAACCTCTGTCCTAACTGCAAAGTCATTGAGAAATTATTGATTAATTGTGATAATTTAAGATTGGTGAGTTTAAGGTTCAATGGATATGAACTTGGGCAAACTGTGGGAGATGGTGAGGGACATTCTGCAGTCGGACATGACTGAGTGACTGAACAACAATTAAAGGTTGGTGATACACAAATCATAAAACAAATAGATGACTGTGCTGTTTTTCATGGGGATTCTATAGGAAAATAAACACCCTGGTAAAAAGTAGAGGTAAGTAAGGTTAACTGCCAGCTAACGCTTTGGTGGTACAAATCTGGTCATCTCTGTTTTACATTAATTGACCAGATTAAGTCAGTCATTATTTGATTTTAATACTTTCTTTGTTTCCATCACAGTCTTTTCTCTCAGGCCATAATTACTAGTCACCAAGGTCTCATTCAATTCAGTCCGAAATCTCCCCCACAGCTTAATTAAAAGCTGTATAGTTTTTTAAAAAATAAATATTATGTAATAATATAAAATATTTCTGAAATAATATAAATACACATTATAAAGTATATGATACTCATAACATGCTATAATGTATATATAGCTATATATAAAATGTTCTGATGCCAGACATCATAATACGTTTTCAGGAATATAAAAATTGGAATGTCACCATCTGAGCATCTGACCTGGTACTGTTTAACTACAGCCTATCGTGAAGGCTTCAGGTATTCTGGAGAACAAGCTGTCATTGAGAAAGGATACACTTGCCTCCTCCAAAACTCCTCCTCCTCCAACCTTCCACTGTCTCTAAACCATGAATTTCAGTGCCTAGTGGAGCCGTTTATGAAATCACTGTCTCTATTGATTTCTGCATCCAGTACAGGTATGCTTGCTCAACTGCCCATCTGTTCTCTGCCTCAGGAAGGACCACTGAAAAAAATAAAGAGAAGATGGGTGTGTACATGTGTGTGTGTGCATGTCTGTGTGTGTGGAGGGGTGTACATGGACCTGTATGTGTATAGAAGTGATATTAAAGGGAGGAATAAGGATTCCAATAATTCCTCTTTGGTAGGAAAGATGCTAATATGAAGTATGGCTTGTGGCATTTCCCCAAAATGCCAAGTGCGAGCTTTGCTTCCTGTTTAGGGGTTGTCAGGGAGCAAAGTCCACTGGCCTTCTGATCGGAAGACCCTGCTCTCCCCAGGTGCCACCACTTGCCAAAGCTGTGACCCTGGAAAAGTTATCGGACCACTCATCGTTATTTTCCTCATCCATCAAAGTTAATGGCTCACCACCTCTCACTTTATAGGGAGATGCTCAGAGTCATGTAAGGGAACTCCTTTGAGAGCTCCTCGGAAATTACAGAGCAATGTACAATTAAAGGCTTAGGTATATTAGAACATCTGAGATGGAGGCTGTGGTCTGAGAAGGGGATCAAGGGAATTGTCACCTCCAGACTTTCAGAATCATCTGGTTCTCTGAGCTGTCTTCGACCTCTGGCATGAGTTCTGGGGTTATCTCCCATCTTTTAGGTGACTGATTCTTGCAGACTATCTATTTTACACTGGACTCTAGAAGCTCTCTACTTCTAGACGACTCCACAGACACCGTTTCTCCAAGAGGCTTTGAAGAATGATCTATGAAGGACGCTACAAAACATCTCAGGATCAATTGCTGTAATTATCCTCTGAATAATTTTTTGCCATTATTCAGGCAGTACATATTGTACATGAAAGGCTATGTTCAGCCAAACCAGAAGCTTGCTGGATCTGGGATTTACAGCTTACTGTGTAAGAAGATTTAGAAGGCAACCCCTAGGAAATCCATCTGGAGATTGTTGAGAGGATAAAGGAAAATATAAGTACTTTTAATCTTAATATTCTTTATGCTCTGCTCATTATGATTAGATATATCTTCTAGTTAAGCCCTTAACAAAAATAGAACTGGCAATGAAAAGACTATTTATTTTCTTTTCTATTGCTAAGGGAAAATAGTATGCATAAAAATAATAATAGCAATATAAATGCTCCAATGCTTAGCTATTTAGAGAACCATCCAACGTGTCTCATTTACTAAGTTTAGAAAAAAAAGAAATCTCTCTCTAGACTAAACCTGAGTAATAAAAAAACACAAGTTGACTTATTGTCAATTCCCATCTTTGGTAGGCACTCAAACACTCCCTTTCTTTTTAATATAAAAGAGAAAATCACTGAGTTTTCTGTTTCTGTCTCCAACAAGCTCTAAGTGTGGGGAGAAAAAAAAATTGTCTGAAAGAGGCAGGAACACAAGGCCTCTGAGAGAGATCATGAGAGCTTCTTTTCCCATTAAGATTATTACTGAGGCAGGTTAAAGGGGAGAATAAAATCCAATATATTTGCTGTGCATTGGTCATTAATATAAACCAGCTTTGGCTCAGAGGAGACAGAAAACAACTTGTCCAGACCTTAAGCACCTGGGCGATAGGCCATCAGTGGCCAGACAATAATGCATTTTAGCCGTAAATTTCTTCTGAGTCATGGTTGATGGTTCTCTCCCTGAAAGGGCTATACAGGATCATATCAAGGCAAGTGTTAGCACATGACTAAGGTGCTCTCTGTTATTTTTGCAAACAGATCCAGGAAAAACAAAACTCCAGGTTATAAAAGCAATAACAAGAAATGATAAGTTTCTGTAATAGTACAATTCATTTCAAAGGTTCCATTAGTGTCCATAGGGGTTATTTAGTTGACAACACTGGTTTAGGCAAGGTTGCTAAAATGCCCTGAAATGAAATGGTTTTGTTACAGCAGCTGAGGATCATCGCTCTGTAGCCGGAGATATATGTTCCGGGTTTAAATTCAGGTGGGTACCCCGCCATCACTGGAAGAAGGAATAATCTGGCTCATAGACACACGGAAAGACTGAAGGTTTAAAATGCACAATCTCAACCTTTTCTAGTCCCTTTTCCAGAATCACAGTGGGTGAGATTAAGGATGATAGTAGGGAAGGTTGAAAAATAAGGCCAAACATGCCTACTGGTCTGAATAACCACTAACTTCAACTGGATTCAAACATTTTGGTGTATTCAGCTTCTCAATATGCTCACTTTTTCTCCTTACTTCCTGGGGACCTGGGAAGGGAACGAGAAAAAAGGGAAAGAGTGGTTCATAGCAGAATCATAACGTTGCCAAGTTTGAAAGAATCTTAGAAAAATAATTTAATTCAACCTGGTGAGATGACAGTGTAGGTGGGCTGAGTCTTTCTTACACACTCATGATGTCTCTTGTTTATCACAGGTCCAGTTTACCGTAGGAGCTTAAAACATATTGACTGATTGAAGGGGCTTTCTCATTTTGTAGATACGTGAATTCAGTGCCACAGAGGTTAAATGCCTTGCCCAAAGTCACAAGGCTAGATGGTGGCAGAGTGGAGACAACAGCTTAGATCTCTTCGTTCTTTGCAGAAAGAGAACAGATCTTTAAAGGACCAAAGATTTTATAGTTTCCACATGGCAGTCATAGTTGTCTACTATGCAGAATTATCTTTCTAGTTCGGGGTATGTAGCTAAATTCTAGTAAGAAATTTTATCACGAAACTGGGAGATTCATGACTTCAGCCAAAATGGATAGTTCTGGAAGTGCTTCCAGATTTCCTCATCTGGACTGTGTGTATGGTCCATGTGTATATGTGTATGTGTGTCTGTGTGAGCATAATTGAGAAATTTCTGACAGTAAGACATTTCTTAGTAGATGAACATCAGATAATTCCATCGCCAGGTAGACTGTCATGCTTTCTTGATGGGAAAAGATTTGGGCATTTTGCTCAATTACTCAAAGGGCCAGAGCACTCCAAAGCATTAAATACATACTAAAGCTACCAAAGTGAGGGGAAAAAAGCCCTACAATCTGAGCATAATTGCACACATCAAGCTAATTACCCAGAAGCACTATTAGTTAATGAGATTAACCAGGAGGCCCGTCCATCATGGATTAATCAAAGAACAATGCCAGCACACCTGCAGCAAAAAGGCACCTGATCTTTAACAAAAGAAGAGTTTGTCCATGTTTGGAAATATGACTCCACACTTATTTTCTGTCATCCTTTTTTTTCTTTTAAAACAAAATTTCCTTGGGTTAATGCTCCAAAGGGGGAAACGATGGACTATAAATCCCACAGCTCTGTCACTCTAGACAAAAACACGCAGCTGGGGATTCAATCTCTTCATTAAGAAATGGAAATACTCATAACATATGCCCCTTTAATTCATAAGATTGTGAAAAGGTATTTGTGGAGCTACATACAGCCTTAGCTCAAAGCAAAATCTTTGGTGCTTAAAATAGCAAAGTAGTCAAACGCCCAATTATGAAATATCTAGCTGGCATTTCCCTTGTCTTTCATCAGGGGAAATATTCACATCAAGGAGAACAGACATTAGTGTACAAGACATAAATAACCTGCCTTCAAGAGAATGACAAATAATTGAACAGGAAAAAATACAAATAACATTTAAAAATATTTCACCTTACTCTCAAGGAACTGTAAGTCAAAATAGGAGAAAAAAAAAATCTCACAACTGTTAATAGAAAAAGAATGTCATTCATTCAACTATTTGCCAGTCACCAATGCGCACCATGGGTTTCCATGGCGGCTCAGACAGTAAAGAACCTGCCTGCAGTGCAGGAGACCTGGATTTGATCCCTGGGTTGGGAAGATCCCATGGAGGAGGGCATGGCAACCCACTCCAGTATTCTTGCCTGAAGATTCTCCATGGACAGAGGAGCCTGGTGGGCTACAGTCCACGGGGTCACAGAGAATTGGACATGACTGAGCAACTAGGAACAGCAATATGCGCCATAAAGATTCAGTGGTCATTGGTTCTTTATGTCCCCAAGTCACTATGTAATTTAAAAATTCTTTCATGCAGAAAGTGAAGAAAAACTAAAGAGCTTCTTGATGAAAGTGGAAGAAGAGAGTAAAAGAGCTGGCTTAAAAGTCAACGTTCAAAAAACTAAGATCGTGGCATCCGGTCCCATCACTTCATGGCAAATAGATGGGAAAACAATGGAAACAGTGACAGACTTTATTTTTGGGGCTCAAAAATCACTGCAGATGGTGACTGCAGCCGTGAAATTAAAAGATGCTTACTCCTTGGAAGGAAAGTTATGACCAACCTAGACAGCATATTCAGAAGCAGAGATATTACTTTGCCACCAAATGTCCGTCTAGTCAAGGCTATGATTTTTCCAGTAGTCATGTATGGATGTGAGAGTTGGACTATAAAGAAAGCTAAGCACCAAAGAATTGATGCTTTTGAACTGGTGTTGGAGAAGACTCTTGAGAGTCCCTTGGACTGCAAGATCCAACCAGTCAAAGGAAATCAGTCCTGAATATTCATTGGAAGGACTGATGCTGAGGCTGAAACTCCAATACTCTGGCCACCTGATGTGAATAACTGACTCATTTGAAAAGACCCTAATACTGGGAAAGATTGAAGGCAGGAGGAGAAGGGGACGACAGAGGATGAGATGGGTGGATGGCATCTCCGACTCAATGCACATGAGTTTGAGTAACTCCCGATGGACAGGGAGGCCTGGAGTGCTGCAGTCCATGGGGTCGCAAAGAGTCAAACATGACTGAGCAACAGAACAACAATAAGTCATCTATTCATTCAACACATAGTTACTAAGTGGGAAGTGTGAATCAGCCTCTGTTCTCAGTGCTGGGGATGCGGCAATGAAAAAGGAGACCAGACATCACTGTATTTATGGAGTTTCTGTTCTAGTAAAGAGACAGATGTGGATACTGTTCTCCCAGTATCGCTGAGAGAGAGGAGGCTCATTGTTGGGGTCATGTGCTGTGAAGAACCAAAATATCCTCCTGTCAGTCTTTCTTTAGGGTTAAAAAATAAAAGGAAAGCTTGGAAGTCTAGAGGGATCAAAACAAATTTACACTTAAAGGAAGTGGTCAAAAAGAAAGACAAGAGCAGGCAGCCAGTAATCTCCTGAAGAAATGTGTGCGCCATCACACCCCGTCTTTCCTTCTGGTGTCTATATCCGGTCATCATCCTTAAGTTATAGACAACCTCATCCATTTGGACCTGCGAACTGCTTCTTTCCCCAGTGGCGTCTGTGCACACAGTGCCCCGACTCAGCTTATAATGTGTCTCCCCCAGGATGCTGTTCCTCACGGACAGAACTGCTGATCCAGGGCTAGCTCCCATCCTAATGCAGCATGCACTTGGATTCCGTTTTTGGCAGGTTCCATCACACCAGGAATGACATCAGCTTCCTCCTGCAAAATAGGCAATAGTCATCTAATTTATCTTAGATGAGGAAATCAGTCATGAAGTTTAGGTATGCAATTGGATGGTGCCAGAGTCCATATTAAAATTCTAGCTCTGTATCAAAATACTAGTTATTTTTAAGTCAAAATGAGTGCTCTCCTCATCACACTATACAATTTTACCAGGAACTTAAGAGGGGCATCAGATACACCGATTATGTAGAAAAGAAGACAGAAAAGTGGAAGAATCCTAAAGACAAACTTGGTTGATTTACATTTATGCCGAAGGCTAGACTTCTGTGAATTTGTCTGCCTTCCTTCCACTTTGCCACCATAGAAGATACCACGATTTTCATAAGCCTGTAACTTTATTCATTCCCTCTAATGAATAAATCCTTAACTTATCCCATGACATAAATGAAATAGTTGCTATCAGCTTACTTGATGGTACTTATTTATAATATAATGTCTTTTCTTAAAAGAAAAATTCTTTAGCTAATGCATTTATGTCGGGGACTTTTTCTAACTAAACAAGATGAACTCACAGATTGCACAGCCCTTCTGTACAGAATCTAAGTTTTGAGAACATCAGTGATGACAATTGCAAACATAAAACAAAGGCATTTTTTATCATTTACTTTATTTCTCGGGTCTCTTCAGATATTTTACAAGGAAGAAACTGGCATGTGTTTATTTTCAATCAGTCTCTCAACCTCATTGCGTGTCTCTAACATCTGCATTTTCTGTACTCGAAGAAGAGGTTAAGAGATCAGAAATGTGGAAATTAACCTGCCAAGAATGTAAGGTAAATACAATCAGTGCTGTAAAGTCAAACAACGAGAAAAGAACAGACTTTACTAAGGCTTTGTTTCTGCCTTGAAAATTTTGGAATTGCAGTTTGCAAATGTCTTCAACAAGGGCAATGAAAACTTGTCAGAAATGTAAAACACCAGCCCTCTCCCCATAGCTGCTTTTAAAGATTGCTCTTTGATTGAATCCACAGGGAATAGCAGAGCCAAGACGATAGGCCTTACACAATGAAATACTTAAATACAATTGAGGAAGGTCTGGCGTTTGAGGCTGTTGGAGAGCAGAATTTATTCACAGTGTTTTAAAGGGTGGAGAAAGAGGTGAGATGGTAGAGGAGGGGAAAGAGCAGGGGAGGGAGGAAGTGGGTTGGAAAGGTGGGGTTGGGGTACACAAGAGCCAAGAATGGACAAAAACATTTTTAAAATAAAATAAAATACCCTCCAGTCAGATTCCTTTATATAAACCTTTGGGGACCCAATAAAAAGCTGGGACTAAATGAAAGTGTTACCAAAGCAGATGGAGAATAACATCAGAAAATCAAATGACACATTTGAAAGGGCAAAACATCAATATTACCTAAAGAACTGATCAAATGTGTCATTTTGAAATGCACGCCAAAGCAACAAAATCATGAAATGCATTAAAACGGCGAACCAGGGAATGGAGAGTGGGCACTTGGTTGGCTCCTGCCATGCAGAAAATCAGACGTTGTGTGCTGGAATACATGAATACAAAGGGGGCCAGGTTGTCTCTATGCACATTTAGAAATTGTCACAGAAAAAATCAAAATGATGGGCCATGCTTAAGAGATGCGCTTGTTCCAGCCTAGGAGACTGCAGCACGTTTCCTGGACAGACGTCCTGATGCTGCCTTATCAAGTCTTCTCTGCCTCTTAGCTACGGTAACTCCTTGGAGGCAGCTTCACAGGTGGGAGAACCCCAGGTTAAATCCATGAGCTCAGGACCAAGACTATGTTTTTTTTTTTTTCAAGTCATGGGAGCCATTTGATGACTAACTTATCCATAGATGTCACCTGCTGCTGCTGCTGCTAAGTCTCTTCAGTCATATCTGACTCTGTGAGACCCCATGGACAGCAGCCCACTAGGCTCCTCCATCCCTGGGATTCTCCAGGCAAGAAAACTGGAGTGGGTTGCCATTTCCTTCTCCAGTGCACGAAAGTGAAAAGTGAGCCCTACTAAACTTGTCTGCAGTAAACATTTCATCATATTAACCAAAAGAACTGGTTTGGAGTAGCTAAATGCAAGCTCTATATTGCCTAGATTAGCAAAATGCTTGTATGTTACATCAGCAGGCCAGCCACGTATCATTAAGTGACATCACCATCATCACACATGTTCTCTGAGAATTTTGAAAATGTTGCCAGAAAGCTCCAATTTTAAGACCATCTGTGATGACAACCACGAACATAAAACACAGGGTTTGGGGGTTTTTCCTCATTTACTTGACCCTATCCTTCAGAAATCAGGAAAATTTTAAAAAGTCTTTGTTGGATTCAGGCTGGGAAGAACTGGGAACAGGTCTCCAGTATGCACTTTTTATGATATGGTATGCTCTGTCCTCTGACCATAGTATGTGGTAGATAAGGGGAAGAACTTTAGCATTAAATTGACATGGAGTTAATCTTGGCTTAGTCACTTATAAGCTATGGGAATGTAAGCAATTTACTAAATCCCACGAGCCTCAGTTTCCTCATCTCTAAAAGAGAGAGAGTGATGGTAACTATCTCATGGAGGCTGTTGGAAGGATTAAGTAAAATAAAACATGTAAAGGATTTAATAAGTGTCTGGCATAAACACTAAGTAGATGGGAGTTATTAAATTAGATCATAAGCTGAAGAACTAAAAGGGACATGTTCATTTATTATGAATCTCTGTATAAGGAATTAGTAACAGCAGGTCCAGAAAGCTGAAATGACTTGCCAGAGCAACACTGCTGTGATGAACTAGAGCTTTCAATGCCTGCCACTTCCCTTTTTTATATGTTCACCTTTCACATTCATTCTTTGTCTTTACACAATTGCTGGGAGGTGGAAGATATTTTTCCACACAATTCATTAGCTCAACCTTGAATTTCCTTCTTTTTCTTTTAAAAATGTGCTCTTACTAAATATAGTAAGAATAAACCGATATTCTTTAAGATGCTAATGGCTGATGCTGGTGTTAAAAAACCCATACGCATGCCTTCCAGGGATAGTTCTGCTTCAGAAGACTCAGAATTCTTATGGAGATGATCTCAAGGACTTACTGGGCATGGAAGGAATGGAGCCGTTTGCTTACATGTGGAAGATTTTCCTGTACCCGCTGTGAATGAGGCTATAGTGTCACCACAGACCTCAGCTTCAAGGGACACCACTAACTTTTCTGTGAATGATGCTTGATAGATGTGAAATGCAAAGTCCATGTGCATCCCACACATCGGTCATGCAGGAGATAGTGAGACACTACCTCTCTGTCCCTAGCTTTCAAGTCATGGAAGAATGAAGCAGTTGCCTTCAGAAATATTGAAATGAGTTCAAGTTCCTAAGGTAGATCAGTGGAACAGAAGGGAACAATTTCACTATCTCAATATAAAGTAGAAATATTTTTCAGAAAAATCCAGCACAGAAATCTGAATGTTTCTGATTTTCTGATAATAGAAAATTGGGGAAACAAAGAGGAGAAAGAAAAATAACTGGAAACCCTAAAAGAAAAGAATAGTTCCCGTAGAAAGGAAGTGATTGACCTATATCTTTCAAATTGTAAGCTTCTCTACCTCAGAAGTTCACTGAGACACCAGAAGGCCAAGGATTCCATGGTCATTTTCATGAGGTTCTCTAGGACATTCGATCTGTAACTCAGGATGCTCCAGATTCATCCAGATTGAGTAATGTTGTCTTGATTAAGAAATCAAGACCAGAAGTCCAACAACAGCTGAGACTATGTTGGGCCAGGATGATCAGGAGGCTGCACTTACAGGAAATGGGGCTACAATTGATGGGAATAGCATTCCTCTTGTGGTGTGTTCAGTTCAGTTCAGTTGCTCAGTCGTGTCCGACTCTTTGCGACCCCATGAATTGCAGCATGCCAGGCCTCCCTGTCCATTACCAACTCTTGGAGTTCACTCAAACTCATGGTGTGTTAGCTCTGCCCAAAAAAAGCATCCCTGCAGAACTCGCTCCTTCCCTTCTTTCCGATCCCTGACTTGATCAGCATTTCAGCAAGAGCTTTCCTGACACTGAATCTAAAACAGTAATCCCACCCCACCCCACCCCAAGACCCCTGTCACCCTCCCCGTCTCTTGCCCTCAATATCATCTGACATATTATACCTCTACTGGTCTATCAGTTAACTATTGCTCTGCACTAGCTGGAAAGATGTCTTCCTCCAAGATATTCACATCCTAACCCCTGGAACCTTCACATATATTTTACATGGAAAAAATATCTTTGTAAATGCGGTTAAATTAGGATTGTCAAGTTGGGAAGATTATCCTGAATTATCTGAATGAACCCTAAATAAAATCGCATGAATAAAATGGAGGTAGAAGGAGAACTTGACATACATAGAGATGCTGAAAACACTGCAAAAAGAGATTTGAAGATGGTGGCCTTGAAGATTAGAACGATACGGCTACAAGCCAGGGAATGCCAGCAACCAGTAGAACCTGGAAGAGGTGAGGATGGGGTTCTCTCGTAAGACCTGTGAATGAACGGTGTATGACCCTCCAGCACCTTAACTTTGGACTTCTAGCTTCCAGAACTATGAGAGAATAAATTTGTATTGTTTTTAAATCACTGGTTTTTAAATTACTGGTTGTAATCATTTATTTTATTAATAGCAACCATAGGAAACAATAGTGTCTTCTTCACTGGATTGTAACCCTCAGGAGGAAAAGGACTTTTTTTCTCTTTGTTCTCTATCCCATCCTCTGTGCCTAAAACTGGGGCCTGGTACATACTAACCACTCAGCATTTACCTTGGACAGTGGGCTTCCCTGGTGGCTCAGATAGGGAAGAATCTGTTCATAATGCAGGAGACCAGGATTCAATCCTTGGGTTGGGAGGATCCCCTGGAGAAGGAAATGGCCACCCACTTGAGTATTCTTACCTGGAGAATTCCATGGACACAGGAGCCTGGTGGGCTACAGTCAGAGTTGGACGTGACTGAGCAATTAACACACACTTTATGTTTGATGAATGAATGAATGAATGAGAAAAAAGTATCTGTATCTCATTTGGATCCTAAGTTTCAGTCTTATTGCCCCTCAAAAATGAAACATTGGCATTTAGGAGCCCAGTACCCGCTTCATAACTCAACAACTCACCTATGACATAACTAGGCCTACTTAAAAGAATCATTTCAGAAAGATTTTGCCCAATTAGTAAGTGGAACAGCTGGGTCTAGAAACCAGGACTTCGGCCCTCAGCCTAATAGTCTCTCCAACCTGGCTCTGAGAGCCTCATTTAGACACAGGTTCTGGAAAAATTCACAGGGCTGGGACTGAAGCAAGACAGTGTTCTGCCGTTAACACACACTAACCAGCCTCACCTCTTCATCTATCATATCTCTAACAAATTTCTACGGTAACAGTCAAGGCCAGCTGCTGCCACCCAAGGCTGGTTCTACCAATAATAGATTATTATAATATATGTAGCTAATAGGGCTTTTTCTGTCATAATGTGGCAGGACTAGATGGATCTCTGTAATAAAAACCAAGAATCTCTTGCATTTATATATTGAATTTTCTTTCTAAGTGCATCCACATCTGTTATGTCATTCTCTCATTCTGATACCCTTGGGAGAGACATATCGGTTTGGGGTAAAGCTCCTTTTATTCAGATATAAAAAACTGGCAAGAGGATCATGGAGTGTTTCCAATGATCCTCCCTGGCAAGTGGGCATGTCTGTCTTCCTCAGTCATAGGACCTTCTTAGGATCAAATATGTAAGGTGGGGTCCTAGAAAAGGATAGAGGCTTACACATACAATGGGATACTCTTCTCAACCAGCTCTTGGTTTAGAATAAAAAATTAAATTCTGGGGCTCTTGTCTGGCAAATTACAATTACCTTTCCCCAAGCTCTACGTGCATCTCTCTTCTCTTCTTGGCATGTAAACTTTGTTTCCACCAAAATCAGGATGCTAACTTATTAAGCTGATGTGAAAAGTTATCAGTGTACTCTAGCTTTCAAACCACCATTAAAATGAGAAGAAGAACAAAAACCTCACTTTTATTAGCTGTGCGTATGTGCTAAGTCACTTCAGTCGTGTCCAGCTCTTTGCAATCCTAAGGACTGTAGCCAGCCAGACTCCTCTGTCCATGGGATTTTTCCAGGCAAGAATACTGGACTGGGTTGCCATTCTCTACTCCAGGGGATCTTCCTGGCCCAGGTATTCAACCCATGTCTCTTGTGTTGTCTTTTGTGTTGTAGGTGGATTCTTTACCTCTGAGCTGAAGCAATCATAAAGATAAAAATTAATATACTTACATTCATCTAGTGTTTTCTCCATGTCTTACATAATCTGCTCAGAGGAAGAAAAGTACATGATGACAACCCAAGGTTGTTGATTATCTTGGCCCAAGATAATCAAAGCCAGATTTGAGGGAGATGGTTCATCCTATTTCTAAATAGTTCCTGAAACACATTGATATTGTTTGGAGAAAATGTAGGAACCATGCCAATGGGAAAATCTTGGTTACCAAACTTATAAAGCACAATTATTCCAAAATTATATTCCTGACTTCTTTTCTAGTACAAATTGAGCAATTTTAAAAAGGAACACAGAACGTTTACACCTTTTTGGAACAAAGTAAGATGTCGCTCTTATAAGCCATTTATTCCTAATTGCACAATTACTTTATCATGTAGCACTTGCTGAGAAAAGACTATAAGGCAAAGAATAGACTGATTTAAGGATTTTTATTTCCTTCCTCTCAAAAAAAAAAAAAAAAACCTAGCAATCCAATTTCTTTTCTCTCTGGAATTCAAAAATGTTAAAGCATAGCAAGTGTTCCTCATTTCCGGATAATAAAATAATGGTGTAATTAACAATTGGTTAGCACGACATCACAAGAAATTGTTGAACCTACTTGTGAATAGAAGCAAAAGCCACACTATTTTAAGGAATTTTGGAACGGGAGTTAACTACTATCTAGCCTAAAAATGTGAATAGGATTCTTCCAAAGTGCATACTAATCTTAGGGGGCTCTTTTGGTGCTTAAAACTGCTACTCTGACTCTGGGACTGACAATGCTGTGCATGGAGCCAGTTACGTCTTGGAAACTCTTCTTCTAGGACCCAGGACTTCGCTTCTACTCTCAGGGACCTGCGATGCAGCTCTTGTTGGCTCCTCCAGGCCACCATCTGCAGGCCATGCAGTCTGAAGAACTGAAGAGTGACCAGTGTAACTACTGGCCAAAGATCACAGACTGGGCTGGAGAGGACTGGGGTCCATCTCTTCTGCAAAATTGTCTGTGAAACCACACCTTTCCCCAGGAGGGACTCAAACCCAGCCAAAACTCAGTTTGGGACTTGAATCCCAACGCCTGATTCCTGACTTAGGAGGGGACTCAAACCCACTGCCTTTTCACTGAAACCACTCACTGCTGTCAGGACTTACTGAAACTCAGCTTCTTTCATCTTGTTGCAGAAAGAATCCAGTGTGAGGCAAAGTGATAAGCAAAGAGGGAGCTGATTAGCATAGGATGCTTGTGGAGACACAAGCAGCAAGGGAGTGCAGCCCCGTGAACAAAGAGAGCTACATTTTCATAATCAGAGAAAAAGTGGGTTTGGGAGAAGACCACCCTTTTCCCTCATTTTTGGACAGAGGTCAAGGTTTGTGTCATTTTCCTGCTTTGACACTATATGGTCTAACAGGAATAGTCATGGTGCTATTTAAATCATTGTTATATTAGCAAAAGGGGTGTGATATACACTGCAATATGGTGATCTGTTTCAAGGTTTCAGTATAATGTCCCTTTTCACCTAGGTTTTCTTTTTTTCCCCCTTTCACCTATATCCCTATCTTGGCCATGTGCAGAAATGCTACTCTTCAAGGACCATTAATTCCCTGACTTCGTGTAAGATTCAGACTCCACGTCTGTTGTTTTATGTTTTAACTCTCAGGATTTGTGGCTTGAGTGTGCCTAGCACTTGAATGCAGCCGGTCTTCCTTCAAGCTACTGTAGCTTGTAGCTCGTTATTGGATTCTTCTCTTGAGTGGTCATTAGCTTACATCAGTGGCTCAAACTCCCTTTCAAATCCCCTCTCTGTCCCTAATAGGATTTTTAAACTAACTGTTTAATTACCCTACTTTATTCCTATAATCTGGAGCCATCCCTCACCTGGACTGTTGAACTAGCCCTTGAATGGTCTCCTTATCTCCACTCCAGTCTCCTTTCTGCAGGTCCTTCCCACAGCTACTAAACAGGTCCTTCTAACATGCAAACCTGATTGCTTCTAGATTGCCCACATGCATGCTCAGTTGCTCAGTTGTGTCCAGCTCTTTGCGACCCCATGGGTTGCAGCACACCAAGCTCCTCTGCCCGTGGCATTTTCCAGGCAAGAATACTGGAATGGGTTGCCATTTCCTCCTTCAGGGCATCTTTCTGACCCAGGGATCGAACCCTTGTGTCCTGAGTCTCCTGCATTGGTAGGCGGATTCTTTACCATGGGCCCACCTGGGAAGCCCCTTGCTTCTTGATTAAAACCCCTTAAAAAGTTCACCTTTTCTTTAGGATCACATCCAAATGCCAGAGGATGGACATTCAAGAATCTTCTCCATTTTGCCCCAACCTGTGTTCTTGGATCCCCGGCTTCCATTCCTCACTGTTGCTCAAGCCACACAAATGACAGGTTTGCCTGCCTCTAACCTCTCTGCCTGGGAACAGCTTCTTCTAAGAGTTATTCTGGCAAAGCCCACTCATTCTTCAATTCAGTGTCACCTTGGATTCTAAGTCGCCAAAAGGGTAGGTACTACATCGTCCATCTCTGTGAACATCACAGCAGGTAACTTGCTTGGCTCACCAGATACATTGTAACTAATTGTGGGAGGGAAAGAACCTGCATTTCTTACCAGAGGAGCCATCCTCCTTTATTTACTTGTATTGCTCTTTTACTTGATTTCCTGTTCCTTTAGGTTTCCCCCCCCCCGCCTTTTCTTTTTCTATTTTCTTTAGCTGGCATGGGGGTGGGGGAGGCTGGGAAGAGATTTGTAGTTGGCGAGCCTGTGGCACAACCGGTTGCTGCCTCTCCTGGAATTTCTTCTTCGTACCCTATTGAGTGCATCTGTCTCGGAGGCCTGGGTTGTGACAGCTGTTTAATAAACCACATCAACAGCACACAAGGCTTAAGACGGGAGGAGAGTGAGAACCTCATATTCCATTTCAACTCCGGCGATAACTTATGAATTCCATTATTTACCATTTTAATACAACCGTTATTATTTCTCCCACCTCCCTCACCCCCGCCCTCCGAGTTTCCTTCTTGCCTTTGATGTAGTCAAATGGTCTTTTGCTCCAGGGTTCGTGGCTTTGTATAGTCAGCCTCTATTCATATGCACAAGCTTACAGCTGCTCTAACTCTTCAGAAATCTGATCCATCTCCCTTTCTCTTGTCCCATCCCTTCTCCATGCTTTGTAAAATCTTCCCTTGGCAGAGAAAAGGCCACATCTCTTCGCTGCTTCAATTATGGAGATGCATTATAGTTGAGTGTGGAGGTGGTTATCCTTCAAGGACCTTACATATTCCCATTCATTGGAAAGAGGTGTGGGGCGGGGGGTGGTGGTGAGGAAAGAGAAGGGGGTGGTGCCTGCCATGATTAAATGTTCTGGAAAGCCAGCTTCTGATACAGACCTTGCTTCCAGCTGCAGTATCTTCCAGGCAGTAAGAAATGCATCTTCACATGTACAATAGAAGAGATGGGTAGCAAATCTCCAGGCATAGCATTACCCCCAAGAAGAGTTCCACTTTATCCAGGCGTGTAAAGGCAATCTTGCTGTCTCTCCTGGGGTGGGGCTGACAAAGCTGAATCCCACCAGCAAAGATCATGTGCAGGAGCACGTGCAGTTTGAGGAAACACCTGTTTCAGCCGCCCCACGTGAACCCTTGGTCGTTTGTCATTTTCTGCAGCTCACAGCGGAACCGGCCAGGACAGAGTGCCAGATTGCTGGTGGAGGCCCAGCTCCAGTCAAGCGCTGGCATCCCATCCAAACAGGTTGAAATGAGGTTTCAAAACTACCTGTGAGCAAGAAAGATGAGGTGGAAAGTCGCTGATGCCAGCAAAAATACCACAGTGATAGCTGATCGGGGAAGGGAGTGCGGGCAGACGGAGCTGTTTAAAACATTTAAAACGTGCTCCTCTTGAAGCCTGTGGCTCCCTTGTCTCCCTCAACTCTCTCTTTTATTAACTTCGCCTCTTTTATGAGTAGTTTAATAAAACTATTTTCTAGTCTGTGCGGGGAAGATCATAAACACTCCTGCTTTAGAAAAATAATAACAAGATTCCAAGGATATCCAGAAGAGAGTGAGTAGCCAGAATGGGAGGGGTGGGGGGAGGTGATGAACAGTAAAGGGTACCACCTAAGGGCTCCTGTTATCTGGAGGCCTGTGTAAGCCAGGCATGAGGGTCCCTTCTGAAAAGCCTACTGACATGGTGTGAAAGAAGACATACGTTTTTTAGGCCTGGGAAGGAAGATAATCCTTTATGACTCCTAATTTAATGTGTTTATATCCAGTGATTTATCATCTAATCCCTGGGCTTTGCCTGAGGTCACAAGAGGCCCATCTTATTCCGTGTGCAGAATGACGTTGAACAGGGAGAGGCAGCATGGTCTAAAAGCCCACTCTCTACTCTGAACTGGCAGGCCACCCAGAGACTCTAAGACCCCTTGAGAGAGTTAATGAAGCAGTTGTTCTCTCTCCCTGACACCCAATATCTAGTTCATCAGCAAATCGTGTTGGCTCACTTTTAAATATATTCCAAATCAAATCACTTTTATTATCTCTTCTGTTATCACTCCAGTGTGTATTAGTCTCTTTGCGACCCCACGGACTGTAGCCCACCAGGCTCCTCTGTCCATGGGATTCTCCAGGCAAGAACACTGGATTAGGTTACCATGCCCTCCTCCAGAGGATCTTCCCAAACCAGGGACTGAACCTGGGTCTCCTGAATTACAGGCAGATTCTTTATCTTCTGAGCCACCAGGGAAGCTCCACGTATGGTCCAAACCACCCTTATCTTTCATCCATACTGTAATAGGGAAGAATAAATCTGAACCCCCCCGTATTGGACCTATTTCTTTTAATTTTAACATTTGTATTCTATTGCTTTTGCTTCCAGTTAAGAATATTGCCTGTAGCCTGAAATATATAGGGTAGCCCATTCTCAAGGCTCTGACCTTTAAGGGTATAATACTTTTCTATTCATATAGAGATAAAAAGTCATAGAACAGAGAATAAAATGTGCCTTGTTGGAAGTTTACAGGAACATCATGTCCTGACATGCGTGGACAAGCTGCAAGAACAAAGGATTCTGACACCAAGAAGTTTGCAACGACCAACCACACCTCCTTCCTTTTTTAGTCTAAAAGTCTGATTTCTGACTTGGGTAAGATGGTTCTTTGGGACATGAGTTCACCCTCTCTTCTGCCAGCTGGCTTTGCAAATAGTCACTATTTCTTGCCCCAACAACTTGTCTCTTGGTTTATCAACCTACTGTGCAGCAAGCTGTACCAGCTTGGCCTGAGTGACAGTTGACTGCAGGAGCCACAGCCTGACCTTTCTGCTTCCAATTGCGCTTCCACCTCCCACTCCAACTTTCTGTTTATGCTCCACAGCAGAGCCCAAGACAGCTCTTGGGGTCTCCCACAGCCACCACTGGATCCCAGGTCTCTCCTTTGCTTCCTGCATTTTCTACATATGCCCTCTCACTCACCGTGAGTCAGCTGTCTTGGCCTCCTAGAGAGGTCTCTGGGGGAATGGCAGGACTGCCCCGTGCCTAAGCCTAGAACCCTCCCCGGATATCTCATCATTCTCTTCCTTCAAGTCTATCCGAGTCTCACCTCCTCGGCAATACTTTTCTTGGTCACCCAGCTTAAATCTGCAATGACCATGCCAGCATTCTCTGTCCACTGCATCACCCAGCTTAAATCTGCAATGACCATGCCAGCATTCTCTATCCACTGCATCACCCAGCTTAAATCTGCAATGACCATGCCAGCGTTCTCTATCCACTGCATCACCCAGCTTAAATCTGCAATGACCATGCCAGCGTTCTCTATCCACTGCATCACCCAGCTTAAATCTGCAATGACCATGCCAGCGTCCTCTGTCCACTGCATCCACTTTACTTTCTCTGTAGCATTTATCATAGCCTAACACATAATATATTCAATCCATTCCCTGGTCTGTACATTGCATAAAGGCAGGATTTTTATGTTTTGTTCATTGTTGTATTCTCAACTCTCAATGTCTAAAAGAATTCCTAGCACATAATGTGTGTTTAATATGTATTTTGGAGAATGGTTGTCATGTCTATTCTTTGGTTAAAATTCTGAAAAGTTGGGAGTAAAGGTTACTTCTGCATGCATCGATGGTGCGGGCTGCACAGATTTCCTGGGGCTCCAGGAACCGGCTCTCCCTATGACATGGGTGTGTGGTGATTGGGTCAGAGAGCTTTTCTGATCTCTCAGGAGTATGGGTCAGCTGCTGACCCAGACCTTGGGAAATTGGTTTTCAAGTTTAAAAAAAGAAAATAAAAAATTGCACCTACTGTATTCCAATCATTCATGCTTAATGAAAGAATACCTCTCAGTAGTTGGGGGAAAACCTTCGTTTAACTCTGTGGCACCATTCTGGAACAAAAAGCAGCTAACCAGCAAGAAACAGCATCACCACCCCGGCTTCTCCACTCTCATTTTTACTACTGTGTTCTTGTCACTACAGGATCCTCAGGGTCGCCTTGCGAGAGCAATGAGGACAGAATCAGCTGCTGAAAGATATACGTGAATCCATTCAGAAGGAGATTTTATAGCATGGATTCCCAAGGCTTTACTGGGAAAGCTCAGGAGTCAAAGACTTTGCATTAATTGTCCTGTCTTGGCTGCTTTTCCTTAATACTCACATGGCCTCGATAAAATGTCTAATCTCTTATTCTACCTTATTGACCCAGTGATGAGTATCACAGCTCAAAGTCTAGAACCTGGACCTGTCTTTGACTTATATGACAGCTTCTCCACTTGCTGCTCTTTAAAACTGAAATTGAAGAGTAGAATTGACCAAACTCTTCCCACACTAATATAAGATCTCAGCATCTGTTTCCACCTGGAGTTCCAGAGTCTACAGAGGACACAGGGGTGGTGTGGTACTGACTCTTAAGGGAAATGATTAGAATTAAGAGCTATGCAAACTGACAGCATCTGGAGGTGGCTATGGTAACCAAGGAGAAGGTCTAGATGTAAATGATCTAGAGGTGACAACTGAGCGAAAGAAAACAGAAATAAGCAACAGGTCTTGAAGGGTGACTAAAGCAAATGGAATCCTGGAGCCTGAGCCTCCTGCATCCTCTCTCTTGGAAGGTAAGGGATCTGTTAAAGCAACTAAGTGTATTCAGACAGGAATAGGCAACACTTAGCTAAGTTTGGAACAAATTTAATGAGCGATAAAGGGTTGTCATTACTTAAAATTCTGAGAAACCTGTATGTGGGTAAGAAGCAACAGTTAGAACCTTACATGGAACAACAGACTGGTTCATCATTGGGAAAGGGGTATGTCAAGGCTATATATTGTCACCCTGACTTTTTAACTTATATGCAGATTACATCATGCAACAGCCTGGCAGGATGAAGCACAAGCTGGAATCAAGATTGCCAGGAGAAATATCAACAACCTCAGAGGTGCAGATGGTACCATCCTAATGGCAGAAAGTGAAGAGGAACTAGAGAGCCTTTTGATGAGGGTGAAAGAGGAGAGTGAAAAAGCTGGCTTAAAATTCAACATTCAAAAAGCTAAGATCATGGCATCTGGTCCCATCACTTCAGGGCAAATAGATGGGGAAAGAGTGGAAGCAGTGACAGATTTTATTTTTTTGGACTCCCAAATCAATGTGGACAATGATTGCAGCCATGAAATTAAAAGATGATTGCTCCCTGGAAGGAAAGCTATGACAAACATAGACAACATGTTCAAAAGCAGAGACATCACTTTGCCAACTAAGGTCTATACAGTCAAAGCTATGGTTTCTCCAGTTGTCATGTATGGATGTGAGGGTTGGACCATAAAGAAGACTGAGCACCAAAGAATTGATACTTTTAAACTGTGATGCTGGAGAAGACTCTTGAGAGTCCCCTTGAACTGCAAGGAGATCAAACCAGTCAGTCCTAAAGGAGATCAATCCTGGGTGTTCATTGGAAGGACTGATATTGAAGCTGAAGCTCCAATACTTTCTACACCTGATGAGAAAAGCCAACTCATTGGATAAGACCCTGATGCTAGAAAAGATTGAAGACAAAAAGAGAAGGGAGTGACCGAGGATGAGATGATTGGATAGTGTCACAGACTCAATGGACATGAGTTTGAGAAAAAAAAAAAAAAAAAATCATGACTAGCAATCAGGTGGTGGACAAAGACTGAAATGAATGCATTTGGAAAATGGAGCTAACAGAATTTTAAAGCTACCACATTTTGCTATCATCCCTACTTTAACAAGTAACTATTCTGCTACTCTCATCAGATTTCACTCTGTGCTCTGAGAGCTTTAGTGTTTACAAAACATGGTTATATACATCATTTCATCTTGTCCCTGTCCCTCTGGTTACCAATGGGATAAAAGAAAGGGATTATTTCAGTTGAATCACAAAACATGACCTCCTGGTCCCCATTCCATCTGTTTATGGATTGAGTTAAATATTTTTAGTGCAAATAAACAGATCCCCTGATTTGCAAAACACTCAGCCCTAACTTCAGGCCATAGGATAGAATTCTTCTGTTAAACAGCAGATTCCTGGGAGCAGGAGGCTGAAGCGTGTGACAAGGACATCCTGTTTATCCCTGTGACTTGAGCTCTACCTAACTCTCAGCTCATACTTAGGGAATATATTGCAGGTTGTGCTTATCTTTCCTCTTCATGGAAGAGGAAGCTAACGAAGGCTCCCCTGACTGAACTTTGTGTGTAAATTTCTCCAGGGTGAGACTATAAGGAAAGAAAACATGAGTGGGATGAAATGATAGTCTCAGGTGCCTGTGCCATGATTTGAAGGGATCTTAGAGGCTTCTCAGGAGCTTTGTCTATAGTCACATGATGTTACACCTGCTTCCTGCATTCCTCCTCCTGTTCCCAACCCACCTCAAGACTTCCTGAAATGTTCCCCGCTCACACACGTGGCAGGAGAGTGTGACTCAGGTCTCCACCAGCCTCCCAGCCTTGTAGACGCACACTGAACGCTGCAGGAGAGCAGATGCCTTTGTCTGGCAAGAGCAGACTTCCTCATCCCTGCAACCACCGCACGGCGGCCCTAGGGCTCTTCTGCTCTTGCTTTCCCAGGCCCCCTTGTCAAGGTCCTCAGCTTTGCAGGCTGCTTCACTGCTGCTCCAGATGTGGATGCCCACTGTGAAATGCCAGCCTCGGTGTCAGAGGCTGCCTCGCCAAGCGAGGCTGGGCACTGCAGGAGTAGCGACAATGCCTCTCTCCTCCACTGGCTGTCATCCTTTCTCAGCTGGGATGCTGAGAGTGCTTCTTGACCTTCCTCTCTGGGAATGAGAGCTCATATCCCATAGTCTTGTTGTGTGCTCGGTTGCTCAGTCATGTCCAACTCTTTGTGACCCTATGGGCTGTAGACCCCAGGCTCCTCTGTCCACGGAATTCTCCAGACAAGAATACTGGGATGGGTTGTCATTTCCTCCTCCAGGGATCGAACCTGCGTATCTTGTATCTCCTGTATTAACAGGTGGATTCTTTACCAGCTGAGCCACCTGGGAAGGCCAACCAATTGTCTACCTGGACTCAAACACAGCCCAGGGCATTGGGTGGAAGGAACACGCCCGCTGTCACTACCGCCTTGCCCACACCCCTCACCTCTGACCCTGGAAGCCACTTTCTCCTTAACAGGTAAGGAGGAGCAGAATTTGCTACCCTAAAATGTCTCTTTGGTAGAATTATCTCAAACTGATTATTTTTAAGAAACTGCAGTTACAGAAAAAGACCTGAAAAATGGTTAAAAATTACTCTTTTGTAAGACATGCATGTTCATAAAGGAAATTCTTCTGTAAAGATGTCTCCCTGTCTGTACCAGAAGCAGAGAATGCTTCTAACCTTCTGGAGACTTTTATCCATGGAGAAGGCAATGACTTATATCTGCAAAACAACCTTATCCTGTTCACTATGCTGCCATGGGTCAGTTCGGGGAGTTACTCAGTTTTCCTGGGGCTCTCCCATGTATATAGGAGGAACACACGACATTTATCAGCTCTTTGTTTTTCTGTTTATCTGTCTTTTACTGCAGGGAGCTCTTAGCCATGACCCTAAAAGGGAGAAGGGGAAATTATTTTTTACCTGATGCAGGCCTCTTCCTTCTCGTTGAATCACTCACTGGAACTGCTGTCTGAGGAGTGACCAGCTCTGTAAACCCCACCAGGGAACCAGCTGGCTGCAACATCCTCTCAGGCTTCTGACAGTGACCCGCAGGCCTTCAAACTGCAAAGCACTTATCCTCTCCTCTCCACCCCACCCCACTTGTACGATCTGCAAGACTACTGAAGACCTGTCTTCAGACAGGTGATAGACGAAACACAGCCCCCACCTCTAACCCCCATGACTCACAAGTCATGGACTTTCAGATGCAGCCACCACTTCTCCTGAACTTCCGTTGCTTTTCTTGGGCATTTGCAGCCCAAGTTTTGTCAGTAACCTAAACAACCGGCCTCCAGGCTTGCCCCTTTCTGAAAGGATCAATCCAGGGCTATTCTAAAACCAAACTTGCTTAGAATAGCAGGTTCCACTTCCTGGAACTAGCTGCTCTGAATGAAAAGATAAGCTCATGTATTTTCAGTTCTCCTGTCTTGCTTAAGGCTCTCTTGAGAATCTTCCATGAATCCTGACCCATTTCATTTTCAAACTTTTCCAAGATTTTGAGAATTCCTCATTTTTGGTGTGCAAAGGTGCACAGGAAACACCAAGACAGGCTAAGCAAGTACAATGTTCTGATCGTCCCCAAACGGATCCTGTAGAAAAATCTTACCAAAGCACTTGCTTCCTCTGTCAAAGCACAGCACTCCCATCCACAAGGTGTCAGCAGGATAATTTGCAATAATGATGTTATTCGAGTCCAAGAGGAAACAAATGGGCCAACAGTGAACTGGATAACTAAGGAAGATTCCTTCCTCATGGTCCTGCTACCAAGTTGGTCAACTATACCTCCACTGGTGTCCTAGACCAAGCTGAGACCCGCTGCCTCAGCCAGGGAGGTTCTTTTTCTGATTGGGTTCCTGCAGTCAATAACAAAACCAATTCTGAGACTGGAACAGTGCAACCTTTATTCAATGGTCAAAGGATGAAGAAGCAGGAACCTAGTTTGCAAATCAACTTCTCAACCCAATTCAAGTGGAGACACCAAATATATAGGAAGGTGAGGCAAAGGGGAGGGAACTGGAAAGAGTGGGAGGAACACTCATGAATTATCCAAGAACAGGGGCATGGTTTGGACCCAGAAATGATGCAATTCTCCTTCTCAGTCATTGCATGGGGTTTTTCAGATGTCATGGCAATCGTCAACTATCAGGGCATGGTTGGTGTGTTCAGTTCAGTTGCTCGGTCGTGTCCGACTCTTTGCAACCCCATGGACTGCAGCACGCCAGCCCTCCCTGTCCATCACCAACTCCCAGAGTTTATTCAAACTCATGTCCATTGAGTTGGTGATGCCATCCAACCATCTTATCCTCTGTTGTCCCCTTCTCCTCCTGCCTTCAATCTTTTCCAGCATCAGGATCTTTTCAAATGAGTCAGCTCTTTGCATCAGGTGGCCAAAGTACTGGAGTTGCAACTTCAGCATCAGTCCTTCCAATGAATATTTAGGATTGATTTATAATAAGTCCTATAGACTTATTTATAATAAGTCTAGCTATCCTTTAGGATGGACTGGTTGGATCTCCTTGCTGTTCAAGGACTCTCAAGAGGCTTCTCCAGCTCCACATTTCAAAAGCATCAATTTTTCGGCACTCAGCTTTCTTTATAGTCCAACTCACATCCATACATGACTACTAGAAAAACCATAGCCTTGACTAGATGGACCTTTGTTGGCAAAGTAATGTCTCTGCTTTTTAATATGCTGTCTAGATTGGTCATAACTTTCCTTCCAAGGAGTAAGCGTCCTTTAATTTCATGGCTACAGTCACCATTTCAGTGATTTTGAAGCCCCCCAAATTTAGATGCTAATGCATTACAGTGAGCGTATAATGAGGCTCAAGGTACACCAGAAGTCAAATCTTCCACCATCTTAGACCTAGTTGGTTTTAACCAGTCCTTATTTTTTCTCTTTGCAGCTTTCTCCTGAAACTTGGATAAGAGTAATTTGTTCCTACTTGACGGAGAGGCAGGGGTAAGATTCTGGGGCAGACAGCCTTAATAACAGTCCTTCATAGAGATGCATTTCTGCTCGGCTGTGGCCTGCCCACATAGATTCCTTGTTACCTGGAAAGCAGATGAGAAAATTAACAGCATCATTCAATGAAGTGGAAAAAAGAAATCAACAAGTCAGCCATTGTTCTATTGCATTTCTGCCTTTTACTTCCCTAAGAAAGCCGCAGAAAAATGGCATTCCTTATTCCCTCCTGTAAGTCCTAGAACAGGTAGTCCTCACTTCCCAAACAGAGCTCCTGTACTTAAGTCCAACGTGGAAGTCACTTAAGAACACTCTGTCCTTGATTCTGATCTTTCCTCCTGTCAAAGTGACGGTGACATTAACAAGTGTGCACAGAGGGGGGCTTTGTGCCAATTAACAATTTCTCATTAGCTTAATTAGGGGACACATGTCTTTAATCACAGCTAAGAAAGTGGAATGATTGAAGAATTGATTTGGAGCTTTTGAAAGCATCCCTGGCAGTGCCTGGAATTTAATTCTGCAGATGTGCTTGAAAAGAGACAGAGGCAGACAAGAGACAGCCTTAAATGGCGTGGCCTCACTGAACATAATAGGAGAATACCAGATAAACAGAGTAAGTGTTCCCATTTTGATTCTGAGACAATCTTTTTCAGGCTCTCTGAAGAATAAGAGGCCTTGCCCTCTCAGTTATGTTATATGAGATTTCCGTGTAGGACAGTTTTCTTTTCGTTTCCACTAACTCCTTATCCCTATGTTACAAATAAACAGGTCTGATGCTCGCGGAGATGTTCAGATAATGTGGGTAGTTTAAACGCAGCTGAGGGGAGCTGATAGCTGCTGTAGTTGAATTGAGTGTAAAATTTGGACTTCATGGATTACTCAGGAAGTCTGAATTCGCAGAACCTCTTTACGTCAGAAAATAGTTTGACTTATGGTTTTGCATGCTTGTAACCTGAAGATGGGTAACTGTCACGGTCTATACATCACCCAAAAGACCAATCCTTCAGACCATGCAATCCATGGGCTCTTGAAAGAATTGTACTATACACAATTGATTTAAGCGCCGATCTTATTTTTCACTCTACACAAGGCAGTAAAGTCATATCCTTATCATTTAAAAATGCAATAGGCTAAAGCTTCACTAATTACACTTTAATAAAGTATGCAAACAGATTCCTTCTTTGCAAAATGCAGTCTTTACTAGTATAATCCTTTTGAAAATAATGTTTTCTTATTTTAAAAAGCAATGTATTTTAATTGCATACAAATTGGAAAATTCAATAAAAAATAAAGACAAAAAAAGTTACATAACCCCACCTACCCAGATGTAAGTGCTATTTACATTTTAGTGTATAGCCTACTTTACACTATATATTTCCTAATAAAGTGGAATTATGTTGCACTTATGGCTTTAAAACATGCTTTTTCACTTAGTATATCATCATTATCTCCCCACATCATTAAATATTCTTGTAGAGCATGATTTTTAATGACTGCATAGTATTCCAGCTCATGAATTTGTTATATTTATGATCAGACTTAATGGATATTTCCATTTTTGTTATTATAAGCTATGATAAAATGGCTGTGGTTGAATGTAAATCTTTTCAAGCAGCTATGATCATCTCATTTGAATAAATTTCTAGAGGTGGAATTGCTGAGTCAAAAATTATGTGCATTTAAAAGGCTTTGGAACATATTGTCAAGCTTTTCCTCAGAAAAGATTCCCAGAACCAGTGATTCACATCCCTAGAACAAATAGTATGGGAAAAATAAGTAAAATTTTTAACAAATATAGTACAAAAAGTGATATCTCACCATTGTTTTTACTTGTAATTCTGATTACCAGTGAGATCAGATATTTTCTCTTGCATATTGAATGCATTTCTTTTGTGAACTGTTAAATCATGCCCTCTCTCCGTTTGCTCCTGGGATACTCATCTTTTGAATGTTCACTTGTAAGAGTTATTACATATGGAACCATTTTCGCGTATCCTCAACAGTATCTTTCTTCCAGCTTGCTACTTCCTTCCCCCCACCCCCACAGATGGTGTGTGTTGTTGTTGTTTTTTACATTTTAATTTTAATTTTATCTAAATTTTAATTTTATCTAAATTTTATTATTATCTAAATTAAATTCATTATTCTATGATTGCTCTTTCTTTGCTTTAGTGTTTGGAAAATGTTTCCCATTCTGAGATTTTGTAATCATTATAGTTTATATTTTCATTTTTTTTCTTTTAAAAATTCATCTGTAATTTAGTTTTGTATGCAGCACAGGTAGTGTTCTTTCTATTTCATTTTTTCTTTGAAAACTGCCAATTAGCCCAACTTATGAAATTATTCAGGATTTCCCTAAATGTGTTCCAGAGAATACTATTACTGTATGATTTTAAATAGAAAAAAAAGTTCAGATACTTATATATTTGAGATATGCTGAATGATCTTCATTAAGATTCACATAGCATATTTCTATTTAAAGGTTTCCAGAAGTCCTGCAGAATAAAATACCTATTTTATCTTGCTTTACCTAGAATTATACATTTAGCTATGCAATCCTTGTACTAACAGCATCTGTTAACATCAAAGAAATTAATGTTCCATAGAAGACAAAATGAGTGTATAACTTGGAAGGTCAAGCAGCCACTTTTGTCAAATGCTAGTGTTTGAAGAGGTCCAGCATGCGTGTAGTACCCTTGGGTTCTAAATAACTTGAGAATAAGGATCAGTAGGGCAGATGGGCATAGACATACTACCTTTATTACTGGCAATAGGTATATTAGAGGATGTAACTCTGTTGGGAGAGCCAAATGGGCCCTGCTAACTGAGCCTCAAAATTCAAGGTGGTTGCTTAGTCCTCTCTCCAAGGACTGCCTTCCCAGGTAGGACTTAAAGACTGGAGGCTGTAGCTGTGCCCAGGAGAAAAAAGGAGAGTGTTGAGTATAGCAAGCCTGTTTCATCCTTTTGAATTCTACTGATAAGTCAGTTACTCCCTTTTCCCTTGGTGTAAAGAGTGAGATGCTAGAGCAAATCCTTTCACAAGGGATCCAGGGAGTAGAAAAAAAGACATTCCTCACTCACATTGCTCTACATCCACTGGGTTTCACTGAACGGAGTAAAGCGTGTGGCTGTCTCTCCAGGGAGGAGATCTATCAGGAGAACTCGGTGTCTACCTTCCTTAGGCTGTTATCTCCAACACTGGCCACTACTCTTTTGCGCATCTGGAGTAGTAGAGAGAGTTTAGATTTAGTTTCCAGAAAGCCCTGAAATGGATCAAAATAGTACATAAAGCAAATAAATTCAAGCCCTACCTCCATGTTGAAAACTCCCTATTTTATTTCCCATCCTAAATTATATCTAGCTACCTTGTCCCATATACATTATCAGAGATTCTGCTAGGAGACTAAAAACAACATAAAGTTGCTCCAACAATAAGATAAATAAAAGGCTCTGATAATAAAACACCAACAATATTTAGGTGACCCGACTTTGATGCAAAGCCTTCTCCTATTTTCAGACTTCCAAGGAGTTAAATCCTCTGGCAAATGAAAATCTAAAAATGTTAAAACATGAAGTCAGGATAAAACATATTCTTATGCCATTTTTTTTTTACTGTTTACCTATTAAGTTTTATAATAAGTCTAGCTATCAGCTAGTATAAACTTACCATATTCTTTCTTCAAAATTATCTTAGCTACAATTCTATAGGCTCTTCTAGAAAAATGTTAAGACCATTTTATCTAGTCAAAAGTGCAAGTAGCTTGTATTTATTTCATAAAGTTAATTTTATTTATTTCATAAGTTAATCTGAGAAGGAATGACTGTATTGGATTTTTCTATGCAAAAACATGAACTAGCTCTCTTAGTATAAACATGTTCAAGCATCATTAGGTGCTCTATTCACTCAAATAAATATGTTAATCACAAAAATCATTCCCAGGGCTAATTCCTTACCTTCATTTTTTAAGAGATAATGTCAGCAAGCATAAAAGGAATAGGTAGGAACTGTGAGATAGCAACAGTTAAATTTGATGCAGTGTAGAACCAAAATAGTGACAACTTAGGAAGGCAGGCCTTAGCTATATAAGAAGCAAATCAGATTAAAGGTGCTTGAATAGTGTGTCCCAATTATTAGATTTTCTCTAATTTTAATTAAACTTGATTCCCTTTATATAGGAGAAATGAGTTAATTGGATGAAACGAAAGCAGTGACATATATGGTGTCTAAAGACAGAGGTGATTAGAGAAGTAGGCTGTTGGTTTCCTTGATCTGTTTATCTGCCTGGGTGCGTGTGGCCAGGCCTGTGCGACTGTCTGCATGATGGACCTGTCAGTCCCATACCCTGGTGGATATCTACAACACGAAGAGCTGAACCAGATGACATCAATTGGTTTCTCTCTCTTTTGCTGATGCCATACAAGTTATACGCAAGCTGAGTATAGTAAGAGCTTGAGTGCTAAACTGTGATATTCTTGGTTTTATCTCAGGACTATCGCTTCTTAATTATAGGATCTGGTGAAATTCACTTAGCCTCTCTGTACCTCAGTTCCTAAACCTACATAACTAGATAGGAAGGTGAAATAGTACCTACCTCAAAGGATTGTTGTGACGACTAAATGTATCAGTGGATGCCGTATTCTTACTTAAAATAGCATCAGGCACAGAATACATGCTCAATAAATGTTAGTAGTTATTTTTATTTTTATAATTGTTACAACTCCCAAAGAGGGGAAAACTTTTTCTGCAAGTCAACAGCTCCTGAATTTTGATTTTTTTTTCATGTCTTATTAACTCTTACGGTATCTTTCCATACTGCCTTCAAACAAAGGTGACCACCTTTTTAGGCACCAGCTACCTGTACAGGATGATAGATGTATAGTAAGTTTAGGACTGGCTTTATTTATTTTGGGCTCCAGAATCACTGCAGATGGTGACTGCAGCCATGAAATTAAAAGATGCTTGCCCCTTAGAAAAAAAGTTATGACCAACCTAGACAGCATATTAAAAAGCAGAGATATTACTTTGCCAACAAAGGTCTGTCTAGTCAAGGCTATGGTTTTTCCAGTGGTTATGTATAGATGTGAGAGTTGGACTGTGAAGAAAGCTGAGCGCTGAAGAATTGATGCTTTTGAACTGTGGTGTTGGACAAGACTCTTGAGAGTCTGTTGGACAGCAAGGAGATCCAACCAGTCCATCCTAAAGGAAATCAGTCCTGAATATTCATTGGAAGGACTGATGTTGAAGCTGAAACTCCAGTACTTTGGCCACCTGATACAAAGAACTGACTCATTGGAAAAGACCCTGAGTCATTGGAAAAGACTCATTGGAAAGATTGAAGGTAGGAGGAGAAGGGGACAACAGAGGATGAGATGGTTGGATGGCATCACTGACTCAATGACCATGAGTTTAACTAAGCTCTGGGAGTTGGTGATGGACAGGGAAGCCTGGCGCGCTGTAGTCCACGGGGTCACAAAGAGTCAGACCCAACTGTGCAACTGAACTGAACGGAAGTATAGGACAGCATCTAGAATAGTTACTCAGCTTCTTCCAATTTATTACCCAATAGGGGAGTTTGAAAAAAACTTCTATATTAAATGCAAAATTCTGATACCCATCTTTTGCATTAATTTTGGGTGTGATGATTGCTGTCAGGCAAGTGTAGACAGTGAAAAAATCTGTGACGTTTCCATAACTCTTGGGTGGCTTGGCATTAGCATTCCTCAGGAGAATTTATGTCATCATCTTTGTCAGGAAGTCTGATATAAAGCTCAGGATTTTGAGAATTGCTGGAAATTATAATGAGTTGGGGGATGATTGTGTATAATGTTCTTAAATACTTTAGCTGGATCAAAGATCTGAACCTCAGCTGCATGCTACAATTACCAGAGGAAATTTTTTAAAATGTCCATGCCAGGCCTAACCTAGACCAATTAAGTCAACTCCCTCTGGGGCAAGGTAGATAGATGACTTTTATATAATCTTTGACTCCATGGGACATACCCTTGCTAATATCTTTGATAGTTCTTTTCCCATGTATTTTCCTCCAAAATCCAGAATCTTTTCACTCTCCCATGTTACCCTTGGAATTCTCTAAGACTCTTAGAATTAGAAGACTCTAAAATTTCATTATTTCTCAACCTCTGCCCGGTATTTCACCCTCTGAAAGAACCTGATCTACATATTCCTTGGCAGATGGGCGTCACTAAATGATCGAATGCCTTGAGTGACTGAGGACTTACCACCCCTTGAGCTAGACCATTGCATTATGGATGGGGTCAATTGCTCAAATGTATCTTCTTATGTCGTTACAAAATATGTCCCTGGAACTAAAATCCAGCTAGTCATACACTTCTCTCTAAAAACTAGTGAAATAAACCTAATCTCTCCCAACTGGCAGCCCTATAAAAGCTTAAAGGAATCAGTCATGTCCTTCCTAAGTTGTTTTGTTGCCTTTAGCAAAATCAGATTCTACCACTGCTCCTAGAATGATAAGATTTGTAGACCTCTCCTAAGCCAGTTTAACTTCCTATGAACATCCTATAGTTGGCCAAATCTTTAAATGCAGTACCTTACATTGAAAAAAGCATTCTAAGGGTTATCTGAGAAACCTCATACACATGTAATATCCATCCTAAAACTAAGTGGAACATCCTCTAGATGAAAGTCTTAAGGGTTTAAAGTCTTAAGATTGTAAAGGATATAAGGATTTAAATGGGCCTAAAAGAGTCTCAAATGCATATGTCAAAAGATTTGCATCTGGGAAAGTAATGTGTTTATCCATAAAGTGAAAGCCACTCAGTTGTGTCCAACTCTATGATCCCATGGACTGTAGCCTGTCATGCTCTTCTGTGTGTGGAATTCTCCAGGCAAGAACACTGGAGTGGGTAGCCATTCCCTTCTCCAGGGCATCTTGACCCAGGGATCAAACCTGGGTCTCCTGCCTTATAGGTGGGTTCTTAACCATCTGAGCCACCAGGGAGGCCCATAAAGGCAAGGGGAAGAATGAAAAGTTTAGACTACTTAAAAAGGACTAATTTAAATACAGATTTATTTAGATTATTTTAATTTGCTAGAGCTGCCATAACAAAATGTCACAGACCGAGCAGCAGATGGCCCAGATCTCCTGGTTCTGGATGCTAGCAGTCCAGGATCAAAGGATGGGCTGGTTTGGTTTCACCTGCGGTCTCTGTCCTTGCCTTGCAGGTGGCCTCCTTCTGCTTGTGTCTTCACTTGATCTTTCCTCTAGGAGTCTGTCCCATTTCCTCTTCTTACAAGGACACCAGTCAGATTAAGGCCCAGACTTAACTGCCTCATTTTAATTTGATCACCTGCTTAAAGGCTCTAACTCCAAATATAGTTACATTCTGAAGTCCTGGAGGTTAGTGCTTGGACATATGAATTTAGGGGTACACAGTTAAGCCCATAGAAATTACCATTTTTGTTGTTGTTTTTCAGTCACTAAGTCATGTCCAACTCTTTGCAACCCCATGGACTGTAGCACGCCTGGCTCTTCTGATCTCTACTATATCCCAGAGTTTGCTCACATTCATGTCCATCGAGTCGGTGATGCCATCCATCCATCTCATCCTCTGCCACATCCTTCTCCTTTTGCTTCCAGTCTTTCCCAGTGTCAGGGTCTTTTCCAATGAGTTAGCTCTTTGCATCAGGTGGCCAAAGTATTGGCACTTCGGTATCAGTTCTTCCAAAGAATAAGCATGACTATAGGTATATTTTATATATATATATGTATGTCATATATTTTAGCTTTTTATATATGTCATATGTTACTGTTTTTAGATATATGTCATATGTTATTGCTTTTATTATGTTTTTTAAAGCATTTTGTTGTTTATTATTATTATTTTATATATATATGTATATGTTACTGTTTTATTATGATTTAGATCTATATTATAGTATTATATTAGAATGCATAATATATATTATATCTGAGAACATATAATATATTCTATAATACTATTATGATTTAGATCAATATTATAGTATTATATTATTAGAATATATACATATATAGTGTTATATATAATACTATATATATTGAAATACTATAGATATTATATATATAGTATTATAATAGTATTATATTAGACTATATGATATATTAATATAATATTATAGTATAAATAGGTCTAATATCATGTAATATAGATATATAGTTCATGTATATGTACACATATATATTTAACATGTCCTTTTGGTTTAGATTTTCATGAGCTGTACTTAAGTAAAGCTCAGCACCATTCCCCAGACTTAGAACAATTCTTGGGGTTTTCATTATTCCTTATGTTATGGTCACAGGATCTTGATCTGTTTTCCCATCCTCTTTAAGGCTTTCCTCCTAAGACTGATAGAAGATTGGGACCCATTTTTGTAGCTTTCTTAAAAAACAAACACAAAAGACCTTAATGCTTTTTATTTAGTTTTTTTCTTTTAATTTTGAAATAATAATTTATGACTCATAAAAGTTGCAAAAAATGTATAAAAAATGACCCTATATCCTTCACTCACCTTTCCCTAATGTCAACATCTTACATAACCATAGTACAATAATTAAAACCAAAAACTTATCAATGATACAACGGTAACCAAACTACCATTTCTAGAATTCTGCTATTTTCTTCACCAATGAAACTTTTCCGTCACAGGATCTTATCTCTTGTCCCATGTTGCTTGGAGTTGTCTCCTTCAATCTGAGACAGTCACTCAGGCTTTCCTTATCTCACATAACCTTGATATTTTTGAAGAGTATCAGTATTTTATAGAATGTCCTTCAGTTGGATTCATTTAATAATGTTTTGTCATGAAAAGCTACAACAGAATGAAGTTATACATTTTTTGCCAGAACATCATAGAAGTGACATCGTGTGCTCAGCGTGTCGTATCAGAGGGTGGATGATGTTCAACTCTGATGGCAGTGCTAACCCAGATCACTTGGTTAAAGTGGTGTTTGCCAGGCATTTAAACTGTGTTTTCTTCCTAGTTACCGGAATACATAGCTAGTGAGAAATTCAGAAAAAAACTAGAATAGTCAGAAAGCTTAAGAAATCTTATAAGTTCATTTAAGAATCTAAAAAGAGTGAATATATGTATTTATGTATAATTGATTCACTAACTAAGTTTTTGTGTTTGTTTGTTGAGAGAAACCTTCCACCCTGCAATCATTGCATTTAATCTTTGTAGAATAATAGCTGTTGAATGATAGGATTCCACTCAGATAGGCAATTAATCCTCCAAGCTGATAATTTTGGAGTGGGCTTTAGCTTCCACCATAACATCTATCAGTCGCTAGCATCCCCTTCCAAATAAGTGTGTACTCTAATTAAAACTGGTGTGTTTGTTATACTAACACAACTTCAAATGCATTCCTTGGGGCACCTGCCCTCTTTTCTCTAAGCAGATTTCTCTTAGCCCCTCACTATATTTGCATACAATTGCACTCATTTCACAGGCTAGCAAGGTAATGCTCAAAATCCTACAAACTAGGCTTCAACAGTATGTGAACTGAGAACTTCCAGATGTACAGGCTGGATTTAGAAAAGGCAAAGAAACCAGAGACCAAATTACCAACATCTGTAAGGTTATAGAAAAAGCAAGCGAATTCCAGAAAAACATCTGTGTGGATGACAGCAAACTGTGGAAAATTCTTAAAGAGGTTGGAATACCGAACCACCTGACCCGTCTCCTGAGAAATCTGGATGCAGGTCAAGAAGCAAAAGTTAGAACCAGACATGGAACAATGGGCTAGTTCAAAACTAGGAAAGGAGTATGTTAAGGCTGTATATTGTCACTCTGCTTATTTAACTTATATGCAGAGTACATCATGTGAAATGCCAGGCTGGATGAATCATAAGCTTGAATCAAGATTGCCAGAGAAACATCAATAACCTCAGATACGCAGATGATACCACTCTCATAGAAGAAAGCAAAGGGTAACTAAAGAGCCTCTTGATGAAGGTGAAAGAGTAAAGTGAAAAAACTGGCTTAAAATTAAACATTCTAAAAACTAAGATGGCAGCCAGTCCCATGACCTCATGGGGATAAATGGAAACAGTAATAGACTTTATTTTCTTGGGCTCTAAAATCATTACAGATGGTGACTATATCCATGAAATTAAAAGACGCTTGCTCCTTGGAACAAAAGCTATGATAAACCTAGACAGTGTACTAAAAAGCAGAGACATCATTTTGCTGACAAAGGTCCTTATAGCAAAGCTATGGTTTTTCCAGTAGTCATGTATGAATGTGAGTGTTGGACTGTAAAAAAGGCTGAGCCCTGAAGAATCAATGCTTTTGGACTGTGATGCTGGAGAAAACTCTTGAGAGTTCCTTGGACTGCAAGGAGATCAAACCAGTCAACCCTAAAGTAATTCAGTCCTGAATATTCATTGGAAGGACTGATGCTGAAGCTGAAGCTCCAATACTTTAGACATCTAATATGAAGAGCCAACTCATTGGAAAAGACCCTGATGCTGGGAAAGATTGAAGGCAGGAGGAGAAGGGGGCAATAGACGATGAGATGGTTGGATGGCATCACTGATTCAATGGACATGAGTTTGAGAAAACTCCAGGAGATGGTGGAGAACAGGGAAGCCTGGCGTGCTGCAGTCCATGAGGTGGCAAAAAGTCAGACCAGACTTAGCAACTGAACACATCAATATCTACTTACAGGAGACTACCACTTCCCCAGTCTAACAGATTTCTATACTAGACTTCTCTCCAGATGGAACAGACTCTTGAGGATTTTACACACACGCACACACACACACACACACACGCACACACACGCACACACACACCATTTCTATTAGATTTTCTTTCAGTGTTTTTGTTTGTTTTTCCCCTTCTCAAGTAAAGGGACGATTGCATTAAGGAAACTGGTAAATTTCCTCAGGCAACATAAAAGAAAGATCTTACTCTTTAAATCTTGTTGTCCAGAGTCAGAAATTTCTTTGTAAAACCAGGTACCACTTAACAGCCCCTCCCTCATTTCTGAATCTCAAGGTATGAGTATTAGACAAGGATAGAACTTGTCTAATAATTCCACGTCTTTAATAGGAAAGATGAATCCCAGGTGGGCTCTGCCTAATGTCTGACAGAACACCTTATTTTAAGATGCAACACTTCCTTCAGACAAAGGAATGAAAAGTCATCTCTTTGCTATAGAACAGTGCTTTGGAAGCTCTATAATGTCTTAGAATCTCTTCACATCTTTTTAAAATGCAGAATTAGATGCAGTAGGTTTGGATGGAGCTTGCAATTCTGTATTTGTAACAACCCAGGTGATACTGATGCTGCTTGTCTGTGGACCACAGTAAGGCTGTGGAGGCTGTGGGAGATTCCTGGTCAGGAGAGGGGAGAGGCATGAGAACTGCCTTTAGAAATGATCACTTCCCAGCTGTGATGGGAATGGTTGTGATGGCAGCGTAATGTTGGATCACCTGCCATACCTTTGGACAAACTTTCCATTATCAAAAACAAACCATCCCCCCCGCCAAAAAAACAAAAACAAACAAAAAAAACTTTTAATTATGTTTTCTCAAGAGAAATTCAGTGAAATGAAAAAACTTTAGACTAAACCACTACCTCTGAAATTGGTTACCTAATGTGATATAAAAGAAATTCCCATTTAGAAATTGTGTGATAAACTTGGGGAGAAGGTTGAAGTTACAATACATCATTCAAAGGAACCGTGTACATTGGATACTGTTTCAGTTCAGTTCAGTCGCTCAGTCGTGTCCGACTCTTTGCGACCCCATGAATCACAGCACGCCAGGCCTCCCTGTCCATCATCAACTCCCGGAGTTCACTCAAACTCATGTCCATTGAGTTGGTGATGCCATCCAGCCATCTTATCTTCTGTCGTCTCCTTCTTCTCCTGCCTCCAATCCCTCCCAGCATCAGGGTCTTTTCCAATGAGTCAACTCTTCTTCTCATGAGGTGGCCAAAGTATTGTTCCATTGAATTTGAGTAGGAACAGGGGTAGAGGTAGAGATGGAGAAGGTTGAGAACAGAAAGACTAGTCAGGAATGACACAGATAAAATGCAGATTTTAAATGACTGTTTAGGATGATCTAGAGTATATGAATACCTTATACATATAAACCGCCTGATTATGAAGAAGTAATTCTCATTGTCCTATTACAGGTGAGTAGTAAAGTTGAGGGAAGTTAACATGCCAAGAACACAGAGATTGTAAGTGATGGAGCCAAGATTCAGACTAAGGTTTTCTGATTCTAGAACATTCTAGCTTAACCCCTGTACCATGGCACTGCCTCTGAGCTGGACTCACAAAGGACTGAAATATTAGAACAAAGACACCTTAACCAGGCCTCAGCAACCCACCTCTCTAACCACAACTTGCATCTTGCTATCATGTGGACCCACCTATCCCACTTGTGAAAACACTTGTTCCAACATCTTCCTTTCTGATCATCACGCCTGTGTTTCCATTGTTCTCATTTTATTACTAAAACTCATGCTTTTAGACCTCACTAAGACCACCAGTTCTTCAAATTCACATTTCTTCCCTTTCCTACGCACCTTCCTGACTTTAATTCTTTGACTGCCTGAATAACTTCTAACACCCTAACCACTTTAACCTTTGCTCTCAGGGGCTCTTGTTCTTCTGCCTTCTCCACTCTGTAAAACCCTAGCCTCGGATGAAATGTGGTCAGAAGTGAGATATACCTCTTTTAAGCCTGGCACCTAAGAATACCTAGTAAAATCCTTCTTACTCACATTCCCTGTATGTGCCATCTGGATGTCCATGACCGTGGCATTGTTGAAAAAAAGATGGCAAAGATCCTGAATGAAGGAAGGCTGGGATCCCACATGCACCCCCACTTGGAATTTATGATGAAAGAAGATAAATGTCCACTAAATCATTAAGATTTCAGGTATGCTTGATATCTTAACAACTAAAGCAATTGTTATCAGAATTGGGGTACCATCGGATGAAAAATCTGAAGTATGTGGTACTGACTTGGCAGTGGGAGAGACAGAACCAAGAAACTGATATGGGAGGCGGGGCAAGTGAACTTGTTATTTAGAAGCAAAATTTTCATCAAAATATCTGATAAAACATGGAAATAAGATTATATACCTGCTAAGCCAGTGATGCTAAGGAAAATGGCTAAAAGAATCAGAAAGAAATAGTTATGACGGTTCATCATTGAAAAGCTATTATAAGAAAGACACCATCTCAGGGTACAATTGACTGATTTTCAATTAGAATGAAAAGAAATAAAGAAATACCAGCAGTTTTTCGATTTTCAAAAGGTTGGAAAAACTCTGCACATACAAACTCAAACTTTAAAAAGATGTAATTTGAAAAAATATACTTAGTAGCAAATGGCTTATAAAACACCAATTGAAGAAAATGACTCTTCCCTGTGGCAAAGATGAGATTACAGGTGTCACCTTTCCGTGAATTTTTCCAGGCTGAAAGTAAACCAATATTAAGTTAAGAAAGAGAGACGTAAGGTAAGAAAGTAAAGAAATAAAACAGATTGAGAATTGTGTCTAGAAAATAAGTTTGGGCTGGGTTTCTGATACAAGGAGCTGATCAGAAGCAAATAGAATCAGAAGCCTCCTAAGATTTCAGGAGAACTGTATTGGATATTGAACCAAAGGTATCAAGCTGCTGCTGCTGCTGCTGCTAAGTCGCTTCAGTCGTATCCGACTCTGTGCAACCCCATAGACGACAGCCCACCAGGCTCCCCCATCCCTGGGATTGTCCAGGCAAGAATACTGGAGTGGGTTGCCATTTCCTTCTCCTAGAAAGAGCTATTAGACTCCTTAATATCACTAGCCAAAACAAAAAGTATACTGTACAAGCTAGACAGCCCTCAAGGACCTTTAGATTTAGAGAATAGTAGGTAAAGAAGAGCCACCTGGAGGGGGTGTCCCCAGGGCCCACAGAGACTATGTGCCAGGTAACTCCTCGTGCAGAGAGCAGTTAGAAACTAGCCAAGGAAATCTGTACGACTTCGGCCAGGGACCTCCACAGGACCTGCCCCACAGGATTCTGTAACCAAAGGGAACCAGTGACTGCTATTTGTTTTCTGCTCTTTTTTTTTTTTTTCCTGAAGTGGTTCTATCCCTACATCACCATTATTTGTGAGGACAGTTCATTTCTCTTCTTGGTTCAGATTTTGGGAAATAAGCATGGCAGCTGATGGAGAGCACTGACCATCACCTGAAGATCCTGGACTTTGAGCGGGAAGAAGGGGCCACACAGGACCTGGGGCTGCCTCATGAGGATGAATGGAGGTGAGTGAGTGTGGTTTATTCTTGGGAAAAAAGAGTGGAATGGTTGTTTGGTGACCAGAAAGATTGACTGTGGTATAGACTGCTCTATGCTTGCCAATTCTTTTCCTTTTCTTCCTAGGCACCCAGCGCCAGCTTTCCTGGTTTTCCTTGTAGGCAAGCAGAACCACATGACTGTCTTCTAGCCAATGGAATGAAACCGCAGTGATGCCATCCACTGCCAAGCTGGGTCCTTAACGACCAGCTCGGCTCCCTACGCTGGAGTTTTCTCTGTGTGCCGGCTTCGTGCCAGTGCTGAGGGCGACCTTGGAAACCGTGTGCTGTACGTGGTAGAATCTATCACCCTGAGCTTCTGAAGAACCGTGTGAAGCTAAGCTCGCAAGTTCACTGACTGGACTTTGTGTAAGTTAGAAATAAACTTTTTTTGTGTGTCAACCCACTAAGATGCAGACCTTTCTTTCACAGAAACAAAAGTTATTAGTACACGGTGGGAAAAGCTCTTCAGATGGTGCAGAAAGCACATAAATAACTATTTCCCCTGCTCGTCTGTGTTTCGGAACAGAAGAAACGTTTCTGTTCTTGGACCCTGCAGCCCAGAGTAGGTACCACTGCCAATCTCTATAACCAGAAAAAAACCCCAAACAAAAGTTCAGTTATGACTTTTCCTCCCACCCTGCAGAAGGGCTGGGTGTTTTTCTTTCTTTGATATATTTTTCAGCAAGATCTGGGTTCTTATACCACTCTTTGTCCCTTACCTACAGTGTTATCTGGATCGATTTAAAATAATTCTCTGAGCTTCAGTTTTCTCGTTTATAAAGCTTAGTATATTAATAAGGATAGGTCTTATAATGCTCTGTAACTAGCCCAGCCAGCTCTAAGTTATTTAGCACAACAAAGGCTTATTCCTATGCACAAATATCCATGTGGGTCTAGATGACCTTTCAGGGTAATTTTACTTTATGTGGTAACTTTAAAGTCCAGGCTGATAATGACTTCATCCTGTAGCTTCATCATGTGGGATGTATAGTCTAACTGGTCAATGAATTTGGGAAGAGAGGCCAGATAATGATCTATGGTCATCTCGTCACCTCCCCAGGAATGAACCCATGTCATTTTCTCTAGCAGCCAATAGGTTTGAACTCATTTCCTGGCCTGACCTAAGAGCAAGGACGTGTTTCATGGGCTAGAAGGGCACTAGCGATATCTATCTCATTTGGATAACAAAAACTTCCCTATAAGAGTCTGGTGAAAAATCATGTAAGATAAACAAAAGAGAGCTTTTTTTTTTCTTTTAATAAATTCTGAAAAGCTACATCCATCCTATAAAGCTCTGGTTTCTTCATTCCCCACTGGAATATAGATCTGTGAAATCCTAGAATATATTTGTTTTAAAGAATTGTTTTCACATGACATTCTCTCATATTTACCTATTTTGGTTTTGAAACATATGTACACTAACCTTAATTTAATTCAGAGAACACATATCAAATACCTACTATATTCAAAACAGGGGCTTCGCTGGTGGCTCAGTGCTGAAGAATCTGCCTGTCAATGCAGGAGACATGGGTTTGGTCCCTGGGTCAGGAAAATCTCCTGGAGAAGAAAATGACAACCCACTCCAGTTCTCTTGCCTGGGAAATCCCATGGACAAAGGAGCCTGGCAAGCTATAATCCAAGGGGTCACAAAAGAGTCAGACACAATTTAGCAACTAAACAACAACATGTTCAAGACACTTTTGCCAGTTCAGTAGAGCCAGACCTGAACTTTGAGCCTAACTAATGTTAATAACAAATGAAAGTGAAAGTGAAAGTCACTCAGTCATGTCCGACTCTTTGTGAGCCCTTGGACTATACTGGAGTGGGTAGCCTTTCCCTTCTCCAGGGTGTCTTCCCAACCCAGGGATCGAACCCAGGTCTTCCACATTGCAGGTGGATTCTTTACCAGCTGAGCCACGAGGGAAGCCCAAGGATACTGGAGTGGGTAGCCTATCCCTTCTCCAATGGATCTTCCTGATCCAGGAATAGAACCGAGGTCTCCTACATTGTAGGCGGATTCTTTACCAACTGAGCTATCTCAGGGAAGCCCTAATAACAAATGGATAAGACTAAATAAGGCCTTCAAAGGGTGCATGTAGAGATTTGATTTTTATTGGGTTCTGATGAAGTTCAGATGCCATATTTCTACAGAGTCCTTCAAGCGCCATTCCCCAGTGTCTCTGACACGCAGGGATGGTTGATTTTAATCCGGAACCTTTGTTATTTACTTAACTAATAATTTAAATAGGCAGGGGAAAATAATAGTACTTTATCACCTCTCTATTTTTTCCCCCAGTGCTTTACACTGTACAATACATGTTATCACTTCAATTTGCCCCATACATTCCCCTCAAGGATGGTGATTATTTAATATCTTGGGGTTTTTAGTAGCTCAACTCACCATGGGCTGAAATTTTCTCTGTGAAGTTCAATGTTATCTTATATGTCTTTCTCTTTGTGTAGCTCAAACTTTTCTAAAAGGAATCAAATTGTCCTCTGTCTGCCTTATCCCCTTTACCCTAATCCATCTGTTATTATTCCCCTGGCTTCTCTGAGCACTAAATGTCCCTAACTTAATTTTGTTGAAGCTAATGATATGGCGATAAGAAAAAAGACAGAGGGAGAAAATGGTAGGATGTAGATTGCCATTAGTCTATACATATATAATTGAAGATTTCAAGTGGGGGAAAGTTTGCTGCAGCGCTGTTAGAACTGCTCTTCAGGGTGCCATTGCCAGCCAGGTTTCAAAATTGCAGAGTGGGGAGAGCAGCCTGACATCAGGGAGGTGGGTAACAGGCTGCTGAGCCTCTTGCCAAGATTTAATAATTATGATGAAAATGCAGTAATCTCATTGCAAGAGGCAGAGGCTATTTAGAGCAACAGACTCCCCCTCCCCTGCCCGCACCCTCCGCCCTGTCTTTGCTGATCAGGGCTCAATGTTCTCTCACTTAATGCAGCCGTCAGTTTCCCAAGCGCTTCTTAAGTTATCCGTCTGTCATTCTGCTCGCATCTTGTCTTTGGAAGATGGAACACAGCTCACAGTCATAACGCGCACCCACTGTGGAGGAGCATGACACTTCAGACACTTGAACAAGGACTAACAAGTGCTTTCAGGGTGGGATGTAGGTGGCAGGTTTATGAAAGTTCTCTAACCCCCAAGAGTTTGGATCAACAAAGCCACAGGTCAAAAGTCTACCACTGAAAGTTATTTATTTTCCTGGAGACGTAAATGTTATTTTTAGAATCTTTTGACACAAGCTGCCTCTGTTTCTTTGCCTTCAGAAACCACCCTCACCCCCAAATATTGCTCGTATCCTTCCAGAGCACATGGCCATTTACAAAGAGCTGTCCCTGACAGCCTCTTTCTCTCAGATCTCACTGTTGAAGGAAGGAAGTAGCTATATACCGAATGGATTCTGGGGCTAGGGCCTGTGCTGGATACTTTATGATATTAGCGCCAAATATCTTTAAGGTATTTTATAAGAATGCATAAAATGTACAATGACCCAACACAAAACTGAGATAAAACAGAGGAAAAACAAAGGCAAAAATTTCAAATATAGTCAGGAGTAATGCTGGAAATATTATTATACATTCTTGCCACGGAAACTGCTGGTTTGGTTTCCAAGTTTGACAAGTCAATACAAAAAAAGAGGGAAAATTAATAACAAGCATGAAAAAAGGGAATCAAATGGTTGTACAATTCATAATGTTCATCAGATAAAAGCAATCCAGTGGCTTAGGAAAAACATCTCTATTTCCAAAAAAATAAGCAGTAATCCTCCTGGGGTTTCTCATAGTCTACTCTGTACTGGATACAGAGTAATATCCTCAACAACACCCTTGAAGAAGAACCAGTTATACACAGAATCAGGTTTATCCTTGTTAAAATTATGCTAATACCACACATTAGAAGAAGGGAGAGGTATGTGAGTGTCTTAGGGTGCAAATTTAAGGAGGCGCTCATTCTCAGGATTGTACTAGAGTCTCTTGAAACTGTGTGCCCTGGACAATGCCCCTTCTCCCCTTGTCCCTTTAGTCCTGCCCCTGTGATCACATCACCCAAGGCCATATCCAGTAGAAAGAATCCTCTGAGGCAACAGCTCTCAATGGAGGGTGAATTTTCTTCCCAGGGCTCATTTGGAGACGTAGTTACTACTGGACAGGCGGTTCTTGCATGGAGTGGATAGAGGCCAAGGATGCTGCTGAACATTCTTCAGTGGACAGGTCAGCCACTGTGATGGTTAATTTTATGTGCCAACTTGACAGGCCAAGGAGGGCCCAGATTAAGCATTCCTTTTGGGGTGGGAGGATATTTCTGAATGAGATTAACATTTGAATTTGTGGGCTCAGTAAAGCAGATTGTCCTCTCCAGTGAGGCCTCCATCATCCAATCTCTCCAGGGCTTGGGTAGAACCAAAGGAGGGAGAAGGATGAATCCGCCCCTTAATTTTCCTGCTTCACTGGTTGAACTGGGACATCTCATCTCATCTTCTCCGGTGCTTGGACTGAAATTCTTAGCTTTTGCTCCCCTGGTTCTCAGGCCTTCGAACTCAGATGGGAACTTCACTTTGGCTCTCTGTATCTCCATCTGGCAGACAGCAAATTATGATGCTGTTGAGTGGCTGTGGGGTGGTGGCTGCGGTGTATGGCAGCTTGAAGTGGGATCTCAGTTCCCCGAGTAGGAACTGAATCCAGGCCACGCCAGTGAAGGTACTGAATCCTAGCCCCTAGACCAGCAGAGACTAGTGGCCCCTGGCTCTTTTCTGATTTAAAGAAAGAATTCAGCCAAGAGACATAAAGTAGTGAGGCAAGGAAAGAGTTTACTAGGAGAGATGATACATGCAGAGAAAGCGTGAGCGGTCTCAGAGAGAGAGAGAGGGGAAAGAGAGTGTGCTACACCCTTTCAGGGCGGTTTCTGCAAGAACAAACCCGTCAACCCTAAAGGAAATCAGTTCTGAATATTCATTAGAAGGATAGATGCTGAAACTGAAGCTCCAATACTTTGGCCATCTGATGCGAAGAGCCAAGTCATTAGACAAGACCTTGATGCTGGGAAAGATTGAAGGCAAGAGGAAAAGGGGACAACAGAGGATGAGATGGGTGGATGGCATCATCGACTCAACGGACATGAGTTTGAGCAAGCTCCAAGAGTTGGTGAAGGACAGGGAAGCCTGGTGTGCTGCAGTCCATTGGGTCGCAAAGAGATGGACATGACTGAGTGACTTAACAACAAAAATCACACATATGGGGACAAGTCTGTGGTTTTCTTCTGGCCAGTCATCTTGCTTTCTTGGTCTCCCCATCCACATCTGGTCTGTTTCAGGGTGCTCCCTTGTATGTGTGCCTCTTTTAGCCAAGATGGATTCCCGTGTGAGGATCTCTGGGAATTTAGCAGGGCATAGTATGGTCCAGGGTCCCCTCCCTTGAGGATCTTTTCTGCACACCGATAGTTTGGGGGAAGCATCTCTTTGATTTTAAGAAAGATATATATGACCTCCTTATCTTTTACCTAAGCAGGTCTTAGCCCCTGTCTACCATTTCCATTATCTTGGAGTGTTTACAGGAGACCAAGTCCAGCTGCCTATCCTGCTTCAGCTATCATCTTTGTCTCAAAGCATAAACAAGAGTCTAGTTGTAAATGTCTAATTTGGGGCCATCTATCTCCTGCTTCAATGGGACTTCTCAGCCTCCTTCAGGTGAGCTAATTTCTCATATGTATGTTCTGTTTCTCTGGCAAATTTAATACAATCACACACACACACACACACAAAATTATCTAGCCCAATATTGTATTAGTGTCTAGGCTAAGATATTCTGCTCTTAGAAGCACCAGATTCTTTACCTACATAACGCTCTGCTCATATGGCTACTTGTTCTACTAGAAGATACCACTTTCTTAACCTCATGACAAACGAATCAATGAGTCCTGTTATTGTAACTGCCTAAATATCACCCTTGGCCTGCTATTTTCCATCTTCTACTTGAGATCAGTGGAGAAATAATTCTAGAAAGAATGAAGGGATGGAATCAAAGCAAAAAGAATACCCAGTTGTGGATGTGACTGGTGATAGAAGCAAGATCTGATGCTGTAAGAGCAATATTGCATAGGAACCTGGAATGTTAGGTCCATGAATCAAGGCAAATTGGAAGCGGTCAAACCGGAGATGGCAAGAGTGAACATCGACATTCTAGGAATCAGCGAACTAAAATGGACTGGAGTGGGTGAGTCTAACTCAGATGACCATTATCTACTACTGTGGGCAGGAATCCCTTAGAAGAAATGGAGTACCCATCACGGTCAACAAAAGAGTCTGAAATGCAGTGTTTGGATGCAATCTCAAAAACGAAAGAATGATCTCTGTTCATTTCCAAGGCAAACCATTCAACATCACAGTAATCCAAGCCTATTCCCCAACCAGTAATGCTGAAGAAGCTGAAGTTGAATGGTTCTATGAAGACCTACAAGACCTTTTAGAACTAACACCCAAAAAAGATGTCCTTTTCATTATAGGGGACTGGAATGCAAAAGTAGGAAGTCAAGAAACACCTGGAGTAACAGGCAAATTTGGCCTTGGAATATGGAATGAAGCAGGGCAAAGGCTAATAGAGTTCTGCCAAGAGAACACACTGGTCATAGCAACACCCTCTTCCAACAACACAAAAGAAGACTCTACACATGGACATCACCAGATGGTCAATACCAAACTCAGACTGATTATATTCTTTGCAGCCAAAGATGGAGAAACTCTATACAGTCAGCAAAAACAAGACCAGGAACTGACTGTGGCACAGATCATGAACTCCTTATTGCCAAATTCAGACTTAAAGAAAGTAGGGAAAACCACTAGATCACTCAGGTATGACCTAAATCAAATCTCTTATGATTATACAGTGGAAGTGAGAAATAGATTTAAGGGACTAGATGTGATAGACAGAGTGCCTGATGAACTATGGATGGAGGTTCGTGACATTGTACAGGAGACAGGGATCAAGACCATCCCCATGGAAAATAAATGCAAAAAAGCAAAATGGCTGTCTGGGGAGGCCTTACAAATAGCTGTGAAAAGAAGAGAAGTGAAAAGCAAAGGAGAAAAGGAAAGATATAAGCATCTGAATGCAGAGTTCCAAAGAATAGCAAGGAGAGATCGCTTCCTCAGAGATCAATGTAAAGAAATAGAGGAAAACAATATAATGGGAAAGACTAGAGATCTCTTCAAGAAAATTAGAGATACCAAGCGAACATTTCATGCAAAGATGGGCTTGAGAAAGGACAGAAATAGTATGTACCTAACAGAAGCAGAAGATATTAAGAAAAGGTGGCAAGAATACACAGAAGAACTGTACAAAAAAAGATCTTCAACCAAGATAATCACGATGGTATGATCACTCGCCTAGAGGCAGACATCCTGGAATGTGAAGTCAAGTGGGCCTTAGAAAGCATCATTACAAACAAAGCTAGTGGAGGTGATGGAATTCCAGTGGAGCTATTTCCAATCCTGAAAGATGATGCTGTGAAAGTGCTGCACTCAATATGCCAGCAAATTTGGAAAACTCAGCAGTGGCCACAGGACTGGAAAAGATCAGTTTTCATTCCAATCCCAAAGAAAGGCAATGCCTAAGAATGCTCAAACTACTGCACAAGTGCACTCATCTCACACGCTAGTAAAGTAATGCTCAAAATCCTCCAAGCCAGGCTTCAGCAATATGTGAACCGTGAATTTCCAGATGTTCAAGCTGGGTTTAGAAAAGGCAGAGGAATCAGAGATCAAATTGCCAACATCCGCTGGATCATGGAAAAAGCAAGAGAGTTCCAGAAAAACATCTATTTCTGCTTTATTGACTATGCCAAAGCCTTTGACTGTGTGGATCACAATAAACTGGAAAATTCTGAAAGAGATGGGAATACCAGATCACCTGACCTGCCTCTTGAGAAACCTATATGCAGGTCAGGAAGCAACAGTTAGAACTGGACATGCAACAACAGACTGGTTCCAAATAGGAAAAGGAGTACAATATACAGTCAAGGCTGTATATTGTCACCCTGTTTATTTAACTTATATGCAGAGTATATCATGAGAAACGCTGGGCTAGAAGAAGCACGAGCTGGAATCAAGATTGCCGGGAGAAAATATCAATAACCTCAGATATGCAGATACACCACCCTTATGGCAGAAAGTGAGGAGGAACTAAAAAGCCTCTTGATGAGAGTGAAAGAGGAGAGTGAAAAAGTTGGCTTAAAGCTCAACATTCAGAAAATGAAGATCATGGCATCTGGTCCCATCACTTCATGGGAAATAGATGGGAAAACAGTGGAAACAGTGTCAGACTTTATTTTTTGGGCTGCAAAATCACTGCAGATGGTGACTGCAGCCATGAAATTAAAAGACGCTTACTCCTTGGAAGGAAAGTTATGACCAACCTAGACAGCATATTCAAAAGCAGAGACATTACTTTGCCAACAAAGGTCCATCTAGTCAAGGCTATGGTTTTTCCAGTAGTCACGTATGGACGTGAGAGTTGGACTGTGAAGAAAGCTGAGCACCAAAGAATTGATGCTTTTGAACTGTGGTGTTGGAGAAGACTCTTGAGAGTCCCTTGGACTGCAAGGAGATCCAACCAGTCCATTCTGAAGGAGATCAGCCCTGGGATTTCTTTGGAAGGAATGATGCTAAAGCTGAAACTCCAGTACTTTGGCCACCTCATGCGAAGAGTTGACTCACTGCAAAATATTCTGATGCTAGGAAGGATTGGGGACAGGAGGAGAAGGGGATGACAGAGGATGAGATGGCAGGATGGCATCACCGACTCGATGCACATGAGTTTGAGTGAACTCCGGGAGTTGGTGATGGACAGGGAGGCCTGGCGTGCTGCGATTCATGGGGTCGCAAAGAGTCAGACATGACTGAGTGACTGGACTGACTGACCGACTGACCTGCACCATGCTCTAGTCTCTGGGGCAGGCACTATTTATTGCCTCCCCAACAGAATTCCTGCAGCCACAGCTTCTCTGCTCAGAAAACCCATATTTGACCTTGGAATAAAATAAAGGGCTGTTTGGATTTAGATCAATTTTTGTTGGTCCCGATCCTCTTTGTCAGAGACCTAAGTTTGAGCATTTATTCAATGAAATATAAGGGAAGTCTTCGGTGGGACTTCTTGGAAAGTTTTTAATTTCTGACAAAAGGAAAGATAAAATCTAGTATTTTTCCCTTTTCCCTTATTTTGTGACTTGAATGTGAACTCAATAATCTGGACATTGGGTGGACATCTTGCTACCAAGAGGTGCTAAGGGAGGGGAAGGAAAAACAGGAAACAAGGAAAAGGGTGAGGAGGGGAAATTTTTACTCTTGCCACACAGCATTTTGCCTGCCATTCCTTCTGTCTGGAATGTTTTTCTTTCCTTTTACACCGGGTTAATTCCTGGTCATACTCGATATCTCAGCTTAAGATTCCCTCCTCAGGAGAGCCTCCCTGACCTCTCTGACTCTGTCCAATCGTGTTATAGGTTTACAACGTCTTACTGGGCAAGCCTCCTTCACAGAATTTGCCATGGCTGCAATTTTACCTTTGTTCGTGATTTGAGTTGATTGTTTTTTTGTCTCTTGACTAGACTTAGTTACAGAACGACTAAAATTATCACAGTACCTCCAGCCCTTGACATTTAGATGCTTGATAGCAATTTCTTTTTCTTTTTTTCTAAAAAAAAGGAAAAAAAAAGCATAAAATATTTGGAATGTAGAATATTTTTAGTCTTTTATGCAGTCTTCCTGGAAAAGTATTCTGCTCAACAGAATATTTGATGAGTAGTAAGTAGATATGAGCTCAAGATTATTCTTCCTTGAAAATGCTTAGCACCCAGATATTCTGTGTGTCCAGTTAGATATAAACTCAATCAGATAAGTGGAGAAGGAAATGGCAACCCACTCCAGTTTTCTTGCCTGGGGAATCTCAGGGTTGGGGGAGCCTGGTGGGTTGCCGTCTATGGGGTTGCACAGAGTCGGACATGACTGAAGTGACTTAGCAGCAGGAGCAGCAATCAGATAAGAGATCTTGAACTGGGGCAGGCAGAAATACATTCCTTTCTGAAAGCTGAGAGGGATATAAGCAGAATGCTACAAAGGAGATCCTTCTACCTGCTTTCAGAGGTAAGCTGAGGGAGGGCTATGCTGCTGCTGCCTCTGCTGCTAAGTTGCTTCAGTCATGTCCAACTCTGTGCGACCCCATAGACGGCAGCCCACCAGGCTCCCCTGCCCCTGGGATTCTCCAGGCAAGAACACTGGAGTGGGTTGCCATTTCCTTCTCCAATGCATGAAAGTGAAAAGTAAAAGTGAAGTTGCTCAGTCGTGTCCAACTCTTAGAGACCCCATGGACTGCAGCCTACCAGGCTCCTCTGTCCATGGGATTTTCCAGGCAAGAGTACTGGAGTGGGTTGCCATTGCTTTCTCCAAGGGAGGGCTACAAGTAGAACCAAAGTTCTCAGCAGAATGTCATTTCAAATGCTTCAATAAATAAGCTCTGAGTGAATGAATGAATGAATGAATGAAGCTTTGAAGTCAGGCAGTATACAGCTAAAATCCAAGTGCTTTACATACACAATTCTTTTTAAGCTCCATAATAACATTGTAATAATATGAAGTAGCTATGATTATCTCCATTTTAAAGTCTTCTGATACGATAAAGGGGCAACATTGGAACCCAGGTTTGTCTAACTCTGTAGTTAATATTCTTCTCTTGATACTGTGGATTTTCAAATTCAGCTGACATTGTGATCATCTGGTAAAATTTGGGTACCCTCTTCAAAAATTCTGATTTAATGATCAGGGATTTTATAAGCTCTGCCCAGTCAGCTTTGAGATTCACTACTCTATGTCATCTTAAAGCAGTCTAGTAGGCTTGTCATGGGTCAAACAACAGCTCTTAAAAGGATATGTTCAAGTTCTAACTCCAAGAACTTGAGAAAATTGAGTTAAGGATATTGAAATGAAATCAACCTAGATTTAGGGTGGGCTTTTAGTCCAATGACAGGTGTCTTTATAAGAAAAAGGCCGAGGATAATTTGAGACAAAGAGACACAAGGGAGAAGACCTCGTGAAGATAGAAGCAGACACTGAATTTAAACGCCCACAAGCCGAGTACGTTTGGAGTCATCAGAAGCCAAAAGAGGTAAGCAAAGATTCTCCCCTAGAGCTTTCAGGAGTAGCATGACCCTGCTGACACCTCGATTTCAGACTTCTGGTCTTCAGAATTATGAAATTGTGCATCTTTGTTGTTTTAAGCTTCTAAGTTTGCTGTAACTTGTTAGAGAAAACCTAGGAGAATAATACAAGGCCCCACGTTCAGAGTTTTGTAGTCAATAGTTTTTGGATGGGACCTGAAGATTTGCATTTCTGAGTTTCTGATGAGTCATTAGTTGCTGATGCTACTGATCCAGGGACTGCACTTGGAGAAGTATCACTCTCTGCCACGCAGCCCTAGCCCAGCGGCTAAGCTTACATACCCTCTCTCTGGAGTCTTTCCAGAGAGGGATGTGAAGAATAACTAAAGAAAAGGAGAAATCTGTAAACCCTCTATATTTCAGTTATCATTGCTAATTTCGAAAAGTGGACCAGGACTTAAATGTGAATATTTTCTTCTCCCTTTGTAATTTTCATAAGACTTATGTCAGTTTTGATTTAATACACAAAACACCAGGAGAAGCCCTTCGGCCTCCTGCTCCCCAAACCTCTACATATGAGTCTGCACTCACTCTCTCTATCCCTTGGTTGGCTGCAGAGACTGAGGTGTCCCTTTTCCCAACCAGGGCTCTTACCTTTTGCTCTATTGAGGATCCTACTGACTCTTACCTTCTTCAAAGATGTTCTTCAATCCATATTCAGTATCTAGTTTTCTGTGGGTTTTGCCCAGTTCCATTAACAGATACTCAAGATTTTAATATCTTTTAAAAAGTCTTTTTTCCCCAAGTCCCTTGTCAGATTTGTCACCATAATATTTCTTTTCCCCCTTTTAGGCAAATTAAGAAATAAAGTATAATGCCATTTCAATCACTTTCCAATCTCAGTAGCTACATTAGTCTGTTTTAAAGCTCGTCTTGTTTTCCTACTCCTTAAATTTTGATGGTCCTCAGTTATCTTCTCTTGGCCTTCGACTATTCATGCAATTTTCTGTTCCTGGGTTATTCATCTACTTACAAGATTTCATGACCTTTGCTTTGCTAAGGAATTCCTGATATTTGTATCAGGCTCAGATCTATCTCTTGAGCTCTAGACTTAGTTTTCCCTCTGATTAATTCTCTTAGACACTTTTAAGCCAACAAAACCATACCTGAAATCTTCCTCTTCCTGTGTTCCAATCTGATAATCAGGCAAGAGACTTATAAATGACCCTTTCATTAAAAGAGAAGAAAAGAAGTTGCAGTAGAGATTAGAAAAAAATTGGAACTAAATGATAAAAATCAGATCAGATCAGTCGCTCAGTCATGTCCGACTCTTTGCGACCCCATGAATTGCAGCACACCAGGCCTCCCTGTCCATCACCAACTCCTGGAATTCACTCAGACTCACGTCCATCGAGTCAGTGATGCCATCCAGCCATCTCATCCTCTGTCATCCCCTTCTCCTCTTGCCCCCAATCCCTCCCAGCATCAGAGTCTTTTCCAATGAGTCAACTCTTCACATGAGGTGGCCAAAGGACTGGAGTTTCAGCTTTAGCATCATTCCTTCCAAAGAAATCCCAGGGCTGATCTCCTTCAGAATGGACTGGTTGGATCTCCTTGCAGTCCAAGGGACTCTCAAGAGTCTTCTCCAACACCACAGTTCAAAAGCATCAATTCTTCGGCGCTCAGCCTTCTTTACAGTCCAACTCTCACATCCATACATGACCATAGGAAAAACCATAGCCTTGACTAGATGGACCTTTGTTGGCAAAGTAATGTCTCTGCTTTTGAATATGCTGTCTAGGTTGGTCATAACTTTCCTTCCAAGGAGTAAGCGTCTTTTAATTTGATGGCTGCAGTCACCATCTTCAGTGATTTTGGAGCCCAGAAAAATAAAGTCTGATACTGTTTCCACTGTTTCCCCATCTATTTCCCATGAAGTGATGGAACCGGATGCCATGATCTTCATTTTCTGAATGTTGAGCTTTCAGCTAACTTTTTCACTCTCCACTTTCACCTTCATCAAGAAGCATTTTAGTTCCTCTTCACTTTCTGCCATAAGGGTGGTGTCATCTGCATATCTGACGTTATTGATATTTCTCCTGGCAATCTTGATTCCAGCTTGTGTTTCTTCCAGTCCAGCGTTTCTCATGATGTACTCTGCATATGAGTTAAATAAACAGGGTGACAATATACAGCCTTGACGAACTCCTTTTCCTATTTGGAACCAGTCTGCTGTTCCATGTCCAGTTCTAACTGTTGCTCCCTGACCTGCATACAAATTTCTCAAGAGGCAGATCAGGTGGTCTGGTATTCCCATCTCTTTCAGGATTTTCCACAGTTTATTGTGATCCACACAGTCAAAGGCTTTGGCATAGTCAATAAAGCAGAAATAGATGTTTTTCTGGAACTCTCTTGCTTTCTCCATGATCCAGCGGATGTTGGCAATTTGGTCTCTGGTTCCTCTGCCTTTTCTAAAACCAGCTTTAACATCAGGAAGTTCACGGTTCACATATTGCTGAAGCCTGGCTTGGAGAATTTTAAGCATTACTTTACTAGCGTGTGAGATGAGTGCAATTGTGTGGTAGTTTGAGCATTCTTTGGCATTGCCTTTCTTTGGGATTGGAATGAAAACTGACTTTTTCCAGTCCTGTGGCCATTGCTGAGTTTTCCAAATTTGCTGGCATATCAAAATTTGTGAGACACAGCCAAAACCAATTTTAAAGGGAAATTAGTGTGTTAAATTCATATAGTAATAAAAAAGAAGAAAGGCTAGAAATTAACTAAGTACTTTCTCAGGCAATAGGACAAAACAACAGTAAATTAATCTAAAGAAAGAAGAGAATGATAAGGATAAGAGTAGAATTTAATAAACTATAAAACAAATGTACAATGAAGAAAATCAAAAAGTCAAAAATTTCTTCTTTGATGAGTCAAAAAATATTTGGATATTTTATGATAAAAACTAATTACAATTTTAAAAGCACAATTTATTAATAACAAGAAAGAGAAAAGAAATATCACTACCAATCCAACACATGATATTAAAAACACATGATATAAAAAACATAAATATATGTGTAAGAAAAAAAATGAATAGAATTGTAGAAAAATATTTTGTCAAAAGTAACCACAAAAGAAATAGAAAATCTGATAAGTCCTGTATTTATATGAGCAATTGAGCCCTGTCTCATTAAAACTGTCTTATTTAAGAAATATTTGTTGAGCTGAGAGAGATGAACCTTGCTCTGTGGGAGCCCAGACTTCAGATCTCTCAGAAATAAACTGGATAGATATTGAGGAACTAATCCATAGAGAGCTGAGGATGATAGTCTGAGAAACATTGATTTGAACTGATAAGTAAGAGCATATCTCTGGGCTTTGTTATTTAAGTAACCAAAGGAAAGTAGAATGGAAGATAAGTATTTTTGGAAGCTTCATGTGGTACAGATTTGTTAGGCCAAGGAATGGCAAAGAGAGGTGCTCAGAGATGGTCACAGGGATTGAGACTTGAGATATCCTGGCCTGGGGTGGTATAACTGGAAACAGAGAAGAAAGTTTGGTCTGTGAGATTTTTCAAGAAGGAGAAAATAAGGCAATAGAGGAGATGGGGAGGGGAAGGGAGCCTAGCCCCTGGGAACGAAAGTGGGTCCTCTGCACACCCTAATGGTTCCTCTGTAGCCAATGGGCCATCCTAAGATCACCTTGGATACTTCTATCTTATCTGCACAGAGTTGGTGAAGGTCCCTCCCTCAGGATAAATGTCTCTCTTCTCTTTCTCTTCATGCCTTCACTGCCATTCCAGCTAAAATATAAGATTTCAGCAGGGCATTCTGCTAAGTCTGCAGTGACCTTGTAATGGATGATTTGCCTGAGTAGGTTTGGGACAGATTTTCCAAAATGAAGCACAGTTCTGTGTATAATAAATGCATGCATGGAAATCTTTATTACTCTGAATTGTTTTTTTCCTAATCCAATAAATATTATGTAAAGGTCAGGGTCAGAGGGAGCAGGAGTCTCCTCGCCTGCAGAATGTAAACACCCACACAATGAAGCCAGAAAAGACAAAGGCGCTCTAATGGTCTTCACCCTTTAAATCTGTGTTCCTTCACTAACGCTCGCATTCTGAAGTTCAGGACAACTTTTTCAATTTATGAGCAATAAGGAGCAAATGGAGAAGATCATTCATGAAAAAGAGAAAGTTTTCCAATTATCAGTGACATTCATCTTTAAACCCCCAAAGCATGGTTTTCCAGAAATGTTGCAGTCAGTGTGAAAATGTAACTATTGATTTCACTTTTATGGCAACCTTGTAGGACAGAACCTTAGAAATTTAGCATCAGAAAAGTCTTCCCAATCCATTCATTTTTACAAATGATTCCCAGATGGCTTTGGTGACTTGCCCAAGGTCACCCAAGTAAGGTCACATATAAAAGTAATATTATTAGCAAAGAATTATTGTGTATTTACTATGTGGTAAGCATTGTTCTAGAAATTTACAAGTATTAATTCTCTCATCCTATCTAACATTCTAACAATGCTAATATAACATGCCATTTCATAGATGAGAAAACTGAGGTAGAAGACAGGTGACACCTGTCTAAGGTTACATTCCTAGCAAGAAGTACAGTCAGGACTCAGTACAGGTACTCTGACCTCAGAGCACCCGTTAGAGGCTTAAATATTCTTAAACATTCTGGGTGAGGGGACAGAAAGAGAAAGTCTTTTCCACGCCCCTCTTCAGGATAAGAGTGTAACGGTGGCCACATAGAAGAAATGAGTTAAATGTAGATACACAAGTATTTCCAGTGGCATCCAAGAGAGGAAGGTATTTCTAGTTCATTCTCTTGAGATGTTTATTACTGCTAAGTCACTTCAGTCGTGTTCGATTCTGTGCAACCCATAGAGGGCAGCACACCAGGCTCCCCCGTCCCTGGGATTCTCCAGGCAAGAACACTGGAGTGGGTTGCCATTTCCTTCTCTAATGCATGAAAGTGAAAAGTGAAAGTGAAGTCGCTCAGTCGTGTCCGACTCCTAGTGACCCCACGGACTGCAGCCTACCAGGCTCCTCCATCCATGGGATTTTCCAGGCAAGAGTACTGGAGTAGGGTGCCATTGGGGAGTATACATGTGACTCTACTTTCCTGAACTGCTCTTTATACCAGAAAGAAAACCAAGAAGAAGCTGCTTAAATTATGATTGTATCAAAAAGTCTTCTCCTCTCCAGCCATTTGAGAAAAAGAAAATCTAAATTAAGGTATAGACTAGCAAAGAACTTCAGCTGCTTTTTTTTCTTTTTCAGTCTTTTTGTAAATCGAGTAACGCCTCGGAGCCTCAGTTCCCTTCTCTGTAAAAGGAAGAAGCTGGAATAGCTCGGGTCTAACCTCCCATCCGTCTCAGAGTCTATCATTTCCTCTTCGCTTTTGTTTCACTAAGAATATAGGAAAGCGCTTTGCCTGGAACAGCTAACTTTTGGCCCGTGGAGGTGGGCCGTGGTGCGGCAGGTGTGGGTATGCCTGAAAGAGGCCTGGTCCAGGGCCACGGGGAGTTTCCTTTTCTCCTTCGTGTGGACCATGTGGTTTAAGCCTGTGTTTCAGTAATTCCCAGGTTATGCAAGACATTTCGTGCTGAATCACTGCCTCTCGAGGTCTCCTCGTGGGCTTTCTCTCCCCATAGCTAACCAGGGGGCTACTCGGGGTAAATGTGACCACACCCCAGAGAAGGGGCCGTGTGAGAAGGTTAGAGTCTGACCTTAGCATTCCACACTCTGAATTTGCTGACCTTTGTCCCCCATTACAATAATCGGGGAGTTGCTTTGTTTCCAAAACCTGAACGCATCTTACACACAGGTATTATTTGTAACTAACTACTCACCCTATCAGAGAAAGCAGTGGCACCCCACTCCAGCACTCTTGCCTGGAAAATCCCATGGACCGAGGAGCCTGGTAGGCTGCAGTCCATGGGGTCGCTAAGAGTCCGACACGACTGAGCGACTTCACTTTCACTTTTCACTTTCCTGCCTTGGAGAAGGAAATGGCAACCCACTCCAATGTTCTTGCCTGGAGAATCCCAGGGACGGGGGAGCCTGGTGGGCTGCCGTCTATGAGGTCGCACAGAGTCGGACACGACAGAAGCAACTTAGCAGCAGTAGCAGCAGCACTCACCCTATGTCTTTCTGCCGAAACCCAAAAATCCTTGTCTGATAACAAGCAGGACACGTACCATCTTCAGGACTATGCCTGGTGGCTCCTCCCCTCCACTCCCCCTCACCGTCCCGTAAAATGGAGTCTTTCCCCTTGAATCCCAACCCTGCGTCTGGGCTCTGTGACTGTGAAGACACTTTCCAGATGCCCTCCCTGTTTTTATGGATCTTCCTGCACTTCCTAGAATTCCTCCCAGCCTGCTTTGTTCACCTGTCACCTGCCCCATTTCAGCTTTAAGCTTCCATCTTCCTGACAGCCCTCTTGCTGGCTGCGAGCCTGAAACTGCTTAATACCTGGGCCTTATCATATGTTCTCTGGGTCCCCTGTTCCTCCTGCCTCAATATTTTCTCCAATCCCTGAGCAGAAAGGATGAATTTCCTCCTTTTGTATCATTTCTTTTTTGTTCACACACACTGGGAATCATGTATAGATGGAGCCAGATTTTATTACCTTTTTAATATCTGGTGTATGGAGTTCTCCAGGCCAGAATACTGGAGTAGGTAGCTGTTCCCTTCTCCGGGGGATCTTCCCAACCCAGGGATGGAACCCAGGTCTCCCGCATTGCAGGTGGATTCTTTACCAGCTGAGCCACAAGGGAAGCCCAATATCTGGTGTTTAACCCAAGAATCGCCATGCAGGGCATGCTCGACAAACACAGGCAGAATGAATGGAGCGATGTCCCAGGCGCACTGCTCTGCTCAGTCCGCTGCAGTGAACACGGCCACGCTGTGTCATGTCCTCAGGTCGGCATCTCCTCCTTTCCTTGCGTGTTTCTGTTTATATCACTCACTCACCAAAAACCCTGGTATCTCCACCGAGTCTCCTTCCAAAACTTCCCTTTTATCTTGCGTGCTGAAACTTCTGTTTACCTCTCCAGAAATGGTCAGCTAGCCGTGTGGGAGCTTATCTTTCTCCAGCCAAACCAAAGAAATACACAGGCAAAGCATAATCAGAACTAAATGAAGGAGACACCCTGACCCCCACCAAGTGATGGTCCGTGGTTAGGACTCTGTACTCCCAATCCAGAGGTCACACGTTCGATCCTTGGTCAGGAAACCAGATCCCGCATGCCACAACTAAGACCCGATATAGTCGAAGAAATAAATAACCTTTAAAAAAGCTAAATGGAGAGAGAGATTTCAGTCAATCATCCTCCAGTGCATGAGACCTGAATAAATGGCATTGGCATGGTGCAGGTAGAGAAAAGCTTTCTGTCACTGTAAACTTCCAAGGATTGCAATCATTACGAGCAAGTTCTCCACAGCACACAGCGCGGGAACAGCTGCATAAATAATGAACATTAAAAACATTGCCTTCCCCACCCTTCAACTAGAATTTATCAGAAGTGAAGTGGGCTAAAGAGGTAAAAAAAAAAATATTCATTGCCAATCAGGCGGCACTTCACAGACATAATTTGATAATGAGAGTCAGATGTCAGCCCCCTCTCTTCCAAGCCCTCTGATTTTTTCTTCCCTGTCTTGCAGAGTTAAGGCACAGACGTGAGGGTGACCCGGTCCGTACCCCTGGCCTCTCCCACCTTGTCTTCTCCTCCTTGTTCTCTGACCTGTCCCTCTCCAGGCATGCTGCCCTCTGGGCGGTTCCTCGCGTGTTCTGATGCCCTCCTGGCCTCAGGGCCTTGACACACGCTGCTCCTTCAATGCAGATGCTCTTTGTATTAGTTTCCAAGCCTGCTATAATAAAGCACCCATGACTGGGTGACTTCAAAACAACAGGAATATGTTGCCTCACAGTGCTGGAGGCAGGAAGTCTGAAATCGAGGAGTCCACGGGGCCATGCTCTGAGGGTTAGGGGTGTCCTCTCTGGCCCCTCCTAGCGCCTGGTGTCTGCCAGCACTCCTTGGCTTTCTCTCACTTCAGCCACATGGCCATTTTCTCCCCGTGTGTCTTCACGATGTCTTCCCTCTGTGCCCATCTGTCTCTCTACCCAAATTTCCTCTTGATGTAAGGACACAGGTCATATTGGATTAAGACCCATCCTAAAGTGAAAGTGAAAGTCATTCAGTCGTGTCTGACTCTTTGCAACTGGTCCATGGAATTCTCCAGGCCAGCATACTGGAGTGGGTAGCCTTTCCCTTCTCCAGGGGATCTTCCCAACCCAGGGATCGAATGCAGGTCTCCCGCATTGTGGGCAGATTCTTTACCCGCTGAGCCACAAGGGAAGCCCAAGAATACTGGAGTGGGTAACCTATCCCTTCTCCAGGGGACCCTCCCTACTCAGGAACTGAATCAGGGTCTCCTGCATTGCAGGTGGATTCTTTACCAACTGAGCTGTGAGGGAAGCCCGCATAAGACCTCCTTTTAAACTGATTACCTCTACAAAGACCTTATTTCCAAGCAAGTTCACAGTCTGAGTTACTCGGCTCTAGGACTTCAGCGTATCTTTCGGCGGAGGCACACAGTTCATCCCGTAGCAGTCTTCTCCCCGGCATCCCCGTGACCTACACTTTCACCCCTGTGTTTATCACCATGTGTTACTGCGCCCCCTTCCCCATTGTCACTTCCTGTCCCTCTTCCATGTTTTATGTTTCTCCCAGATTCCATGCCACCCATCTCACCTGCTATTTATCCTCCTTATTAATCTTGTTTTTGTCTGCCTCACTAAATACATCACCAGCTCCACAAAGGCAGTGATTTCACCTACTTGAGTCACTACTGTTTTCCAGTGCCTGAAACGGCACTTGACACATGGTAGGCACTCAGTAAATGTTCGTTGAATATATCATCTTTAACCCTCATAGCAGTCTTGAAGTTATCAGAATGATGCTTAGCCTCTATTTCATAAATGAGGCAACTGACGCTTGAAAAGATTAGGTCCCTTGCTCAAGATAATATACCTAATGAGTTTTGGAACTGGTATCCAAACAAGGTCAAATTGACCCTAAAACTTATGCTCTAGCCATTACCCTGTGCTGCCCAGGGCAGAAGGAAAGACTTCTTGCAGATGTGTGGAGAATTCTGCAGCTGCTGAAAATACTGCTTTTTTTTTCCTCCAGATAAAACAGCACTTGAAAAACATCATCAAAATGTAAATCTTCAAGTCTAGGTAAGTGGTCTGGCTCAGCTCACAATGTCACTCAGACGACTGCAACATTAGAATACATTTTGTGTATCTCCGGAATGGAAAAAAAAAAAAATCCAATTAAGCAAACTACTCTTTGGCTCAGGTGATGGTTTTATTTCTCTGGGCAGATTAGAAAACCAAGAAGCATATGCAATCTGAGTTCCCAGACATCTGGAAGATAGGTATGTATTGCAGCTTTAAAATTTTAGGCACAGGGGCTTCCAAACCAGAGTGAAACTTGAATGTCAAATTAACAGATGCTGTGGTTATAGCCCCCAAACCCTCACTTAACCAGCAAACACATGTACTGCCTTTCCACAGGCAAAGAAAGTTAAACACTGATCTCACTAAATCAAGCCCCAAACCTGCCAGTGAAGCAAAGGAAGTTGTTTCTATTTGAATTATCCAGATTGGCTGTCAGCATGGATCACGTCCACTGGATAATTGCTCATCTTTCCTCCTTGCTCTGCTTGCAAAGCCATAGTCTAGGAGTCACTGTTCAGTGGAAATCACCCACTGCTGACATGTTCCTGTCACAGCAATGATCCTGTAATCAGTCAAGAACATTAACTGGAACTGATGGTCACATGAAGCTGTGTCCACCATCATCAAGCATGGGGCTAATCATGGGTGCTGGGACAGAAAGAGATTGTCAAGCTGGACACAGGACAAGTTTACCATATAGAGGCTGATGGTATTTGGATAATAAAAATTAAAAAAAAAAATTAAGAAGGGGAACCCAGGTGCCAGAATTCAGCATAATGATCCAACTAAGTTAAAAAAAAAAAGAAAAAAGAATACCATTTCTGGCCTTGGAACTGTAAACAAAAATGCTTCGGGCTAGCTGAACGTGCTGATCAGGGTTTGGCAGTTATGTGAGTTTGGTTATTTGTTTGTTGCCTCTTTAAGTCTGGCTTCGTGGGGACGTCCTTGGTGACAGTGAATTGCATGCTGCAAACACTGCCTCACGGGAAAAGCTGATTCTCATACCCTAACCTACACCCCATGGAAAGGAAGATCCTTGGTCTCTGCCATGGAGACCTTTTAACCTACAGAAGTCGCAAGTCTCCAAGGACAGCTGCAAATCTTGTTTTGCACAGCAGATGGAATTTAAGAAAAGGGAAGACAAGCTGCTGCCTGGCAGGCTTTGGGCCATTCTGGTGCCAGCACTGACCTCTCATTGGTTCCACTAGCGACGGACCATCACTTTTCTTCCTGACGTGCTCCTCCTTAAGCTCCTCCAGGGACTCTGGCCTTGATATTAGTCATATTTCCCAATTCTGTGTGAAATTGGTCAGAGGCCAAAAATGACTTTTAGTGTGGCGGGTGTTAAATTTTGCTTTATAGCCCTCACTTTGCACCTCCCTAGCTTGGGTAGGCCTTAGAGATTACCGTACATTTTAGTTCAGTTTCATCATTCCCATATATTGCAGTTCCAGGGAATATTGCTTTCTTAAGCCTACAAACTTTTATTACTCTATCCAAAGATGAGGATAAAGTTTCAAAATTTATTGCCCAACCTGCTTCTGTGAAATACACCCACATCCACGAGCACGAAGCTGAACGCACCAATTTGCCAGACAGGCACGAACCAGTCAATCACCACCTGTGAATATGCAAGCAATTGACGTGTCGCTGTCGCGAAGATGCAGATGGTTGTGCGTGGATGCATATTACAACCTCCTTTTAACCATTTTTGAGACAAGCACTGTATCATAGATCAAACATTTGGACTTGCATCTCTATTCACAAAGGAGTTCCTTCCTGTTGCCTTTAATGGATAGAAATGTTTCAGATCTCTAAGATGTTGAAAACACTGGTAAGATGGAACCAAATAAAGCATCACTGTTACAAAACTTGCAGCAATTTCTTCTACGTGCAAGGCATATGAAATCATATAGAAAAGACATGATATTCACTAAAACGTTTTTTTTCAAAACATCTGTGTTGGATTTAGACCAACACTCTCCCAGTCAACAAACAGGTTTTCCAGTGACTCACTCTGTAGGTGCGAACACTATCTTCTAAGTAAAAATCTTTAAAAGCAACATTCAAATTCCATTCAGAGCGTTAAGGAGAGGACTTATGAAAGACACGCAAATTACTAGCTAAAATAGTATCCAAGATAACAGAACACATCACTTATGGGAATGTGTTATGTGAACACATGTTAATGTGAGTATGTGAACACATCACTTATGGGACTTCATAAGAATTTTATATTGTTTTTATATTGTTTTAAAATACATACTCGGTCCAAGCAACAGTTCTGTATTAATACTCTATTTAGAATACACTTGCTTTCCAGGTGGCACTGGTGGTAAAGTACCACCGTGATGGGGACTGCACCATCTGCAGTCCCCATCTGCCTACCCATGCAGGAAATGCAAGAGACACGGGTTCGATCCCTGGGTCGGGAAGATCCCCTGGAGGTGGGCATGGCAACCCACTCCAGTATTCTTGCCTGGAGAACCCCATGGACAGAGGAGCCTGGATGGCTACTGTCTGTAGGGTTACACAGAACTGGACATGACTGAAGCGACTTAGCACAGCAGCGAACACACTTGACCCTCTAAAGAGTGCAAGGAGTGAGGGAAGAGACTGAGAGGTACTCAGTGAAACAGGTGGGCTTGGGTAGCTGCTCCGGCTTTTCTATTTTCTTTCTTAGCCCTGGGGTGGTGAGGAGGAGTTTGGTCACATCTAAATTGAGGTCTGGCCTTTGTCCTTGGTTCCTAACAAGAGTGCTTATTATTTATGATGTCCCCTAAACACACTCCTGAGAGTTTATCTCACAGAATGACTCAGGGTGGGCTGCTCATCCCTGATACTCTCAGGGTGGGGACTGGCTATGCCAGAAAGGCTGACAGTATTGTTAGAGGGCAGAGGCTTTTGATCTTGAGGTACCAGTTTATCTAGAGACTGAGATCAACCACAGGGACAACCAACCAATCATGACTGTGTAATGAAGGCTCAGTAAAACTCTGTACACCAAGCTTGAGTGGACTTCATCTTGAGGATGGTGGAAGAGCGGGTTTAGAACCCTCCTAGATGCTATCCTATGAGTCTTCTCCTTTGGTCGGTCTTAATTTGTATCTTTTTCCTATAATAATCATGGATCAGTTCATTTCAGTTCCTCAATTGTGTCTGACTCTTTGCAACACCATGGACTTCAGCACGCCAAGCTTCCCTGTCCATCACCAACTCCCAGAGTTTACTCAAACCCATGTCCATTGCATTGGTGATGCCATCCAACCATCTCACCCTCTGTCGTCCCCTTCTCCTCCTGCCTTAAATCTTTCCCAGCATCAGGATCTTTTCCAATGAGTTGGTTCTTCACATCAGGTGGCCAGAGTATTGGAATTTCAGGTTCATCATCAGTCCTTCCAATCAACATTCAAGACTGATTTCCTTTATGATGGACTGGTTGGACTTCCCTGCAGTCCAAGGGACTTTCAAGAGTCTTCTCCAACACCACAGTTCAAAAGCATTAATTTTTTGGTGTTCAGCTTTCTTTATAGCCCAGCTCTCACATCCATACATGACTACTGGAAAAACCATAGCTTAGACTAGACAGACCTTTGTTGTTAAAGTAATGTCTGCTTTTTAATATGCTGTCTAGGTTGGTCATAGTTTTTCTTCCAAGGAGCAAGTGTCTTTTAATTTCATGGCTGCAGTCACCATCTGCAGTGATTTTGGAGCCCCCCCAAATAAAGTCTCTCACTGTTTCCATTGTTTCCCCATCTATTTGCTATGAAGTGATGGGACCGGATGCTGTGATCTTAGTTTTCCAAATGTTGAGTTTTAAGTCAACTTTTTCACTCTCATCTTTCACTTTCATCAAGAGGCTCTTGATTCTTTGCTTTCTGCCCTAAGGGTGTTGTCATCTGCGTATCTGAGGTTATTGATATTTCTCCCGGCAATCTTGATCCCAGCTTGTGCTTCATCCAGCCCAGTGTTTCTTATGATGTACTCTGCATGTAAGTTAAATAAGCAGGGTGACAATATACAGCCTAGACATACTCCTTTCCCCATTTGGAACCAGTCTGTTGTTCCATGTCCAGTTCTAACTGTTGCTTCTTTCAGCTCAGTTCAGTCGCTCAGTCATGTCCAACTCTTTGCGACCCCATGAATCGCAGCACGCCAGGCCTCCCTGTCCATCACCAACTCCCGGAGTTCACTCAGACTCATGTCCATCGAGTCAGTGATGCCATCCAGCCATCTCATCCTCTGTCGTCCCCTTCTCCTCCTGCCCCCAATCCCTCCCAGCATCAGAGTCTTTTCCAATGAGTCAACTCTTCGCATGAGGTGGCCAAAGTACTGGAGTTTCAGCTTTAGCATCATTCCTTCCAAAGAAATCCCAGGGCTGATCTCCTTTAGGATGGACTGGTTGGATCTCCTTGCAGTCCATGGGACTCTCAAGAGTCTTCTCTGACACCACAGTTCAAAAGCAACAATTCTTCAGCGCTCAGCCTTCTTCACAATCCAACTCTCACATCCATACATGACCACAGGAAAAACCAGAGCCTTGACTAGATGGACCTTTGTTGGCAAAGTAATGTCTCTGCTTTTGAATATGCTATCTAGGTTGGTCATAACTTTCCTTCCAAGGAGTAAGCGTCTTTTAATTTCATGGCTGCAGTCACCATCTGCAGTGATTTTGGAGCCCCCCAAAATAAAGTCTAACACTGTTTCCACTGTTTCCCCATCTATGTCCCATGAAGTGGTGGGACCGGATGCCATGATCTTAGTTTTCTGAATGTTGAGCTTTAGGCCAACTTTTTCACTCTCCACCTTCACTTTCATCAAGAGGCTGTTTAGTTCCTCTTCACTTTCTGCCATAAGGGTGGTGTCATCTACGTATCTGAGGTTATTGATATTTCTCCCGGCAATCTTGATTCCAGCTTGTGTTTCTTCCAGCCCAGCGTTTCTCATGATGTACTCTGCATATAAGTTAAATAAGCAACATGACAATATACAGCCTTCACATACTCCTTTTCCTATTTGGAACCATTCTGTTGTTCCATGTCCAGTTCTAACTGTTGCTTCCTGACCTGTGTATAGGTTTCTCAAGAGGCAGGTCAGGTGGTCTGGTATTCCCATCTCTTTCAGAATTTTCCACAGTTGATTGTGATCCACACAGTCAAAGGCTTTGGCATAGTCAATAAAGCAGAAATAGATGTTTTTCTGGAACTCTCTTGCTTTTTTGATGATCCAGCGGATGCTGGCAATTTGATCTCTGGTTCCTCTGCCTTTTCTAAAACCAGCTTGAACATCAGGAAGTTCACGGTTCACATATTGTGAGTATAATAGTTTTTAATGAATTCTGTGAGTCTTTCTAGTGAGTTTTTGAACTTGCTGTTGCTGCTGCTGCTGCTAAGTCACTTCAGTCATGTCCGACTCCTTGTGACCCCATAGACGGCAGCCCATCAGGCTCCCCCATCCCTGGGATTCTCCAGGCAAGAACACCGGAGTGGGTTGCCATTTCCTTCTCTGATGCATGAAAGTGAAAAGTGAAAGTGAAGTTGCTCAGTCGTGTCCGACTCTTAGCAACCCCATGGACTGCAGCCTACCAGGCTCCTCTGTCCATGGGATTTTCCAGGCAAGAGTACTGGAGTGGGGTGCCATTGCCTTCTCCGGTTTTTGAACTTAAGGGTATGTACATAATTATTTTCATATCTGTTTCTCTGTTCCTAGTTCCTGCTAACATTTGGCCTTTGACCTGAGCTTAGGACACAGAACTCTTAAATCCCTTGGAGTTTCCTGGGTGACAGGACCATCTTTTGTTCCAATGAGCCACCTCTTGGTGGGCTTCTGGATGAGGGCTGGTCACTAGAAATGTGAAACCATGTTTAGAAGCTTGGGACTTCTGGCCCAACTTCCCATCCTCTAGAGAGGGGAAGGAGGCTGAAAAAGTAGTTAATAACCAAGCATGGCTACATGCTGAAGCTGCCATAAAAAATAAATCCCCGAACTACAGAACACGGAGAGCCTAGGAGTTGATGAACACTTCTGTATGCTAGGTGGGTGTTTTAACCAAACTCCACAGGGACAGAAGCTCCTCTACTCAGGAGTTTTCCAGACCTTCCCCAATGTATCTGTTTATCAGACACTTCATTTGTGTCTTTTAACATTTTCTTTGTAATAAACTGGCAGTAGTAAGTAAGGATCTTCCCTGTAGCTCAAATGGTAAAGAATCTGCCTGCAATGCAGGAGACCTGGGTTCGATCCATGGGTCAGGAAGATCCTTTGGAGAAGGGAATGGCAATCCACTCCAGTATTCTTGCCTGGAGAATCCCATGGATAGAGGAGCCCGACGGGCTACAGTTCATGGGGTCGAAAAGAGTCGGACACAACTGAGTGACTAACCCACCACTAACCAGTAAGTAAACTCTCTTCCTGGGTTCTGAGCAAAGCTTGAGCAAATTATTGACCCCAAGAAGAGAATCATGGGAAACTTTGATTTGCAGCCCCATCAGATGGAAGTGGTGGGTAACCTGGGGACCTACTATTTGCAACTGACATCTAATACGGGGAGCAGTCTTGTGGGACTAAGCCCTTAACTTATGGAATCAGATTTGAACTGAATTGTAGGGCATCCAACTAGTGGCAGAGACTTGATTAGTATGGAAAAAAAAAATTCTACAAATCGGGTAACAGAAGTGTTGAGGGTGAGAGTCGAGGAAACAGTGAGTGTTTTCCTTGACACGGTGATTTGGGGAAACTCCTAAAGCTGTAGTTGGTGTCAGAAATTTGGAGCAGACCTGGCGGTCTGCAGGACTGATGCCTTAACCTCAGAGCTTGCTTATTTCCTGGGCGCCCCTCCACATCTGATGTCCAGCCTTCAGCCAGACTAACAAGACCTATTCAAGAGATGTTATTTGGGGACTGTGATGAAGGTCATTCCTCAGGTTCATAGAAGAAGTGCCCCTGCACTTGAATTTGGTGGGATAGAGCTAAAGAAAAAATGCTCTGGTCTCTCTCTCTCTCTTTTTTCTTTTTTTGCATTTTCTTACCCAAGGCCCAGGTAGTAAAGGAGAAGCCAAGCCCTGATTGCGTCAAAGGAATAGGGAGGAGAAACACGGGCGGATGGAGTAGGTGACAGAAAAGGAAAGACAGGAAGGTGGGGAGAAAGGTGTGTGCAGCCCTGTGCGGAGTGATCCTTATGATGCCCAAACATCCATCAGCCAGAGAGATTTCAGCTTCTCACAGCCTCACCACGCTCTCCATAATCCATGTGCTAAGACACCCACTAATTACACAACAGATGATTTACTTTTCATAATATTTTCTCTAAAATATTTCAGAGGGCCATATTGACAGAGGTGGTTCTCAGCCTCTGTGTTGGAGGTAGAAACAGAAATTACGTATTGCTTTGGGGGCAGATATGGATATGAAGTCTAGTAAAAACCAAATCACTTGTGGGCCTATTCTCTTTTTTGTACACACGTTTTGGAGAATAAGTATCAGCAGAAATTCCTCATCACTAGCAGCAAAAAATTCTAAGGAGAAGTGAGCAAATAGGAAATGAAATGATGTGAGGAAACCAATGAGGGGCAATGATGTTTTTTAAATTAAAAACTGAAATATATACCTGCTGAAAAGGGGAAATTAAACAAACACAGCATGATGGAGGGTAATATAAGAAAAATATTTCACCCAGAAAAATGTTCAGGATGATATCAAGGGTTCCTCTGAAATTGATAAAAATCCTTTTCCTTCATTTCTTCTCTCTCCCTGAGAAACTGTACCTTTTCATTAGAAGTCAGCCATGTGAAGGAATCATTGATAGCTGCAATATTTCATCTTGTATTTTTTAATCAGTCACTGCAATGCGTGTGCAGCTCATAAACTGTGTTGTGGTTTCTAGGAACTTTCTCGATGGCTCGGCGCTGCTGTTCCGTAGCTGGGCACCAGGGGCAGTGATGATCCTGGGAGAGCAAGGTGAACTGCCAAGAGGGAGCTGGCTTCAGCTCAGTTCAGTTGCTCAGTCGTGTCCGACTATTTGCGACCCCATGAATCGCAGCATGCCAGGCCTCCCTGTCCATCACCAACTCCCAGAGCTGGGTTGGTCACCCACTGATGGTGAAGGGAAACAGACAACTGTTGACGTGGTTAGAGACTGTGTAAACATTTATCAAGGTTGCTTCATTTTTACGTTTTGTTTCCACAGTGAAAATTATGAACTATACTGTATAATTGTAAACTATGCTCATAATCTCATAAGGCCTGATCCTTTAATATATTTGATTACACTTTTTCCCCCTGCTCAACTGGTTGGTTGAAAACTCAAATTGTAGATCAGGACATTCAGTCTTGAAGAGAGTGTCTAAATGGAATTCACCATGACCCTGGACTTGCAACTTGCAACCTAGTGTGCTGCAGTCTTTGGGGTCACAAAGAGATGGACACAAGTGAGCGACTGAACAACAATGATAACAGATGGGCTTGTACATGTATTTTCTCCTAGACATACAATACTATGTGCACTGATAATAAAAGCTAACATTTACTGGCAACATAGTAACTCCTGGGCTCTCTTATGAGTGCTTTTTGTATATTTGCTCACTTAATTTCCATAACAATCATGAGATAGGCAATAGCATTGTATCTGTTTTACTGAAGAGGAAACAGTAACACAGGGAATGTGAATATGTCACTCAAAATTGCAAAGCTAGGCATCGTCAGAGTGGGGATTTGAACAGAGACAGTCTGACTCCAGAACTTGTGCTGTCCTGCCCCACACGCCTGTTCTATTGTGATAAAGGAGCGCTGTGCAAACCAGGAGAAGCACGTGCAATGATCACAAGTAGATTCTTCTCCTGATCTGTGGAGAGGGAAAGAGGAGCGAGGTTTGAATAAATAATTTTGAAACTACTTCAGTCTGTGGCATGTTATGAATATCCCACTCTCAATGGGCAAAGGCAGCATTTCTATCACTGGATAAATTTGTCTTAACCTCATCTTTTGTCATAATCTAGGTAAAAACGTAGGATACAAATCGATAGACATGACCTAGCACTCAGTTGCTTCAGTCGTGTCCGGCTCTTTGTGACCCCAAGGACTGTATCCCACCAGGCTCTTCTGTCCATGGGGTTTTCCCAGCAAGAATATTGGAGTGGGTTGCCACGCCCTCCTCCAGGGGATCTTCCCAAGCCAGAAATCAAATCTTCATCTCCTGTGTCTCTTGCATGGCAGGCAGATTCTTTACTGCTAAGTCACTGGGGAAGCCCAGACATGAACTTAGTTATCCATAAAATATATTTACATATTATGCATATGAATATAAGTGAATATTTTATATTCTCTCTCTCTCGGCTAAATTTTGTTGTGGCATCATGCCCTCTCTTTATAACTCTCTGATTTTCAGATTTTCTTCAATGTGAACGTGTTTTCAAATGAACTCCATTCTGAACCATGGAAAACAGCACAGCCACATAATGTCTGAGTCTAGTTTTAGCACCTCACATATGGCAGCTTATGGCTCTGGCTCTTTGAGTGTCACTTCCAACCCCTTCCTGAACTGAATGTGCTCAGTAAAGTGAGACATCCTCTGTACCTAAACCCCGCCTCACCCCTCTCAGCACTGGGGTAGCAGAGACTGTGGTTTCCATAAACCCCACCTCACCCCTCTCAGCACTGGGGTAGCAGAGACTGTGGTTTCCAGAAGTCTGAAGCCAAGAAGACAGTGCCCAGGACAACAGCCTGGCGGTGTGTGAAGTTAAGCAGGTGCTTTAAAAGACAAATCAAGATACCACTTTCACTGAAGATTTTCCTCCCTCAGTGACACTTTTGTAGAAAGGGATATTGAGAACTTTTAGCAGAAAAGTTATTGACATATGAAGACCAATTAACCACATGGGCATCCACCCTTGAGTTGTACAACATGAAGGTCTGTTCACTCTGTAATTTCTTCTCCCCGACAAGAAAAAAAATCTGAGGTCATGGCCTGAATTCCGGGCTCTTGTCTCAGCAGAGATATCCTTTGCTAATTAAGCTTAAAACATCTGAAACAGCACCTCTCCAGTTAATAATTGTTACTTTAAAACGTAAAACATCTGATATTTTCAGACCACCACACCTAGAAAAGCCATTCTTTGAAATAGACATACTGCCTCTACTCATTCAAATTTGTGATTACAGCATAGGTCAATGGACCCAGGTGATGCTCTGTTCATTCATTATTTAGTTTATCTATCAACAAACATTTATTGATTACCTATTTTGTGGCTTGCCTTGAGCCAGGCATTGGCACACAATGAAAATAAAGCATCCTCTGCTTCATGGAGCTGAGGGTCTAACGAGGGTCACAGTCCAGCATGTGGGTAATGGCTGTGCTGGCTTTCTGAACCGATTTCTCAGGTAGATACTAAATATGTCAAGGTATACCAGACTTTGCATAAATGCACTTGTGTAAAAATACAGAGGAGTTTGCTCACGTGAGTGCTGACTATGATGTCGACTAATTTATTCATCTTCCAAAACAAAGCACTTGGAAAAAAAAGATTCTGCTTACAAGTGGTTAAATGCACCACCTCTCTAACTGGGTAAACTAGGGCAGCAGATTCACATTCTAAATAATAGCAACTTTATTTGCAAAGCATCTTTTATCTTGTTAGCCCATAACATGCTTTACAGACTCAATAAATGACGGTAATAGATCTTTATAAACATTGGTTAAAACACTGACGTCTTAATATATTTCATGTCATAAAGTATATGCGTTTTCTAAAAAAGCCCTCCAACAGTAATTTTGTCAGTATTTACATTAAAAGCTGTCACTTGCCCTTCATAAAACGTGTCAATCAGACATAGGGTGGTGGTTGTTTTCTCTCGATAGTGACACAGGTTTTTGATGATGTCTTAGGCATGGGTCTTCTTGGGGGCTTCACCCTCCTTTTCTCTGACTTCATTTTAGAAAAATGAAAACAAAGGGATGATGAGAGTACTGGATAAGCACGGGATCACCTTTCTGGGTGGTGATCCTATTATGATCTTGGTGTAATGTTAATGAGCCCAAAATGAACCTGCTGTTAATTTAGTGACTTGTGAGTAAGCATCTGGAGTTGAACTTGGAAAAAATGCAATCACACTGCCGGCAGGGCTCAGTGGCCTGGATGACAACCCAGCTGTTAGTCAGCGCCTGGAGGGCATCTGAAGCCCAGCTGGAGAGAGGGGGGTTCTCAGGAAGTGCAAGGACACGTTCCCTGATGCCTCCACTCTGATGCTCTACTGTTTGGGGATATATGATCCAAAAACAATTTCAGGAAGAGTTTTGTAAAACAGATAGGAAAGGAACACATCTTGGCGGGGTGCGGGGAGCGAGGAGGAAAGGAGTAAAGAAGTTCTTCATTTTGCTTTTCTCTTTTGTCATTTTACATGTGTCTCATCTGATAGATCATAGAAAGTACTGATAGTCTCTCAGTCATGTCAGATTCTTTGCTACCCCATGGGTGTAGCCCGCCAGGCTCCTCTGTCCATTGGATTCTCCCGGCAAGATACTGCAGTGGGTTGTCATTCCTTTCTCCAGAGGATCTTCCTGACCCAGGGACTGAACCTGGGCCTCCCACCTTGCAGGCAGATAATTTACCATCTGAGCCACCAGGGGAACCCAGGATTTTTCCATAGAGCATGTATTCATTCTGCATGATGACATCACACTTAGAGATACCATTGGACATCTGATAATATACAGGACCATGCCTAGGAACAATAGTTGGAACTCGAAATTTGAAATAGTGGAATGAGTCCTGTTAATAATAGTGATAACGTATTTTTGATAAAAGAATATTGGAGTGGGTTGCCATGTCCTCTTTTAGGGGATCTTCCTAACCCAGAGATTGAACCCAGGTTTCCCGCATTGCAGGCGAATTCTTCACCATCTGAACCACCAGGAAAGCCTAAGAAAATGTTACTGAGGTGCTAAGTCATTGTCGCGATTATGCTTCTTTGATACTCCTGAATTAGGTTTACTTGGATCCTTATGTCTTGGAAAGTAGTTGGGTAAGGAGGAGACAGAAACATACATGAGTGTTTGGAGCTGTATTTTTCTTTCTTCAGAATACAGAGAGGCTGATGGAAAGTGTTTGATCATTTGCTTGCTTAAGCAATGCCTATGATATTTTGACATTGCCGCTTCGTTGATGATAAATAATTTAATGTCTAAAATGTGCATGTATTGGAATTCCCTGGAGCCAATGGCTGAACATATTGAAAATTCATATCATCAAAAGGATTTATTTGGTCTATTTTATTATAGTTATGCAAATGATAACTTCATAAACTCCACAAACCATTCGACTGATTGTGTGAAGGAGATGGAAAGGGGTCCCTAACATTAGGGTCAGCGGTAATTTTCACATGGGGCTTCCTTGATGGTTCAGTAGTAAAGAATGAGCCTGCCAGTGCAGGAAATGCAGGTTTGATCTCTGGTCCAGAAAGATCCCCTGGGGAAGGAAATGGGTTACAGTCTATGGAGTTGCAAAGAGTCAGACACGAGGTAGTGACTGTACAAAAACAATATTCACATGTATCGGCACACAGCATTCTAATTAAACACGCATATCTCCATTCTAGACCTCACTCCATATTCAAGTTTCTTTCGTAAATTTACGCAAATAACTCTCATACTTTGCATGTCACTTTTCCCATCTGTAAACTGGGAACAGATAGTACGCACCTACCCTATACATATTTATTTTTGCAAGGTTATAAATAGCACCAAAGGAGAAAATATATGCAGATTTATTGTGAAAAGTATAAGGAATTACAAGCATTTAATAGTCTGTTGCTATTCGAAATGATTTGAGTGTAGCTGCTCCCTGTCCTAATAATCTCTAGGGAATATGAAAGCTCTATAGAGGAGCTGCTTTCAGTGACTTTCTAGATAGGAAATAGACACCCCGGAAGGGACAAGCAGAAGTGCGTGAATAAGTATGTGGTCAGAGTTGCCAGCAGCCAAAATAGATTTTACAGCAATTTATTCTCTCCCTGTAAACTCCAGGAGGGTGGGAGAGAACCTGATTTCAATGTCTTCCTTTTAACCTTCCTTGACATACAATGACATTATTTCATCACATATAATAATATGCCTGTATGCAAGTGATGATTTCCAGGCTATTTTAAGTATCTCTCCCCACATACATAGTCATACATCATACAATTTGTCAGAATCCTGATTGCAACAAAAAGTGATGCCTGGTCAGATGTTCATTCTCATGTGCTCACACAGGCCATATGTAATAGAAATACAGAAGAAGCAAGGTGAGTAAAAAGGAACATTAAAAGTTTTAGTCTTGTTCCCTTTCACTTCCTTTCCACCCCTGTTCTCTGCCTATTAATGAAAGAATATAAGAAATAACGGGCATTTAAAGTAGAAAGCTTCCCTGGTGGCTCAGATGGTAAAGAATCCGCCTGCAATGCAGGAGACCTGTGTATGATCCCCGGGTTAGTAAGCTTCCCTGGAGAAGGAAATGGCAATCCACTCCAATATTCTTGCCTGGAGAATCCCCATGGATAGAGGAGCCTGGCAGGCTACAGTCCACGGGGTTGCAAAGAGTCGGACATGACTAAGCACCTAAGCACAGCACAAAGTAAAAAGGGGTTTGTCAGATTGCTTGCTATTGTCTCAGAAGTTCTTAAAGAAGGGAATCACAAGTCTCTCAAGGAAACAACATCTTCCCCTACCTGGGGATATGCTTCCTCAAAACCCAACCACACAGAGAGAGAACACCTTCTCTCTAGGAAGGACTGATGGTTTATATCAAGCTGGCAATTAACTAGGGAAGGAACACAGGCTATAACTACCAGTATTTGATACAGTTGACATAAAGTGGAAAATTGAGACCACTGATGGGAGATTTTATACAAAACAAGATGGAACTCCCAAACACTCTTGAGGTGTGTAGCAGAGAGGGCTATAAATTCACCCACACATGTTTCTTTTCCCTCTTAGGCTCACTGCCATAGTCCATTCTCCCCCATCTTTCCAGTGATATGTGCCGTATCTGGGCCAATGTGGTGAAGAAGGGGTGTGCTTCCCCTTACTCTCTTTTCCCACCCACCAGCTGAAGGGAGAGGACTCCAAGGACATGGAGAAGGACAGAGATAATATAAGATAGGACGCAGAAAAGGAATATACATTCGTAAGAATATAGCCTACCCTGATTGACAATAAAAGAAAGACATTTTCTCTCTGTAAGATATTATCTGTAAGATGATTCAACTGATCGGCAAAGTACTGACTTGAAGATGTGACCCAATGGACACCTAGAGTCTACGCCAGTGTTCCTACGAGCTTGATCTCCAAGGCACAGCAGCAACATTACCTGGGAACATGTTACGAATGTTATAAACCCTACCCCAGACCTCTTGAATCAGAAACACCAGTAGTGGAGCTCAGCAATTTTAATGGGCTTCCCTGGTAGTTAGGATGGTAAAGAATCTACCTGCAATGCAGGAGACCTGGGCTTGATCCCTGGGTTGAGAAGATCCTCTGGAGGAGGGCATGGCAATCCATTCCAGTATTCTTGCCTGGAGAAATCCACGGACAGAGTAGCCTGGTGGGATACAGTCCATGGGGTCCCAAAGAGTCAGACATGACTGAGGTGATTTAGTATGCACACACAGAGCATTTTCTGAGGCATATCTAAGGAGCCGAGATGCCCCCCAGATCCTCAAAGCTTAGAAAATGAAAGTGAAAGTCACTCAGTTGTGTCCAACTCTTTGCAATCCCATGGACTATACAGTCCATGGAATTCTCCAGTCCAGAATACTGGAGTGGGTAGCCTTTCCCTTCTCTAGGCAAATTCTTTACCAGCTGAGCCACAAGGGAAGTCCTTAGAAAGTTTTGTGTAATTTCCCAATAGTGTTTTGAGTACAGAGAGGGAGGGGGTTCAGCACTGTGGTAGGTGGTCCTGATAGTGAGACAGTCCAGAAGCCTGCATAGTCAGCCTCTTGTTTGATCAAAAGCTTTCCTTTTAGTCTTAAATCAAAAGGACTGTAAGGGATAAATGCTGTGCAACCCTACTTTATCACGGGGCACAGCAGAAGACCCTCATAAAATGCTTAATCCCAGGACAGATCCTTACGTGCATGGAAACGGGAGAGGAAAAGCCATGCCATTGGAATCCTGCTGCCTGACTCCTCCATCGACGCCATCCTGCACCCTGACGGTCAGGTTCATAAATAACCCCACCTCTAGGCTGGCCCGTATTCATACCCTATCAAAGCGGGCAAGACGAGATTTCAAGGATCAGCTGGGGAGATTTGAAGGCCTAACCCTTAGGTCATGTAGATGGCAAATGTGTTTCCCTGCTTGCCTTTTGTTTCGTGTTCAGTCCAAAGAAATGTTTACTTCTGCTTAAAACTGACTCTCACTTCCTGTCCTCTGCAATGATCAATACCAGGTGGGTGGCCATTGTAGAGAAGATATGTCCTTTACAAGGGTCCACACAGACTAAGAAGAAAAAAATAGGGTGACTGAAGAAAATTGATCTCTGTGACAGCCAGGGCTGGGGCTAAAGTAAGGCAAGCGATGCTCATAATGCATTGCCTTGGGCACAAATTGAAGTGTTATCAGAAGCTCAATAAGCAAGATAAATGACATTTTAATGTACTACTTTAAATAAAATCTAAATTAAAACAAAGAGACCCATGATGACCAAAAGATAAAATTTTTAAGCAAGTACAGTATCAGTATTACTGAGTTTTTTTTTTTTTTTTGCTTCAGGCTCTGATGGGTCTACATGGCACTGTCTGTGACTATCAGCCAATCAGTGGAAATAATGTTCAGCTCTGGGTAGAAAGAGACAGGTGGGTGATCAGTAAAAGCTAATCCTCTGAGGTCAGAATTCCCAGTGGTAAAAAAGAAGGGCTAGAGAGAGACTGTGTAAAAAGGACAGGAGAATTGAAAAAAAAAAAGGGGGGGTGGGGAGAAGAAAAGATTTATGGAGTGTTTATAAAGTATGAAACACCATATTGAACACATTACATGTATTAGTTCATTTAGTCCTTACAACATTATGAAATAAATATAACTGTTATCACTGCTTCATAGATAAGGACGCAGGCACAGGGAGGTTAAATTAGTTTTCCACAATCACACAGCAAACAGCAGAGCTGGGGTATAAACTAAGGCTTGAGCGCCCTTGTATGAAGACAAGAGAAAAAGGAAGCAGGAAGGAATTCAGAGAGAGGGAAAGCAGTACCGAATTTTCAGCCATTTGTGGTCCCCAGTAGTGAAGGAAGCACACTGAAATGGTGGCTGTTTGCTGGAGACCAGTTTAGCATCTTTGAACAGGAGACAAAAGCATATTCCAGACACTTGCTGTCGTGCTGGCACAGAATATCTACTTAATGTTGGTTGTTTTCACGTCCTGACATCCCCCAATTGACAAGGAAATGCTTAGCATCCCATGAAATGAACAGGAGCCAGGGCTGAGCAGAAGGCAGTGTCAGCCAACAGCAAGGAGTACAGCTTGTCTGTGGATCCGCCGCCCTCCCTGAGAAACAGGGCTCACTCTGCCTCCTTGTCTCTAAATCTTCCTCCACAAAACTCCAGAAACAACAATCAGAGATGTCTATATATTATTTATTTACTTACTTATTTATAGGCTATATCTGTGTGTATTGTGTAAGTATTTAAAACGTGGCTGGATCCGGAGCCGCAAAAATGATGTCTCAATTGCAGGAGGGGACACGTGGCGCAGGTTTAAGTATGATAGATGGGATGCCCTCCCTTGCTTAGCAAACTGCAGAGAGAGAGTGAGAGAGCAAGAGAGCGAGAGAGAGAGAGAGAGAGAGAGAGAGAGAGAGAATAACCCTGAAATTAGAACGGGAGGGAGGGGGAGGGTCACTCGGTGTAATATGACTGCAACAAGACGCAGAGAAAAGTAATTTACTCTGAAGTGACAGTCTGAAGGCGACAAAAGAAACTAACAGAGAGGGGAGTTTAGGCTCATTAGCAGCCTGCGCTCAATATTTCATTATTAATGATAATAATACAAGGGAGAAAGGAGGGAGAAAAGGCATATGAGGTGTGCGCCCCGCTCCTTCCAATCCCAACCCCCTCCCCAAACAGACCCAGGGGACCCCCCTAGAGGCTCACAAGGGCACAGGCTCCAGGGCGCCACAAAAGCACCTCCAGGAGAATGGAATCGTCAGGCAGGATGAAGAATGGGTTAGCTCTGGTTCTGCTCAGCTCTTGCCTAAATGCCTGAGCCAGTGGGGACCCTCTGCAGGATTCCGCCTGATTTATTAGAACCTCTGTGGCAGGCGAGGAAGCATTCCCTCGCCCCAACCCTTTCCCACCGCTGATGCTCAGCAGTCCAGCCTGGGCCAGACACCGTCATCCAGGGGCCTGTGGCCAAGCTGCTTCTGGGATTTCTCAGGCTGCAGCCTCTGGGGAGCAGGCAATCCCTTCTTCTGGAGAGTGCGTATTGTCTGCACCTAGACAGGGGTGCAAACATGATACTGGGAATCAATACAAAAGGAAATGGGATATATCCTAGAGACTGTGACCAAAGCCTAAAAATAAAATTTGAGAGTGAGCAACCATAGACTGCAGATTAAAAAGCAGAGACATCACTTTGCCAAAAAAGGTCCGTCTAGTCAAGGCTATAGTTTTTCCAGTAGTCATGTATGGATGTAACAGTTGGATTATAAAGAAAGCTGGGCACCAAAGAATTGATGCTTTTGAACTGTGGTGTAGGAGAAGACTCTTGAGAGTCCCTTGGACTGCAAGGAGATTCAACCAGTCCAGCCTAAAGGATTCAATCAGTCCTGAATATTCACTGGAAGGACTGATACTGAAGCCGAAACTCCAATACTTGGACCACCTGATGCAAAGAACTGGCTCACTGGAAAAGACCCTGATGCTGGGAAAGATTGAAAGCAGGAGGAGAAGGGGATGACAGAGGATGAGATGGTTGGATGGCATCACCAACTCAATGGATGTGAGTTTGAGTAGGCTCTGGGAGTTGGTGATGGACAGGGAGGCCTGGCGTGCTGCAGTCCATGGGGTTGCAAAGAGTCAGACACGAATGAGCGACTGAACTGAACTGAAGCAATCATGCTGGATTCCATTTAATTTAAAATGGCAAAAGGGCTATCGGGTTCTACCTATTGTCCAAATAAAATGTCCCTTGTCTTCTGTGCCACCAGGCTGCCTCTCCCAACAAGTATTTTGCTGTGGATAACCGATACATTTTCTTCTTGACGTTGACCTTCATAGCCCAACTAGCCTGACTTGGTCCATTTTTCTGCTTTCTTGGACCATTTCTGAATATTCAGAATATATGTGTTTGTGTTATTGTTAATACTGTTGACTAAAACAGTACATCCCTTCCTCAACAGCTCTTACCCAATGGCTTTGAGCAATTGAAAACATACTCAAGATCATCTTTTCTATCTTTTATGTCTTTTAATTTGTTAACATGACAGAATTATCCATTCATCCAATAGGTATATCAGGGTCTACTACTGTGTTGGTCATAGTTCTGGGTTAGACTGCCTATAGACGTAAACCAAATACATGGTACCATTCTTTTGGTTGCTTATAAACTATTGAGGGAGGCCAGTATGAAGCAGTAAATGCACAAATAAATATGTAATAACAAATTGTGTTAAATGGCCTGAAAACAATGATCAGGTGCTCTAACGAAACCTGGAGGGTGGGAAAGCCATTTTCCGGAAGATGGTCTAATCAGCCTTCTCAGGGGAAGTAACATTTGCTGAGACCTGAAGGAAGCACAGCCAGCTTGACAAATCAGAAGAGGAAGCGAATTCCAAGCAAAGGAACCATATGTGTGAAGGCCGAGTCAGAAAGAAGAGCTCCAGTTTGTGTTCAAGGAAGAGGAAAATGAGTGTCTCTGGAGCATGGCGCTGAACCAAGAACCGTGCCCTGTGTAACAGGAGAGTGGGCAAAGAGTGACAGGAAGTGTGTCAAAGGTCAGTGAAACAGGTAGGACCTTACACTGAGGCTCAGGGGACGCTTCCAAGGTGGTTTAAATCAGAGAAGAGATGTGGGCAGATTTATCTTTGAAAAAGGTCTTCTGGCTGCAGTGTGCAGGATGAATCGAGGATGGGACATCCCCAGAGGGCGGGAGAACTGCCAGGGGGCTACCAGGTGGGACGGGAGGGCAGTGGGATGGAGAAAGAAGGAATGAGAAGGTCCAAAGTTGTTTTCAAGGAAGGAGACCCGGGTAGTAAGGGATCGTGCGTTGGGTGCAGGGAACAGGAAGTGTCAAGAAGGCCCACGGATGACTAGATACACCCTCTGAAGCTAACCTTTAGTGGAAGGTTGAACTCTGCAGTCACTGCATCTGGACCCAGACATGCATGCTCTGTAAGCTGGGTAAAAATCTCCTTTCTGGTTTGTCTTACTGTGGACAACTAGGTTCAAGACCCAGAGACCATCTTACTCTTTCTATCCGGCAGGCTGAGAAGCTGACGTTATTTCTTCTGGTTGAGATTCCCACCCCACCCCCCTTGCATATTCCAAGGTCTTCTTTGTTTTTCTGATTTAAATCTAGAACCTTATGGTTTCTGGGCTTCCCAGGTTGCACTAGTGGTAAAGAAACTGTGCCAATACAGGACCCCAAGAGAGCTGGGTTTGATCCCGAGGTCCGGAAGATCCCTTGGCGTAGGAAATGACAACCCGCTCTAGTATTTTTGCTGGAGAATTCCATGGACAGAGGAGCCTGGCGGGCTATGTCCATGGGGCTGCTGCAAAGAGTTGGACATGGCTGAGCACACAACAGGTACATATGATTTCTAAAGTGGGGCTGAGGAACCTGTAGATCAGTGGTGGTCCTGGGAGCAGCTGAAGCAGCATCATCTGGGAATTGGTTAGAAATGTAAATACGTGAGTCCCAACCCAGATCCACTGAATCAGTAAGTCTATCAGTGGACTATCAGCCATCCATGTTCACAAGCCCTCCCAGGGATTCCGATCTGTGTTGAAGTCTGAGAACCCTACTCCGTCACCCTTGTCTATCTGCACTATCCTGTAGGGCTATCACTCAACACATGTGCATTTGAATTCGTGAAAGGTCTTCAGCCTGAACAGAGATGTGTGAGTATAAAGTACACACCAGACTGCGAAGTGTTAGTCGCTTAGTCGTGTCTGACTCTTCGTGACCCTAGCCCATTAGGCTCCTCTGTCCATGGATCTTCCAGGCCAGAACACTGGAGTGGGTTGCCATTTCTTCCTCCAGGGGATCTTCCTGATCCAGGGATTGAACCTGGGTCTCCTGCATTACAGGCAGATTCTTTACCGTCTGAGCCACCAGGGAAGCCCCTTGCAAAGACTTAGTCCAAAAAAAAAGAATATAAAAATGTTTCACTAATCATTTTTTATTGACACATATTAAAATGATAATGTGTTCAATATTTGAGGTGAAATGTATTAATAAAAGCAAAATTAATTTTACTCGTTCCATTTTACCTTTTATTGACTCTACGAACACGCCAAGTACGTACGTAATACATGCTATATTTTTACTGGGTAGTGCTGCTCTAAAGCATTGCTTTTTCAACTTCAGTATGCAGAGGAACTGCCTGGAGATCTTGTTAAAATCCATATTCTGATTCAGTAGGTCTTGGATGAAGCCTGAAATGCTGAGTTCCTAGCCAGCTCCCAGGAGTTGCCTGCACTGATGGTCTGTGGCCCATCCTGTGAGTAGCAGGGCACCAGTACATGCTGGGGATGTTTCCTAAAGTAAGTATGGCATCATTGAACAGCCACCAAATGTGAACTCATTACACCTGGCTCTAAGTCCCACCTCTAGCTTCTTATTGGCTAGATGACTTCAGACAAATCTTGTTTTTTAAATGAAAAATGTAGATAAGAGAAGCAACCGTACAGGGTTATTGCAAGGTTTAAATAAAATGATGTTGATGGAATTGTTTCTATATTATCCAAGCTATATTAGTCTAAATAAGTATCTATACCAGCACATACACAAGCACTGAACATATGGGAACAAATGATGCAGAGCTATTTTTCCAGTTTCTATGATAATTCAGGACTACAAACCTATCAACAGACATCATCATTACTTGGCTACTCCAAATTGCCTCAAAATTATTTCTGGCTGTGTTATCTGAATCACTGTGACCAGGGAGAAGTCATCTGGGAAGGGCAATAGTAGTTGGCCAGCATTTCTCTCAGAAGCATTTGGTACTTGTGGTCAATGCTGACTTTGTTACTGTCCCAAAGGGTGAGGGAGGCATTATCCTAAATGCCCAGCTAAATACTCAGCTCTCAGATCTCAGAGAATCAGAGCATCCATACGGCCGCAGGCTCCATCAGATCAGACTTCATCCGTAATTAGCAAGCAACCAGACTCCTAGAAGGAGTCACTTCGTGACCTGAGGGAAAAGAGAATAGAACTGGCCCCACGACTTTGTCATCATTAGGAAGGCGGAGAAAGATGCAAAAAGCAATAAGTCCCTTGAAGCGGAATTGTCATGCTGTGGTGGCAACATCCATATGGTCAAGATTAGCTCAGTTCTTCCAGGAGCAGAGTGCTGGGAATCCAAGATGGCAGGAGAGGAAAGACACTCAGAAACTGAACCTATATTGTGCCCAGCCCTGTGCTGGATCCCAGAAATGGAAATGTTGCAATTAGCTTTCATAGGGAGAGAAACTGTTCTGTTACCTACTAGGTCCAAATCCTCCATTACCTACACACACACACACACACACACACACACACGATTCAGTTTTTCCATCTCCCACCCAGACAGGAGGTTTGTGTAATACACTTTCTGCTCTCATGAAAGTTACTGATACGTCACTTGGAATTTCTGGGACAGGAAAGGGCAGAAAGCTGAGGATTCAAGCCTTCTAAAAGAGGGTTTTTCCAGAAGGGGAAAAGCTAGGCTGTTTAGAGCAAGATTCCTGCCCAGCAACGTCCACTGCGGACCTCACTGGCGCACAGCACACGCACAGTGCAGAAAGCTGTGGAGACCCAGAACAGAAGACCAAGGGCATCCCTAATGCATGGACGGAGGACCGATCACTTCCCTCCCCTGGGCCCTAGGCGCAACATCTGTAAACTGAGAGGGTCTAACGAAACGGGTTGGAAGGTCCCCTCAAGCAACCATATCCTGCTATTCCAAAGGGTCACTTTGCTGATACAAAGTGACCACCCCCGGCAGGGGCCTCTTCACTGAGAGGCACATGTGGGTGCCCTGTGGAAAGCAGGCATCCCTGCCGGCGGGCTGGAGAACACAAACACCGTAAACAAAGCTCGAAGAGCCAGTGTTTGAGAAACCTGGACGCAGGAGCGTCTCTGGGGCCGCCAATGCATTGGTTCCCCGCTCCTCTGCAGTGAGATCCTTAGCACATGAGGAGGAAGAGTCACTCATGGGCTCCAGTGAACCAAGCAGGGTCTAAGCAAATGTGAAGTCTGTCAGCAAACCCATCCCCCATCCCTTTCTTGTTCCTGGTGACCCCAATTCAAGGGCAGTGGGTCTCTGCCATCTCTTCTCTTTCTTGTAATCAACTGTGCTGCCTAGGAAACATCCCACAATATTAATCTCAAGAAAAATGAAGGAAATGTGTATGTAAGAATGCTAGAAACCCGAGTAAAGGATCTCGCTTAACCTTTGCTACTAAGGCCAAGGGAAGGATGAGGTTAGTAAGACACCCACTTGCTTGGACCTCAAAGCCTAACAAGGAATTGGCTTCCATGGGCAGTGTGTAGGGATTCTTCATGCGCTGCCCTGAGTGGGAGACCCTCCTTCAATCTGGCACCCAGGTATCTCCCTTGCCTCCACCTAGTTCTGGGCCTTGCGGCTTGGCTTGCATGTGTATTCTCATGTCAGATACATGCAATCAGCCATGCATGTATGCATGTTCAGTCACTCAGTCATGTCTGACTCTTTGTAACCCCATGCACTATAGCCTGCCAAGCGCTTCTGTCCAAGAGATTCTCCAGGTAAGAATACTGAAGTGTGTTGCCATTTCCTCCTCCAGGGGGTCTTCCCAACCCAGGGATTGAACCCATGTCTCCTGGGTCTTCTGCGTTGGCAGGCAGATTCTTTACCACTGAGCCACTTGGGAAGCATGAACTCAGCCATGTAGAGGCCCAAGTCACACAGCCCTAGGACTGACATTAAGACCCTTCTGTTTGCTCTGATCTGACAGCATGGTGGTTCATGGCAAAGACCCTGGGTAGCCAAGAAGAGCTCATAGTTTAGAATTCTGGCACCTACATTTGCTAACTGGGGCAAACATTCAAGTTTGGTAGCCTGGGCCAATTTGCTTAAATATTCTGTTCCAGTTTCCTTATCTATGAAAAAGGGGATAATAGTAACACAGGCATCATAGTGCTGTGATGAGGATCCAAGGAGCAAAGCACTGAATGTGTGTAAAAGGGTCATGATGGTGATGACCCCCGTGGTGACGATCACATCTTGATGGGTATCGATTGTTATTGCTATTAGCCTATCACATTATTGATTTGCAGTGCTCAGCGTGTATCCTTTCCATGTGGTCTCTGCAGTTTAGCCTCTTGCATACTGGATCTCCAACTGTGAATTACTAGGTATTATCAGTGACTTCTGGGACATGACTAGGTATTATCACTGAATCCAGGCAAATTATCTTTTGCAGGAATTTACAGGAGGGACCTCAAATCACACAGGGAATGTCCTTTCAGCTCTAATGGCCAGACTGTGAACGTATGGCTTTGTGCATTAAGGAAACGACTCTCCCTTCAGAATGTGAGGCTTAATCCAACAAAGAGCCTTTGTCAGGCATTGCAATTCTGTGTTCACTGCAGCACCAGGCCAGCGTTTCCTCAACTTTGTCCCCTGGGAGCCCCACATGTGCCTCCTCCGTGGCTCAGGGACTGCTCATTCAGGAGGCAGTCTACTCCCTGGGGAGGCCCTCGCCCCAGGAATGTAAGGTTGGATGGTGGTCCCCGCCACCCCCCTGGCCTCTTTCACAGTCAATTACCCCTCCATTAATTGTTGTTGTTAATAACCCACAAAGCACCTTTCACTAGCAGTGCCAAGCGCCAGGGGGAGGAGAAGTAGTGGCTGGCGTTATTTCATTGACCTGCCCACCTGCAGCGCTTGCGAGTGTGGTCCTGGAGCCAGGATCACACAGGGACTGACTGCCAGGCCTCGAGCACAGCTCCCATCCGTCAGAGTCAGCCCATCAAAGGGCGTTTTGCAGAGCTGCACAGAGGGTGAAAAAGCTGGCAAAGCCGAACTGGGGTCCTGACGGTGACGTGTGAACTTGGCCTCCAGCCTTCTCCCTCGTGCCTCGGCTCTAAACCACCTTTCGGGAGGACAGACACAAAGCAGGGGTGACAAATGAAAAGTGAAGGCTGAACCACTGTCCTCGGGGCGCAGAGCCTGGCACGCAGCGAGGCCGCCCAGGACACAACGTGGGCCGTGGTTTCCCTTCCGCGGCTGGGGTCCCTGGCTACGGCCACAGCTGAGCTGCCTGTCTCCACACTGACAACTCTAATTCATCAGCCCAAAGAGGTGCCCAAAGGGGACCCTGATGGATGTCACTCGGGATGTCACCTTGGATGATGCCCAGACACCCACCGAACCCCTGAACTGCAGGGAGCTTTGAAAAGATCTGACATCGAACCACTCCCCTGGAGGGAGGACACTGAAGCCCTGGGTCTGTGGCACCATTACTAAAGGGTTTCCTCTTCCAAATGTCTCCTCTGTTTCACTCTATTCTCTTTCTCTCTTCCTCTGTTTCTTCCCCCTTAGTTTCCTGTCTCAGTTTTCACTCTGACAAATCGCACCACCCCTCATCGCAACACACACACATCCACTTCACCCTAGACCTATGAAGACATGACCCCTCTGTGACGTTACATTTATGTCACATGCCTGAAAGTGGATGGAAGTGCAAATAATGCATCTAACTGTGACTCAGAGAAACAAGGGCCTCCTCCCTGTCTCTCTAAAAAGAGCTTCTGCTTTGTGAGAAGAACAAAGACAATCCCCATGTGGTGGGCCTTTGGGAGCAAAGAAAAGTTACAGAAAAGACTTGAGGAAGAAAGCCATGAAACCAGACTTCACTGCAACCAAAGGAAGGCATGCTCAAAACAAAAACAGAGAGAGGGAGAGAGTGGACGTGGAGCCCAGAGGGGCCAGCTGATGGGCTGCGATTTGAATTTAGGAAAAGCTACAGGCAATGCCTCCCAGGTAGTGTGTGTTTCCGTGTGCTTTTTACCAATGAGGGACACCTTCTTCCCTAAGAGGAATCAGGAACTGTGGCTGCAGGCCACGTGGTGGGCTGATGGTTTTCCATGGCTTGATGCCTTCCGACAGAAAGAAGAGGGGCACGGTTTAAAGAGATGGAGGCTAGATTTTTGACTTTCAGCAACTGAGTCCACAGGGGAATGTCCTTTGAACACCTGTAAACATAGAAAGGCGGCAGGTGGACAAAACGGGCCATCTGATAATACTGCTTTGCCCATAGTCACGGTCTTCCACTGAGGCTAAGCGTGCCTTCTACACCACCTCCATCCACACACACACACACCTGTGTCTACCTGGGTACCTTTCCTCCAGCAGTGACTCTCACCTGGGTGTCTGCAACATGTATGTGCTGAAAGGTCAGACATTCTGCTGAGCAGGAGGAGAGGATATTGCAGAGGAAACTCTTAAGCACCAAGGACTTTGCCACGTCCACTCTCCGCCTCAGAAAGCTGATCCTGCAAATGGACCACGGGTCTCTGTTTGACCAGCAGGCTGTCAGGTAGCCTGGCTCAAGCGCTCTGTTCAGCAGGAATGATGAGGACTCACTGAACAATGAGATCTTTTCTCAGAGAGTTTGTATGTGAGCAGAGAGAAAGAGGAAAAAAAGGAAAAACAGAAATAAGGAAAAGGGCCTCTGAGCAGCTCTAAATAGGGAAGACAGTGTAGGATTAAATCCTCTGCTGGACCTCTGGAGCTCCTCAGAACCTTTGCCCATGCTGATTCCTTTGCCTGGACTACACTTGTTTTATTTGGCTGTATTCCACCTTCCCCAGTGTATGGTTTCCCAGGTGATAAAGAACCTGCCTGCCAATGCAGGAGACATAAAAGATGAGGGTTCAATCCCTGGGTTGCGAAGGTCCCCTGGAGGAGGGCATGGCAACCCACTCCAGTATTCTTGCTGGAGAATCCCATGGACAGAGGAACCTGGTGGGCTACAGTTCCATTGGGTAGCAGAGAGTCAGACACGACTGAAGTGACTTAGCACTCAACACGCATCATCCCCAAAACTTATGTAACCTGAGAAATCATGAGGGTTGCAGGAGGGAATGCCTAGGAAACACTCGAGGAATGAGAAGTGCCTGGAAAAGTGTGGAAGATTAAAGAGAAGGCAATGCGTAATCTTGGAGATGTGAGAGACATGAGCGAGCCCTGTGCGGTGGCAGCGTGGTTGGGACCGTTGAGCTTGCACTTCATCACAGCTATGCCAGCAGGCTTTGCCTTGACACACCCTCTCCCAAGGTCATGGTTCAGTCACTGGTTAGCTGTCTTTGTGGCAGAAATAGCCGAGCTCCCATCTAAACAAACTGCAGTCTTGTTTTTAATATCTTAACAAGGCAGACAAACCAGTTTCAGATAAGAAAGAAATAGCAATAAAGTAGGAGGAAAACTGACTTAGTTGTAACAGTTGATTAACAATTTTTTGGCCAGACTTTCCCTTTGGAGACTCAGAGCTGAGATGAAAATATTTAGGTTTTTTGCCACACAAAGGTTACACCGAGTCCATCCTCAGCAATTTACCAATGTGAAAACGTGGATAAGTGTTTTAACCTATCGGACGCCAGTTTCCTCAGGTAGAATGCATGTATTAATAGCTGTCTCGTAGACATTTAAGGAGCAAATGCGATGCTATGTGCAGCAAGCCTCAAGCATATTTGGTTGTAAATAAATGCTAGTTTTATGTACTAATGTATTAAGCGATTAAATATGCCCCTGCTAGGTATATAGTTCTCTAGTTCCCCCTTTTACATACCCTCTCTCAGCAGATTATTGTTCCTGAATTCCTTCAGTCAATTAATACTTACTAAGAGTCTATTATACAACAGGTGCCTGGAAGCTGAGGAGAGACACTTATCAGTGGAAAGTATAACCAGGCTTCAAAAACAAACGAAAACTGTAGTGGCTTTTACCTTCAAAAAGCTAAATCTTTCTCTATCTGATTTACCTCACTTAGTATGAGACTCTCAAGGTCCGTCCATGTTGCTGCAAATGACATTATTTCATTGTTTTCTATGGCTGAATACTATTCCATTGAATAAATCACATGTTCCTTTTCTAGCCGTCCACTGATGGACATGTAGGTTGCTTCCATGTCCTGCTGTTGTGAATAGTGCAGTAGCGAACACTGGGGTGCCTGCATCTTTTTGAATTACCATTTTCTCTGGATACATGCCTAGAGGTTATCATACTAAGCGAAGTAGGCCAGATGGAGATAGACAAATATCATATGAAATTGCTTATATGTGGAATAAAAAAAAAGACACAAATGAAATTACCTACAAAACAGAAAGAGACTCACAGACATAGAGAACACATTTACAGTTACCAAAGGAGCAAGAGACAGACAAAGGGATAAATTAGAAGGTTGGGATTAACATATACACATACTACTGTGTATAAAATAGATAACTGACAAGGACCTCTGTGTATAGCACAGGAAACTATACTCTGTACTTTGTAATAACATATAAGAGGAAATAATCTGATAGAGGATATATATATAGAGAGAGAAGGAAATGCCAACCCACTTCAGTATTCTTGTCTTGCCTGGAGAATCCCATGGACAGAGGAGCCTGGTGGGCTATAGTTCATGGGGTCACAAAGAGTCAGAAACGACTGACGCGGGCATGTATATATGTATATGAATCCCTTTGCTGTACACTTGAAACTAACATGACATTATAAATCAACTACATTTAAATTTTTAAAATAGCCTAAGTCACCAATAGAAGAGGTGACAAGAATACACAGAAGAACTGTACAAAAAAGATCTTCACGACTCAGATAATCACGATGGTGTGATCACTCACCTAAAGCCACACATCCTGGAATGTGAAGTCAAGTGGGCCTTAGAAAGCATCACTATGAACAAAGCTAGTGGAGGTGATGGAATTCCAGTTGAGCTATTTCAAATCCTGAAAGAAGATGCTGTGAAACTGCTGCACTCAATATGCCAGCAAAACTCAGCAGTGGCCACAGGACTGGAAAAGGTCAGTTTTCATTCCAATCCCAAAGAAAGGCAATGCCAAAGAATGCTCAAACTACTGCACAATTGCACTTATCTCACACGCTAGTAAAGTAATGCTCAAAATCCTCCAAGCCAGGCTTCAGCAATACGTGAACTGTGAATTTCCAGATGTTCAAGATGGTTTTAGAAAAGGCAGGGGAACCAGAGATCAAATTGCCAACATCCGCTGGATCATCAAAAAAGCAAGAGAGTTCCAGAAAAACATCTATTTCTGCTTTATTGACTATGCCAAAGCCTTTGACTGTGTGGATTACAATAAACTGTGGGAAATTCTTCAAGAGATGGAAATACCAGACCACCTGACCTGCCTCTTGAGAAACCTATATGCAGGTCAGGAAGCAACAGTTAGAACTGGACGTGCAACAACAGACTGGTTCCAAATAGGAAAAGGAGTCCGTCAAGTCTGTATATTGTCACCCTGCTTGTTTAACTTATATGCAGAGTACATCGTGAGAAATGCTGGGCTGGAAGAAGGACAAGCTGGGATCAAGATTGCCGGGAGAAATATCAATAACCTCAGATATGCAGATGACACCACCCTTATGGCAGAAAGTGAAAAGGAACTAAAAAGCCTCTTGATGAGAGTGAAAGAGGAGAGTGAAAAAGTTGGCTTAAAGCTCAGCATTCAGAAAATGAAGATCATGGCATCTGGTCCCATCACTTCATGGGAAATAGATGGGAAAACAGTGGAAACAGTGTCAGACTTTATTTTTGGGGGCTCCAAAATCACTGCAGATGGTTATTGCAGCCATGAAATTAAAAGATGCTTACTCCTTGGAAGGAAAGTTATGACCAACCTAGATAACATATTCAAAAGCAGAGACATTACTTTGCCAACAAAGGACCATCTAGTCAAGGCTATGGTTTTTCCTGTGGTCATGTATGGACGTGAGAGTTGGACTGTGAAGAAAGCTGAGCACCGAACAATTGATGCTTTTGAACTGTGATGTTGGAGAAGACTCTTGAGAGTCCCTTGGACTGCAAGGAGATCCAACCAGTCCATTCTAAAGGAGAATAGTCCTGGGTGTTCACTGGAAGCACTGATGCTGAAGCTGAAAATCCAATACTTTGGCCACCTCATGCAAAGAGTTGACTCATTGGAAAAGACTCTGATGCTGGGAGGGATTGGGGGCAGGAAGAGAAGGGGACGACAGAAGATGAGATGGCTGGATGGCATCACCGACTCAATGGACGTGAGTTTGAGTGAACTCCGGGAGTTGGTGATGGACAGAAAGGCCTGGCGTGCTGTGATTCATGGGGTCACAAAGAGTCGGACTTGACTGAGCAACTGAACTGAACTGAACTGAAGTCACCAACAGGAGAAAGGTTCTGAGTCTAGACAAAGCTCTAGCAGAAGCAGTGGGGTAAGCATGGCTTCCAGACTGAAAAGAGACTGTGCAGTCAAGAAATCAAGGAAGCAGAGATGGATGGGGAGGCTGTGCAGTCCTTCTTGTTCCTGGGAGACAGCAGAACCCCAGAGAGACATGGCTACACAGCCATTCTGGACAGTTTACCAACATACCCGAGGATAGGTTTCGCTGGTCCTGAAGTATTGGCCCATGTTTAGACTTAAAAAAAGAATCACAGCTTGAAACACTTAAGAGATCATTGGATTGACTTCTTATTTTATAGATGAGGAACTTGAGGGTGAAAATAGTTAAGCAACTTAGCCAATTCATAGAGTAAGAGAGTAGATCATTTTGTGCATAACCTAGATGTAGACAGTACTGACGGTGGAGTCCAAGGTCAGAAAGACAGTCTAAACTGCCTGGGGTGGGGGGAGGGAAGCTTATTAAAATGCAGGTTCTCAGGCCCACTCCAAAGGGCTTATGATTTTAATGGGTCTGCCATAGGGAACCGCCTTTAATAGGCACGCCAAGGTGATTCTGATGCGGGTGGTCTGAGGACTAATTGCCACCTTTGCCTTCTCCAGTGCTAATTTGCATGGAAACCCACAACCTCTGAGATGTAATGAGGTGGTATCAGTTCCATAAAATCCCTGGCTAGTGCGGCTCCCTTCTATAGGTGTAAGCTGAACCTCTTCAGCTGAGTTATGGCGTGTATTTGCATAAATTACCATGCGAAACTTGTTAATATTTCCTAGATATGCTTTTTCATTGCTCCATTAGACAAGGCTTTGTGCTTTTGTTTGGAGTTGAATGTCAGCCAATCCGAATTCACAACTGTGATGGCATAGAACCTGAGGTGGTAATTTATTCCCCTCATGGAGCCCAGTGTCACCTATCTGTCCTAAGAAATGCGGTCTGAAATCAGTTGAATTTTATCATGCAAATTATGGGAAGTGTTATCATTACAAGCAGCAGGAGGTTCCTGATTTGCTATCATTTACACTTTAAATGAGTTCGACCTGCTAGGTGCAGGGGATGGGTTTAGGGAGAAGAGAGGCAGGGGTAAGGTGGGGAGGAATTTCACCAGGATGGAGCCCCCAGGGCTTTGTGACGTCAGTAAAACAGGGTTTCAAAAAATGCTTGGATGTGTTTGATATAGAAGAGTTTGGCCTTTGGAGGACAGTCATGCAGAAGAAGAGAAAAGACATGAGTTAGCTTCTCTGTGGTGATGCCAACAGGTTATATCTGGACAGATTGGTCAAATGGAATTGCAATGTTAGAGAATCTGGGTGTCAATGCAGTTGGAAAAATACAGTTGAGACCTTGGGATGATCAAGTCTAACTGACTCATTTTACAGTGAAGAAGGCTGAAGCCCCCAGTGGAGAAATCACATCTTCAAAGTCAAGTAAGGATTTTGAGAGTAGAAACTACATCTCCTATGTCCAGTCCTTCAGTGTTCCACCCCCTCTTGCTTTCAGTTTCTGATTCTCCAAACCATCATCACAGCATTAGAGCTCTTGTGTTTACCTTGGTTCCTAGGGGGCCTAATCACAACCACATTCCTCTGAAAGCAAAATGGAAGTGTTAGTCACTCAGTCGTGTCAGATTCCTTGAGACCCCATGGACTGTAGCCCGCCAGGCCTCTCTGTCAATGGAAATCTCCAAGCAAGAATATTGGAGTGGGTATCCCTTCCTTTCTTCAGGGGGTCTTCCTGACCCAGGGATCAAACCCCAGTTTCCTGCACTCCAGGCAGATTCTTTACTGCCTGAGCAACCAAGAAAGCCCTGCTGCTGCCGCTGCTGCTGCTGCTAAGTTACTTCAGTCGTGTCCGACTCTGTGCAACCCCATAGACGGCAGCCCACCAGGCTCCCCCATCCCTGGGATTCTCCAGGCAAAAACACTGGAGTGGATTGCCATTTCCTTCTCCAATGCATGAAAGTGAAAAGGGAAAGTGAAGTCGCTCAGTCGTGTCTGACTCTTAGCGACCCCATGGACTGCAGCCTACCAGGCTCCTCTGCCCATGGGATTTTCCAGGCAAGAGTACTGGAGTGGGGTGCCATTGCCTTCTCCTAAGAAAGCCCTACGTTCCTCTAATCCAGCTGGATTCCTTTTTTTGAAACAAAACTTACTCACCTGCCTTCTTTTCCATTGTCTGGTAATACCAAACCAAAGTTGGAAAATCATTTCCTCCAACTGGTGTGGTCCTCCTCCATCCACAGATTGTCCCTCCCTGGCATCTACTCTGTTCACCCCTTTCCATATGCCCTTCTCCATCTGTATTGCGTGCCTACACTTCTAGATGGTTCTTCACCTTGCATTGTGACCTGGGTTGGGAAGTACTGTGTTAGGCATTCTTCCTTGGATATGTTCTCTTCTCTGCAAATAAAAGAAAGTGAAAGGGAAATCATGATACTTTAACCCTTGAGACTGAAATCTCAGTCACAATTATAACAGTAACAGGAGAAACATCCCTGGGAAGAGTTGCTTCTTAATAACTTCCCTCAGGCTTCACTGGCAAGTCATAACAGCACTTATTTTCTGTTCGCTCAATTCTGTGTGCCTTCCCAAAGGTGACTGAACAATAGAGTAATAGTTGGGGTGGGTGGGGGTGCAGACACAGGAAACGTGGTAGAAGAAGGCATAGACATTAGAGAGAGCAGGATGGATAAAAAAGTGAGATGTAAGATCTTCAGGGGAATGAATATAGGAAAACAAGAGAACTTAAATCATGGAGTTTGGAGTAGAATCATTGAAAACAGTTAATAAGGATGATCGGTGATCTTGGAGTTATTTAATAGAACACATAGATCCTAATTCCTGGTCAGACACAATAATCTGTTTGAACTTGGGCAATCCAGTGCAACTCTGCAGCCTCTGTGGCCCATTCTATAAGTGGGGTATGGAAGTGAATGGCCTCTGTCAGCATATATTTCGAAATGACCTTATGTCCACAGGAGTCACTGGCAGCAAGCCTACACTAATGTCAGTGTTTCTGGAAGAGACAGCACCTGTGGTGGCTAAAGATTCCGGAAACCGGCCAGAGAAAGGAGAAGCTCATTAATAACCAACAGCAAGCAGGGCAATGCTGGGTAGTCAGATGCCAGGGACAGGAAGAGAACAAGTGATGAACGGATGTGCTGGTTTCATGTCAGAGCTTCTCTCGGAAGGGATCCATGCCATGGCTCAAGGAGGTCACCTTCTGCCTGCCCAGCAAGAAGACAGAGCACGTGGGGACAGGCTTCCCCAAAGAAAGGCCCACATTACAGTGATCAGGGTCCATCGGAACAAGCCCAGATGCCTCAGTCCCCCGGGCCTGTCACTGCCTGTTATTAGCTTTAATAACAGTGATCAGAACTTGCCTTCAGAGGGCACACGTCTTCTCCTCCTGAAGAATTTTGAGCCCCATTGGCAAATGGAATGGGCATACTTCCTTGGGGAGTGCTCTGGCCTGCAAGGCCATGTGAGGTTGGAAGAGGTGGTGGGATAGGAAAGGAGGGATGTCAATAAGAGGAATTAAGTCCTGCCCTCATCCCAAAACTGGAGGACACTCTAAACTTCAGCTCACTGGACTGGTTAAAAAATATATATATATACTGGAATCCACAAAGGATGTGGGAGGCCTTTTTCCCCAGTCTAGTTCCATTTGTGACTATGTCATAATGGAGGAATGTGAGAATGTCGTTTTTGTTTTTTTTTTCATTCTAAGCAGAGGAAATGCAGTCAAGACCTGCAGTTTTCACTGAAGCCTTAATATTCCTCATGAAGAAAGACTTACAACTGAAAGTCAAGAGTTCCTGAGAGTAACACTTTCTTCTGAATCTGACTTTTTGAGCAGTATGTGTATATATATATATATAGTAATCCTACTTGAGAATTCAGTGGACTGATTCTTCCCTGACAGTGGTCAAACCCCCGTGCATTCTAGTTCTGATGGTTCCAAAAGCTACAGTCACTGGGTTTCCCCTCCTACTTCCCTGTTGCTCACATGTCCTGTCAGACATTTGATTCAGGAAGTTTAGTTCCTGGACACAGAGGAGAGAGTGTTTTATGTCTATGAGGCCTCCAGCTGGGTTTTGAGGTTTTAACACGTTTAATTACTGGCAAAACATCACTCAGTAAAGGAGGCAAGGCAGATGGAGTCCTTTACCTCCTACCAACACCTTCCTGGCCAGACAGACAAATATAAGGAGCTCAGGGAAGCTGGCCTGCAGGTGGACCTCGGTGCTTTGTCTCCGTGATGTTCTTCATGCCTGGCAGGCATCGCTGCCTAGTAGCCATCCCCCTCCCCGGCTGCCATGTCTGACAGTATCTCAGACACGCATCCTGAGCATGGGCTGTCCCTGGAGAAGCTTCAGCACTTAATCCCGTCACTGTGAGCCATCCATGCACAGCCCCGCTACAGGCAGACCCGATGTGCTCAGGGAATGGCTGTCAGTCATCTGTAGTCCTACAGCCGGCGAGATCACATGCTGCAGCCACGTGCAGATGGGCTTAAGCAGAAGCAGGAAAGGCCTTGGACGGGAAGGAGTGCTGCCGACCCAGCGGGAGTGAGATTCTGCCGGGCAGTGAAGAGTTTCAGGTGGAAGTGATTTCCAGGGTGATGGCCTTCAAGGTAGTCTGGTCACGCTTGGAAGGCGTCGCCCCCACGGACTCTGAGACATAACCTGTTATGGCTGATCAGGCCATCACTTTGAGGAAAATATCAGTGACTCCTTAAGGGACTCCATCATTCATCCATCCACTTATCTTCCATGTAAACTCTACTGAGCAACAGTTACACGTGCTGCACGCAACAGTGGCCAAAGACAGTTGACTCTGAAACAATGTGTCTCATGAAAGTTCAAAGTCAATATCTTCAGCCTCCACAATAAAGACACCCCCTGTGTCTCTTGTTTCACCCTCTTCCTGCTTCTATCTTTGCCTCTAATTTCACTCCTTTGTCTCTGTTATTTTTGGTTTGGGTGGATTACTAAACAGGGTTTTTGATAACTGCCCTGAAGCCATCACTCTGTTCTGCCTTTATTTTCTCTGGCTCATATCCTTCCTACAAGCTCCTTTCTCCTTGGACAATGGGATACCTAGATTAAAACAGCTGTTTGCTGATACGCTGTAACACGGTATATATTAAAAATCCCAATGTGCCCATGGGTTTTGTGACCCCATGGATGAAAGCCCACCAGGCTTCTCTGTCCATGGGATTTTTCCAGGCAAGAATACTGGAGTGTTGCCATTCCCTTCTCCAGGGGATCTTCCTTGCCATTATTCCCTTCTCCAGGGGATCCTCCTGACCTAGGGATCAAACTCCCATCTCCTGAGTCTCCTGCATAAGCAGATTCCTTACCACTGAGCCACTTGGGAGGCCCGCCTTTGTAATATAATTAGCATTATTTAAAGATAATGACTTTAAAATCACTGCAGATGGTGACTGCAGCCATGAAATTGAAAGGCACTTGCTCCTTGGAAAAAAAGCTACGAGCAACCTAGACAGCATATTAAAAAGCAGAGACATTACTTTGCCAACAAAGGTCCAGATAGTCAAAGCTATGATTTTCCCAGTGGTCATGTAGGAATGTGAGAGTTGGACCACAAAGAAAGCTGAGCACTGAATAACTGATGCTTTGAACTGTGGTGTTGGAGAAGACTCTGGAAAGTCCCTTGGACCGCAAGGAGGTCCAACCAGTCCATCCTAAAGGAAATCAGACCTGAACATTCATTGGAAGGACTGATGCTGAAGCTGAAACTCCAATACTTTGGCCACCTGATGCAAAGAACTGACTCATTTGAGAAGACCCTGATGCTGGGAAAGATTGAGGGCAGGAGGAGAAGGGGATGACAGAGGATGAGATGGCTGGATGGCATCACCGACTCAATGGACATGAGTTTGAGTAAACTCCGGGAGTTGGTGATGCACAGGGAAGCCTGGTGCGCTGCCGTCTGTGGGGCACAAGAGGTGGACAGAACTGAGCGCCTGAACTGAACTGAAAGATAATGAATCTGCAAGTGAGTGACTTTAAATGACAATGGCACATCTCCAAGTAAAGCTCTGCACCTTCTGCCTCAGACTCCAGCACTGGAGTCTGCTTCCCACAACTCTGTGCCTGCAGGGCTCGCTGAGGTCTGTGGTCTCCAGGTGGATGAGTGAGTCATGGGCTCAGCTGCTCAAGAGCCCCCAGGAGTAGCCTGGCTTGGTGATTGTGTTCCCTGTCACAGAACTCAGTTCACACGAAGAAGGGAATTAAAGGCTCTTGATAAAATTTCTAACATCCTCAAACAGAGAACATGAATCAAAGTTTGTTGGCAGTTTCTTCACAGGAAATTGTCTGCTTGCAAACTGGATGTCTTGAACTTATCAGGTGACAACAGGAAGGGACCCAAAAGTGACTTTGAACCACTCTTTGTGAAATGTGTATCCTGAAAACTGTCTAGGAGATACAATCTCTCAAGGTCATCGAGTCTGTTTTTCTTCTCTCTGTCACCTTTGATTCAAGATAGAGGGCATTTATAATGGCCTAACCTTTTGGTCTCCTGGGATTTGTGTTTGACATTTCATTTAAGGGGAAAAAAGAAAAAAAAAATGGGTTCATATATTTCCACAGCCATGAACTTTTCACCAGGGTTTAGTCCCTGGCAGGATGGTGAAGTAGGTATGATTTACTTCCAGGCTCTCCTGTGTTTTGCTGATTTGGCCCTCCAAGTTTTTTACATTTCTTTCCCAACTGGTCTTTTTTTTTTTTTCCAGCCCGACAGCAGTGATCTTACATCAGATCACCCCTCATACAGCCCTGTCAACAGGTTCCCGGGCCTTTTAAAGCAGGAGATTATGTAACACCGGAGTCAAGAGTATTGACATTTTAAAGAGGTTACCTAGGAGTGTATAAATAAAGATACTTCACTTAGTTGGGAAGGATATGTCTTGTTGCTAAGAGAGTGCTGGGAAAATCTCCCCCATTTCCTTCTCCACCTCCCACTCATGCTTAAGTTGACCAATCAGGTTTGGGTGTGTGGATGGTCATGCTCTCCAATCCCAAGAACTATGTGAAAATACCCAAGGGTATGTTTTTATCTACTCAAGGGTATCAGAATGGAGACTGTGTTGGGACAGCCCTGGTTTCATAACTGCCTGAAAGTCATCCAGGCTCTGTTCACATAGGAACTCACAGAAAAGAGTCTCTCTATTCATCCAATTCAACAACTGTTTTTTAGATGCCAACCTTCTCTAAGAAACATTAACTCATTCGTCATGCTGTTCAGTGCTTTTCTAAGAAGCAGGGAAAGGCTGAGAGGAGTAGGGAATAATATTCTTAAGGAAAGCTGAGATTTATCCTAAACAAAAGATTACTGAAGGGCTTAATGATGAGCTTTAAACATCAATATACGAAAGTGTATTATGTGACCATCTGCTCCCCATTTCCCCCTCATCTGAAATTCTCCAGCACATGTTGTCCATAACATTCTTCCGGTCATTTGTCACATCCTGCTTCATGACATGTTTTCCATTGTTGTCCAGAAAAGCCATGCAACTTAATCACAAGCTTTTCTTTCTTCTTCCCAATTAGGACCATCACTCCTTGAGGGCAGGGACCAGTTCCTACTCACTTTTTCTATCTCTTTCCCTTCTGAGCACTAGACTTCACAGAGTAAATCCTGAAAAATCATAATAAATGTTTTTGATTTGGTGATTGATACTGTGGGGAAAAAAGACAAATTCCTATCTGGAATCTAGGTTAGACATAAGGACATAATATCTTGACTGGAATGAGCTCAGGAGGAGCATGATGGGCGAGAAAGGAAGCACTTTAAAGAGTAGAGTACTTCGGTACTCTACAGTCTGAACATAGATTCAAAATTACCATTCACCAGCTGTGTTGCCTTAGTCAAACATTAAACTTCTTAAACCTTAGTTTTCTGACCTATAACTTAGAGATAATAATGCCCACTATGAAGAATGACTCAGCAGTTGAATGAGGTTAGTGGGTACAAAGAACCAGCCCACAGTAGCCACGCAATCCCATACTCAGTTTCCTGATACTAACACCTACTTTGCAGGATTGTGGTCCATGCTGAATGAGTTGATTCATGTAAAATGCTTAGCACGGTCTTTGGCACAACTTAGATGTTTAATAAATATTAGGTTCTTTTAATAGAAATTTCTCTTTTGCTCCAGGACAAAGCCTTAAAAAGAAGAAGGGAATCCCATCTCTCTTTTCATCTCTCTCTTTATTTTGAAGAACAAGAGGATGGATGATCCTGCCTCTCAGAGTCCTTTCCAAATTGAGGTAAAATGTAAATTCTCAGCTGTTATAAAGGTGCCTTCAAGTAGATCATCAAAGAGACATCAGAGAATTCTGTTGCATAGCCAGAAGTAACGAAATCTAGGTCTGGCTGGTCTGGTAAAATTTACTGGATTTTACTAGAAAATCCAGTAAATTTTCTGTAACAGAAATTACAAGCTGATTACAGAGCATCTGCTCTATTCACTAGAATAGTCTCCATTTTGGATCATTAGCTTTATATGATGCTTCCTGTTACATTCATCAAGACAATGGAACTACGAGCTTTGGCTTGGGTTTCTCCTTTGACCTGGCACAGTGTCTTGAAAAATAGACACTAAATTATGATTTCATTAGAGTGTGAAGGATTATATAGTCTGTGGGGCAGAGTTGATCTTCCTTTCAAACAGATGCTCAGGCCAGATCATAGAGATAAGGCAGGTCCACAGAGAAACAACACAGATAGAAAGACCAGAAGTAAGAGAGACAGAGGACTGAAATCAGAGGTAAAGATAGGGGGAGAAATAAAGAGAAACACAGAAGGTAAGTAGCTACTGCTTATGTTTGAAGGTCCCCTTCTAAATGTAAGGGATTTATTTCTGGAAATTCATTTGTCTTCTTTCTTAATTGCTGAGATATTTTTAAGTAGTGCCATACCTGTGAGCTAGTTCCAATATATCACCAGCACATGCTCTCCTGAGAGAGAAAATAGGAACTTTCTGGTTACTTAAGAGTCTTTGCCTGAAGCCCATTAAAGTTATAATTACACTATAATCTTCTCAAAAGATGCAGAGTGCCATTGTACTGGCCTCCAAGGTCACAGTCCATAAACAAACGTGTTATGACAATTGCTGAAATGCAATCTCTCTCTCTCAAAGGCCCATCACTTCATTAATGAACCTGTAATCCCATGCGCACCTGTTTACCTGATTTATAGATGTTTCTGTCTTTTCAACAGACTCATACATTTCCATGTCAGTCTCAGGAATATCTTACTTGCCTTATGGTAATAAGGTTGAGAATGGCCCACCATTGTTCTCCAACTCCACACTGTGAAACTCACAACACCCTTTCTGGGGCACTGGCTATAATGCTCTGTTGTTTTCAAATGTTTCTTTTAAAAAAACTTTTAATCTATTTATCTTAATTGGAGGCTAATTACTTTATAATATTGTGGTGGTTTTTGCCATGTATTGGCATGTTTCTGAACCCTACAACCATTTCTGGCAGTTCCAACCACCCTGAGAATCAGAGCAGTGCTCCCTGAGTAAAGTCACACTGAATCAAGACTCTGCATTAAGCCTATAAGCTGCTTTATTCTGGAACCAGCAGAAAGAAAGGATGTGCTTGGTGACCTTGGAGGCCAGATACTGCAGGTGGCATATTGAGAAGGTGATGGGCATCATCACCTAGGGGAGGAGTGACCGAGAAGAGCCCCTCAATTCACATCAAGCTCAATTCACATAAGCAATAAATAAATATTTGTTGTGTTAAGCCCATATTATTTGGGGGTTTATTTGTTGCAGCAGTTATCATTAATTACTTTATCAATGTACCAATCCATCCTTTGGGTTAAAATCAAGTATTACCTCTATCAAGACACCTTTATTTAAATGTGTAACAATTTAACACATTTTTGCATTCATCTAACAAGGCAATGGCACCCCACTCCAGTACTCTTGCCTGGAAAATCCCATGGACAGAGGAACCTGGTAGGCTGCCGTTCATGGGGTCACTAAGAGTCAGACACAACTGAGCGACTTCACTTTCACTTTTCACTTTCCTGCATTGGAGAAGGAAATGGCAACCCACTCCAGTGTTCTTGCCTGGAGAATTCCAGGGACGGAGGAGCCTGGTGGGCTGCCGACTACGTGGCTGCACAGAGTCGGACTCGACTGAAGCGACTTAGCAGCAGCAGCAACAACACCATCTCAGTCATTTTCTTTCAAATCTGTTTCAGTAATGTACATTTTAGCTTTAAAATGAAGTTTTTAGTCCCTGGGAAAGTTTCTTTAAAGTCTGTTAGGTCTTTTCTATTACCTACAAGTGGTCTTTAGGGACATGGAAGAACAGACGGAAGGAAAGAAGGAAGAAAGGAGCTGATTATTTGATATGAAGAGTCCCTTGGACTGCAAGGAGATCAAACAAGTTAATCCTAAAGGAAATTAGTCCTGAATATTCATTGGAAGGACTGATGCTGAGGCTGAAGCTCCATTACTTTGGCCACTTGATACGAAGAACTGACTCATTGGAAAATACCCTGATGCTGGGAAAGACTGAAGGTCGGAGGAGAAGGGGATGTCAGAGGATGAGATGGTTGGATGGCATCACCAACTTGATAGACATGAGTTTAAGCAAGTTCTAGGAGTTGGTGATAGACAGGAAAGGCTGGTGTGCTGCAGTCCGTGGAGTCACAAGGAATCAGACATGACTGAGTGACTGAACTGAACTGGACTGAATTGAGCTAATCCATTCAGGATCACCTGGTGGCTCAGTGATAAAGAATCTTTCTGCAATGCAGGAGAGGAGGGTTCTATCCCTGGATCAGGAAGATCCTCAGGAGGAGGGCATGGCAACCCACTCCAGTAATCTTGCTGGGAAAATCCCATGGACAGAGGAGCCTGGCAGGTTACAATCCATGACTGAAGTGACTGACTACCAAGACCACTAATCCATTCACTCTGATCAACTGAGCAGCTGAAGATAAATGGTTACTGTTGGCTTCACAAAATATGTGGAAAATAGAAAGCAGAGGTAAAAAGTACCTGAGGGCAGGCAGAAGAAAGGAAAATATGGAAGACATAAATTTTGCAGTTTTCAAGAAATTTTGGTAATTTCCATTTCAGGAAAGGGCTTCCCACGTGGCTCAGATGGTAAAGTGCCTGCAATGCGGGAGACCTGGGTTCGATCCTTGGGTAGGGAAGATCCCCTGGAGACAGAAATGGCAACCCACTCCAGTACTCTTGCCTGAAAAATTCCATGGACAGGATCCTAGTAGGCTACAGTCCATGGGGTCACAGAGAGTCAGACAGGATTGAGTGACTTTACTTTCACTTTCACTTTCATTTTAGGAAATCTGTTTTGGGAAAATAGATTCAGTGGATTTATTGATGATACAGTTCATTCCAAGTGTTGCAATAGGATCTTTTGCATACCTTAATCCTCATGACCATACTTTAAATTATGTCTACTATATGATTGTATGGATGAGGAAACACAGTTGGAATATTCCAGAGACTTGCCCAAGATCACACAGCAATAACCTGTTTGCAAAACCAAACCAGGTTCTTACTCAATGATTTATTCAATAAATGTTTATTGAACACCTCCTACATGTCAGGTGATTTTCTAAGCATAGAGAACCCAGTAGACAAAATCCTTGGCCCTATGAAGCTTGCATTCTAGGAAAAAGAGTCATAAAATAAATGCATCCATTTTTAAAAATAGCATGCCATATGTTGGTAAGTGCTATGGAAAAAATAAAGTTTGGAAGGGCATAAGGAATAGGAGGATGTGGAGAAACTGGCTACAATTTAAATAAGTTCATCAGGGAAAATCTGAAAAATGAAATTGGAGTGACTCATTTATGTAGGAAGGACTGAGCTACGTAGCTATCAGCATGGGCAAAAATGCTGAGGGGGGCATCTGTCTGACCCAACCGAAGTATGATGAGATTGGTGAGGTTGGAATGGAATGAGAAAGGCGTGAGGAGGGGGAGATGATGAGCTCATGGAGATAACATAAGGCTTGACCATGCCAAACCCTGTAGGCTTTTACTGAATGAGTTCCAAAATTGTCATTGGGTTTCAAACAAAGAATAACTGATCTGACTCAAACCTTGAAAGAATCGCTTTTAGCTCTGGTGTCAAAATTAAACATCACAGAAGAAAAACCAGAAGCTGAAGACCAGTTAAGAGGCTAAGATAATAATCCAAGCAAGACATAATAGTAGATTGGACCAGCCTGATTATTGACATGTGTATATAGTTTGAGTGTTGGAGCTTATAAGATTTGCTGATGGGTGTTATAAAATGTGAGAAAAAGATAGGGCATAGAAGGGCTCTATGGTTTTTGGAATGAACAGCTAGAAGACTGGTGTTGCTGCTTACTGAGATGGAAAGACTGAGGAAACAGCAGATTTAGACAAGATCAGGTATTTGGGTTTGGTTACAGAGATTTGCTATGCCTTTTGGATATTAAAACAGAGCCATTAAAGCTGTATTAATCATATATGCAACAAAGGGGTTGTATATATGATTTTAGAGATCTGGGAGAGGGTTATTGTCATTCAGTTGCTAAGTCATGTCTGACTCTTTGGGACCCCCATGGACTGCAGCATGCCAGCCTTCCCTGTCCTTCACTATCTCCTGGAGTCTCCTCAAACTTATATCCACTGAGTCGGTGATGCTATCCAACCATCTCATCCTCTGTCTCTGCCTTCTCCTGCCCTCAGTCTTTCCCAGCATCAGGGTCTTTTCCAATGAGTTGATACTTCATATCAGGTGGCCAAAGTATTGGACCTTCAGCAGTCCTTCCAATGAATATTCAGGGTTGATTTCCTTTAGGATTGACTCCTTTCATCTCCTTGCAGGCCAAGGGATTCTCAAGAGTCTTCTCTAGCACCACAATTTGAAATCATCAATTCTCCGATGCTCAGCCTTCTTTATGGTCCTACTCTCACATCCATACATGACTACTTGAAAAACAATAGCTTTGTCTATACAGATCTTTGCTGACAAAGTGATGTCTCTGCATTTTAATATGCTGTCTACATTTGTCATAGCTTTCCTTCCAAGGAGCAAGCGTCTTGGGATTTCATGGCTGCAGTCACCATCCTTAGTGATTTGGAGCCCAAGAAGAGAAAATCTGTCACTGTTTTCCTTTTTCCACTTCTGTTTGCCATGAAGTGATGAGACTGGATCTGATGGAACTGCCGTGATCTTAGTTTTTTGAATGTTGAGTTTCAAGGCAGCTTTTTCATTCTCCCCTTTCACCCTCATCAAGAGGCTCTTTAGTTTCTCTTTGCTTTCTACCATTAGAGTGCTATCATCTGCGTATCTGAGGTTGTTGATATTTCTCCCAGCAATCTTGATTCTAGCTTGTGCTTCATCCAGCCCAGCATTTCTCATGATGAACTCTGCATAGAAGTTAAATAAGTAGTGTGATGATATACAGCCTTGAAATATTCCTTTCCCAATTTTGAACCAGTCTGTTCCATGTACCATTCTAACTGTTGCTTCTTGATCTGCATACAGGTTTCTCAGGAGACAGGTAAGATAGTCTGGTAGTCTCTTCTTTTTACCAATTTTCCACAGTTTGTTGTGATCCACACAGCCAAAAGCTTTAGCACAGAGTGTGAAGCAAAAGTAGATGTTTTTTCTGGAATTCCCAGGGTTAGATTAAAGATACATCTGGGCTTGCTAGGAAACATACGGTGCTTAAATCCAAGAGCTTGATTAATGACATGACTATAGATAAAGAGGAGTAGATTTTGGAATTAAATGTAAATAGAAAATAATGATGAAGATGAATTAAATCCCAGCATTTCCAATCTGAGAATTTGTGGAGATAAGGTGGGAGAGTAAGAAGGAAAGATCAATGTGAAAAGATGATAGCGAGAAAATCAAACTGTTCCTGAAGGCAAGTGAGGAATATATCTCAAGGAAAATAAAGCAATCAAGTGACTCAAATACACCTAAGAGTCAAATAAGGTGAGGAGGAGAATTAGCCATTATATTTAGTAAGATGCATTCCACTGGTGCCATTTACAAGAGAAGTGTTGATGGAGTGGTGGCAATGGAAACTTAACAAACACTGATTCGAGATAAGGAGAAAAACTGCAGGTATTAAGTGTGGCTATTTGGGCGGGGTGGTTACTATAACAGAACAAAGAAAACAGGCCTAGGTTAGACAGGCATCTGGTCCCAAGATGGTAATTTTAAGATGGCAGAAATACTTACCATGTTTATGTCCTGATAAAAGTGATGTAAAAGATAAAGGTAAAAGTTGGTGATGCAGGAAAATGAACAAGGAATTGATTACGTTCTCAAGAAGCAAGATCTAGGACACAACTCAGTCCTTGAGACATTAAGCTGCTCGTCCAGACTAACGGTAACAGAGGGACGCCAGTGCAGCGGGGAGATGCTCATGGTGAGAGCTTAGAAAGTTCTCTTCTGAATGATTCATTTTCCTGAAGAAATAGAACATGATAATCAGCTGGAATGTGAGCATGGAACAGATATGAGGGGTTTCAGAAGAAGAGAAGATAGAAGACAATATGAGCCCATGCACAGAGATGACAGAAATTTGGATTTAACTAAGGAAAGGAGTTTTGCCAGGCTAGTTCAGTTCTTAAAGAGGCAGGTAAAGGATTTGAAGCAACATGCAAAGAGAGTGATTATAATGATGGTGAAGAATAGACATGATGACTTGCAGGGGATAAGTGACAGAGGAGGGTTGATGAATCAATGTATTACAGGTTCCAATGTGGCAGAAGAGTTGTCATGCTGGCAGGTACCAAACAGAATGAGAAAGACAGGAGGGAGCTGGAGGGTATGATATTGTGGAAGTGGGGTTGATATTACTGGCAACAGGTGTCAGGGCGTGGGGAGACCACGTCGTCAGAGAAGAGGGAGTCAAGTTCTGAGAGTGCAGGGGAGCAGAAGATGTGGACACTCTTCTGTGTCTCTTTGGTCCATCCTGGGGGCTACCCTAGGAAGCTCTCGGAATGTGATGCTTTCCTGCATCTCCCTGCCTGGGTGTTCTCTGGACACAAGCATTTCCTTGGCCTTCTTGGGGGTGGGGAATCAATTGACTCTTAATCGATAGGGGAAGAGAATTAGTGGCTAAATTCCCGAGTTGACTGGCTCTTTGACACGCGCTTCTAAAGTCAGTTCTATAGTCTCTCTGAAGGTCTTTAGTTGTATTGGACCCCAGGCCCCAAACGTGAAACCCACTCAGTAATCCACCTGCTATTGACTTTTCCTCCTTTGTCTTGCTTCCCTACTAGTGTTCCTGGGATCATATCTCAGATAAATCACTTATACCCAAAGCCTCATCTCAGAATCTGTTTTGGGGAAATCCAGTTTAAGATAATGGCTTCCCTGATAGCTCAGCTAGTAAGGAATCTGCCCACAATGCAGGAGACCCTGATTCAATTCCTCGGTCAGGAAGAGCCACTGGAGGAGGGACAGGCTACCCACTCCAGTATTCTTGGGCTTCCCTCATGGGTCAACTGGTAAAGAATCCGTGTGCAATGCGGGAGACTGGGTTCGATCCCTGGGTTGGGAAGATTCCCCTGGAGAAAGGAAAGGCTACCCACTCCAGTGTTCTGGCCTGGAGAATTCCATGGACTGTATAGTTCATGGAGTCACAAAGAGTCGGACACAACTGAGCAACTTTCACTTTTCAACTTAAGATAGTTGGATTTGGGAAGGATAAGCTTTGTGGACATTAAAGTCATCAATGAATAATTAGATAATCCTCAGTGATATATGATGATGCTAATATTTGAAGCTCTATTTTTAAGAGCAAAAATCTGATTTGTATGTGTGGACCTGAGACAACCAATGGAGATTGGTTGAATAGAGCAGAGAACCATTTTACAATGGGCTTTTAAGACTAATTATAGCAATAGATGGGCTTCCCTGGTAGCTCAGCTGGTAAAGAATCCACCTGCAATGCAGGAGATTCCAGTCTGATCCATGGGATGGGAAGATCCCCTGGAGGAGGGCATGGCAACCCACTCAAGTATTGTTGTTGGAGAATCCCATGGACAGAGGAACCTGGTGAGTTACAGTCCATTGGGTTGCAAAGAGTTGGACATGACTGAGTGACTAAACACAGCCCAGGGCATAGGTATAGATACAGAATAGTCCTGAAAAACACCTATGCTAAATTGCATGAAGACTGAAAATCAGATAACAAAGTGGTGTGTGTGTGTGTGGTGGGGGGGACATGTGTATATGCCTACAAGCATATCTACATGTGTGTATATATAAACACGAAATTCCATAAATTCAAATATATTAACATATATTTCATATAAAATACTTATTAAATATAATTATATAATATACATTCTATAAATATATATATATTTATTGCTAGACAATATAAATTATTTATATCTGGATAATAGACTGTTGCTTTGTATTTTCTTGAGTTTTAAACTTTGTTGCTAAATTTTTAAAAAACTGTTTACTTATTTATTTCTGGCTGTGCTGGGTCTTCATTGCCATGCGGGATTTTCTCTATAGTTACCAAAAGCAGAGGCTGCCCTTCAGTTGTGATGCACCGGCTTCTCACTGTGGTGGCTGCTCTTGTTGCAGAGCACGGGCCCTCGAGGGAGAAGATGTCAGTAGCTGTGGCCCCTGGGCTCCATAGCTGTGGCCCCTGGGCTCTGAGGCACAGGTTCAACAGTTGTGGTGCACACGGGCTTCGTGGCATGTGGGATTTTCCCAGATCTGGGATCAAACCCTTGTCTCTTGCATCGGCAGACGAATTCTTTACCACTGAGCCATCGGGTAAGCCCTGGCTCTGAATTCTTTAGGTTTTATTTTTAATTGGGATTAAAATCACTAACAAAAACCTTAACATGTTAAGCAACCTAAAGTGTACAGTTCAAGAATTTTAAGTATATTTACATTTACAGAATTTTTCCTCTTATAGAACTAAGTAAGACTTGATAACCCATTAAGCCTTTTTGATGTGTGTGTGTGTGTGTGTGTGTACTTTCTAGTTTTTTAGCAAATATGAATAATTTGTGCCATATAAATTTATAAACAACAGCACTGGGAGAAGCTATGGTGACCAATAATGGCAGTCAAACTGAAATGGCTGGTCACAGTACAAAATATTTATGCTCTGTCTTCCCTCCTTCCCAATAAGTGGAAAAACGACAGACGGTCTTGGAGTCTTGGACAGAAAGACATGACATTATTATTCAGGAAACACACATTCTTTGATACAAAGATCCAGGGAGAAATCGGAATAGTTGGTTGATAATCTCCTTCCCATGTGCATGCAAGTTTGGCTTTCATTTCCATCTGCAGGGAGCCTTTAACAGCTGTTACCATCAGGCCTTTGCACTATGCTTCCAAAGCTTTCAGAGCCATACAAGGACAGAAATATTCTGGGGATGGTGTTGGATGAGCTTAAGAATAAATCGCTCACCCGCATTGCTATCTGGAAACCAGCACCTCCCTTTCCTTCTGCCTCAGTCGCTGGCTCTCCTGGGTGCTATCCTGTGCGTACCAGGCACAGAATGGGATGGACATCAGTGAGCCTGCTTGGTCTACACAGCACACAGGAGGCCAGAGAGCGGCCCCTCACTCCACTAGCACTCTCTGTTAAATCACATTCATTAGCGCTCTCTGTTAAATCACATATGCTGTTACCTAATGGCACATTCCTGGAGATACTACAAAGACAAGAGGGGAGAAAGGATCACCCCTCTTATATTTTTCAGACCTGTCATAAGCACACGCATCCAAAGATCTGAGACCTGTAACTACAGAAGCCTTGGTTACTTTTGTTTCTTTTACTGAAATTATATACACTCTACTTCTGTCCTGAAAGAACTGAATTGTCCATATTTCCATCTGAGGAAGGTTCCCAGCTCCTCTCAAACACAGGTAATAGGAAGCCTAGATGCTAACCTCTGCCATGTGTAGAGAAACACAATAGCAAGTAAGAAATAGCAGTGTCTTAGTCCTACCCTAGAAAAATAAAATAAAAATCTCTGGATTATAGGCACTGGCATGTCTAAATATTTTACCAGAGAGTAATGTGCAGTTTGTTCCAGTTCCTTCTCATATATCTGCTCATTACTTCATGTACTTGTTATTTATTTCATTCATTAATAATTAATGTGTGAATATCCTCTAGGAGTCCAGCCCTATGTAAGACAGAAAAGAAGCGGAAGATACAATTCCAAACATCAGGAGAGTTACAAACCAGTCGAGGAAATAGAATGAATACACAGATGAAGTGCCCTATTAAAGATAAACCTGATATTAGTGAGGGGAATCAGAGGATGCTTAATTTAGGAGGTAGTGTTTAATTTAACATAAGAATCTAAGTCATAAAGCTAAGAGACTCTGGCTTGAGTCCTAACTCCACCACACAGAACTCTGTAAGTCTCTGTACAAGCTATCTTCTTCTTTAAAACTTTTTTTTCCCTCTCATTTACAGATTTTTCTCCAAAATTCATAAAGATCAGCTGAAATAATGCATGGGAAGAAGATTTTATAAACTTTCAGGTGCTACCAGATGTTTTAATTGTTAGTGATTGTATACTTAATATAGGGACATATTTTCTATAATCTTTCCCCAACTTGACTTTCAAAGTTCATATTCAAGTCTCTAGCTTTATAACCTAAGCCTTTCTTTGACTTGTGTATTCAATGATTGCTGAGCTGCCTGATTCATCTACTTCCCTAAAACCCACCATGTTTGCTTCCATAATCACATCTTTGCTGATGTCATTTCCTCCTGGAAGTATCTCTTGCCTCCAACTCCCTAGTCCTTACTCAACTTTGGCTACTCCATTTACTGATCAACTTACATATCAGAGTATTTTCTAACTATGCTGACTCACACTAATCTCTCTCTCCCAGGACCTTGTAGCCGATAACATATTCCATCATAATATGCCTCATCTTATTTTTCATATGTTAACACTTCATTCCATGGTTTTGTAAATTCCTTGAAGAACAGATACCACCAGGGGTTACATTGTTTTCCTCACCAATTACTATAAAGACCTGTGCCAATTATAGGTTCAAATCATGTTAAAGAAGGAAGGAGGGAGGGAGGAAGCGTTGATGGGAGACAAAAGGAGGGTTAGAAAGAATTCTTGTTCATGTACTAAGTTTCCTAAATTCGTAAAGCTTGATATAGTTGGTTTAGCATTCACACGGTTTTAGATGCGGAACTAAAAATCAGAAATAGCTACATGCTGTCCCTCACAAATATCCAGAACACTCTCTTGCTCTAAATAAATGTACCTATTCTTTCCTAGGCTGAACTTGCGGCCTCCTCTGGTTTGATATTTTAAGCATCAGTTAGTTATACAGGGCCTAAATGAGGCTCATTTCCTCTACCTCTGCTTCTCCTCTCCCTTATTTTGAGAGCGAGGAAGGGGAAGTCTGGTGATAGTTTCCTAGCAAAACTACTTGAGGTGCCTGCCCTTTGAACAATGCTGTTCTCAGATCAGGCTGGAACCCTGCATTCAAGGTCCTATCTGTCATCTACCCACCGCCTCCGCACAAGCATCCCTGGTATCAGGATGTGTGCTCAACTCGATCCCGGGGGCCCCTCCAGATCAACAGGCTCTGAAGACCTGATTTGTTACCAAGTGGCCCCAGGCCGACACGCAGAGCCTGTGTGTGCCTTGGCCTCGGGTTTATCCTTCCATTCTCAGTGTGCGCCTCCAGAAGAATGCCCCAAAGGTGTTTATGAGCTATGTGGACGGAACCTGGACATAAATGCTGAGATACCCTTATGATTACGTGAAACACAGGTAGGTAGAAAGACAACTGGCTAAAAATCCATATAACAATGTTCCAGAGTCTGAGGGCTCCAAGAACGTTGAATTTAGATTTGGCTTCCAGGTTGCAATAAATGTATTAGAGTAAAGCTAGCAAGTTAAGAACATATCTTATGTAAGCTTTAGTATCTAGATATGATGCTTCGTAAGTCTTTAAGCATATAGGAACTTCTGTTTCTATTGTACTCACAAGTCCCACAAATTAAGGACAAGCTAAACTTGAGAATAAACTGTTTTTTTTTTAGGCAATCCCACTCCTTGCTTTTTTCTTGTTAATTTAAAAATCAACATTAGTGATATATAATTTAGCAACAATGAAAAGTATCAATTTAAAGCATACAATTCAATGAGTTTTGACAAATATATAGACCAGTGTAATCACCATGCCAATCAAGATACATCAGATTTCCAGAGCTTCCAAAATTTCACTTGTTCCCTTTTGTTGTCAATGCCCCCTCGTTCATGATGCAGAAAACCGCTGATTTGCTGTCACTATAGATGCATTTTGCCTGTTCAAGAATTTCATCTAAATTGAATCACATGGTATTCATTCTTTTGTATATAACCTGTCTCTTTCAGTATAATGCTTTTAAAATTTGTCCATGTTGTTCCATGGTCAATAGCTCATTCAGTTTTATTACTGATCCATATGCCACTGAATAAGCCTACTATAATCTGTTTATCTATTCACTTGTTAATTTTCAGTATTTGGCTATTATAAGTAAAGATTCTATGAATATTCTTTTATATGATCTTGTGTGAACAAATGTTTCCATTTCTCTTGAATAAATGTCTCTTGTACAACTGATGAGTTATATAGTGAGTATATGTTTAGTTTTATAAGAGATTGTTAAGTATTTTTCAAAGTGGTTCAACAATTTTATACTCCTAAACTAATATGTAGGAGTTCAGTTGTTCTAAATTCTCATCAAAACTTGTCAGTTTTTTCCAACTTTAGTAGGTATATAGTGGTAACCTTGTAGTTTAAACTTGTATTTGCCTGAAGTCAAATAATGTTGAGCGTCTCTTTGTGTGTTTGTTGACCATTACTATATCTTCCTTTGTGAAATGTTTGTTCAAGCATTTTGCCTATTTTAAAAATTTGTGCTTTTAAAATTATTATTGAGTTGTGAGAGTTTTATTTTTTTTTATCCTGGAGATAAGTCCCTTGCCCAGTGTGCTATAAACCTGTTTTTCCATTGTAAGGCTTGTCTGAATTTTATGAGTGGTGTCTATCAAAGAGATCAAAGAGCAGGAATTTAAAATGTTTATGAAATCCAAATTGCTATTTTTATGTTTCCAGTATTTTTGTACCTTGTCTAAAAAATATTTGCCTACCCTAAAGACAAACATTTTCTATGCATTTTTCCTATAGGTTTTATAGTTTTAGTATTTATATTTAGATCTACAATGGCAACCCACTCCAGTACTCTTGCCTGGAAAATCCCATGGGCGGCCTGGTAGCCTGCAGTCCATGGGGTCGCTAAGAGTCGGACACCACTGAGCGACTTCACTTTCACTTTTCACTTTCATGCATTGGAGAAGGAAATGGCAACCCACTCCAGTACTCTTGCCTGGAGAATCCCAGGGACGGGGAGCCTGGTGGGTTGCCATCTATGGGGTCACACAGAGTCGGACACGACTGAAGCGACTTAGCAGCAACACAGCAGCATTTAGATCTATCCTTTAGTTTATTTCCAGATCTACATCTATTATTTGATTTTTCTCTTAATTATGGGTCACATATAATTCCCTGGTGTGTTTATTTATTTTTCAATTTGATGATTGACATTGTAAATGTTACATTTTTGAACACTGAATTTGATTATTTTCTTTTAAAGAATGTTGAGTTTGGTTTGGGCAGGCAGTTAAATTATACAGAGTCCCCTTAAAACTATAAATGTTGTTAAGGTATGCCTAGAATACCTTCAAGTCTGTATCTATTTTATCCCTACTATTAAACTGTGAACTTTCTGAGTTCTGTCTAATCTGACTGATTGGAACTTGAGCATATCCAATTCTCTCTGAGAATTATTCAGCATGTAGCTCTTGGTTGTTTTTTGTTTCTTTTTTTTTTTTTAAATGACATTTGTGCATTGCTCAGCCTTATCTTATCCAACAAGTGTAAAACTTAAAATTCAGCAACCTGTTCAAAGGAACTTCCATGCTGGTTTCTAAAGTCCTTAATCCATGTAATCTCTCCTCTCAGGTGCTCTGTCCAACAAATTAAACCTCCTTATTCTCACCAAATTCTGATTGTTGGAAACCTAGCAAGACAATTATACTCTGAATGTGTCCTCATCTCTGCATTGTGTTCCAAAAATTGTTTTAGGGCTCACCTAGTTTGTTTTCCTTTCTGCATAGTCCTTTACTGCTTTCTACAGTTGTTTCTTATATTTTTTGAGATTTCCAGTTTCTTATGCCAGAAGGGCGAGTCCTCAACTAGTGACTATCTTGTGGATGGAAACAAAGTTTACTTCATTTGGATTGTAATTCCTTGGCATTTCTGATGTTATTTGTGGATTGGGAGCACATTTCTCCTCTGGAAATCTTTTCTGAAATTTCCTTACCAGTTGTGCCAGAAAAAAAGATTAAATAAGGTATACAATTATGCCAAAAAAAAAGAATAGGACACATTTTGACTACAGTGATTGATAAACTTTAATTCCAAGAACTAGAAAATATAGTTTTAGGAATCCAGAGCAATATTTGAATATAGGGAATAGAGTGACCAGCTCTGTATTAAATATCATAGGTGTGTGTGTGTGTGTGTGTGTGTGAGTGTATTTCATGTCTGACTCTTTGTTACCCCATGGACTGTAGCTCACCAGGCTCCTCCGTCTATGGACTTCTTCAGGCAAGAATACTAGAGCGGGTTGCCATTCCCTTCTCCAGGGGATCTTCCTGACCTGGGAGTTATATACAATAAAGTGGTGAAAACTACCATAGTCAACTCCTTGGCTTTTCCAACACATCTTTACCTCTACACTAACTCAGAAACCTAGTATTCTTTGACTCTTCTCATCTTTCTGGCTCAAGGTCTGCTATCCAGTAAATGTAAAATAAAATTTTTAATTAAATTCTAATGACTCATACAAGGAACAACTGACTGGTTCAAAAATGGGAAAGGATTATGACAAGGCTGTATATTGTCATCCTATTTATGTAACTTACATGCAGAGTATATAATGTGAAATGCCAGGCTGGATGAGTCACAAGCTGGAATCAAGATTTCTTGGAGAAATATCAACAACCTCAGATACACAGGTGACAACACTTGAATGACAGAAAGTGAAGAGGAACTAAAGAGCCTCCAGATGAAGGTGAAAGAGGAGAGTGAAAAAGCTGGTTTAAAACTTGGCACTCAAAAACCTAAGATCCTAGCATCTGGTCCCATTATTTCATGGTGAATAGACGGGGAGAAAGTGGAAGCAGTGACTGATTTTATTTTTTGGGGCTCCAAAACCACTTGAGACTGTGACTGCAGTCATGAAATTCAAAGATGCTTGCTCCTTGAAAGAAACACTATGACAAACCTAGACAGCATACTAAAAAGCAGAGACATCACTTTGCCAACAAGAGTCCGTATAGTCAAAGCTACGGTTTTACCAGTAGTCATGTATAGATGTGAGAGCTGGATCAAAAAGAAGGTTGAGCACTGAAGAACTGATGACTTTGAATTGTGGTACTGGAGAAGACTCTTGAGAATCCCTTGGACTGCAAGGAAATCAAATCAGTCAACCTTAAAGGAAATCAGTCCTAAATATTCACTGGAGGGACAGATGCTAAAGCTGAAGCTCCAATACTTTGGCTACCTGATGCAAAGAGCTGACTCACTGGAAAAGACCCTGATGCTGGGAAAGATTGAAGACAAAAGGAAAAGCGGGTGGCCCACGATGAGATAATTAGACAGCATCACTGATTCAGTGGACATGAATCTGAGCAAACTCTGGGAAATAGCAATGGACAGTGAAGCCTGACACTCTATAGTCCATGGGTTTGCAAAAAGTCGGACATGACTTAGCAACCGAACAACGACAACAAAAATGACTCATAAAATTCAGTACGTATTGTACTAAAAATTTTAGGAAACTTTAAATTGAAAGAATGAATGACTGATTGTGGGAGTTCAGGCCTCTGTCAAAGTTATAGAAAAGAGTATTGGAAGACTAAACCTCTCCCAGCATGTCTTATTGGCTTCCCTGGTGGCTCAGATGGTAAAGGGTCTGCCTGCAATCCAGGAGACCTGGGTTCGATCCCTTGGTGGGGAAGATCCCCGGGAGGAGGACACAGCAACCCACTCCAGTATTCTTGCCTGGAGAATCTCATGGACAGAGAAGCCTGGTGGGCTACAGTCCATGGGGTTTCAAAGAGTCGGACACGACTGAACGACTAAGCACAGCACAGCGTATCTTATATAGGCTGTGATGGAGGCCTCTCTTCCTACATTCTAGGATGGGAGAGACAAAAGTAAATATTCAACCAAGATCTAAGAAGAAGCAACAAGCACTCACTATTTCACCTCTTCAATAACCCCACAATCTAAAAAGCATGGCCTAGACTTGCAATAACCCCCATCATCCCTCTTTCCCCTGCCCATTAGCTGGAGTCAGTGAGTTATGGTAAAAGGCAGGAGCCCTCAAGCCTCTAGGGTGGAAATGACTTTAATCTCATCAGAGCCCTGGAGAAGAGACTATTAAAAGAGTTAATGGAACAAACTTCTGAGTAGATGGGTCAGGCTGTGACAAACCAGTCTCTTTTTGATTTAAGAAGGAAAAAGAAAGCTGGAGATACAGACCTTGTAGCTCTGATGGCCCCTGAGTTCCCCATCAAATCAATCATAAGTGCAGTAGAGTCCTGATAATTTAATGAAGAACTCTAGAGGTGATATGGGAATTTAGTCACAAAGTTGAAATGGGCAAAATGTATGGTACGCTATAGGGAGTGTCCACCCCGACTTGTTATCTGAATTTCAATGGGGGAAAATGAAGAGTTACTCTATTTTAAAATGTTGACATCAGAACACAGGTTGTTGGAGTTTAAAAGACCATAATTAGAAAGTTCTCCTTAGAGTACAAAAGTGTATAAGCATAAAATTGGACTGTGGTTTAGCAAATACAATGATTAGGGTAAACAAGAAGTGAGAGGGGGCTAAAAGGAAGGTGTCAGAGTTCATTTGGCAGTGAAAATGTGCCCCAGAGTGAATTTTCCCAGTTACTCCAGGAGAAACAGTGAAATTATCATATTGTGATGACTCAGACTTGCCAAACTCCATGGGATATTTGTAGATTTAGTTTGTAGTCAGCAGAGACTTTAAAAAAGGGGTACGGGTTGTTTTGGGATGTGTGTGTGTGTGTGTGTGTATGTGTGTGTTGGCAATGGTTATTTTGAAAATAGCTATCAAAAGATACACATTTAGGAGAACAGAAAAGTGATCCCGAATGTAGATCATCAAGATCTTCGATATCCTTGGAAACAATGATATAAGTGGCCACATGTCCCTGGAGGTCTCTAAATTCATTTATTAGGCAGAGTTACTCTACCTTAGGTAACTCCATGGGCTCAGGGTTTGAGAAACCGCATCTTTAGGAGTCCTTCGATTACTCTCAAAGGAATGACATCCAAACTCCCTTTGTGGGTGAATCATGTTCTCATTCTAGGGAGATGGAAAACCACTAATAGCTGGGCTTCTGACACTTTTAAAAATCACTGGCTAGTATCAAAATATTAGAGTATTATGCAGCATCCTAAGTCAACTCTGTCTACTGTGGATCATCCGATTGCCAGTGAAGTAGGAAGATGAGGATAAATGCCATACATGGAGTACCTTGCATTACTCCTTCTAGAGAAGACATTTTTGTTTAATGGTGACTAGAGTTGATAATCAGAGAAAGCAATGGCACCCCACTCCAGTACTCTCGCCTGGAAAATCCCATGGATGGAGGACCCTGGTGGGCTGCAGTCCATGGGGTCGCTAAGAGTCAGATACAACTGAGCGACTTCACTTTCACTTTTCACTTTCATGCATTGGAGAAGGAAATGGCAACCCACTCCAGTGTTCTTGCCTGGAGAATTCCAGGGACGGGGGAGCCTGGTGAGCTGCCGTCTATGGGGTTGCACAGAGTCAGACATGACTGAAATGACTTAGCAGAGTTGATAATGCTGTTAGACAAATCAAATTTGTGAAGAGAGTAGAACTTAAGTGCTCACACACACACACACACACAGACATGGACTCAAAGTAAATATGTAAGAAATATGTAAGGTGATGGGCTTCCCTGGTAGCTCAGATGGTAAAGAATCTCCCTGCTATGTGGGAGATCCAGGTTTGATCCCTGGGTCAGGAAGATCCCCTGGAGTAGGGAATAGCAACCCACTCCAGTATCCTTGCCTGGAGAATTCCATGGACAGAGGAGCCTGGTGGCCTACAGTCCATGGGGTCCTAAAGAGTCAGACATGACTAAGCGACTAATACTTAAGGTGATGGATGCATTAGTTAATTCAATTATGAGAATTCTTTCTCAATGTACACAGGTATCACATCATCATATTGTACTTGTTGAACATTACAGTTTGTCAATTGCACTTCAAAAAAGCTGGAAAAAAAGACATTTTTGTTTCAGAACACAAGCATTCGTTTCCCCTCCCAATCGTATCCCATTTTCCTTCTTGAAAACAACACTCCCACTGAAGAGGTATTAGAATACCTCATGCACATCTTGCTATATTTAAAATAGATAACCCACAAGGACCTACTGTATAGCACAGGGAACTCTGCTCAATATTCTGTAACAACCTAAATGGGGAAAGAATTTGGAAAAGAATAGATACATATATGTGCATAACTGAATCTCTTTGCTATACAACTGAAACTAACACAACATCTTTAATCATTGAAGCTCCAATATAAATAAAAATTAAAAACAAAAGCAGAACTGTAACACACATGGAGCACCTATGTGATATAATTTCAGGGCATGAGGTACATATTATCTAGTGGAGCAGTCATGAGAAACAGAGGCCTGCCTTTTGGGTCCCCTCACTGCTCTAACAAGGATCCCAAGGAACTGTGTAAGTCGATATCAGCTGATACTCAGAGACTGGCCTTCACCTTGTGTTGATTATGGGCTTACTGTTTCAAACTTTCTGATTGAAAATTAAACACACAAATAAATGACCATGGCGACTTCCCTGGTGGTCCGATGGTTAAGACTCCACACTTCCAATGCAGGAGGCACAAGTTCAACCCCTCAGGGGACTGAGACTCCACATGCTGTGTGGTGTGGCAAAAACACAAGAGCAACTCACTGAAGACAAGAAACTGTAATCAAAGGTTCTCCCTACTTCTGAAAAAGAAGTGACCTTGTGACCCAATCTAGACCAATTAGATGTTTCTTCTCTAATATTTCAAACAAGATCAGAGAGTCGGATAGTAAAATTCTATTCAATTTGATTGCACACCACTGGACTAGAAATTAAAAGATGCTTACTCCTTGGAAGAAAAGTTATGACCAACCTAGATATCATATTGAAAAGCAGAGACATTACTTTGCCAACAAAGGTCCGTCTAGTCAAAGCTATGGTTTTTCCAGTGGTCATGTATGGATGCGAGAGTTGGACTGTGAAGAAAGCTGAGCGCCAAAGAATTGATGCTTTTGAACTGTGGTGTTGGAGAAGACTCTTGAGAGTCCCTTGGACTGCAAGGAGATCCAACCAGTCCATTCTAAAGGAGATCAGCCCTGAGTGTTCTTTGGAAGGAATGATGCTAAAGCTGAATCTCCAGTACTTTGGCCACCTCACGTGAAGAGTTGACTCACTGGAAAAGACTCTGATGCTGGGAGGGATTGGGGGGCAGGAGGAGAAGGGGAAAACAAGAGGATGAGATGGCTGGATGGCATCACTGACTTGATGGACGTGAGTCTGAGTGAACTCCGGGAGTTGGTGATGGACAGGGAGGCCTGGCGTGCTGCGATTCATGGGGTCGCAAAGAGTCGGACATGACTGAGAGACTGAACTGAACTGAACTGGACTAGAGTTGCTGTTACAAAACTAATTCTATCTTTTCTGCTTCTGAGCCTCTAGAACTGAGTCAGTTCAACCCCATTCCCAAGCCTGGTTCTCCAGGTTCTCATGGATATCGTCAAGCCCCAACATCCTTCCAAAAAACACTATTTTGCTCAATTTTCCCAAAGTTGATTTCTTTTGCTCAAAATAAACAGTCCTTAAGAATATGCTACCTCACATAACACACAATTCTAAGGTATTATGATGATAACCATTTCACAGTAGGGAAAAGTTTGGCCCAGAAAGATTCAGGGACATGCCCAGAATCCCACAGCTGGTAAGACTGACAGAGTGTGGACTCAGATTTGGGTGTGTCTGACCCTGCCTTTCAAATTGTTAACCTGCATTAAACCAATTTCCATCTGTAATTTTCAAACTACTTTCTCAAACAGCCTCAATGTTCCACATGCTGATCCAAGATTTTTCACAGCTGAAATTGAATAATGGCAGTCTTGCCAATTTAGAGGAAATAATAACTTAATGGATAGAATGTTTTCAACTTCAAATTTTCGTTACATAAATTTTTCCTAAACCTTTGGTGGTTTCTACTGCGTGTCTGTGAGGCAGACAACAAAACAAATGAACAAGCAGCAAATGAATATTAATGGCCAAACTCGGAAACAACAGATCGTGCTTCCCTCAAGAGCTTGTTGTTTGCATGCGTGTGTGCTGTGGTTTTATGTTGCATACCTCTAATATTGTCATTTTCTGCTAGTAAAATTGTTCCTAGTTCAAATGTTAGAATTAAACGCATTCATATTTCATAGTATTCTGCAAAGAGCACCATGATTTTCAAGTTACCTGCCACCCACCACAAATTGTTTTTTTTTTTTTTTTTTAATTGCCTCAAGTAGGCCTGAGACAATAGTAGCCAGATATTTTGGATGGTATAAGCCACAGAACTTTTAGGAAAATCAGCCCTTTATCCACATCCAAAGCCATCATATTTTGAGGATAAGGGCTTTGGCACTTACTGGATTCTACAAGAATAATGTCATTTGTCAGCCTAAATGCAAGCCCAGAATCAGTTTAAGGGGCTTGAAATCTTATTTTAGTTCTTGGCCTGGACACCAGCTAAAATGCCTGGGGCCTTGAGAAAGGCCAGGGTATGGTGTATTTATTGGCAGTGACTGCAAATCTGGTTAACTTGATGGGAATTTATAGAAAAGGGATGAAGCAAAGTCAGATTTGCTTTTGGCTATAGATGCATCAGGTTAACAAGACACAGGATGGTAGCCTAGCTTTAAGTCAAAATGGCGTCCTGGGACAACTTTCCAGGGTTTAAGGATTGATACAATGAGGGTGGAATTTGGACCCCTGGGCCTTCTTCCAAGCTTCCCCTATAGCAAGATCAGCTACCACTGCCCATTTTTACCATGCTCCCCTCAAGATATTTCTCTTCCCAAATTTACACTGTTTCTGAAACTTCTTGGTCTCCAAGAAACCAGACCAAAATAAAATGATTTAAAATTTACTTTGGGCCAGCAGTATTGCAGAAAGGATAAGAGACATACTAGTGATCAAAACGTGGGTGATCCTTCACATGTAAAGTTTACAGTCTAGCAAAATAAAGCTTCCCAATTCCCCAGAAGATGAGTTATCTATCAGCCATCCTAGCCTGAATAGAAAATGTTGACCACTGGAAGTTGTATCTTCTTTAGCATACACAGTATAATATATAAATATTGCATTAGTCTGTTGAGTCCCTATGCTAATTGGAGTCAACATGAGTTGATATTGCTTTTCCAGTGACCATACAAGTAGAGTCACCAACTGAAATCTCTCAGGTTGTAACACTGGATCTCATCAATTTAGATGAAGCTCATTTTCAATCAAATATATAGGTAGCGAAGCATCAGGGAGGAGCCCAGGTATTATGCTCCCTTGGTGAGTCATTCCCTTAAAGAGGAAAAGCTGCTTCTCATCTCCTTGCATGAATCTGTATCTTTTTCCATATGGTCTGAATGTTCCTCTACTTTCCAGGCTCATACAACCCACAGAGTTTAAAAACTACTTCTGTGACATCTAGAGACGGCAGGGAGCCATTCCATCTTTCATGGTTGATCTTTACTATCACATGTCTCCAGGCAGTGCACTGGGCTTGTTTTTTGACTTCCATCAGCCATTTATATTGAGATATAATCCTGGATCCTAAAAAAGAAGAACACTTTATGTCCCAAGTGAGTGATTCACACTCAACACTATGTTGACATATTCTATGGGATGTAAAAATCTCTGTTCTTGTGGTTTCAGCTCCATCAGCACAATTTTCATCCACATGGCACAGGTAAATCATGGTTAAATATGGAATCATTTATCAACCCATGCTTTGTAAGCCAGATCTCATAAAATCTCAGAAATAGATTGTGTTAACAAAGCAGCTAGCAACCAACTATGATTATCAAATTTTCCCTTCTACAATCTGCTCCTCATTTAGAGAGAAAAATGCTAGGCAAATTAAAAATTAGTAAACTTGATCCCCTTTACTGGTAGCAGCATAAAAATATAATAATTCTCTTCTGAATAAATATATTATTTGAGGGCTTTATATGGAAAGGAAATATTTGAAATCTCTGCGCATCTAGAAGATGAATTGTCATTCTCTGTGAAAGTAACACATTTCAGAAAGCATATCTTAGGTCCCCCGTGCTTAAATTTAAATCCACAGGGGCAGCACATTGAATGAAAAAATAATTATGATTAGATGAAGGGGTTCAGTGACAACCAGGGAAGTCAAGCCTTAAGGATTCTAGTAAGGAAAAAAGTATCTGGATAGAGTTGTTCCACAGACAAATCTCTGTACAATCAAACCTCATTTACTTCTAAAATGGTACCACCAACTGCTTTGCCAGGAAATGAGGTGAAATCAAGAAGGCATTTTCTAAAGGCCTTCAATCTGACTTGTTCATTGCTTGGTTCTGTATATTTACAAACAGGGACACAGAAAGAGAGCAGTTCAAGAACAAAGAAGATAATGGTTGCCTACCACCAGGCTCCTCTGTCCATACTTGAGTGCCACACACCTGATTATGAAAAAGACCACAAACTTGAATCTACAGAGGGCATAGAAAATGATGCGGAGAGATGACGTTGGTGCAAACTGAACAAAGCCTGAGTATGTAAATGGTTTGATGTGATTTTAAAAGATGAGATTAAGGAGCTTGAGTTTCTGTCACTCTGAACATTTCTTGCCTCTTAGAAATGGCAAATTAAGTATCACCGTACACCGAAACAGTGATTCTTTCTATTTCAAAACACTGAGTTCACTGTTATTTCAATGACTGGTGACCCAAAAAACAAGGTTGAATAAACACTGTCTCACTGAGTACATGAATGCCCAGCCCATACCTCCTTGCCTCTGGGGATTGTTTTAGGAAAAAAAAAAAGCAAGCTGTCAATACACTCCTAAAATAAAATGTTTTTAGTCGTGGGTTGTCAGAGGGCATTAAGCCAAACCCTAAGCTCTTTCCAAGATTAGGACAAGCTCCAGGCAAGATTAGGAAGTAAATGCTTGCTTGTCCTGAGAGAAATTTGATTGCGGTCAAGCTAGGCTGGGCGAAGTTATCTGGGACCAGGAATCCAGGTAGAACCAGAGGGTCAGGGTAGGCTGGGGGCGACTCTGGGAGCATAGTCAAGGATCTGTTGTTTTTGGCAAATCAGACAGAAATGGAAGTCTAGAGAGTATATTTCCCAAAGAGGTGATTTATTTGAGGCATAACAGAAGAGAATAAGTGGGGAGAAAACACCAGGGTAATTCACTCAGTGAGGATGGAGGAGGCAAACCAGTTAGCTTCAAGCAGTCTAGATATATGCACTGGGATGAGTAAGAGGATATTGGGAAAGGGGGACCAGGTCCACTGTGCAACTTGGAGATACACAGCATCAACCTATATTCTGGGGAATAAGGGGAGTACAATGACTGTGTTCTTGGAACACCAGAAATCACTGATGCCAACCCTGTGAGCAACTGAGGGGACGTGCTTCATGCCAACTGCCTAGAGCCAGAATTTGTGTCAGATTAAACCTATTTGTACAAGGGTGGACCCGCAGGGGAGGATAAGTAAGGTTCACTTATCAGGGTTGCAGAGAGAAAGTTTGGCAAATCTAGCAGGCCAGCACAGGACTCCTTAGGTTACCAGGCAGACTCAGGGAAAAGAACACTGATTTTAGCATCCTGAGGCTTACTGTGAATACCAACTCTATTTCAGGCCAGTATGTATACAAGTTATGAGTATGGTATCTGAAACCCATTGTGTGGATTCAAAGCCAGCTTGTTGCTCTGGATAAGTTCCTTCATCTTTCTTTGCTTCAGTTTTCTCATCTATAAAGTGAACGTGTCAGTCACTCAGTCATATCTGACTCTTTGCAACCCCATGGACTGTAGCATGCTAGGCGGCTCTGTCCATGGAATTCTCCAGGCAAGAATACGGGTGTGGGTTGCCATTCCCTTCTCCTGGGGACCTTCCTGACCCAGAGACGGACACTGGGTCTCCTGCATTCTACAATCTGCAATCCAGGCAGATTCTTTACCACTGAGCCAACAGGGAAGCCCTGTTCCTCATTTATCAAGTGGACTATAATTGTAATATTTTTCTCAACAGTCACTGGGAAGATTAAATGAGTGTGTACGTGTGATCATTTAGTTCTGTCTGAACTTACTAAGTGTACAATCAGCATTAATCATTATTATTATGGGGCATTGATCAAGGTCTTAGCTCTTTTTATTTCTATTTTCTCATCTGAAAATAGGCATGATAGGATTCATTTCATAGAGTGATTATAATATTTAAATAAGATAAGGTGCAGAGACATGACCTCATGTTTGGCCCAGGACAGGTGTGTTGATTTAGAGTGACCTTGTTTCTCAGCAACAAAAAACACTATTACAAACGACTTAAACCAAAAAAGAGTTTATTTTTGTCACAGAGTAAATTGTACAGAGTTTGGATGTTTTATACATTTAGCCAGAGACTTCATGATGTCTGAGCTTTGAGTCAGCATCTCTGTGGTTACTTTGTCTTAGTCCTTGTTTAAGACTAGAATGAGCAGAGGACACTGAGCTACACACAGGGGAAATATACACCTGGATAAGGCTTCTGGGTAAAATACAGGGTCCCCAGTTAAATTTGAGGTTCAGATAAACAATGAATACATTTTTAGGATATTTCCTAAGCAATATCTGAGACATAGCAACTTATATTAAATATCTATGGTTTATCTGAAACTTAACTGGGCATCCTGTACTTTATGCTAATCATGGCCTCCCTATGCCAGGAGTTCACAGCAGATTGCCACTGCAACCCCATTGGCCAGTCTCTGTGACCCTGTATTCAATACTGCAAAGGAGGCTGGGAAAGTATTTGATACTCTCATTCTTCGTAGATGGCAAAGCACAAAGGGACAGGAGACAACACTAGGTTGGTCAGCTAATGTCACCTGCCTTTGTAGGTGTTCAGTAAATATGCATTTCCTCCTCTGACCCTCTCCAGGGCCTAATGGTCCCTTTACACAGAATAAAATACATAATCATCTTTATTGCCTTAAAGCATTACATCATGAACGTCAACATATGAAACCAGAAATTTGTAATAAATACGAAACCTGAAATTTAATTGGCAAATCCAGATGTAAACTACATAAAAGATACATGGGCTGGTTTTTAGCTATTCAGTTATATTTGTGCTAGCAGGCCTTCCTGCCCCATAGGGACATTTCTTTTCCATGTTTGAAAGCAGGATTAGGACAAAAGTGACGCAAAGCACCTGAAAGCAAATTCTTGGGAAACATACACTCACTTTTTTTTTTTTAAACTTTAAACTTTTTCATTTTGTATTGGGTTACAGCTGACTAACACTCACTCACTGGCTTTTGTATAAACTCCTTAAATTATGCAACCTCAGTGCCCCTTGCCCTGTGCAATTTCCAGGTGTGTTTTTGTTTGTATATTTTTTGCTTAAGCCAAAGGATAACTCACTAATAGCCATTAGTTCCTGACTCCCAAATGACTCACAGATTAGAAGTCATCTACGATGTTGGTTATCTTGGTCGTGAAGATCTTTTTTGTACAGTTCTTCTGTGTATTCTTGCCACCTCTTCTTAATATCTTCTGCTTCTGTTAGGTCCATACCATTTCTGTCCTTTATCGAGCCCATCTTTGCATGAAATGTTCCCTTGGTATCTCTAATTTTCTTGAAGAGATCTCTAGTCTTCCCCATTCTGTTGTTTTCCTCTATTTCTTTGCATTGATCGCTGAGGAAGCAGTCTCTTCTTGCTATTCTTTGGAACTCTGCATTCAAATGCTTATATCTTTCCTTTTCTCCTTTGCTTTTTGCTTCTCTTCTTTTCACAGCTATTTGTAAGGCCTCCTCAGACAGCTATTTTGCTTTTTTGCATTTCTTTTCCATGGGGATGGTCTTGATCCCTGTCTCCTGTACAATGTCACGAACCTCCGTCCATAGTTCATCAGGCAGTCTATCTATCAGATCTAGTCCCTTAAATCTATTTCTCACTTCCACTGTATAATCCTAAGGGATTTGATTTAGGTCATACCTGAATGGTCTAGTGGTTTCCCCTATTCTTCAATTTAAGTCTGAATTTGGCAATAAGGAGTTCATGATCTGAGCCACAGTCAGCTCCTGGTCTTGTTTTTGCTGACTGTATAGAGCTTCTCCATCTTTGGCTGCAAAGAATATAATCGATCTGATTTCCGTGTTGACCATCTGGTGATGTCCATGTGTAGAGTCTTCTCTCGTGTTGTTGGAAGAGGGTGTTTGCTGTGACCAGTGCATTCTCTTGGCAAAACTCTATTAGCCTTTGCCCTGCTTCATTCCGTATTCCAAGGCCAAATTTGCCTGTTACTCCAGGTGTTTCTTGACTTCCTACTTTTGCATTCCAGTCCCCTATAATGAAAAGGACATCTTTTTTGGGTGTTAGTTCTAAAAGCTCTTGTAGGTCTTCATGGAACCGTTCAACTTCAGCTTCTTCAGTGTTACTGGTTGGGGCATAGGCTTGGATTACTGTGATATTGAATGGTTTGCCTTGGAAACGAACAGAGATCATTCTTTCGTTTTTGAGATTGCATCCAAGTACTGCATTTCAGACTCTTTTGTTGACCATGATGGCTACTCCATTTCTTCTAAGGGATTCCTGCCCACAGTCGTAGATATCACCCATTCCAGTTCATTTCAGTTCGCTGATTCCTAGAATGTTGACATTCACTCTTGCCATCTCCTGTTTGACCACTTCCAATTTGCCTTGATTCATAGACCTAGCATTCCAGGTTCCTATGAAATATTGCTCTTTACAGCATCAGACCTTGCTTTTATCACCAGTCATATCCACAACTGGGTATTGTTTTTGCTTTGGCTCCATCCCTTCATTCTTTCTGGAGTTATTTCTGCACTGATCTCTAGTAGCATATTGGGCACCTACTGACCTGGGAGTTCCTCTTTCAGTATCCTATCATTTTGCCTTTTCATACTGTTCATGGGGTTCTCAAGGCAAGAATACTGAAGTGGTTTGCCATTCCCTTCTCCAGTGGACCACACTCTGTCAGACCTCTCCACCATGACCAGCCTGTCTCAGGTGGCCCCACAGGACATGGCTTAGTTTCATTGAGTTAGACCAGGCTGTGGTCCTAGTGTGATTAGATTGACTAGTTTTCTGTGAGTATGGTTTCAGTGTGTCTGCCCTCTGATGCCCTCTTGCAACACCTACCATCTTACTTGGGTTTCTCTTACCTTGGACGTGTGGTATCTCTTCACGGCTGCTCCAGCAAACTGCAGCCGCTGCTCCTTACCTTGGAGGAGGGGTATCTCCTCACCGCCGGCCCTCCTGACCTTGAACATGGAACAGCTCCTCTAGGCCCTCCTGTGCCCGTGCAGCCACCACTCCTTGGTCGTGGGGTTGCTCCTCTCGGCCACCTCCCTGACCTCAGGTGTGGGGTTGCTCCTCTCGGCCACCTCCCTGACCTCGGACGTGGGGTAGCTCCTCTCAGCCGTTCCTGCGCAGTCACAGCGTGGCTCTCGGGGCCACTGCCCCTGACCTCCGACATGGGGTAGCTCCTCTTGGCTGCCGCCCCTCGGGCATGGGGTCCTCCCAGCTTCTGCCCCTGACCTCGGATGTGGGGTAGCTCCTCTCAGCTGCACTTCCGTGCCATCGCAGCCACCCGCGCTTCCACGCTGTCGCAGCCAAGGGATGGGACTTTATGTCTGAGACTAGGTTTTAGAGGATTGAGAGTTCCATCTTGCTGGCATGTCTCTTGGCCTCCACCGGCTGGCTCAGATGAAGTCTGTCGTCATATTGGGGGCTGCCCCATGGAGGTGCCCACCTAGCCAGGACCTGAAGGAGACACCCAGTTCAACAGCCTGCAAGGAACCGAGAGCTTGGAGGCAGATTCTGCCCCGGTTGAGCTTGGAGATGATTGCAGTCTTGGCAAACTTCTTGACGCCTCTGTAGAAAACCTAGGCTGGGGAATCCAGCTAAATCATGTCTGGATTCCTGGCCCTGTAGCAACTATGGGATAAATAAATGCCGGTTGATATCAGTCACTAAGTTTTGGAGTAATTTGTTAGGCAGTAATAAAGCAGTGACATTACTTTGCCAACAAAGTCCGTCTAGTCAAGGCTCTGGTTTTTCCTGTGGTCATGTATGGATGTGAGAGTTGGACTGTGAAGAAAGCTGAGCACCAAAGAATTGATGCTTTTGAACTGTGGTGTTGGAGAACACTCTTGAGAGTCCCTTGGACTGCAAGGAGATCCAACCAGTCCATTCTAAAGGATATCAGTCCTGGGTGTTCTTTGGAAGGAATGATGCTAAAGCTGAAACTCCAGTACTTTGGCCACCTCATGTGAAGAGTTGACTCATTGGAAAAGACTCTGATGCTGGGAGGGATTGGGGGCAGGAGGAGAAGGGGACAACAGAGGATGAGATGGCTGGATGCCATCACTGACTCGATGGACGTGAGTTTGAGTGAGCTCCAGGAGTTGGTGATGGACAGGGAGGCCTGGCGTGCTGTGATTCATGGGGTCTCAAAGAGTCGGACACGACTGAGCAACTGAACTGAGCTGAACGACGTTGGTTATTTCTGTGGAGAACACTTTGGGTGACTCACGTTACCTTGTTTTCCTTAGTGGTTCTGGCTTCTCCACGCGTGCCAGGGGGCTTCTGTGCCTCTGCTCTTTTCCCAGTGCACAGAAATATTTATGGATTCAACTCCTCAGAAGAGAGCTCTATGTCAGGTTATATGAGGATCCATCAACACTATGATTTGGTTGCAACATCTCCTCAGCTATTGAGAGATCTCTGTTTTTTATCAGACAAGAGTATAGGCTCTAGGTGTTTCTATTTTCTTAATCTGCCATGAAGATTAAGGGAAAATATTACTGTAAAATTAATACTTTTTTTAAGTTCTGTTTTGCCGCTTTCTCTTCCCAACCTCAACTTCCCTCTTTTATAATCATTACCAACAAGGAGATTACATGATTAGCTGAGAGCATATCCCCTACGGTGCCCCTAAATCAGAGAAGAAATTTGGAGATCAGAGAACAACTATTTGGATTGGTATGCCTTTGAGAACAGAGGTATTCTTAGCTAACAGAGGGACTGTATGAAATGGAAGTAAGTCTAAGAAGGGTGCAGTATGGTACTTTAGCAAAATACTGATGGGGGTTGTAATTTTACAGAAAGCAAAAACATTCCAATAGAAGAAATATGCACATCTAATGTGAGATTAGAGGAAATTTTAGGAGAAAATTTATGCTTCTGGTGCTAAGAGTGTCTGCAATCAAGTTATTCTGCAGACATGTAACCAGAGCTATTTCTACCGGGGGACCAGACTCTGATCGAAAGAAACACTGTGTTTCTCCATCCCTTCAGAGCAAAGCTCCCTCAATTCTGTTTCTGATACCAGGGAAAGCCCTGGAAGAAAACTATCCCAACTCTTACCATCAATATCCAGATGAAGCCTTCAGTCATTGAATGTTAGTAAAGCCTTCCAGAAAGGTCTGTTAGAAGAAGGCAAATAGCACTGGGTGAGGTCAGCAATTAGGAAAGACAGTCTTACTTACCTGGGACAGCTCCCAAAGGCCTGCACCATGAGGTGGTCAAGTGGCTCCTTACATGGCAGGAGGAAACTGGCTAGCTGCCTCAAGCTCAAGTAACATTCTTCTCACTTAACTTCCTTGAAATATTTACTTAAACCTTCCATGCACAGGTCAGCTTAAACCCTAATTGGAGTCCAACATGTATTTAATTTCTGGATGATGTTCGGGTGACACTCAAAAAGGGGCAGGTTCTGCTCCCAGGTCAGCATACCCACCCTTCTGAAACAATGCCAGACAGCTGACTTCCCGTGTGATCGATTATGGGCTGGTTTCCCTGGTTTCCTGACCTAGCTGACACCTTTCCCAAAGAATAAGAAGAGCCATTCTTGTGTAAGAAAGAAGGGCATGCATTAGTGCATGCATTATTCTGCTAACTGAGACCCAAAGAGATGGAGGCAGACTTTACAGTGGGGGTGGCATGGGGAAAATACCCTGCAGCCCATCAAGCAGAAAATAGACTCTTTCGATAGTTATGAGGTCAGCTTGATTAAGAGGCAGCAAAACCAAGGGCTGCAAGAAAGCAAACGGACATTGTCATTTCAGTATCAGATATTTTTGCCTTCTTTCTGTCTGTATCCTCAGCAAATAAAATAATGTTTGGAGGAGAAATAGATTTACAAACAAACCATCTTTCTATTTGGATACACGGTCACAAAAAGGAAAGGTTTTGTTCTTCTAGTCATACACACACACACAAATCCTGTACAGAAAATGCATACAAATGATTGCAGCTGTCACTATCACAACTTAGAGAAAATGCAGATGGCATAAAATAATATTCAAAAATGGCTAATAGAATTTGAATGGCTTCAAGAGAGAAGAGAAAATGAAAGCACTGAATCTACTCGGGATGTGAAGAGAATGAGAAGGTCTCGGGAAGAGTCTAAGGCAGAGAAATCCTTGATTTCCCCCCCTGTTTAGAAGTGGCTCTCCCTGGTGCACTGATTTATGTGAGGATTAGGCAGCAATCATACTCTCTAGACTAGCCTGGAAGGCATGTGCACAAAGTATGATATTTGCAATATGCAAATGTCATGTATGATGAATGGAAAGCTCAGTATGTCTCGAGGACACCCAGATGCTAACCAGCCACTGCTTCTGTGTTGCAAATTGGAAAGAAACTTGGAGTGAAGGTATCTTCCAATAGCTAATTGATTTTTTTTTTAATAACATGGTCTTTGACTCTAAATACCAGTCACTAAAACATAAGTCATTTTACCTATGTTCGTTTTGGGAGACTGTAGATATTTCTTAACTGTCAAAACTGGGGATTAGGCCATGGAAAGCTCGGCCAATCTATGTACATACAGCACATATGAGGCAAAGAGGCAAGGTCAAATGAAGATAGGACTAAGGAAGGGATAACAAGAGTTAAGTGTGGTAGTGGAAATAAAACTTGAAAACTATTCCTCACAGCAGAGGGTGAGTGGGTCACAAGCACACTCACCTAGAGCCTACAGTGATGCAGGACAGTTCTTAAGGAGGAAAAGGACAGTGAAAGATGGAGGTTTCATAAAGACAAAAGATCAGCATCTAGGTAGCTTGGTAGCAAGTACCGAAAGATGACATGGTCAGAGCAACAACTCAGGCAGATATTATATTACTGTGGAGAGAGGTCGGAATCTAGTCAAGGCAGACCTAAGAATTCATGGTAAGACCAGGAGCAATATTGATTCAGGGATGAACTGAAGGCAGCCTATAATCTTGGGGATTTTCTTTCTTCCTGTGCTAGAATAAATTTTAGGTTCTTTAGAACCTGAGACTGGTCTGGTTCCAACTGCACAAAATAAAGAGACACGGTGTGCAGATTCTGGCTTGTGGTCCACAGAGCACCCATGCCTAACACCTTGCAGAGGCTCAGAATGGTTTGCTGAAGCGCCATCTGTCTCTCCTGTGTGTGAGACTATCTTTCTTCTTACCACTGTTTGCCTGTATCTTTTCCATCCCTGCTTGATGAGAACTAAATGAATCATTCTAGAAGACTGCCTGAGACTGAGTGCAAGAGTCATGACAAGTGAGGGACCTTCTGAAGCTTGAAGATAGGTGAGGGACGTCCTGGAATGCAACAGTGATACTCGTAAGGGGCTCGTGGATCTGGGGAGCCAGTAAGTGTGATGCAGTGAGGGCTGTAGGACTGCATTGTCCAGGCCAGCAGTCCTGGAACCAAGTCGCTGAGCACCGCCGTGAGTCCAGCCCAGGTGGAGACGTGCTGTAAGTATGTGATATACACCAGTTTCAAAGGCTTAGCACAAAAAATGATGCAAAGTATCTTAATTTTTCATATTGATTAAATATTAGAATGCTAACATTTTGGAGATGTTGAGTGAAATAAAATACAATGTTAAGATTAATCTCATCTGTATCTTTTTATTTTTATTAATGCAACTCCTAAAAAAACTTAAGATCAGTATGTGACTTGGATTCTATTGCACCGTCTGCTCTACAGGGAAAATCAGAATTTGGTGATCTATGTTGGGCCTTTTCCAGGCACTATCTGTGGCATCAATCCATATCCTAATCCTTGTCAGTGAGGGGACACATGCAGAACTTGAGGGGAAAGATCTAGAAACTTTTATGTCAACTTGGCGTGGCCAGGACATCTGAGTGTGTGATATTTAATGATTAGGACAAACTGGGAGAAAAACTGTTTCTTGTTTGTTTGGGTTGGGTTTTTACCAGAGGCAGTTGGAGGAACACTGAGGATTTATCACAAGATTGAGCTTACATGGGTCAGAGAAAGCTGTCAGGGCTTTAGAAACTTGGGATGGTGGAGGCAGCTGTCAGAGGCTTGCTAAATATGTTCCAGAGGAGGCGTGCTTCGGGAGCCACACAAAGGAGGAAGCAGGGGACAGCTTCCCATTACTTTCAGAAATTGGCAGTTCTGAGTCTCTGTGTGGAATGCTAAACTGAATCCAAAACCAGGGAGGCTGAGAAGGCAAGATTTGTGATGTGGAGTGGTACCATCCTTGGAGAATATAAGGCCCAGATGGCCCTAAAAAGTGAACATCTGCACTGTAAGGCAGAATCTCACAATTCTATCCTGCACAAGCCAGGTGTGGGTATATTTAGTCATTTGCCCATCTATTCAATAAACATTTATTGAGTAGTTTCTACATTCCAGAAACTCTACTAGATGTGGGAGCTGTTGTGTAACTAAGAAATTGTGGCTACCTACAAAGATTGCACAATGTGGGAAGGGTGAGAACGGTACACCTTCTATGATCAGACAGGACGTCCAAGCCTGGGGAACACCAGGTGGGATAGGGCTGCCATTAGTCAAAGGCTAAAGGAACTCCATTGACTCCTGGAAGAGAAACAGTTGGCACTGCCTACCTGGGTCCTAGTGGGAAGAGACAGCAAGGAATTTGAGAAAAAGACCAGTGGTGTCAGATTCATTTAGAACTAGTCCTGAATATTCATTGGAAGAACTGATGCTGAAGCTGAAACTCCAGTACTTTGGCCACCTGATGCAAAGAACTGCAGATCCTGATGCTGGGAAAGATTGAAGGCAGGAGGAGAAGGGGAAGACAGAGGATGAGATGGTTGGATGGCATCACCGACTCAATGGACATGAGTTTGAGTAAACTCCAGGAGTTGGTGATGGACATGGAGGCCTGACTTGCTGCAGTCCATGGGGTTGCAAACAGTCAGACACGACTGAGAGACCAAACTGAACTAAACTGAGGTTTGAATGCTGCTTCTCTGCTTATAGGCAAATGGCCTCGAACCTCAGTTCCCATTCCTCTAAAATGGAGCAGATACACCCACTGAAGAGAATTTGCACATGTTAAATGAAACAATAGATGCTAAGTGCATTTTAAGTGCCCAGTAGAGAGAGTGAATGCATAAGCTTTACATTCAACATTCTCCATTGCCTGGGGACAAAATTTTTCTCCCAGTTTCTCTTAAGGCTGGAAGTACAGGTGGAGTTAAGTGGACCTCGCTCTGAAGATTGGAGAATCACGAGGCCAGAAGGCCAGACAAACCAATGAAGAAACAGTAGGCTGAAACTGCCTTCGGGCTAGACAACAGAAATTTATTTCAGCTGAATGTCAGGTAGATAAAAGGATACGTTTTCAGTCACTGAGGAACTCAAGTGAGGGTCTTTGAGAAGTTATGAGTAATCCGAGTCTAGGTCACTAGCTGCTGCTGCTAAGTCACTTCAGTTGTGTCCGACTCTGTGCGGTCACTAGCTAGTCAGAGAATTATATGTGAGTCGCAAAGACTAATGTTTATGGCAAACCACAGGAATGGATTAAATGAGATAATGGGTCTGCAAATGCTCTGGGAAGTGGAGAAGACTAATCAAGTAGGGTGTTATTATTATTCATAAGTGCTATCTATCTAGAAAGGCTCGGGCTGGGAAAAACGGGCAACACGCAAGTTCAAAGACTGTGTCTTACAAACAGCTAAACAAATGGGCGGTCCCTCCTTGAAGAAGATGATAGCTGATTAGTTGGGGATCCCTGTGCCCTAGCTCCGGGAGCCAATCCAGGTCCAGAGAGAGGACAGCTGCCAGCCCTGGCAGAGGAGCCAGCCGGCTCCATGCAATGTTAGTCTTTTAGTGGCACGGATTGATGGTGAGGAAACGAGCTTCCACTGCGTCAGTAGCTCCTGCTTAAGACAAAAACAAAATGAACTGTCTTGGCATCTTGCTTGCAGTTCTGTGCAATTAGCTGGGGGAGGCGGGAGCACACATTCAATCCCATTGTCAACATCTTTAAAAACACACTCTCGTGGGTCACCACCTCCTTATGCAAATGAGGGGGCAATCTCTGCAGCTCTAATTGATATGTATTGTGTGTGTGTGTGTGTGTGTGTGTGTGTGTGTGTGTGTACAGTCAACTGTGCCTAAAATAGCACTGTAACCATGAGGGGTTTTGTTTTGGGTTTTTTTTTTTTTTTTTTTTTCATTTGATACAAGTACCATTCTTAACTGGACTCATGGAAATTAAGATGAAAAAACTATATTATATGACTGAACTCTGTCACCAGAGAGCTAAAATAAGAAGATGGCCTCTTTGCAGCTACACTCTGACATCCCCAGTAACAACTGAGCCAACTCTCTTGACTAACAGTTATACACACTGAATAAAGGTTTCTTGTTTTTTTCCTTAATCCTCCCAAATGTTTCATTCAATCAACCACAGATATGATTAACAGTGGATTTTTTTAAACTAATTTAACCAAATTTACATACTTAGTTGTGTGTAGGCATAGACTCGCCCTTGATGTGATGTAGAAGTGTGTATATATCTATGAGAAATGGAGAGGAACAAGCTGGGATTCTGGAAACACTGGGCTTTATTACTTGTATACTGAAAAGCACATCTAAGAGAGAAAGGTACAAAGTTTAAAAATATTTTTATGGAAAAGAATCATATGTATGCATAGCTGCAAAATGTTTTCAGGAAAATTATATAGAAGGAAGTGTTCTTTTAGAAAAAGTTTGGAATGAGTATAATGCAGACCACACCATGTAGACAGAGCTGAGAAAGCCAGGTTAAGTTGCGGCAGGACTAGACATTTTATTTCCTTAGTTAGGAGGTCAAAAGGGGTGTATGTATTAACTAAATCACTTTGCTGTGCACCTGAACCTAATGCAACATTGTAAATCAGCTGTAAAAGTGAAGTGGCTCAGTCATGTCCACTCTTCGCGACCCCACGGACTGCAGCCTCCCAGGCTCCTCCATCCATGGGGTTTTCCACGCGAAAGTACTGGAGTGGGTTGCCATTTCCTTCTCCAGGGGATCTTCCCAACTCAGGGATTGAACCCGGGTGTCCCGCATTTCAGGGGGACCTTTACCCTCTAAGTCACCAGGGAAGCCCAAATCAGCTATACTCCAGTATAAATAATTATAAATATAAATGTAAATAAAAAGGTCTTTGTCTCCTCCACCACTTGTGAAGCAAGCCACAGCAAGAATGTGCTGTCTACAAACCAGGAGGTGGGCTCAGTTGATCTGGTAGTTCTCAGCCTCCAGAATAGTAAGAAAAACATTTCCATTGTTTCTAAGCCACCCTGTTTATGGCGTTTTGTTATGTAGCCAAGTGGACAAAGATAGATCAGCTTATAAATGCCGTGGGAAGCAATGTGTACAAATGTGTGGCAGTCCACAATGCTTTTATTTATTTATTTATTTTTTTCACAATGCTTTTAAAAATATAGCACCCGTTTACAGTTTTTGGTACCATGCTGACCTCAGGGGACACTCTTCAGCTTAGCTTCCTTCAGCAGTGTCTGGCTTCTGAACAATCCCATTGGTCTTCTACAGTTTTCAGGCATGTGTGTTAATGTTCTTTCTGAAATCTTTTTAGGAATGCTTCAGCATGAATTTACCATAACTCTGGTTCATTTTTTAAAATAAATCTAATTAATTAATTAAAAAAAAAGTGGGTCCCAAGCATTCACATTTTTCACAAGTTCCTAAGTGCACACCAAAGGTAGAGAAACACACACACAAACACTCACATACACATCAATCATTATAAAAATAATGTAATTAGAATAATTGCAAAAGATAATGATTATACACAATATTACTCTCCTAACTCAACTACCATTCAGAAAACAAAGATCATGGCATCCAGTCCCATCAATTCATGGCAAACAGATGGAGAAACAGTGGGAAAAGTGGCAGACTTTATTTTTTGGGCTCCAAAATCACTGTAGATGGTGACTGCAGCCATGAAATTAAAAGATGCTTACTCCTTGGAAGAAAAGCTATGACCAACCTAGACAGCATATTAAAAAGCAAGACATTACTTTTTTAACAAAGGTCTGTCTAGTCAAAGCTATGGTTTTACCAGTAGTCATGTATGGATGTGAGAGTTGGACTATAAAGAAAGCTGAGCACCAAATAATTGATGCTTTTGAACTGTGGTGTTAGAGAAGACTCTTGAGAGTCCCTTGGACTGCAAGGAGATCCAATCAGTTCATCCTAAAGGAAATGAGTCCTGAATATTCATTAGAAGGACTGATGTTGAAGCTGAAACCCCAATACTTTGGCCGCCTGATGCGAAGAGCAGACTCATTTGAAAAGACCCTGATGCTGGGAAAAATTGAAGGCGGGAGCAGAAGGAGGCAGAAAAAGGAGGCGACAGAGGATGAGATGGTTGGATGGCATCACTGACTCAATGGACATGAATTTGAGTAAACTCTGGGAGTTGGTGGTGGACAGGGAGGCCTGGCATGCTGCAATTCATGGGGTCGCAAAGAGTCAGACACGACTGAGTGACTAAACTGAACTGAACTGAACCCAACTACCTATAGCATTTTGGGCTGCTGACTTCCAAATCTTCTCCCCAGTGTACACGGAGTGCTGCTCTTTGTAAACAGACTTAAAACCATATGACTACTACCTCCCAGATTTTAAGTGAAACTTAAAAGTGGAAGCTTAGTGGCTTCTTTTGCAAGGCTCTCGCCTACTTCACACAGCTGCCAACCAGAGGCATTTATTTCCTCCCTTGACACGGCCACCAAATCACCCTGCTCTGGGATTAAGCTCAGGGCACCCAACTACCTTTGTATTAATTCAGCTGTTCTCTTGGTGAGTGCCATCCCTTCGTCAGAAAGGCTTGAACTTCAAGTAGCAGCATGGGGAAGCAGGCGGAGATCTTAACCTAGATTTATCCATGTTCTCCACTGCGATTTCTATGTTTATATATATGAGAATCCCTCACCACCCATGAGGTCATGAATCTCTTTCTTTCACTTACACTGCAGGGATATTAAACACATTGTTCTGTTCTGATTGAAAGCCGGTAAAATTAAATCCCATCTTCCCATCTGTGGAACCACTCGGGGACCACTGTCTTATGGAAGAGGGGAGCATGACTTAGAGAAGGGGCCCCTTCAGGACACTCATGAATGAGCCATTTTTTGCCAGACAAGAAGCAGGTCTCCTTTCCATGACACAAATCTCAACATCTGCTCTGTCTTAACCTCCCAGACACCCGACAGGTGTGGCCGTCTTTAAAACATGTCTAGGAAGCAACATATGGGCTGTTGGCCATGAATGAAGGATAAAATCATGTGTGTGGGGGGCAAGAGGGGGTGCTCTGATTCTGATCTTTCACCTTATTGTTATTATTTCTTTTGGTTTTTAATTTCTCCAGGGTTTCCTGGGTGTCCATCTTTCACTGTCCCCTCGACATGCTTGGCACAGAATTGTAAGTTTCATCCTTGCCTTTTCCAGCTCTTTCTCACCATTGAGCCCCCCTTGTCTCTCCTCACATTGCCCCCCAACTTCGCAACCCCACAGGGAGAGGAAAGTTAAATGATGTTAATCCACCAAATATTTTTGATCATTAGGAAGCCATAAAAATTAACATAGCCATCAGAGGAAATTAATTGCCAAAAAGGCAAGGTTAGAGCAGGACAGTGAGGCCGGGAGAAGAGCGGTGTAGGCAGAAGGGCGCTTTGTTTCTCCTTTGTGGTTTTGAGAGAGGGGCTGCGGCTGGAGGAGGCCCAGGAGGAGGCCCAGGAGGCTCCGTGCAGGTCGGCTTCCCCCACACTTAATTACAAGATCAGCTTTAGAAGAGCAAGTGGTGCTAGTGGTGAAAGACTGGGAGGGATATCCTTGATTCCTGCCTTTTTCTCCTCCGGCTCCTCTGGGGGAGATTTTTGGTTATTTTTAATTCCAGTTCAAAATAGAGGTTGGGGAGAGAGAAGCCTACTGCTGGCCTCCTGCAGGAAATACCATTAATAATTAATACCCAATAATAATCAAATCCATGGGAGACTCGTTACAAGTAACATCTTGACAGACCCACGGATGGATGCCCATAGCTTTTCTTCTTCATCTGCTTGCAAGATGGGTTCAGCGGGGATTTGAGCACACATAAGCAGTGACCAAAAAAAAAAGGATAAATAGCAGGTTTGTTCACGGAAAAGGCTTATTCATCCCTGTAGGGTTTTTTTCATTTTAGGTTTATGGCTTAGTGGGGAATTTCGCTTTAATTGGGATTGTAATATAAGGATGGAACCTGTCGACATTTACAAGAGAGACAGAAGAATAATTCTTCCTAACTTGTTTGTTGTTGTTATTACAGCACTGGCTCCTTTAGGAGGCTCTGTACAAAGGAAGCAATCAAGCTGATCAGAGATAAAGTAAGCTAGTGAGAGGGAGGAGACAGACTGCCAGCCACAGGACCTATCTGCTGTTAGTAAACCCCTGGACTCACAGTCTGGAGAGTGTTGCTCACGTGAGGGTTCATATGCTTGGTGACTCTTTGCACACTCACTGTTTTATTTCATCTGTGGGCTTCCCTGCTGGCTCAGGCTGCAAAGAAACTGCTTGCAGTTTAGGAGACCCCAGTTTGATCCCTGGATTGGAAAGATGCCCTGGAGAAGGGAATGGCTAACCTCTGCAGTATTCTTGCCTAGAGAATCCCATGGACAGAGGAGCCTGGCGGGCTACAGTCCGTGGGGTCGCAAAGAATCAGACACGACTGAGCAACTAAGGCTTTCGCTTTCTTTTTAGAAGAGAGCAGAGAGGGTATTTTCCCAAGATCTCACAGCTAAGGGTTGGGTTCCATTAGGGTTGGATAAGCAACAGGGTTGGGATTCAGTTCCCGGGGAGGCTGGCTACAGTGTCGGCTCTGACTAGTGTTTCTCTCCTGGCTTCATGTAAGTGTGAGGAAGGACTCTCCACAGACAGGAAAGCGGGGTAGGAGGAGAGGCCACCTTCCTTGACACGATGTCCAGTCATTCTACTCTGTGTTCTGTGCTGTGCTATGTCACTTAGTCGTGTCCGACTCTGTGAGACCCCACGGACTGTAGCCTGCCAGGCTCCTCTGTCCATGGGATTCTCCCCACAGGAAGACTGGAGTGGTTTGCCATGCCCTCCTCCAGGAGGTCTTCCCAACCCAGGGATTGGACCCAGGTCTCCCACATTGCAGATGGATTCTTTACCATCTGAGCCACCAGGGAAGCACTCCTGTGTTCCACAAATGTGTGAAAGTATAGGGCTTCATTGTCCATCATCCTCACGGAGGAAACAGGTGGGGTCACAGCAGGAAAATAAAAACACACGCGATGATTCATCCAAAGCTAATTTAATGCAGGGACTCTGTACAGAGGTGTGGACAAGCTGAAGAACCAAGAGCAGATGCAGGGATCTCAGAAGCCAGCAGGAGCAGCTGTGTGACCACCAACACCTAATCTAGGGCAAAGCTCCAACCCTCAGCTCCCTGGAAACCATGAAACACTTCTTTCCCCTCTAGGCAGACTCTCACCTGAAGCAGGCTGCATTTGCAGTTTGGAATTTTTGAATTTCAGTTTGAAATTTTATTATTTTACATAAGAAAATCTTTGGAATGAATAAAGGAAACTGGAGATCATATAAGAAACCCAGTAAGTCCAACATCTAAATTTAACAAATGTTCACACATTAGTGTATTGGCCCCACATCTGTTTTATTTTCAGAGACATTGACCTTCATCTGTCTCAGTCACCTTCCCCCGTACCGAAGGCAAGCACCATTCTGGAGCTGATGGTGTATCAAGGTATGCTTTTCACACTTTTACTAATTGTTGATGGGCCTACAATCATATATAGTATCACTTCGTGCAGTTTTAAATACATATAAATTGTACTTATAGTTAATTATTTCGTATATACACATCATGTATTTGTAAGCAACTTGCTTTTTTCATTTAATGTATTTTACTTCTTTAAAACTTTTTATTTTGCTTTAGGGTGTGGCCAATTAACACTGTGGTAGCTTCAGGTGACAGCAAATGGACTCAGTCATCCATGTACATGTATCCATTCTCCCATCCAGGCTGCCGCATAACGCTGAGCAGGGTTCTCGGTACAGAAGCATTGAGCTTATTTCATTATCTGAGTGGCATTTTATTTTGTGACTACACTACAGTTTATCCTTCATTTGTTGAGATATCGAAGTGTTTTTTTTTTTTTCTCCATTAAAAAACAATGCTATAGTAAGCATTCTTGTATATCTACATGAGCACACAATGCAAGAAATTCTCTGTGAGCAGAGTCACTGGATAAAGTATTCCTAGCCTTGATTATATTAGATTGTGCCAAATCGCCTTCCAAAGTGCCAATTTTTATACTCACAAGCACTGAATGGTAGTTCACAATTCCCCACAACGTGGTTTTAATTTACACCTTCTGGTTCTAATTTATATTTCCTTTATTACAAATGAGGTTGAACTTCTTTTCATATGTTTACTGAGCATTCATGTTTCTGCATTATTATTTCACATTTCTGTCCAAATAAATTTTCCGTTATTTTTAGTTGGATGATCTTTATCTTACTTTTTAGGGGAGTATTTACTATTCTAGTTACTAATCTCTGTATGTGTTACAGATAGTTTTTCTTTCACTTCCTTTATATTCTGAGTTGGGCAGAATATTTAATTTTAACATAGTCAAAGTTGTCAGTTTTTTTTTTTAAGTTTAGTGTGTGTGTGTGTGTGTGTGTGTCTTGCTTCGGAAATTCCTACTCTACAAGTTTGTAAAGATATTTTACTATGCTGTCTTCTAAAAATAGAATTTTGCTTTTTATGTTTAGGTTTTAACTGTATTTGGAATTAATTTGTTGTAAATGATGTGGAATAGAAATACCATGTTATCTTTGTGTCTTGTGCTAAGTCACTTCAGTCTCTCAGACCCTTTGTGACACCGTGGACTGTAGCCCTCCAGGCCCCTCTGTCTGTGGGATTCCCCAGGCAGGAATACTGGAGTGGGTTGCCATGCCTCCTCCAGGGATCTTCCTGATCCAGGGGTCAAACCCATGTCTCCCGTCTCCCGCATTGGCAGGCGGGTCCTTTACCATCACCACCACCTGAGAAGCCCGTATGTATATGCACACATTTTCAAAGACTGGAACGTCTCTTCATTACAGTATGCTTGCTCTACTAAATGTAAAATATCACTCTATAATATGCTTTATATAGGTGAGAGCTTGTTGCCTGGGTCCTTTGGACTAGTCTTATACCAGTGTCTCACTGTCTTAATCCATACATTTTTTGATAAGCACTAATAAACATGTACAGTGAGTCCTCGTATCTTAATCCCCTTAGATGTCTTTACTCTATCAGTTTTAGCATTAAACAACTTTCATGAAAATTTCTGTTATAATATTTATGGAATTGCCTTGAAATTTTCTTTTCATTTGGAGAGAATTGTCATCTTCCTATAATTGAGTATTTCCATTCACAAGTATGCTGCTGCTGCCAAGTCATTTCAGTCATGTCGGACTCTGTGCGACCCCATAGATGGCAGCCCATCAGGCTCCCCTGTCCCTGGGATTCTCCAGGCAAGAACACTGGAATGGGTTGCCATTTCCTTCTCCAATGCATGAAAGGGAAAAGTGAAAGTGAAGTCGCTCAGTCGTATCCGACTCTTAGAGACCCCATGGACTGCAGCCTACCAGGCTCCTCCGTCCATGGGATTTTCCAGGCAAGAGTACTGGAGGGGGTTGCCATTCCCTTCTCCAATTCACAAGTATACCATATCTTATTTATTTATATTTTATGTTATTCAAATATTACTTTTCTCCATTACATGTCTTGGTATATTGCTTGTATTGCATATAAAACATTTTTAACTTCCTAGTCAATCTCCCTTACTCCTAGTCCCAGGAAATCTGTCATTTTGTCACTATTAGACTTTGTCTTGCTAAGAGTTGACTCATTGGAAAACACCCTGATGCTGGGAGGGATTGGGGGCAGGAGGAGAAGGGGACGACAGAGGATGAGATGGCTGGATGGCATCACTGACTCAATGGACGTGAGTCTGAGTGAACTCCGGGAGTTGGTGATGGACAGGGAGGCCTGGCGTGCTGCGATTCATGGGGTTGCAAAGAGTTGGACACGACTGAATGACTGAACTGAACTGAGACTTTGTCTTTTCCAGAGTTTCATATAAAGCAAATCATATGTACACTGTCCAATAATCAGCAAATTAGTTTACTTTTTAATTCAAATCAGAATGCCATTTCATTAATATTTTCTTCTCTTACTGCTCCACTTCAAGATAAAAAAGGAAGTGGTAAAAGCAGACTTTCTTCAGATCAGATCAGTCACTCAGTCATGTCCGACTCTTTGGACCCCATGAATCACCGCACGCCAGGCCTCCTGTCCATCACCAACTCCCGGAGTTCACTCAGACTCACGTCCATCGAGTCAGTGATGCCATCCAGCCATCTCATCCTCTGTCATCCCCTTCTCCTCTTGCCCCCAATCCCTCCCAGCATCAGAGTCTTTTCCAATGAGTCAACTCTTCACATGAGGTGGCCAAAGGACTGGAGTTTCAGCTTTAGCATCATTTCTTCCAAAGAAATCCCAGGGCTGATCTCCTTCAGAATGGACTGGTTGGATCTCCTTGCAGTCCAAGGGACTCTCAAGAGTCTTCTCCAACACCACAGTTCAAAAGCATCAATTCTTTGGTGCTCAGCTTTCTTCACAGTCCAACTCTCACATCTATACATGACCACAGGAAAAACCAGAGCCTTGACTAGATGGACCTTTGTTGGCAAAGTAATGTCTCTGCTTTTGAATATGCTATCTAGGTTGGTCGTAACTTTCCTTCTAAGGAGTAAGCATCTTTTAATTTCACGGCTGCAGTCACCATCTGCACTGATTTTGGAGCTCAGAAAAATAAAGTCTGACACTGTTCCCACTGTTTCCCCATCTATTTCCCATGAAGTGATGGTCCCGGATGCCATGATCTTCGTTTTCTGAATGTTGAGCTTTAAGCCAACTTTTTCACTCTCCACTTTCACTTTCATCAAGAGGCTTTTTAGTTCCTCTTCACTTTTTTTTTTTTTTTCCTCTTCACTTTCTGCCATAAGGGTGGTGTCATCTGCATATCTGAGGTTATTATTCTTACCTTGTTCTTGATTTTAGGGAGAAAGTGAAAGTAAAAGTCACTCAGTAGTGTCTGACTCTTTGAGACCCTATGGACTGTAGCCCACCAAGGTTCCTCTGTCCATGGAATTCTCCAGACAAGAATAGTGGAGTGGGTTGCCATTCCCTTCTCCAGAGGATCTTCCCAACCCAAGTCTTGGGATCGAACCCAAGTGTCCTTCATTGCTGGCAGATTCTTTACTGTCTGCCATTTACATTAATAAGTATATCAGAAGTAATTCTTTTGCAAATATCTCAGTAACAAAATATGAAAGAGCTTTTTTTGAAGGTATCATACTCTCTAAAGCTTTATAAAGCACTTGGTTATTGCTTTGAAAAAAGAATTTGAAGTTTTGTCAGTATACATTCATTCATATTATGCTACTTCTATGGTTTTCTGCATATGTAATAATATTCTTTTAATGCAAAATCACAGTATTCATTTTAAGTTCATTTTAAACTGCATTAAACCCAACATGTGTAGTACCATTAACCCAAAAATTTCTATTGAATTAGGAAAGTGTCAACAACAATGACTAAGGTCTCGCAGTGCAACCAAGGAAGACTTAAGTCAAGACCGAGGTGACAACAGCACTTCTAGGATGTATCTTGTTTCAGAAATGTAAAAGGTGAAACAATTTGTCCCTTAAAATTGATAAAATGTGGCAACTATTTCCATCGTGGGTAAAATTGAGATCACACACAGTAAAAGGGTCAAAATGGAAGAGATCTGAGGTCTGAGTCCAGCAGGGCATGCTCAGTCACTCAGCTGTGTCCAACTCTTTGTGACTCAATGGATTATATCCCTCCAAGCTCCCCTGTCCATGGAATTTCCCAGGCAAGAATACTGGAGTGGGTTGCTACTCCAGGGGAACTTTCCGACCCAGGGGATCTTCCCGACCCAGGCATTGCACCCATGTCTCCTGTGGTTCCTGCATTGAGAGGCGGATTCTTTATCAGTGAGCCATGTCCAGCAGAGAAGGCTAAAAGGGAGCAGCCAACGAGGTAGGAAGAAAATGAGTAGAATATGGATTCTGTCAAGTCACGGAAGAGAAGGTTGTAGGAAAGTGGGAGTGATCTGCAATGTCAAATCCTGCAGAGGAAATGCAGAAGAGTGAAAACTGCTCACTGGCATTGTATGCAGTTGTTCAGTGATATATTCTCAGCCCCTTGGACTGTAGCCTGCCAGGCTCCGCTCTCCATGGGATTTTCCAGGGAAGAATACTGGAATGAATTACCATTTCCTCCTCCCCCAGGGACTGAACCCGCATCTCCTGAGTCTCCTGCATTTCAGGGGGTTCTTTACCTGCTGAGCCTTTGGGAAATCAGGTGTGGTAGAGAGAATAAACTGATTGAAATGGGATTAAGAGGGAATGGGGAAATTCCCTGGTGATCCAACAGTCAGCATTCTGCACTTCCACTGCAGGGGGCTCAGGTTCAATCCTTGGTTGGGGAACTAGGATCCCACAGGCCATGCCTCTGGGAAATGAGATAGTAAAGAAAACCCCTCCAAGGCTTTTTACTCATTTGTTTGTTTGATTTTGTTTTGTTCTTCTTGTTTTTAAGTAGGAAAATAAGATCAGTCATTAGAAAGAGATAGATTAAAAGATTTTCTTTTATACTGAGAGAGTTTTACAGTATATTTATATGTTAATGAGAATAATAGTAGAGAAAGAAAACTTGATCACATAGAAGACAAAGGAGCAATGCCCTTGTTTACACATGAAGGGGTAGGATCCAATGTCATTCCAAGCCTCTGTAGTATTCCCATGTTGTACTCAATATAATTATTTATATATCTAAATTTACTAGGCTGTGTGTGTGTGTGCCAGGTCACGCTAGTGGTAAAGAACCCACCTGCCAATTCAGGAGATGCAAAAGACCCAGGTATGATCCCTGGGTCAGGAAGATCCCCTGGAGGAGGGCATGGCAACCTACTCCAGAATTTCTTTCTGGAGAATCCCATGGACAGAGGAGCCTGTGGGGTTATAATCCACAGAGTCACAAAGAGTCGGACACAACTGCAGTGACTTCACGCATGCACACACCCAGGCCAAGCAGAAGAGCAGTGTTTGTTACTGTGGGCTTTGGACTCCTACTGCCTGGATTTGGAAACTAAGTATCAAGAAGTTATACCTTAAGTTATCTATGCCTCTGTTTCCTCATCTATAAAAAGAGGATAATAATATTACCTTATGATTATACAGTGGAAGTGAGAAATAGATTTAGGGGACTAGATCTGATAGATAGAGTGCCTGATAAACTATGAACGGAGGTTCATGACATTATACAGAAGACAGGGATCAAGACCATACCCCTGGGAAAGAAATGCAAAAAAGCAAAATGGCTGTCTGGGGAGACCTTACAAATAGCTGTGAAAAGAAAAGTGAAAAGCAAAGGAGAAAAGGAAAGATATAAGCATCTGAATGCAGAGTTCCAAAGAATAGCAAGAAGAGATAAGAAAGCCTTTCTCAGTGATCAATGCAAAGAAACAGAGGAAAACAACAGAATGGGAAAGACCAGAGATCTCTTGAAGAAAAGAAGATCAAGAAAATCAAGAGATACCAAGGGAATATTTAATGCAAAGATGGGCTCGATAAAGGACAGAAATGGTATGGACCTAACAGAAGCAGAAGATATTAAGAAGAGATGGCAAGAATACACAGAACTGTACAAAAAAGATCTTCATGACCAAGATAATCATGATGGTGTGATCACCCACCTAGAGCCAGACATCTTGGAATGTGAAGTCAAGTGGGCCTTAGAAAGCATCACTACGAACAAAGCTAGTGGAGGTGATGGAATTCCAGTTGAGCTATTTCAAATCCTGAAAGATGATGCTGTGAAAGTGCTGCACTCAATATGCCAGCAAATTTGGAAAACTCAGCAGTGGCCACAGGACTGGAAAAGGTCAGTTTTCATTCCAATCCCAAGAAAGGCACTGCCAAAGAATGGTCAAACTACAGCACAAATGCACTCATCTCACACGCTAGTAAAGTAATGTTCAAAATTCTCCAAGCCAGGTTTCCGCAATACGTGAACCATGAACTTCCAGATGTTCAAGCTGGGTTTAGAAAAGGCAGAGGAATCAGAGATCAAATTGCCAACATCCACTGGATCATGGATAAAGCAAGAGAGTTCCAGAAAAACATCTATTTCTGCGTTATTGACTATGCCAAAGCCTTTGACTGTGTGGATCACAATAAACTGCGGGAAATTCTGAAAGAGATGGGAATACCAGACCACCTGACCTGCCTCTTGAGAAACCTGTATGCAGGTCAGGAAGCAACAGTTAGAACTGGACATGGAACGACAGACTGGTTCCAAATAGGAAAAGGACACCTGCTTATTTAACTTATATGCAGAGTACATCATGAGAAATGCTGGGCTAGATGAAGAACAAGCTGGAATCAAGATTGCTGGGAGAAATATCAATAACCTCAGATATGCAGATGACACCACCCTTATGGCAGAAAGTGAAAAGGAGCTAAAGACCCTCTTGATGAAAATGAAAGAGGAGAGTGAAAAGGTTGGCTTAAAGCTCAACATTCAGAAAACTAAGATCATGGCATCATCATCCCCATCACTTCATGGGAAGTAGATGGGGAAACAGTGGAAACAGTGTCCAACTTTATTTTGGGGGGCTCCAAAATCACTGCAGATGGCGATTGCAGCCATGAAATTAAAAGACATGTACTCCTTGGAAGGAAAGTTATGACCAACCTAGATAACATATTAAAAAGCAGAGACATTACTTTGCCAACAAAGATCCGTCTAGTCAGGCTATGGTTTTTCCAGTGGTCATGTATGGATGTGAGAGTTGGACTGTGAAGAAAGCTGAACACTGAAGAATTGATGCTTTTGAACTGTGGTGTTGGAGAAGACTCTTGAGAGTCTCTTGGACTACGAGGAGATCCAACCAGTCCATTCTAAAGGAGATCAGCCCTGGGTGTTCATTGGAAGGACTGATGCTGAAGCTGAAACTCCAAAACTTTGGCCACCTCATGCGAAGAGTTGACTCATTGGAAGAGACCCTGATGCTGGGAGGGATTGGGGGCAGGAGGAGATGGGGATGACAGAGGATGAGATGGCTGGATGGCATCACCGACTCAACGGACATGAGTTTGAGTGAACTCCGGGAGTTGGTGATGGACAGGGAGGCCTGGCATGCTGCCATTCATGGGGTCGCAAAGAGTCGGACACGACTGTACTGAACTGAACTGAACTGAATATTACCTACCTGTTGTAACAATCAAAGTCTGAATGCATGTAAAATGGTTAGAATTGTGTCTGATATTACAAATGCACAGTAAATGTTTGTTACACACTAAATTTTTTATAGAACTTAGCACATTGTATGCATTCTGTGAATGAATGAATATTATTTTAAAATATCTTTATAGGGGATGTTTACTATATAGCCCTCTCCTGATCCCTGCTTTGAACTCTGTTCTTCCTGTAGCTAAAGTCATATAACCATCATCTGCAGACTCAGCTCATCCTGGTCTCCTGAGATAAACTCTGACCTAAGAGAAGAAGGCTTTTAGAAGCCTTTGGCTGGATGTTTAGCCCTGACTCTGTGTACCATTTATGCAAACTAAGTGGATAGCTGCCTTTTTTTTTTTTTCCTCTGACACTCAAAACTCCCTTGTTCTTAGAAGTTCTCACCTTTATGATTGTTTCTTCATCTTTTCTTGATTCCTTCTTTGACCTCATATAATCTGGACTGGCCTTGTGTGCTTCTGAGATTATAAGTCTGCCTAGCTCCATGCATGACTTGGGAATGGGCATTGAACTCCCAGGGCTGCCCTGTAATTAATGTTCATAATTAGTATAAATACACTGAAGAGGTTTGCAGCACAATATGCTACACGTGGACCTAATTGGGACCAAAGGACCAGTAGCCCCAATTCTGAGGCCTTTAGGATAAGGGAGTTAGAGGCATCTAAAGGGTTTGAAGAAGGCTAATAAGGCACAGAGGATTAGATAATGGCTCTAATGCTGTCCTAGAAAGTGTTATAAAAAGACTTCTCACCAATCCTGGCCCTCTGAAGGCAAATTTGTTGATGGGGGTGGTTCTTCGTTCCTTTCCAGTGTTGGGGGTTTCCCTCTAGGGAAATATCTAGGGAGAGTGTGGCTTTGTTTGCCTTTCCTCATGCCTGTGCTCTTAAAAGATAATTAAAGTTTTATCAGCAGAGTCCCATGAAGGGGAGTACTGAAGCAGTTATCTGGATAATCCACACTGAGGGAGAAGGAAATCTTCATTTGGGGGTTAAGATTATCTTGTATGTCTTTATTTTTGTGCATCAGTAAGGCAACCATGCAGAGGGCATAAGGCATGAAATAGGAATTCATTAAATATTTGCTGGATGGATGACTCTTTTATTTGAAATATCAATTAATACTAATAGTCCTTAATAGTTCTGGTTTGCACCTGAATATCATATTCAGATATGCTCTCATCTCTTGGCTTGGCAAATTAATGAACAGAGATATGAAGGTTGAGTTCTAGTCCCTAAATGGGCCTTAGTTTATTTACTTGGCTCTGGAAGAGAACTGGGCTTAACTGAATGTTTTTTTTTTTTTTTTTTTATAAAATATATATATATATATACACTTATTTATATATATATTTAGCATTATACATATTTAGCTTTAGCACACACACATATATATATTATATATATATAAGAACATCCCATGGACAGAGGAGCCTGGTAGGCTGCAGTCCATGGGGTCGCTTAGAGTAGGACACGACTGAGCGACTTCACTTTCACTTTTCACTTTCATGCATTGAAGAAGGAAACGGCAACCCACTCCAGTGTTCTTGCCTGGAGAATCCCAGGGTCGGGTGAGACTGGTGGGCTGCCGTCTATGGGGTCGCACAGAGTCGGACACGACTGAAGTGACTTGGCATAGCATAGCATACACATATACATTATTTTAATGATTTACCATATATATATGTATATATATATATATATTATTTTAATGATTTACCATATAATGTTGTGCCTTTGCTCTTTTCTTAATCTGAGCAGTTTAAACCTGAGACCACGTTGGTCTTTGAATTTGGCGGGGAAAAAATTTGTTAAGCCATTAGTTTGCCTTTCTGCAGGATAATTATTGAGTGGATTGATTGGCTTTTAGCTAACAGTTTGTGAAGAATTACGTCCGAAGTTTTTACACCTTGGGGCAGGACATGGGCTTCCATGCTCCGTGTCTTCCACATGGCCAGACATTGGTGACCTGTAACTGTTTTCTGTCATCACAAGACCTTCAAAAACATCCACAACTTGGAAGCTAGAGGTTTCCAAGCTAAGAGTAAGACATAAGGAAGAAGGAAAAAGGACCAAGGTTACAGACACAGAAGGCTCTGCATTTTGAGTTTACCTTTTTCTTTATTTCCTAGTGTTCATGGAACAAAATGAGAAACAGATTGAGAAAGCAGAGGCCCTGGGCTGCTTCCCTTTGATTTTGCGTGGTGCCCTTAACTGCCCATGACTTATTTTGCACACCTGGAAAAAGGAAACGATTATATTGACTCACAGGATGTTAGTGAGAGTGACTTGAAATGCATGTGAAAGATTTAAAAAGCCTCTAACCTGGGCTTCCTATGTAGCTGGGTGGATAAAGAATCTGCCTGCAATGCAGGAGATGCGGGCAGATGCACGTTCAATCTCTGGGTCGGGAAGAGCCTCTAGAGGAGGAAATGGCAGCCCACTACAGTATTCGTGCCTGGAGAATCCCATGGACACAGGAGCCTGGTGGGCTACAGTCCAAAGAGTCAGACACAACTGAGGTGACTGAGCATGCACGCATGCATAACCTGCCTGTAAATGTAAGTACAATGTCAGAAATACCTGTGCCATGAAGATGTTTTGATTTTCATATTGTGGGGATAGCCCACAATCAGAACTTTAGAAAACGAAGACTGTCAAAGAACTTGCCATGGCAATATCCATACCCTAAGTCATAGATGAACAGTTAAGAAAGTAGATAGCGTTCTGCCTCCGAATGAACTCTGTACCAATCAGGATCCGAAGACCTTGCCTTTGATTAGCCTGTAGAGAGGTAGCAAAGTCACACAAAATGCATTTTACAAAATTAACAGATTATTTCACAGCCTCCTCTCTCTTTTTTCCCCCCAGAGCACTCCATGAGTTAGCAGAGCCTCGGCTTACGTTTCCTCCTCACAGGACGTAGATAAGGAGTTGGGAATTTGTGATGACACTGTTTAGGACCATTCCCTCAGTACACAGCTTAAATCTCCAGCCCATCCAATTTTTGCAAGGTTCTATTCAGTAACAGAGAGAGTTTAGGTACTTCAAGAGAAGACTGGTTTTAAGATATCAGCTCTGCTTCTGATGGGCTATATGACCTTGAACAAATCATATAACCTTTCTAAATCTTAATTGCCTAAATTTTTGCATAATTTCCATTAAGTGCAGAAAATAAAATATACTTTATGGTTGCTGGGGGGTACCTAGATCATTGTGGAGGTTTAATAAATGTTGGTTTCCTCCACATTTTCTCCCCTATTTATTGGCTAAGGAGAGCCAAGTGAGTTAACCCTTCATACAACTATCCAATGGCTTCCCACTTCCCTCCTTTTCCTGTCTGAATGACAAAATTAGACATCCAGAGCACCCCAGTTATCTCACCACCTCAGCCCTTCTGAATATGTCCTCACTAGATACCAGGCAGAATAATCATCCTGGACACTCTCTTGAGAGTTCAGTGACACTTCAGTGATACCGTGTTCATTCAAACAAACATAGAAAGAACAGAGAGAATGAGAGAGAGAGACTGAGGGACAGAGATCAAATGCAGGTATGCCTTTGGTCTGTCTAGAAGGAGTTGGTAAGAAAGATAAGCTGGGAAGAAAGCCTGGATTACAGAGAGGGTGGTGGGAGAGGCAGGAAACAGTAATTGAGCTCGGTCTCTTTGCTCTAGCTAAGCCAACCAATATTAGGAAGTCAACAAACTCTCCTTGGGTTCTAGGTGCTAGAGTACAAAGATGACTGACAGGCTAACCCAATTCTGTCCAATAACGTAGTCTATGATAATCAGTTCAGTTCAGTCGTTCAGTCATGTCTGACTCTTTGCGACCCCATGGACCGCAGCACGCCAGGCCTCCCTGTCCATCACCAACTCCCAGAGTTTACCCAAACTCATGTCCATCAAGTCGGTGATGCCGTCCAACCATCTCATCCTCTGTCATCCCTTTCTCTTCCAGCCTTCAATCTTTCCCAACATCAGGGTCTTTGCCAATAAGTCAGCTCTTCGCATCAGGTGGCCAAAGTATTGGAGTTTCAGCTTCAGCATCAACCCTTCCAATAAGCATTCAAGACTGATTTCCTTTAGGAAATCTATGATAATGGACAGGTGCTATTTTTCTTCTGTCCATTATGGGAACTACTAGCTATTGTGGCCATTGAGCCCCTGAAATGTGGTTGGTGTGTCATAAGAGCTAAATTCTTAATTTAATTTAATTTTAAATGTAAATAGCTACATGAAGCTCATGGTTATTGGTAATCTGTTTTTAATATTAAGAGTAATCTGTTGTTATAGGGCACATGGATTTCTGAATGCTTGAATAGGTAACAGTAGATGATTTTAATCCACCTGCTCTGTCTTCTGGAACAAATAGAGTTACCTAAACTATGGCTGTGGTGTAATTGGATTATGGAGAGTGGGGGAAGGGTGGAGACATATTTGATGCAACCAAATTTAGCCAAATGAATAATACACCAAACAGACCTCCAATTATAACAGTTTATCAAGGGCACTGGGGCCAGATTTTGTTTGAACATGGTATATCAGCCTCTGTCTTAGGCTGGCTGTCCAGGCTGTGCCTACCATTTGTCAGTTGAGAATTGGGTGTGGAGGAAATTCCTGCTGAAATCAGCCACTGATCCTTAACCTTCTGCTCTTCATAGGAGGGTTCCTTGCACAGATCCACGCTTTCAAAATCTTTTTTTTTAATGGCCCCTTGAGACACATCAACAACCATTTAACTCTGAGCCTGTCATTTCCAGAGCCCAAGAAAAAATTGTTAAGAAAAAAAGAATTAAAGGAAGATGGCCAAGATAGCAAAGAGGTATAATTGAGTGTGCACTTTCGTCTCACATGGACATTCACTGCTGCATGGTACCTAGTGAAGGATGCTAAGGCTATATTCTACATGAAAGGTCTAGACACCTACATTCAGGAAAATAAATAAAATCAGCCCAGAGAGCTCTCCAGGCAGCTCTCGCAAACGCCATGCAGGACTTCCATGCCTAGAGTTTGCACCCTTGGTTTCTGTCTCCACAGCTTCTGACCATACCATCAATGACCGAAGCAGAGACTTCTTGGGGAACTTGACTCCGCCACAGGGCTGGAGCTCAGCTGAGTCTTATCGCCATGGATCCTGCATCCAGGGTGCCTGGTATCTGCCATGGATAGCTCTGCATACTGGTGTTTGCTCACCTCCAGTTGTGTTGGCTTATTCCATAAAAATGAATTTCAGTTCTCTGGTTTCTTTTTAGAACCCCAAATTCTTCAACCAGGAAATCTTACATCTGGTTGCTTAGTTCTTGTTCATCATTGTTTCTTTTCTTGCCAACTGAAAGCTAGGGTTTTTCTCCAAGTCAAGCCATAATGTTCCCATTGACTTAATGCTCCCCCATTTCTTAACCATTTTCACTTCAAGTTTAGGTTGTGGCAGCAGCTAATAAAGAGCCTGACATTGCCAGTCTCCTCCCTGACTTCCATTCTCCATCACTGTCCATGCCCTATATACCAGGGCTTAGAATTGACTCCTTTTCCAAGAAGGGCTTCCCCTTTTTCCTACCAGCACTTACCACCCCAGCCCTAACCTCCCCTGCAGCAAACCAGGAGGACTCACGACTAACCCCACTGCCAAGTAGTCAGGGATTCTGAGAGCTCACTTCAAGTCATGCTACTGCTTGACATGCGGTGGTTTGGCGCACTTTGCAGTTGACTACAAAATCCCCAGTGCTTCATCCCACGGACCGCCCGTCACTAAATATTTCAGCACTTGCAGCGTCCGTGACATTGAGTCGGTAAAGGTCACCGGCAGAGACAGAATGAATCTTCCCCAGGCCTTTAAGACGCGCTTTCCAGCTCATTATGATAAGGCGCCTGTTAGAATCTCTGTCCTCTCTATAGAGATGAAGCCTCCTGTGTGTTCTGGGCACTAATGAATCACTTGCTCGCGTGTCTTTTTTCTAGATGGTTTGTCACCACAGCTGTCCTGTCCTGTAAAGCCTCAGTGACAGTGAGTTGTTGACAGAGTATTAGAAAGAGCTCAGATCTTTAAAGCCAGGGATGTGACAGAATTTTTTTTTTTTTCATTCTCCCTGTCTCGGTGCTCTAACACGATTCCATTAAATCATAAAGATTAGAGCTTGTCAGGCCCTTAGCATCTTCCCTCTGATTTGCAAAAATGAGTGGGTGTTCTGTTATTAATTCTTGTTGTTGCAGCTACAGAATGGACACCATTAACTATAGCTAAGGCATTAACCTGATTGGTATTAATCAGAAGTGTCCCATGAGTCATATTGGTTGGAGAGGTCTGGATGTTGTTCAGTAAAGGGGCTTTGTGGAATCAAATGAGAATTGATTGATGATCCCAGAGTACACATATCCAAGTGAAAAAAAAAAAAAAACAGCTATATTCTGGGTATCTCACTTTAATGGAATCATTGTCCTCTCTGCATGCAAAGAAGGCAAGTTGATTTAACTGACCCATCACAAAGACGGTCTGTGCTTTGAGTTACTTCTCCACAGTAGGACTGGAAAGAGAGAGACATGAATGGGCCGAACTGGTCCACGGAAGGCAAACAAGGGATAACCGGCATCCTGGGCACTCCCAAGTGGTATTCTTTGGAAGATGTTGGCCCAGAGATGCTACTGAGTACCAGCCCTTACGGAGTATCTCCAGGGGTTCCCATAGACTACAGGGCAGACATGTTTGAGGCAGGTATCTAGGTACGGAGTCACCAGCTAAGGCGCAGAAACAAAGTCCAAGAATCCACCAGGGGATTAAGCCTGTGACCTTGGTGTCATCGGCACCAGGCTCTAATTAACTGAGCTAACAAGACACAGATGCTCTGTACAGCTGAGCTAACTCTCTATAGAGAATGCCAAAACAAAAAAGCATTCCTCACAGTTTTCAACTTCTGTTATTTCCTAGTCAACCTTATTAAACATTTTTGCAGAATGGCTGTCCTCAAAAACTGTCATATTTATGCCATGAAAAGGACCTAGATATTGGGACAACTACCCAGATTATTAAGTAATATTTATATTGAGTAGTATAAGGAATACTTTTGGAAAGAATGAAAATTATATAAGTGAAGGGCTTTCCAGTAACATAATCCCAATTAATCTGTCATTTCCCTCGTTGCACAAACATAGACAACGAAGATCCGAAGGGGACCAAAGCAAAATGTGGTATAACTTTTTCTGTGGTCTTGCCTACCTACACGGAATCATCTTGCTTATGAACTCCACAAAACAAGAGTGTAGTTTTTTCAGGTTGGTCATATCCTGTTTTAAAAAAGATTTGGGGAAACTTATGGAAATATATAGTTTATGAAAATATACACTAGTACTACAGTGTAAAGACATAAATAACTTTGGAAATTCAGCAATGTAGCAAACAAGAAAGGAAAATAAAATAAAATCAGAAATAGAGTTAATGTGCATAACACAAACCAGCAGGTTCTGTGGAATTGCCAAAGGCATTTTAAAATTTTGATTGTTCTGTTGAATTAAGAATCACAATATTCATAAAATACAAACACTCATTATCCAAAAGCTGCATAGTGGTTCCTGATAGCAAGAACTGAAATATAGGAATGCTGAGGATTTTACTAAAGAGGGCAAGCCCCTGGTTATAGAACAGGCAACATCTTTATCCTTGACATTTCGAGGGGAAGTATAATAATGAATGGAGCTTCCCTGTGGTGGCTCAGACAGTAAAGAATCTGCCTGCAATGCAGGAGAGATGCAGGTTCGATCCCTGGGTTGGGAAGATCCTGTGGAGAAGGGAATGGCAAACCATTTCAGTATTCTTGCCTGGAGAATTCCACGGACAGAGGAGCCTGGCGGGCTGTAGCCCGTGGGGACACGACTGAGCGACTGACACGTAGTAATGAGTGCCTTATGACTCTTCTTTCAGTGTTGATGACACAGGTCTTAAAACACCTATTGTTTGTTTCACTCACTGGCACTCAACACGTGCTACTTAGACCGTAGCTTAAGTTTTCTTATGCCCAGTCTTGACCTTCTGTCTAAACTCTACCTCTCCTTAACATGAAGGTTAAATCCTATATCTTTGCATTGCCTGAAACATAGCAGCATGGAGGAGGTTTCTAAAAGTTTGATCAATCAAGATATTGACTGATAAAATATGAGACCTCTGTCATTTTATCCATCACCCGATTTTTTTATTCAACACCTTCTAATCAGTACTAACTTCCCCTATTCACATGGTCACAACAGATAAACAGCCATGTAGAAACACTGAAACACAAAATCTTGACCACGCACAAAGATGTTTTGGGGGAGGGTACTAATTTAAGCTGTGCAAACCAGAATCTTTACCTTCAGGAATTTGGAATTGAGATTAAGCAGGTCTGGTTAATCTTAATTCTTCAGCAATGAGTTGTAACATCAAGTACTCTTGATACTTTTGAGAACATTTTTACTCTCTGAAGATAGCAAACTTGGCCAATTCTGTGGAAACTTGTGAAGAAAGACTCACACATGCTGGGAAAAGGGAAGAAATGAGAGCCAGAGGGAGAAACTTCTTAGTGTTTACTCAGAGCTTCAGTCTCTGAATAAAATCCCTTGGTTCTACTAGATATCTGTGTATCCATATGATAAATGTAATATTTTTATTTAAACTAGTTTAGTGGGTCTCTGCTATTCTCGATCAAAGGTGTTAACCAGTACAGTGAAACAATGATCAAACTTTCCAATCATGTTTATTTGCTCATTCATAAATATTTAGTAGATATCATGTGCCAGGTACTATTTGAATTTAAGATTCATCATGGAACAAAACAAAGATTTCCAGCCTGTTCCATATCATATTACCTGTCCCTATATTTTGCCAAAGAAATGGGTGATGTTTATCAAAAAGATGGTATTCAGGTACATTGGGACAGTTACACTTGAAAGTTAAACAGCTTTTTAAAAAGGTACTTGACCTAAAGGAATGAGAGAGGGAGAAGATACCAAAAGTTTGATAGAAAAAAATAACATTCAAAGTTGTCTAAAGTAGTGCTTCTCAAAGTTTGTTATCCACTGCGATCACCTGTTCAGTTCCATTCAATCGCTCAGTCATGTCTGACTCTTTGCGACCCCAAGGACTGAAGCACGCCAGGACTCCCTGTCCATCACCAACTCCCAGAGTTCACCCAAACTCATGTCCATTGAGTCACTGAGCCATCCAACCATCTCATTCTCTGTCGCCTCCTTCTCCTCCTGCCCTCAGTCTTTCCCAGTATCAGGGTCTTTTCCAATGAGTCAGTTCTTCTCATCAGGTGGCCAAAGTATTGGAGTTTCAGCTTCAGCATCAGTCCTTCCAATGAATATTCAGGACTGATCTCCTTTAGAATGGACTGGGTAGATCTCCTTGAAGTCCAAGGGAGTCTCAAGAGTCTTCTCCAACACCACAGTTCAAAAGCATCAATTCTTCAGCGCTCAGTTTTCTTTACGGTCCAACTCTCACATCCATATGTGACTACTAGAAAAACCATAGCTTTGACTAGAATGGAACTTTGTTGGCAAAGTAATGTCTCTACTTTTTGATATGCCGTCTAGGTTGGTCATAGCTTTTCTTCCAAGGAGCAAGAGTCTTTTAAATTCATGGCTGCAATCACCATCAGCAGTGATTTTGAAGACCAAGAAAATAAAGTCTGTCACAGCTTCCATTGTTTCCCCACCTATTTGCCATGAAGTGATGGGACTGGATGCCATGATCTTAGTTTTTTGAATGTTGAGTTTTAAGCCAGCTTTTTCACTCTCCTCTTTCACTCTCATCAGGGGCCTCTTTAGTTCTTCACTTTCTGCCATAAGGGTGGTGTCATCTGCATATCTGAGGTTATTGATATTTCTCCCAGCAATCTTGATTCCAGCTTGTGCTTCCTCCAGCCCAGTGTTTCTCATGATGTACTCTGCATATAAGTTAAATAAGTTAAATCACCTGTAGAAATTGTTAAAACACAGCCTGACCCACTCCCTGAGATTATCATTCAGTAGATCTGGAGTGAAGCTTAATAGTTTGCATTTATAACAATCTTGTAGGTGATGGCAGATGCTGCTGATCCACTCCTCAAACATCAATGGTCTAAAGAATTCATAAGCTTGACTTTACTGTGAATTATACCAAGAGTTTACAGAATTAATACCAACTAATTAATTAATTAATTCTCCACACATGATTCCAAAAAATAGAAAAGGAAAGAACATCCAGAGTGCAATCAACTACTAAATGAATAAACAAAAGGTAGTATATCCTTCGGAGAAGGCAATGGCACCTCACTCCAGCACTCTTGCCTGGAAAATCCCATGGATAGAGGAGCCTGGTAGGCTCCAGTCCATGGGGTCGCTAAGAGTCAAACACGACTGAGTGACTTCCCTTTCACTTTCATGCATTGGAGAAGGAAATGGCAACCCACTCCAGTATCCTTGCCTGGAGAATCCCAGGGACAGAGGAGCCTAGTGGGATGCCATCTATGGGGTCACACAGAGTTGGACACAACTGAAGCGACTTAGCTGCAGCAGCAGTATATCCTTACAATGGAATATTTTCAGTCTTACAAAGGAGTGAAGTACCGATACATACTACAAGGTGGAAGAATCTTGAAAACATAATGCTAACAGAAAGGAGTCAGTCACAAGAGGTCACATATTGTGTGAAACATCCAGAACAGGCAAATACAAGGATAGAAAGCAGATTAGTGGTTGTCAGGGTCTGGGGCGAGTGAGAATTAGAGAGATACAGCTAATGGGTTTATTTTGGAGGGGGAAAATGTCCTGAAATTTGACAGTTATGATGGTTGCATCACTGTGAATAAATGACAAACCATTGAATTGTATATTTTAAGAGCATATATCTATAAAGCTATTGTTAAAGTTAAAAAAAAATAGAATGCTTGATTCACCTTGGGATTGATGATAGACTGGCATTTCTGGTAAACTTGCAGCTATTTAGCAGCCTAAATCTAGTTGGAGATGGATGTTAAAGAACAGGAACATCAGCTAGAATCTCACCTTCTGAAGTCTCTTCTAATCCTGAGTAAATAGACGAATGAAAAGATCTAGATTTTAAGATCATATTATCCTACATTATCATGTAGACCAGCACATACTTTGTGGGTATCTCAGGAATTCTTCAGGGGACAGTTAACTCTCATTGTCCTGCTCTGCATGTTAGGCAACTCCTGACCTCCCTCACGTGCGCAGGGTGAAAATCAAACTAGTACTTCTACGCTCATCCTGGAGAATGGAGCGTCTAGTGTTCCTTGTTGACTTCTGTGCCTAGATCAACACCTAGAAAGGAATCATAGAAACAGCAAATCCTGTGTCTCAGAGAAGGGCTGATGTGAAGACGACAGCACAGCTCGCTGGCTAAAGTGATGCACCAGACTCCTGGTGCACTCAGCCTGACTCTGCCACCGATTACTTGTTCTCTGATCTTTTCAATTCTCTCTCTCTTTTTTTTTTCTAATCTTTTCAATTCTCTTAACCTGTTAGTTCCTCAAATCTCTCACCTGCAAAATGGAAATAATAATAATACCCACCTACCTACAGTTGAGGCTTGTTATAATCATCAGACAACTCAGGCTTTGCAAAGTTCTACATGAACAGATGCCTCACACACAGTAAGCACCATATAAGGATTTGCTACATTAATCCCTGAGTCCAATTTGGATAACTTTTCCATGAGGACATCTATTGGGAAGGGAGATACTTGTGAAAATGGGGCGATTCTTCTAAATTGTCCCCTTTTCTAGGATGATTTCTGGTTTTTTTTTTTTTAACCACATAGTCTTAATTGCTAGTCTCCATTTAAGACTTAACAGAAAAGTTGAACCTCCAAATTTATTTCAAGGCAAAGAAATATAATCAATGGTGCATTAGTTTCAGTATAAAATATATTGAGCTCTGTGTTCTTCCTCTTAAAGAACCTATTGGTTCTTTCAAATTATTGTTTCAAATTATGAAAAATTTGTCATTTCTATGATGTTACTCCAAAATTCTTCTCACCATAAAAATATGCCTTAAGATTTATGTGTACTAAACTCTAACTCATTTAATCCTCAAATAGGCACTATAATCTCCATTTTACAGATGAGGAAGCCTGTTCTCAAAGGATTTAAGTGACTTCTGCCAGGTGACACAGCTAGCAAAAAGAACAGAGATGGGAGTTAGACCCAGGGCAGTATAACTTTAATACAAATGTTCTTTTCACTCTCCTCCATTCCCTGCTGCACCTACAGTGATCTATCATACATACATTTTTGCCTTTTAAATTTATGTGCTCATGCTGTACTAATTCTTGGTTGTGAGTTCCCTAAATATAGAACATTTCATGGGTTTGCCTCCTTTATGCTACAGAAAGAGAAGAAAACCACAGGAGAGTGGCTGAAAAGTCCTGCCCTCGAATTAGCCACCCCAGGGTCCCAGGCAAACAGAGAAGGTAACAGGTAATTCCCAGGGTTGTTTCCCAAAGCTTTTGCAAACCAACTGGCAAGAGCCCCTGCCTAAATGTCCACTTCTGTTGACTGCTTCTGAGGACCAGCTGGATCCTTGTCAAGCCTGAGTGATTGACCCCAGGTCATTCATTTGCCCCTCTTCAAGGATACAAGGCCCCTCTTGCCTTATCTAGAGACATTAAACAAGGCTGCTTGACGTTGGACATCAAATTGATTTCATGCCAAGATTTCACTCAACCATGGGTGACAACCAATGACATGTCAAAGCCTTACAAGAAAAATAAACACGTCTGATGCAAAGAGTCCTTTGTTTTTGATGCCAGGTTGAATTATGCACCTTCTCTCAGATCTGACACTGGCTCTGACTGTTTGCTAGAAGGCTGAGTGGAGGCATGTAGGGTCTCAAGCTGGAATGTCAAGAAGGGACCACAACAGCTCACTCAAAAGGTGGCTGCAAACTTAGACCTGGAGAAGAATCTTCCTTCTTTCTGCGTCCCTCATATTCCTTCAGTCCTGTGGAATGGAACCCCAGGGATCCCAACTCATCATTCTCTGGCTCCTGCTTTTGTTTATTGAAGCCATTTATTTGCTTGTCCTCCCCAGACAACAAGCTTGCTTCTTGGAAAAGGATTAAAGCCATAGGAATATTCTTGTCTTCAGTCATGCTTGCTCAAGGCCCCATATGTCTTAGGACAAGCATTTCTAGCAGGCTTCCCAGCTGCTTGGCTTGGCTAAAGGCGGGGCGCTGTCCACAGTATGAGTCTTTGTGTGTGGCTATTTCCTCCCCTCCCACCTAGCCTGAGGGATTCATAATCACATCTCTGATGAGCTTCCTAGCTCCCGGTTTCCCTGAAATCTTTTCATCCAGCTGTGTTTACTCTTTTTAAATTTTTTTGTATTCTGTCTGAAGAAGACTAGAATTTGCATAATTAAGAATGACCCGAGCAATCTCTGCTAATGCCTCCACTAAAACCTCTGACTAGCCCTGTTAACTAATTACATCTATCATTGTGTCAGACAGGTAAAAGACTCCTTCAGTCTGTTGAGACAACATTATTCACCTGGGATTATCAAAGGTTTCAATTCCGGCCATTAGCTGAAATTGCTTGGGTCATTCATTATGGCAAATTCTGCATCCTTTTCAGACAGAGCAAAGTAAATGCAGAATCAGGAATAGATTAAATAGCCATGCATCAGGGACCTAATTCAGAACCTCAGCCCCTTCTTTTCCTTAGAGTTACCAGATGAAAAATGAACAGAAAAACCTTGTATTTTCCTCTCCTTATAGCAGTGAAAATGCAAGTTCTTGCTCCAAAAGGTTGGGCTTGAAATATAGGCATTATTGTTATAGGGTTGAGTAGTTTCAGCAAAGCCAGGCGGTGAATTCAGTCCCTTCCATGTATATCTTTCATTCATTGGACACATAGTTTCATCTGACCTGTCCTTACACAGAATTCAACTTCCTTGCCACAAGTCAAAGAACTGATTCACAGTCTATTATGCACAAAAATGTTGATGGGCTTGTTAAAAAAATATGCTAAGTAATATGTTAAAATATAAGTAGTCTATGTTCAGGACTTCTTTGGTGGCTTGGTTTTAAAGAATCCACCTGTCAAGCAGAAGACATGGATTCGATCTCTGGGTTGGGAATATCCCCTGGAGAAGGAAAGAGCAACTCAGTCCAGTATTCTTGTCTGGTTAATTTCATGAACAGAGGTGGGCTACAGTTCATGGGGTCGCAAAAGAGTTGGACATGACTTGGCGACTGAACAACAGTTTATGTTCACAATGGGAAGACAGGTCATACAAAAATAAAGATAGCTAGCAATTAAAGTTTGCTAACAGAACGTTTCATTAACCATATGATAGTATGACTTCTTGAAGAAAACACACCATTCACTCAGAATGTCCAATTTATCGTTTTTAGATACATCTTCATTTAACGCACATGGGTACCACTCTCATTAAAGTGTGCTTGCCTGGCACCAAGAGTGAGCTAAGAGATCATAGATCAAATCATTATAGAACCCAAAACATTGGTTAATGGAAACATCTATATAAGTGACTAAAATCTATTTTCCCTTCAGTTTTTGGAAATCTGAAATAAGGTCTATTTTTTTTTTTTCTATTTCTAAAAGAATTTTCTAGGAAATCTGAAGTGAGCAGGACACTTTCATATAGTAATTCATTAGCAAAATGTACTTGTTATGTATTCCTATCCCTAATAGGAATTTGAATTCTGATTGTGTATCAGGAGGCATATAACATGCTAGGGACATACCAATAACAAAGCAGACAGCAAGGCCTTTATGGAAGCTGTTTTCTATTGTGAAAAGACAGACATCAAACCTCAAACATAAGAAATAAAGAAGACAATATAGTGTATTACAAAGTGATGGGATCTGTGGAAGCAGTAGAGGAGGGTTGAAGGACTTGAAGGAACTGGGAAGGACAAATAAACACAGTTGTGTGAAAAAGCCTCATTGAGATGATGGCATTGGTGAAAAGCTTGAAGGAAAGTGAGGATGGGGACCATGTGGACAAAGGGAACAGCCAGGAACAAAAGTCCTGAAGTAGGAATGTGTCTGCCCTCTTTGAAAACTAGAAAGGAGTCTGTACAGGCACAGAGAAAGGAGGGAGGAGAAGAGCTGTAGAGGGCGGAAAGTCAAGAGTGAACTATGAGAGTGTGGTCATGAGCGTCCTTTTAAGCCATTGCAGCACTCTGGCTTTTACCCTGAGCAAAATGTGAATATGTTGATAAGTTCTGAGCAGACATAAAAGGCACTGATTTTTATTGTTAAAGACTTGCTCTGGCTATCTCCTGAGAGTGGCCTGTGCGGGAGGCTAGGGAGAAGCAACAGAAGTGAAAAGACCACTGTGAAGGTTGTCTCAGAATTGCAGGTGAGACGTGCCTGTGGTCTGAATCAAGGTGCTTGTAGAGCAGAAGGAGGAAACGGCCAGATCATGGGTTCTGAAGAAGCTGCCAGTAAGATTTGCTTAGAGATTGAACAAGGAATAAGAGAAAATGAGGTAAGCCAGTGACTCCAAGACTTCTGCCTTGAGCAACATTGAGATGTCATTAACAGGAAGTAAAAGGCACGAGTGGAACTGATTTGGGATAAAAATCAGAAGTTTGGTTTGGGATCTGCTAAACTTGAGATTCAAGTAGACATCCAGCTGAAGATGGGAAGTAGGCATTTGGATACTCTAGTCTAAAGTTCTAGACAGAAGAAAAGTAAATTCGGGAACTGTCACTGGATAGATGTTATTAAAGTCAGCATACTCGATGAGAGAACAAAAGGAAAGGAGGGTCAACAGAGGAGAGAAGACGCCAAGAACCGAGGCCTTGGGTGTTGCAACTTTAAGAGGCAATGGAGAAGAAAAGAAATCAGAAAAAGAGGCCAAGAAATCTAATTAGTAGAATGTTAACAATAGCCCAAGGAAGAAAGTAGAGTAAGGAGGGAATGAGCAGCAGCGCAGAGTTTGGCAGATAAGACAAAGCTGAGACTTGGACATGAGTGTAGCAATTGGAAGCAATTGATGACTGACCAGGAGCAGTTTCATTGATGGGACCCAAAGCTTGATTTGAGTTAGTGTAGTAAAGAATGGGTGTAGTGGAATAAGAAGTAAAAAGAACTGAAACTTTTCACACAAAATAAAGACACATAGAAAAATGGTCCTGATGAACTTACTTTCAGGGCAGGACTAGAGATGCAGACGTGGAGAGTGAACGTGTGGACAGAGCAGGGGAAGGAGAGGGTGGAGCGCATTGAGACAGTAGCACTGGCTTATATACACTGCCACGTGTAAACTAGCTAGCTAGTGGGAAGTTGCTGGACAGCACAGGAGGCCAGCTCATGCTCTGTGATGACCCAGAGGGTGGGATGTGTGGGTGGGAGGGAGACTTAGGAAGGAGGGGTTATATATATACTTGTAGCTGATTCACATTGTTTGTGCAGCAGAAACAAATACAATATTGTAAACCAGATTTTATTTTTGTAAAGAATGTATTATAAAGAATATTGTAAAGAAGAATTGATGTTTTTGAATAGTGGTGTTGGAGAAGACTCTTGAGAGTCCCTTGGACAGCAAGGAGATCAAACCAGTCAACCCTAAAGGAAATCAGTCCTGAATATTCATTGGAAGGACTGATACTGAAGCTGAAACTCCAATACTTTGGCCACCTGATGCGAAGAACTGACTCCTTGGAAAAGACTCTGATGCTGGGAAAGATTGAAGGTAGGAGGAGAAGGGGACGACAGAGGATAAGATGGTTGGATGGCATCACCAACTCGATGGACAAGAGTTTGAGCAAGCTCCAGGAGTTGGTGATGGACAGGGAGGCGTGGTTGCTGCAGTCCATGCGGTTGCAAAGAGTCAGACACAACTGAGTGAACTGACCTGAACTGAAAGCACTTATCCTCCAATTTAAAAAAAAAAAATAGAAAAGAAATCCCACAAAAACAAATACTTGGCTAAGTGAATCATTATTAGGTGCACACACTTTTAACCACAACCCACAGCAAGAAACAGAGCTTTGCCAGCCGTTCCAGAAGCTGCCCATGTCCTGTTGCTGTTGTTCAGTTGCCCAGGCATGTCTGAGTCTTTGCGACCCCTTGGACTGCTGCATGCCAGGCCTCTTTGTCCCTCACCACTTCCTGAAATTTGCCCAAGTTCATGTCCATTGCATCAGTGATGCCATCCAGCCACCTCATTCTCTGACGCCCTCTTCTCCTTCTGCCCCCAATCTTTCCCAGCATCAGGGACTTTTTCAGTGAGTCGGCTGTTGGTGTCAAGTGATCAAAGTACTGGAGCTTCAAGATCAGTCCTTTCAATGAATAGTCAAGGTTGATTTCCTTTAATATTAACTGCTTTGATCTCCTTGCTGTCCAAGGGACTCTCAGGAGTCTTCTTCAGCACTGCAATTTGGTGGCGTTAATTCTTCGGCACTCTGCCTTCTTTAAGTCCAGTTCTCCCAATCCAACATCCAGCATCCTGACTTTATAGCTATCACATCCTTATGTTTCTTCATGGTTTTGTCATCTGGGAGATGACAGAAAATACATATGCTGATCTTTGTACAAGTTTCCCAGCACAGAATCCCTAAAACCCTTATAAAATCCTAAATGATGTGCGCACTAGGAACATCCCTGGTTCTACTGAGGCAACTCTGGGTGAGCTCTTGGATAGCTCTTGGTGGCAGGGGCAGGGAGTGGTGGTCACCAGAAAGATCAAACTCTAATAAAGAGGACCTTAGAATTTCATTCCCCCAAACTGCCACTTCTCCAAAGAGGGCAGAGGGGCTGAAAATGGAGTTAAAAATTGATCATGCCTACATGAAAGGAGCCTCTATACAATTAGGGGTACCTTATAACCTTTACTGACAGCAAATTTCTTTCAGCCCAAATTCTCTCGGATCAGGTTTTCATTGATTACCACCTCTTACCTGTCCCTTTTTCACATTAGAGCCCTCACGGCCATCAGACCATTCTACTTAGCATGTATTACTTAGGACTGGCTGTGGAGTGTCAAATTAGCTATCCTGAGACAACACTTCCCAGAATTCCCCTCCCTTATGAATTTTGGTTTGTTAGCCATAAAGAGTTATGAGATTTGGAAGACAAAAATGCGGGAGTGAGCATTTTCAGTCTGAAGGTAAATGTAGGGTGTCAGGCAGTATGCCTTGTAATTTGTTGCTGATCAATTGTCCCCTCTTCTTACTTGGGGCCACTCCTGGACCCGCGACTCCTCCAGAAGCAGCTAGATTTCCTTCTTTAGTCTCTCTAAGTCTGGAGTCACATCTCCATGCTGAAGGGTACCAGCATCTCTCCTCCTGCTTAGCTTGGACTTCGCGGCTGGAGGTTGTAAGAAACAGAGAAGGAATCCAGTCTGTCCTGTGGGTTCCAACTCGTCTCTGTGGATTTCACGTGTTCCTGCTTGAATCCATGTCGAGTCTTCCTTCCTGACTCCTAGTCTGGTGATCTATCTGTAGCAACTTCAGGCTCGTCAACAGATTCAGGGCAGTAGGCCTCTCTGCTGGCTCCTATGACGGCATAAAATCTAATCCCCTTACTCTGTATCACTCTGCAGTTTGGCTTTTCTTCTTAAACCCTAACTGATATGCTGGGGCTTGTCTATTCTTTCAAACCCGCTCTCTTTGCAGTGGACCCAAACTGCTGGCCTCCAATAAAGTCATCCTGGACCAAATGTTGAGGGTTCCTTGTTGCAGCCAGCAAAATGTGAGAGACAGCCGGGCTCCACAGGCTTCTCATTCTGCCACAGCACCAGGCCAGGGCCTTTGTCTCTGCAGATGTTTCTTTCCTCGGATGAATCAAACGTGCAGTTCCTAATATCAGAACAATGTGGTTGCCATGCTGGAGCCTGAGATGAAATGCTTTTTATAAGAGCTAATCAGATTCTACATTAATGAGAGAAATATGAAGCTAATCAACACCACAGAAGGTCTCTAGGCTCAGGCCTATTAAACTTCATAAAAAATTAATGACTGAAAGAGCCGACTCTTTTGTAAGGGGTCTCTTGTGGTTGGATAAGGGCCTGAAGTCCCATTCACCTCTCATTACATTGAATTAGCCTCACTTTCCAACCCAAAATATAATCCATCAAGTGGCATTTTCCACTGGGTGTTAGACGGGCAGTGTTTGAAAACACTTGTAAAATATTTATTACTTTTCCTCCTTCTCTTTCTTCCCTTCATCCCCCTCCTCCTTCCCCTCTCAGCCAAGCTTCCCTCACCTCGCTCACTATGGTTTTCCTATTTTAATTAAAGAGATTTGTACTCTGAAAGCCTTCTGGGAAATGTCTTCAGTGACTGTGGTTTGTAGATGCCTCTAGAGCTGCTTGGCAGAAACCCCCTAGCCCTGTGCTCAAGCCATGTTCAACATCTGCCTGCAGAAGCCAAGGATGGTGAGGTGGGGATCTAGACCAACTGGGTTGAAAAATGATCTCAACATTCCCCTTTCTGAACTCAGGGGCACTATTTTTTTGTGGATGAATGTGGGCTGTAATTATTGAATAGATTCAGAATAAAAGACATTTATCTTCAAAGCTGGTGGCCTCTACTCCAATTAAATCTAAATTCCCACCACCCTTTCCAGCTACCTTTGCCCCAAACTATAATTCACCTTAGGTTGTTGCTGGAGGTTAGAGAACCAACTTCATTATTCACCCAGCAGGACACAGCAGCTAGGACTTGGAGCTGGGTGTCAGGACATAGACAATTATAGATGGTAGGTTGGAGGGGAGCTTCTATGTGGGCTCAAATGAGAAGTGGACTGTCAGACTCATTGATTAAATGCTAAAATGTTTTCCATCTTGAATGGGGCTACTATAAAAATGTCCCTGCCATTGGGATACATCCCACCTTAAGGGGTTATTAGGTAATACGAAGTGGTGCCATGGCGCTGTGCCTAAGTACTAACTGAGGATAGTGTCTTAAAAGAAATGGGTGACGTTCTGGGAACCCTGGGGAGAAGTGTGTTGACCAGGGACTCTGGGATGAGTAGAAGGGAAATCAAGGGAAAATGGAAGCAAATCAGGGAAAATCTCTCACGTTTTGGCTGGAAAGCCAATCCTGGCTCCAGAGCTTTCTAAACTGCACCTCCCTCCAGACTCACCACCTCCAGGTCATATCAATGGACAAGGGCTGCCCAGCACCCCCGAAGTGCTTTTCCACTATGTCTCCTCTTCTGAAGATTCTAAACATGGAGGCAGCTCTGGGGATTTTTGCTGTACAAGCTATCAGCAGATCCCTGCATGCATGTGCCAGTGAATGAAAGTGAAAGCATGAGTCACTCAGTTGTGTCCAACTCTTTGTAATCCCATAGAATGGGCCTCACCAGGCTCCTCTGTCCATGGAATTCTCCAGGCGAGAATACTGGAGTGGGCAGCCATTCCCTTCTCTAGGAGATCTTCCCCACCCAGGGATGGAACCCCAGTCTCCTGCATTGGCAGGGGGATTCTTTACCTTCTGAGCCTCCAGGGAAGTGCGTGTCAACAAAGGCGCAAAAAGGATAGGAGTGGTCGGTGGGGGCCAGGATGCACCGGAGGAAGCTTTGTCAGGATGCGTGCTCCCTCACCGCATTGGCTCATCTCTGTTTCTCTGCTCTCGTGTGCAGGGGCTCAGAAGCAAGGGGAGTTCAACACGTGGGTTCATACCTGCGATTCAGGAAATACTGACCTCCACTACAGTTCAATCTGTCTCTCAAAGGAGCTCTGGGAATCCACTGACTATAGTAAGGTGTGGACTAGACAGCTTGGTATGACATTTCCTAACTGTGCTTAACTGTTCTGATGCCCTATAAATTGTTTTTCAATCAAAGCTTATTCGTGAAATATAAAAATGCCCTATTAACCCAATGGTCAGCCTTTTAGGAATCAAAATTATCCAAAATATAGCTGCTAAGCTGGATATAATGGTAAACAAAGGAAAAACTCATAAAGAGCATACACTTTGCGGAAGACACTTTGGGCCGCCGTCAGAAGACTAACTTAATAAGGGTACAAGCTTCTACAGTCTAACTTACTTCAACAATAGGTAATTGCTTTTAAGCTATAGTCAGCAATAAATATAAAGTAGTTAGGTATGGAAAGTAGGAAAAACCTAGAAACAGTATGTTATAAAATAGCCTCTGAAATGAACAAGGGGGGTTCTGGAAGAATCACCAAGCTTTGAACCTACAAGTGGACGTGGGGGTGACTAAAGGAGAAGGGAAGCTAAGCTCTCGGCCACTAAAACAATTCTGAGAGATCTCTGTGCTGAGATATAGATAGCACCTTACCCTGTGTGTGTGTTTATGACTCTCTCATCAAGAAAAGAAAATTATTTTCTGACTACTCTGCTTAGTAAAACAAGGAATTTTATTAGAATTATCTATAATTGTACTTATGCGCGCACACACACACACACACGCAGAGTGATACTTGAAATGATGTTGTTGCTCAGTCGCCCAGTCATATCCAGTTCTTTGTGACCCCATGCCCTGGCAGCACGCCAGGCCTCTTTGTCCCTCACCATCTCCTGAAGTCTGCCCAAGCTCATGTCCATTGCATCAGTGATGCCATCCAGCCATCTCATCCTCTGATGCCCTCTTCTTCTTCAACCTTCAATCTTTCCCTGCATCAGACTTTTCCAATGAGTCAGCTGTTCACAACAGATGACCAAAATACTGCAGTTTCAACTTCAGCATCAGTCCTTCCGATGAATATTCAGGGTGGATTTCCCTTAAGATTGACTGGTTGGATCTCCCTGCAGTCCAAGGGACTCTCAGGAGTCTTCTCCAACACCACACTTCAAAGGCATCAATTCTTCGTCGCTCCGTCTTCTTTATGGTCCAGCTTTCACAACCGTGCGTGACCACTGGGAAGACCAGAACCTTGACTGTATGGACCTTTGTCAGCAGAGTAATGTCTCTGCTCTTCAGCAGAGACAAACTCTCTAGGTTTGTCATAGCTTTCCGGCCAAGAAGCAAACATTCCGATTTCACGGCTGCAGTCAACATCTGCAGTGATTTTAGAGCCCAAGCAGAGGGAAGTATATATATAATTGGAAATCATAGCCATGTGCTTAATACTATCTTTCCATACTATGGAAACTCTGCTCCACTCTTGATAAAGTGTTTAATTTTTGTTTAACCCTCTTCACTGCCCAGTAATTTCTGGTGCAATGTTCAGCCTGACTTTGCCCCTCTGATGTATGTCCATAATGATTGTAACCATGAGTAAGTGATGTGTACAAGCTTTACCACTTTTGAGTATAAAGTTAAGTTACATTTCAGTTACTAACCAAATTATTCTAACTTAACCAAAATTTTGCTGTTTTTATCCAGGGATGCACACTATCCTTACGGGTTGCCTGAGTTCAAAGGTCTTCCTCTTCCCTCTGCTAACAGGATTGCCCTTGTCCAAATGTGATAGCCTGCCTTCTCTTTAGGAAAATTCTGATCGTCACCCACAGAAATAGAATACTGGGTGCTCACTCAAGAACACAGCGATCCCCAAACAGTGCATTTCTCAAAATGTAAATCATTTACCTACAATTTTATATCCGTGCAAGGTAATTTTGTGAACACGGAACTTCAGGTTATTTCTAAAATCCTTCTTTTTTTAGCCTATGTCTTAAAAGCAACACTTTTAAACTCTCATTTGTACAGCATCTACAAAATGCCCATCACTGGGCAACGTACTTGACACACATTATCTCACTTAATCCTCACAATAACCATATGAGCTCTGTAATTTGCATCGTCTTTTTGTTTTTGTTTTAATTGGGATAATAGCACTTCCAAGGATTAAGTGACTTATCCAAGGTCACACTCTTGACAGTAGTAGAATTATAAGACAAACAAATCTCTTATTATTTTTCAAAATTGGACAATTAACCTTAATAATAGCTTGAAGTTTATAGGCTGGTATAGCATCAAATCCACATAGAAAATTAAATGCTTTTTCACTCTGGTTCTTTTTTCCTTCTTTTACTTTTTTAAATATTGAGATATTACTGATGTGTTATACTATTTTCAAGTGTTTAACATAATGATTTAGCATTTGTATGTATTACAAAGTGATCACTGAGATATGGGCTTCCCTGGTGGCTTAGAGGTTAAAGCATCTGCCTCCAATGCAGGAGACCCAGGTTCGATCCCTGGGTCGGGAAGATCCCCTGGAGAAGGAAATGGTAACCCACTCCAGTATTCTTGCCTGGAGAATCCCATGGATGGAGAAGCTTGGTAGGCTACCGTTCATGGGGTCACAAAGAGTTGGACAAGACTGAGGAACTTCCCTTTCACTTTCACTGAGATAAATATAGTTAACATCTAACTCCATTCTGAGTTATATATTTTTCTTGTGATAAGAACTTTTCAGACCTATTCTTTAGAGACTTTCAAATATCCAATACAGAATTTTTAACTACAGTTACCAGGCTATACATTGCATCCCCTGTCACTCTTTTTAAAGTAGCAATAGACATATCTCTGAGGATGGTATGAAAGAGGTTTTGCATCACTGTGGTTATCCTCTAAAGATGCCCTAATGAGCCATACCCCTCATATCCAAGCCTTTGCGTGGGTCCCTCTCCCACTGAAAGAAGGATGGTCCTTTGCTTCACTCTAGCCAATAGAATGAAGAGCCAGATCCCATGGAACCATTCCCATGGAGCAGGGCTAATCAGGAACTAGCATCATGTGCTCAGTTGTGGATCAGAAACCACAAAGCGCTTCCTGCCTCTCCCTGCTTTTTGACAGGGGGAGTCTTTTTTGGTTTTTGTCTCACCCTCGGATGTGGAGCGGAGGTGAAGGACAGGTAACTGATTTCTTTAGTCTATAAGTCATAGACTAAAGGTTGAGAGAAACCTTACTCGAGGAGGTTATAACCTCAACAACACTGTGACCCGATTTAGAGGATTCGATTCTAAAGCTCAAGCTTGGGCCTGATGCCTTTGAGGATATTGGAAAGGTAGATGAGCGTATTTGTACGTGGGAGGAATGTAAAGTATTGGGAGCCGGGGATCTTTCTGCATGACTCCCAGTGAGCTACCAGGGCCTCTTCTATTGGAAACTGCTGGACTCTAATCTTCATCTCCTCTGCCCTGCTTGTCAGTAGGTTTCAGTGTACCTTTTTAGCATAAAGCCTTGCCTGATTTCAAACTTGAGAACTGCCTGAGCAGGAGCCTGGCTGTATGTTTTAGGCCTCTCAAATCTCCAATTTAGTCCCTCACATCTCTGTATAACTACTGAAATATCTGCTTGTTTTTCTGTTCCCTGCAGTGGCTCTATGCATGGGATAATACCAGTTACTTATTATCTATGCTAGGTTCACCCAAGCAGAAGCAGCGCCATCAGCTCATTTTCCAGTTTTCCCCTCTCTGGAAATTTAGCCACTCTGGTCTGAAGGGCTCTGATATTTCTATGTTGCAATTATGCAGGTGATTTTTATCTCTTGTCTGGTTAGATTTGTGTTAGTTTGTCCATTTTTCTCAGCTGGAGCATCGCTCTACTGTGAAATACTCCATCCTGCCAGAAGCAGTGACATTCTTGATCATCCAATCCAAGGTAGCTGGCTCCACCATCACTCTTTATGAACTATCATCTTCTTGGAACCTATGACTAACTTAAATGATCTTGCCTGATGTTTCTCTTGTTTTCTCATTTTTGCTTCTCTTCCCACTACAATGTAGCTCTCTTTCTATTTTATAGAAAAATATATTTTGCCTTTTTTGTTTTAACTTCTGAATATTTAGATAAAAAGAGAACTCAGCACATAATAGGTTCTCAAAAAATAGCTGCTGAGTAAATGAATGTTGAAGGGGAGACACAGAGTCCCTCAAATCAAGAACTCTGTTTTTCCATTGATTTGGCTCTGCCCATGACCTGAAATAAAGTTCTGCATCCAAAGTGCTACAAAATTTATTTCAAATAATTTGTTCCTGAAGGAATTATGAAATGAAAGTCACTCAGTCGTGTCCGAATCTTTGCAACCCCATAGGCTGTAAACCACCAGGATCCTCTGTCTATGGGATTCTCCAGGCCAGAATACTGGAATAGGTAGCAGTTCCCTTCTCCAAGGGATCTTCCCAACCCAGGGATCAAACCCACGACTCCCACATTGAAGGCAGATTCTTTACCATCTGAGCCACCAGGAAGTATAAATGAGAGTATCTAGCAAGGATTAATTCTTCTTCATCTGATACCAAACTTATTCGACAGTTTGTCTTAGAGCCATTGTTTCATATCTTATTTTTTAGATTTTCCTTGTGTTGTTGTTGCTGTGTGTGATCTCGTTCCCACTAATGTAAAGAAACATTGGAAAGAAAGCTTTATCTGTGTCCAGCTCTGTCTAGTTCTAGCTCAGTTCTATTTTCACCTGAAAAGTATGGAACTATAATGGTTTTTGTCTTGATTTATTGATTTTTAAATAAAAACAGTATATAAGGTATACAACATGGTATTTTGAGATGCACACACACAGTGATGTGATTATTACAGTCCCAAGCGAATTGACTTGTCTTCTCATATTTAGTTACCTTTTCTTTTGATAATAATAACACCTGAAATCCCCTTCATAGCAAATTCCCAGTTTCAATACTGTTTTATTAATTGTTGTCAACATGCTGTATGTTAGAGCTCTAGACTTGTTCATTCTACATAAATGCAGGAAGCCTAATCATTCTGGAACTCTTCTATCTACCTAGCTTCTCATTTTTGTTACCTGTGCTCACAGAATGCTCTGCTAGCCCGCTTCAGCTTCATCCATCATAAGTAATATCCCCAACTGATCATCAATAATACCGTAAAGAGAAGCCAGAATCACCAGTGTGATGGATGAAATGATATCCGCAAACTGAAGTCACTGTTAGTCAGCCCTCTGTCATTTTCCTGGTGACCAAAGAAGCTGCAAGGGCTAGAGGATGGTTTGCAAGACTCAGAGAGTCCTGATAGCCATGCCTTCCTTTTTTTCATTTAAAGATCAATAATCAACTTGCAGTGAAGTCTGTCTTTCAATCCCAATTTCACATGACATTCAAGTTCAAGAACCGTCATTTGCTATGTTGAAAATAAAAGGGCTTGTTGCAGTCTGTTGGCCACATGGTTCTTGGCTGTAATACAAAAACAATAAAACAACTCAAGGTATGATATTGCAGCATTTCTGCTGAGAAGTGCTTAATCTTTGCATCATCTACTCTGGCTTTTCCAAGAACAATCTCTTGGGGGAAGTCCATAGACCTAAGTCTGACTCATTTAATATCCTACTGAGCCAGGACACTGAAGAGTGAGTACAGTATTTAACTTGTAACTCTTATTAAAAAATTAATTTAATTAGTTGCTAAACAGTGAAGGCCAATTAACAGTTGTGCCTCCAGCCAGGACCATATCATCTGAATTGAGAAACTGTTTCTTCTTTCTGTGATTCTCCATAATCACCAGTAAGAGCCATCCTCAGAGTCCAATATTCAAGACAAGGGACAGGGAAGAGTTGAGAAGATACTACTTGGAGATACAGACAGATGGCCCCACTCTAGACTCTGAAACAGGCTCTGCTTTCAAACAATGTCTTTAGCTTTCTCTCATGATTCAGCCCTTAGACCAGGAGCACTCGTGAAATAATTCCATCAGACTGCAAAATGCTGCCCTTAATAGAAAGGCCAAGATGGGCTTTGGCATTCGGACTACGTGGTTAGATCATTTCTAAAAGAAAAAAATGTTGGACTTTGCTGACCAAATGTCAGGATTTTTTAACATCGCTACATATTTCACTGGTATGTGTTTGCATTTCAAGAAGGTTGGACTTTCACCAATGAAATTGAAAGAGCTTGCTGATTATCCACCTCGTTTCTCTAAACAGAGTACCAATACCTTAAGAAGCATGATAATCCATCTTTAGCTGGGGTACCAGTGGCCTAAAACATGAGCCTACACCCAAAGGTAGAAATATTTATGTTTAACTCCTGATGTTCTTGAAGATTATAGTAGAAGATCATTGTGAATCCACAGTCTAGCCAATATGGCAGTATCTGGAGCTGGGACTAGCAGCGCTGGAATGATGGGCAGGGGAGTCAGCTGGACTTGGTCAGAGCTGTGGTGACTTCGTCTCGCTCACCGGTCAGCGGCAGAGTATCACTGGTGACCTAGCAAAAGTGACAATCACTGCATGACTTGGAGCTTGGAGATAGTTTGCAGACCATCCAAACTGAGATTCAAAAATGTAGAAAGCCAAGCTTCTGTGAGTTGCATATGCTAGGGAAAGCTAAGCTGTTAACTGGCATTATACAAAAAAAAGGGAGGGAGTTAGATAAGTTTGGGAAATTCTGTATTAAACAAGTTCAAAGGCTTATTTAAGATGTCTTGCATCTTTTTTCTGAAATATCCTATAAACTTTCAACCTCATACAGAAAGTAACAAAATAAATATGTGTTGTTAATATAAGATGTATTTTATATATGTATATCTATATACTATATATATGCAAATCTTAGTGAATTATGAATATGGCACTAGTTATAGAAGAGTGGTGTAGCATTTCACAAAAGTTTGGAATCCTAGAGAAGAATCATGTGTACGAATTTCTAGAATGCATCTTTGAAATTTTGCAATTTCTTCTTTTCACATGTAAGATACCCTGAAGTTAAATGATTTATCCAAGACTTTCAGCTAGTTGGTAACACACCTGGGCTGCAGGCTTTCCTATATATTGATGTTTAAACTGCATTCAAATTTGGTTTAGTTTTTAGCATTTATTAAACAGCTAATAGGTACCTAATTGGATATAATAGTTAAGATACTTACAATCTCATGTTTAAGAGAAGACTGGCTCGCATCAGCAATGAGTCTTGCAGAGTTTCAACAACTTGACTATATATTTTCAGCCAGAATTCAAGGACAGTCAATTTTGACCCCAAAGCCCACATTCATTTCATTATTCTACACTGAACTGCAAGTGGTCAGGATTCTGCCTCATTTATCCATGCACTTGTAACAACTAGAACAGTAACAAGCACCTCATTAAAGCTCAGTTAGTATTTAAATGAATAAATGTAACGAATCTCAGACAGGGCTTTGATAATAGCTAGAATGTGAACAGAGGAAGAAGCAGGGAGACTAGGCCACCCTTGGAAACTTGATTACTAAGTTGATCGGGGATCAGCGGGGCAGAAAAAAGGGCAAGAAGTACAAAGATTAACTCTGGATGAACTTCCCGGGCTTTTTCCAGGGCTTGGGCGCCTCTGCATTCTCTGTGTCTCCCTTTCCAGAGCAGCCTCTCACCATCCTCCTGTAGATAAAGAAAGAGGATACGGTAGTGCTCTCGCCTTCCCCTCTGGACACCTCCAAGTCCTCCCTTGGAGTCAGCGATCTGCCAGTGAGTAGGGCAGGGATGGAAGGAGCCAGGGGTGGTGAGAACAGCAGAAACTGGTGGTGATGAGCACAGAGGGGTTAAGGCTATTTTAAGCAACAGTTTCACTTGCTTTTCCTAATGCACTATTCGCTCAATCTTCTCACAGAGAGTGTACCTATGACAAAAGGAACCATAAATTTTTTTCAAGAGATGAAAGATGCTGGGAAGAGATGAAGCACATTGCCTGATCTAGAAATTATCTAATTGCTGACGAGAATGCTTAGATTTGTGTGTGTGGGCAAAGCACACACACACACTCAAATGTTCAGACAGATGAACAGCTCAATTGGGCCATGAAAATAACACTGAGCTTGAGTCTGGAAGGAATCAAATTTCAAGTCTAAGAGAAATTGAATGGTTCCTTGCATTTCCTTTCTCTTGGATTTGTGTTTGGCTTCTGTGGGAAGCTACAAAACTGGATGCTGCAGGGAACTGATGTTTTTTTCCTTACTTAATCCAGCTCAGCTGAATTGGCTAAAAATGTTTATATTCCGTATTACATAAAAGGAAGTCACTGCTGTTTGTCCAAGAAGTAGCTGCTGTGTCTGTACGATTTGTTTCCAGTCAAACTAGATGTTTAGGGAATTCCATACCACAGTGAATCTTTCCAGGTGACGCTAGTGGTAAAGAACCCTCCTGCCTTTGCAGGAGACATAAGAGACATGGGTTCGATCCCTGGGTCAGGAAGTAGGGCAACCTACTCCAGTGTTCTTTCCTGAAGAATCCTATGGATAGAAGAGCCTGGCGGGCTACAGTCCATGGGGTCACAAAGAGTCAGACGTGACTGACGTGACTCTGCACCACACATACAACAGCAATTAATATGTATATAAGTCATCTGAAAATCTCATTGAAATGCAGGTTCTGATTCAAAAGGCTTTGGGTGGGGTTGGAGATTCTGTATTTCTAGCAAGCTCCCAGTTGATGCTGAGGCTGCTAGTTTACAGATCAGGTTTTGAGGGAAAGGAGTACCCAAGAGGCTCCTTGTAGACAAACATGTGTTATGGGATCTGCAGAGAGACCCACAGAGAGTGGAATCATAGCTGTCCAGTGGTTTCCAAAAGATGGTTGAATAGGAATCAGCTGACTGGCTGGGTCTGGGGGACCTCTCTCCCTTGCTATTTAGGGAGCCATTTTCTCTCAAGGTCTATAAAAATCATCCCCACAAGGCATCCTGGGAGGATTCCCCCATCCCTTCTCTTCTTCCTTGGGTAGTGTGGGTGTATCTAATGGCAGCTTGTGCTTCATTGCCCATCACTGACAGGCTGCGAGCCTGTCACTGCCCAGAGTGACAACTGATCGGTCCCTCCATTCAACCCTGCTATGAACAACCAGATTAAATTTATACACTCCTTCACCCTGTGGAGGGGTGTCCTGACATCCAGGGAAAATTGAGGGTAAGGAGGTCACCGCCGCTTTATTTGAGGCCCAAAGTCTTTTCCTGATGCTGTTTGACATTATTCCAGATACATTTTTAAATCTGCAGCAGGAGTGAAGAGTTGTAATTGGTTTAAGGTACCCAGGGACTTCTGGGCAGTCAGGATCTAAGTCTTTGCCCCTGTAAATTACCAGCAGCTGAAGTATGGAGAATAGAAAATGAAGCTCTCCACATTGGCTTTAACAGAAACTCAGGCTCCAGGGCCAGGGACCCCCCTGCGCAGTCCTTGCAGACCAAGTCTGCCAGCACCCAGCAGAGGCCATGTCCTGCTCTTTTAATCTTCATGGTACACCCTGCCTTGCCGAAGGGAATAATGTGCAAAATCAACCTCTCAATCCTTCCCTTTTAGTCAAAGGCTTTTCTCCTCTGCAGCATAAATATTCTAGAGCCCAAGGTAGGCCAAGTTCAGCAGATTTCCAGTCCATGTTGCACGTAAAGCTTAGCTTCTTCCCGGCCCAGCAGTCCTTCATCCTGAAAAATCTCTTTTCTCAGTGCTATCAGTCACCCATAAACTAGCCATACCTCCCTTCCTCGGCGGTTTTCTCACAACCTTTCTCTTATGGAAAATAAGACCTTTTGTGGGCTGCTTCCTTGGTACAAGAACACATCCAAAACCTTCCAAAGAATTCTTTTATTCTTCCATACTCCAGACCCTGAAATCTCTAGAACCTCTTCTCTAAGACTGCATTACATTGGTAGACTGTCCTTCCCAGATCTTGTCTTTTCCTTAAAATACAAATTCCTTTTAGTTCTTAAGTATTTTCCTTTAGGTTTCTTCCTTCCTACCTCTGTCTCTCACCCTCTCCCTAACCCCCTTACACACACACACACACACACACACTCACACACACACACACTCACACACACCATCCTTTCCTTACTCTGTTGCAGAAGAGAAAAATCCTATAAGGAAATCAAAGGGTGAGTTGAACTTGCCCTTAGGAGAATGGACATGTGCTATCTTGAACCCAGAAAGCGTATGAGCTGTGCGATTGATAAAATGCCTTACATGAATTGCTTTTGGCTTCCTTCATTCAACAAAAAAATCTGAACTTTGCAGCAGCATGGACCCAGCTGTTGGTTTTTCAGCAAAGAGGTGAGAGTAGGCAGAAAAGAGCATTAGTTTTTAAGAGGGTGTAATCTCACAGTCACCGCCATTGGCTGCTCCTTTACCTCTTTGGTCTGGTTTCTCTCCATCTACCCATGACCCATGAGGAATTAATTCTTAAAAGTACTTATAGTCACCATTAGTATGCAGATGAGAATTCTTATTTGGAGTGAGAGAGAACAGAGCCTAGGCCAGGGCTGTCCCATGGTCTCAGAAATGGATCATTTGAATGGGGCCCTTAGCCATCCTTTTGTGATATGATCTTAGGCCAGTTGTTGCTGTCGTTCGGTTGCTTGGTCGTGTCCGACTCTTTGCGACCCCATGGACTGCAGCACGACAGGCTTCCCTGTCCTTCACCATCTCCCAAAGTTTCATGTCCATTGAGTCGGTGATGCCATCCAACCATCTCATCCTCTGTTGTCCCCTCTCCTCCTGCCTTCAATATTTCCTAGCATCAGGGTCTTTTCTAATGAGTCAGCTCTTTGCATGAGGTGGCCAAAGTACTGGAGCTTCAGCTTCAGCATCGGTTCTTCAGAGCCACTTGTTTCAACCCTCTTGAAGCCACCTTTGCTACACTTCTGATTTCTGATGTGATATGCATAAATCTCAGAACTGACATCCAGTTCCAAATTTCTAGATGCTACCTAGCTTCATCCCTTGATTATAATTTGCATTTTTCCTACAGATACCTGGCCTATTCAGCCATTCATAGATAATCACCAGAATTGTTTAGGCTAGTCCTCACATAAGTTACTACCACAATACTTATCCTGCATATATTAATGGGAACTAGGCACATAGAGTTTTCATAGTTTGAGTGTTGTTAAACACATATTTTGACTTTTACAAATATAACCAAATTTATATACAGTGTAGTTTGTTTTTTAAATAATTTCTTTCTTACCTATGGTGATGCATTGCCCAAATCAGGTATCTTGCTCAATTTAGTTCTATGGTCTGGATATTTTTACTGCCTCTTACCATTACTGGCCTTTCACGATCTATAGGGAAAGCTCAAGGGGTATTTCTTCAAGGACACTGCTATGAAAGATGACACAAATGAGAGAGAGACAGAAAGAAAGGAAAAAGCAAAATCCCCTGTGAGGAGTCAGTGCTTTTTAGCTGATGGCTTCATAGTCATATTTCCGTTTAATTCTGAATTTCCTTAAAGATGCTGTAAGTGATTTGGATTTGCCTTTGAGAGAATGGACACGTGGTGCCTTGAACCCATGGAGCAAATGTGCTGTGCAATCGATAAAGCACATTAAATAAATTGCTTCTACTTCCCCCCGCCCTACCTCATGAGAAAGTCTTGCTTCCTTTTGCTGCACACTGCACAATCCCAGCTGTTGGTATTAAAGGAAGGGAAATAGGGAGAGAAAAAATGGAATTGGTGACTGAAAGATTAACACGGACCAGCTCTCTATTCAGCAAGTTCTGCAAATGAAGGATGTTTTTTTTCTCTTTGAGCAACATAACATGCCTTAAAGGTGTGTGAATTGTATACCTCATGTTTGTTGACTGCCCATCAAAAGTAATGATTAAACCTCCTTCTGTGGTTAAGCATCTTCTCCCCAAAGGGTAGCTATAAGCTGCCTATTTGCACAGGTCAGGAGTAAGAGCTTCCCTGGGTGGGTGGGAAGTTAGGAGGAGGGTTTCCCAGTCGAAAAACACTTTACTAAAGAATTACCCCAGAACAGTGAGATCTCAGAGGAGTCATGACAAAGTTGTGCAGAGGGACAAAGGCTCAGTGGAGTGGGTAGAGGTGAGCTGCTGCCAAACCAAGGCAACTAGCATCACCAGTAGAAGAGGCACGTTGCAAACGCTGGTTAGTCAAAAATAGTGTTAAACACTGTCCTTTTAATGTTAAACCTTACCCTGTGTTAAACCCTACACTAATTTGTATATATATTTCATTAATTAACATATGCTTCTGCTGCTGCTGCTAAATCGCTTCAGTCATGTCTGACTCTGTGGGACCCCGTAGATGGCAGCCCACCAGGCTCCCCTGTCCCTGGGATTCTTCAGGAAAGAACACTGGAGTGAGTTGCCATTGCCTTCTCCAATGCATGAAAGTGAAAAGTGAAAGTGAAGTCACACAGTCGTGTCCGACTCTCAGTGACCCCATGGACTGCAGCCTACCAGGCTCCTCCGTCCATGGGATTTTCCAAGCAAGAGTACTGGAGTGGGGTGCCATTGCCCTCTCCTAATTAACATATATTATATTATTTCATTAATCTTGTGATGTTGGTGCTTTTATTTACCAGCCCCATTTAACAGATAAGAAAACAGAGGCAGAGAAAGTAGACTTCCCTCTGCCACATGGTTGACTCAAAGGCAAATAAAGATTCGAACCAAGGCAGTTGTCCTCATAGTCCAACTTTTTTTACCCTACATGGTGCTGGAACTTCCAGAAAAGAGTACCTTCCTTGCTTTCCTTTCTGCACTTTGATCTTTTTTCACATATGCTTACAAGCTGACCTGGTCAATTCCATGAATATCAAATAACATAGACAGCGATTCTGTTTGGTGGGATTTCTCAAATGAGCACACATCCGGAAGAAACAGGAATCAAGGACAATAGAGCCAGGATCGGCTTTCAAACATTAGAGGAGTGTCAGAACCTCAGGGCACACCTTACCTCCACCCCACAAAGGAAAATCAGGAGAGTTCTAAGCCAAAAGACTCCTTGAACTCCCTTTGACATTGATGGAAAGGTGACAATTAGTCTGGGACTGACATGTTGTCATAAACAGAAGGCTCTGAAAATGTCATTAATGCAGGTGGGCAGGGGGTGGGGAGCAGGGAGAGGGGGTCGATTGCTAGAATTCCATAATAATTGTTTGGTATTTGGAGTGGCGTGACATCAAGTTTCCATTCAGCCTTCACTCTCTAGGGAGATACCGTTGCTTAGAATTCATAGAATCCAAGAGTTGAAGAACTGCAAAGGTCATCTGGTTCACATCCCCCAGTTAACAGGTGAGGAAATGGAGACCCCACGAAGGGACCTGGCAAGCTCAAGGCCATGCAGCTAGTTAGTGGCAGAGCCAGGCTAGACCTCGTAATACCTGACTTCCAGTCCAGCAGTCTTTCCATCCCACCTCTATGTTACAACAGCAGGGAAGAGAACTCCCCAGGAGCCTTGTCACCAGCAGTGCAGTTTCATGAAGGCAGTGGCGAGCAGAGAGGTCACAAGACTAAAAACAACATCCCACGCAATGATTTTAATGATGAAGAGCTTCTAAACCACAGGCGGATGAGGAAACCACCTGCTAAACCCAGATTAGAAGAATAGCCATTAATTGGACGGTCACCTTTGGTATTTCACAGACTATTAATGTTTTGAGACCATTGTCAGAATTGGACGCTGTATTTTTGGACATCATTGAGCCTAGCCCTCTTGTGTATCGATGATGAACCTGAGTCCCAGGGATGGAGCAATTATCCAAATAACTCAGCTCCTCAGTGGTACAACTGGGGAAGGAATTCAGGCCTCTGGCTTCTGCTCAAGAGTCCTCTTACCCACGGCACAGTTTTCTGTGAATGTGCTGAGGGAGGCGCAGAGTTTGGGAGGTCCATAAGAAATTATCCAGCCCAGCTCCTATCTTTCCTTTAAAGAATGACTTGAAATTGCCATTTCTCTGAGCAGTTTTTGAAGGGTCAAGTCCAAGGTAAAAATTCCACTTCTGTAAAGAAAAGACTTTGCAGTTGCAGCCTAAGAGACAGGGCAGAATGGATTTTATGTGAAATCTCCTAGGTGGGATCACCCTTTTACATGGCAACCTGGAAATATTTCTAAGAAGAATGAAGAGGTAGTCTATTTTGTTGAGGGCCTGTGAACGAGGTATTGTGTTAAGCTTGTGGATAAAAGAAGCCTTAACAGCATCTCTGGGCTTCCTTGGTGGCTCAGTGGTAAAGAATCCACCTGCAATTCAAAAGCCACAGGAAACGCAGGTTCAATCCTTGGGTTGGGAAGATCCCCTGGAGGAGGGCATGGCAGCCCTCTCCAGTATTCTTACCGTAGAATCTCCATGGACAGAGGAGCCTAGTGGGCTACAGTCCCTGGCATCGCAAAGAGTCGGACATGACTGAAGAGACTTATCATGCACGTACAAACAGCATCTCTGAAGCAGCTCTGAGTCCATTTGGCCATAAAGAAGGTCTTTGAGAATGGAGTAATGGATTCAACCTGGGAGGTCGAGGGAAGAAGGCACGTGGAGAGGCATATTATTTGGACAGGAGTTTTTAAAATAGATTTGGGGAAAGGGACATTCCATACAGAAGGAACACATAGGAGCACCAAAACAGTCCTAAATTCATGTCATGATCAGAATTTTCTTCAATAAATCTATCTAGGAAGTAAAAAGACACAAATTATCCCCTGTTATTTGGACTAGGACAAAAACAAAACAATTTCACCAGGCCCACAAAACTGGTCTCTGTGGTTGGCTCAGTGAGTGAAATCCATAACTTGCTTGCCTGATGGTGGATCTTTTCTGAAGACCCTCAACTGCTTTGCAACCCAGATTGTTGTTTGTATCCTAGAAGGCTGTGTCTTAGTTTTGTAAAGCCATCAATTCGTCTCAAAAAGCCAATTCTTCAGTGTCAGAATCATGTTTTAGTATTAGCTGTCCTACCAGCATAAGACCCTGCCCCCTCCATTCCTGTCAAATGTAATGTGACTCTAGGGAGCTGCTGTTTAAAGAAATTAAGTAAAATTTTTGAGTCCAAAATTAGTTTATGAATCACTCAGCCTACACTAACTAATCCTGGTATCCCTAGCCCAGCCATGGCAGTGCTTTGATCTCTCTAGGGTCCTTGGCCTTCTCTGAGTCTGCTTAAAGTATGGCTCTGTGTATTTTAAATATGCAAAAACATGGCTATGAGGGAGTATTTTCTTTCATTTTATTGTGTTGTATTATGAAACAGCCGCTAACAGAAAAAGGATTGAAACAAAGGAGTTACACTTTTTTTCCCAGGCAGAGAGGAAAGAAATCTAATGAAGGACACATCTCATTTCCACGTGAAACTTGCCGTCTTTCACAGTGTATGAATGTATCACAAGGTGCATAACTTCAGAAAAGTTAGGGAAAAAATAAAATAAAGAAGGAAAAACAAGGCAAAGTTGGGTGAAGCCATGAAGAAAACCCTACCAAAAGGCTAATGGCCACAGCCATGTTTCAACTTTCTGCCTTCTCCTCCTGTGTCTTACTCCTAGCTCCTTCCTGTGGCCAATCTCTGAGGATTTGCAAAAAGAAGGACTACTTGTGGCTCCTTAATGATTTCTTAGAATTCGATGATTGTCAATGGTTGTATCAGAGACAGAACCAAAACCTGGAGTATTCAAATTGAGGGATCTGAAGAGGAAATGGGAATCAGAAAGTTACCGTGTGTTCCAGTCCCTAATTTTGGTCTCAGTATGAGCCTTCAGGCAAATTCTATATCCTTCTATCTACCCAGATTAGAACGGGTTTCCAGCTACCCTTTACGGCCGTGGGGTATTTCTCAGGCTAAAGAAAGATCTGAGAGAAAGCGATAGAAATGCCAATTGCATCAAATGAACAGCCTGGAGAAACATGGATTAGTTCAGACCCTGACACATCTGATGCCAACTTTGAAAAGGACAAGCAAAAATATGGGGAGGTCGATTTCATGGGTCATGCTTTCTGACCCAATGGGTAAAATATTTGGAAGGAGAAACAAATGCTAATGTTGACAAAAGATACAGTGACTTACTCACAAAGAGCGTGTCTCTGGGAGGTGGGAAAGGACCGAAACAGGGAGCCTCAGGACCATGCGGGTAAAGAGTCCCCAGCGGGCATCTGCAACTTCTGTATTAGATTTTTAGGATCAACGGGAAATAGCAGCAAAGTCCAAGGACTAAATAGCTAATCATGTTGATGACAAGAAACGGAGAGATTTGTTAAGCATCTGATTTTTATAAAGGACAAACAAATGAGAAGAAAGTCTTACCTTAACCTCTGGAAAGATTTGCTAGGGTTTATTCCTTTTTCTACTGGAACACAGTTTGTTGAATAAAACTGGAAGGAGAGTAAAGTACACAGAATCATGTGTACAATATTTACAAACATTATCCTTCATGTGTACGGGATGCTCAAGTGCCTGTATCTTCTCCTCCATCTCTTTCTGCACTTTCCTATCCCTGTTTCTCCCCTGAAATGTGTTCACCCAATGGAATTGAAATAAAAGCCGTAATGTGCGTAACTATACCATGACTTACAAAATGCATCCACTGTATTACACCAGAAAAGGACGATAACTATGTAAACTCAAACTTTGAACACCAGCTCTTTCTGACTCATGGGCTCTAAGTGACTACAGAAAAACTGCTGCTGCTGCTGCAGTCGTGTCCAATTCTGTGCGACCCCATAGACGGCAGCCCACCAGGCTCCCCCGTCCCTGGGATTCTCCAGGCAAGAACACTGGAGTTGCCATTTCCTTCTCTAATGCATAAAAGTGAAAGTGAAGTCGCTCAGTCCTGTCCGACTCTTAGCGACCCCATAGACTGCAGCCTAACAGGCTCCTCCGTCCATGGGATTTTCCAAGCAAGAGTACTGGAGTGGGATGCCATTGCCTTCTCCGAACATATATAATATTACATAATTAATTGTATATAATTATAATTCTATTGGATTTCCTGGTGGCTCAGTTGGTAAACACTCTGCCTGAAATGCAGGAGACATGGATTTGAGTCAGGAAGATCCCCCAGAGAAGGAAATGGCTACCCACTCCTGTATATTTGCCTGGGAAACCCCATGGACAGAGTGGTGGGGCTATGGTCCATGGGGGTCACAAAAGAGTATGACACGACTTAGAAACTAAACAACAAGCAATTATATACAAAATAATATAATTGTATGCAATACAATATATAATTATATATTAACATACATCATATAATTATATCAATATTTTAATGCAGAATGTTATATATAATGGTATATGAATATTTCTGTAAAATGAATATAAAATATAGCTGTATTCACAAGAAAAGAAACAAAATAATTTAAAATCCTATTATCAAGATATAACCACTATTTATATTTTGCTATATTAACTTTCTAAACATTTTTGTATGTAACTATACACATAAAGTTAGTTTTTAAATAAAAGATATAGTTATCTACAAGAGATGGTAAGTCTAATCGACACCTATGGTAAATGCCAGGTGGCTTTATCAGATTTTTAACTCTTCATTTACCTAGATGTACTCTTATTATTGTTAATAATAAAACATCTTATTGTACACATTTTTAGTACCTTAAATTTATGTATTTTATCACATCTGATTTTCTTATCAGCTAGAAGAGATAGATAAGATATTAGGTATTATTCTGATTTATGCTATGTAAAAACAACAGCCAGGCAGCAAGATAGGGGTTGAACAAGGTGTTGCTGCTTTGGATAGAAAATGTGTCACATGGCAATCAAAAAAAAAAGCTAGAGAGGTCAGCAGGCTAGAGGGCCTGAGAGGTCCAAGAAAGAGGCATTGTCTTACCCGAAATTCACCGTCTCACATCCACAGGCTCCGAGTCCTTACCTTCTCAGTATTTAATACTGGAGTGGTCTAACTCAGGGGAAACGAGCTCATACAAAGTTCACCGAGACTGATAACTAGAATCTCAATTGTAATTCCCTTATGTTTCATAAGAAGTACAGTTAAGCTAGCTGTGTGTTCATCCTGGCTCATCAACCCAACCATTCCCTATGAGCTAGATATAGTAGAAGCCAAGTTTTTCTTCTAGTATCTCTTTACTATTAATTTTTTGAAGTATAGTTAATTTACAATGTTGTGTTAGTTTCAAGTGTATGCAAATTGATTCATTATTCATGCATATACATGCATTCTTTTTCAGATTATATTCTATTATGGATTATTATAGCATATTAAGTATAATATGCTATACAAATGCCATACAGTAGGTCCTATGTATGTTATACAGTATGTCCTTATTGTTTAGCTATTTTTATAAACAGTACTGTATATATATTAATCCTAAATTCCTAATTTATCTCCTCCATTTCCTACTATCTTCTTTTGTAACCATAAGTTTGTTTTCTATGTTTGTGAGTCTATTTCTATTTTGTAAACAAGTTCATCTGTATTATTTATTTAAATTCCAAATAGAAATGGTATCTATGTTGCTTGTCTTTCTCTGTCTGACTAACTTCACTAACTATGGTAAAGATATGGAAGCAACTTAAATGGCCATTGCCAAATGAACGGATAAAGAAGATGCGGTATGTATATACAATGGAATATTACTCAGCCATAAAAAAGAATGCAACGATACCACTTGCAGCAACGTGGGTAGACCTGGAGTTTAGCATGTGAAGTGAAGCCCTCCCTCCCAAAATTATTTTGTTGGCCTGAACAACACTGACTAGCAATGATAATTGTCAGTTATGTGACTCAAATGTTAACCACACACTTGCCATGACCTCTCAAGACACATGGCATCCTTGTACCCTCCCCCACCCACTAGTGTGAAGAGGACCTTTCTTATTCCTTTTGCTGCCTTATTTTGTTCTCTAGATTGATCTATTTCTTCCTCCTACTGCCTTTCCCAAATAGGCTAAAATGGAATATGAAGTGTTATGTGTTAGTTGTTCAGTCGTGTCTGACTCTTTGCAATCCTGTGGACTGTAGCCTGTTAGGCTCCTCTGTCCATGGGATTCTCCAGGCAAAAATACTGGAGTTGGTTGCCATTCCGTTCTCCAGGAGGTCTTTCAGACCTAGAGATGGAACCCAGGTCTCTCACATTGCAGGCAGATTCTTCACCGGCTGAGCCGCCAGGGAAACCCAACATGGAATATACTTCACATTGGTTTGGGCTTCCCTGGGGGCTCAGCTAGAGACTCTGCCTGGAATGCAGGAGACCCTGGCTCAATCCCTGGGTCGGGAAGATCCCCTGGAGAAAGAAATGGCAACCGACGCCGGTATTCTTGGGGCTTCCCTTACTAACTTGTCATCACGTCATTGCCTGCTTCCTTAAGATTATAGCTGTATAGTTCAGAGTATTTTCAAAACTATCAATCACACATTCATACACAGTCTTCTGGTCTACTCCCACAAGTAGTTCTCTTGTAGCTCTCGTGTGGGTTTTATTAGCTTAGACCAGTAATTCACACGCACTTTAGCACCCGTGTTTCTCCTGAAACAGCCACACTCCACTTCTAGACCTTGCTGTTTCCTCTGCTCAGAGACCCTTGCCCACCTCCTCCTGGCCTTTGTGCAATATCGTCTTCTCAGGAGGGGACCCTTGGATACCCTGCCAATGTTTCAATGCCTCCCCTCGCATAAGGGATGTTTCCCTTCCTTCTTTGATTTTTCTTCTTGGCACTTTTCACGGACTTATATACCATGGATGCTATTGATTTATTTGTTTGTTGTCAGTCAAAACCTGCTAGCATATAAGCTCTATAAAGGCAGAGGTTTTGTGTGATTTGTTCACTGCTACATTGCCAGCCTCTAGAATGGGGCCTAGCATATAGTAGGTAATGAGTACATATTTATGAAAGTAATGAATGATTGGTTCTCAGCCCTGGCTGACTAATATATTCTGGGGGGCTTTTGAGATATCTTGACTCCACCTTCCAGGGAGATTAATTTAACTGGTCTAAGCTGGGGCTCAGACACTGGCACATTTAAAAACTCACTAGATGAATCTAATGTGCAGCAGAGTTAAAAACCATTCATTTGAACTCAAAATACAAATTTATCTCTAATTTTTGCAGGACGCACACACCATTACCTCCATATACCAGTGACAAGAACCACACCCCACATCTTCTGACTTCTCTCCATGCTGATCTAGCAAAGAACATAGAACACAATTTGGGAAATTATACATTTTATTTCAGGAGTTACCTACTCACATGATATAGTTCCCTGGTGGCTCAGATGGTAAAGAATGTGCCTGCAATGCGGGAGACCGGGGTTCAGTCCCTGGTTTGGAAAGATCCCCGCAGAGAAAGGAATGGCAACCCACTCCAGCATTCTTGCCTAGAGAATTCCATGGACAGAGGAACTTGGCGGGCTACAGTCCATGGGGTTGCAAAGAATCAGACACGACTGGGCGACTAAACACACACACACACACACACACACACACACGATATAGTAAAAATAAGTGAAACCACAAAAAAGGTGGACATTTTCCAGAAATCTTTGATTTCTGATAAGAATGACCAACACTTACAGGAAGTAAAATTCCCCCAGGGCTAGAAATGTTTCAGATTGCTGAAGCTCTAGGTGAAGATTCCTAGGTTCATAAAGTAAAATAATAAAGCTGCATTTGGAAGCTGGATAAACAAATGAAATTTTACAACCTCTTGTTTCTGAAATGTAGGCCTCCTGCTAGTCCCCCCAGAGTATCCTCCTAGCAGTTCTAATTGATACAAAACTCATTTAGCTGTAATTGCTGGGTAGCCTAGCGCTGGAAAAGGTGCTTGAATACACACCAAGAAGTCATTCTGATCTTCACCAGTGCTCCCCTCTGGAAGGAGAAAATCATTTCTTGGCTACCCCACGCTGAGCAGAATCCACGAGCTAAAATCAGGGTTAAAGGAGCCAACACAAGGCGCCATCCTTTCGTTCATCAGTTATTTGCTCTCTGCGATCTAACAATGTCATCAGAGCGAGTTTTGTTCTTGGCACATTTAAGAGGCAAAAGGGGGCACGAGGGACTCTACCAAAGTAGTAATTTTCTAGGTAATCATCCTAATGTCTTTACCCTGAGTGCATTTGTATGAGTAAGTTAATTAGGGAAGTCAATTTTCACAAACGGCACAAAAATGCCATTTGTTTGGCAATACTGCCTGTGCCAATGCCTGGCTCAAGGTAACCAGGAAAGAGAAGCGGATGCTCTATAGCCATTACTGAAGCCTAGCTTGGACCACAGAAAACCACATCTGCCAGCTTGGCACATATGTCCAGGATTTGGAGTTTTCCAAAGGTTGAGAGAGAGAAATTCTAACTCCGCCACCAGCAGCTAAACAGTATGGTTGAACTTGTTTGGAGTGTACCTCTGGCCAGTAGCCTCTAAGGTTTGGTCTGAGAGAAAGAACGAGAGAAGTGGCTCCACGTGGGTGTGACTCAAGACAGGAAAGGCCTGCTAAGCCTAGGCTGGCCTCCTAGGTTCCTTGCCAAGAGGCAATTTTATCTCCTCGGTGCTCCACGGCTGCAATGGTAGGAGCCACACATGGCAAACGGAATCCTGGGGAGGTCTGGCTCTTCATTCCTGCAGCAGGGCAACTCTGGAATCAGACCAGATGGTGACAACGCTCTCTTTTCTCTCCAGGAGAAAATGTATTTTTCTTGTGCAGAGGTAGACGAGAAAATGAAGACGGGGAAAAGCTCGTTCTATACTATTAGTGAACTGTGGGTGCAGCTCAGCTTTCAGGAAGAAGCAGCTGGTGAAGAGGTGTCCATTCTCAGGGGCGGCAAGAGGACAATTAGCTTGGAGGAGTGGTAGACACCTGAAGTTCACACCTAACTTGAAACATTTGTTTGACAGTTTTTCTATGGATCTATCCAGTCCATCCCATCCTGGAAGGGAGCACGATACAAGCAGAACTCGGGATACAGAAGGTTCGATTGCCAAGAACAGCCGTAAAGCACAATCACAATAGAGAGAGTCACAAACTTTTGGTGTCCCAGTGCATATAAGAGTTACGTTTATATACCATAACTTAAATGTGCAATAGCATTATGTCTAAAAAGATAATGTACAGTCCTTAATTAAAATGCGTTGTTGCTAGCCATCATCTGAGCCTCAGCGAGTTGTAGTAGTGACGCCAGCAATCGCTGATCACAGACCACCGTAACAAATACAATGAGAAGAAGTTTGAAATATTGTGAGAATCACCCGAATGCGACACAGAGACATAAAGGAGCCAGCACTGTTGGAAAAGAGTTGCCAATAAACTTGCTTGATGCAGGGTTGCCATAAACCTTCAGTACTGTATGGTACCACTTTTATGTGGAATCTAAAAAATACAACTCACTGTGAATATAACAAAAAGCAGCAGCCTCACGCGGCCTCACAGATACAGAGAACAAATTAGGGGTTGCCAGTGGGGAGGGGAAAAGGGGACAGAAAGAGGCAGAGAAGTGGGAGATACAAACTAGTGGGTATAAGATACACTCAAGGATGTACTGTACAGCAGAACATGGGAAATACAGCCAATATTTTATAATAGCTATAAATGGAAAGTAAACTCTGGGAGTTGGTGATGGACAAGGAAGCCTGGCATGCTGCAGTCCATGCGGTTGCAAAGCGTCGGACACGAGCAACTGAACTTGAACTGAATCTCCAAAAAAAATAAATACATACATTTAAAAAGTATTTTTTAAAACAAAGGTTCACCAACCTCCAACTTCAAAAAAACCCACCATATGTATGAAGTGCCATAAAGAGAAAAGCAATAAAATGAGGTATGTATGTATAATCAGAAAAGAACAGGCTAAGTCCCTGTCTTGATTCCTAATGATTTCTATCACATTACGGAAATTTCCACCTTGCCGAGCTACTTTATTTTGAAAATGATAGTATTTGGCACCTTCCTCAGGACCGGTGGGCGGATGACCTCAGATAGTTTAGGCTCAGCCCCTTGTATGTAGCGGGCAGCAGTAAATATCACTTCCCCTTTGTGACATCTGAGTGGAAGCACTTTCCTCCCTTCCCAAAGAGCATGCTATGCGTTTCCCTAATGAATTATCAGAAGGAAGGAGCCTCAGCCTCCCCCTGATTTTGACAGACTTTGTTGTTATGAAGTAGCATTTCACTTCTGCCACTTGTCAAAGAGTAATTGGCTTGACTTTGGGACAAAAAAAAGAAGATGCATAAGTATATCGTGTGTGTTAGTCGCTCAGTCATGTCCAACGTTTGCGACCCCATGTACTGTAGCCTGCCGGGCTCCTCTGTCCATGGGATTCTCTAGGCAAGCATTCTAGAGTCGGTTGCCATTTTTTTCTCCAGGGGATCTTCCCAACCCAGGGATTGAACCTGCGTGTCCCGCATTACAGGCAGATTCTTTACCATCTGAGCCAACAGGAAAACCCCAATAGTGAATAGCATTAACTCATGGAAATGTGGCAGGATGGATTTTTCTAAGGCTGCCATAGAGTTTTATGAAAGGACAATAATCCACTCCACACCTTCATGGAGAAAATAAAATATATACACTAGAACACATGCCTGGCAAGTGTCTGAAAATACCTTGGAAGGCAGGAGGGAGTCTGACAGAGTTAATCACAGGTGATTCATCTTGTCAAGTACTGCCTCCCCAAGCACCCTGATACTCTGGGTAGTTTTTGAAATGGTCCCACAACCCCAGAACCATCACCTCAATCTCTCTACTGGTACAAAGTTTTCCTTTCTCCCTCCATCATCTAGGGCTGCACCAACTTAAAAAGGACAAATACATTTTCTGAAATACATATTCTTACATCCTATGATAAGATAAACTTTGAAAGTGGGACAAAGACAGGTTACAAACAAAAGTTTACTTGCTCCCTTCAAACATTCTTGAAAGACTTCCAACGAAGTTTGAGAAAGGTGGTTTTCTTTGCCTTGCTTCAACTTTCTGAACCATGTTTCCTTATATGTGTTCTTCCTTGAGAAGTAGGGGCATGGAAAGGGATTCTGAACTTGGGTGCTTTAATACAGGATGTCTAGAAGTCCTCAAACAAAAATCATGAGATGGCACACAAGGGGAGTTTTCTGTTGAGTTAAACATTGCTCTCTCAGTGCATCTATTTTTAAAATGCCAATATTCCTGGAAAAAGTCAATGCTTGTCTTAAGAAAGGAAAAGCAAAGATGATCTATCCCATGTCTTCTGTATTCTAAGTATTTTATATATGTTATTTGTTTCACCTTGATGACCGTCTTGTGGAGGATAATGTTTTCTTCATTTTGTACAAGTGGATGTTTTCTTGATGAAAGATTTGCTCACTTGTCCAGGATTGCCCAGCCCATAGCGGTAAAGGCAACATTCAGACCTATGTCTGTTAAGACATTATACTTTTTCTCATTATTCAGTTGGCACTCCCAAGACTGTTCTGGGTACTTGATCACTGCACAAAGGTGAAGAAGAGGGCCCAACAGGAAGGCAAAAAAGGCAAGTTGTGCCTAAAGCAATTTTTTAGAAGAAGCTGGCCAACTCCTTGATGTGATTATTCCTAAGAAGGTAACAACCCCAGTGAAGAACTTCAGAGGAACATTTGTGATACAGCAGATGTGATACAGAAAGAACTATCATAGTTCTCACTCAAATTTCAGAATACACAGAAAGTTACAGGTAAGAAGTGCACTTGATCCATTCTTGGTTAAACTTCCTTATTATAGCAAAATGGAAAACCTCAAAATGCGCCTTCTATTTTTCCAGAAGCAAAGATTGTTGTAACCTCCGTACTTTCGCGCATTTGTTCAGCATTAACTGTGTACATGCTCTTCCCTAGGCACTGTTAGGAGCCAGGAGCTCTTCAAAGATAAACAGATATGAATCCCATCCGCAAGGATAAAGGGAGTAAAGAATTCATGTAAAAATGCTCCTGCTGGAGATATGTAAACATAATTACAATTCTGGGTAAATATGTAAATATGAACAACCAGTAAGAAAATAATACATCAAATGCCATATATTTCAGAGAACGGAAAGATTATTATTAGCTCTGATGATCAGAGATGGCTTCATGGAGAACACAGTATTTAAACATGGACTTTAGCAGGTGAAGTCATACACATAATGACGGGGTACAGTGAAATACTCTAGGAGGAAATTTTAGGTAAAACTACAGAATTTTATCTCATGGAGTAATTCTCAAAAAGATCTCACTAAGTAATTGATCATTCTAGTCTCCATATGGATTCTTTATAGTGGTCTAGTGGTCTCTCTCAGCTCCAAAAGACCACTAGTTCTAACCTAAACGCATCCTCTTAATAGGCGTCTATTTTACTTTTAAAGAAGCTTTTAAAAATAGGAGAACAGATGGTCAATAGACACATGAAAATATGCTCAGGATCACTAATTACAGAAATGAAATCAAAACTACAATGAGTCATGACCTCATGCCAATCAGAATGGCCACCATCAAAAAATCTACATATAATAAATGCTGGAGAGGATGTGGAGAAAAGAGAACCCTTCCTCACTGTTGGTGGGAATGTAAATTGATACAGCCACTATGGAGAACAGTAAGAAACTCCTTAAAAAAAAAAAAAAAACTAGGAATAAAACTACCATATAACCTAGCAATCCCACTACTGGGCATACACTCTAAGAAAATAATAACTGAGAAAAATACATGTACCCCAGTGTTCATAGCAGCATTATTTACAATAGCCAGGACATGGAAGCAACCTAGATGTCCATCAACAGATGAATGGATAAGGAAGATGTGGTGAATATACACAACGGAATATTACTCAGACATAAAAAAGAATAAATTTGAATCAGTTCTAGTGAGGTGGATGAACCTAGAGCCTGTTACACAGAGTGAAGTAAGTCAGAAAGAGAAAAACAAATATAGTCTATCACTGCATATATGGATTCTAGAAAAATGGTGTTGATGAATCTATTTGGAGGGAAGGAGTGGAGACATAGATATAAAGAATAAGACTGTGGACACAGTGCGGGAAGGAGCGAGGAGGATGGATGGAGAAAGCAGCATCGACATATGTACACAACCATGTGGAAAGAGATGACTGGTGAGAAGTTGTTACATGACACGGGGAGCACGTCCTTGTGCTCTGTGATGACCGACAGGCGTGGGGTCGAAGGGAGGGGAGAGAGGCTCAGGAGGGAGGGGATATATCTATAATTGTGGCTGATGTGCCTTGTCATAAGGCAGAAACAAGCATAACACTGTAAAGCAGTGTTCTTCCAATTAAAAAATAGGAGGGTATTTTAGATTTAAGTGGATAAAGATGTCAAGTGTCAACACACACACACAAAAGAAAGAGACACATAAATTCTGCATGTAATGAATGCAGGACACTTGTAACTCACAAGTAGAATATGTGAAAATCAGAAGTGATGAATAAATAGTAACAAATTTAAAACTCAGTTGAACAGAGATAGGGAAACCAATGGGACAAGCTGCTTTACCCAAAGGAAACAGAAAAGTTCAGAATCATAGACATCAAATAAAATGAATTGGAATAAGAGGTGGAGTATAAATCAGGAAGATTTGTGGAAATTCTGTTTTAAATCTGCATCATTATCCTTATTCTGCCCAGCCACTCAGCTACTTCTATATCACCCAGGGCAGGGAAGAACCTTCTTTGGAGAGTATCTACAGACTCAAAAGGAAACACACAGATACTATTATTGGATATTTCTTAATATAGAACACATGCTAGCAAAGTAATGTTCAAACTCCTTCAAGCTAGGTTTCATTAGTATGTGAAAGGAGGACTTCCAGATGTACGAACTGGATTTAAAAAAAGCAGAAGAACCATAGATCAAATTGCCAACAACTGTTGGATCATAGCAAAAGCAAGAGAATCCCAGAAAAATATCTACTTCTGCTCCATTGACTATGCTGATGTCTTTGACTGTGTGGATCACAACAAACTGGAAAATTCTTAAAGAGATGGGGATACCAGACCACCTTATCTCTCTCTTGAGAAACCTGCATGCAGGTTAAGAAGCAACAGTTAAAACTAGACATGGAACAATGGACTGGTTGAAAATTAGGAAAGGAGTACTTCAAGGCTGTTTATTGTCACCCTGCTTAGTTAACTTATGTGCAGAGTACATCATGAGAAATAATGGACTGAATGAAGCACAAGCTGGAATAAAGATTGCTAGGAGAGATATCAATAACCTCAGATATTCAGAAAACACCACTTTAATGGCAGAAAGCAGAAGGAGCTAAAGAACCTCTTGATGAAGGTGAAAGAGGAGAATATAAAAGAAGGTTTAAAACTCAGTACTCAAAAACTAAGATCATGGCATCTGGTCCCATCATTTCATGGCAAATAGAAGGGGGAAAAGTGGAAACAGTGACAGATTTTATTTACTTGGGCTCCACAATCACTGCAGACAGTGACTTCAACCACAAAATTAAAAGATGCTTGCTCCTCAAAAGAAAAGCTATGACAAACCTGCTGCTGCTGCTGCTGCTAACTCGCTTCAGTCGTGTCCGACTCTGCTTGACCCCATAGATGGCAGCCCACCAGGCTCCCCCGTCCCTGGGATTCTCCAGGCAAGAACACTGGAGTGGGTTGCCATTTCCTTCTCCAATGCATGAAAGTGAAAAGTGAAAAGTGAAAGTGAAGTCGCTCAGTCATGTCCGACTCTGTGCGACCCCATGGACTGCAGCCTACAGGCTCCTCCATCCCTGGGATTCTCCAGGCAACAGTGCTGGAGTGGGTGCCACTGCCTTCTCCCATGACAAACCTAGACCGTGTATTAAAAAGCAGAGATATCACTCTGCTGTCAAAAGGTTCATCTGCTCAAGACTTTTGTTTTTCCTGTAGTCATGTATGGATGTGAGAGTTGGATCATAAAGAAAGCTGAGCACCAAAGAATCGATGCTTTCAAACTGTAGTGCTAAAGAAGACTTTTGGGAGTCTCTTGGACTGCAAGGAGGTCAAACCAGTCCATCCTAAAGGAAATCAGTCCTGAATTTTCATTGGAAGGACTGATGATGAAGCTGAAGCTCCAGTACTTTGGCCACCTAATAGGAAAAACTGACTCACTGGAAAATACCCTGATGCTGGGAAAGGTTGAAGGCAGGAGGAGAAGGGGGCAACAGAGGTTGAGATGGTTGGATGGCATCACCGACTCAATGGACATGAATTTAGCAAACTCTGGGAGACAGTGAAAGACAGGGAAGCCTGGTGTGCTTGGTCCATGGGTCCCAAAGAGTCGAACATGACTTAATAACTGAACAATGAGCAACAATATAGGCTACCCTATAGTACAGCCTACCTCAAACATGCATAAAATTATTTGGCAATCTTAGAAAACTCTATTAAGAGGCTTTCCCGGTGGCTTGGTCCATAAAGAACCTGCTGGCAATGCAGAAGACGCAGGTTTGATCCCTGGGTCTGGAAGATTCCCTGGAGAAGGAAATGGCAACCCACTCCAGTATTCTTGTCTGGAAAATCTCATGGACAGAGGAGCTTACAATGCTTCCAAACTGTGGTGCTAGAGAAGACTTTTGAGAGTCCCTTGGACTTCAAGGAGATCAAACCAGTCCAGGACCCATGGACTGCAGCACACCAGGCTTCCCTGTCTTTCTCTATTGTGAGCTACAATCCATGGGGTCACAAAGAGTTGGACGTGACTTAGCGACTAAACAGAAAACTCTATCACCTTAAAACAAAATTTGTAGTGTTTCAATCATAAATAGAAATAGTCAAGTATCATCTAATGTGAAAGACATAAAACAAACAAGGAAAATGAAACTCAATAGATAAAGCAGAGAAAGGGGGGAACACTTAAAATAAATTATAATTAACATTCCCAGAGAGATAGGAGATACTACTTCCAAAGAGAAGAATATGATATCATGATATTATGAAGATGGTATCATGAAGAGGATAGAGGGGAGAGTGGAAGAAGGGCGGCAGGAGAAAAGGAAGATGGGGAGGGGAAAGTGAGGGGGAGGAAGTAGGAGGAGGGGAGAAAGAGGAGGGAAAAGAAGGAACTTGAAGTAAGAAATCCTCCTGGATATTAGGTACATAACAGGTAATTTAAAATAAAAACTTAAATAGAAGGATGGAGAGTTGAGTTGACACAACCTAAAGGAAGTTGGATGATAACACAAAAGTATGGTCAATAGGAGCCATAAAATTTTAAAAATAGGATTAATGAAGTAAATCTAACATTTGATAGAGATTTATAGAAAGAAGAAATAGTAAGAAATAAATTAAGAAATGAATACTCTAGTAAGTACCAGATATTTAGGAGTTTTTATTTTAAATATATGCCAATACCAATGAATCACAAACGATCTTAACAAGTCACAACATTATAAAAACTATTCAACTTTAGGGAGAAAAGCAACCTATTAACTTCCAAAGATAGAGAAAATAAGTCACATCCAAAGTATCCAAGATCTGAATACTGAATACACTGAACATCTCAACTGCAACAACAGAAGTCAGAACAAAATGGAGGAGTGCCTTCAAATTCCTAGAGATGATGCTTTTCCACACAATATGCTCAATGTACCTAAATGAGGAATCAAGTGTGACAACGGAATAAAAGTTTTCTTCTAATGTATCCCTTTTCCTTGGAAGACTCTAGAAGATAGGTTCCTTCAAAATAAGAAAACCAAGGAAAAAGAATGCACAGAAGCCAGGAAATAGGAGCTCTAAAATAGGATAAAGTGAGCAGACTTGGAGATTAACCAGTCCAGATTGGAGCAGGAATCCAGAGAGATCCTGAAAGAACATTTCCTGGGTGGGGGTGGCGGGGGGAATGAAATAATAGGAAAGGAGCTTATAGACCATCTGATACATTTGAATATACAGAACCTTGTATTCAGAAACTGTGGTCTAAAGAGGTGGAGAAGGATGAGAAGGAGGTTGAGGAAGGGGAGGAGGAAGAGGGAGGTAAAGGAGCAGGGAGGTGGAGAACTGAAGAGACGTGGGAAAGAAAGATGACAAAGAAGCGTTGGAATTTGTTGCCTCTGGAGAGTAGAACTTGATGGAAAGGGAACTTCCCTTCACCTACCAAAAGCAAAAGCTTTTAATAGTGTTTAACTCCAACGATGTGTGAGTATTACTTTGATAAATTAAAATGTTTGAAGACTAACAATTAGAACTAGGCTTGCAAAAGCAAAAAGATCTGCAGTTAGTCCAAAAACTTCATTCCCTTTTCCTCCTCCAAATAAACAGCTAAAACAGAGCTTTAAAAATACCTAAAGGAGTGCCACCTACCCACTGGGAACAGAAATTTCTGATTTAGAACAACCAAATGGAGGCTTCTGAAGTTCGAAAATTTAGGACACTTATTTCAAAGTGTTACTCTAGGTTTTATAGTAGCTCATTCTCCTGTGTACTTAGAGCTGAAAAGCCCCTATTAGCACTATGGAAAATGTAAACTTCTTGATTGAGTGTTTAAAAAAAGCATATAATTGAACATTGTGTGAAACGAAGTACTCTTCCAGTGAATAAAGTCAGCACTTGCAACAGTGTTAGACTGAGGACGCTGAGATTTCCATATGCTTTTCTTCTTAGATTGTTCAGCAAAATAAGAAATAAAAAATATTTACCTCGTAAGAATATGCTCGAAGATTAAGGTCTAAGAATGTTCATCTTTTTATATACTCAAATACTGAGTATATAAATTTTGTATATACTCTTTTTATAATACTCAAAATGGAAAGCTTTCTATAATATTCAAAATACTCAAAGACGGAAAACTACCTAGAATGCTGTTAATGGAATATTGGTTGATAATATGATCTATTTTTATAATGGAATATACTCTTCTGATATCCATAAAATTATTGGTATCAACACCAAAATATGTTTAATGTATATGTAAGAAAAATAAGTGTTCCTATATTTGACTTAATTTGCTTTATTTGGATATTGTTTTATTCTGCCTTAGAGTAACAATGGCACCCCACTCCAGTACTCTTGCCTGGAAAATCCCATGGGCAGTGGAGCCTGGTAGGCTGCAGTCCATAGGGTCGCTGAGGGTCAGACACAACTGAGCGACTTCACTTTCACTTTTCACTTTCATGCACTGGAGAAGGAAATGGCAACCCACTCCTGTGTTCTTGCCTGGAGAATCCCAGGGACGGCGGAGCCTGGTGGGGTTGCACAGAGTCAGACACGACTGAAGTGACTTAGCATATAGCATAGCATATAGAGTAATTATATGTTTGAAAGTTACCTAAACTCTTGTCTGTAAACAAAGACTGTTTCAGCCATTAAACCTTCAGCCATTGCAGCAGCCCCAACTGTGTACTCTGAGAGGTTTCAGGATGGAAAAACCAGGATACTTGCTCTAAATATCAAAGGAACAATTTCAGTGAGCCCAGACTCTTGCATTTTCCCATACATAGAATTATGAAAATATTTTATAATTATGAAATATAGAAAATTCATTAACTGAGATATCTGGTTTTTCTTTAAGTAACTTTTGATGTTCTAACTACCTGTTTTTTGTTGCAAAATTTCCTATATATCCTGGATCCTCCTTTACCTCTTTGGAACAGTCCCTCTCTCAGAGCTGTCTGAGTGGCTACATCTGGGCTTAAATCCTCAATTGATCCACTGAGTAAAACATAATTCACAACTGTTAGGTTGTGCTTTTTTTTTTTTCAGTCAACACTCTTTAGGGCTCAGTTCACCGTAAAATAAGAATACTGCTAGTACCTATGCCGTAAGGTTCTTTTTGCAGAGCAAATAAATTAGTATATACAAAATGCTTTGAATATTGGCTGGCATGTAGTTATTGGTTTGTGGCTATTGCTAATGTTATTAGCAGCAATAGAAGAAGTATTACTGTCACAGGGATATCAGTGGTTATCTCTGCAAGGTGAATTCTGAGGTTTTCAGTTTTTTTTTTTTTTCTTGAAAAAACTGATAACTTTTACATTTTCTGTGATAAATATGTCACTTTGTGTCTGTAAGACAAATTTTAGTAACAATTTTAAAGTAATATATTTAGCAATAGAAAAAATAAGATAATGCATCTCTAGCCAATAGCCTTTCATGGAAAGGAAAGAATAATTCCATTTTTTTCTGCTTTAAATAATTCTTCTCCCATTAGACAGTGTTACTCAACCAGGTATCTACAGATAAATTCTATAGATGGTCCAAAAGCTTTCTTATAAATTATTTTAATCTGAATTTTTTATTTCGTAGATAATAAAAAATTGACATAAGCATATCTAGACCCTGTGGGTGATTACATAAACCCAAACACTGACAAATTGTTTCAGCACATCATGACCTTGTCTCAGGTGGGAGGAAGAAAACAGACTTAAAAATAACGGTGCCATTTGGCTAAAAAAATCCCCACTGACCTGATGCCACACAGGAGAAATAAAGGTTTTGCTGTATTATGTACTGAACACAGGAGAGTGATGTAAGAAATGAATCATGCCAAGCTCAAGATCTCCAAAGAACTTGGTGGTGGTGGTAGTTTAGTCACTAAGTCGTGCCTGACTCTTGTGACTCCACAGACTTAGCGTGCCAGGCTCCTCTGTCCATGGGATTCTCCAGAAAAGAACACTGGAGTGGGCAAAGGACATGGGTCAGAGCAACTCCATATCATGATGTTGATGTGATTTGCTTTTAGCAAACATCCTACATCACAATAAACTTACACTGTTAATTTAAACTTTATAGTGTTTATACTATTATTTATATTAACTTTATAAATCTGTTTGGGTTTTATAGTGATTTAAGAGCCTGAAGTGTTTATTAGGAGTTGATACTTAGTTTTATGTTAACATGCTTAAGTGACGCAATAAAAATAAATATTGGAGGTTTATGAGAAACGTGTTTTCTCTACTAGGGGTTCATACATTGAAGAGTGAGAAATAATATCCTGTGTAAGCTCTAACTAAAATAGAATTTTCATTTAATTTAATTTGAATATTTTTTTAAAACCCTTATTATATTCCCAACATCAGGCTAGCGCTCTGGGTAATACAAAAAGCATTTGCTATGTGATCTTGGTACTTGATGGGTTTACAGTTTGTAAGACATTAGCCAGGAAGTATAAAGTATCAATATAAAGAGAGACTGTGATCACACGCCTAGACTTGTTCAGACACAGAAGCTTGAACTCAAGAAGAAAGCTCCAGATGGCTGGAATGACTAGCGAGGCACAGCTGCTTGGAGGAGCTTGCGCTTGAACCTGTAGCTGTGAAAGAGCAGAGAGGGACTTCAGCCAGAGGAGTCCCTTGAAGAAGACGACTAGGTATAAATGAGATGTCCCTTCTGTTCTATGCTCAGCAAAGGCTAGAATGGGGGCCCTGTGTGCATGGCCTTGCGGCAGCAGACCGGAAGCCATTGTAAGTTTTGTAAGTTTTTTATCAGAAGAGTGATATAATAAAAGTGGATATTTTGAAAAGATGTTTCTGATAGAAACATCCAATAAGCTCTTCCTACATGCCCAGCCCTACCCCAAGCCTCAACAAAAAACTTCAGTGCAAGATGGCCTTATAATGGAGGCAGAGAGACCCCGGCTGGGACCACAATCCACGTCCCAGAATCTGAACCAGGTCTGAGTGCCTGTCCTGCTTTTGTTGTCCCAGACAAACAAACAAACAAACAAACAAAAAAGATAGGGAAAGATGTAATAACCAAAGTCATACCTGCCAGCTGAATAATTCGTCAGTTAAGGACCTATGATTACAACTATAACTGGTGGTCTGTACTTCTCAAGGAGAGAGAGTCACAGAGGCCCAGGGGATGTGTAGACACAAGACTAGGTGTTAGGTTATCTCAGTGAGAGCAAGATAGGAAAAAAAACAAAAACAAAAAAACCGGGCAGGGAGTGTAACTGTGTGTGTGTGTGTGTGTGTGTGTGTGTATCTGAGGCAGTTGGCCCTCCTATTTGTCCATCTTGTTCTGAGAGGTCAGCCAGTACCCTGGACAATTTGCCTTTTTCTTAACAAGCTCAACCAGGCCAGCCAGCTGTGTTGGTGGCCAAGTCCCGCCATCAGAGCTGGGTGAGTCTGGGAATTAAATGTCAACTGTGCATTTTATCATCTCTATGATCTCCTACCAAATGACAACCCACTCCAGTATTCTTGCCTGGAAAATCTCATGGATGGAGGAGCCTGATAGGCTACAGTCCATGGGGTTGCAAAGAGTCGGACAGGACTGAGCGAGTTAATTTTCACTTTCACTTTCATGATCTCCTCAGTTCAGTTCAGTTGCTCAGTTGTGTCCGACTCTTTGCAACCCCATGAATCGCAGCACGCCAGCCCTCCCTGTCCATCACCATCTCCCAGAGTTCACTCAAACTCACGTCCATCGAGTCAGTGATGCCATCCAGGCATCTCATCCTCTGTCGTCCCCTTCTCCTCCTGCCTGCAATCCTTCCCAGCATCAGAGTTTTTTCCAATAAGTCAGCTCTTCACATGAGGTGGCCAAAGTACTGGAGTTTCAGCTTTAGCATCATTCCTTCCAAAGAACACCCAGGACTGATTTCCTTTAGAATGCACTGGTTGGAGCTCCTTGCAGTCCAAGGGACTCTCAAGAGTCTTCTCCAACACCACAGTTCAAAAGCATCAATTCTTTGGTGCTCAGCTTTCTTCACAGTCCAACTCTCACATCCATACATGACCACTGGAAAAACCATAGCCTTGACTAGATGGACCTTTGTTGGCAAAGTATTGTCTCTGCTTTTGAATATGCTATCTAGGTTGGTCATAACTTTCCTTCCCAGTGCCTTAACCTCTTTCTGCCTGAGTTTCCTTGGCTGTAAACCACAGATCATAATGCCTCACAGAACTGGTGAGAGGAGGAATCAAGAGAAAGCTTGTGAAAGCCTATGTGTGTGCCCCTCCCTCCCCCGACCACTGATGCTTTCCTTTCCCAAGGTTCTTAGTGGGGTCGTGGTGGGGCAGTGAGGCAGACGCTAACCTGGGCTGGCCCGGAAGAGGCTCTGGAGCAAAGGAGGACATCTGCTGAGGTATTCCTGTGCCCACCCCCCAGAGCTGCATGCTGGGGTCATGTGACAGCCCCAGTGGGATGACTGGGCTGTAAACACTGCCCGCCAGCTGCCTCTCATGGCTCCTTCGGCCTCATTGTACAAGGGTGACTGCCTCTGAGTGCTCAGGCTCGCCGAGAAAATGACAAGGGATGGCGTGATGGGGATGGCATGGCATGGACGGGCAGGATTGGAGCAGCCCCCACACAGGGGCCACTCTGAGCTTTTACCCTCAGATGTATTTCCTGCCCTCCCCCAATCCTCTCTGCCTCATTCTCTTTCTCACAATTTCTGGAACTGAGAAAAAGCACAACAAAGATGATCAGAGATCTGTAGTGATGTAGCAGGGCCACGTCGTGTGAGACTTGCCCACAGAGATGGGTCTGAAGCAAGAGCTCCCAGGTTGCCCAGAGAAACGAACTCAGATGGATGTGCCAAACACAGACATCCCTCTCTCTGAGGCTGCATGTAGAACTGCTCTGAAGTGGGAAACCGATGCCCTTTATGTTCACCTTATGCGTCTCTCTCCTACAAGCAGCAGCTTTGGGTAGACACATATTCCTTTTGCCCAGCTCACAGCCTCTCATCCTCTTGACTTTGTCTGTCTACAAAAGGTCATTGAATTTATATTCTGTCGTCCTTCATTTGGCCCTTGAATTTGCCTGATAAAAGAGTAATTTTCCAGTACCGAAGATAGAGCTCAGAGCAGATTCTTCTATTTAGATATAAATGAACTTTTACACACACACACACACACACACACACTTGGGCTCACAGAATGTAATTAACACACAAGGGAGCTTTAACGTCCACTCCAGTCCTTCTGGAAGCCCATTGGAGAAGAGATGGGTAAAGCTGCCAATCGTGGAAGGGAGTTAAGAGTTTCTCATCGCTCCAGTGGGCTGATTTTTCCCCCCTTTTATGACTCTTTCTAATTCACCATCCTTACAAGTACAGGTTGAGCTTAGTCATTCTGCATGGGACAAGGAGTTTACCGTTTAGTGTTGGACAGGACAGCGTTTCCCCAGCAAAAGTACCTCACTCAGTTCAGTTCAGTCGTTCAGTTGTGTCCAACTCTTTGCAACCCCATGGACTGCAGCACGCCAGGCCTCCCTGTCCATCACCAACACCCAGAGCTTACCCAATCTCATATCCATTGAGTCGGTGATGCCATCCAACCATCTCTTCCTCTGTCATCCCCTTCTCTTCCTGCTTTCAATCTTTCCCAGCATCAGGGTATTTTCCAATGAGTCAGTTCTTCGCATCAGTTAGCCAAAGTATTGGAGTTTCAGCTTCAACATCAGTCCTTCCAATGAATATTCAGGACTGATTTCCTTTAGGATGGACTGGTTGGATCTCCTTGCAGTCCAAGGGACTCTCAAGAGTCTTCTCCAACACCACAGTTCAAAAGCATGATTTCTTCAGTGTTCAGCTTTCTTTATAGCCCAACTCTCACATCCATACATGATTACTGGAAAAACCATAGCTTTGACTAGATGGACCTTTGTCAGCAAAGTGATGTCTCTTTGCTTTTTAATATGCTGTCTAGGTTTGTCATAGCTTTTCTTCCAAGGAGCAAGTTTCCTTTAAGTTCATGGCTGAAGTCACCATCTGCAGTAATTTTGGAGCCCCCCAAAATAAAGTTTCTCACTGTTTCCATTGTTTCCCCAATTTTTGCCATGAAGGGATGAAACTGGAAGACATGATCTTAGTTTTTTGAATGTTGAGTTTTAAGCCAACTTTTTCATCCTAAGGGTAAATCATATACTTAGATTTCACACATAACCTTGGCATCTAAATTCAAGCTATAGAATTTTCAGAAATGTGGGTGCCTCTGCTTTGTAACAGATGAACTTTGACTATATAGAGATCACATTGGTTACTAGATGCAAAATTAACCTTTCTGTAAAGTGGGTTTAGCTTAGAAAACCCTAGGCCCCCAAGGAGATTGTTAGATACAGTCTTTAACTCAGCCAACATTAATGGGACATCTTGTGGCTGACCAGCGCTGATCTATGTGTTACAGTAACTTAGCTCAGCAGTTAGTTTAAGCTAAGCTTGAATCACTTCATCCAGCTGAGTTTAACCTAAACCCTTTTTAACTCACTATCCTTATCAGGCACTGGATTTCTTAAACCAGCTCTTCACTGCATTATACATATCCTTTTGTTCTTGCATAGAGGAGAGATGAGTAAATGTTGTCCCCAGTCTCCTGAGTACCACATAAAGATATTCTAGAAAAATGGGCATGCATAAACTTCAATATATATAGGTTTGAGAGACCCCATCCATTTCCTGAGCCTTGGTTTTCAGGTTCCATGGTTTTCACGCTCCCGCGTTTCCTGGGCCAGAAACTGAGGACCTGTGTCCTTATGGCCGTTTTTGTGGGACTGAATGGGCTGGGCAGAGAGTAAGGGACAGACCTAAGAAGAAGCAGAATGAGTTCCAATTCTACCCTCATTTACTTCTGACGGTGGCGTCTGTGATACATCCTCCACGTTTCCTGGACCAAAGGTGAGTGATGAGAGCACGGGCAAGCTGGGAGAGCCAAATCTCTGCTGGCGATTTCCTTTCCTCTCTTACCCTTTGCTGTGCTGGATCCCAGAGTCAGCCCTGATCTAAACCTGTTTGTTTAGCTCTCTGCTGCCTAAATTTCTTAGGGCAGTAGCTCTGGGGGACGGGGGAGGAATGGGCATGCAGGGAGGTAACGAAGCTGTTTAAAAGTGTAACTTTGAATATATTAAGCCAATTCTTTCCACATGGAAGAAATCTGAGAAGAATAGTGATGAGGTTATGGGATGTGGAGGGGGGTAGAGGGAGAGTGTTATGGAAGAAACCACATTGGCCCTGTACTCCAGGAGATCTGTACTCTAATTTAGCCAGAAGACTTAATGATTTGTTGTGATCTCAAAACAACAGTTAAAAGATAAATCCACATCATTAAGACCATTATGGTGTTTTGCTTCATTTAGCAAATGGTGGTGAGTTGAGGGGCTAGGGTTGAATGTTTGAGGTTGTTTTGCTGTGAAGACACCCACATTTAAATAATAAAAATGGGCTCCTGGGGCCCAGGAACAACTGGCTCCCAAATGCTTTGCAGGCAGAAATAGAAAGATGCCCTTGAAAACATAATCCGAAAGTTTGTTTAAGTGCCTTTTCTGTGTATGCCGGGCAGAAAACAAACAAGAACAGAAAATTGAAAGCTGATTGTTTTTCATCTTGGCTTGATGGGCCAGTCTAGGGAAAAAGACATGTGATTCCCAACACCTTGATACTCTGTGGGAAAGTCCAGCTGTGCTTCTGGAATAACAATTGAAGCCCCTTCTCTGTTGTTATGTACAGAGAAGGGGCTGGTGATTACATTGTTCTTTGTGGGATGAGGACCCAGAACTGTCAAAACAATCAAACAGTAAACTCGGCTATTTGGAGTTCTCTATTAACTGCCACTCAAGCATATCTACAACACAAAGATCACCCAAATTTAAATAAAGATTCTGAGGCATTAAATGTATTCTGAAATGCTTCTGGAGTCATCAGCAAAAGCGCCTGCATACTAAGTTTCTTCTTTGAACATTTTTGCTTTTTACATTTTACTGACTTTGGCCTCAAGGTAGAGATATACAAGCCTAGAGTTCTTAGATAAAGAAACAAGTCCCTTTGTATTATTTCTATTATGATGCATAAAGAGGTGGCTTAATTAACTCTGTCACAATCAAGATTCTGAGTTCTAGGGACTAGCAGATATGAACTATTATATATGGAATGGATAAATGACCGAGTCCAATAGTGTAGTGTAGGGAACTATGGTCAGTACCCTGATAAACCACAATGGAAGAGAGTATTAAGAACCCATGTATCCATGTATCCATCTCTCCATGGCTGAGTCACTTTGTTGTGCCCCAGAATCTGACACAACATTGTAAATCAATTGTACTTCAATTAAAAAAAAAAAAAACTTAAAGATTCTGAATTCTAGATTGGGCAACTGCACTTCTCAGAGTATTTTCTCTAAAGATTTATTCCTGCAAATTGACAACACATATCACAATGATTAAGTGCTAAACTGTGCAGCAGCAACTCTACGTGCTAAATGAATACAAAACATAGGGAAGTCAATGGGAATTAAAGTCACCAAGGAAAGATATAAGGGAATGTGGTGTTATTTCATTGGGAAGGACATATGCTTTGGAAAGCATCGTCAGGAACTTGGATAGATTTTTGTGGCCAGGGGTGCCGGGCGGTCAACAGAAGCAAAAGTGCAAGGCCAAGATAGAGCAAGGCTCAAGAGTAGATATGGAGAAATGCCCCAAAGGAGGATGGGTTTTCCCCCAGTCTAGCATTCCTCTGACATGCAAAGGGCCTGTAGTCTCCAGGACATGACTTCCTGTGCCAGTGAATGCATCAGGCAATCCCCATAGAAACAGGAACATCAAGAAAAAAAGATTGACTTGGCCTTTCCAGAAATTATTAAAATGATACCTTTTGATATTGTTCTCAAAGTGTTTTCCCCTTGCAAATATTCTGAGATAAGGGCAGGAGACAATGTAAACCTGACTCCATGAGCAAGACGGCCTTGAAAACCAGGTGTTTGTAAGCTGCCAGTTAGCATATATCAAAGATCAAAGTGGACTCCAAAATTGTAGGTAATAGTGTCTGGGGCAAGAAGGTCAGTGTGTATGTGGGGATAGAAGGGTGGTACATTAGCTACTAGAGTGAATATATTCTGGCTGTTTGAAGCAGAATTACTAAAGAGTATTAAATAGTTCGTGGAGTTTCCAGAAAAGCCAGAAAAACAGGCTCAGAGTTGCATCTTTAGGAAAGGGGAAAGGTTTATAAAATATACCACAGGAGTGCACGGAAGAGTGAGCCCTCTAGCACAGAGCAGAGGCGCTCAGCTGTGTGCCCAAGACCTCTGTGAGTCTGTCCATCTGCTGTGCTCGCCATGCTCACTAGGAAACACATGGCAGAAAGCACTTCTTTCTCCACGCTCTTTCTTCTGAATCCAGGTCTCATGCCGGTGGTGTATCTGATCATGAGCTGAGGTCATGGTTGTGCCCTTGATACAGAGAAGACTGGAAAACCAACTCTGGCATCTCTTTAGGGATGGAGAGTGAGATATGGAGAGAAAATGAAAACAATGCTGTTCAAAGATGCTGGGCTTTCATGTATAATACATATATATAATACATATATAAGTATTATGTGTGTATATATGTGTGTAATATATATGTAATATATAATATGTATATATACACAATATATAATATATATGTAAATATAATATGCATATATGTATGTGTGATATATATGCAATACATGTAATATGCATATATAATACACACATATAATTATACATATATAATGCATATATATTATATATAAAGTATGTTTTTATATTTTATATTATATATATTATAAATACATATATATTTTATAAATGCATATAATTATACATGTATATATTGTACATTTATATACATATAATATGTATATAAATATACATATATAATACATATATATGTAGGGAAGTCTGTTAGTCATGTCCGGCTCTTCGTGACCCCATGGACTGCAGCCTACCAAGCTTCTCTGTCCGTGGGATTTTCCAGGCAAGAATACTGGAGTGCGGTGCCATTGCCTTCTCCAATATATATGTAATATATGTGTAATGTATGTAATATATAATAATATATGTATAATATATAATAATATATGTATATATATAATAATATATACATATATATTATATATATAATATATGTAATATACATATAATATATATGCAATATATAATACATATATATACACATATATAGAATGTGTAAATGTCCAAATATAGGAAAACAAAGTCAGCTCATCAGGCCTCTGAATATGGGAGGACATGGAGAACGGGTCACAATGGAGAAGGCAAAATGGCCATGTGGTCCTTTCTGCTTCTGTCTTGCCATGAACAGATACATCAGATCATGGAGACATTATGGAGAGAGGGAATACTGGAGATCTCTGCCCTCCTCTGCTTTCCTTAAACTGCTTGTATAATAATCAGCATCACAGCCATTCTGACATCTGGAAAGTTTGGGGCTTGAGGCCTGGAGATTTAGCTTTCTGAGGCCACTTTCAGTTCAGATGGACTGAAAGAAAATTATTTTTTCTTCTGTTCTGCCAGGTGGCAGCTTGAGAGGAGCACTGCAGGTGTTTTAGACAAAATAAAGAAGATTAATTTTTCCAACTTGTCATGAGAGTTGATTTTATAGCTCTATCAACACAACCAAAAAAGAGGTCTGCTCACACCATTTTCAGAAGTCATAACAAAGAAATAATTGCAGAAAGGATGGAGAAGTTATGGATCAGAGAACATGCCTCTATAAACATTGTCCAACTGTTTAGCTCTCTGTGAGGAGAGTGTCCCTAAAAGACAAGAGGAACACAGACTGAGTCCTCAGAACTAGCAGTATTTAAAGAAAGAAATGACACAGAAAGCCGCTAAGGGGTTTCCGGATACTGTAATGAACTAGACCAAAAGGTCTCGTGAAACAGGAGAAAAATTACTCTGAAAAGAGAAAGGGTGTCCAGGTGAACAATAACATAATTGTAGAGATCCTTAAAGGCCAGGTAGGGGAAATTAGACTTGACATGGGAGGAAATAGGGAGTGACCTGAATCTTTATATCAGAAGAGAATCAAGATAGAATAAGCATTAAGGAAGATTCTGCTATCGTAGATTGGAGAGGGGAAAATGCAGACTGTAGGGTCTGTTACAGAAACCCTGGGAAAACCAACGAGACCTTGTGTAGGGTGCACACTCAAGGGTGTAAAAGGGGCCACATATAGATAACACAAGATGCTGTAGGAAGATGCCTGTCAAGCAAAATGAATAGAAAACGGCTCCCAGGATTAAAGTTTCCTCAACAGACCGGAAGCTGGAAAAGGAACAGACTTTTTCCCACTATGGGAAAAGAGGCCTAGAACACAGCAGTGCTGAGTTTGAAGTGTTGGTAAAACAGCAAATTTTATTTGCAATATAAACGTGTTTTATACGCATGGATTTAGCATAGTACAGAATACAGGACACACGTATAAAGCGCCTTGGTCCCAAGACATGCTGGATTACAGATTCAGTAGCATCTTTTTCCCTCTAGGCTCACAAGACTCCTTGCAACATTTTTTTCCTCCTTTCTAACTTGTGGAATTATTTATGAATAATTCTGGTAGAGCTGATAAAACCATTCAAAGACATGAAGACTCAGAAAACTTCAGCTATTTACCCCAAATCACACATCAAACCTGTGGAGGAAAAAGATCACAACTGGAGTTCCTCAACCTTTTATTGTATTCTTCCACAAGATTGGTGATCACAAAATATCTTAATTATCTATACAATACAAAGAGACTTGGAGAGGAAAGTGTTCTTTTGGCCCATACCTGTGTGGACAAAGTGTTCTGACCAGAACGAGAGTCACAGCTAAAAGGAGAAAGAGTCCTAGAAGGGGGACAAAGCTAGGTCAATGAGGCCTCGGTTTAGTTGTTTGTGTTTTGCTAATTGCCAAGTTTGCCCCTATAAATGCTGCTGTTTTCCCATTTGCAGAGTGTGAACTGCTCACTGGATTAGAGGGTGGAGCCTCTGAAACTCTTCTCCCTGATTTGTCATGCAATCATCACCCACTGCTATACAATAGTCTTCAGAGGGTCAGGATTGTTTTCACTTGCCTTTTAGCTGCCAGGTAGCCACGAACAGAGATCAGTTTTGTCATGAGCACAAAGCCATCTGTGTGAGCTGGGCAGTTTACTTGGTTGGCCCAGAATCAATCCAGTACGTTTCCCGGTTAGCCTGGATGATGGTAAGAAAAAAAAGTAAACGTGTTAGTCACTCAGTTGTATCTGACCCTTTGTGACCCCATGGACTGTAGCCCACAAAGCTCCTCTGTGAAATTCTCCTGGCAAGAATACTGGAGTGGGTAGTCATTTCCTTTTCCAGGGATCTTCCTGACTCAGGGATAGAACCTGGGTCTCCTGAATTGCAAGCAGACTCTTTACCGTCTGAGCCACCAGGCCATTTCACAGTTAGCCTGGATGATAGTATGTGCTCAATAAATGTTTGCTGAACTGAAGGAGAAGGTCCTATGTGGGTGATATTGGGGCTGAAAGCATTAACACACATTATCTCATCGACTCTTCATGAGTCACATAAAGTGAAGTCGCTCAGTTGTGTCCGACTCTTTGCGATCCCATGGACTGTAGTCTACCAGGCTTCTCTGTCCATGGGATTTTCCAGGCAAGAGTACTGGAGTGGGTTGCCATTTCCTTCTCCAGGGGATCTTCCTGACCCAGGGATGGAACCCAGGTCTCCTGCATTGCAGGCAGACGCTTTACCCTGTGAGCCACCAGGGAAGCCGGGGTAGGTGTTAATTTCCAAATTTTTCAGATCAGATCAGAGGCCAAGACCCAGAAGGACTCCCTGACTTACCCACAGTCCTATCCTTAAATAAGCTGAAACTTGTCTACCTGGCGTGCTGCAGTCCACGGGCCGCAAAGAGTCAGACGTGACTGAGCGACTGAACTGAACCGTCCACCTGTAAAGATACCATCCTTCTATCATCCCAGTTTCCTCCCAAGCTCTTGGTCAGGTTGTCCTTCATCCAAATGAACGTACTTAAAAGTGTCTCTGATGCTTACTTTTCCTGTTGGAAATTTAGAAAAGATGGAGGTCTGTGCTACAACAACAACAAAATATGCTTGTGGGCAAAGAAAGCAAAATGCAGTGTGGTTCTGTAGCTGATACAAACCACAGCTGGTCATGTAACAATTGTCTTTGAAATTTTGATTCTTTATTTGAACTAGCAGTTGTTTGGCAACTGGAGGATGAACTTCTAACCCGCACTGGGTCTAACTAGAAGGTGAAATTTGGAGCAAAATCATCCGAACATCCTTATACTGGATCTTTCTGATTTAATCTTGAGATTTCCAAGTTGAGATGAGAAAAATGAGACTTTATAAGCCAAGTATATCTGTAACACATCCTAGGTGGATTCCATGAAGGAAGAACCTATCAGCTTTGTAATTCAATTCTTGGTAGCGTCTTTAAGATCTTTCTTTGAAAATATTATTTTAGATTTGTGCGTGTAGCACAATAACACTAAAGAGAAAGCTAAAAACACACAAAATCCTACCAATCCAGTAAATAACAGCTATTTTATTTATTTATACTCAGAACTTGTCCATTCAAAACATAATTTTATATAATTTAAAGCATGGTACAAGTACATTTTCATTGTTTAATGTAAAATTATATAATAAACATTTTCTGTGTTGAAAAATAAGGCTCATATTTATCATTTTACTACAGGATATTGTTATTATTTAACCATTCCTATTCTGTTTAAATTGTTTTCAATTACTCACTATTGCAAGTAACGCTACAATAGATTATCTTCGTGTATGCAACATTTTCATTTATTAAGATTATTTACATAGGTTGTATTCCCAGAAGTAGGATTACAGAGTCAATTTAGAGTACGTATTTTGAAGTTATTGATTCACACTGAAGTGTTACTTTCCAAAAGTACCCTACTACAGTAGCATTGCCGTCAGCTGAATGTGTGCAATAATGTCACTGAGATCTCCTTATTGGCACACTATCTTTTTGTTTACTTTCAATCTATATTTTAAATTGAAGTATAGTTGATTTAAATATTATATTAGCTCCAGATGTACAACATAGTTATTCAGTATTTTCATAGATTGTACTCCATTTAGAGTTATTGCAAAATAATGGCTATTTCTCTGTGCTGTATGACATGGCCTGTTGCTTATTTCTTTTACACACAGTAGGTTGTAACTCTTAACCCCACATCCCTGCGTTGCCCCTTCCCCCTTCCCTGTGCCCACTGGTAACCACACCTTTGTTCTCTATGTCTGTGAGTCTGTTTCCGCTTTGTTATATACATTCTTTTGTTCCTTTTTTCAGGTCCCATATATAAGTGAAGTATTCATCTTTCTCTGTCTAACTTGCTTCACTAAACATGATATCCTCCGGCTCCATCCCTGTTGTTGCAAGTGACAGAATTTTATTCTTTTTAAAGGTTGACTAATATTCCACGTACAAACCTACTATATATCCTTGATCTCTTCGTGTGTTACTGGACACTTATGGTTACTTCCATATCTTGTCTTCTGTAAATACTGCTACTAAGAACCTTGGGGAGCAAGCATCTGTTTGAACTAATGTTTTTGGTTTTTTTGAATATATATCCAGCAGTGGAATTGCTGAATCATATGGTAGTTTTACTTTTAGGATTTTGAGGAACCTCTGAACTGTTTTCCATTATAGCTGCACCAATTTATGTTCTCATCAATGGTGTACAAAGGATCCCTTTTCTCCACATTTTTTCTAACATTTACTATGTATAGTCTTTTTAATGGCAGCCCATTTTGAAAGATATGAGATGATATCTCACTGTGGTCTTGATTTGCATTTCTCTGATGATTAGTGATGTTGAACATCTTTTCATGTGTCTGTTGGTCACCTGTGTATCTTCTTTGGGAAAATGTCTATCCAATTCTTCTACACATTATTTGATCAAGTTTTTTGGTTTTGGTTTTGAGTCATATGAGCTGTTTATATATTTTGGATATTAACCATTCATCAGTCAAATCAATAGTGAATATTTTCTCGCATTCAGTAGGCTATTTTTTCCTCTTGTCAATGTTTTCATTACTATGCAAAAGCTTTTAAGTTTAATTAGGTTCCACTTGTTTCTTGTTTATTTGTTTGCTTGATTTGCTTTTGTTTTTTACTTCATTTTTGCTTTCTTTACCTTAGGAGCTGCTGCTGCTAAGTCACGTCAGTCGTGTCCAACTCTGTGCGACCCCAGAGACGGCAGCCCACCAGGCTCCCCCGTCCCTGGGATTCTCCAGGCAAGAACACTGGAGTGGGTTGCCACTTCCTTCTCCAATGCATGAAAGTGAAAAGTGAAAGTGAAGTCGCTCAGTCGTGTCCGACTCTTAGCAACCCCATGGACTGCAGCCTTCCAGGCTCCTCCTTCCATGGGATTTTCCAGGCAAGAGTAATGGAGTGGGGTGCCATTACCTTCTAAAAAAATAAAGTTTCAATTTTTGTAAAAGAATATTCAGCCTGTGTTCTCTTCTGAGAATTTTATCATTTCCAGTCTTGCATTTAAGTCTTTAATCCATTTTAAGCTTATTTCTATATATGGTGTAATAATATGTTTTAATTTCATTGTTTTCCGTATAGCTATCCAGTTTCCCTGTATCACTTATTGAAGAGACTGTTTTTTCCTCATTGTGTAGTCTTGTCTCCTTTGTTATAGTTTAATTAGCCATAAGTATTGCATGTTTTCCTCTGGGCTCTCTATTCTGTTACATTGATCTGTATGTCTGTTTTTGTGGCAGTATCATGCTGTTTTGGTTACTATGACTTTGTAGGGTAGTCTGAAGTCAGGGGACATCATACCTCCAGTTTTGTTGTGTTTTCTCAAGATTGTTTTAGTAATTCAGGGTTTTTTATGGTTCCATATAAATTTTAGGAATATTTGTTCTGGTTATATAAAAAATGTTTATAGAAAATAAAAAATGAGTCTTCCCTGATAGCTCAGTTGGTAAAGAATCTGCCTGCAATGCAGGAGACCCTGGTTTGATTCCTGGGTCAGGAAGATCCACTGGAGAAGGGATAGGCTACCCACTTCAGTATTCTTGGGCTTCCCTTGTGGCTCAGCTGGTGAAGAATCTGCCTGCAATATGGGAGACCTGGGCTCCATCCCTGGGTTGGGAAGATCCCCTAGAGAGGGGAAAGGCTGCCCACTCCAATATTCTGACTTGGAGAATTCCATGGACTGTATAGTCCACAGGGTCACAAAGAGTCAGACACGACTGAGCAACTTTCACTATAAAAAAAATGTTATGGGTGTGGTTTAGTTGCTAAGTCATGTCCAACTATTGTGACCCCATGGACTGTAGCCTGTGCATAGGATTTTCCAGGTAAGAATACTGGAGTGGGTTGACATTTGTTTCTCCAGGAGATCCTCCTGACCCAGGGATCGAACCTGGGTCTTCTGCACTGCTGGCAGATTCTTTACTGACTGAGCTACCAGGGAAGCCCCAAAATTGCTATGGTTATTTTGAAAGGGATTGCATTAAGTCTGTGGATTATTTTGGGTAATATGGACATTTTATTCATTTTATTCATTGAATAGTCATTGGAAGGTCTGATGCTGAAGCTGAAGCTCCAATTCTTTGGCCACCTGATATGAATAACTTTCTAATGAATAACTGACTCATTAGAAAAGACTCTGATGCTGGGAAAGATTAAAGGCAGGAGGAGAAGGGGACAACAGAGGATGAGAAGGTTAGATGACATCATGACTTGATAGACAGGAGTCTGTGCAAGTTCCAGGAGTTGGGATGAACAGGGAAGTCTGTCATGCTACAGTCCAAGGGATCTCGAAGAGTTGGACATGACCGAGCAACTGAACTGATGGACATTTTAACAATATTAATACTACTAGTACAAGATCACAAGATATTTTTTCATTTCTTTGTATCAGTTCAATTTCCTTTAAACATTTTATAGTTTTCAGAGTGTAAGTCTTTCACCTCCTTGGTTAGGTTTTATTCCTCTATATTTTATTCTTTTTGGTGTGATTTTAAATGAGATTGTTTTCTTTCTTTTGTGATAGTTAATTATTATTGTATAGGAAAGCAACACACTTTTGTATATCAGTGTTGTATCCTGCAACCCTACTGTACTCATTTAGTAGTTCTAGTCATTTTCTTGTAGAGACTTTATCATTTGTTTTGTTAATGTGGTATGTATTATATTGATTGATTTTTGAATATTGAATCATCCTTCCATCCCTGAAATAAATCCCATTTGATCATGACTTATGGTCCTTTTTATATATTGTTGAATTTGGTTTGTTAATGCTTTGTTGACTATTTTTGCATCTATATTCTTCAGAGATATTGGCCTATAATTTCCTTTTTTCATAGTGTCTGCACATTTTGGTTTTGGTATTAGGATAATAATGCTCTCATAGAATGAATTGGGGGATGTTCCATTCTTTTTTACTTTGGAATAGTCTGAGAAATGTAGTCATTAGATCTTCTTTATATGTTTGGTAGAATTCGCCTGTGCTTTGAAGATTTTCTTCAGTGGTAGCTTATGTTTCTTTCTCTCTAGTTTTTGATTTGTTGCTACCATAGGCTTCATGTACATTTACCTATAAATCTATTTATTTTAAACTGGTAGTCATGTTAAAATCTGCAATTTTACTCCTGTATCCCATATATCATGTTTTCATTGTAATGTTTCACATTTTCATATGTATTCCTTCACTGTTTATTTTAGTTATAGTTGATTTTACTATATCTTTTAATTTTGTACTAGCTTATTTAAGTGATTATTAGTTCTGTTTTCAGGGGTTTTCTCTTGGCCTTTTAATTGAAACAAATTCCTATGTCTTTTCATTTGCTTACCTTTCTTTGTCTTTAGGAAATTATGGGAAACAGTTACATATTGTGATCTTGAAGGGACTTCCTAATTTGGGAGCATAAGTCTGCATGTGCAGACAATACAGTCTGCTTGTGCCCAGTGGCTTTGGTGGAAGAACTGGCTTTGACATAAACATAGGTCACCTCTTCCCTCAAGGAGAGCTGCCAGCTGTCACCTTGGCAGCAGGTGGGACTGGAGTTGGATGGGCCACAGACAATGTGAGCAGGGGTTTCTCCTCTACTCAGTGGCTGTCGTTTCTTTATCCAGAGTAGGGTCAGGTGCCAGGATGCTGGAGCAGAAGCCCTGAAGGTCAAGTCCAAGCTGGCTATGTTCCCCCTACGTGTGTAATTCTCCCTGCTCCCAGCACCACTACACTTGCCCCAGAGGTGAACAGTGCTGCAGTAAGGATGTTCAGGTGCTCAGTATGGATTAGGGCACAGACTAGGTCAGCCCCTGCCATGGTCAGCCACCCCGCCCACTTCTCACATATCGCCTGTGTCAGTAACAGTAATGACTGCCCTCACCCTGCTCAAATGATGCTCTGGGCCTGAGATACCTTTATGCCTCATTGCTGAGCTATCCTCCCAGCCATAGATGCCCTCATCTCAGTGTGCTATTGGGTCATATAGAAAGTAGGGCTAGACCATCCACTTGGATTCAGGTAAAGGTACACTCCAGAGTGGACAAGAGAAACTGGTCAGCAATCCATGCACCTTAATCTACCTTCTCCACTGCATTGCACAAATAAGTAAGTGTGTGTCCTCATGCAAGATGGTAGGTGCTGGAGTGGTGGCTGTGTGGCACTGGAGTGGCCAAGAGGAGATACCAGATATCCAAGGGCAAAGGAGAAGCTCCAGCAAGATGGTAGGAGGGGCAAAATCATGTTTAGAATCAAACCCCACTCCCACCAGAGACGCTCAGAAGGCTCAAACTAACCTTGTGCACACCAGGACCCAGAGACCCCAGAGAGACTGAGACAGAACTGTGTTTAAGTGTCTCCTGAGGAGGTCCGGGTCGGCAGTGGCCTGCTGCAGGGACAGGGGCTCTGGGTGCAGCAGACCTGGGTATGGCATAAGCCCTCGTGGAGGAGGTTGCCATTAACCTGCTATAGAGCTGCCACAACTTACACAGGACTGGGGAAACATACTCTGGGAGGGCACAAAGAGAACCTGCACACCAGGACTAGGAGAAAGGAGCAGTGACCGCACAAGAAACTGACCCAGACTTGCCCAAGAGTGTCTAGGAGTCTCCAGTGGAGGCACAGGTTGGCAGTGGCCTGCTGAAGGGCTGGGGGCACTGAGTGTAGCAGTATGTGCATGGAACCTTTTGAAGGAGGTTGCCATTATCTTCATTACCTCCACCATAGTTTCAGAGATCAAATCAGTCGCTCAGTCGTGTCCGACTCTTTGTGACCCCATGAATCGCAGCACGCCAGGCCTCCCTGTCCATCACCAACTCCCGGAGTTCACTCAGACTCACGTCCATCGAGTCAGTGATGCCATCCAGCCATCTCATCCTCTGCCGTCCCCTTCTCCTCCTATCCCCAATCCCTCCCAGCATCAGGGTCTTTTCCAATGAAACAACTCTTCACATGAGGTGGCCAAAGTACTGGAGTTTCAGCTTTAGCATCATTCCTTCCAAAGAAATCCCAGGGCTGATCTCCTTCAGAATGGACTGGCTGGATCTCCTTGCAGTCCAAGGGACTCTCAAGAGTCTTCTCCAACACCACACTTCAAAAGCATCAATTCTTTGGCACTCAGCCTTCTTCACAGTCCCACTTTCACATCCATACATGACCACAGGAAAAACCATAGCCTTGACTAGACGGACCTTTGCTGGCAAAGTAATGTCTCTGCTTTTGAATATGCTATCTAGGTTGGTCATAACTTTCCTTCCAAGGAGTAAGAGTCTTTTAATTTCATGGCTGCAGTCACCATCTGCACTGATTTTGGAGCCCAGAAAAATAAAGTCTGACACTGTTCCCACTGTTTCCCCATCTATTTCCCATGAAGTGGTGGGACTGGATGCCATGATCTTCGTTTTCTGAATGTTGAGCTTTAAACCAACTTTTTCACTCTCCACTATTAAGAACAGATGGCAAGAATACACAGAAGAACTGTACAAAAAAGATCTTCATGACCCAGATAATCATGATGGTGTGATCACTGACCTAGAGCCAGACATCCTGGAATGTGAAGTCAAGTGGGCCTTAGAAAGCATCACTATGAACAAAGCCAGTGGAGGTGATGGAATTCCAGTTGAGCTATTCCAAATCCTGAAAGATCATGCTGTGAAAGTGCTGCACTCAATATGCCAGCAAATTTGGAAAACTCAGCAGTGGCCACCATAGTTTGGCCCCAGGTAAATAGAAGGGAGTGAACACAGCTCCACCCTTCAACAAAAAATTGCATTAAAAATTTACTGAACATGGCCTTGGCCATCAGAACAAGACCTAGTTTTCCCCTCAGTCAGTCTCCCATCAGGAAGCTTCCATAAGCTTCTTATCCTTCTTCATCAGAGGGTAGACAGACTGAAAACCACAGTCACAGAAAACGAACCAATCTGATCACATGGACCACAGCCTTGTCTAACTCAATGAAACTATGAGCCATGCCGTGTAGAGACACCCAAGACGGATGGGTCACGGTGGACAGTTCTGACAAAACATGGTCCCCTGGAGAAGGGAATGGCAAACCACTTCAGTATTCTTGCCTTGAGAACCCCATGAACAGCATGAAAAGGCAAAAAAATAGGACACTGAAAGATGAACTCCCCAGGTTGGTAGGTGCCCAATTTGTACTGGAGATCAATGGAGAAATAATTTCAGAAAGACTGAAGAGACGGAACCGAAGCAAAAACAGCACCCAGTTGTGGATGTGACTGGTGATAGAAGCAAAGTCTGATGGTATAAAGAGCAATATTGCATAGGAATCTGGAATGTTAGGTCCATGAATCAAGGCAAATTGGAAGTGGTCAAAGAGGAGATGGCAAGAGTGAACATCAACATTTTAGCAATCAGCAAACTAAAATGGACTGGAGTGGGTGAATTTACTCAGATGACCATTATATCTACTACCGTGGGCAGGAATCCCTTATAAGAAATGGAGTGGCCATCCTAGTCAACAAAAGAGTCCAAAATGCAGTACTTGGATGCAATCTCAAAAATGACAGAATGATCTCTGTTCATTTCCAATGCAAACCATTCAATATCACACTAATCCAAATCTATGCCCCTACCAGTAATGCTGAAGAGGCTGAAGTTGAACAGTTCTATGAAGATCTACAAGACCTTCTAGAATGAACACCCAAAAGAGATGTACTATTCATTATAGGGGACTGGAATGCAAAAGTAGGAGGTTAAGAAACACCTGGAGTAACAGGCAAATTTGGCATTGGAGTACAGAATGAAGCAGGGCAAAGACTAATAGAGTTTTGCCAAGAAAATGGACTGGTCATAGCAAACACCCACTTCCAACAACACAAGAGACATGGACATCACCAGATGGTCAATACCAAAATCAGATTGATTATAATCTTTGCAGAAAAGGATGGAGAAGTTCTATACAGTCAGCAAAAACAAGACCAGGAGCTGACTGTGGCTCAGATCATGAACTCCTTATTGCCAAATTCAGACTTAAATTGAAGAAAGTAGGGAAAGCACTAGACCATTCAGGTATGACCTAAATCAAATCCCTTACGAATATACAGTGAAAGTGAGAAATAGATTCAAGGGATTAGACCTGATAGAGTGCCTGATGAACTATGAATGGAGGTTCATGACATTGCATAGGAAAGAGGGATCAAGACCATCCCCACGGAAAAGAAATGCAAAAAAGCAAAATGGCTGTCTGAGGAGACCTTACAAATAGCTGAGAAAAGAAGAGAAGCAAAAGGCAAAGGAGAAAAGGAAAGATATACCCATTTGAATACAGATTTCCAAACAAAAGCAAGGAGAGAGAAGAAATCCTCCCTCAGTGATCAATGCAAAGAAATAGAGGAAAACAACAGAATGCGAAAGACTACAGATCTCTTCAAGAAAATTAGAGATACTAAGGGAACATTCAGCTCAGTTCAGTTCAGTTCAGTTGCTCAGTCGTGTCCGACTCTTTATGACCCCATGAATCGCAGCACGCCAGGCCTCCCTGTCCATCACCAACTCCCGGGGTTCACTCAGACTCAAGTCCATCGAGTCAGTGATGCCATCCAGCCATCTCATCCTCTGTCATCCCCTTCTCCTCCTGCCCCCAATCCCTCCCAGCATCAAAATCTTTTCCAATGAGTCAACTCTTCGAATGAGGTGGCCAAAGTACTGGAGTTTCAGCTTTAGCATCATTCCTTCCAAAGAAATCCCAGGACTGATTTCCTTCAGAATGGACTGGTTGGATCTCCTGCAGTCCAAAAGACTCTCAAGAGTCTTCTCCAACACCACAGTTCAAAAGCATCAATTTTTCAGTGCTCAGCCTTCTTCATAGTCCAACTCTCATATCCATACATGACCACAGAAAAAACCAGAGCCTTGACTAGATAGGCCTTTGTTGGCAAAGTAATGTCTCTGCTTTTGAAGATGCTATCTAGGTTGGTCATAACTTTCCTTCCAAGGAGTAAGCGTCTTTTAATTTCATGGCTGCAGTCACCATCTGCAGTGATTTTGGAGCCCCAAGAAATAAAGTCTGACACTGTTTCCACTGTTTCCCTATCTATTTCCCATGAAGTGATGAGACCGGATGCCATGATCTTAGTTTTCTGAATATTGAGCTTTAAACCAACTTTTTCACTCTCCCCTTTCACTTTCATCAAGAGGCTTTTTAGTTCCTCTTCACTTTCTGCCATAAGGGTGGTGTCATCTGCATATCTGAGGTTATTGATATTTCTCCTGGCAATCTTGATTCCAGCTTGTGCCCTCATCCATTCCAGTGTTTCTCATGATGTACTCTGCATATAAGTTAAATAAGCAGGGTGACAGTACGCAGCCCTGACATACTCCTCTCCTGATTTGGAGACATTCTGTTGCTCCATGTCCAGTTCTAACTGTTGCTTTCTGACCGGCATACAGATTTCTCAAGAGGCAGGTCAGGTGGTCTGGTGTTCCCATCTCTTGAAGAATTTTCCACACTTTGTTGTGATCCACACAGTCAAAGGCTTTGACATAGTTAATAAAACAGAAATAGATGTTTTGCTGGAACTCTGTTGCTTTTTTGATGATCCAGTGGATGTTGGCAATTTGATCTCTGGTTCCTCTGCCTTTTCTAAAACCAGCTTGAACATCTGGAAGTTCTTGGTTCACATACTGTTGAAGCCTGGCTTGGAGAATTTTGAGCATTACTTTACTAGCGTGTGAGATGAGTGCAATTGTGTGGTAGTTTGAGCATTCTTTGGCATTGCCTTTCTTTGGGATTGGAATGAAAACTGACCTTTTCCAGTCCTGTGGCCACTGCTGAGTTTTCCAAATTTGCTGGCATATTGAGTGCAGCACTTTCACAGCATCCTCTTGTAGGATTTGAATTAGCTCCACTGGAATTCCATCAACTCCACTAGCTTTGTTCATAGTGATGCTTTCTAAGGCCCACTTGACTTCACATTCCAGGATGTCTGGCTCTAGGTCAGTGATCACACCATCCTGATTATCTGGGTCATGAAGATCTTTTTTATATAGTTCTTCTGTGTATTCTTGCCACCTCTTCTTAATATCTTCTGCTTCTGTTAGGTCCATACCATTTCTGTCCTTTATCGAGCCCAACTTTGCTTGAAATGTTCCCTTGGTATCTCTAATTTTCTTGAAGAGATCTCTAGTCTTTCCCATTCTGTTGTTTTCCTCTGTTTCTTTGCATTGATCACTGAGAAAGGCTTTCTTATCTCTTCTTGCTATTCTTTGGAACTCTGCATTCAGATGCTTATATCTTTCCTTTTCTCCTTTGCTTTTCACTTTTCTTTTCACAGCTATTTGTAAGGCCTCCCCAGACAGCCATTTTGCTTTTTTGCATTTCTTTTCCATGGAGATGGTCTTGATCCCTGTGTCCTGTACAATGTCACGAACCTCATTCCATAGCTCATCAGGCACTCTATCAGATCTAGTCCCTTAAATCTATTTCTCACTTCCACTGTATAATCATAAGGGATTTGATTTAGGTCATACCTGAATGGTCTAGTGGTTTTCCCTACTTTCTTCAATTTCAGTCTGAATTTGGCAATAAGGAGTTCATGGTCTGAGCCACAGTCAGCTCCTGGTCTTGTTTTGGTTGACTATATAGAGCTTCTCCATCTATGTCTGCAAAAAGCATAATCAGTCTGGTTTCGGTGTTGACCATCTGGTGATGTCCGTGTATAGAGTCTTCTCTCGTGTTGTTGGAAGAGGGTGTTTGCTATGACCAGTACATTTTTTGGCAAAACTCTATTAGTCTTTGCCCTGGTTCATTCTGTATTCCAAGGCCAAATTTCCCTGTTACTCCAGGTGTTTCTTGACTTCCTACTTTTGCATTCCAGTCCCCTATAATGAAAAGGACATCTTTTTTGGGTGTTAGTTCTAAAAGGTCTTGTAGGTCTTCATAGAACCATTCAACTTCAGCTTCTTCAGCGTTACTGATTGGGGCATAGACTAGGATTACTGTGATATTGAATGGTTTGCCTTGGAAATGAACAGAGATCATTCTGTCATTTTTGAGATTGCATCCAAGTACTGCATTTCGAAATCTTTTGTTGACCATGATGGCTACTCCATTTCTTCTGAGGGATTCTTGCCCGCAGTAGTAGATATAATGGTCATCTGAGTTAAATTCACCCACTCCAGTCCATTTCAGTTTGCTGATTCCTAGAATGTCGACGTTCACTCTTGCCATCTCCTGTTTGACCACTTCCAATTTGCCTTGATTCGCGGACCTGACATTCCAGGTTCCTATGCAATATTGCTCTTTACAGCATTGGACCTTGCTTCTATCACCAGTCACATCCATAGCTGGATATTGTTTTGCTTTGGCTCCATCCCTTCATTCTTTCTGGAGTTATTTCTGCACTGATCTCTAGTAGCATATTGGGCACCTACTGACCTGGGGAGTTCCTCTTTCAGTAGCCTATCATTTTGCCTTTTCATACTGTTTATGGGGTTCTCAAGGCAAGAATACTGAAGTGGTTTGCCATTCCCTTCTCCAGTGGACCACATTCTGTCAGATCTCTCCAGCATGACCTGCCTGTCTTGGGTTGCCCCACAGGCATGGCTTAGTTTCATTGAGTTAGACAAAGCTGTGGTCCTAGTGTGATTAGATTGACTAATTTTCTGTGAGTATGGTTTCAGTGTGTCTGCCCTCTGATGCCCTCTTGCAACACCTATTGTCTTACTTGGGTTTCTCTACCTTGGGCATGGGGTATCTCTTCATGGCTACTCCAGCAAAGCGCAGCCGCTGCTCCTTACCTTGGACGAGGAGTGTCTCCTCACCGCCACCCTTCCTGACCTTCAACGTGGGATAGCTCCTCTAGGCCCTCCTGCTCCTGCACCCGTGCAGCCACAGCTCCTTGCACGAAGGGTTGGTCCTCCCGGCCGCCGCCCCTGGCCTTGGGCTTGGGTAGCTCTTCTCGGCCGTTCCTGCGCCATTGCAGCCTGGCATTCTCAGCCGCTGCCCCTGACCTCGGACATGGGGTAGCTCCTCTCGGCCACACTTAGTGCACCGGTTGCACTAAGCAGAACATTAGAACATGGCATCTGGTCCCATCACTTCATGAGAAATAGATGGGGAAACAGTGGAAACAGTGTCAGACTTTATTTTTTTTCGGCTTCAAAATCACTGCAGATGGTGATTGCAGCCATGAAATTAAAAGACGCTTACTCCTTGGAAGGAAAGTTATGACCAACCTAGATAACATATTCAAAAGCAGAGACATTACTTTGCCGTCAAAGGTCTGTCTAGTCAAGGCTATGGTTTTTCTAATGGTCATGTATGGATGTGACAGTTGAACTGTGAAGAAAGCTGAGTGCCAAAGAATTGATGCTTTTGAACTGTGGTGTTGGAGAAGACTCTTGAGAGTCCCTTGGACTGCAAGGAGATCCGACCAGTCTATTCTAAAGGAGATAAGTCCTGGGTGTTCTTTAGAAGGAATGATGCTAAAGCTGAAACTCCAATACTTTGGCCAACTCTTCATGCGAAGAGTTGACTCATTGGAAAAGATTCTCATGCTGGGAGGGATTGGGGGCAGTAGGAGAAGGGGATGACAGAGGATGAGATGGCTGGATGGCATCACCGACTTGATAGACATGAGTTTGGGTGAACTCTAGGAGTTGGTGATGGACAGGGAGGCCTGGCGTGCTGCAATTCATGGGGTTGCAAAGAGTTATACACGACTAAGCAACTGAACTGAACCAAACTGAAGGGAACATTTCAAGCAAAGATGGGCTCGATAAAGGACAGAAATGGTATGGACCTAATAGAAGCAGAAGATATTAAGAAGAGATGGCAAGAATACACAGAAGAACTATATAAAAAAGATCTTCATGGCCCAGATAATCATGATGGCATGATCATCCACCTTGAGCCTGGCATCCTGAAATGCGAAGTCAAGTGGGCCTTAGGAAGTATGACTACAAACAAAGCTAGTGGAGATGATGGAATTCCAGTTGAGCTATTTCAAATCCTACAAGAGGATGCTGTGAAAGTCAGCAAATTTGGAAAACTCAGCAGTGGCCACAGGACTGGAAAAGGTCAGTTTTCATTCCAATCCCAAAGAAAGGCAATGCCAAAGAATGCTCAAACTACCACACAATTGCACTCATCTCACACGCTAGTAAAGTAATGCTCAAAATTCTCCAAGCTAGGCTTCAACAGTATGTGAACCAAGAACTTCCAGATGTTCAAGCTGGTTTTAGAAAAGGCAGAGGAACCAGAGATCAAATTGCCAACATCCACTGGATCATCAAAAAAGCAACAGAGTTCCAGCAAAACATCTATTTCTGTTTTATTAACTATGTCAAAGCCTTTGACTGTGTGGATCACAACAAAGTGTGGAAAATTCTTCAAGAGATGGGAGCACCAGACCACCTGACCTGCCTCTTGAGAAATCTGTATGCCGGTCAGAAAGCAACAGTTAGAACTGGACATGGAGCAACAGAATGTCTCCAAATCAGGAGAGGAGTATGTCAGGGCTGCGTACTGTCACCCTGCTTATTTAACTTATATGCAGAGTACATCATGAGAAACACTGGAATGGATGAGGGCACAAGCTGGAATCAAGATTGCCAGGAGAAATATCAATAACCTCAGATATGCAGATGACACCACCCTTACGGCAGAAATGAAGAACTAAAGAGCCTCTTGATGAAAGTGAAAGGGGAGAGTGAAAAAGTTGGTTTAAAGCTCAATATTCAGAAAACTAAGATCATGGCATCTGGTCCCATCACTTCATGGCAAATAGATAGGGAAACAGTGGAAACAGTGTCAGAGTTTATTTTGGGGGGCTCCAAAATCACTGCAGATGGTGACTGCAGCCATGAAATTAAAAGACACTTGCTCTTTGGAAGGAAATGTATGACCAACCTAGACAGCATATTAAAAAGTAGAGGCATTACTTTGCCAACAAAGGTCCATCTAGTCAAGGTTATGCTTTTCCAGTAGTCACATATGGATGTGAGAGTTGGACTGCAAAGAAAGCTGAGCACTGAAGAATTGATGCTTTGAATTGTGGTGTTGGAGAAGACTCTTGAGAGTCCCTTGGACTGCAAGGAGATCCAACCAGTCCATCCTAAAGGAAATCAGTTCTTAGAAACACCAATATTTTGGCCACCTGATGTGAAGAACAGACTCAGTATAAAAGACCCTGATGCTGAGAAAGATTGAAGGCAGGAGGAAAAGGGGATGACAGAGGATAAGATGGTTGGATGGTATCACTGACTCAATGGACATGACCTTGAGTAAACTCCAGGAGTTGGTGATGGACAGGGAGGCCTGGCATGCTGGGGTCCATGGGGTCTCAAAGAGTTGGACACGACCAAATGACTGAACTGAACTGAACTGTCCTCATGAGCAGATTCCAGACTTCTCACAGCCCTCCTATGAATCCCTGTGGTCATCCAACCAGCCAAGGGGACTTGTCTTCCAGGGCCAGATCCCAAGACATAGACACCCCACATGTGCCTGAATCACTCATTCCCCAAGGTGGGTTTCGCCCGTGCAATTTCCCTTTTCTTCTGGGTCCCTTCCCACAGGCACAGGTCCCCACCTAATCAGTTTTCTACCTGATTCCTACCTGATTCTATGTGGATCTTTCTTAAGGAGTCAGTTGTAGTTGAGTCTTTCTGCCAGTCTTCAGTTAGTCTTTGGTGAGAACTGTTCCGTATGCAGATGTATTTTGATGTGCTTGTGGGGAGAGGTGAGTCCCATGTCCTCCTATTCTGCCATCCTGATCTCTTCCCTTAACACTCCATTTTCCTTTTTCTAATCTGGCTGATGTAAAGCCTCATTTCATTTTCATTCATGTGAACTTTAACCACACAATTCCCTGTAACTTCTGGCTTATATCTCTTTACTTTGCTAATCTATAATTTTGGTTGGGCTCCTACAATTTAGTTGGTATTTTACTGTATGAATCGAAATAGAACAGCAGAGAATCTGCTCTTTTCTGTACATTTCTGTCTAAGTAGGGAATCAAATAAGACAAAAAAGGAAATTGTAATACCATGTGAGAAAGTTTTACCAGAGTTAAGTTCAGGGACTAAGGGAAGACAGTGAGGGTGGGGTCAAAACAAATATTGAAAAGGAAGAGAAAGCTTCCTGTAAAAGGTAACATTAAAATTGAAAGGACCAGTTAGAGTTAAAAGGGTAAACACGTGTGGAGGGAGATGGGTGTCTGCACTGGGGGACTGAAGAAAGTGTTCCTAGTGTGGGCAACTAACAGAGATGCAGACTCAGAAGCAGACGAGGGCTACTCTAAGTACGTAAATGCATAGCTTAATATTGCCAGCCAGAATTCCCAGGTATCAAATGTGGGTGAGTTGATTCCCAGATCCATTCCTCACCTCCCACCCTACCCTCATAGATGTCATCTCTCTCTTTAGTGACCATTATGCACAACCGTTCATTTTCTTTCCACACAGCAATCTTTGCCAACTTTTAATTGCACTCACAAATGGAAAAATTGAAAGCTTGTCTTGCTCCTGAGTTGATAAGGAGTGATAAGTTGGGGATGTCTGTCTGTATGTTGGAACAGAAAAGGATATGCATAGATAAAGTGTGCAGCAAATTGCAAGCACAGCAGTGACTATAAAAGCATGGTCTGTCTTCTGTCTCCACCCCAGGCAAGTCCTTCAATTCATTCCTTCAGATATTACTCAGAAATTGCCCGTGTGGCTTCCCACTGTCCGAGTGTACTGCAACCCTGTACATCTCTTCACTACAAAGTGGGAGATGAGACAGAGACAAAGAGAGAAATGGCTTTACTGTGCTGGGGAAGTTAAGCACTCACTGGGTTGGAATTTCATTTCCACTGAATTAGAAGCGCTGGCTCAGCATGGGTGGCACAGTGATGCTTCTTTAATAACACAAAGTAAATAAAACACACAGGATTTCCCTGTTTGCTTTGGAAGACCTTCATGCACACTCACTCTGCCTCTCTCCTATTGAGGAACATTGCCCCCTCTTAATGTCTTTATAGTACGCCAAAGATGCAAGAATTGACCTTATTCTCAAATGAATCATAAAGTAGCTCAATTCTTTGAAGACCAACTCCTGAAGCCTCCAAAAATCCAGTTTCCTCAAGTCTGAACACCTGAGGAGAATGGACAAACACTCCTAGCCTATGGCAGCTTGGATTGGATGACCCCTGGGATAACATCTGCTAAGCGGGAATGAAGCTGCACCTTACATAGGGTAATTCCTGGCTGGCTGGGATTCTCCTGCTGGCCCTCACAACTTATGGAGTTTCTGTACAGGTGGATGAATGTAACGATTGTGTGCCAACTTCCCTGGTACACTATAACTTCTTATCCTGACTTTTTTTTTTCCTGCAGTCCCAGAAAAGTTACTACACCCCAGTTCAAGCTCATTCTCTAACAAAGGACTTTTGAAAGGCACTGTAGAACACAGGAGTTTTCTAGTTTATTGTTTGAACCTAAGCTTTTGGAGAAGGCAATGGCAACCCACTTCAGTACTCTTGCCTGGAAAATCCCATGGATGGAGGAGCCTGGTAGGCTGCAGTCCAAAGAGTCAGACACGACTGAGTGACTTCACTTTCACTTTTCACTTTCATGCATTGGAGAAGGAAATGGCAGCCCACTCCAGTGTTCTTGCCTGGAGAACCCCAGGGACCGGGGAGCCTGGTGGGCTGCCATCTGTGGGGTCGCACAGAGTTGGACACGACTGGAGCGACTTAGCAGCAGCAGCAGCAGCAGCAAGCTTTAAGTGTATTTGTTACCACTGAGTATTTTATGTAGCTTATTCCTCAAAACCCCCCAAATTCAACAGCTTCCCTAAAATGTACAGCGCTCTATGTCTAACTTAGCCACCTTAAGACGCCTCCTTTTTGAAACTTGCTGCCCTCCACATTTTCTCCAGATGTAACTCTTTTGAAACTTTTCCTGCACTCCGAATCTTCTCTAGATATGCAGGTATTTCACTGCACTCTAGACAGTCTCCTATTACCGTGCTCTGATCCTTTCCTGCATTGACTTGTTTACATGTCAAACTTTTCTACTGAACTAAAGCTACGTGTGGCAGGTTGCATTTTCTAACACGGCCACAAAAATATCTTCCATCATACATGTTCTTGTACAGTGTGACCTCTACATACCTCTCACCAAGAAACAGGATGTATGTTCACTTCCTTAGAATGTATTTGAGTTGTAACTTGCTTGTAACCAATAGAATGCAGTGGGAGTGATACAACCTGATTTCTAAGAAAAGGTCAGAAAAGGCAACACGACCTCTGCTTATAGTTAGGACAGTCTCCTTTGGAGTCATGTTAGAAAGCCAATACATTAAAGAGTCACATACACACTGGCCAACAGAATCTACTGCCAGACATGCAATGGCTAAATCTACTTTCAAATGAGTTCAGCCTTCAGCCATCTGGTCATGCTCAGCCTGGAGTTTGTCAGCTGAGACCACAGACTTTGTGGAGTAGAGTACAGCTATCCCCACCATGCCCCCTGAATTCCTGCTTCATGGCATCTGTGAGCAAAATAGAAAAACAGGCCTGAAGCTTTGGGGTGGCTTATTATGAAGCAATGGTTAACTGGAATGCTACTAAGGACAGGGGTAGTATTCACGTTTATATTCTCAAGGTAAGTTTTCAATATATGTTGATTGTATAAATGAAAGCACACAGTGTGTGTGTGTGTTTAATCGTGAACGAACATGTGTACTAAGAGTGAACCTCCCCACATACAATATCCTCTAAGATGCTGAGTCCAGGGAAAATGGAAATAAAAGCTAAACTATTACCGGAATCAAACAAATCCTCTTTTTCTGCTCAAAATTGGCCTTGCTTTAAGATGATATGGATTTGCAAACTGGCTAAGAATATTTAAATGTTGATATTTAATAATTTCTGGATTTATTACTTTGCAGTTTATTTTATGGTTTCTTTAATTTGGGTTGCAATTGCAAAAGAACAGAGCAAAGATTAGATATGGTACACATCCCATATTTCTTGGATAGTTTCCCAGAGGTTCAGACTGAAATGGCCCAAGGTCTTTTTCTATGTGAAAAAAAAAAAAAAAAAATTGAAACAGATGGCTAAATGTTTGGTAGCCTCTGATTAAACAACAAAAATATAGGTTTTCTTTTTAAAAGAAAGAGACATAGAAGAGAAAAATGAAGATACAGAGATAGAGAGTAAGAAAGAGATCCAGTTAATTATATCAGCTTCCGTGTATATTCCTGTGAAGTGATGATGCGCCTGTGTGCTCAGCTGCTTAGTCATGTCCCACACTTGGCAACCCCATGGACTGTAGCCCACCAAGCTCCTCTGTCCATGAGATTTTCCAGGCAAGAATGCTGGAGTGGGGTGCCTTTTCCTACTCTAGGGGATCAATTCATGACAAAGGCAAAAATACAGAGATGAGGTGGAAGGAAGACTTTTCACTAAAATGTCCTTTGCCTCATTTGAATATTGAATCACATGAAAATACCTATTAGAAAATAAATGCTTAATATTTGAGGGGAAAAAAATCAGCAGCCACAATCATTCTTAGGACTAGAGTTTGTTTTTGCTTTTTCCTCATTCCACCTTGAGCTGATTAGACACTGGAGTATATCTCTTGGGAGCAGACCAGCAGGCAGTCTTCTATTTGGGGTTCTGAGTTGGACCATCGTTTTTACATAAACCTTTGTCATGGGGCCTGCTGAATCTGTGATGCTGGGGAACTATCCCTCTAGGTAGAACAAATGTTTAATTTCCTGCATGGAAGTTTCTTCAAATAAATCACACATTCACAGGCTCAGAGGAAATTAACAAGAAACTTTGCCTAGAAGGCTAGACATAGTGTACAAGACTTCAAATAACCTGGAGTGCACTTTGGGATTCAAAAGATGTATATATGCCTGGATGTGCAAAGGCAACACTGTATACATTTATATACAACTGCACATATATATATATGTGTAATATATATATATATATATATATATATATGTAAACAGCTACCACTGTGTATGCATATGTATATTACAGATATTTGTGTACATATATGCATGAATACAAATTCAAACTTTATGCACATATACGCTTTTTTCTTCTCTATAATGAAAAGCCAAATAAACAGACTGTCTTTCACTGAAAGTTCATAGTATGCATACTTCTGAATCATGTTTATTTACTTAAACAATCATCTGAATGACTGATGGGAGTTGTGCTTGATGCCAGGAGAGCAAGAAAAATAAAATATGATTCCTGTTCTCGAGCAACTCAATTCTAAATGGAAAATGGAGAAAACTCAAGCTGTCCTAAAAACAAGCTCTATCTGTACAGTATAGCCAGGGGTCTCAGAGTTGCACTCAACTCAAAATGTATCTTCTGAGCACCTACTATGTGCCAGTCCTGGTGCTTAGTGTTGCAATTATAAAAAATAAATAACTAAATAACTAAGGCACTGTCCATCCAAGAGATTGTAATAGAAAAGAGGGAGATGGAAATGCAAACAAGATGATCCAGTGAGAGATGTGCAAGAATAGAAATGTGTATAAAGTGAGGAAAGTGAGTGCAGGAGGGAGTGATTAACTTAACTTTGGAGTGGGAAGAAGGAAAACGGAAGGGCTGAAGGCACAGAAAAGCCTCACATGAACAGTGACATTAAAGCTGAACTTTGAAGAATAAATGGGTATTCCCACAGAGGAGTCATTGAAACATCCCATGTTGAGAGAACAAGATATGAATAATGCAGCGACATAAAATGGCATGATTGGTTTCAGTTCAGTTCAGTCACTCAGTTGTGTCCGACTCTTTGCGACCCCATGAATCGCAGCATGCCAGGCCTCCCTGTCCATCACCAACTCCCGGAGTTCACTCAGACTCACATCCATCGAGTCAGTGATGCCATCCAGCCATCTCATCCTCTGTCGTCCCCTTCTCTTCCTGCCCCCAATCCCTCCCAGCATCAGAGTCTTTTCCAATGAGTCAACTCTTCACATGAGGTGGCTAAAGTACTGGAGCTTCAGCTTCAGCATCAGTCCTTTCAGTGAATATTCAGGGCTGATTCCCTTTAGGATTGACTGGTTCGATCTTATTGTTGTCCAAGGGACTCTCCAGAGTATTCCAGCACCACAATTAGAAAGCATCAGTCTTGCTTATGGTCCAACTCTCACATCTGTACATGACTATTGGAAGAACCGTGGCTTTGACCATATGGACCTTTGTCAGCAAAGTGATGTCTCTGCTTTTTTAATATGCTGTCTAGGTTTGTCATAGCTTTCCTTCCTAGGAGCAAGCATCTTTTAATTTCATAGCAGCAGTCACCATCCACAGTGATTTTGGAGCCCAAGAAAATAAAATCTGTCACTGCTTCCACTTTTTCACCTTCTCTTTACCATGAAGTGATGGGACGGGATGCCATGATCTTGGCTTTTTTAATGTTGAGTTTCAAGCCAGCTTTTTCACTCTCCTCTTTCACCCTCATAAAGAGGATCTTTAGTTCCTCTTTATTTTCTGCCATTAGAGTGGACTCATCTGCATATTTGAGGTTGTTGCTATTTCTCCCTGCAATCTTGATTCCACCTTGTGCTTCATCCAGCCCAGCACTTCACCTGAGGTACTCTGCATGTATGTTAAATAAGCAGAATGACAATATACAGCCTTGCCATACTTCTTTTCCAATTTTGAACCAATCTGGTTCAAACTGTTGATTCTTGATCTGCATACAGGTTTCTCAGGAGAAAGGTAAAGTGGTCTGGTATTCCCATCTGTTTAAGAATTTTCCAGTTTGTTGTGATCCACACACAGTCAAAGGTTTTAACACAGTCAATGAAACAGAAGTAGATGTTTTTTCTGGAATCCCTTTGCTTTCTCTACGATCCAACAAATTTTGGCAATTTGATCTCTGGCCCCTCTACCCTTTCTAAACCCAGCTTGTACATCTGGAAGCTCTCAGTTCACATACTGCTGAAGCCTAGCTTGAAGAATTTTGAGCATTATCTTGCTCTTGCTAGCATGTGAATGAGGGCAATTGTACAGCAGTTTGAACATCCTTTGGCATTGCCCTTCTTTGGAACTGGAATGAAATTTGACCTTTTCCAGTCCTGTAGCCACTGCTGAGTTTTCCACATTTACTGCCATGTTGAGTGCAAAGCTTTAACAGCATCATCATTTAGGATTTGAAATAGCTCAACTGGAATTCCATCACCTCTGCTAGGCTTTGTTCATAGTAGTGCTTCCTACAGCACACTTGACTTCACACTCCAGGACATCTGGTTCTAGGTGAGTGATCACATTATCATGGTAATAGGGGTCATTAAGACCTTTTTTTGCATAGTTCTTCCTTGTATTCTTGTCACCTCTTCTTAATATCTTCTGCTTCTGTTAGGTCCTTACAATTTCTGTCCTTTATCCAGCCCATCCTTAAATGAAATAGTCCCTTGATATCTTCATTTTTTTTTTTTTGAAGAGATCTCTAGCCTTTCCCATTCTATTGTTTTCCTCTATTTCTTTGCATTGCTCATTTAAGAAGACTTCCTTATCTTTGCTTGCTATTCTCTGGAATTCTGCATTTAGTTGGGTGTATCTTTCTTTTCTCCCTTGCCTTTCCCTTCTCTTCTTTCCTAAGCTATTTGGAGCTATTTCCTAAAGTCTCCTCAGACAACCACTTTGCCTTCTCTCATTTCTTTTCCTTTGGGACCAACTCTGAGTTTTAACAAACATGGAATGAATGCTGTCTTTTTTTTAAGATGAAAAATATGTTCATTTATTTGAGACGGAAAGATTCTATAAATCTGTTGCACATTTTATAGTTTAAAATAACATTTAAAAATTAAATCTCTCAACCATTTAAGCCATTATATAATTCTTGAGATTCTATTGATCATTAGTCTCTTTGTGTCTTTGTAAATATGTTGGATTAAATAATTTCAATTTAATTATGTTTTTTTATTATCTTTGTGTCACAGTAACACCCATTATTCTCCTCTTATTTTCCTTGGGAGTACTAGTAATTCAACTGTTCAGGAGTTTTTAGATTGTATCTGCAGAGCCCTACAGGCCAGGCCTCCACAGTTTTCCCTCCTATCACTGTATGAATACTTGTGTCTACTTTGGACAACGTGATGGTGTTTTGGTCGAGAAGTCATGTCTGACACTTTATGATTCTGTGGACTCTAGCCAGCCAGTCTCCTCTGTCCATGGGATTTCCCAAGCATGAATACTGGAGTGGGTTGCCAATTCCTTCTCCAGGAGATCTTCCAACCCAGGGATCAAACTCACATCTCTTGTGTCTCCTGCTTTGCAGGCAGATTCTTTACCACTGGGCCACCTGGGGAGCCCCTCTTTGGCAATAGATGTCAGCAAAATCATTTAATAAGTCATTCTACTGGAAACAAATGTCATACCTACATAGGTACATAGATAAACATCTAGAGAGAATGACACGGAGAGATATGTAAATATAGGTGGTAGACAGTATAGACAAAAAGATAGAAATATAGATAGAGAAGGGGAAAAAGAGAGAGAGAAGTTTGTTTCTAAATCACTCCTAATGATCCCTGCCCCCTGTTACTCACATCCTTAGGTGATTACCTCCCCTGTATGTGAATTGAACACAGTCCTGCTTCTAGAAGTATCTATCTATAACATAGGAAAATTGATGAAATATCACTTTCCATTTTCCACCATGTGTGTACTCCCTCTATGGCTCCTCTCACTTGCTCAGTCCAATGAAACCAGCTGCCAAGACGTGAAATACCCAATGGAGAAACTCACATGGCAAGGACCCAAGAGGGGCCTCCAGCCAACAGCCATCAAGGAACCAAGGCCCTCAGTGCAACAACCCATGAAGAAATGAATCTTGCCAACAACCTTGTGAAAGAGCTTGGAAGCCAGTCTCTCCATGCTCAAGCCCACAGGTGAGATGGTAGACCAGCTGACATCTTTCTTGCAGATTTACAAAGCCCTTTGAGTTGAGCTGTGCTCCATTTCCTGACCTATAGAAACTGAGAAATAATAAATGCTTATTTAAAGTCACTAAGTTTTGGGTTAATTTGTTATACAGCAATATAATTAACACCATAATGTGTTCATTCTATGAAATTTGGATGTAAATTATATAAATTTATATTTGATATACATGGCATCTGGTCCCATCACTTCATGGGAAATAGATGGGGAAACAGTGTCAGACTTTATTTTGGGGGGCTCCAAAATCACTTTAGATGGTGATTGCAGCCATGAAATCAAAAGAAGCTTGCTCCTTGGAAGGAAAGTTATGACCAACCTAGATAGCATATTGAAAAGCAGAGACATTACTTTGCCAACAAAGGTCTGTCTAGTCAAGGCTATGGTTTTTCCAGTGGTCATGTATGGATGTGAGAGTTGGACTGTGAAGAAAGCTGAACACCAAAGAATTGATGCTTTTGAACTACGGTGTTGGAGAAGACTCTTGAGAGTCTCTTGGACTGCAAGGAGATCCAACCAGTCCATTCTGAAGGAGATCAGCCCTGGGATTTCTTTGGAAGGAATGATGCTAAAGCTGAACTCCAGTACTTTGGCCACCTCATGAGAAGAGTTGACTCATTGGAAAAGACTCTGATGCTGTGAGGGATTTGGGGCAGGAGGAGAAGGGGACAACAGAGGATGAGATGGCTGGATGGCATCACTGACTCGATGGACATGAGTCTGAGTGAACGCTGGGAGATGGTGATGGACAGGGAGGCCTGGTGTGCTGTGATTCATGGGGTCGCAAAGAGTCGGACACGACTGAGCGACTGAACTGAACTGAACTGAATGTGTAAGCAGGGTACAACATGAGAAATGCTGGGCTGGAAGAAGCACAAGCTGGAATCAAGATTGCTGGGAGAAATATCAATAACCTCAGATATGCAGATGACATCACCCTTATGGCAGAAAGTGAACAGGAACCAAAGAGCCTCTTGATGAAAGTGAAAGAGGAGAGTGAAAAAGTTGGCTTAAAGCTCAACATTCAGAAAACTAAGATCATGGCAACCAGTCCCATTACTTCATGTCAAATAGATGGCAAAACAGCAGAAACAGTGACAGACTTTATTTTGGGGGGCTCCAAAATCACTGCAGATGGTGACTGCAGCCATGAAATTAAAAGACCCTGGCTCCTTGGAAGAAAAGTTATGACCAACCTAGACAACATATTAAAAAGCAGAGACATTACTTTGCCAACAAAGGTCCATCTAGTCAAAGCTATGGTTTTTCCAGTAGTCATGTATGCATGTGAGAGTTGGACTGTGAAGAAAGCTGAGTGCCGAAGAATTGATGCTTTTGAACTGTGGTGTTGGAGAAGACTCTTGAGAGTCCCTTGGACTGCAAGGAGATCCAACCAGTCCATTCTGAAGGAGATCAGCCCTGGGATTTCTTTGGAAGGAATGATGCTAAAGCTGAAACTCCAGTACTTTGGCCACCTCATGTGAAGAGTTGACTCATTGGAAAAGACTCTGATGCTGGCAGGGATTTGGGGCAGGAAGAGAAGGGGACGACAGAGGATGAGATGGTTGGATGGCATCACTGACTCAATGGATGTGAGTTTGAGCAAGCTCCAGGAGACAGTGAAGGATAGGGAGGCCTGGCATACTGCAGTCCATGGAGTCACAAAGAGTCGTTCATGACTGAACGACTGAACTGAACTGAACTGAACTGAAGCTGAAAAAAAAGGGTATTCAAGGTATGATATGCAGGTAAATTTGATTAAGCCCATTTAGAGTTGCCAAGAAGAAATGAAGCCCTAAAAGCCATACTGTCATGTCCCACCATCACCCCAAGATTCTTGCTTCTCTAATTCTGAGGAACATAAAAGAAGACATATTAACTGGTAGCTGAACCTACTCTAGAGGTCTTTGTAAAATAATTATGAACCATATCAGCCAAAGCATGCTGAGTATTAAATAAGCACTTTTCTGATGGGTTGGATTTCCCAGGTGGTACTAGTGATAGAGAAGGCACCTACCAATGGAGGAGACATAAGAGATGTGGGTTCGATCCCTAGGTTGGGAAGATCCCCTGGAGGAGGGCATGGAAACCCACTCCAGTATTCTTGCCTGGAAAATCCCATGAGTAGAGAAGCCTGGTGGGCTACAGTCCATGGGGTCACAAAGAGTAAGACATGACTAATGTGATTTAGCATGCATGTTGGTGGGTTGCATGCATGTTGGTGGGTTGCATGCGTCACCTCAATCTTCACCATAATTTTTTGAGACCGTAGCTGTTACATGCATTTTACAGATGAGATGGAGGCACAAAGAAGTCAAGGTCCCACAACTAGGAAGTGCCAGAGGATTCAGTCCCATTTACACCCATCCTCCTAAGGATTTCAAGGCACTGGCTCTCTTCTGTTAGAAGTGAGGGAATTTGAAGGTTCAGGAAAGATTTCTTCCAAGAACTGGAGCCACTTCATGCTGAAGATTAAAGATGTGCATTCCCTTTCTTATCTGAGCTCCATCTGAACCCAAACTCCCATCTGAATCAACTTCCTTCTCCCACCCCATGTATCCTTGGATGTGTATTTTAGGCTCACTGTCAGGTTAGAAAACACTCAGCATGAATTTTGTGGCCAAACAACCTAAATTAGAATTGCAGCTCTACTGTTTACAGTCCTTGAGCCTCAATTACCTATCTGGAAAATGGAATCAATATCTGTGTTATTTGTTGGGAGTATTAAGTTAACTCAATGCATATAAAGGTTTCAGAGCAGCGCTCATCCCATAATAAGCACTGAATTAGCTGTCATGATTACTATTGGACACAGATTTAGTTAGCATTCAGTGGTATTTTGTTTCATCCTATAAATCCACTTGTCTGGTTTATAACACAAGATTTTGGCAATACTGCATTGTTGGGGACATATCTCTTTCACAAATATAAGAATTACTATGAAGGAAGGCCATGTGTGTTTAATAGCAGAAATAATTTTCACTCTAAGTTGTGTTCATATGCCCTTTGATCAATGGGATTGCTGAAAAACTAAAGTAATTCACAGTATGACACTCCAAAATATACCACCATAGCTTAAGGATTATTCTGAGATGAAAACAACTGAGAAAAGAACAGACACAGTACAAACTCTCTCCTGGGAACAGGATGATTCTAAGTCAGTGGAGACTACTCTAGACTTTTATCAGCCCAGAGAGGGCACTGGAGTCAGCTATGAAACAAATCTTCCTAAACAGCCTCTATCTTCCATTCAGTTCAGTTCAGTTCAGTTGCTCAGTCGTGTCCGACTCTTTGCGACCCCATAAATTGCAGCACGCCAGGCCTCCCTGTCCATCACCAACTCCCGAGAGTTGGACTATGAAGAAAGCTGATCGTCAAAGAACTGATGCTTTTGAACTGTGCTGTTGGAGAAGACTCTTGAGAGTCCCTTGGACTGCAAGGAGATCCAACCAGTCCATTCTGAAGGAGATCAGCCCTGGGATTTCTTTGGAAGGAATGATGCTAAAGCTGAAACTCCAGTACTTTGGCCACCTCATGCGAAGAGTTGACTCATTGGAAAAGACTCTGATGCTGGGAGGGATTGGGGGCAAGAGGAGAAGGGGACGACAGAGGATGAGATGGTTGGATGGCATCACCGACTCGATGGACGTGAGGCTAAGTGAACTCCGGGAGCTGGTGATGGACAGGGAGGCCTGGCGTGCATTAGTTTCCCGCATATGCTTACCTTTCCACAGTTTGCCACCCCTAAAAGCCTAAAATCATTTCTTTTCTTTGTCACTTCTCTGTACATTTATTGCTCTTTGTTTGGACACTAGCAAGCCCCGAGTGCTAACCACACCTTTGAGTTACTCATCACTGATTTTCTCCCACGTGTGTGCAAGCTGCAAATGTTAATAAACTTCTCTTCCTTTTTCTCTTGTTACACTTGTCTTTTGTCAGCTAATTTGCAAGGCCTCACGTCATAAAACCCAGAGGGTAGAGGGAAAGTGGAATGTTTTCCTCTCCTACAGAACAAATCACCATCTTGGTCTCACTGCAATTTTTTTAGTTTTCATTTTTAGAAGTACATTTGCAGTTTAGAAGCATTATGATTCTCTTGATCATCAGGGTTGAGTACTACAGTCCAGATTGCCTGAGTTCTCATTTCTCCACCACTGCCAGGAGGGCGGTTGTATGAGCCAGTCCCTTTCTGTCTGTCATTCTTGTTTTCTGATGCATGAATCCTTCCTAGAGCCGGGGAGCAGCATCAAAGAAAGGTTGTGGAGCTTATTACTGTGTGTGAAGTACCTTGCAATCCCTGTCTGAAAGAAGCTATAGCAATGTAAAGAATTCTGTGTGATTTTATCTGCAGACTAAGCTCAGGTTAGAACATCAGCCTGGATTTAAGCCATATCTTAGCTTCCATGGCTATTGTGGATTAAAGTCAGTCCATTTTAATGTTCCTAAAATGCAATTTTTTTCTGAGGGTAGCTAGACATGTGAGGCTGAGAAGGATTTAATTCATTGTTTTGTCTCAGGGATGATGATGTTGGCTCAATTTCGGATGTTAGGAGAAAGCCATAGGATGCTAAACTCTCCCACTGTTGCAATTCTCACAATACAATATAATTAAGGAGAAGCAGAAGGACACCTAAGCAAAATGTTAGGATGCTGGACAATTTGAGAGTAGGGTCAGAGAAGGTTGAGCTTGGCAGTATGGCTCCCTGGTGTGGGGCGTTATCAGGCCAGAATGGATGAGGGGAGAAAAGAGAGACACAGGCAGCCACAGGATTGCAGAGTGAGGCTAACTGCTGGAGGGCATTCTGAACAAACCACAGAATATTAAAAAAAAAAAAAAAGGACACCCTGGGATTAATTGTCATTCCACTGGCCTGTGAGGCAACTGATACCAAATATAATTGAATTACTTTGTAATTATTTCTTTTGGAGTATTTAACCTAAGCTAGGCTTTGGAGATGGATTTTTTTTCCTCTCTTTCTCACTTCCTTTGCACCGCAAATGGTTTTGCATGATGGATATTTTTCTGCTTTACTGTATTATCTTGTGCAAACTACTCTGGTTTGTTTTCCCCCCTCTTCCTTGCCAATGGGGTTGTTTACTTATCGGAATTAAAGTCAGAAGTGAGCGTCTCTTGCCAGCAGGACAGAATTTCTAATAAATATGTAAATAACGCCTCTTTCTGCTGTGGCTGCGGGCACCGCTCTCACGTGGCCCGCCCGGGCCACCGTCTGGGGCTCAGGCAGGCTTGGAGAAGATGAGAGATTTTCATCAATCTGTAGATCAGAAAGAAATGAAATTAAATCCAACCCAAGAGGGCAAAGGAGCAAAGGAGCAAAGGTAAGGTAAATAAGGGCATTCATCCTTGTGGTTGTAGAGATGGGTCATTTTGTTTGGAACTGTAGGCGAAAGTGTCTGAAGCTTGACATAACCTGTCATAAGAAAGGGACCTGGGACGTTCGGGGGTGGCTCAGGCTGAAGAGGAAGAAATGTCTAATCTCCAGGCAGGCCATGATCATTTCAATAACAGTGGTGGCAGTGCCATCATGAATCCTCACGTAGACCTGTCTCGTGCCCTACTTCTATGCCGGTGGTAATTAACACCTGGTGTCTGCATTGCACCTTGAACTCAAAAACATTTTAAGGACATTTTGTACATTTATCTGTCTGCAAAGAAGAAAATAAAATTGAACTTCTGCAGAGGTCAAGGATGTACCACTGAATGATGCTTAACAGTATGAACTCTGAAATCAGAATACAAGAAACTGACATTTACTTTGCCACTGACGAGCTCTGCATCTCAGTTTTCTGATGTGTAAAATAGGTATCCGTGCATTCAGCAAATATTGGTCACCTACTGTGCGCCAGGCAAGTGCTAAGAAAGGGAGATACAGTAGGGACCAAAACAAAGGCCCTCTGGTTAACTATGTCCCCTCTGCTTGACGACAGTGGGACCTGCCTCAAAGAGCTGCCATGAGCATCAGCTGAATGAGTAAGCCCCTGGTGCTTCCCAGGTGGCTCATTAGCAAAGCATCTGCCTGCCAATGCAGGAGACAAGGGTTCGATTCCTGGGTCAGGAAGATCCCCTGGAAGAGAGCATGGGAACCCACTCCAGTATTCTTGCCTGGAGAATCCCCATAGACAGAGGAGCCTGGCGGGCTTCAGTCCATGGATTGGCTACTGTCCATGGGGTCAGACACAACCGAGCAACTGAGCACGCCCACACACAAGTCCCTGGTGTATATAGTAAGTTCTCGATAAATGTGAACTGCTAGGGTTTAAAGTCACATAAAAAGGCACTTTGGATTAGCAGGCTCCTCAGCCCAGCATCTAGTCACTGAGCAATGCTAAGTGTGCTATTATGCTGGGCTACCACCTTGCTGAAAGGTGTGCAGGGCTAGGATACACCCACACGAGATCAGCAGGCTCCAAGAGAGTGCGGTCGTTGGGGTTTCATGTAACCAACCAAGTGATGAGCTGGGTGTGTCTATGATACGCAGAGAAGTGCTGTGGGAAGACACTTGATTTCCTGACACACTTCCCCTCCTTTCTGAGGACCTGCCTCAAAGCCTCAGGACTGCAGAGGATCTGCTCTTGGTGAACATGCCCTGGTCACAGTTACACCTTATTTACTCTCAAGCAGACAGGGGCTACACTGGCTCCTCTTACAGGAGATGTGTCCACAGTAAAATGGCACAGTCAGATTCGCTCTCTGTTCGTCTGTTCTCCATGAAATAAAGCAGAATGGGGGCCGGATGCTGCCTCTGGTGCTCTAGGTCTTTCGCCAGCTTAATGGGTTTTGCGAAATGAGTTCCCGGCAAGGAAATCCAGGGGTTGAGTGGAGCAGCGTACGGGAGCTTTGTCAGAGTGACATGCTTGGGTGAGCCTCTCTCCATGATAAAGGGAAGAATTAATTAGAGCCATAAATTATGGATTACTAATTACTGTGCATTGTAAAGAAAAAATATGCAGCTAGGTTTGGGCTTGGGGGGGACCATATGAATGTTTGCATACATTAACTCAGCCTCCTCTGGGGCTTCTTGTCTTTTTACTCTTCCCTCTACTTAGGGTGTCTGACCTAAGTGACATCCTAGAGGCATTATTGGCTTATCCACTAGAAAACCGAGACTGCGTTAGCTTTAGAAACCTCCAGGAGTAAATACTTTTAGGAAGTACTAGAACTGCCAAGCAGATTGGCTGCTACCTTTTGGATTGAGGCCATCACTGAAGAGAGAAATGCAATTTTGTTACATATTTAAACAGCAGCCTCCAAGTGTCATCAAGCTATGGAGACAGACCCCCACTACCCCATAGTCTCCCCAAAAGTAGAATAATTAGTTTTAATATTGGGCAAGAAGACAAATTTCAAAATGAAAGTTCTAATATCATAGAATGTTAAGCAGCTATTAAAATGATATTTACATAGAGTTTTTAATGATATGGAAAGAATCTTATAACCTTAAGCAGAAAAACGGAATAGAAAATTACATTAATATACAGAATGTTCCTAATAAGATTTTAAAAGCGTGGGGTAGATGTTTGGAGGAAATAAGCCAAATTTTCAGGATGGTAGAATTAAAGATGGTTTTTCCAGCTCTTTAAAAAACATATACATTTTCCAAAATTTCAAAACATGAATATGTATTACATTTAAAGGGAATGTGAGAATATGAAAATTTAAAAAACAAAAGCAAAACCCTCCAAATCAGCAATAACAATCAAGTTGATCGAAGACCACTTCCCCAATCCCAAACGGTAGCCTTTCAGACTGTTCAGGGAAGGAAGCAATGGGCAAGTTAGGAGAAGGAAGTGCTGTATCAGTGCATTTTATTTATCGTTCCTGTGTGTGGGACAGCTCTGGCTGCCTGGAGATCCATGCCAGTGTTTCTAGATAGAACTAGTGATTAGTGAGTGTTTTTAGAAAAAAATCATCCTGATAGCAACGTGATTAGTGTCTCAGGGTCAGGAGATTACAAGTCTATACAGGTAAGAATCAGTGGTGGTTTGGACAAGTGTGGAGATAGTGAAAGATGAGACATAAGTGGACATAATTGAGACTTCTTTAGGAGCTTAAATCACTTGGTCTTACTAATGGATTTCTAATTGGGGAAATGAGTAATAGAGTTAGTTGTCAGGAGTGATATCTGTTTTTCTGTGTAATGGAGGGGTAGTAAGCTAGTCACCAAAAGAAGCTCTGGAATCTGATCATTTATTAGGAGGGCAGGATATGGAACATATTAACTATCTATTTTTGCAGAATAGATTGTCTCAAACTTAGTGGTTAAAATCATAAATATTTGTTCACTCACTTTCTGAGAATCAGGAATTTAGAAGTGTCTATGTGACTTTGGCTCAGGGTATTGGAATCACAATATTGGTCAAAACCACATTCATCTGAAGGTTTGAGGCTGGAGAACCTATTTCTGAACTTGCTCATATTAACTGCTGCCTGGAGGCCTCACTTCCTTACCACATGGGCTTTTCCATGACAGCATTGTAGCTGGCTTCCAGAGCATGAGTGACCCAAGGATGGAGAAGGAAGCAGGCAGCTGAAGGGCTTTAAATGATCCATTCTCGGAGGCCACACACTGTCATTTCCATTTTAGGCTGTTCGTTCCAAGTCAGTCACTAAGTTCAAGCCGCATGAGGTAGAATTAGGTGCCACTTTTGAAGAACGTGTCAAATAACTTCTGAATATATTTTACAGTTATTCTAATTGTATTAAGATTCATTTTGACTCTTCTTTGGAAAATAATTTTAAATTTATATTTTATTTATTTTTGATTGAGGATAAATGCTTTATAATGTTGTGTTAGTTTCTGCCATACAGCAATGCAAATCAACTACAAGTATATATATATATATATATATATATATATATATATATATATATATCCCCTACTTTAGAAACTCTCTCCCACCCACCCCATTCCACCTCTCTAGATCATCACAGACCACAGGGCTGAGCTCCCTGTATTACATAGCAACTTTCCACTAGCTAGCTATTCTGGATGTATTTTAAACCTCCATGGAAGAGAATGCTAGATTATGAGCCTAATTTTTGACATACTAAGTTTAAGGAGCAAGCAAGGAATTCAAATCTCAAGTATAAGTAGATATGAAGCTCCAATAAGAAACTGCAGCAGAAAATATAAAATTGCAAGTCTTTTAGCTTTGCATCTTTGAGCATGGTTGAGATTGCTTAAGAAAGAAGTGTACAGTGAGATTAAAAAGAATCAAAGGGTAAGGAATTCTAGCGTTGGGTCATCCACTTTATATCTGAGTAGAGGAGGATGAATTTGCAAGAAGGCAGAAGAAAAGGCCAAGTAGATAAAGGAAAACATGAGAGTGATGTACCATTGATGAAAGCCACTGACTTGGTATCAATTATTTGTAAGAGAATGATGTTTCAAAATGAAGATCTGGTGTACTCATCATGGTTGGAGAGTCATTTTTTCTAGATCCTCTTGGTGGAAAGAGCTGGAAAATAGACATATATGTATACTAACCCTCAAGCACAGACACACAATATTTCTCTATCTTTATGTGTGTGTTTATATATGTAGATTGGTACACATATTTATTTACAGTTGACCCTTGAACAAAGTGGCTATTAATAAGCATACAACTTATGGTCAGCCCTCAACACCTGCAGATTCAACCAACCATCGACCATGTAGTACTGTAATTATTACTGAAAAATATCCATGTATAAATGGACCCATATTGTTTAAACACACATCATTCAAAGGCTATATATATATATATATATATATTTGTTTATATATGTAGATGCATGTGTATATACCTGAAATACATATGTATGTATATAACATACAAATCATGCATTTCTACTAATAACTGACTTCAATTCACCTCCACAGAGTTTATTTTAGCCTTCTCCTTTTCTTTATTTCTAACTTATCCAGTAACAAGAAAGCTGATTCTCATTTATACTATACTTGATTGTTCTGGTATGCACAAAAGTTATTTTAGAACTGTCAACCCAAATCCCTGTGAGGAACAAATTAACTGGGGAAATTCAGCATTTGAATAGTTATTTTTGCCTGCACTCTTCTAGTATCCAGTCAAGAAACCGTAAACCAAAGTTAGTTCTTTTCTTCTCTCTCTAGTGTGGTTCTGCTATCCTCTCACTAGAGTTAAGTTCATTTGTTACTTTTTGAATTTCATTATAGGTCCCTCACTCCTATCCTGGTTGGTTTGTTTATGTGGTTGGAGTTTGAAGGATATGTGAAACATCAGTATGATTTCAAGAGCCAGAAACTGCACTCAGATAAGTCACCTCCTTTCTCACTCCTACGATCAGGTTCCCGTTCTTTTGAGTTCCCCTTTTTTTCACTCATTTCTCATTGCCTATTCCCTCCAGTGGGTAACCAGTTTCCTTAATTTGTGATTTATCCTTCCTTTATTTCTTTTGTACAAATGAGTGAGTACCTGGGCATTTTCTTTTATCCTCTTTTTTTCACACAGGAAAGAAACATACTATACATACATTTCTGCACTTTACTTTTTCACTTACCAGCATGTCCTGGAAATTATTCCATATTACTTCATTGATAATCTTCGTCATTCTTCTCATGTTTGTGGCTGTGTATCTCTTCGTTGTGTGGTTTTAGCTTAGTTTATACCACCACTATTCTATGAATGTGCACTTGGGTGGTTTCCAATATTTTGTAGTTGTAAACAATGCTACAATGAATAGGCTTTGTATGTGTATTTCACTGTTGTGGGAGACACATTCCTGGCTGTGGGATTGTGGACCAAAGGGCAAGTGTATATGCAGCTTTGTTCAGTTCAGTTCAGTCTCTCCGTCATGTCCGACTCTTTGCGACCCCATGAATCGCAGCACGCCAGGCCTCCCTGTCCATCACCAACTCCCAGAGTTCACTCAGACTCACGTCCATCGAGTTGGTGATGCCATCCAGCCATCTCATCCTCTGTCATCCCCTTCTCCTCCTGCCCTCAATCCCTCCCAGCATCAGGGTCTTTTCCAGTGAGTCAACTCTTCACATCAAGTGGCCAAAGTATTGGAGTTTCAGCTTCAGCATCAGTCCTTTCAATGAATACCCAGGACTGATCTCTTTTAGGATGGACTGGTTGGATCTCCTTGCAGTCCAAGGGACTCTCAAGAGTCTTCAACACCACAGTTCAAAAGCATCAATTCTTCAGTGCCCAGCTTTCTGCACATACTGACAATTTTTCCTCCTGAGGAAATGAGGATGCTTGTTTTCCTGCAGCTCTGCTGGCAGAATATGTTGTCATTTTTTTTTTTTAATTTTTGCTAGCCTATCAGGTAAGGAATAGCATCTCAGAGTTCTTTTAATATATATATATACACACACACATATACATATTGCAAAAGTTCCTTATTTATAAGAGATATTATCTCTATGTCTGTGTTATATTTTGTGAATGTTTTTGCCCAAGCTGTCAGTTTCTTTACAGTATTTTTTGATGCCAAATTAAAAAAATTTTTTTATGTAGTCAAACTTCCCAATCTTTTCTTTTCTTATCTCTGGAATTTTAGTCACTCATTGTGTATTTATTGGCTTAATTCCTGCTCCTATTCCCAATCCAAGTAAATTGTCACACTAAACACTCTTAACCATCCAAGGACAAAATAGTCTATATTTAGTTCTTGGAATCCTTCTCCTATCTTGTCTAGAAATAAACTAGAATTATCTTGGTCTCTAAGCAGATGGTTCATTCATTCGCTAACTTCTACCCAACCATTTCTCATTTGCTAACTAGCCTTTAATTTCAGCTCAGATAGATTTCTTGGCTCTGTTTAGTATGTGGTTATACCTATGATTCAGAGATTCTGTCTCTGGAAGAACATAAATCCCTTAGCAGTTAGCCACCTCCTACCTACCTAAGAGTTGGCGAAACAAATGTTTAACACAGATTATAGCCAATAAATTCCATACACGTATATAAGCACATGTACTACAGAAGATCATAGTGTCAGCAACATCCAGTGAATTTCAGTGTGGTTGATTGCCTCCTTGAAATATGAGCTCTGTGCCAAGTGCTGCGGGTTCTATAAGAGAATTAAAATACACAGCCCCTGTCCTTAGGGAACTCACAGTTTTATCAAAAAGCTAAGGTAAACTCACATGAGAGTAGATTACAACAGAACATTTTCTATAAACAAGAGCCTGCCTCTGGGTTGCAAAATACTAACTTTAGATACAGTAAACATTAATTCAAAGAAGGGAGAAATTCCTGAAGGCTGAAAGTATTGGGTGAATCTTGAGCTAGAGGAATGGGTAGGAAAGGCTGCCCTCGTAGCTCAGGTGGTAAAGAATCTGACTGCAATGCAGAAGACCTGAGTTTGATTCCTGGGTCCAGAAGATCTGCTGGAGAAGGAAAGGCAACCCATTCCCGTATTCTTGCCTGGAGAATCCCATAGACAGAGGAGCCTAGCAGGCTACAGTCCATGGGGTCTCAAGAGTCAGACACAACCTAGTATAAACCAAACGAAACAGGAGAGCAAGCAGGAAAAGGATCAGTCACTCGTTCCACAAAATTGTATGGAATTGAGAACCTACTATGGGTAACATAGTAAATATCAGCTACATATAAAATGCAAAATACTATAACCCCAGACCGCCTTCTTAGAAAGTACATACACAAACCACAAGATTTCTTCATTATTTTAATATTTGCAAAGTACTTTTTACTGAAAAATTTTTGGTGAGCTGTACCCAGTGGATCCTCTAAAATGATCTTCCCTGGTGGTTTATGTGGTAAAGAATCTGCCTGCAATACCGGAGACCGGGGTTTGCTCCCTGTGTCAGGAAGATCCCCTGAAGAAGGGAATGGCAATCCACGCCAGTATTCCTGCCTGCAGAATTCCATGGATAGAGGAGTCTGGCGGGTTACAGCCTATGGGGTTGCAAAGAGTCGAACATGACTAAGTGACTAACACTTTCTCTTTTTTCATCCTCTAAAATATTAGAGGTAATCTGATCTGGTATATTTGCAAGACCTATAGAAAATAATACTTTTCAATTTTTTACTCTTAACAATATCATTTCACATTTATCCCCTCTCTCACTTTGTTTTTTCACTTTAAAATACCATTGACTAGTGAGCCTTTTTCATGGGTGAAGGAACTAAGAACCATGAAGTCTAAGAATGTTTAACAGAAGAAATGAGAGCAGGATCCAGGACCAACACAGTGAACTCCTAGCTCCTGTTACTTCACCTTCTCTCTGTTGGAGGAGCTGGTTGTGGAACCGAGATGAGTCTAGAGTCTAGATAACCATTCCCAAGCACTAGTCATGGTGTGTGTAGACCCACTGGCTTGGTTATGAACCAAGTGATACAAACAAGTCTCTTTCCTTCCCTTTCCAGATCTCAACTTCTTCATTTGAAAAATGAGGGGTGTCGACAGGATGTTCTCTGATGCCTCTCGTGTACAATCAGTCTCTGCTTCTAACTGCCCACACAGCTCATGCTGTGTTCTCCCGTGGTTGGTCATGGGAATGTTCATGGAGTCAAAGACAAGAAGGAACTTGGGCTTGTAGACATTTTGACCTATCCCCCACCTCCACATTTGTGACAGGGAGTCCCTACAAGAATGCCACGTTCACATCATTCCGGAGGACTTTAATGTCATAACTTGAGGGCTGTGAGCAGTGAAAGAAGAATTAGGAGCATGGAGCAGGAAAGAATTTCAGGAAAGAATTTACCTCTGATGTAGATATCTTAGGTTAGAGGATTTTGTACTTAAGTAGCAAGAAATGTTATATAAAAGAATCACCAGGGAAAGTGAGGTCTCCTAGCCCCTGTTCTGAGCAGCACTGTGAAAAATTAACTGGAAAAAGCCAAATTTACAGATCATCTAGGGAAGCTGAAATCAAGCAGTAGGATATTAAACACAAAAGAGCTGAAGCTAACATGAGCGTTATTGGTTTGGGGAGATGGGCAATTTCCCCACGGTCCATAATTAGAACAGGGAACCTTTTGCATGTAATTAAGAGTATGAGATTGGTTTAACAATCACAGCTGAGCAAGTCTGAAACATTTTTTTTTCCAACTAGCATTTGGGATTAGGAATTTTTTTTTTTTTCTCCTCTCACTTGTAAAATGTTAGTTTCCTATTTAGGAAATTGAGGCTAATTCTACTTGCACAAGCATTTTTGTTGCTAATAATAATAAAATGTGTTTTGCATATGTGATGTGAAATCAACAAGGTGCCCTACAGAAGCAAGATGGCCTTTGAGGCACTTTTTCCCCCTCAAGGAAGCTGTCACTGAGCAGCTGATTAATTACTGTAATAATCATAATTTTTAAAAATTAAAAAAATTCCTCTTCCCATTCATTAAGTACACCGCAGATAGGTGCCAGAGGTAATTATTGTCTAGGAGTACTTCCGAATTATCTTTTCTAATCCACCCATGCTGACATTTTTGAGAGGAAAAAAAAGTGTTTTGTCTTTCCTCTTATGAACGGGGTGACATTTGAATATGCAAACAGTGTCAAAGTCTGCCCTGTGGATGTTTTCTGGAGGTATGATTTATGAGGCCAGCCTATTGTATTTGCTATCGCACTAAGAAAAAGGTCATTAGACAAAGGAGTTCTACCTACTGGGGTCTACAGCTCATCTTGTGATATTTTAATTGTTGCTCTTATGCTGACTTCCAAGCATACCTCCTGGGGTGTGGGCATCAGTTTGCCTGGGTTTTGTGTATATTCTCTGTTTGTGGTGTGGTTTCCACCAACTTGCCCTCATTCCTGGGATAGATGAGGGACATTGAGTGTAACAGAAGCCCGTGAAAATCTAAAAAAAAAAAAAATCTCATTTTACTCAATGAGTTCAACTTTCTCCCAAAGACAAAAAATTTTCTCCAGGTAAGAATAGTAGAGTGGATTGCCATGCCCTCCTCCAGGGGATCTTCTCAACCCAGGTATCGAACCCCAGTCTTTATCACCCCCTGCATTGACATGCGGGTTCTTTACTACTGGCACAACCTGGGGAGCCCCTCTGAAGTATACAGTGTTGTCTAAACTTGAAATCATGAAGAAAGCGAGCTGTCTGTTGGCAGTTCCTCTTTAGGGAGACTGACTATGTGCAGTGTCCTTTCATTGGCTCTATGGTAAATACAGTTACAGTTAAATCGTTCAATCTTAGAACTAGAAAGAATTCACACATCATCTTCTTTAACCCCTCTCACAGCATGACTCTCCTTTATTAACACTCCCAGAGTGACATTAATCTCTACTTAATTATCTCCAATGAGAAGCGACTCACTTTCTAGTCTATAAGAAACCACATCCATTTCTGAGCAGCCCTTAATCTATAATGATAATTTTCTGATGCCCACTGTAATTTGCCTCCTTGCCAAGTTTTCCCTAGTTTCAATCTCTAGAGCCACAGGGAAGAACCTATCTCCTGTATCACAAAGAAGCTCAAGGAGAGCTATGCCACAAATTTGTCCATCTCCTGGCTAAACATTCTCTCAGCTGAGTAAGATTTTGCATCCTCTCTTAATGTCCTAATAATTAGAATAATACTTTTTAACCACTAGTTAACCATAGTCTACTGGTTACTGTGTTTAACCAGTAGACATAATGGATCATAGTCATATAGGTGTGCTTAGTGTTACATACGGGCTTCCTTGGTAGCTCAGCTGGTAAAGAATCCACCTACAATGCAGAAGACCCTGGGTTGACTCCTGGGTCGGGAAGATCCCCTGGAGAAGGGACAGGCTACCCACTCCAGTATGCTTGGACTTCCCTCGTGGCTCAGATGGTAAAAGGTCTGCCTCAATGCAGGAGACCTGTGTTTGATCCCTAGGTTGGGAAGACCCTGAGGGGGAGGGCATGGCAACCCACTCCAGTATTCTTGCCTGGAAAATCCCCATGGAGGGAGGAGCCTGGCGGGCTACAGTCTACGGGGTCGCAAAGAGTCGGACAGGACTGAGCAACTAAGCACAGCACAGAACATTCTTACATACAATCTCTAATGTCCCCCATATACAACTCTATCCCTTTATCTCACATTAGGAAGTTCTATTGGAAAGGGAAAATAATGAATTACTATAGAGATAATTTGGAATATATATCTATTATGGGCATTTTAGCTGCAAGTAACAAAAAATTCAACAGCTCAAACCAGTTTAAACAAAAAGGAAATATATTAACTTACATAATAAATAATACAGGGGTGGTGTGGGACCTCAGGATTGATTGGTGTAGTGGCCTAGTGATTTCATAAAGGACCCTGATTCTTTGTGGGCTTCCCCAGTGGCTCAGTGATAAAGAATGGGCCTGCAATGCAGGAGCCATAGGAGATACAGGTTCAGTCCCTGGGTTGGGAAGATCCCCTGGAGGAGGGCATGGCAACCCACTCCAGTACTCTTACCTGGAGAATCCCATGGACAGAAGAGCCTGACTGGCTACAGTTCACGAGGCCACAAAGAGTCCGACATGACTGAAGCGACTTAGCACATGCACATCTGGTTCTTTGCAGATCTCTTTCTCCACCTACACTACCACCTTTAATTCTAATCCCTGTCATGCGTGCAGAGTAGCAAGCATGGCTATTCGCTTTTTTGGACATGTCTGATGAAAAAGAGTCTAGCTTCTCACCTCTCTCAAAGAACTAGGGAAATATTTCTCCAGCAAACTTTTGATGTAGTATTATTGACTAGAAGTGGTTTACATACCTATCCATAAACTTACTGCTGATAAAACTGATCTCAAAGCCAAGCTTAGACTCATCAGATACCACCCCAGAGGTGGGCATGGCCTTTTGCCCAGATCCCATATGTGACTGAATAACAAACACAGGGAGTTTTAAGTAGGAGGTAAGCAACCAGCATTATGTTGTAGATTGCTATAATGAAAAAAAAAAAAAAAAAAGCTAAATATTCACAAATGTCAGTGTTTATAACCAATATTTTTTATTTTATCTCTTGAGTTGATTATTCATCTGCTAGCTTTATGCTCCATTTTCACATACCATTGAGTTCCTTTGTAAATAATGGAAAGTAAGCCTGTAGACTATGTTTCCTAGACATCTTTCCCAAATAGTTATTATTAGATTCTGCCAGAATAAGGAACTGGAGAAGACTGATAGGCAGAAGGAAGGCAGAATACATTGTTTACTTGTTTCTGTCAGTGTCTCCAGCAGAAGCATTACCGAGTATGGGGGTGAGGATAGGGGTGGTGGATGGGTTCCTAGGTGAAGATAACAGAATGCTAACAGAAGTGGTGACGGGAAGCAACCTTTGGTTCAATGCTCATCACATCACATCAGTCAGTGTACTTGTGTCTGTCCTTCAGTGCATCCTGGGTAAAGGCTATGGACAATTTAAGAGCAATCTAATTTGTTTATCTGTTTTGTTATCTCATATTTAGTAGCATATAGCTTAGGGAAGAAAATTTATTCATTACCAAAAGAATGTAAGACTCTTCCAATGAAGACCTTATTTACAAAAGAAATATCTTCCCCCGTTAAGTTAATAATCTATAGATTCACACTTGTTGGTGTTGAAACTTAATGTTTACTTTTTTTTGCTACTGGGAAGACTTTCTCCCAGGGCAGTGAATCTCCCGTGGTGACTCTCTGCTGAGCCATAATCAAATTGAGGGTATATAAGTCAATATTCAGTCAAGAAAACAGAATCCAGCTTCTGTTTAAAATAGGGAGTTTAACAGGCCATCAGTCACAAAATTATTAGAACACTTTCATTCTTAGAGAAGATCTTGGCACAAGGACTTTCGGTGCCTTGTTTGAATTAGGTTATCAGCATCAGGATGATTATTCTATTGAAAGGCATGTCATGGAGAGAAAATTCTACAAACAGATTCTTAAGTTAATACAACTTAGGGTGACTTCCATGCTTTAGGGGTCCTGCGAAGTGGTGCCAGAGCAGCTTCAGCAACCTGCATGTCAGAGCTCTAAATAACACCATCGTCTATCCTGTTTCTTCAGCGCACGATTATTCATCTTAAAGTCATCACTTCTTCATCCTCTTTGCTTCTTTGATACTTCCAATAATTTTGTAACAAAGTCCCTAAATAAAATGTTATCTGTTAGAAATACCTAGACCTATTTCTACTTTCCTGCCTGGATGGTACGGCTTTTCTTTAACGCTACAACTCCAAACCAGTCAAGAGTCAGGGAGCCACAGTGAGATTCATTGCCCTGGAGACCACTGTTTCTCTAGCTCAAAGCATGCTTGAAATCTGGGGCCTTTATTTGCCAGTTTACAGGAGGTAACGACTTATATAACTTCTGCACCAATCACCTTTGTATTATTTAGGCTTAGCTTCTTTTTTTTTTGGGTATGGAAAAAATTAATTCACTCAAAATACCTTAAGACAATGCAGTTCTTGGACTTGTTCATTCTTCCTCAGAGGCTACATGACCACTTTCTTGTGATCTCTTTTTCTTCTAAGCATTTGCTGTATTCTCCTCCTACTGACTTGCTCATTTTTTTAAACGCATCTCTTTACAGGAAACTGCCTCTTTGCTTCTTCATATTTACTATTTCTGTTTTCTGGTACTTTTAGCTTTCACCTGACCACTGTACTCCCAACTCTGCTGGATCCCACAGTATTTCTCAATTTGAATTCTGGAGGAAGGGAATCTGATTGACCCAGCACCTCTCTCTTTGTCAAGCAAAGCTAGAAGCCTTGGACTGCTCTAGGTACTGGCTGCCATTAAGTCAAATTCTACCTGTGGTCCAAACAGCCATTCCCTGGGATGAAAGAGGCTTGACCAGAATAAGGCTCCTTGGCTTCTTCCGCATCACGGGGACAGAAAGCGTGTTGGCCTGTCTTAAATAAGCTGCAAGGTAGACAGTGCATTAGTCTTCCTGCTGCAGACTCACAACCATGCAAAGCACAAGTTCAACATTATGTTTTGTTTTGTTTTTCCTGTTTGGAGGCATGTTAACATGTATAAAAACCTTATAAAACCCTTATGGAGACACACAAGGGTTATACTCTCAGAGCCATTAAACATGTTGAGAAATGTCCCAGATCTCATTTCTCAACAAAAATGACCCTGAGTGCAGATATTAGATATTTACTAGGCAGTGTGAAATAGTAAAACACACCAAACAAAAAAAACAGAGTCAGACAGATCAGGGTTCAAAATAATACATCAAAGAATTTTTTTATATGTTAAGTCACTGAAATATACAGAAGCTGTCCCCATTTACGCTTATATCTTAATTTAAAGGGAGAGACATAAAACATAAGTAATATATTTTTATGTTGTGATAAGGGTCCCCTGTTGGATCAGCTTTTAACAACAAACTATCTTATACATAGAAAATATCTATGATATCCTGAAAACTTCTCAAAGAAGCTCTACACGAAAAATCTGATTAAATGTATTTCATCATTTTTTTTTAATTTCAAAGGATCTAAAGTAATCTAGATCTACAGGATTGTACCTAGTCAATTCATCCACCTACACCTAAAGGCCTTTATTCCTGCAACCTTGTTATTCCTTGTAGGTTCTTTCCCTGATCTTCATCCTTGTCTCTAACTGCCTTCTTTCCTGACACCCACTACTTAATTCCAGTGTCATTCCTTCATCTCTACCTTTGCCTCCCAAGACTGTCTTAGATGTTTCCTCCATTTCCTTTGATTTCCATTATTTCTGCGTTTTGCCCTACCCGGTCGTTGGTTTGTGATACAAAAGTGTTGGTGAGTACTTGAGAGACTAAAGTTATCCCAGTGGAAATGGAGACAAGTAATCTGAGACCAGTTCACTTTTAAAATACAGCTTCTGGGTCAGATAAGAAGGAATCTGTTTAAAGATGATATTGACACAATGAACTTAAAAGCCAAAACTCCATTCAGGGCCTGGGCTGCATTTCTTATGTTGATTTAGGGGATCATTGTTTTTTTGTTTTTTCTTTTTCTCCATTCCTTCCTTTATGATTTCACTTACACAAATAAATATTTCAGAACCCAAAGTAAGGATTGCTAGGCTATTTTTTAATTCCATCATGCCTCTTTTCTTTCAATTCAAGGCTGCCATTTAAAGAAAAAAAATTCTGATTTCTTACCTTCCTCAGAAGAATAAAGGATCTTTGTCTATTTTCAATATTTTTTATTCTAATCAATATTTGACTTTTTTCTTCTCATTCACCTTCACCCCTCTCCCTGAACATTGACATGTCCTATTCCTTATCTCTCTCTCTTTTAATCTGAAGAGAAAAGGTGGCTGTTTTTGCAAGTAATGTAAATCCAACTTCCTGGTCATTCAATTGTGATCAATTTCTGCCTGGGAGACTGAACACACTATATCTATGAGGCGGGCAACATCTGTCAATAAGAATGAGATGGGCGATCCGCAAACTTCCAGTGCCTGGACCGACGCCACAGACATGCCTGTTGGGAAGCTGGCTTCTATCTGCTGCTTCCTCAGTCTTCCTTCCAGAGGAATAAGCTGTTCTGCAGACCCCAGACATTATTCCCATAATCCAAACAGGAAAATCCATTCAGCAAATAAAACACCACGGCCCCACCCAGAAAAGGACTTCCAAGGGACTGACTTTATTTTCTCAATACACAGTCAGCTGTGTCATTCTCAGAGTGACAGGTTGGAGCTAAAGACAAGAAGGGAAGAAGGCTGACTGGTGAGACTTGGATGAAAATCCTCTTAAAGGTGAGCAGAAAGCCTAGGCTGTGCCACTGACATAGCAAAACTGGGTGGTCAGGCTCTGGGACAAGTCACTGAAGTGGGTAGCAAAGAGCAAGCACTCAGAAACATGTTGTGTATAAAGAACTCACATCATTTTACCTCATCATTTATTCAAATAATATTTATTGAGCACTTACTATATGGCAGACGCTGTCCTAGACACCTCCCTAGAAATAAAACAGTGGATAATATAGAGATAAGCACTGCCTTCATAGCAATTATCATCTAGTAGATGATGTAGTAATAAAAGTTTCACATATGACCCACAAAGTGGGAAAAAGCAGAATAACTAGAGAATAACAAGGTAGGGTGTTTACTTAAGACAGGTTGACAGGAATAATCCTTCCTGGGAGTGGAACTTAACTAATGAATGGAGGGTGGAGGGAACCATGAACCTATGTGGGAATGAATATTTCATAAGTAGGACTAAAAGGGGCAGGGCAGAAGTGTGCTTATTTTGTAAGAGCTGAGAGAAACAAATATGGATGAGCATGGAGAAGGGAAGAAAGACGGGAAAGAAGCTAGGAAACAGATGAGGCAAGGACTTGTAGGCCCTGGCAGAGTTTCGATTGTATCCTGGTGGTATTGGGAAACTATGAGACATCGGCTGGGAGGTGTTGAAATGATGGTGGTGGTGGCGGTGGTGGGGATCATGGTGATGTGTGTAACTGCTATACCGCAGGCACCAGACCTGGTTTCCTTGTCATTAAATGGAGCCAAACAACCTCCCCAACTCCTGGACATTCATGGTGATTAAACGATATGGCATGCAAAGCACTTGAAATAATGCTCAATAAGAGTTATTACAATTATTATTGTGGTCATCAGGGACCTGGCTATTCGTGCTCACCATCTTGACCCCATTTGTCCCGCAAGTACATTTTAAACACAAACATTTTAATCACAATTATGCTAACTTCAATAAATGTCTGTGGAGGAAGTATTTTCCTAGCAAACTCCATTAAGCCAATTTAATTTTTTGCTCGATGTCCTATATTGCACAATTTGATCATTCATAATTTTTCCCATTTTCATTAGCACTATTTTTTTTTTTCCATTTCAAATTTACTGCAAGATTAAACTATCTCTTAAGTTTAAATGATGAAGTCAAATGGCAGTTTCAAATCGGTGTGGTTAAAATATTCTGCTGTTTAAGAATCCTGAACCTCAGAGAGGTGAACTGATTTTCCCAAATACAGTCAGCTAGCAACTAGCAGCGGTGAAATCCAACCTAAGTCCATTTCGTTCTGATACCGTGACCTTCCACCATGGTACTTTTTTGGAAAAGAGAGACAGAGTAGGAGGAGGACGAGGACAAGAAAAAGAGAAAAAGACTTAATTACCAGGGTTAACGTGGGGCTCAACTGACATAATACATGGAAAGTGCTTTTGTAAATTGTGAAGTACTGTGCTATTTTTAGTAATAACAGTAAAAATAAGATTCATTTCCGAATCTAGAAGAGCACAGGGAATGCATGTGAATGCACACTCATTCCTGGCTGAGTGTACTTAGCTAGATTGGTGAATTTCATTTCCTAAAGGTCTTGATTTGTCAAATGCATCACAGACCTACTTTAGCATATCCTAAGAGCCTCCAACAAGAAGAATGGATATGGGAACCTGTTTGGATTCGTCCAAGATGGGTCTAGGAACAAAAATTGGCTATGATGGCAGAGGAGGTCTTTAAGAGTGTCTTGGAGATCTGAAACAACTTGAATGAGAGCTCTAAAGGACAATCGGGGCCTGTTGTCTGTTGAAGAGGGTCTAATTCAAAGATTTCAGCATCCAGACATCAGGGAGATAACAGTTCTTGACAGAAGTGTCATTCAATAGTCCTTCTTTGAGTACTTAATATCTTGAGGCACTGAGATAGCAGCCAATGATAGGTTGAGATGCTATCTCAACCTCAAGAAGCTCACTGCTTCTTAGGGAAGATAAGCTTGCTAAAAAAAAAAAAAAAAAATTGAAAGTAAAAATGAAGTCACTCAGTCGTGTCCAACTCTTTGCGACCCCATGGACTGCAGCCTACCAGGCTCCTTCCTCCATGGGATTCTCCAGGCAAAAGTACTGGAGTGGGTTGCCATTTCCTTCTCCAGGGGATCTTCCCAACCCAGGGATTGAACCTGGGTCTCCTGCATTCCAGGCAGACACTTTAACCTCTGAGCCACAAAATAAATAAATAAATAGATAAAATAAGCATGATACAATATCAAAGCCATGGTGGAGGCAAAAGGGAGACATGTCTACCTTTTTGGGAAAGAGTTCCTAATTTTCAAGGACTAATAGTAACAAGATAGACAAGGTAGAGAGTGCTTTCCAGTAAAATAAGATTGTGCAAGTGAAAGGATAGTGATAAAAGAGAATGGGGCTGCCAAGGGAGCATATGCCATGGCTGCAGAGGATGTGAGGTGGGTGAAGGATGAAGTGACTCAGGTGAAGTGGGAGGAAAGCAGCTGGGTAGAGAATTACATAAGAAATGGACAGGTGAGTCAGGGAATGACTCAGATGCAGAGAGTTCAGTTCAGTTCAGTTGCTCAATCATGTCCGACTCTTTGTGACCACATGGACTGTAGCACACTAGGCTTCCCTGTCCATCACCAACTCCCAGAGCTTGCTCAGATACATGTCCATTGAGTCGGTGATGCCATCCAACCATCTCATCCTCTGGTGTCCCTTTCTCCTCCCACCTTCAATCTTTCCCAGCATCAGGGTCTTTTCCAATAAGTCGGTTCTTCGCATCATGTGGCCAAAGTATTAGAGTTTCAACTTCAGCATCAGTCCTTTCAATGAATATTCAGGATTAATTTCCTTTAGGATGGACTGGTTGGATCTCCTTGCAGTCCTTCTCTAACACCACAGTTCAGTAGCATCAATTCTTCATTGCTCAGCTTTCTTTATGGTCCAGCTCTCACATCCATACATGACCACTGGAAAAGATGGAGAGAGAGCACTCAAAAAGGTCTGGGAAAGAGGCTGAGTGCTTATCTCCACAAGACAGGTGGAGGCCACAGAGAAGTAGTTTTGTGTCTCAGGAAAGAGACTGGCAGAGACCAGCTCTGGTCATAACCCACTGCAGACACTGAAGGTTAAGACAGTGACCAAGGCCAAAAGTCATGGATAAGAATGGGTTAGTTAGATAAAAGGTATCTTGCAATTGCTACTATCAATAGAATTACCAGCAAACTAAATCCATTCCAAGAAACTAAGAAAATGTACCTAGAGGTGCCTCCTGTTATCTTGGGCACAGCTTCTAAATAGCTAGCCTAGGACTGAGTGAGACAGGGCTTGCAGGTAGAAGATTTTGAAACACAACTGGATTGGGACATGGGACAACTGGGGACTGATACAGTTTATATTCCAGAAATACGTGTGGGCTCTTGGAGATAAGGTTGTTGTTGATTCATTAATAATTGTTAATTATATTAATTAATAATAATTCAATAATAATTCAGTTACCATTTACTGAGCCCTTTTATTTTAATTATTACTTCCAGTCTGTGAGTTAGTTGCTCTTACTCCTATGTCTGCGGAAAGTGAGAGCTATAACTTGCTTAAGTGAACGAGGTGGTGGCTCCCAGACAGATAGACCTATGTCCTAAATTCCTGGATTAGTGAACATTTCCTTCTGTGGCAGAAGATTGAATTTCTTACATTGGAAACAATGAGTTTAAGCTAAGGATCTTGAGAAGAGGAGCTTGTCCTGGGTTACCCCAAGTGGGCCTTAATTGCAATCACATGAATCCTTGTAAAACAGTTACACAGAGAAGACACCCAGAGAAGGGAAGACAACATGACCACAGAGCTAGAGACTGGAGGGATGTGGCCACAAGCTAAGGACTGCTGGGCAGCCAGAGCCTCTGTAGGAACCAGAGCTCTGCCAACACACTGACTGTAACTTTTGGATTCCAGAACTGTGAGAGAACAGGTTTCTTTTAAGCCACTAAGGTTGTAGTAACTTGTTACAGCAGCCGTAGAAAACTAACGCATTCCTCAAGATCACAGTGCTGAAGGTAGCGGCAGCACTCAAACCCAGGTCTGTCAAACCCCAAAGATCTTGGTTTCTCCCACACCGTGCTGTCCTACAATGGTGCTAAACTGGTTTAAAGCTTCTACAGAAAACAATTCAAAATGGTGTTGTAGAAACAGCATCTCATGAAGTATAATTAGAAGAATTGGTGTCTACCACCATGGACTTTGCCATCAAGTAATGGAGCTGCAACTTGGCAGCAAACTGGAAAGGAGAGCTGAAACTGAAGACAGGAAACAGGAGGTCTGAAGGTCAACCCAGGTGATGGGGTTACGGTGGGAAAGAGGTCAAGGAAACAGCTCAAGTATTCCAGACACACGGAAACCAGGGTCAGCTATGAGTCCTCTTATTACACATCTTTATCACTAGACAGGCAGAATACATCTGTGCTCAGGTTACCAGCAGTACCAGGAAACAATAAGCTAGATTGGAGGGGACATGAAGATCAGGAAGAATTTGCTATTTGTTGTTTTTTTTTTTTTTCAAGGCATCAAAGCAGTCAGGATTGGAAAAGTCAGAACTTTTGTGCAATTTCCTAACAAAGTCATAACATTTCTATTTTAAAGTATAAATGACTGGAGACTGACCATAATTCTTCTCTGTATTAATTCTTTCTAGTATTACTAACCCAGCCTCAGCCTCTAGATAGAATCAGAATGTATTTAATGCTGGAAAAGGACAGACAGCATTCAAACCCACCCCACCCTATCTGCACAGCATATCCCTCGTGAGAACAACTCTCCTGCTCTCTAGTGAGCTTAGATAATTCATTAGATTACGTAGAAGCATGCAGAGGCAAAGGTTTGGGGGTTGGGTGAAAAGAGACAAAGAGGGCAACTGGGCTAGAAAATCCTAAACACTGGTAATTTTTGTCTCAAATGTTAGCTGTCATCATTTTTAGTCAAGGAGTTAAAAGCCATCATTCCACATTCCATGCAGGGTTTTCACAATCTTCGTATCCATTTGACCAAAGAAAGAAATGGTTGAAGCAACGAGATGGCAGAGGTGGCTGTGTCCCTCCTCAAGGCCTGGATGGGACCAATGTCAGGACTGCCAGCAAAGCCTAACGGAGTCCAGTTTTCATCGTGTGGATTTGGTGACAAATCCATCATGGTAGGCGACACACATGTGATCAGAGTGACTTCAAAGGCTTGACGCAGGCCTGTCTCTGAATGTTCTGAGTTACTCACAAAGGGAATTCAACCTAAAATTAGAAACCTTTACCCGCTGAACATGTCTCAAATTAAAGATTCCTTTTACTTCCAGGCATTCAGAAATTAATTCTCATGTGCTTGAGTATTTTCATGTTTATGCTACATTGTAAAATAAAAACCTATTTTTACTAGCTTAACTTATTTGGCTTATTAGTACCAATTTTCTATTAAAGAACACTAGGCTGCCTACTCCTTGGGGCAAAGAAGGTGTTAAATTCTTCATATCCTAAGGGATTTACACCTAGCAGATGCTTATTAAATGTTCAGTGGAGGAAAGGATGGATGATTTTTGTCTTTTCCTTTATATGTACTATATTTTAAAGTGGTCAAAAATAATCTTTATAAAACATTGTTATTCAGACTTTTCATGAAGGCATGTTTTGCTCAAACTGCCCTCTACCCTTTCAGCATTTCCAGACAACCAACTTTCATAGAATTTGCATGTCTGCTTCAAAGTTTACCAATTAAATTCACTGTTATTCTAAAGAATTTGGTGAATGCTTTCTTTAATAAGAGACAAATTTTGAGATGTTGCTACAGAGGTTGAATGTAGGCCACGATTCAAGGGCCGAAGCTGGCTACTGCAGTATTAGCAAAAACCTAATAAAATATAAGGAGATGGTGAATGAAGTCATGAGGCTCCCCAGGGTGATGCCGTTATTGTCAGCATTTCATAGATGAAATGGAGACCTTCTGCTGGGTTTCCTCCCCACATAATAGCCCGCTCATGAGGCTGGCACTGCTCTGGAGTTAAGGGTTAAGGCAGCGTTTGTTCTTGGAGCATTTTGTTTCCCACAGATCTCCATTCCTGCTATAAATTTTTCAGTGTGGCTTTTATGTAAATGTGGCAAGAAAGGCAAGACAGAAAAATTTATATGTAAGCTTTAGGAGGGGGTAATAAGGAATGTGAAACTGTTTATTGAAAATAAATGAATATGGAATGTAGAATAGAGGCCCAAGAAGAAATGAATATTTTGTCTGAAGGACCACACCAACCCCTAGGGTAGCAGGAGGCTGATGGAGACTGGTTGCAGGGGAAACCATGCATGCTGTTTCCTCTAGCTCCAAAGTCTCACTCATTCTAAGAAGCCGTGGGTCCCACCAAAATCCACATCCCAGGCTGGTGGTCAGACGAACGTGAAAGTGAGTCCAGCTTTGCTTCATCAAAATGAAACCAGAACTGAAACAGACACATGTACCCCAATGTTCATTGCAGTTTACATTATCGTTTACAACAGCCAGGACATAGAAGCCACCTAGATGCCCATCAGAAGATGAGTGGATAAGGAAGCTGTAGTGCGTAGACATAGTGGAGTATTACTCAGCCATGAAAAAGAATGCATTTGAGCCAGTCCTAGTGAGGTGATGAAACTGGAGCTTATTATACAGAGTGAAGTAAGTCAGAAAGAAAAACACCAATACAGTATGTTAATGCATATATATGGAATATAGAAAGATGGCAACAATGACCCTATATGTGAGACAGCAAAAGAAACACAGATGTAAAGAACAGACTTTTGGACTCTGTGGGAGAAGGGGACGGTGGGATGATTTGAGAGAATAGCATTGAAACATATATATTACCATATGTGAAATAGATCACCAGTCCAGGTTCAATGCATGAAACAGGGTGCTCAGGGCTGGTGCACTGGGATGACCCTGAGAGATGGGATGGGAAGGGAGGTGGGAGAGGGGTTCAGGATGGGGGATGCGTGTACACCCATGGCTGAGTCATGTCAATGTATGGCAAAAACCACTACAATATTGCAAAGTGATTAGCCTCCAATTAAAATAAATTAATTAATTAAAAAATATATATCCTGAAGCAGGTCATTGAATGTCTCTTCTGTCCTCCTGCATCTCCATCCATCATAGACAAATATTCACATCCCACCCCCACTTCTGGTAGACTGTTACTTTTCATGCTCTTAATTAGGTTTCTTGGGAGAGGGAACTAGGTAAGAATTATACCTGTGTAGCCAGGACTTCACACATAGCGATCAATTACTATGTTATATTATGTGAAGGAGTGTATTGAGAACCTTTAAGTTTAAGGTGCTTTATCAAGCACTCTGTGTTTTAAAATATGGATTTTACAAAACAGAAATAGAGCCTACAAACTGATAGAAAATATTTGTAAATGATGCTACTGACTAAGGCTTAATTTCCAAAATATACGAATAGCTCATGCAGCTCAATATAAAAAACAAACAATTATATCAAAAAATGAGCAGAAGACCTAAATAGATGTTTCTCCAAAAAAAAAAAAAAAAATACAGATGGCCAAAAAGCGTATGAAAAGATGCTCAATACTGCTATTTATTAGAGAAGTGCAAATCAAAATTACAATGAGGAAGTCAGAATGGCCATCATCCAAAAGCCTACAGATAGTAAATGCTAAAAAGGGTGTGGAGAAAAAAGAACCCTTCTACACTGTTGATGGTAATGTAAATTGGTATAGCCAATGGAGAAGGTATGGAAGTTACTTTAAAAATTAAAAATGAAACTACTGTATGATTGGCAATCCTACTCCTGGGCATATATCTGGAGAAAACCATAGTTTGAAAAGATACATGAACCAAATGTCCATTGCAGCACTATTTACAATAGCCAAGACTTGGGAGCAGCCTAAATATCTATCAACAGATGAAAGGATATAGAAGATGTGGTACATATATACAATAGACTATTCAGTTCAATTCGGTTCAGTTGCTCACTCACATCCGACTCTTTGCGACCCCATGAATAGCAGCACGCCAGCTTCCCTGTCCATCACCAACTCCTGGAGATTACTCAAACTCATGCTCATTGAATCGGTGATGCCATCCAACCATCTCATCCTCTGTCGTCCCCTTCTCCTCCTGCCCTCAATCTTTCCCAACATCAGGGTCTTTTCCAATGAGTCAGCTCTTCTCATCAGGTGGCCAAAGTATTAGAGTTTCAGCTTCAGCATCAGTCCTTCCAATGAACACCCAGGATGGATTTCCTTTAGGATGGACTGGTCGGATCTCCTTGCAGTCCAAGGGACTCTCAAGAGTCTTCTCCAGCACCACAGTCCGAAAGCATCAATTCTTCAGTGCTCAGCTTTCTTTATAGTCCAACTCTCACATCCATACATGACTGATGGAAAAACCATAGCCTTGACCAGATGGACTTTTGTTGGCAAAGTAATGTCTCTGCTTTTTAATATGCTGTCTAGGTTGGTCATAACTTTCCTTCCAAGGAGTAAGTGTCTTTTAATTTCATGGCTGCAATGCTTTTGGAGACCAGAAAAATAAAGCCGGCCCCTGTTTGCACTGTTTCCCCATCTATTTGCCATGATAGAATATTACTCAGCCATAAAAAGGATGAATTAAAGCCATCTGTGGCAACATAGATGGATCTAGAGATGATCGCACTAAGTGAAGTAAGTCAGACAGAGAAAGGTGAGCATATTCACTTATATGTGGGATCTTAACAAATGATACAGCTGAACCTATTTACAAATAGAAATAGACTCACAGACATAGAAAACAAACTTATGGTTACCAAAGGGGAAACAAGGTAGAGGAAGGATAAATTAGGAGTTTGGGATTAACATACATACACTGCTATATATAAAATAGATAAACAATAAAGACCTACTGTATAGCATGAGGAGCTATATTTAGTATCTTTTAATAACCTATAATGGGAAAGAATCAGAAAAAGAATATATATATATATGTATATATATTTGATAAACTGAATCACTTTGCTGTATACTTGAAACTAACAAAATGTTGTAAATCAACTATGTTTTGTTTAGTCGCTCGGTGTGTCCAACTCTTTGTGACCCCATGGACTGTAGCCCTCCAGGCTCCTCTGTCCGTGGGATTCTCCAGGCAAGAATACTGAAGTGGGTTGCCATTTCCTTCTCCAGGGGATCTCCCCAACCCAGGAATCGACCCCGTGTCTCCTGAGGCTTCTGCATTACAGGTGAATTCTTTACCACTGAGCCATACTTCAATAAAACATAAAATAAAATACTATAGGTTTTACTATTTTTCAGGTATATTGAGGACAATAGTTCAGGAGATGATTGTCATTGTATGGCAATGTAGGAGAGTGGGTAGTCATTTACTTCTCCAGGGGGTTTTCCCAACCCAGGAAACGGACCCATGTCTCCTGCACTGGCAGGTGGATTCTTTAATCACTGCGCCACCTGGGAAGCCCTAATATTTAGAGTACTGAGAAAAAAAAGACTCAACCAAAAAACTGCATTATCTCTGCTAAATTATTTCCATGTCCCTCCTCAGGTTTAGCAAGACTTGGTCACTTGGGTTTGCCAGGTCAGAGTTCATGACTACGGACATGTCAGGCACCCTAGACTGTGTTAGGAATAAGCCGCTTGGACAGGTGGCACCCTGGACTGCAGTCTCACCATGCATCCAAAGATCTGCTTCTGTAAGAATCTCTGCTACAGAGGCGATTACAGGAAGTCGTTTGGCTTTGAGCAGACCTGATGAGTCATCAGTCTTATTCCTGTGCAAGTCTGGGTTTTTTCCTCTTTTTAATTAAAAAAAGAAACATCCTGGCATTCCATAAATAACATTATTGGTGATGCAAAGAACAGAAAGGCACAAAAGAAGGAGAAACTGGAGCAACCTAACATTAGCACAGCAACCTAACACTAACACTGTACTCACTCAGCACCATCAGATTATAGCAGCTGGATGGCCTCCTTCTGAGCCTGCCCTACCATTGTAGGGAGGGGAAGACGTTCTATATCATGGAGAGAGGCTTTGTTCATATACCAGAAATAGCAGACTGACAAGGCCATTGATCATGAGTTGGAACTTGGACCATCTCTGTGTTATTAGGATGGCTATGGAGACAAAGCAAAAGATAGGAAGTGAGAGGTTGAGTTTGGACGTTTTCAACTGATGTTTGGGCATCAATATGACTTCAGTTCAGTTCAGTTCAGTCACTCAGTCATGTCCGACTCTTTGCGACCCCGTGAATTGCAACATGTCAGGCCTCTCTGTCCATCACCAAGTCCCAGAATTTACTCATTGAGTCCGTGATGCCATCCAATCATCTCATCCTCTGTCATCCCCTTCTCCCGCCTTCAATCTTTCCCACCATCAGGGTCTTTTCAAATGTCAGCTCTTCATGTCAAGTGGCCAAAGTATTGGAGCTTCAGCTTCAACATCAGTCCTTCCAATAAACACCCAGGACTGATTTCCTTTAGGTTGGACTGGTTGGATCTCTTTGCAGTCCAAGGGACTCTCAAGAATCTTCTCCAACACCACAGTTCAAAAGCATCAATTCTTTGGCGCTCAGCTTTCTTCACAGTCCAACCCTCACATCTATACATGACCACTGGAAAAACCATAGCCTTGACTAGATGGACCTTTGTAATGTCTTTACCTTTGACATTACAGCAAAGTAATGTCTCTGCTTTTTAATATGCTGTCTAGATTGGTCATAACCTTCCTTCAAAGGAGTAAACATCTTTTAATTTCAATATGACATAATCCACTGTAAAAATTACTAGTATTTTCTCCTAATGTTGCTTTTTTTTTTTTTTTAATTATATGACCTTGTACCAATGGTTTCACCACTCTGAGCTTCATTTTTTCTACCCATTACATGGAAGATTAATCCTGATTCTTTCCTTTGTTCATTAAACTGACACTCCATATTCACCTGTGAGCACAGGGCACAGGGCTAAATGCTTCCTTTGGGGGAGCCCATGGGCTAAAGAGGGTGCTATTTGATGAGATCTTGTGCACTTTCCAGATGACAGAGTGAGCCATAAGTCATAGCTCCTCTCATCAAAGTATTTGGATGGTTCTGAGTCTCTTACAGATTTCATAGCCTGTGATTTGTTAGGAAAGTGACTTTGTTAATTTTTTTGGGCTCCTGGCAATGTTTTGACATAGCAACTCGTTAGATCTTTAATCTTACTTAAAAATATTAAACCGTTCTAATAACAGAATCACACGCAGAATCCCAACCCATAAAACAGTCAAAAGCAAAGCTGCTCTGGTTGGAGTTGAGACAGAAAGCCTGCAGCTTCCTGCTTGGACTGTGCCTCCCCTCCTTGAATCACCTTTCTCTTAATCCTCTGACACCTTAAAGCATAGTGTGGAAACCCTGGCTCTATTACGTTTCAAAGAGACATGTACGCTGAACACAGTTTCACCTGAAGAAGCATGAGAGTGAAGTACACTGCTTTTAGTTCATGTGCCTACCTTTGTTTCGCTGGTCCGTGTCATGTGTAGAGGGAAGTTCACAGAAACTCACAGAGCCAGGGGGTCAAGCACTGAATGGTGGGAGCTCACCCGGGGTGGACGTCTCCTTGAGTCTGGAGCAGTAAAGCAGCCATTCTTCTGGTTTAACACTTGATTTCCACACAGTAACAGCAAAGCAACAGAATTGAATCTCTACCTTTGTTTTACTTAGAAAATAGCCAGGAAGATATTTACTGGAGAAAGCTTAGTGGTATGAGAACAAACCATTTCCTACACTCTTTGAGGGCCGGATCCATGTCACTGTCTTAGTTGTATTCCCCACAGCTCCCAGGACAGGTATATGTAGTAAAACAGTAAAAGATATGTAATAAATCTTATTGCTGAAAGAAATGGATAAATGAGTTAGTTAATTATATATATATATATATATATACACATATATATCTGGAGAAGGGAACGGCAACCCACTCCAGTATTTTTGCCTGGAGAATCCCATGGACAGAGGAGCTTGGCGGGCTACAGTCCATGGAGTTGCAAAGAGTAGGACACAACTTAGCAACTAAACACACACAAACACACACACATATACATACTGTTTCAAAATAATTACAGAAAATCATCAAATAAAGATGGTATCCATTCAGAAGTTCAGAAGAAAATACACTGTGGACTTATAAAATTAGGGTCATGGCATTTTTATCTTTCACTGCCAGCATCTCTCATGGTGTTTAGCACATCACTGCAGATGGTGACTGCAGCCATGAAATTAAAAGACGCTTACTCCTTGGAAGAAAAGTTATGACCAACCTAGATAGTGTATTGAAAAGCAGAGACATTACTTTGCCAACAAAGGTTCGTCTCGTCAAGGCTATGGTTTTTCCTGTGGTCATGTATGGATGTGAGAGTTGGACTGTGAAGAAGGCTGAGCACCAAAGAATTGATGCTTTTGAACTGTGGTGTTGGAGAAGACTCTTGAGAGTCCCTTGGACTGCAAGGAGATCCAACCAGTCCATTCTGAAGGAGATCAGCCCTGGGATTTCTTTGGAAGGAATGATGCTAAAGCTGAAACTCCAGTACTTTGGCCACCTCATGCGAAGAGTTGACTCATTGGAAAAGATTCTGATGCTGGGAGGGATTGGGGGCAGGAGGAGAAGGGGACGACAGAGGATGAGATGGCTGGATGGCATCACTAACTCGATGGACGTGAGTCTGGGTGAACTCCGGGAGTTGGTGATGGACAGGGAGGCCTGGCGTGCTGCAGTTCATGGGGTCGCAAAGAGTCAGACACGACTGAGCGACTGAACTGAACTGAGGCTGTTTTAATTCAGTTAGGCTGGAGTGGTTGTCTCTAATGATGTTCTGAATTCTTCTGCCTGTCCAGCTTCCAGGCTCATGGTAGGGTTGTACCTCCTGCTCTTGACTGGGACCATTTGACCAAGTTTAACCAAAGAGTTGTGGGTGGGAGTTCTGCGTGTAACTCTTTGGCTGCTAGCTGAATGACTAATGAAACATTGTCCAGGACTCTGTTCTCTGTCAGATGACAAGCAGTGATCCAGACAGTGGACAGATGGACAAGCCTGTTCCATCAGGCTTGACCTCAGAGAGGGGGTGACAAAGTGAGCAAATTGGGAGAAGATCCCTCCAACAACCTCCAACAGTTAAGCAGCATGAGTGAGAAACACACATTTCTGGTTTGAACCACTGAGGTTTTTAAAGACGCATCTTATAGCCTGCTGCTGCTGCTAAGTCACTTCAGTCATGTCCGACTCTGTGCGAGCCCATAGATGGCAGCCTACCAGGCTCCCCCATCCCTGAGATTCTCCAGGCAAGAACACTGGAGTGGGCTGCCATTTCCTTCTCCAATGCATGAAAATGAAAAGCGAAAGTGAAGTCGCTCAGTCATATCCGACTCTTAGCGACCTTATGGACTGCAGCCTACCAGGCTCCTCCGTCCATGGGATTTTCCAGGCAAGAGTACTGGAGTGGGGTGCCATTGCCTTCTCTGACCTTATAGCCCAGCTTACCCTAATTAACATAGCTAGGCTACAGTAACAAATAGATCCTGACACTTAATGGTTTAATAGAGTAGAAGTTAAATTTTTCTTCACTGACTTTGCCAGATTTGTGAAATGAGTACATGGGGTACACTGGTCCACACAGTTACTGATGATCCAGGACGGTGCCCACTTTGCCTTTATTGAATACATAAGGTTTCAGGGTTATTTAGAAGTCTCCATGCCAGTCATATCATATTAGCGTCTTAGTCACATCACATGTTCACATCTAATCGAAAAAGGAGCGACCCCATGGACTGCAGCCTACCAGGCTCCTCCGTCCATGGGATTTTCCAGGCAAGAGTACTGGAGTGGGGTGCCATTGCCTTCTCCAAGAGAAATGTATAGCTGTGTCCAAAGATGGATTTTGGTAAATAGTTAATCACCCCACATAGGTGCTTAATAAGTATTTGTTGAATAATTGGACAAATGAACAAACATAAATACAAAAGAATGGCTAGACTGATGAAAAGGTTTTTTTTAGTTGGTAGCCCAGGGAATCATTTTACTTACACAGACAGGAGGACTCCTCAAAGCCCTTTTTCCTAGCCTAGTGTACCTGTTTCTATTTTTCTGAACCCAATCACAATTCCATTTATGCCCTCTCCTTAGAGTGCTATTCAAAACAGTTAACAGCAATCACCAACTCTGACCACTCAGAATAGACCTTTGCCAATGAATTAGCATGGGCGCCAATCGTAGAGAGTTAGTATACTGGTCATTTCAGGTGAACATGCTCGCAGCTTCTGCCTCTGGCCACCGCAACCACAAGCAACAAGATCTAGATATTACATCATGTACATATTATTCTGTTAAAAAAAAAAAGAAATACAAGTACACACAATTGAGACTGTCCAGAAAAATCTAAGGAAAATGGTCATCATATTACTGGGAATTAGAATCCTTATAATTCCCCAAGCACATGTCATACCTTAAGGGAGCTATCAGAGAAGTGTTCATGAGGACAGGTGACATTTGCGAGAGTTTGGAAAGGTATGCCATGTCTGACAACCAGTAATTGGTAATGGTAAGGACTTTCTAAACAAAGACATCAGCAAATAGAACATTTTGTTTTTACCTTTCTTATAATATCTATTCTAGTTTATGTTCAACTTTTGTGGTTATTTGTCTTATCCTCTCTACTAGACTGTAATATCCTTAAGGGCAGGGAAGAGCTCTATTCTCCCCATCTCATTTCTTTTCTACAAGGACCTAAAAATTATAGGTATCTATTATGTGGCTATTGGCGGAATAATAAGGGATAAAATCATTGAATGGTGACTGCTGCTGCTGCTGCTAAGTCGCTTCAGTCGTGTCCGACTCTGTGTGACCCCATAGACGGCAGCCCACCAGGCTCCCCTGTCCCTGGGATTCTCCAGGCAAGAGCACTGGAGTGGGTTGCCATTTCCTTCTCTAGTGCATGAAAGTGAAAAGTCAAAGTGAAGTCGCTTAGTCGTGTCTGACCCTTCACTACCCCATGGACTGTAGCCCACCAGGCTCCTCCATCCATGGGATATTCCAGGGAACTGTGACTAGAGCAAATTTAAAACACAATAGCACAGGTTCAGGTTTGGCATTGAATAAAGCATACTTATGAAATCTATAGTTTCAGAAGTCAACTTCAGAGATTCATGTACTTAAGAAGTAAACCCTTAAAACGTGAGGTCCTAGCTCTTAAAACTACTCTTTAAGTAACTTGCTCCCTACCACCTTTATCTACTACCCATTCTTTGGCTATCTGTTCATGTCCATCAGCCTTGGTCCCATGGGCATTTATTTGCCTTCCTCAGACTTTTTTTTGTGGTACTGTGCAGTCTGTGGAGCTTTCTCCACTAGGGATCAAACCCATGCCCCCTGCATTGGAAGCAGAGTCTTAACCTCTAGACAGCCAGGAAGTCCAAACTTTCTCAGACTTTAGTCTACCTTAGTTATCTAATGGCCAACTTCATTCCCTTTCTCTGTTTCTGTGAATAGGCTCACTGCCTCGTCTTTTCTTCTCCTGGTTCTCTTTTTTTCCTCCTCTTTCTACCAATCAATGTATCTGGCTACCACAGGAAGCTACATCTATTCTTCATCCAGGTTGGCCCAGCTACCCGACTCTCATGGTGTTTCTGAAAGAATAAATTGAACTTGGTAAAACAGAGTTAAGAGATGCAATTATCTCTACTTTATAAAAGCCTTTGACTAAATTATACACTAAGTGAAAATTTTTTTTCTAAAAACATCACAGAATTAAAGAGATCTTTTCTGTTCTTAGTAAGGAATTGGCATAGATCCAAGAATGAAAGGCTGAAAATAAATGAGCATTCTGTGATGAAATGTTAATGGTAGGATCACCAAGATATTAGTATCTTGATCACTTTTATTTAAAATTTAACTAATGAAATAGAAGAAGAAATATCTAGCAAATACACAAGTTTGTAGATAACAGAGAATTTCTTCACATGAAAAAAGAAAACTGGCCTGATGTACTCATGAAAAATGTCAGCAGAAACCAAGTGGAGGTCAAAAGATGGAGGATCATTTCCCCACAAACAAGAATGAGACCAAAAAAAAAAAAAAGTCCATCTATTCTCAAAGGACACTAGGCTCTGAGTGATCATTAGAACTTGATAAGGGGATGCAGGAGACACTATAACCATTCCCTGAAATGAGTCTTTGGACTTTAGGGGCAAGAAGATACTGTAATAAGACAAAAAATATTGCTGTATCCTTGTATAAACCATACACCTTCCACTCTTGGAATCCTGGAACCTTCTCAGGCTGCCTAACCTGTCCTCATTTTATAAAAGATGAAGCAGCACTGCAAAACTCAAGAGAAAACAACTAAAATGATCAACAGGATGCAATATATGAAAATGAATCAGAGAGATTAGAACCATCTGGAAAGAAAAAACTTGAGAGGAAGTGTGTTTTGAATTCTTTAAAAGACTAAAGAGTGTGAAAAAACTGTGTCACGTAAAGTATCCATCCACAATACTGTGTGTATATATGTGAAAGAGGAGCTAGCTCTTGCTTCTTAAAGAAAACAAAGTTAAAACCAAACAAAGACTCAGTTCAGTTCAGTCACTCAGTCGTGTCTGACTCTTTGCGACCCCATGAATCGTAGCATGTCAGGCCTCCCTGTCCATCACCAGCTCCCGTAGTTCACTCAGACTCATGTCCATCGAGTCAAGTGATGCCATCCAGCTGTCTCATCCTCTGTCATCCCTTCTCCTCCTGCCCCCAATCCCTCCCAGCATCAGAGTCTTTTCCAATGAGTCAACTCTTCGCATGAGGTGGCCAAAGTACTGGAGTTTCAGCTTTAGCATCATTCCTTCCAAAGAAATCCCAGGGCTGATCTCCTTCAGAATGGACTGGTTGGATCTCCTTGCAGTCCAAGGGACTCTCAAGAGTCTTCTCCAACACCACAGTTTAAAAGCATCAATTCTTCGATGTTCAGCTTTCTTCACAGTCCAACTCTCACATCCATACATGACCACTGGAAAAACCATAGTCTTGACTAGATGGACCTTTGTTGGCAAAGTAATGTCTCTGCTTTTGAATATGCTATCTAGGTTGGTCATAACTTTCCTTCCAAGGAGTAAGCACCTTTTAATTTCATGGCTGCAGTCACCATCTGCAATGATTTTGGAGCCCAAAAAATAAAGTCTGACACTGTTTCCACTGTTTCCCCATCTATTTCCCATGAAGTGATGGGACCGGATGCCATGATCTTCGTTTTCTGAATGTTGAGCTTTAAGCCAACTTTTTCACTCTCCTCTTTAACCTTCATCAAGAGACTTTTTAGTTCCTCTTCACTTTCTGCCATAAGGGGGTGTCATCTGCATATCTGAGGTTATTGATATTTCTCCTGGCAATCTTGATTCCAGCTTGTGCTTCTTCCATCACAGCATTTCTCATGATGTACTCTGCATAGAAGTCAAATAAGCAGGGTGACAATATACAGCCTTGACATACTCCTTTTCCTATTTGGAACCAGTCTGTTGTTCCATGTCCAGTTCTAACTGTTGCTTCCTGACCTGCATACAAATTTCTCAAGAGGTAGGTCAGGTGGTTTGGTATTCTCATCTCTTTCAGAGTTGTCCACAGTTTAGTGTGATCCACACAGTCAAAGGATTTGGCATAGTCAGTAAAGCAGAAATAGATGTTTTTCTGGAACTCTCTTGCTTTTTCCATGATCCAGCAGATGTTGGCAATTTAATCTCTGGTTCCTCTGCCTTTTCTAAAACCAGCTTGAACATCTGAAAGTTCACAGTTCATGTATTGCTGAAGCCTGGCTTGGAGAATTTTGAGCATTACTTTACTAGCGTGTGAGATGAGTGCAATTGTGTGGTAGTTTGAGCATTCTTTGGAATTGCCTTTCTTTGGGATTGGAATGAAAACTGACCTTTTTCAGTCCTGTGGCCACTGCTGAGTTTTCCAAATTTGCTGGCATATTGAGTGCAGCACTTTCACAGCATCATCTTTCAGGATTTGAAATAGCTCAACTGGAATTCCGTCGCCTCCACTAGCTTTGTTTGTAGTGATGCTTTCTAAGGCCCACTTGACTTCACATTCCAGGATGTCTGGCTCTAGGTCAGTGATCACACCATTGTGATTATCTGGGTCATGAAGATCTTTTTGTCCAGTTCTTCTGTGTATTCTTGCCACCTCTTCTTAATATCTTCTGCTTCTGTTAGGTCCATACCATTTCTGTCCTTTATCCAGCTCATCTTTGCATGAAATGTTCCCTTGGTATCTTTAATTTTCTTGAAAAGGTCTTTAGTCTTTCCCATTCTATTGTTTTCCTCTATTTCTTTGCATTGATCGCTGAAAAAGGCTTTCTTATCTCTTCTTGCTATTCTTTGGAACTCTGCATTCAAATGCTTATAACTTTCCTTTTCTCCTTTGCTTTTTGCTTCTCTTCTTTTCACAGCTATTTGTAAGGCCTCCCCAGACAGCCATTTTGCTTTTTTGCATTTCTTTTCCATGGGGATGGTCTTGATCCCTGTCTCCTGTACAATGTCATGAACCTCAGTCCATAGTTCATTAGGCACTCTATCTATCAGATCTAGTCCCTTAAATCTATTTCTCACTTCCACTGTATAATCCTAAGGGATTTGATTTAGGTCATACCTGAATGGTCTAGTGGTTTTCCCTACTTTCTTCAATTTCAGTCTGAATTTGGCAATAAAGAGTCCAGCATCTGAGCCACAGTCAGCTCCCAGTCTTGTTTTTGTTGACTATATAGAGCTTCTCCATCTTTGGCTGCAAAGAATATAATCAATCTGATTTTGGTGTTGACCATCTGGTGATGTCCATGTGTAGAGTCTTCTCTTGTGTTGTTGGAAGAGGGTGTTTGCTATAACCAGTGCATTTTCTTGGAAAAACTCTATTAGTCTTTGCCCTGCTTCATTCCGTATTCCAAGGCCAAATTTGCGTGTTACCCAGGTGTTTCTTGACTTCCTACTTTTGCATTCCAGTCCCCTATAATGAAAAGGACATCTTTTTTGAGTGTTAGTTTTAAAAGGTCTTGTAGGTCTTCATAGAACCGTTCAACTTCAGCTTCTTCAGCGTTACTGGCTGCGGCATAGACTTGGATTACTGTGATATTGAATGGTTTGCCTTAGAAACGAACAGAGATCATTCTGTTGTTTTTGAGCTTGCATCCAAGTACTGCATTTCGAAATCTTTTGTTGACCATGATGGCTACTCCATTTCTTCTAAGGGATTCCTGCCCATAGTAGTAGATATAATGGTCATCTGAGTTAAATTCACCCATTCCAGTCCATTTTAGTTCACTGATTCCTAGAATGTTGATGTTCACTCTTGCCATCTCCTGTTGGACCACTTTCAATTTGTCTTGATTCATGGACCTAACATTCCAGGTTCCTATGCAATATTGATCTTTACAGCATTGGAGCTTGCTTCTATCACCAGTCACATCCACAACTGGGTATTGTTTTTCCTTTGGCTCCATCCCTTCATTCTTTCTGGAGTTATTTCTCCACTGATCTCCAGTAGCATATTGGGCACCTACTGACCTGGGGAGTTCTTCTTTCAGTATCCTATCATTTTGCCTTTTCATACTGTTCATGGGGTTCTCAAGGCAAGAATACTGAAGTGGTTTGCCATTCCCTTCTCCAGTGGACCACATTCTGTCAGATCTCTGCACCATGACTCACCCGTCTTGGGTGGCCCCACGGGCATGGCTTAGTTTCATTGAGTTAGACAAGGCTGTGGTCCTAGTGTGATTAGATTGACTAGTTTTCTGTGAGTATGGTGTAAGTGTGTCTGCCTGGAGGAGCTACCTCGAGTCCGAGGTTAGGGGCTGCAGCCAAGAAGAGCTACCCCACATCCGAGGCCAGGGGCGGCGGCCGGGAGGAGCAACAAAGACTCAGTGTTTATCAATACTTGATTCTTTATTGTTTCATTTCCTAAAGATGTATTAAGCACCTACTATGTGTCATTCACTCAACTAGACTCTCAGAATACCCAAACAAATAGGATATGACTCTGTCCTTATGGAAAATTTAACAAAAGAGAGTGAACAGTAGAAAAATTGGCATGCTTGCCTTATTGTAAGTGTGTGGTAATTAGAGAAAAGGGTCATCACATTTCACAGTTGAGGTAACATTTGATCTGAGCTTTGAAGAATAAGGAAGATGATGTCATCAGGCAGGGTGGAAAAGAACATTTCAGACATAGGATAAGAGCATAAGAAAACATATGGAGATATGAAAACAGACAGTCTGTTACGGGAAGCATAAGAGATACTGAAAGTCAGTCTCCAGCCCAGGTGGGAGGAGCTTTTGAAACATTACCAAGAGGCTTATGAGTGACAGAGCCATTGGAGGTGCTTTGCTGAAGTGTAGTTGGTTTGGAGTGTTGTGTTAGTTTCGAGTGCACAGCAAAGCAATTCAGTCAGATTTTCAGATTCTTTTCCATTAAGTTATTGCAAGATACTGAATACAGTTCCTGGTACAATACACACCAAGTTTCCATGTAGCAGTGCGTACCTGTTAATCCCAACTCCTCATTTCCCCTCCTCTCCTTTCCCTTCTGGTGACCACAAGTTTGTTTGCTGTGCCTGTGCGTCTGTTTCTGTTTTGTAAATAAGTTCATATGTGCCTCCTTTTTAGACTCCACAAATAAGTGATACAAACCATCCTTGTCTGAACTACTTCACTTGGTGGGACACTCTCTAGGTGCACCCACGCTGCTGCACATGGCAATATGCCATCCTCTTTTGGCTGAGAAATATTCCATATGCGCCACGTCTTCTTTACTGCCCATCTGCCAATGGACGTTTAGGTTGCTTTCATGTCTTGGCTATTGCAAATAGTGCTGTTGTGAACATTGGGATGCGTGTATCTTTTTGAATTAGAGTTTCCTTCTTTTGCAGATATATGCCCAGAAGTGGGATTCCTGGATCATATGGCAACTTTTTTGTTTTAGATTTTTAAGGAGTTTCCATATTGCTCTCCATGATGACTACACCAATTCACATTCCCACCAACAGTACCAACAGTATAGGAGGGTTTCCTTTTTTCCACTGGAGTTGTTAAGTAAAGAAATGATACAATCAGGCTTACATTTTATAAATATAGCTCAACATTTATTGATCTCTGAAAGTAATTCAGCCTAGAAAAGAAATATCTCAGTTCAAAAACTTTGGATGAATTAATACGTAACAGAAAATTAGAAGAATTCATGGTATATTCCACATTTTTTGAGGTAGACGTCACCAGAATGTTAGGACAGAATAACAAATGCCATGGCTTTATTCCTGCCTAGCACCAGCTAGGGCCTGAGTGTAACTGTACAGTTTTGTATACAGTTTTCTACATCTTGATCACCCAAAACAAAGCCAGCTTGGGCTGGGTGTGTCCATGAGTATAATAGAAAGCTAGATGCCCTCTTACAAACAGAAGCATTGCCCTTTTTTGCGGTGTTGAAGTTCTGTGAACCCGAGTGGCCTTTGCCCAGCCTTGACAATAGGGCCTGTGAGATTTTCACATGGATATGCAGCTGCTGTTCAAACCTGTCAGTGCTGCAGCAAATACAAGGGCAGCAGAGTAACAGCCCATGAAAAAAGATTCTACTATATGACAAGAGGCTGGCACAAGGGGACAGAATGAAACCATCTGGCTACCAACTCAGGACTTTTTCTAAAACAAATGTGGAATGTATTATGCATTTAGGATGGAATACGATGAATCCTAGGCCTTGTTTTTGGCTAATATTTACAGGAATTGGTGGAAGGAACTACTTCTACTTGGGTAATGGGGAAGCTGGAGAAAGCCAGTGGATTTCAACTGCTGAAGTAAAGAGTTTAAGAGTTTTCATATTCATACTGGGGTTGGAGGAGAGGTAGTAGAAATGAGAGGTTTATGAGAAAATTTAGAATAGGAGCCTGAGCCAGGAATAATCTGTAATAATAATAATAATCTATAACTGAAATGCCAATTATAGATCCTGGAACCCATAATTGAGATCAAGATGGCAACTTGAAACCAGTAGGAAACTCTTTCCAAAGGTAAAATGTTTGTTTGTGACTAACCTATCTTACAAATAGAATTTTTTCTGTGTATAGCTTGCAAAATACTTTCACGTTGTTATTTCATCCTTACAATTTTATTTTATTTTCTATACATTTTACATATAGAAAAACCTGAAACTCCGTGAGGTCAGTGGCTCAGCCAAGTTTCCATAATTAGCATTAGACCTGGTAGATGTTCTGAAACAGGACTCTTCTCCTTCCTCTGAACTACCCCACTGTGGAGTTAGATAGCTCTGATTCCTCGTGTCACTGGGCACTCAGCACAGACCTCACTGTGTATCCCTATGAGATGTCTCCGTGTGAGTAAGGCAACAGTAATAGAAGGACTCTCCTGTTCCTTGGGCTGATGGTGGGCTTTTGAAGATCCTCAGGTGGCAGCAACAAAGCCAGAACCAAAGAACTCAAAGCACCTTGAAATCCAGAAGAATAACAGTATTATTTCTTTCTCTTGGAAATGGTAAGCTTAGACCTGCAGTTGCCTCCCTGGGACCAAGTGCACTACTAATCTCAGGGCACATTCATTAGTCACCTTCCACTACTCTTACGAGACAGAGAAAGGACATTTGGTCAGGTTCACAGCAAACAAGTGAACTTTCAGCAAACAGCATCATTTAGAAGATCTTGGCTAGTATTTCCAGGAAATGGTGGAAGGTGTTACTTCTACTTGGGTAAAGTGGAAGTTGGAGAAAGCCAATGGACTTCAACTGCTGAAGTAAAGAGTTTAAGAGTTTTCATATTCAGATTGGGGTTGGAGAAGAGGTAAGAAGAGATAAGAATGTGTCACTGAACTATCCCTCAACACCTAGATCCCTGTCCGTAGCTTCCTACCTGTTACTCCTTAGGCTATGCATTGTTCTAGAATATGACACTATCATGAATGCACATAGGTAGAGAACAGTGGGTAAGTTTGTCAGACGATTGCCCCTTTAGAAGACAAGAGGACAGCCCTGCAATGATGACCAGTAAATATAAAAATCAATTTTTATCAGCATTTGAGTTTTAACATGGCAATACAATAATACCATTTCCTCTTATTTTGCTATAATAGACTCAATGATACCAGTTACCTTACCAAGGGTCATCCTTTACTGCAGAGCAGTTCTCCACACTGACAAAGGAGACATTAAGATGCCACTTTGAACAGGCGCTGCTTGGTCTATACATTCATACTTAGAGCTCTTGGTGCATTTAAATTGCTTTTTTGCAGCAGTCAAAGGGATCAATAGCTCTTAGACTCTTTAAGGGACAAATAATATACAAGATGGACATTTTAAGCTCTTTAGAAAATATATTCATGAGGTCGTCCAGTTTCCCCTGGTACCCAACTTTGCTGGTGACATTTATTAATGTTTTTGCAGCAAACAGGAGGAGGAGTCCTCCAAAGACTCTCATCTCTGCTCTTCTAGAAAATATTGATTTTTTTTTTTTAACAAGAATTGCGGAGAGGGGAAGGGGTAAAAAAACTGCTCAAAGCAAAAAAGAAATCTCACAAAAGAATAACTTAGCTCAAAGCTGGCTTGACAAAGTAATTCTATCTAAATAACTTTGTGCCACTTGATAGAGAAAATTTCTGCTGATTTTCTCTTTGAACAATTTCATAGTCTTCATGAGAGGCATGCTTTGAGAATATTATGTTCTTAATGGTAGTGTGGGACTTTCTACCAAATCTTCCTACGGGTGAGAGAGGACAGCTTTACGATACTGTGGATTTGGAAAGCGATTTTAAATTCCAATTAATTAGGGTTAATTAAGTAGACATTTAGTAAAAAACAGTTTGCGATGCCAGACTGGGTAAAAAATAAATACTTTGTGATGGTTGCTTGAAAGAAAAAGCTGGAATGCATTAAAAACCTCCATCTGACTGAGAGAGGCCTGAATGCATTTGGATTTGTGATTGACTTTGTGAAAAATCATGTACTGGAGTTTTCTCCTCCAAAAGAGAAAATTAATTACACTGACTCTCTTTCATTAAGCTGATGTTGTATAAGACTTCAGACAACAGAAGACTAAGTATATTTGGATGAGCCGGGCAGGCTGGTGGTTAGAGTATGGGATACAGAGGTATCCATTTATCCCTGTGCATTAGAGACAATCCACTCCCAGGCACCACAGGGGCTGGGAGATGACAGCATGCAACGTAAGCCCAATTCTCACCTGCCCGCTGCTTTCTGTCCTGAGCTAGACAACAAAAGCTGACTCACTCAGTTTTCAAACAGGTATTTCCCTAGTTCTGGAGGAGGAAATGGCAATCTGTTCCAGTATTCTCGCCTGGAAAATTCCATGGGCAGAGAAGCCTGGCAGGCTACAATCTATGGGGTTCCACAGAGTTGGACACGACTTAGTAACTGAGCACATTTTCTTAGTCCACAAAACATTTGATAACATTTGGAAATGAGTAAATTTCACATGAAACTCCAGATATTTAGCTTGTCTTAAAAAGATGATCACATGTGACTAGGTAATATTCCTGAATATCCAGGAATCCAGCAGTGATGCTCCCTTTAATCTGATTGCATCTGCTCCGGCCTCCCTGCCTCATAGGTTACTACTGCCCCTTCCTGCGGACACTGATTTGGCCACAGTTATTACGCACGCACACATCGAAGAGGAAAAACACGTGAAAACTGAAGAAGACTTGCGTCTGAATAGCTGGAAATCTTTGGCTAAGACTTTGTGGCTAGTGTGTGCACACTCCACATTTCATTTGGTCTTTTTTTCCAACCCTCTTTCAGTACTATGGAAGACCTTTCTCCTCAAGGAAACCCTCAAGACCCCTTGAAAGGGGTCTTCCTTTCAAGTCACCATGCGTTATTGATCATAACAACACTCTAGCCAGGTTCTCCTGGGTTCTAACCCCAGAAGCCCCTCTGGAAGAGAAGACAGTGCTCCCCTACTGACACATACACCCCGCTGTGAACCAAGGGTGAAGGGCGGGGAGGCTGAGAAGTGTTGCCTATATAACCAATGAGTTTGCTGCCCTTGGCCTAGTGGCTCTTCTTATTCACTAGGCTGTAACATAAATGCCAGCTCCTGAGAGAACCCACCTGTGACCACCCTGCTGAAAGAAGCCGCTTCCCAGTGTCTTATTCTCACATATCATTTCTTACTGGTTCAATACAAGATAGAATTGTTCTTTTAATTGTTTTTTGAGACTTTCAGTGACGAAAGAGAGCATATTTGTCTTGTTCCTCATATCCTCCATGTCTAGTTTAATGCCTAGTATATAGAGGGCACTTAATACTTGCTAGATAATGAATAAAACCCTTAAATACTGCAAAGGGGAAAGACTTTTCTGGCAATTATGGGAGAGAGTCAAAGAATACTTGTGGTTTGATTTCAGCTTTCAGGAACTAAACTCAAACTGAAGTGTATCTGAGTCATTTTAGTCCTATGGATATGATACTCCATAAGTCAGGGTCAAAGGCAAGGTCACTTGATCATACCGTTACTAAAGACATAAGTAGTTAGGAAGGTTTAAGTTCTCTGCCCCAAGATGCCAACTTGGGGAAAAAAAAAGTACCTAAATAATCATCTTAAATATTTATTCCCAGTCTGTTCCCTTTATTTTTCCTGTGTTGTCAGCTTTCAGCTCACTTTGAAAACCATGTAGAATAACCCAAAGATTTGAAGCCAAGCCACCCTGAACAGAAATTTTAAATATTAAGGGATTTATCTTCCTTGGACCCAGCTTGTGAGAGACAACCACTCAGTACTTCTTACCACAATCTGTGCTATTCTGGGAAAGTGTGACAAGCCTGGGTTGCTTTGTGGGTAACAGATCAAAAAAAGGAACCAGCTTCCCACTGTCCAGAAATACAATTTCCACAAATGAAAGTCATCGTGCTTTTCTTTTCCCAGCTTAAAAAAGAAGGTATTGTAGGCTTGCTGATTCTCTCTCTTTGTTTCCTTTGATTTCCTTTGAGTTTTTCTAGACTAAAAGCTATCGTCCCATCTTTAAAATGTCTAGAGGGGAGAAAATGTAAAAGTCTCTAATATTTTATTCCCTTCATCATCAGACACTATCTCTTTTCTCTTTTCCAAACAATTCAAGGTCCTAACCAGGAATCAACTGCATATTTTCAAGTGCATCGAGTATTGAGAGATGGTGGTGGTTTTTCTTTTTTTTTTTCCTGCTGCTAGGTACCAACAAGTTTTACATGAAATTATATGAACTGCAAGCACACTAAAGAACACTAAGACTCAGGGATCAGGAACCACAGAGCATGGTTTTTCTGTGATGGTGTGAGCATGGTGTAAGTCTAGAGTGCCGTAGGGAGAGAGCGCAAGAAGACCAGAGGCGTCAGAGAACTGCTTTTAAGCAAGACCTTGGGATTTTCTGAACCAGCAAAGAAGATGGGAAAACACAGGAGGGAGGCCGGAGACAGTAAGGTTTATAACCACTTCTCAGAACTGAGGATTCCATGAAAGGTCCCTGCAAAGTCAGCCCCCAGGTAAAAGCTGAGGATTCAGAAAGCCAGTCATTGCAGGCACCAAACTGGGGAGCCAATCTTCTTCATGGGCCAAAATGGTGCTGCACTCAGGTTCCCTTATCTCCTTCTTGCCTTTCAGGCTCTTTCTTTTTAATGCCATTCCATTGACCCAAAGGCAAGCTGATACAAAAAGATTTCTTTCTAGAAAGAATAATTTTTTTAACTCACTTTTGGTCAGAATCTCTCCTGTTCTCCATGAATCTCTTCCAGAAGAATCTGATATTTTTGTTTCCAGGACATAGTTGGTGAGGTCAATTCAGTTCAGTTCAGTCGCTCAGTCATGCCCGACTCCTTGCGACCCCATGAATCACAGCACGCCAGGCCTCCCTGTCCATCACCAGCTCCCGGAGTTCACTCAGACTCACGTCCATCGAGTCAGTGATGCCATCCAGCCATCTCATCCTCTGTCGTCCCCTTCTCCTCCTGCCGCCAATCCCTCCCAGCATCAGAGTCTTTTCCAATGAGTCAACTCTTCGCATGAGGTGGCCAAAGTACTGGAGTTTCAGCTTTAGCATCATTCCTTCCAAAGAAATCCCAGGGCTGATCTCCTTCAGAATGGACTGGTTGGATCTCCTTGCAGTCCAAGAGACTCTCAAGAGTCTTCTCCAACACCACAGTTCAAAAGCATCAATTCTTCGGCGCTCAGCCTTCTTTACAGTCCAACTCTCACATCCATACATGACCACAGGAAAAACCATAGCCTTGACGAGACGGACCTTTGTTGGCAAAGTAATGTCTCTGCTTTTGAATATGTTATCTAGGTTGGTCATAACTTTCCTTCAAAGGAATAAGCGTCTTTTAATTTCATGGCTGCCGTCACCATCTGCAGTGATTTTGGAGCCCAAAAAAATAATGTCTGACACTGTTTCCACTGTTTCCCCATCTATTTCCCATGAAGTGATGGGACCGGATGCCATGATCTTTGTTTTCTGAATGTTGAGACATAGTCGGTATAGCTCCTCAAAAACGAAAGAATCCTTGCCTTTGCAATTGTCACCACATTCAATACATTTCAATCCTTCCTCAGGTGTCAGACTCACACAAGTTAAGAAGTGATTCTTTGAGTGGATTCTAACCCTGGAGGTGAGAGCCTATATATACAACTAAGAGATAGGGAGGAATGTGCTAAGTGCTTTTGGGAATTCAGAGACAATTCAACATGCCTTGCCTCCAAAGAGTTTACAATCTAATTAGAGCCTAAAAAATAAATAAATTGCAATAAATAAATAAAGTATTTAGTTTGCAATAAAAAATAAATAAATTGCAATACAAAAGGTAGTATATGGCTGTATTGAAGGGACATTGGACACGTCATATAAATATAACCACTATAAGCGTTTGAAGGAGAAAGAGGTTGGGGTTTTGAGAGGCAGGAAAACCTAAATCAAAAAGAATGGAACTGAGCAGGTCACTGGAGTATGGGGAGGACTTACACACGTTTAAAGCACAAGAAAGTACTCTCGGTGGATGACATTCCGTGAGCGACAGGAGGAGGTGGGAGCAGTGAAGAGTTAAAGCAAAGAGAAGCAGTGCACCCCCGCTGTAGATGCTTGTCTTTTCTCTACAGTGTCCCCAGGAGGCCCTGCTTCTGCCAGCTTATTACCATCCTTTGAAGTACTCCATTATTTTATTAGTTCCCCATATAAATTATTTATCTGAGAGATTGCTGATGCTGACCAGCTCTGGTAAGTAATATTTTCTGTGGGAAATGCTGCTAGAGGGATTACAGTCTCCAGAGGCTGCCAAAACATTGAAAATCAATTTTAATTCCTGTGTGTGTTTGTGTGAAGGTCTTTGGGAATGGGAGTCATTCAGATGCCCCTTCTAGTGGGTCCCCATCACATGTACAAATTAGATTTCTGGGGGCAACATTAGGGAAGTTGCCTAGGGATGCTACTGTGGGTATTGGTTGTTATGAAGCAACTCATAATAACTTGACTGGGAGCAGAACATTAAAAGGTCATCTTATTTTATCTCCAGTATGCTTCCTTTGTAAAAAGTCACCTCGCAGCCACATTTGGGAAACCATTTGTTAGTGTATTTACCTTCTCCTTGTCATTCAGGCTGAGCAGAGCAGTCAGAAAGATCATCACTTTCCAGGCTGTTTCCAAAAACTCATAAAAAGCTTCACACAATTACATTTGCTTCCTTTACCAACAACCGCCTCCCTTAACTACTCAACTGCTGCTGTTTTCCTTGGGATTCTATGGGGCTGCTGTGTCTGGTCTCAAGGCTACAAATAATCACCCATAAGATGCTCCTTGTAAGGCAACCTTGAGCTATAACAGTCAAAAACGGAAAAGCAGAGGGGAAACTTGATGGAGGAAGAGTAGAAATTAAATGAAGAGAAGAGACTTGGATTCACTTAACAGAACCTCCTTCATGTATCTGACGTTCTCCTTTTGTGCTCTTTCAAATCTGACTCAACTTACAAAGTTAAATATCAGTCACTTTCTCCTGTATAAAGGTAGAGATATCGCATAGACTTCCATCTAATGGCCACTTTTTCCTTTAGGAAGAACAGTTCCTGCTGTCATGGGCATAGCATTTGACCCTCTTAGAATGGAGTTTTGGTTCATGTATTTTTCAGTAATTACATATCCTTGAACCTTCAGTGTCCTAGTCTCTGTCATATATGCATATATTTTCCCCATGAATTGGCAATATGTCTGGACAACTCTAAAGAGACTTCTGATGAGATCAGGCACACCCAAGGTGGTATGGCCATAGACTAAAGACATTCTGAATTGCACTCCACCTCATAAAGTTTTTTGGAGTGTCTACTGCAGACTTAGCATGAAAATTACCTGTTAATGCTTATGAAGTAACTGTGACTCTCTTTCTGGAATTTCCCCACAGAAGATAAGCAAGGGTTTAGTGTGGGGTCTTAGCCCACACATGTGAATTTGGATTCTCTTCTGTTTTTTATAGACCATCTCACCCTGAGGTGAGTTGGGAGGTTTGCAATCACTTGTCTCTAATTCCAGAAAAGACATGAAGTAAATGTCTAGGAGGAGGCAGCCTTTCCTCCTTGACATGGCAGCCTTGCACTGAGGGGCTTCCGCTCCAAGGAAAGTTCTAGCCACCTGTGTGATTCCACCTGGACATCCACCAGAGGAAGTCATGTTGAATTTGCTACAATGGGTACTCCATTTCTCTCCATATGCGTCTGGAAATTAAACATTATCACTCTATCAGTCAGAGTTGCTCTTGGCTTCAACAAATTCATAGAGACACAAAGGGGATAATTCTTCTGGTGCAAGAAGAAGTCCAGAGGTAAACTGCTGAGGAACAGTACAATGGCTCAAAGGCTCGCGCTAGGCCGGCGGCCTCGGGCTTCTGTTCAGCCACCTCAGCGGTCTCTGTCATCCTCAGGGTTACAAGCCTCCTGGCTTCAATTCCTAGAAGAAAGAACAATGGGCAAGGAGAGGGGGGATGTGAGAGCCAGATGAATCTATACTCTTCCCAAGACACCTCCAGAAGTTCCATCCAGTGACTTGCATTTATATCTCACTTGCCAGAACCTTCTTTCTATATGCAGGGAGGGGCTGGGAATAACCGGGGTCACTGCCATCTTAAAAAAAAAAAAAGGCAGAGAGGAGGGTTAAAGTAGGGGCCTGGGATTAACATACACACATTACTATACATAAAATAGATAACCGATAGTGACCAATTATATAGCACAGGGAACCCTACTCAGCATTCTATAATAACCCATATGGGGAAAGAATCTGAAAAGAATGAATATATATATATATATATATTCATATATATATATATATATATATATATATGGGATTTCTTTGGAAGGAATGATGCTAAAGCTGAAACTCCAGTACTTTGGCCACCTCATGCGAAGAGTTGACTCATTGGAAAAGACCCTAATGCTGGGAGGGATTGGGGGTAGGAGAAGAAGGGGACGACAGAGGATGAGATGGGTAGATGGCATCACTGACTCGATGGGCGTGAGTCTGAGTGAACTCTGGGAGTTGGTGATGGCCAGGGAGGCCTGGCATGCTGCGATTCATGGGGTTGCAAAGAGTCGGACACAACTGAGCGACTGATCTGATCTGATCTGATGCTATACATCTGAAACTAACACGTCATAAATCAACTATATTCCAGTATAATTAAAATTAAAAATAATTTTAAAAAATTAAAAAGCAGAGTTGAATTACTAAGAAAAAGAAGACAGGAGTATGTGATAGACAATTTGCAGTAGCAACCACAAAGGGCAAGAATCCTTTTCTTTCTTAGACCCAAACTACAGCATGACAATGAGTGCATATTACACGGGCTACAAGTGAGAAATGATCACATCTCTGGTGAGGATAACTAGATGCTGTCATTCCCTTGTGTTTCCTCTGCTGGCCTTGCAGATTTCGTCCAGTTGGTATTTACTGTGGCCAAATCTAATTCATGCATTTATGAAGCTATCTCAGGCACCAGCAGAAGTCATAAACTATTCATCTCTGGAATGTTTGTATTTGAGAAGGTCACAGTATTGAATGTGTGTATACCTCACGGCCCCCTCTCTCTGTTTGCACCCCTTGTGGCCTTGGCCAGCTATTTCCCTTTAAACAGTGAAATGAGATGTACACAGCTCAAAATACACTACTGTGTTTTCCCACAAGCTTCAGAGAACTCCCAGTAAAAGAGGTTTGAACCCTCTCTGACTCCATTTTTCTTCTCTGTCTTTCTCACTCTCCCTCCTGCTTTCAGCCATTTGCAAGCATCTGGTAATTAGAACAACTTTCATCTTATTCATGATTTTTTTTCCCACCATGGATATCTCTAAAACCCTAACTCGAAATATGGAAAAGGGAAGATGACAGCTCCTCAGTCTTTCATTCTGAAACCCCAAATAAAAAATAAAATTAAAGAAGAGACATTTTCTTGAGGAAAAATGAGCCTAGAATCTTTCTATACCCCAACCTCATTGCTCATCTGCTCTTTGGAATGATCTTGCAGCTAAGATAAGTATGGAGTCCCAGGCATGGAGGTTAACACATTATTATATTAATGCTTGCACAGATTGGCTTGGGGGTTGAGATAGCTCGTGTAGTAGAAATATTTATATTCTAAGGATTATTTTAGAGCTAAATAATACACATATACATGGCACTTTTAGGATATTATCATCTTCAATCAGACCAAGAACTCTGAAAAATACAATTGACCCTATTTTAGTCTAAAGACAGTGCAGTTCAACAAAGTTAAATGACTCACCCTGTAGCCAGGGTCACCTCTGATATGACCTGTGCAATTTGTAGTTTTCAAAAGCAGTGCCTCACACTTTTCATGCCATCTGCCCCCCACCCCATGAGCATTACCCTCCCCTAGTAAGTTTGTTTTGGGGTCAAACTTGTCCCTCCTGGGCTCCCTGCTGTCCACTCCTCCCCTGCCACCTGCTCTTGGTCATCTCTGTCCTTGCTTTCTGAGGTCTCCACCGGCTTATCAGCTGCTGAGATCCTGGGTTGTAGCTCTCTCTTCCTACGATGCTGTTATCTCTTCCGGGCTTCAGAGGCTCCAGGGATGGAGTACTAGGAAGTCCGCCCTCCTCCTCAGTACCCAGAGGCCCACGGGTGGGCTTTCATTCCACCCAACACCATGAACGCCATGCTCAGCTATGAAGCAAACCTTTTCTTGAAGGCCAATGTGATAATATCAAAGTGGCATCAAAAGTTTTGCCTAAAACAGTGTCCAGAGCCACCTTCATGCAAGCGGCCCCTGCTACCTTCTTTATCCAGATCTGCAGAACCCACAGCCAGCTTCCGCTCAGCCCCAGCCCATCCTCCCTTCTATCAGCAAGCAAAGAACCCACGAGAATTCTCCGAAGGATATCTACCCTGCCCCCACTCAGCCCAGTCAGAACACACCAGAACAATCTCTCTAGCCCCAGGGAGTATGCACTTCTGTTTTACTATGTAGTTTTATACAGTCGACCTAACTTTCCCATTTTAGACAAAACCCAAGGCTGTGACTTTTATGGGCCAAAAGGAAAAAAAGTACATTAAAGTGTATTTCTAAACAAAAGAATACATTTTCCCCTTGAGGTATATTCTGTGACTCCCTTAGAATTAAAAAAAAAAATTTAAGTACATCTATATTTAGTTCCTTATTTAATAGTAAGTTCCCCTTCGCTGCATCTGCCTGGGAGCTCTGACTCTGTATTCAGAGCCTCAGATTCTAATTCTAGCACTGTCACAAGCTGTGTGATCTGGGACAAAGTCTCCTCTTTCTCTGGCTCTTCGTTTCTGTGAATAGACAGTGAGGGTAGGGCTAACTGACTTCTCTAAGACTTCTTCTGGTATTAAAATTCAAAAAATTTATTCAAAATGTGATCATAATTGAGAAACAAAAAAAAAATCAAGATTTAATATGTCTTGAAGACTATTCCTGGCTGGGGAATAAGGCTACGTTTGCCTATGATTCCCCTCAGGCGGCCAGGAAGGATTAGAGGGTTGGAAGTCAATTGAACACAAAGCTATTTCAGCAGCCATGGGTTCCAGCTGAGAAGCCCAGCAGGCAGGCTTCTAATAGCCTCCACTGACCCCATGGGGAGTTGACTTTGCTCCCCGGGGGTGATATTGGAGAGCTGATGCCTTGCAGGCAGCAAGAGCAGACATTTTATTATTATTGGTTTTGCAATTTGTCCGCATTTTGCTGTCATTTGCCTTAGTGGCCATGGATCTCTACATTAAGATTTCAATTCCATTCCCCCGGGCTCCCATGTTTTATGGAGATCGCTCATGTTTGCCGTCTTTATTGAAGTTGGTGTACAGCCCCTGGCTGCTGTGTTGAGCGTAATCAAATGTCATTTATGAAGTCCTCCTGCCACCGGAGGACTGAGGGAGAGCTGTGTGGCCCGTGCCTGAGCAACTCAAACAGACAGGCAGCCTCCACAACGCACTTCCAGGCGCTGATGAATTATGAGGCTGAGGCTTGATTATGTCTGACCCTGGGTTGCTGGCTGTGAGTTATCGGTCCCCTAAGTCTGCTCTAATGAGTTTCTTCCAGATGGGGGTGTCAGGTGCAGCCTGACAACCTAGCCTCGATCCTCTTGCTGAATCTCTTGCCTGGCATAAGCCGACTGCGGGAGGCAACACAGAAAGAGCAACGGCCTCAGATTCTGGACAAGGTTCTAACCCTGGCTCAGCCCTTCTTTTGCTGTGTGACCTTAACCATCTTTTCGAGGGCTCAGCTTCCTCATCTATCCATTTAAGGATGAATGAAATGATCACTAAGGATGGCTTTACTTGAATTGTTCTAAGTTAACTTCATGTAGTATTTTCTCCTGGTTTCCTTGGGCATTCTGGATTCCTGGCTTAGGTCTACTTTCTGATAATGGCCTCATAAACTCTGATTCCAGTATTTGATCCTGGAAACGATGGGTACCCACTTAACAACTTTTCTTACAAGTTCTTCCTTCCCTCTAAATGTTTCCAGTAAGATCAGTAATGGTTTCCTTTTCTTACTTGATATCTCAAACAGACTTCAATTCAGCTGGCCAGCCCTTCTTTCTTGATATACTTGCTTCAATAAACCTACATGCTCCTGGTTTTCTCCTCACCTCACTGGCAACTCTTCCTCTAAGCAAGCTCTAAGTGACAAGTGTATGCCACCAACTTCCACATTTTTATCTCCAGCTCCAGAATCGTGCACACAATTGTCTACTTAGCCTCTCTCTGTTTAGGTGTCCCACAGACTCCTTAAATCCAGTGTGTCTTGAACTCAACTCCTTATTATCCTCCAACCTAAACTTGGCTTCTACTCAGAGTTCCCCTTATCAATAAGAGGCTTCTCGGTTCACCTTTGTCCAGACCAGAAACCTGGCAACTGTCTTTAATGCCTCTCTTTCTCTTATCCAACTGTATTCCCAGTCCCTTTCTTTATACTTCCAATACTATCCCAAATAAACTCTTTCTATCTATCCATAATGATACCTGGTCCAAAGCACATTGCTTCTGGACACCACAATGAAGTCTCTGCTGCTGCTGCTGCTAAGTCACTTCAGTCGTGTCCGACTCTGTGTGACCCCATAGACGGCAGCCCACCAGGCTCCCCCGTCCCTGGGATTCTCCAGGCAAGAACACTGGAGTGGGTTGCCATTTCCTTCTCCAGTGCATGAAAGTGAAAAAGTGAAAGTGAAGTGGCTCAGTCACGTCCAACTCTCAGCGACCCCATGGACTGCAGCCCACCAGGCTCCTCCATCCATGGGATTTTCCAGGCAAGAGTACTGGAGTGGGGTGCCATTGCCTTCTCCGAATGAAGTCTCTAGAAAGCATATTTAAAAGCAGAGATATCACTTTCCTGACAAAGTTCCATATAGTCAAAGCTATGGTTTTTCCAGTGATCATGCACGGATGTGAAAGTCAGACCATAAAGAAGGCTGAGCACTGAAGAATTGATGCTTTCGAATTGTGGTTTTGAGAAGACTCTTGAGAGTCCCTTGGACCGCAAGGAGATCAAACCAATCAATCCTAAAGGAAATCAAACCCGAATATTCATTGTGAAGACTGATGCTGAAACTGAAACTCCAATCCTTTGGCCACCTGATGTGAAGAGCTGACTCATAGGAAAAGACCCTGATGCTGGGAAAGATTGAAGGCAGGAGGAGAAGGGGATGACAGAGGATGAGATGGTTGGATGGCATCACTGACTCAATGGACATGAGTTTGAGCAAACTCCAGGAGATGGTGAAGGACAGGAAAGCCTGGTGTGCTGCAATCCATGGGGTCACAAAGAATTGGACATGACTGAGCAATTGAACAACAAATTAAATTGGAAGTTTTACATGAGTTAAGGTTATATTGGCTACCAGATTCAAATACACAATTAAGATGCCAATTTTCAGAGGAAATGATAAGAAACAGTGTAATGATTCTTGGACCTCCTCACCCCCCATGAAGGATATATAAGTGTCAAGAGAATATAAATGGACAGAATAGTAATAAGACTCTTTCTGGGGAGAGTGGTACCATGAATATACCCTCTTGACCATCATCTAACTTCAAAAGAGGTATTGAATGAGACACTCTGTGGGTCTGATAGGTGTCCTTGCCCCTGGATGTGAGGGAAGGGTACCATGGTGGGCTGATATCTTAATCTCACTCTGGAAATCAAGAGAACAAAACTGACTATCTGCTTGAGAAGAGGGAGGAGGATTAGAACAAAGGATTTCTACTATTGTTCAACTAGGAAGAAATAAATTTCAGTAGATCAAAAGATACTAAAGAGAGTGTCAAAACTGAGGGATTTTTAAAATGCTTTTGAAAATAGTTCACCTGAAGGAGGCTGAAACATCAACAGAGAGAATCTGAGGGTGAATCATGGATTCAGAAGGAATAAAATTGGGCTAAAGAAGCATAGACCCAGACTAAGACACTACAGGTAAGAAACTACCGGTGATTCGTTGTTCAGTAACTAAATCACGTCCGACTCTTTGCAACCCCATGGACTGCAATGCACCAGGCTTTTCTGTCCTCCACTGTCTCCCAGAGTTTGTTCAAACTCATGTCCCTTGAACCAGTGATGCTATCTAACCATCTCAGCCTCTATGACCCCCTTTTCCTTTTGCCTTTGATCTTTCCCAGCATCAGGGTCTTTTCCCATGAGCCATCTCTTCGTATCAGGCACCTAAAGTATATTGGAGCTTCAGCATCAGTCCTTTCAATGAACATTCAGGGTTGATTTCCTTTAAGGTTAACTGGTTTGAACTCCTTGCTGTCCAAGGGACTCTCAGAGTCTTTTCCAGCGTAGGTCACAGCCCTGTTGTGGTAAAGAGACTTGCATAACTCAATGAAGGTGTGAGTCATGCTGTGCAGGGCCACTCAAGATGGATGGGTCATAGTGAAGAGTCCTGGCAAAACGTGGCCCACTGGAGGAGGGAATGGCAAACCACTCCAGTATTCTTGCTGTGAGAACCCCATGAATAGGATGAACCAGTGATACGAAGTCTCTAAAGAACTTATAAAAGAGCCTCACAAAAGAAAGGACAGATATATACATCTACCTCTCAGGTCCAGCAGTGTCTATGAAGTAAGAACATTTTTACTCCCCTTATCTCTCCTTAAACCCTGCTGCCACCCCCCATTCCATATCCCATTTTGAGCCAGGAGGGTCAGTTAAAAAAAGGAAAGAAATCATCTTGCCAAAGGAGACTCATGTGCAACATGCCTCTAGCAAGCAGGAGGTGAAGGAGTAAAATGTGACCTTTCAATGAAGTTAGAAACTTTGATTATTATACAAGATATACATGTTTAATCACCAAATTGAAGCTGGATTTGCAAATTTAAGTAAACATGGGCCTTTTTCTTTTCTAGAAGTGAGTAGAAAAGTTGTGAGATTTATCCTTGTTTGTAGGGGAAGGAAGGATCTCTACCTTCCTTTTTTTCCAGGTAGACAGTGGAAAATAAATACAAAAGTACTTTCTGATCAAATCCCATGAGTCCTGCTTATTCATAATAATAGCTACATTTATAATGCTATGAGTAAGTAACCATTTTGAAGAAAAGTCGAAAAGGTATTTTAAGCTTATGATAGGCTTACAATATTTGAAGTAAATTAGACTAAATGAAGAAGCAAATAACCCTTCAAAAATGTATAGCACAAACACAATAAAGGCTTATTTCTTGCTGGTTGGGTGAACAGTTGGCAATTATTCAAGGACCCAGACTAATGGAGGTTCTACTGCTTTCTAAGCTTGGGTGTTGTTCTTCAGAGATGCTCCCACCCCGGAGATACAGACACGCACAGAATGTGCACGGGCCCAGCCTGGGCATGACGTCATTTCCTGTGTCAAAGCTGGGCCTCTGTCACACAGATGCACCTACTGGCAAAAAAGGCTGGCATCACATTGTGTCTGCCTGGGAAGAAGAGCAAAGCATAGACTTCGGTGAGAAGACAGCAGTTTCTGCTTCATGGAACATTATAAAACTTTATAAAAATTATAAAAACATTATAAAAATTATATGTTACACTGATGCTCGCCATCCTCATCAGCCTATGGATACAAATGAGATGACATTAATATTTATGTCCAAATTTGCAAAGAACTCTGTATCAACTGATTGACTACAGATCCTCCGTGTCTCCTGTAAGAGCTTATGCAGTGCCTTGTGGGAGCTCCAGCAAGGTATCTAATGAGCTCCAAAACAAGTCCATTAATGGTATCCTCCTCTGAACCCCTCATAGCAACAATGCAAGCAATAGTAAACCAATGACAGCAAATACTTGCTGAGAACTTTCTGTGTGTTAGTCACTGCTCTAAGCATGTAACATGCACTTCTTTAATCTTTAAATATTAGACCCATTTATCAGATGAGAAAATCAAGGCACAGAAAGGTCAAGTAAGTTGTGCAAGGTTGCAGAGCTAGGGATATAAATTTCCTCAGTCTGGCTCCAGTGCCTTCATTACGAAACTCTAAATCCTCCACCCTGACAACGTACTTACTCTAAAGAAGCAAAGATACCTGTGACAAGGGAGCTGCCTTCCTCTGTTTAGGCTGCCGTGAGACAGTACCAGAGACTGCATGCTTAAACAGCAGACATTTGTTTTCTTGTAGTTGTGGAGACTGGAAAATACAAGGTCAAGTTTCCAGTAGAGTTCAGTTCTTGACGAGGGTTTTTTCCTGGCTTCTGTGTGGCCAACTGTCCTCACGTGGTAAAGGGAAAGAAAGCAAGCTCTCTGGTATCTCTTTCATAAGGATACCAGCTCTGTGGAATCAGAGATCCAGTATCAGAGCCCCACCTTTATGAGCTCCTTTAGCCTGAATCACCTCCTTAAAGCTCTCAGCCTCAGTATAATCACTTAAGGGGTTAAGGCATCAACATTTGAATTGGAGGGGGAAATACAGCCAGCTCATATCAGGGCTTCACTGGAGACTTAGATAGTAAAGAATCTGCCTATAATGCACGACATTATATATATGCAGTTCAATCTGTGGGTCCGGAAGATCCTCTGGAGAAAGAAATGGCTACCCGAGACTCTGGTATTCTTACCTGCAGAGTTCCATGGACAGAGGAGCCTGGAGAGCTACAGTCCAGTCCAGGGTCTCAAAGAGTCAGACACAACTAAGCAACTAAAACCTCATACCTCACATCTAGCTCACAGCAGGTGCTCTCTCCCGGTCTCCCAAACCATAAATCCTAGAGATGCCTGAGTTTCCGAAAGAAAAAGAGAGCGTCTCTCCTAAATCTCCTTTACCACTTGGATCCTAAGCAACAATATCCATGCCTAGAATTTCACAAAGCTTCCTGAGAAAACTTGTCCTGTATTTTCTTCTGTCCGGAAGATCAATTTCAGCTCCATATCTTAGTCTAGTATAAGAAAAGCAAGCATGCCCCCTTTTATTCTCATTTTCCTCTGCTTTTCTCCAAAGGAAAATGCCTTCTTTTCTTTTATACCCCAAATAGAGTCTCCATCCTAACCTCTGCATGTTAGCTCAAGGCAAACTGGAGGAGAGATTGTCAGCCTACCATGCCCTGGGTTTCAGGGTGGCCGGTGTGGTTCCCTCAGCCACAAGAAATTCTGGAGGATTCCCACCCGCCCTTTCTGTACAGCCCTAGAGGAGTGGGTGGAGCCAAGAACACAAGTTGTCAATCATCTTCAGGCTGCAGATAAGCTGAAAGCAGGAGTTACCCCTCCAAGAGGAAATAGGGATTTACAAACTGGGTGACCCAAAACAGAAAGAGACAGCCTATCTTGGGCCATCAGATGAAGCTGTCATGATGCAGACAGGCTTCAGGGAAAACGGTGTGTGTTATCTAGGCAGCTTGGCCATTATGTATGACAGCTGCATGTCCTGAATTTTCTAGGTCAGTCTCAATTCCAAATATTCTTTCACCTTGTCAGACCATGTATTCCAATTTTTGCCTTTGGAAAATGTGGCCACTGAATCTTTCAGACACTAGATCAGCATATTTGCTTAAGGGATAGAACCAGTTATAATGATATTGAAGAATATGTTTCAGAAAAATAAACCTTTTTTTCAGGGGAAAAATTAGAGTTTATAAATTGAAGCCTTAGAGACAACTAGCCAAAGGGAAATAATGACTCTAAGTCAGTGTAGGAGTTTCTGCTGACCTGAGAGGCTTCTGTAAAATCAGATAGGATGGAATCCCCTTCCTGATAAATGGGGAAGGGGATATTTTGAGGGAGGGCAGTCTCAAGGTGTGTGTGTGATCAAGCCCTGAACACCCAACCCCGCCCTGCCAGGCCAGAGAGGGTGAACTGATGGGCTGGACAGGACAGTTGGCCCTACACGGACGTTTGGGAGGGAGACTGAGGACTCCATTATAACCCAGGGTTGAACCGACCTCTACTACAGGCCAGAAATCTGCACATCATGACATAGCATGACATAGCATCCATCTTAGAAAGGGTGAATAGAATTTGCAAACAAAGCTGGTCTCTAAGCACTCTGAAAAATACAGCACTGTCCTCTGGCTAAACAGTAGAAAATTATGCTCAGATGTCTATGTTCTACAAAATACCTCTCTACTTGTTTGTGGATTCTGGTGGTGTTTCCTTTTTCTAACCACAGTCCCCTTTTAAAACACCAAATGCCATTTTTGCTGGAAAAAAAAGGAGATAATATTTTCCTTGGTTGGAAAAGAGAGAGGACTTGAGCTCTTATAAAAGAGAGTTTGTGGTGCAGCCTTGAGTTTGATAATCACAGGGATTGGGGGGTGCAACAGCACTGAGATAGGTGGAGTCTGTGTGTGTGTGTGTCTTGAGTGCATGCTGGTGGGAGGCACACCGAAGTTCATGTGGAAAGTATCAATTTCTTTGGAGATGTTGATCCTTTCCCTTCCAGATTCAGGCAGAGGCAGCCTTGATACGTTAGCCCCCACCCGTGATCTTCTAAATAACTCCTCTGAGTAATGACTCTCAAAGCCCTTTCACATCATGGTGAAGATAAGCAATTTACTAAAATTAGCAGTAAGGACTGATAAGGAAACGTGTATTCCCCTTGTCTTTCGGTAAATGTAAAATGAAACTTTTTTTGAGGACGTGGTCATTTTTGTTAGTTAAAATTTCTAGGGGAGGACAACCCCCTAGCAGTGTTAGAGCCTTGATTTCTGAGTAAGAAAGGGCTTGGTGCCACTGGCTACCAGTGCTTCTTACTTTAGGCGAAACCAACACCCACGGCCTCTGAGAGGCTATATGGAGACTTTGTGCAAGTTAGAAAAAGGTGTTTCTCCCTCCTGGTGGCACAGCCAGAAGCCAGAGCACCAGGCTTGGGAGGGAAATGCAGGCTGGTCCACAGGATGCCTTCCGGTGCCCTTGGGCAGTCACGTGCTGCAGTTCTGCCCACAGCCTTGTTACTGGTCTCAGGGCCACGGAGATGGTCAGCTGGTCACAATCCATGCCTTAGGCATTTGTAAAAAAAATTCCCTGGGTCTAAAGTCACTTAAAGACAGAAAGAGTAAACCACCTCTGCAGAGATCTAAGCTCTCAGAGCACTCCCAGGTTGGACCATCTCAAACAAGGGTCAACTGTTCTCTTAAGAAATCGGAGGCTCAATGATGTCTGATGCTTTTAAAAGAGTTACCAGAGGCTGGCTATTTAACATGGACACATGTCCCCATAGGAGACCTCAAAGATGAAGAGGGTAAATCTGTGCCCTCTAGAATCGGATGCCTTTTGTATGGGTGATGAGGCAATAAAAATGCAAATTTATGTAAGGCTCCAGGTGAGTGGAACTGAGATCTGCAGCTGAGAAGGGGAAGAAGGAACTTTATGGGCCAGAGGACTCACAGAAGGCTTCATGGAGAATTCAGATACATACAAATGAGAAAGGGAGGGGAAGAATGATGTGTTGGTGACAATGCAGCAAAAATAGTCTAGTTACAGTGTGAAGACAGCAGAGAGCAAAGTGGGTGGACAGGAATGAAGTTCAAGGTCTACCTGGGAAGACCTCCCTGTCTTCCCTGGAAGGCATCAGGTCTCCCAGGTGAAGACCTGGGACCATGTCTGTGTTCTTAGAAAAAGTGATGAAAATTGCATATTTTTATCGGGGAAGTAAATATTTAAAAGATGACACGACACTTTTTTAGAAAGTCAATTTGACAAACTGAAAAGATCAGAGGCTTGGTAATGAGAAAAATGCAAGTTCAAGGTCTGGCTTCAGTCCTGATAAATTACATATTAATAATCAAAGACCTGTTACTTAATCTCTCTGAAACTTCATTTCCTTATTTGTAAATACAGAAATAAAAAATTTCTGATTTCCAAAGCGATTACAAGGATTAAATGCAATAAAAGACATATGTATCTGTCACATAGGTCTTCAGTAGCCGTGAGCTCTCCGGCCTCTGAGAGCGTCAAAACCCTCTTAACATGAGTGACCAGCTCATTTAACTTTGACTACTAAGACTATTTGAAAAATTGCTAGCATCTATGCCTCAACAGTAACCAATCATAAACTAATGGTAAGGTGGTCTCTTGTCAATTTTCTTACTTATAAAGAGCAGAAACTGATTCTGGTTGTCTTTGGCAGAAACAAAGTTTATTGGAAGGGTATCAGGTAGCACACTGAACTGACTGGGAGGAGAGGTTCAGGCAGAAACCACGACAGGCAATATTCAGCCAAGAGCTCACTAAAAGCAACTTGTGTGGCTGAACACTCACCGCCACGTTGCTGGATCCCTCCAGCCCAGCACATTCACCACCAACCCTCTGAATAGGATGTTTGCCACCAAGTAGCTGTTACATCAAACATATCTCTAACTCGCTCTTTGCATTATCCTTTTAAGGCTTGAAGTCCTTGGAAGTTGCATTTTACTTCTTGCCAAAAGTGGGGAGATGAAATATCCCCTTTACTTCATCTTCTGTAGTAAGAGGCAGGCAGGACCAAAGCAACTCCTCTCTTCTACAGCAAATATCCGACATGCAGTAGCAATAAAAATCCATTAAATGCTTGTGTCAAATCTAACATGAAATGTGCAAGACCTATAGAAGAAAACTGTAAAACTTTCCTCAAGGAAGTATAAGAAATCTCAAGTAAATGATGAGATACAGAGTTTCTGAAAGAGAAGTGAAGTGTCAATATAGTTAGGCTGTCAACTCTCTCTCCATTTACAAACCCAATAAAATTCTGATCCGAATCATACGATGTTTTGTTTATATGTTTGTTTTAAAGTTTGACTAGGTGATTCTAAAGCTTATGTAGAAAATAATATATGCAAAGAAGCAAAGGCATTTTTGAAAAAGAAAAACAAGGAATATTTGCCATATCAGACATCAAAATATACTATAAACTTATCATTGTCTATGGCATTGACCTAGGTATAGATACATAGGTCAGTGGAGCAGAAGAGAACCTGAGAATAATCATTATATAAACAGACATTTAGTATCTTAAAAAAGATATTTCAATTCAGTAGGGAATCAAGGATCAGAAAAAAATAAATATGTACGTTTATGGATATGTCAATTAACTAGATGGTAGGAATCACAATGTATGCATATATCAAATCATTATGATACATATTTCCATTTGTATTTGTGAATTATAGCTCGATAATTGGCGGTCCAGTGGTCAAGACTCATTCCCAATGCAGGGGAGACAGGCTCTATCACTGGAACAAAGATCCCACGTGCCACATGGCATGGCCACAAAAAAGAAAAAACAACAAAAAACTTGTCCTTTACAGAAAGGACAAGATTGCAAGTATCATAGGCTTGTAACTGCATGACAAGTACTCTGCTCTGCTGATGTGATCTGAAAGCAGCCATAGGAAAAGCTGAACAAGTAAATGCAGCTGTGTTCCAATAAAGCTTTATTTACAGAAACAGGTACCAAGCAGAATTCAACCCTTTATATTAACTATTCAATAAATGGTGATGAAATCAGTGGCTATTTCCTGGAAAAAAAAATCTAGAGTTTCACATCATGCATAAAAATAAAATCTATTTAGCTTTAAAAATGTAAATATATTTGTGTAAGATAGACGATCAATATAAATTAAATATAAATCTATTATATTTAAATTATTAATGACATCATTCCAGATGCCCATATTCTTATTTTTTCTGCACTTGATAAAATATTCTCAGAGAAATGTTAATACATCTTGCTATGATTATATATATTTTTTCTTTTCACTTATATTTCTTCTGATTTTTTATTTATGTATTTTTGTTTCTTTGTTGTTAGGTGTCTAATGGTTTATGTCTATCTTCTTCATGAATTGTACCTTTTATCATTAAAAATATTCATCTTTATCTCATTTAAAATAAGTAAATAAAATTTAAAAAAATAAATCAAAGATTTAATACAATAAACGTGAACATGAAAACTATATAAGTATCAGAAAAATGTAGATGTAAAAACATGAAAAAAATGTATAGATGCCACTACATTAAACTTTTAAATTTCTACACTATAATAATCATAAGTAGTGACAAAATACTAGGAAAGACTGTGAGAAAATATTCGCAATATCATAGAAAATAGAGGATTCATACCCAAAATATATAAATCACATCTACAAATTAATAAGAAAAAGATAAATAGGCCAATAAAGATGTAAAGAATATGAACAGGCAATTCACAGAAGAAATTAAGTAGCCAATAAAAATAAGAAAAGTTGTTCCACATCACCAGTAATAAGAGAGAGGCAAAAAAAGATGTTTTTTCCTATCAGGTTAGCAAAAATAAAACAAGTAATATTAGTGTAGGCAAGGATACACAAAAATAGACTGAGAAAATGAATTGATAATCTAATTTCTAGAAGACAGCAGTATCTAATAAAATTTTAAAACACATATCCTTTGATATGGTTATACCACTTGCCTGGATTTATTTTAAAAATGTACTTGCATGTGTATACAGAGATTTCTTTTTGCATAGTTTATTAACTGAAGTTTGTATTGGCAAAAAAAAAAAAAAAACTAGAAACACTATTGCAGATCAAAAGTATGATAAGAATGAGGTAAATCTATATATATGCTTATACGAGATATAAATTTAACAGAAAATAGGAATATGGAAAGCAATACAAATAAATATACATAACATAGCATGAGTCCATACATTTTTAAAAATTATATATATATAAGGAAATAGAGAAAATCAGTTTTTCAAATAGAACTGAAGAAAATCCTTTGGTAGTGGTTACTTCTGGGACAAGGAGGGACCAGAAAAGTAAACGGTAGTTTTAATCTACGCGTGTCTCATGTATATCTGTGGCTGATTCATGTTGATGTATGGCGAAGACCATCACAATATTGCAAAGTAATTATTCTCCAATTAAAATGGATTAATTAGCTAAAAAATGTATACGTGTCTGCAGTGCTAGAATCTTTTCCTCTATCAGAAACAGTACACAGGACCCATCTCCAGCAGGCAGGTCTGCCTGCAATCCCCTTGCCCGTTTCCTTTTAAAGCTTCCTCTTCCTCACGTTAGCTAATTGTGTGTTCTCTGTACAGCTAAAGTCATATGTGTTTGTTGTTTTCCAGTCATCCAGTTGCATCCAACTCTCTGCGACCCCACAGACCGCAGCACGCCAGGCCTCCCTGTCCATCACGCTTTCCTGGAGTTTGCCCAAACTCATGTTCATTGCATCAGTGATGCCATCCAGCCATCTCATCCTCTGATGCCCTTTTCTCCTTCTGCCCTCAATCTTTCCCAGCATCAAGGACTTTTCCAATGAGTCAACTGTTCACATCAGATGACCAAATACATGTGTATTTACATAGAACATTTTCGTATTTCAATTTTATTGATAACAGTTGTTGTTTGGGTTGATGGTGTCACCCAAAAAGGTATGTCCAAGTCCTAACCCCCTTATACCTGTGTATGTAACCTTATTTGAAGGGACTTTGTCATTTTAATCAAGTGAAAACGAAGTCATATTGACATAAATTGGGCTCTAATGAGCAGAAGAAAAGAGAGGGATATTTGGACATACAAACACAGGGAAGAAACAGATAGAAAAGGAGGCCCATGAGGCGATGGAGGCAGATATTAGAGTGATGTCACTACAGACCACAGAGCACCAGTGGTCCAGCAGCTGCCAGAGGCTAGGAGAGAGACAAGAGCAAGTTCTCCCTGAAAGTTCCAGAAAGATCCAGTCCTGTCAACACCTCGATTATGGGCCTCTAGCCTCCAGAACTGTAAGAGAAGAAGATTCTGCTGTTTGAAGCCACCAGTGTATGCTGACTTGGTACAACAGTCCCAAGAAACTAATAAAACAGTATTTCTGAAAGCTATGTTCTTTGATCCACCAGGCGCTCTGTGTGTGAGTCAAAAAGTGTCTGACATTGACAAAACTGAAGGTCAACAGTGGGTGATTTCCCATCATGGATAGGGTTCAGACAGGCTGGATGGCCACCAGTTAGGGTATTGCATGGGAGATTCCTGCACTGAAGGGTGAATTAATGACTTCTTCACGTTTATAAAAACCAAAAGTCCCTGAATCTCTGAGGCAGAAAGCATCATGCTAATTAGCAAGGATTTGTAAGGAGAAAGACCTAGACGGGCATCCCAGTTTCACTCTACACCAGCTAATTGACCTTGAACAAATTTCTTAATTTCTAAGAAAAAAAAAAAGTTTCTTTAATGAGTCAGCATTCCTAGATGGAAGAAACTGACAGTAGCTGATATTGTAAGGAGAAAAGAAATGTGTTAGAGAAGAATGTTGGGTAGTCCAAGGGAAGCACCAGAAATCACTGCTGCCACCAATGTCTCTAGAAACTAGTCATACTTGCTGCTTTTGTAGTCTGTCACCTGACACTAGCCAAAAGGGACTCATTTTTGGTAGCCCCTGATTTTTCTCATCAGCATGTGAAGTGAATGTGTCTGAGACATGAGCCTATGAGGTAGCTGCTTGGGTGGCTGGGAAAGTAATCACAATAACAATAGCTGTCACTTATTGAGCACTTACTATGTTCGTGCGTGTGTGCTCAGCCATGTCCGATTCTTTGCAACCCCATGGACTGTAGCCCACCAGGCTCCTCTGTCCATGGGATTTCCCAGGCAAGAATACTGGAGTGGGTCACCATTTCCTCCTCCAGGGGATCTTCCTGACCCAGCGATCAAACCTGTGTCTCCAGCTTCTCCTGCATTGGCTAATTCTTTACCACCCAGCCACTGGGGAATCCCCACTTATTTGCAGTTTCCTCTATTGCCATGTATTAATTCACATGATCATCACCAGACTCTATGAAGATGGTTATGTGAACTCAATTTTCACTGGTGAGGAAACTTAGATGCAGAAAGCTGAGTAACTTGATGAAGGTACCCAGTTGGTATATGCACAGCTGGGATTAAAGCCTACGTTTTCTGGCTCCAGAGGCTATCATCTTCAGAAGTATTCTTTTCTACTCCTTAACTGGCATTTCCAACTTTTACAGCAAAGATCACTGTCCACTTCAAAAGGCAAGCATAACAAGGGTAGTCAGGTTCTGTATGACCAAATTAGAAAAAAAAAAATGTGCATAGCCTACAACTTGCCTTACAGAGGTGTTGCACATATGAAGAGGACTGATTCATAGGTAACAATTAACACAGCGATGGTGCCTAGTAAACACTCCACTGGTAGAAACTGTTCTGTTACTATCCCTCCATCCCTCTTGCCTTTGACCAGGCACCTCTTGACTGATTCCGCCATTTTTCATTTGTCTGATTACTGTTCCACCACTCATTCCCTCCGTGACCCCAGGTTAGTGAGTTTATACTTCTGAGTCTTAGTCTCATCCCCTGTAAAATGGAGTTGACTTTGAAAAGCGGCATAATAATTGAACCACATTATTTCCAGGGCTCTTTCAGTTTTGACATCTCCAACTCTGATCTTGCAGTCCACAACGGTTGATCTCTTCTCATGGATTTCTGTAAATCTTCTCATCTGTAACTCACAATTTCATTCCAGGTTACATGCCAGCTTCTATTTTCCTAAAATCATTTGTTGCTGTTTCCTCCTCCAGAGGTGTTGTACAAAATGGCATTTTGGAAAATACAGTGTCTTTAGAAAGTGGATTCATTTGATGAATAAGAGATTAGCTGTAGGAGCCCCTTATATGTGTACACACACACACACACATACACACACACACACACACACACACACACACACACATTGGCATCTAAAGTGATGCTCTGGTGGGGAATCTCGTCTAGGTGGGTCAGTACCAGGTTGTTTGGCTATCAGAGAAAAGAGGGTCTACCTTCAGCTGCCTCAGAAAACACTCTGGAGTTTTCCTCAATATGGCGGACTTCTTCCTTTGTCTCCACATGGGACCTGAACAGTGTCCTGAATAGATGTTCCCTGGGGCTTCTTAGGGCCCAGTGCTACCATTGTCCTCCATTTTCCCTCCTTATTCCCCATATTTATCTCCCTGTTTGTCAGTCATCAGAAGTTTCTTGGTTTCTCGTTTTCAGATGAATTATTTTGTGCATCTTGGTTACTTCACCTTGTGTTGTATCTTTAAAATTTTTGCTTAAAAAAAAAAAAAAGGAAAAAAGAACTTTTCGCTTGCCTTTGTTTTTAGTCTTAAAGGCCCTTTCTGTTCAACACCTTTTCAACTTTGCCTTTCAACCACGTCAACTCACATTTACTTTTCTTTTATGCCAGATAGTAAGAGTTCCCAAGGCTCTGCATTCATTTTTCATATTCAGAAAAAACATCCATCACTTTTACATATCATTGAATAATTGACAGGGCGAATTCTCCTACATAGTAATGACCCTTGAGATAGGCAATCTTAGCCCTTTTACAGATAAGAAAAACGAGGCTCCGAGAGTAAAGTTACCAGCTCAAGGTCACATAACTAGGACAGGGTCTAGTCGGATCCTGACCCTGGATATTCTGCCTCTCTGCTGAGTATGTCATCTCCCCAGCATGGTGGGAAGGCGGGGTCAGGTTCCAGGCCGCTGCCTGAGGTGCGGTCAGTACTCAGGCGACTCTACTGTGGCTTCTTCCTAAGCACACACTGGTGTCACTACAACTTTGAGAACCGCTGTCTCCACTGGGCCCTGTCACCCTGCCCGGGAGCCCTGGAACAGCTCACTTGCTTCCTCTGCCCTCACTGTGCCTCCCCAGCCACGTCTCAAATAAGACTTTCCCAGGCCACTACAGTGGAAATGCAAGCCTCCAGCCACTGCTCCCTCAGCCTGCGCCCCGTCATTGCGTTCTGACCTCCATTTGTACCTACTCTTCCTTCTGTTCTACTAAGAGTAATTTCTCTATTAATGGTTTAGATCCCCTTGTACTTCCTAACCATGCTGTTTCATTCTTTATCTTCCTGTTTATTCAGCTTCTCCCTTGTAATGGTTCTTCCTGCTCAGAAAATAAATACTCTCGGATTTCCCCCATTAAAACAACAACAAAATGAAACCACACAGATCAAAACCATATCCTCATAGACCTAGAAAACAAACTTATGACTACCGAAGGGGAAAGGTAAGGGGGAGAAATAAATTACAAATTTGGTGGTAGCATATCGATACTACTATATATAAAATAAGCAAGGACCTACTGTCTGGGCACAGGGAACCATACTCAATATTTATAACAACCTATGTGGGAAAAGAAACAAGAAAAGAATGAATACAGGTGTATGCATAACTGAATCACTGTACACCTGAAATTAATACAATATTGTAAATCATCTATACTTTAATAAAAAATTTTTAAATTAATTTAAAAAAATGTAGAAAACACTGTGTCCTCTTCCCCAGCCTTCCTGTCTACCACTTTCTCTTTATTATTTTCTTGAAAGTATTATCTACATCAGTATTTTTCCTATTTCTTATAATGCATAATTTCCCTGACTTATCATTCATCTCCTTGTAGTATGGCTTCCAACAACATCACGCTCATGAAATCAATCCTTTTAGGATACCAAAGCCCTTGACGTCATCAGACTCTCCAAACCATCAGATCTCTGTCTTCTAAAGCATTTAACCATGTAGAATTCTTCCTTATGAGAATTTCCACCTCCTTTGGCCTTTGTTGAAATTACTCGTCTCCAGTTTTCCTTCTGGCAACTCCTTAACCTCCTACATGAACTTCATCCTCATCTTTCATTTTTCTGAGACTTGACAGTCTCATTGGGTGATCTTGTCCACAGTCTTCTGTGAATGATGAATCAAAAATCTGTATTTTCAAAGATTTCTTCCCGGAGACCCACAAAGTCAACAGCTATGCTAGTATCTCCAGTTGATCATTCTTCCAACTACACATTCAAAATACTCTAAAAGGAATTAATTACTTTGCCTTGGGTAATGCTCTTGCCGTGTGCAGCTCTGATCATATTCACTATTTCACTGGATAGCACCACCATACAAATAATTGCTCAAAGCAGATTCCCGATTCCTCTTTCTCTTTTATCTCTACATGCAGTCATGTATATCTTGCCTCTTAAATATCTCTTTAATATGTCTTCCTATCTTTAGCAACAGTTACTGCTTTATTCTGGATCCCACCTGGATTACAGCAATAACCTCCTAACTCATCTTCCAGCCATCAGCCTGGCCCCTTTCCAACACATCCTCCTCCCTGTAGACAGAGTAATCTGTTCAAAACATAAATCTGATACTTCCATTCACCCCTATTAAAATCCTTCAACAGCTCCCCTTAGTTTTCAAGATAAAGTTCAACCTCCTTAGCTTAGCACATAAAAGTCTTTGTGATCTGGTGCCTGAATAATCCTCTAGCTTCTTCCCTCCCTGTCCCACTACTCTACCACATGCGTCCTGTACACCAATGATCCTGAAGTTCATGCAGTTCCCTAAACCCATTATGCTGCTTACAGGCACCTTTCCCTCTGCTTCAAATAAACTTCCCAAGCATCCTGCCTCCATCTCCAATTTATCCAGAGTGTCCCTGCTGCTGCTGCTAAGTCATTTCAGTCATGTCCGACCCTGTGCGACCCCACAGACGGCAGCCCACCGGGCTCCCCCGTCCCTGGGATTCTCCAGGCAAGAACATTGGAGTGGGTTAGAGTGTCCCTATTCTACTTCAAAATTCAGCTCAATGACCACTTCCTCCAGGGTGCTGATTGTTTAATTTGATTCGTCTGTGCGTCTGTAGAAACTCTAGAACAACTATAACATTTTAAAGAATAGATGGATGAATGGATGGATGGATGGATGGATGCCTTGAGTCGTTCATCTTACACTCCCATCACCTAACACAGTCCCAGGCACATCAGTCAGTTCAGTCACTCAGTCATGTCCAACTCTTTGCTACCCCATTGACTGCAAAACACCAGGCCTCCCTGTCCATCACCAATGCCCAGAGTCTACTCAAACTCATTTCCATTGAACCAGTGATGCCATCCAACCATCTCATCCTCTGTTGTCCCCTTCCACTCCCATCTTCAATCTTTCCCACATCAGGATCTTTTTTTGAGTCAGTTCTTCCAATCAGGTGGCCAAAGTATTGGAGTTTCAGCTTCAGCATCAGTCCGTCCAATGAATACCCAGGATTGATTTCCTTTAGGATAGACTAGTTGGATCTCCTTGCTGTCCAAGGGACTCTCAAGAGTCTTCTCCAACACCACAGTTCAAAAGCATCAATTCTTTGGTGTTCAGCCTTTTTTATAGTCCAACTCTCACATCCATACATGACTACTGGAAAAACCATAGCTTTGACTAGACAGACTTTTTTTGGCAAAGTAATGTCTCTGCTTTTTAATATGCTGTCTAGGTTGATCATAGCTTTTCTTCCAAGGAGCAAGTGTTTTAATACCATGGCTTTAATCACCATCTACAATGATTTTGGAGCCCCCAAAATAAAGTCTTTCACTGTTTCCATTGTTTCCCCATCTATTTGCCATGAAGTGATGGGACCAATGCCATGATCTTAGTTTTCTGAATGTTGAGCTTTAAGCCAACTTTTTCACTCTCCTCATTCACTTTCATCAAGAGGCTTTTTAGTTCTTCTTGGCTTTCTGCCATAAGGGTGATGCCATCTGCGTATCTGAGGTTATTGATATTTCTCCTGGCAATCTTGATTCCAGCTTGTGCTTCATCCAGCCTGGAATTTCACATGATGTACTCTGCATATAAATTAAATAAGCAGGGTGACAATATGTAGCCTTGACGTACTCCTTACCTGATTTGGAACCAGTCTGTTTTTCCATGTCCAGTTCTAGCTGTTGCTTCTTGACCTGCATACATATTTCTCAGGAGACAGATCAGGTGGTCTAGTATTCCCAACTCTTGAACAATTTGCCACAGTTTGTTGTGATCCACAGAGTCAAAGAATTTGGCATAGTCAATAAAGCAGAAGTAGATGTTTTTCCGGAGCTCTTTGTTTTCTTGATGATCCAGTAGATGTTGGCCATTTGTTCTCTGGTTCCTCTGCCTTTTCTAAATCCAGCTTGAACATCTGGAAGTTCACAGTTCACATACTGTTGGAACCTGGCTTGGACAATTTTGAGCATTACTTTGCTAGTGTGTGAGAAGAGTTCAATTGTGTGGTAGTTTGAACATTCTTTGTCATTGCCTTTCTTTGGGATTGGAATGAAAATTGATCTTTTCCAGTCCTGTGGCCATTACTAAGTTTTCCAAATTTGGTGGTATATCGAGTGCAGGGTTTTCACAGCATCATCTTTCAGGATTTGAAATTGCTCAACTGGAATTCTATCACCTCCACTAGCTTTGTTCATAGTGATGCTTCCTAAGGCCTACTTGACATCACATTCTAGGATGTCTGGCTCTAGGTGAGTGATCACACCATCGTGGTTATCTGGGTCATGAAGATCTTTTTTGTATAGTTCTTCTGTGTGTTCTTGCCACCTTAATATCTTCTTAATATCTTCTGCTTCTGTTAGGTCTATACCATTTCTGTCCTTTATTGTGCCCCAGGCACATACTCGATAAGAATTTGTCAGTTGGTTTTATCTGAGAGGTGCTTTTGTGTGATTAATAAAAATCATAGTCTATCTCATGTATTGTTTTCTGCTTTCTGAACTCTGAACCTAACAGTGCAGGTAATCCACCTTAAAGAGCACTGTGTATGGACCTACATTTATACATGACATCAATTTCCTCTGCTTATTCCCTCATAAAAATGCAGAATTGTCAGAATAAGAGTCAGAGCCCTTGAAGATAATATTTCAATATGGCAGGGAGCCAGCTAATATGAAATAGTGCAAGTTCACTGGCAGGGCACTCCTATACCTTCCCATGCATGGTGACTGTTGACTGCACGGATTTGGGCAATCCAGGCAGTGTGGGGACAGTAAAGCCTTTCAATAAAAACACAATATGCCAGCCAGCTGCAAATCCTCCCTGCAATTTCTTCTCTTCCTTCTTCGATCTTGGGGAAATATGTCAGTGGATGCTGTCAGATAAGAACAAGCCATTGATCTATAGGGCGTGAGGCAAGGCTAGAATACTGATGTCACAGAGTCTCTCTATGTATAAGCTGTTCCTTAGTAAATGAAGTGCTCTGGGAATTTAGGCTCTTTGGACTGAGAGACGCCCGAAGGAATTAAAATTACCTGCAGGTTCTGCCTTCACTCTGTAGGTCTGTGTCCTCACAGAAACCGAAATTTGGGCCTCAAAGTTAGAATTTATATACAATAATTAAAGCAGTTACCTTCCTTCACCTTGAATTTCATTCTTTCCCTGAGTGTACTTTTTTCTCTCTGCACAGTTAAGTATGAGAGGCCCCTTTGGGTAGTAAGATTTGAAAGGCCTGGATCCTACCTCCAGGTAACTGACTAATATTTCTTTCTCCTCTCTCTTGGTTCTGGCTTCTCCATAAGTAAAGTGATAATTTGGACCAGATTATGGATTTTTTTCCTGAGGCTGATGGTTGAAATTCAGAGCTTGTTAATCTAAGAAGTTAGATATAAAATTGATATGTAGGTATATTTTTTCCTAGAAAGAAGGAACACAGCTTTACTCAAATTGCAGGCGAGTCCATGGTTACCCACATTCATGAAATTTAAGGTTGTGCTAGATCTCAGCATGTGTATTTCTTTGGGGCAAAGTATTTTTCAACACTCAGGTGAGATTAAGAGGAAGAAGCCTCACTTGAGAGTCAGACAGACTTGTGTTCAAACCCTGACTCTCCCACTTACTTTGTGTGTGCCTTTGAGTGAGTCACTTTACCTCTGTGGTTCTATTTCTACAGGTTGGTAATATTAATATCTATCACATGAAAATGAAGAGAAACAATAAATGTGAAAACACTTGTGTCACATATTTCTGTGAAATCTTTAAGGAATGCTTATTCAGTGTGTGTATAAGAAGCAGAAAAAAAATTACAAATGAATTTATTTACAAAACTGAAATAAAGTCACAGATGTAGAAAACAAATCTGTGGTTATCAAGAAGGGAAGGGGGAGGGATAAATTGGGAGTTTGTGATTGACATATATACACTGCTATATATAAAATAGATAACTAATAAAGACCTACGTACAGCACAGGGAACTCTACTCAATACTCTGTAATGACCTGTAAGGGACAGGAATCTAAAAAAGAGATTTTATAGATCTATAATATATATAGAGATATATACATATATATATAACTGATTCAGTTGGCTGTACAGCAGAAACTAACACAACATTGCAAATCACTATACTCCAATAAAAATTAATTTAAAGAATAAAATAAAGAAGCGGAACACTGAGAGCGACTACTTCATCTCCCACCTAAATTGATACTTTCCCAGGTGTGCTCATAGACTGACAAAGTCTCCATAGTTTGGCTGCTTTTTCCCTCCAGAAAAGTGAGGCACCGGCTGATACGATTGGAAATCTACCGCAACTAGCAGAAATATTCCAAGTCTTCTAAAGTAAAACCCAGCTGATATGGCATCTGCTCTGATCTGAGCATTAAAAAAAAAGGAGGAGGAGGAGAAAGGACCTTTCTCCTGAGACCCTATTCTGAGACCACGTCTGTCTGCAAAGCTTGGTCATCCCAGGAGACACCTCAGGGTCGAGCACAGGCGGATGTGGAGGTAGAGGCAGCAGTGGGGATGAAGCCAGGGGCTGACAAGGAGGTGGGCGCCCAGCCAGCTTGCACCACAGAAGACCCAACAGACCTAAACCTTTAGAATCAGCCCATAACACCCACACCACCAACACCTCCTATCCCCATGCCACCAACGGCTGGCTTCATTGCTATCCACACTTTCTCTCTCTTACGTGCCCCCCAATCTGTGAACTTTTTGTGACATCTTTTCCCCTTCAGAGAGGGTCCTGATGTTCAGCCAATAGTCACTTGATAAAAAACAAGACTCTGTAACAAGCCAAAGGCTCATATGTTTTGAAGCATATCAAACTTTGAGGCATTATTATCTTCATTTTACAGAAAAAGAAATAAAGTTCATGAAATGATAAGAGGCCGAATAGGTTTGACTCCAGAGGTCTCTGATGCAATAGCTTTTAAACTAAACCCTGAGCCCTCCAGACGCAAAAGAGGTACGTGTGAAGTTGAGGAAAGACTTTTCTGAGAAGTTGACTCTTTCAGGATGGAGAGGAATTAGTCCAGAAGAAACAAGCCATTCCACACATAAGAATGAGCACAGCCAAAATCACAGAGGCGAGAGTGAGCCGTCAGGGAACCCAACACCATATGTCACTGAGATGTAAATGTTCCTGGCAGTGTGACTTGCAAAATACCTTGTATCCTTTTAGCAGCCCTGACAGAGGACGCGCTGCCCTGAACCTGTGCTCTTGGCTCTGCTGCTTCGGAAAGAGATAAGGACTTTGGAGACCCCAGAAACTGGTTTTCCTCTCTCCTTCTCTAACCTAGACATCCCAATCTCAGCGCAAAAGGTTACAATTTCCCAGGGAAGAAATTGTGCTGACCTCGGGTTTTCACAGAGTGTGGTATTTCTGCTTGACTGCACAGCCTGCTGAAACACTGTTAAAATAACTAGTGAGCGAGGAGTCCCAAAGGCCGGCAGCTGCACGTGAGGGCCGAGCGCGAGTTTGTCTATGGCTTGTCCAGATCACATTTTGATAAAAAAAAAAAAAAAAAGTGACTACTTTCTGAGAAGCCATAAATGCTCCAGGGCTTCCCTGTATCTAGCAACTCAACTCTACCCATGACAGCTTCCGCATCAAGCTTCAAATTGAGGGAGGGGTCCACAGTGCAGTTGACATCAAGACCAAGGAAAGGCTCTAGGGCCAGTAGCAGTAGTCTAAGTGTCCTTCCTGGATCTGTCTTATCAACTGGATGGGCTAAGAATCTCTAAGCCTTTATTTGCTGCTGTTGTTTAGTTGCTCAGTCGTGTCTGACCATTTGTGAACCCATGAACTGTAGTCCGGCAGGCTCCTCTGTCCATGGGATTCTCCAAGCCAGAATCCTGGAGTGGGTGGCCACTTCCTCTCTGGGGGATCTTCCTGACCCAGGGATCGAACTAGCATCTCCAGCTTTGGCAGGTGGATTCCATCCCACTGATCCACTTCGGAAAACCCAGTCTTTATTTACCTCTCCCTAAAACAGGAAACTATTTTTCACCACGATGCTGTGAACTTAGTTGCCACAAATTTTTGTTTGAGTATCTGATTCTGATGTTTTTAAATAAGATAATGTATAGACTTGGTCTTGGAATTCTAGGAATTGTAGAAATTAAGCCTGACTCTAACTTTATTAATTAAATTTATTCAATGCTTGAATTGAGAAAGCCAAATAAGCCATAATAAGTATTTCCCAAGCAATTTTCCTAACTTTGAAGATTCATGAAAGGGGTGTCTTTTACCCAACTCATATTTGCTAGGGGAATATACATTCTGAGTTTAATTCCTCAGAGTTAACAAATTCTTCTTTTAAAAACAAAATTCTTATGAAGAGGGGGAAAAAATTACTAATCTTTTAGTATGATTATTTTAATCAATTTACTGTCCCCAACCCAACTGATGGCACACAGAAAAAGGAAAACCTCCTGAGATGAAAGGAAACATTTTTTAAAAGTAATTTTGGAGTTTGGGATACGACAAAATGATGAGCCAAAAATGAGGAGCATAGAAAAGCAACACCCAACGAATGAAGCACTTCTGATGGCCCAGACACCAAGTTTGGTGAATCTAGATAAAGGATCTCATTTCATCCTCAACCACCCTATGAAGCAAATGAGGAATGAGACCTCTAGCTGCCAGGAGATAGGTTGCCAGGGAAAATGAAACACCTTACTTCATTCAACAGTGAAGGATCGGCCCTGCCTGGAATTACCCAATTCCAATTTGAGTTACAAAGTGAGGAAAGGCAGACTGAGATGAATAACGTGGAAGTTTAAAGCGTAAAAGATGTTCTAGCTAACTGCTCTTTATCCATTCAAAGTAAAAGAGATTTATTATTTAATTAATTCACTCATTCAGCAATAATGTCTTTAACATCCACACATTGGGCAGACATTGTGAGATATCAGACACCTATATCTTTCCCTTCTGGAATATCTCACAGTGCCCTCAATGATCTCAGCACCCTCCCAAGTGGCTCCTTTCGGATGAGCCATACATTTGATACTACATCTGCATGTGACATGTTGACAAGTTATTGGACCAAGGAGAGGCACTTATTCCAAAGCAATCATCTGGTCAGCAGCCTATGATGCAACCCAGAATGAGAGTTCAGCCCGGTTAAAACATAGAAAGATTGTTGTTTAGTCACTAAGTTGTGTCCACCTTGTTGCGACCCCATGAACTGTAGCCCACCAGGCTCCGCTGTCCATGGGATTCTCCAGGCAAGAATACTGGAGTGGGTTGCCATTTCCTTCTCCAGGAGATCTTCCCAACCCAGGGATGGAACCCAGGTCTCCTACATTGCAGGCAGTTTCTTTACCACTAAACCACCAGGGAAACCACATAGAAAGATTAAACAGAAAATAAAAATGAGCTGAAGAGGAGATTCATGTAGAGAAGGCAGGAAATTGAAACTGTGATGCCATAAAGTCATAAATAAGTAGAAGCCAATCTTTTATTTGGCTGCTACGTGAAGCCTTCTACAGATTGACTGGAAGAAGAGATAGTCAATCCATAGAATGATTAAAAACCAGAAGAAAAGCCAGAAAGAAGCTAAGGCATCTCATAACTATAACAGCAGAAGAGTTGGGTGAGAAGTAACAGAGGATCAAAGAGCTACCAAGAATATACCAAGACCACCTGACCTGCCTCCTGAGAAATCTGTATGCAGGTCAAGAAACAACAGTTAGAACTGGACATAGATTAACACACTGGTTCCAAATAGGGAAAGAAGTACATCAAGGCTGTATACTGTCACCCTGTTTATTTAACTTATATGCAGAGTACATCATGCAAAATCCTGGGCTGGATGAAGCAAAAGCTAGAATCAAGATTGCCAGGAGAAATATCAATAACCTCAGATACTCAGATGACACCACCCTTATGGCAGAAAGCAAAGAGGAACTAAAGAGCCTCTTGATGAAAGTGAAAGAGGAGAGTGAAAAAGTTGGCTTAAAACTCAACAGTCAGAAAACTAAGATCATGGCATCTTGTCCCACCACTTCATGGCAAATAGATGGGAAAACAATGGAAACAGTGTCTGACTTTATTTTTGGGGGCTCCAAAATCACTGCAGATGGTGACTGCAGCCATGAAATTAAAAGATGCTTACTCCTTGGAAGGAAAGTTATGACCAACCTAGATAGCATATTCAAAAGCAGAGACATTACTTTACCAACAAAAGTTCATCTAGTCGAAGCTATTTTTTTCCAGTAGTCATGTATGGATGTGAGAGTTGGACTATAAAGAAAGCTGAGTGCTGAAAAATTGATGCTTTTGATCTGTGGTGTTGCAGAAGACTCTTGTGAGTCCCTTGGACTGCAAAGAGATCCAACCAGTCAATCCTAAAGGAAATCAGTCCTGAATATTCATTGGAAGGACTAATGCTAAAGCTGAAACTCCAAAACTTTGGCCACCTGATGTGAAGAACCATCTCACTGGATAAGACCCTGATGCTGGGAAAGATTGAAGGTGGGAGGAGAAGGGGACAACAGAGGATGAGATGGTTGGATGGCATCACTGACTCAATGGACATGAGTTGAGTAGGCTCTGGGAGCTGGTGATAGACAGTGAAGCCTGGTGAGCTGCAGTCCATGGGTTCACAAAGAGATGGACACAACTGAGAGACTGAACTGAACTGTCGTAACTACAGGATGTTGAAGTATGTTCTCATTTTTCTTAGTGTTTAGCTGAGTTGTCCTGAGAAGATTTCTTGTCTATCTAAGTTTCTTAGTAACTTGACTAAAATTGTGTAAATTAGAATAATTAGACAAGCAAAGATCTGCTTTTCCTGCAACCTAAAGGAGCCAAAATAACATAACCTACTGTATAGAAAATAGCTATCCTATGTACATATGTATAAATGACATTGACCTAACAGTAGCCAATTAAATAGGTTGGATTGGAAATAAGCAGATAGATAAGCAAGTTTGAATCTTTTATGAAAAACTAGAATTATAAAGAAAGGCAAATAGTTCAAGTTTAAAAGTGATAAATGTCTTAACGTCTTCAAAAATACTGATGAACCTCTTATTAGGAATAATGTACCTCTTTAGTCCATCTTTTGTTTAAAAGTGAGACAGACTATCCTAAGAGACTCATACTTTAACTTATTCCTCTATTTTCCTTGTTCTGCAACATAGGAAGAATTAAAGTACTTTAAAAGAAAAAGCTAACAATCCAACTCAACTCTAAAGCAATCTTCTTTCTGTAATAAGGGTGTATTCATATTCTCTAGTCTAACTTCTAAGGATAGGCTTGGCGATGGAGGTTCTTGACCTAACCTGCTGGTTGTCTTGTCATCTTCCAGAATCAATGACTGGAGCATTGTAAAATAGAAATCCTGCAAAGTGCTCAGATCTCATGATGCATGAAGATAGAATGTCCCTGGTTACACAATGGCACCTGCCTTGATGATCCTTCCTCACAAGAACACAGTTGCCATGCCCTCACTAGGAACTCCACACAAAGCCCCACAACCTCAGTCCTTCCGGGTCACTGAGGAATCTTGTGACCACATAGAAAGAGCCCACATGCTTAAAACTCCAAATCTATTATCCTTTCCCTATTTCTACTATTTGAAAGCTTTTATCCAGTTCCCACCTTTTATTTCAATAATAGATCTTTACTGACAGTCAAACAATATTGATAATTTATCAGAAAAAAATTGATCAAAATGTGTTTACCAATGACCTCTGCTTCTGTGATTGAAAAAAAAATGGTGTAAGATTTACCACTTGCCTTAAACAATCAGAAAATCAGGAAAAAAAATATTTTTAGGCATCAAAACATAGGTAGCACACAACTGTGAATCCTAAGAGGAAAAAATATTTGAGGTAGTCTGCATGATTGCACAAGATTACTTTCTGGAAGCAATTTCCAGGCTACTGTTCAAGGAAGGGAAATTCACCTAGAGCTCAGTCATTTTGGTGAGTGGAAGATGTGGAGATTAGAGTTCAGGAAGACAGAAGTGGCTACAATTTGCAAGGATGCATAATTGGAGATGTTTGCTGGGAGATATACAGAGATCTGAAGAAATGTCCCCTAGAGTCCTTGACTGAGTACCTTTCTGAAAGTACATGGGAGAAAATTACCATAATCTGGGGGAAGAACAACTAGAAAGCTGTAGTCAGAACAACGTCCAAGATCAAATGAGAATTAGGATAATCTACACTACCCGCAGTGAAAGGACTCCAAAAACATGGGATGTTAGAGAATACTCAGCATGAACTGCTCTACTAATGGAAATAAATTAGCACTACACCAAAGTCTTCATTGGTGGCTCAGACAGTAAAGAATCCACCTGCAATGTGGGAGATCTGGATTTGATCCCTGGGTCGAGAAGATGCCCTGAAGAAGGGAATGACAACCCACTCCAGTATGCTTGCCTGGAGAATCCTCATGGACAGAGGAGCCTAGCAGGCTACAGTTCTTGGGGTCACAAAGAGTCAGACACAAATGAGTAACTAAGCATGCACACACACCAAAGGCTACCCTAAACCTGTTTTCAAATACTTGAGGTCAAATCTTATGAAGATTGAACTGGTAATGTACAGAATGACAAATATAACCAGCACTTACGTATTTAGTCACTCAGTCGTACCCAGCTCTGCAACACCATGGACTATAGCCCACAAGGCTCCTCTGTTCATGGGATTCTCCATGAAGAATACTGGAGTGTGTAGCCACTCCCTTCTCTAGGGTATCTTCCCAACCCTGGGATTGAACCTGGGTCTCCTTCATTGTGGGCAGATTCTTTACCATCTGAGACACCAGGCAAGCCATAACCAACACTGTTGTACATTAGATATAAAATTGTTAAAAGGTAAATCCTAAAAGTTCTATAACAAGATTTTTTTTTTTTTATTTTGTATCTATATGAGATGATGGATGTTCATTAAATTTTGTGATAATCATTTCCTGAAGTATGTAAGCCAGATCAGTATGCTATATACCTTAAACTTACACCCTGCTGTATGTTGATTATATTTCAAAAATAAAAAATGGAAGAAAAAATAAAGATGAAATAAACATTCTTTCATACAAACAAAAGCTGATATAATTTATTGCCACCTGACCTGCATTACAAGAAATGATAAACAAGATTTTTCAAGCAGAACAAAACTATATCAGGATCATATTTAGTTCTACATGATGGAATGAACATCACCAGTATATGGTAAAATGGAATTAGCCATAAAAGAGTTTTATCTCATTTTCTAATCTCTTTCAGTTCAGTTCAGTCATTCAGTTATGTCCAACTCTTTGCAACCCCATGGACTGCAGCACACCAGGCTTCCCTGTCCATCACCAACTCCTGAAGCTTGCTCAAGTTCTTGTCCATTGAGTCAATTTACAATTTAAAGCAAATATAACAATGCAATGTGTAGGTATATCACAAGTGAAAGTAAAGTGAATGACAAAAAAGTCAAAGAGAAGGAAATTATAGCATTCTAAGATTTGAACACAATACAGAAAGTGATTTGATATTACTTAAAGATAGACTATGACAAGTTAAAACTATATATTACAAATCTAGAGCAACCACTAAAAAATAAATTAGTTACAGATAACAACCCACAGTGGACATAAAATGAAATTAATTTTAAAAATTCAGTTGATCTGAAAGAAACAAAAAAGGGAGAAACAGAATAAATAACAGATATAAAAAATAAAAATGAAGTAACAAGATGGTAGATTTAAACCCAACTTCCCAACTATATTGATAACAACATTAAATGGAAATGCAGTACATGTTGCAATTAAAAGGCAGAAATTATAAGAATGGATAAAAAACCAAGACCAAACTGTACACTAACTATAAAAAAGTGGCCTTATATAAAGAGATATAGCTTAAAAGAATGAAAAGCTGTACTGTAAAAATGTTAATGGAAAGAAAGTTTGAAATGCTATACTAATATAGACAATGTAGACTTCAGAATCAGTAATATTACCAGAAACAAGGAACTTATGAAGTCAGTTCATAATAAGGGCACAATTTTTCTAAATGTGTATTCACATAAAAACAGGACAACAAAATATAGAAGACAAAAACTTACAGGACTAAAAGAATAGACAAAATCACAATTATTATTGGATATTCCAACACTTCTCTTTCAGTAATTGATAGAATAACGAGTCAAACACAACGGACTCTAGGTGGTTCTGTGGTAAAGAATCCACCTGTCAATCTGGGAGATGCAGGTTATATTCCTGGGTTGGAAAGACCCCTAGGAGAAGGAGATGGCACCTCATTCCAGAATTCTGCAGCCAGAATTAATTCTGAAATTAAAAGATGCTTGCTCTTTGGAAGAAAAGTTCTGACAAACAATGTATTAAAAAGCAGAGATATCACTTTGTTGACAAAGGTTCATATAGTCAAAGTTATGGTTTTTCCAGTAGTCATGTACAGATGTGAGAGTTGGACCATAAAGAAGGCTGAGCCCTGAAGAATTGATGTTTTCTAATTTTGGTACAGGAAAAGACTCTTGAGAATCCTTTGGACTACAAGGAGATCAAACCAACTAGTCCTAAAGGAAATCAACCCTGAATGTTCATTGGAAGGACTGATGCTGAAGCTCCAATACTTTGACCTCCTGATGTGAAGAGCCAACTCATTGGAAAAGACCCTGATGCTGGGAAAGATTGAGGGCAGGAGGAGAAGGGGTTGACAGAGGATGAGGTGGTTGGATAGTGTCACTGACTCAATGGACATGAGTTTGTGCAAAGCCCAGGAAATAGTGAAGGAAAGGGAAGCCAGGCACGCTAAAGTCCATGGGGTCACAAAGAATCTTAAGAGTCACTTAGTGACTAAACAAAATGACAAGAACATAAAGTCAAATGCAGAGAGATAAAGATATAGAACACTGGAATAGTATCAACAACTGTGACCTAATTGGTCTTAATAGAGTGCACAATAGCAGTAAATGTTCCTATTATTCTTCTATGTATACATGGAACATTCACGGGATAAACTATATTTTAAGCCATAAAACGTGTATCAGTATGTTTAAGAAAATTAAAATCATACGTTCTCTGATGGTAGAATGAAATAGAACTGAATAACAAAGAACTATTTAGAAAATCCCCAAGTGTTTGAAAACAAAAAATACACTTCTAAATAACATATGGGTGAAAGAAGAAATCAAAAGGAAAATCAGAATATATTTTGAAAGATTTGTAAATGAAAGTGAAATATATTAGATAAAGTTATATAAAAGAAAAAATCTCAAACCAATTACATAATTTTTTATCTTTAGAAACAAGGCAAAGAAGAAATCATTAAACCCAAAATTGCAGGAGAGCAAAAATTTAAAAGATGAGAGTAGAAATAAGTGGAATTGAAAAAACATTGATAGATAAAATCAAAGATTTACAAGCTGATTGTTTGAAGAGATCAATAATATTGATGCCTCTCAAGTCTTGAACTGTCCAGTATGGTTAGAGCCAGCCATTTGGGGTTATTGGGTGATTAAAATGTGGTCAATATGAAATAAAATATGCTGTAAAGTAAAATAAGTACATACAGACTTTTTAAAACTTCTGGAAAAATAATAGAAGAAAATCTTTACCACTTCAGGTAAACAAAGGTATCTTAGGGCACAGAAAGTCAAACCAAACAGAAACAAAAAATAATAAAATAATATTACCAAGCATTTTTAAAGTATGCTTTTCAGAAAAGATCACTAAGGAAATGCAAAGGTAAACTGCAGACTAGGAGAAATATCTGCAAACTGTAGCTGATAAAACAGTTGAATTCAAATTATATAAAGGACTCTGACAATTATTAGAACACAATAAAATACAACACAATTTCTAAATTGTGTTGAAGCTATTTCACTAAAAAATGATATGGAAATTCCTATCAGTATGTTAAAAGATACTTAATATAATTAGTGAACAGGAAAATAGATAAAACTGCAGTGTGATACCTAGTCACACAAGAGGTCAAATTGACTGAAAAGAAGTACGATGGAGGATGAGGCAACTGAAACATTTATACATCCTTGATGGAAACACAAAAGACTGCAAACACTGTGAGAAACAATTTGCCAATTTTTTTTTTATCAAGTTAGGCATATACTTATCAATGCAATCACTAACCCCCACCATTCCAGATTTATCCAAAAGAAATTACATGTGCATAACAAAGACTTGTGCATGAATATAAAGTAACAGCTGTCCTCCCCCAAAATTCCCAGGAACAAGTCTGTAGTTGAACGAGTTGGGCTGATTACTCACTATAGTGAGTGAGAACACACACAGTGGGGAACCATAGGGGATCTCGGTGGGAAGATATTGGAGAGGGACAATTATAGGATTTTGATCCTAGTTGGGTGATTTGAGGGGGTGACCTAACGAAGTAGGGGCTGACTCTAGACTGAGACTGTCAGAAAGTAAAGTCAGTTCTATGATTGGGTATCTGAATAATAAATCTATAGGGAGGCAGGTGAACACATAGCTCTAATTAGTAAAGAATTAGTAGTCGACTAATGGGGGGAGGAGCTAAGATGGCGGAGGAATAGGACAGGGAGAACACTTTCTCCCCCACAAATTAATCAAAAGAACATTTAAACGCCGAGTAAATTCCACAAAACAACTTCTGAATGCCGGCAGAGGACATCAGGCACCCAGAAAAGCAACCCATTGTCTTCAAAAGGAGGTAGGAAAAAATATAAAAAACAAAAAAAGAGACAAAAGAGGGAGGGATGGAGCTCCATCCTGGGAAGAGAGTCTTAAAAAGAGAGAAGTTTCCAAACACCAGGAAACATTCTCACTGCCGAGTCTGTGCCAAGCCTTGGAAGCACAGAGGGCAACATAACAGGGAGGAAAAATAAATAAACAATTAAAACCCACAGATTACGAGCCCTACAGTAACTCCCCCAGCGGAGAAGCAGCGCAGATGCCTGCATCCGCCATTAGCAAGCGGGGTCTGAGCAGGGAGGCGCAGTGCGGGCTGCATCGCTTAGAGTAAGGATCTGGCCTGAATACCCCGAGCGCTACCTGAGCAAAATAATTTGGGCTAGCAAACCAGACTGTTGGATATCTACCATGCGAAAAGCCAGCCCTAACCTAAGACACCGCCAGGCTCGTGCATGGAACAAAGGACTGAACAGAGATAGCCGGCTGCAGACCATCCCCCTCCAGTGACAGGCAGCCAGAGCCGGAAGCGGGCAATCGCAGCCCCAGAGAGACATTATCTATAAAACTGTAAGCAGGCTTCTTTACTAACTAAGACTTCTTGGGGGTCTGGACGGTCAACATCCACCTGAGAAGGTGTGCCGGTTGTACACCTAGATAACTGAGCGGCAGGGAGGCGATAAGTCACAGCAACTGCGCTCGCCAAACACCTCATCACTGAAAGACAAGTGTATGTCTTGTCTTTCTTGTCTGAGCTGCTCCGACCTGGGAAGGGCACAAAATGCAGGCCCAACTGAGTCTGCGCCTCTGAGGACTACCCGAGTGCCTGAACCTGAGCGGCTTAGACCTGGGAGGTGCAAGCAGCCCAGGGCGGGCCGCGGATGGTTCCCTGCGGAGCAACCTAGAGCCTGAGAAGTGTGGGCAGGGAGGCTACACGCACCGTGAGCAGGGGCAGGTCCAGTGTGGCTGAGGCACTGCGAGCACATGCCAGTGTTATTTGTTTGCAGTGTCCCTCCCTCTCCACAGCATGACTGAACAAGTGAGCCTTAAAAAAAAAGTGTCCACCACTGCCCCCTTTGTATCAGGGAGGAAATCAGACACTGAAGAGACCAGCAAACAGAAGAAGCTATAACAGAGGGAACCTCCTTGGAAGCAACAGGAAATAGATTAAAACCCCATGGTTAGTACCGACTACATAGGAAGGGGCCTATAGATCTTGAGAAATATAAGCCGGAACAAGGAACTAGCCGAAAATGAACTGAACCCACAATATCCACAACAATATCAGAGAAAGTCCTATATACATTTTTACTATTTTTACGAACATTCTTTGTTTCTTTTTTTTTAATTAAAAAAAAAATTTTAAGTCCTCTATTACACCTTTAATTTTCACTTTTATAACCTACTATGCAAAAAAAAAAAAAAAGATCCTTTTTTAAAAAAGCAAACTTCATATATATATTTTTATAACTTTTGTGACCTTGTTTTTTATTTTTTATTCTTTTCTTTAACATTGTATTTTTGAAATTCCAAATTCTGCTCTAGATTTTTAATTTTAGCTTTTTGGTATTTGTTATCAATTTTGTACCTATATTATTTTTTATAACTTTTGTGACTTTTTTTTCTTTCTTTCTCTTCATCTTTTCTTTAACATTTATTTTTGAAATTCCAAATTCTGCTCTAGATTTTTAATTTTAGCTTTTTGGTATTTGTTATCAATTTTTACCTATATTATTTTTATAAACTTTTTTTTCTCTCTTTCTTTCTCTATCTTTTTTCTTTAACATTGTATTTTTCCAAATTTATCTAGATTTTTAATTTTTGCTTTTTGGTATTTGTTATCAATTTTGTACCTATATCTTCTTTATAATTTTTGTGACTTTGTTTTTTTTTTCTTTTCCTTCTTCTTTTCTTTAACATTGTATTTTTGAAATTCCAAACTCTACTCTAGATTTTTAATATTTGCTTTTAGGTATTTGTTACCAATTTTGTACCTTTAAGAACCCAATCTTCAGTACCCATTTTTTACTAGGGAGTGAGATTACTGGCTTGACTGCTCTCTCCCCCTTTGGACTCTCCTTTTTTCCACCAGGTCACCTGTGTCTCCTCCTTAACCCTTCTCTACTCTACCCAACTCTGTGAATTTCTGTGTGTTCCAGACGGTGGAGAACACTTAGGGAACTGATTACTGGCTGGATCTGTCTCTCTCCTTTTCATTCCCTCCTTTTATCCACCTGGCCACCTCTATCTCCTTCCTCCCTCTTCTCTTCTCTGTATAACTCCATGAACATCTCTGAGCGGTCCAGTTGTGGAGTGCACATAAGGAAGTGATTACTGGTTAGCCTGCTCTCTCCTCTATTGATTCCACCTCATCTCATTCGGGTCACCTCTAACTCCCTCCTCCCTCTTCTCTTCTCCATGTAATGCTGTGAACCTCTCTGGGTGACCCTCACGGTGGAGAAACGTTTCATCTTTAACCTAGATGTTTTATCAATGGTGCTGTATAGAAGGAGAAGTTTTGAGACTACTGTAAAAATAAGACCAATAACTGGAAGCAGGAGGCTCAAGTCCAAACCCTGACTCCAGGGAACATTAATTGACAGGAGCTCATCAAATGCCTCCATACCTACACTGAAACCAAGCACCACACAAGAGCCAACAAGTTCCAGGGCAAGACATACCAAGCAAATTCTCCAGCAACACAGGAACACAGCCCTGAGCTCCAATATACAGGCTGCCCAAAGTCACCCCAAAACCATAGACATCTCATAACTCACTACTGGACACTTCATTGCACTCCAGAGAGAAGAAATCCAGCTCCACCCACCAGAACACCGACACAAGCTTCCCTAACCAAGAAACCTTGACAAGCCACCTGTACAAACCCACACACAGCGAGGAAATGCCACAATAAAGAGAACTCCACAAATTGCCAGAATACAGAAAGGACACCCCAAACTCAGCAATTTAAACAAGATGAAGAGACAGAGGAATACCCAGCAGGTAAAGGAACAGGATAAATGCCCACCAAATCAAACAAAAGCCAAAGAGATAGGGAATCTACCTGATAAAGAATTCCGAATAATGATAGTGAAATTGATCCAAAATCTTGAAATCAAAATGGAATCACAGATAAATAGCCTGGAGACAAGGATTGAGAAGATGCAAGAAAGGTTTAACAAGGACCTAGAAGAAATAAAAAAGTCAATATATAATGAATAATGCAATATATGAGATCAAAAACACTCTGGAGGTAACAAATAGTAGACTAACAGAGGCAAAAGATAGGATTAGTGAATTAGAAGATAGAATGGTAGAAATAAATGAATCAGAGAGGAAAAAAGAAAAATGAATTAAAAGAAATGAGGACAATCTCAGAGACCTCCAGGACAATATTAAATGCTACAACATTCGAATCATAGGGGTTCCAGAAGAAGAAGACAAAAAGAAAGACCATGAGAAAATACTTGAGGAGATAATAGTTGAAAACTTCCCTAAAATGGGGAAGGAAATAATCACTCAAGTCCAAGAAACCCAGAGAGTCCCAAACAGGATAAACCCAAGGCGAAACACCCCAAGACACATATTAGTCAAATTAACAAAGATCAAACACAAAGAACAAATATTAAAAGCAGCAAGGGGAAAACAACAAATAACACACAAGGGAATTCCCATAAGGATAACAGCTGATCTTTCAATAGAAACTCTCCAAGCCAGGAGGGAATGGCAAGACATACTAAAGTGATGAAAGAAAATAACCTACAGCCCAGATTATTGTACCCAGCAAGGATCTCATTCAAATATGAAGGAGAAATCGAAAGCTTTACAGACAAGCAAAAGCTGAGAGAATTCAGCACCACCAAACCAGCTCTCCAACAAATACTAAAGGATATTCTCTAGACAGGAAACACAAAAACGGTGTATAAATTAGAACCCCAAACAATAAAGTAAATGGCAATGGGATCATACTTATCAATAATTACCTTAAACGTAAATGGGTTGAATGCCCCAACCAAAAGACAAAGACTGGCTGAATGGATACAAAAACAAGACCCCTACATATGCTGTCTACAAGAGACCCACCTCAAAACAGGGGACACATGCAGACTGAAAGTGAAGGGCTGGAAAAAGATTTTCCATGCAAATAGGGACCAAAAGAAAGCAGGAGTAGCAATACTGATATCAGATAAAATAGACTTTAAAACAAAGGCTGTGAAAAGAGATGAAGAAGGTCACTGCATAATGATCAAAGGATCAATCCAAGAAGATATAACAATTATAAATATATATTCACCTAACATAGGAGCACTGCAGTATGTAAGACAAATACTAACAAGTATGAAAGGAGAAATTTACAATAACACAATAATAGTGGGAGACTTTAATACCCCACTCAAACCTATGGATAGATCAACTAAACAGAAAATTAACAAGGAAACAAACTTTAAACGATACAATAGACCAGTTAGACCTAATTGATATCTACAGGACATTTCATCCCAAAACAATGAATTTCACCTTTTTCTCAAGCACACATAGAACTTTCTCCAGGATAAATCACATCCTGGGACATAAGTCTAGCCTTGGTAAATTCAGAAAAATTGAAATTATTCCAAGCATATTTTCTGACCACAATGCAGTAAGATTAGATCTCAATTACAGGAGGAAAACTATTAAAAATTCCAACATATGGAGGCTGAACAACACGCTGCTGAATAACCAACAAATCACAGAAGAAATCAAAAAAAAATCAAAATTTGCATAGAAATGAATGAAAATGAAAACACAACAACCCAAAACCTGTGGGACACTGTAAAAGCAGTCCTAAGGGGAAAGTTCATAGCAATACAGGCATACCTCAAGAAACAAGAAAAAAGTCAAATAAATAATCTAACTCTACACCTAAAGCAACTAGAAAAGGAAGAAATGAAGAACCCCAGGGTTAGTAGAAGGAAAGAAATCTTAAAAATTAGGGCATAAATAAATGCAAAAGAAACAAAAGAGACCATAGCAAAAATCAATAAAGCCAAAAGCCGGTTCTTTGAAAGGATAAATAAAATTGACAAAACATTAGCCAGACTCATCAAGAAACAAAGGGAGAAAAATCAAATCAATAAAATTAGAAATGAAAATGGAGAGATCACAACAGACAACACAGAAATACCAAGGATCATAAGAGACTACTATCAGCAATTATATGCCAATAAAATGGACAACTTGGAAGAAATGGACAAATTCTTAGAAAAGTACAACTTTCCAAAACTGGACCAGGAAGAAATAGAAAATCTTAACAGATCCATCACAAGCATGGAAATTGAAACTGTAATCAGAAATCTTCCAGCAAACGAAAGCCCAGGTCCAGACGGCTTCACAGCTGAATTCTACCAAAAATTTAGAGAAGAGGTTACACCCATCCTACTCAAATTCTTCCAGAAGATTGCAGAGGAAGGTAAACTTCCAAACTCATTCTATGAGGCCACCATCACCCTAATACCAAAACCTGACAAAGTTGCCACAAAAAAAGAAAACTACAGGCTAATATCACTGATGAACATAGATGCAAAAATCCTTAACAAAATTCTAGCAATCAGAATCCAACAATGCATTAAAAAGATCATACACCAAGTGGGCTTTATCCCAGGGATGCAAGGATTCTTCAACATCCGCAAATCAATCAATGTAATACACCACATTAACAAATTGAAAAATAAAAACCATATGATTATCTCAATGGATGCAGAGAAAGCCTTTGACAAAATTCAACATCCATTTATGATAAAAAATCTCCAGAAAGCAGGAATAGAAGGAACATACCTCAACATAATAAAAGCTATATATGACAAACCCACAGCAAACATTATCCTCAATGGTGAAACACTGAAAGCATTTCCTCTAAAGTCAGGAACAAGACAAGGGTGCCCACTTTCACCATTACTATTCAACAAAGTTTTGGAAGTTTTGTCGACAGCAATCAGAGCAGAAAAAGAAATAAAAGAAATCCAAATTGGTAAAGAAGAAGTAAAACTCTCACTGTTTGCAGATGACATGATCCTCTACATAGAAAACCCTAAAGACTCCACCAGAAAATTACTAGAACTAATCAATGAATATAGTAAAGTTACAGGATATAAAATCAACACACAGAAATCCCTTGCATTCCTATACACTAATAATGAGAAAATAGAAAGAGAAATTAAGGAAACAATTCCATTCACCATTGCAATGAAAAGAATAAAATACTTAGGAATATATCTACCTAAAGAAACTAAAGACCTATATATAGAAAACTATAAAACACTGGTGAAAGAAATCAAAGAGGACACTAATAGATGGAGAAATACACCATGTTCATGGATTGGAAGAATCAATATAGTGAAAATGAGTATACTACCCAAAGCAATTTATAGATTCAATGCAATCCCTATCAAGCTACGAAGGGTATTCTTCACAAAGCTAGAACAAATAATTTCACAATTTGTATGGAAATACAAAAAACCTCGAATAGCCAAAGCTATCTTGAGAAAGAAGAATGGAACTGGAGGAATCAACCTACCTGACTTCAGGCTCTACTACAAAGCCACAGTCATCAAGACAGTATGGTACTGGCACAAAGACAGAAATATAGATCAATGGAACAAAATAGAAAGCCCAGAGATAAATCCACGCACCTATGGACACCTTATCTTTGACAAAGGAGGCAAGAATATACAATGGATTAAAGACAATCTCTTTAACAAGTGGTGCTGGAAAACTGGTCAACCACTTGTAAAAGAATGAAACTAGAGCACTTTCTAACACCATACACAAAAATAAACTCAAAATGGATTACAGATCTAAACGTAAGACCAGAAACTATAAAACTCCTAGAGGAGAACATAGGCAAAACACTCTCCGACATACATCACAGCAGGATCCTCTATGATCCACCTCCCAGAATGTTGGAAATAAAAGCAAAAATAAACAAATGGGACCTAATTAAACTTAAAAGCTTCTGCACAACAAAGGAAACCATAAGCAAGGTGAAAAGACAGCCTTCAGAATGGGAGAAAATAATAGCAAATGAAGCAACAGACAAACAACTAATCTCAAAAATATACAAGCAACTCCTACAGCTCAATTCCAGAAAAATAAATGACCCAATCAAAAAATGGGCCAAAGAACTAAATAGACAATTCTCCAAAAAGACATACAGATGGCTAACAAACACATGAAAAGATGCTCAACATGACTCATTATCAGAGAAATGCAAATCAAAACCACTTTGAGGTACCATTTCACGCCAGTCAGAATGGCTGCGATCCAAAGTCTACAAACAATAAATGCTGGAGAAGGTGTGGAGAAAAGGGAACCCTCTTACACTGTTGGTGGGAATGCAAACTAGTACAGCCACTATGGAGAACAGTGTGGAGATTCCTTAAAAAACTGGAAATAGAACTGCCTTAAAATGATAGGATACTGAAAGAGAAACTCCCCAGGTCAGTAGGTGCCCAATATGCTACTGGAGATCAGTGGAGAAATAACTCCAGAAAGAATGAAAGGATGGAGCCAAAGTAAAAACAATACCCAGCTGTGGATGTGACTGGTGATAGAAGCAAGGTCTGATGCTGTAAAGAGCAATATTGGATAGGAACCTGGAATGTCAGGTCCATGAATCAAGGCAAATTGGAAGTGGTCAAACAAGAGATGGCAAGAGTGAATGTCGACATTCTAGGAATCAGCGAACTGAAATGGAAAGGAATGGGTGAATTTAACTCAGATGACCATTATATCTACTACTGCGTGCAAGAATCCTCAGAAGAAATGGAGTGGCCATCATGGTCAACAAAAGAGTCTGAAATGCAGTACTTGGATGCAATCTCAAAAACAACAGAATGATCTCTGTTCATTTCCAAGGCAACCAATTCAATATCACAGTAATCCAAGCCTATGCCCCAACCAGTAATGCTAAAGAAGCTGAAGTTGAACGGTTCTATGAAGATCTACAAGACCTTTTAAAACTAACACTCAAAAAAGATGTCCTTTTCATTATAGGGGACTGGAATGCAAAAGTAGGAAGTCAAGAAACACCTGGAGTAACAGGCAAATTTGGCCTTGGAATACGGAAGGAAGCAAGGCAAAGACTAATAGAGTTTTGCCAAGAAAATGCACTGGTCATAACAAACACCCTCTTCCAACAACACAACAGAAGACTCTATACATGGACATCACCAGATGGTCAACACCGAAATCAGATTGATTATGTTCTTTGCAGCCAAAGATGGAGAAGCTCTATACAGTCAGCAAAAACAAGACCAGGAGCTGACTGTGGCTCAGACCATGAACTCCTTATGGCCAAATTCAGACTTAAATTGGAGAAAGTAGGGAAAACCACTAAACCATTCAGGTATGACCTAAATCAAATCCCTTATGATTATACAGTGGAAATGAGAAATAGATTTAAGGGTCTAGATCTGATAGATAGAGTGCCTGATGAACTATGGACTGAGGTTCGTGACATTGTACAGGAGACAGGGATCAAGACCATCCCCATGGAAAAGGAATGCAAAAAAGCAAATGGCTGTCTGGGGAGGCCCTACAAATAGCTGTGAAAAGAAGAGAAGCGAAAAGCAAAGGAGAAAAGGAAAGATATAAGCATCTGAATGCAGAGTTCCAAAGAATAGCAAGAGGAGATAAGAAAGCCTTCCTCAGCGATCAATGCAAAGAAATAGAGGAAAACAACAGAAGAGGAAAGACTAGGGATCTCTTCAAGAAAATCAGAGACACCAAAGGAACATTTCATGCAAAGATGAGCTCGATAAAGGACAGAAATGGTATGGACCTAACAGAAGCAGAAGATATTAAGAAGAGATGGCAAGAATACACAGAAGAACTGTACAAAAAAGATCTTCACGACCCAGATAATCACGATGGTGTGCTCACTGACCAGACACCCTGAAATGTGAAGTGGGCCTTAGAAAGCATCACTATGGACAAAGCTAGTGGAGGTGATGGAATTCCAGTTGAGCTATTCCAAATCCTGAAAGATGATGCTATGAAAGTGCTGCACTCAATATGCCAGCAAATTTGGAAAACTCAGCAGTGGCCACAGGACTGGAAAAGGTCAGTTTTCATTCCAATCCCAAAGAAAGGCAATGCCAAAGAATGCTCAAACTACCACACAATTGCACTCATCTCACACGCTAGTAAAGTAATGCTCCAAATTCTCCAAGCCAGGCTTCAGCAACATGTGAACCGTGAACTTCCAGTTGTTCAAGCTGGTTTTAGAAAAGGCAGAGGAACCAGAGAACAAATTGCCAACATCCACTGGATCATGGAAAAAGCAAGAGAGTTCCAGAAAAACATCTATTTCTGCTTTATTGACTATGCCAAAGCCTTTGACTGTGTGGATCACAATCAACTGTGGAAAATTCTTCAAGAGATGGGAATACCAGACCACCTGATCTACCTCTTGAGAAATTTGTATGCAGGTCAGGAAGCAACAGTTAGAACTGGACATGGAACAACAGACTGGTTCTAAATAGGAAAAGGAGTACGTCAAGGCTGTATATTGTCACCCTGCTTATTTGACTTACATGCAGAGTACATCATGAGAAACACTGGACTGGAAGAAACACAAGCTGGAATCAAGATTGCCGGGAGAAATCTCAATAACCTCAGATATGCAGATGACACCACCCTTATGGCAGAAAGTGAAGAGGAACTAAAAAGCCTCTGGATGAAAGTGAAAGAGTGAGAGTGAAAAAGTTGGCTTAAAGCTCAACATTCAGAAAACTAAGATCACGGCGTACGGTCCCATCACTTCATGGGAAATAGACAGGGAAATAGTGGAAACAGTATCAGACTTTATTTTTCTGGGGTCCAAAATCACTACAGATGGTGACTGCAGCCATGAAATTAAAAGACACTTACTCCTTGGAAGGAAAGTTATGACCAACCTAGATAGCATATTCAAAAGCAGAGACATTACTTTGCCAGCAAAGGTTCGTCTAGTCAAGGCTATGGTTTTTTCTGTGGTCATGTATGGATGTGAGAGTTGGACTGTGAAGAAGGCTGAGCGCCGAAGAATTGATGCTTTTGAACTGTGGTGTTGGAGAAGACTCTTGAGAGTCCCTTGGACTGCAAGGAGATCCAACCAGTCCATTCTGAAGGAGATCAGCCCTGGGATTTCTTTGGAAGGAATGATGCCAAAGATGAAACTCCAGTACTTTGGCCACCTCATGCGAAGAGTTGATTCATTGGAAAAGATCCTGATGCTGGGAGGGATTGGGGGCAGGAGGAGAAGGGGACAACAGAGGATGAGATGGCTGGATGGCATCACTGACTCAATGGATGTGAGTCTGAGTGAACTCCAGGAGTTGGTGATGGACAGGGAGGCCTGTTGTGCTGTGATTCATGGGGTCACAAAGAGTCGTACACGACTGAGCGACTGATCTGATCTGATCTATGATCCAGCAATCCCACTGCTGGGCATACACACTGAGGAAACCAGAATTGAAAGAGACACGTGTACCCCAATGTTCATTGCAGCACTGTTTATAATACCCAGGATGTGGAAGCAACCTAGATGTCCATCAGCAGATAATGGATAAGAAAGTCGTGGTACATATACACAATGGAGTATTACTCAGCCATTAAAAAGAATACATTTGAATCAGTTCTAATGAGGTGGATGAAACTGGAGCCTATTATACAGAGTGAAGTAAGCCAGAAAGAAAAACACCAATACAGTATACTAATGCATATATATGGAATTTAGAAAGATGGTAACAATAACCCTGTATATGAGACAGCAAAAGAGACACTGATGTATAGAACAGTCTTTTGGACTCTGTAGGAGAGGGAGAGGGTGGGATTATTTGGGAGAATGGCACTGAAACATGTATAATATCATATATGAAACGAGTCACCAGTCCAGGTTTGATGCACGATACTGGATGCTTGGGGCTGGTGCACTGGGACGACCCAGAGGGATGGTATGGGGAGGGGGGAGGGAGGAGGGTTCATGATGGGGAACACAAATATACCTGTGGCAGATTCATTTTGATATATGGCAAAACCAATACAATATTGTAAAGTTAAATAAAATTAAATTTAAAAAAAAGAATTAGTAGTCATTCATTTTAGCCAAGAGGAAGGAAGTTTAGTATTTTGTGGGTAGCAAGTGATATTGTTTTTGTCTGTACTTATACAAAATTATAAAGTAGACTTTCTCTGTCTCATTTTATCATGGTCTCAAAGTAACCTTGTCTGTTTTGTATTTATGAGTTTGTTTATGTCCTATAGGAGAATAACAGCTGTGAGGATCAGGTCAACTTTCAAATGTAAAGAAGATATTCTTTTTTTTCTTTTTTTCTTTCTCAGTCAAAAACTAGAGACAATCCAAATGTCCATCAACTGGTGATTAAATAAGTTATGAGGTGTCTGTATAATTAAATACTAACCAGGATTTTAATAAATGAACTTCTACTATATACTTCCCTGGTGGCTCAGCAGGTAAAGCGTCTGCCTATAATGTGGGAGACCCGAGTTTGATCCCTGTGTCGGGAAGATCCTTTGGAGAAGGAAATGGCAACCCACTCCAGTACTCTTGCCTGGAAAATCCCGAGGATGGAGGAGCCTGGTAGGCTACAGTCCATGAGGTCACAAAGAGTTGGACATGACTGAGCAACTAAACTTTCACTTTCTTTTCTATTATATACAACAACACATACAACAGTAAAGATAAATCTCAAAAGTGAAAGAAATCAACCATATAAATTAATGAACTATAAGATTACATCTATATGAAATTTTAGAAAAGGGACAACAGTGTCATGAGCTGATCCTTTGCTGAATGCTGAGGGTAGATGCAGGTATTGACTGCAGGGGCAGAGGGAAGTTTTGGGGTATGAAACGGTCTATGTCATGATGGTGATGGTAGTTATGACTGTAAGCATAAGGCACAACTCATAGAATTGATGGTTTATGTTGTATGTAAATGTTAACCTCTATAATCCTCATATGCACACACACACACAAAATCTTTGCCCTCCTTTTAGGGTGAGAATGATTCTGTTCTTAGAAACACAATAAAAACAAAATCCACAACAAAATCTGTCTCCTCTCTCTCGAGTCAAGTGAAATCGCTCCCATGCCTTCTGGTTAGTTAACCTCCCCCACAAGTAAACAGAAGTTTTCTAACACAGGAAAGAAAATAAAGAGTTGATTTCATAGTGAATCACTCCATTAGCCACTGGTCAAGGGACACCTGACTACTTTGCTTTCCTCAGAATTGCCCCTGTCAGTGGCCTCAATATTTCTGTTTTCACAGTCACAATCAGCTCTGAAGAAATAAGGGTCAGCAAACAAAACATGGGCAAGTCATTTCCTTCTCTTGACCTCAGTTCATACCCTATACAGAGGGAAAAGGTGGATAGAAGAATTTCTCAGGGCTCTTCTAGTTCAGAAACATTTATTGTATGAGTTACACTTCCAAGGCTCAATCGAGGTGATAACTTGCCTCTGCTGCCAATCACTGTGTGTTCACGTGTGTGCTGCCAATCACCGTGTATTCACGTGTGTGCTGACAATCGGTGTGCGTTACTGTGTGTGTGCACATGTATGTGTTGTTGTGATGCAGGGTGGGTTGAATGGAGGCAGGAGAGGAGGAGATGCCACAGGGAGGGGAGATGGTTTCTTTGAGCTAAAACCACAGCCGTCTGGATGATTTATGAGAATTCTTGTGAGTTTATAATGCTTATTAATTTAATAAAAATGGTAATTGCTTATAATAATGGAAACTAAAAAAAAGTTAGATAGAAATAGACTTAATCATTTAATATCAGCTCTGATTCTTTGCACATTAACTCCTCCAAACTCCACTGAGTTTCTAACAGCAATGCTATCCTTTGGTCCCACAAAGTGAGCCTCTACCCTGGGCTTAACACTTTAGAAGGCCCCCTTTCTCTCTTTTCCCCAGTGATTCTCACCCCAGGGAGGTGGAAGTTCACAGGGCCGAGGGGGATGTCTATCCAAAGAGTACGTGCTTCCCAACCCCATGTATGTAGACCACACTCAAGAATACCTAACCCACCCCCAGTCCCCACCCAATCATCCTGAGGTTCACTTTCAGAATGTAGATAAGCCTTTACTCCAGTGTTCTGCTTTCCTGCACCTCAAATTGAGGGGAAGAGAGAGGTTTGCTGGGGAAGATTGGACAGAACTTGGTGGGCAGGTTATGACATCACCTGGAGGCTCACAGGAACCCATGCAGCGCAAGTCAGATCCAGAGTGGAGAGAAAAAGAGGGCCACAGACCACACTCCCACGCTATCACGTTCACTAACTCTAAGAAGGTCTAAGAATTCTAGATGAAAACCCGGTCTTCTACTTACTATTTAAATATCATTGTCAATGTAGACTGTTAAAACATATTTCATTTAATAGCTTGTTAGTTGGACTTAGGATATTTGGGTACACAGACGCATAGTGTGTGAGCCTTCACTTGGTACATTTTCCCTGGGGTCCTATACTTGTGAAGGGAACTCTATATACACTAGGGGCTAGCTTGTTCCAAACCCATGAACAGGTTGAGCAGTGTTGAGAGTTGGACTGTGAAGAAAGCTGAGCACCGAAGAATTGATGCTTTTGAACTGTGGTGTTGGAGAAGACTCTTGAGAGTCCCTTAGACTGCAAGGAGATCCAACCAGCCCTGGGATTTCTTTGGAAGGAATGATGCTAAAGCTGAAACTCCAGTACTTTGGCCACCTCATGCGAAGAGTTGACTCATTGGAAAAGACTCTGATGCTGGGAGGGATTGGGGGCAGGAGGAGAAGAGGACAACAGAGGATGAGATGGCTGGATGGCATCACTGACTCGATGGACGTGAGTTTGAGTGAACTCTGGGAGTTGGTTATGGACAGGGAGGCCTGGCGTGCTGCGATTCATGGGGTCACAGAGTCGGACACGACTGAACAACTGAACTGAACTGAACTGACTTCCTCAGATTGTGCTAACTTAAAAACATCACACACATTAGTGACTCCCCTCTTGCTCTTGGCTGGAAGAATTTAGACAGTGATCCTCAACGCTCTGTCCCTCCCATTAATCATTTCACTTAATTTAAAACAAACCTAATGAATGAATGGATTCTCATTATAAGCTCTGACTGGTGGTATATTTAATATATATTGACTTTAATTGGCTACCACTGAGATTACTTTAGGGGAAAGCCAAGTCTAGCATGGAAGAACTGGGAAAGGGAGATGTTTTTAAATGAGTTAAAAGAAACCATTAAAAGGAATTCTAAGCTGTACCAATGAAATTGCTAGCCAGAGTAGAAGTTGAATCAAGAAAATAAGTAGATAATGAAGTACTTGGGGAGCTCATAGGACACATTACCCAGAAATAGAAAAAAATATAGGAAGAAAATGATGGCAAGGCCTATTTAGCTGTAAGTCTACCTTGATTAGTTCTTAGGCTTTCCATTGGAGGTGTGTGTGTGTGTGTGTGTGTGTGTGCGTGCATGTGTGTGTGTGTGTGTGTGTAGCTGGAAAGGGACGGGAAAATGAGGGCTTGTTTTGTTAATATCTGTATCTATCATGGAACAAATGGGCTCTGTTCCTCCCTTAAGGGCAAAGTACCTGTAAATAACTCCTTGTATTTTATGGAAAATGATTCAACGATTACCTTCCATAGTAAGTCATATTTTCATCCGGCTTCCTCTCTGGGGGAAAAAAAAATCTCAGAAGACACTCAGCCTCTGCAGAATTTCTGGTGTCATCACTTTGCCTTCAAAGTCCTGCAAGCTTAAGAAGGGCTTGTGTGAAGAATCTTGCTACAGAAGGGAGCATTTGTGATTAACTGTGGGACTGACAGGTGTCCAGAACACCCAGTAATCTTGACATTGTGTTGTCAAATTAGACATATTGGGAAGGTATGTGGGTTTAAGAGAAGTGAGCGTTTGGTGTCTGCTCACTTCACATGAGGAGTTGTTTGTATGATTTATAGTGGACTTCCAAAGTACATAATCCACAGGACAGAGACCCACTCAAATTCAGCACTAAGTACTGGGAGCCAGCAGGCTGGATCAGGTCCTTGGCTAGGAAAGATCAGAGACAGCAGCCATAAAACATTTAAAGCTAAAAAACCCCTTGTTCTGCTGAACTCATGGTGCATTTAAAAAAACCATGACACATCTCGTTAAAAACAACTTTAATTTGATGGATATAAGACTTTGTGAAATGATATTAATTCATTCATCAAGTGGGTATAATACTGTGGAAAGCCCCAGGCTGGGATCAGGAGACCTGGCTTCACCCAGCTAAGCAAATCACTTTCCTTCCCCATGAACCAGCACTTACTGAGCACTATATTTTTTTACTGAAATAGAGTTGGTGCACAGTATTATGTGTTACAAGTGTACAATATAGTGATTCACAATTTTTAAAGGTTATGCTCCATTTATCACTCTTATGAAGCATTGTTTATATTCCTTGGGCTGTAAAATATATCCGTGTAATTTATTTTACACATAACAGCATGTACCTCTAAGTCCCCCATCCTAAACTGCCCCTTCCCCCTTTCCCTCTCCCCACTGGTAACCATCTAGCTTGTTCTCTATATCTGTGAGTCTGCTTCTTTTTTGTTACAGTCAGTAGCTCATTATATTCCATATATAAGTGATATCATGCAGTGTTTGTCTTTCTCTGTCTGACTTATTTCACTTAGCATAATATCCTTAAGGGCCATCTATGCTGTTGCAAATGACAAGATTCATGCTTTTTATGGCTAAGTAGCGACTTCACTTTCACTTTTCACTTTCATGCATTGGAGGAGGAAATGGCAACCCACTCCAGTGTTCTTGCCTGGAGAATCCCAGGGACGGGGGAGCCTGGCGGGCTCCCGTCTATGGGGTCGCACAGAGTCGGACACGACTGAAGCGACTTAGCAGCAACAGCAGCAGTATTCCATTGTGTGTAAACATATCCATTGATCTATGGGTTTGTTTCTGTGCCAACACCATACTATTTTGATTACTGAATCTTCGTAATATAGTTTTAAGTCAGGAAGGATGATTCCTCAAGTTTTGTTCTTCTTTCTCAAGATCCAGGGTCTTCTGTGTTTCCATACATATTTTTAAATTATTTGTTCTAGTTCTGTGAAAAATGTCTTGGGTATTTTGATAGGAATTGCATTACTCTGTAGATTTTCTTCGGCAATATGGTCACTTTAACAATATTACTTCTTCCAATCCAAGAATACGGTATATCTTTCCATTTCTTTGTGTTATCTTCAATTTCTTTCATCAGTGTCTTATAGTTTTCTAAGTACAGGTCTTTTACCTCTTTAGATGGATTATTCCTGATTATTTATTCTTTTTAATGCTATGGTAAATAATATTGTGTCCTTAATTTTTCTTTCTGGTATTTCTTTCTGATAATGTATAGAAATGCAACAGATTTCTGAATATTAATTTTGTATCCTGCAACTTTAGTGAATTCATTGATGAGCTCTGGTAGTTTTCTAGTAATATTTTTAGGATTTTCTATGTATAGTATCATGTCATCACCAAATAGTCAAGCTCTAAGTAGATTACACTGAGATACATCCCAGGAATTGAGCCATGAGGGGAACCAAGACTAGCTGTTTATAACTATACCCTCCAAACAACGTGTATAAGAAGTATTGAAAAAAGCATTAAACAGTCTCTGATTACCAGGATGAGTAAATTTAAAAGATGAGCAATAGAAGCACGGTACCAACTTCCATGCTTTATCAAGCATATCCAATGCTGGATAACCATCAAGCATTATCCAAGGGAGAAGGTGCTCAAAGAGTCAAATGAGAGTCTGATCCACCTGGAAGGTATACCCCAATTATGGACATTGCAGGAAGACACTAGACAATGTTTAAACAGTTAAACCACACAGACACTTCCTCATTCTGAGGCTATCCTCCACACTTCTAATTATACCTTGTCAAAACAGAGATGCTATGCTTGCCAGCAAATGTACATGTAGTGTCAACCTAGAAGTCCTATTCTCATCGTGCTTTAAAAAACTTCCATTTTTATGGCTTAATCTCCTGTGTATTTATTCCGACTCCACCACTTATGAGTTTGGTGCCCTAAGCCACATTACCTTACTCTAAACTTCAGCTTCCTCACTTCTTAAATGAAAAATACAACCTCTCCATCCTCCTGGAGTTGCAATGAGGGTTTAGAAAAGGGCACTTAGAAGAGAGATGAGCTCATCAGTTCAGTTCAGTTCAGACCAGTCGCTCAGTCGTGTCCAACTCCTTGCAACCCCATGAATCCCAGCACCCCTGGCCTCCTTGTCCATCACCAACTCCTGGAGTTCACCCAGACTCATGTCCAGCGAGTCAGTGATGCCATCCAGCCATCTCATCCTCTGTTGTCCCCTTCTCCTCCTGCCCCCAATCCCTCCCAGCATCAGAGTCTTTTCCAATGAGTCAAAACTTTGCATGAGGTGGCCAAAGTACTGGAGTTTCAGCTTTAGCATCATTCCTTCCAAAGAAACCCCAGGGCTGATCTCCTTCAGAATGGACTGGTTGGATCTCCTTGCAGTCCAAGGGACTCTCAAGAGTCTTCTCCAACACCACAGCTCAAAAGCATCAATTCTTCGGTGCTCAGCTTTCTTCACAGTCCAACTCTCACATCCATACATGACCACAGGAAAAACCATAGCCTTGACTAGATGGATCTTTGTTGGCAAAGTAATGTCTCTGCTTTTGAATATGCTATCTAGGTTGGTCATAACTTTTCTTCCAAAGAGTAAGCATCTTTTAATTTCATGGCTGCCGTCACCATCTGCAGTGGTTTTGGACCCCCCAAAAAATAAAGTCTGACACTGTTTCCACTGTTTCCCCATCTATATCCCATGAAGTGATGGGACCAGATGCCATGATCTTCGTTTTCTGAATGTTGAGTTTTAAGCCAACTTTTTCACTCTCCTCTTTCACCTTCATCAAGAGGCTTTTTAGTTCCTCTTCACTTTCTGCCATAAGGGTGGTGCCATCTGCATATCTGAGGTTATTGAGATTTCTCCCAGCAATCTTGATTCCAGCTTGTGCTTCTTCCAGCCCAGCACTTCTCATGATGTACTCTACATAGAAGTTAAATAAGCAGGGTGACAATATACAGCCTTGATGTACTCCTTTTCCTATTTAGAACCAGTCTGTTGTTCCATGTCCAGTTCTAACTGTTGCTTCCTGACCTGCATACAAATTTCTCAAGAGGCAGATCAGGTGGTCTGGTATTCCCATCTCTTGAAGAATTTTCCACAGTTGATTGTGATCCACACAGTCAAAAGCTTTGGCATAGTCAATAAAGCAGAAATAGATGTTTTTCTGGAACTCTCTTGCTTTTTCCATGATCCAGTGGATGTTGGCAATTTGGTCTCTGGTTCCTCTGCCTATTCTAAAACCAGCTTGAACAACTGGAAGTTCACGGTTCACATGTTGCTGAAGCCTGGCTTGGAGAATTTGGAGCATTACTTTACTAGCTTGTGAGATGAGTGCAATTGTGTGGTAGTTTGAACATTCTTTGGCATTGCCTTTCTTTGGGATTGGAATGAAAACTGACCTTTTCCAGTCCTGTGGCCACTGCTGAGTTTTCCAAATTTGCTGGCATATTGAGTGCAGCACTTTCACAGCATCATCTTTCAGGATTTGGAATAGTTCAACTGGAATTCCATCACCTCCACTAGCTTTGTTCATAGTGATGCTTTCTAAGGCCCACTTGACTTCACATTCCAGGATGTCTGGCTCTAGGTCAGTGAGCACACCATCATGATTATCTGGGTCGTGAAGATCTTTTTTGTACAGTTCTTCTGTGTATTCTTGCCACCTCTTCTTAATATCTTCTGCTTCTGTTAGGTCCATACCATTTCTGTCCTTTATCGAGCCCATCTTTGCATGAAGTGTTCCCTTGGTATCTCTAATTTTCTTGAAGAGATCTCTAGTCTTTCCCATTCTGTTGTTTTCCTCTATTTCTTTGCATTGATCACTGAGGAAGGCTTTCTTAGCTCTTCTTGCTATTCTTTGGAACTCTGCATTCAGATGTTTATATCTTTCCTTTTCTCCTTTGCTTTTCACTTCTCTTCTTTTCACAGCTATTTGTAAGGCCTCCCCAGACAGCCATTTTGCTTTTTTGCATTTCTTTTCCATGGGGATGGTCTTGATCTCTGTCTTCTGTACAAGGTCACGAACCTCAGTCCATAGTTCATCAGGCACTCTATCTATCAGATCTATGCCCTTAAATCTATTTCTCACTTCCACTGTATAATCATAAGGGATTTGATTTAGGTCATACCTGAATGGTCTAGTGGTTTTCCCTACTTTCTTCAATTTAAGTCTGAATTTGGTAATAAGGAGTTCATGGTCTGAGCCACAGTCAGCTCCTGGTCTTGTTTTTGCTGACTATATAGAGCTTCTCCATCTTTGGCTGCAAAGAACATAATCAATCTGATTTTGGTGTTGACCATCTGGTGATGTCCATGTATAGAGTCTTCTCTTGTGTTGTTGGAAGAGGGTGTTTGTTATGACCAGTGCATTTTCTTGGCAAAACTCTATTAGTCTTTGCCCTGCTTCCTTCCGTATTCCAAGGCCAAATTTGCCTGTTACTCCAGGTGTTTCTTGACTTCCTACTTTTGCATTCCAGTCCCCTATAATGAAAAGGACATCTTTTTTGGGTGTTAGTTCTAAAAGGTCTTGTAGGTCTTCATAGAACTGTTTAACTTCAGCTTCTTCAGTGTTACTGGTTGAAGAAGCTGAAGTTGAATGATGAGCTCATGCTGCTAAGTCGCTTCAGTCGTGTCCGACTCTGTGCGACCTCATAGACGGCGGCCCGCCAGGCTCCCCCGTCCCTGGGATTCTCCAGGCAAGAACACTGGAGTGGGTTGCCATTTCCTTCTCCAATGGGTGAAAGTGAAAAGTGAAAGTGAAGTCGCTCAGTCGTGTCCGACTCTTAGTGACCCCATGGACTGCAGCCTACCAGGCTCCTCCATCCGTGGGATTTTCCAGGCAAGAGTACTGGAGTGGGGTGCCATTGCCTTCTCCGATGAGCTCATAGTGTTCTCTAATAAATATCAGCCAAGACCACTGCTGTGGCCCCTTCCCTCACTCTTTCTGTCTTCTCCCTGCCTTCTTATCTCTTCACCCATCTCTTCACTCATCCACCCAACCAGTCAACCAATCACTAGGTCATTGAAACGTCATTTCCATCCATCAGAATGTATTTACAGACCAGGCATTGGGGTGAACACTGAAGCTCTGGAGATAAATAGTACCCAGATTCCCTCTCCAAGGGCTCCCTCTCTCCCTTGTACTGGACTCTGCCATTCGTTAATACAGTGAAGGGCACACAATAGATGCAGTTGTATTATTATTGATGGTATCAGTCTCCCTGATAAACTCTAAGAAACTGAAAAAAATTGAGCCTCTGAACCTGTAAAGCTAAGAGGTAATCTCTAAAGCTTGGTGAATTCACCAGAGTCTTATTAGATCTCCTAGAAGTCGTGTTTTCTCTCTGCAATTCTTACTACTATTTATCTCTTACAGATTTTATACCAGGTTATATGATTCAAAGTGTTTGCACATAATAGAATCTAGATTATTTGAATATTTGATATTGGCAGGCCTTGGGCCAGACTGTCCAAATCCTATGTACATTTACCCAGATCTCATAATACAGTATATTATTCCCTTTGAGGATGTTTCCCTTAGCACTATTTCATTTCTACCTCCAAGTAGCTTGAAACCATAAAACTGCATCTATTCCCTTAAAGGTATGGTGGTGACTGAGTTAGAGCATCTGCCTTCCTGCAAAGATATTAACATTCTCAAAAGTCCTTGAAGAAAATTGTTCCAGTGGTCATCACCTTTGCTCTTGTTCCTAGAATCTCTGAAAGACAGGGTGGGAAGGGTTTTTCACAACTATAAATGGATTTGAAAAACCCAGAGAAGGAAATTATCTGTTTCTCTGGCAAGCCAGAGTGACATGACAGATAATTAGTAGGATGACCTGTTTCTCTGAGATGGGAAGCTTAGCCATATCAAGGACTTAAAACCCCCAGCCCTTCTTCTATCCCCTAGTGAATTCCTGCTCTGCAAACAACCAGCTCTGCGAGCTGACAGTGACTTTCACCTCGCATCCTTCAAAGTCATCTTTCTTTGAAAATCCTTTGGCTGTGATGCAGAATAGCAATAGCTTTGCCATCTTGGCTACCGTTTTCAGGTGTAGAGGTGGAAATAAGTTGAACCTCAGAAGAACTGACCTGTCCAGCAGAATCATGCTTTAAATATGGATGTGCTTCAAATACCATCTTTCCTATGCACAATTTCTCAGTTTCCCCTTTAGAACACAGTGTCTGAAAAGCTGGGGAGTTTCCCAGATACCTATTGAGGGAAGATAGACTTTAGGTCAAGGTGGAGAAAACGCTTCTCCCCCTGGTATATTATGCTGCATTATTTTGTGTTAATGTGCAAGCATGCTTTGTGTAATAGGAAAATGAAGAGAGGTAACATACAAGAGAACTGTTTGGCAAACAGGCAAATTACTCAATCTATTTCACCAGCCTTGAGCTGATCACTACTGAATTTCAAGGATATTGCAATTGTAATTCATAAATGCTTCCTTTGAAACAATTAGATTGTTCCTAAAATACACCCCTTGGAGTAAATTGGCATATATAGAAAAATCCTTCTTTAACTTTCTTTTCCAGGAAGGGGTGATTTTCCTAACTTTCCATGGTTTTTATTTACATCTTATCCAGTTATCAGTTCAGTTCAGTTCAGTCGCTCAGTCATGTCCAACTCTTTGCGAACCCACGGACTGCAGCACGCCAGGCCTCCCTGTCCATCACCAACTCCCAGAGTTTATTCAAACTCATGTCCATTGAGTCGGTGATGCCATCCAACCATCTCATCCTCTGTCGTCCCCTTCTCCTCCCGCCTTCAATCTTTCTGAGCATCAGAGACTTTTCCAGTGAGTCAGTTCTTTGCATCAGGTGGCCAAAGTATTGGAGTTTCAGGTTCAACATCAGTCCTTCCAATGAATATTCAGGACTGATTTCCTTTAGGATTGACTGGTTGGATCTCCTTGCAGTCCAAGGGGCTCTCAAGAGTCTTCTCCCACACCACAGTTCAAAAGCGTCAATTCTTCAGGGCTCAGCTTTCTTTATAGTCCAACTCTCACATCCATACATGATTACTGGAAAAACCATAGCATGTAATGTCTCTGCTTTCTAATATGCTATCTAGGTTGGTCATAACTTGTCTTCCAAAGAGCAAGTGTCTCTTAATTTCCTGGCTGCAGTCACCAACTGCACTGATTTTGGAGCCCCCCAAAATAAAGTCTCTCACTGTTTTCCAGTTTCCCCATCTATTTGCCATGAAGTGATGGGACCAGATGCCATGATCTTAGTTTTCTGAACGTGGAGCTTTAAGCCAACTTTTTCACTCTTCTCTTTCACCTTCATCAAGAGGCTCTTTAGTTCTTCACTTTCTGCCATAAGGGTGGTGTCATCTGCATATCTGAAGTTATTGATATTTCTCCCAGCAATCTTGATTCCAGCTTGTGCTTCATCCAGCCCAGCGTTTCTCATGATGTACGCTGCATAGAAGTTAAATAAGCAGGGTGACAATGTACAGCCTTGACATACTCCTTTCCCAGTTTGGAACTAGTCTGTTGTTCCATGTCCAGTACTAACTGTTGCTTCCTGACCTGCATATAGATTTCTTAAGAGGCAAGTCAGGTGGTCTGATATTCCCATCTCTTTCAGAGAGAGAAAATTCTCTCTCAGAATTTTCCAGTTATCAGACTTCTCCCCAAAAGTGAGTAAGTCGTAGGAAGGTGAAGAAAACGTCTCAGGAACTTGACAGAAGAGCCCCAGGTTCTCCACTGAGAGAAGACCCAGCCAGTGTGAGGAAGCAAAGGGGCAGGAGAGCCGGGCATCTGCTGCTGCCATCCCAGAAAGAGCTGCCTCCAGGGTTGGTTCCTAAAATTGAATTTAACCTGACTCTCTTGACCAGTTCACCATGCTATTTTCTCACCTGTTCAGTCTCCTTCCAGAAGTGACAACCAGGAGATCATCAGTGTGTTATTTCCTATCTCAGTATGCCTCAGAACAGCTGACTCCAGTTAAATAACATAGGACACACTTAGCTTGTGTGAGCGAGTGCTAAGTCACTTCAGTCATGTCCGACTCTTTGTGACCTTATGGATTGTAGCCCATCAGGCTCCTCTGTCTGTGGGGATTCTCCAAGCCGGACTGCTTAGCTTAGATGACTACAAATGACATTTCACAAATCAGGCAAGGAATTGGTGCTATCCTGGCATTCATTCTATAATCAAGCCACAAGCACAGGGGTCTTAGTCTCTGCCAGGCACGGTGCTGAGAGCTATAAACAGGGTCAGCCATCATTCTCTTCTGTTCTTCTCCCTTCACCTTTTTTTCCCCCTTCCTACTCTCCTGGCCCAATAACAATAATAGCTAACATTTACTGAACAGGGGGACGTTAAGCATGTGCTGAACAAGTACCCGTGTCATATTCTTGTCCCCAGACTGTATAAATGCTTACCGTTACTTTTGCCATCATCGTCATCATGTAGGGGCTTATCAACTTGCCCGAGCAGGTGGAAGAGTTCAGATCTGAATCCAGGTAGTCTGATACAGTGCTTGCACACTAACATCACTTTGTATTTCCCCACCCATTGACCTTAACTTTGTTCAGCATGCTGAGTCATGAGAAAAAGAGAGTTCTTTAATTATTCAAGAAGATATAATAGGTTGGTTAAAAGCAGCAGGATTCATTATGATAAGCTAGAAGGAAATAAACTGAATTGCAGTATGAAAAATATGAGTTAGTTATGAAGAAGGACTTCTCAAAGGTAAGGTGTATTTTAAATTGTCATCCCATTATCTTTTGGATTTAGAATAAGTTATGAGGAGCAGAACATTTATACCTACATTTTCAGAGTTGTTCGGGTAGTCATTCCTAAAGTAGAAAATAGATTACTTATGTAGCGGCTTTCCAGAAACATTAAATTATTGGTAAATGAAATCCTGGTTTTAGCTGTTCCAGGCTTGCTCTTTCCACAGGACACACAGGGAAGTAGTCCCTTGACCCACGAGTCCACCACCCTTTCCTTTTTATCTCCTTGCTTTATGTCAACTGACAGTTCTTAAAGGATGGAATGACTTTCCCTAAGTGTCAGCTTGCAGGTCAGTAGGTAATGACTATCTCTTGCTGAACCAGGAAGGGCTGGCAAGTCAAAGAAGGCCAGGATCCGCTTCCCACCCCCGCCATGGACTGAAGAAAAGAGCGCCTGCCAGTCATCAGGGTCTCAGCTGCCTCCTTCAGACGGTATAGAGGGCAGACGTGTGCAACTGATGCTGACCTGAGTTGGGAGCCTGCAGCAAGAGGCTGATCAAGTGTGGACAGAAGAGCTTCAGAAGTTGAGTTGGAAACCCCCAAAATCACAGATTAACTATGTCACCTTGGATAAATTATTCAAGCTTTCCAAGTTTGGGTATTCACATCTGCAAAGGAAGGCAGGCAATGAAAGTGCCTATTTTTATTGTTTATAAAACAAGCTTCCTTGTTTGACTTTTAATCATAATCTGAATTCACTTTCTCTATGTGTGTGTGTGTGTGTGTGTGTGGTGGTGGTTCAGTTGCTAAGTCATGTCTGACCTGACTATATAGCCCGCCAGGATTCTCTGTCCATGGGATTCTCCAGGCAAGAACACTGGAGTGGGTTCCCAAGCCCTCTTCCAGGGGATCTTCCTGATCTCTTATGTCTCCTGCATTGGCAGGCAGTTTCTTTACTACTAATGCCACCTGGGAAGCTCTTCATGGATCCTGCTATCATTTAAATCCTATATTGTCTAAGAAACTTTCCCCAAATACCCAAGGGTTATCTCCTTTAACTCTTAAAAGCACATAAGATTCTTTGTAATTCACTCTAACCATTTCCCCAGTCTCATCTCCTTCTACCCACTTCTTAATTTGAGCTTCAGAATGCCAAATTATTCATAGTTCCAGAAATCATCATATTGTTTTGTGTGTCTGTTTTTTTGAAACAGATTTTTTTTTGTCTAAAATACCTGTCCTCTTGGTGGACTCCTACTCATCCTTCAGAATCCTATGGGCATGTCACTTCTTCTAAGTATTCCCTAGTAACCTCACTGACCCACAAGAATTCATAAACCATATTTCTGCATTAATTGAACAACTTAAGTGTTTGCTATTTTTGCCTTTTTTCATATGATAATATAACCTACTTCTTCATGTATATCAAGATAAAAACTGCTTGTGGATAGGAAATATGCTGTGTGTATTTTGTGTGACTAGTGCCTGGCATGTAGTAAGAAGGTGCTCAAAAGCATCTGAAGGGCTGAATTACATATTTTGCATTTGGTAATGTGTTTTTCTTATTCTCTTGTTATGCCTATCCATCTCGACTTCTCAACAGGTTATAAGCGCTGTGGAAGCAGAAGGCACCTGGTTTATTCTGTCTCCTATAGGCCTGGGAATTTACTAGGTTATTAATTGTCAAATGGGATAACACATAGGGAATGGATTTGCCACAAGAAGCGAGTGAATCTCACTAGCTCACAGTTATGAGGCTGGCAATGACCCTTCCAAACACACTGGAAAAGGACCTGGGGCTGACCCTACTCTTGTCCTCCAAAGGAAGTCTGGAGTCTTATTTATAAGGCAGAACTCATGTCTCACAGCTGGAACAGGAACAGAAAGAAAACCCAACTGCTGACACTGAACTCAATTGTTCAAAACCTCTCCCTAGTTCCTTCCCAAAGACCATCGGGTAGCCTGATATGAAAAGGTATTTTACTTTAAGCAATTACACATATTTTGGAAGTGCTAATAGTTCTGTGGTGAAAAGAAAAAAAAATGAAGGCATAAGGGGAAAAAGGAGAAACATAGAAAAGAGAGTGAGAGAGAAAGGAGCTGATTTGAAGGGATTTTATCTAATTTCATTTTAATTAGATCCTTTTTCTAACTGAGTTTCTAATTTTTCAATTAGCAATTAGCAGCTGCAACTCATTCTGAGCATCACGAGGTGCCAAAGACACTAATTACACCACAGGAGTAGGAGGCTGGAAATGAGAAATAAAATTATCCATGAATGTTATTAGAAGAAAGGAATGATTACTCCCTGTAATAATATACTGATGTGAGCCTAATTAGATTGAAGGATTCAGAGGGAAAAAATGAGATTTAAAAAGTGGATTCCATTTAGATGCCTTGAGGTCATAACTTTGCTATAAATATTGCTTCAGAACATCTCACTTGGAAACAGGTCTGTAAGCCTGATGCTGTTTTGTCAGGTTGTTGGGCAATGACCCGCATCCCCGATAAACAATAACCCAAAACATCAGTGGCTTCTGAAATGCCGATACTCTTCCTGTAAAGCGCGTGTCTGAGATTTCAAAAATAAACACTCAAGCACATGAACATACATCAACAGAGCAATGAAAAGAACACCCAGGCACTGGGAGATACCAAAGCGGCGATGCCCATCTTTGGCATTGCAAACTGGGGGTGGAGTGTTGAGCCATGAAGTGGAAATTTGTATGGGTGTAGTTTCTAATGTGCGGGTACAATTACTTTCCTTCCTTCCATGACAGTGTCGAGCTTGCCACTGTCTTTCAGGGAAGACACAGCAAGCCCATGTCTGCTCCGTATCTATAAGCTGCTGGTGTGAAAAACACTCGAGTCAAGAGGCGCGTAGGTTTCTATTAACAAAGCAGCCACCCAGACCATTCGTATTCTCAGAGAAGAGCTAATTTTCTGGCTCTGGACACAGAGAATCAAACTGTGGTATTGATCCTCAAGAGTGACTCCTAATTAGCTGCAGAGTAATCTCCCAGACGCCCTGAGGCCAGAGGGGCTGACCATGGCTTTAAAGGACTCCTACAGAGTCGCATCCCTTTCTGTCTTAAGTGCCACACTGGTGATTGAATGCATCTCAGCAAACATTCTTACAGTCTCTGTGGCCAGAAGCTTGCTTCCTCACAGAAGGAGATAATACTGACCCCCTCTGTCTTCCTGTCCTTGGAAGAAAGGAAAGATGCTTTGGAAGGGAAGCAGGAAATTCCATGAGCAAGTTAAAGCTACACACCCACCTCATCTTCCAGTAAACTTCCTGAAATCTTGCCTCCGTTCTCTCCTCTCTTCTGAAACCCTTCATAGAGCGCCCTAATACACCTGGCTTTTCCTCATTTCTAATGATTTCAAAATGCTTTGACTGCTCTCCTAAACTCTAGTCTGATGATTTTCACCAGTTAAGTGGCAGGGTCTAGCTGTAGGTCTCACATCAGCACCTTAAAATCAACATTGGAAGGATCTATCACATTTATTCCCTTTTCCATCCCCTCCCTAAAGTGCCCCTTAATGGCATTCTCGATTTTATCAACAGCTTGGCCATCCTCCCAGGAACTCAGAGTTCAATCCTTGAAGTAATCTCTGATTTCTCCCTGTATCCTCATATCCCCAGCTCCTCCCATGGCATTGCCATCAGCCCTGTGAGTTCTGCCCCAGTAATTCCTCTTTTTTCATACCCAATGCCATGGTGAGGGCATCTCTAATTTCTTACCGTAAATTTCTAAACAAGCTCCCCTCGGACAAATGCCTTCTGCTCTGCACTCCCAGCTTCATCTTTCTGCAAAGCTGCCTACACCCTGTTTTTCCCCGCCAGAACTACTCAGAGGCTGTTCTGGCTTTGGCAAAAAGCAGCAGCTCCTAAGCCTCTAATGTTCTTGCTCCAGCCCACACTTTGGATGCAATGTTCTCCTCTTCTGTTTCAATATTCTGTGCTACAGCCACACTAATGTATGGGTTTGGTGTTTCCTTGTTCTGTATCCTTTAATTGTTATCCCTCATATCTATTTCCAGAAAGTCAAATCCTACTTATTCTGCAGGATCTAGCTCAAAATAGTGATAATATTCTTAATCCTCCTTTGCATATATGTAGGTCTTTGAATTTTCAAAGCATGTCCACGTCCATATGGTTTATTTAAGCCTCACAGCAGCTCCCAGGGAAGCAAGAAGAGAAGGCGTTAGTAATCCTTTTACAGAGGAGGAAACTGAGACACAGTCAGGGTAAGTGAGTTGCCCAGGAATCAATGGTGGACCCGACTGAGGCTGAGCCACTGATTTTCTCCTGATGTGTTTCCCTTTGAGGACTGATGATGCTCAGAGTGTGCTTGCTGTTGCTTTCCAATCACTAGGATGGAGGCTTGCAGAAAAACAATCGCCCTCCTGTCGGAAACTGGAAAAATTGATGAGCTCCCGTTCCTTGGCCCGTCTATCTGTCTTTATATAGCTCACCACATTTGCCGCTAATTATATTTCTCTTTATAATCTGAGCTCTCCAGTTAAGTAATGTAATTGATCACTCCTGAAAAATATCACTAATTCCAAAATGGCCCAGAAGTATTTTGTCACGCTGTTCTCCTTTTCCTTTCTCCACCCCCAGTGTTAGAATTATTAAGATGTCACGTGCATCAGAGGAAAAACAGCCTAAAGGTGTAGCTTCTGCATGTGTCAGAGGAGAGAAGGAGCTGGCAACAAATATGATACTTTTTTAAGAAAGAAAAGTAAAAAAACTGATTTAAAATACAAGGAAATAAAAAGAGAAACCTTCCATAATCTGAAGCTTCTAAAGGAATATAGCATCTGCAAAGAAGAGAAAGTGAGGGGCAGCCCTTAGTCTGTAAACTAATCACTGTCTTTGAGTCGTCTGTTATTGCCCAGAGGTTGTGACAGCACTGTGGATGAGCATAAAGGTGGGATGAGGGTGGGAGCCTGCTGACTTGGAAGGGGAAATGGTTTGCGTTGGAATTTCCCACCACCCCCAATATATACTGGTCAAGCTACTATTCCCTTTTCTCTCATTTAGAAAGGCAAAGCCAAAGAACTACCGCCAGCTTGCATGGAGGGGCACGTTGTGGGAAGGCGTGATTGACAGCACCTCCCTGGGCTGGTTGGAATGCAGAGCAGGGCTGGAGGCATCTGCGTGGTGCTTCAAAGTCACCTCCCCCCACCCCATTCACTTTTGAGCAGAAAGTTGGATAAAGTAGAAAGGAGAGAACCAAGAATGACAGGTCTCAGAACCTCTCTGCTCTCAGACTTCCCTCTTCTTCCCTTAGAGTCTCAGTTTTACCTTCAACTCCCTCTTCTGGATCTTAATATCTTGTTTTTACTTAGACAAAGCTCTTCAAACTATATGGGTTATTTGGTCTAAGTGAGGACTAGGGAATTAGACCCAAATCAGCACTAAAGATAGAACACAGACAGAAGGTCAAGAGATGTCTTGTATTGAGTACCTACTATGTTGGACACTATGCTAGAGACCTACCTTATAAAGCACACAGTAGGATCACTATCAATCCCATTGCCATAACTGATGAAATTGAAGCTCAAACTGACTAAGCGTCTCACCCAAGTGCCCAGAGCTAATAAATGATAGACCTAGAATTCTGACCCAGGGTTGACTGACAACAAAGCGTACACCTTTCCTCTGGACTCTTCTGCCCCCACTGACCTGCAGAGTGTCCCCTTGTCTGATTTCCAGAGTCATGGAGAGAGCATAGCTATAGGGTCAACCAGATCTGCAGCGAATCCTGACTCCACCATTTACATGCTTGTAGAAGAATAATTTTAATCTTAAAATAACTATTTTAAGAACTAAATTAGATAAAACAGCTCTCCAGGGCATTCCCTGGGAAAGATAAAAGAACCCCTTTACGAGTACGCTGTCCCACCCCATTCTTCCACCTGCTATGAGAAAGGCAGACTCACACAGTGGGAAGAACGTAAAAGGTTACGTTAAAAAAAAAGAAGAAGAAAATGAGGTTTGAACTCCAGTTATGCCACCCAGGAGCTGTGAGACCTGATGCAAGTCACGACCTCTCTGAACGTTCATTTCGTCTCTAAAACGAACATTCTGACATCGCACATCCTTCCAGGCTCTCACGTGAGTCATATTGAAGGTAGTAATAGGCATGGAAATACTTTATAAATATAAAGCATAAATGAATATTTTAAAGATTGTATAAATACTTCACTTACACATTGATTGTATGCATATATGTGTATGTTTATATAATGCATGCATACATATGTATTGTGTGTGTGTGTGTGTGTCTGTGTGTGTCTGTGTGTATTAAGTGTGTGCTGCATAACATGCTTAGGAGAATGTAAACATCCTCCTTCTCGACACAGGACTCTTTTTCAGCCTCATCTATCTTTATCCAGGTAGGAAAGTGCCCTGGAAGCCTCAAGTCAGATCAAGGGATGGTCACCAGTTAATGGGAAGAAATGACTAAAGGGCACTTGGCAGTGTGCTTGTTTCTGAGCAGGGCTGCAGCGGAGGACGCCTTTAATCTCCCCGAGTGGTGGGCAGCCGGGATATGCAGCAAGAGAAGCTCTCTGACGTGGAACTTGCCGTGTGATCTTCCCAGGATGAAAAGTTCAGCCAGAACACAAGCCGGGATGGCTTGTCCATCAAGACCGGGACAGAGCACGTGGCAGGCACAACCGGGCGGGGACTGCCAGGCCCGGTCATCCTCCTGCTGTGCGCTTATGCTTCTGTTCCACGAGCCGAAATTTGGAGAGCCTGAAACATTCCAGAAAGACCCTTTCAGTTGCTGACCTGAGACAGAGTCCCCAAAGTGGGAGTGGGGAGGAGCAGCCTCTGCTCTGAGACTCACTGGATCGCATAGCCTCTCACCACCTCCCTCTCCTCTTCCTCCCTTCTTCTCCCTCCTCCTCCCCCACTTCCCCTTCCTCCTCCCTAGCATCCTTCTCCTCCTCTTCCTCCTGTCCTCTTCCTCCCACTACTCCTCCTCTGCCCCTCCCTCTCATCTTCCTCCCCTTCTTCTCCTTCTTCCGCCCCTCCTCCCTCTCCTCCTCTCTCCCATCCTTCTCCTTCTCTCCCTCCTCTCCCTCCCCCTGCTCCTCCTCCCTCGCATCCTTCTCCTCCTCCCTCGCATCCTTCTCCTTCTCTCCCTCCTCCCGCTCCCCCTCCCTCACATCCTTCTCCTTCTCGCCCTCCTCCCACTCTTCTTCTCCCTCCTCCCGCTCCTCCTCCCTAGCATCCTTCTCCTCCTCTTCTTCTCCCTCCTCCTCTCCCTCCTCCTGCTCCTCCTCCCTCATCTTTCTCCTCTCCCTCCTCCCTCTCCTTTTCCTCTTCTTCTCTCCTTCCTCTCCCTCCTCCCACTCCTCTTCTTCTCCCTCCTCCCGCTCCTCCTCCCTCACATCCTTCTCCTTCTCTCCCTCCTCCCACTCCTCTTCTGACTGTCAGTCACCTAAGAGGAGGGGTCTTGGTCCCACCCACCTAGCGGCCAGGGATGGACCTGCAAGGCTGAAAGATGAGGAGGGCAGGAGACCAAAGCCTCTCCTGTCTCATCAGTCTCCCAGGCCCTGGTACCAAGCAGACGGCACAGCTCGCCAGGCTTGTGACAACGCTAGGGGCCTGGAGCTGGGGTGGCAGCTGTCCACGGCAGGCCAGACTTTTGAACATCTCGGCAGAGCCTTTCTTGTCTCACAGCCCCCTCCCTGAAGCTCACACCCCTTTGTCTCCAGCTGGTTCTTGGCCCCTAACTGTTCTCATCTGTGATTTTATTTCCCCTGAATGGGGGGAGTTACTCAGAGCTGGGCTCTTGGCCAGCTGGTCTGGCCCCATCTCTCTTCTCCCTGGGCCGTTCGCTCCTCTTCGAGAGGGTTCTTGCTGGGTCGGCCTTCCCTCTCTCCATCTGGCGCTGCACGCCCCGCTGCGTGGGGCCTGCAGGACTGGGGCTGACCGTGCAGGGCAGCCAGCAAGCAGGAAAGCCTTTATAGCAGTGATCTGGGAATCCAGGCTGTCTACACTGTTTCCCTGCCAGTCTGTGTCAGAGAGACAAAACACCTAGAGAGGTTTAAAACATTCAAGAGAAGAAAAAGCAAATGCGTAGCCTCAGAGAGCTTTGTCCAGACAGCACTTTTGCTAGCAATAAATCTGCTTTAAAAATGTATAAGGAAATAAAAAAAATAAAAAAACAATTTAAAAACTGGGCAAATCGCTTTGGTGGAAACCCATTTCTCCCATGCTCAGCTATTTCCCTGCATCAGCTCTTCAGCCTCCCAGAGAGAGCTGCCAGCATGTAAGACAGCAGTGCAAATGAAACTCAACCCAAGCCCCAGCCCTGGTCTGCTGCGGGGCACAGAGTGCTGTGGGCCTGGGGTCCAGCTGGTTGGCTGCTGCAGCCGGAAGAGCCCACTGGGTTTCCACTTTTGTGCTGATCCTTGCAAGTGTGCTTCAGTTGGAAAAAAAAAAATTAGACCTATTCATCTTCGTGTCGAAGCCCCCAGGGAGGCTGTGGCAGATGAGCCCTAAGTGTCTCATCTTCCCTGATCCTAAGGATATCAGCAGGTCCCTGAAAGGGTCCAGAGTGATCTCAGCCAGGCGGCCAGGAAATGACTGCTTACCAGTCAGAAACAGAGCCTGGTATCTATTCTCTGGGGCTGGATGGATAGAGGTTAAATGAATCTGCTTCAGAAATATCCATCCATTACCCATCGGGTGTGCATCTCTAGCTGTGTAATTGTGGGGCTTCAGGTCCTTACAAAATAAAGAGGACAGCTAATGCGAGATGCTTGTCACACATCTCTGAATGCAGAGCCCCATACTAACTTCCCAGGACTAGGCTCCTCACTCATCTGCTGTATCCATGTACATCTGTGATCATTTGAAACACACCCTGGGCCCACACAGTATTTTGCAACACTCCAAGAAGACCAGGCAAGTTTCCAGAGCAGGGTCAAGATCCAAGCCACCCCTTGTACCACTCAAAAATCCCTCAGAAATCAGGGTCTGCCACCTTCTCTCGGAGGTTCTTGCTGATGGCTTTGGGAGTTTGAGTCTCAGTAACCACACTCTGCCCTCATCTGATCCCAAGGGCACAGCCACGTAGTGACCTGGAGGTGAATGCATGACCCCAAGGAGAGTAATTATGTCGTAACCAATAAATAAGCAATCACTTGAACAATTAGTGCTCACCCCTTTGGAATTTGCATCTCACCTCAGGACAGTCTTGTTCTGCGACCCCATCAATACATTGATATGTTATAAATAAGTGGTTTTACTGGAAGTGAGATGCAAGCTATCTTGAAACTAACTGAACGTGACCAGAATATACCACCCCCTACCTCCCAGGAAATCATTCGAGTTCTGATGCAAGGTGATGCTGGAGTCCCAAACTCCATCATGATCCTCAGCAGCAGTAAGGAACACTGACCCAGTGATGGGCTAAGTAATGTTCCTATTGGTGACTCTAAGCACTGAAAAGGAATAAGGAAGGGGTGGCTCAGATGGTAAGAATCTACCTGCAATGCAGGAGATTCGGGTTCAATCCTTGGGTCAGGAAGATCTCCAGGAGAGTGGAATCCATTCTCGTATCCTTGCCTGGAAAATTCCATGGGCAGAGGAGCCTGGCGGGCTGCAGTCCATGGGGTCACAAAGAGTCGGACATGACAGAGTGACTAAGGAAGGGGAGAAGGCAATAAAAGAAGAAAAGATATAAGCCATCATCTGGGAAACTGGGATGATGGAAGGTGGGGTGGTAGGGGGAAAAAGTAGCAAGAGACAGAGAGGGGGTACATGACAGGCGCAGCAGAGGGCCGTTCACTGAGTGAGGTGGCCTCTCTCTGCGGCATTTTTTTCTCCACTTAATTCAGTACAAACAGATTGAGCACCAATTATAGGCAAGGCTCCCTAGAAATCCTCATGGATGAGATATATAGAGATGAACGAGATATATGTTTTCTGCTCTCAACTTGCATACAGTTCAATTGGGGCTAAATTACAGGCACAAATACCAATATTACAAGTTGGACGTTACTAAGTTGACCGTAGGGGTATACGCTGGTTTCAAAGAATAAGAGATTTTTTTGCTGGGGGTGGTGAATGTCATAGAGCAGCTGGAATTTGAACATCATCTAAGGCAAATGGATGCCCTCTTTCCTGGCATGATGGAATTTTTTTCTTTCCAGGGGTTCATGGAAAAAAGATACAATTCTTCATCTCAGAGGAAACAGTGGTGCAAAATGATAAATCAGTTGATGATGCAAAACTGCTTCTAGATTATTTCTAGGTGTAAAGTTTGGCCACGCGATGCAGCCACAGTCATGAGTCTCACTCATTCTGACTTTGTCTTCTACGTTGATTTCTGGTCCCCTCCCCAACTCTCCAAAGCACTTAGAGCATCTCCTGAAAGAGGCATCATTTGCATCCCTGGCTGCAAGAAAGCCTCTTGGGAGCCTGTTAAAATACAGATGAATCCACCCCCACCTCAACTAATTGGATCAGGACCACAAGGGGTCATTTGGAATTTCTCTATTTATGGCAGAATCCCCAAATAATCTAAGGAACAGTTCGATCTGTAACTCACAGGACCAACGCTCATGGTGAAGTTTCTTCTACCCCTTAGGCTGAGATCAATGAAATTTCCTGATTGTGATATAGATACATTGTGACACCTTCCTTCTGAATAGCAGCAAGTAATGAGGACAGAGAGTGTTGCACTTGTTAATTTTTTGTGGTGGTTGTTTTCTTGAAGTCTCAGATCTGCTTGAGGATGAGTTAGGGATGTGGCAGGATGATGTGGCAGTTAGACCCCAAGATCTCTTTATCCAGTCTGGCCACAAGCCACCTATGACCTGGTTGAATCTCAGCATACCAGGACACCCGATTACTCTGTACCAGCTCCATAAACTCTGGGTTGAAGAGGCTCAAGTGAAAGGTTCTTGAGAGTAAGAGCACAAAAATCTTCTTTCCTATACAAGGAACTCTCTCTCCCCAGAATGCTATTTCTTTCCAAGAAACACAAATTAACCAGCTGCCACTAATGACCTCCAGACCAACACAAACCCACTTCCCCTTGAAATTAACCTTCTATTCTGAATCTAAACAATGTCTAATTAGCCCCAAGCACCGGTGAGCTAACTAGAAGAGAAGGATCCGTGGAATTAAAATAAGGCCTAGCTTTACTGATGAAAACAAAAAGAAAAAGAAATAGCAAAAAGCCATCCTCCAATTACCTGCCTGCTAACCTCCGCCCCTGGTTTTTTATCCTGCATCCTCATCTGTCTTCCTTCTACAAATCTTGTAAAGGAGTCTTCTCTTCAGACAAATATTTTTCCCATCGCATTTGACACTGAGAAGGCAGGAAAAATATTGCCCATCACGATAAATATCAGTATAATATTCCAATTTTCCAGCATTTGACAGCAATCAAGGGAAGAGTAATGTGTTCCCTCTGTGACTAAATCATTTAGGGACCAAGGTATTCTGTCTCATTCTCATTAGGAAAAAAAAATATTCCAATAATCTCATTATCCCAGTGTGAATAACAGTAAAAAAGCACCAACACTAATGACTTCTTCTGCACTTGCCTCCACTGAGCCCAGCCGGGCTGTGCTTTTATGGGACATGTCTTGGTAATGGGGTCTTTTTTAGCAGCAACCCCAAAGCATCTGGTGCTCTGAGAATCATGTCTAACTGGTCCTGCTTTGTCTGCAGCCACGGATACACACACCCCTAGGCTCCAAAGACTCTTTTTATGTGTTTTTTTTTTTTTAAACGAACTCCAATGGCAAAAGAATGTGTCATGGCGTGTTAAACTTTATGGAAATTCTTCTGGAGAATAACATAATTTCACGGTGCATTACTCTGAAATGACCTAGTACTTGAACAATTAATTTTTAAGGTGTAGCACTGACTTCCCCTTGCTGTATTTAACCCGTATCTGAAATTGTCAACAAAGCCAAGGGTTGGACAATGAGTTGTGAGAAGGCAGGAGCCTGAAAATTATTCCATGTCTACTGTGTTTTCTTTTATCAGACACAAGGCTCCTCTCTTTGGTTCAAAATGAAAGGAGAAAGGAGCCGTTACTCTAATTAGGGGCACCTTGCAATTAGCACAGCTTGGCAGGAAAACAGCACAGTTCAGGAGATATAATCGCCACTGCCTACTGTGACAATTTTCCTGTGTTACCTTGGACAAACTTCTTTTCCTCTCTGGGCCTAAAGGTGGGGAAAGCAGAGACCTTGCTTGTTAGTTACCTAAAAAAAAAAGTCTCCAGTGGTAAATAAGTAAATGTATATGTCCTCTGACAGCCTTGGAATAAAAGATCAGAATTTCTCCTATTTTTTTTTTTTTTGCTGTCCTTTCTACACTTTATTTTGGCTTCTATCAAATTACTTTCCTCACCTCCCCCCATACCCCCTTGCCCCTCCACATATGCACAGAGAAGCAGAGAATTGGTATCTAACAGCATCTTCTTAGGACTCACATGAGACGATTTAAATTCATAGGAAAAAGCCAGGGTGTGGTACAGTTGGAAGAAATCTTATAAAACTTCATCTGAGGTTCTTCACTCTGGGGGAAAATAAAACATTCAGAGAGGAAAGATTTTTTTTTCCTAAGGTTACACAGTTGTTTATTGGTAAAGCCACCAACTCCCAGTCCAACACTTGGCCCCCCAAACCAAAATAATGACACAAGTTTTGTTTCCTGTTATACCAAGCCCAGAGTTCATGAAGGCAGTACTGCACTTACACACACAGGCATCAGACTGAAAGGGTTCTAGAGTCTGAAGAAGAAATTACAAATCACTGAGGCCAACCTGGTGGGTGGGTGACTGGACATCCTGTTTAGCCTGAGATTGAGGGGGTATTTGAGACATGGGCTCAAAACCAGGAGATTCCCAGGCAAACCAGGGTGGGTTGGTCACCCAAGCTCATTGCCAAATGATGCTGACATTTATTCTCCATCCCTCAGTATTCTAACTTGAAAACCTTCAACAGTAGGACACTTGAGACATTCCCATTTAGTAAATTCCATTGCTGGAACTTTAGGCTGTAACTTTGTGTCTGCATTCTGCCCTGCAGGGTCCCACTGAACAAGAGAATGGATCTTTAGACAACTGCCCACAGTCATTCAAATAAGAGTCTTGCCTCCCAGAATCTAAGACAATAAAATCAAAAGCTATTTGGACACAGCAAAGCTTCCCAGGCATGATTTTCCTCTCTGCCAAGCTTTGTTTGATGAGAACAACCTCTTGTCTCATCATACTGAAAGCATGGCCTCCCCGGCTGCTCATAGCCAGCATTATTAAGTGACCGAGAGCAGGATTTTTTGCTTTGTTTTGCTTTTTATTTATCTGAGATTTCAGTGTCTCAGATCCTATTTGGAGACAGTCTTCCTTTTCAGGGCTGATGATCAGGTTGCCAGAGGAGACAGATTTCTGAGGCCAACAGAAAAACCAGACTCTGCGGCATTTTGTAAGATGTTTCTAGGACCAGATGACTTTCCAGACATGTGTATCCAACAGGGCAACAACCCCTCCCGATAAAGATGATTTTCTTTAGTACTGTGATCAGATGGGTGAGTGGCTGCTGCAACCTCACCACTTATTTCCTTGGAAACTGTCTTGACTGGCCATTAGTTCTGTTCAGGGGATTGGTAATTACTTTCTTCCCATAGGACAATGGCCATTTGGGTGATTTTCCAGGGCATGAAGGCAGATAGCTGAGTCCACAAAAGAAAAAAAAAAAGGTTGCAAAAATTCTGGTGGAGCTTTCTCCTCTCCCAATCTTCAACTTTTCCTTCCATCCTCCTCACAAGTGCAGGCTGAGCAGCTACCCTTCAGCTGCCCTTAAACATCCCCCTCTCTGATTAGGCACCTTCTTTCTCCTAAATGCCATGCGCTCCCATAATCACACCCCAAAAGCTTTTTAATTAAAAGGGGGGGTGGGGAGATTTTAACAGTTTGTGATTCTGAGAAGTGCCCAAAATAAAGCATTTAATTATCTGATTAAAGAAATTCATACTAAGGTGAGAATATGAAGTTTAACTCTTATAAGGGTTTTGTCTTAAACAAGGAGCTCATTAACCATAAAGTAAGTCCCTAATGGATGTTCAAAATGCACAGGAAAGAAGTGGCCTCCTCGAAGCCTGGTTAGACTGCTGCTCTTTTTGGCTCAGTCTATTGAAAGCTTACCATTTATATGTTGAACTGCAGTGGACGCTGGCAATCCACCTGGCTGCTTCTTTAAAAATAGAAATCATTGCTGTATACAGCCAGTCACTTTGTAGAAAAACCTTCAATTTGGATCTGTTTGACATTTCCTCATAATTATTTTAGGTTTTTTTTTTTTTTTCTTTGCAGAAATGCCACAGCAATGATATGTGTCCCTCTCAGTGAAACACAACAGGAAGCATAATGTCTGTGTGTCCTATTACTGGTGATGTTAAAGTTTATCTCTTGATTAGAATGGAGCCTTCCAGGTGATTCCACTATAAAGTTAATTCCTAAGTATTTTGTATTTATTAATCAATAAGCAGTTTGTGGGAGATGCTTTGATGATACATCAATTGCTTGTTCCTATTCAGGCTTTTGACAACCGCTCTACATGTCTAGTTGGCTTAAAGCTCAACATTCAGAAAACGAAGATCATGGCATCCGGTCCCGTCACTTCATGGGAAATAGATGGGGAAACAGTGGAAACAGTGTCAGACTTTATTTTGGGGGGCTCCAAAATCACTGCAGATGGTGACTGCAGCCATGAAATTAAAAGACGCTTACTTAGAAGGAAAGTTATGACCAACCTAGATATCATATTGAAAAGCAGAGACATTACTTTGCCAACAAAGGTCCGTCTAGTCAAGGCTATGGTTTTTCCTGTGGTCATGTATGGATGTGAGAGTTGGACTGTGAAGAAGGCTGAGCGCCGAAGAATTGACGCTTTTGAACTGTGGTGTTGGAGAAGATTCTTGAGAGTCCCTTGGACTGCAAGGAGATCCAACCAGTCCATTCTGAAGGAGATCAGCCTTGGGATTTCTTTGGAAGGAATGATGCTAAAGCTGAAACTCCAGTACTTTGGCCACCTCATGCAAAGAGTTGACTCATTGGAAAAGATTCTGATGCTGGGAGGGATTGGGAGCAGGAGGAGAAGGGGACGACAGAGGATGAGATGGCTGGATGGCATCACTGATTCGATGGACGTGAGTCTGAGTGAACTCCAGGAGTTGGTGATGGACAGAGAGGCCTGACATGCTGTGATTCATGGGGTTGCATAGAGTCGGACACGACTGAGTGACTGAATTGAACTAAACTGAACTACATGTCTGTGGATGATATTTGCCTGAATTAATTAATATTATGATGATACTGAAATGGTGGTTTTTAAGTGCTTATACCACTTCTATAGTTACTAGTTGGCATCCTACCAGAAAATATAGCTTACCCTTCTCTTCCATTTATTCATTAATTTATATTAATATGGAAACGTGGATTGTTATTTTATTTACTGTTACTATCTCTATTTATTTTGATACTCAAATTGCCATTTTTAACCAGTAGGAGTTCACACAAGCAGGCTCTTATATGCTGTTGTCGTAACTTTTAACATTCTTTGAGCACTTTCTTAATTTCTGATGCATTGAGATGTGGCAGACTCAACTGATATGTCCCCTGACCCATTCCAAGAATTGATTATTTCTTCAAGAAATCCTGGCAATGGTAATTAGAGAGCAAAATTAAGGTGTGTTCATTGTTCCTGACACATCATTGATTCTATGTCCTCTCGATGGGAAAAGTTAGCAAATACATTGGTGTGTATACACATAACATCCATATTTCCATTTCTCCATTCATACAGGGCTTCCCAGGTAGCTCAGTAGTAAAGAATCCACCTGCCAATTCAGGAACTTCAGGAGACCCAAGTTCAGTCACTGGGTTGGGAAGATCCCCTGGAGGGAGAAATGGCAACTTGCTCCAGTATTTTTGCCTGGGAAACCCCATGGACAGAGGATCCAGGCTAAATAAAGTCCATGGGGTCGCCAAGAGTCAAACATGACTGAAGCAATTGAGCATGCACGCATGTACTCCATTTATATGTATATCAATAGGCAGGTAGCCAGACAGATAGAGATAGATATAAAACCATGAGTTTGCAACAACACTCCAGTTCTAACCCAACACCACAGGCTTATTATGGCCTCTTCTGTCTATATATTTGTAATTCACCAGGGTAACAGAAAATTGCCGCCAACACTCCTCAAAACGTTTGCTATTTGCCCCATCTCCCTGCGTTTATCCTTTCCTTGGCCATAGCCACAACTCCTCCTGACCATGAAAAATGGTTTATTGGCTTTCACCCCACTAGATCACTCTGGGTAAATTTCTTATCCCTGGCCCTATAAGATGTACTGGACAAGTGGTCAGTTCTTCACAACTCAGCTTACATTGTTAAAATTTTATGTTGATAGTCTTTAGTCCAATAGGGAAGTTTAAAGAAAATATAAAGATCTTTTAGATTTACCCACAGGCCCACCCTTTGTGGCATTCTTTATGGAAAACTCTCCTGTATCAGAAGGATATTGTTGTTCAGTCACTAAGTCGTGTCCTACTCTTTGCAACGCCAAGGACTGCAGCACCCCAGGCTTCCCTGTCCTTCACTGTTTCCTGGAACTCGCTCCAACTACGTCCATTGCGTCAGTGAGACCATCCAGCCGTCTCATTCTATGTTGCTCTCTTCTCCTCCTGCCCTCAGTCTTTCCCAGCATCAGGGTCTTTACCAATGAGTTGGCTCTTGGCATCAGGTGGCCAAAGTGTTGGAGCTTCAGCTTCAACATCAGTCCTTCCAACGAATCTTCAGAGTTGATTTCCTTTAGGATTAACTGGTTTGATCTCCTTTCTTGCTGTCCAATGGACAGCAAGGAGTCATAGGAGTCTTCTCCAGCACCACAGTTCAAAAGCATCAATTTGTTAGTGCTCAGCCTTCTTTATGGTCCAGTTCTCACATCCATACATAACTACTGGAAAAACTATAGCTTTGACTATATGGACCTTTGTCAGCAAAGTGATGTCTCTGCTTTTTAATAACGATATCTAGGTTTGTCATAGCTTTTGTTCCAAGGAGCAGCCATTTTTAATTTCATGGCTGCAGTGATTTTGGAACCTAAGAAAATGAAATCTGTCACTGTTTCCATTTTTTCCCCATCTATTTGCCGTGAAGTGATGAGACTAGATGCCATGACTTTTAGTTTTTTGAATGTTGAGTTTTAAGCCAGCTTTTTCACTCTCCTCTTTTACCGTCATCAAGAGGCTCTTTAATTCCTCTTCCATTTCTGCCATTAGGGTAGTGTCATCTGCATATCTGAGGTCATTGGTATTTCTCCCGGCAATCTTGATTTCAGCTTTTATCTAGCCTTTATTGTGGAGAAGGTGATGGCACCCCACTCCAGTACTCTTGCCTGGGAAATCCCATGGATGGAGGAGCCTGGTAGGCTGCAGTCCATGGGGTCTCGAAGAGTCAGACACGACTGAAGTGACTTAGCAGCAGCAGCCTTTATTGGGTCACTTGGTACTGGTACTTGGTAAAGTTCTAGTGGAACTTAAAGGCATTTCTACCACTTCTACCTATACCTTGCTGGACCACTGCCTTTCCCTTAGAAAATACCCCTTGCACTCAAGGGTAATTGTCTGTTTTTCTGTCCTGCCCCAGCTTTCGGCATATGGTCCTGGTGTGGTAGGATGATACAGAAAACACCCATGGAAAAGATCTGGTGGTCATATGCAGAATCACTCTGTGACTGGGGCTTTTCAAAATTCTGTCTTGTTATGCCAGTCCATATGTAGCCATTAAATGTTCATTAAGAGTTAGGCTGGGAGAATTCCCTGGTGGCCCAGTGGTTAAGACTCCACGCTTCCACTGCTGGGGCATGAGTTCAATCCCTGGCCGGGGTCCCACACGCTAGATGGTATGGGCCAAAAAAAAAAAAAAAAGTGTTAGGCTGACATCTCATTACACTTTCATGGTGGGTTCACTTTATTTTCTAATATGTCTTCAGCAATTAAAGCAGCCATGAGACTCTTTTCTCTTAGAAAGGACTCATCTCTTTCTGCATTTAATTGATTTAGGATTCTTCAAATCCTCAGTTTGCTGACAGACATTTCAAAAAACACTATAATTTTATAGTTTATCCAGATTGTCCTCATTGTTAGGATGAAAACAACTGTCTCCTGCACCAGCCCTGTTTTTGATACTTTTCTTTCCCTTAAGTTTCTGCAACACTAACCCTACTGACTTCTCTAGTTTTTTGTTCTCTTTCTTTGTCCAAATCCTCTTCATATCAAGCCTTGGAAAAGCACAATTTGTGGGATCTATTCAAAATGCAAAAATTTGAGTCTTCCCTATCCATTTATGCTTTTTCATTAGAAGGCATCTTCCCCAAGTCCCTGGGAAAAACACTGGGACAGTCACTCTCGGGAAATAAATAAATCAAAGGATTAGTTAAGTCACAGAGTCTCAATTTGAAAATTAGAAATTCCTGGTTAAAAATTGTTAATTGGAATTTTAATCTTTATTCCAAGTTAAATTATCCTCTTTCTGCTCCTCATACTCCAAATAAGTCACAGTTGAAAGCTGAATGACTACCTTCAAGAGAGGAGGTGAGGTTCAATTTTTCCTCTTTTTCTTCAATGCCTCATGCTAGTTGCCATTTTTTAAACTTACCATAGTTGAACTGGGGATAGGATGAAAGAAAGAGGGCAGAGGAGTGAGAAGGTTCTTTCTTGACTGGTGTTGTCTTCAGAGGTCTCTGGGCTTGGCAGGAATGTAAAGCTGAGTCTCTGATGAGCAAACAAGTGGGTATTTTGGAAGCTCCTCTACAAAGCCTCCAGAACTAGAGCACTCTCTGACATAAGGTCTCTTGGCCAAAATAACTATTTAAATGACATCGTATTGTGAGCTCCACATCCCTTCTCCAGGAGCATCTGCCTTGGCCACGTTATCAGAAGGAAATGCAATCATTTCTCACGTCACCACCATCAGAGGTTGGTTCCTCTGGCCTCTCCCTCACATTGTGACTCCTAAGGCATGTGTTAGATGTCACATAATCCCCACCCCACACCCAAACACAAGGTTTACATACCACGCTGTCCAAGTGATCTCCTTTGAGGTTCTGCCTAACACATTAGAGTGAGAAACAATAGAAATCCCAGAATAGATTCTTCCCAAAGAAGCCTCCATCATAAATTCTTCCATCCATCTCTACAGATCCTTTCATACTTCCCTCGTTGACATGAAACTCAGCAAAACATTCTCAGACACTTACTTTTAAATTTCTTCCTGATGATCTGATATATCGCTTTGCAATTTTTATACTTATTTTTTTCCTTGACTCAGTGAAAGCTTCCAGTTTAATATTCTGTTTCATCTTTCTTTCTCCACCACCCAAATAGTGGTATTCCACAAATTTCTGTCCTTGAGCCAATTATCACTTTACTCAATACATTTGCCTTCTTGAGCAGTTTTTCCAATCTCATGGCAACAATTATGTGCATGCAAATTGCTTCCAAATCCTTCTGTCCAGTTCCATTCCCTCACAAGTCTCTGACTCTTAAATCCAACTTCTTATTGAATAATAACACTGTGGAAGCTCTCTGGGAATTTTAAATTTAATAAATCCCAAAACACATGTATTATTTTCTTCATTCTGTTTCTCACTGGCATCATATATGCCTTTAGTTCTGTTTTTTCCATTCTGGGGGATGCTCTTACCTTCCTACCATATGTCATTTCTATCTATGTATTAACAAAACTACTAACCTGCTAGATTAGATGTCAACTCCTCATTTCCCACACCCAGAAAAGTGGATTGCTTCTCTCCTGGATTCCTCGGGTTCTTCTTCCCTCTATCAGTGCCATTGCCTTCTATGTAAATTCACACCTGTTCCTGTCTTCATACCCTGGGAGTTTCTCAGAGGCAAGGACCATGTTCCATTCATCTCTGGATCCTGCCACGCCCAGGGCAGTCCTGGTACAGAGTCGGTTCTTACCAAATGTTTGTTTTATGTTAATTTTGGTTTACAGACATCATATCATCTGATGCTTATCCCATGTCATCAGAATAAAATTGCTACTATTGACAAAGTTCAGACAAGAAAAATATGATTCACAAATTATAAATCACTAGAAATGATGTCCAACAGGAGGAAGCACTTTTAAGACTCTGTATTTCATCCACAGCCAAGGACTCTTCTTTTCTAGGGTGTGTGTCTTCATTCCAGCCTTATAGAATCTGGCCTTTTAACCACCCCTAAAGAAAGTTCAATCCTTAAGCTCCATATGTGGACTCTCTCTCTACTCTTCGGCCTCCTCTCCTTCCAAAGAACAGGCCTGAAATACAGAAATCAAGCCCTTTGGCTAAGTGATATATCCGAGGTGTTCCACTTTGTCTCGTCATGATGTCCGTGTAAGCGATGAATAATACCATTAATAGTTCAATGCCGCCTCTATACTGCCCTGTGGTGCCTTCCCAAGAGTCCTTTGGTTTATTACAGGCAGCAGTCCTTGACTTGGCCTGACCTCACATCTCTTCCCCCAACTCTTTGTAAAGCCTTCTTCTTGTATTTGAACTTATGGTGGGCCAAATAATGTCCCTCCCCACCAAAAACATCTGTACCTTAAATCCTGGCATCTGTGACTGTGTTGATATTCTATTACAGAGCAAAAGGGACTTTGAAGATTTAATTGTTAGAGGCCTGAAGATAGATTATCCTGGATTATCCATGAAGGCACAATCTAATCACTTGAGCCCTTACAAGGTAAGAAGTCCCTCCAGCTTGAGTCAGTCATAAATGTGACAAAAAAAGAAGCAGGAAAGATGAGGCAAAAGTGGAGGTCAGGGAGATGGAAGTGTGGGAAGTACTTCATGCATCGTTGCAGGGCTTGATGATGAAGAGGACCATGAATGAAGGGAGGCAGGTAGTCTCAAAGAGATGAAAACAACCCCTGTCCAACAATCAGCAAAGAAATCACCAAGGCCTCAGTCCTACAACCTCATGGAACTGGATTCCGCCAACAACCCGAGAGGACTGGACACAGATTCTTGCCCAGAGCCTCTGGTAAAGAACACAGCTCTGCAGACATCTTGATTTTCGTCCTGTGGGAGTTATTTCTGACTTCTGAGCCAAAGATTCTGTGAAATATAAACTTGTGTTAGTGAAAGCAGATTATTCATGCTAATTTGCTAAAGTGGTAATAGAAAACTAGTATGGAGCCTTAAGTGTTTCAAAGATAATTGTTCTGTTTGTCCCTGACAAGCAGATTAACTTTAAGGTGCTTTGGACTGGCTATCTTACCCTTCTCCAGAGAAAATGCCTCTTCAAACTTGGGAGCAATATGGAAAAAATGGAAGATTCTGAGACTGGGGTACCCATCACAAAGACCTGGATACCTTTGCTCTCTATCAACAAACTTAAAATATTGGGATTAACGTTATCAACATGAAGGTACAGAGAAAAAATTGATGAGGACCTGTATGGTTAGGATTGCCTCAACCGGCACCTATGCTTATCCCCATTGCTTGGAATCCTGAGAAATGTGCCATAAGGATGCTCCAGACAACTGCACACCCTGCTTCCTAGAATCCCTTGCCATTCTCTTGTCCCAGAGCTCTGGACTGAGCAGATCTGTACTCCCCGCTTTTGACCTCCTGATTCCCCCTTTCTCTGGCTGGCTTTCTTCTGTAAGACAGGATCTGCTCCAGCTTCCGTTATTTCAGAGAAGTGGGAACCGGAAGCCAAGAAACAATGAGAAATAGTAACACAATTTCTCCTTCTGCTATCAAAGGATTCTCTATCCAGAGAAGGAGGCAAAGGGGGGAATTACTCTGTGATGTCCCCTTTGGGTCCTCTTGTTCCTGACCCCATTAGAGTCCCTCTCTGAGATGAGAAGGGAAAGAGAAGAAAGGGGAAGAAATAACGGATGTGTAAAGCAAAACAAGAACAATGACAATGAGGTTCCAATTATTCATCTCTTAATGGATATGACAAAGTAACCATCCTCCATGAATAATTACAATATCTTCTGAAATTGACTGTTTCTCTGTTGTTACAAAGTCTCCCGTTAATTGATTACAGTGCAGCTCTACCAAAACCCTTCTATAATCTTTCTCCTTGGCAAATACCTTTTCCCCTTTGACACACCTTTCACAGCACATAGGTGGTTCCAGTCACTCACCTTCTACCCTTATATTCAAATTGAGTGGTTGCCTTTATTATTTTGCATGCCTTTAGGTTCTAAGTCTTGTCCAAGTTTCCTTTATTTCTCTGTTATTGTGACAGCCTCATCTTAACAATGCATGCCAGTTGCACCTTGGTTTCACCTATACTTTTGATCTCTATTTCCAGATTACACCCTACTCTGACACATCACTTTTCCATAACAGTTCAAACTCATATATCAACCTTCTTCTGATCTCAACTGAAACTGACCCATATTGTCACCTTGGTCCCTCAGGCAGAATGTGAAAATCTGATACCATTTCTGTTCCAGACAAGTGCACTCTATAAAACGTAAAATATACAGGAAGCAATCTGTGGATGCTAAAATTAGTGGGTAAAAGTTTATGGAGAAACAAGAAAAGTATCTTCCCCAAAATATATATTTATAAAAGGAAAATGATACCTTTTCAGGGAAAAGCCTGGTAGACACAACTTTAGTCAAACGGTCAAAGTCAACATCCCCAGTTATAAGACATATATCTTGTATGCCCTAGTATGATGCATAAGCTTACCTTGGAGACATTGTGTATTCAGCTCTGCTGCTGCTGCTACTGCTAAGTCGCTTCAGTCATGTCCGACTGTGCGACCCCATAGATGGCAGCCCACCAGGCTCCGCTGTCCCTGGGATTCTCCAGGCAAGAATACTGGAGTGGGTTGCTATTTCTTTCTCCAATGCATGAAAGTGAAAAGTGAAAGTGAAGTCACTCAGTCATGTCCAACTCCTAGCGACCCCATGGACTGCAGCCTACCAGGCTCCTTCGTCCATGGGATTTTCCAGGCAAGAACACTGGAGAGGGTTGCCATTGCCTTCTCCAATTCAGCTGTAGACCACCACAATAAAGCCGATATTGCAATATTGCAGGGCACACAAATTTTTTGGTTTCCCAATGCATATAAAAGTTATGTCTATCACAGATGTAGAGAAGAAACTAGTGGTTACCAATGAGGAGAGGAAAGGGCAAGATAGGGGTGGGGGATTAAGAGGTACGCATAAAATAAATAAGCTAAGATGATCTATCATACAACACAGGGAATATAGCTAATATTAAAAATAATTATAAAAGGAGCATAACCTTTGAAACCTGTGAATCTCTATGTTTTACACCTGTAACTTACATAATACTTGTACATCAAGTATATCTCAATAAAAAGTTATTTTTAAAAGTTGTTATATCTATACTATTAAGTGTGCGATAGCATGTTTAAAAAATACACTGCATATATATACCTTAATTTTAAAATATTGCTAAAGAAATTCTAACCATCATCTGAGACTTTAGCAAGTCATAATAGTAACATCAGTGATCACGGATCACAGATCACTTTATCAAACATAATAATAATGAAAAAGTTAAAATATTGCAAGAATTACCAAAATGTGACACAGAGAGAAAAGTGAGGAAATGCTGCTGAAAAAAAATGGTTCCAATAGACTTACTTGATGTGGATTGCCACAAATTTGTAAAGCACACAGTATCTCCAAAGAGCAGTAGAGGGAAGCACAATAACACGAGGTCTGCCTGTACTGAGAAAGGCATATCACAGCTGAGGGTTTTTCACCCCAAATGTATCATCCCAATCAGTCATGAGAAAACATCAGACAAACACAAATTGAGGAAAATTGTACAAAATATCTGACCAGCACTCTTCAAAAATAGCCTGATCATAAAAGACAAGGAAAAACAGGAGCTGTCAAAGATTAGAGGAAACTAAAAAGACATGAAACTAAATGCAACGTAGCATCCTGGACTGGATCCCGGAACACAAGAAGAAAAGCAGTGGAAACACTGGTGAATTCAGAATACAGTTTTTGGCTTAACCAATAGTATTATGCTCAGTTGCTCAGTCATATCTGACTCTCTTGACCCCATGGATTGTAGCCCACCAGGCTCCTCTGTTCATGGGATTTCCCAGGCAAGAATAGTGGAGTGGGTTGCCATTTCCTACTCCAGGGGATCTTTCCCACCCAGGGATCTAACATGCATCTCTTGAATCTCCTGGATTGGCAGGCAGATTCTTCATCACTAGTGCCACCGATTGTATCAACATGAATTTCTTAGTTTCAATGTCTATTACATGGTCATGTGAAATATTAGCATTGGGGGAATTGGGGCTGAAGGAAACTCTGCACTATTACTGCAACATTTTGTACATCTAAACTTAACTTGTTACCTGTATGATCTCAAAAAATTAAACTCGAGTCTCAGTTTATTCATCTTTGAAAACTTTTAGATCAATGACCCCCAAAGATTCAAACTGAAGCAAAGAAAGAAGCCACTTAAATAAAACAAGAAAATGAAATTGAAATGTGCACATATATGACAAAATTGTTCACATATACACTAATATTCAAAATAACCAAGGTAATCATATATGACAAGTGAGTAAAGTTTCAGCAAGATAATGAGTAAAAATACTTAGCACATATAGTAAGCACTCAATAAATACTGTTTATGACTCAACAAGGTGCTTTTGCCTAGAAAGTAGAAAGGCATTCATTTGGATCCAGGCCTTTTTGACTCCTGATGTAGTTCAGAAAGAGAGTAACAAATTAGGAAACAGTCTGAAAAAATTTAAAAAAAGAACTGGCATTCTAAACAGACAATGTAGATCCAAGAAAGACAAAGAAAACTGTAAAGTCAGCAATGATCCAAGAAGAGAAAAATCCTTGGTGGAATAAAAGTCTGAGGGTGAAGAGGATGATTTGGTGTCTTTGAAATCTCATGCCTACAGGACCAAACATCCAACTGGACCACCCAAGTGAGGTCAGAACCCCTCCTCTCTCCCACCCTCTGCCCAGGATCAGAACTAGTCAAGTAGATCAGATCTCTGGAGTTGTATTCATCCCCTTCTCGTGTAAATGAATAAACAGCAGCAGAGACTAAACTGCCTGTCTAGACTTTGCTCTAAAGATTTCCAACTTTAAATGGTTTTAAAAATAGGTTTTGGGGGTTGGTGGAAAACATATACTGACATACCTTTGAAACAAAGTTCAAACATGTAACCAAGGGATAGTTTGAAAACATACAAAGGACTTCGGTTTCTATTGAATAGTAATGGCACATCAGGTTATTTGAACTAATTCTCTAGCTAAGAAAAAAAAATGCTGGACAAAATATTTTTGAATGTTTTCTTTAAAGTGTTAAAGAGCTGAGGCAGTGACTTCACCAAGATGGCAGAGTAGGAGATGCTAGCCTCCATCCCCCAGCAAAGATCTAGATAGCTTATCCATGACTGAAAACAGCTCTGGGAGAGCTCAGAAGTCCAGTTAAGAAACTTCTGCAAAAAAGAAAGGAAAAGAAGCTGCTGCAACACAGTGAAGCAAACCAAAAAACCTGAGAATACCACCACACACACCAAGTAGAGAAAGGATGGCTCCGTTTTGCCTGCACCATCCCATGGCCCCGGCCAGCACCACTCAGTGCGAATAGGAAACTCCCAACTCAGAAACAGTTTCCTTGGCCAGCAGAGGGAGAGTGCAGTGAGCAACCACCATCTCCACCTTTCAGGGCACTGCACAAAGAATCTGCTTTGATTTCACCCCATTCAGTTCAGTTCAGTCACTCAGTCGCATCCGACTCTTTGCAACCCCATGGACCACAGCACGCCAGGCCTCCCTGTCCATCACCAACTCCCACAGTTTACCCAAACTCATGTCCACTGAGTCAGTGATGCCATCCAACCATCTCATCCTCTGTCATCCCCTTCCCCTCCTGTCTTCAATCTTTCCCAGCATCAGGGTCCTTTCAAATGAGTCAGCGCTTCCCATCAGGTGGCCTAAGTATTGGAGTTTCAGAGCTGAGATATCTAGAAAATGCTAGGAACAAGATGGGCAGGGGTCACCTGTGTCAGTCACACAGCAGGAGCCACCATGTCCTGCTCTTTCACAGTCTCCAGTAGCCTCCACTGCTAAGGACCTCAGTGGCCTCTTTGGATACCGCACACACCCCCAACTTTCGTCACTGGAAACCTTGCCACAGACCCCAGGAGACTGCTCTGCAGCAGATCCCGAGAGCTTCACCCGAGAGGAAACCACCAGTCAGTGTGGCCGCCCTGGATACCCATCAGATTTCACTGCTGAAGTTGTCTCCTCATGGGTTTTCACCTTTGCAGATGCCAGCTGCCAAGAGTCACTCCTGACTCCCTATCCTCTCCTTTCTCCAGAGCCCAGAAAGCCACACAGACAGCCAGCTCTAGCCTTCCCAGCTGTGGGCACGTAAGTCACCCTTGTAAAACTCACTGATGACTCCCAGCACCATGTATTCTTGGCTATCCCCGGAAGCCCAGGAGTGCACACTGACAACCAACACCCTCCACCCCCGCAGATGTTTGGGAGCCTGAATGGATCCAACCCTGACTCCTGTCATTGGCGGGCACCTCTGGGTTCACTGGCAGCTAGCCCCTGCAGCTGTGTCCCTGCACACAGCCATCCAGACGCCCATCATGAGTCTCCCTGGGTGAGAAACTGCAGCAACTTGAGTGTGTGCTAACAGCCAGGGACCGCCAGCTGCTACTGAGCCTGCAGGCGGCCTGGCCCTCTGGTGACAACCCCAGCCCTTGCCCCTGTGTGCGTCTACACCCGGCCCTTGCCACTACACAAGCATCTGCAGCCAGACCCCAGCGATCGAGCATGTGCACACCCCCAACTCCTGGCTGTCCAGGTCTCTGGCTCTTGGGGTGCTACTATGGACCCCAGCACCTCTAACAGCCACTGTGGACCCCCCACGGCTCCCTTGAAAAGAATCACACAGTGCTAAGTGTGTGGCCCCCAGCTGCCTGAGCTGGTGAGACATTACACCTTCCCTAGCTGGAACCCCCTTCATGCCCCTGCTCTTGGTGCCCTGCACCCCCAGACTGGAGTCACAGTGCAGTCCCACCCCCGGTGAATGTCTCTCCTTACTGAAATCAGTCCATAAATTCTGAAAGAATTCTTCAAATGCACAGACACCCACCCAAGGCTACAGGGATCAAGAAAATCAGGAAAACTTGACACCACCAAAGGAACACGACAAACTCCCAGGGTAACTGTGTTAGTTGCTCAGTTGTGTCCAACTCTTTGCAACCCCATGGACTAACCGACCAGTCTCCTCTGTCTGTGGAATTCCCCAAATAAGAACACTGGAGTGGGTAGCCATTTCCTTCTCCAGGGGATCTTCCCAATCCAGGGATTGAACCTGGGTCTCCTGCATTGCAGGCAGATTCTTTACCATCTGAGCTATCAGGGAAGCCCCCTGGAAGAAATGGAGATACATGAATTGCATGACAAAGAACACAAAATAATTGAAAAGGCAAACTCAGATAAACTCTGGATGTTGGTATCTTCATCCAGGGCCTCAGAGAGCCTAAACATAATTCTCAAAGGCCATAAGAGACAAAGAACAGCTTTCAGTTATGTCAAGAAAAAGGATAACAGGAGTGGGAACCAATACAGAGCAACAGAAAACAGTGAGCAGAAACTGATCCTGAAAGCCGTCCAATGCTGAAACCATTAGAAATCTATTTTAAACCATTGTACTTACTATTTAAAGAAAACAGAAGTTAAAATATCTGTTTTTAAAAATGATAGCATTTGAGGAAAACTGTTCTGAACTCAGTACATAAGGAGCTTGGAAATCATCATTCCCATCCTCACGAAAAAAGCTGAACAAACTGAAAATCAGCAATTTAGATCCATCAGAGAATTGAGGTCACAGGGCATACGGATATCTCAGAATTGGAGAGACACATAGGCAGATATAAAGAAGCACAACTTAAACAAAAAAACCTTCCCAGGATCCAGGACTAGAGTAGGAAAACCTGAACTCTAACTGATGAATTGCTGAAAGCTCAGTGTGGACAATTCCCAGAGTTAAAAACTCCAGAGAGGCTCAGTATTTGAGGGCACACTCCCATTTGTGAGTTTTCCCTCCAGAAGGTCTATCAAGATCTCACAGTTAATATTAGAGAAAAATCCCCTCAAGAAACCATTTCTAAGTACACTGGAGCATTCTGTTCTTTTTAACAAGGCATCCCTTTAAGAGAAACTATTTTAACAGGGTCTAACACACTGATTTATATCAAACCTTAACTGACCTGGAGGTAGGGAAACACCAAATTCCAGCCGACGCTAGCACTCCTGCCTCATGTAAAGGCGGGGGAAAACAAGACAAAACAGAAAGCACTTGTGAGGGTCGTAGCCCAGGAATCCAGGCTCTGTGAAGGATTGACGGCTAATCGTAAGATTATAAAATACTCCTCTTCCCTCACACTTCACATCAATAGGATTCCTATATAATAACAGAGGAAATAGAATGAAAAAACTATGCCTCAGATCTTAATATTTTCAGCAGAAGATGTTACGAAGAGGAGGCAAGAATACACAGAAGAACGGTACAAAAAAGATCTTCATGACCCAGATAACCATGATGGTGTGATCACTCACCTAGAGCCAGACATCTTTGAATGTGAAGTCAAGTGGGCCTTAGGAAGCATCACTATGAACAAAGCTAGTGGAGGTGATGGAATTCCAGTGGAGCTATTTCAGATCTTACAAGATGATGCTGCAAGGGTGCTGCACTCAATAAGCCAGCAAATTTGGAAAACTCAGCAGTGGCCATAGGACTGGAAAAGTTCAGTTTTCATTCCATTCCCAAAGAAAACCAGTGCCAAGGAATGCTCAAACTACAGCACAATTGCACTCGTCTCTAATGCTCAAAATTCTCCAAGCCAGGCTTCAGCAGTACACGAACTATGAACTTCCAGATGTTCAAGCTGGATTTAGAAATGGCAGAGGAACCGGAGATCAGATTGCCAACATCCATTAGATCATCAAAAAACCAAGAGAGTTTCAGAAAAACATCTGCTTTATTGAATACGCCAAAACATTTGACTGTGTAGATCACAATAAACTGGAAAATTCTTAAAGAGATGGGAAAACCAGACCACCTGAGCTGCCGCCTGAGAAATCTGTTTGCAGGTCAAGAAGCAACAGTTAGAACTGGACATGGAATGACAGGCTGGTACCAAATCAGGAAAGAAGTACGTCAAGGCTATAGATTGTCATCCTGCTTATTTAACTTATATGCAGAGTATATCATGCCAAATGCCAGGCTGTATAAAGCACAAACTGGAATCAAGATTTCCAGGAGAAATATCAATAACTTCAGATATGCAGATGACACCACCCTTATGGCAGAAAGTGAAAAAGAAATAAAGAGCCTCTTGATGAAAGTGAAAGAGGAGAGTAAAAAAGGTGGCTTAAAACCCAATATTCAGAAAAATAAGATCATGGCATCTGGTCCCATCACTTCAAAGCAAGTAGATGGGGAAACAATGTAAACAGTGAGAGGCTTTATTTGGGGGGCTCTAAAAATCACTGCAGACAGTGACTGCAGCCAAGATGCTTGCTCCTTGGAAGAAAAACTATGATCAACCTAGACAGCATATTTAAAAGTAGAAACATTACTTTGCCAACAAAGGTCCAGCTAGTCAAAGCTATGGTTTTTCCAGTAGTCATGTATGGATGTGAGAGTTGGACTATAAAGAAAGCTGAGCACTGAAGAATTGATGCTTTTGAACTGTGATGTTGGAGAAGACTCTTGAGTCCCTTGAACTGCAAGGAGATCCAACCAGTCAATCCTAAAGGAAATCAGTCCTGAACATTCATTGGAAGGACTGATGCTGAAACTGAAACTCCAATACTTTGGCCGCCTGATACGAAGAGCTGACTCATTGGAAAAGAGCCTGACGCTGGGAAAGAATGAAGGCAGGAGGAGAAAGGGACAACAGAGGATGAGACAGTTGGATGGCATCACTGACACAATGGACGTGAGTTTGAACAAACTCCAGGAAATGGTGAAGAACAGGGAAGCCTGGTGTGCCGCAGTCCATGGGGTTGCAGAGAGTCAGACATGACTGAGTGACTGAACTGAACTGAATATGTACTGCATGCTCCATCATGTCTGATCCTTTATGACCCCATGGACTGTAACCCACCAGTCTCCTCTGTCCATGGGATTTTCTAGGCAAGAATACTGGAGGGGGTTGCCATGCCTTCTTCCAGGGGATCTTCCCAACCCAGGGATTGAGCCCACATCTCTTGCATCTCCTGCATTGCAGGCCAATTCTTTACCGCTGAGCCATGGGGGAAAGCCCAAGGAAGGTATAGGAACAAAAAGCACAATATTAATAAGATGCTGTATTTAAACCCAAAAGCTCCAGGAATTACATTGTGTATAAGTAGACAAAATATTCTAGATAAAAAATTGACTTTCAAAAAGCATTTGCTAAGTCTGCTAAGTCGCTTCAGTCGTGTCCGACTTTGTGTGACCCCATAGACGGCAGTCCACCAGGCTCCCCCATCCCTGGGAGTCTCCAGGCAAGAACACTGGAGTGGGTTGCCATTTCCTTCTCCAATGTATGAAAGTGAAAAGTGAAAGTGAAGTCGCTCAGTCATGTCCGACTCTTAGCGACTCCATGGACTGCAGCCTACCAGGCTCCTCCATCCATGAGATTTTCCAGGCGGGAGTATTGGAGTGGGGTGCCATTGCCTTCTCCATCAAAAAGCATAGTTATATGTTATTTAGAAGAAACATATCTAAAAGTTAAGGGTACTAAAGGCTTTTAAAAATTGAAAATTTTAAACAAAAGAAATCTCACATAGCTATATTAATATCAGTCAAAGTTGACTTTCAAATGAAAAGCTTTGCTAGCGATAAAGACAACATTACAAGGATAAAAGCTAAATTTAAACTGTGCGTGCAGTACTCAGTCACTTCAGTTATGTCCCACCCTTTGCGACTCCATGGACTATAACCCACCAGGCTTCTCTGTCCATGGAATTCTCCAGGCAAGAATACTGGAGTGGATTGTCATGCCCTCCTCCTCCAGGGGATCCTCCCGACCCAGGGATGGAACCTCGGTCTCCTGTATTGGCAAGCGGGTTCTTTACCACTAGCACCACCTGGAAAGCCCAAATTTAAACTGTAAAGTATAACAATTTTACATTTGCATGTGCTTCATGATACAGAAGCAAAATACATAAAAGCAAAATATTATATATCAAAATGCCTAAAACAAAAATTATAACTACAAGGAATTTATATAACAAGAAAAATCAATAAATTATAGCATATTTGAACAAGACAATTAGCAAAATTAGTTTGATAGACATATGTGGAAGACTCCATTCAAGACCTATAGAATATATATTTTGAAGCATACAAAATTGAACATTTTTTAATGTAATTATATACTGGGATATAAAGCAAAGTGAATAACTTAAAAAATAAGCTTCACAGAATATGCTCTCTGACAACAATGCAATCAAGGTAAAAATCAATAACAAAAGAAAACTTGAAAAAGCTTGTTTGGTAAAGTTAAGAAATATACTTTAAAATCGGACAAAGAATAAAGCATAATAAAAGTTTTTAAATATTTTGAACAAAAAATATTACAAAATTATGTATATACCATGACCTGGGATGAAACTAATAGAATATATAGAATATATAAAAATGGAATAGAAGTTTTATATATATATATATATATATATACACACACACACATATATATAAGCATAGCCATATTATTCATATTAGAAAAGGTTGAAAATCAATGAGCTAAGCATCTCTCAGAAGAAATTAGAATTAAAAATACCAAAATGAACTCAATAGCAGAGAGGGAAAGAATTAATATAGGTAAGAGTTGAAATTTAATCTTAAAAAACATTTTTAAAAGAATGAAGTTATTTGTGAACGCTTCAGTGATGGTTCCAAGACGTCTTGTGAAGAAAGAGTTAAAAACTAACGTATAAAATCTGCTACCATTTGTATAAAAGGGATCTATTTAGAGTTTGAGATTTTCAGTGCTTATACTCTTCATAATTTCTGTTTTTTAAACAAAATGAAAGTTGCATTTAAAAAAAAAAAGTAAATAAAATTTTGAATTAAAAAAAAAAAATGTTAGCCAAAGTTGTCAAAAGGATCTAGAGGGAAGGGAGACTCACAGAGCCCTCATTCAAACATAGGGACAATGCTGCCACCTGCTCATGTGCTGATCTGAAGTGGGTGGGGTGGTGGTGCTGGGGATGGTGAGGGGATGGGAGTGAGAGGATGAAGGTCCTGGGGATCACTGCAGCGGTGGAGGTGACACTGGCAATGGAGGAGGTGGTGGAGGTGGAGAAGAGGTGGTGGTGAAGTTGGTGCTGGAGACAGTGGTCATGTTCTGGTCGGGGCTGTGATAGTCAAGTTCTTGGAGCTGTTCCCACAGACCATAGAGGTTCTATCTGCCAAACTTTCCAGGCAACAGACAAGCCTTAGTCATCAATATGAGCCAAAAAACAAGAAATTTGATCACATCCTTCCACTTGAGATCACTGTGTGTTCTCTCTTCTTTCCTTTGTGCTCTGATTAGATCCCTAAAATTCAATCTTCTCATTAGTTGCCATCTGGTGCTGAACTGATTTTCAAAGGGAAGTTGGCCACATAACATATGGGCTCTGAGAAGAGGTGAGCTATATTACTTCTGATTACTGATGGGACCATAGAATCCGAGAGCAGTTACCAAAAGAACAGTTAATCATTTTATGCCTTGATAACATCTGCTATGTGTTTGAACAAGGCCATGCACTTGGTGAGCAGGGAAACCTGAGACTGGATCTTTAGAGGTGAAGGGGAGGTCCCTGGTGATTTACAGTGAGGACATGTGACCAGACTGCCATGGAGGGAAATGATTAGTAACCTCGGGAGAAAAGCCAAAACCTTGCATAGACCACAGTTTTACAGTTCCTGCTCCCCTTCAGATTCATTGGCCCTAGGTCAGACGTGAGGTGACAGCGTGACTTTCCTGCCCCAGAGAAGAGACTGTCTCCTGAGGGACAGCATCTCTGTATCACCAGCCAGAAACTTCAGTCTCCCTCTAATCATGCCCCTTAATTGGTCCAAGTAGAGGGGGCTCATTGCTCAAAGGGATGAAAAGCAAAACCCCTAGAATAACATGTTATCCTCATTTAATCAATCATGTTTCATTCTCTACACCTCTCACAAACCCCACTTAGGCAACAACACAGGACCTCTCCGATTATCTCCCTGGGTTTCACTGTGCATTCAAAAATTTCTCGAAATTAAATTCACTTAATCCACTTTTATTTAGAGAGAAATTCTACATGACGGTTTTGAGAGGAAAAATATAGCCTTAAGCATTGAACAAAAAAAAAGACAGGAAGAAAGAAGAAAAAAAGGAAGATAGAAGAAAAAAAGAGAGAGAGAGAGAGAGGGAAGGAGGGAGGGATACAGAAGGAAGAGAAAGGATACAGAAGGTTATTGTCCCAAAGGTCTGGGACTTACTGCCTTCGGAAAGTCCTAGTCAAGAGAAATTTCCCCGCCCCTTAACTAATTTGGAGGCAAAATAAGAATCATGTGAACAAGCAAAACTGACCAGGTCCTATCTATCCAACACTAAGTTCTCTGGGGAGGAAAGGTGAGTGACATTTACTGCTTCAAGACAATCTTGTTATCATTAACAGCACTATTGTTATTCCAGCTTCTTTCTGTCCTTGTCCCTGCTTTACCACTGAAAGTGACTTCTGACTACTTGGGTCCTTTCAGCTTCCTTTGCATTATAATACACAGGCTAACAATGCTCTAATTTTCCTCCATTGAAATGTACCCTCTCCCCAACCCCCAAAACAGATTGGTGTGATTACTGAAGTAGTTCTGGGTGCTTCGTGCTTCATCATTTCTTGCTGTAACTAGACAGCCCTTTCATATTCTTTTGATAACTGAAACATTTGAACAATCATTGTCCTACAGAGGAGCTGATCTTTGAGCAATTGTGCTTTGTACCATCCCATCCCCTTTGGGAGCAAGATCGGTTTTAAAATAATGACTTCTCTAGCAGTTTATTACCAGCCTGGAGCCATTTTCACACCTCAGAAGTGAAGGCTTAATGAGCAAAGAAATTAAAGAGTAAAACTCTGCTAGTGTCTTCTTAAATGGTGGCATTTTGGCAGCTCAGGAGAAGCTTCTGAAGAGGAGCCGTGTCACAGACACCTTGTTCTCCAAATGACCTTTAGGTAATGAACCTCAGAGTTTCCTCCCCACAGCTCCACCCCCTTCTTTTCCATCCTGGAGATGCCTCCCAGGAAGATCGGACAGTGAATAATGGAGTTGTGTGAGCATAATGAATTCACCTAACACAATGCTGGGAAGACAGTATTGGCTCAATAAAATCCTCCCGAGTAGTGATCACACCCCCAGACCCTCCCCACCACAACAACTCCTTACCAATAGTTGCCAGTTCCTGGGCATCTTTTAGAAATACACTCAAATACCATTTATTCTTGTGGATGTTGGAGGGGCGTGTAATTTCCTCGGTTCTGTCTCATCACAACAAACATTTGAAGCAACGGACCAGCATCACAGCCCTCAGACAGACCACTGTTACAGCTTTCGGATGGACCAGTGTTACAGCTCCATGTGACAGCTCAGTTTTATTTAGAAAATAAAAGAAAATACATCCTCGAGGCATGAGGGCATGCCAACCCAAAAGATGCGAAGAGACAGAGACCCCCGACACTTTGGCTCCTTTTTTTATATGTTTTTTCTCCTCCCCCTGGGCCTGCCCTACGTAAATTGGGCTAGCCAGGAGGGCTGTTTGTTTTACCTGAGGTCCTCACTCCAGTCTTCAGACCTTCCTTTGTTCTATTTTCAAGGGTTTTTCCCTTCCTTGTCTTTTAGCCACCGCCATGCTGGAGTCGTTTTTCCTATTCTAACTACCTAACATAACCCTTTCATAACTTTCCCAGTTTGTCCTCCCTCTTCAGAGTTTTAGGGCAATTATGTACATATAGTATTGTAATTCCCTCCTAGCATCAGAGTCTTTCCCAGTGAGTCAACTCTTCGCATGAGGTGGCCAAAGTACTGGAGTTTCGGCTTTAGCATCATTCCTTCCAAAGAAATCCCAGGGCTGATCTCCTTCAGAATGGACTGGTTGGATCTCCTTGCAGTCCAAGGGACTCTCAAGAGTCTTCTCCAACACCACAGTTCAAAAGCATCAATTCTTTGGCGCTCAGCCTTCTTCACAGTCCAACTCTCACATCCATACATGACCACAGGAAAAACCATAGCCTTGACTAGACAAATCTTTGTTGGCAAAGTAATGTCTCTGCTTTTGAATATGCTGTCTAGGTTGGTCATAACTTTCCTTCCAAGGAGTAAGCATCTTTTAATTTCATGGCTGCAGTCACCATCTGCAGTGATTTTGGAGCCCAGAAAAATAAAGTCTGACACTGTTTCCACTGTTTCCCCATCTATTTCCCATGAAGTGATGGGACCAGATGCCATGATCTTCGTTTTCTGAATGTTGAGCTTTAAGCCAACTTTTTCACTCTCCACTTTCACTTTCATCAAGAGGCTTTTTAGTTCCTCTTCACTTTCTGCCATAGTGACTGGGGGCAAGAGGAGAAGGGGACGAAAGAGGATGAGATGGCTGGATGGCATCACTGACTTGATGGACGTGAGTCTGAGTGAATTCCGGGAGTTGGTGATGGACAGGGAGGCCTGGCGTCCTGCGATTCATGGGGTCACAAAGAGTTGGACATGACTGAGCGACTGATCTGATCTGATCTGATCTAAGTATTGTAATTATTGTGTTATAATAGTCTATTTACGTATCTCACTTTCCCATGAGGGAAAGCAAGGGTAGTGACCAAGCAGTGTTCATTTTTACATCCCTAATGTCCATCACTTTAAGAGCATCCCTTGTAGCTCAGCTGGTAAAGAATCCACCTGCAAAGCAGGAGACTCCAGTTCCGATTCCTGGATAAGAAGATCTGCTGGAGAAGGGATAGGCTACCCACTCCAGTCTTCCTGAGTTTTCCTGGTGGCTCAGATGGTAAAGAATCTGCCTGCAATACAGGAGACCTGGGTTCAATCCCTGAGCTGGGAAGATCCCCTGGAGAAAGGAATGGCTACCCACTCCAGTATTCTGGCCTGGAGAATTCCATGGACTGTATGGTCCCCGGGGTTGCAAAGAGTCAGACACAACTGAGTGACTTTCACTGATATCCATTGCAGTGCTTAGCAAACGTAAATTAGTGAATATTTGGTAAAAAAAAAATGAATGATTGGATAATTCTGATGAGTCTTTTCAAATAAATGATATTTTTTTTTACCAAGGCTGTTGCTCCAGAATCATATTCCTATCCCACCTTTGAACAGAAACAAATTACTCTTAACTAAGTTTCAGGAGGAAGCTGCAAAGAGAGAAAAGCAACTGGTTGGAACAAAGGAGGACCAAGATGGCAGGGGATTGACTTCCTGTAGACTTGAGCCTCACTGTATGTTCACTGTAATTTATTAGCATGCTAAGTGACACGCCCACCAGTGACTGACAGTTGACGATTGACATGGCAGTTGAAGGTTGCCATGACAACAACCAGCAAAGTCCCACAAAAGGACTACAAGGGAGCAATGCATCAGTTCAGCTCCAAATCACATCCCTGATCTCAGAAAACTTGTAAATATTCCTCCCACTCTTTCCAATTCCCTCCCTTTTACCTGGACCCTCCTATATATTTGGTGTCTCTGCCCAAACTGGGTTGAGAAGTTGATTTGTCAACTAAGTTTCTGCTTCTCCACTCTTTGGCCATTGAATAAAGCTTGTGTTGTTCCATTTTAAGCATCAAAAGAACCTTCCTAGCCAGTATCAGGGCTCATATCAAAATTGATTCAAACTATAGGAATAAAAGGGCTTCCCTGTGGCTCAGATGGTAAAGAATCTGCCTGCAATGCAGGAGAACCAGTTTCCATCCCTGTGTTGAAAACATCCCCTGGAGAAGGAAATGGCAATCCACTCCAGTATTTTTGTCTAGAGAATTCCATGGAGGAGCCTCACGGGCTACAGTCCACGGGGTCACAAAGAGTCAGACACAACTGAGTGACTAACACTTTCAGTTTCATAGGAATAAAAACCAGTAGACATAAGGATCAACTTCCCTGCACATGAATGCCATGGTGGTGTTAGAGAAGAAAGATTCGCCAGTCCTCATCCAACCTCTTAAATGAAACTTTTCACCTCATTGCTAAATACAGATGCCCTGAGAAGCATTTATGCAAATCTATTAGCTTTCCCATCTGGGCCAGAAAGATCAAAGATCTCATGTTTGGATGGTCTTTCCCTCATACCATCTGTAATCTTTGGGGATCTGTTTCTGGCTAAGGAGTCTGTTGTGAGGGTGGAATCAAATTGCCCAGAGTAGCCAAGTCAAAGTAATGAAGTAGTAGAAATCAGTCTATCTCAGCGACTGCCGAGCCAGCATCTGCCTGCCTAATTGCATAGTTTGCTTGGTTGGATTTGAGGCTGTTATTGATATTTGGAACAACTTTCCCTTTCTATTAATATTGGTAGTTAGAGAGATAGATTTTGATTTCCAATACTTTGTGTTTATTTCCTCTTTGTGACAGAGAAAGCCACAGAGGGAGCAAATGAAGAGAAAATGGCTGTTTAGGGGTGCAAGGGCATCTTTGAGGAGGAAGGGAAATAAACATAGGAATATGAGAGCCCTGTTCTCTAGAGAACTCAGGAAGGTTGAGATCTCTTCCACATGATTGGCAGCCAATGCTATTGATGGGCATGGAAAGCATTTCTATGCAATCCTAGGTTCTACGCATTTGTCACGGAGGGCTCATTGTCATCAGAGGGAGATCCACCCCTCCTCTGCAGTAGATATGAGAAACGGGGCTGATTGCTTTAGAAAAGCCAATGGAATTAAGCTGATGTTTACTGCTTCATAAAGGCATAGTGGACAAATTACCCAGCTAGACCATATTGGGTGGAATTGTTAGTTGAAAGTGACAACCAGGCCTGTAATTTACACTGCACTTTGGAAATTTAAGCTGGGAGGCTCGGCGCTCTCAATCGTGTATTGTAAAGCTTCTTTTGTACTTCTGGCTCATTTTGTGCCGGGAATCATTTAGCCATTGACTTTAACTGCTAATACAGTTCCATCAAACACCAAGAATAAATCAAAATTACTGGATCATTCAAAATCTGTCCTCAGAGTTGTTTATATGTATTTTTTTCCACCATTACTTCAGTAGAGCTACCAGAGAAGCTGCTAAATGATGATATATTGGACATGCCTTGTTGCCATCTTCCTGGAGTCTCTTGCAAATAAGACATAATCCATGACAAATTCTTCTTCTAGTTATACAAAACATAAATAATGATAATAAAAAAGGAATCAACTTTATGAAAAATGAGGAAGAGATAGGAGAGAGATGTTTCAGATAAATAGCTCTCCTCTCAGTCTTGGCTCTTGTTGGGAAAGACAAAGAAGGAATTTTAAAACTAACTTCACCACACAAGGGCCTAAATTCCCATCTGTCTAGTCTATCTGAGAGTGATAGAAGACTCATATACATAACTTTTTGTTCAAAGCTGTACATACTAAATTTTAGCCTTATATATAAAAATTCCAAGCATCAATTGTAAAAGTCACTCCATCCAAAGAAATATTTGGTGTATACAAATCTTGAAGGTAACAGTGAGAGAGACCCAAGTTGGTGATTCCAAGTTCACTAATATTCATTATGCATCAATAGATCTCAGATGGTAAAAACCACTGGAGTATTTAATCTGAGAAAACCTGCCACCCTGCTTGAATCTTTGTTTTATGGCTTTTTAAATTGCAGTTCAAAGGATAGATAGATAAATACATTAGCATCAGATTTGTTCTCAAAGGAGTAAGAAATATTGTGGCAGGAAGAAATTGCTAAGGTCTTAACATAGTCTCTCTGCCTCTCACCACTTTTACTCCTGAAATTTCTAGCAAATATGCCTGGAGAATTATAAAATCCATCCACAAATGTTAACAATGTCTTGTTAATTGAAAGCCCTGCTCCTGTTTTCTCCTGAAATCATTATTTTCTCCCTTTGTGCCTGATATTGGAAGACATAAAGCAAAAACAAGATCTCTTCTCAAGGCCTCCTGGTCATTGATCTTACATTAACACAGCAAAATAAAAGGTTTGGGAGTGAGCATTTATCAAATTATACTTTCTCCTGACTGGTTAGTTAAGTGTCAGGTGGTAAGTCGTGTCTGACTCTTTACGACCCCATGGACTGCAGCCCACCAGGCTCCTCTGTCCATGGAATGCTAGGCAAGAATACTGGAGTGGGTTGCCATTTTCTTCTCCAGGGGATCTTCCCGACCCAAGGATAGAATCCAGGTCTCCTGTATTACAGGCAAATTCTTTACCATCTGAGCTACCAGGCTGGTTTTATATAAACATGTATAAACATGAAGCTGATGGATGAGGTACTAACTGAACTCTCCCATAGTAATATATAAAAAGACCATTCAAATTATATCATAATAACAAGACTTTTTTTTTTTTTTTTCAGATTCCAGAACTCAGGAACATCTGTTGGCAAGGAGGTTTCAGAAACTGCTATGAGGGCTTCCCTGGTGGCCAGTGATGAAAAGTCTGTCTGCCAATGCAGGAGACACAGATACAATCCCTGACCCAGGAGGATCCCACATGCCACGGAGCAACTAAGCCCGTGCACCACAATTACTGAGCCTGTGCCCCAGAGTCTGGGAGCTGCAACTCCTGAAGCCCTCACAGCTGGAGACAGTGCTCTGCAACAAAAGAAGCTGCTGCAACGAGAAGCCAGCCCACTGCAACTAGAGGAAAGCCTGCACAGCAATGAAGACCCAGCACAGCCAAAAGCAATAAGTAAATAAATAATTGTTAAAAGATCCATCTCAAAAACAAACTAACAACAACAACAAAAAGCTGTTATGAGTCTTGCAAATTTGGACTGTCACCGCTGTATCCACCTAGCATCAATAATCAGCCACCCTCACAGGATGTTGGCTCTCCAGGGACCCAGACCAAACCAGCATAGCGGTTTAGAAATCTAAGGAGAGAGAAGAGCCTTTGCAATTAAGAGTGTTCTGCCCATTTATAGAATCAAATTTTCCAGGAACATAGCTTAGGATAAACCACGTTAGATGAACATTTCAACATAATATAACGAACGCAATCATTTCAATGAAGCAGATAGCAGAGCAATTTGTTCTAGCAGATGGTTCGCCCTGGGATCAGAGCAATTATCTCCTTACTCTACACACAGGGGTAGCCAAAGATTCAACAATTGACTATTCAAAGCAACTTAGCAATACAAGGAAATTTCTGTTATGGTAAAACACAGGGTTTGCATCCGCCTTCTGCACAAGCAAGTCCTGGAGAACGTTCTGCAGAATAAAAGATAATTGCTTATCTGTACACACATGGTCATCTTGCTGAGTTATCTCAGAGAACTGGACCCAGAAAAGGTGAGAACTCAGAAGAATGCTTGTCATTCTGCCACCCCTGGAAGACATAGGCCTTTTCTTGACTATTGCCTAGGAAAATAACTCTTCTTGCTTTTATCTTTCCATTTTGTCATCTTGAATCTATAGACAGATTAAATTGCCCTACCTAAAACAAATCAACAGTTACCAAAACAAAGTTTGTAAATTATATTTCAAGCAGTGAAGATACAAGAATTTGTGTTGTTTTCTGATAAGCAGCTACAGAAATGGAGTCAGTGTGCAAAAGCCAGCTTAAAAAAATGTTTACCAAGAAAAAAAAATGGTTGAATACAGAAAACAGATACATAATCTTTACACAGATCAAAACATTAGTTCAAATCACCTAAAGTATAAATACTTCTATCAGTTCTCCTGAGTTATGATGCAGATGCTTCCAAATTATAAACATATGCCTAACTTTGGCAGAATTATAAATATGGAATTAAACATGTTATGTATGGGCTCAGTCACTTTTGCATATGTGAGGAAAACTAAAGCTAGAAGTAAAGTTAAACAAACAAACCACAGTTGGTTGTAGAGGGTTGGATGTGGGAAAAAAATGAAAATCAGAAAACTATATAGATTGGGGAGTTATAGGGAGACAGTTACCTAGGAAAACTTGAAACAAAGAAATGGTCATAGAATGTGTGACTTGCAAAAACAAAAGAATTTTAAGAAGATGGTTAGAGATGGTTATAGGACAGAGACACTCAGAATACTGAAGACTGGATTACACATTGTCTCATACATACCAGCCAGAAACTAGTTGTGACAGCTACCTCCATCCTCAAGGAAATAGAAAGAGGTAGCCTGTAGTGCGGAGTAGAGGTGAAAACCAAGGCAGAATTAGAAAACAAAGTATAGAAGCTACCCTGAAATCCTGAGCATCGCCTTCAGCAGAGCTTTTTGGATCCAGTGACTCCTGAAGTCTGTAAATCACTACCAGGTGTGACCTTCTCCCCTTATATGACTAAAGTATTATACATGCCCCATGGTTGACTGAGCAGATCTGATCTTAAGTGTATTCTCTATTTAGGAGGAAGGTTTCCCTTGGAGAGACCCATAAGCAAAAGTTTATATAAAGTGGGGGCCTGGCATGAGAACTGCCTTGGCCTTGGCAACTGAGTTAATTTTATTATCTGACAGGAGAGTTTACTGAAGGAGGGCTTCACTGTCTGGCTTCTACTCATAACAATTTCAGATACTTTGAGATCTCTATGTCTACTTTGGTGCTAATGAGAAAAATAAGAACAAGAATCATAAAAAATTTTTTTAATTTTATATTTAAAAATGGTTTAAAAACATTTAGATACCAAGTGCCAAGCATAGTACTAATTACTTTGAAGATATTTAATTTAATCCTTATTACACTGTATGAGATAGGTCTTATTATTCTCATTTTCCAAATGAGGAAACTGAGGCTATTACTTTATTTTTTAGATTCCAAACTAAAACTCTGACTATCCTTTAGAATATATTTTTACTATTTGAACCAAGGATCATTCTGTCAGTCTGAGATTCTTCAGAGAGAGTTTTTTGCCTCTTTACAATTGCCTTTTGTTTCAGCTATATTGAGGCTTCCCTGGTGGCTCAGACTGTAAAGAATCTGCTTGCAATTCAGAAGACCTGCGTTTGATTCCTGGTTGAGGAAGATCCCTGGAGGAGGAAAAGGCAATCCACTCCAGTATTCTTGCCTGGAGAATCTCCTGGACAGAGGAGCCTGGTGAGCTATATTCCATGGGGTCTCAAAGACTGATTAGCATTTTGACTTTCACTTTTAAGCTATAGTAATTTCACCCAAGATGATCAGGATGAGAAACCACATATTGAGATAGAGGTAATAGAGTGGAGACAAAGAGAAGGAGAAAAGGGAAGAAGGTTGTCCAAGCACCTCTGTTGATTATATTTAACTGACGGTGGGGTTTAGGCCATGGGAATGAGCTTCTTTATCGTATCTGTCATAATGACAACAATAAGGAAAACAACATCAGCAACAACAAAATATATTTGTGATAAAAGGGCTTGTTTTGTGCCATTCATTGTTCTAAGGGCTCAATGTAAGTCATTTAATAAATTAACTCATTCACAAGAATTAATGAACCACTTTCATACAATTATCCTTTCTATGTTCTTTTATCTATTCACAGCTGTGAAGAATTTGCCATACAATTAAATACTAGTAATTTATTTTTTTAAGAACAAACATATTAATGGTTGTAGAGATCTGAAATACAAGTTTCAAGCATTTCTTACAGTAGAATTATGGGTTTTATTTTTTCAGCCACTCCAAGAGGGGGAAAAAAAATAGTTTGCTCTTTATTTTCTGTTGAGCAAGAGATATATAAGCCAATTTATTGTATAAGACTAGAAATCTTGAATTTGAACCTGTCCTGTTTTCCACTTTTAAATTCTGTTTAAAGACATCCCTGTACCTAGTCTAAAAAGGCTCAGGCGGCCCTGACATGAGGTGAAGCAATGCCATCTTATTTAATGATTTCAAAAGCATCAGGCATTAGGTTTTCTTGCCAACTCACTAACTCTCTTCCTCATAATGATATTGGTGAAAAAGTACAACAGATGCGTAACAGCTGCTCATGAGCTTCGACATCTCAGCCATTTCTTGGCACCACTATCAACGTTTTCCCCCAAATACCAGTTCTAATTGGTTAACGTTGTACAACTCTGTGGTTGGAAGTCTTAAATAGACTACCAGTTATCTATTTCCAAATTATATAATTCTACACAATAAGTGGTAAATAGTTAGGCGCTTAGAGTCCAGCATTGCTTTATTTCCATGAGCATAACTTCTAGGTTATAGGACTTTCCCCTAATTAGTTAGCCTGCAAAGAGTCATTTCTTTCCTAAATTTTATCCGGCAGTATAATTTTTTTATGGTTGAGTTGTAAAACCTTTGAAAATAGGATTTTATAATAGGAAGCGACAAATCCTAGCTCAGTTCAACCATCTGCCTTTAATAAATACATGTTCCTTTCCCCCTGCAAACCCTGACATTTTCTTCCTGTGACCCAAGGTCAATCAATCAGAAAAAGAGAGGGGATGATAATTTAAAAAGTGCTAGTAAATAAGTATTATGAAAAATAGTTAGAAATGAAGTGCATATATCTTTGAGAAACAGTACTGCCAGAACTTTACTTTCAAACATGCTTTTCTGATATCTACTACTGTCTTCATTAATGGCTTTCCTACATCTGGTCACAGAGAGCTTTTCAGGACCATGGACAGGAACACACAGGCAGCAAAATTCTCACTGCATATGGCAACATTGGGTATTGAGAGTTTTGAGTGACAATTACACACATTCATCTTAATTTCGGGGGGCCATCTGGTTTGCACGAGCCACTGGGATTTCAAAATTCAATGAAGATCGATATTGCCCAGGAGGCTAAAGCCTTCAAGCAGACCAAGGGCAAATGTGCCAGTCCAATAGACAATATATTTTTTACAAATCATGATGTCACCTGATTTGCTAACAATTATGTTGAATTTAATCAAATAATTAGTATTTTAGAAGCAGAGTGCCAGGATACATCAGCATTAGATTTCTCCCTCGTTCCCTTGAGAAGACTGAGAGGTGAGACCATCATTAAAGGCACTATTTCATAACTGGATTTTTTTTGTTTCTTTCAGTAACTTGCCTTGAGTACTATGCAGACACATTTCAGAGCGCTGTGCTATGAGCTAGAAGTAGAAATAAAGGATCAGGAACTGAAATGTGCTAAGTGGGCAAGTTAGAAAATAAAATGCAGACTCTTAGTTATGAAAGAACTTAGCTTAGATATGCTGTTCTCAAAAAAAAGAAAAACAAACTTATACTGAGAGATGTAAATATTATAAATATGGATACAGATATATAGAGAAAATTATTATCTATATGTCAAATAGAAAAACTTAATGGATGTGAGGATGAGTCAAGGAAACAGACTATACTTTCTGCTTCAAGATTTTATACCTTTATGTCTGTCTATAAAATTTTGCCTCTAATCTTCTAAATTTGAGAAATGGATCACAATTTTATGCTTGTTGAATAGAGGTGAGATATTGTGATTTTTAAGATATTTATTCAGAAATCATTGTTACTTGTCATCATAAAATTTAGATTTTTTTTTTTCAGATCCAAAGAACATTCATTCAAATGTTCCTTCCTAGTTCCACCAAGCAAAGCAATTCAGGTGTATGCTCACAGCTGAATCTCTAACACATGAAGGAGTATCTGGCAGGTACTCAATGCATACTTGTTAAATAAATGAACATTTCTGCCTTTCAAATTTGTATTCATTCTTAGAGAATGAATCTTCACTCTTCTTTAACTAAACTTCTTCTGACCACCTCCATCCCTGCTGAAACTGGCGTGTCTCTCCTATAAATGCCCATAGCTCCCTGTAGGTACCTTTCTTATGGTACTTGTATCATTTTGTCTCAGAAAAAGTATTGATACATTGTGTTGTTTTCTTATTCTCTTTACTCAAATACAATGTATTTGGAGTCTTACATGCTCTTTTCACTCTGACTTTTGATCCCTTTTCTCCTAAAATGTCTGAACTTATTCTCAGTTTACCTTAGTATTTCAATTCTGCCTTGGAGATATTGTCTTGATAATCTGAGTCATTGCTCCTATTCTCAGTAAAGTATAGAAGATGGATAGCTTTAGTGCTTTCCTTCTGCTCTTATAAATCTAATAAACAGCTTCATCCATATTGGTTCTTTTGGAATCCTTCACACTGCCTTGGTTGGTTTTTGTTACAGATAAGAAAGGGAAACATTCGCCAACCTTGATACCGATGAGACTGAAACAGCTACTCTAATAATTCTACATCCATACAACTTAATTCTTGGGCTCAGTCACTAAGTCGTGTCAGACTTTGCAACTCCATGGAAGGTAGCCTGCCAAACTCTTCTGTCCTTGGGATTTGGGCAACAACCCCCAAGTGTAAAAAACAAACAAACGAAAAGAATGTGCCAAAACAATAAAGAATCAGATATCGCCAAATCATCTGTGTGCCTAAATGAGACTGGGCCAGGCAACTCTTAGAGATGAGCTTCTAGCAAATGCTACCAAATAGTGGTAGCAGTGATTCACTCCAAGCATTCAGATAAGGAGATTAGACAGACCTGAATGTATCCAACTTCTTTGTTGAAAAACAGGAAAATTGCCTCATCAGAATGAAATTTTTTCCTACTGTATAGCACAGGGAATTATATTCAGTATCCTGTGATAAACCATACTGGAAAAGAGTATTAAAAGGAATGTATATATGTATCACTGAATCACTTTGCTGTACAGCAGAAATTATTGCAAATCAACTAAATATTTCAACTTAAAAAAAAAAGCATGAACTTCCTATGATTAATCAAGTCTCTAAAATTAGGAGACACGATGTGTTTCAACAGAAGAAAGAAATCACAAGAACCAGACCCTGAACAAGAAACTTTTTTCTTTGCTTTACCTCATATCTCATCCATCTTATATTGTTTCAGCATATGCTTTGTAGAACTAATTTCTTCCCCCACTCTCCTCACCAAGACTCTTTATAGATGTAGAGATGATTTTTCAACCTATGAGACTGAGTTAGATAATTTTAGACCTTAAGTGTTGCATTTTGTTTGTTTGTTTGTTTTGTAAGGCAAGTGAGAGAAAAACAAAAAAAGTAAAAGGACGTTACTTGCTGTTCTGCCCTGATTGGACTATAATTATCATGAGATCATTTACAAAATGAATTATGCTAGAAAATGCAGTCTTGCCATGAGTTTAAGAGAATTCTCACCATTAATAAGATTGCTTGCTTGATACCCTTCTTGATCACACTCTCTGAGATTTCCAAAGCTCGCAGAGATGTCTTATGTCCCTTATATTTAAATGAAATGAAAACAAGTCTTACAAGTATCTACCTGGCGCACTACCAGAGGCCGACCTATTTGTGTTGTGCCTAGCGAATTATCAGATCATGTGAACCGTTTAAGGAAGCCCAGTATACTCACATTGCCACTTGGTTTCTCACTGGCAACAGCAGGGCAGGCCCAGCTGTTCCCAGCAGCTGTTCAGCTGAAATGCCTTCCAGCTGATGATGGTCCCCAGGAGTACTAGAGAACAGTCGCCACGTCTAGGGACAGGGGTCAGCCCCAAACGGAGATAAACACAAGGGACGAGAAGGAAGGAAACCACCCCGCATCCTGCCTCTGCCTCTTGTAGAAGAAAAAAAAAATAGCTCTGTAAACCTGTTCCTTCTCAGCCTGCCCTCCCGAGGGCTTCACCTTTATAATGAGCTAGACTAGACAAGGAGATTCCATTCCGCTCCAAGTGAATTATCATTATAATAGGCATCTAGGCTGCTCATCAAAGACCCCAGAACTGGGGTAGCAGTAGAGTGGAGGGGGTGAGAAAGAGGAGGGCGCAAAATTTACATACAGAGACAAGCATGGACAGTCATTAAGAGAACAGGCCTTCACTTCAAAAAGACATGAACTCGGCACAGGTCTCCTGCCTGTTAAATATGTACAGTGTGTGCTTATTTGATGATGAAAATCAGAGGATGGCTATTTGAATGGAAATGAATTTTAATAAGCTTTGGAGGCAGAAGAAGCAGAAGCCCTCCATTCTCCCTTCTATCGCCAGGCACCTTCTTGACCATCATTACCACAAAGGAAAGAATGCGGGCATGCTAATCGCCCAGCGGAGAATGCCCCCTCTCCTCCTCCGTCTTTGTGGGTGTTCATTAACCTTGTGGGCTCCTCAGCCAGCAGAGAACAGCTGTCCCGGGGACATTTCCATATCCTTTAAGAAAAGCAGAATGTCTACTTAGCCTCAGAGATCCTGCCTGTAGAAAGAAGTGGGAGAGAGCTCCCTGAGGAATAAAAGCAAAGGACGATTAGCATTTAGCACGTGCATTGCACTATTTAAAAACTTGCAAAATTTTGCACTTACTTTGCACTTTCGTCAAATTAAGTATAATATGGCTATTTATTACTCATTTTTTATCTTGACAGAGAGACAAAAGAAGCAGTCTAGCATTGTAAATCCTAATCTCCACCTCCGCTCTGAGATGAGAACTAAAGCAAATACCCTTGGGTTATTTATCTCTTATTGGTGCATAGCCTGAGAAGGGGAGAAATATTCTGGTGACCTTACGAGGTTATGAAATCTATTCCTTTACTCCACCAAGCAAAATCACACAAAAATCATTCTGGTAAAGACAGCAGGATAATTTTAACACACATCAAAGAACTTTGGTTTGAAAATGGCAGAGTTCATTTGGCCCAAACTTCTCCACACTAATTTGTATGGTGATTGGTCTTTCCTCTGTGCCCTAAGTCCTAAGTTTGTAAGGACATTGACTTTAAAGGCAACACCATCTCAGTTACACTTTTCAGCGAAAATCATGCAACAGATTTTTTTTCCCCAGTGCCATTAAAGACAGTAAGACTCTTCTAGTTTGTTTCATACTAAACCACATAAACTGTGCATTTTTAGGATGGAAGGAAAATGCTCCCATTCCCTAGTAGTAGAATATCTGCTAACTTACATTATTTAATTCTAATATCTAGAAATAAATATTGTCATCAGCTAGATTTGTGGCCTCTATACACTCTACCTCAGATATGCAGATGACACCACCCTTATGGCAGAAAGTGAGGAGGAACTAAAGAGCCTCTAGATGAAAGTGAAAGAGGAGAGTGAAGAAGTTGGCTTAAAGCTCAACATTCAGAAAACTAAGATCATGGCATCCGGTCCCATCACTTCATGGCAAATAGATGGGGAATCAGTGCAAACAGTGGCTGACTTTATTTCTGGGGGCTCCAAAATCACTGCAGATGGTGACTGCAGCCATGAAATTAAAAGATGTTTACTCCTTGGAAGGAAAGTTATGACCAACCTAGATAGCATATTAAAAAGCAGAGACATTACTTTGTCAACACTGGTCTGTCTAGTCAAGGCTATGGTTTTTCCAGTGGTCATGTATGGATGTGAGTATTGGACTATAAAGAAAGCTGAGCACTAAAAAACTGATGCTTTTGAACTGTGGTGTTGGAGAAGATTCTTGAGAGTCCCTTGGACTGCAAGGAGATCCAACCAGTCCATCCTAAAGGAAATCAGTCCTGAATATTCATTGGAAGGACTGATGCTGAAACTGAAACTCCAATACTTTGGCCACCTGATGCGAAAAGCTGACTCATTTGAAAAGACCCTGATGCTCGGAAAGGTTGAGGGCAGGAGGAGAAGGGGATGACAGAGGATGAGATGGTTGGATGGCATCACCAACTCAACAGACATGAGTTTGGGTAAACTCCAGGAGTTGGTGTTAGACAGGGAGGCCTGGTATGCTGCAGCTCATGGGGTCGCAAAGAGTCAGACACGACTGACCGACTGAACTGAACTGATACATTCTACATGTCAAGGAGTTAGAGATACTGTCACGAACCCCACTTGGCACCAAAACCCTTGGGAGAGAAGAAAATGGAGGACGTTCTAGCAAGTGTTTCCCTCTCTAAAGCAAGTACTGCATTTTATTTATTTATTTATTTGGCTTCACCCCATGGTGTGTGGGATCTTAGTTCCCTGACCAGGGATCAAACCTGAGACCCTTGCATTGGAAGCACAGAATCTTAACCACTAGACCGCCAGGGAAGTCCTGGTATTGCATTCTTAAAAGCATTCACAAATGAATGTTCACTGGCCTGTGTATCAACCATATTATTTTACTTAAAACTTAATCACTGAGATTTCACCATGCAGCCCCTAATATCCCATCTTTTTTTTTCACTAAACCTCAATATTTGATGAAGTGAGAGAAAGCAAGCACAAAGAGATCCCCACCAAAAATAAATAAATAAATTGCTCCCCCCCCCAACTCCAGGAAACTAAAATTAACCTTTGTATTCCCTTTTGCTAGAAAGGTGCATTTTAAAAAGTCAACAATAAGTTTAATGATGTTGCTCTCCCTCCCCCTCCTTTTCTCTGGAGCTACTCTAACCAGCCCCACCTGGGGGTCCCAAGAGTGGACTGGGTAGAATAGCAAGGAGCTGGGGCTGGGCCCCTAAAGTTCCTGGCCATTTCCTCCCCATTATCACCCTGTTAAGCTGCTCAGGGCTCTGACAGCCTAACAAGGTGCTAATGGGCCATGCGTTCTAGCCTGGTTCACAGCAGGTTGTTTCAAATGGGTTGAGGAGGTTGATTTGCATTCAAAATCTTCTCTCTCTCTCACTTGCTTTTTTGTTTGGCCCCTTGATTTCTACTCCCCAGACACTCTTCCAGGCTGACTTAGAATGGAACAAAATCGCATCCGCTCAGTATTTGAATTGCCTGAGTTTGGATTTTAAATGTGCCCCATTATTTCATCAAATTGTAGTGAGGGGGGAAGGAGCAAAGGGGAAGAAAAGAGAGTAAAGAGATTTTAAAATGAAAAGGGAGAGTTGATGACAGACGGATGCAAATGTTCCTTTTAAGTGGCGAGGAGCAGCTGATGTCGGGGCATGAAATTAAATTAGTACATCTGTGGCTGGATGCCTGTCATTCAGTTTCATATTTTCCACTCCAGAGGCATCGGTTAGCTCATGATTAGCTGGCTTACTTTCATGGGACTATGAATACTTCCTGCGCACAAGATGGAGGTCATTGTCTTAAAAGGGGGCTGCAGGAGGAAAAACATTCTCGCAGCGAGATGAACCCCAGCCCTGGAAGGAAGAGGTGGTTTGAGAGCAACTCCAACTCCAGTTCTTGAAGTCAAAAGGAGATGGAGGTGAGGTGGAATGAAATAGAAGTCAGCACATTTTCCAAGGAGACAGCGTTTATGAGCAGCCAGAGGTGTGCTCAGCAAGTGGACGGTCTGCTTTTGAAAAGCCTGCCCTCTGCATCCTGGAAATACTCAGGATTCGTAAATGTTTACAGCCATTTCTACAGACTGACAGCCCAGACTGTTTCTCCAAGACCAGGCCCCAGGAGTGCTCTCCATAAATAATGGTGCTCAAGCCTCTGTGTCCCTGTTGAAAGCCGAGCAGTCCTGGAGCATCAGGGCCACTGCCAGGAAGGTTTATGGCTCAGCTCCGCTCCTCGCTGTCTAGATTTCTGTCCTTCCTCTTGCATCTCAATTTCCATTCTCCTTCACCCAAGAGCTAAAGGTCTCACCCAGTTATCTCCCAACCAGTAAGGCCTAAATTGCTGGCCTTATTGACACAGGGCTGCTATGTAAAAGCCAAATGAACAGGGCAGCCCTATGACTCAAAACCAGTTCCCTGAAACTTAAAAAAAATGTAAGCATAAGTGAATTCCTTGATATTTACAGACCCTGAGTCACCCTCGCTTGCTTGTTATGGCAATACTCCAACAGTGGTTCCCAAAATGTCTCACGAATTTATGGGTGGGAATCACAGAGTTGTTTGTTTGCTTTCAAAGACATTATCCAGAGTCAGTTTGAATCTATTTTTAAAAGTAAGAAAGGCAATGAGCTTAAAAGTGCCATCATGATAATGATCCAGGTACAAGAGCGATTGAAGTCTCTTTTCACCCACCAAACTATCTCATGGACTTAAAAATAAAGTTTGAAGCACTCATTATTTTACTGTTCTTCTCTCTGCAATGACAAGGTTCAGAACACGTTACCCCAAAATGCAACACCTTGGCATGTTGAATATTTTAAGCTAAAGGCACTTGAGAAACCAAAGGCGCTGGAAGGACTTCCTGAATTTCTCCAGACGCAGTTCATAAGACCCTCACGTGAGAGGTGCCCGCCCTACACCTAGAGGAGAGGAGCATCCTAGCTCCAAGTCAGAGGAACTGCAAGAGGAGTCAGAATGAATGGGCCTTGCCAAGTTCGCCCGTTTATTCCTTTTAGCTTGTTTTCCTTTGTCCTGTCACATTTCCCCACTACTGTCCACTCTTCATCAAACCCTGTATAAAAACTCCCAGTTTTAACTATTTCATTAGATCTTCATTTCCTTATGAAGGCTCCCATAGCATATAAAATTATAAACTTTTTTTTTTAAGAGACTTTTGTTTTGTTGGCCACACCACATGGCATGTGGGATCTTTCCTCAACTAAAGTTCGAACCTACACCTCCTGAATTGGAATCACAGAATCTCAACCCCTGGATGGCCAGGGAAGTCCCTAAAATTAATATGAAATACATATGAGAGTATATGCTACTCTCTTGTTAGTCTGTGTTCTGTTACAGATCCCCTGATGAAAGCCTAGAAGGGTAGAAAGAATTTTATTTTCCTCCCCTCCAGCAAACAAAATAGAAATGGAAAAAAAAAGCAGATGACTGCCTCAGCATTTTATGAAGAAGACTTGCTCCAAAGGGTGTCCACCTATCAAGGTGCATAAACGTGGGAGGAGATCCAGGTGTTGCTACTCACATCATCTGCTTAGGCGAGCATGCACCATGTGGTCTTTCTTCAGGCAATTTTCAAGTTGTCTTTTCACATTTCTTTACACTGGAGATGCACACGCAACAGAGATGAGGAATGCATCAGGTCAGGGGAAGAAAAAGAAGCAGAGAGAGCACCCTGTAAATCCATCGGTGCGGGGTATTCTTCCCGGCTACTCCTTCCCCGTACATTTGCTGCATCTTATGCCTACAGCCCAGGCAAATTCCCCATAGCGTTTTGCCCACAAGATCATCGCCGTAACTACTTGGTTCCCCTTCAGAGGTGATGAGCCAGCCGGTCCATATTTAGCTCTTGTTGTTATTCCTTTCCCAGCCAACTCCGTGATTCCCTGAAGCCCTTCTAATGTGGTTCTTGGAACTGTCTCCAGTATGCTAGGACTGATCTGCCTCGAGCAAAATGCTCTGCCCATCTGTGCCAGGAAGATGTTTGTATTGTTTCCCATCAATCTTTCTCTTTCCAAAAGAATTGGATAAGAAAGCATGTCTCATTCCATTGTTGCCACTGTCCTGTAACAAGAATCCTAAGGGAATCACTAAGAGAAAATCAAGCCTGGCCTAGAAAATCAAATAGCTTTGCTTCAGTAGCCAAGCCTACATGGATCTAGGACTCTGATGTGTGTGAGCTGTACCTTGAGTGCTTTCTCACCTTCCCCTGTAGACTGCCCCTTTCTGCTCTAGCAACCCTGGTTCCTGGCACTCTTCCCACAGATCCTCACAAGCAACCCCTACTTCCTTCTTTTTTTTACTATTTCTGCCTTCTAGAACTTTTTTTCCTTGCTTCCTCCCCCACCAGAATTGAACTTTCAGCTATGATTCAATGTCCATTTTTCTTAATTATGTTAAAGTAATTCACATTAACAGTTTATCTCATTGGAATTCAATTCCAAAAGAATGACTATGACACAATTTTGAAGTCCCTGTGGGCCACTTCTATCTCACATAAGGTGATAAGCCTGGCACGGGCTGTGAGCCCCTAATCTCTTGATAAACAAGTGCTCCAAGTCCAGCCCTTTCTTTTGCAGCCATGTAGGGGCCAAAAGACCACCCACATGAGGCTGTTTTTCCTAGCAGGCAGCATATATACAAGAAAATTGAAAACATATGCTCATGGAAATACTTGTACACAAATTTTCATAGTAGCATTATTCATACTAGCCAAAAACTAGAAGCAACCTAAAGCTCATCATGTGATGAACGAATAAACAAAAAAGTATATCTGCAACCAGGCGTTATTCAGCCGTAAAAGGGAAAGAAGTACTAATACAGGCTACAACATGGATGAACGCCTATATAGGAAAGAATCCAATTTTACCCAAACAGAGATCTGGCCTTTTCCCTTGGCTCCTGGGAATCTGGGCCCTTGGAATGTCCTGACTGTTAAAAGTGTTTTTGTTTGACTTGGAGCCTTGGGCCAGCCAGAGTCTAACAGTGGAATTTAGGATGGGGCTTTGGGACACATATTATTGGTTGACCTTTGAGGACTGGAGACTAAAGTCAGCCATGTGGGCAGTCAAACAGGTTTCCATAATCACGCCCCTTTGTACACCAGGGCTCTGTACACCAAGGTTCCACAGCTGGTACTTTGGTGGACTCTGCCTATGTATGTCCAGCTTTGGCTGACTTTAATGCTCTTCTTCAGCTGTAATGAACAGTAACCGTGAGTATAACAGCCTTCAGTGAGTTTTGTGAGTCCTTCTAGCTAACTTTTAAATCTTTGTGTTCCCAAACTTGCAATTGATGTCAGAAGTGAGATTGATCTTGCAGACTGCTCCCTTTAACCTCTCAACTTTGAATGTATTATGCTAAGTGAATATAGCAAGAACCAAAATGCCATCTATCATATTATTCCATTTTTACAAAATGTCCAGAAGAGGCAAATCCATAGAAACAGGCGGATTAGTGGCTTCCAGGGGCCAAAGAAACGAAGAATGGGGAATGAGTGCTAATGGGTATGAGCTTCTTTTTGGAGTGATGAAAACATTACAAAATTAGATCATGGTAATGGTTGCACAACTTTGCTAATGTACAAAATTGTATATCTTAAATAGGTGAATTTTAGGGTGTATGAGTTTTGTCTTTAAAAAAAAAAAAAAGATAGCTTGGCCTTGGCAGCCAGTCAGTTACTCTTGACCAGGCCCAGAGATGGAGAAAAGGGGGACTGACCAGAGCTGGTAATCTAGCTATCTCAAATGCAGTCATGAGCTTGAAGCCTTCCCGGGAGTAATTCTTCAGCGTCTCTCTTTGTGACTTCTCCTGAGAGGTTCCAGTGGGAGAGACCAAGGAAGCTGCTGAAACAAACAGAAGTCAACAGCCCTGGTCTCTGCTCGCCCGTCCCACCAGTACCCTTTGGATAGGCAGGCAAATTCAGTCCCAATTTCCCCATTAAAATCGCCTGTTTAAAAAAAAAAAACAACACCTTTTCTGCTTTCATTTCTCATTAAAATGCCACTCTTGAGTCATTTAGAAAGGGTCAAGCTGGATGTTGGCTCTAAAACCTTTGACAACTACTGTAATTGCCTAGAGGGCCAATAACAGTGATGTCTTTCACAAGTTTAATTTTGAAGTTTCTGCCAAGCCATTAACATGTAACCAGAGCATAGAAGTCGAGGGAAATTAGAGATGAGTTGAAGACCAGTCCCATCTGTCTCTGGACTGTCACCTATTCCCTAGGCCAGGACAAGTCCTCTTGAGTCTCCTGGTGTAGGAGAGAGGAGCCCTGGGGTCTGATCTTTAGTTCTGGCTCTAATTACTCACATGGGCTCAGAAGTTATTACAGTTTTTTGGTATTCTTAAAAATGGGACAGTGTTACTTCTCCAGTTCTACCCTCTGCCTGAGTGTCATCTTTCTACCCTCTGCCTGTGTCATCTTGACAAGACTCTTCTATAAAAATTTTGTGAATGAGAGAGGGTGAAGAGAGATGTGTGCACAGGGAGATCCCAGGGACACCCTGAAAGGGCATGTAGCTTAGTGCTGAATGAGGATGGTTTCCTGCCCAGAGATTGAACTGGGTTAAAACAGAACACTGGATCACATGCAGTTGGTCACCTTTATTTTTTTTTTTTTTTTAGGAAATGACATTTTTTTTTTCCTCTACATTCCTTAGTCTTAGTCACATAAAATGTTTTTTAATTTAAGCCCAGAACTGATGATTTCACAACAAACAACTCAGTTTAAACTCTGTACTAAGGATTATGTAACAACAGTGTATCCTGCTTGAGGACAGTTTCTCCTTCCTGAAAACCTTCTGGCTAATCCTGTTACCTTAAAATGTAAATTGCAGGAGTGGGTCTTGTAAGATCTTCACAACATTGAGACATTCTTTTGATTTATTGCAATAGCTAATTTTAAAAAAGTATATAATTCCCTTGCTTAGACTAGGGATGGGGGCACTCTCCATCCCCCTTCTGATGTCTATGTCAGAAGCTTTCTTTGTCCCTTTGCACTTTAATAAAACTCTGCTACACAAAAGCTCTTTTTTTTTTTTTTTTATTCTATGCTTCTACTATTTGGAATTCCACTTGATGGATGGAGGGTGGGATTGAGAAGAAATGCTTAGAATTTTTTGGTGGAAAATGGGTAGAATCATTTCTTTAAAAATAATTTTCAAAAATTAGAGTTACTGATAAAGAAATCATAAGAACCACTGAAGAAGAGTAAGGAAGCTATGAGCCAATTAGTGCCAACACTGCATGTAGCAACCTGAGTCAATAAGAGTCTTGGGGTTGTCAGAACGGGGGCAGGACAGAGCTGATGCAACTGAAGCATCATCAGCCATTGAGTTACAACAGATCAGATTTAGATAATACACCTTTAGATAATACAAAACAATGTATCTTTTTTTTTTAATTTCTAATAGATTGTGTCTCAAGCACCATGGTGGAAATTTCACTTTTTTGATCATTTAATCACATTTAATCCTTTCCTTAAATCCTTACAACAAACATTCCAGAGATCATTATGCTCCCCATCCTACAGATGTGAATACTGAGCCCACAAAGTTTCCATAACTTGGTTAAACTTCGCTTGACTTACTTGTGACAGAGATTGACCTTGAACTGTAGTTTTCTGGGGATAGCATCCATGTTCTGTCTCCTAGACTTGTGGCTCTCAGGTCTTTGTTTTTGTTTGTTTGTTTTGTTTTTTACTCAACTATGCAATGGAAATAATGCACCTGCAAAGGATTATTGCAAAGATTAAATCGGTTAGTGATATAAAATGGTCAGCAAAGGGGTAGACATAGAGTTAAGTATTCAATAAATTCCACCTGTATCCCACCTTCTTTAGGTAAGGAGGTAAAGAAGGGAAAAGTGCCCAAATCCAAAGTATATAAGCAGTCTGTCCCTGGGAAGAATATTAGTCAGTGACAGCTCTTCTTGTGTGACTGTCCATTGAGGACTTGAATGTTGCCTCTCCAGATCCAGATGCTTCCTGTAAATTTGTTTTTCAAATCAACTTAGAAAGCTCATGCAACTTCAAAATTAGAAATACAGATGCTAATGCAAATTCTTATTTAATCACTATTTAATGATCACCTACAATGTGCTAGTCAGTGGGAGATAAAGAGAGATAAGAAAGACACAGTCCTTGCCCTTGAAGAACTCAGGGTTCATTAGAGAGGGTTAGATAAGACCGTAAATGATCATAAACACGGTGCGATAGGAGAAGCCCCATCAGAGAGAGAAGTGCCCTAAGCATTTCAGAGAGGGAGATGGTACTTCCTTTTTGATAAAGATCTCGTGAAGGAGGAGAATTCTCCCAACTTTGAAAGGTAGGTAGAGCTTCAACAAGTGAGTAGAGTAGGCTGAAATGTCAGAAGAACATTCCAGGTGGAGGGGTTAGCACCAACCAAAGCAGGAATATGGAAAAGTGAGGTCTCAACTGGACAACATCAAGGAGTCAACTTCCCAGCAGGAAATCAAAGATACATTTATAAGTTGTGGGGAAAAAATCCAGAGAGGTGGATGGTAGTCACATCCTGGAAACTGAATTCTGGAGGTAGAGGAAGGGCAGTGCTTAACTCAATTTAAATATGAAGAGCCAATGAAGTATTTTGGATGGGGAAGCAATCTAATTGGAGTCTTTATCAGAGTCCACTGATCCCATGGTAAGTAATAATAGGCACCTCTCCAGAGGTGATGAAGAGTCAATGAGCCCCAAAACAACGAAGCATCTAACAAATTTAGTAAATACAAAATCAATTCTATTTCTCGTCTCCCTTCAATAGCACCCTGAAAATCCACTGTTTCTGAATCTTGAGGGTCTGCCCTACTTCTCTGGGGTCTAGAAAGTCCCGAGGTGGAGGACAGAGGAGGCGTTGGTATGACCTCTGGCTATTCACTTCCACCTGAGGAACTTAGAATTCCACAGCTTAAACCCAGCCACCCTCGCCCTCCGTGCGAAAAGCCTGCCTGTGGGAAGGCTGGCTGGCTCATCTTTTTTAATATCTCTCTTCAGAGTCTCGGTTTGACTGACCAGCCAACATCACTTGCATTCAGGAAGCGTGCCTCCCTTATTCTCTCCACTGCTCCTTGACGATGATTTGGGGGTTGCTAGCCTTTCATTTTTCTCCCCCTCTCCCCTTCTGCTGCTCGGAGGAGTCTTTACTCCCTGATAAGAACCTTCTAGCAGCCTCATCAAAGCCATTGTTAAGAGAAGGTGCAATTCATCCACAATGGATACCTGATGACTTCTCCTTTCTGCAGACAAATCGGTCCTTGGAGAAAGGTCTCATTATTACTCTAGTGCCATTATTCTGAGTGTGCCAGCTCTGGGGCACCTCATTCTGTCCCAACAGGGAGGGAGGGCAGAGGGAAAGAAAATTCTGTGTCTTGCCTTTCAGCTTTTTAAAAGGTGGCTGTGAAAATACTTTCTTTCTCCACTAATGGGATTTGCACTTCTTACCCTCCCTGCCAAGTCTTTTATAGACTTCGAAGTTAACCACGCTTTTCTGGGGTTCCTCGTCTCTTGTCCGACTCAGGGTGTTTCATCTCCCCAGAGATCAAAATGCACTGACCTCTGCCCTCTCAAGCATTTCACAGGCTCTTAAAATCGAAAAGCCATTCTTTCTGCCCTCCGCCCCTCCTATGTAATTTCCCTTGTCTTTTGTTCGCACACCTGCAGGCGAGCCTCCATCAGAGCACTCAAAAATCACGAATTCAGTGTCCCTCATGGCTGAGGCACTGTGATAGGCACGGGGGGCATAAATTGCCTCTGAACCTTCGCTGTTTCACATTCCTACACACCAGAGAGCAAGGACAGGCACTTTCATTGTAAAAGGCCAAATTCTTCATAAGGCCAGTGAGGCTTTTAACCTACCCGATTGGCTTGTGATGTCCCCCAAGTAACACGCTGTCATCAAGAATAAGCGTTCTTTAGTCACAGCTAGTCATCAAGGAATATTTAAATCTAAATTTCCTAACTTAGTCCCCTTCCCTTTTTTTTTCAAGACTAAATACCAATTAATTAGTTTCTCACTAAATCTTTGGCTGCCTTTTTGAAAAGAAGTAAACTATTTTTAAGCCCGACTGAGAAGTGAACATACTCACCAATAAGGGGAAAATGCCAGGAAAAGGAAAGGTAGAGATCCTCATTAATAGGCAAGAGAGAAAAGAGAGAGCGGAGAAGAGAGAGATTTGAGATTTGGTGTGGTAACTGAATCATTTTTTGCAAGGAAAGCAAGCTCTGTGAGTTTTGCTATTGAAACCAAGCGGGACCTTGTGGAGGTCCTGGTCACAGAAACCTTTCAGTGGCTAATAAGGGAATAAAGTGACGAAGAGACAAGGGAGGGGCAGTCAAGAAAGAGTGGTGCCTTCTTAGGGGAGAGTCCTTGTTCCACCTCAAGGGCGGAACACAACAGCATCTCTGAGTTTTTCTGCAGAACTAAAACTCCCAACAAATGGCAGATGCTGACTACTCGATGAAGCATTCTTCAGAGACGATCAGGAAACCACCTGAGACCCTGCACACATGCCGATCCTGAAGCAGCCCTGCCCTGAACCAGTGCTCTAAAACTCCTCATCAAACCCTCTTGCATTGGGACACACAGTTTTCCAGGGTACAAATCTGCTGTGTCCCCTTTGTCTGACAGAGCAATTAAACTATTCTTTTCTACTTAACCCGAAGCTCTATCTCTGTGATTTGATTTAGCACTGGTGCACAGAGGCTGAGCTTTTGGCATCACCACTATTGACTTCTACAGCAGAAGATTTTAAACAGATAGTCAAAGGCATTGAGTTTGGTAAAAGAACATGGAAAACCAATCCGGTTTTGACAGCAGGGCTACAATCCTCTCCCTGCCTCCTTTCATCCCTGTGACCCTCAAGAAGTGGATGGAGCCAACTCTCAACTGCCCAAGACAAGGGCAAGTCCTCTACACCTTCTGAGACTCCAAGGCCTCCTGTGTAGGAAGTAGTGCTTTGCCTGCATAACGTCTCACATGAAATAAAATTCATATTTTATGGCAAGTCAAGAAAAATTTAAACATAAAGCATTTTCTCTGCCCTTTGGTCCCCTCTCTCCCCACAGTGTGCATTGTGTATCTAAATTATGCATTGACTAAACCTCCCCAGTGGGTGGGCTTCCCAAGTGGTGCTAATGGTAAAGAATCCACTTGCCAATTCAGGAGATGCAAGAGAGGCAGGTTCGATCCTTGCATCAGGAAGAACCCCTGGAGTAGGAAATGGCAATCCACTCCAGTATTCTTGCCAGGAAAATTTCATGGGTAGAGGAGCCTGGCGGGCTACAGTACACGGGGTCGCAAAGAGTGGCGCATGACTGAGTGACTAAACACACACAGCACACACACACATCACCACAGGCAGAAATACCTGCTCAGTCATAGAGGGCAACATTCTCTTAGCACCAACAAGACAACATTTTTAAGATACATTCATTCTTGATAAGGGGTCACGTGGTACTTAGATCTTGATTGTGTAAACTGTCAATAATAGTTCAGTTAATGTTCAGCCATGGGGGCTCAAAAAATGAATATAACTCTGCTTTGATTTCAAATGGGCAGAACCTTTCTCAGAGTTTTCTGAGATGTTCTTCTTGAGCTATAATCCTCAAATTTGGCTTGAATAAAATTTCCTACTTCTTTCTTAGGTTAACTGGTTAATTTTTCATTGACACTCCTTTCTGACTATTGAATTTAGATAGTGGCAGCTTTTTCAAACTGATTAAATGATAAGTGTTAGTTGCTCAGTCATGTCTGACTCTTTGTGATCCCATGGACTATAGCCCACTAGTCCTCTGTCCTCTGTCCATGGGATTCTCCAGGCAAGAATACTGGAGCAGGTTGCCATTCTCTTCTCCAGGGGATCTTCGCAACCCGGGGATCAAACCCAGGTCTCCTACATTGCAGGCAGATCCTTTACCATTGGAGCCACTCAAACTGAGAATCTCTTTTATCTGCTTCCTTATTCTTGGCTACAATTCAGAACTGGGGTTATTGAATGATGCTCTAGTGAAGTGCAGTTGCTCAGTCGTGTCTGACTCTTTGCAATCCCATAGACTGTAGCCTACAGGCTTCTCCATCCATGGGATTTTCCAGGCAAGAGTACCAGAGTGGCTTGCCGTTTCCTTCTCCAGGGATCTTCCCAACCCAGGGATCGAACCCAGGTCTCCTGCATTGCTGGCAGACGCTTTACCCTCTGAGCCACCAGGGAAGCCCACCAGGAATGACACTCTACTTTAGTCCTAATAAAGATTAATGCCAAAAACAAAACAAAAGCAAAAATAGATTAATTTCAGAAGAGCACTGATATATACACACTGCCATGTGTAAAATGGATAGCCAGTGGGAAGCTGCTGTACTGGGAGCTCACTTCGCTGCTCTGTGATGACCCAGAGGGATGGGATAGGGGAGCAAGAGGGAGGCTCAAGAGAAAGGATGATGTGTATACATATAGCTGATTCACTTTATTGTACGGCAGAAACCAAACAACATTGTAAAGCAATTATACTCCAATAAAAAATGGGGAAAAAAATCAAGACCAAAGCAAAACAAAAGATTAATGTCCAGTGCTAAGGGAATAACCACAAGCAGAGTTTTCCTTTAACCAAATTGGTCATTTCACAGGAAGTTCACATAAATTCACACTGAAGTTCCTGGAGGTTCACTAGACGTAAGTAGTATACCAACAAGCCTTAATGCTACCCTCTCTACCCCTAGCCCAAGTGGAGAGAAAAGTGAACATCTCTGGCCCAGGGCTATAGTTCTCATCAGCCCAAGCAGGGTGAGGACAGTGCCGATGGATGGATGGACGTCGGCCTGGTGGCCTGTGAACTCTGAAAAAGCGCTGAGTTCTCTTTCGGTCAGGGAGGGTCATCTGTTTTACTGCAGGTTCTAGAATGAGCAGGTATGACAGGATGCCAGAGAGGAAAGTGGCTACTAGTTAGATATTCATGTGCTGGAGACCCATAGTAAGAGTTACACTAGCTCTTTTAAATTATATACATCAAAGTCAGCCACATCTTTCCAAACCAAATATAGCAGTTGCACCAATATCAAACCAATGAAGTTGAATCTGCTTGCAACTCAGTTTCATTTCAAATGTTGATAAGAATAGTGCCAGGAGAATGGCCAAGATGGCAGAGTAGGAAGACTCTGAACTCACCTCCTCCCATGACACACCAAACTTACAACGTTTACAGAGCAACTACAGATGAGAAAATTTAGGAAAGCTAGCAGAAAAGACTCCTATAACAAAGTAGGAGAAGGGGACTCCTAAAGTCATAAAGAACTAATCACAATGAGACAGGCAGGAGGGGCAGAGACGTGATATAGTCAGGACTCATACCTGCAAATGAGGGGGCAACCTACAAACGAGAGGATAATTACAACTGCAGAGGATTTTCTCAAAGAACAAGTGGTCTGAGTCCCACATAGGAATCTGCAGCCTGGGAATGCTACAGCTGGAAGACAAACCCCCAGAATATTTGATTTTGAAAGCCAGTGAGGCTTATTTTCAGGAGAGCCAGAGGACTCTGAGAAATAGACACTCCACTTTTTTTTTTTTTTTTTTTTTTACTGATTCTATAAGTGAATATATTTTCAGGAGTGAATATTTCTATGTTATGATTTTTTTTTTTTTTTTGCTCCCTGAAGTCATAGAGAGCAAGAGTTAAGCATTATTTTTTTTTTTTTTTTTATTTTATTTTATTTTTTTTGAAAATTTATGCCTTTATTTCAGTTGTTGTGTTGGCAATATCAATCTTAAAATAATGATGAAAAGTTAACTCTTTCCAAATATGGGTATTTTGGGTTATGGTGAAATAGCAGTAGCTTTAAAACAGTATAGTAGCTAGATCCTACCTATCTTTTCCTGGAATGCCCACTTCAACACCAAGCTGTCAGATACATTCCTGAACTTTTGAAGACATTATAATGATGGTAATGTCAGGCCAGGATAAAGAAAAACAGAAATGATCAGAAGACTGAGGGGAAAAAGACATGAGATGGAAAAAAAAAAATAGTTCGTATTGTCGACACCATCCAGTCTAGCAATTTTTACAGATGCTTTCTGTTTGCTCGAGACAGTTTATTGCTTATGTTATTTCTTCTGTTCCTTTTTTTTTTTTAATTTTTCAGCACTTTATTTATTTATTTTTTTAATTTGATAAATTTAACGCTTTTATTGCCATACCTCATTTTACTGTGCTTTGCTTTAGTGAACTTTATAGATACATGTTTTTTTTTTTTTTTTTCCTTGTTAATTTTCTGTTTAGTTGATCTATCCATAAGTGTGAGTGGGGTATTAAAGTCTCCCACTATTATTGTGTTATTGTTAATTTCTCCTTTCATACTTGTTAGAATTTATCTTACATACTGCGGTGCTCCCATGTTGGGTGGATATATATTATATAATTGTTATATCTTCTTCTTGGATTGATCCTTTGATCATTATGTAGTGACCTTCTTTGTCTCTTTTCACAGCCTTTGTTTTAAAGTCTAATTTATCTGATACGAGTATTGTGACTCCTCGAATCATAGGGGGTTCCAGAAGAAGAAGACAAAAAGAAAGACCATGAGAAAATACTTGAGGAGATAATAGTTGAAAACTTCCCTAAAATGGGGAAGGAAATAATCACCCAAGTCCAAGAAACCCAGAGAGTCCCAAACAGGATAAACCCAAGGCGAAACACCCCAAGACACATATTAATCAAATTAACAAAGATCAAACACAAAGAACAAATATTAAAAGCAGCAAGGGAAAAACAACAAATAACACACAAGGGAATTCCCATAAGGATAACAGCTGATCTTTCAATAGAAACTCTTCAAGCCAGGAGGGAATGGCAAGACATACTTAAAATGATGAAAGAAAATAACCTACAGCCCAGATTATTGTACCCAGCAAGGATCTCATTCAAGTATGAAGGAGAAATCAAAAGCTTCTCAGACAAGCAAAAGCTGAGAGAATTCTGCACCACCAAACCAGCTCTCCAACAAATACTAAAGGATATTCTCTAGACAGGAAACACAAAAATGGTGTATAAACTCGAACCCAAAACAATAAAGTAAATGGCAACGGGATCATACTTATTAGTAATTACCTTAAACGTAAATGGGTTGAATGCCCCAACCAAAAGACAAAGACTGGCTGAATGGATACAAAAACAAGACCCCTACATATGTTGTCTACAAGAGACCCACCTCAAAACAGGGGACACGTACAGACTGAAAGTGAAGGGCTGGAAAAAGGATTTTCCATGCAAATTGGGACCAAAAGAAAGCAGGAGACACTCCACTCTTAAAGGGCACTCACAAAATCTTACAGGCTCTGGTACCCAAGGCAGTAGTCATCATTTGAAAGGATCCTGGATCTGACTCACCTGCTGTTCTTGGAGAGCCTCCCAGAGAGGCAGGAGACAACTGGAGCTCATTCTGGGGATACAGACACTGGCAGCAGCCGTTTGAGGGGCTCCAACTACTATGTGGACACTAGTGCTGGCAAGTGTCGTTTTGAAATTCTCCTTTTAGCGTATTAGCACTGGGATCCTGCGCTGCCCACCAGCCTGTTGGTGCCAGTACTTGGATGCCTCAGGTCAAGCAGCTAGCAAGGTAGAGACACAGCCCCTACCAGCAAGCCCACTGCCTTAAGACACCCTGAGCCCAGAGCTGTCCCTGTCCACATGGATGCCTACACCTGACTAGCAGTGCACTGGCACTAACCCTGGGACACCCAGAGCACTGCATACAGAGACACTGAGACCCGGCTCTGCCCAGCAGATAGACAACAACCCTTTGGCTCCCTGGGCCAGGGTTCTATCCATCAGCAGGCCTATGCAAGCTATAAGACACCTCAGCCAGCTGCCCTGGGATCCAGTCCCACTCATCAGCAGAGCAACACCAGATTTGAAGGAATTAACAGTAAAGATGATATGGAGGAATAGATCAGTGAGTTGGAAGACAGAATAGTGGAAAACGCTTAGTAGAACAGGAAAAAATAATGAAAAGAGATGAGGACAATTTAAGAGATGTCTCGGCCAGCATCAAGTGTTCTAATGTTCTCCTTATAGAGATCCCAGAAGGAGCAAGAGATAGAAAAAGAGGCAGAAAATATATTTGAAGAGATGACAGCTGAAAATTTCCCTAACCTGGGAAAGAAAATAGACATCCAGTTCCAGGAAACATAGACAGTCCCAAACAGGATGAATCCAAAGAACACAACACCAAAGTGAAAGAAAAGTGAAAGTCGCTCAGTCTGCCTGACTCTTTGTGACCCCAGGGACTGTAACAGTCCATGGACTTCTTCAGGCCAGAATACTGGAGTGGGTAGCCTTTCCCTTCTCCACGGGATCTTCCCAACTCAGGAATCGAACCCAGGTCTCCCTCATTGCAGGCAGATTCTTTACCAGCTGAGCCACAAGAGAAGCCCACAACACCAAGATACATTATAATTAAAATGGCAAAAATAATGGATAGAGAGTATTAAAGGGAACATGGGAAAAGCTACAGGAAAATAGCCAGTTTACATACAAGGGAACTCCCATTGGAGAAGGAAATGGCAACCCACTCCAGTATTCTTGCCTGGAGAATCCCAGGAACCGGGGAGCCCGTTGGGCTGCCGTCTATGGGATCGCACAGAGTCGGACACGACTGAAGCGACTTAACAGCAGCAGCAGCAGAACTCCCATAGGGCTATCAGGTGACTTATCAGCAGAAACTCTGCAGGCCAGAAAGCAGTGGTAGAATTTATTTAAAGTGATGGAAGGGGAAAAAAAAATGCAACCAAGAATACTCCACCCAGCAAGCTTTTCATTCAGATTTGAAGGAGAGATGAAAAGTTTTAGAGTGGGTAGCCTATCCCTTCTCCACGGGATCTTCTCGACCCAGGAGTTGAACTAGGGTCTATCTGCATTGCAGGCAGATTCATTACCAGCTGAGCTACCAGGGAATCTCTTTTATAGACAAGCAAAAGTTAAATGAGTTCAGCACCACCAAACCACTTTTATGGGAAATGTTTAAGGGACTCCTTTAACCCAAAAAGAAAAGGCCACAAGTAGAAACATGAAAATTACAAAAGGGAAATTATCATTGGTAAGGAAAAGTATATAGTACAAACCATGAGTTAGCCATGTATAAAGCTGGCAGGAAGGTTAAAGACAATAGTTAAATTATCTGTATATCCAATAAGTAGTTAAGGGAAGCAGAAAACAGAATTGTAAAATATGAGGTCAAAAGTAGTCAATGTGGTAGGAGGGGAGTAAAAATGCAGGGTTGTTAAAATGCATTTGAACTTAAGAGATCAGCAACTAAAAATTACCAGATAGATAAATAGATGATAGATAGCTATGCACAGCATGGGAAATAACTAATCAATAACTCGTAATACCTTTGCATGGTGACATATTACACCCAGACTCATCGTGGTGACCGTTTTGAAATGTATGGAAATATCAAATCACTGTGTTGCATAACAGGAGCTAACACAGTGTTGTAGGTCAGCGATACTTCAAAAACAAACAAACTGAGAAAAAATAAAAAAGGTCAGGTTTGTGGTTACCAAAAGTGGGAGTAGGGGGACAGGGAACTGGGAGAAAACAGTCAAAAGGTACAAACTTCCAGTTATAAGATAAATAATTACTATGGGTGTAATGTACAACATGATAAATATAATTAACACTGCTGCTAAGTCGCTTCAGTCGTGTCCGACTCTGTGCGACCCAATGGACGGCAACCCACCAGGCTCCCCCGTCCCTGGGATTCTCCAGGCAAGAACACTGGAGTGGGTTGCCATTTCCTTCTCCAGTGCATGAAAGTGAAAAGTGAAAGTGAAGTCGCTCAGTCGTGTCAGACCCTCAGCGACCCCATGGACTGCAGCCTTCTACTGTACACTATATATCAAAGTTCTTAAAAGAGTAAATCCTAAGAGTTCTCAACACAAGGAAAAAGTTTTTTTTTCTATTTTTGAAGTTTATTATCTATAGAAGATGAGAGGTGGTCACAAAACTTACAGTGATAACCATTTCATCATATATGAATCAAGCCATTATTCTATACAGCTTAAACTTATACAGTCTGTTATACCTCAATACAACTAGAAGAAACAATTTAAAAATAAAAATGAAGTTTTTAAAAAAACTTTTAAAATTTATAATATGACTATTCAAAAAATACCCCCAAACAATGTAAAAGGCAATGTACAAAGTGTTCTTTAAGTTACTTCTACCTATTACTGTTTCGCTAAAATTTGGACTTTTATAAAAAATAAAGTCCAGTAAAGACTAGGTCAAAAAAAAAAAAAAGTAATGCTTGCCTCTTACACTTCCTAAAGTTGCTGTGGTTGTTCTGTTGCTAAGTCCTGTCCAACTATTTGCAACCCCATGGACCTCAGCTCGCCAGGCTTCCCTGTCCTTCACTATCTCCTGGAACTTGCTCAAACTCATGTCTGTGGAGTCAGTGATGCCATCCAACCATCTCATTCTTGGTCATTCCCTTCTCTTCCCTTCAATTTTTCCCAGCATCAGGGTCTTTTCCAATGAGTCAACTTTTCTCATCACATGGCCAAAGTACTGGAGCTTCAGCTTCTGCATCTGTCCTTCCAGTGAATATTCAGGGTTGATTTTCCTTAGGATTGACCGGTTTGATCTCTTTTCAGTCCAAGGAACTCTCAAGAGTCTTCTCCAGCACCACAGTTCAGAAGCGTCAATTCTTTCACACTCAGCCTTCTTTATGGTCCAACTCTCACATCCATACGTGACTACTGGAAAAGCTATAGCTTTGACCATATGGACCTTTGTCAGCAAACTCATGTCTCTGTTATTTATTAATAATATGCTGTCTAGGTTTGTCACAGCCTTTCTTCCAAGGAGCAAGCATCTTTTAATCCCGTGACTGTAGTCACTATCCTCAGTGAGTTTGGAGCCCAAGAAAATAAAATCCGTCACCTTTTTCAATTTTTCCCCTTCTATTTCTATTGAGGGGCAGGGAAATAGGTTAATGCCATGAAGATCTAACCACCTATTGTTTTTTTAATGGACTCCTTGAATAAGAGAACACCCTCAATGTTACTGCAAGATGGAACCCTAGATGCCCTATGCTTCAGGGCAAATACCCAGGAATTCAGGGCACTTAAGAGCCTCATAACCCTCTTCATTTATTTACCAGTCAAGTTCAGAGCACACGTGCAGTAGAAATTCTAGAAAGTGTTCTATACACACAGATGTCCAGGGTAGAGAGGTAAACTAGATGGTGAGAGCAACTGCAGTGGAAACTGGCTGTAACTCACCAACCCTGTTTCTTCTCCCTGAGTCTATGGCTGGGCTGTTTTTGCCTGTCAGCCTTGCAACTGGGTCTGGCCAGTGACCAAGTTCTGGCTCATATAATGTACGAAGAAATGATAAAGCCCACTTTCAGGCCCACAAAAACTCCTACTCTTTGTCTTCCCTTTCTTGTTTTTTCTCCTTATATGCTAGCTCAGTGGAGAAGATTGAAAATCCCTGCTGGACAGTGGAATGATACTGTGGACCATCATCCAGGGAAGAACGTGGACACTGGACTGTAACATGAGTGAGAAGTAAACGTTTATTGTTTTAGGCCACTGAGATTTTGGATTTATTACAGCAGCAAATATTACTTGGTCTACCTCATAAGGGGACCCTTGTTCTATTTTCAACATAGCATGCTAATAAGAAAAACAATGATGTATAGATAAAAAAGAAGACAATAAAGAGGAAAAACTCATACATCTTTTCCATGAAAAAAAAATTATCTTTGCTTAATGGTATAAAAAACTTCCAGTAAGTTGATCATACCAGAAATGATTACTAAGAGAATCATATTTCTATAACTATTAGAGAACAAGTTATATGTTTTTCTGTAGAAAAAAATAGTTCCCGTGTGATGAAATTATACTTTAGGATACAACAAATACTTTATGAATCAAATTTTGATTTGATTTAATCAAATCAAAAGAAAACTTGGATAACATATCACAATGATAAACTACCATAAGTCTTGAAACAATAGGCCTAGGGAATCCCCTGGAGGTCCAGGAGTTAAGACTCCATGCTTCCACTTCAGGGAACATTAGTTCGATCCCTGATCGGGGAACTACAATCTCTCATGCTGCACAGCACTGTCAAAAAAAAAAAAGATAGTCCCCAAATGGAGTCACTTATGCCAAACCCCACCAAGACCAAATATCTAACCTGATTGCAGTTTCAGCTTCTCCCAGGAGTGGAATTTTAAACCCACCAGTCTGGAATTTCCTGAAACACTAGTAAGGTAGTCTGCTTAATAAGACCCCTTGCCTTCCCCTTCAGGAAGATGACCTTCCCTGAAATAATCCATTCTTTAACTTCCTTGTCCCATCCTGATTCTGCCTATGAAAACCATCCATTTTGGTTTGTACAGCTCCTAGGATTTATTAGATGGGTTGCTTCCTGATTTGTGAAACATGGAATAAAGCCAATTAGTTTTTTAATTTTACTCAGTTCAATTTTTCTTTTTTTAACATAAAAAATTATCAATAACATTTTGCATCATTCCAATAAAAGAATATCTGAATTATATCAATTGGTGAATATTATTCAGCTGCCGGAGTTTCACTGTTAACCTCATCAAGGAGATTCTGCCCTTTTGTCCAGTGATGGCAACAAGGAAAAGCTGGCTGACCATCTGGCAGGGATGCTCCGGTGAACTGTCCAGTCCTGGGTGAATGTGGGCAGGAGGATGCTCTGATAGACAGTCCTGCCCTGGGTGAGTGTGGGCTGGAAGACATCTGAGGCCACTTTAAACCGAGAGTTTCTGTCCTATAAAAGAAGCCAAATAATTTTGCACACCTCTAGATTACTGAAGTTTTACAGATGTTACTTTGGGGATTTCTAGAATGATTCTGTGACTTATTTTGTGAAAATTACCAATTCTAAAATCTAAATAAGTAAAGCAAAAACAAAACAAAGAAAGTCAAACATATTTGCATGTAATGAGGTCTTCCTGTTTCCCTGATGCTCTTTTGGAAAATAAAATTATACTGACTTTTATTACTGGAGCTTTTCCTAATTCAGGGATAAAGCGAGTGTGGGTGGAATGGCAATTCTTTCATCCTAAAGAGCTATCAGCATTTCAAAAGCAGGAAGGTCATTCTGCAACTTCCTCGTAAAACTAGGAGGGGGAAATGAATTTGAAATAAAGTAAATGGTTAAGAACTAGTGTTAATTGAAGATCAATCAGAAGTTAACCTACTTTACATCTGAGATGACTGTGCTAATTGATGGAAAGCTAGGATTCAATTTAAAAGCAGATGGTTCACATGCAAATTTGCACAATTCAAGTAATATAAAAGATTAGATACCCCGCCATAATTGTTTACCCCTTCAACAGACAGGAATGGACTCCTTCAAAGACTCACAGGTGAGAGAAGGAGACTCCCTCTTTCATTTTAGCCTTATTGGTCTAGTGTCAGTGGGCAACTACCCTGGGGATGGAGCAGGGTAAGGACAGGGTCTGGACAGGAAGCAGATGACATGCATATTATGGAACACAAATGGCCAGCAAGCTTTCTGCTTAACTGCTGTTGCACGCGGAACCTCTGTTCCCAGCAAGGAGGAATTTGCAGGCTGGTCGCATTCATCACCAGGAAAAGCCCTGGATTTTATGCCGCTGCTGTGTTTGGTGGCTTGTTTTAATTAGGGACCAGGAAATTGATCAGTTTTAGCCTCCCAAGCACGGATTCGGGCTTAGGTGCTTATTCCTTTTGCTTCCATTTTCAGAATTAATTTTTTTCACAATTCTTCAGCTGCATCAGCACTTTGACCCTGAGTTCACGTGAATCCCAAACAGCTGGCTGAGTTGGTCCATGCAAACAAGGAAATGCATGAAATAAAGTCAAGAAAAATCACCATCTCCGTCAAACAGTTGATCTAAATGCAGGACGAAGAGCTTGAAGTCCCCCTCTTTAATGACAAGCAAACAGCTGTAATAGAATTTACTTGGAGCCATCTTAGCTAAAGGCAAAATTTAAGATAAGACAAATGTTTTTAAAATGTCACTGTCTTAACAACCTAAGGAGCCTTTAGCACAATTTCCACGGGTGTCCTTTTAACAGTGAATGAATTTAGCATTCTGTAAACATTTGCCTGTAGTTTGGCTCTACACCCCAATACACATACACAAAACAAGACAAAGCCACCAGTTTCAGATGCAAAGATTGCACTCTAGCCTTAACAGATACATTCATCGTTTAAAGGAACTCATTATTTTGGAAGCAAATAAATCCTTTAGTTCTTAAGACGGTATCAAGTACAACATTGTCTCACATTCCAGAAAACACTGAATTGAAAATAAGAATTGAAAATAAGAAAATAGGAGGAGAAGAAGGCTGTAAAAGGAAAAGGTGATGAAAGGAATGTTCTATAAGGATTGGAGAATAAGTAATTAAACCCATACCACATATAAAGTACAATCAGACACTGCTTCGTTCTCTGTGAGGTCTCTGACTGCTGAAACATGTGAGGACATGTGAAATTAGCATGGCCTCGGTTGCTCCCAGCATGTTAGAGAGACCAGTGCATGCATGCATGCCTGCTAAGTTGCTCCAGTCATGTCCGACTCTGTGCAACCCCATGGACTGTAGCCCGCCAGTTTGACCCCGCGGACAAGCCCCCTCCCTACCCGCCACCCCACCAACCCTCTCCTTCCCCTTCATCCAACTCACCTACTGGCCCGGAAACCTCTCCAGACACCCCCTGGACTCCACCACCCCGTCTCCCCGATGCCCCCTCTTCCCTTCCCCCGCCACCCCTGCCACAGGGTCACGTACCCAACACATGTTTCCCCTGAGAGAGGTGGCAGGACCAGAGGGCAGGTGGCAGGACCCCACCCGAGTCCATGTGCCATTTTCATTGTCAGATATGAGCCAGATAGAAGAAAAGTTAGGATCATTTCTGAAAATCCTACCAGATACAGAAAAGAATTCCTGAGAGTCTCCCAGGCCTATAACCTCACGTGGAGTGACGTATATTATATTCTAAGTGCCACTCCAACCCCTGACGAAAAACACCATATCTGGCAAGCAGCAAAAACCCGTGCTGATCATTTACATAACCAAGACCGGGATAGCCCAGGTGCTGATGAGGTGGTGCCTCAGTTAGATCCCCACTGGACTTACCAGCCCGGTGACCCAGGTATCAGGAGACTCAATCATATGATTACCTGCATTCTAGAAGGAGTGCAGAAAAATACTCATATCCATGGCAATTATGATAAAGTCAGAGAAATCACCCAAGGGGCAGAGGAAAATCCAGCCTTATTCTTGGCAGGCCTCACAGAGGCAGTCCAGAAGTATACCAACCTAGATATCACCATCCCCGCTGGATTACTCTACCTTCACTTCCAATTCATCAGCCAGTCCGCCCCTGACATCAGAAGCAAGCTTCAACAACTAGAAAAGGGCCCTGAGACCCCCTCAAAGAGACCTTCTAGAAGTAGCCTTCAAGGTGTTCAATAATAGGGAGGAAGCGGCTAAGAGAGAAAAAGAACATGAGCGAAAAGCTGCTGCTGCTAAGTCACTTCAGTCGTGTCCGACTCTGTGTGACCCCATAGACGGCAGCCCACCAGGCTCCCCAGTCCCTGGGATTCTCCAGGCAAGAACACTGGAGTGGATTGCCATTTCCTTCTCCAATCCAGGAAAGTGAAAAGGGAAAGGGAACTTGCTCAGTCATGTCCTACTCTTCACGACCCCATGGACTGTAGTCTACCAGGCTCCTCTGTCCATGGGATTTTCCAGGCAAGAGTACTGGAGTGGGGTGCCATTGCCTTCTCCAAGAGAGAAAAGTTAAATATGCCTTTTTGGCGGCAGCAATTAAGGGACGAGATCAGCCTGGCCCAGGTCATCCCAGAACGGGCTTAAGACCCCACCCCCCCCACCCCCACCAACCCTGCTTCCGATGAAACCAGTCAGGACACTGGGCAAAGGCATGCCCAAACCAGTGGCCCCCCACAAAAGCATGCCCAACCTGTGGCCAGTGGGGACACTGGAAGATGGACTGTCCCCAGGGACACCCTGGCACCCCTGGGGAGGTCCCCACCTCCCAGACCTGGAGAGTGGAATGTCCATAGGGACACCCTGGCGCCTCTGGGGAAATCCCCACTTCTCCCCAGAACCCCAGCCCAACCCTATGAGAGTTGTTCCAATGAGGGGGCCCGGGTTCCAGCCCCCCGGCCCGTGTCCCGAACATGAGCTCGGAACTTAAGATAGATGGGGTAGTGGCCGGAAAAAAAAACCTCTTTTATAGTAGACACTGGAGCCACTTTCTCTCTCTTAACTTCCTACTCTGGCCCAACTCAAGACTCAGAACTCACAAAGAGTTCCCCTAAGGCCAAAAATCAGCCCTCCATTACTCTGTCAATTTGGAAAGTCAACCCTTATACACTCATTCCTCATAATGCCTCAGTGCCTGATGGCACTCCTAGGGAGAGATTTGTTATCCAAATTGGGGGTCTTTATTACCATACCCCCCCTCGATACAGTCTCTATATTCTGCACGCAGATGGCACCTGGACGGTCCCTATCCCTCACCCCTGACCTTCCTTTGGATCTACCCACCTTAGACCCCCAAGTCTGGGACATTGATCACCCATCCATAGCCAAACATCATCCCCCAGTCCACATTACCCTAAAAGACCCCTGGACTATAATCACCCAACAACAGTACTCTCTCACCCCGGAGGCCCACAAGGGATTTAAGCCTGTCATAGACTGTCTTCTTCAAGCCTCTGTCCTAATTCCTACCCATTCACCACACAGCGCCCCTATTCTGGCAGTAAGGAAGGGACCACACTCTTGGAGACTGGTCCAGGATCTGTGGAAAGTCAGTGAGGCCATCACATCGACACTCCCAGTAGTCCCTAACCCTCACACCCTGCTGTCTACCACACCCCCGACTGCAACCCACTTCACGGTATTAGATCTCAAAGACGCCTTTTTCACCATCCCTCTCCACCCCCTCTTGCCTTCACCTGGCAAGACCCCGAGACATTTCCCAACAACTAACATGGACAGATCTCCCCCAGGGGTTCAGAGACAGTCCTCACTTTTTTGGACAGGCTTTACAAAAGGACCTACAGACACTCAACCTAGCCCCGAGTCATCTCCTTCAATATGTAGATGACCTCCTCCTTTGTAGCCCAACCCCAAAACTCTGCCTCCAACATATTGCCAAACTCCTTGGGGCCCTGGGATCCTGGGGTTATCGGGTATCCCCCTCTAAGGCCCAAATAATCCAGACAAACGTCACCTATCCGGGCTCTCCATATCCCATCAACAAAGAACTATTGCCCCAGATAGAATCCAGGCCTTAACTAACTGTCCACTTCCAAACACGAAAAGGGAGTTCCTGTCAATCCTCGGCTTCCTCAACTTTTTCCGTATCTGGATCCCTAACTTCTCCCTCATTGCAAAGCCACTCTGTGAAGCAACTAAAGGATGTCTGGGTGAGCCCCTCTTTAACCCCTCCTCGCTGGCCAATCCTCTTCACCAGCTCACCCAGAGCCTCCTCCGAGTGCCAACTCTCCACCTGCCAGATCACACCAGACCATTCTTTCTCTTTGCACATTCCAGCCAAGGACAGGCCCTGGGACCTCTGTGTCAGCAGGCCGGAGACACCTGGGCTCCCATAGCCTATCTATCAAAACAGCTTGACATGGTGACCAAGGGGTGGCCTCCCTATATACAGGCCATGGCTGCTATTGCAGCCCTCGTACCTGAAGCAAATAAACTCTAGACATGCCCCTTTAACAGTCTGTTCTCCACACACCTCCCGAGACTTACTACCACATCGGGCTTTCCTCTCCCTTCCCCCTTCCAGGGTGCAGGTCCTACATGCCTTTCTCCTCCACCCTCACCTCTCATTCTCTCCTTGTTCTCCCCTTAACCCTGCCAGCTTATTACCCACGTCCTCTACAACAGACCCCCTCCTACAGAGCTGCAGCCTAACAGTAGATCTTACCCTAAACCCCTTCCAACATTGAACAGATCAGCCCATCCTAGACCCAGACACCCCACACTGGTTCGTTGATGGCAGCTCTCAAAAACCCCCACCCTTTGCAGCAGGATATGCCATCATCCAGAGGGACCTTTGTCACAATCACAGAACCCAGACAATTGAAGCTTCACCTCTGCCACTTCACACCACCTCCCAACAGGCAGAACTGATAGCTGTCACCAGAGCTTTAACTCTGGCTAAAAATCTAAGGGTTAACATCCACACAGACTCCAAATATGCCTATAACATATTTCACTCAAACATCCTAATATGGAGAGAAAGAGGTTTCCTAACCCAAAAGGGATCCCCCATTATTAATTCAGACCTGATCCACAAACTTCTAGAGGCAGCACTCTTACCAAACAAAGCCGCCATCCTCCACTGTAGGGGACATCAAGAGGGAAGTCTCATATCCGCCTACAACAATGCTGCAGACCAGAAGGAAAGGAGACAGCCCTGTCCCATCCTTCCCTCCAGAGAAGGCAGTGGCACCCACTCCAGTACTCTTGCCTGGAAAATCCCATGGACGGAGGAGCCTGGTGGGCTGCAGTCCATGGGGTCGCTAAGAGTCGGACACGACTGAGCGACTTCACTTTCACTTTTCACTTTCATGCATTGGAGAAGGAAATGGCAACCCACTCCAGTGTTCTTGCCTGGAGAATCCCAGGGACGGCGGGGCCTGGTGGGCTGCCGTCTGTGGGGTTGCACAGAGTCGGACACAACTGAAGCGACTTAGCAGCAGCAGCAGCAGCATCCTTCCCTCCAGTCCCCTGTCATCTTAGCTCTGACTCCTCCCAACTCTCCCACCACCAGAGAAATCCTCTCTTATCTACACTCACTTTTTCATCCCTCATCCAAGACACTCCAACAGTTCCTCCGTAACCACTTCCCCATATCCAATGCTGACCAACAATATTTAGATAACCTTACCTGCTCCTGTCAAACATGTCAACATACTAACCCCAATTCCAACCTTAAACCAACATCCTTTCCAATCCATCAAATGCGAGGCAGCCTCCCAGCACAGGATTGGCAGCTAGACTTTACTCATATGCCCCCGGTCCGGAGAGTCAGATACCTCCTGGGCCTTGCGGACACCTTTTCGGGATGGGTAGAAGTATTTTCCACTACAAAAAAAAGAGCCCACATGGGGCCCAAATCCTCCTCCCAGAAATTTTCCCCGGGTTTGGCCTGCCTTCAGCCCTAGTCTGATAATGGCCCGGAATTTAGTTCCAAGGTCACCCAACAACTTGTCCAGTTCTTACAGATACCCTGGAAATTCCACATTCCATACCTTCCCCAGTCCTCAGGAAAGGTAGAAAGGATGAATAGAATAATCAAAGAAACCCTTACCAAACTAACCTTCAAAGTACATCTGGATTGGACTAAACTTGCCAATTGTTCTCCTCAGAATACGGGCTTTGCCCAGAAAGTCCCAAGGGCTGAGCCCCTTTGGGGTGATGTGTGGAAGGCCCATGCTCCCTCCTGGACTCCCCCGAACCTCCTCCCATACCAAGCTTCCTACACACCCCTCTGCTGGCGGAACTCCGCAATGCCCTCTGGAAATACGTCAACCACACCTTGCCTGCCCCTGGCCCCCAAGCCTCCTGCCCCCTTTACAAACTGGGGACATGATCTATCTGTCTGATAATCTCCAGAGTGACCTAACCCCAAAGTGGCAGGGACCATTCAAAATCATCCTCCTTATCCCAACTGCAGCTAAACTCGAGAAGGTCACCTCCTGGGTACACCTCTCTCGCCTAAAACAGGTCACCTCCGACCCTGCGCTGCCCTCCTTAACTGACCCCTATCAGGTCTCCCTCACAGGACCCACCTCCTTAAAATTCACCTGGTGACAACCTCTGTCAACCATCCAAGAGGACACTGAATGACCTGGATTCTCCTTAACCTACAACTGTTTCTGACCCAACTACTACCAGACCTCTGGACCAGCGCCCCGACAGGAACCTCCTCCAAAGACCTGACTACACTGGTGTCTCAACTATGGCTCCAGGGAGCCTTCTACAACCTGACTCCAGAAGAAACTGATTTCTTTACTCTCATTCTCTACATCATTCTACATCCTAATGAACACTGTTCCCCCTCAGATTCAAACAACCACCAACTTGGGGCCTTTTTCCCCTCACCCTGACTGGCCTCTCCCTGTCTCTCTAACTATAACAACACTCTTAATCTTAATCCTTGCTATAGGCCTAGTAACTGTCTCCCCTCAGGACTGGCCACCTAGCCTTCGTCTTTCCGTGGGTATCGCCTACGTTGCTAGCTGTGTTCTACTCCTAGGGTGCTATTTCCTCTGCACTGCCTAACTAACAGCCCATGACTCCTCTGTTCCTTATCCTTGCTGCAGTCCCCAGCCTTCTGGCTACTCCCTGCCCCTGCTTTGAAATTTGTTCCTACGTACATTACTCATGTTATAATACAGCTCCAAAACCATGCACCATGAACCTCGGGGGCGGAAAGTCCAAATCCCTACTCACTATTAAAGTACAAAAGAGACGGAGTTTCGTGAGTACCTGCCATAAGCCAAATGGAAGAAACATATGTTTCTATCCCATTACCCACTGGGGGTACTCAGACAGGGGAGGGGTACTAGATCAAAATCGGGAAAAGAAACAAGAACAAGTCATAAAGAACATAATTTCCCGGTTACAGGCGACCCCTGAGCCTTATAAACGCCTAGACCTCCTTTCCCAATTATGGCGTCTCCTAAAACCTCCCTCTGGCAACCAACACCTTACCCGCCTTCTCAACTCTTCCTTCCAATTCTTCCAGTACACACAACACACATCCCAGTGTTGGATAAGCATGTCACTGTCTCCCTCACTGCACATAGCAATTCCCTTACCCTCAACCTGGATGTTACAGGGCAACTATACCTCCCCTTCCCAACAAAAAACTACACAACTCATTGGGCCAGTCTCTCACAACGTCCTACTCTCAGCCTTTTCAAACCTAACCTGTATCAACTACTCTAGTCCCAACTACACTGGTCTTACAAGCTCCGCTCCCTCCTTCTGCTCCACTTGGGTTCTCTGGAACAGCACCAACAATTGCACCAGTCCGGGAATCTTCATTCTCTGCGGGACCTGCGCATATTCACGTCTCCCCTTGAGCCCCCCTGGACCTTGCATCTTGGTCTTCCTGACCCCGGGCCTAACATTCCTCAAAGAAGAAGAGGTAGAACCAATAGTCTACCCCCAAGGGGAACTTCCCACAGGAAAAGATGAACTGTCACAGCCCCTTCCTGATTGGGATTGGCGTAGCAGCAGCCCTAGGCACCGGGCTTGGAGGCATCTCGACCTCTTCCCATTTCTGCTACAAGCTGTCCCAAGGACTTAATGAAGACATGGAGCAGGTAGTGGAGTCCTTCTTTTGAATCCAAAGACAAATTAACTCATTAGTTTCTGTGGCCCTACAAAATAGGCGAGCCCTGGACCTTCTCACCGCGGGAAAGGGAGGGACCTGCCTTTTCCTAGGAGAGGACTGCTGCTGTTTTGTTAATGAAACGGGCATAGTGCAGGGTAGAGTCAAAGAACTTAGAGACAGAATTGAACGCTGCAGAAAAGAGTTACAAAGCCTTTACAGTCCCCAAAACCTGTTCCAACAGGTCCTCCCTTGATTGCTCCCTTTCCTGGGACCATTGGTACTTATCATTCTATTCCTCTTATTTGGACCCTGTCTCTTCAGTCTCTTTCAAAGGTTTCTCCAGGAATGGATTCGGGCCATCTCTCGAGATCAGGTCAAGACCATTCTTCTTCTCCAGAGCCTCACCCCAAGCTCAGAAAAAGGAGACACTGGGCCCTAAGACGATCCTCCATTCCAGACCCAAAATCATCGCCCCTATCCAGCAGGAAGTAGCCAGAGAGATACGGCCCCTTTTTTTCCCATTTTTTTTATGATTTCAGGGTCTGAAATGAAGGAGTCTTTTGGGCCTAGAAAAGAAAACAACAGTTTCAAAGGCCCTTGCTGAATCATCTAACTTCGGAGAAAACAAAACAGAACTTTAGGTCCCACCCTGATGCTCCAGGCCGGTTGCATCTATCTGGGACTTATCACCCCCTGTCCAGAAACCTTCCACCCCCTACACCTGCCCAGAAGACTTATCACCCCCTGTCCGGAAACCTTCCACCCCCTACACCTGCCCAGAAGACTTATCACCCCCTGCCCAACTACAAATGCCATCTCAACTAAAGTATACCCAAAACATCCCGCCTGATTAACGTTTCCTTTATCGCTTCCACAAACCTCCCTATAAATATGGAGCCTCCCTGATCCCTCTCTGTGCTCAGCCTGCTCCTTAGGCCGACTGTCGCCCCTCCTTGCCTGAATAAAGGTAACCTCCTGTTGAGGTCGTCTTTCCTTTTTCTGCCTCGGCCTGAACTATACCTTACATTACTGACGCCTGTTTGCTTGTTAAGTCTCACCCACTCACCTCCTCCAGTTGCACGTCAGCTCCACGAGGGCTCGGGGCCCTTTGTGTGACAGGCGGCGAGACGTTGACCCAGGCCAGCCCCGGGGGTGTGTGGCCTGTGCAGCCCTGCAGGGCCCTGTGCGCAGATGGATCTCAGCTTGCTTTAATGCTCTGTTGTTGCTGTATTGAAATTCATCCATTTTCAACAAAGGACCCCAGATTTTCACTTGTCAGTTGGCTCCACCAGTTAATGACCCCGTCCTGGTTTTAACTGAAAGCTCAGACTCTAGAGACAGATTTTCAAGCCCAGTGACTTCCCTGGGGGCTCAGATGGTAAAGAATCTGCCTACGATGCAGGAGACTCGGGTTCGATCCTCAGGTCAGGAAGATCCCCTGGAGAAGGGAGTGGCTACCCATTCCAGTATTCTTGCCTGGAGAATCCCATGTACAGAGAAGCCTGGTGGGCTACAGTACATGGGCCACAGAGAGTCAGACAGGACTGAGCAACTAACACGTTGACGTTTCCTTTTCCGCCACTTACTACCTGTTTGGTTTTGGACAAGTCCGTTCAGCCTCTGTGACCTTCAGTTTCCTCATCTGTGAAGCAGGACACTCTGAACTGGGTCTGGCGCACTGGAAGTATCCTACATGCCTTAAATATCACAGCCTATCCCAACGCCAATATGAGTACTGACTAAAAGTAACACTAAATATTTATTAAATTAATGAGTGCATATGACGTGACGTTCATATAAATCTTTCCGAAAGGAAAATACAATATGTATTTGACCATTGTGTCATTTGACTTCAGAATCTGTGCTCTTGCAAAATCCAAAGAGTATACAATGAAGGTTCCCTTTTTCCCCCTCAACCCTTTCTGCTAGCCCACATCTCTCCTTGGGGACATCCAATGCCACCCGCTTCTTAAGTATATTCAAATAGCCGAGGCAGAAATGAGCAAGCTTAATGTTTTTTATTTCTCCACAAATGGTAACATATGTAACAAAACACGTTTATATATCTATATATACCTAAAACGTATCTGTTTTGTTATATATATTTGCTACATAAATGTGTGAATGTAAATATACACCTTGATTTTTTTTCACTTAATTTTTCAAATCTTGAAGGCAGCTCTAAGATCCTTGACAATCTATTTGTGGATACACTGTATTATGCTGTACAGATACACCGCAATGTTCTTAATGAGTCATGCACTGAAGGATATTCAGATGGTTTCCCACCTCTTGATGTGAACAGCCTTGCCTTATAGACTTATCATTGTGTGACTGCAGCTTCAGAATACATTCCTAGAACAGAATTGCAGAGTCAAGGATACACATGTTTATGTTTATAATTTTGATGTTTTTTGCCAAATTCCTTATCAACACTGTCTGCTGGATACCTTGCCCCACTCTTATGGACTCTGTATGCGAAACCTTTAGAACCTTTACTAACTGCTATTGGAAATAAGTGTCAGCTTAGTTTTAACTTGAATTTCTCTTATTATGAATAAAGCTGGGCATCTTTGCCTGTTTTTCAAGGAAACCATTTGCTTTCTTATTTCCTTCCTTTCTCCCTGTGTGTGTGCTTGCACATGTGTGTGCATCTGTGTGTGTGAATTTTCTGGTCATATCCTCTGTGTGGTTCTCTACTGAGATGAACTATTTAAAAATAAACTGTGATTTTATTATTAAATTGTAGGCATTCTTGATATACTCGGGAAACAAGTGTTTTATGATCTGAATTGAAAACAATTTATGAGGTGTTTTTTTTTTTTTACTTTTTTGTAAGTTTATTATATACACAAATTTTCATTTTCAAGTCAAATTAAGAGTCCTTATTCATAATCACTTTATTATACTGCTTATCTGAGCTTATCCTTTCAGATGTAAAGAGATTTCATATAACTTCATCTTACTCTCAAGAAGATGCCTTTCTTATCACCAGTTTCCAGAAGAGGAAAATGAGGCTCAGGGTGGATACTTAACTGGTCAGATGGTAGAGCCGAAGTTTAAACCCAGGTCCTTCTATCAGAATCCATCCTTCTGGTTGCCTCGCTGGTTGCCCTCTCAGATACCTGTGAGAACCGTGAAAGTTGTGCCCGCCTTTATTTTCTGTCTTTTCATAGCACTAACACAGGGCCAGGCACACAGAGGTTCACGAAATGTGCGGCTGTTTGCCTTTACTTCTCTCTCTCTCTCTCTTTTTTTCTCTTTTAATGTGGCTCTTCTGAGTAGCTAGTGCTGACTTCCTTTCAGCCTCTTATATTGATTTTTAGGAAATCCACAAAGTCCCCAGATAAGAGAGAAAACACAGGAAGACAAACATCAGACACAAAATAGCTAAAGGACATTTGCTTTTAGAATAGTCTAGGGTGGCTTCATTTGGCCAGATAAATGTTTTCACTTTAATAGGAAGCAAAGACTCTAACGGCACACAGACATCCAAGTCCTCAAATAATTACAAGGTCACCTCCACAAAATCATCCACCTTCAATGCCAGAGACCTGGGTTCGATTCCTGGGTCGGGAAGATCCCTGGAGAAGGGGATGGCAACCCACTCCAGTATCCTTGCCTGGAGAATCCCATGGACAGAGGAGCCTGGCAGGCTGCGGTCCACAGGGTCACAGAGAGACACTACTGAGCGACTAACACTATCCACAAAGTCAAAGGCCAAGTGGGGAGCAAGCAACATTTCCCAGCCACAGGGAGGTATGATCTGGGAATCACAGGGAGGTGTGATCTGGGAATCACAGGGAGGTGTGATCTGGGAATCACAGGGCTTCGATCACCGCACACATGCTGCAGGAGGTAGCGACCCTCAGCCAGAAGGCACCCCATCCCTGGTAGCCCCCTCATGGGCAGCAAGCATGTAGGCTCCAGTCTGCACTTCTCAGAGCCATGCCCAACGTGGACATTTCCCACAGACGCCTGTATTTGTCGAACACTTTCTGAGCCTCTGAGAGGCAGCAGCAATTCACCATGGAGAAGGGAATGACAACCCACTCCAGTATTCTTGCCTGGAGAATCCCAGGGACAGAGAAGCCTGGTGGGCTACAGTCCATGGAGTCGCAAAGAGTCGGACACGACTGAAGCGACTTAGCAGCAGCAGCAGCAGTTCACCATGCCCGAAGATCAGCCTGGAAGTAAAGGGCTCCGTGGTTGCAGCTGCCCCCTCCCATCGATTAAGAATGGAAGCACAGAAATCTGATCAGTTAAGGTTCGATGTAACTTTGGCCTGAACAACAAACCTCTTTGCTCAGGCAGCATGGGGAGAGAAAGGAGACACTGGCTCCTCAAGAATTTCTGTTTGATTTCTTGCTTAGAAAAAAAAAAAGCTGCTAATGTTCTGCATTTAAAAATAAATAAATAAATGGACTTGACTGTTTCTGAAAGTCAACCTCTTGTACAGCCTTGTGATCACTAACCTTTCCTCCTGCAAGCCTCCAGGTAATTCAAGCCAACTCCCCGATTCTCCTGCCCAAGCCCTTTCTTTCTCCTCCCTGCTCCGGAGCGGAGCACAAGTTTCCAGCCTGCTTGGGCTGGTGAAACCCCTGGGAAGCTTTTAATATGAATCTGCAGACCTCAGTGCAAAGCCTTGGAATAAGAATGTGGGGGAGGAAGCTGGTGACTGGGGAGTGACAAAGAGCTGGAAAAGTGAAAGTGAAGGTCACTCAGTCATGTCTGACTCTTTGTCAGACTCTTTGAGACCCTGTGGACTATACAATCCACAGAATTCTCCAGGCCAGAATACTGGAGAGGGTTGCCTTTCCCTTCACCAGGGGAGCTTCCCAACCCAGGGATCGAACCCAGGTCTCCCGCATTGCGGGCAGATTCTTTACCAGCTGAGCCACAAGGGAAGCCCAAGAATACTGGAGTAGGGAGGTGATTTCAGAAACTTGATGATTTGCTTTGGTTTGCCTTGCCTTTTTAGTGATTTTAATACAACAGGTCAAAAACGGCAAGAGTCTGAAAATCACTGCTACAGATGAAACTTCTGTCTTGAGGTGAGTGATTGAATTAGGTGACTTTTAAAGTGGTTTTCTACAGTCGGGATCTGACTGGTGACTGGGGGCATGATAATCAAAGTCCATTACTTGATTGTGATGACGAGTGGGCAAATAGGGTTTGGATTTTGGTTCCATGACTTACTATCCGACCTACACCAAACTACTTCACTTCTCTAATCCTCATCTGGATTAAACATTCATCTAATCTAATCTGTAAAATGGGAGTCATGACTGTACTGACCTTATACCAACATGGTACAATTTACCTGGCATTGTGTACAGAGAAGGCCTTATGCAATAATAATAAACTGATCAGCTCAACACAGGTTAGTTCTTATCAGTAACTTCAAGTTTAATGAAACAATCACTTAAATTCTTAATTTCATTTTTTTTTTTAATGTAAGCAAGTGCTATATCATTGACTTCCATTGACTTCCAGACTCTGCTTTGGAAGCTCAAAGCTCCTTGTTGTGTCCGCCACAAAGGAAAAGAAGGCCATGCCTGGCCAGAGGTGGCCGACAGGCCAGGGAACTCTGAAGTCTCACATTTGCCTGGGTAAACTTAGAGGTTGCTGAAAGGTGTTTTCCCCCTGTCTTCAAGAGCTCTGGAGGCTCCAAAGGCAGAGCTGTAATTCCACAGTCTCTCTTGGAGCGAGGAGTTAACAGAGGGAGGATTTTATATTCTGTCTGCAGCCTCCTGGGCAGCCTCCACCCCGCCCCCCACCACCCCCTTCAGTCTTTGTCTGTTTACTAATAGAGCCCAGAAAGGAACACTGGAAGCAATCTGGTCGTATGATTATAATTGTTTGTGCTTCTTAATATTAACATCATCATCCGGATCATTTCTGTTGTTATTCTTACTTAATGTCTAAAGGGCCCACAGGGCTCTCAAGATTTACACAATGGAGATGCTAGTTAAAGCTGCGGCAGCGCCCGAGGTCAGGCCCCAGGGCTTACGGAGGCAGCGGTGACAGTCCCTCTCTCACTCACTGCACCACCGGCTTCCACCATCAGCTCCTCCTTCATCTGCCAGCCCCTTTCAGAGACAATTCGAAAGGCATTTCCCCGGGACTTGAGGGAATTGCAAGCTTATTCTCCTGCCACTAGGTGGCAGGCAACACGATGTGCCTTTTCCAAGTAAGATATTAACGGCAGTCATAAAGGATCCCCCTCTGTCTCCAAGCATTTATTCCTTATAATACAATCAGTAAATCTCAAGCTCATTTCTGATTTCAAGCTCAACTTGCTCCATGTCTGAGAGCACCCTGGGTCTGCCTGCTGTAATGTTCTGCCCTTCAGGGATTCCTAATCACCCCTCTGATGAGAGCAAGCCTGCGTATCTGTAGTGTTATACAGTTTACCAAGCCCTGTAGGGTTGGCAAGGCTCTTTTGCATGCAGGATCTTATTTGAAATCTTATTATGGGGCCTGGCCACAATGCAACTTCATTATATTGATCAACAATGCCCACACAGTGTCCTGCAGATCTATTTGCATCCTCTTTATATGAAAACAGTTGCTACCTCAGCTCTGGGGATGCATGGCCGGATTTGAAGGCATTTGACAAGGAATAGGCATCATTTTGGCTCATTCTCTCTGGAACTTGAAGTGCTCTGCCCTGGGGTGGGGTGTGGGGGCGCAGCTGAAAGGCCAAGTATTCTGGGCTTGGCACCCTGGGTTGGCGTTTCCCAGCTTGGCTGGGTAAAGTCATATTATGGGGGATGGTCAGTTTTCTCCACACAAAAAGGAACCAGCCACAGATTGTCATTTACATACAACCAGCCTGAGTTAAGTCACTCCTGTACTTCCAGAATAAATTAGTTCATTCAGGAGAAAAAAGTTCTAGCCTGCACACACGTGTGCGTGTGTGCGTGTGTGTGTGTGTGTGTGTGTATTAAGGGGGATCATTTGAGGGGGGGATTGAGGGTGGGTAAAACAACTGAAATCCACTTGTCTGAAATTATATAACTGCAAAGATCTGATTCCTTTTATCAATGCTTGAAGGTTCCCCCTGCCCCTCGTCTAAAGTTCAGAGTCACACTGACTCCACACAGGCAGGTAGTAATATACTGGAGGTCTCATTGTTTTCTGCTGTGAAGTACAAATGACACACATTTGTTTCATAAAATCAGCATAAAAGCCAAAAACATATTGGCTTAGGGAGTGAGTTGGTCCATCAGTGTAATATTCCTATTAGTATAGCTATTCAGCTGTGGGGGAAAAAATCACTGCATTCCAATAATTAAATACAGCAGGTGAGTATTATGGTTTTTGCATTAGAAACTCTGCTATTTACATATTGCATATATTTTCTTATGGGTCTGGAGGGAAATGAATTTTGCATAAATAGAAAAAATTTCTAGTTGCAGGTACAGGATATAGAAAACCAGGGCTGCTGCCCAAGAATGATGTATAATCAAGGCTCTTCCTCCCAAAGCAGCCAACGAGCTGACCCTGCTGAATCTCCCCGGGTCACCTACTGTCCTGGGCCTCCCAGCACTGGCCTCCAGCTTCTTTTCAATGTGGATTTTCCACTTCTGAATGCAAGTTGCATAGCAGGAGCAGATTCTGTAATGGAATTGGCAGAATGGACAGCACAGAATCTCACCAGTTTCATTTCATCTCTGCCCCAAGCAGACTCTATAAAGCAATAAAGACTGAATGTCTAAGGACTTAAAAGAAATGTGCTGTGTTATCATCATCAATTTATGAAACTCCCACAAGGAAGCAGACGTGATACAAAACATACAAATTGTACAGCCACTGCCTCCGGAAGTTTCGATGGCAAAGAACAAAATGTTGAAATTGGATATTACTTTCTCTCTCACCTCCTCTCTCCCTCTTCTCCCTTTTTTTCTTTTCCTTTTCTCTTTCTCTTCTGAGTTGGAGGATTCCCTCTGGCGATTCAAGTTTGGAGAAGGCACTGAGTAGAATAGCTTGGAAGATACTGAGAGGTGAGCCATTTGTGAACACTGTGGGGCAGACTTCCTGGCGGTCCAGTGATTGGGATCCACGCTTCCAATGCAGTGGGAGTAGGTTCGATCCCTGGTTGGGGTATTAACATCCCACATGCTGCACTGAGGCAAAAAAAAAAAAAAAAAAGACAAAAAAACAACACCACTGGGTGGGGGCCAGGGCCAAAAAGAGAAAGTCACAAGTGGGGGGGGTGTGTGTGTGTGGTGTGGAAGAATGGAGTGAGAATTAAATGGGCTTGAGAAAAAAAGGGAAAGAGACAGAGATGTTCACTGTGCTCCTGTGTTCACCTGATGTGCGTTATACACCAGCCTTTCTCAATCCCGTGCTTTGGAAATCACTGGCTGGAAGGAGCTTTTCAGGACCCACGTTGCTGCTTGTGGACGAGACTGCCCACCCAAACCGTAGTCACTGTAAGAACACTCCTCTGTGTTTACGTGTTAGGCATTGTGGAAACGGACATGATAGGGATGTCCCTGCTCTCGCCCTTCGGGAGGTCATAGTCCTGAGCATGCGTGTGTGCGTGTGTGCTCAGTCGTGTGCTCAGTCATGTCCAACTCTTTGCAACCCTATGGACTACAGCCCGCCACGCTCCCCTGCCCTTGGGATTCCGCAGGCAAGAATACTGGCGTGGGTTCCCATTCCCTGCTCCAGGGGATCTTCCCGACCCAGGGGTCGAACCCGCGTCTCTTACGACTCCCACATCGGGTTCTTTACCACTAGCGCCCCCTGGTATAGGAGACAATTCTGTAATCCTGGGACCGGAGACCACATGCTAGGAAAGTTTCGCCAAGTGCTATGGGAACAAACAAACTCCCCTGGCTGTTCAGAGGAGACGGGACACCTTCCGCGAGGCTGAAGGAGATCCTGGAACGCTGCAGAGTCCTGGGCAGAGAGAAGGATGAGGAGCGGAAGGCCGCGCAGTCTGTTTGCAGTGCCAGTTGGGTCTGATGGAGAGCATCGGAAGCTGAAGTGAAGTTGGTTTGGGTCTTCAAATATGATGCAATCGGCCAAGCCCTTCTGATAGTTAGTGACCATAATCTGACTAGAACTGGGGTGTGGGGTGGAGGAGGGCCTTTTTGCTTTGTTTTAAGGGAAATAATTATTTTAGAAGTGCTGAGGTGTCTCAGGGAGCCCAAGCACTATGATCCGTGAGGCCTCAGGAGCAACTGGAAGCAGAGACTTGATACTGTCAGTAATCGGCTTAGCTCCCCATCTCACATTTCTGCCCCCTCTCTCTGTTTCTTCTATGTCTATCTCCCTCTCTTTCTCTGTGTGACGTGCGCACACATTGTGTACAGGTCTCCCTCTCTTTCTCTGTGTGTGACATGTACACATGTTGTGTACAGGTATTCTCCTCTGCTTTTCTTAGCCATCAGAAAATATGGTGCCAAGAACACCCTGACTTTCCATCTTACTATCTGGGAACCTGATAAGACACTGACTTCTTTTTCTCAATTTCAGTGTCAGAATTCCCACAGAAGGACTGGAACTGGCCCAGGTTATACCAGATGTCCAGGCTTCCCAGGTGGCCTAGTGGTAAAGAATCTGCCCACTAATGCAGGAGATGCAGGAGACACGGGTTCAATCTCTGGGTCAAGAAGATCCCCTGGAGGAGGAAATGGCACCCCACTTGAGTATTCTTGCCTGGAGAATCCCATGGACAGAGAAGTCTGGAGGGCTACAGTCAGTCCATGTGGTCACAAAGAATCGGACACGACTGAGCAACTGAGCACGCTCGCTGAGCACACCAGGTGTCCACAGCGGAGCACTCTGCTAAGGATGGGGGCATTGCGGTGTTTGCACCAGCTTGGGTGGAACACCCATGCATAAGGCAATGTAATGTAACTAGGGCATACGGGAAGAGGTTAACGGTGCTGCCTCTCCTGGAGCCTGTGGATGGAGGAAGGGGTACATCCTGGGGGCAAAGCCGTCCTGAGTGGTCAGTTCTGTAGGTCCCCACTTCATCATGGACTCAGCTCTCAAATGACAGGGACATGTGACCAGCCACAGGAGGGATGACATTGTCTGACCTCATCTGCTCCCAAGAGATAGGTAACAGCTCAGTTTGGAATTCATTACAACTTTATTACTGGGAAGTCCTTCTTTACATCTCACCAGCTGTTGACCGAATTTTCTTTTGAGAACATGAAATACTCACCTCCTGACCATAGACTTAAAGACAGCTCCTAAGTGAGCCTATAATTTGTCTTCTATAATCAGGTGACTGTTGGTAGCAAGCATCCTGCTTAGTGATAGGGTTTTAGCTGAGAAGGAGATCCAGCCTGAGCTGACAAGGAGTGTGAAGTCTGGTCTCTGGGATGACAATAAGGAAAAATCAACACAGTCCCCCTGCCCCCTGAGCCAGTTAGCATGAGGGCATCCGGGTACGTCTCTCTGTCCCCTTCTGGAGACCCCACTTTGTGGGAAGAACTCATACACATCCCATTCCCATTTCTACCCCACCCTCCAGCAGCTGACGTGCAGGTCCAGGGATTGAACCACACGTGGCCAGCCTGGACGAGGACTCTCTCTGCTCACTGCTGCTCAGGTCGATGCCCAGGGAAGCCCTCTTTAGCTCCAAGCTTCCTGGTCCTGGAAGCGGGAGCAGAGGACACAGAGTCCAGCAGGCTCCATGCAAGTCCCTCTGCCCAGCAAGAGACTGAGTCTGCATTGCCCTTGACTGATCCTCAGGACTTCCTGAAAGGGTGCGCAGCCTGAAAATCAGGACACCATGGGCCCCAGTCACGGCAAGGGAAAGAGGCAGACAGACACTCCTGGTGATCAGAGGACCAGGCTTAGAAGGTCCTAAGCCAAATCTTAGGACCATCAGAAGTTTGGCTCCATCAGAAGCCAAACCAGCAGAGCTATGCAGCAGCGGCAACCATTGAAAACCAGGACCAAGAAAGAAAAGTCCTGAGCATCTGGAGGGACCAGGGCGCATGTGGGCTCCCCAAGCTTGAGGATTTGATGCCCTACTGTGACCCAGTGACTCTGCCACCCCTGGCAGTGACACAGGTCCAGAGACTCAATTCCTAGCACCTAACCTCAACCTAACCCTAAACTCTCAAGAGGATTGAAAACAAAATCTTTATTTCTGGAGGGATGAGGAATGGAGGTGGAAGTTGGTATCATTTTTTTCCTCTCTCCTTGGATTCTGAAACCCTCCCTTGGTGGTTCAGATGGTAATGAATCTGCCTGCAGTGCAGGAGACCCGGGTTCAATTCCTGGATTGGAAAGATCCCCTGGAGAAGGGAATGGTAACCCACTCCAGTATTCTTGCCTGGATAATTCCATGGATACAGGTGCCTGAAGTGCTACAGTCCCTGGGGTCACAAAGAGTCGGACAACTAGGTTTTCAGTTCAGTTCAGTTGCTCAGTTGTGTCCAACTCTTTGTGACCCCATGGACTGAAGCAGGCCAGGCCTCCCTGTCCATCACCAACCCCAGAGTTTACTCAAATTCATGTCCATTGAGTCAGTGATGCCATCCAACCATCTCATCCTCTGTCATCCCCTTCTCCTCCCGCCTTCAATCTTTCCCTGCATCAGGTCTTTTCCAGTGAGTCAGTTTTGGCATCAGGTGGCCAAAGTATTGGAGCTTCAGCTTCAGCATCAGTCTTTCCAACGAATATTCAGGACTGATTTCCTTTAGGATGGACTGGTTGGATCTCCTTGCAGTCAAGAGACTCTCAAGAGTCTTCTCCAACACCACAGTTCAAAAGCATCAATTCTTTAGCGCTTAGCTTTCTTTCCTGTCCAACTCTCACATCCATACATGACCATTGGAAAACGCATAGCTTTGACTAGACAGACCTTTGTTGGCAAAGAAATGTCTCTGTTTTTTAATACGCTGTCTAGGTTGGTCATAACTTTTCTTCCAAGGAGCAAGCGTCTTTTAATTTCATGGCTGCAGTCACCATCTGCAGTGATTTTGGAGCCCCCAAAATAAAGTCTGACACTGTTTCCATTCTTTCCCCATCGATTTGCCAGGAAGTGATGGGACCGGATGCCACGATCTTAGTTTTCTGAATGTTGAGTTTTAAGCCAGCTTTTTCATTGTCCTGCTTCACTTTCATCAAGAGGCTCTTTGGTTCCTCTTCGCTTTCTGCCATAGGGGTGGCGTCGTCTGCGTACTTGAGGCTACTTCAGCCGGGACGATTCCCAGGACCGCGGCCCGACTGGGTTGGGGGCCGCGCCTGGGCCTCGCTCACAGTGAGCTCGGCGCGCCCTCTGGCGGCCGCCGCGCTCACCGCAGCCCCGGGAAGCCGCTGGCCACTACATACAAATGGACTCCGCGTAGTTAAGCTGTCAGGCCTAATGTATTTATTTGACTCTGCTGTTAAAATGATTTCTCTACAGCACCGCGGTTATTTACGACTATTGTCAGTACAAGGCGATGAGAAGGCAGCCGCAAAACAAAACAGCAACAGCTGAAGGAAAGGTTCTGTCTGGGAGGGCGAGGGGGCTTGGTCTCAGCCTTCCTGCGGCTGCAGCGGCTGTGTGTTTCCTTAATCTGCGGTGGGGGCTTCGGGGGGCTCATTCACTCACCATGCAGGACACACTGCCCACAGCCCGCAGCAGCCCCCCGTGAGCGCTGGCGGAGGGGCTCTGACCCATCAAGGGCGGCCCCCCAGTCGGCCGCAGGAGACGCGGTCGTAGAGGCCGGCTGAATGGGGGCCAGACCGTCCCAGATTTTCTAAGCTCCTTGTTCAGACGAGGTGAGTTTTTCAAGGGCTGCCACGGGGACCTGGATTCCTTGGCGTTTAGCATTTCCCACTGTCCAGGACCGTGTTTCCCCAAATGCGGTCCCCGAATCAGGCGCGTCCATGTCACCTGGAAACTTGTGAGAGATGCCAGGACTCAGGTCCCACCCTTGATCTGTAGAATGGAAATTGTGGAGGAGGAGGCAGCCCTCTGTGCGACCATGGCCCCCGGGTGGCTCTGATGGTATTCAAGGCTGCCCGCCGCAGTCTTGGACACCTACCCCCGAGGTAACCCTTGCAGTGCGTTCACAGAGGCACATGGCCAGTGCGCCCCACCCCAGGGCCTCCTCCTCGCCCCTCTTTTAAAGGTTCCCAGCAGCCAGTTGGGTACTTTCCTGGTGGCTCAGACGGTAAAGCGTCTTCCTACAGTGCGGGAGACCTGGGTTCAATCCCTGGGTCGGGAAGATCCTCTGGAGAAGGGCATGACAACCCACTCCAGTGTTCTTGCCTGGAAAATCCCATGGAGCCTGGTGGGCTACAGTCCATGGTGTCACAAAGAGTTGGACATGACTGAGTGACTTCACTCACTCACTCACTCACAGCCAGTTGGGCCCCCTCCTCTCCTGGAGCTGATTTGGAAAAAAATCTGCTCTGACCTGCACTAACCAACCCTACAATGCGTGTGATCTTAGAACGGCAGGGGAGGGTCCTGGAGTCAGTCTGCGCTCAGATTCAGCTTTGTGATCTTAAAGAAATGAGTTATGTATGATAAAATGAACATAATAATAATATTCTTACTGGGTTATTCTAAGGTTTGAATGAGTTAAGACAGTAAAATTCTTAGAAGAGTAGCTGGCCCATAGAAAGTGTTCATAAATGCTAACTATTAATAAATATGTTTAATATCAGCCTTCAGGTCCATCCATCTAAGCTCAGACATCATTCAGAGCTAGCTGTAGTTCACAGATAGATCACTTGTTGTCAAAAGACCTGTGTTTATATATGGCCTTTGCTGTTTATAAGCTGCAGCACTTGGAGCAAACCACTTAGGTTCTGTGTGCCTCAAATTTCTCATCTAAAAATCAATACCTACCTCAAGTTTTCATATAAATTATCCTATTTACTTCTCGCACAAGCCTTTGCTCTAGAAAGAAGAAATCTGTTACCATGCCAATTGTACAAATGAAACTGACCAGGACTCAGAACGGTCAAGCCACGTGCCCAAGGTCACACAGGAAGTAGAAGATGGAATCAAGACAGGAATCCATTTCCTCTGACTCTGAATTTTTATGAGGTAATGCACGTGAGAGTACTATACGCATAAAAGTTATTATTATTGTTTTGGGGAAGAGCAATCAGAAGGAAAGCATCCCATTTTCTGAATATGAATTCAGGAAATTAAAATAACAAACCATAAAGTCCTTCTGGGAAAAAAAATCAATAATACCAAGAAGAAATAAAACTGAAAACTAAAAAAAAAAAAAAAACAGCACAACATTCTGAGATCAAGATTGAGAGTAAACAGCAGACGTAAATGGAGAAGCGACACCAACATATTTCCCTTCTTGGGGAGATATGTCTGTGTTCATGAAAGGAGAGGGACTGACAGCGGGAGCTGAAGGTCTATTTATCCGGGGGACAGGCGGCCGTCTGTTTAGCATTTTTATGGCACGTGTCCCAGCAGCGTCTGGAATGTGGGAGAATGGGTCATTGCTGGGTGGCAGAGGGGCAGCAAGGGTGCTGACGATGCCGGAGCAGAAGGGGTGCTGAGGACCCCAGGAGGGTCTTAGCCCCACCCCTCCTCGGGAGTCCTCAGACCCCCCTGCCGCTGTGCTCTTAGCAGCGGACTCACACAGCTGGAGCCCTGGAGGAGACAGCCCTCCAAACTCTCCTGCCGGGAGGAAAGAGCCCGCCCTGGGTGGTGATGGAAAGAGAGCTGGGCAGCCCACTCTCAGGTGGACCACCTTACACACTCCTCCTCTCCATCCCGCTCATCCATCCGGGTCGCTCCTGCCCTGGACCTCCCACCAACTCCTTCTTATCCCCCATGCTTTATCAGTTCCTCAGCCTGGTTTCCAGCCCTTCTCCTCCTCTCCAGTCTTGTTTCCCTGGGTTATCAACCGCAGTCTCCACTTCAGGTGTGCTGGGAGCAGGCAGTAAGCCCAGGAGACGTTGAGCCCTGGCCTTGGATGCTAGCTCTGTTCCAGCTCTGAACTTGCAAAGAGTGTCCAACTCTGCAACCCCGTGGACTGTAGCCCACCAGGCCCCTCTGTCCATGGGATTTTCCAGGCAAGAATACTGGAGTGGGCTGCCATTTCCCCCTCCAGGGGATCTTCCCGACCCAGGGATCGAACCTGGGTCTCCTGTATTGGCAGGTGGATTCTTTACTGTCTGAGCCACCAGAAAGCAAGTCTCTTAACTTTCCCACACCTGGGTTCCATCTCCAGCAGAACAGTGCAGGGCTCCTTTGAAGACAGAAATTTGTGAAATAACACCTCTGATAGATACATCTCAATGTTTTTAACTTTTCCAGAAATTAAAGGAATCTGTCTGTCTGGACCAAACACCAGGAATATTTTTTAATAGAAAGAATGCAAAGAAAGAAAGAGTGAAGAATCCGCTCTTGTCATCAGGGGCAAGAATTTCCATCCCAACCAGTAAAGTAATTGTCCTGACAAATGATTTTCAGAGATTTCTTGATGTCACGTTATAGCAAGAATTCAGCCCAGGAGTCCCAGCCCATGGAATTTTCCCCTAGCATGGAGGAAGCAACCCATTGACCTAAGACAGCTAAGCCATGAGACTCCCTGCTTTCTGGAAGAAGGAGGTTATTTCCTAGAGGATCCGGGAAGGCATAAGAGAAAGAAAGTAGAGGGAGAAGGACAGATACAGGGGAGGGAAGCAGGCCTGGGGTGCATTTGCCATCACTGTCTTGCCCCATTATCTGCAGAGGGTTCTGGCCCTGGGAGATGAATCACAGGCTGTCCCTTGGTTGGTGTTCAGTCGCTAAATCGTGTCTGACTCTTTTGCGACCCCGTGGACTGTAGCTCGCCAGGCTCCTCTATCCATACAGCCATATGCAGCCTGCATATAAATGCACTTAGTAATGCAATGGGGTGGGGGCCACAAACACCCCCTGCAGCTTAGCTTTTCCAAGACTCGTTGAGTTGCAGTGATACAGGAGGCAAGCAGAAGCTCCCATAACGCCCCGTCCTCAGTCTCACCAATGAGGCAGAGAAGACAGCTGAGCTGACACCCAGTGGGAGCCATAAGGCTCCCTGTGACAAGCAGGGAGGGGAGCCCGAAGCAGAGACTGGCTGATGGGGAGATGTAGCTGAGAGAGAGACCAAGCTCTACTGTGCTAACCAGAGCAGGAGTGGGGGTCGGGGTGGGGTGGGGGTCAGGTAGGAAGGGCTACTAGCCGTGATCAAACCCAGGCAATGACCTCATCACCAGAGCCCAGCTGAGCACCCAGCAACCAGAGGACTCCAGGACCACACAAGTGCTTCTGTGCTCTGCCCCCCAAATGCCAAGCAAACCTCTCCTCCTCACCCTCCAGGCACAGTCTCAGAAAAGAGCAGCTGAGAATAATGGACAACAAGGAATTGTCCCCCTACTCCCCAGTTCTGAGCATTACCTTCAGGAAGTATTTCAATTAACAAAACAAAGTGAGTTTAACCATGGTAGATGAAATAGCAATCTCTTTGTCACCGCTCAGGGGACAGGGGCTTGTAAGGATACAGACCACATTTTCTGAGTAGATGGGTCACAGCTGGGAGATCAGGATTCATCAGACCACTCTAACTTTTCCCCATAGAGGCTGACTTCTCTGCTTTCGTGGTTTTACGGCACCCGGAGAGCCTTCGTCTCATCCCTCTAAATCCCAGCCATCATCAGTGTCCCAATCACAGCTCTCCTTCTCCAGGAGATGTCTCTGAGTCCTCCATCCTTCCTGCTGCTAAGTCACTTCAGTTGTGTCCGACTTTGTGCGACCCCATAGACGGCAGCCCACCAGGCTCCCCCATCCCTGGGATTCTCCAGGCAAGAACACCGGAGTGGGTTGCCATTTCCTTCTCCAATGCATGAAAGTGAAAAGTGACAGGGAAGTCCTCAGTCGTGTCCGACCCTCAGCAGCCCCATGGACTATAGCCCACCAGGCTCCTCTGTCCGTGGGATTTTCTAGGCAAGAGTACTGGAGTGGGTTGCCATTGCCTTCTCCCCATCCCTCCTAGGGTGCCCCTTTAATTTTTCCTTCTTTTACCTGCGTGTCCATGTGCAGAGCCCAGACCAAATTCTCCTATAAATCAGGCCCTCAAGGTACCCATATGGCTAAGGCACACGGGAGAAGTGTGCTTCAAGGAGAAGTATGCCCAAAGTCTCACAGCGTTTAGATAATGAGAGTTTAGGTTAATGCAGTGGTTGAAGCTGTGTGCAAGATTGATCTTTAATAAAGTACTGGTTGAATGAATGAAGGACAGACAGCCTGATCTTGGATTCTTGTCCATCTTCTTTCCCCATTTGTTCTCCCCAGCACGCATGCTCAGGGTTTCAGAAGCTCACGCTTCCAGCGGGCAGGGGATACTAAGCCTGTAAATCGCTCCTCAGGTTCCAGGGGGCATCACCGAGTGCACCCCTGCAAGGACACCTTTCAGCCGCCCAGGGTCACCCCGGTTGGGAAGGCTGCTGGACGGGGCACGACCACAGCATAAAATAACAGGTTCTATGGCTCACAACTTCTGTAGTTCGTCTAAATATGTATATATTTTTTGGTTGCTACTAAGCTCAGGATAATGATAAAAAGACTCATTTCACATGACTCTTCCCTGATCTTTTTAAAATAAGTCCATCAGTCCATCACTAAGACCCATTGGTTCTTTGGGGGGGAAAAATTCTCCAGGTTTCTCCTCTTCCCCTTTATCCTGTAGTCATCACACGGGTCCATCTGTCCACCCTCAGAAGCATCCATCAGGGTCCCCCTGCCTCCTGTTAAGATAAGACTCCCCCAGCCCAACACACGATTCTCCCCTTCAGCTCACTGGATATGCTTAATCACTTTTATCCCAGTGGGCAGAATGGCACTCACCCTGCGTAAGCACATCATAAATGGTTATTGAATAATGGCCTGAATATTCACTGGAAAGACTAGTGCTGAAACGGAAACTCCAATGCTTTGGCCACCTGATGCGAAGAGCTCATTTGAGGCCAACAGGGTCATTTGAAAAGACTGTGATGCAGAGAGAGATTGAAGGCAGGAGGAGAAGGGGACGACAGAGGATGAGGTGGCTGGATGGCATCACCAACTCGATGGACATGAGTTTGCTCCAGCTCTGGGAGTCGGTGATGGACAGGGAGGCCTGGCATGCTGCAGTTCATGGGGTCACAAAGAGTTGGACACGACTGAGTGGCAGAACTGAACTGAATTTGCCACATTTTACCTAACATGTCAGGTGTGAATTAGTCCGCTGGAATTCAAACCCCTCTGAACCCATGTCCATCACCCCCATCCCATCCCCAGCCTCCTCTCTTCCTGCTCTGGAGCCAAACCCTAATCCAGGGCTCCAGTTCTCTCATTGCTGTCCCTCAGAGGCAGGGGTTCTTTTGAACTCAGGTGGGGGACCACTTCATCCTGGCATCCTCCCCGTTTGCCCCCAGGCTCCCTTTCTTCCACCCTCTTAATTCTGCGTGCATGTGTGCTAAGTCGCTTCAGTTCTGTCCAACTCTTTGCAACCCCGTGGACAGCAGCCCACCAGGCTCCTCTGTCCATGGGATTCTCCAGGCAAGAATACTGGAGTGGGTTGCCATGCCCTTCTCCAAAGGATCTTCCCAAACCAGGGATCAAACCAGGGTCTCCTGCATTACAGGCAGATTCTTTATCGTCTGAGCCACCAGGGAACCAGAAGAGGCACCAATTCATGTGCTACTCAATTTTGTTATCTTGATGACTGTGAAGGTTTCCTGAAGCCAGGGACTAGTTTGGGCTTTTTATAAATCCTCTTTAAAAATCCCTAATGCCTGTTTCACCCTCATCACAAGTTACAAAACAGCTGCGCTTACACCCACCCCCACAGCCAGCACAGCTCCATACACACAGCAAGCGCTCAATAGTTACTGATGCCTGGGTGGCTTCTCTCTTGCTGTCTCCTGTGGTCAGTTCCCAGTGAATTTTCCAAAGTTCTTGCTAACTCCTCTATGTGCCAGACTCGGGGTATTTAGTGAATATGGACAGGCAGAGGGCTAAGTTCAATCACCTTTTTAGAAAGAATCTTCTCCATCCACTCTAATCAAATTACCTTTAAATTTCTAGCAAGAAGACCCGAGGAAGGACCAGGAAAGGAGAGGAGAGCATTCTGGGGAACTCTGGCCCTCCAGCTGAAGCCCAAGGGCAAATGTCCTTTGCAGCTTGGGATGCTCGTTTTCTGCCATCGTAATACCAATGTGCTTGGGAGGCAGTGATGTTTGCCAGGAAAGTCTGTCCCTCTGAGAAACACTGGGCCAGCCTGTGGTGTGGAGGAGGGGCCTGGATAGGAAAGAAACTGACTCCATCTGGGCCCCCATTATTAAGCTTGGGAAGCAAAATTTACCCAGGTGAAAATGACCCAAGACCCTTCCTAACATAAAGCTTAAACTCTATTTAAAGTGTTGGTATTCGGATTTTTTTTCACAATTCCAGAGAGTTAAAGTTAGTGTAAAAGTTGTATTGTGAACGTAGGGGAGTGAATGTGAGCAAGGATTTATAAAATTCAGTGGGGTCCGTCTGGAATGGACCCCGGCTCTCTGCTTCACCCATCTCTCTCCCCACTCGGCAGCACCTTTGCAGGAATCTTTCTATTCTCTGAGCTTCAGACTCCTCCTTGTCAAAAGGAAACATAGGATGAGTTTCAAGAAAGTGCCTCCCAGGTCTGACCATGAATCTACGACTCCTTGACCTCCGAACAACCACAGTTTTATTCTCTGGGCAAGCTTTCCAGTCACACACGGGGCAAATGCTTCATCACACATCTGCCCGCTGGGGGATGATTTTCGTTTACAGAGAACGTGTTTCATACCTCCAGGAAAGGAAGCCGTAATGGTGGGAACTCAGGCATCAGCCAGGCAGACTGAAGAGGAATCTTTGGAGGCAGGGAGTCCTCCTAAGGGTCTGAAACCTCTGGTCACCTTCCACCCTGCCCAGTAGGAGGGCTGTCCCTTGACTCGAGAAACAGGACAATTCCTAGAGCTCAGCTCTGCACCTCACTGGATGCTCTTAGTCCCTCACGTGTGTAAGTTCATGGGTTACCGCCTGCAAAGCTGGGCAGGTCATACAGGGTCCGCATCTGGGGGTAGATCTTGCTATGAAAAAGCACGGTTGTAACACAGACATAGGAGTAATGATCATAATAGCCGTGGTGGGATCTTTCCTGGTGGGCCAACGGCAAAGACTCCACGCTTCCAATGCCTGGAGCCCAAGTTCAATCCCTGGTCAGGAAACTAGATCCCACAAGCCGCAAGGAAGATCAAAGATCCTGCATGCTGCAACTAAGACCTGGCACAGCCAAATAAAATAAAATTTTAAAAAGTACCTATTGCGTCTGCAGGCAGAGCAACCAGGTTCTCATGTGTCAGACTGCAAGCAAATGTTGCCAACTTAATTGCTGTACATCCAGTAGAGAGAGGGATCCTTGGTCTCCATTTATAGATGAGGAAACCGGGGCTCAGAAAGGGTAAGGAACTTTTCCAAGGTCACATTAGCAGTCGAGGGGCACCAGGATTGTTATTTGTCTGTTGCCTGCAAATCCTGGGTCCCCCCTGGAGCTCTCTGGCCAGCAGCTCCTCAGGCAGGGGAGGACCTTGCAGAGGGAGGAGGGGGAGAAGGCTAGAAGTCCGAGGCTGTGGCCTGCGTGTGCAACCTACGCGTGTAAACTGCAGCTTCTCTGTCCTCGCGCATGGTCCTCTCCTCTGAGCAGGAGGGCTCGGGGTCCCTGGACAGGCTCTTTCCAGCCAGGGAGTGCAGGCTAAGATGATTTTTTTTTTGTTAACACGCCTGTATATTTTTGGAAATGTTCTGGTGTGTAAGTGAATAAAAGGCTGGGTCAGACAGCGCCCCGGGCTGTGGGGTGGGGAGGAGACCCGGATCGCCAAAGAAAGCCGGAGCAGCAGCTTCAAAAAGTGGATTGATATATCTCCCCCCTGATTTTGATCTTAAGAATGTCTGGAGCCCAGACAGCCCCCGGCAGCTTGGGCCGACGGGGGCTCTAACCCGCAGGACCTCACAGCAAAGGCTTCTAGTTAACAGATCGCTTTTGTGTGATGGGAAGCCAGGGAGAGCGTGAGAGACAGAAAACACCAGGGCTGCGGGAGACTGCGGGTGGCAGTGGCCAGGCTTCAGAGTCGTCAGCGGAGAGACACCGAGGGGCAGCGAGCGTCTGTGCGGCGCGGAGAAGCTCGCTCCTCCGGTCGGTCCCGCACGGACAGAGGCCAGGGTGGCGCCCGGCCGGGTTTCTTCTGAGAAGGCAGAGGACGGAGCCATGCGGGTCCCGATCTTTCAGCCCCTCCATCCTTGACCAGTGACAGGAGGGCCCTGGTGGGCTCCCAAAGGAGCCTGCTTCTCCAGGGCGGTTCTCACCCCCTGTTTCACACTTGCCCTGTTTGAGCAGTTTTTCATGAGTGCAGACAACAGAAGCAGACATCACGGTTCTCCAGCCATCCTTTGATCAGGCCATTCATCTGAGCGGCGGTCAGAGGACACAGGTTAAGCTGAGTGATGCTGGGGGCACTCCCCCGCCCAGAAGAGTGCTCAGCCCCAGTCTCTTGGGGGGAGTGGGGAGTGGCAGGTGGGGGTGGGGGGCCCTGGGGGTGGGGGGTTGAGAGGTGGAGCTGCAGCAGCCCCACCTGCGTGGGACTTCCAGGGTTCTGGGCTCTGAGGTCCCTCTCTTCCCAAATCTTACCTTCCTCTGCCTCTCCCACCCCACACACACACACACACACCCCAAAATCACATACACAACATATAAATACACAGGGCCAAACATTTGTTCAACAGGCCTGAAATTCAGCTCCAAACTCTCTTATTCAAATATCTTCATAAAAGATGAACATTAAAAAAAAAAAAAAAGATACGTTAAGAAAGGGACTTGAAGGAAACTATCACTAAAATATTAAGAATGGTTGTCTCTGGATGAAAGAAAAAAATGATTTTTCTTCTATTAATTTTGTTGTCATAAAATATTCATCATGAGAATTTTTTTCAATCAATGGAGAATACTTAGATTTTTTTTTTTTAATGCAGCACATCTAACAAGGGTAATATGTGAAGAGCTTACCAAGTGTCTTGTATTTGAGAACTGTTTGAGGGAAAGGTCATATAAAATGATAAAGGTCTTATGCTTATAGGGCAGTAGAAATGTCCAGAAAGCTTAGAAGGTGCTGGAAAAGGTTCTAGAAGGACCACAAGGATAAATCTGTCTTTTTAAAATAAATATCCTGGGGCCGATCCCTGTGCTCTAATTTCCTGATCTGTAAAGTGAAAGCATCACATTGCAAGATGGGGAAGATCCTCTCCAGTTTGTGATGTGCTGTAACTGTATTTCATCAGCCTGTCACATCCCAGGAGTTCCCGCCTCCTCTCACCCCCCTCTTCTCATCTCCCTTCTACTTGGAGCTTGAAGGGCAGAGCTAAGTTCTTTAGATCCAAATCACAGCTCTCCTAGAACCATGGGCATCACAAGGAGAGAAGGGTTAATTTTTAATGATAATGTGGATCTAGATGAAGTATCCAGAACTCACGCAGGCTGCCTGCCTGCCCCTCTCTGATAAGGAGCTGAAACAGGAGCAACACCTGTATTTCCCTCCCTTCTATCATTCAGACACCTACACTAGACGGTCTCTTGCCAAAGGTTCATAATCTTTTTCAGATCTTAGAACCTAAAGAGCTAAAAACACATTGATGAAAGCCTAGGTTTTAATATTGTTCAAAACAAGGCTTCCACCCTGTTTTTTTCTGAATTGTGTGATTCAAACCATGTTATTCAACCTCCTTGACCCTCCGTTTTCTATTACTGAAAAATATAGATCCTGATGACCTCAATGAAAATGTTGAACATATACTAAGAAGGCTAAAAAGGGTACTATTTTCTCTTTTTTTGCACATGAAAGTTATGAGATAGTCCCTCTTCCTAGTGACTTAATTCCCTCTTGGTTCCATAAAACCCCATTTCCTCTTGTCCTGACTTTGGGAGATGCTGAAACAGTGCGCAGTCTCCCAGGCAAAATCCTCTTATTTTTCCCAGGTTCGAGTCCCATGCATCAACATTAACACTCAGAACTGAGGTTCCTGCAGCCCCAAGAAACATCACCCTAGAGTTCTTGATCCTACTACTTCGTTACTTGTCTCTGTAAACTATCTCACACACACACACACACACCCCAGCCCTTGATCAAATCCGCTGCTCCGGTGCAAGGTCGACTAAATATCTAAAGATTCGCCCTGCCCTTTCACCACCAGCTACGTGTCTCCCAACGTTGCCACTTTGATTATAATCCCTGCCTTCTCTTCCTGTTATCTCAGATGCCAACCCCATGAGACGCATTAAATACATAATGCATTCTGACTTGCATCTGGGCTTCGCAGTCTGGTGTGGGGAGGTTACAGCAGAAGCATATGCCTCCTTCTTAAAATTCAATTATTCAAATTCAATTTCTTCCTCTGCTCCCAGTCCTCACCAGCACATAGTCTGGGACTTTTCATCAGATCACTCAAACTGCCAGCACTGGAGCCAGGAGTTATTGGCTCCCGTTCAATTTGCTTCCACTGCGATGTAGTGTTGTTTTTTAACAATGCACCGTTCTGGGCACTGCAGGTCCAAAGATGTAGAAAATGTAGTCAAAGAAGTAGATAAAGGGACTTACATGCATGTAACCCCAGCAGCGCTTGACAAGGGCAATTATAGCATAAAAGATAAAGCAATGTAAGAGTGCAGAGGAGAAAGCAATTAATTATTTCTGTTTCTACAATGAGAGGAAGGGATCAGTCAGATAAGATCTCTTATCTACAATATGGGTGATGAAACAGCATATTCTCATAAGAAAAAGAGATTAGAACCAACCAAAGCAGAATTCGGGGGCCAAGCATTGTTCTAAGCTCAGGGGTGGGGTGGAGTGTAGGGGTGCCTCTAGTAAGAGCTGAGTCCTTTCTCCGTCTATGCTGCTTTCCTTGAGACCATGTCCATCTGTCTCACCCCCTTTACTGCCTGAAACCCCATTCAGCCTTCAAAGCTCCAATCCCACCTCCTTTGTGGGTTCTCACTCCTAACAATTACCCCTCCAGTGTTATTTTATTTTTGCATTTGCTATTTGCTCACATTATTTGGGATCCACCTCTAATCAGTGACTTCCTGGCGCTGTAGCACGTGTGTCTTGAGAGCTGAACGTCTATCTTAGTTATATTTGTATCCTTGTGATAACTCACAAATGCTTAGTGTCATAGACACTAAATAAACGTTCTTGGTGTTGAAAAGTCAAGTGGCAAATATAAACCCAGTGCAAAATATATAACAAAACACTAAGTATGTATTTTTGATCAGATTAAAATGGGAAGCATTTACTATAATAAATACATTACCTGGTCAGGGAACTGAGATGCCAGGAACTGCAGAGAGTAGCAGCCAAAAAAAAAAAAAGAAAAACCACAACAAAACAAAAAAAACACTTCCATCTTTTCCTTCATAGAACTCATTATAGTTTGTAAATACATATATATCAGTGTGTGACTGTTGAGTGTCTAGCTCATCTCTTTGGCTTTAAGTAGGAGGAAGGCAAGTCCCATCTCGCTCATCACTGGCCCAGTTCCTTTCTCATACAGACTGAGGTTGCAGTATTAAGGTGAAAATTGTAAATCACCACTTTCTGAAGAGCAATGTGCCTCTTCAGTGACTCATAAACATGCACATTGTTTGACTTAGCAACTCTTTCTTGTTATTTACTTAAGGAAAAAACCATAAAGATTTATGTACAGAGATTTTCATCACACCATAATAATCAACTAATTGTACACACATTGTATGCTTCTAAAGATCCTCAGAATAATAAGAGAGAAGTTAAATACATTCATCGATTGAAAGTATTTACTATGCAGCTGTTAGTAATAATCTTTTAAATCGTATTTAATGACTTGAAAAAAATCATAATATATGGTTTAGTCAGAGCTGGATACATAATTGGCACAGCCTAGAAGAATGAAAACATGCAGCCAATAAGCAGGATAAAAGTACCTTTTCTTTCGCTATGGTCTCTTGCTTGACTTGACATGCCTTTTTTTTTTTTTTTTTTTTGCTATTTAATGTTGTTCTAAAAGAAAAATTGAAAATCTAAATTATTAGCATAAATCTCACCATTCATCTGTCCATTACACAATGCAAGTTTAAAATGATAATAATGAAACTGTTTAACTCACTTGCAGAATTACCAAAACCATACAATCTATATTCCAAAGTTTATACACACTCGCGTTTCTTTCTTGCCAGAGCTGTGACAGTGCTGCAGAAAATGATCTCACTTGAGTTTATTCCACTTCTTGGTACACACATAACCTACCCACATTCTCAACTGTCAGCTCACCGGTGAGTAAGGAAGGACCGAAAGGAAAAAGAACAATGGGTTGCCCTGTTCTTGGTTTTCATTCCTTCTGGCATCAGTGACTGGCCAGTGGACAGAGGCTGCATGACTAAGAAAGGATATAATAGGGTTTCTAGGTCATTCACCTTTCTTAGAAGGTCATTGCCTTCCAAGTTAGAGGTGAGTTCCGGTTCAAATGGAAAGCATGACCTTTCTCAACTGTCAATATTCCTACTGGCTCAAAGATGCGATATGCCTAACGTGGTCCATGTTTCCATCTCACGAAAGTTCCATGAGGTGTGGGCTCACTGCGATTCTGTGTTCACGGAGCATATCGAACGCTCTCTGCAAAGAGGGCAGTGAGAACAAGAGTCACCCTGCCACCCGAATGTTCTCTGCTCACACACGCCCCACAGGACTTCACTCACAAAACACAGTTTCAAAGATGAAATGATGAAGAATTTCACGATGGCAACAGCAGAGCATTCAACCAAGCACAGGCTGTGTGCTCATGAAGCCGCCCTGCGTTAAGTGTAAATAACTACAGTTTGATCTCAGCTTTACTTTGAAGATACACACTCACATGAATACAGAAAGTTTTAAAAGATTGGAAAGATCGACACTGAAATATCAGTGTTAGCTATCTCTAGGTTTCATGAATGATTTTTATTTTTATGTGTTTATTTTTTTTGCTTTGTGTCCTGCTATGTTCTCTTCGGTAAACATGCCCTGTATTTGCAGTGTGTTTATAAGACTGCTACCTAGAAAGGCATTCCTTTGTGCACTCGCAATGGGCAGAATGTCAGGTGTGGGGACAGGCCCTGCTCAGGTCCCATTCCCACCAGGATGGACAGCCAGAGTGCCAGACGGCAGAATGGCTTTGCAATCCGTTGAAGACAGCTTCATCCATTGTTAGTTCGGTTTAAGCACTCAAAATGGTGTCACCTCCTCCTCTCTGCCAATAATGTCATCATTTGATATGGAAACGATGCATACTATTAAAACGGTAATTAGATTTTTAAATGGGCTTGGCAGCCGGCTTTCTCTGACAGAAGTATTTATCTTGCTTTTCCAAACCCGTTCTTCTTGAGCCACAGTGAGAGAGTGGCAAGGATTAAGTGCAAGAGTGTGTTACATCTTCTCTATCCCTTTTTTATATTTTTGATGGATGGAATGGGTTTGGCAAATATCCTAGCCTAGAAGAAGTCAGGAAGTGACCTCTGACTGCTCAGATTTCACTCCCTGGAAAACTGGTTTATTCATCATTTGTATTCAAGGCATCTCACACAGCCTGAAATATAATAGGTGTTCAGTAAATATCTGTTAAAGGAAAGAATCGATTGTGTGGACACATAAATGAAGTGAGCAATTACTCAGCTAGCATTTCTAGCTAAAATTCTATGGGATTCTCCAGGTAAGAATACTGGAGTGGATAGCCATTCCCTTCTCCAGGGGATCTTCCTAACCCAGGGATCAAACCCCGGTCTCCAGCATTGCAGGCAGATTCTTTACCATCCGAGCCACCAGGGAAGCCCTCAGCTTAATGTGTCCCTATTGTTCAAGCACTACACTACTACTAGCGTAGTGTCCAAATACACTAATTTTCTATTTTTATTCCAAAATGAAGTCATTTCCGGCTGGCAGAAATGACTTCATCTAGGGATAAGATAGAAAATGATAATACTTACTAGTGTTTGAACAATAGGGACAGACATTAGCTCAAAAATTTTCTACCAAGGTGCCTAGAATTTTACCAAAAAATTCATTCCTTTAGGAAGTCATTTCTGTCTTTTTAAGCAAACAAGTAGCACTCTTTTCCAACTTTCTGCAATATAATTGACATGTAACAGTGTGTAATTCAAAGGTGCACAACGTGATTTGACACACTTACATATTGCAAAAAAATGAACACCATGGCCTTAGCTAACACTTCCATCACATCATATAATTACCATCTATTTTTGTGTTGAAAACATTTAAGATCTACTCTCCCAGCAGCTTTCAAGTACATAATGCAGCATTACTATCTACAGTCACCATGCTGTGCTTTGGATCCCCAGAACCTCTTTGTCTTATAACTGGAAGTTCGCAACCTTAACATCTCCGCATTTAGGCCACCCTCCAGCCCTGGCAAACACCATCCTACGTTCTGTTTCTATGAGTTCATCTTTTTAGATTCCACATAAAAGTGAGATCATACAGTATTTTTTTTCCTTTGTCTGACTTATTTCACTTAGCACAATGCCTTCAAGTTTCATCCATGATTTTGCAAAAGTCAGAAGCTTCTTTTTTTATGGCAGAGTTATATATATACACACCACATTTTTATCCATTCATCTGTTGATGGGCACCTAGGTTGTATTCTCTGTACCATGGCTTTTGAGAATAATGCTACCATGAACACAGGGGTGCTTATATCTCTTCAAGATTCCATTTTCCTTTCCTTTGGATAAACCCAGAAGTGAGATTGCTGAATCATATGGTAGCTTTAGTTTTAATTTTTGAAGGTGTCTTCACCCTGTTTTCCATAGTGGCGGCACCCATTCACATTACCTCCAAGAGAACACAGGGTTCCCTTTCCCCACATCCTCACAGTCTGGGTTAAGTCACTTCTGAGGTCACCTTTTAAAATTCAAAAACTCACAAAAGAGGATAACAAAATAACCTTCCATTCCTCAGTACAGTTCTGATTGGTTATCAGTTAACTAGTGTTTATCTAACTAACTAGAGAGGTGGGATCTGTGGCTCTATTTGGATGGGGGGAGGAGGGAGGCATCCCTTGTAGTACAATACAGGGGTGTTCAGGATAACAGGAAAGTCACAGGAGTGCCCTGGGGCTAGAAAAGAAAAGGGGAGCGTTAGTAAGGAGATGAACGAGGGAAGAAAATATCGAAGGGAAGGGAAACTCCGTAAATTTCACCTGTTCAAAGTTTGCACCAGACTGACCCTCCTTCTTCTTACTGATCGCTGTTCAAAGACGCCCCGGCACCATCTGGTCTTTCATCTAGATCCTGGTCTCTTTTTTAAAAAGAATGTGTTGACGTATAGTGGCTTTACAATGCTGTGTGAGTTTCTGCTGTGCAGAAAAGTGCCTCAGTTGTGTGTGCACGTACATATATCCTGTCTGTTTGGGATTTCCTTTCCACGAGGCACCACAGGGCCCTGAGTACAGTCCTGGTGCCGTCCAGTAGGTTCTCGATAGTTATCTGCTTTAACTAAGGAGACTGTCGGTGCCAGTCTCCCAATTCTCCCCCTCCCTTCCCCACCCCTGTTGGTGTCTCTGTGTTTGTTCTCTACTTCTGTGTCTCTGTCTCTATTTGCAAATAGGTTCATCTGTTCCGCTTTTCTAGATTTCACACGTGTGTTAATATGCAATGCTTGTTTTTCTCTTTCTGACTTACTTCCGGATCCTGGGCTCTTAAGTGAACCTAGCCCCCTTGACTCTAGTGTCTGGCAGGACTAGGAGAGGGGATTGACAGTGGACGGGTTCAAGGATTCAATTCTTGCAGGGATTGATCCCCCAGCATTGAAATGAAGTCTTGCTAATTGATCCAGGCATTCAAAAAGAAGAATTAAGCTTGAGATATGACCCCAGAGATTTCTAGAATGAAACAAGGAGAATGGAACAGGATGGAACAGAACCAAATGAAATGGATTGGAATTGAAAGGGGAGCTGTTGAATTTTTACCCAGAGAATGTATAATGTCAGCCACATAAGAATTAAGTATCTGAGAATAAATCTTAGAGAAGAATCAAACATTTAAAGAAAAAAGATGAATAACCTGTCTATAAGATTTAGGCTTAGAGAAATCTAGGTTATTAATGGATATTGGCCACATGGAGATTAAATTAGGTTCTCATTCAGTTTGTGTTTGTTTAATGCAGAAATTGGCTGGGCAGTATTACTAAGGCTTCATGATAAACAGGAGCTTTAATCCCAAGAAACAAGGCACCCATCTCCTTGAGTCCATGTCCCTGCCAAGCCTAGTTCAGCATCTAAAGTTGTGAGAGATGGGGGGAAGATATGAGAAGGATAAAAACACCACGACGTAATTTTATTTCTTGTTTAATCATGGAAAGGTTGCTTTACTATCCTTCCTTTCACATTGTGAGCCTTCAGGGAAGAGTAAGAAATTTTCAACCTGCTTACCCAAGTCATTATCAGAGTAGATTAGAGCTGGGTGCCTTGCATGCAAATGGGCCAACTTGACAAAAAAAAAAAAATTGGAATTTAGATAGCAACAAATAAACTGGATTGAAGGCTCATTTCGGTGCCTTGCCCTTGCACCGACAGAGCCGAAACTAGGGCAGTTATTGAATTGCTTAGCTGTTCCTCCCTGTGCTGCAGGACTTATTACACAGGACTCTTCTCTCTTCACCTCTCCTATACCACACACGTGCGTGCACACACACACACGCACCAGCACACACACTGTCTACTTCAAGCTAATGGTTGTCATCACCCCACAGATGTCATATTATCAAATGACTCTGCCTGGGTCTTCAGGGCACAGCCAGTCATCACAGGTTACTTGCTGGAACAAGTCATCTCTTAGTCACTTCTCACCTGTATGTCTTTCAGAAAATACCCCCCCCAAGCTTTTATTTTTTTGGATACATTTGTCCAGCCACTCTACTTAGCTCATTTCATCATCTCCCACCTCTACCCAACTCGATGTCTATATCTCAGAAGAGAGCTAGCAACAAAATGTTTAAGTCGGTGCAATTCATCTTTGAGTTATCCGGTCAGTCTCACCCTTGACCCATCCTTGGTGTCCCCCTAAGTCATTCAGCAGCCTCACACCTCCCCCTCCAGACTCCCATCAAGACCTACTTCTAGAAAAGACTCACACATGTCACTTACACTTTGGTATGATTGTATTCTTATTGAAGACATTTGGGCTTCAAGCCCAATGAGAAGTCTTCTCTTGGTGCCCCAACAAGGATCCTTCTATTGTTAATGAGGAAATGGGGAAGAGAGGTTCCCTGCGGCTCTGAAACAACACCTCCCGAAGCAGTGCTTCTCAAACCATGGTCTGAGGACTCTGGGCATCAGACTCACCTAAGGCACTGATGAGGCATGCAGTCTGCTGGAATGCTTCTTCCCCAGACACCACCACACATGCCCTGCTGGGCTGGAGTGAGCCCAGAAACCTACTTTTTTAATAAAGTGGCCCCATGATTCTGAAGCCAAACAAAGTTTCTGACTTTCTGATGCTGAGACAATCAACGTAAAACATGATGCCTACCCAGAAACTTAGCTTCCTTGGTGATCGCCCAGGTCCACCTCTCCTTTCCAGGTGAGAAATCAGCCCAGAGCCACTGTGTGACTCACCATAGACCATTCCACTATTAGCAGAAACAAAAATGTTTTAAAATAAGCTTCCTGGCTCCAAAACCGGGACATGTCCCCTGCACTTCAGAATAGGTTTAGGAAAGAGTGATATAAACCAAAAGCCTACTCATATAAAGTGACCGTGGAAACTGCCTAAACAGAGAACAGCATCTTTCAGACATTCTTCAAATTATAGTTCATCACATGTCCAAGTATTCAGTAAAATACTTCTTCGATCTGACATGGAGACTCTTGGCAGAAATTCTAATTTTTCACTCATTTTTGAGACACTCGGCAAAAGCCCTCCAGCTCCTGGTCCTTTTCCTACGGTGACCACATCACATTAGACCTAAATCTTTGAGCCTCTTGATTTCAGAAATTCACTGCCTTCAACTGCAGAGGCATATTTGGTCAGGCATGTTTGGTCATATTGGAAGGTAGCTGCCAGAATATAATCAGTTCTGAAAAAAAGAAACTGCATGAACTTCCTAGGTAAAGAAATGAAGATGACAGATCTCACAGGCTCTGAAGGAGGTTCTTTCAAGCCAGAAGAGGCCAAAATGAACCCAACAAGTAGAGACAGATTTTGGAAGCAAAGATCACAGCAGTGAAGCTACTAAGGTCACATCACGATGATGACTAGCGATGGGGATGAGCTATTTTTAAATACCGAGATGCTAGTCTTTCGTAATAAGAAAGGACATCTTAAAATCACCTGGTCCAGTCTTCCTTCTGAGGCTTGACTCTCCTGACTCAGCTCTTCCAAGAGACCACATAGGAACCCCCATGGATTACGTCTCAAAACGATGGATCTTATGCTTGGATCTTCTAACTTTTAGATGGTTTATCGTTTTATGGAACTAAAACCAGACCTTGTCCCCCTGAGCAAAACAGAAAACTAGAGCAGAAGAGTAGAAACGAAACTGATGTAACACTCACAGGGGAAGAGTTAAGGAAAGGAAAAGACCTTTCATTCACTAATGGGATAATGAATTACGGAGCAGATTTGGGAGTCTGGGTTTTGTTTTCTGTAATATGCAGACAGAGTTTTCCACCCCTAAAGGTTTTACTCCTTACTAATTCTAACCGTTCCCCAGAGGGCAATTTCCTTTAGCTAAATAAGGCTCCTCAGGTATAATGGACTGTAAAAGAGATAAATAGGCTCTTGCTTCCTTGTGAAACTATCACAGAGGAAGAGCAGTTGAAGCATCTTGCTTTCCTTAGCCCAGGGAAAGTGGAGCAGAGGCTGTCCAACAAGGGGCAGGCTTTGAAGTCCAGCTCCGCGTAACGGGCTTCACGGCAACAGGAAGGATGCAGGGAGACAGAGGATGAACTCCTCACCGACATTCCTCCTACACTCAAGAGACTCTCACATAGTCCAGGAACTCTTGAAAGAGATGCTCGATCATGAAGCACCTCTCATTTGAAGGGTAAGTGTTCTGTGAGATAATATTAACTCACCAGATCTGTCATTTCAGAGAAACGTGGCCCATTTATAAATGAGTGACGAATTCCATGCAGGATTCAGTGACCCCTGGGAGTTGTCTACTGAAGTGTGGGCTCCACCGATATTTCTTCAAAGATGGAAAAGCCTAATTTCTCTTAAAAAAATCTAGCTGATCTCCCATAGTGGCCTGAGAAGCATGCATTGAGGCCCTGGGCTTTTCATCTGGGTGAAGCTGGCAGACGCAGTAGGAACAGTTATCCTTTATAGGAAGATTATGAGAATAAATTCTCTCTCATGGCCCTAACAAATCTATACGGGGAATAGGTACACAAACACCTGCTTTAGGAAGGATTAAGGTATTTATAGCAGGTCTTCCTGAGCCTGGGAAATAGAACAGTACCTGTGAACAAGTGGAAACCAAAAAACATTATTAAGCTAAAAACATATTCAGGTTTGCTTCCCTATGTTTAAATCATTTCATAAAATGAAAACAGCTCCCATCCCTCACACCACCACCTTATTTTGATTCTAATACAAAACGAGCTGTGTTTCCACAACACCAAGCCTTTGAAAGAAGGGTGAATAATTCAGTCTAACATCTGCATGCCAGTCAACAAGGTTGCCAAAAATCTGAATATTTTGAATGATCTGGATAACTAGCCATTTTTCCCTCTTTATTTCTCCAGACTCCCTAAAATGACATGTAGTGAAATTACATTTAAAATCTAACTCTAAAGCACCCTACCCATAAAGTGCAGCCATTATCGAGGGCTCATTGCTCTAAAAAATTGGTATGAATCCTTTTAGAAACATTTTGAGTAAAGAAACACCTTCTTGTCTATAAATCAATACTAAAACTGTGTATTTCCTCACCATCACCTCTCCCACATTGAATGTTATAGGAGAAACTTAGGAAAACAAGAGAGGAAAAACAATAAATGATATCATCGTGTTGCTTTGAAATGAGAATTGGTAGCGTGGGACAAGAGGGGGGAACAGATGGGAAAGAAATGTACCCGGAGAGGATGATTTTTGTTTAAATAAGTTCATAATACGTGAAATGAACGACGGAAACTGACGGGGGAAGTGGAGGATCATTGTTTGAATAGCATCAATATAAACACAGATGCAAAAGCAATTGGCTTGGGAGACGGAAGAGCCTAGCCTGAATAATGTTGTATACCAATAAAAGCCATAAAGGGGGGAAAAATATATAGAGTAGGCGATTATTTCTGTGATGCTTGAAGATGTACATTTCTACAGATATCAGGGGGAAAAGTAAATATGCCTCAGCGAGTCCTTAGTTGGCTATTTTTGCCACAGTTTGTAATTCTTCCAGGTTTCACCAAATCACAACTTGTCTGTCAGCCTGACTGTATGCTAAGCAGTCCTCTATCTTAGGATAAAAGCAAGTGTATAAGGATCAGTCCTGGGAAATATAAAACATGGAGACGTGAAAGGTGCAAAGGTTCCACCACCTGTCAGCCCTTGCCGACATCTGGTCCAGTTAGTGAGAAGCACAAGATGTTCAGCGCAGGCAGAGGACTAAGCAGCGGCCCTTCCTGCGCTCACCGGACCGTCCACCCATCCTGTGCTCCAGGGAGCCTCTCACTGCCATGGGAATAGATGGGATGTTCCCACAGATGCCTCTGTGCCTTCTAGAACAAAACGTGTTGGTTATGTAGTCATATTTATCAAATATATCAGTAGGAAGGAGCAACAACTCCCCATTAGCCCTTCTTAGTATTCCAATAGTCCATGCAAAAATCTTTGACTGTAAAAAAAAAAAAAAAATCTTTGACTGTATCCGTACCAGTTTGTACTAAGAATGATATGCCTGGCAGACATTGTGGAAAGTACATTATCTGCATCATCTCATTTGATCTTCTCAACAACTTATGATGCAGGCTGATTATCCCTCCCCCCGCCAACCCGTTTTGCAGATAGGAAAAACAAAGCAAAGAGACATTTAATAAATTGGCCAAAATAAGGGAGCTATTAAGGAAAGCCAGATGCTGGTTTCCTGAAGTTTATACCTGGCTGCCTTGACTCAATAGTCATGATTGATCTTACAAGCATGACGTTATTGGGAGGAATGTGGGCAAAGTTCACACTAACCCCAATCTCCCTTTCAGAGGTGCCTGAAATGTCATCATTAATAATTCAACATCTTGTATTATACATTTCTTTCTTCTTGCAGGGCTCATTTTGCAAGGGACTGATGTCTTTAAAAAGTGCATTCATCTACTTTCTTCCATGACAATTAAGACTCTGAAAAACCTGGGAGATGTAAACCCCAGAGGGCGCATTACAAGGAAGAAGGAGAAAAGAGAAGGCACCAACTTCACTATTACCCATGGGCAAGTCTTGTGAGGAGGAAAGAAAGTAAAAAATATAGGAAAGATTTTGATTACACTTTCTTTGGGGACTTCCTTGGTTGTCCAGTGGTGAAAATTCCAACCTTCCAATGTAAAGGATACGGGTTCAATACCTGGTTGGAGAACTAAGACCCCACAGCCAAAACCGAAAAAAAAAAAAAAAGAGTTTATGTCTAATTCCCAAATATAAGACACTGGCATGGTTGTAACCGAGCCAGACCCTATGGGGCCTTTCTAGAACAGATTCGTCCCCCATATCCTCTGCCGTAGCTCCTCTCTGAAGTACCTACATAATAGCGTGTGAGTCTTCACTCACTTCCGTTTTGTCCGACTCTTTGCCACCCCATGGACTGTAACCTTCCAGGCTCCTCTGTCCATAGGATTCTCCAGGCAAGAATACTGGAGTGGGTTGCCATGCCCTACTCCAGGGGAATCTTCCCGACCTAGGCATACGAACCCACGTCTCCAGCGTTTCCTGCATTGAAGGCAGATTCTTTACCCACTGAGCCACCTGGGAAGCTCAGCTACCTGAGAGTATCTGATACTTATCTCCTGGGTTGTTTTTCAGACACTAAAGCCATCACCAAATGGAAGAAATTAACTACTTGATGATTATAGCCCCCAGATGTTCTGGTCCCTAAGGGTTAATGATGCCAATTTCCCTGTGATCTCAACATCACTCGATCAGAGATCTGTGCACGAGCGGATCACATACCCTGGGCTGCCCCTCTCTCACCTTGCCTTTAAAACTGCTTTGCTGAAATTCTCTAGGGAGCTCAGAGTTTAGGGGTGGTGGGGTAGTGGTGGTGGTGCATGAGCCACCTGTTCTCCTGGCATGGCCCTGCAATAAACCCTTCTCTGCTCCAGACTCTGATGCTTTGGTTTGACAGTGCATTGCACACAAAGTGCATTTGGTAACATGGTCAGTAGCAGGAAGCTAGGGAACGCCTTTTCCCAGAGACGTTTAGGGTGAAAGACCTCTCTTGGCTGAATTGAAGAGCATCTTTCCAGAAGACAGAAGATGGACAAAATGGATGATCTTTAGAAGGGGCTCCTCGTGCTGGTATCCTGTGCACTGTCCTACACTGATCGGCAGTCCACCTGGAGCTTTATGAGTCACGTCTAGCCTACTTCATCTTATTTCTATTGTGTAGACAGAAGCAGCTTTTCTCTGTGAGAAGGGTCACTGGGGAAAAGCAGTTTGCTGGTGAGAAGAGCCAGGAGGAAGAATAAACAGAAAGGAAGGGATAAAGCACTTTGCTGTTCACTGTCGTCATAAAGATGACAAGCAATAGTCTCTTCACTAGGGTGATAACACTTCTGGTTGATCTGATGTGTGTCTGTCCTGGCAGCCTTGTCTGAAGAGAGCAAACTGCGTTAACCGGCTCATAAGGTACTCTGGTAAAAGAGTTTGCTTCTTTCAAATCGAAGTATTATTTTCTTTCACCGATCGCAATTTGTAGTTCAATGAACAACAATGGGATTTTATTTACAATCCTTTTTTTTTTTTTTGGTTCTTTGAAACCTCTGAGATGCTGCAGCTCTCAGCCCCAACCCCCCTGAGCATATAGACTTATTTGCCAAGTGAAGCCAAAGATTTGGGATACAAAACAAATCAGAGAAGCTTTTTCTTCCCCTGCCTTACAGGAACTGTGCCTGAGACTGCAAGTCCCTTAGGCAAGATGAATTAACTGCATGGCTGTCTGAATCCCACCTCATGGAGCGCTCAGCCGCTTCTTAGCACTTCTCTGCCTTTGTGCCATGGGTTCAGGCTGGTCCCTTCGCGTGAACACTACTGACTCCATATATTCCAAGCTTCCCAGCCTGACATGATAAAGTGTTCGAATAACGATTTGAAATGTTACCTCGCATATTGTTTTCTTTTTTGTTATATTTATTATCTTTTATTGAAGCATAGTAGATTTACAATGGGTTGATTTCAGATGTATAGAAAAGTGATTATATATATATATGTTCTTTTTCAGATTCTTTTCCATTATAAGTTATAACAAGATATTGAATATAGTTTACTGAGTTACAGAATAAGTCCTTGCTTTTTCATCTATTTGATATAGCGTAATGTGCATATGTTAATCCCAAACTCTTAATTTATCCCCCTTTCCTTTTTTGTAGCCATAAGCTTATTTTCTATCTCTGTGAGTTTGTTTCTGTTTTGTAAGTAAGTTCATTTGTATCATTTTTGTAACCATAAGCTTATTTTCTATCTCTGTGAGTTTGTTTCTGTTTTGTAAGTAAGTTCATTTGTATCATTTTTGTAACCATAAGCTTATTTTCTATCTCTGTGAGTTTGTTTGTGTTTTGTAAGTAAGTTCATTTGTATCGTTTTTTATATTCTGCGTATAAGTGATGGTATACGGTATATATATGGCATTTGTCTTTGTCTAATTTATTTCACATGACAGTCTCTAGGTCCATCCGTGTTGTGGTCAATGACAGTATTTCACTCTTTTTTATGGCTGAGTAATATATACTTACACATAGGGCTCCCCTGGTGGCTTAGTGATAAAGAGCACACCAGCCAATTCAGGAGACACAGGTCCCTGGGTTGGGAAGATCCCCAGGAGGAGGATATGGCAATCCACTCCAGTATTCTTGCCTGAGAAATCCCATGGACAGAGGAGCCTGGTGGGCTGTAGTCCATTGGGCCTCAAAGAATCCAACATGATTGACTAAACAACATCAACAAATACACATCTTCTTGTCTTCTTTATCCATTCATCTGTTGATGGACACTTAGGTTGCTTCCATATCTTGCCTATAGTAAATAGAGCTGTTATGAACCCTGGGATGCGTGTATCTTTCCAAACTCGATTTTTCATCTTATCCCGATATATGGCATATTATTTTCTTTATTCCTTTGTAAACACTCCTGTTCCTGCTGTTGAAAAGGGGTCACATTTAACTCCAGAGCCAGAGAACAAGGATGCCACATTGTCAGCTTCAAATATAAAGTGCAGAGATTTCTGCCGTAAGACAGAAGTCGTAAGAAAAGGAATGCTCCTAAGTACTACCATCTCTACCCCAGCCCCGCTCCCTATAAGATAGGGAGAGGGAGAAAAGAGATGGAGAAGATCTGGGAAGAAAGATGTGGATCTATCTTTGTGTCATACCCCCAAATACCACCAAACATTTTGGAAGAGAGGACTGGAAAAAGAGTTACAGCCTTCTGCTTCCAGCAACCCCTGTGACTTTGGACAAGTGAACAATAAATCAGAGAGGCTGCACAGGGGTGTGTCAGAAGACAGCAAAGACTGACCTCTGACAGCCCCTTAGCCTTTTTGCCATCAAAGAGTGATTCAGATGTAAGTGATCCCAAGCTAGGAAGGGCTAGGAAGGTCTGAGGAAGGGCGGATGGAGAACAGGAGCCTGGAGTTCTGAAGGAAAATAAAGAATAGCCCTTAGGAACCCCGATGGTGGAGGCTACAGCAAAACCAAAAATATTTCAGTGAATGAGAATGATTAATGTTTTACAGTGGGATGTGAAGAGGGCTCCCAAAGGACCCGCCATTCACATTATATGTGAAAGAATAATAATAGTTTAGAAGAAAGCAGGCTGAATCTGGGAAATTAGTAGCCCCAGCCCAGACGACACCACAGTGGAGACCACTGCAAAACCACCCTCCTTTCCAGTTAAAAATCAGCGCTAAGGAAGAGGGAGAGGAAAAAGCTGCAAGGGAGAATGTTTTCAACCTAGAACGTAGCCTCGTTTGCCGGAGAAGTTGCTCCATAGGACTGAGTGTACTTGAAGATGATGTATTAAGTTTTCACATCAGGTGGACTGAGGGCTCAGATTCAGAACATTAAATTGGTTTTAAGGAAAATGAAGAAATTTATTTTTGTTCACCTGAGCCTGTGTCTCTGAAAACTCATATCCAACAAATAGGTTATGCTCCATGGAGAGGCTTATATTACATATTGTTAAGAAAGGATGTGACTAAGGATGTATCAGTAAAATCACATGAGCTCCCCATCATTAGCACTTAAACCCAGCACCTCCATGAGCCCTGAAGGAATCTGAGTTACTCAAATACTCTTCCACTCCGAGCAATGATTGCTATGAGAGATAAAAGTTTTAGCCTCAGCTCAGCCCACTGCAAGGCATCATCTCATTAGGATTCTTCCCCCCAATTAATTATGCAGATGGACTATTGATTATTAATTAGAACATTTAGTGATGCTATTAAGAACTTAGAAGATAAATCTTTTTGACTTGCATTTAACTGGTAGATTATATAAGCAATAAAGAATACATGAGCAATAGCTGCATAATTACATTTTATGAATAGCAGAAACCTGTAAGGGATGTGGAGAGACTTAATTGACATTTAACAAGATAACTACAGCAAATTAATTAGGAATTATCTGCTAAAATATGAATTAACTTCTAATAATATTTTAACCAGCTACTCTGTGATGCTAGCATCTTCTTATTGTTGCTAACATACCTAAATAAAATATCCTGCTGGTTAAGATGAGAGTGCTAATTTGTCTTCCAAATAATCAATCATGTTCTATTGAGATTTATTGCGTAATCAGGACATGTTAGAGGACAGAGGAAGTATAGCTGTAGTTCCCACTGTCAAGAGATGCACAGCAGGTTGAAGGGAAAGAATTCATCACAGTGAAATGGTAGGAACAAGAATTTGACTGGGATCTCTCATCCTGACCCACTTTAGCTCTTTAAGCCTCAGTTTTCTCATCTATAAAATGGGAATGATAATACCTAACTCGAAATTTGTTGTGTAAATGCCTGTCTCAATGCCTGGTTTTTAGGAATCTTTCAATAACTATTAGCTTCAGTCTAATCTGTGTGTGATACTGAGAAGAAAATGCAACCAGAAAAAGCAATTCTTATGGGCAAAAGGTGAGTGATCATACCATTGTGATTATCTTGGTCATGAAGATCTTTTTTGTACAGTTCTTCTGTGTATTCTTGCCATCTCTTCTTAATATCTTCTGCTTCTGTTAGGTCCATACCATTTCTGTCCTTCATCGAGCCCATCTTTGCATGAAATGTTCCCTTGGTATCTCTAATTTTCTTGAAGAGATCTCTAGTCTTTCCTATTCGGTTGTTTTCCTCTATTTCTTTGCATTGATAGCTGAGGAAGGCTTTCTCATCTCTTCTTGCTATTCTTTGGAACTCTGCATTCAGATGCTTATATCTTTCCTTTTCTCCTTTGCTTTCACTTCTCTTCTTTTCACAGCTATTTGTAAGGCCACCCCAGACAACCATTTTGCTATTTTGCATTTCTTTTCCATGGCGATGGTCTTGATCCCTGTCTCCTGTACAATGTCACGAACCTCAGTCCATAGTTCATCAGGCACTCTATCTATCGGATCCAGGCCCTTAAATCTATTTCTCACTTCCACTGTATAATCATAAGACGGACCAACAAAGGTCTGTCTAGTCAAGGCTATGGTTTCTCCTGTGGTCATGTATGGATGTGAGAGTTGGACTGTGAAGAAGGCTGAGTGCCAAAGAATTGATGCTTTTGAACTGTGGTGTTGGAGAAGACTTTTGAGAGTCCCTTGGACTGCAAGGAGAGCCAACTGGTCCATTCTAAAGGAGATCAGCCCTGGGGGTTCTTTGGATGGAATGATGCTAAAGCTGAAACTCCAGTACTTTGGCCACCTCATTGGAAAAGACTCTGATGCTGGGAGGGATTGGGGGCAGGAGGAAAAGGGGACGACAGAGGATGAGATGGCTGGATGGCATCACTGACTCGATGGACGTGAGTCTGGGTGAACTCCGGGAGTTGGTGATGGACAGGGAGGCCTGGCGTGCTGTGATTCATGGGGTCACAAAGAGTCGGACACGACTGAACGACTGAACTGAACTGAACTGATGGGCAAAAGGACATGTGCCCCAGTTGTTCCGTGAAGCTGTGTTTGTAAACCTAAACACTGAAACAATCTTATGCTCATCAAGCAGGTAATAGTCAAACAGTGACAGATTCTTACTATAGAGTAGTACCCACCAGATAGCTCATCCAGGTGGGCTAACGTGGAGAGATGTCTAGTAATTTTACAAGCACTTGTGAGTACACTGTACACTTGTATGATGCCACTTATATTAAAATGGCCACATGCAATATAAACATTACAAACCTCTATGGGTACATATAGACGGATATAAAAACACCAAAAATATCTGGAAGTATACACCCCAAACATTAAACCACACCTCGTCTATATAACGGGGAAAGAACCATGATTGGAGTAAGTGATCAAGGGGAACTTAGCCATCTCTACGAAATTTCATTTTTAAAGAATTTATAGAATTAGGAGTTTGGGATTAACATATACACACTACTCTTATAAAATAGGTAAACAGCAAGGACCTACTATGCAACACAGGGAACTATACTCAATATCTTGTGATAATGTATAATAGAAAAGAATCTGAAAAATAACGCATACATATATATGTAAAACTGAATCTTTGCTGTATACTTGAAACTAACACAACATTGTAAATTAACAACATCGCAATAAAAAGAAAGATGAAAGAATCTGTACATTATATCACTTGTGTAATTAAAATTTAAATTACTTTTTAAATGAGCTGAGAACCCACATGAGTTTTAGAGGGCTCTGTGGGCTATAAAGGATGGGGAGATGCAGCAGGAAGTAGGAGGGTGGCGCACGTTCGCCGTGTCCCGCCTGGGCTTCTGACATGATGCTCATTATATGTACCGGGTGACACAGCTTAGGTGGGGCGGACAGAGACCAGGCAGACTGAAGCCGGAAATAAAGGGAAATGACTGAGCAGATCACAAGGGACGTAATATGGGAACCAGGCAGGGGCTTGGTACCTGGGGAGACGACTGTGACGTATCCGTGGGGTCTGGAGCTGAGTTGGGGGGGGTAAGACCCAAGGGGCATTTTAACACGTTTATTTGGTGAAAGATGAGGAGAAACAGGAAGCCATGCAGGTCACTGAAGGCATCTAGGCAGGCAGTGTTACCACGTGAACAAAAACGGCGAGAATAGGGCAAATCTGAGAGACATTTGGAAGCAAATCATGATAGAAGTTGATGAATTGGAGGGATGAGTTAGAGAGCGTTTCCAGCTGTCCAGCCTAGCAGCCTGGGGGCTTGAGGGATGGAACTTCAGACAGATACGTGGTCTGGGGGCAGAGGCAACTTTAATGATGGAAATAAAAGCGTTCAGTTTTAAATGCAGAAATCTAGATGGTAGTGGGACATCTAAGAGGAAAGGCCCTCTCGATGAGTTGCATGCTCATCGAGTGTGATATCCTAGTTTCCCTCTGAGAGCATCAGCCAAGGCCATGAGTGTGGACAGACTCCGCAGGGCTGTGAGTGAAACAACGTGAGGAGGGAAAACAGAGTCGAGAACCTGGGGGAGGAGGTACTAACGCGAGGAGGGGAAGAGGAGCGCTCACTCATTCAGAAGTTCACTGTCCCTACCGGCTCTTCTCCACAGATCCTGTTCACCAGGCGCGTGACTTCAGTCACGCCTGACACTTTGCGACCCCTCGCCTGCCAGGCTCCTCTGTCCGTGGAATTCTCCAGGCAAGAATACTGGAGTGGGTTGCCATGCCCTCTTCCAGGGGATCTTCCAACCCAGGGATTGAACACAGTTCTCTTATGTCTCCTGCATTAGCAGGCGGGTCCTTTACCACTAGGGTGACTAGCCAGTGCAGGCGTCTCCAAGCGAATATCTTATCCACACCAAGAGACCACTGTCTTAGGACCAGCCCCAACCACTCATGTTCTATTCTCTTTTTATAATCTTGGAAACTTCTGTTGCTGATTAAGAATGGCAGAAACTTCTTTGTTGGGGAAAAAACTAGAAATTATTTTTTAAACTAAGGAAGGACAGAAGTGGCCTGTCAGTCAAGAAAGGAACATGGTCTAAGAGTCCACCCTAAGAAGGTCTCTCCCTGGCAATCCGCATTCCTCTCTGCCTTCTGGTTTGAATAAACTGAGCTTCCCTGCAGAAGTAACTGCTGTCCCCAAGGCTGAGACTCTCCAGGGAGGGCCCCGTTGTCTCCTGCAGAAACATTGACTGATGGGCTGAATCTCCGTGCTGATCCGGTGTCCTGTTGCTCCCATTGACGGGGCCTTGTTGACGAGCTCAGAAAGAGTACCCTGCCCACGCATGGAGGGACATCTCTACCCCAAGACCTGCTCTTGTGTTCATTCTGACCTCACAACACCTCTTCCAAGAAGGAAAAGGAGGAGAAGTATCCGTTTTCCTCTCTCAAGGTTTGTTTGTTTTTTTTTTTTTTTTCCTTTGAAAAAAGAATAGGTATTTTACCAAAATTCCTTGGTAACTTACTGAAGAGAAGCCATTAAGGTCTAACATAATGCACACTCATAGATTCAGTGCTAAGAACTGAATCTGCATCATCTCTTTTATAATTGTGCCCATTATAAAGATGAGGCTTCCTAGGACAAAGATGCACAATGCTCATGGCATTGGCTGACACCCCTCAGAAGGAAACTAGAAAATCATACTCACTAAGGCTAGTACTAAAGCCCAGGTCATCTGACACCAGGCCTCCCCAAGCTTAACCAGTGCACTGTGTTGGCCGGACTTGGGACATGTTGTTTTTTTAATTTAGATTCTTCCATTTAGTTGATCCGCTGGGTTAGTCAGGGTGCTCCAGAGAGACAGAACCAACAGATGTGCAGATATAAATGTAAATAGATATTAAAAGAAAACGTTTCAAATTTAAAATGTAGAATTTATGAAAGAATGCCATTTGCAGCAACATGGATGGGCCTAGAGGTGATCATACTGAGTGAAGTAAGTGACAAACACCATATGATTATCACTTATATGTGGGATCTAAAATATGATACAAATGAACTTATTTAGAAAATAGAAACAGATTCAGAGACACAGAAAACAAACTTACAGTTACCAAAGGGGAGGGGGGCCAGGGGAGGGATAAATGAAGAATCTGGGATTAGCAGATACAAATTACAATATATAAAATATATAAACAACAAGGACCTACTGTATAGCACAGGGGATTATACTCAATATCTTGTAATAGTGTAACAGAAAAGAATATGAAAAAGAATATATATGTGTGTGTATAACTGAATCATTTTGCTGTACATCAGAAACTAAAACAATATTATATTAATAAATCAACTATACTTCTGTAAAATAAATTTTAAAATAAAGTGTCGTTTTAGGTAATGGTTGGAAACCTAAGTGGAAACACCCATATATGCATGGATATGTATTTGTATACATGTTATAAATCTTTCTATTTATATCTATATGTTACAAGGAATTGGCTCACAGGAGGACGCAACAAGGAGGCTAAGAAGTCCTAAAATCTACCGTTGAGAAGCTGAAGATCCAGGAGAGCTGACAGTCTGCTTCCAGTCTAAAGCCAGCAGGCTTGAGACCTCAGAGGAGCTTATGTTTGAATTTGAGTCCCAAAGCAATAAGACCCCGATGTCCCAGCTCAAAGGCAGGCAGACAGGGGACGTCCCCCCTTGCTCACAGAAAGATCAGCCTTTTTGTTCCAACCAGGTCTTCAAAGAATGGATGAGCCCCACCTTCACTGTTATATAGGAAGGGCAATCTGGTTTGCTCAGTTCAAATCTCACTCCAGAAATATCCTGGTGACACACCCAGAGTGCTGTTTGACCAAATGTCTGGGCACCCTGTGGCCCAGTCAAGCTGATACACATAATGGAAATCATCACACTCGTATTGTTTCCTAGAATTTCTTTGATGGATAGAGGTGCAAAGTTTTTTCCTGATCCCCTCTCTCTGAATGTTTCCTCCTGGAGAGAAAGGTGATGATGGGAAGACAGAGAAGGTGACTTGCCACCTTCCTGGGCAAGCTGGTCCCAGAAGTGATCCAGCGGAGTGTGTGATCCTCCTTCACAGACAGTCCTGATGGATGGGAGGCTGGGCTACATGGCCAACAATTTTCCAGCTCTCGGATTCTGTGCACCTGATTAGTTTGCTCTTTCTGGGCCCCCCTTTTTTTTCTTCTCATCTTATGGAAATGAAGAAAGCTTCAGAGCTCAGTGAGGGTAGGATATTAGTTGTAGCCATTCAACTTCTTCCCCAGATCAGTAGGGTATTTCCCTAAGGCTACAGTAGAGTTCAGTTTCAGAGAACACAGCCTGGGTAATCAGAAGAAAGTGAAAGTGTTAGTCACTCAATTGTGTCCAATTCTTGCAACCCTGTGGGCTGTAGTCCACCAGGCTCCTCTGTCCAAGGGATTCTCCAGGCAAGAATCCTGGAGAGGGTTGCCATTCCCTTCTCTAGGGGATCTCCCCGACCTAGGAATTGAGCCCAGGTTTCCTGCACTGTGGGTGGATTCTTTACCATCTGAGCTACCAGGGAAGCTCTATCAGAGTTGGGGTCAAATTAAAGCTCTGCAACTATAGTAGGTGACCTTGGGCAAATGAGTTCCTCACCCTCTGAGAGATTCATGGGAGTGTTGCAAAGATGAACATGTTAAGGTACAAACAGCACTTCTGATGATGTCTGTTCTGTGGTCAGCATCCAAGGTTGTTTTTGAGACAGTTTCAAAACAGGCCCTTTTCACCAGTATCACTGCCTACATCCAATAATCAAGCCAGGAGGTCTTTGTCGCCACCAAGTGGCCACCAATCACACTACACCATACAGGCCAACCTGACTCAACCGCTACTGGAAAAGAGACCAGGGAAACGGGTTCCTAAAAAAGGAGGCAAAGGGGCAGGAAAAGATAGTGTACGCTACAGCTACCACCTCCATCCCCTGAAGTTTGGTTTCCAGGATCCTGCTGCTCCGAACTGTCCCCTCAGGAAGGCACTGACTCCTGTGCACCAGATGATTTTTTTTTTTTTTTGGTCCTTAATTGGAAAATTTATTTTATTAAAGTTTTCAAGAATCTGTTTACAAGATGAGTAAAATGTAGGGAAAGGTGGGTAGAGAGATAAGCCTGTGTTCAGACTGGATGGAGTACAGGCCAGTGCAGCGCTGTGAGTGACTCTGATTGCCTGGAGCCCCACACCAGGGTTTTCAATGAAATTCAGGCCAAAGTGCCTTTGGCACAGTGTGTGGAAGGTTTTAGCAAACCCAGGCAGAGAGCGAGCTTCAAATCCACCTCGCCTCCTCTCCTCCCTGTCTTCCAAACTCCACAGAGACATCCTTTCCGAAAAATAGTTAGGCGGGCTCCTTCCATTTCTCCAAATGTCAAAGTGAAGTCCAACAGGAAGCAATTAACAGATGTCTGCCCAGCAGAGAGTGTGGGAGTTCCAGGCTGAAATGAGTGCAGGCGGATCTTAGCATATCACAGGGTGGCCCCATTTACTCCCCATTACCTGGCTAAAAATAGCCTCTCCCTTTCTCAGCTTTCTGTCTTTATTAGCATCAGTCCCAACCGGTTAGCTCTTTCCCCTTGAAAGCTTCCTTAAACAAGTGGCAAGTGAGAAAACTGAATTCGGACCCTGCTCAGGTAAAAATTTCTCCGGGGAATTTCTAGCCTCTCCCTAGAATGGGAGGTGCCAGGGCACCACCACCCAATATTCCCGACCATTCATCCTGGGCCCCCACCAACCCTGCTCGAGGAGGTGGGAAAACAACCAAACTCTCCCTTAGGGGATGAGATTATATGTGGTTTTACAGCAAGAGCTTATTTGTGGCATTAAATGAGCAAATCATAAAGCATCGAAAATGATTAATTTCTCACTGGGCTGTCAGCGAGCTGTCACCAAGTGACAGTTCTGTCGTAAGTGTCATTTATAATGTCACGAGTCTATTCCCCCATCAATGTCATTAAACAATTACGCTTGGTTTAGAAAGAAGGAAGGGGGGGGGGGGGGGCCGCGCGGAAAGCCATGTGTAAGGCTTAAGCAATTATATACTTTGCTGTTCCTGGGTGGCAATCCCTGCCAACAATTAAATCTTACTTGATTTGTTCATTTAGGCAAATTATCAATTATTTGGAGGCGTCAGCCTGGGTAATTTTTTCCTCTCCACTGGCAGCAGCCACCATGCCCTGCCAGGATTGATATCAACAGGACCTAGACAGAGCTTTAATAATTAGCCCTTTCAGCCCGGGATCCGGCAGCTCTATTCTCTCTTTTCTGTGCTCATATTGGTGTGTTTCCTTTGTTAGAGCTTGGCATTTGGGTGAGACCACTGATTCTGTGAGCTGTTTAAATAAAGATCGCTTTTCCAGTAACGATGGCTCTTTTCCCCTTTCCTTGGAAAAGTTTGGTAAATGTAACCTGTTATGCAGCTACCCATCCTTTCCTCTTTTCCACCTTTTTTTTTTTTTTCTGGTTTGTTGGGCCACACTGTTAGACTCCCATTCTGTCCCCGGCCGTCTCCCACGTGTCTGTGAGAGTGGCGTCTGTTCCAATGGCTATGTTCCCCAGAATGGCTATCAAAACGATCCTTTCTGATTACTACGTAACATCAATAGAGAAAGATGCTGTAGGCAAGTGGGAAGAAGGCTGGAGTGGGTGAGTCTGTAAGACCAGAGCTTGTGAGGATTAAAAAAAAAAGAAAAAAAAGGACAGAGGCTACTCTGGAACTCTAGAAAGGAATTCCCTTCTGGAATGGGGTGTCTGGGCTTCACCTGGAAAGGGCAAGTTTCTTTCAAGAGCAGCAAGAAGCAGGCCAGGGAGGCCCTGAACCAGTTATCAGAGAAGAGAAGCTTATACCAAATGTGGTCTGGGCAACTGTCATATAAGCCTTGAGGCCTCACATGCCTGCCTGCCTGCTAAGTCGCTTCAGTCATGTCTGACTCTTTGAGAGCCTATGGACTGTAGCCCACCAGGCTCCCCTGTCCATGGGGATTCTCCTGGCAAGAATACTAGAGTGGGCTGCCATTCCCTCCTCCGGTGGGTCTTCCCGACCCAGGGATGGAACCTGAGTCTTCTTGCTGTCTTCTGCGTTGGCAGGTGGGTTCTTTACCTCTGAGCCACTGGGGAACCCCGAGGCCTCATGTAAATCTAGCCTATTCCTGGTGGATTCCAGAACGTGGTACATGACTGCCCTTGACTCAGTGTTTTATGAATTTGGCTTCTTTTTGGCATCTGGGGAGGACATCTGATGGTTTTGGCCTGCCTGTGTTTTTCTATTATGCAAAGAAGATCCCTGTTTTTTCAAGCAGGCCCATTCCTTGCCCACTCTCAGACCATGTGCTTTGAGTGGGGTTAACCCCCCTCCTGGCTCTGGAGGTGAGCCCCTGGTGAAGGCACGCCCGGTGAGAGCATCCTGTCTCCCTGGCCCCAGGCATTAGTCTTGGGGGGAAAGACGGGTCCAACCCATCCAACGGGAGCCCACGGGGAATGTGTTTCCTGGTACTAATGAGATGGAGCTTGAGTCTGGAAATGCTGGGGTACTCCTGCCACTACAAGAAAAGAATATGCCCGAGAATGAGGCCAGACCAGAGAAGGGCAGGAGAGGGAAAGAGGGGGAGCACTGGTGTCATTGGAGAATCTCGTCCAGCCGGCCTGAAGTCAGTGTGCCCTCAGGCAGTTTAACTGGATTGACCAATAAACTTCTTTTTCACCGAAGCTTCCTCAAGGTGGGCTTCTCATACCTGCCACCAAGAGAACTCTGACTAATCCAGATTTTTCCGTCCTCAGTCCTCCAGTTTCCTCTTCCATCCATTCTATCTGTGAGCTTCTGTTTATGTCTCCCAATTACTGATATAAGGGTTTCCATTTTGTTTCTATATTGTAGCTTCACTTTGGTTTGGTAAAGGGACCAAACTCACCATCCCTGCCTGTTGACCCCGTGGTGGAGGAGGCTTTGGGGTGGGAAGTGACATCCAGCTGGCTGTTTGAAACCTCATCCCAGCATTCAGAAGCTTTCTCACTTGCTGGCTGGACTGAAGCCAACTCTTTGAATTCAACTGAGCATGGCTAAGATGCTGTAAGTAGTATTCAAGTGTCCCTTTCAATCTTAGCAATAGTGAAAGAAAGGAAGAAAGAAGTGAAGGAAGGAAAGAAAAGAGAGAGAGAAAAAAAGTAAGGAAGGATGGAAAGAAGAAAGAGAAAAGGAAGAGAGAGAAAAAGGAAGGAAGGAGAGGGATGGTGGAGCAGGGCATGAACCCTTGTCTTTCATCCCCACGTCCCACATAAGCATGTCATGATGACATGCTGCCCCTTCCTGGGACACAAGCTCTCAAGACCCTTCAAATCGGTCTACTGAGAACAGTGTGAGAGTCTGACCAAGCTCTCCTCTTAAGCGTTGCTCAGCTTGAATCAACTGTGTTTACAGGTTCTCTTCTGAGATTTTCTTCCCCGTCACCATTGTTGTTCAGCCTCTAAGTCGTGTCCAGCTCTTTGTGACCCCATGGACTGTAACACACCAGGCTTCTTTGTCCTTCACCATCTCCTGGAGCTTGCTCAAACTCATGTGCATAGAGTCAGTGGTGCCATCCAACCATCTCATCCTGTCGTCCCCTTCTCCTCCTGCCTTCAATCTTTCCCAGCATCAGGGTCTTTTCCAGTGAGTCAGTTCTTTGCATCCGGTGGCCTAAGTATTGGAGCTTCAACTCCAGCACCAGTCCTTCCAATGAATATTCAGGGTTGATTTCCTTCAGGATGAACTGGTTTGATCTCCTTGCAGTCCAAGGGACTCTCAGGAGTCTTCTCCAGGACCATAGTTGGAAAGCATCAGTTCTTCAGTGCTCAGCTTTCTTCCCCTGTTTATCCCCGTTCACTCAGTGAATATCAATTTCCCTTCACCCACACATCTCTAACCCTCCTGCTCTGTCAGCACCATACCACCTCCAGCATCACACCATTGCCCCCTCCACTCTGCCACAGGCTCCAGGGAGTCTCCAGCCCTTGTAAGATGGCATTTATAAAACCACCTGGTGATATTTCACAGAGAGGATGTTGTGCCTACACTGCAGGGGTAAGTGTAAAGATACCCACCTGGGGTGGAGAAGTTGTTCGTCACATCTTCCATGGTCTTTGGATAGGGTCTACTGGCTGCCAAAGAGAAGCCTGACAAAAAGTGAAAAATGGAGTCCGTCAGGTGCCTGCTTTGTCCACAACACTACTTGTGCCAATGATGTGCTGCTGAATTGACAGATTCTCTGGATGAATCGATTGGGTCTTTTGTCATCTGGTTGACTCAGAAACAGTTCTCCCTGGAGCTCCTTAGTTTGCAAAAGATAAATACACACTGTCCGGAAAGAACAATATGTAGAATAAACATGTGAGACTTCTAGTTGCATTTTGCAAGCAGAATCAGAGAAAGAAAAGGAGAAAGATGGGAAAAGATAGGTGTAGCAAGAGGGAAGGAGGGAGAGAAGGGGGCACCTGGCGGCAATTCTGCCTGGACCACTCAGCCACGTTGTGTTGGAAGGTGGGTTTGCCCTGCCCCAGCAGCTATAGTTGGGGCCCAGGTGTTTCTGGAACGTTGAAGGGATTCTGTGGTTGATATCAGAACTAACGTCAGGAGAAAAAAATCTAAATTACATTTAAAAGGAATCTACCTTTTTATCTTTTAACCTTAGGCCTTCCCCAGCCATGCAGAAAAATCAATCTTGCCTAATCCACTGACCAAGAGAAAGAGAAAAGAACAGACGAGAACCTTGCATTAAACAGTTGCTTGATGCTTAAAGAGGTATCAGAGGAAAGGAGATCCAAGGGCTCACCAGCAGGAGCTCAGGTTCCAAGGGCTGAATTCGAAACTGCTTATCCGTAGCCCATGGCTGGTCATTAGCCAGAGACAAAGGATACATTGCATTTTAGCTTATTGATTTTTAAACCAACTGCAAAGCATGGCTTTGCTGAGGGCATGCTTTCTCAATTGTCTCTTTGCTGAGAGCTGGAAAAACTGATTTCTCTTCTATCCTAGATAGAATATAGCCAACTATATGACCATTATGGAAGCCTTAACTGGAGGAATCAAAATTGAGTTATTGCTACGTGTGATATAATAAAGAATATATCTGTTCTTTGTCCCCAGTTACCTGGCACAGAACTTCAAATTTCCAGACTGGTGGGAGTGTTTCTGTGTTTCATAAGGAGTCTCTCTGACCCGAATTTTTGCTAAAGAGGTAACTTCTGGATGAGCACTTCAATAGTTTCAAGAGACAAGCTAGCCACTCCAGGAAGACCAAGCACATGATTAGAGAATTGGAACTTACAGGCTCACACCCCCAACTCCAGGGAGAGAGGAGAGACTGGAGATTAAGTTCAATCATGTGATTAATTATTCCATCAATCATGCCTACTTAATGAGACCTCAAATAAAAACTCTGGACACTGAAGCTCAGGGGAGTTTTCTGTTTGGTGAATATATTTAGGATGGTGAAGAGGAAGGTATTCACCCTGTCTCCATAGGAACAGATGCTCTTAGGTCTAGTTCTGTGTATCTCTTCGTCTGGCTGTTCATTTACATCCTTTATGTTAACATGGTAATCGTAATCAGTTCTTTTCTGAGTTCTGTGAGTCATCCTAGAGAAATACTGAAACTCAGGTAGTGTTTTAGGGAGTTTTAGCCTTAGGGAGGAGAAGGCAATGGCACCCCACTCCAGTACTCTTGCCTGGAGAATCCCATGGACGGAGGAGCCTGGTAGGCTGCAGTCCATGGGGTCACAAAGAGTTGGACACGACGGAGCGACTTCACTTTCACTTTTCACTTTCATGCATTGGAGAAGGAAATGGCAACCCACTCCAGTGTTCTTGCCTGGAGAATCCCAGGGACAGGGGAGCCTGGTGGGCTGCCGTCTATGGGGTCACACAGAGTCAGACACAACTGAAGCGACTTAGCAGCAGCAGCAGCAGCAGCAGCCTTAGGGAGGCTTTAAATTTGTAGTAAATCTGTGGTCCCACTGAAATTGGCAGCTGAAATAAAGAGAGTTTTGTCAAGGAGCTGGCCCTTTAGTTCATGGGCTCTGACACTGACTCCATGTGCTTTAGCATCATAACTGATTTGGATTTTAGGACACTCAGTGTCAGAAAACTGGTGTCAGAAAGCATCGTCTGTTGAGTATTCCCAATTTAAAGAATCACAAAAGGGACCATGAGGTATAAAAACACAGGGTCTCTGAAGTCTAGAGAGATGGTGATCACCTTATATTTCATAGCAATAGGAAACTGGTGACTGACTGCACTCGGCACAATGTCCTCAAGGTTCATTCATGTTGTAACATGTCAGAATTGCCTTCTTTTTCAAGGCTGGATAAGATCCCATTGTATGTGTATATTACATTTTATTTCCCCATTCATCCATTTATGGATGAATATACAGAGTTTTGTTCAAGTGTCTGCTTTCAGCTCTTTTGCTGTATCGTAGGGTCGCTCTGCTTGGGGTTTTCTCTCTCGCCGTATCGCAGGGTCGCTCTGTTTGGGGTTTCCTCTCTTGCTGTATCACACGGTCGCTCTGTTTAGTGTTTTGAGGAACCACAGTGTTGTTTTCTACTGTGGCCACATAATTTTTCTTCTAAAATTATATATATTTAGAATTGGTAATATAGTCATATGCTACAAAGCACAAAATTAATAGTGAAATAGCTACTTTTCACTCCTGTCTCCAAGCCATTTACTTCCCCTCCCGAAGGCAGCCCGTGTTACTACTCATCACTGCCTTACTATAGGGCCTCCAAGTACCCCAACATCCAAGCAAATTCAGGATCTAGGCTGAGGCTGGCTCTTCTAACAGAAAGCTTTTAAAACTATCTGCAGTCTGCTCAGAGAAAGAGTTAATGGAAAGCAGAACTTTGAAATGCACTATACATAATGAATAACAAATACCCCTTAAGATGAATATTACTAAAGCACCAACATGTTATTATCCAAAGCGTATGAAGTGTCTTCTTTCTCTTTTTCTGGCTCTTAATACTGCATTGAAAGCATTACCTAATGCCCACTCTAAAGGATTAGATCCCTCAGAGAGTCGGCAGGCATAACACACCTCACCACCATTCTGTATCTCTTCCATTTGGGTTCGCAGTTAGACGTTCTCTGGTTTAAGGGAAAGAGCATTTGCAAAATGGCTCTTGGGGCTTAATTGGTGTTTCTTTCTTTTGCCTGCCAGCATAATCCAGGAGAAAAGACCGCAAAGCAATTTAAGACCATTAGCATTGTTCCTAAATACCCACATCCAAGGTTAGTGAAGACAACTGGAAAAAAACCCCAAAGAGCACCTAGGGAGATTAAGGGAGGTTTTGAAGCAGAACGCATGATTCTAATGAACTTGGGCTCTGCCTCCGGAAGAAGAATCTATCTAAATACATTAGGGCCAAAGGAGCAGACAGGAGGCGGCTACCTCAATACGAGAGATGCTGTCCTCAGTAAGTTGTGAAACTGCAAATAGATGTGGTGGGCTCGCGGCCCCGAGTCTCTGCAGGGCGCTAATTACGCTTCCCATGCTGTTGGCGACCTCGCCATTCCAGCTGGATGTTCAGAGCCACAGCACGTGCGATCCAGCTTTCCTAGTGGACATCCCCTTGGTGCCTTCACAGCAGAGGCCTCTGCTTGGTTCCCTCCTCTCAACTGAGCAGATGAATTAATTTGCTCAGAGATGGGAGAAGGGTTTTTGGAAAGAAGAGAACCCCTGACAGGGTTAGTACCAGACATGAATAATTTTTCAGTTTTTGACTTCGATACAATCATGACCTAAATGTTCAGTTGTACAGGGCCAACGTGATCATATTTTAACACTATGCATGGATAACGAGCAACAATAAATAAGAATGCCAATTTTAAACAGATCTGAACTTTGAGACTGCAAAGCATGTCCCTTATAAAGCATTGAACCCTGTTGAGGTTCTGCGTGAAGGGACAGCAAGACTTCTGATGCCAAGTTTTCTCGAGCAGAGCAAGACAAAAGGTCACAGGTCAAGGGCAAAGTCCTCCACCCAGTTGCATTCACTTCAGACACCAACCACAAATTTCAAGGTCCCCAGCCTGCCCTCACTTCTGACCAACTGGCTACAAATTCAGGGTTTCCCACTGTCCCCTCAAGTTCGATAATATGATAGGACAACACACAGAACTCTGGAGAGCACTCTTATATGATTACCATTGTATAATAGCAAAAGGAAACAGATGAGAAACAGCCCAAGGGGAGACTCAGACAGCAGTGTCCGGGCGGGTGCCAAAAGCAAAGCTTCCTTTGTCCTCTCCCTGTGAAGTCAGCATATGCCACTCCCCTACACATTGACATGTGGCAGTGTAGAGTACTGCCCACCAAGGAAGCTGACCTGAACATCTGTGTCCATAGGCTGCATTTGGATTTCACTGCATAGGCATGACTGATTAAGTCACTGGTCATGTGACTCAATCTTTAGCCCCCTTCCCCTCTCCCAGGGTTGGTCTGGTATCATGGTGGATCAAAGCCCCAGCCCTCTAAATACACAATTAGTCTTTCTGCCCTGCCAGCTCCCATCCTAAATATTTCCCTTGTGCTGTGCTAAGTCACTTCAGTCGTGTCCAACTCTGTGCGACCCCGTGGACTGTAGCCCACCAGGCTCCTCTGTCCAGGGGATTCTCCAGGCAAGAATACTGGAGTAGGTTGCAGTGCCCTCCTCCAGGGGATCTTCCCAGCCCAGATATCGAACCAGAGCCTCTTACAGCTCCTGCATTGGCAGGTGAGTTATTTACCACTAGCATCACTTGGAAAGCCCGAAAATATTTTCCTCAGCATAAATGATAACCTAAAATTTAGCATATACAATAGCATATAACCTATTTCCTTAGCATGAACTACCTAGTAAACATAACCTATCCTAGTAAACATAACCAAAGATGAATAACAAAGACACTCCTATTACTTGGGAAATTCCAAATTGTAGAGGCTACCTCCCAGGAACTGGGGACAGAGGCCAGTGAAACCCTTTATTAGTCAGACTAAGGTGGGTGGAGGGCAGTTAAGGGGCAGAGGGAGTTGATAATGCAATCCAGGAAGCAAAAACTCAGGTTTTATTTAGATTTCATTATACCATCTTAAGCAAGTCACTTAATCATCTTGGGTCTTAGGTCTCATTCTCTTCACTCATAACAATAATTACTGATATCCTTTAATGATTGCTTACTATGCACCAGATGCGGTGCCAAGAACTTTGCCCACTCAATTTCATTTATTCTTTACAAGGAGCTGGCAAATTTTGTTGTCTTATTATCTCTATTTTGTAAAGGGTGGAGAGGCGACTGAGTTCTCAGGAGGTTAAATAGCTTGTTGGAATAAGTGGAGGGGCTGGCCCTGAAACACAAGTGGGAGTCCAAGTTTCCTGTCCCTGGGTTCCCTTGTTAACACTGTAGTGACAACACTCTCCTTGGCTCTCAGGCATATTGGGGAAATGAATGAGACTGATACGCATTATTACAACCTGAAACAGAAGAACCTTATAACTCAGGGTTATGCGATTACCATTATTATGATGTCACTGATTATTACTATTAGCAGTATTATTTTTATAGTTTATATGACTCTGACTACTTACTACAAGAATGGTTTCCACTTCCCATATGAGTTTCTGTTATAAAGAAAGAACTCGTTCAGAGAGAAGGCAGGTCTTTGAATTATATTATGCAAAATTCCGTGTCCTTCCCCAAAGATGTGTTAAATATGACACCTACTATTTGCCATTGTGGAGAAGGCAATGGCACCCCACTCCAGTACTCTGGGCTGCAGTCCATGGGGTCGCTGAGGGTCGGACACGACTGAGAGACTTCACTTTCACTTTCACGCATTGGAGAAGGAAATGGCAACCCACTCCAGTGTTCTTGCCTGGAGAATCCCAGGGACGGGGGAGCCTGGTGGACTGCCGTCTATGGAGTCACACAGAGTCAGACACGACTGAAGCGACTTAGCAGCAGCAGCATGTGCCATTGTGCGTCCAATGGCAAGGAACAGAAAGATAAAGTATGACCTAGGCTCTGCCAGTAAGTCAAGGGTGCACAGAATAACACCACCCTAGGCAGACTATGTCATGTGCTCCAGAAGACACTGAACATCCTCTGCTGGTTCAGAGGAGAGAGAAAAAGAGCACATAAGCTTCAAGGGATCAAGAAGGATTTTGTATCCAAATCCTGAAAGGTTAATGGAATTTTGAGAGACTTGAAAAGGGGCAGGGAGGGGGAGGAGGCAGGGGAAGGGAGCCTGGTATTAAAATCAAGAGGCTCAACTCAAAACGTTCCCAGGGATTAATGAGTACACTGATTAGTGGTAACATATTACCGTAGGGTGAGCACAAAATTCAAAATAAAAATTCTGGGTTCATCACATATTAGTTTTGTGATGATGGGCAAAGCTCTAGCTCTTCCAGCACCACTTCGCCCATTAAAAAATAAATGAAGGTTAAGTAAGACTTCAGATCTTAAGACTTTTGTTGAAATATATTGAAAAACTTACATCATATGAACTAAATGATATTAAACAAATATTCAGTTCAGTTCAGTTCAGTCGCTCAGTCGTGTCTGACTCTTTCTGACTTCATGGACTGCAGCATGCTAGGCTTCCCTGTCCATCATCAGCTCCTGGAGCTTGCTCAAACTCATGTCCATTGTGTTGGTGATGCCATCCAATCATTTCATCCTCTGTCATCCCCTGTGATGCCATCCAATCATCTCATCCTCTGTCATCCCCCTCTCCTCCTGTCTGTTTCAAGAATAGCAAACATTAACTCCAAGAAAAAGTAAAAGCATTTATCTGGAATTTTCAGTGAGAATAAGCATGGAATGTTGTTGGGGGCCAGAGTGAGGCACTCCGCCCGTGGCAAAGGTCATGAGGAAGGAGGCTCCACATACCAAAGGCGGGATTGAGCCTCAGGAGTCCCCCTGGAAATCCTCGAGCATCTACCCCCATAACCAGAGCCTGCCTGCTTTACTACTTTGTGCTCCCACCTACACCTCTGACTTTATGGGGGGCTGTCCCCCACCACCTCTTTTGGAGAAGGAGTTAACCTAGAGCTCCAGTTAATAAAAACTCCTGGGCGTGACAAGAGTGTTTTAACCTACAAACTCCTCTGAAGTTTCTCTAGCCTGCCTGATAGGCTTGTCCGGCCACATGTGATCGCCCACAGCCTCCCAACCATGAGAGGCACGAGATGCTTTAAACCTTCTAAAAACAGGTTCCTTAGAAAAGTTAGAAAACTATTAGTATAAGTATAATGGGCTGATTAGAAATTGTATTGCTGAAGGGTTTTTCATTTGTTGAGCCAATGTTTGTTGCTAAGTCTCCACATCCCCTGCCCTTATACACATTAATGAATATATAAAAGAAATAAGTATTAACCTTTGATATTAATCACGTTAGACCTTAGGCTAAGTAAATTCTTTCCTTAACTAAAACCCACTACACCCTCACCGTATAGGAATGTAACTTTATTTGGGTGGCGTCTGTTTTAAGAATAATCACCCCTGGAGAAATAAGTGTCTTGGTTGACTGACCGCTGTCACAAGGAGAGGGTCATAAATTGTCAGCAGGCCCCCTGGCCAGAAGATGATGTAACACCCATAAGACCTCTGTATACATTTGTATGAAGCACCTGACTTTGATAAAAGTCAGGACTGCTGACCTCACGTGACTTTTGCATAACATCTCAGTGTATAAAAGTAGACCATGGAAAATAAAGAATGGGGATCAGTTTCTTGAAATACTGGTCTCCCCATGTCGCACTCTCTCTCACTCTGGCTGAGTCTCCATCTGGAGCGCAGAACCCGCCATGCTTACTAATTATGCCTGGGCTTCTAAGATCCGACCGGGAGGCCTCAGTGTCTCCTCTCCTTCGGGAGAACGGAAGGACGCCTGCAGCCTACGTAAGTGGTGCAAGCTTCTTGTCTTGAAGTTTTATTGGTCTCCCGCGTAAACCAAGCTACTCAGCCTCTTTTCTCCACTGAATTTTCCTACTGAGCTATCCTCATTCTATTACTCTTTACATCTTTAATTAATATCTAATTGAAGTTATTGTATCCTGATCCTCGCTGACGCCGTCCCCGCTTCAAACTCCCTGGATCAGCCGGGGCTGGACCCCGGCAGAATGTGGCTAAGAATTTGTCATTGAAAAGCATTTGAGCAGGTTTACCTTCCCCGGTGTCTCAGATGGTAATGAATCCACCTGCAATGCTGGAGACCTAAGTTTGATCCCTGGGTTGGGAAGATCCCCTTCAGGAGAGCATGGCAACCCGCTCCAGCCTGGAGAATCCTCATGGACAGAGAAGCCTGGTGGGCTACAGTTCATGGGGTCACAAAGATTTGAACATAACTGAGTGCCTCAGCACAGCACACCGACTCAGAGGACAGTTCAGAGAGTAAAGACACGCACCTGGATTGCACAAGCCCTACCTGGAAGCATGATTAGGGGTGAGGTGTTCTGTGAAGGTCCCTTTCCTGGGAACTCGGGGCACTTCTGTCAGTAACCCTGACAGTCTGTGTAATTCTCTTCCTTCTTCTCAGTTTACCTAATATTGTCCTCAGAAGCAGAGGCAAGAAGAAATGTGATTCCTCATTAGGCCCAGAACCAGAGAGTAGAAAGAAACAGCTGTTACTCTAAAGTACTAAAACATGCACGTACAATTAATTTTCTATTAAGTAGAGACTCCAAAGAGATTTAGCTTAAGTCTGACTGTAAAACTTTAATCAAATCATTTTAATTAATTCATATAGGTATGCTTTGATAGCATGGAGCTAGAACCTAAATATCTTTATTTTTAAAACCAGGATTAACTATTTTAAATTAGTTTATTACAAAATATTCCAGCATACAAAAAAAGAGGAGATACTGTAATGAATATTGATGTATTCGTCATCCATATTCAACAACGGTCACCATTTTACCATACTTGCTGGATCTAGCATTTTTTCTCATCATTTTTCATGGTACAGCTTTCCACTGTTTGTATCTACTTTTGTATCTTTTAGATTCGCATAAAAGCTTTATAGGTATAACTTATGGACATTTTGTTAGGTTTATGTCAAGATATTTTTTCTCATTTGTTTTTATAAATGGAGTTGTCTCTTCCATTAAAATTTCTAATTTGTTATTGCTTGTATATGACACAATTATTGATTTATATCAGTCCATTTTGTATCCTGCTATTTTACTAAATTCAGTTATTGTTTAGTTTTTTTCAATGACTCTGAGTTTTACAAATATGTAGTATCTTCATTATTGTAACTTCAAGAAATTCTACAATTTTGCTTTGTATTTTCCCTTTGACCCAAGAGTCTTTAAGAGAGATTTTTGATAATTTGTTATTTCTGGTTTAGTTGCATTTTTTGGTCAAAAAGACTTGCTTATTGTTTCTATTTTCTAAAATTAGCTGAAGTTTTTCTCTGTGTTTTTAAAATGGTAAATGTTAGTAAACCACCCAAATGGAAATGAATAAAAAGTGTGTTTTTTATTGTTGGGATACAAAGCTAAATATACAGTTAGTGGACAACATTAATGATTTTTTTAGGTCTTGCATATTAATAATTTTCAATCCCTTTTTCTTGAAAGAGATTTGATTTTAAAAATCTCATGTTAATAATTTGACTTATAGCATCTGTTCACACCTTCTTTTATCTCCTATATTTTCTATTTATAAAAGGTCCAATTTTACTTTCTGCATAGATATTAATAATTATAAATTGTACTCTTTAAATTTATAAAATGGCCTTTATCTCTTTCGATATTTGTTGGCTTGAAAGCTCTATTTTCTTTGTTTTCTTTTAGTTTCTTTCTGGCTGTGCTGAGTCTGTTGCTGCGTGCCAGCTCTCTCTAGTTATGGAGAGTAGGGGGCTTCTCTCTAGTCCCGGTGAATGGGCTTCTCATTGCTGTGACTTCTCTTGCTGCCGAACACCAGCTCTAGTGCCTTGGGCTCAGTAGTTGAGGTGTATGGGCTTAGTTCCCCCCACCCCCAGCTTGTGGGATCTTCCTGGACCAGGGATTGAACCGATGTCCCCTGCATTGGCAAGTGGATTCTTAACCACTGGACCAGGGGAGTCCTGAAAGTTATTTTCTGATATACTGATCATGTCCTTCACTTTCTTTTTATTTTCTATTGACTGGTATATCTTCATCTAAAGTTTCATTCTTAACCATTCTGATTCACCTTTTTTTTTTTCTTAGTATGTCTCATATAACAGCATGGATTTTGATTTACTAAGATCAGAAAAAAATTTTATTTTAATTGGTGAGAAAAGCCCATTTGCTTTTATTAATATAATCAATACTTTTCCTTAGTTCAGTCACATAGTTTATTTGCTTGCTCTTTGTTGAATCATGTGAAATTGTTACTAGACTACTGCTTATGACCTACAAAAACGCCAGTTTCACGTTCCAAATATGTACATATATATGATTTTGATGTCTATAAATAGACATGATGCATACACAAAGTCCTCTGTGATTATTTTTGTTTCTTTTGCCATTTAGAAAGTTTCTTATTTCTGTTTCAATGGTTATCATTATTTACTACTTATTGCTTATATGGGGCTTTCCTGGTGGCTCAGTGGTCAAGAATCCACCTGTCAATGCAAAATGTGGGTTTGATCTCTGGGTCGGGAAGATCCCCTGGAGAAGGAAATGGCAACCCACTCCAGTATTCTTACCTGGGAAATGCTACGGACAGAGAAGTCTAGCAGGCTAAAGGCTGTGGAGTCACAAAAGAGTCAGACATGACTTAGCAACTAAACAACAGCAACAAATTCCTTGTATAATAGGCTCATTTCTTCTCTCCTTCCCTTTTCTTTTCCCCATGATCCAGTTTAAGTCACTTGTATTAATGTAATGATAATTTTTAAATGTTAAGAAAGCTCAAGATCTGACCGCTTGAACTGTCAGCCTGAATTGATGTCCTCCTGCTGTTGTATCTGCTATGTCGCTCAGTCATGTCCAACTCTGTGACTCCATGGACTGTAGCCCTCGAGGCTCCTCTGTCCATGAAATTCTCCAGGCAAGAATACTGGAGTGGGTTGCCACGTCCTTCTCTTATTCCCATCTAATGCATACCAGGCAGTCTGTAAAAATTGTTCTTTTCCTCCTTGTCCTTCCGTTTTTGCTGGTTTAATTCTTTGACACTGTTTAAGAATATGTCACTAGTACACTATTTTTTTCAACTTACCCTCCAACTTTTGACTGCTGTCCTACAGTTAAATGTATTTCTCACTTATGCCTGAGAACTTACAGTGAATCGTCTAGAACCTTTGATTGATTGCCCGAAGCTCATTCTGTAGTAAATTTCTGAGGAAGTGCCATGAAGGCAACACCTCATGAAACCTTGCATGTTCGTAACTCTAGACTTTACACTCTTAGCTTGTACAATCTCTGAATCTTTGTGCCTCTAAAATATTTCTCTCGTTTTCTAACAAATAAACATTGCTGTGGAGAAGTCTGATTTCAATCTGATTTTCTTTCCCTGAAAATGACTTTGACTTTCTTTTTCGATGTCCAAAGTGTTTTCCTCTCCTCTCTACAGCCCAGTCTTTTTACTAGAATTCCCATGATTTTGATGTTGGTATTGGTATTCTCTTGGTGGTACAGATTCATTTTTCCAGTTATAATAGATAGAGAGACTTTAAGCTTCTTCTATTTCATGACATTTTTCCTGATTTACAGTTTTAAGTTTAGTTGTCCTTCAATGGGGACTTCTTTGTTAGATCCTTTTTTTCATTGTTTCTTTCCTTTACTCATTTCATTACTATCTTATCTTTGCCTGTCATATTTTTCATTTTCTCCCCAATCCTTTTTATCTTTTCTTTATTTCTTTACCATCTGAGCCACCAGGGAATCCCTCTTCATAGCTGCAGTCACCGTCTGCAGGGATTTTGGAGCCCAAGGAAATAAAATCTGCTGCTCTTTCCATTATTTCCCCATCTATTTGCCATGAAGTGATAGAACCGGATCCCAGGACCTTAGTTTTTTGAATAGTGAGTTTCAAGCTAGACTATTTATCTTCATCAAGAGGCTCTTTATTTCCTCTTCACTTTCATTCAAGAGGTATCATCTGCATACCTGAGGTTATTTCTCCTGGAAATCTTGAGTCCAGCTTGTGATTCATCCAGCCTGGCATTTTGCATGATGTACTCTGCAAGAAGTTGAATAAGCAGGGTGACAACATATAGCCTTTTCATACTCCTTTCCCAGTTTTGAACCAGTCAGTTGTTCCACGTCTAGTTCTAGCTGTTGCTTCTTGACCCGCATACAGCTTTCTCAGGAGACAGGTAAGGTGTTCTGGTATTCCCATCTGCTTAAGAATTTTCCACGGTTTGTTGTGACCTACACAGTCAAAGGCTTTAGTGTAGTCAACACAGTGGAAGTCGATGTTTTTCTGGAATTCCCTTGTTTTCTCCAGAATCCAAAGAATGTTTGCAATTTGATTTCTGGTTCCTCTGCCTTTTCTGAACCAGTTCACATACTGCTGAAGCCTAGCTTGAAAGATTCTGAGCACAGCCTTGCCAGCGTGTGAAACCAGCGCGGCTGTGCAGTAGTTTGGATGCTCTTTCATTGCCCTTCTTTGGGGCTAGAATGAAAATTGACATTTTCTGGTCTTGTGTCCACTACTGAGTTTTCCAAATTTGCTTACATATTGAATTCAGCACTTTAACAGCATTATCTTTTAGAATTTTAAATAGCTCAGCTGGAATTCCATCACCTCCTCTAGCTTTGTTCACAATGATGCTTCTTAAAGGCTACTTAGCTTCATACTCCAGGATATCTAGCTCTAGGTGAGTGACCACATCATGGTTATCCAGGTCATTAAGACCTTTTTTTTGGTATCAGTTCAGTTCAGTTCAGTTACTCAGTCGTGTCTGACTCTTTGCGACCCCATGAATCATAGCACGCCAGGCCTCCCTGTCCATCACCAACTCCCAGAGTTCACTCAAACTCATGTGCATTGAGTCAGTGATGCCATCCAGCCATCTCATCCTCTGTCGTCTCCTTCTCCTCCTGCCCCCAATCCCTCCCAGCATTAGGTCTTTTCCAATGAGTCAACTCTTTGCATGAGGTGGCCAAAGTACTGGAGTTTCAGCTTCAGCATCAGTCCTTTGAATGAATACCCAGGACTGATCTCCTTTAGAATGGACTGGTTGGATCTCCTTGCAGTCCAAGGGACTCTCAAGAGTCTTCTCCAACACCACAGTTCAAAAGCATCAATTCTTCGGCATTCAGCCTTCTTCACAGTCCAACTCTCACATCCATACATGACCACTGGAAAAACCAAAGCCTTGACTGGACGGACCTTTATTGGCAAAGTAATATCTCTGCTTTTCAATATGCTATCTAGGTTGGTCATAACTTTCCTTCCAAGGAGTAAATGTTTTTTAATTTCCTGGCTGCAATCACCATCTGCAGTGATTTTGGAGCCCCCAGAAATAAAGTCTGCCACTGTTTCCCCATCTATTTCCCATGAAGTGATGGGACCAGATGCCATGATCTTCGTTTTCTGAATGTTGAACTTTAAGCCAACTTTCTCACTCTCCTCTTTCACTTTCATCCAGAGGCTTTTTAGCTCCTCTTCACTTTCTGCCATAAGGGTGGTGTCATCTTCATATCTGAGGTTATTGATATTTCTCCTGGCAATCTTGATTCCAGCTTGTGCTTCCTCCAGCCCAGCGTTTCTCATGATGTCCTCTGCATAGAAGTTAAATAAGCAGGTAGTTCTGTGTAATTTTGCCACCTCTGCTTAATCTCTTCTGCTTCTGTTAGGTCCCTACTGTTTCTGTCCTTTATTGTGCCCATCCTTGCATGGAATGTTGCCTTGATATCTCCAATTTTCTTGACGAGATCTCTAGTCTTTCTCATTCTATTGTTTTCCTCTATTTCTTTGCACTGTTTATTTAAGAAAGCCCTCTTCATGGATCACAGTCTTGTCTTGGTGAAGGGGTTTGCATAACTCAATGAACCATCCATGCAGGGCCACCCAAGACGGATGGGTTGTAGTGAAGAATTCTGATAAAACATGGTCCACTCGAGGAGGAAATGGCAAACCACTCCAGTATTCTTATTGCAAGAACCCCATGAACAGAATGAAAAGGCAAAAAGATATGACCCTGAAAGATGAGTCCCCAGGTTGGAAGAGAGGAGGACAATTACTAGGAGCTGCAGAAAGAATGAAGTGACTGGGCTAAAGTGGAATCAATGCTCAATTGTGGATGTGTCATCTGGTGGTGAAAGTAAATTTAGTAATCACTGCAGATGGTGACCATGGCCATGAAATTAAAAGATGCTTGCTCTTTGGGAGAAAAGCTATGATCCACCTAGACAGCATATTGAAAAGCAGAGACATTACTTTGCCAACAAAGGTCAATCTAGTCAAGGCTATGGTTTTTCCAGTGGTCATGTATGGATGTGAAAGTTGGACTATACAGAAAGCTGAGCACCAAAGAATTGATGCTTTTGAACTGTGCTGTTGGAGAAGACTCTTGAGAGTCTCTTGGACAGCAAGGAGATCCAACCAGTCCATTCTAAAGGAAATCAGTCCTGAATATTCATTGGAAGGACTGATGTTGAAGCTGAAACTCCAATATTTTGGCTACCTGATGCAAAGAATTGACTCATTTGAAAAGACCCTGATGCTGGGAAAGAGTGAAGTTGGGAGGAGAAGGGGTCGACAGAGGATGAGATGGTTGGATGGCATCACCAACTCGATGGACATGAATCTGAGCAAGCTCTGGGAGTTGGTGATGGACAAGGAAGCCTGGTGTGCTGCAATCCATGGGGTTGCAAAGAGTCAGACATGACTGAGCAACTGAATTGAACTGAACTAAACCGTGTATAATTCACACCTATTTTCTTATACTATCTCGATTTTCTGTTTGGTTTTCAGGAGGATTTTGGAAAGGTTCAGAAACTGCACTGCCATCACGATCTCATCAGGACCGAAACTCAAGATCAATTATTGTTTGATAGAATGTGGAAGGATGAAGCTTCCACAAATCCTTCATAAAATCTTATTGTAGAATATGAGTTCCCTGAAAAGATCAGACTTCAATCATCTCATTTAATAGAAAAGTCAGTTGAGGCTCAGAAAGTGAAAATGACTTTCTCAAAGCCAGATTAAAAAGTAACAAAGTGAGGGGTGAAGCATGATTTTCATAGAACCTAGGTTTTGGAAGGGAACTCAGAGGTCATGTGGTCCATCTTCCTACTCAACACAGAAATCCCCGGAAGAGAAGCAGCCAATATCCTCTTGAATACCCTAAAGAACCAAGGTATTAACTCAACACATTCTCATATGATGAACACAGACTTTTATCTTTTCATTTTCTTTTCTTTTTACTTTGAAAAGTCTAAGCTGAGACAGACAAGGATGAATTGATGGTGGTGCTACTGCTCTTGTAGCCTGTTTTTTCTGTTTAGAAACTGCCTTGGAAGCATCTCTGGGTTGATTCACAGTGTGAGTTGAAAACAATCCTCGAGTTCATCTAGTCTAATGTGATGCATTAGTCTCTGCCTAAACATACCTGGCACCTCATTTTATCACCAGTTGTTCAGGAGTTCTTCCTAAAGTGAGATGATGCGCATGAGAATATATGTGGATTATGCAAGATTACATAAATTTAAGAGATGCTTAGAATTTCTTATATTGAATGGAATTTTCTTTCCTATAACTTCTAAACTTTGTTCTTGGTTCTGCCCTCTGAAGTTATGCAGAATAAGTCCCATTACTCTTATGCTTTATAATCCCTGCAATATTGGAAGACAACTATTGGATTTTTTCTTCATGGATAAGGCTTGCATGTGTGAGTGCATTGTGTGATTCATGATTATAAATGCAACCAGCACCAATCTCTTTTGTGGCATTGCCCTCAGTCTTTTCAACAATCTATTTAACCTCCTGTGATTGAGCATACTCCCACCTATCATTTTTTCTCTTGAAATGCCAAAAATAAAGAGTGAGAATAAACTTTCTTCATCTGGGCATCACACTCTTATCAGCACAGCCTAGTTCAGCTCAGTCGGTCGCTCAGTCGTGTCCGACTCCGTGTGACCCCATGGACTGCAGCATGCCAGGCCTCCTTGTCCATCACCAACTCCCAGAGTTTACTCAATCTCATGTCCATTGAGTCAGTGATGCCATCCAACCATCTCATCCTCTGTTATCCCCTTCTCCTCCCACCTTCACTCTTTCCCAGCATCAGGGTCTTTCCAAATGAGTCACACTTCTTAGCATCAGGTGGCCAAAGTATTGGAGTTTCAGTTTCAACATCAGTCCTTCCAAAGAACACTCAGGACTGATCTCCTTTAGGATAGACTGATTGGATCTCCTTGCAGTCCAAGGGACTCTCAAGAGTCTTCTCCAACACCACAGTTCAAAAGCATCAATTTTTATGCGCTCAGCTTTCTTCACAGTCCAACTCTCACATCCATACATGGCCGCTGTAAAAGCCATAGCCTTGACTAGACGGACCTTTGTGGGCAAAGTAATGTCTCTGCTTTTTAATGTGCTGTCTAGGCTGATTTGGGGTTTCTTCTTATACCTGATTCGAGTTCAGCTTGCAGTCTATCAGCACCTAATCTTTTCTCACAGACTTCTAGTAAGCAGTTCTTCCACTTCTCAAGTTCAGGCACTTGATGTTTTCGGTCCTAGATGCAAAACAACAGCTCGGTAAGCACCTATACAATTATTCCAGAGTTCCATTTGATGTATTAAACCTGGGGACTTTGACTATTTTAGAGCATCAAGGTTCTGTCTCAGATGGTTCATACCTTCTTAGGATTTCATTCTTTTTGAGCTGTGTTTCTTCTATTCTTTTCAATTTTAAGGAAATATACCTAAATAAAGAAGACAAAAGGAAGCTAGAAGAACAATCCTTTTTATAAACTCTTAGTAATAGTTTCCCATCACTTCCTCTAACTCCCTGGACACTACTTGCTGTTGTTTAGTCTCTAAGCTGTGTCTGACTCCCTGTAACCCCATGGACTGTGACCCTCCAGGGTTCCCTGTCCATGGGATTTTCCGGGCAAAAATACATCTCCAGGGGATCTTCCTGGATCAGGGATTGAACCTGCATCTCCTGCACTGGCAGGAAGGTTCTTTATCACTGAGCCATTGCTGGACACCACTGCTGAGTCCTTTTCCCACTTTCTGGAGCTGTATACCATTGCGTGTCCAAGCAGAGGTGCAGCCTGCCCTTGTTCTTCTACTTTGGGGTTGAGGGAGAGAGAGAGGGAGACAGAAAGAGAAGGAGAAAGACCTACTCAGCCTTATTTAAGGGACAGATACCTGCTGTCAGTATGGCTTGACCTACATTCCCCTTCCATTTTCTACCAGGACAATACCATTACGGTCCTCTAGCACCCTGCATTTTCTTATCTATGAGATATGAATATTTAATGATAACCTGAATTTCCTTTGATTGTAGACCATTCATAACATTACAGCTGATTTCTTTATCACTCCCATATTTACCTTATCTATTGAGCCTGTTCATTAAGGAAGACTCTTATGATTGGAAGTGTATGTCTAGGGATCAAGAGGTCAAAAGGTTCAACCTCAATGAGTTTTCAAACACTAACCGATCCATTATACCAAGGCTAACAAGACCACTGGTGAAAGCCTTGAAAATAAACATACCTCAGAGCAAACTCTTAGAGAGAAAGGTTAAGTGAAGTTTTAAGTTCATTCTTATCATTCCTCCTGATAATGCCCAAGTACTCTGTCTTAGGTTGTGTTTTTATGTTGATAAGGAAGAGAGTGGAGGTTGCGAGGTAGAAAAGGAAATAGAGCTAAGAGATGGGATCAAGAATATAACATACACACTTTCCATTAAACGGCTCTATGAGCTGGAATTCAGAGATCGTATTTCCACTTCCAGAATTGTGATGAACATCATGAAGTCAGTAAATGTTACCAAGACAGATGTATGTATTTTCATTTTTGTATTCACTACCGATTGAATTCTTCCATGCATCCACTTACCTACATTCCAGTTTAAGAAATAGAACAACTCCACAACTCATATAGCTGTCTTTGTGCCATCAACAACCTCATCCATTTTCCTGTTCTCTTACAGACCACTTTCCTGTATTTTCTGTTTACAAATCTATTCTTTTAATTCATTATTTTGTGACATATCATTATGTCTAAAGACAACATGTTTATTTTTGCCTGTTTCTAAACTCTACATAAGTGGAATACCACTGTATGTTTCTGGACCTTGATTTTTTTGCTGTTCAATTTCATATCCCTGAGATTTATCTATGTTACTGTATATTGCTATAGTTCACTTATTTTCACTATTTTACAACATTCTATTTATTCAGCAATATATTTGTCTATTTTTTTGTTGATGGATATTTGGGTTGCTTTTAATACTTCGCTATCACATGGTATCAAGTATGAACATTCTTATGCATGTATCCTGGTGGTACATACCAGAATTTCTCTAGGTATTTATTAAGGACTGGAGTTGTTAGATTAACAGGTATGTGCATTCTCAGGTTAACTAGATAATATCAGATTCTCCAAACCATTAGGGCCAATTTTCACTTTTGCATGCTATGTATAAAAGTTCTGGTAGAAATTGCATTCTTGCCAAATATGGTATTACTGAATTTTTTAATTTTTCTAAAGGTATTGAATGTGAGAGATTTCACTATGGTTTCAATTAGTATTTTACTAACAAGGAGATTGATTTTTAAAATCTGGTGCTTCTGAGACGTGATTGCCCATTTTCCTACTGGATTATTAACATTTGTCTCCTTGGAAATTACTTATTTTTGTGGATGCCTCTGGACTTCCCTGGTGGCACAGTGGTAAAGAGCCCGCCAGCCAGTGCAGGAGACACAGGAGATGCGGTTCAGTCCTTCGGGGAGATCCCCTGGAGTGGGAAGTGGCAACCCACTCCAGTATTCTTGCCTGGAAAATTCCATAGACAGGGGAGCCTGGTAGGCTACAGTCCCTGGGGTTGCAAAGAGTCAGACAAGACAGAGAGTGCATGGGTGTGCGTGCACACATGTACACACACACACACACACACGTATACACACAAGTACTCAGACATTTGTATTGCTCCTGAGATGTTCTTTACAGATTCTGGATACTAATCCTTTGTCAATTATATGTATTACAAGTTTCTTCACCAAATTTATATCTTGTGTTCTTAACTTTCTTTATGTTACCCTTTTAAAGATAAATTTCTTAATTTTAATCTAGCTTCACTGGATGGTCTGTGTATGAGACAATATATTTCCCCAGTCTGATAAGTAAATATTTTAAATTTTGATATCTCATTTATCCGTTACTTTATTTTATAATTGCTGCTTCAATGTTCATCCAACAAAAATGTTTAAACCCCAGTGCAAATTTAGCTTTTAATTTTATCTCTATGAGTTAATTGCTTTGTATGGCAAGGTAAGGGTTTGAGGCTCATTTTTTCCCATATAGATACCCAGTTGTCCTAGGACAATTGTTAAAATTTTTCCTTTTCCCACTGACTTGCTTCATTGTCAAAAATCAATTAATACTATAATTTTGGGTATATTTTGAATTCTCTTTGTCATTATACGTCTTCAAATATTTTTTCAGCCTTATTCTTTTCTTCTGGGTTCCCAATTACACATATATTGCTGCTAAGTCACTTCAGCCGTGTCCGACTCTGTGCGACCTCATAGACGGCAATCCACCAGGCTCCCCTGTCCCTGGGATTCTCCAGGCAAGAACACTGGAGTGGGTTGCCATTTCCTTCTCCAATGCATGAAAGTGAAAAGTGAAAGTGAAGTCGCTCAGTCGTGTCCGACTCTTAGCGACCCCATGGACTGCAGCCTACCAGGCTCCTCCGCCCATGGTATTCTCCAAGCAAGAGTACTGGAGTGGGGTGCCACTGCCTTCTCCAACACATACATTAGATTGCTTAATATTGCCATACAGGTCTCTGAAGCTTTGTTCTTTTTAGTCAATATTTTTTTACTTCTCAGGTTGTGTAATTTTTATTGTTCTAGTTTTATGCTGACTGACTCCTCTGCCATCTCCAATCTGCTGTTAAACTCATTCAGTGAATTTTTCATTTCAGTTATGGTAGTTTCCAGCTCTAGAATTTCCATTCTGTTCTCTTTTTCTTATAGGTTTTAGTTTTCTGATTATATTTCCCATCTGTTCATCGGGAATGCTGTTATTGTTTAGTCACTAAACAATAACTCTTTTGCAACCCCCATGGACTGCAGCCCACCAGGCTCCTCTGTCCACGGGATTTCCCAGGTAAGAATACTCAATGGGTTGCCATTTCCTTCTCTAGGGGATCTTTCAGACCCAAGGATGAACCCACGTCTCCCTGCATTGGCAGGCAGATTCTTTACCACTGACCCACCAGGGATCTTCCTCTAAATCCTTGGACACATTCTCAATAGCTACTTCAAAGCCTCTGTCTCCTCATTGCAGCATCTGCATTGCCTTCAAGTTGGAGTCTATTAACTTATTTTGTGTATAGATCACACTTTTCTATTTTTTCACATGTCTATTGATAATTAATTGATATTGGGCATTATAAAATTGAATAGGATCTGGATTCTGTTATTTTCCCTTGAAGAAAGATTTCTTTTACCTTAGCTGGACCCCAACTCCAGCTTTTGTCTTTCCTGCGATGAACCAAAGCATGTTTCCTCCTTTGTTTCAACTTCCATCATTTTTGTTTGTTTGCTTTTGTTTTTCATTGCCACACCTCCTTCTGGAGTCTATGCTTTGCAAAGAGAGCTAATGTTCATCCAAGGATGTGAGTGAGTTAAACATGCAAACTTTCTGTGGATCCCTACCGTCTAGGATTCCTCACCTTATCATCTACCTTTTTGTTTTTGACCAGTTTCAAGTTATGTTCTTTAACACGTTAAGCCAGTACGGTTGTGGCTTTCTGCCAATGACTTTACGACCTTGTGCTGTGCTTAGTTGCTCAGTTGTGTCCAACTCTTGCGACCCCATAGACTGTAGCCTGCCAAGCTCCTCTATCATGGGATTCTCCAGGCAAGAATACTGAAGTGGGTTGCCTTTTCCTTCTCCAGTCCAACTATAGCCCTCCAGGCTTCTCCGTCCATGGAATTTTCTAGGCAAGAATACTGGAGTGGGTTTTCATTCCCTTCTGCACATTACTACCTTAGAATGTCATAAACTAGAATATTTAATTCACAGTTCATTTATCAAGGGTTGACTCCTGACTGGCATCTTTCTGCTTTTGGTAACTCATGTTTACCCCAAAAGTTGGATAATTCTATTTTTTTTCATATTTTCTAATTGTTATTTGAGAAAAGGTGAGTTTAGCCAAGCTATTCTACTGTTCCTAGAAACTGGAACAAGCTTTTTAAAATTAAACTTTCTAAATGTTTGTTGCTGGATATAGAAATGAAATTAATTTTTGTATATTGATTTTATATTCAACATCCTTACTTAACTCTCTTTTTTATTAAAATAAATTAGGTCATTGTAGGTTTTCTACATATAAATCATGTAATTGTGGGAAATAATAGACCTTTTAAATTTTCTTTTTATTTATTTTACTTTGTTTCTTAGCTTTCTGCTCTAGCTAAGATAGTGCAATGTTGAAAAAAGTGTTGAGACTGAACACCCTTATTGATCTTATTAAGAATATTTTCAAGATTTCACCACTAAAATATTACATTTAACTGTTTGTTTGTTTGTTTTTTGGCTGCTTTGTGAGGCATGTGGACTGTTAGTTCCCCAACCAAGCCTCAGACCTGAGCCCCTGCAGTGCAAGTGTGGGTTCTTAGCTGCTGGACCTCTGGGAAGGCCCTAAAATATTATACTTAACTGTGATAGAAATTTCCTTCTCTTGCTTACTCCTAAGAGTTTCCAAATAGTAATAAATAAATGCATAATTCTATAAAACACTTTTTGCATCTATTGAAATAACTATGTGACTTTTTCATATTTTCCCTTTAATTTAATCCATTGAATTGTAGGAATTGGTAGCCTAATGTTGAACTAATCTTATTGCAGAAATATAACCCAAGTTGGCCATCATGTACCCTTTTCAATGCATCACTAGATGGTACTTGCTATTATTTTGTTCAGGACTTTTGCATGCATGTTCGTGAGAGATACTGAACTATAATAATCATTTTTTCTACTGTTATTTGGTTATTGGTATCAACATTTTGCTAAGTTCATAAAAAAGAAGGAGAGTGTTCCCTTTTTACTGTATTTCTCAATAGTTTAGGTACCAGAGAAATATGTCTTCTTTGAATGGTACAGTTTGGCATAAGGAAAGAAAAACTTCCTGGGACTTGGTGCATTTTTAGGAGAAGATTTTACTACAAATTCAGTAATTTTGTTATAGCTAGTCAGATTTTTTTTTTTAACTCAGAATTGATAACTTATTTGGGGGTGCTTTGTCCATTTCATCCTTTTCAATTTTATTGTCATTGAATTGATTATAGTATCCTCTTTGTATATTTGTATCCTCTTTTATCTCTGTAGCAGTTATAGTTTTAACTTCTTTTCCATTACTAATATTTCTGATTTGAGTTTTCTCTCTTTTGGATTGGTTAATGTCACCATGGGCTTTCTGGACAGGTCAGCTGGTAAAGAATCTGCCTGCAATGCAGGAGACCCTGATTCGATTCCTGGGTCAGGAAGTTTCGCTGGAGAAGGGATAGGCAACCCACTCCAGTATTCTTGCCTGGAGAATCCCCATGCACAGAGGATCCTGGTGGAATTGCAGGGGTCAGACATGACGGAGCAACTAGCACACACCGTCTCACCATAGTTGTGTTAATTGTGTCAGTCTTTTCAAAGAACAAACATTTGCTGTTGCTATTATATCTTTGGAAATGTTTTACTTGCATTGATGTTGCTTCATCATTTTCATTTCCTCTTGCTCTTTCCTTTGGGTTTATTTTGTTGTCCTTTTTTTCTAAAGTTGGATGTTGATCTTATGCATTTCCACCTTTTTTTTTTTCTTTACCAACATAAGTAATTAAGGCTAAAAATCTTTATTATTATTTACCTATATACTTTTTGAAATGAAGTCTATAAATATTTCCAGACCCCATGCTTTCCTGTTTTCCCCTTACCTTATGGATCACTCTCTCCTTATCTCCTTTGCTGATTTTTCTTTCCAGCGGCCTCTGAAAGCCAGAGTGCTCCAGCACTCAGTAATCGGACCTTCTTTGTTCTTTATCATCACGCATTCCTTTGACAATTTAATGCTAAGCTATGATTTATATATACATATAATTACTATATTATACTATACATAATACAATACCATATATTATATTTTATATATGATTATATATATTATAATATATATCAGGGCTTCCCTAGTGGCTCAGATGGTAAAGCGTCTGTCTGCAATGCAGGAGACCTGGGTTCAATCCCTGGGTTGGGAAGATCCCCTGGAGAAGGAAATGGCAGCCCACTCCAGTATTCTTGCCTGGAAAATCCCATGGATCACAGAGCCTGGTAGGCTACTGTCCATGGGGTCACAAAGAGTCGGACACGACTGAGCGACTTCACTTTCACTTTTCATATATATTATAATATATATATTACTAACTCCAAAATTCTTGTCTCTAGCTAGATTCCTGTCTTGAAATCCCTACTTATATATGCATCCAAGGACTCAAATCATCACACTTACTATAATAGGTCAAATTTTTGTTCAGAAAATAGTCACTCCACTCCTTTCCACTGTGGGAGTATATCTTTCCCTATCCCTTTGTTGCTGGGTGTAGCCTTGTGACTTGACCTGTTCAATGGAAGCTTAGCAAATGTGACATGAAGAACGGCTTAAGGCTTAAGGAAACGTGACATGTTTGTGAAGTGGGACTTGTTTGCCATTGTCATGGGAAGAACAGGCCCTGGGTAGCCCACCGGTTCCAAAATAAAGCGGTATATAGAATAGCGGCTGACCCGCGGGTCTGCAGCTTGAAGCAAAGCCATCATAGCCAGTGTTATTGTTGTTCAGTCACTAAGTCATGTCCAATTCTTTGTGACCCCATGGACTGTAGCATACCAGGCTCCTCTGGCCCTGGGGTTTCCCGGGCAAGAATACTGGAGTGGGTTGCCACTTCCTTCTCCACATAGCCAATGTGTCAGTACACAGTCTGAAGCAGAGCATCCAGGCCGACCTGAAAGATCATAAGCAAAATAATAAAGGGCTGTTATTACATGCCACTGAACTTGGGGGTGGTTTGTTATATAGCAAAAGCCAACTGATACAGAAATTTGTATCTAGAAATGGGCGCTTATGCTAGCAGAAACCTGAAATATATGGACCTGGCTCAGAAAACTATTAACTGAAGCTGAAGAAATGGAGACCTGTGCTATGTGGTGGTAAAACATTTGGTAAACTGCCTCCTGCGATCATTAGGAAGACAGAATATGTACCTAATGAACTGGTTGAGTGAGTAATATCAAGGCAAAATGTGGAAATATAACCTGGCTTCTCCCGACTATATTTAAGAAGATATTACAGGAGAGGTATAAATTCAGGTTAAGTATTAGCTTGAGTTCAAACAGAATTAAAAGGAAACAGAAAGTCAAAAAGTCCATAACTTGCAGCCTTGAAAAATAAAACTCTTTCTCACCAAATCAAAGATTCCAGGAAGAAACAAATATCTCATTAACTCCTGTTGGTCAAGCCCCACTGGCTGTCCCCCAATCTTATCAGCTTCTGAAGGTTAAGAACTGCTACCTAGCTTTATTGCTTTGGGGTCCCATCATTTCCGCTGCATTAATAAACCAAGTTTTGTGACAGCCTCTTCTGTTGACAGCCTGACCTGCATGGGAGAAATGCCACTGAACTTGGTAATGTTAGCAAGTTCATTAGCCCCTCCCCTACTTCAGGACAGTCTTGGACGGAGTGTCCTCTTGGCCCTCTCAGGGAACATAATCTCCTGGTGTGCATTCTGGCCTCTGATAATGCATCCACTCCAGTGCGCTTACTTCCGAGAGCCTGAGTCTCCTAAAGTATTCCTTGTTGTTAGGTCACTAAGTTGTGTTTGACTCTTTGCAACCCCATGGACTGCAGCACACCAGGCTTCCCTGTCCATCACTATCTCCCAGAGCTTACTCAAACTCATGTCCATTGAGTCGGTGATGCCATCCAACCATCTCATCCTCTGTCATCCCCTTCTCCTGCCTTCAATATTTCCCAGCATCGGGGTCTTTTCCAATGAGTCAGCTCTTCGCATCAGGTAGCCACAGTATCAGAGCTTCAGCATCAGTCCTTCCAATGAACACTCAGGACTGATTTCCTTTGGGATGGACTGGTTGGATCTTCTTGTTGTCCAAGGGACTTTCAAGAGTTTTCTCTAACACCACAGTTCAAAAGCATCAATTCTTCAGTTCTCAGCTTTCTTAATGGTCCAACTCTCATATTCATACGTGACTACTGGAAAACCCATAGCTTTGACTAGATGGACCTTTGTCAGCAAAGTAATGTCTCTGCTTTTTAATATGCTGTCTAGGTTTGCATAGCTTTTATTCCAAGGAGCAAACGTCTTTTAATTTCATGGCTGCAGCCACCATCTGCAGTGATTCTGAAGCCCAAGAAAATCAAATTTCCCATCGTTTCCATTTTTTCTTATACCATCTTTAACAGCAACTCACGGAGGAGCCTGGTGGGCTGCAGTCCATGGGGTCGCTGAGAGTAGGACACGACTGAGCGACTTCACTTTCACTTTTCACTTTCATGCATTGGAGAAGGAAATGACAACCCACTCCAGTGTTCTTGCCTGGAGAATCCCAAGGACGGGGGAGCCTGGTGGGCTGCCATCTATGGGATTGCACAGAGTCAGACACGACTGAAGCGACTTAGCAGCAGCAGTAGCAGCAGACACTTCTGCTCTTCTCAGCATAAGCTATCATTTTCTGTAGGTATCTAAGTTTCTAACAGCGAGTTTGTCTCAAGCCCTAAAATCTTTTGCAGGATCTAAAACCATATTCTGAGAGTATGCCCCAAGTTGGTGAACATTTCTTTTCCAGTCTTATGTTTCAGCACCTGAGCACCTTCAATATTCATCTCCATGGCTTCCTCTGGCTTCTGCCAAGAAGTGCTGTCTGATTTTTGCATCTTCTCTGGGATATAGTCTCTTCCCTTCCCTATAAGGCTCAATGCTTACCCAGGTGTGTTGTGCTGGACTTTAACCCCGAAAGTTGGCCTGGAGACTGGGAATGGAAGTACAGGAAACTCCTTACATGGGTGCCTGTTGCTTTGTGGAAGGAAGCCCTCTGCAGTGTCTTCCAAAACAGGAAAAGTGCCAGCTCTTATCAGGTAGAAGTAGTTCACGTCTCCATGCTTCAAATGTTCAAGAGTCTACAGGGGTACAGTCCCCATGACATCCACCCAGATGTCCCTCTAACCATACTTAAGGGTTTCAAAGGTTTTCCCAACTAGGGCCTTCCTTACCTGAGTCTTGGCCGAGGAGTCAACATCATAAGTTCTGTGAGCATACCTACCAGAACCTACATTTGCGCCTCAGCTTAACCTTACCATCCGCTCTAGGAGACAGTGACTTTTCTAAGTTACCAGAAGGGTCTCTGGTCAACACACTTACATTTCAGCTGTTTTTCGACTACTCTTAGTTTTTCATTTCCCCTGTAGGGAGTTAAGGCAACTTGGTAACAGGCAGCCAAGTCCATTGTCCTGTGTACGTTGCTCCCTTGTACCTTCCCAGTGCCTGAACCATCACACCAAGAAGGGCATTCCTCCCAGTGGGACATTTATGAGTTACAAGTAGTGGGAGTTCAACCAGTTGGATGCCACTTTATGGCAAGAACTGTCTGTGAACCACATACCACTCTGGTTGAGACCCTTTGGACAGTCAGATGGTGATCAGGGATCCATTCCCAAACTCCATCCTACCACCTAACTCTTTTTGACTACTTCTGGGAATGACTGTGTCAGCTTGCATTTTCAAAGACACCCAGATGGAGTCAAAAACACAAGAGATCTATTTAGGATAATACCTCTGAAAGATACTGGAACAGGGAACCAGGAATAAGCAAAGATGTAGGTCCAACACCACTGAAAGGAGAGAGGGAAGGAAGGAAGATTAGGTAGGAAGAGGCTCAGACGGCCGTGCAGCTCTGGCCAGCCCCATGTTGGGCAGTAAAGGCTAGATTATTACTCCACCCACACACATACCCCTGTGCTCGGTCATTGGCTGGGAGGCTGGAGGACACACCGCAACAGGCTCCAAAACCCTGCAACTGGAGAATGTTGACTCACTGCACTCATTGCGGGGGCTTGTCTCCTGAAAGGAGATCTGAGTGATGCACTTCCGTGGTGGCGGGGGCTTGTCTCCTGAAAGGAGATCTGAGTGATGCACTTCCGTGGTGGCGGGGGCTTGTCTCCTGAAAGGAGATCTGAGTGATGCACTTCCGTGGTGGCGGGGGCTTGTCTCCTGAAAGGAGCTCTGAGTGATGCACTTCCGTGGTGGCTGTAAGCCCCTGGCGGAAGAGGCCCAGGCTTTCCAGGCCACACCGATGGAAGAAAGGCTGCATCAGCCCTGCTACATTTGCTGCAGGACTGCTGTGAAATCTGCAAGTTCATGGTTATACGAAAATGACAATATCACCTGCACTGTGGCTCACAGTTTGCAGAGGACTCCGACACGTAAGATAATAACTAGGGTACAATGTGGAGATCAGTGCAGTCTACATAAACCCAGAGTTCTCTAGGAGCGTAAGTGGGAGGTTGATTTCTTCTGCCTTGGCCAGTCAGAGGCGGCTTCACAGAGGTGGGCCTCTCAAAGAAGAGCAAGTGTTGACGGCCTGGCAGGTCGTGCGGCCAGGGCACTGCAGGCAGAGGTAGCCGTGCCCTCAGCAGACCTAAACTTCACTGGGTCATAGTAGTAGCCCAGTGACTACGTGCTGAAATACACAGGGTATTTAAAGTGGGAGTCTTCAGGTGGCCAGATACAGAAACTAGCTCAAATAAAAAGAGGTTTTATAAAGGACCTAGAAATCTCATTGTATCCAAAACCCCAAAATTTCAAAATAAATACAGCTGGGTCCTCTGGGAATTATCACTGGGAACTGGAAAAGCTTCCAATCTGCAGTAATTTCTCTCTGCATCTCGGTGCCCCAAAGCAGCCACAGGCCTCCCCTTTCCATACACCTGTAAAATGGAGTATTTCCTGCCATGTCAATAAACAGGGATGGCACAGCCATCAGGGGTCCTTGCCCTCCAGAGGTGAATTTCTGAGCCCAGGAAGAACCATGCCTGCTATCCGGCAGCCAATGAGCTGTTGCCATAAGCTGCCGTCACTCCTTACAGTGAGCAAGGAAATAGGATGTGAATAATTAAATCACAGGATGCTGGTCCCAGGTAGCTGAGATGCATATGAAAGAAATTATTTCACTAAGCCCAGACCCTTGTATCTTCTCATACATAGAAAAGCGCTAAATTCCTTAAGATATCTGGTTTTCCTTCGGTGCATGCATGCTAAGTCATTTTAGTCGTGTCTGACTCTTTGTGACCCTATGGACCACAGCCCATCAGGCTCCTCTGTCTGTGGGATTCTTCAGGCAGGAATACTGGAGTGGGTTGCCATGCTCTCCTCCAGGGGACTCTTCCCAACCCAGGAGTCGAACCCACCTCTCTTACATCTCCTGCATTGGCAGGCCGGTTCTTTACCACTAGCGCCACTTGGTTTTCCTTGATTAACAATAATCTTTTGATGTTCAGTCTACCTGCCCCTTGTTGCAAGCTTCTATATAATCTGACTCCTCCCACTGCCTCCTCAGGTTTCTTGAGATGCTGTCTCCCAGGCTTGAAGTCCTAAAAATTCTCACCCAAGAAAACATGTTAATAACTCTCAACTTCTTTGTAGTTCAGCCACTCAGTTGTGTCCAACCCTTTGCAACCCCAGGGAACTCAAATTCTAGGTTGTGACTATTTCTGAAGTCGACACACCCCTGTTCCGTTTCCTCTCAGCACACAGGATCCATCACTTACCAGCTGTCCAGGACTCGAACCCAGTCACCTCCATCCCCTGGTCTACATGAACTTCCAACTCCAATACTCTCCACCAATCGACCACAGTCTCCAGATCCCTGTGTCTCTTCACAGAGTGATGCCTGCATCATACTTTGACATGCTTGAGAAATAAGATGTATTAAGGGATCACTAGAAGAATGTTGAGATGCATAGATAATTGAGAAATCAAGTAAAATGTTAAGTGTAGAATTCAGCAGTAGGCTTATAGATATTTAATGTATAATTCTTTCAATTTTTCTTAACGTTTGACATGTTTCACAATAAAGTGATGAGGGAAACCCAAATTCTCAAAACGATGAGTCTGATTGGCCCAGATTTTGCAAGTTCCAGGCCAGGGAGTGAGTAGCCTGGCTATCTCTTGTCAGGAGTTTGTTGCTGGTTCTATCAGCCATGACTAAGGGGGCAAGAAGTCACGAGAGACCCAAGGCAGCTCCCTCGAGGGGCTGTATGCTAGGCTGACTCTGTGAAACACGCATCCACCGCAGGTTTAAAGGAGACAAGGGAACAATAAATGTGTGGAACCAGATTTTTACTGTATTCGAGATGAAAACACTGTATCTTTGTATGTAAAACTCAGGGAGCCAAGGGAACAAGCAAAGAACTCTACAGTTATTCCAAGTGCTACTCAGAAAAGGAAGCGTCTGCCCTTCCTACATCCTCTGCCCTTCCCTCCCCGACAAATCCCATCACTCAGAGGGAATACATCTCCAGCCTCGGCAACAGGCAGATCGTTTTCATTTGCCAGGAAGTAGTGAGCCTTGACTTAAGGGATCTCTTAGGTAAGGAAGAGAATGAGGTACAAGCAAGGCCAGAGTGAAGAGAAAGGGTGGCAGGAAGCAAAAGAAGCATGCAGGATAAAACAATTTCTATCCAGTGACAAAATTCAGTTGGCGAACTCAGAAGTTTTCTGCCATAATAAACAAGCAGAAAAAGTGCAAGAAGTGGACATATAACTTTATGACCTGTGAAATTGAATCGCCTCTTCCAGATTTTTACCTTTTGGTGGACAATGAGGAACTTTGTCATCTCAGGCAAAGATGGGTCATAAAAGCCACTGGAAGGAGAGAAATCAGGCCTGTCTGATTAGACTCCGGGAGGCCTTGGTTTTCAGGAAAGGCTTTATATATCTGAGTATCATCCAGTGGAAGCCACAAGCTTTGTGAATTACAGTGTGTCGCAGACTCTAGAGTCCAAGTCTCACCCATTGTAAACACTAGTGAAAGGCAAGGTCGACCCCTTAAATCAGCAGCCTGAGAGAGAAAGCCAACCCAGACAGAACAGCTGGGCAAGGAAGACCGGTGGGGAGCCCCCCGGGCCATAGCAGCTGAGCAAAGTCTGTAGCTGATTAGGATTTGGGGTCTCTCTGAGTAGAGTTTCCTTCACTTGCCTGACCTGCCCCAGGCTATGTTTGGTAACACACCTTACTAAATGAACACAGTCCATTCTGCAAAACATGAAATACACCATTCCTCCCCCATCTTCTTTCTGTCCAGCTAGAATAAAGACAAGAAGAGCAAGGTGGATGGGAAAGATGCCATTCTTGCGTGGTCTTGCCAGACTGTGATGTAGAATTTCAAGCTCTGAATTATTCAGTTCCACTCAATTTATTTCCTGAGTATTGACTCCATCCTCTTTCCTCCTTTGCCTCTTCTCTGACCTTGCCAACACTGTCTTAGTGTCTCAGTTGTACTGTAGTGTTTGGACAACCATTTTTCCTGCTGTAGTATGGCTTTCCTTCAACCCAGATTCCATTAGCTACTAGGAGGAGATTTCTGAAAGCAGAAGTTGGTGAAGGTACCACCCCGGTCAGTGGATTCCATTTTTCTAAAGACCTGGTTGACTTGTCATTCATGGTCTCCTGTGACCTCTTCATGGAAACCTTCCAGAATCCTTAGAATAGGTCCAGTTCCCTTGCCCTGTGCTCCCAGAGTCCCCTGGGCATACTGACATTGCAAGATGCAATCTTAGATGTTTTGCTCTTGTTGTATAATTTCTATATGTGTTACAGGGGGAAAGCCAATATTTTTTTCTCTTACGGTGGAAGGATCTGATAAGATTAAAGAGATTGGTGGAGCCAAGTCAAGGGCTTGACCTGGACTCATTATGGATGGAACTAAAGCTGTGTAACTGTCTGAAACCTCTCCTCCACTGCTATCCAAACAATCAGATCAAGCCTATTTAGTTACTGCCCTCAGACGATGGACTTGGGGAGAGTTTGGTTTCCTTGGGACCGAAAGTTCAACTGGAATCCCTATCCAAGTCAAAACTGTAGGGCAATTTAATCCAGTTCAAAAAGAAACAGTCCTATCCAAAAAAGAATAGGATTGAAGAATTCATAGAAAGGGAGACCAAGACCTGAGGGGCCAAAAGCTAGAACCAAAAGCATGAATGAGGAACAAATGTGACAGGATCCAACCATGAGGTGACCTGAACAATGGGCTCAGAAGCCAGGTGGTAAATCTCTAATATTTATGTATAAGTGACCACACGGCAGCTGGACGATGGAGGCATCTTAAAGAACTACAACAAAGCAAACAGGACTTTTGGAGGAGCAAACTATTTCAGGATCATGCAATGAGGATGCCACTTCAAAAGAAATATAGGTTTAGCCAAAAACTTCATTCAGTTTTAAGTAAAAATAAAAGACACATTTTTCATTTTCATGAAGAAATTTATTCAACAATATATTCACCAACCTAATGAACTTTTTGGCCAACCCAACACATTTATCATGAAATTCGTGAAGCTTAAGCTTCTGGTCCTTCATTTGCATGGGTTCCTTTTAATGCCCTGCATGTAATCTTTTATTTGTAGTATTAAGTACATTTTCTTGTATGAGCTTTAGACCCCACAAAAGCTGGATTACTCTACCTTTGAGCATTGCCAAGTTAACTAATTTAATAAGGTTAGCCAAAGTTCTCTGTCTCGAGTAGTTACTCTCCATTAGAATAACTCCCAGGGTAGGAGTCAATAACCCCTCAGCTGAAACTGCCAAGCGCCAAGTGCAAAGGACGGGAACCGAGAAGAACCTTGGGATCTAGGAAATCCTCTCCAACCATGAAAAGCAAGTGCTTCGTAGGGGTAATAGTCACCAAATAACTCATCAAACGACTTCACTTGAGCATCAGAGCTTATGGAACACAACAGGAGGGATTATTTATATGAAAAAAGATGATCCAACCAAGAAAGTGACTGTGTATGCACACGGGGCTGGGAGAGAAAGAAGAAGGAAAGAGGGAAGAAGGGACAGGTGTGATGTAAAAAGCAAGAAAGTAAATTAAGAAATAGAAACACAGTGAAAACATACGGAAATAGGTGGTTCAGAGGGTAAAAGATAAAAGGATGTTGTCAATTTAATTTTTTTTTTAAGCTTTGTTTTATTGGGTTTCCCTCATAGCATAGTTGATAAAGAATCTGCCTGCAATGCAGGAGACCTTGGTTCAGTTCCTGGGTTGGGAAAATCCACTGGAAAAGGGATAGGCTAACTACTCCAGCATTCTTGGGCTTCCCTGGTGGCTTAGCTGGCAAAGAATCTGCCTGCAATGCGGGAAACCTGGGTTCAATCCCTGGGTACCCACTACAGCTTTCTTGGGCTTCCCTGGTGGCTCAGCTGGTAAAGAATCCACCTGCAATGCAGGAGACCTGGGTTCGATCTCTGGGTTGGGAAGATTCCCCTGGAGAAGGAAATGTCTATCTCCTCCAGTATTCTGACCTGGAGAATTCCGTGGACTGTATAGTTCATGGGGTTGCAAAGAGTCAGACACGACAGACTTTCACACATTTTTAAAAATTTTTTTATTTTCAATATTCATTTATTTGGCTGCACTGGGTCTTAGTTGCAGCATGTGGAACCTAATTCCCTGACCAGGGATAGAACCTAAGACTCCCTGGATCAGGAGCATGGAGTCTTAGCCACTGGACCACCAGGGAAGCCCCTCAACTTAATTTTAAAACAATAAACATACCTGCCAAGTAAATTTCTCCCTTTCTTCAGTGACAAGCCAAGTAGAATAAAAACCAATGTCTAAAATGTTTACAGGGAAGGAAGAGCAAAGCTTAAAATCATCAGTAGCAGAACAAAAAGTTCTTGCCAGTCTGGGTCACTGGGTCACTGCCAGGCACAGGGGATGGTGGCAGGCTGGAAAGAGAACCCAACCCAAGGCAGGTGCGTGCGTGCATGCATGTGTGTGTGTGTGTGTGTGTATAAAATCAGGCTACAATAGAATTAGATCCACATGGCTACCTTACATGTGTGATTTGAGATTAGAGAAACACCAGGGAAGCACTCGGGAGTGAATATATTTCCCCTCAATCGCTGGTAGACTGCCGGAAATTGCATCATTAGAGAAGCATATTGAAGGTTAAGTACACATTTCATGTGGTCCTCATTCAAATGGCAAATGCCCTTGATAAGGTCAACACAATAAATTATTAGCACCTTTCTGTAAATTAGGACATTTGATGACATTCCTACAGTGACTGGAGGGTTAAATTATCCTGAAAGCACAGGAGGGGTCTGGAGGAGCTGGAAATTCAAGACAGCTTGGAGAGTCCTTACCTACCCCATCTACGATGCGCTGTGGCCACACACGCTACTTAGAAAATTTAGTTCCCAGACCACTTCACTGACTTTACTGTTGCAAAAGCTATTTAGTCAAACTCATCCTGGGTTCTTAGCAAAACTGGCACTAAGAGAACACCCAGGGTGCCCAGCTACCTGATGACAGGGCTGCCACCATCACATCCTTACCAGAGAGGAAATGCTAAAGCTTCTCCCCCACCACTCTTGGGCTGGCAGCCACTGGAAAATTGACAAAGTAGTGAAAATCAAAAGGCAGAGTCTCATTCTCCTTTGAGCACTAGGAGAGCAAATGGAAAAGATGCGAATCAAAAGGAGTTTTATTTGAGATGCCTGATTTTGAGGAAGCAGGAAATATGGGATATCTTAGTCCCCTTTCCAGCTCAGTGATGGTGAAAATAAAGCTTCGGGATGATCTATAATGTAAAAGTTTGGAGATGACTTTGTTTCAGGGGAGAAAAAAAGCTCCGGAACTTGTGAATGTCAGGCTGTCTCGTAGATTGCTCACAGGAGAGGAAGGTTTGGCAACAACATTGCTCAGCGCTTGACGGGATTAATGGCTAGCGGGGAGGAGGATGTACACTTGAAGACCCGACACCACCCTTCATCAAACACAGTACCACCCAGCTGAGAAGCGAGCGGAACGGTAGGGGCTGTGTGCTAAGGGAAGGAGGGAGTTCCGCACAGCAGGCAACCTAACAACTGACCTAGTAGTTGAGGGCAATTGTAAGAACACTCAGTGAAAGAAGATGGGAAAGGAAATGAAATACATGCCACTATAGAATAAGCAATATTTGACTCATGGACTCTCAAACTGAAAAAAAGATCTATCTTCACCCAATCTCCTCGTTTCACAAATAAGAAAACTAAACTAGTGACCACATCTAACAGGTAGTGAGTACTTACGAGGCAATTGACTACACACGAGACATCAGCTAGTCTTCAGGGCTTCCCTGGTGGCTCAGATGGTCAAGAATCTGCCTGCAATGCAGGATACTGATTCCATGCCTAGGTCAAGAAGGTTCCCCTGGAGTAGGGAATGGCTACCCACTCCTGTATTCTTGCCTGGAGAATTCCACAGACAGAGGAGCCTGTGAGGCTGCAGTCCACAGATCACAAAGAGCTGGACATGACTGAATGACTACCGCATGCTTCTGTGAAGTAGGCAATCTCATCAAAATTTCAGGGAAGACAAAACTGAACTGAGTTGAAAGGGTTTCTTTGGCTTGGGCAAGGTTATCCAGTTAATAAGTGGTGGACCCAGCTGGACTCCAGCCTCTGCACCCTTAAGCTCCTTGTCATGAGGGCTAAAGAAGCACAGAACTTGAGGCACAGTTAGTCAGGGGCTGATCTAGGCCCAGACTCAAGTTCCTCAATCCCTAACATAGCCCTTTCACCACCAACACTCAGTCTTCTTCCTCAGCCCCCAGGCGCTCAGGATACAGGGCCACCCAGGCAGATAATTAGTACCGAATCTCTTGACTTGCTCAGAGTTGCGTGGGAATCACTTAGGTATCTGGGGGAAATGGACACTTTCTTATACTAATGATAGAAGATTCTGGCATCTGTGAGAAGGCACTGTTGTTGAAGGCACTGTTGTTGAAGGTACTGTTGTTGAAGGCACTGTTGTTGAAGGCACTGTTGTTGAAGGTACTGTTGTTGAAGGCACTGTTGTTGAAGGTACTGTTGTTGAAGGCACTGTTGTTGAAGGCACTGTTGTTGAAGGCACTGTTGTTGAAGGTACTGTTGTTGAAGGCACTGTTGTTGAAGGTACTGTTGTTGAACGTACTGTTGTTGAAGGTACTGTTGTTGAAGGTACTGAGCCGATACATCACAGGGACTTATCACGGATAGATCACTTGCAGAGAGTCAGTGTCTTCGAGTTCTTCCTTGGAAAAGTGCAGCTAGCTGATTTTTACTCAGGGAGCACACTTTCTGGATGAGTGGTTATAAAAATCCTTGGGTTAAGAAAGACCTTGAGAAGTCATTTAGCCCATTGCCCTTCCTCCAGGCAGGATAGCATCTGAACTATCTTTGGAAAGTAATTTGTTTTCCTTTCTTTAAAAAATAAAAATATCAGCAAGGACTGCCACAATCCCCTTGTGTGAAGAAGTTTCGCTCCTCCTTAGGGTCAAAAGTTCTCCTAAATATCTAATCCACGTCTTTCTAAGGAAATACAAACCTATTTTCTATTTTACCGAGTTCTCACCAGGGATGAATATTAACTATGTGTATAGCACAGTTACGGGTTGGGGATCTACCTGACCCTTGCTCTCCCTAAGATAATAAATACATTTAACCATATCTGAATATGTGTGGTACATTTGGGTGGGATAAACAGCCTACTTAGTGGACCATGGGAGTCTGAAGTATGATCTACTAAAGTGAAAGCATTCTTCAACTAGTAGCTTCTCATCAACCCCAAACCAATGCAGAATAAATCTGGGCCTCCCACTGGAATGAATTGGAGGGAGAACCCTAAAGTTTCCGAAAATAGAATTGAAGTGGGACCTGGAAAACAATCCTGAGGAAGAGGGAATGAGGTTAGGGGAAGGACTTCAGAAGGAGGAGCAGACCAGCAAGACTCTGGCTGAAATATGAATAAACTGGGATCCAAAATCTGTACTTCCTATTTGGAGGGGATTTTCCACGTTGTGTTTCACAGAAGAATTGAACCTCCTGATACATTTCAATCACTTATATTTAAATCAGGGAGAAGAGGTACACTTTCTTAGGTCATAAAAAGGTTTCTTGGGCAATGGGGAAGGATGCTGGGGAGAGAAACCAAGCTCACAATCGACTCCTAGTGAGTGAGTGGATGGGAGAAAAGTGAACTGAAAGTGAAAGTCGCTCAGTCATGTCTGGCTCTTTGTGACCCCATGGACTGTATAGTCCACGGAATTCTCCAGGCCAGAATGCTGGGGTGGGTAGCTTTTCCCTTCTCCAGGGGATCTTTCCAACCCAGGAATCAAACTCAGGTCTCTGGCATTGCAGGTGGATTCTTAACCAGCTGAGCCACCAGGGAAGCCCAAGAATGCTGGAGTGGGTAGCCTTTCCCTTCTCCAGCAGATCTTCCCGACCCAGGAATCAAACCAGGGTCTCCTGCATTGCAGGTGGATTCTTTACCAGCTGATCCATGAGTGGATGGGTGAATAGTCAGTAAATCAGACTCAAAATCTAGGCACAGGCAGGGACTGTAGAGGACGGACACCCAACAGATCTTCCTCCTCCTTCCCTTGCATGTGTGGAAATAGAACCCTGAGCTTTTAAAACAAGTGTCCCTCAGACCAACAGAGAAATAGGAAGGGACAATGCTGTGATTGGGTTTTCTATAGTAACATGAAGAATAGCCAAGAGGGACAAGAATTTATATGAATATTTGGAGTCCAGACGAGCGTGGATCCAACTAGACCATGCCTGGGCTATGACTCTAGTTGGATCACTCCCTTTGGTCTCACCTCCCCCTGCTCTACTGGCAGTCTGTCTATATGCATAGCTTCCAAGACCATCCATGTGTCCTGAGTCCTAAATCCTACTTTGGTTTCAGACCTCTCAACTGAACTTCAGACTGATGAGCCAGATCCTACTGAATATGTCCAGTGTAACATCACACACATGTAACACAACCAACTGAGAACTCAGGAAAGAGTACGATCTTGGCAACTGGAGAGAATCAGATTTTGAGTTACAACAGTATCGTTTATTGACCATCAGTTTCCTTAGGCAAACCATCTAGTTTTCCCAAACATAAACTCAGTGTTGTCTTACGGACCAAAGTAGATGACATTTTAAAGTCCAGAAGAGTCTGATGCCTTGAGTCTTGTAAGGCACATAGTCAGGCATATTGAATGCTTGTTGATTAATGAATGAATACATGAATGAATGGAAACAGAGATCCCGTGAGGTGTAATTTCTGTACTAAGATCACATATTATTATCATGGATAGATATTGGTATGCAATTAAAGAAGCCTGGAAAAATCAACACTTCCATTTACTTGGTGAAGGAAGAGTTGAAATGCTGAATGGAATGAGAGAGACCCTATGAAGAACTGAAACTAGCTTATCACTTTTTGGACAGCACAGTTTCTGAAGCTGCTGAGATATGTGACATTCCATTCAGTTCATTGACTCAGGAAAGACTAGACATTAATGGATGAATTGTGAGGCTAAGAACTGTTAAAACAGAAGCTGGTAGGGATGAGGAGGAGATAACACCAGTGGTTTTGTCTTTGAGCAAGACACCTGCCGTTTATGAAAATATTCTACATTGACAGCAGATATAGATAACAAATGTGGCTGTTATCTGAGAGAAGAAGCTTAGAGAAAAAAACTGGAACTTCAGACCTAGAAGTCTCCCAAAGTCAGAACTTTAAACTTTCATCCAGATTAAAGCTTTTAAATAAAATTTCCCCTAAAATATTTATCTATTAAAGAACTCTATGGATGAGGTAAATGGTGTTTCCAGGTATGTTTAGCCACCTTTAAAAAGCAGCAGAGGGACTTCCCTGGTGATCCAATGATTAAGACTCTGCCCTCCCAATACAAGGGGCACAGGTTCAACCCCTGGTCGGAGCAGTTCCACATGCTGCAGGACATGGCCAACAAAAGCAGCATAAAAAGGGAACTTTGTGGGGTAAAGAAATTGCTGCATCTAGATTGCGGTGATGGGTTACACAACTGTACAATGATTACAAATATTCACCAAACCATGCACCTAAATGGGAAAATTTTATTGCAAGAAAATAATACCTCAAAAACAGCAGAGAAATGGGGGAAAAAACCTAGAGATAAAACATTATATCTGTCTTTGTGCCTAGCCAGAAAATAATGCAGTGAGAACAGACATTTCGGATTCAGCGTAGTCAAAGGCTGGTCGCAGTTGGGGGAGGGGAGTGATAATGGAAGAAGTTGACTCACCCTGAGAAAAATATAATAGAAAAATAAAATTCCAATATCTGCAACTAATTTCAGCAGTGTCCAAAAGAACTAGCTGGCTAGAGATAGGAGACAATGCCGACACTTCGGTGAAGCTGGGAGATTTCTTATTTCCCAGACAGTTGACCTCAGAGCCTCTGGCAGAATCACAGTCACTGATGTAGGAAAGTAAAATGGAAATTTTGGAAAGTTTTGCTAGCAATAATGAATAGGCACTGAGTCTCAGAAAGAGAACCTTCAGAGAGCCAGGGGCAGGAACCGTACCCTCTTCCCAGCATGAGAAAACGACCTTAATTCCAGACGAAATTAGCCCCTTAAGGCAAGTAGGCATGAAAGTATCTGCCAAATGTATTCATATTCTGGGCAGATCAGACATATTTGGGCTCAATGCATCTCTTTGGATCACTGATGCCCCCACAGTCAAAGGAGACCTAAGAAGAACTGCCTCCCTGTATCGAGACAGGACGTGGTACAGAGGGGGCTCCAGACACCAGACGGGCCACAGAACAGGACAGGACAAATGGGGTGCGATCTACAGGAGAGATCGGTGCCATGAGGATATGGAGGATCATCCCTGGAAAGGTGAGGGAGAGGGGTGAAACAGGAACATCGCGAGAAAACAATATGACCCCACATAGGAGGTCCCTTGTTGAGTTCACTTCCACATAAGATCAAGATTATAGAGTGATTCACATGAGCTTCCCTGGTAGCTCAGCTGGTAAAGAACCCACCTGGAATGCAGGAGACACCGGTTCAATTCCTGGATGGGAAAGATCCCCTGGAGAAGGGATGAACTACCCACTCCAGTATTCTTGGGCTTCCCTGGTGTTTCAGATGGTAAAGAATCCACCCATAATGTGGAAGACCTGGGTTTGATCCCTGAGCTGGGAAGGTCTCCTGGAGGAGAGCATGGCAACCCACTCCAGTATTCTTGCTTGGAGAATCCCCATGGACAGAGGAAACTGGCAGGCTACAATCCGTGGGGTCAAAAATGGTCAGACACGACTGAGTGACTAAGCGCAGCACAGTACATGAATTAAACTCACACAAAACTAAATGTGTAAATCAAAATTGCAATTCATGCATTTAGAGTGGAAACACTCTTTGTTAAATAACCCAAAGAGTGGAATCCAATATTGAGAGTTCCCTCTTCTGAGCATCAGAAATTCTGAAAACTAAATGATATACCACAGTGCTGTTTTGATGAGTACATGGAGTAGGAAATGGGGAGCTGTGAAGGGGAGCTCCAAAGGGGGCACAGGAAATCCTGAGGAGCTGTACCTGTCCCATGCAGGATCAACTCTCCAGAGACCCGAATGTTAATTTCCTTCCTATTCAGTGTCTTTGACCTCTGCGTGAGTTAGATGAGCAGTGACAGATTTTATCCTTTGTTGTCTTTTTTTCAGCTTTATGCAGACCCACTTGCTAAATGTACCACAACACTGTACTAAATATTTTACAGGTATCACCTCACTAGTCAGCACACAACCCTAGAGACATATCAATTATCTTCTTTTAATGGATGAAAAAACAGTTTTCTATAAAGTGATCAAACAAAGTCGCCAAAGGCTGGCAGGGATTTGAATCCAGATCTCATACGATTCACTTCATCAGGCTTTCCTGTCTTGAGTCAGTTACACTCCAGACCAGCTCACCAATGTCTTCCCTCCATTACTACCACCTCACTCAGCTGTCCATTCACAGAATATCTTTCTAATGTCTCCTATAAATAGACAATCAAATGTATTATCTATGGGCTTTACTATTTTAACCCTCACAGGAGAACCATAGTTTTAATATTTCGGAGGACAATCAGTCAGTTCAGTCACTCGGTCATGTTCTACTCTTTGCGACCCAAGGAACACAGCACACCAGGCCTCCCTGTCCATCACCAACGCCTGGAGCTTGCTCAAATTCACATCCATCACGTTGGTGATGCCATTCAACCATCCCATCCACTGTCGTCCCCTTCTCCCCCTGCCTTCAATCTTCCCCAGAATCAGGGTCTTTTCCAATGAGTCAGTTCTTCACATCAGGCAGTAGAGTATTGGAGTTTCAGTTTCAGCATCAGCCCTTCAAATGAATATTCAGGACTGACTTCCTTTAGGATGGACTAGTTTGATCTCCTTGCAGCCCAAGGACTCTCAAGAGTCTTCTCCAACACCACAGTTCAAAAGCATCAATTCTTCGGCACTCAACTTTCTTTATAGTCCAACTCTCACATTCATACATGACTACTGTAAAAATCATAGCTTTGACTAGACGGACCTTTGTCAGCAAAGTAATGTCTCTGCTTCTTAATATGCTGTCTAGGGGTTGGTCATAGCTTTTCTTCCAAGGAGCAAGCGTCTTTTAATTTCTTGGCTGCAGTCACCATCTGCAGTGATTTTGGAGCCCAAGAAAATAAAGTCTGTCACTATTTCCATTGTTTCTCCATGTATTTACCATGCAAGTGATGGGACCGGATGCCATGATCTTAATTTTCTGAAAGTTGAGCTTTAAGCCAACTTTTTCACTCTCCTCTTTCACTTTCATCAAGAGGCTCTTTCGTTCTTCTTCACTTTCTGCCATGAGGGTGGTGTCATCTGCATATCTGGGGTTAATGATATTTCTCCTGGCAATCTTGATTCCAGCTTGTGCTTCATCCAGCCTGGAATTTCACATGATGTACTCTGCATATAAGTTAAATAAGCAGGGTGACAATATACAGCCTTGACGTACTCCTTTCCAATTTGGAGCCAGTCTGTTGTTCCATGTCTGGTTCTAACTGTTGCTTCTTGACCTGCAACTATTGGAAGACAAAAGTGAGGAATAAAAGAGAAAATGTCCTGCATGACCAGCAACACCTCCCTTTAGTTCAAGGACAGAAACTGAAGGTCACAGTAGTTTCTTGCGAATGGTGAGCAAAGTCCATGCGGCAGGCTCTGAGGAGTTCGAAAGGCTCCCCTCTGTGGCTGAGACTGAATGTGAAGCCTTTCCCAGATCCAGTGGATTTTTCTTGGATAGGGATGACAATATCTAACTGGGCAGAGCACACAGATCCACAAGGACATAGGATGCCTGTTTCTGGATCTAAGGAGCATAGAAAACTGGATAAGAGTGAGCTGCAACAAGATTAATGGCTGCTACAGGATTATCGACTCCATCCGTAGAGAGTCGGCGGGACATGAAGAAAGAGCATGAGCTTTCCTTGCTAATATCAGTACTTCCCTTCTGCAGGTTCATAGCTTAGAATCATATCTTCTCTACCATGTCTGGGTACCACTTGTTCCTTCGCAATTCATCTTGCAAAACAGCTTAATTCTTTTTACTCACCTTTTCACTAATTCGAAACTTGTTTGCCTACTGCCTGCCGCTTTCTAGGGAAACACAGGTGAGCGGAACCGGAACTTACATTCTGCCTTCTGTTGTCACTGTCCTCGGTCACTTTGTTCTTCTAATTTTGTGATTGTTTCAGGAGCTTTGGTGAGGAGAAGAGATCAATGTGTCATCATGTCACCGTGCTTACTCCAAAGTCCTACAGCCAGGCTAAGGGTTTACTTTCCTGACCTAGATATAAAAATATCTCTGAAAGGACTTTGAGGTCACATAATAAAACACAGCCCCAAACTAATGGACTACAAGCAAGAACATTAAACTTAGTGTTATGGTTTCTAAAAACCCTTTTCAATAGAGACAGGATATGATGATTTCATTCTCCTTTTAATTTATAAGAAAATTCCCCAACTTTGCCCAAGATTTTCTCCTACTTTGATATTTGAGGGGCTGCTGATAGATTCTCTCTCCTTTGTGAAAGAATATCCCTCTTGCCTGCAAAGTCCAAACTCCCTCACATAGTACCCTACACTCTCCATGACTTGTGTGCAAACAACTTTGAGCCGATCTCCCTGGAGCATCCACCAAACACTGATAGTCACACCTCAGTGCTCCTCCCCCACACAATGCTGTGTTCCTTGTATGTCTCCCCAAGCTGTTTCCTCAGCCTGAAACACACTCCACTCTCTTATCTTGTTGGCTCAATGTCACTTCCTCCATGCAGCATTCCTTCCTTCATCCCTGGTCAGAACCAGTTCTTCATTGCTATTCATGACTGCAACACATCTTAGCTTGGCTTGTTATCGACTGTTAATGTCTATTTCTTATTCCATCCTTTGAAATCTTCTTCATGGAAGATGAGAATTTCGTGTACAATGTAGACTCTAAACAAATGTTTAAATCAGTTTTTTTTAAAAAAAAAAGACACACATAGCTGTAGTGGAAAATGAGTCAATGCAGTGGAAAATGGACTTCCCTGGTGGCTCAGAGAGTAAAGAATCTGCCTGCAATGCAGGAGACCCAGATTCTATCCCTTGATTGAGACAATTCCCTGGAGAAGAGAATGGCTCCCCACTTCAGTATTCTTGCCTAGAGAATTCCATGGACAGAGGAGCCAGGCAGGTTGCAGTCCATGGAGCTGCAAAGAATAGGACATGACTGAGTGACTAACACTTTACATGAGGTCATAGTTGGGAAACAGGAGGAATTTGTAGAGGAGAATTTCAATCCACCCAGGAAGAAATGACCCCAGGTTCAACTGTATGACAAAATCGTGGCACCTCAATAATTTGACAGATGTCTTTCTCAGCCTATGTACCTGTCTGGTGAGAATCCATCCCTTCTCCTCTCCATTGAAGCATCACCTCCTCTGGTGATAGCCCAGGTCAGAGGGAGTTATGCCTGTCTTACATTCCCAAAGCATTCTGTGCAAAATTCTACTTGAGAAACAGTCACGCTGTGTTATAACGGCTTCTTTACCCGTCTCTCTATCACCTAATTATGAGCTTTATCTTTTTTTTTCAAATAAGATCTCATATGCACAGAATTAGGTTAAGCAGTGTTCTTGGTTCATCACAGAACTCTGCGTGGTCCCTCCATTCCTTTTTTGGGGGTAAGAAAAATCCTCAGGAATTCAGAGAGAATAAAGCAGAACATTTTCTGTTCTCAGAGAACCTAAGTTAATGTCTTTTCTTTGTACCTCCACCACTGAACTGAATGGTGAGTGCTTCCCCTGACGAGTCTGTCCCCTCTGCCTGATTCTTGAATATTAGAGAGCCCAGATGTAGTTTTTATGATGCTTATTGTCTCCACTTTAGAGAACCTCCTCTAATGCCAAAGCTTTAAGTACCATCCTAAATACCTGTCATCAGCCTTAATCCATACACTGAACTCCAGACTGGTACATCCAACTTCCTCTGTGAAATCTCTACCAGGATATATCATAAGCATCTCACACTTCATAAGTCCAAAACAGATTTCTTGGTTCACTTCCAAGTCTGCTTGTTGCCACACCGTCTCCTCCCTTGGTTTTCTTTTTCTCTGTAGATGTACTCAGTTTCTCAAGCTAAATTCCACACAGTCATCCTCGATTTCTCTCTTTTTCTAACATCCCCACAGTTAATCCATCAAAATACTGTTGGTTTTACCTGATTATATATTTACTTATTTGCTCCTTGTCTGTGCACCCCACTAAGAATAAGCACAGTGAGAATAGAAATACTGTTCATTTTTTTCCTTCCAATATCTTTGGCACTTAGCATATGACACATGCTTAATAAATGTTAGTTGAATCCAATTTGACAAATAGTTGTAAAAGAAAGAAAAATGAATGCATAGTACCTCAAACCTGCCATCTAGATAAACAAATTGTGAGAACAACAGTTGCTATGCTTTCATTTGGAGTGAGCCAATAAAGTTGTTTCCTGCTAATATTTTCGGACCCAGAAACCAAACATGGCAATACTTCTATTATACTAAGAAAACAGGAAGAAAGCTGTTATGAAATTCTTCCATCTTATAAAGAAGTAAACTATGTCAGAAGTATTTTGTCCTAAAGAATAGAAGTCATAAATGGATAAAACTTATCTGACTGAATATTCTGTTCAAATATTGGCTTCTGCTACAAAATAAAATACTATCTAACCCAAAAAGTCTTGTTTTATTTTTTCCAGGTTAAAAAAAAAAAAAGAGAGAGAAAGACACAGAGATGGGAACCCACAGCTGTATATAATCTACCTGTCTCTTTTTTCATGCAAGTGATAATAGATGGCGGAAAATTAAAAGAAATTTACAGAGGAGCTAGCAGTAATACCAGTTTCGGCTGCGGGATTTGAACCAAAATTGGGTTATGGGTGTTACGCAGAAGCTTAAAGATGGTGTTAAAATGGGTACATACCCAAGCGTAGCAGAAGGAAGAGCCACAACAATTCCTGGAATCTGTCCAAGGTATTCCAACTCTTGATCTAGGGAGGTATTCATGATAAATAAAACTGGTCCCAGAAACTGGACTATGATGTTTTCATGACCCTACAGTTTTTGTATGAATTTACTGTTCACCTGACCTCACCAAAGAAGACTGCAGTTTCTTTTCAGCCCTGATAAAGTAATTTTTCAAAAGGAATAGGAGAATCATAATTGCACATATAGAAAACATAGCCATTTTAAGTCTCTATATGAAATCACATCTGAGACATTTATGGTTTCTCTCAGAGTGATTCAAGAGGCAGGTTTAACAATAAATGTCAACTCCTGTTACCTAGAGTGCTGTACACAGATCACACAGTGAGGAGTTGAAAGGCAACACTTTTCTGGAATAAAGTGAATTGTGCACACAGATGGAAGTCTCCAAATTCAAGAGAAGAATCTAGGAGTTCAACAGGTTCTTTGGTCTCTGTTTTATCCTTCAGGTTTTACCTTTAAATGCAAAATGAATAATACTGTCTGAACTCATGGAAGCCAATGGGATTTTAAACAATTGCATTCTTTTCTCCAGAGGTATAGTTCCCTGGTGGCTATGACTGTATGTCTCAGTGCAGATGCTCTCAGAAGCAGGCACCAAGGTGAGATTAAACATAATGAAGGAGTTTCGTTAGAGAGAAAATAGGAAGAGAACCAGGGAGCCTGGGAGAGCCATTGGCCCACATGGCAAGTCTCATCTTCCAGAGGAAGCAGAGAGGAAGAAACTGTTCTAGAACACCAGACAGACTCAGGAATGTTCAGCAGGCCCACCATAGAGTCATCAAGCCAAACTTTCAAAAGACTCCAGGATCTCCCATGGCAGTCTGCTTTAGTGTCCCTGCCAATCTCAGTCACTGGCTGGGAGCCACCTAATGGAGATGTGGCCTTAGCAGGGCTGCAGCGAAGGAGCTCAGAGTCCAGCAGGTGGAACCCTTGGTCAGCTACAGTGTCTGGAGTTGGAGATTTGCCAGAGGCATTCTCATGGTTGCTGCATGGGAATTCTCATGGTGCAGAGATCCTGCCATTCATTGCAGGGTAGTAGAGTATATCCTAAGTACATGACAAATGTTAACTTCCTTTTACTGAGCAAAAAGTTATTAGAGCTAATTAACAGTTTCAGAAGAAATTGTCTCCCAACTTTAAGTTCTAAAAAATCTAAGCTTATCTCCAGTGGCAACTCATCTCAGAGAACCAGATACTACAGGGTTCAATCAGTTTGGTTCAGTTGCTCAGTCACGTCCAACTCTTTGCAACCCCATGGACTGCAGCACTCCAGGCCTCCCTGTCCATCACCAACTCCTGGAGTTTACTCAAACTCATCCACTGAGTCAGTGATGCCATCCAACCATCTCATCCTCTGTCATCCCCTTCAATCTTTCCCAGCATCAGGGTCTTTTCCAAGGAGTCAACTCTTCACATCAGGTGGCCAAAGTATTGCAGCTTCAGCATCAGTCCTTCCAATGAATATTCAGGACTAATTTCCTTTAGGATGGACTGGTTGGATCTCCTTGCTGTCCAAGGAACTTTCAAGAGTCTTCTCCAACACCACAGTTCAAAAGCATCAATTCTTTAGTGCTCAACTTTCTTCACAGTCCAACTCTCACATCCATACATGACCACTGGAAAAACCATAGCCTTGACTAGACGGACCTTTGTTGGCAAAGTAATGTCTCTGCTTTTTAATGTGCTGTCTAGGTTGATCTACAGGGTTAAGCACCATAAAACCTTTGACTGTCATAAGCCTTGGTGCTGGATCCCCGGGTACCATATTTCCAAATCCTCAAATGTGATGGCAAATGCATTCCCCAGAAAGGTTTTGAATTAATCCATAGACTGTAACATTAAAAGGCATGAACTATCATTTCACTTGAAAAGGCTGAAAGAACTTGTGAGGCTCTGGCTATTTGAATCACCCTGCCAGTGAGAGATAATCAGGGCTCCTGATGCACTTCTGCTCTTAAAAGGGGAGAAGTGATCCCCAAGAGTCTAGAAAGGGTTCCTCAGAGTGGGGATCCCCAGACTAAAGTAAAGGGGAGAGAAGGAGGTGACCTGTGCATTCCATAAAGAAAGCTGGTGTACTCGACTTCCGGCAAGATGGCAGACTAGGGGTCGTAAATCTGCACATTATCAATGTATTCCTAGTGGGCTTTTGTAGGAGAGAGAGAGAGGGACGGGGAGAGGCATGGGGCTGGGAGTGAGGAGGAGTGGGTTTCGGTGGAGCAAAGTACATGTTCTTTTATTCCCCAGGACCAGCTTTAAGAGGAAATGAAATTGCCAAGTTCATCTCAGAAGGACATTGGTTCCTCTAGAGACCAGTTTCGAGCAGCAAAGCCTGACCAGCTGCAAGCCTGGGGGGACCTAGTGAAAGACTGAGAAAGTGTCTAAATGAAGGCCAATCACCAGGTTTTGATGCTATTTCCCAGGACCTTTCTTCATCCAGGATAAAAAGCTGGGAAGGAAGGATGAGCTAGAGCTGGGGGGAACCAAATTACAGCCTTTAGGTAGCCAGTCCCTGGCCGGGGTTTCCCTGCTCCTCCCCATCAGGGATCAGGGGCTCCACCCAGAGAGCCCACCTGTCTGGCTGTCTGCTCATGGATTGGTTGTGCACCGAGCTCCAAAGGGATACAGACAGAGGAGTCAGGGAAGAACCTAAAAATAGAAAACCAAACAGAAACTCCACGATCATCTAGGATGACAGCAAAGGATAAAGGAAGGCAAAGTGGTCCCAGCTCACAGAAGAGAGACCGGATGAAGATGGCTAATACATCACCTGCTGCTGTTGAAAGGTTTACAAAAATCCGGTTGTATTTTTTAATCATCTTGCATTTCAGATCTTTAAAGTACAAATATGGATTTCAAACATATCCAGGGAACAAATTAACTTAGAAAAATGGTAATGCTTTCCAAGGTTGCACCTGCCATGAAATTGCTCCAAGTTTGCATTTTCCCCAGGTCTCGGGTGTGTCATTAGGCCAGATTGATTGCCCTCCTCCCCTGAACAGCTCCCCCATTAGAGGGTTATTGTATGGAAATTAATGGAAGGTTAGGAACATTTTTTTTGCAGCTGCAGTAGCTGGAGTCAGTTTTGATTAAACGCTGGAAACCCAGCAGACGGGGGAGATCTCTTTGCTTTAGCTGCCTCCTTTATTATCTCTGGAATCAGACTTAGCACTCACAGCCTCTCTGTGTGTAGATGTTTTGCCACCTTTGGATGGTGCTATTTACACTGACTCATCTCTGTATTTTTCAGATGTTTCCCCACTCAGTTTTCCCCATCAGTATTCCAATTTGATGTGAAGCTTAAAGCCAGTCTGTTCATTCCTCATGTTCCATTTCCCTGCCGGTGACCCTCTTTCCACATTCCCACCCCATCATCACTGGGAGATGCAGAAAATGGTTCTTATTCCGTACCCTGCACCCTTCTATCCTACTTATCCCCTAAGAGAAACTATTGAAGGGCCTAAACCAGCAATCAGAGCCCCATGGCCTCGGGGGATTTCAAGGTGCAAATTAAGCCTTGGACAGGCTGCTCTGAGAGCTGACAAGTGAGGGCTGACAGTTTTCCTCTCCTCCGGTTCTGTCAAGAGCTTTCAAACGTCCCAGAAAAACTGGGGCTCTGGCAGATTAAGAGTTGATCTGCTTGTCATGCAGGGTCACCGTCAGACTAAAGCAATTGAGGGCAACAAGACATGATGGAACAGAAAAGGAAAGGACGGTTCAGGTGTGAATTGCCGGCAGAGGGCCGGAGGCAGGGGATGGAGGTGGCACTGGACGGTGTGGCCTCCTCTAGGTCTTTTCTATCTTTAAATTCTAAGCCTCTGCGTCTGCACCTTGCTTTTCAGCTCATTCAAGCTTTGTTTCTTTTCTCTTCCAATGAGTGTTTACTGAGGACCTCTCTGAGAGGTATTGTGTTAGGGCTGATGCTGGAAAAAAAAAGTGGGTTAGCATAATCTCAGTGGAGAAGACAGACATGTAAACAAAAAATCACATCATAATTTGTATAGCGCAGGTAAATATTCTAGCAGGAATTCATTTAAAATGCTTTGGGAGACAGACATATGTCATCTGATCTCAAAGGCTAAAGCAGGATGGGGCCCTTGGATGGGAGGCAGCATAGGAATGCCCGGTGTTTGTAGACTTTTAGAAAAAAAAAAAAATGCTTTGGGAGAACAACAAAGGAAGCAACTAAATCTGGCTGAATGGGGAAGGGCAAGGAGCAGGTACCAGAGGAGCCACTGGAACGGGTTCTCAGGAATCCACTCGCCTGCTGGGAGAGGACAGGGGATCCTGGTTATAAGGGCCAGCACGCGGTAAGGTGAGAAAGAGAAGAGCTCATGCACAGAAAAACAGGTGGTCTCTGGTGGCTGGGGGAGAACGTGCAGGGAGGAGTGATGGACGATGAGGCTGGACAGTGAAGTCGGCGTCGGATTATGAAGAAGGAGCTAGGGCTGTATCAGTGATAGAAACTGAGGCTTTCTCGAGGTTTTTCGGCAGAGGCATTTTATTTGTAAGCTGTTTCAGAAAGTACGGACCAACAGCTGTGTGGAGGAGGCATTGTTGTGGGTACATCTCAGAGGATACACCTGCTGGCAGAGGCTGGGAGGGGCGGTTGTCCTGGTGAGCCCCAGTGATGCCCCAAACTCATCCATCCAGCCACAGGCTTGAGCTCAAGCTTCCGCCTGTCAGAAAACCATCCTCAGGTCCTCTCTGGGCTCATACGCCAAGGACGTGGGTTTTCTTTTTTTTCAAAAGTTAACTTTAAAAAATTACCACCTGGTAGTTTAATAAGTTTCCTGACACATTGAGTAACACCTCCTGCCTCCAGCAAGTGAGGATGGGGTCAACTTAAAATAGATATTTGCCAGTGGTCAAGACTGGACTGCTGGCCCCAGGCTTGATGGATGCTTCCAGGACAGCTTCTGAGTGGGCGGCACAGCCCACACCATTGACCTCATGAATCTCCGTCCTCCATCCAGGGAGAAAATTAGCTCCCCCGCCTTTGAAGAGTGGTGTCTGCCCTGAAGCTAGAGTCCCTCTGCTGAACAAGAGCCAGCCTGATTTTTCTTCCTTGATTTAGTCCCAGAGGGGCAGCTCCGTTTGGGCACCAGGATGACACTGGCATTCCACAAACCTGTCTCACCTGCTCCGGGCGCCCATCCACTTCACTCCTTCAAGGTCAGGCCCGGATCTAAGGCTCCCACCTTCCATGCTCCCTGTACCTAGGATCTTTATGCAGCTGCTGAGAGCACTGGCTGTTATCAGGAAGAAGCGATAGCCAATTGGCCATTACTATCTCAAATCCCCCCTGCTTAAGTCAGTCTGGGGATTAACGCTGGGCAGCTCCAACATGATATACTAGGAGCCAATTTCTTTTCCCGCCTTGGTCAGCCACCTTCCACCTGGCACGGTAATCCTCAAAGCTCATTTGGGAATCCAGCTCATCTTGGTCCCTTTAATAACCTTAAAGGGACAGCTAATTCCCTGGGGTTGGTAATTTGTGATCCTGATAGCATCCTCCGGGAAGAAAAGGAGGCAGGTTCCATCTAAGGGCTGCCTCCTGCCAAGAGCTTTGACTACAATTCCCGCCTCTCTTTTCTTTCTTCTTTTTTTTTTTTCTTCTTCCCATCTACCCCTCCCACAAACAGTGAGATACTAAGATGATGAACAGTCTTATGAATGTCTAGCCAGTTGTAGGTATTGTTATAACCAGAAAGTTGTGATTATTTCAGCTCCTGAAATGCTTGGGGTGTTTGTACTGTTTCAGTTGCTCTAAAAGTAAACCGTTGCCTGCTGCCTTAAAAGGGTAGGGTCATGCCAGGTCATGCTGGAGAAGCTAGTCCCACTGTAGAAAAGCAGGATACTTGCATCAGCTGATGAAATGCTTCCCAATTGAACACCCGCAGCCATATCCCCACGCTGAATACTTTATGTCTACAACATTCTAGCTTAGTAAAAGCATCATGGTTTCAGGGTCGCCTAATTTTAGCTTGGCAAGATTTTGAAAAGATAATCTCAAGTATGTCTTCAACTCAAGATGTCATTAATGTGGATCATCTTTTTTGCTCAGTGCCCGCTCTGAGTATAATTCTGAAAGAAAGGATCCATGTTTAGGGAGCCTTCCACTGATTGCAAAACTAGATGATCTAAACACAGAGCACAGACAGGCTATTTGAAAAAAAGCAGGCTGCACTGCTCACAGGGACACAGGCCAGGAAATGAGCATGAGTCGGTAAACTGACAAGGGACAGTCACAGCGAGGATTCCACATCAGTAAAGTGCAGGCCAGGCTACCGGGTACCAGACCTGACCAGTAAGAAAGCAAAGCATGAAGTCCTTGCTTCTGAAGATAGAGTAACATTGGAGAGATGTCTGTTCCTACCCAGGCACCCACTTCCACATTCCTTCAGCCTCCTTCAGACAGACACTGAGATGCCAAATATTAATACCATTAAAATCTACTCTGAGCAAGACTCCAGGAGCTACTTCTAAGGAATCCTTAATGGTAGATGAGCATAGACTTGTTTGCAAATCTGGGTGGGGGGGAAAGCTATAGATTCTTTCTTTTTTAAAAAATACTCACATGTACAGAAGCATTGCTTCTAATTTCAAGAGGCCCACGAGATCCCTGAAGCCTCACAACACACAGCAGAATAAGAAGCCCCCAGGGTAAGCTGCAGCTGTGATGCCTGCTGAAGAATTGCCCTCATTTCTGTATTCATTCCATGAAGTTATAATAAATGTCTACAAGGCACCTAGTCCTGTGTTGGTGTATATTAAGGACTAGAAAGGGGCAAGGGAAGTTCCCTCTATGACTTCAATAAGGCTCCAGTTAGATTTTAAAGTGCCATGAGGAAGCTCTGTGCCTGTATGCTGGTGGCTCAGCTGGTAAAGAACCCACCTGCGATGCAGGAGACCTGGGTTCAATCCCCGGGATGGGGAAGATCCCCTGGAGAAGGAAACGGCTGCCCACTCCAGTGGGGCTCTGTTTACAACTAAACAGAAATGGCCTGTGGGAGGCTTGTGACCTCCCAGCCTGGTGTTCAGTTTCACAGACCGATTCATATGGGAACCAGGACCCTCTCCACATAAAAAGACCTCAATTCTCAGCACTGGGAATTCAGAGACAAAAAGACTTTTCTGAAATATCAGGATGGGTTTGAGAAAGAGTCTGAGGGTGATCAGCCCTGGAGGAGTGTAGGTCCAACCCCTGGAAAGCTATCTGCTTGGAGGGAAGAAAAAGAAATCTGTTTGGAAGATGAGGTGAATTTACCAGTGCGACACTGGGTGCAGAGAGCTGGTTCTACCCACCACGCGGCTACTGTCTGTCAGCCTCCCAGATGCGTGTATATTCTGAAAACTAAAAGCTTGTGTATCAGTTCAGTTCAGTGCAGTCGCTCAGTCGTGTCTGACTCTTTGCGACCCCATGGACTGCAGCACGCCAGGCCTCCCTGTCTATTGCCAACTCCCGGAGTCTACTCAAACTCATATCTGTTGAGTCAGTGATGCCATCTAACCATCTCATCCTCTGATGTCCCCTTCTCCTCCTGCCTTCAATCTTTCCCAGTATCAGGATCTTTTCAAATGAGTCAACTCTTCACATCAGGTGGCCAAAGTATTGGAGCTTCAGCTTCAGCATCTGTCCTTCCAATGAATATTCAGGACTGATTTCCTTTAGGATAGACTGATTGGATCTCGTTGCTATCCAAGGAACTCTCAAGAGTCTTCTTCAACACCACAGTTCAAAAGCATCAATTCCTCGGCCCTCAGCTTTCTTTATAGTCCAACTCTCACATCCATACATGACCACTGGAAAAACCATAACCTTGACTAGACAGACCTTTGTTGGCAAAGTAATGTCTCTGCTTTTTAATATGCTGTCTAGGTTGGTCATAACTTTTCTTCCAAGGAGCAAGCGTCTTTTAATTTCATGGCTGCAGTCACCATCTGCAGTGATTTTGGAGCCTAAAAAAATCAAAGCTTGTGTATGACCAAGAGCAAATCTCTAATCCTAGGGGCCCAAGCCATCATGCTGTGGATATCCTCTGAAAGAGTAGAGTACAGAGAAGAAGGAGTCATCTACATTCCGGGAGGTGAGAGGTAACACCTGGGGACCTGGAACAGGAGGCAGTGGCGTGGGAGTGGCAGTGGGCAGATGGGCAGCATGAGTGAACACCAGGGCCAAGGTATAACAGCCACGTGGTCTCCTGGAGGCAGGCCAGTGGCCGAAGAATGTGATGTGTTAGCTTTGTGGGCAGCATCTCAGGAAGATTGCGGCTGAAGGCTTGAGAGCATCAGCACCCGATTAGTAAAGGGAGGCAGGTGGATACAGGAATGGACCACAATGATGCTGACTGCAGAGACTGTCGGCGCTCTGGCCAAGAGTGAAGGCATTGCCATCATCAGTGATGCCAGAAGCCTGGATCACATGCTCAGGGTTCTACTGGGATAAGAGAAAGCAAAATGGAACATTGCAAAAATCCATTCACTTTGCACATAAACGCTTTCAAGCTGGGTATATATGTACTGATGCCACCTCATTGGCCACACAGGCTAATGAACAGGGGTTTAGATGACCCATGTACACCATGACCGATGTTCAAAATATCTGCCAACTCCAGTGATATGAGCATCAACCAGGAAGAGCATGATTATGGAGGCCCTTTACTGAGCCATGCATAAGCCTTAAGAGTACCAGCAGGTCTCGGGAGGTCCCAGGTGGAAACCAGTATAGCTGGAAGGATGGTGGGGACTGTTTACTTAGGGATTTAGAGTAATAATTATTCACCACCATAAAAATATTATAGTTTAACAACCTGTATAACCACACTGGAACATACCAGCCAAATATCAGCTCTAGACTAAATTAAACAAAATATTCAAGACTACTACTTGATTAAATGTCCCTTGAGGATCAAAAAGAGCTGAACTTATAGAAAGAGAGTAGAATGGTGAGTACCAGGGCGTGGGGGTGGCGAAAATGAGCAGAGGCTGGTCAAAGGGTACAGAGGTACAGTGAGAAGATGAGTAAGTTCTGGGGATATAATGCAAAGGATTGTTATCATAGTTAACAGTACTGTATGACACACTCAAAAGTTGCTCAGAGACTGGATCTTAAATGTTCTCACTAGCAAAAGGAAATTATAATTATGCAATGTGATGGAGGTGTGCTGTGCCATCATACCTAGTGCTGTGATGCCAGTCCGACTCTTTGTGACCCCATGTCCTCATGGGGACCTCAGTCGTGTCCAACTCTTTGCAACCCCAGGGACTATACAGTCCATGGAATTCTCCAGGCCAGAATACTGGAGTGGGTGGCCTTTCCCTTCTCCACGAGATCTTCCCAACCCAGGAATTGAACTCAGGTCTCCCATATTGCAGATGAATTCTTTACCAGCTGAGCCACCAGAGAAGCCCAAGAATACTGGAGTGGGTAGCCTATCCCTTCTCCAGCGGATCTTCCCAATCCAGGAATCAAACTGGGGTCTCTTGCATTGCAGGCAGATTCTTTACCAGCTGACCTTCTAGGGAAGCCCGTTACAGTACATAAGTGGATCAAATCAACGCATATTCACCTTAAACAATGTTATGTGTCAATTATATCTCAATAAAAAAGATGTGATGAAGGAGTTTTCGGAAGATAATAGTACTCCTGTGGATCTTACTTACAGTGGTAGTTACAAATCTATTGACATTGGCTTTGGTTCGTTTGTTTTACAAGGTTTATTTATTTATTTAACTGTGCTAGGTCTTCGTTGTGGCAGGCAGGATCTAGTTCCCTGACCAGGGACCAAACGCAAGCCCTCTGCATTGGGAGTACAGAGTCTTAGCCGCTGGACCACCAAGGGAGTCCATATTTATATTGTTAAAATTTATGGAACTGTACATTACAACTCAATTTTGCTTCATGGCCATTGGAAAAATAAAAGTAAATAACTCCCCAAAAAATGTCACTTGAGAGGCAAAGTTAGTAGACGCTATACCATCTCATCAGGAAGTGATCTCCCCAGCCACTGCAGAGGAGGGTAAAAGGAGCTCACATTTGACTAGAAGTCATAAATCTGGGTTCTGCTCCCAACCCATCCCTCCCCTAGCCTTGCAATCTTGACCTCAGGCGTCCTGTGCAGTGTGAGAAGACACATAAGGGAGTACCTTGGCCAAGCAGACAGGAGTCCGACCATGACGTCTACGAGTGTGAACTTTAAAGGCAGGCTGCAGAGGAAGATGCTGTTGCTCTGGGGTGTAGGGTAAGAATGAGGGAAAAGAGGCTTCAAGATCCTCAGGAACATATTTCCTGAGCAGGTGTTTGGCTAGAGATCTGAATGTTGTTATTGTCATGTGGCCAACAAGAAAATGTCAACAGCAACATGTAATAGCTTTGGGTAGGAATAATAAAAGAAATCTAGGCAGAAGGAGAACTAGCAGTGGTTGGATTCCTCTCCAAGTGACTGCCACCTGCCATTATGCAGAAAAGGAAAATAAGGAAGAAAAAATAACAAGGCTTCAAGGCACACAAATTGAAGAGGCACACAAATTTGGTGGGCTTGTACGCAGTCTGGGAAATGAACAGAGAAGAGTGAGGAAGAAAATAAAAATGGCCACATCCCCAAAAAGCAAGGGCTCCCACGGGTCAGAAGACTGCTGAGCAGATAATATCCACTCCGTTTATTACTGGAGCCAAGCAGGGAGTTGGCAAAGCATATTTAATGCCTGGAATTTGTCTTCCCCCCTCTAGAGGTTTAAGGAAGACAGATGATGTAAATAGCACTGCCCGAATGACAATGCGGGAGTGATGCTCTTCTGAACATTCTCATGCCCACCCAGCTTTCCTGCCTGCCTGCTGAATCAGCCACTCCAAAGGTCCCTTCCTCCCGGAAGCCTGCCCGACGCTCTTATATGGAGTGACGTCTCCCTTCTGATCAGTGGCAGCACTGAGAGTCTGAAGTCTGCATCCTGACACTTCTCTGAATGCTGTCTTGAGTTGTTCTTGGGTTTTGTCCCTGGCACGAGACAAATTCCTCTACTAAATTCTAAATTCCACTTGGAGGTAGCTTTTTTGTTGTTGATGCTGTTCTTGTTTTTAACAACTCCCAGCACATTGCATGTTGCTGGGCTCATGCTTAGAAGTTATTTAATAAACAATTATTGAAATTCATTTCAATGAACTCATTCATTCAATAAGCATTTATTGAATGTGCATTATGATCCAAGTGCTAGATCAAAGCAAGGGAGAAAGTAGAGAATCTAGCACATAGTAGCTACTCAATAAATTGCTGTTCTGATACTGGAAAGCATAGGATGCTAAGGAAATATATGGGACTTCCTATCACAGATTTCCTGGTAGAGATGAAGCATCAGAAAGCAGTAGCTTTTCACACTGGTCTCTTAAATCACCTATTTAAGAAATGAAGCACCAGAAAGTCGTAACTTTTCAAATTTCCATCACAATTTGTGTTACCCCAAGAAGTAGCAACACCATAAATCATCACACCACCAGGGAAGCATTCAGGACCACAGTAGTAGAATTAATTGTCCACCGCATCAGCACCAAATCCATTTTGCTCCCTATCTCTGACTTGCTCCAGTCTGGCCAGAAGTCTCCAGAGAGATTCACAAAAATATTACATCTATAAAACAAGGATAAGATGCTATGAAAAAGAAACAATAAGAAAATTATTGGAAACTGAAGAATGGACAGTCTCTAAGAATGTAAAAATTAAAAAGAGATGCAAAAGAATAGGAGATGCAGGCATTCAACCTAGGAGCTTCAGCATTGATGAAGAAGAATTCCAGAAATTGAGAGCTGAGAAACAGAGGAGAAGAGATTATCAAATAAATCACAGAAGATGATTTCCCAGAAATGAACAGATATGTTAATTTTAAATTTCAAGTATGAATAAAATCCTAAGCAGTTTAAATAAAAGATGAAGATCCATATTTAAAGACTTTTTTTTCCAGATTTCAGAATACTAAGGCTAAAGAGAAATTAAACTTTCCCAAAGGATTGGGGAGGGAAAAAATAAAGTAGGTCATTGATAAAACAACAAAAATCAAACTGTCAATCAACCTTCTCATCGGCCACACTGATGCTAGAAGACAACTGAGCAATACCTGGATTACATATTTAATTTTGCTTTCACACCAAACCTGTGAGGCAACTCCTGGAAGACCCTTCCTCCCACTTCCACTTGATGTTTTCTTCATGTGGAGACATATGGGCAACACTCTCTGATTCCCTCTATCCCATCTCTGGAAGAGAGTGACCTAATCTGACTTGTGGATTTGGAAGATAAATTGGACAGGAAAATCCAGCATGTTCTTCTGTTTCCTCTTTCTTGGGAACAAGCTTCCCACAGGAAGCATCATTGTCCTGCCTCTGCAGACTATAAAGCAGCCAGTCTTGTCCTCACAGGAAGGCAGCTTGGTTCTCTGGTTCAATATTTGGAAGCATTTGGGAAGCTCACTTGCTTTCAGACACACTGTATTTCATCTCATGGATGACACCATCTGCTGGAAAGCAGTATTTTATGTACCACAAAAAGAGAAAAACACTGACAATTAAGCAATGCAATCTTTTCTACCACTCTCAATTTTTAATATTTATTAAATAAGATTGTTTCTTTTAGACACATGTATTTATGACACGTTGCTCTTTTGTATACAAGGAAAAGAAGCTGGTTATCATATCTCTAAAAATTTACATTCAGAGTCTGACTGTTTTGACTCTGAGCTATCTACACACTTGATTTACAATATAAAAATTTCCTCTTTGCCAATGAGATGTAGCATTGGACTCTTAAGCTCTAGGATTTTCTTCCAAGCTACAGATATCTATTCTACAGATTCAATGCCCACATTTTACCTCTTAGACGGTGTCAGGGGAAGATTTTTAGACAACAACCAGGGCTTATTCCTTCCTTAAATGGCCCTTAATAGTTTATTGACAGAAACATCAAGAGGTGCAGTGGCTCAGTCTTGCCACATGTGCACGGGCACTGACAGCTAGGTCATGACTGCCACCTTGCCAGCCCACAGTGGTAAGATGCTCTTGATGATGAGATGCCACCTCAGATCAAAGATGTTAAATGTAAACAGAAAGTACATCTTAGAGTCAAGCAAATTCAGCAGCCACGTCCTTTAGTACCAGCTTAATCACTAAGAAAAGGCATGTTCCATTTTTCACTTGCTTTATCGTTGTACCATGTTTTCCAATTTGGTCAAAACTTGGGTTAGAAAGAGGGCCACCATTTATGAGCCATCTTTGAATTCTAGCAGTGTTTACTTGCAAGCTAAAAAATGAGGTTCAGCAAAGTCAAATAACTCTCGCGAGGATTCACAGCTCAGGGGCAGAACCGGGCTGAATTCTAGTCTGCTGGGCAATAGCGCTAATCACCGAGAATACTGCCCTTGGTAAGGTACCCGAGGAAGAGAGTGTAAAAGGTGGAGAGGGTCTGACATGTGAGGAGGACGCACCAGAATGAAGAGGCTTGAAGATGTGAGAGAGAGTGGTCCTTTCAGGAACCTCTAAGGAGTCCTCAGGGCTGGAGGGCAGGAGGGCAGGAGGGCAGGGCTGGGGAGGGGGGGGGTATAGAGAGGCTGATTGACATGGAAGAGGGAGCGCTGCCCTGTGCAAGGATGATGGGCAATTTCGTGAAACAGTTCCTTTTTTTTAATTTTCCAGGTAAAACAGTGCTTGCTTGGGCAGACTTCCCGGCTCTCGTCGTCTAGATGAAGGGTCCTACCACCTGCTCCCATGGTAACTTCTACCTTAGAACTTCTCACCCTTTGCTATAATTACCGATTTAACTATTTTTACCACCTACTGTAAATAAGCTTTGTGAGCAGAAGATTGAGTCTCTCTAGACCACTGTTTTATTCCTGGAGCTCAGCCTTGGGCCTGCCACAAAGAAGGTGCCCCCAGACTGGCCGGTGTATGAAAATACAACTCAATTAGCAGTAGGCAGGGTTAGCCAGCAAGCGTGGATGTTACGCAAATATAAAAAGGGGAGCGCTGGAGAAACTGAAGGACTGTGCCACGTGTTACAGAGCTGTCTCTGGCCGTTGGGTCAAGAATGAACTGGGGGCAGCAGACTAAAGGCAGAGAGACAGTTAGGGGGCTGCCTCGGTGGTCCAGACTTGCAGTCCTACAGCAAGGAGGTGGAAATGATGAGATAACCATTAGCAGTTAAGTAACACGTCGTTGAATTCATGAGAGATTTGCATAAGAAGAAGACCAAGGCAGAACCTGGGAACACATCAGCATTTACGAGATGTTGGGAAAAAAGAGTCAACAAAGGAGACCAAAAGGAGAAAATTTCAGAGAAAAAGGAAGAACATGGTGTCAGAACCACTAAAGGAGAAAAGAATTGCAGAAGAAGGATGTGGTCAACAAGATCCCACTCAGGCAAGAACTGAAGATAAGATTTCCTTGAGAGTAGGAGTAAGGGGTACGGGGTCACATGTGACACCAAGGGACAGCTTGCCTGCTGAGGAAGCAGAGGCCGGTGGCAGCGGGCCGAGCCAGAGCAGGGGACTAGGGATGTAGGAGACAATGTTTGAAGAAATCCATTTTCTAGGAGCTTCAGTGCAAGGAAAGGGAGGCGCTCAGTGACAAGGAAGTGAAGTGAAAGTCGCTCAGTCATGTCCGACTCTTTCGACCCCACGGACCACATAGTCCATGGGATTCTCCAGCCAGAATACTGGAGTGTGTAGCCTTTCCCTTCTTCAGGGGATCTTCCCAACCCACGGATCAAACCCAGGTCTCCCACATTGCAGGCAGATTCTTTGCCAGCTGAGCCACCAGGGAAGCCCAGGTGACAAAGAAGGGAATGAGCAATCCAGGGAGCTTGTTGACTTTGCTGTTTTGTGATTGAATTACAATTGAGTCTGTAAGTAAAGTGGGGATGAAGTGCCAATATCAAGGGAGAGAGCAAACATCTTGGGAAGGGAGACATATTAATATTTGATGCAGTGAGGTCTCCGAGGAACTGAAAGTCTAAGCAGGGCAGTTGGAGACTGTAAGTATCAGTGAAAAGGGGGGGTGGAGGCTTTGGGTCCTGACCTTGTGGGAACGAAGGCGAAGGGAATGTCTTTTCTGGGGGGAAGCCAGGATATATGGAAAGAGAGAAGGGGAATGAGAGGAGGGGAGAGGGGAGAGGAAGACAGAGGAAAGGGAAGACAAGTGAATCTCTCTCTTGTCAATCACAGAAATCCTTCTTTTAGAAGAAGCGGTGACGGAAGCATCAGAAATCTCCACCCCCGCCCCCGCCCTCTCCCCTGCCCCCGTATGGCTTTCCCTGGGATGTGCAGAAGAAATCCCCTCCCCACTCCCTAAATAGGAAGTAAAAACCCTCAGGGCAGTTCTCCAGCCCTCAACCTAGTTAAGGCCACCGGAGAAGGCTAACGGAGAAGCCTGGTACAGGTTACTTTCCAAGACTGAGTCAGAGCTTCACAGTAGAGGGTGTTGGCTCCTGGAGGGAGGTTCTGCTCCATTCACTTGAGCAGGCATGGAGAGACGATGCCCATTGTTGAATGTGTGGCCCTGAGAGCAAGCCCACTGAACCCTATCAAGACCCAGAGATCATACTCATAATCCATCTGCAAGCTATGCATGAGACCTGATCACCGAATAACTTCCCATCCCAAACACATAAAACGGTTGTGATTCTCAGCACATTTTTGCAAACCGTTCGATTTCACTTGGAACAGACTGCTGTCAGGAGGAACATTTTCCAGGTGGAGAGCTCCCCTTTGTCTCACCCTTGGCAGCCCTTCATGATGCTCTCCGCACAGCTGCCTCCTTATGCTGTGAACCTTTTGTCCCTCTAACCTCTTTCCTGGGCTAATGGAGCCCCTTGCCGCAGCAAATCATTCCGTGAGCCCGTGTTACGTCTCTTCTTCTCAGGATTTGCTCCACGGATGTAATTGGCTGCCTTGAGCTCCCTTCTGTCCATAACACCATAGATCATGCAGGCAGAGATGGATCCCCAGTGAACCAGAAGAGGCGGATGGTTTCAGAAAGGCATTAAGATATGCATATTTTATTTTAACGCCCTATGGGTATATAGGGCCGCCAAAGTTTGTGTCTTCGTAAACAGTCTTCTTGGCCAAATAGTCAAAACTTAAATAATGCCTTGCATAGGTTACATCTAAAAAAAAAAAAATCAAAGGCCACTTATAGAAGCAAACAGGTCAAAATCTCCCCTCCCTCTTACCCCCTTCTTTGAGTGATGGATGAAGTCCATGCTTCTGTTGCAGAACACAAACTCAATTAAAATACTTCCTATACATTGCTGCTGGAATCACTCTTGAATGTTCCCATCCTATAAACATATCATATTATAATATTAATGTGGAACCTGCTCACTTTATTGCCTCACTCCCTTCACAGCTCATTGACTAACCAGATGCCAAGCATCCGTCCCCTTGACTACGTGTGTGTGTGTGTGTGTGTGTATTTCATCATGGAGGATGCGTAATCCATTCCATCCCACATTCCTCGTTGCGGTTTTTCCTATCAATTGTTTCCTTATGGTTCACAGTATATGGACAGTTGATTCTGTCATCAATCCTCAGTGGGCCATTTGTGTTCTTGATAATAATAACAGCATTAATGGATGTGTTCCCATTTCAGGATACATCATTATCTGGAGCTAATTTAATTCAACTGCTCTACAGCCTTGTATCCTAGCTTCCTCTTTTCCATCATGCTGTTCTCCCACACCCCCAAAGAATGTGTTCCTGAGCCAACGAGGCTCATTTTTTACCCCTGAGAAGCCTGGAGGGTCCTTGGGTGAGAGTTCAAGGAGAGCAGGATTGGTTCATGGGAGGGGGTTCCTAGGGGAAGACAGGAAAAGACCGTGGAATAAAGATGGCTTTTGTCAAGAGTTCCATGGTCTCATAAAATGAGCACAGAGATTCAAACCATGGCACTGCCACCTACAAGCTTTCTGAACTTGGAAAATTTTGCTTCTTTTGCTTTTAATGTCCTCATCTATAAAAGGGGCACACAGAGTAAGCTTCTTTTATGACTCTTTCAGAGAATTAATAAAGCAATATATGTGTCCCCAGCACACGGGTTGGTACTCCATTAATATTAGTTCCTTCAATTTCTTCTTGTTTTTCAACTTGAGTTTCTGCAGTGGCTGCTGTTAATATATATTGCAGGTGTGTGCTGCTCTAACAAAAGGTGTGCTTCTAAATAAAGGGTGTAAATTAGGTTGGAGACATGAGTCATAGTTTAAATGTAGTACAGAGTACACCTTTTAAAGTTCTCTTGTACTGCATTCTTTTGTAAAGCAAAATCTACCCCTCCTTAATGAGTGTGCATAAAGAAATCGACTGCCTTTCAAGGGCTTCTCTATACCTAAGCTATAGGCTTCCTCCACTATGTGGTCACTGAAATAGAAAAATGTCACTGAGTAACACTGTCTACCGAGAGTTTACCGTTTATCCTGTGCTAGTGATCCTCACATCCTCTGTAAAACAGATGCCGTATTATCACCTGTTACAGAGGTGGAAATTGAGACATAAAACGGTTATACAACACGTTCAAGGTCACATAGTGAGTGGCAAGCACAGATTTAGATACAGACGGTCTGACTTTCCTGAGTCAGAGGAAGGGGTTCACTCTAATGGGAACCAAATTGGAAGCCTTGAAAAACCTACCCTCCCCTAACCAAGACTGCTTAAGAACCCACACTGTACTCTCCATACTTCCTTTGACTGTCGTTGCAGTTAAGATGGGACTGTGGCTGACGTCCACCATCTGACTCCTCAGAGGTACAAGATGGATGGAATTCTAGATCTCATTTGAAAACAGCTTAAGTCCTGGAGGTCTTTCTCAAGACCCACAGAGAACACCACCTGGCAGAAGCTGACACTGGAGTGTGGAGCTTCTTCAAAGGCAAAGAGGTGCCAGCCACACGGGAGGCATGATCCCAGCTGCCGTGGTCTTCAGAACAAGCAGGTGACTCCTCCTTACCCTAAGTCTTTTGGATAAAATAAAATACCCCAGATTCTTGGCAAGGAATCAAACAATTTTCTTAAAAGAATCATCAAAAGGAGGAGAGCAGAAGGGGTAGGAAGGATTTTTCAAGGTTTGAAGAATGGCTCAAGCTTGAGTTACGCTTTGCCAGCTATCTCTTCAAATCCTGCTTCTGCCACTGGTCTTTTCCCAGGAAAACAGACAGATAAAGGTGGGGCTATGAGGGGAAGTCTTCCCTCTGGGGCTCAAATAGAGGGAAAGCTCTATGATACCCACACCCCCTAGGAATTTCAGATTTCCCATTAGTCGTTTATTTACTCAGGTAGGTGGTTTAACTTCACTGATGACCAAGAATTTGAAAGTTGATTGAGGACTAGACTCTGTATCCTCTCCTGGGGACCCTTAAGTCACTAAAGTGGGTTCTCCAAGCATTTATAACACTGTGCCACCTAGTAACTCTTGGCAATTCCCTTGGTTCCATAATGCCCTGGGGTTTGCTTTTCTTTAAAAATGATGGTCATGTCCTTTGAAGTAGAGAGTAGGGATGTGTCACTCTGAGTGACAAGAAAAATAAAGAGACCTCTGCTCTTTGGATGGATCCTAGTGTAAATGACTTTATAAAGATAAAACCCATCTACTCTCTTTTGGTGGGGGGTTAAATTTGTGGTAACAGGGATATACTTAAAAAGATGAATTTCTAAGAACCACGCTGACTAGCTAGGTGAATTTGGATGTGCTCTAGTTTTGGTTTCCAGATGGGATGCAAGTATGTTGATCTGACCTATCAAGGTTTCCATGGTAGTTAAGAGAAATGAAAACCAAGATTGGCGCTTGTACAACACTGGAGGTGAGAGCGTTTTAAAATTTTGCACCCAGACATTCTCTCCTGTCCAGTCCTATTGAAAATATCCAGCATGACATTCGGTGCAGAACAAGCAAAAATCAGACTCCTGACTTCTGTCCCAGAGCCCAGCTGCTCTTACTGCCGTAACCGCGGCCGGGCATTGAGAAGCCCTTTAGGCAGCAGTGATTGCCCGCAGTCTCCAGCCAGGGCCCTACTGGTAACACCATCAAGAAGTGGGAGAAACTACCCACCTCATGGAGCGAGTTTTGACCACTAGGAAGCACATGAGAGAGACACGTGAATTTCCAAGGCCTTTCAGGAAGGCTGCCAGAGACAGAGCCATGATGGCACTTGTTACAAAGCTGAGGCCGGTTCAGCAGCGCCTCCCTGCATGCTTGCCCTTCCCCCTCTGCTGTCTCAGTTCCTTTGTCCTCACTACCCTTCAAATGCACCCCTTAACAAAGAGCTCTTAAGTGCCTTAGCAGCCCCCAATATTCAGGGGACCCAGGCTAAAACAAATGATAAAAATTATATACAGTGTTCATCATCAACCTCGTTCCGGTCTATTCTAGTGCTGGGACGGAATCGATATTCCATGAAACAAACATAGGCCATGTTCATGGAGTTTCTTCTTCTAAGTATATAACTACAAACTGAGATGAGTGCTCTGAAGAGCAACCCAGCTCTGGAGATTGCACAATAAAAGAGCTTGGTGTAGAATAAGGTCAGGGAAGGTGAGAGCTATCGGTGCAAAAGAGTTAAGCAGGTGCAGTTTGATAGGGAGGAAAGGAAGGGAAGGTGTGTGCACATGTGTGTGTGTGCCCGTGTGTGTGTGTGTGTGGAATGGAAGAGTGATGTGACTGGCATGTTTACAAAAGCTCTGTGGATGAACGCTCAGTGGCTGCCACCCAGAAAGCCATTTTAAAAGGATAAATGGCCGGGCCCCACCATCGACCTACTAAATCAGAGTCTTGACTAGCGCAGGGGGAGTCTTCTTCGTCTTGAACCTCGGCCGGGTTTGGAAGGCGCTCAATGAGACATGTAGGGCCTGCCCTGAATAAGGGCAAGTTTTGCTCTCAGTGTGCCCTCTTCCTGCTACCGGAGGCCACCACCTTTCTTGTGCTCACGCTCTGTTTCCCTTCCCTTCAACAGCCCCTGTCCAGCCTGCATACATGTGCACGCACACGCGCTTGCACACACACCCTCTGCTCATTTCTTTGCTTGTCAAGTTCGCCCCCCAGCCATGCTTGCTTCTGGCCCGCTCTCCACAGCTGTGTCCCATGTGGAGGGCCTTTCTTGATCTCTTTCCCAGCAAAACTGACCTGACCCATTTGAAATCCTGCACGCTCCTGATAGCTGCTAATTAAGAAAGTTCTCTATAGCTTCATAGTGATTGCTGAACACCCTTCCAAAGAATGGTAGTAACTTGCACGTTAGAATATGGCCCTGTCTGGTGCCATAGTTTAGAAAGATATTTTCAACATTATGTTTCATTTAGTATCTCTAGCAGAACTAACCATGCAGTATTACGAACACCGAAGAGATCACACATCATCCCTGACCAGTGTTAAGTAGCAAACTTGCCACTCTCTCTTGCCATTTCTATCCCAATGGAAAGTTGAGTTATGAGTTACATCTCATAAACTGGGTGTGAAGATTAAATGAGCTAATGCATTGAAAGCACTTGACATAGGGCCTACCACATAATAAGCCCACTCCATTATGACTACTACCACTATATGCAGGTCAGGAAGCAACAGTTAGAACTGGACATGGAACAACAGACTGGTTCCAAATAGGAAAAGGAGTAAGTCAAGGCTGTATATTGTCACCCTGCTTATTTAACTTCTATGCAGAGTACATCATGAGAAATGCTGGGCTGGAAGAAGCACAAGCTGGAATCAAGATTGCCGGAAGAAATATCAATAACCTCAGATATGCAAATAACACCACCCTTATGGCAGAAAGTGAAGAGGAACTAAAAAGCCTCTTGATAAAAGTGAAAGAGGAGAATGAAAAAGTTGGCTTAAAGCTCAACATTCAGAAAACGAAAATCATGGCATCTGGTCCCATCACTTCATGGGAAATAGATGCGGAAACAGTGTCAGACTTTATTTTTTTGGGCTCCAAAATCACTGCAGATGGTGATTGCAGCCATGAAATTAAAAGACGCTTACTCCTTGGAAGGAAAGTTATGACCAACCTAGATAGCATATTCAAAAGCAGAGACATTACTCTGCCAACAAAGGTCCGTCTAGTCAAGGCTATGGTTTTTCCTGTGGTCATGTATGGATGTGAGAGTTGGACTGTGAAGAAAGCTGAGTGCCGAAGAATTGATGCTTTTGAACTGTGGTGTTGGAAAGTCCCTTGGACTGCAAGGAGATCCAACCAGTCCATTCTGAAGGAGATCGGTCCTGGGTGTTCTTTGGAAGGAATGATCCTAAAGCTGAAAATCTAGTACTTTGGCCACCTCATGTGAAGAGTTGAGTCATTGGAAAAGACTCTGATGCTGGGAGGGATTGGGGGCAGAAGGAGAAGGGGACGACAGAGGATGAGATGGCTGGATGGCATCACTGACTCGATGGACGTGAGTCTGAGTGAACTCCAGGAGTTGGTGATGGACAGGGAGGCCTGGCGTGCTGCGATTCATGGGGTCGCAAAGAGTCGGACACGACTGAGCGACTGAACTGAACTGAACTACTACTGCTGCTGCTGCTGCTAAGTCGCCTCAGTCGTGTCCGACTCTGTGCGACCCCACAGACGACAGCCCACCAGGCCCCCCAGTCCCTGGGATTCTCCAGGCAAGAACACTGGAGTTGCCATTTCCTTCTCTAATGCATAAAAGTGAAAGTGAAGTCGCTCAGTCCTGTCCGACTCATAGCGACCCCATGGACTGCAGCCTACCAGGCTCCTCCGTCCATGGGATTTTCCAGGCAAGAGTACTGGAGTGTTATTATTGGGCTTTCCTGTTGACTCAGATGGTAAAGAATCTGCCTGCAATGCAGGAGACCCAGGTCTCCTTCTTTCCTTCCTTCCCTGGGTCAGGAAGATCCCCTGGAGAAGGGAATGGCAACCCACTCCAGTGTTCTTGCCTGGGAAGTCCCATGGACAGAGGAGCCTGACAGGCTACAGTCAGCAGGATTACAAAGAGTCAGACACTGCAAAGCAAGTAAAACTTTCACTTTCATTGTTATTAGCATACCACGTGGGCAACAAGCCTTAGAGACGGCCACTAGAAAATGCAGGTGAAATGTTTCTGTTGGAGGGAGTAGAGGGATGAGGAGGAAGAAACGGGAGCAAAGGGACACAGACTGAAGAGCTCTGGGCTCTCCCACATGGCCTTCTTCGGAGTTCACAGGCCCAGCCAGGCCATTTTCCAGCCCCGCCAGAAGGAGTGAAAATTGAACTGTGATCTGGAGAGCTATCCGTTCTGACCATTAGTCAAACACTGGGAGCCAGTTAGACCTAATTGTCTTTGAAACATCCAAAGACCAAACACATTTTTGGAGGTCAGGCTGCGCTGCTGAAAAGGAGACAGAAATACCTGGGATGAAAATAAAGGCATAATAGGTTCATTCAGTTGGTCTGAAAATTAGCTTTCGGGGTCTCCTTACGGTAGTTTCTTAATGATGTGAAACGTGATAAAGGCTTTGGCCACAATAAAGATGAATTACTTCTTTTTCGTAGAAAAATAATGAAATTTTGGTAAACATCCCAGGTTTATCACTTGACTTTTCCCCAGCTCGTGGTAGGGGGAGGGGACGGAGAGGGAGAGACAAGGAGGGAAAAGAGAGGCATACCCCCACCCCAGCCCCCATTTTTAATATTCTAAGCTATTAGATTTCAATAGCCCACACTCGGCAGCAACGTGTGTCTCATTTCCCTGGATAGACCAAATAGGCAATAACAGCCTCTCCGTTAGAACACTAATGTTGTAATTTAGAACTTCTGTCAAGATGAAAGATCTTTGCTGGGATCCTCAGAGGACCCACAGCAACACTTCAACCCAGGCCCGGATAATGAAGTTTTCATTATTAAATAAAGATATTTTAGGAATGTCATAAACCATAAATCCACTCTCCTCCATTGCCCTGCCACCTTGTTGTGTTTATTTCTAACGAAAGCCCATCATCTTTCCAAGGGCCCCAATGCCTCCAAACGTGGCATTTCTTGCCTCTCAGCCCCCTAATCCCACTGGGATGCTCTGAAGTTGCCATGGTGACAGAAGAGCGTCCTCTCCCACTGTAGACCCATGGTGGCGGGGGTGGAGGAGGTGAGTCCTTGTTCCCTCTCCTTGTTTGCTCCTTCCTCCCCCCCTGGCCCTGCCAAGCAGCTCGAGAGACTGACTCCAGGCAGTTTTATCTCACCTCAAGGAAATGCTAACGTGCACCATCAGGTCTGGCTGTTCTTAAAAATGATGGAGCAATCAATTTTTAATGTGAATTTAGTGCTGGATGGAAGCATTAGATTGCCAGTCCCAGGGAAATGACTCATCTGTTTATCCATTTGAAAACACTGGGGTGCATTTCCTCCAACCCACCTGCCTTAATCTGGCACTTGTACCCACCTCAAGAAGTCTCATGCCCATGTCAGGAACCTGCCACCCCTGCTGGTCATCTTCACAGAAGAGATGACTCTGTTTCCCAAACCCAAGCGGGACTGAGAAGGCTCAGAAGGCAAAGGGACTTCGGACACATCATGTCTCAGTGGATTCTACAAGTAAACAGAATCCAATTTCTGAAATTAGAAACTCATGTGGTCAACCCCTGGCCGCTGTTGAACCACACCTGATGAGCCAGCTGTCTTAAAAATTTAGGAGAAATTTTCAGGTCTGTCACAGTAAAGAAGCTCTCCTTTACACATAACCAAATGTCTCTCAGCTGTAACTTAAGCCCGTATTCAAGGGACATAAATATCTTCTTATAATACACCAGATTTTGTCCATAGAAGGGGAGTATTAATACCTAGACAGGGTATTAATTTCTATCCATATTTTTGTTTATACCCACAATCCAAACTGAAGCAATAAATACTATCAGATTAATCAAAGAAGAATTTGTAGATGTATTCAAAGACAAAGATCATGACCCCAGGGTTCCCAAACATATCTCTGGAGCTTCTTCCATCACGGTGTGATTTGAACTTGGACAGAGTTAGCTCTAAGATATGCAAAAACAAGCAAACAAAAATCATGTTTTCATCTCCATCTCTGAATGGGCTTTAGGAACAAAAACCACTCCTTCTTGAAAACATCTGAGAATCCAATTACTGGATTCTGTATTTCCTTTTAAGGTCCATGTAGGAGTACATATCAGTTTGAGAGATTTCCTGGGGAAGAGGGCACAACAGACCACCGTACCCCATCGGCACTTGAATTAATTGAAAATAAATTTCCCCTCCCTGCACTAAACAAATGAGGAGCTTTTTGTGTGATAACACTTACACCCATCTGTAATAGGTTGCTAAGATTCCACTAATTAAAAAAAAATCTCATTTGAAGATAGTTAATGGTGTCTGCATTTCTACAAAGCGCTAGTCAGACTACATTTCCTTGAACTTCAGGGTCTGTGCTGATTACTACTCAATTAGTTTTGATTCAATTCACTGAAGAAAAATGTCCATTTCATTAGTGCGGAGAAATAACCATGGAACGCAAAATATAGTTCCCCGCATTGCTATGGCAACCAGGATGACACAGCTGAGCTCGGAATGTTAATGCCTTCTCTGAGACTGTGTTTTTAAGTCAGCATGCGGCCATTAAGACTTGCTGGGTAGGGGTGGCTGCCTGGTGCCACATGGCTCCTAGAATTGGCAGCAGAAGTGTCCAAGGGACTCCCAAGAAGGCTGCTTTCTGCCACTCATCTCCCCGGCCACTCCCCTGAGGGCAGGGCATCTGGGCAGCAGCATCCATCGATTGCTGCGTTGCATGTCTCCAGGGCCCTTTTGATGTGACATGCGAGCATCCAGCTGGAAAGTGAAAAATGCAGCCCATCATCCAGACGTGTTTGTCTCTATGTTGCCTGTTTTGTGAATGCCTGTGACTATTGAGGTGAGGGACTGACGTCTGAGCTCTTCATTAACACAGTCCAGCCCGCCCAGGTTGGCCCACGCTGAGAGTAAGGTGAGGAGCTGGGAGGTTATCCACATGCAATTCAATAAATCTGGCTGCCGACCAAGGGGAGCTTGATTCCTACCCACACTCCCCAGGCCTGTGTAAGCAAAGAACAGAGATAAAGATTCTAGATTACCGAACCAAAAGAAATGGATCTGTTTGTATGGGATAGGAGGCAAAAACCCCAATACCAGTTTTCAAGAATGGTAGATGTGACCATTCAGTTCAGTTCAGTCGCTCAGTTGTGTCTGACTCTTTGTGACCCCATGGACTGCAGCACACCAGGCTTCCTGTCCATCACCAACTCTGAGTTTGCTCAAACTCAGCTCCATTGAGTCAGTCATGCCATCCAAGCATCTCATCCCCTGTTGTCCCCTTCTCCTCCTGCCTTCAATCGATGTGACCATTAGTAAGTGTGAATTAGGGCAAACGGGCTTCCTGGGTGGCTCAGACAGCAAAGAATCTGCCTGTAATGCCAGAGACCTGGGTTCAATCCCTGGGTTGGGAAGATCCCCTGGAGGAGGGCACGGCAACCCACTCCAGTATTCTTGCCTGGACAATCGCCATGGACAGAGGAGCCTGGCAGGCTACAGTCCATGGGGTTGCAAAGAGTCAGGCACGACTGAGCGGCTAAGTACAGTGCAGGGCAGATAACCAAAATTACACGAGCACAAAAATTTTATTTGGGAGACTGAATTTTCCAGGTTAAATGGATAATTACTTATATTTTCCCTTAGGCTATGTCAACATAATCTTAGACGATCAATTAATAATGAATGTCTGTGTTCTGTGTTCAGGGTTCCTTATCTTAGGATACCCAGATTAAAGACAAGGGACCAGACTCTCAAGGAACAGTTTAGTTGGTAGACAGCACACAAACTATTAATGAAAGCTACCATGTCCTCAGTGCCTGGCAGTGTACTGAGTGCTTTATAGGCTTTATTTTATTCAGTCCTCACAAGGGTGCTATGAGGAGGGTGTTAGCCCCATTTCAGAACCAAGTGCACCAAGATTCAAAAAAGTAACTGACTGGTCAATTACTAGCTAATTACAGTTAGTAATTAAAGGAACTAGTTTCAAACACAAGTCCCTCTGGCTCCACAATCAGTTTCAACCACCATGCACTCTGGTGTACACATGAATAGCCAAGTGGGAAGCCTTAGTATTGTAACCCTCACTGTAGCCCAGTGAGGGTTACAACAGTAAATGCCTGATTTGTAAAGAAAGCAGCAAAAGTCTTGTGCATTGAATGAATTTAGCTTCGCTTTTAAAATTCAGCTTCAAATGAATGGGCAAAATCAGAGCATCCCAACTCCTCCATTAACCAGATGTTCTAAACCCACTTCCGTAGACCACAGGGAGTGGCAGGAAGGCTACTGGGAGAGCTGCAAAAGGCAAGGACCAGGCGCTCATTGTAACACAAGAGCAAGCACACAATTATCTCACTGGCAGAGCCCCAGTCTCCCCACCTCCACACTGGCCCCTTGGGATCCTGTGTATCTGACTTCTTTATTTTGAATCATCATCACGTCACCATCAAAAATATTTATTAAGTTTCGCATACATAGAGTTCTGGTCACCCCATTTATTCCTGCTCCCTTGGCATGCTTGTCATTTTCACTCTATCTGTTTGCAGCTGCTTGACATGATTTTATGTCATCTTTATACATCTTCAGATGTGGCATTCAAGACACTCAGAACTCAGAGTGGGTCCCCAGCCTTCTCTTTGCTTGCGTGTAGCAATACCCCTGGGTGTCGGTGACAGCAGAGCTTGGTTCATGAACTGATGAACAGTTGCCTCTTCCAAGTACAGCCCAGAGCAGAATGCAATGGCGTATGCGGTGGTTTCTAATCTAAAATCATACTACAGATAAAACACGCAGTCTATAGATTGGCTTTGTTGCTAGAGCAGCCTTCGTCAACATACATTCAAGGAAATCTCGTTCCCTTGGGATGTTAAACTCCGTTACTAGAAAAAAGGAGAGAGACAGGTTCTATGGTCAGTTGTGTTTTGGAGATGCTGGGTTAAACAAAGTTAATCAGGTTTCTTTACTGCAAGGATTCAGAGTTGTTAATATGCTAACGTACTGTAGAACCCTCCCCCTGAAAGGAGAGAGTAGGAGGAAGCATTATCTACAGAACCATTTTAATCCCAGAGTTTGGAGGGACTAATGTTGTGACCAGTCTGGAGAACCCCCGGGAGGGGTCAATCTAGGAGCCTAATCTGCATACCTGCCTGAGGAAGTCTGGAGAATGGCACAGTCCACTGGAATTTTGCTTGAATACTCCTAAGCTTCGTGGGAGAAATGTTTAAGGCTTTGGGACTGACATTTGAACCCAGGAAAAGGAAACTAAGGATACCAAAAAAGTAGTGGAAAATATCTGCTTTCTAATTCCAGAAGGAGGGGCCCAGATGGGCTGGAGACTAGTCATCCTGAAGTAGGAGACACCTAAGTGGCTCCGACCTAGCCTAGTGCAATACTTTTTGTTTCTAGAGAAACCTCTGTATAGAATTCGTATAGATATTTTGGAATCCAAATGATAGAAAATTCTAATTAAACAGTTTTGAACCATATGCGCATTAATCATCTCACAGAATAAGAAGCCCTGGCTCAAATCTTTAGAATCTTTGTGATTCTCTTAGCTCACACATTTATCGTTTCCTGGATCCCACATTATCTGCGGTGATTTTTCTCTCTCTGTTGGAGTAAATCACTTAAGAAGGATAGGTGACAGGTAGATTGACTAAGTTCTTGAATGTCCCAATATACCATGTTTTACCCTCACAATTGATTAATAGTTGGCTGCATCTAAATTGGAAATCTAGATTGAAAAGTGTTTTTCCTTAAAATATTGAAGTCATTTCTTCCTTGCCTGTTGATATACTGTGATGTTGTATAACCCAAAGCCAGTCTAATTCTTTTTCCTTATGTATAATCTGTCTTTTTTTTTCTTGCATTGGTTTATCTTTTCAAAAATTTTATATATATAATATATTATTATATAATATATAATATTATATATTATATGCTATAATAGTTATATGATATAATTATATAATATATTATATGCTATAATATATATAATATATGCTATAATATTTATATGATATATAATATATATAATTATATATAATATAAAAATATGTGTGTTATATATTATATAATATATTATAAAATTTATAATATAACATATTAGTTTCAGGTGTACAACATCATTAAATATTTGTGTATATTGTAAGAGGATCCTCTCAGTGAGATTAGTTAACACACATCAGGACACAAAGAAATTTTTGTTCCTCGTGATGAGAACCTTTAAGATCTGCTTTCTTAAAAGTACTTTCTCAGACGCTACTTTCTCAGCGTCTTTCAAATATTTGAAATTTCAAATATTTCAAATATTAACTGTAGGCACCGTGCTGCTGTGGCATATCGCGTTCCCCAGGACTTCTCCCGTAACTTCAAGTTTGCACCTCTTGACCCCTTCCCTCATTTGCCCACCCTTTACTCCCCACCTCTGGCAACAACCAGTCTGTTCTCTGTATATATATGCATTTGGTTTTTTCAATATAAGTGAGACCATATCATATTTCTATTTCTCTGTCTGACTTACCTCCCTTGGCATAATGCCCTCAAGTTCCATCCACGTTATCCGTGTTGTCACAAATTGTAGGTTTTCTCTTTTTGTGGCTGAAAAATATCCATTATATACACACATATAACACTCCGTTATGTATACATGTGCTCCAGTATAACTGTGGTCAGTTGCTTCAGTCCAGCTCTTTGCAACCCTATGGACTGTGGCCCACCAAGCTCCAGGCAAGAACACTGGAGTGGGTTGTCGTGCCCTCCTCATTCCAGTATTGTTGTCGTTCAGTCGCTCAGTCATGTCTGACTCTTTGCGACCCCATGGACTGCAGCATGGCTTCCCTATCCTTCACCATCTCCCTGAGATTGCTCAGACTCATGTCCATTGAATGGATGATGCCATTCCAGTTATACATTCCAGTATAACTACATGTATATGATATTCCATGTATGTATATAACATTTTCTTTATTCATTCACCTATTTACAGGCACTCAGGTTGCTTCCGTATCTTGGCTATTGTGAATAATGCTGTGATAACCATAGGGGTGCCTATATTTCTTTGAGTTATTCCCTTCAGTTAATTACCCAGAAGTGGAATTGACGGACTATATGGCAGTTCTAGTTTTAGTTGTTCGAGGAATCTCCATAGTGTTTTCCACGGTGGCTGCCCCAATTTACATTCCTACCAGAAGTGTACCAGTGTTATTCTGGCCAACACTTGTTATTTTTGTCCTTGTGATAATAGCCATTCTAATAGATGTGAGGGAATCTTTAAGCTTGATCTTCTAAAATTTTGCAAGTATGTATCAAAATTTGGGCTTCTTCAGGCCTCTCTGATCCCTTTCGATCTGAAATTCAATCTCTAGATCTGTAAACTTTGTTTTCTAGTGCATCTTTGATAATTTTCTCTCCTTAGTTTTCTATATTTTCTCTTCCTGAAATTCTTTGTAATGCCTAGAACTTCTGGATCAGTTCCTTATGTCACCTGTATTTTCTTACATTTTTCTTTTTCCCTCCCTAATTGCTCTAAATTCTAGGAGATGTCTTCAACTTATCTTCCCACTATCCTACTGATATTTTTTCTTTTACATCTTGTCAGTTGCATTCCTTAGGGCAGCACTGTCTGCTGCTCTAATAAATAAACCCCAGTGTCTTGTAAAGCATGGGAAATACAGTCAGTGATGCTGTATTAACCTTGTGTGGTGACAGATGATAATTGGATCTATGTTGGTGATCATTTCACAAGGCATGTAAATGTCGAATCACGATGTAGTGCTCCTGAAACTAATATAACATTGTACATCAATTGTACTTCCACTGAAATAAGTAAACACCCACCAAACGTCAGGGGCTTACCACAATTAACATTTTCTTCATTCATGTCCCTTTTTAAACACAAGTGCTCCCTGTTCATCAGGCAGTTCCTCCACATAGGAAGATTCAAGACTCTTGATTCCTTCCTTAGTCAGGCTCACGCATCACTCAAGATAGCACAGCTCTCTGTACGCAGCAAAGAAGAAGGAGCAAGCTAATTCTCAACAGGTTTGATGTGCAAATATCACATTGCACTTCTTATATTTCTTATATTGAAATAGTCACCTGGTCTCGCCTAGGTGTACTTTGAAGGGAACTATAAAATGTAGTTCCTAGTTCAACAGCTGCTTCCCTCAATAAGTGCCTATTTTGGAAGAAGCACAAGTTTTGCGCTTAGCTGATGACCAAAATCACTGCAGATGGTGACTGCAGCCACAAAATTAAAAGACTCTTACTCCTTGGAAGAAAAGTTATGACCAACCTAGATAGTATATTCAAAAGTGAGACATTACTTTGCCAACAAAGGTCCGTCTGGTGAAGGCTATGGTTTTTCCAGTGCTCATGTATGGATGTGAGAGTTGGACTGTGAAGAAAGCTGAGCGCCAAAGAATTGATGCTTTTGAACTGTGGTGTTGAGAAGACTCTTGAGAGTCCCTTGGACTGCAAGGAGATCCAACCAGTCCATTCTGAAGGAGATCAGCCCTGGGATTTCTTTGGAAGGAATGATGCTAAAGCTGAAACTCCAGTACTTTGGCCACCTCATGCGAAGAGTTGACTCATTGGAAAGACTCTGATGCTGGGAGGGATTGGGGGCAGGAGGAGAAGGGGATTACAGAGGATGAGATGGCTGGATGGCATCACTGACTCGATGGATGTGAGTCTGAGTGAACTCCGGGAGTTGGTGATGGACAGGGAGGCCTGGCATGCTGTGATTCATGGGGTCACAAAGAGTCGGACAGGACTGAGTGACTGAACTGAACTGAACTGATGACCATTAAGAATCTTTTTTGCAACAATCATATTGTTTTATTTCCATGAGATCAATCGTATCTCCTAATTGTTCCTTTCATAGAGCACAGCTTTGCCTTCTGTTCACTTTTTTCCTGTGGGATCAGCTATTCTTTATTATTTTGGCTGTTCTCATTTATTCTCTAGTTTCCTCCTTGCTCTGGCAACCACTGTTAAGTTTTTACATTAAAGAACTGAGTAGAAGGCTGATTACTCTGAATAGATGGATTTCACTTACTGCAAGTTTGCAGGCATTGTTCCTTCAGCATGCCTCTTTCTTGACAGGCTGAACTTTGTTCATGGTTCAGATTTTCCACCAGCGGGCCCACTCTGGGCTCTGTGGAGTTAGAATGGAGGAGTCACACAGACAGAGGACAGACTTGTAGTTGCCAAGGGGGCAGGGGGGAGAGGGGTGGATTGGGAGTTTGGAATTGTCGGATGCAAGCTATTAAATAGCGGATGGATAAACAACAAAGTCCTACTGTGTAGCACAGGGAACGATATACAGCATCCTGGGATAAACCATCCTGGAAAAGACAGTCTCTACTCTGGGCCACCACTCTCAGTTGTCTTGGCTGCCCCAGAAAGTTCATCTTTAGAGAATTCTCGAAAATCTAGATGTTTCCCTAGAGAGTAATATCAGTTTGCCTGTCACTCTGTGAATAGGAAAGAGGATCAACAAGGACCTACTGTAAAGCACAGGGAACTCTGTTCGGTACTCTGTAACAACCAGAATGGGGAAAGAATCTGAGAAAGAATAGATGCGCGTATGCAAGTGAAAGTTGCTCAGTCGCGTCCAACTGTTTGCAACCCCATGAACTATAGAGTCCATGGTATTCTCTAGGCCAGAATACTGGAGTGGGTCACCTTTCCTTTCTCCAGGAGAGCTTCCCAACCCAGGGATCAAACCCAGGTCTCCCACATTGCAGGCGGATTCTTTACCAGCTGAGCCACCAGGGAAGCCCAAGAATACTTTAGTGGGTAACCTATTGCTTCTCCAGTGGATCTTCCTGACCCAGAAATTGAACTGGGGTCTCCTGCATTACAGGCAGATTCCTTACCAACTGAGCCATCAGGGAAGCCTAGATACATGTATGTGAAGTGAAAGTCGCTCAGTCATGTCTGACTCTTTGTGACCCCATGGACTGTAGCCCTCCAGGCTCCTCTGTCCATGGAATTCTCCAGGCAAGAAGACTGGAGTGGGTTGCCTGCCATTCCCTTCTCCAAGATATATGTGTGAAGTGAAAATGAAAGTGAAGTTGTGTCCGACTCTTAGCGATCCCATGGACTGCAGCCCACCAGGCTCCTCCATCCATGGGGGTTTCCAGGCAAGAGTACTGGAGTGGATCGCCAGTGCCTTCTCTGTGTAAAGCAACTATACCCCAATAAATTAAAAAGATAAAAAATAAAAGAGCTGACCTTTATTTTAGTAGGGTTGTTGGATCCTTCAGAATTTATAAATGGGAAAAATTAAAATAGTATTCCATACAATACACCTCAATTAATGGGAACAATATCTTTTTTTGCATCTACTGCATTTTTCCAGGTTCCCGTTTAATTATGACCTCCTCTGTTTAAGTTGTCAGCCTACACCTGAGCACACGAGTTCAGTCACTCAGTCGTGCTCAACTCTGTGACACATGGGCTGTAGCCCACCAGGCTGCTCTCTCCATGGCATTTTCAAGGCAAGAATACTGGAATGGGTTGCCATTCCCTCCTCCAGGAGATCTTCCTGACCCAGGGATCGAACCTGCATTTCCTGAGCTCCTGCATTGGCAGGCAGATTCTTTATCAATGAGCCGTCTGGGAAGTCCATCAGTCACTACTACATATTATATAAATGCAGACTTTTTGAGTAGTGACTTGGAAGGATTCAGAAAGCCACAAGACAAATGAGGAAGTATTATAAAAGGGAAGTCATGAATGGAGGTAATTTAGTAACTGTAATTATTTCCTTGGTAGCTCAGACAATAAAGAATTTGCCCGCAATGAAGGAGACCCAAATCTGATCCCTGGGTCAGTAAGATCCCCTAGAGAAGGGAATGGTTATCCACTCTAGTATTCTTGTCTGGAGAATTCCATATACAGAGGAGCCTGGCAGGCTACAGTCCATGGGGTCGCAAAAGAGTCAGACACAGCTGAGCAACAAATGCTTTTCAGTAACTGTAATTAAGCATGTATTAGGTTCACCATTAGGATCATCTGTTCACTATTTCTTCGGACACTGAACCAAGATCTTGGCTTCCACTGGAAAAAGAGAAATTCAAATTAGTGTGGAAAGCAATATCAAAATTTTAATTTTAATTATTATTTTTATTATTATAAATATGACCTTCTCCTAAACAAAGTGGTAGAAGAGAAGAGATTATTGCCACCAATAATCTTGGATTGTAATCCATACTCCTGTGTCTTGTGTTTGAAGCTTTCCCAGTTTACTGAAGACTTCAGAAATTTGAGCAAAACCCCTTGCCTTTAGTGTATGCATAACAAACTGACTTACAATACTTCATTAAAAAAAAAATCACTTGGAGACCTCCAAGTGTCTCAGAGTAAAAGGTGTTTATAAGTCTGTTTAGAAAGATATTGTTTTTCCTCCCTTCATCAAATAATGATTTGAATGGTTTTCTACTTCAGCTCTTATAAATAAATACCAGGTTTTCATTTCAGATTATTGCTGTGTTGCAAACATAATATAAATGAAACAAATTATTTAAATAATTTTTTTTATTTTCGTATTCTTTGTTTCAAGTGGTTAGTACCCACATTTCCTACTCATTCCTATATATCCTCTGACGCTGATTTATTATTTCTATTGAAGTTCATTTTTTTACAGTAGTCTAACATCTAAATGTTTGCACTGGTATTAAGAAGTCCTCACATTCCTTTCTCATCACTGACGCAAGCCCTAAGATCACTAATGCTCCGAAAGCCAAAAATCAACTCAATAAGCAACACTCAACATAGAACCTGAAAAGCATAATCACAAGAGAGATAAACTCTTCAATATGAGATTCAAGTTTTAGCTATGAATAATTTGAAACTTTATGAAATGATGAACATCAAGATTAGAAATGCTGAGACTTCTGTGGTGGTCTAGTACTTGGGTATTCACCTGCCAATGTAGGGTACATGTGTTCTGTCCCTATCTGGGAGGATCCCAGATGCCACAGAGCAGCTAAGCTAAGCCCATGTGCCACAGCTACTGAGCCTGCATGCTGCAACTGCTGAAGCCCGCACACCTATAGCCTGTGCCCCACAAGAGAAGCCACTGCAGTGAGAAGCCCATGCACCGCCTGGAGAGGAGACCCTGCTCACAACTAGAGAAAGCCCTTGTGCAGCCATGAATACCCAGTGTAGTCAAAAATAAATGAATGATCTTAAAAAAAAAAAAAAAGATTGGAAATGTTTTTCTAGTCTAAAACATAATAGTTGTTGTTGTTATTCAGTTGCTCAGTCGTGTCCAGCTCTTTGCGACCTCATGGACTGCAGCACACCAGGCTTCCCTGTCCTTCACCGTCTCCCAGTTTTCTCAAATTCATGTCCATTGAGTTGGTGATGCCATCAAACCATCTCATCCTCTGTTGTCCCCTTCTCCTCCCACCTTCAATCTTTCCCAGCATCACAGTCTTTTCTAATGAGTTGACTCTTCATGTTAGGTGGCCAAAGTAATGGAGCTTCAGCTTCAGCATCATCCTTCCAGTGAATATTCAGGGTTGATTTCCTTTACAATTGACTGGTTTGATCTCCTTGCTGTCCAATAACTAAATCACTTTGCTATCCACCTGAAACTAACACAACATTGTAACTCAACTCTACTTTGATGTAAGATAAATATGTATTTGAAAGTACAAAAAAATGTAAGTAAGAAATAAAGAAATTTTTAGAAGCTCTTGGCTGTATTTAGCCAGGACAAATATAGGTAGATATGAAATTATAAAATCTTCAAAATAGCAAGAAGAAAAAAAGAAAGGAGAGGATGAAGGAGCCTGGCATCAGATCAGATCAGTCACTCAGTCGTGTCTGACTCTTTGCGACCCCATGAATCGCAGCACGCCAGACCTCCCTGTGCCTCACCAACTCCCGGAGTTCACTCAGACTCACGTCCATCAAGTCAGTGATGCCATCTAGCCATCTCATCCTCTGTAATCCCCTTCTCCTCCTGCCCCCAATCCCTCCCAGCATCAGAGTCTTTTCCAATGAGTCAACTCTTCGCATGAGGTGGCCAAAGTACTGGAGTTTCAGCTTTAGCATCATTCCCTCCAAAGAAATCCCAGGGCTGATCTCCTTCAGAATGAACTGGTTGGATCTCCTTGCAAGGGAGTCTCAAGAGTCTTCTCCAACACCACAGTTCAAAAGCATCAATTCTTCGGCGCTCAGCCTTCTTCACAGTCCAACTCTCACATCCATACATGACCACAGGAAAAACCATAGCCTTGACTAGACGGACCTTTGTTGGCAAAGTAATGTTTCTGCTTTTGAATATGCTATCTAGGTTGGTCATGACTTTCCTTCCAAGGAGTAAGCGTCTTTTAATTTCGTGGCTGCAGTCACCATCTGTAGTGATTTTGGAGCCCAGAAAAATAAAGTCTGACACTGTTTCCACTGTTTCCCCATCTATTTCCCATGAAGTGGTGGGACCGGATGCCATGATCTTCGTTTTCTGAATGCTGAGCTGTAAGCCAACTTTTTCACTCTCCACTTTCACCTTCATCAAGAGGCTTTTTAGTTCCTCTTCACTTTCTGCCATAAGGGTGGTGTCATCTGCATATCTGAGGTTATTGATATTTCTCCCAGCAATCTTGATTCCAGCTTGTGTTTCTTCCAGTCCAGCGTTTCTCATGATGTACTCTGCATATAAGTTAAATAAACAGGGTGACAGTATACAGCCTTGACGAACTCCTTTTCCTATTTGGAACCAGTCTGTTGTTCCATGTCCAGTTCTAACTGTTGCTTCCTGACCTGCATACAAATTTCTCAAGAGGTAGATCAGGTGGTCTGGTATTCCCATCTCTTTCAGAATTTTCCACAGTTTATTGTGATCCACACAGTCAAAGGCTTTGGCATAGTCAATAAAGCAGAAATAGATGTTTTTCTGGAACTCTCTTGCTTTTTCTATGATCCAGCAGATGTTGGCAATTTGATCTCTGGTTCCTCTGCCTTTTCTAAATCCAGCTTGAACATCAGGAAGTTCACGGTTCACATATTGCTGAAGCCTGGCTTGGAGAATTTTGAGCATTACTTTACTAGCGTGTGAGATGAGTGTAATTGTGCAGTAATTTGAGCATTTTTTGGCATTGCCTTTCTTTGTGATTGGAATGAAAACTGACCTTTTCCAGTCCTGTGGCCACTGCTGAGTTTTCCAAATTTGCTGACATATTGAGTGCAGCACTTTCACAGCATCATCTTTCAGGATTTGGAATAGCTCAACGGGAATTCCATCACCTCCACTAGCTTTGTTCATAGTGATGCTTTCTAAGGCCCACTTGACTTCACATTCCAGAATGTCTGGCTCTAGGTGAGTGATCACACCATCGTGATTATCTGGGTCATGAAGATCTTTTTTGTACAGTTCTTCTGTGTATTCTTGCCATCTCTTCTTAATATCTTCTGCTTCTGTTAGGTCCATACCATTTCTGTCCTTTATCGAGCTCATGACATAGCATCCTGCAAATAAATCTTGGATTAACCTTTGCTTCAGCAATTGCCCTCCCCACTGCCCTCCTTGCTTAGCAACACAGAGCTGCAAACGTGTCTGGGTTCTGGCCGGCCAAGCCCGCCTGCACTGCAGCCTTGTCCAGCACATGGTCAAGCGTGAGCAGCTTCCCCCACCGCCTCCTCGGTTAACGTGTTTCCACGCATCCTGTGTGCTGGGCTGAAGTCTCTCAGTGGTGAAGCGAGCAGCTACCGCCACCTTACTTTGCTATTAGGTGTTCACTGTTTTATACTTCCAAGCTATAATTTTGATGAGATCTTATGAGGGGAAAGGTCTCAGTTTGCCATCATAAGCAAGATGGGAAAAAACTCATAAATGTGCCTTGGACCAAGTTTATGGGAAAGGAGGGCTATAAAAAAAAAATTAAAAGCAGCGGCTGACAGGACTTTAAAAGAACTTCGGTCAGCTTTTGGCGAAAACTGTCTCTCAGTTTACATGGCCTGGTCAATGTGCTTATGTGTTCTTTCATTTTTTTTCATACATTAGGGTTTATTCTCTACCACAGGCTGTGCCAGCTAGCAGGACAAGACCATAAACAACATGGCCTTCCCGTATGTCTCTTTAAAAACCTTAGAATTTGTGGGAGGAACTAGCATTTGAAACTTAAAATTTGGATTTACTTTTCACTATTAGAAGGAGTCCAGGGCATTATGGAAGCACTTAAACAAGGCACTGCTGAGAGATGAGACTGAACTGGCCCGGTCAGTGCCTGAGGTAGGTGGGTGCTGCTTCTAAGTCACTTCAGTCGTGTCCGACTCTGTGCGACCCCAGAGACGGCAGCCCACCAGGCTCCCCCGTCCCTGGGATTCTCCAGGCAAGAACACTGGAGTGGGTTGCCATTTCCTTCTCCAATGCATGAAACTGAAAAGTGAAAGTGAAGTCGCTCGGTCGTGTCCGACTCTTTTCGAACCCCTGGACTGCAGTTCACCAGGCTCCTCCATCCATGGGATTTTCCAGGCAAGAGTACTGGAGTGGGGTGCCATTGCCTTCTCCGAGGTAGGTGGTAGGATGTCCCAAATGAGAGCAGCAGCGTCTCAGAAATGGCCCCCACCTGCACGTGTGAACAGCATCATGTATGACTATTGTCTGTGCGTGGAATGTCCTCCCGTCCACTACTCCCAGTTCACCAAGTGTGGCAAAACCTCCAATTCAAGCATTCCTCCACTCTTGGAAGGGCTCATGGAAAGTTCCCCACAGACCCAGGCATTTTCCTCCATTTGTTCGTTACAGTTTGTATGGTCCATGCTTATAACAATGGACATGCTCTAGAACATGTTTGGTTCTCTCCCTGTGTCTGCCAGTCTAACCACTCTGCCAGTCTAACCAGTCTAACCAGTCTAAACTCCTTGAGGCCAGGATTTGTGTCTTATTCACTTTACCTGCCTGTGTGACCCACAAGTGCTAGGTCCTCAATTAAGACACGTTGAATGCTGAATGAAGTGGCAGTATTGTCACCATATACTGGTGACTTGATGTGACTTTGTTTCAGAGGTTGAAGGTTGAATGACGAATGTACATACTCACTTCTGTAGGAACTTGGTTGAGGCACTTATGAAAGACAGGGCTATGGACAGGTTTCCCTAAACGGCTGCTGCCTACAGTAACACAAGTATAAGAAATTCTGAGACCGTGAATTAGCAGGAATCAGACAACTGTTTATTAGGATAACTATGATAGTATCAGATTTACCTCACCTGTTTACCTTACCCCTGCAGGTTAACTGGACATCTGAGAAAGAATAAACTCTCTCCAGATGTATGTAAGTCCTGTGCCAATGATGTAAATTTCCTTTAGATGGGACCAAGGAGGCCGGAGAATGAGAACTGAGATTGCTTCAATCACAGAAGACAAAATTACAGGTTCTTCTCCCTCTATGTCAGTGAGTTCATAAAATATCATTTTGTTCATAAAAATTGCTTTTGCTACAATGAGTATACGTGATGTTATGATGATCCATGTCAGATGGAGGCTTGGAATAAGTGAAGCAAGATGTAAGATCCACTGCAGGGGAATAATGGGTAAGAGCCCTCGCACACATCATTCAAGCACTAAAGAAAGATTGCATATTTACAGGAAAGTGTGAGAACATCTCCTCCTGGGTATTAAAGAGAGCACAAGTACAGCCAAGGCAGTAAACAACCAAGCGCAAAGAGTAACACAGAACCAAAGGGCAACCAAGCGAATAGGGCTGTAACTTGAAATGACTTCATAGACACCGGGAGACCCTGCTGTCCTGTGGCAATGCTTGCTTCGTAATCACTGCTCACTTATTTGGTATTCAGACTGTATCTTAAACACACACACAAAAACTGAGAGCCACCAGAAATTCAACTATACTTAGTTTAATATTTGCATTTTTCTGCTAATTTTTAATTTGGGTAGATTATGCATGCATGCATGCTAAGTCGCTTCAGTCGTGTCCGACTCTGTGTGACCCCATAGACAGCAGCCCACCAGGCTCCTCTGTCCACAGGATTCTTAGGCAAGAATACTGGAGTGCGTTGCCATTTCCTTCTCTGTGGGTAGATTATATGCATCTGGAAAATTTTGGACCCTTCATTTAATCACCAACACTGAATAATCATTAAAATTTCACAGTTGAAAATAATGCCTATTATTAAGGTGACTTTGCACCCTGGTTTGCTTGGGACACTCCCGAATTTTATCTAATGTCCCAGATCCTTCACAGTTTAACATGTATCCTAGATTTCTCTCTCTCTCTCTCTTTTTTTTAACAAAGCAGTAAGATAAACTAAGACAAGTTTGGCAATTTCCACTTGGCACCTCTAGCTTCTGCCAGGGTCTTGTCAAATATGGAGTTGGTTCATAGTAGTTAGTATAGTATGTATGCAGTTGTGTAGGCAGTGAGTGTATAGCATGTAGGGCTTTGATTGCAATGGCAACCCACTCCAGTACTCTTGCCTGGCAAATCCCATGGATGGGGTAGCTGCAGTCCATGGGGTCGCTAAGGACTGAGTGACTTCACTTTTGCTTTTTACTTTCATGCATTGGAGAAGGAAATGGCAACCCACTCTAGTATTCTTGCCTGGAGAATCCCAGGGACGGTGGAGCCTGGTGGGCTGCCGACTATGGGGTCGCACAGAGTCGGACACGACTGAAGCGACTTAGTGGCAGCAGCAGGGCTTTGATTGACATATGGTTAAATCTGAAAGATGACAGGTGATAACCAAACCGACTTTTCCTTTCAAAACATATGCACTAACACTTTTCTTTCGAGAGCAGCATGTACTCCCTGGTAAAACAAAGTGGGTTCAGATTAAGTGGCTAGGGACAGCTAACCTCTCGTCTGGCTATGATGGGAAAGTGTTCAGTGTTGCTGCCCCTGCTGGCCGAAGTGTAAACCTGCAGCCAGTTGTGCTGCGATCAGGACCATGGCCAGGGCCACAGCCTACAAAATGCAGGAAGCTACCAGGCTACCTACCGGTCAGTAGGAATCGTCAGGGATGATCGGTTTAGAGCCCGTGAAATATGTACATGGAATACAGACTTGACTGCCCTACCAGAGATCACAGAAAGAATAGCCTGAATATATTTGTCAGTGGTACTTATTATTTATTGTATGGTATAAACCTACGATTATGTATTTACTTTATTGTTTAGTAAGGTTTGGTTTTATTTTGTCTCTTCCAAGGCAATGATCTCAAACAAGCAAATGTCTAATGAAATATTTAATGCTGAATTTCCATTTCTTAAGAAACTTGGTGATGAAAATGTCAGTTGCACAAAATTTTGGTTTATATTTATCATCCACCTGACATCGCCAGAAGACGCAAATACTTTGAAGCTACATCCACGTCTATTTCAAAAGTTAGTAATTATTTTAAAAAGACTATTTCCAAAAGAGTCAATATAACAAGTACAGCTGCAGAAGGTTCATTTACAACACTGGAAAGTATGACTTATCATTGGGATCAAATGAGTATTTTTCTAAATTAATTTCACTCTTTATTCCAAGTTTCTCCTGTATATGTGTAAAAGTGAAATTATAGCTATTAAAAGTATTGGCTCCATTAGCTAGAGAACTTCACTAAGAGTTAGATGATATCAGTTTTACATTAGTGTCATGAGATTCTTCAAATAGAAATTCAGTTAAATCCAGTAATGTCTTTTAAATTCAACACATGAAATCAAGCTAAAACATTTAGAAGTTCATTCTGTCTTGATAAAATATTTTAACATTCTCATAAATGCTATTAAGTTCTGGATAAAAAGTTCAACCTTGAAGATAAAGTTACTTGTATTTGCAGTGATAGTATGATACAAATTTTGGTAGAGCCCAATATTGTGGTAAAAACCATGTTCCAACTAAATCAAGAAACTTGTGTTGCAGGTTTGGAATTGGAATTCTGGTTGGAATAGGTTGTAGTGCACGTATTATTCATGAATGTGTCCAAACAAGCTTTGATAATCTACTTGTCAAAAGAGAGGCTGCATTTAAAGTCAGCCAAATTATAAACTTTTGTGACAAAATTCATGCTGCATTTATTTTAAAATGCTTCAGTTGTAGCACTGCGTGCTTTTTCTCTTCACTGTCTGTCACCACCAGATTTTAGAAATGTTTTAATTTTAAAGAACTACTTTGTAGATCCATCTAACTATTTGACAATGATACTGAACCTTATTGTAAAGCAGTCGTCTAAATTTAGGTTGCATTTTGTTTGAAAGAAGTTGTAAATCTTTAATCAGATATTCAACTGATGGAACACCAAACAACTTCAGCTTTTGAAATGTGCAGCAAATTATAACTATTGAAAGAAAATCTTGAAACCAGAAAGATGAATTGTAACTTCATAAAAGCAAAGGAAGAAATGGATAAGCTAAATAATAAGAGACTAAAAGCATAAAATATTAAACCTTGAAGTTCTGTAATTGTACTTTGGAATATCTTCACCTCTAGGGAAAACCTTCTAATGGAGATGCCTTGGATTCTTTTTTAATGAAATATTCTATACTGAATGGGACTATATTGAGATAGCCTTCAAACGCTGCAGATAATTTCTTGATAAGTTATACTTTGTAAACCTATCTTTTGAAGCAATGGAGGAAAAGGACAGAGCATGCAAAAATATTTGGCATAAAATATTTATACATTTACATGTTTTAAAAGAAAATTAAAAATATCATTCATCCAGCAGAATTCACTCCAAGCTTACCAGATAGATACATGAATATCTAAGGTATTCTTGAGACTAAAAATAGCATGGTCTACAAAAGGAAGTCAATGGAAGTTATGAACAATTTTAAATTTGTCAGTCATAAAATGCAGCTTTGAAGGATACTGCAATCAGTTTTATCTAAAAAATGATTAATAAGCCATATCCAAAATTATATTCTTCATAAAAATACCTGTGTCATAATATTAGAAACTGATACAACCAAGAAGTTAAATATGTAGAGATATACCAAGAATAATTATTTATTTATGCTGTTTCTAATATTTATATAGTCAATATAAAGGAGTTGTATTTTACTTTAATGCACATGATACACATAAATCTTATTTTTCAGAAATATTTCTATTTTTGAAAGTAATGATTGAGTAGAATTCATATCCATCCATATAATAAACCCACTTATATTGCAATAAATAGACAAAATGTTATATAATCTTAACTGTTTTGGTACTTCCTTTTATCCTTTTGATTATATACTTACCTGAGGGAAAAGTCAAAGCTATGGTTTTTCCTGTGGTCATGTATGGATGTGAGAGTTGGACTATAAAGAAAGCTGAGCACAGAAGAATTTATGCTTTTGAACTGTGGTGTTGGAGAAGACTCTTGAGAGTCCCTTGGACTGCAAGGAGATCCAACCAGGCTATCCTAAAGGAAATCAGTCCTGAGTATTCATTGGAAGGACTGATGCTGAAGCTGAAACTCCAATACTTTGGCCACCTGATGTGAAGAGCTGACTCATTGGAAAAGACCCTAATACTGGGAAAGATTGAAGGCAGGCGGAGAAGGGGATGACAGAGGATGAGATGGTTGGATGACCTCACTGACGCAATGGACATGAGCTTGAGCAAGCTCCGGGAGTTGGTGATAGACAGGGAAGCCTGGCATGCTGCAGTCCATGGGGTCACAAAGAGTCGGACACGACTGAGTGACTGAACTGAACTGAGGGAAAAGTCTTATTTTCCAGGGACCAAGTAGTAGAAAGCTCAGAAAATAAAACAGACCCTAGCTGCAGCCTCTTCCTAGATTTTAGACCACAAAGTCACAGAAACATATACATTTCAAGTTAGAAAGGAACTAAAAAGATACTGCAACTCAGACTCAATAAGCATCTCCCTTTATTAGATCTACATAGTATTCTTGGATCTACATTTTATCTATAATAACCCTCAACTCTCTCCAAACAGGAGATCTTAGAAACTAGAGGAAGGGTGCTTTCTTAGTCAAGGAGCCATGGTAACACATGCAAACCTACAGAGACTCTAGGTCTTTGCTCCAGGAGTAAGTACCTACTTCATAAAATGGACATTCGGTCGTCACACAGATTTTCCATAAAAACAATTTTTAAAAATACAGTCATTTATAGACTACACAAATATTTTAAACTATTTCTAAATATGGTCTTTGAATGAAATATGTTGATCATAAAATTTGGAGTCTATGAGCATGCTAAACTTTCATGAAAACCTTCCTCTGTAGATGGACAAGGAAAGAGGTAAGATGGCAGGCAAGGGATTGGCTTAAGCGAGAAGAAAATCTTGATTGGAAACTTAAAAATGATACCAATAAGACACATTTAAATTTTTATTAAATTCAGAAATAATAGCTTTTTAAACATGTTTATAAAATTTAGCAGTGAATATAAAAATAATGGAGTTAATATTTTCAGTTCCCTTTATGTGGTATTTTAAAAAGTGAGATTGTTTTGTTAAACAGAACTTTGTTCTCCCTTTTTAAAAATACTCTTTTCCACTAAGGTTTATCATACGGTATTGAATATAATTCCCTATGCTAGCAGGACCTTGCTGTCTACCCATTCTACACATAAAAGTTTATGTCTGCTAAACCCAAGCACTCACCTTATCCTTCCCCCAACCAACCTCCTCCCCCTTCACAACCACCAGTCTGTTCTCTGTCTGTGATTCTGTAAACAGAACTTTTTTTTTAAACATACTGCTTTTAGGTTTTTGTTTTCATTAGAGCATATTTTGACCTGTTCATTTTTCAGAGGACTACTTTATCTGCAAACATGTAGGTCTGGTCGCATGCTAATAAACCACCAGAAAAGATACACATTTTCAAGAGCTATCAGAAGGTCTGAAAGGAGATTCTCCTCATTTTGAACAAAGTTGAGCTAGTTGACTATCTTCTCCGACATATTATGGAATCAGGGGAAGCAGCTTGTCGATAGCAAAGCTCTGAGCCCTTTGGAAAACAACTGTCTTCTCCAAGCTATGAATTTCATCTACAAGGAAATCTCTTGGTAAGGAAAAAAAAAAACCACTGAGTCATTTGCAGCAACCTGGATGGACCTAGAGGTGGTCATACTGAGTGAAGTAAGTCAGACAGAGGAGAAATGTCATGTGACATCCCTTATATGTGGAATCTGAAAAGAATTGATACAAATTAGCTTACAAAACAGAAAAATATTCACAGACTTAGAGAATGAACTTGTGGTTGCTGGTGGGGCAGGGGTGGAGGGGGGGGAATTGGGGGAAGGCACAGTTATGGAGTTTGAGATGGACACATACACACTGCTGTATTTAAAATGCATGACCAACAAGGATATACTGCATAGAACATGGAACTCTGCTCAGTGTTATGTGGCAGCCTGGACAGGGGAGGAGTCTGCGGGGGAATGGATACATGCATAGGTATGGCTGAGCCCGTTCACTGCTCACTTGGCACTCTCATGACATCGTTAATAGGCTATACTCCAACACAAAGTAAAAAGTTTAAAAAAAAGAATCTACTATGCACCAAATAATTTGCATGCCTGATTTTACTAATTTCTATTGAAAATAATTTAAAGATGAGGACATTTTAGCTTATAGAGGCTGAGTATCCAGCCCAAACTCTCATACCTAGTAAGTAGTGGCATTAGGAGGCTCGTGACCCCGGGATACATGCTCTTTTATTGCATTTCACCACTTTCCATCTCGTGCCTTTCATGTTTCCCCATCATTCAAATCTCAAGTGGAATGAGAGCAGGGTGCAGTGGAAGAGGAGGAAGGAGCCCACACATTTCACAGCCTTTGTGAGATTCAACTGCCCACACTCACTAGGTGGTAAGTTCAGGGTGAGACCGTGTCTGTATTACTCACCTCTCTATACCAAGCACCTCTTTCTATACACACGGCGTACAGAGGCCAAGGATATTTAGAAGGAATCAATAATGGGTCAAATTTTAGTGAGCGGAATGGAAAGACTGAAACTGGATATTTGGACCCTATTAGCCAGAAAGTAATCTAATGTTTCTGCTGCTTTTCACACCTCTTCATATTGAATTCATCCACTCATTCAATATATAGTTTGCTGAGTTCTGGGCATTATGGATGTACCATTGAGCCAAGTTCCTGTCCTCATGAAGACATTCTGGTAATCAAAGAATTTCACCACCAGTTTTGAACCCTCAGAGCTGCCTTGTGAAACGGATGAGGTGGGTGTTTGTTTGTAACCTGCTGGCTCGTGAAAATATTGCAAAAATATCTAATCCATGAAATTTCATTCAACGAAGTACATCAATGACAAAAATAATATAACCATCTGAACATGTTTTTTAATTCCAGATTCCCTTCTGTTCTCAACATAATGTGATAATTTAGTATTATTTTATTCATCACTTTTCCTACCAAACACACACACACACCCCCTACCATCCTAACCCAATCCCTTCCATGCCCCCACAGCAATGCTCAATGAAGAATTATCACTACCTCGTCTGTTACGAGCTTATCATGTGCTGGACACCTGGGCCTTATTTTATGTTATTTCTGATCTTTCCTATAACCTCAAAAAGTAATTATTTCTATCCTAGATTTACAGATGAGAAAACTGTGATTCAGGAGATGATTCCACCCAAAATTGCAGGGCCAGTTAGTAGCTTTGTTCAAGTCCAGATATACACCTGTCTTGGTTCTGTCAGTGTTTCTGACTCAGAGTAGAGTTTCCCTAACTCCCTCCTCTTCTTTCTTTAACCCATTCTCTACAACTCACCAAAGTTATAGTTTGAAACACAGGTTTGATCATATAACTACTCTTACAAAGAATGAATGGACTGCCTCGACTTTTAAGATAAAAATGTGCAAACCTCAGCACAGAATACAGGGTCCTTCTTGGCTGTGCCCAGGCTTTGCTTGACTCTCCTAGGCTGTCATTTCCCATGAAGCGTTTATTCCCAGCACACAGCAGGCTTTCTTTGTGGCTGTTCATGCACACATTTCATCTCCACCCTATTCTTTTTCCCTCTCTAGTAAAACCCTACTCCTCCTTTCATACCTACTTCAAAGAGTTCCTTGTTTGGGAACCTTCCCTAGCTTCTCCAGAATTGTCTCCTCCTCCAGGGATCCCCAGCATGCATGCATGCTAAGTCGCTTCAGTTGTGCCTGACTTGTTGCGACCCCATGAACTGCAGCCTACCAGACTCCTCTGTCCATTGGATTCTCCAGGCAAGAATACTGGAGTGGGTTGCCATGCCCTTCTCCAGGGGATCTTCCCAACCTGGGGATCAAACCTGCATCTCTTAAGTCTCCTGCGTTGGTAGGCGGGTTCTTTATCACTAGCGCCACGTGGGAGACCTGGATCCCAGAGCCATCATGCTAACCGGTGTTAATCATAGAGTCCCTTGTGGTGGCTCAGACAGTAAAGAATCCGTCTGCAATGTGAGAGACCCAGGTTCAATCCCTGGGTGGGGAAGATCTCCCAGAGAAGGGAATGGCTACCCACTCAAGTATTCTTGCCTGGAGAATACCGTGGACAGAGAAGCCTGGTGGGCTCGAATTCATGGGGTCGCAAAGAGTCTGCCAAGAACACACTCGTCACATGGGTTCCTTTACTTGGTATGGCCTTTGTTTAATTGTCTTCCTTCCTTTCCCTGCCCCCTCCCCCCATGCTATGGGCTCCTTGAAAGCTGAGTCAAGTTCTTCTTCACCCGTCTCCCTGGAGCATAGCACTGGGCTTGTCACGTAGTAGGGCTGGAAAAATTCTAGATGAATAATAAACGACTGCCCTCTCCTGCCTCGTCCTTCTTTCATGACCTCAAATCCAACAGAGCCAGAAGAGAAACACTCTAAAGCATGACTAGGAGGGCTCCCTGCAAGGAAGCATTCCAGGGTAGCAGAGTGGCTCCGGCGACGTCCCCAGCAAGATGTAATTTACAGGTTGTCTTGATGTGACTCGATAATGCAATAATTGACGAACTGATCGCATAATGTAAAACCGTCTGGCTCTGAATAGACCGCTCTCAGAGATGAAACAAAAATGAGAGCGTGTCTGCATAATCGGTGTGTAAACGCAAGCAGGGTATTAAGCATTCCTTTTTATTCTTAAAGAGCTGAAATGAGACAAGCTCTCCCCGCCCCAAAGCAATCTCTCTCTTTCTCTCTCTCTCTTTTCTCTGCTAATAAGCTCTGAGCAATTTGGAGGCAAGGTGTGATATTGCTCTCACAGATAAATAATAACAAACAAAAAAAAATCGTAATGTTGATGTGATTATACCTCACTGACTAAAGGGAATTAAAGGTAGATTCTTTTTTTTTATTAGTTTGCTGATCCTGGGCATCCAACTCCTCATAACTGCTCAATATATCACACTAGTTAATCATTCTTGTCATTATCTTTAATGTCTTATTAGGGGCTTCATTCATCTGGTTTTTATCTGTTTCATTGGAAGCAGTTTTAATCTCATTTCCGCAGCGCTGATAAGCCTGTTAGTTTGCACAAATTGGTTTTGGTGACAATGTGTAGATAGCAATAACGTGATTTCCAAACGGAGAGGAGAAATCTATTCAGGTCCAAAAAGCCGGGTGGCTTGAGCAAAGGAGTTGTGGAGAGGTGGAAACAGTGGCCTTGGCTTCCTACAGGAAAAAATGAAGAAGGTAGAAAACAGGATGAGAAGAAGGGAGAACAGGAAGCTCAGATAAATTGTTACAAGACCCCCGCACCCGCACCCACACCCACAACCCGCACCGGTCCAGCCCCGCAAGTCAGAGAGCCAGCGGTGATGGCCGCGTCTGACCACTAGATGGCCGCGTTGAGTCAACGGTGTCCCATCGCAGCGGTGGAAGAGGACGCACGTTTAGTGGTAGCGCTTTGCCCCTCCGACTGGAGCACCCAACTCTCAGATTCCACCCTGAGGGTGCTCCCAGCGCTGCCAGAGGTCTTTCCTGAGAGACCTTGTCAGCGTTTCCTTCCTGCTCTGGGGTGCTTCATATCAGGCTGTCTCATGCCATCTATGCAGCTAGTGAAGCAGCGTTCCTCACTTCCACCTCACTTTAGAATGGCCTGGCTCTAGGTTTCTTAGAATAAAGGAGGCAATAAGCCTATCAGGTTCAGTAGCTCAAAAATGCATTCATCGTAGATGCTAAATACAGTTTCCGCAGGTTTCCAGGTTGGGAGTCATCTTTTGCAGGCGAGGGGGCGGGGGTCGGGGGTCGGGGGTCGGGGGGTCAGGGGTCCGGGGCGGGGCGGGGGGCGGGGGTGGGGGAGAGGGGAGGGAATCAATAGCTTTTCAGTCTGATTGGCAAATTTCGGAATGTCTATCAGGTTTAAGAAGGCAGCGTCTTGAATTTCCTGACTCCTGCTGCTCGGGTCCCGGTACTGAAGCCAGAAAATGAGGCTTGTCTATTACAGTCCTGGCCTCTTTCTTGGGAGTGTTGATCTGGATGCGGGTGTCTGGAGAGATTTAAATCCAAAATCACTCTCCAAATGCACTAAACTCTATCAGATTTATACTTCACATACACATGAAACACCAAAATAATAACAATAGGGAAAGGAAGCATTTCAGACAAAAAAAAAAGGGGGGGGGGGTCTCATGATAGGCTCCAAACCACTTGTTTGGGAGGCAAACATATACCAGCCAGATGCAGACAGTCAATTATCTGGTGGTGTCTGGGGTGGGAGGGCGCTAATAATATTCCAAAATCCTCAACTGCCAAAACACTTTGCAGATCCATTTTCAGAGCCTCTCGATTCACGTTTGTCTGATTCATTCTCACAACTCAAATGTTGATATAAAGTCTGCTTGTGAAATTCTGAGACCTCTTGTTTTTAGAAACTCAGGAGGCCACACTTCCCTCAGACCTAGGCAAAGTGTGAACGCCTCTCTATTTTAGAATCTGAAACTCACTCGACGTCTCAGACCGTCTCAGCTAAGTTCTCGCAATCCCTCTTTATCCCATGTTCTGATTTGCCTGGTTTAAAAGCATATCCATCTTGTAACTAGTCTGTGGAGCAAAGAATTGAGGATGATGTTTAATGCGTCGCTTCTGATCTGAGCCTCCAAGGTGGAAATAGAATCCCAAGACTACAGGGTAAAGAGACCGGTTTCCTGCAGCTGCCGTTAGCTGAGCTCTCCCTCTCGAATCAGGTGCTGTGGGGCAATCATGGCAAGTAATAGCGTCTAGAACCCATGAAACCAGCTAGGTTTACATTTCTTTCCAATGTGGTGCTGTTCCTTCATATGGAAATCATAGCACAGGGCAACTGGGTACCTGCCTGGGGCCATGTGAGTGCAGCCGCCTTCATTATCCCAGTGGGGGCATATTGGCTGTGCACGTGGTCTGATGAGAACGTGGCCTTTTGAAACCCGGTTTGTCCGGGTAGCCGTGGTGCCTACTATCGGGGCTGTCTGTTCCAGAGGTTCCCATCAAGATTTGACTTATACATGTGTGTCTTTATTCTTCCTCTGAAACATGCCATTAACTCTTTGGAACAAAATGCACGTGAGGTCTACCTACCAGCCAGTATGCACCAACTGTAGTTGGATTTGCTGCCCAGCAGCTTTGGAGATGAACTCAAGGCCTTTCGGGGACCATCCTCTCTCCCCTCCACCAGTTCCCACCAGCTCCTAAAGGTCAGGGTATGGATCTCTGATGGATGTTCTGGCTCCTTAAACTACCACAGAATGCACTGCTCCGTGGCCGCATAGCGTTAAGAGCCTCAGACGAATCGTGCCAGCCGCTCCGACGCAGAGCAAGGTCTACTTGAGAGGGGCAGAAGGACCCCACATGGGGCTAGAGACGAAGCAACTCATCCCTCTACTTCTTCACGTCCTTACGCTGAGAACCAGAAAACCACGTGTGCAAGGACACATGTCATCTACGTATAAAGTGCCAAGTGCATAGGAGTCAGATCTGTTAACAGCCTAATCCAAGTGAGCAAGGGCTGTCGGAAAACAGAAGCCAGGAAAAGCAGACACGTGGCAAATGGTCCATCTGCCCGGGCCCAGAATCCAAATATTACAGACCCGACGTCGGGAACGCAGATGTAACTGCCAACGGGGGTTCCTGCCAAACTTCTTCAAAACTTTCCGTGGTGCAGCTGACACCTATTTGAAAGTTTCTCCCTCCTTCTACCCGCTGGGATAATGTCAGGTTTCTCTGACCTGAGTGCAGAGGGAGAATGAAAATCAAAGTAAGCTGTGTTTCTCGGACTCCATAGTCTGTCTTAGAACAGCATCTCTGCGTCTCTGTCCCCACATGATCGCCCACATCCCTTGGATTCCAGGTGGTATCCGCTGACTCTCGGCGCCTCTGCTGATACCTACTGCCGAGACCACAGACACCTAGACCAGTGTGCAGATCCTAGGGTGTCTCTTGGATCTGGGGACATCCAGGGAAGCCGATGCTTCTGTTATGCTCCTCTATTTCTTTTTTTAAAACAATGTTTATTTATTTGGCTGCGTCAGGTGTCAGCTGCGGCACACAGGGTCTTTCTTCATTGCTTCATGGGGGATCTTTCGCTGAGGCCTACGGGCTCTTCAATCGTGGTGGGTGGGCTCCAGAGCTCGAGGGCTCCGTAGTTTGGTTGCCTGGGCTTAGTTACTCCACAGCATGTGGGATCTTAGTTCCCCAACCAGGGATTGAATCTGCATGTCCTGCATTGCAAGGCAGATTCTCCACCGCTGGACCAGCAGGGAAGGTCTATTGTGCTCCTGTTTTATAGCTGTCCCCTCATCCAAGAATTTGTGTTTACCACGGGGTCTGGGTTCTCAAAGATAGATGTCAGAATTTCCTTTCTCTCCCTTTATTGCATGGTCATGGACCACGCTCACACGCTTTGGCCTTCTTTGTCGAGGACATACTCTTTCTCAGCATGTCTTTGGCACCTCCAACAAGTAGGTGCCAGGGGGCCAGTGAGGAGGGCTCCCCAGAGGGAGCCCATCTTTGGTATCAAACAGCTTTGGCTCAATCTGGGACCTCCCACAGCCCTGAATCCACACACACACAGAGTCCACGCCTGCACATCCCAGGGCTTGGGACACTTAGAAGCATTTCTCCTGTTTCCATTTGAGAGTGTCTGTTGAGTCCGATTTAATATTTTGGAAGATGTATGTAACCCAGATAAAATGGGTCCCAAGTTACAGCCCCATCTACAAATTAAGTCATATTCAAAGAAACCCCATCTTTCCAGCTTTTTAGAGAATTTTAATATTGAACAGAATCTCTTGAAAAAAAAAAAAAAAAAGATGTCAAAGGAGCCCAATTCATAGCTCCTAGTAAAAACTTCTTAAAAATTACCTTTCCTCCTTCCTCTGATTCTCAGGATAACTCGCAGCCCCAGGGGATCTGAATCCTTTCCCCAAGGAGTCCTGTGGGTACCCGTGTGAGTTCTTAGCTTTCCCCTGCCTCCCCGTTTCTTCCATTTCTGTTCTTTCATTTTCCCCATGAGTAAAGCTCAGTCCTTTTATATGCAGCCCCTCCTCCCAAACATCTTACCTCTCTTTTCTGCCTCTCACCACAAGTCATCGGAATTCTGCATCATCAAAGTCCAAGAATTGAACCTCAGAGAGATTCAGCCATCTGTCTCTCGAGATAGGATTCTTTATAGAGAGTGGGAGATGGAGACGTCGAGGACGCCAGACTGTGTCCCCTAAGTGTTCAGGGTGGTGGCGGGTGATGGTGGAGTGGACAGTGACTCTTACATTAATGCTTTATGTCTCCAAAACACAAAGATGGAGGTTGGGTTGTAATCACACACCTCTCCCTATGGTCTAAACCAATTGAGAAACAGGCACTACAGCCACAGGGGGACCCAGACAGAAATTTATCTGTTGGCGAACCTGGACTGCAGAACCTTAGACCTGCGATCAAAGTCAGGCTCCTGCCTGCTTTCCATCACATTTAGTTCCGAGGCCTCCGACAAGGGAGACGGAGACAAAACCGACCTCATCCTGCCCATCAGCCACCCGGAGGAGCCTTTTCTGTCACCCACCTTCCTATACTCAGAGGGCCCAAGAGCCAAGAGGCAGATGAACGTCTAGACTTTCCTGCAGAGGTGCGGGGTCAGAAGGAAGGGTGCTCACCAGAAGGGAGAAGACCTTGGAGGGTTTGAGCCATGCCCGCACCTGCCCTTCATCCAATCAAATGAGTCACCCTACTCTCATCACCCAATGCAAACTCCTCTCCTGTGGTGGTTTAGTTGCTAAGTAGTGTCCTACTCTTACAACCCCGTGGACTGTAGCCCGCCAGGCTCCTCTATCCAAGGGATTCTCCAGGCAAGAATACTGGAGTGGGTTGCCATGCCCTTCTCCAGGGGATCTTCCCCACCCAGGAATCCAACCTGGGTCTCCTGCATTGCAGGCAGATTCTTTACCAACTGAGCTATAAGGGAAGGTTTCAGATCCTCTCCTAGGAATTTTAAAAGTTCAACAAAAGCCCACTCCATGCTAATCTAAGGCATAAAGATAGAAATGGGGAGAAAATAATCTGCTACAATTAATAAGCCTGAGTTTCTGCATACAAAAAATTTGTGTCTTTTCTTATTGAAAAGATTTTGGGTGTCTTTTCATATGAAGTAGCAGGAATAAAAAAAGAAGAAGAGGGGGTAAACAGGCTTCTACCTCAGATTCTTACTCAGGCTCTTAAGTTGGAATTTGTCCCTAGCACTCTGTCTCTTGGTTCCTGGCAGACCACTGGCTAGGCAGCCTCTTTATCCATGCACCCAAGGGGCCTCCTTGGTTCAGCAGTCCAAGCTCTAACCTGTATGGAAGAGAGGACACCTCCTTCACAGCAGTTTTATTTTTTTAAGAGCTATAATCTGAGATCCTAGAGGCTGGATAGTGCAGAGAAGCTAGGAATAGTCCCCAGAACACTAACTGCCACTATTTAGCTGAGTGACCTCTGGCAAGTTATTTAACCTTTCAATTTCCTCACCTATAAAATAAGAGACATTAACAGTGTGAGCCTATTGGGGAATTAAGTGTCTTAGGGTATGTAAGGGTATGTAAACACTTGGAGTAGTCGCTGGCACAGAGGAAGGGACATGAAGTGATTGCCAGCTTTGTTGTTGTTCAGTCACTAAGTCGTGTCTGACTCTTTGCAACCCCGTGGGCTGCAGCATGCCAGGCTTCCCTGTCCTTCGCCATCTCCCAGAGTTTGCTCAAACTCGTGATCATTGAGTCAGTGATGCTATCCAACCATCTCATCCTCTGCCACCCCCTTCTCCTCCTGCCTTCAATCTTTCCCAGCATCAGGGTCTTTTCCAGTGAACTGGCTCTTCACATCAGGTGCCCAAAGTATTGGAACTTCAGCCTCAGCATCAGTCTTTCCAGTGAATATTCAGGACGGATTTTCTTTAGTATGCACTGGTTTGCTCTCCTTGCTGTCCAAGCGACTCTCAAGAGTCTTCTCCAGCACTGTAGTTCGAAAGCATCAGTTCTTTGGTGCTCAAATTTTTTATGGTTCAATTCTCACATCCATACGTGACTACTGGAAAAACCACGGCTTCGACTAGATGGACCTTTGTCAGCAGCATTATGGTTTAGTAAATTTCAGTACAGAAACCAACAGAATACTATAATCTCATCACAATCACTTTATGAACCTTTCTAATAACATGGAAATGCTCAGGCTTAATTGCTAAATTTGAAAGCCAGAATTAAAATGTTTATATACTGTTTTGAACCATGTTTAAAAATAACAGCAACTAGAATGAATTCTAACAAAATGTTAATTGGCTATCTTTGGTCATCAGATTACAAAAAAATATTTTATTTTTTCTTTCTGCTTTCCCACGTGAACGTTCTACAACAGAATGTATTCATTTAAAAAATGTTAATTTTGATTATTTAAATAATTCTGGCATCAGGGGCAGATATAGCAGGCAAGCCATGTCTAACAAAATGTTGCTCTTCTGTCTGGATAAACCACACATTAGAGTGACAATAAATTCTATTTTCGATGGAAGCAAGACATTCCTTTGTCAGTAGTAAATCACTCTGTTGCTACCCCACCCCACCAGCATTATAAATGCCTCTCTCCTTGGTAGGTGTTTCTCCTGGGGCTGCATTCCACAACCCCACTGCAGGTATCAAGTTCTGCCATTCCTTTGAGGATCCATCCATCCTGAAGACAGTTGTTGCTTGAAGCAAGAAGCCTTGTCAGCCCCACCTGCTCCATCACCCCACCCCTCACATCATATTTACCAACGTATTAAGTATTTGATGACGGGATGTGCTCAAGGCCAAAGATGACAGCTAGGCCCACTCTTCTACTGCTGTTCCATTACCCTTCCACCTAGAAGGTAGAAAATTTTTGTTGAATAATACAACTCAAATAATTCCAGCCCCAAGTTGAAGCCTCAGCCTCCAGGTCTCTGACTTCCTAGAATATTCCTTGGATGGAAACTTCCACCTGGGCTCTCATCCTTGAGGAACATTGCCAGTTTCAGGGGGTTGCAATTTTTTTCCCCAGTATTTATGAGTTTAGATTGCTGCAAACCAGGAGAGGTTATCTGCTAAGAGCATCACAGGACTCAATCTGTCAGCTTCAGCATTTAACCTGGGGGGAAAGGAGCTCTCTGGCCAAGCCCTCAGTGATGGCACCATCATGAACTCACACACACCGTGACGCAAAGCTCAGTGTCAGCAAAGATGGACTCAGCTCCAGGCCACCCACATGCAAGCTCCGCCTTGTCTTGCCTTTCTTTTCCCCTATTTCTTGCTTTTTAATACTCCCCTGGACTCATCAAAGTTATAAAATATTGTAGCTAGAAAGGGACTGAGCTCTGCCCAATGTCACAGAGCTAGTTAGAAATAATAATAATAATAGCAGTGGTAGTGACAGTAACAAATTCAGACAAGCCTTCGCTACAGGCCAGGTACTCTGCTAAGAGTTTCGATAAAGTAACTTATTTAATCTGCACCGCAACCTCGTAAGGTAAATACTATCTGGTTGGCCAAAAACAAACTTTTTGGCCAACCCAATATTAGTATTCATGTGTCATGGAGGAGGATACTAAGGCCCAGGATATTAAGTGACTTTTTCAAGCCAGGACCCTTGGTCTCTTGATTTATCACTTGTTCTTTCCAAGATACCAGGCTGTTGCATGGAACTCTGAAGCCAGTACCCTTAGAATCTTCCTCCTGACTGCTGGACCAGACAGAAACAAAACAAAATAATCACAGAGGTACAAAAAAAGAGTCCATTCAACTTTATCTCATAAAACATTCTCTGACCACCTGCCCTGGTGCTGGGTGCTGTGAGAAGTCAGAAATGAAACAAAGCGAGGATGATGCTTTTATGCAACTTAAGATGTAATAGGGACAGAGGTCAACACAATATTGCAAAGCAATTATTCTCCAATTAAAAAAAATGTAATAGAAGAAGGCGGAAGAATGAAATAAGTGTTGAACATTGATAACATTTATGGAAAATCCTTTTTTCAAGGACTGAACACAGTGCAAACAAACCATAGTGAGACAGATTCTTGACTCTCCCACCTAGCTCTCCTTCACCAACTCCAACCCTCAAGGTCAAGACCCTCCGTTGAGGCTGTAATTAGCCAAAGGAAGGGGAAGGGGATGCATCTTGGTTGATAATCTCACTGCTTGCAAGGAGGCTAGGGGAAGCTCATCCCATTTTAGAGATTAAATAGCCAAGGCTAAGGGCGATTCAGTCATTTGCCTCTGACATCATAAAACTACTCTGCTCCACACACAGGACTTGAAACCCTCTGTGGCCCCAAGGCAAATGAGCTCCCGTTGCAGAGCACTCCCTCCCCACTCCCTCCATTCCCTGGACTCTTCTCCCAGCAAAGCCTTTACCTGTGAGTCCCATTTGGTGAGTGATGGATGAACATTTCTGAGCAGTGCCAGCCCCTCCTCCAAGCCTGGCCTGGCAGCTGCGCCATTCCAGAACAAACACACGTTTGATCTATGAGGCTACTTTCTTGCCATGAAAGCCATGAAAGGATGTGTCTCCCAAGTGACCTCTTCCTTGGTAGTTGGAGAGAAAATGTGATAAAAAGCAAGAGCCGTGTCCTTTGAAGATAATTCATACACTGGCCAATAGATGCGATAAAGTAGCTAGAAATCCAGCACGGGCTACAAACAACTCCACATTAAAGGCATCTGTGTTTAATAAAACTAATAAATCAAATGCTCTTAGGTGGTGCCTCCGGGCTATGTTTTAGGGCTATAATTGGTGCACATGGATAATACAAGAATAAAAGGTATTGAGTCAGCACAGAGACTGCTAACCCCTGACGTGCCCCTCAAGTATTTCTGGGATTCTTTTAGTGTTTTGTTTGGGGAAGTTTATCAAAAGCAAAGTCGCTTTCCTAGAAAAGTGCCAGGCTACCAACCTCTGCTCTTAAACAGGGAGTACGCTCTCTCTCCGGGGATCTACAAGCACAATGGAAAAGCCAGAGAAGACGGTGAGCCCTGATACAGACTTATTTACAAAACAGACTCAGAGAAGGAACCTGTGGTTGTTGTGGGAAAGGATAGGGGAAAGGGATAGTCAGGGAGTTTGGGATGGACAAGGGGCACGCTGCTATATTTAAAATGGATAACCTAACCAACAAGGACCTGCTGAATAGCACAGGAAACTCTGCTCAGTGTTATGTGGCAGCCTGGATGGGAGAGAGTTTGGGGGAGAATGGATACTTGTATATGTATGGCTGAGTCCCTTCGCTGTCCACCTGAATCTATCACAACATTGTTAATCAGCTATTCAGTTCAGTCGCTCAGTGGTGTCCAACTCTTTGCGACCCCATGGACTGTAGCACACCAGGCCTTCCTATCCATCACCAACTTCCTGGAGTTTACTCAAACTCATATCCATCACATCAGTGATGCCATCCAACCGTCTCATCCTCTGTCGTCCCCTTCTCCTCCTGCCTTCAATCTTTCCCAGCATCAGGGTCTTTGCTATACTCCAATACAAAATAACAAACGTAATTTTTTTAAGTAAAAAATTAAAAACGGAACAAAAAAGAAGGAACATTAAACATATTTGTTGTGCCTCTCAGATATGCACTTCAGATGTATTTTCTGATTTAATCCTCACAGGCACCCCTCAGATATGTGACACTATGGCCTTACTACAGGAGAGAACACACATCAGTGAGGTGAACGTCCAAAGGCAGAACTGACGGACTTCCAAGCCAGTGAAAGAAGATTGGAGTACTCAACCTTGAGAAGATGGACTACAAGAGCAGCTGCTATAAACTCTAGGTCCATCTAAGACTACTGCTTGAAGAACAGAAGCCCCTTTGCATTAAACCAGAAGAGAACTAAGGATGTAGGTTTAGAGACAGGAGGAGTTCATTGGTAGCAGTCCTCTCCAAGGACTGTGGGACCTAAAAGGAAGTGGTGGAAATTCCTGTTCTGGAGAAAACCTAAATTCACAGCGATATTGTAGGCAGGACATTTGACCGGGTCTGTGTTCAGGCCGGAGAAGGCAATGGCACCCCACTCCAGTACTCTTGCCTGGAAAATCCCATGGACAGAGGAGCCTGGTAGGCTGCAGTCCATGGGGTCGCTGGGAGTCGGACACGACTGATCGACTTCACTTTCATTTTTCACTCTCATGCATTGGAGAAGGAAATGGCAACCCACTCCAGTGTTCTTGCCTGGAGAATCCCAGGGACAGGGGAGCCTGGTGGGCTGCCATCTCTGGGGTTGCACAGAGTCGGACACAACTAAAGCGACTTAGCAGCAGCAGCAGCAGCAGCAGCAGTGTTCAGGCATTGGCACATACAAACGAATAATCACCTCTTTGGCCTTCCCTCTGCTTTGTAAAATGGAGACAGTAATAACTAATTTGGAGGGTTTGGGGGAAAGCGGTAAACAAAATGATGTATATAAAATCCTTGGTAAACCCTAAGGTACTATCAAGCACGAGGATTGTTATGACTCCATCTTTCTGGAACTTTTAACGTATAACCCAGCCTGGAGACAGAGGGATGGACTCAATGACTTCCTATGACTCGTTTTTATCACCAGAAGTAGACAATTCAAAGCTTGGGAGGGAAGGCAAGTGGCTTCTAGGGATCGTTAGCTTTACAAGCTTTCAGAAAACCTCAGCCTAAAATAGAGACAGCTCATCCCTCTTCCATGAAACGTTTCAATGACATAGTCAACTCCATCTCGGCTGCAGAGTGTGAGAGCTGTAGAAGTGGTCAAGGTCAGCCTGGCTTCTGCCAGGAAGGAGGGTAGTTTCAATGACGAGTTACTGAGTCATGAAATTCTCTGAAGCAAATTCATGATTTGGGGCTGGAAGAAATTGGCCTTTGCCTCAGAGACTATTTAATGCCGTAAGACTCCAAGCCCTGTTTCAGAGGTCAACTTTAAAAAAAAAAAAAGATAATGACCTTAATTATTATAGCATATTGATTAGTTAGGGACAGATGGCTTGAAGTTTATTCCCTACCTTTACAATAACTTACCAGATACACACTAATTCATCTCTTACTCAATATTGTGAATAGTTATCTCCCTTCATTAGATGGGAAGGGAGGGAAGTCGCTCAGTCGTGTCTGAGTCTTTGCAACCCCATGGACTGTAGCCCACCAGGCTCCTCCATCCATGGGATTCTCCAGGCAAGAGTACTGGAGTGGGTTGCCATTTCCTTCTCCAGGGGAATGTTCGTTGTATGAGAGAGCATCAATCTTTTATGAGCCATAATATACATTGTTGGGTCTCCCAAGTGGGGCAGTGGTAAAGAATCTGCCTGCCAATGCTGGAGACCAGGAGACGCAGTTTCAATTCCTAGGTCAGGAAGATCCTCTGGAGGAAGAAACGGCAACCCACTCCAGTGTTGTTGCCAGGATAATCCCATGGACAGAGAAGCCTGGTGAGCTACAGTCCATGGGGTCTCAAAGAGTCGGACATGTCTGAGCACACGTGCATGCACACAAGAGGCATTCTTCATGTGATACCATTCTAGCACTGTGCAAGCTGGTGGAGAGGCTTAAGCTAAAAACCTTTAAGAGCCATACAGATGTAGAAGAATATAGAAATAAAAATTGATATAGATGTACTTAGTGTGATGAATTGTCATGACAAAGCAGCCTGAGATCTTATCTGTCATTTGTTTTAACAGTGAGAAGCTCCAAGTACTTCATAACTACATCCTTATTCTCTCAAAACTCACATCAAAGAGCCTTCTGATTTTTCAATAATATAATAGCATTTTGGCTTTTTTGAAAGCGTTTGGGTATACTTTTGATAAACTTTCCCACACAAGTCACCAAAGATCCTTCATAAAACTAATTAAATCACTAGAAGTGACAGCATTTATCAAGGCCTTTGCAGATTAAAGGTTAAGTCGGTCAGCCTAGTACAGGAATGATGTTTCTGGATGGGAGACTTCAGCTCCCATTGCACAGAAGCACTACCGTAAGATTTTCTTCTTGTATTTACAACTCTAGAGTGTTTTGCCAGAGAAGGCAATGGCACCCCACTCCAGTACTCTTGCCTGGAAAATCCCATGGACAGAGGAGCCTGGTAGGCTGCAGTCCATGGGGTCGCTAAGAGTCAGACACGACTGAGCGACTTCACTTTCACTTTTCACTTTGATGCATTGGAGAAGGAAATGGCAACTCACTCCAGTGTTCTTGCCTGGAGAATCCCAGGGACAGAGGAGCCTGGTAGGCTGCTGTCTATGGGGTCACACAGAGTCGGACACGACTGAAGCGACTTAGCAGCAGCAGCAGCAGCAGCAGAGTGTTTTGCAGAGCCTGAAAGGTCGGAAGTGGCAGACTAATTCAGCCAGCCTCTTGGTACTGATAATTATTATCAAAGGCACACTAGTGCAAAGCACTGTGCTTGGTGAAAGTGAAATGAAAGTGAAAATCACTCAGTCATGTTGTACTCTTTGCGAGCCCATGAACTATACAGTCCATGGAATTCTCTAGGCCAGAATACTGGAGTGAGTAGTCGTTCCCTTCTCCAGGGGAATCTTCCCAACCCAGGGATCAAACCCAGGTCTCCTGCATTGCAGGAGGATTCCCTTGAGCCACAAGGGAAGCCCAAGAATACTGGAGTGGGTAGCCTATACCTTCTCCAGGGGATCTTCCCTACCCAGGAGTCGAACTGGGGTCTCCTGCATTGCAGGCAGATTCTTTACCAACTGAGCTATCAGGGAAGCCCAAGTGTGAGGTTGCAAATATCTACTCTCCTCTATTCTTTCCCTCATTTACTTACCACCAAGGTGAGAAGGCAGAGCTATGTTTCAAGTCATGAAGGGCAGCCCAAGCTTGCCTCATTCAATGCCACATGAGTATGATAAGTTTTTGATGGTTATACAAATTCAGAAGAGGGAAAAATCTCTCTGACATGGGGGTGATTAAGGAAGTTCTAAAAATTCTTTGAGAATTCTTTGAGCCTCTGGTACCTGCTCAGTATTTTGTGAGCCTAGGGCAAGTGGGCTGCTTGCAGAATATTATTATAAAGCCAATTATGCTCTCAGTGTTCTAAGCAATTTCCCAGCTGCCTCTTGGACATATTGACCCCAGTTTCAGCAACAGGAAATTTCAGTGCCTACAAAAATCTATTGTTTGGTACAGCGCTGGATCTTAAACTTGAACTCAACTGTCCAAATGTAATATTGCCATCCCTTGCATTGGGAAGTTATTTCTACTTTTTAAAGTGTGTTTCCATTCGGGGAGGCATTTTGTCTTAATAGGATTTCTGAGATAAAATAGAAATTATTAACCTCAATTTACATCTCAAGTAACCGAGGCCCAGAAAAGTTGTTCAATACCAGACAAAAGTCTGGAGCAGAAGCAGGCCTAGGACCCAGGACCTTCCAGATCCACATCCAGGTGGGGAGACAAGTAGACCAGCCGACAGTTAATTGACATCAAGGCAGCGGAATGTGATTAATGGTTGTTTGCCAAATGTCTGCAGATCCTTGGAGAAAAAGGCATTGCAAAAGTGCAACATATTACGCTAATTATTACCGGGCAAACTCCTTGGAGACATATTTCCATCAGAAGCTGTCTTTAGAGGCTCCCCAAACAGTAGGTAGTTCTGTAAAGCCAGCTTTTCCTGTGATGCAGAAATCATAACCACTATTTGGTCATGCATCTCTGCTTCAGAACAGAGCTCTGAACATGATGAGAAATGACTTTCAAGTCACAAGGAATCAGGTTATGGACAGAACTCTTGCCTTAGACCTGTTCCATCAAAAATAAAACCAAGCCTTAACTCCAGCTGGAGTGCGCTGTTCTGGGGAGAGAAGATGACAAGAAAGAATCAGTGTAGACTTCCAGGAGCGAAGGGGCCAAAGGGACAAGCAATGTTTACTGAGTGTCTGTACTGTGCCAGGCCATTTCACACAGACCCTAACACTTAATACTCACCACATCCTGTGAATGATGTAAGCACAGTTAGACCTTTCTAACAGCTGAGGAACCCTTCCAGAGGTTAGCAAATATGTTCCCGGTCACCTGGGCGTGAAGAGGTGGGCTCCACACCAGCACTCCAGTATATCTGATCAAAAGTCATGCTGTTTGCATTCCCAATTCTAAGCTAAGCCATCTGCTGAAGGAGGCTAAGAGAGAATGGAGTTCAGGTTTAGGAAAAAATCTACCTCTGACGATACTTCTCCATTGGAGGACTGGCCATTTTATGCAGGGGGCTGACTGCAAAGTGAAAATGCAGGAGTCCTTGTTTAGAAATTATTCATAATTTTAAGACAGCAGCAGCAGAGGATTAAACCGAACGCAGGAAGCTTCTGAGCACTGGGCCCGGTTTAACTGCATGGGTTGTATGAATAAGTCCTTGAAGTGGCCCTGCTCAACAGAGTCCAGGACATAACAAAGGTGAGAAGGCAAGAGTCCTGGGGTTGGGGGTGAATCTGGAAATTCAGTCCCAGGGGAGGAAAAAATGGACCATGTGGTCCCCAGGAGCCTCCCCTCCCATCATGGGCTGCTCATCTCACACACACACACTGCCTGGGGGAACTCACTGATCAAGACTGATAAAAATTACATGGCAAGGCCCTGGGGGCAATTGTAATCCTTTTTCTAATCTCAGGAAGATTCGAAATAGCATTCCAGTGACACAAGGAATGAGCGAACATCACCCCTATTGCAGCTGTCACTTGTATCTGCAATCAGGTGAATTATAGAGATTAGCCACATCCCAGAATCACTGCACTTTTTGCATGCTTCTCCGCATGGCCCGTCTTAAGGTGGAATTGCTCAGGTTTGCATTTAGACTCTGGAGAAAGCTTAGGAAGTTCCGTGCTGCCACCCAGTGTTCAGAGAGCAAGTTCAGAAGAAGCCACTGAAGGCTGCGCACACGTCGCAGGCTCTGTAGGCACTGGAGCCGTCCTGAAGCTACAGAAAAGGATGCTGTAAAGCTTCTGCAGGCCCCAGGTAAGCTTATTTAGAGGTCACATCCTACATCACATCAAAGATATTAAAATGTACCTACAGCGCGTACTAGAAATTGATGTGTAACCATCTAAGACTTCAGTAATTTTTGAGTTTGGTGCACATGTTTTGTTTTGTGGAGATTTAAACATTTATTCTGATTTTGCAATTTTCTTTTTTGAGATATGGATTCAGTGGGGTGGCCCTGGGGGAGAAGGAAGAGCTCTTAGACATTACCCTAAGACAGAGTGTTTGAAAAACTCCCTGGTCTTTATGCCTTTAGTACCTGCTACAGCGTGGGCATGAAAACAGGAAAACCATGGAAGAAGAGAAAACGTGAGGAATATTGGATCCGGCCACCTCTGAACGTACGCTTCAAGTATAAGCCCTTTCATTGTACTTGTGTAAAGCAGCGGCCACAGTCTGCTGAGTGCATAGAAGAACCACAGACAAACCATGTCCAGGATCTACTAGATCTTATTTGTTTTATTTATTTATTTTTAACTGAAAGGTAATTGTTTTACGACATTGTGTTGGTTTCTGCCATACACCAACATGAACCAGCCACAGGTATACATGTGTGCCCTCCCTCCGGAACCTCTCTCCCACCCCCAACCCTACTCGGCCCTCTAGGTTATCACAGAGCCCTGGCTTGAGTTCCTTGAGGCATACAGCAAATTCCCACTGGCTGTCTATTTCACATACGATCGTTATACATTTCCATGCTACTCTCTCCGTTCATCCCACCCTCTCCTTCCCCCTGCCCCCCACATCCACAAGTCTGTTTCCTCTGTCTGAGTCTCCATCGGCTGCCCTGCGAATAGATTCATCAGCACCATCTTACTAGACTTTAGTGCTAAGATTTCATGATTAAAATAACAACAACAACAAAACCCCTCGGTCAGGTCTAATGTCTAGTGCAGTTTTCCAGAAGGCCCCCTGCCCTCTCACAGCGACGGGTTTAGCTGCCAACAGGCAAGCTGCCCGCACGGAGTTTTCACACTCCCCGAGGACCTGGATCCCTCCTGAGTTGTGACTTTTAACTACATGAAAGAAAGTCCCTCGAGATTTTCCAGCAGCAGAGAAACAACATCCAAATCGAATTCCCTGCTTCTCCCGCCTGGCCTTGCTCATGACTGACAAGTGGAAATGCAGGGGTGAGACCGGGGGAGGCACAAATGACCAGCTTTGTGTAAACAATGGCAAATTGGACCAGGAAGAGAAGTGATACGTTCAAAATGGGAAAGGCTGGAGGCAGCATTTAATCTGACCCTCTGCTCTCTAGCAGAACTGAAGCCAATCTATTTTGACTACCGTATGTACTGAATCTCACATGTTTGTGGATTTAAGATTTCTGTGGATTTGGGACACAGGGGTTTTTATTTTGTGAAATCATGTCTTTTTTACCCACTTCCATGACTGATTCTATTTTGTTTTGTTTTTCTGTTTTGGCTGCTCAGCATTCAGGATCTTAGTTCCTCGACCAAGGATTGAACCTGGGCCCCCTACATTGGGAGAGCTAAATCTTAACTACTGGACTGCCAGTGGTTGGAAATCCCCATTACTTTATTCTATAAGCTCTTGAATTTTATCTTTGATCACACTAGTTAAGACCCTGTTCCCCCATCGATTATCCATGGCTGCATTTTACTATAAGCCCCTCAGACTCAGCCTCTAGAGAATGATCATGGGGTCACGTGATTGAGAGTTGGCCAAGTCTTTGTCGATAGAACTGAGCTCCATCTGGAGTGGAAGTCATCTTTACAGCACTCCCGGTCAGTGCCTTTTCAGACTCTCCCTCAATAATTACCTATCTAGAAAGGAAGCTGCCACTGTGTGAAGCAGTCTGCTTCCTGTTAGTGAAGGACACCTGCTAGACAGTTCTTCCTTCTGCTCTCCCTTTAAGACTTAAAGGGAGAGCCAGTGAGAGCCAAGGTGAGCCAGTGATGTTGAGTCTGGAGGTAGGCATTTGGCACTTCTCCACTGCGGGTCACCAGTGGAAGCCCTACGTGGCCTTTGGGGACTCCATATGGAAAAGGCTAAATACTCCGAAGAGAAAACACCAGCAACCAGCTCCACTCCTTCCCCCGAAACTGCCTGTACGGAGTCCAGGCTTTTGTGAAAGAAGTCAGTCTACGGCCTCAAGGGGCAGTCGAGCATACGTGGCTGTGAGCAGACCCCTTTCTTGCACTTGCGCCAGGGCTCGGGCCTTGTTCTGAGGACCTGGAACTCTTCCTTGGAGAGCTCATCCAAGTAGCATCCGCAAAACGTCTGAAACCAAAACCCTCCAGAGTCCTACGTGTCTCCCTCCACACACACCAAGTGTCAAAGTACTGCTTCAGGACCGTGGCTGCTGTTTGTGGTTTTGAGTGTGGGTGGCTGTGTGTCCAAATGCTATAAGCTCAGTTCTGGGCTTCTGAAACCCAGAAGGAAAGACCACCCGAATGTGAGCGACAAGCCCCACTTGGCTTTAAATTCTACACCATCCGCATAAAAAAAGAAGAAGTTTGCAGGGGAGGGTCAGGGAGAAGAACGAGGGAAGGGGGAGGATGAGAAGGACAAGAAACTCAGGCTTGAGTTCCTGCATCAGCTGGAAGATGGACTTCAAAGGCTAGACAGTAGGTTTTGAAATCTTGTCCATGTATTTTTCCATTCAAGAGCATGTGATCGTGGACTGACTTGCAGCTGAGCATGGGACTAATGCTAGGGATACAGAGATGAACAAAATAAACACAGGTCCCCCACATTTCAGTTTAAAGGGAAAGTAAATGATTAAACACCTAAAAATATTTAGGGGTATGATTCTTATGAGAAATCTCTCCATCTACCCATAGTTATTCACTTCCCCAAATTTAACACAGAAGGATTGTCCCTCAACCAAAAGGTCTTCCACACCTGTTCCTACTGACCCTCCACCCAGTAGGGCCTGAGAGTGGGAGTGGTTTTACAGATTATATGTTTCCTATTGCTGCTGTAATGAATTACCACCCAATTAGTGGCTTCAAGGAGAAAGCAATGGCACCCCACTTCAGTAGTCTTGCCTGGAGAATCCCATGGATGGAGGAGCCTGGTAGGCTACAGTCCATGGGGTCGCTGAGAGTCGGACACGACTGAGCGACTTCACTTTCCCTTTTCACTTTCATGCATTGGAGAAGGACATGGCAACCCACTCCAGTGTTCTTGCCTGGAGAATCCCAGGGATGGGGGAGCCTGTTGGGCTGCCGTCTATGGGGTCACACAGAGTCAGACACAACTGAAGCGACTTAGCAGCAGCAGCAGCAGTGGCTTCAAACAATACAAAATTTTTCTCTGACAGTTCTGGTGGTCGAAAGTCTCACTGGGCTAAAACTAAAGTATCAGCAGGGTTTTTGTAGAAGCTTTAAGGGAGAATTTTTTTCCTTGCTTTTTCCAGCTTCTAGAAGTCTCCTATGCCCCTTGGCTATTGGCCTCTTCCTCCAGCTTCAAAATCAGCCACAAAGCATTTTCAAATCTTTATGACTCTGGCCGTCCTGCCTGCCTCTTATAAGCACCTTAGTGACTACACTGGCCCACCAGATACGCCAGGCTAATCTGTCTCAAGATCATTAACTTAATTACATATGCAGTCTCCTTGGCCATATAACTCCACATATTCACAGGTTTTAGAAATTAGGTCATGAACATTTTAAGGAGAGGGGCCTTTATTCTGCCTATCACGTGTCATTTCTTGTGTTTTTAACACAAATAATAGAAAAGTTAGGAAACATAGGAAAATTTTAAATTAGAAAGCAAAATATAAACACATTAAAAAAATACTTCCATTTTTGTCCTTTAAAAAAAAGCAAACAAAACTTGACTAAATATTCTCCAACACACTTCCTCATCTTACCATATATTGCAGTCATCTTCCTTTATCAACAGATATAACTCGATATACCAGCATTTTATTGACTTCACGGTGTTCTCCTATGTTACTGATATTGTACTATAGTTTTTGAGCGCGTAGGGTGCTTCTAGATTTCTGTACATACCAGTAATGATGTTATAGCATTCTTCCCCATACATATTTGTGTATTTGCCTGATATTTTCTGAGGATGAGTTCTCAGCAAACCGCAATCACTAGGCCCGTGGCTGTGGCTGCTTTTAAGGCTTGAAATACATGTGGTCAAAGGACCCTATAGGAAACTAGAGCCAATTCAGAGACTTCCCTGCAGGGCAGACTGTTACCCCACGTGCTCAGAACCCTGGCTGGGTTCTGACTTTTAATCTTTTACCAAACTGATGGACAGATTGAAATCCCGTATAGTTGTTTTAATTCCTTTGAAAACTAGTAATGTTGAGCATTTTTAATGTATTAATATTTATTTTCTACTTACCTTCCTTTTGTTAGTTGCCATGTTACGTTATTTCTGTATTAACATGCTTGTAATTTTCTTAATGTATGTTCATAAATCTATATGTTAACCCTGTATCATATTTACCACAAATAGTCTTCTGAGTTTGGTGCCTTTTTTATTGAGTTCTTATTGCAAAATGGCTTCAGAAGTTTCTGTGGTTAAATCTATCAGTTTTTTTGTCTGTTTGTTTTCTTTTAATAGTATCTGCCTTTGGGCTTCCCAGCCAGCTCGATGGTAAAGAATCTATCTGCCAATGCAGGAGACGTGAGACATATGGGTTTGATCCCTGAGTGGAAATGGCAACCCACTCCAGTATTCTTGCCTGGAAAATCCCATGGACAGAGGAGCCTCGTGGGCTCCAGTCCATGGGGTCTCAGAGTCGGACCGGACTGAGCGACTGCCTGAATGATGACACCTTTGGTCTCATGCTTTGTATCTTGGTGTGGTAGTATGGTCCTCACCCACCCAATATTACACGAACATTCTGTGTTTGGGCTCTTAGTCCATCTTGACTGTTTTGCCTACAATATATGTTAGTGCCATTTGCTAAAAAGGATTCTGTTCAGGCAGCTGCTTGAAATGCTAAGATGCAGCTCCCTGTGGGGCTGACATCAGGCTCTAAATTATGGGTATGTTGTGAGGCTGCGTCCAAAGGCTTGACAGCCGTGTCTCTAATTGGGGTTACACTTGAGGTCCTAATTCATTGTGATTTTTAAAATAAGTGAAGAGCCTTTAGAGAGAGAGGACCTACCACCTCGTTCCATTCAGTTGAGATGAATGACTCAGCTCTTGCTTTTTATGGTGAAGCAATTTAATTTCATTTTCCTTGGATCACTGAGGTGTGGGAAAAGTTTTGATGAAATGGGGTCCAAGCCTGTGGAGTTCTTGGCTCTGGTTTTAGGCTACAACCAAAGAGAATCAGGAAATGAAGGGCTTCGGAAAGAAGAACCTGAAGAAGTTACTGCCATAGACCCATGGACCACTGCCCACCGCTTGGGGGTGGGAGGGGGGACATCTCTTTGTTCTTACCTCACCTGGAGGGGTAGCTGTGGATTGATTCAGCAAGTGTTCCGTGCTGAGTTTGGGTTGGTGCCAGATAGACGCAGAAAACCCAAGCTGACACGGAGAGAACTCCACTTATCAGATGGATTTAACTGTACTTTAGGCAAGCCTAAAGATTTAGGTGGAAGTACTTCTGTTTTTCTGAAAATCTGAGTCCTAGAACTTTCCAGTGAATAGAGAAACTATATGCTGCATTTCCTCCCCTTTCTCTAGGTCTGCAAAAGTACATGGGAGCAGAGACTCTGCTGAGGACATCACAAAGGAGTCAGACACGACTTAGAGACTAAAACAACAGCAATTTATATAATATTGCACATTAACTATCCTTCAGTAAAAATGCTTTTTCTTAAGAGACTCTGCCGTCTAAGCAGGCACTTCCCCACACCAGTCCGCTCCTGCTCTTCCCATCCAAATTTGAGTTTGGTCACGTTTGGGGCCTGGTCCCATGAAAGGAGCTCAATGTCCTCAAGCACCCCCTTTAGCAAGACCTTCCTCTGGACTCGACAATCATCTGCTGCTGCCAAATCTCACTCCACTTCCAGGAGGAGAAAACATATGGCCTGTTAATTTTTGCCAAAACTGATCAGAAAACAGAACTCAGTCCTCATAAAAATCGCACAGTACCTGCCTCCCTTTCCTTGCTGACAATAAAAATGAAGCTCGAGTTTGGGGAGCTATCCTTCTTGAAGGAACGATTTTTCATCCAGATCCAACTCCTAGTTCCATCATTTCTCACCTGCTCAAACACCCTGATCACCAGGGCAGAGGACTATAAATAACTGAAATTAAAACTTTGTTAAGAATTGTGTTTTATGCACAATAATATCCAGATCTTTCTATAGAACTCCATTGATAATTTTTGAACTTTCCTTAAAAAGGTGGAAAAGAAACCACAGTATTTCTTTTTGTATTTTAATTACTCACTGAATAAAACCTGAAAGTATTTAATTATTAGATTTATGCCTCAAGATAAGTTCAATGGTAATTACAGGATGTCTTTTTTTTAATTCTAATTCCAAATAACAAAATCCCAAACACATTGGATCATTATGATTACAATTAGAATAAAGGTGTCTTACTGTTGAAACCAAAGTTTGGCTTTTTTGTTTAACCTTTTTGCACCTCATCAAAGGGGAATGCTTTGGGAAGAAATCTGTTTCAATCTCTCTAATGCTGGTTTAAAACAAAATAAAAAACATAATTGTCTTCAGGAATGCTTTTTCATTGCAATATTGGCAGAGAGAAGGCAAGCCCGGAGCTTTCAGCTTACTTGAGGTTTCAGGGCATGCTGACTTTTCTCTGGCCATTTGTCTCCCTTGGACACGGGGAGAACTCAGACAACCAGGCAAAAAGATGAAATAGATGCGGCCACAATATCAAGGCAATCGAAAGAGAGGACCTGTGAAATAATCCATCTTTCCCACCCCCAATTTGTCAACCAGTTTGGGGGTAACTTTTTCTGAGCTCTGCTTCAATTAAAGATGAATGAATAAAGATGGCTGGGATTGGGTAGACCTTAGAAGGAGCTGCACAGAGACTGGAATATCTAAAGCAAAAATCCATAAATAGACCTCTAACTAAGGCTTGGAAGGTATTTAGTGCTTGGGGGCTGACAGCAATCATTTATTGAGAGAAAATGGGCTTATTCTTTCCCTGTGTTGACGAGGCTGTAGAGAAACCCTTGCTGATGGCTGCAGCAGCATCTGAATCCAGCTCACCTCCCTGAGGACTTGTCCGCGCTCTGTTCCGGGATTTGTGAAGTGGTAAGGGCGGCGGCTTGTGGTTTCAAGGGAAAGTTGCAGGATAGGGAGTTCAGGAAGGAGAGGAGACACACATCTTAAGGAAGTAAATAAACCAGCCCCAGATGGCTTCCCCTGGCTGGAGGCAGAAAGGCAAGTGCTTGCTTACTGGAAAGCGCTTGAAGACTAGAGGGCTGAGAGGACAGGAGGAGGGAAGCAAAAGAAGAAAGGAAAGCTGTGCAGAGAAGCCCAGAGAGCAATCATAATACTCAGAAAAATGTCACATTAAACCTCCAGCTGCCGGCGGTTGAGCGGAGAGAGTTCCAGACAATAGCTAAGAAAACAAGTTGAATCTTGCGTTCATTCCTGTGGTTAAAACAAGTCTGTACGACCACGAGGAAAATTCCATTCTCCACAGACCTTAACTCCCTGCTTACCTGAGTTACAGACACTTTCTGTTGAAAGGCTCCTTAATGGAATCCGTTAATTTTTTTTTTTTAAATGGTACAAATGAACTTGTTTACAAAACAGAAACTTAAAGTCACAGATGTAGAAAACAAATTTATGGTTACGGGGAAGGCAGAGGGGGTGGGGGGTGGGGAGGAGGGATAAACCAAGAGATTAGGATTGACATATACACACACTCCTATACATAAAACAGATAACTGATAAGAACCTATTTTATAACACAAGGAACTCTACTCCGTTCTGTGATGACCTACATGGGAATAGAACCCAAGGAGGAGTGGATCTATGTGTATGCCTAACCGATTCACCTTGCTGTACACCTGAAATAACACACTATTGTAAATCAACTGTACTCCAATAAAAATCAATTTTTAAAAAAGTTCATTCTTAAAGACAAAACAGAGAAAAGTCTCTTAAAGTTAGAGCTGGTGATGCACAAGCACCCAGCCTCCCTCTTGCCTCAACCTTTCTCTTCTGTTTGGGTCCTCACATCTTGGAAAGTACCCCTTTCCTCCTAGGGGCCCAGTTACTATGTTGACTAAAGTACAAAGAATAAAGCAGGGTTCAGGAAAAGGACGAATCCTCTTTGCCACTTTCCTGTACTCTACCCTCAACCATGGCCACATTCACATTCTGCCCCTTGAGACCCATGGATGTCAAATAAAATTAATTGCTAGCTTAATAAATGTTTCTCCAGAGAAGTCATCTAGGAAGAATAACAGAGGTCAAGCTGTTGTGAAGGACTTCCAAGTCAGGAGGCACATTGCTGCTAATTGTATGACAGACAGAGCAAACACCGTATACTGTGGACACTGAACTTGGCTTTTTCCTTTCCTTCCGTGGGATTTTCAGTCCAGGTGACATGCGCTGCCTCTGGCCTCAGTGCAGCCACATATCCCTCTTCTTCACCAAGAACCCCAGCATCTGCTTCTTTTCCTCCCTCCCAGACAAGCCTTTGATCAGCTTGCTCAGGTAGCTCTCCTGTTGAAGACAGAGTTTATCAATAATTGTGTTGGATCCAGGGGAAGCTGGAAAACAGGTATCTTTTCTTAAGCCTTGGGATTCCTAATCCGGGGCTGGAGGCTGGTTAGCACACCCAGGAGAGGGAGACCGATCTCAGAGGGGCATGGGTGCTGGAATCAAGCGTGTCTCCCCACTGAGAAAATACAACACCAATAATGCAATTTTGTGGGAGAGAGGGAACGTTGGTAGACTGTGGCGCTCAAAGGAGATGATAACTTATTCATAGTCAAACTGGGAAAGATTTGCGACCTGACATGTCTTCTATGCTCATCTTTTAAAAGCTTTCAGGAAATGCTAATATGTGTTTAGTTAGCTATAAAGAGAGCTATAGGAATTGATTAGTGCCCTCAGGGAGTTTATGGAAGTAGTGTGCTTACAAATTTTAACAACCGGTTCTCCGGCAGGGGGAAAATGCCCTGTTTTCTAGCTTTTGCTAGTTTCCATGGTGTAAATACTCCCTCAGTGGTTGATTTTAAGCTTGAACATGAGGAATGGGGAAGAAATAGGCACCATCAGCTCTTGTTAGCTAACATGAACTGGCTCGGAACACCAATGGCGTATGGTTTAACACACTAACCCGAGATAAACAGAAGCTCCTGGTCAATCGACTGATTGACATCAAATGGAAAATCTTTAACCAAGACCGAGAGGGGAGCATGTTTTAGGGGAGCTGGAAAAATGCACAGTATCTATATCCCCCTTCAGCTTCCTTGGAAGCACAGAGATCTATAGAAAGTCAGAGCCTGCAAAGACTGTAGATAATCAAGACCCACTCCCTATTCCTCCTCTTACAGAAGGGGCCCTGGGGCATGCAAGCGGGAATGATGTGTTATATACAGACTCTGCACCAAACGTACCACTTTTGTGGATGGGTGTAATTTCCTTACCATCAGGTTGGGGGTATTGAGCAGGAACCTTGAGAAATGAATTACATTATTTTCGGAAAGAAAATCAAGCAGAACTTATTGGGGTCCTCCAAGCACCCATGGGAGAACAAGTCTGTGCGGTCGATGGAGAGTGGGTGAAGGTGCCGTCAGTGGGAAGGCACCAACTGTGTCTGAATTTGTTATTCAATGACTTGCCCTGAGCACAAGCTTTCTTGCAGAACAGAAACAAACCCACAAGTCTGCCAGGCTCTGGCTGCCCTAGCCTTCGAATCATTGGTGAGAAATAAGCTCCGTCTAGGAAGGAAAAAAAATACATTCCCGTGTGAAGAACCCTAGCAGTAATTTTCTGGGCGGGAGAACTACTGCTGTGTCTCTTGGGCAAATGTAATGGGATTGCAAAGTCTTTGGTGCTGAGAAAGCTCCAGCTTCTTCCTGCCTGTGATTCATGATCCCTGAGACAACGATGAGCAATGAAAAGTCAAAGGAACATCAAGTAAAGCTAGATTTAGGAAAATAACACATTACATTTAAATATCCATATATATTTAATCTGTGTTTAATAATGCAAGGAATACATTAGTCAAGGCTTAGGCAGATTCCACACTGATGTTAGTTACAGAACAGCCTGGCTCTCTAAAGTTTCCCAGCCTTGGCGCCACAGGAATGAAAACTTCTGGAGGAGTGAAGCGTGTCGTTGCAAACCTGGGGCACTGCAGACATACAAATGGGAGGTTTGTGGAGGTCACCGCAAAGTCGAACTTGCTGCAGAGAAGAGAACTTGGGGTGAGCAGGAGAAACCTAAAGCTCCAGTCTCTGAACTGACTTAGTCTTTTGGCCACCCTCTGCAGGGCAGGGCAGGGGATGGGAGGTAACATGATAGAGGGACAAAGGGACTAGGGTCTCTGTTCCAGCTATTATTTTATCTCTGATCTCCTCTCTCTCGTCCTTGGGCTTTAATTCTAGACCACCAGATAGGGAATGGCTATGTGGGCCCCAGGAGAAAGTCAGAATAAGTCCCCAGAGTGCAATGCCAGGCCTCCAAGACTCTTGCTGCCATCTGGAGGGGGAGGCCAGTGAGTGTACTGGAGGATGAAGGAGGAATCACGAGCATGCCCAGCCTTTAGTGCCGTCATGCTCCTCCAGAGCTGGAAAGGGAACCTGTGGGAACACAGCATAGCATATGCCAAGTGGCATCTGGGACCTGGAGAGAAATAAGGGGCTGGACTGCCAAAAAGTACAAGAAATCCTTCTGCTTTGATTTGACCATCACCCAGGATAACAATGATAAAGCCTCAATTACTTTGAGCTTGTCATGACTTCCTTATTCATTTGGGGGGGGGAGGGACTCTAAGTCCTTGACAACCTCAACTAAGGCAGTCTGAAAAGCAAAGTTAGAACAGAAAGGATCTCAAATAATAACCCAATCTCCCAACTTTACAGATAAGAAGACTGAGGCTGACAGAGCCATGCAGCCCCTCCAAGTTTACCCTGTCAGTAAGTGGACAACCAGGATGAAAGCCCAAGTCTCTCACTGCAGGGATCTGTCCATGCACTCCCCTGACCTTCCTATGAAACCCTGCTATGCTACGAAGTCGCTAAGTCATACCCGACTCTTTGCGACCTCATGGTCTATAGCCCACCAGGCTCCTCTGTCCTTTGGCTTTTTCAGGCAAGAATCCTGGAGTGGGTTGCCATTTCCTCCTCTATGGGACCTTCCTGACTTGGGGATCAACCCCGCATCTCCTGCATCTCCTGTAGTGGCAGATGGATTCTTTACCACTGAGCCATGGGTTTGGGTGATCTGTAGAAAAGGAAGGTCAATGTGCCTTACATGCCAGGCACTGTGCTAAGGGCTTGAGTGTATATTATCTCCAAAAGATTAAATACTAACCTACCTCAGCAGAAGTTTACAGCCGAAAGGAAAGCTTGGCTCTGATTCTGGCTCTGCCCCCTTCCACTGTGAGGCGATGGGCTGGTCACTGTGCTTTTCTGGGTGCCATTCTCCCCCCGTCACCTGTAGAACCCCATAGGCCATTCACAGACTCACAGAGGAGGGCTAGTCTAGTCCAAAGCAGAGAGGAAGGGACGAGGAGGAGGAAACCTAGCCTGGGGATGTGAACAGAGGTGACTCTCACAAACGCCTGGAGGAAGCAGAACTGTGACGAAGGTCCAGCTAGGAGCCCATATGTATCCTTGAGGAAGCCATGAAACACCTCCAAGTCTGTACTTGGGAGCATCCTTACTCCATTCCCTGTGAGAGTCTTCCTACGAATCGAAACAGTCCAAGCTGTTCCCAGAAAAGAATTGCAGGAGATGCAGGGAGCTAGGTTCTTTCAACCTTCCTTCTAAGAACTGAGTCCCTAAAGATTCAAGCCATCTGAAACTTCCTCATCCCCCAGAGGGCTACTCCCTTGGAGGGAAAGCAAATTACCTCTTTATGTCATTTAGGTTAAGTACCACTTTGAGAAGCATGCTCATTCTAGCAGTTGGCACTTGGAGGAAAAAAAAAAAAAACATGAGCTGTGACTCACTAGTAATTTTAAGCCAAGTATTTTAAATTGGCTCAGGGCAGGAAAATGGCCAGGGGGGTGGATAGGGAGGGGTGGGGAGGACCCACGTAGATGATGACCGAGATCTACCCAACTCAGGTCCAAAGAGGCAAGTCCAGGGGAGACTCTCAGAACATATGCTCCTGTTCTTGTGTCGCTGCCAGGAGCCTCCTAAATCATTGTGAAATGGCTGCTTTCTGCTTGCCTCCATCATGTATTATGGGGCATTAATAAATAATGGGAGGTTGTAGGACCAAAAGGCGGGAAAACCCAAAGGGAAGGTGATGGAGAGGCATAATTTAACAAGTAAATGAAAGAAGCTATTAAATCATAGTTAAATTATGTTGGCACTGGCAAAAAAAAAAAAAAAAAAAAAAGTGTTTCCTGCTGCAAAACGCTTTCAATAAAAGATTGAAATTTCTCTCCTAGCTGACAAGAGGCATCTCCCGATCATAAGGATAGGAGTCTGAGGCCTGCGGTTTCTTTAGACAGAGAACTTGGGCAAGGGCTCTGAGGATGGAGAGTGTCAAGGAGTTTCTCAGTACATACTTGCTCTAGCGTGAGTCCACGTTCAACATGTGATGCCCCATCCATGACCCAACTCTTGCTAGTGGCCTCACGAACCGTTTGCTAGTCACCCCCTATTTTCCCATTGACTGCCTTGGGCGTATTTTAGATTTCCCACCCTAGAGGAGGGGAAATTGAGGTTACCAAAGTTGTGACTTAAAAATAACTCTTTGTATGTACAGCGTTCTACCTTCTCAATTACCATGATATCCATTAACACTTTGAGATTTACCATAATGCTGCTAGGTAGGGGGTAAACTCAGCAGGGAAGCTATAACCAGTTTATATCTGTGTGCCCAGAGATCAGAAAACTGCACATTTTATAAAACTGAGTCAGAGGAATGGAGAGATGTATCATACCTGGAGAGGTGGGGAAGTGAATGAATTCTCATCTTAGAGCTGAGAGGCTCGGAGAGTCTAAATGGCTTGCCCAAGACTGAACTATACAGCGTGGGAGTTGTAACCAAGCAGCCACACTTTCAAAAACTCAACCCTGGGCTCTTTCAACACAACACGTTGTCTCTCTTCAAGGTCACGCAGTAAACTAGATCAGAGCCTGGACTCACAGAAGCAGAAAAAGGACACATTTTTCTCTGTTGGGGCTGTCTTTCTGATGGTGGAGTAGACTGCTGTTGGGTATTTGAAGGACCTTGAGGGTCTCTCTATCTGAAGGAAGCTTCCAGAATCCTTTGGCAGAAGAGCCACACAGAAGCCAGGCCACCAAACAGTAAGGCTCTCCCTTGCCTTGTTTCCAGGGATGTTTGCTCGAGTGTTGGCAGGAACACTTGCTGCCATTCAATTTCTCAGACATGCTCAGGCCCCAAGCCCCAGTGGGAGAAGTGTGTGCATCAACACGCCAGGGGAATAAAGTCATGGCAGAGTAGATTTGTTTGGACAGGCAGGCTTAGCAGTCTAACAGGGTGTGCAAGACAGCCATGCTACCCTGCATTTTAAAAATGAGCTACTTGGCAAACATGTCAGGCAGCCAGGGGAGAAGTCTATCCAGGGTTCCTGAACGGTCGAGGGTACAGGGGTGGTGGTAGCGTCTTTCATGAAGGGGCCTCTGAACCTCTCTCCTGACGACAGCAGCTGCACCAAACTATGCTTGCTCGGAAGAATCTTTCCACCAGGAAAAAAGATAAGAAGATTACCTAGAGGCCCACACTCACTAACGAGAAGCTCTGCGGTGGGCTTCAGCATGGGAGAGAACCAGGCTCCAGCTCTTATAACTTGTTACTTAAGTAATTTTGAACGAGTTTTCTAACCTCTTTGAGCCTCGATTTCTTCTTCTTTTAAATGAGAATATTTGAACCTACTGAATCCATTAGTGTCAGATTCAGCTACAGGTGACAGAAACTCGAAAACCCCAAGGGACTTAAGATGTTAAAGAGAATAAAAATAACCTGGATGCAAGCAGTTCAGATGAGTAGGATGGCTCCACAAGTCAGCAGGGCTCAAGGCTGCTTTTATCTGACTGTCCCACCATCCTGCCACACTGTCCCACTTATAGCACATGGTTCAAGATGGCTTTGCCAGCTCCAGGCACTCTGTCCAAAGTCCAGTCATCAGGCAAGAGGGGAAAGCACCATCCTCACTTTAAGGATATTTCTCAGAAGTTCCCCATAGCCCTTCCTCTTAGAGTCCACTGGCCAGAACTTAGTCACACAAGCCATATCTCCATGCAAGACAGGCTGGGAGATTTAGTTTTTATTTCTAATGTCCATGTACCCAGCCAAAGCTCAGAGGTTTCATTTCTTATTAAAAGCGGGAGTTCAGCATCAGGGCAACAATCAATAAAGTCTCTTGTGTCTAATTTACAGGACAAAATGAGACGATGGCTGTAAATCATCTGCTCAGAGCCTTGCATGTAGGTAGGGCTTGGTAAATGCTGATGTCTGCTGTGGTTAAGGTTGATGTACATTCACTCAGGAATAGATTTCTGTGGGAGATTCTTAGCAATGCCCAATACTTGACTTCATCCCAAGGACACTGTGTCATTCCATCAAATATATCATTCTGATCAAAGTGAAGGTCCAAGTTAAGTCAAAGAGTGAACTTGGAGAGGGCTCAGAGGAGAGAAATGCAGGTGAGTAAAAGCACTGATAAACAGCACTTACGAGAGACAGATGAAGGGAGCCATGGAGATTTCAACCAGAAGGCAGGGGTCTTCAGAGTTGCAATATCTATTTTATTAGTGACGACAGCCAAATTCCACTTTCCTCCACTGATGGGAAAAGCAAAGAAAAAATATGAAACAAGGTGAGAACTGGATACCTGGGGTTCTCATGTATATAAATTTTTGTGTGGGGAAAAAGATGGAGGAGGGGGAAGAATTGCTTTATTGGCATCTTGTGGTTGGTTACCCAATAGGTTATTTCTTGAATATAAGAAAAACCGTAATCTTGATGGAGGAATATGAGTATGAAGCCTGTATCAGTCAAGGTTCTTCTCCAGAAGGAGAGAGAGACCCAGAGAGATGGATTGATTTTAAATAATTGGCTCATAAAATTATGTAGGCTAGCAAGTCTCAATCTGCAGTTGGCCTGCAGGCTGGAGACCCAGGAAAGAGTTGATGTTGTAGCTTGAGTCCAAAGGTAGTCTGCCACGGCCTGGGGAATTCTCTCTACCTTGGAAGAGGACAGCATTTTTCTTAAAGTGTTCAACTGATTGGATGAGGGCCACTCACATGACGAAGGATAATCTACTTTACTCAAAGTCTCTGGTGCTTAAATGTTAAACTCATCTAAAAAACACCTCCATAGAGCATTCAGGTGAGCTTGGTCAAATATCCAGGTACCATGGCCTAGCCACTTTGACACACAAAATCAACCATCACAGAGACCACTGGAGTCTGATCCAGCAACAGTCATATTCAGGGGGTAACTCTTTTTGCGCTCAGATTCTTTTTGCTTGAAAAGTCTTTAGGAGACAAATAGACGACAAATACTTAGAAATATTTTAAAATACAAAAGACGTACATCAACGAAGGAGTCAGTCTCAAGAAACCAGTCATGGGTTTTCATGTCAGAATTGAAAAACAATTAAAAACAAAAAGACAGGGGGTGGGAGGTTAGGTCTTCAGCATGGACAGCATGGAACAGAACAAAATGACAGGAAATGATCACAGCCAGGAAGTGGCTGGCTGATGAGAAGTCTGTGACTAACTATAGCAGTAGATGGATATTTCATAGAAATTTTCATTGTCTTTTTGTCCTCATTGCTTCCAGTGGATCCAAGGTAGGTAGGGGAGGAGATACAGTGAGTGAGTGAACACGCTGAGTATGTGAGTGTGTGTGTGTTTACGTTTGAAATGCATTTAGACCAAAGAAAGAGGAATAGACAGGAGAAGCATAAGAATATCGATATTTTTTAATTTATTTTTATCAAAGTAGAGTTGATTTACAATGTTGTATTAATTTCTCTTGTATAGTGAAGTGACTCAACTATGCACAAATATACACTCTTCCTATTGTGGTTTATCCAAGGATATTGTATATAATTCCCTGTACTATACATTAGGACCTTGTTAATTCATTCTGTATGTAATAGTCTGTACCGACTAACCCTAAACCCCTAGTCCAACCCCCCTCCTCCCCCCGGCAACCACGACTCTGCTCTCTGTGTCTGTGAGTCTGTTTCCGCTTTGTAGGTAAGTTTGTGCCATATGTTATATTCCACATATAAGTGAAATCACAGGGTATTTGTCTTTCTTTTTCTGACCTATTTCACTTAGTGTGATAATCTCTAGTTGCATCCATGTTGCTGCAAATGGCATTATTTTGTTCTTTTTTTATGACTGAGTAACATTCCATTGTGTATATACACCATGTCTTCCTTATCCGTTTGTCTGTTCATGGGATATTTAGGTTGCATCCATGTTTTGACTATTGCAAATAGTAGTCCTATGAACATAGAGGGTGCTTGTATCTTTGAATTATAGTGTTGTCCAGCTTTATGCCCAGAAATGGAATTACTGTATCATATGGTAATTCTATTTTTAATATTCTGAGGAAGACAATATCAATATTTGAGAGATTTGCTTTCTTGATGTGAAAAATAACATGTGAAACTAAGGAAATCTCAGTGTCCCCTTGACTTTCCATGACCAGAAAAAGAAAAGAGAAACTACGAGAGGCTTGTGAGGTGCTGTGAAGACAACTATCATCTTCCCTCTCTTCTGGTGCTTCTCCTTGGAAGACGTGCCGTGGGTCATCCCTGGGGTTGGAGCACTGACGGGGCAGGCACATTGAACAGAGACCAGCCTGGCATGAAGAGCTGCAGGCCATCAAGGCCAAGAAGGATTCCTTCAGCACAAATCCAACTCCTGAGCAGAGGCCAGGAGGATTCGTCCCAAAGCCTAGCCACGATCATGCCTTGCAGAGCTCAGAAGACTCGAGAGGCTCCCGTGGCCAGATGGCTTCAGTGTTGCTCTCTTTGCCTTTCCCAGCATGGCCCTAGCTTCCTGTTTGGGCCTTCCCTGCTGCTCTGCGCCTGCTAGGGATCAGCATGCCAGCCCAGCCTTCCCAGTTCTGGCTCCCTGAAACTTCTCCATGTTTTCCCACCTCGTGGATTTTCCTGGTGTCTTTAGGCTGGAATCTGTCTTCCTGTCCCTCAGCCCACCCACGGAGCTTTCCCAACCCAGTGCTGTGCTGCCTTCATCACCTAGTCCTTTCTTTTTCATTTTAATTCCAAGAAGAATGAATCTATCATAAAATACTCATTCATCAGGAAAGTATAAAGTAAAAGATTTCTCCACGCTGCCCTTCCCACCACCACTACCAAGAACAACATCCTGGCATGTCCCCAGTGCCAGGGATGAGGGCTTGGTGGGCATCTAAAGCCCTGTGATCCCCTCACTTAGGTAAGGAGGTAAGATCTCTCCAGCCTCTGAAGTGCATTGGCACTTAGTATCCTTGTTATGATATGTTATCTTGTTCTGCATTGTGTTACAGTCGTGCTGTGCTTAGGCACTCTGTTGTGTCCATCTCTTTGTGACCCCATGGACTGTAGCCCACCAGGCTCCTCTGTCCATGGGATTCTCCAGGCAAGAATACTAGAGTGGGTTGCCATGCCTTCCTGTTAGTACAGTACAGTATTGAAGTTATATATATACTTACCTTGATTGACCTCTGCACTCACTCAAATGTAACTTATTTGAGGATCCTCTGTGTTTCGCCTTTGCAGAGCATAGGACAACCGGCTCCATATTTGGTTTAGTGCACCAAACCTCTGTGAGCTCCTGCCCTAGGTCCTATTCAGCTAAGAACCAAAGAGGAAAAAGAAAATACAACCCAATCTTCGAGGAATCTGCAGCTTAGGTGATCTTTCCCTTCTACCAGACAACCAACAAAAATGTTTGTGGAATGTTTAGATACTAACTATAGTAGATGGGAAAACAGTGGAAACAGTGTCAGACTTCGTTTTTCTGGGCTCCAAAATCACTGCAGATGGTGACTGCAGCCATGAAATTAAAAGACGCTTACTCCTTGGAAGGAAAGTTATGACCAACTTAGATAGCATATTCAAAAGCAGAGACATTACTTTGCCAACAAAGGTCCGTCTAGTCAAGGCTATGGTTTTTCCTGTGGTCATGTATGGATGTGAGAGTTGGACTGTGAAGAAGGCTGAGCACTGAAGAATTGATGCTTTTGAACTGTGGTGTTGGAGAAGACTCTTGAGAGTCCCTTGGACTGCAAGGAAATCCAACCAGTCCATTCTGAAGGAGATCAGCCTTGGGATTTCTTTGGAAGGAATGATGCTAAAGCTGAAACTCCAATACTTTGGCCACCTCCTGCGAAGAGTTGACTCATTGGAAAAGACTCTGATGCTGGGAGGGATTGGGGGCAGGAGGAGAAGGGGACGCCAGAGGATGAGATGGCTGGATGGCATCACTGACTCGATGGACGTGAGTCTCAGTGAACTCCAGGAGTTGGTGATGGACAGGGAGGCCTGGCATGCTGTGATTCATGGGGTTGCAAAGAGTCGGACATGACTGAGCGACTGATCTGATAGTAGAATGGGCTTCCCTGGTGGGTCAGTAGGAAAGAATCTACCTGCCAATGCAGGAGACCCTGCCTTCAATCCCTGGTCCAGGAAGATCCCCTGGAAATGGAAATGGCAACCCACTCCAGTATTCTTGCCTGGGAAATCCCATGGACAGAGGACCCTGATGGGCTTCCGTTTGTGGGGTGGCTAAAGAGTTGGACACAATTTAACGACTAAACAACAGTACAAAAGCAATAGACCTTGAGAAGACAGTACTCCTTTGAGGAAAAAAAAAATGCTAATCAAAAATAGTAGGAGCACTTGAAAAGCAATCAGCAAGTATGAACACTTGACACTGAGTTAAAAACGGGGGTGGGTGGAGAGCAGGGAATAAGCAGGAATGTGAGTGCAGGGAGGGGTTCAGATGGAAATTCTCTAGAGGAGAGTGGCTGAGGGGGTGGTTGGAGCACCTGGGATGTTATTTATGATGCACTGAATGCTGTCAACAGCATTCTTCCAGAGAATTCTGCCTGCAAGGGGAAATCATTTAAAAAGGATGCCTACCACACTAGACTAGATGAAGCCTTCTAGCTTCTAGTTGAATCCTTCTAACCCTGGAGATAAATTTATTTTTCTGTTGATCTTTCCTGGTCTTTGGTCATCAGCTATTATCTATATTTTCAGTAAGTGTAGCATATATTTAGTAAAAAGGCTTTGATGTCAGAAAGGCCAGGGTTCAGATGTCGACTCTGAGTTCACTGGGCACCAGAGCAAATGAGAGCCTGAACTTTCCCATCTGAAAAATGGGAATAAAAGCACCTAACACATAGGGCTGTTGTGAGATGAAATTTGACTGCATTTGGGAACTGATTTAGCCCCGTATGTGGCACAAAGCATGCGGTCAATGAACAGGAGCTATTTTTATCGTTAGGCCCTTAACCTCTAACTAGAACACAATCATTTCCGAGAGAGAGAGGGCTCTGAGCTTCTAGACACAAGCCAGATTCCCACAGGCTAAGAGCACTCATGAACTACCACTGAGGTTCCTGCTCGAAGAAGACTCCTCCCAAAGGAGATGGAAATACACAAGTTCCTAGAGCAGCTCATCATGGATGGAGCCAAGAACTGAGATGGGTGGACGACACTCTCCCACAAAGTTTTAAAAGATGGTTGAAGAGCCATTAAAGGGATGGAAAGAGAGTAGGAGTGTGAATGACCAAAGAGAAGGAACGGTGACTGAAGACACTTGAAATGCATTGTCTCAAATTCATTTTCTCTAGTTTTCTCAAGACAGGGTTAAATATCTTCCATGGAAAGAAGATATTTCTGTAAAATATGACATTTGTGTAAGAAGCCAGACCATGGCTTGTGTGAAACTACAGCTGTAAGACAATGATCTGAAATCTTGAGAGAAGTGAACTCAAATCTTTGTCCTGATCCAAAGGAAAAATACTATTCACACAAAGAAGAGATGAAAATAGATGATTTGTTCCAGTTTCCTTGGGCCTTACAAATGCATATTTTCATACCAAATCTCATTCTATGTAGTATATACAAGATCAAGCTTGGGGGAGACGAGATCAATATTGAAACCTCTGCCTGAGATCTCATTTCTTTAATACCTTTCTCATATTCTTTAGTGGTAGAAATAGAGCTAATCTCTGTCTTTCAAAAAGTTGTTTTGCATTTTTTGATCGGGGAGAATTAAATTGAATTAGATGGCTCTGGAGTGGTTATTAGAACCATTAGATTTGGCATAATGGATATACCTTAGAGAAAACATTTACATAAGGAAATCAAAGCTGGACTCATATTTTATCCAGTACTCTGACCTCTATTGAATTCTGACAAGCACAATTTAGCTGAATATTTCTTAAGATGGTGCATGTAACAAAATGCATTCCCTAAGATATTTATATAATTCAATATTTCCTTTTGCTCAATAGAAAAACTGCCAAGAGAGAGAGAAAGAGAGTGGGGTGGGGGGTGGACAGAGAGAGAGAGAGAGATCTTTTCAAATATTTATAGACATATTTTTCATCTGGATCCTTATTTGAATTTTACTCTCATTTAGAATACCGTTCTGACAACTCCATCATTAATACCAGTTCTGGCAATATTCCATGAAAAGACACCAGTGTAACACAAAAATCTAGATGTGAAGACGATTATGATGTCATATTTTAAAAAGAAAAAGAGAATTAAAAGAAGACACCTATCTGAAACCATCAGAAATAAAATTCTCTTTGGGATAAAATGGTCTCTTCCAGAAACGCAGCCATTTAAAATAAGATTAAAGTGGTATTTTATAAGAACTAAAGCAGAATATAAATGATCTCTCCCTGAATGAACTCAAATTTGCATACAATGGAAGGTAAAAGAAAAAGAGGGCATTTTTAGGCTATCAGACTGAAAAAACTTCTCCACCTTGTCCAACAATTTTCAACATACATTCCTACATCAATAACATCAGGGGATCCGTATTAATGAAGAAAATCCTAGGGCTCCAGGACCTCAGAGTCAGAATGTGTTTGGGGGAGAGGCAGAGATTCTGCCTCCACTGATGGTGAAAACCTCTGGTTTGAAGGGTCTCTGGGGGATACAGGTAGACCCGGACAGAACTAAGAGCAGGCTGCTTGCCCCAAGAACCACCATCTGTACTCAGTAGTCCTGAGTTCAAGCTCTTCCTATTTCTACCAAAGTGACCTTAAACTTAATCACCTAATTAAGTCCCAAGTCAATCGCCCAGTTTTCTCATTTATAAGATGGGATCATTTGTTTCACAGCTCTGAGAACTTCTATAAAGGTTCTTCTTTGTTACCACTAGTGTTGTCATGTGGCCAAATGTGTGATAATCAATGGTACTGTTGTTTAACTATCAACATGGCGCTGTCAAGAGAAGCAATGTAGAGATCACAAACTAAATGCTGTAGCCAGAAAATAACTAGCTAGTAAAATTCTATATGGTCATCAAATGCGTGTCAAGAGTAAATATGAATCAGTCTGTTGGCACACACTGAGATGAAAAGAATATTGACGGGAAAGACAAGGCAGAATTAATTTGGGACAAGGCCATGATGATGCATGAATAATCAGACCAGGGTGGTTGCCAGGAAGTATGTGGTTTAGTTTCTCCGGAGGCCTCTGGATGATGAGGATTGGTGAGAGGGGGACGTGGACAGGTGAGATCTGAGAACTGAAATCAAAGAGGAACAGAGACATCTCCAAAGACTTGTGTCTGAGATGAAGGCCATCACATGGAGGAAGGTGACACAGACATGGCAACTGGAAACCACGGCAAAGGAACAATGAAGAACACTAAGCTAAAGTTTGCTTCTAACTCTGAAGCGAATCATCAGCATGCCTTGAGAGACGAAACTTTAAAATATTTCCCTGACCACAGGTGATGCAAGCTTGTTGAAAACCACAGCCTTGCTCTCCTTTCAGGTTTCCTACAACTGTGGGAGGGGGCGGGGGAGGAAAAGAGGGGAGGAGGCCATTCTGCCTCTTCTGGAATGGGAACCAGAAACATCAGGACCAAACGTCATTTCATTCCAAAAGGGTAGAGCTCTGGTTTCCTTCGTGTCAAGCTCTTGGAATTTAAATTTAAACTGAAGATTCCTGCCCTTGAATCCCAGATACTTCGGTGTTCTTCCTGGGAAGTTCTGTTCCGTGCCTAGCTTTTAGTCACTGTGCTCTCTCTCGTCTGAGAAGGCCCTTCCTTACCCCTGTCCCTGACCTTTGAAGTCCGAATTATCGCTAAGGACCAATTCTAGGTGTCATTGCATCGACTGCCCTCCTCTTCACTACATCCATCACTCCCTGCTCTCTGACCTGTGTTCATGGTAGGCATCTGTGTGAGTCTATGTAAAGAAGGTTCCTGGAAGTCAGGGACTACATCTGATCCACTGTGTGTCTCTTTAGATGCTTTCTTCCATGTAGAAGGAATGCTCAAAACACATTTATAATGATACCCCCCTCATCCTATATCTTTACTGGACCTCGGGGTGTTCTTTGACCTGAATGATAGAACATCATTCAACAGACCCAACAAAGAAATAAACAGCCATGAGGTTCTCTGAACCTTACAGCACGATCTAAAGAAGGCTGCTTCTGTGCCAGCAAGCCAGAGGATCACAGTAAAGGGCTGACTTAACCAGAGACCTTTGTTCAGTTCAGTTCAGTTCAGTCACTCAGTCATGTCCGACTCTTTGCCACCCCATGAATTGCAGCACGCCAGGCCTCACTGTCCATCACCAACTCCCAAAGTTCACCCAAACTCTTGTCCATTGAGTCAGTGATGCCATCCAGCCACCTCATCCTCTGTCGTCCCCTTCCCCTTCTGCCTCCAATCCCTCTCAGCATCAGAGTCTTTTGCAATGAGTCAACTCTTTGCAGGTGGCCAAAGTATTGGAGTTTCAGCTTTAGCATCAGTCCCTCCAAAGAACACCCAGGACTGGTCTCCTTTAGAATGGACTGGTTGGATATCCTTGTAGTCCAAGGGATTCTCAAGAGTGTTCTCCAACACCACAATTCAAAAGCATCAATTCTTCCGCACTCAGCCTTCTTCACAGTCCAACTCTCACATCCATACATGACCACTGGAAAAACCATAGCCTTGACTAGACAGATCTTTGTTGGCAAAGTAATGTCTCTGCTTTGGAATATGCTATCTAGGTTGGTCATAACTTTCCTTCCAAGGAGTAAGCGTCTTTTAATTTCATGGCTGCAGTCACCATCTGCAGTGATTTTGGAGCCCAGAAAAATAAAGTCTGACACTGCTTCCACTGTTTCCCCATCTATTTCCCATGAAGTGATGGGACCAGATGCCATGATTTTCGTTTTCTGAATGTTGAGCTTTAAGCCAACTTTTTCACTCTCCTGTTTCACTTTCATCAAGAGGCTTTTTAGTTCCTCTTCACTTTCTGCCATAAGGGTGGTGTCATCTGCATATCTGAGGTTATTGATATTTCTCCCGGCAATCTTGACTCCAACTTGTGCTTCTTCCAGCCCAGCGTTTCTCATGATGTACTCTGCATAGAAGTTAAATAAGCAGGGTGACAGTATACAGCCTTGACGAGCTCCTTTTCCTATTTGGAACCAGTCTGTTGTTCCATGTCCAGTTCTAACTGTTGCTTCCTGACCTGCATATAGGTTTCTCAAGAGGCAGATCAGGTGGTCTGGTATTCCCATCTCTTTCAGAATTTTCCACAGTTTATTGTGATCCACACAGTCAAAGGCTTTGGCATAGTCAATAAAGCAGAAATAGATGTTTTTCTGGAACTCTCTTGCATTTTCCATGATCCAGCAGATGTTGGCAATTTGATCTCTGGTTCCTCTGCCTTTTCTAAAACCAGCTTGAACATCTGGAAGTTCACAGTTCATGTATTGCTGAAGCCTGGCTTGGAGAATTTTGAGCATTACTTTACTAGCATGTGAGATGAGTGCAATTGTGCGGTAGTTTGAGCATTCTTTGGCATTGCCTTTCTTTGGGATTGGAATGAAAACTGACCTTTTTCAGTCCTGTGGCCACTGCTGAGTTTTCCAAATTTGCTGGCATATTGAGTGCAGCACTTTCACAGCCTCATCTTTCAGGATTTGGAATAGCTCAACTGGAATTCCATCACCTCCCCTAACTTTGTTCGTAGTGATGCTTTCTAAGGCCCACTTGACTTCACATTCCAGGATGTCTGGCTCTAGATCAGTGATCACACCACTGTGATTATCTGGGTCGTGAAGCTCTTTTTTGTACAGTTCTTCTGTGTATTCTTGCCACCTCTTCTTAATATCTCTGCTTCTGTTAGGTCCATACCATTTCTGTCCTTTATCAAGCCCATCTTTGCATGAAATGTTCCCTTGGTATCTCTAGTTTTCTTGAAGAGATCTCTAGTCTTTCCCATTCTGTTGTTTTCCTCTATTTCTCAGCATTGATCACTGAGGAAGTGATTCTTTGGAACTCTGCATTCAGATGCTTATATCTTTACTTTTCTCTTTTGCTTTTCAGTTCTCTTTTTTTCACAGCTATTTGTAAGGCCTCCTCAGACAGCCATTTTGCTTTTTTGCATTTCTTTTCCATGGGAATGGTCTTGATCCCTGTCTCCTGTACAATGTCACAAACCTCCATCCATAGTTCATCAGGCACTCTATCTCTCAGATCTAGGACCTTAAATCTATTTCTCACTTCCACTGTATGATCATAAGGAATTTTATTTAGGTCATACCTGAATAGTCTAGTGGTTTTCCTTACTTTCTTCAATTTAAGTCTGAATTTGGCAATAAGGAGTTCATGATCTGAGCCACAGTCAGCTCCCTGTCTTGTTTTTGCTGACTGTATAGAGCTTCTCCATCTTTGGCTGCAAAGAATATAATCAATCTGATTTCGGTGTTGACCATCTGGTGATATCCATGTGTAGGGTCTTCTCTTGTGTTGTTGGAAGAGGGTGTTTGCTATGACCAGTGCGTTCTCTTGGCAAAATTCTATTAGCCTTTGCCCTGCTTCATACCTTTGTTAGGCAGGATCATCTATTATTGAAGGGCAAGACCCTAGGACTCCTGTCTGGCCTTTCTCTGCTGTCAGACTTGCCCTTTCTAATGCAGTTGCGTGTGGTCAGGGTAGATGCCTCTGCTCAGTGTACACTGGCAGGTCTGGCCTGTACTTGGAATTCTCTCTACTGGTTGCCTATTGTAGGAGCTCCCTACAGACTAAAGTCATAACACAGATCAAATCAAGGAGAGGAAAATATGTCAAGTGTCTGAATAGGAATCCTCTAGACTCTAGAAGGAACTGGTCAGGTGCAACTCCAGTTCATATGCTTGTTTCCACCCAGGGCTTGGCTATGAACATTCTAGTGAGTGTGTCCATATTAACTGGGATTCTCAAGCAGGAAAGTTTGATCTCAGTTTCTGTTCTTAGGGGGCTCAAAGACTGCCTGCGCTGGAGGGGAATTTCAGATCACTCAGTCCCACACCTTATTTCAGTAAGAGACAGAAATCAGAGAGGGGAAGGGACTTCCTCAAAGGATAGAATCTACCAGTGGCCAAGCGGGACCACAGAGCTCAAGTCTTTCAGCTTCTCCATCCAGTCTTCCACTTCTAAGGAAAGCAACACTTCGTTTTCCCATGTAAAGGACCCCGGCAGACACTTTCACATCCATTCCTAGCAGAGTCCAACTTCCCACTGGGTTTACCAACCAGTCAAGAAACCACCCCCCCCCCATTAGAATATAATGCGTGCAAGGAGAACTCACTTGAACAAGCAAACGTGTCCTGCTGGATCTCCACCGCTTCTCCAGCAGCCAACCCTCTTCCCTGTATGCCAGCCCGCCTGCCCCCCTAGGCTGTCTTCACCCATCACCTTCTCAGAGGGTGCTTCTCCAGTACCCTTAACCAGCCTGTGCCCCACATACACACACCTGCTGATTATATCCTATCTCCATGATTTTTCCGTCTCCGCAGTGAGTTCTGTGAATTGAGATTATGGGATTTATTTCACTTTCTGTCTTCTCATATCAGAGTGCAAGCCCCACAAGGCCAAGGACCTTCTCTGTAGCGTCTCCCACACCTGGAAGACTATCAGGTGCAGAGCTGGTACTTGGTTGTTGCCTGTTGTATAAAGGAGTGAAGGAATGAACTGAAAAGGAATAGAAATCTGGGCTGTCACTTATAGACACAATCTGCACACAGAGGGAGGGGAGAAATCATCTTTTCTTATGGACCCTGGACTTGCCAGCAAAGTCTAGAATGTTAACACAATGGCCACATTCTCTCTGTTCGCTACAAATCTAGGGGGAAAGGCAATAATGTTGGGCCAAACCTTGCAACCACCTTGTCCAATTTATTCAAAGCTCTGGTATAGAATTCTAGTCCAATAAGGATATACCACTGTTGGCACTACACACAGGCACACAGGGAGGTGCACACACATATACACTCACTCAGACCCTCCTATTTCCTCCCACCTACTGATACTCTAACAGCTCTCAAGCTAAAACTGACATGATGTTGCTAAGGATCTCAGAGGAACCACATATCCACGGAACTCAAGAGAGCAGAGAGGCTGGGCTATTGGGAAAAAATTGTATTTGTCATTTTTCACAGGAAAAATATTTGTTTAGTCCAAGAACTAGCAAAGAAATGTTGAAAATTTCTTTTGCAGGGACTTTTTGACATCATTCTTTTTTTTTTTTCCCTACAATTCTATCCCCTCTGCCTTAGAGATACATTCAGCACGAAGATGTAAACATTCCACATTTTTTTTAAAAGAGATTATTTTTTTAATAAAGAAAAGTCCACAATGTCACAATTGTGCATGAGAATGCACAATTCCCATTAAGCACTGTACATGTCCAAATATGGTGGAAAATTCAGAGGGAAACAAATTCAAACTCCAGTTTAATTTCTGTTTTCCTGTTTAGTTCCAAGCTCAGTGTGTGCTCTTATAAGTTGACAAGGAGTAACATTGCACCTATTAGCACTCGTCAACAGAAAGTAGATTGTTCGGGTTTCAATAAATGTTTTTTGAATTGGATTCAGGTTGGTGAGAAAATAAATTAAGTCGGAAATTCTTTGAGGCAAATTACATATTGAAATGAACAGTTTGATGCATAACCCCTCCATCACCCCGGGGGTGGCGGTGGAAAGAAAGAAAGGGAAAAAAGCAGAAGTCTTGCTTTTCTGAGCTGTGAGAATTTCTTCTGCTCTTGCATCTGTGAACACTTTACAAGGCGATGTCTACAGTTGGATTTTTACAGCCTATGTTTGAATGGGAGCTTGCGTGACATCTGGGGCTATATTTCTGGAGAAATTTCAAAGCTAGTGATTTCCAGTTTTTAATCACCAGAGTATTTATTTTCTCCCAAAGCATAATTATCCATGGCTCCACACTTATTTTCTATGGGAGCAGAGCAAAATGAGAATCAGGCTGAATTAGTAACTTGATCTTGCATCTGTCAAGGTTCAATGGTTCTTACCTGCTCCAGAGGTTAAAAGCCAGTGTTCTGACCTCACCTCACCGTGTTGGAAAAATTGAACACATGGCCATTGTCAAGGACAAGACACTCTCAGTCATAAGAACAAAGGGAATGGCAAAAGCTAATGAGGGAAGAGACCGCACCACCCAGACAAGTACAGAGCATCCTGCCCCCTCTGCTCAGACCCTGGTCATGTTTGTGGCTACAGGTGTCACGGAGAGAGGTAGGCTGTGCAGACGTTATTTTCAACGTTCTCTCCTGAGAAAGGAAAACCTCACAATGCAGCAGGCTGCTCCCCTGTCAGGGAATGAATAAGAGCTTGCTTTTCACTGAGGTTTAATCCAACAGCCTGGTGTGCATGAAACTAAGAACAAGAACAGAGGCTGTTCACCCACCAACTCACCAGGGCTTGCCCTGCCCAGCAGTAGGGGTCTTGGGGTTCGGTGGTTTGGTTGTGATCGTTGATTTCTTTTCCTACGCTTTGGAGGAAGCTATTGAAACTCTCAAGAGATAGCAGCCACTAGGCTTATATCTAAGAAGGTAAGTTATCTGCCCCAGTCACACCGATAGTTCGTGAAAGAGCTTTACATGACTCCTTATGTAATAAACCAAGGCAGGTAAGGCAGGGGAAACCAAAAAGAGAGGAAAGTGAGGACCTTAAATTTGTAAGAGCCACGTTACACGGAGGGGCTTTGAGACAAATTGATGGATGGTGTTTTCCATGCCCCCCGCCACCACCCCTCTCTCTGGCTTTACTTTTCACCAAGCCCTCCTTTATTCTGAGTTCCGTCTGGGCAAGTCCTGAGCTCCTGGAATGCGTCGCTGCCTTCCTTATCTGGGAGCTAATCACTAAATAGCAGGTGGCGAAGATTCTATTTTTCATCTCTCTTGCTCTTTCCCCTCCTCTCTTTTACTCATTTCCTCAGGGCTATGAATCTCTGAATCTTAAGCAGGAAACCTCCCTGATGTGTTCACACCTGGAATACCTCCCTTTCTTTGTTTGGTGAGGAAGGAACCAGGAGAATCCAGAGAAGAAGCCCCGTTGTCTTGAGAAAGAAGAAAGACATCAGCATTTAAATATTAATACACACCCTGCATGCAGAGGGACACATTCCCATCTTTTAAATCAATCTTTCTTTCTTTTAACTCCATAGTCACCTGCATTCCCAGCCAACGTCTTACAGGACAAAGAGCATTTACTGCGCGTCATTTCAGTGATCAGCACTCCACACAAATAGGTTGACAGAGGAAACAGGCAAGATACCTTTGCAAGCCTGTTTGGGTCTAAAATAACAACTACACAGCCTAGAGGTTCCCAGAGATTAGCTTACTTTTTCTTCCTACAAATGTTAGAAACAGGCTCTTGAAGGCAGCTGTCATCAGCCTCCTGGTTTCCGTGGGTGTTGGGAAGTCCCAGCCTTGATTAAGCTCTGTGTTCTGTCTTCTTCATGGACTTTTCGTGTGGCCTTTGGAATGTCAACTGCTCCCACTTTTAGTTATCGTGTGTCTCTAAACCCACAGACCAATCACTGTGGCCTACTGAACACTAAGCTCCCTCAGGGGAAAATGGAGACCATACTGGACCCAAGGATGGAAATTTAAATCCATGATTTCCAATCTGTGAGCCTAGGACCCCATGGGGACACTGTCTTTGTGTGAATCAGCACCTATAGTTGTACATGAATCATGCTATTTAGTCAAACGATCCTGATATTATTATTCATTTATTCATTCTACAAATATACATAACGTGCATACTTTGTGTCAGGAACCGTGCTAGGTGCTGAGTACACAGTAGATAGTGAACAAGGGGCAATTCAAGTATGGCCTTTGGCATGTTCAGGCCAGTGGTGAAGGCAGAGAGTTACAGAAACACAGAAAGAAAGCAATAACTCAGATTTGGGATCATATATAGATGGCGCTCGTGGTAAAGAACCTGCCTACCAATGCAGGAGACTTAAGAAAAGTGGATTCAATCCCTGGGTCAAGAAGATCCCCTGGAGGAGTGCATGGCAACCCACTCCAGTCTTCTTGCCTGAAAAATCCCATGGACAGAGGAGCCTGGCAGGTTACAATTCATAGGGTCACAAAGAGTTGGACATGAGTGAAGTGACTTAGCATGCATGCACATAGATAAGGCAGTAATTAATAGCATTCAAACTCCCTTAAAGGTAATAGGTTCTGTTATTAAGTATTTGTTCTACCAACGCGTTCTTAAAGTGTATCTTTATCTGCAGTTCTTTTGAGATTAAAATATGCTCTCCATACTAAAAAAGGTTGGACCCACTGACCTAAATCAGCCCCAAGAGATGTCTTTCCTATCCCAGATGAATGAATGAAATAGCAAGAAGTGATATTTCACCAATATTCCAGCAACTCTCGGGTGGATAATTCTACCCTAAATCTAACTTTGCAGTGCTTCATTGAAAGCTAATCTCAGAGCTCTCTGTACCCCATCATCCAGGAATGCTACCTCTCTGGGGAAACCTGGAGAAATCAAGACAGAACATTACCCACTTGGTCATAGATCCCTCCTCCCCAGGGGGCAGAGAGCAGCCCCACCTCCACCCTTGACTTGGGTGAGGTCGGAGGGAAAGTCTTGCGGTTGAGATTGGTATGCTAGGGAATTGCAGGCCTGGAGCCGCGGGACGTGACTTGTTGCTCTCTTAGACATGCTAGATAATCTCCTGAAACAAAGAAATAAAGCAAAGATTTGATGGGAGGATTTTCTTGTCAAGAATTATGAATGCAAAAATAACCCAGAAAATATAGCTTGATTTGAACAGGGCCCAGGCAAGATAATGGACAGGAAGACATGTTACACATGAGGTCCCATTTAAATCAAAAGGTACCATCAAATCTCAGTTCCCAGTGGGGCCTCTGTATGTGCATTCAAGTGTAGAAATGTTCTAGGGACATTATTACTGCATAAGACATGTGGTGGGCACTGAACCTACAAATAAAATATGGCCCTTAAAGTGGCTTTTATTGTTTAGCAAAGAAAAGGTAAACAGCAGTGCTCATTTGAAAGATAATTAAACAGTATTTCAGGCTTTGTGACAATGGGCAGAAGACCAGCATGGGGGCAGCACCAAGTTTAGAGTCAAGACTCTAGACTTTTCCTGGTTCTATGTTAGCTTTGAGTCTTACCTTGGGCAAGTCACTTCCTAATCTTCAATTCAGTTTCCTGACCTGCGGAAGGACAAAGGGTATTTCCAGCTCCTCCAGCTCTGATTCCAGGCCCCATATGAGAAAGCACTTCTAGTAAAAGTCCCTGAAATTATCTGTCACAGTTACCTTCCTATAGCATTCGTCACAGCAGGACAGAAAATCCACCTATTTGCAATAGACCTGGGCTGTGGATAAGGTATTTCTGAACAGAGGCAGGAGTACCTACAGATCTTCTCAAGTGGCCCCATGAGAAACCTATGAAAGGAAAGAGAGCAGAAAGCCAAATGGTGATGGCGATTTGGGGGGCTCCCTGTGTTTAGTAAGGGGAAACATAGACATGTTTATCATACAGCTCCCCAGCCCCTGCCCCAACCCCACTCCCACCAGGCCACCAACAAAAGAAGGAGCCCAGCAAAACTGCTGGTACAGTTAGACCACACCCATCTTCAGCCCCGGCCGCTCACTGAGGTAATATCTTCACTGCTGCCAACTAGACATGTTGGTGTGTGTACTTGCTGCTTCACTCTGACTCACCACAGCCTGCTTTGTGGCAGTGAACCCCGCAGCCATTGTTCCCCAGTGATCTCTGGCCTACTTCTTCCAAAATGCCGAGGGGCAGTCATGGAGCACGGTGGGGTGGATCGACGTTCCCTCAGTTAGTCAACTGGCCTCTTTGGCACGGCTCCCTCTCCCTCTTGATCCCCTGTAAGCCTTCCTGAGAAGTTACAAGGTAGAAATTCTAGTAAACCCTCCTATCTTCTGTTAATTCCAAAAGGGCCTTTTAAAGAGTGAAAACTGAGCGTCCCAGGCCCCAGAAAGTGGCACACGTGCCACACCCTCCAAAATCAGCTCTTTGAGGAAATCAAGCACAGTGAGAAGAGTATTTGCATTTTGAAGTCAGATAAACCCTAGTCAGACCAACTCCAGGGCAACACCAAACTGCTCGTAGTTCCACATACCTTGCTGTTTCTTAATTCCATGCCTTGATTGTGCTGCCTCCTCTTTCTGAAATGCCTCACCCTTCAGCCTTTTTTCTAACTTCTGCTTTCCATAACTCTCAGCTCAAATGTCACCTCCTCCAGGAAGTCTTCCCTGATCCTCCCAAGCTGCATTAGATGCCCCGTTGGGGCTTAGCCCAACGCCCTGTTATAGCTTTAGCACTGTACCTACCGTACTGCTGTGTAATTGCCGTTTTCCTCTTCTAGACTGTACATTTCTTATCAACTAGAACCCACTCCACTTATTCTTTTTTTTTCTCTCCATAGCTTAATGCATAATCTGGTTTGTCTGCTGAATTAATAAATTATCTGATTTATCCACTTAGTAGTAGTATGTTCCGGACAATTTAATTTACTTCTCTAGGCCTCAAATTTTTCATTTGTATATTGCAGATAACAATCCATTGCTCATTGAGATGTTGTTCAGGTTTGGAAGTAACCTATGAAAAGGCCTACCACAATGCTGCCCATAGGCACGGAGCATTAAAGCACGTAGGCCGTGGGTCTCCTTAGGGAAGGACGAAAAGGAAAGAAAAAGCAGGAATGAAGAGTTCCATGGTCAGTCCGCAGCCCCTATCTCCACGGACATATGGTCCCACCCGTTTGCTCCATCCCTACAAGGAAGCTTTTTTTTTTTCTTTTTCTTAAATGAGAAATAGTTTCATTTCTAAAAGTCTCCTGGGATTCCAGCATCTCCAGCTGGATTGATTGACTGGCCTAGATACTCTTACATCTCTTCCACTGACTCAGAGCCCTGTAAGCCTAGGAAACCTCCCCATCCCCTGACAAACCCTCAACTATATCATAAATAAATAGGTCCTTCCAGTGGTGAGGTCAGGCTTACCCAGAGAGTTTCTGGTGATTTATCCACATACTTTAGGGATGAAAAGAGGAAACAGCAGTGGTCTGAGACTCCTGGAAACTTGGCAAGTAGCCTGACACTTGGAGGGCTTGTTCAAAGTGTCCGGCAAAGTTTCCGTATGAAGGAGAGAAGCAAGTAGGGACAGTTAGTGGAAGCCGGGCGATCACCACGGCGGCGAGCGCCGGTGGCCTGGCCCGAAACACTGTGCAATGAGGACCACCCCGTGCCCTTAGTTCCCCCAAAGTGCACACGGACAGGAACACACACACACACACACTACCCCCCTTTCAGAACCTGAAGCCCTCTCTATGGGTCAAATCCCCCCAAATCCTCTGGTGAATCAGGCAGAATCAAACCCTGTGAGTCATCTAGAGCCCATGCAAGCCAGGGTTAATCTGTTCAATAGTCATTTATTGAGCAAGTGCCAGTGCCAGGCTCTGTGCTAGGCACTGGAGACCAATACCTTCTAGAACATTCTTGAGGGCCTTTCCCCCAAAACCACCCACAGGAAAGAAACCACTTCAGTCAGAAAGTTGATGAGGCCAGGACTTAGTGTGGAGGTACTGACAATGAAGAGACTTGAACTGACCAGGATGTGAATCATTTCACCCAGCTCAACCTGCAAGGACACGCAAGAGGGTGCCAAACCCCTTCCAGGGACCCACAGAATGGACCCCCAAGCTGAGCCTGTGGGCGAGGGCAAGCTAGCAGAGCAGAGGAGGGCCAAGACTGGGAAAGAGCAAAAGGAAGGAGGGTTTCCCACAGAACTGCTGCCATTTTGAAATTCAGCCATGTTCAGAGAACCAAGAAGCACTTGAGTCGCTTCCCTGTGGTAACCTCCAAAGTGTCCTAGGATCCTAGACGTGAAAAGGAGGGAGCGTCTTCTAGGGAAAATGACGGAGGGGTCCAGTTCAGTTCAGTTCAATCGCTCAGTTGTGTCCGACTCTTTGCGATCCCATGAACCGCAGCACACCAGGCCTCCCTGTCCATCACCAACTCCCGGATTCTACACAAACCCATGTCCATCGAGTCGATGATGCCATCCAACCATCCCATCCTCTGTCATCCCCTTCTCCTCCTGCCCTCAATCTTTCCCAGCATCAGGGTCTTTTCAAATGCTTCAGCTCTTCGCATGAGGTGGCCAAAGTATTGGAGCTTCAGTTTCAACATCAGTCCCTCCAATGAATAACCAGGACTGATCTCTTTTAGGATGGACTGGTTGGATCTCCTTGCAGTCCAAGGGACTCTCAAGAGTCTTCTCCAACACCACAGTTCAAAAGCATCAATTATTTGGTACTCAGCTTTCTTTAGAGTCCAACTCTCACAATCCATACATGACCACTGTAAAAACCATAGCCTTGACTAGACGGACCTTTGTTGGCAAAGTAATGTCTCTGCTTTTTAACATGCTGTCTAGGCTTGTCATAACTTTCCTTCCAAAGAGCAAGCGTCTTTTAATTTCACGGCTGCAATCACCATCTGCAGCAATCTTGGAGCCCAGGAAAATAAAGTCAGCCACTGTTTCCACTGTTTTCCCAAATATTTGCCATGAAGTGATGGGGCCAGATGCCATGATGGCAGGGTCTATTGAATTTCACAACATAGGCTACTGCGGAGGTTTTAAAACCTGTCTGAAAATACAGTCTTACCTGGGAGAAATAGGTTGATAGCCTCCCCACCTGAATCTGGGTGGGCTTCTGACTTGCTGGAAGTCAATTGAATGTGGCAGAAATGATGCTCCAGGACTTCCGTAGCTAGGTGGAAAAGGCCTTATAACTTCTGCCTTGTTTGCTGGAATACTTACACTCTGAGCTCTGAACCCTGAGCCACTGTGTAAGGCTGCCCTGGGGCTGCCATGTTCTGAGGAAGCTCAAGAATGTGGAACGGCCGTGTGTGTGTGTGTGTGTGTGTGTGCGCGTGTGTGTGTCCAGTCTGACAGCCACTCTGAGGTCCCAGCCCACCACCAGTACCCCATGCCAGCCTCATGAATGGATGAACCTCCTAACCATCACATCCCAAAGCCCTTGAATTGCCCCCAGCCTTTGAGTCTCCCCGCTGAGGCTCCAGACATTCTGGAGCAGAGATAAGTCATCCCTGCCCTGCCCTGGGTGAACCCCTGGCCCACAGAATCCATGAGCAGAATGAAATGGTGTTTTTATGCCAGTAAGTCTGGGCAATCTGTAGTGAATAGCAAGGCTTCAGTGGCTCAATGATCCCCAGTTCAGTTCAGTTCAGTCGCTCAGTCGTGTCCGACTCTTTGCGACCCCATGAATCGCAGCATACCAGGCCTCCCTGTCCATCACCATCTCCCAGAGTTCACTCAAACTCATGTCCATCGAGTCGGTGATGCCATCCAGCCATCTCATCCTCTGTCCTCCCCTTCTCCTCCTGCCCTCAATCCCTCCCAGCATCAGAGTGTTTTCCAATGAGTCAACTCTTCACATGAGGTGGCCAAAGTACTGGAGTTTCAGCTTTAGCATCATTCCTTCCAAAGAACACCCAGGGCTGATCTCCTTCAGAATGGACTGGTTGGATCTCCTTGCAGTCCAAGGGACTCTCAAGAGTCTTCTCCAACACCACAGTTCAAAAGCATCAATTCTTCAGCACTCAGCTCTCTTCACAGTCCAACTCTCACATCCATACATGACCACTGGAAAAACCATAGCCTTGACTAGACGGACCTTTGTTGGCAAAGTAATGTCTCTGCTTTTGAATATGCTATCAAAGTTGGTCATGACTTTTCTTCCAATGATCCTAGAGGTGAGAATGAAGAGCATTAGAAAAAAAGACAGAGGAGGGAGCAAACACAAAAATGACACTCTGCAAAAAGGACAGGGACCTGAATGATGCTGTTTGCATTGTTTTATTTTTTAAGGTAAAAGGAAGTGAACGTAATCACACTTCACAAGTGATCCCTGGGCTCAGCTTTGGGTGGTCCAGCCTTGCAGTGGCCCTCAGGCCCTCACACCTGGTGGTCCCCAGCCTCCCATCACATGGACCCTCTCTTATTGCCTCTTAGGTAAGAGCGGAGCTTCTAGCATTTGAGAGGCCGCCCACGGTGGGAAGACAAATGACTTCACAGTGGGACGCCAGTGCTGCAGTGAACCCAATGCGGAAGCTTCAAGTCAGAATCAGTTCTTCACTGCAAGAGAGAGATCACTTCCTGGTGATGCAGGTCTGGGAGGGGGCTTCTGCAGCTTCTTTCCCTTCCCACCTCCCAGGGGTGCTTTAGGAGGAGGTGACAAGGACTGGGTCTGCCCAAAGGCATCCCAGAAGTTGCCCAGTTATCCCTGAGACAGTTGATAGTCATTATCCTAAAAGAGACCCTAACCAGCACTGAAAGTGTCCATTTCATCCCAGCTTCTGGGAGTTACCTGTGGCAAAGAGCTCTTCACATTTTGAGTTTCCTCTAGTTCCACTGCTTGGCCAAAGGAACACCTCACCAGTACCCCCTCTCACCAGACTGCTAGGAATATTTATCCCTGTTTAAATAGGCCCTTAGTAGAGTTCATGTGCATTTTAAGAAACCCCTGTGACACCCATGCTCTAGGAGGAAAGAGAAGTAGCCACTGAATGGACCCAGACCAGAGTCTGGGAGCTCACCGAGCGGTCAGACCTCAGGCTGGGGAGCACCCAGTGGTCAGGCCCCAGGTTGGGGAGCACCCTAGACCTCTGGGCCCTTGAGGACAGGCTGGTCAGAACGCGCTAGAGTCAGTGCAGATGAGAGTTCCCAGATCTGAAGGACTCACCTCTGCTTTGGTTTTCTGAACAGCTCCACTTTCCAGAGGTCCATGCATGTTGTCAGAAGGCCTTTCCATCTGTCTTGGTTTGCTCTGATTTCAATCTCCTCCTTCAACTTAGTGGCTCAATTAGACCTGAAGTCATAGACTCTTTGAACTAGAAGGGACCTTAGAAACCACTTAGATCAATCCCCAGGAAGGAAAAGGAACTTTCTAGGATCACACAGCAAGGGTTGTTCAGTGTCAGAGTTAGAGCTAGAACCAGGGCCCCTGGCTCCCAAGCCAGGGCTGTCTGTTTGGTGCTCTTCTTGCGGTCAGACTACCTAGACAGCCTGCTCCCTGGAAAGCATGGATTCAGAGAATCTGCTTGAGCCCCACCAACCACAAGAATCCTGGATTCCAAAGAGCCTGTCTGCAAGAACCAGTCCTCCCCCCTCTTCTCCCTGCCCCAATCCCAGCCTTCCAAACTTCTAGAATATTTTGGAGGCAAGCAAAAGCAATCAGCCAAGGCAGAGTTATACTCTTTAGGCATCCTTAGAATGAAAGCTCCTAGTTACTTTCAAAATTAAGACCTTCCTAGCCACCCCTCTCTCCCTTTCCATTCTCCTCCCACCTTTCCTTCTGATTTGATGTCTGCTTTTCTGTTTCCTTCGCTACATGAGGCATTTCATGCAGCCAAGCTTCCATATGGGCCATTTCCTGTAAATGCAGACACTCTCTGGACATACCAATAAAACTTAATTTTGATCAATGTGCTGATTGGGGATTTTTCAACACATCATATCCCTTGAACACATTTTTGAACAAAGTGAAATACCAAGAAAAGAACAACATGGTTATTTGCAGACAATGGAGGAACCACTTAGACATAAATGTCTTACTATAACTGTTTGGGTAAGCATCTGTTTTCCCCACTGGAACTGACTCCTGAAGAGTTTATATCATTGTCTCTTTTCAATTCTACATCTCTCATAACCTCAAACTGCTTTTCACATACAAGGACCTCTATAGATGTTTTTAATTTAGTGAGAATTTACTATGCAATAGGCAGAGGGCTAGATGTTTTCACAGCTTTTGAAAAATTGATTTTCGTGACCATCCATCAGTGATTTCTTGCCACAGTCATGATGTTTTACAAACCAATCTAACAATTCTGACTCCTGTTTCAGTGTGCAGAGGGATTTCCCAAACCAACCAAGCAATTCTGCAACACCAGCTGGCGGTCCTACAATTCAGCTCCCTCCTGTCACTCTCTACCTAGAGACAGTATCAGATCCACAGATTGAGGGCTCATCCCCACATGACTGTCCCCATGTCAATCTCAAGCCCAGGTTGTTACCTGGGCTTCTGACTCCCTGGCTATAAATTAGAGGTTCCCACAATCCCCTACTTGGGTTCAATGAATTTGCTAGAGCTGCTCAAAGCACTCAGAGAAACATTTTACCTACTAGATCACAGGTTTATTATAAAAGGATATAACTCAAGCACAGTCGGATGGAAGAGATGTCAAGGGCAAGGTGTGAGGGAAGGGCATGGAGCTTCCGTACCTTCTCTGGGTACACCACTCTCCCCACATATCTAAGCGTTCACCAGCTGGAAGTTTGCTGAACCCAGTCCTTTTGGGGTTTTATGGAGGCTTCATTACATAGGTATGATTGATTCAACAATGGCCATTGGTCATGACTGATTCAACCTCCAGCCCTTCATTCCTCCCCAGAGATCAGGGGGGTGGGACTGAAAGTTCCAACCCTCTAAACACGTGCCTGGTTTTACTGTCAACCAGCTCCCATCCTTAGGTATTTCCCAAAGGTCACTTCATTAACATAGCAAAAGACTCCCTTGGAGCTGTCCACACTTGAGAAATTTCAAGGGTTTCAGGAGCTCTGTCCCTGGTGGCTCAATGATAAAGAATCTACCTCCTAGGCAGGAGACTCAGGTTCAGTCCCTGGGTCAGGAAGATTCCCTGGTGAAAGGCATGGCAACCCACCCCAGTATTCTTGCCTGGAGAATCCTATGGACAGAGGAAACTGGTGGGCTACAATCCTGTGGACAGAGGAGCCTGGTGGGCTACAGTCCACAGGGTCGCAAAGAGTCGGACAGACTGAAGCACCTTAGCCCACATGCACGTCACACACCCTAAAGCTCAGGAGCTTCACACAGTCCCCTTCTGCTGTATCTTGTCGGTCTCCAGGGTGGCTCATCACCCTGGATCAGTTTTGCTGATCCAGGCTGTGTTGGGTCAGACTTGGTGAAGCATGTTGATGGAAGCATGCCAGCTGGAGGGCAGCTGGGGAGGCTGATCTAAGACGGCTTCAGTTGGGGTGGCAAGGATGATTGGGACCTCTCCCCACATGACTCTTCGTTTTCCAGCAAGCCAGCCCAATCTTATCCTCAGAGTGGAGACAGCAGAGTTCCAGAAGAGCAGGCAAAAGCATGCAAGGTCCTTTGAGGTTTCAGCTTAGAACAATTTCACCTTCACAGTGACCACACTTTATTCATCAAAGTAAGTCACAAGACCAGCCCCAGATTCAAGGGCTGGGGAAATCAATCCCACCTCTCAATGGAAGGAGCAACAAAGTCATGTTGCAATGGATGGAAGGATTAGGACTGTGGTCATTTTTGTAATCAATCCACCACATGAGCTCAATTTTATTAATAAGATGAAGGGGAAAATGGAGGGAGGTTAAAAGATTTATAAAACATGTCATTAAGCTGCATTGTGGCAGTGGTTGCACAAGTCTATACATTTAATAAAACTCACTGAACCACACACTTACAACTGCTGACTTTCATGGTAGGTAAATTATTCCTCAGTAAAACTGTTTTAAAAAACTGAAAAAAACTAAAAATGTATTGATGATCATTCATCAATAAATAATTGTCCAAATCTGCATTTAAACTCAAGTATTATCCCACAAAACTCAGCAATCTTTTCAATACACTATATTTATCATATCTAAAGTATTAGATTCTCAGAATCAGAGCATCTCAGAGCTAGAAAGATCTCCTCCTGATTATTTGTCTATCCCTCTTTCTTCAAGCAGCTGAACATGTAAGCCTTCTCATGCAGGTGCAAGAATCCTCTTCTTAGGATGAAAAACAGAAACAGTGCTTCAGAAAACCTGAACCAGATGAAAAACACACCTCATTTTCTCATATGCTTTTGGGATCCAGTGTGATTAGTGCTAGAAAGAACCTGACCCACTGTTCTTTCTAGAACCAGAAGCTGCAGACAATTCTTTTGATTATGGCTCCTCTCATTTTAGGCTGACTATATCCTAATTAGCCAGGATACCTAATGTCCTTAGACTCTGGAAGTAACAGATGACATTTTTCTTCTATTTTAGTACTCAGTGTCCAAACCTAAGTTCTTTTCTGGGCTGAGAGTCGTATTCAAATTAAAGGTTGCCCAAGGAATCTTCTTTGTGGGTAAAAATCTCAGATATGAGGACTATGGGAGTAACAACAGTTAAAGAAAAAATTACAAGGTGGATTATGCAATGTGCTCCATCTCTTGCGAGCATTAAGGCTTCTGTGAGGATGATGATCACGTGGGAAGTAGCATGGGTTCCTCCGATCCTTTGGCCTTGCTTCTGGAAAGCGAAAGAGTGGCATCCCGAGGAGATGCATCCGGGCTTTCCATAAACAGAGCTTTGAAGAGCAAATTGAGCAGCTTTCATCAATCTCACACAGACCACATCAAAAGCTGCCTGAGGAGAATCACTCACCCGATGTCAGGCAGGGTCAGGCAAGCGTTATCAAACGCTCTTTCAAGATGTTATGAATCAGAATCAGAGAGAGAGAGAAAGGTAAAGAGGAGCATCAAAAATGAGAGCATGAAAGGAAAGGAGGCAAACAAGGCAGAGGATGTAGTGAAGTGGCAAAGAGGACGAGGAGGGAAGACAAAGGGAGAGGGAGCAAAGCAGGAGACTAGAAGCATGGACGGCAGGAGACAGAGCCAAGGACGGAGCCGCGAGGACAGCGAGACAGACGGGGCCGCAGAAACGCAACGGCTAAAGAGCGGCAGAGAAAGTGAAGTTCAGGAGCCTAGTGGGGAGAAGGAGCCTAGTGGGGAGAAGGAGCCTAGTGGAGGGAAACAGCCTTTACACCCCGTGGAGGCCAGGCTGGCGGCCATCTGTCCTGAGGGCGCGTAGTCTGCGCAGACATCTGTAGAAAATTTGCCTCTGTTCCCCCACCTAGAGGAGCAGAATCCAGTCCCACTGAAAGCGGGTGGAACGGAAAACAAAGGGAAAAAGAAACCCTCCAACCTTCTTCCTCTCTGGCTCCTCAAATTATCTTTTATCTACTATGAAGGGCTCTTTGATCATCCAGGCCGGCTTCACTCGGGCACTGAAAATCAGAGGGAACCATCATTAGAAACCCAGCCTGATGTCCACCCAAGCCCCCACTGGAGCGATTTCATCTTTCATTACAACAAAGCAAGGGCAGTCATGTATCAGCTCACATTGTAAACCTGTCTTCTTCAGAGATCAAGTTCGATTTTCCAAGTAATTGGAGAGAAACAAATCCATTCCTGGGTCAAACCAAGCAAATTTCCCCTGCTCTGTAAAAGATCTGATTCTGTCTTAATCAAGAGGACCCTGGAGCCTGGGTGTTCCCGTTAGGAGCTTTGGGGAGGCCAGGGTCAGTGAGAGGGGACTAGGTGTGCAAAAAGGCAGCCTTTGCAACAAGGGGGCAGAGATGATAAATGGGAGATGGAAGGGCTCTTTCCAAAGCAAACTCTGCTCATTGTTCATTTTCACCCCATAGAGTGAAACTGCAATAAGAAGCAGTGTCCTAGTAGGGTGGGGAGCAGGGATAGTTAGGGAGTCTGGGATTAACATGTACACACTGCTATATTTAAAATAGATAACCAACAGGGATCTACTATATAGCACAGGGAACTCTGCTCAGTACTCCGTAACAACATAATTGGGAAAAGAATTTGAAAAAAGAATAGATACATGCATATGTATAACCGAGTCACTTTGTTGAACACTTGAAATTAACACAACATTGTTAATCAAAAGTACTCCAATAAAAAATTAAAAGTTAAAAAAGAAACAGGGCCCTAGAGACAGCTTTGCTCCTGGTACCCTGTGCACATTTGTTGAAATAAGGCAGGATACCAAAAGGCGGTTTGCTAGTGGCTCCCAGTCCTTAACTGCAGCCTTTAGATAGGAGCTGAGAGAATAACGTGCCCAAATTTATGGAGCCAATCATTTTATAGGCATCATTTCATTTAATCCTCACAACAAATCTATAAGGTAGACACTCTTATTATGATCCCCACTTTACTGACGAGGAAAGAGAGGCTCAGAGAGGTTAAATGACTGATCCAAATGGTTCCAGAGTAAGAATGAAGAGGGGCAGAAATCTGAGCCGCAGCTAAAGCCAGAGCTGGTCTTACATGGCCAAGATCGCTCAAGAGCAGATGGAGACAATGAAGACTGCTATGTCCTTGCCCCCTTGGAGCAGCACACAGCATGGGGAAGCAGGGGACCCCCAACAGCCTCTGCCTGGTTGGGCAGGATCAGGCTTTTGAATAAGATGGTATCTAATAGCCCATGTTGCAAGATAGAAGCCAATCTATGACATGCACATATTTTGAGCTTGAGGGTAAATGGTGCCGCCACACGCCAAGCAGAAGGCAGTGTTACTGTGGGCTGTAACAAGTTTGGGGAGCTCTCAAAATTCTTCTAGTTCCCTTTATAAAAGCAAAAGGCCAGAAAATTATCCATAATTGCAGAGTCACTGGCACTGAGCTGCAACATGTCTTACATGGGCCAACATGACTAATGACTTCACAGCATCAGGGGTCCTAAGCTCCTTCTCCGCGGCCAGCTCCACACTGGCATAAGCAGCCCACCCCACACGGCAGCAGAGTGCAGACCGCCGGCTGTGTGGTCAGACAGACATGCATTCAGGTCTTGTCTCTACCACTTACTACCTGAGTGACTTTAAACACTTTGTTCAATGTCTCTGAGCCACAGTTTCCTCATCTGTAAAATGGGGCCTATAAATGCCTTAGACCCAAGTAATGTTAGGATAAAATTAAAAAAAAAAAAACAAATCCATAACATCTAGAACAATACCTACCATATAATATGCACTTTTTTTTAAGAAAAGCTATGATTATTATATTTTCCACCCCTTCATCTTCCTTACTTGAAGCTAAGAGAAGAAGAGGCAGACCAAGTGAAACTGCTTATATAAAAGTCAGATCGAGTCTGGCTATTCCACCAGAGGCAATAATTATAAAGCTGCTTCAGAGCACAGAGAGTTCCAAGAACGAAATACACATTTGGAACAAGTTCATTAAAAAAAAAAAACGCTTACTCATAAAAGCCGCTACGGTTATAGCCTGACAAATGGAAAACACAGCACCGATAAATAAGATGCCAGCGGTAAACAAGCCAGCCACACCAAGAAGTCGCTTGATTTCTCTCTTCCCACCCTCCAACAGTTTCTTAACCTTTTATGGGATTATAATGACAAGATCAGGTAGGTTTTATAGGGCTGTTTACCAAGGTCCCCCCACACTCCAAACAGAGGGAAGAGGCCTTGGACTTCTCTGCCAAATTTCCAGCACTGGAAGGAGGCTGCCATGGAGCTCAGGCAGCCTGCTCTCACTTCTTTGCCCAGGAGAGTCAGCTCCAAGATTTTCCACCTCTTCAGCCTGTCTAGAGACACCCAAACCCTCAGCGTCTCAGCTCCAGTGCTGCCCCATCACACCCCATCGGTCCATTTCAAGAAGAGCTATCTCCTGGCCAGTCTGCACCCTGCTGCCCTGCCCCAGCCCAAGTAGGTCACCTTGCTGGTAGTGGAATGCACACTAGACGGGAAGTCAGGAGATTGGGATGATAAGGCAGTGCAAGCCACTCGGTAGCTGATCCCTGTCACCAAACTTCTCTGAGCCTCAGTGTTGCTGTCTATAAAATAGGGCTAATATCACCTCCCTCATAGTGTTTCTGTGAACCTTCAACACGTTTGTGGTCATGAACTTCCCCTGTAGAGGGTCTGGTACCTGTGGGAACTGTTACAGCCAGTCAGTGACAATGACTAAGCTCTCTGATATCAGAAATCTGTGCTATGAACTTGGGGTGGGGTGGCAGGTGAGACGACAGTGGAAAATGCGGGAGAGCGCCCACCTACCTGCCCTTGGAACACAGGAGAAATCACTGAGACTCCAAATTGCTTTCAAAGAGCTTCTAGGTGCAGATAAGACCTGAGGAAACAGAGCAAAGACAGCTAGGTGCTGTCAACCCCCCACCCCCCACCCCGCCTCCACCCTCCCTATTCTTGCCCTACTCCAGCCCCTACAGACTCAGCTAGACCTTATTCCCTTGTCAAAGAAAAGTCAGTAACATCAAACAGGAAGCAGGTCGGTGCTTTTACAGGGCCTAGGGCAAAACAAACTTTTGCCAGCATTTACCAGAAACCATGACAAACCTTCTAAATCCTTAGGTAATGAAAGCCAGCAATCTCCATCTACTCCTTTCTCACCCAAATCTCACTTAGTTGACTACTGTTTTTCTGGAGATTTAAACAAAACCTGTGCATCACTAAGTTACACAAATAGCAGTTGATTTAGGCTTTGAAAACTTCATTCCTTTTGTTAAAAAAGGGACTGAACACTAAATAATAGTCTTGAGAACCAAATCCTTCAGAAGCAAAATTTCGGAGAGAATTGGCTTTCTGTGTGAACGTGCTTGGAGACAGCATATGGCTGGCTTAAATTTGAATATGCAAACAGTAGGCTTTTAGGCTTCCACTCAATTATTCTAAAAATCTAGAAATCATTCTAGAAGCTGAATGCTCCCTATGCAAGCATTGTTCTCAGTGCTGAGACCAAAACAGCTGACTCACGATTACTTCCTTTTCATCAGGAACACCTGGGTGTGCGTGCTATGTCCTTTCAGTGGTGTCTGACTTTTTGTGACCCTATGGACTGTAGCCCACCAGGCTCCTCTGTCCATGGGATTCTCCAGGCAAGAATACTGAAGTGGGTTGCCATTTCCTCCTACAGGGCATCTTCCAGACCCAAGGATCGAACCTGCATCTCTTAAGTCTCTTGCATTGGCAGGAAGGTTCTTTATCACTAGCACCACCTGGGGAGCCCCAGAAATACCTGGGGAGTTTTTAAATAATGTTGATATCTGGTTCTCACCACTAGATAGTGTAATTCAATTGAAATAGACTGCCTTTTTATTTCCTACCCACAAGTGAATTTCATGTGCAGTCAAGGTGAATAAACAGAAGCTAATAGGAAACATGCATGGAGAAGAGAGACAGGAATCCATGCTGAAAAGGACCCAGGACCGATCGTGGCAAGCGGAACTCACTCACTCTACAAAGAGCTACATGCTAAGGACTGTGTTTAGTGCTGAGGATATGAGGGAGCCAAAGAGCTGGCTGCTACCATCAGGGACTGGATAGAAGAGTGTGACGGGTGCAGTTCTGTGTGTGGTTTCTGTGATGAACTTACACAGAGGTAGCTCCTGAACCACTCTGGTGAGTTACAAATGCCTTCTCAGAGGAGATGACACCTGAACCATGCCCTGACAGGTGCGAAAGAGCTAAGCAAACACAGGGACAGATGTAGAGAACATGGCTAGCTGAGGAAACCACCCCTGCAGAAGCCCCGAGGCGAGAGAGAGCTCATTGAAATATGGGGATTGCAAGAGTGGTGCAGAACAGGGCTGGAGGCAGAGAAGGGGCTGGGTGGGCAGTGAGGAGGACGAAATGCTCATGTTTCAGACCCTCTGGTCACTGCTCCTAGCCCAGGACGTGACACCTGATAAGCTATAACAACTACTGGTTGGATAAGTGAGAACAAGCAGAAGGCTGAGGACAAAGCCGTGGAGAAACACAGACACTTAAAGGCCAACAAAGAGGACATAGTTGAAGAGAGAGAGAGAGGAGAAAACAAGATGAGTGGTCCAGAAACCAAGGGGGAACAACTGTCCATCCAGCCGGTCTCTGACGAGGCTGGATCGGGAAGGGGCAGGCAGGGAATGGTATCCAGGGCTAAGAGAAGGTTCACTTTTTTTCTATTTTCACATGAGTTAGACTTGAAGACTTTTTTTTTAACATGTTCAACTGAAAGATCCTCTAGAAAACGTTAGCCATGTGGGACAGTGTGCTGGGATGCAAACAGCAGACTCACCACGTGCTTTGTGACTCTGGCAACATGAGGTAACCTCTCCGAGCCTCTGTTCTCATCTGTAAAATAAGGACAACCATGCTTTACTTGAACAGTTATTGTAATAAGTGAATAAAAAGTGTCTAGCGATTGGCTTCTGTAAGCTTTCGAATTCTTTTTTTTTTTAATCTTTAATTGAAAGAGGAGGTTCACTTAAAAGTTGTTGGGATGGAATGATCTGTGTCCTCCTTCTATCTCTCAGGAGTTTCATGGCCTCTAGTTAGTCCCTAAACACCACAACATCACTTAGGTTTCCTCAATCAGATGGAGACTTGGGTCCCTGCCTTGTGAAGCTGGTACTTTTTGATTACTGAGAACAGAACAGCAGAAGACACTTGCAAAAGCTCAAAGTGCCATTGACATAATCTGATCACTATCCAGGCAGTAAAAAAGGGGAACCTTGAGACGGGCGACAGATATTTCTTAGGGTCAGACTGACTCATGGATTTACTTTTAAAAGCCATAAGACTTTAGGGAAGCTGAACACAGAGATTCTATATCTTGATCTTCAAAAGAATTAAAATGTTTTTCTAAGCATATGAAGTTCTCTGAGTGTAGTAAATGTCAATAAATGTTACTTTCTTGTCTCTTGATCTGGAATTTCTAAAAACATCATCGTCTTCCATCTCCATGGGGTAGTCTGGGTGGAATTTAACTTGGTTACAAAGGAAACACAAGAAAATTCAAATTCAAGTTTATGCAATGATCACTAGAAGGCTCAAAAAAGAGAGGCAAGCTTCCTCTAAATTACACTGCTACTAGAGACCCTCCATGGTGATCTTTTTAACCTTAACAACTAAAACCTTCATTCTACCAACCCTATCCCCAAACCAGCACCTTGATCAGAACATAACAGTCTCTCTGATCTGACTGCAGTTTCCTTCACTCTTTAATCAGTTTTAGTCATCCTTTTTCTCTCCAGCTTCAGGCTCAGGATGTGCTCCACATTTCAGAGTCACTCTGGAGCCGTGTTGTGTAGACCTGGGCTCCAGTCCCCATGGTATCTCAAGCAGTTGCTGTCGACAGAGTGATTCAGTCTCAACAGTAAGCTGTGTTTTCTTCATCTATAAAATGGAGACACTCGTGACTTGCAAAGGTAGGAGGGAGGGACAGAGTGAGGGTCTCTAAGGAGCTGACCCTGTGACTAGTCACATCATAGGAGATCAACCCATCACGGGAGCTCATATTATTATAAGAATAGAAGCCCCCATATATACGACCACATGTCAAATAGATAGCCAGTGGGAAGCTGCTGTTTATGGCCCAGGGAGCTTAGCTCAGGGCTCTGTGATGACTTACAGGGGTGGGATGGGGGAAGTGGGAGGGAGAGTCAAGAGGGAGGGGGTGTATGTATACATACAGCCGGTTCACTTTGTCCTATAGCAGAAACTAATGCAACATTGTAAAGCAATTATATTCCAAGAAAAAAAGAATAGAAGCCCCCAGGCAAGGGAGCCGGGTAGATCAGAGTGCACACCAGGGTGATCGACTATGAATGGTCAGATTTTACAGCCAAAAAGGGGAAAAAAGGCTCAAGTGAATTTTCTCCCCATTTTTTCAGTACAATAATGTGCTCCAAGCCTGAGACCTTTTTCCTCCTGTCTACTGCCCAAAACTCATTTCTCCAACAGAGATCTGAGCCACCATAAATCCCATCAGGGGTCAAGATGGCTGACACAATTTTAACTATAAGAGAGCACAGCATAAATGCATCATTATTATCCCCAAGGGCTGCTCTCTGCCTTTTCCAGGGGACAAAAGAAAAAGTCATATTTTTTAACCTGGAAATATATAGTATTCGCAAATTTTTGAGGGACAGATCCAAGAACTCAGAAGCACAAAAGCTGTTAAAGCAAAGTATGACCAGACTTAAAGGGAACAATCTTTCTGTCTTTTAAAAAAATCTCTTTATTGCTATCCTACCAAAAAATCTAGAGACACTGTTTCTAAATAAAGCCAGTTCTGTCTCCAATTGCCTCTGACTATATAGTCCTTTCTCTGCCTCTATGTTCTATAACTACATCTCTTTTAGACATAGGGCACTCAGCCCCTCACTGAGTCTGTTGCAGGCAAGGGGACCTCTTTCAGAGCCTGAAACTGGGCTTTTGTCTAACACTTAGAATGAATTGTCTGAGGAGACACATGTGCTGCCAAAGCAAGAGATTTTATTGGAAAGGGCGCCCAGGAGGAGAGCAGGAGGGTCAGGGAACCCAGGAGAACTGCTCCGCCACGTGGCTCGCAGTCTCGGGTTTTACGTGATGGGATTAGTTTCCGGGTTGTCTTTAGCCCATCATTCTGACCCAGAGTGCTTCCTGGTGGTGCCCGCCTTTTTCAGCCAAGATGGATGCCAGCAAGGAGGATTCTGGGAGGAGGTCAGACATGTGGTGTCTCCTTTTGACCTTTCCCGAACTCTTCCGGTGGGGGGTGACTTCTCAGTTCCGTGTTCCTCACCAGAACCTCCTGTCATAAAACAACTCATGCCAATGGTGACTGTGGTGCCTGGCCAGGGTGGGCGGTTTCAGTCAGTGTGCTTCCCCAGCAAGTCTACACGCTTTCTCCCAGGGCGGTGCGATATCGCAGTGCAATTCTGATACTCACTACCCGGAGTTAGTTCAGACTTCATGAGCTAAGGGCACAGTCTCCAACAAGGCTGCCCTCAATTCAGACAACAGCCGTAAGTTCAGTGGTCCCCAGGCTGCCTGCATTTCTGACCAACTGGGTTCCCATTGCCAAGAGTTCCCACAGCTCCCTCAGGTTCAATTATTCAGAATAACCCAAAGAATGCAGGAAAGTGCTTTACTAATGATTTAAGTTTTATCACAAAGAATACAACTCCCCAGGCCAGACAAAGATGCCTAGGCCTCGGAAGGTTCTCAGAGTGAAGTTTTTGCATCCTCCTTGATGGAAGTAGGATGTACCACCCTGGTGGACAGGGTGAAGCCCCTAACCTGGGCCCTCAAGTCACCCTGGCAGAGATCTCACCAGGACCGATCAGGAACACACAAGAGTAAAGATTAACCCTGGTACCCAATCACCAAGAGATGAATCAAAGTGAATTTCTAATCCCTGTGTTCCTCCAGTTTATCCAGGGATCACAGAATCTAAGTAGGCAGAGCCTCAGTTGGCTTACACACCCACTATTCAAAGCAAGAATCCTCTTCATATGGTCCCTGCTGACGCTGCTGCTAAGTCACTTCAGCCGTGTCTGACCCTGTGCGACCCCATAGATGGCAGCCCACCAGGCTCCCCCATCCCTGGGATTCTCCAGGCAAGAACACTGGAGTGGGTTGCCATTTCCTTCTCCAATGCATGAAAGTGAAAAGTGAAAGTGAAGTCGCTCAGTCATGTCCGACCCTCAGTGACCCCACGGACTGCAGCCTTCCAGGCTCCTCTGTCCATGGGATTCTCCAGGCAAGAGTACTGGAGTGGGGTGCCATTGCCTTCTCCCTATGGTCCCTGACAACACTGCATATTGTTACCATGCAGGCAACACAAGGCCCTGACAAACAGGGGATGGAGAAACACACAGGGAAGATGCCCAAACGTGCCAGCTCTAACTCAAAATTTCTCCAGAGCATGGGTCAAAAACCAGGACAAAGTAACGAACACTCTACATCTTCTTCCCTCCACACATGGACTCCTGTCCCCTTCCCAATGAAACTCTTAGCAACACATTTCTTCAGCCAAGCAGAAGAAACTTGACCACTCCATGATTAAAGGACCATTTTCAAGTAGATTGTGTTCTGGGTTCTAAAGACCTCCACTTGTAAATTTCAGGCACGCAGCTTATTGGTATGAAGACTGACTATTAAATCAGGTTTGAGAAAATGTATAAGTTTCAGCTTGTTTTGTTCAAGGATCCTATCAATCGAGGTAGTATGGCTTACACCTTCTGCCAATAAAGACGATTCACAAAACCTCCCTTCTCTTTATAAGCTGTAAAACCTCTTTCCCTGATGGTTGCTCATCTTACAAAGAGCTGCATGCCCATCCCTTTCTGGATTCCACCCAGCGCCCTCCTGAAATAGCTTGGGAGATGTCAGGAGCCCATGACCACAACATCCCATGAGCTTCACTTCAGACTTTGGCCCCTAACTTCAGGGTTATTAGAGTATTCCCTGGTGGCTCAGACAGTAAAGAATCTGTCTGCAATGCAGGAAACCCAGGCTCAGTCCCTGGGTAGGGAAAGATCCCCTGGAGAAGAGAATGGCTACCCACTCTGGTATTCTTGCCTGGAGAATTCCATGGACAGAGGAGCCTGGCAGGCTACAGTCCATAAGGTTGCAAAGAGTCAGACATAACTGGGTGATGAACACTTCACTTCTCAAGAATCAGCATGGAGAGAATGGCCATACCACCCTGAACACGTGCCATCTCATCTGATCTCAGAAGCTATGCAGGGTCAGGCCTGGTTAATACTTGGATGAGAGAATGCCTTGCCCTGCAACATTGTATGCATCCTTAAACTCTCTCTATGCCTTACCTTCCTCTCCCCAGGCCTTGCTATAGAATCTTAAACAAACTCAGATTGATCTGTGATCTCGGTACAGCTTTCCATTCAGATTTCCGGTGGTAGATTTTCATCCTCTTTGCCTTTTTGCTCTTCTCTCCTTATCCAAAAAGAGCAATAAAAAGAATCAGAGAAGAACTCAGAGTTTCTCACCTTGTCTTGCCTCAGTCTAAACAAGAAACTGTCTTATTAAAAAAAGGGGGAGGAGTGGGCTGGGGGGGAGAGAGAGGTGATATTTAATTTTATTGGGGAGAATGGATCATTGCTGGAGAATGCCTGCGGCTAAATGAGACCATCAAACCAAGAGCAGAGCGGCGAGCCGTGCGCACAAATATGAAGTAATATCTTTCTACTCCGGGGGAAACTGACACTCAATTTCAGAAGCTTCAGGCAGGCAGCTCAGAGTTGGGTGAAATCACAGACGCCTTCTTGGAACCATTTACAAGGCTTCTACTCTCTGCAGTGAAAGCTTAAAAATGCAAATGAAATGGGGCCATTTAAAGAAAAATATCCCTGCTAACTGTGCTCTGGGAAAGGGAAAAAAAAGCCTATAGCTCAGAGGGCAATCTTAAAGTCAGTGAAACTCAGCAGTGCTGGGCGATGCTTCATTCTGATGGATAATGTGTGCTATGCTTCTCCCTCATGAGTTTAGAAGTATTTAAAGAAAAGGGGGGAAATCACCCTGTTTAGGAGATTAATTTCTTTTCTGAAAGAAATGTCTGTTTTTGCTGTCACTTTGGGTTTGATGAAGAGTAAAACCAGAGCTTATTTTGAATGTTTGCTGCTGAAAATTACCAAGGTTGGAGGCTGGGAGTGGGGGGGACCCTGAAGAGGTTAAGTCCTGCCCCATCTCCCCAGGCAAATTCATGTTTAAATTATCCAAGAAACCATTATAAAAGTATTTCATCAGGAATACAGATTCTAATAATATGTGCAACACTGCTGAGCACTGAGTGCCAGGGATTGAGCTTAGCACTTTGACATGAATTATCTCATCTTCTCAACCCCCTCCCCACATACACACATGCAGGAGGTCATTTTACTCTAGCCATTGTACAGGCAAGGCAACTGAGGTTAGGGAGATCAGACAACTTGCTTGGAGTTTCATAGCTGCAAAGTGCTTGGGCAGGATGGAATTGAAGCTCAGACCGGAGCCCAAGCCTACACAATGCTTTGCAGCCCACAATACTCTCTCAAGGCCAGTTCATTTCAAAACAATTTAGTAAGTCTCATCAAACAGTGACATTGCTACAATTTAGTAAATTATGTCTTGCTTTGAAATTTCTTTCTTTGAGGACTGCATTTTGAATATAAGGTCATCAGTACTGGATGAGCAGGCACTGTGAAGCCAGGGCTGAGGGACCAAGCAGCAATGGCCGGCTGATTCTGGCCTTTCCCGCCCTTTGTGTGCTGTGGATGTAGTTGGAAGCCCATCTCTCTTAAACCGTTGAACTCAAAAGAAGAACTCCCACTGATTCGGAACCGAAATTCTCCTTGGTGCAACTCAAGTACATTTTCCCATGTGATGAGGAGATATTAGAGCCAAGCTGTCAATCTTATCACCTCTGTTATCCTTAGGTAAAGGCTGTGGTCTATGAAAAGATGCTCAGCATCACTAATTATTAGAGAAATGCCAATCAGAACCACTTCACACCAATCAGAATGGCCATCATCGAAAAGTCTACAAACAACAAACGCTGGAGAGGATGTGGAAAAAAGGATACCCTCCTACACTGTTGGCGGGAATGTGAATTGGTGCAGCCGCTATGGAAAACAGTGTGGAGGTTCCTTTAAAAACGAAAAACAGAGTTGCCCTGTGATCCAGCAGTCCCAATCCTGGGCGTATATCCAGACAAAACTATAATTAAAAAAGATACATGCATCCCCATGTTTCTCCCAGCACTATTCACAGTAGTCAAGACACGGAAACACCCTAAATGTTCATCTACAGATGAATGGATAAAGAAGAGGAGGTACCATGGAATCTTTCTCAGCCATAAACAGGATGAAACAATGCCATTTGCAGCAACGTGGATGGACAGAGATGATCCCATTAAGTGAGTGAAGTCAGAGAAAGACAAACAGCATATGATATCACTCATGCTGCTGCTGCTGCTAAGTCGCTTCAGTCGTGTCCGACTCTGTGCGACCCCACAGACGGCAGCCCACCAGGCTCCCCCGTCCCTGGGATTCTCCAGGCAAGAACACTGGAGTGGGTTGCCATTTCCTGCTCCATCACTCATACATGGAACCAAAGAAAATGATACAAATGAGCTTATTTACAAAGCAGAAATAGACTCACTGACACAGAAAACAAACTTAAGGTTACCAAAAGGCAAAGGGAGAGGGATATATTTGGAATTCTGGATTAATAGATACAAACTACCATATATAAAATAAACAAAAGCAAGGACCCACTGTATAGTCCAGGGGATGATATTCATTAATTCATTGTCTTGTAATAATCTATAATGGGAAAGAATCTAGAAAAGAATATATATCACTATTATATATACATATATATATATATATCTCACTTTGCTATATATACTTGAAACACTGTAAATCAACTATACTTCAATAAAATAAAAATGAAAAAAAAGACTGAAGTCTGAATCAGACATGAACATGAAAACATGAGAGCCGGTACACTGCTGGTTGTCACGTAGATTGATACAATCATCAGGAAGGCGTTATCTTGAACATTTGGGGGTGTGTGTAGCCTACAACCCAGAATTTTTATTCCCAAGTACTTTCCTAGACAGCTTCTAGTACACAAGTATGAGAAGTCACACATGAACGTTCCTAGCAGCAATGTCTATAAAAACTAAAAGCTAGAAACAGCCCAAATGTCCATTAACAGCAGAAACGATAAATAAATGGTGGCATATACACACAAGGGAACAGTCTGACCTATTGAAAATGAATTAATTATAGCTGCATGCATGTATCAACATGTGAATCTTATTAGCATAATAAGCTAAAGAAGAAAGTAATAAATAAAAACATGACATGCATACCATTCAAAATAGGCAAAGTTAAACTATGTTACTTAGGAAAACATAACAGGTAATAATAGGGCTTCCCTGGTGGCTCAGACAGTAATGAATCGGCCAGCAGTGCAGGAGACCCAGGTTCAATCCCTGGGTCAGGAAAATCCCCTGGAGAAGGAAATGGCAACCCACTCCAGTATTCTTGCCTGGAGAATCCCACGGACAGAGGAGCCTGGCGGGCTATAGTCCATGGGGTCACAGAGTTGGACATGACTGAGCAACTAACACTTTCACTTTTCACTTTTACTTCACTTTTCAATAGGTAATAAAGCTATTTTTTTAAACGGTAAGGAACAAGTCATCACAAAAATCTGAGAGAAGTCATCTTAGGGAGGACAGAAGGGATGTGATTGGGAAAGGGTTCCTGGCACATAAGATACTGGCAATGTTCCAGTGTTGAAACTGGATGTGGGCTAAATGGATATTCATTTTTAAAATGTTCACTCAACAGTAAATATTGAAAATGATACTTGTTATAAAACATGGGCTTATGTTTGTATGATATATTACATGTGAGTACTCATGCATGTCATTCAGTATTAAGTAGGTATGCAATCCGACTCAATCTGTGTCAAGTTCTGAACTCATTGGCATTAATCCCTTAGAATCATGAAATTCCCTCTAGGACATGTGACATGAAATTGTCTAGCTCCCTGCTTGGCTACCTAGGGTTATGGGAAGCTCTGTATCTCTCGTAGCAGCCCTTTCATTCTTTGTTCTTTTAGGGTTGCTTCTGTAGGCGATGGAACTCTTAATTTGTTTGTTTGTTTGTTTTTTTAAACCATGGCTCAAACTACCGCACAATTGCACTCATCTCACATGCTAGTAAAGTAATGCTCAAAATTCTCCAAGCCAGGCTTCAGCAATACGTGAACCGTGAACTTCCAGATGTTCAAGCTGGTGTTAGAAAAAGCAGAAAACCAGACATCAAATTGCCAACATCCACTGGATCATGGAAAAAGCAAGAGAGTTCCAGAAAAACATCTATTTCTGCTTTATTGACTATGCTAAAGCCTTTGACTGTGTGGATCACAATAAACTGTGGAAAATTCTGAAAGAGATGGGAATACCAGACCACCTGATCTGCCTCTTGAGAAACCTATATGCAGGTCAGGAAGCAACAGTTAGAACTGGACATGGAACAACAGACTGGTTCCAAATAGGAAAAGGAGTACGTCAAGGCTGTATATTGTCACCCTGCTTATTTAACTTCTATGCAGAGTACATCATGAGAAACGCTGGGCTGGAAGAAGCACAAGCTGGAATCAAGACTGCCGGGAGAAATATCAGTAACCTCAGATATGCAGATGACACCACCCTTATGGCAGAAAGTGAAGAGGAACTAAAAAGCCTCTTGATGAAAGTGAAAGTGGAGAGTGAAAAAGTTGACTTAAAGTTCAGCATTCAGAAAACGAAGATCATGGCATCAGGTCCCATCACTTCACGGGAAATAGATGGGGAAACAGTGGAAACAGTGTCAGACTTTATTTTGGGGGGCTCCAAAATCACTGCAGATGGTGACTGCAGCCATGAAATTAAAAGACGCTTACTCCTTGGAAGAAAAGTTATGACCAATCTAGATAGCATATTCCAAAGCAGAGACATTACTTTGCCAACAAAGGTCCGTCTAGTCAAGGCTATGGTTTTTCCAGTGGTCATGTATGGATGTGAGAGTTGAACTGTGAAAAAAGCTGAGCGCCAAAGAATTGATGCTTTTGAACTGTGGTGTTGGAGAAGACTCTTGAGAGTCCCTTGGACTGCAAGGAGATCCAACCAGTCCATTCTGAAGGAGATCAGCCCTGGGATTTCTTTGGAAGGAATGATGCTAAAGCTGAAACTCCAGTACTTTGGCCACCTCATGAGAAGAGTTGACTCATTGGAAAAGACTCTGATGCTGGGAGGGATTGGGGGCAGGAGGAGAAGGGGACGACAGAGGATGAGATGGCTGGATGGCATCACTGACTCGATGGACATGAGTCTGACTGAATTCCGGGAGTTGGTGATGGACAGGGAGGCTTGGCGTGCTGCGATTCATGGGGTTGCAAAGAGTTGGACAGGACTCAGCAACTGAACAGAACTGAACTGAAGATACACAAAACATAAACATTCACACTTAATTATTTTTAAGTGTACAGTCCTCTGGCACTAAATACATTCACTTTGTTCTGCACCCATCACCACTATCCATCTCTAGAAGTTTTTCACCTTCCCAAACTGAAATTCTATTAATATTATACCCACTAAACAACTCCCAGTCCTCCCTTCTCTCAACTCCTGGCAACCATCATTCTACTTTCTGTTTCTATGAATTACTACTCTATATACCTCATAAAAGCAAAATCATACACTATTTGCCTGTTTGTGTCTGGCTTATTTCACTTTGCATGATGTCTTCAAGGTTTATCCATGTTTTAGTGTGCATCAGGATTTCCCTCTTTTTAAAGACTGAATAATATTTCATCGTGTGTATATACTCCATTTGTTTATCTATTCAACCATTGATGGACAATTCAGTTGCTTCTACTCTGAATTTGTAAATAATGCTGCTATGAACATGGGTTGGAAGCTCATTTCTTCTCAACTACCAGTAAGGGTTTCCTTATACTCAAGTTAAACAGTTTTCTTGTAACTATTGTCCATCAGTTTATATTCTAGTTAAGTTCTTATAAGGTGAACCCTCTCCACTTTTCCCACAAGGAAACCTTAAATATTGGAAGACAACCTTGACATTTTGGTCACCTCTTCTTTAACCCAATTATTACCCCCCCAAGAAAAAGTGTTAGTCGTTATTCAGTCACGTCTGACTCTTTGTGATCTCATGGACTGTACCCTCCAGTTTCCTCTGTCCATGAAATTCTCTAGGGAAGAAAACTGGAGCTGGTAGCCATTCCCTTCTCCAGGGGGATCTTCCTGACCCAGGGATTGAACTCAGGTCTCCTGCATTGCAGACAGAATCTTTGCCATCTGAGTCACCAGGGAAGTCCAATTATTATAAGAGCTTTTGTTATTTCAATCATCCTTTCACAAGATACCTTCTCCAAGGCTCTCATCAAATTAATGTGCTTGTCTGGAGCATCTCAGATAACAATAATTTTTATGGAGACCACATCCCACTGATGTTTTATCCCCTATTTCCTGTCCAATAAAAAGCCCTTCACCTAGAAAGCCCTCTTCCTTTTGATGTTAAAATCTACAAAAACAATCTCTTAATTCTGTGGCTATGCAACTGATTTTTTGTTTCAGTACAACAGATCAACATTTGTATTTGGTAAATCTCATCTTCTCAAATTTGGTTCGGACTCCCAGGCTACTGGGGTCACTTTAATGTTATCCCATATGACTCTATCTCATACAGAGAAATTGGAAATCATACTTGTTACTGTTCCTTCAAAGTATTGATATGTGTGTGGAACATGACGTGGTTAAGGCAAAGGTAAATCACTGACTTTCCTTCCATATTGTTATTTGTTAACATTCTTTAAATATGAATATACAGCTTGAACCAACTAGAAATTCACTTAACTGCAATACTTCTTAATAAACCTACGGTAGTCTTATCCACCAGGATATCATGGAAGACTCTGTCGAATGTTGTAGAAATCAAGTCCTGTGTTTATGGAGCTTCAGGGGTCTGTCAAAGCAGTTGGCCCAAACTGGGTCAGTTTACGGTGCCGTGCTCAGTGGCTCAGTCACGTCTGGCTCTTTGCGGACAGGCTCCTCTGTCCATGGGTTTCTTCAGGCAAAAATACTGGAGTGGGTTGCCATGCCCTCCTCCAGGGGATCTTCCCAACCCAGGAATGGAACACAGGTCTCCTGCATTGCAGGCAGATTCTTTACCATCTGAGCCACAGGGAAGCCCTGTGGCTTTTTTTTTTTTTTTTTAAGGTAGTAGTATCCATATTGGCTGCCAGAAATCACCTCATTTTCTTCTAAGTATGCATAAAGTATGAGTTTAATGTACTGTTGAAGAGTTTTATTTGATGTAATGTCAAGTTTCCTTGGAGTTAGGTTCTAAAACTACTTTTCCTCTCTTTCTGAAGATTAGAAGAATATTTTTCTATTTCTAGTATTCTGGGGACTCTCCCATTCTTTATGATTGCTAAAAATGAGTTTTGAGATTTCATCTGCAAATGCCTTTAATACATGAGGGTGAAACCACCTGGACTCGGAACCTGTGATATGACTCGAAATGACTGCATGTTAATATTTCCCCACCCACTCTTAACTCATATTTTAACATCTCTCCTTTGACTTTCATATTCTTGATGAAGACTGTACTTAAACTCCCACTGGGCTTCCATCGCATCTCATTCATCTACTAACATTACAGTTTTCTCAAACTCATCCATTTCTCAATAGCTCATCCATTCTTGGAAACTGTAATTTTCATTGTTTTTGTACTTTTCAGCCCATTCGTTGGTTAGGAAAATAAGGTTTGTGGGCCCCAGTGGATAGGAGAGAAAAAATTAGATATCCAAATACTAAAACTTATATCAGGCTTTGATTGATTGTCTTATTATATAATGGAGAAGATCTCTTCACATTAGTGGTACAACTACTGTTAAAGTTGACAGCAGGGAATAAAAGGAACTGGATCAAATCCAAGCTAGATCTGTAAATCAGCCCCATTCATTGTCATTTTATTGACTTGGAGGATATCAGACCTTAGTAACATTATGACTTAAGTGATGAGCTGAGCTCTGTTTTAAGCAGAAGCATTCCTGCCATTTTCAACAAGGAAATTCTCAACTCCGTGGAACAACGTCACACCATATAGCAGGTAAGCACATGGAATGCTTAGCATCCTTAATTTCAGAACACTAAATTTAATTATGTGCCACGGCCATTGTGGTTGTGACATTCCAAAGCAACCAAATACATTTCCAAGTGCCCTGGTTGAGACTCACTGAAAGATATCTTTAAAGCCTCTTTCAGCTGTGAATTTCTGAGTCTATAATTCTTTGCAGACAGAGACACTGGACTTTCAAATCATTAGTAACTTTATGTTAAGTTTTAGTCAATAACACATTACACCATTGGAAGTTGTTTTCAAGATGAAATAGAAACAGTCTGTTCAATTTCAGCAGACACGTAATATTTATCCAATTTTTTTTAATTACCAAGAGTAACTAATTACAAATCTGGACATTCAGAAAAACTAGTACACAATAAATCATTTTAAGTCAATTGGAGGAACAGCCTAGATGAACAGAAATGATGACAAATTCTTACCAGAGTATCACAATAGAGCTAAGAAAGCTGCTAAATCTATATGTCATTTTCCTTTGTTTTAAGGGAGTGAAAGCCTAAAAAGCTTCTTACTCTCTACTGTACCTGAAAATTCTCCTGCAGATCAAAAGAATTTCTCCCAATCCCACAGAATTACCTTCCTGCTCAGAACTTGTCTCAGAGCAAATAATTTCGCCTATCAACACCGTGCCTTCCAAGAAGGCTTACTTTTTATCCTTCCCCTTTACAATACCTTCCTGTACCCACCCTCACCCCCAACACACACCAGCCCCATCCTGCACCCCCGTCATCACCACCACTGGCATAGTCACCCTCACCACCCAAGGAGGCCCAGAGCCTTGGCCAGCTGGCTTCCCTTCAGCAGAATTGACACAACTTCCCCAGTGCAATGAGGGGTCTCTGCGGCCAACATGTGCAGAGTTTTCCTCTCCAAACAGAAGGCCACATTCCTACAAAAATATCTGGCACCTTCCAAGGCTTCTAAGCTAGTCCAGACAGAGAGAGATGATTATGAAACTGAAGACACCTCTTTTTCTTTTTCCCTTGGTAGTGGGTAAAAAAACCAGGAAGGTCAAACAATGCATTCTGTCAAGGCTTCCTTTCCCTTCCCCACAGTTCTAGGATCTAGCATCAGCAAAACATGTCAGATCATGTTCTGGTGTGGAAACAAAGAGAGAAGAGTATTCACTTCACAAGGGTGGGGCTTTGAGACTCTCGGCATCTCTTACTGTATTTCTATCTCCTTTCTTCCCAGATTTGGGGAAAAGGAAAAGACTGCAAAGGATTGGGGAACCTGCCCAGAAAAGAATGGAGGGGCAGAGTATGTGAACAGCTGACATACACGGCTACCGTAAAGACATCGGAAGCTGAGCCCAAACCTCAAATTCAGTTTTGTTTTTCTGCTAATTATCTGGCATAGAAAGCCAGCCCTGGAGCAGCTCTCCTCGCAGCAAATGGATTCAGGTCTCCAGCCTGGATTGGAACCAGGCTTTGGACAAAGGCTGTATAATCCCCATAGCTGCTTCGGCCTCATACAGAAGAAATAGGATGAGTTATTCTTCCTTAAGGACAGAGCCAGCGAAAACAGGTTCATACTGTGGCAGTTGGGATCCAGCTTAGATAATGAAGTTACTGGCGATGAGTCTTGCAGCAGAGGGATGTTATGAAACGTCTCATCCGAGGTCTTAATATTTGAAGAGTCCCTCATCTCCCTCTTGCGTCTAGCCTGGCTTTTTCAGGAGACAGTAGTTGGTAACAGTTCATGTGTCTTTCCTTCCTTTCTCTGATTCATGATTTAGCCAACATTTCCTCCACATCTATCATGTCAGTCTCTGTGCTTGGAACTGGGTGGGGGCAGGGGGTGGGGGAAACGTCTCCTTTTGATTCCAGTCCAGGTGATTCACACCTGTGGTCTTCACCAGTGTGGTAACAATGAGAATGGGCAAGGATGGTTGGATTTAAGGCCTATTAAGGTGATGAAATTGACGGGTTTTGATGACCTAAAGAGTAAGGGGGAGAGAAGAATCCGTGGTGACTCCTCGATTTCTTACATGAGCAACTGGGTGAAGGTGATGCTGTTTAGAGAGAAAAGGAACACAGGAGTGTTTGAAGGAACAAGTTTGGTGGGGGGGATATGATGAATTCAATTTTGACATATTGACTTTAAATTGCAGAGGCTCAAGAGAAAGTTGGCGAGAAGGCAATGGCACCCCACTCCCGTACTCTTGCCTGGAAAATCCCATGGACGGAGGAGCCTGGTAGGCTGCAGTCCATGGGGTCGCACAGAGTCGGACGCGACTGAAGCGACTTAGCAGCAGCAGCAGCAGCAGCAAGAGAAAGTTGGGCAAACAGGTCTTATGTTTAGGACAAAGATTTGGGCTAAAGACACAAAATAAGGGAGGCATGCCTTAAAGCAATTTGTGAAGTGGGGAAAAAGGAAGGGATGGAGAAGATATGTGTATCTTCCCAGCCCCTAAAAAGAAGATTCAAATAGAAATCTCATGAGGCTTTGGGAATTGATCAGTAGCCTAGATTTCAAAGAAAGATGCTGAACTAGTGAAAAATCCCATAAGTCACTGAAGGCACCCTTGGTTGGCCAAGAGACTCAAGCATCTTTCCACAACAGGCAAACTGATCCTTGATCCTTGGGCAGATACAGCTGGACAAAACCTCCCTTTCCACTCTGCCAGGCCCAGCCAATGATGGCATGACCTTTCAAATGACATAAGATCCTGGTAAAGAAGACTGGACGAGCAAAGCCCCCTGGGCTCAGCTGAATAGCACCACCAAACCCAGCTTCCAAGAATGGATTCACAAGGTGGGAATTTACCAGCCCATTCAATGGTTTTTAAAAATATTTTTCAGGAGAAGTTAACTTGGTTTTATCTCAAGAGCTTTGAGATCTTCCCAATCTGTCCTGGATTCGTCTCCATCCTTGTGACGGCACCACAATAAGCAGAGTTTCTCCCCAGTTCTAGCTCCGAGGTCCCCAAGGGAGCATTTTAAAGGCATAGAACCTCTGTAGGTGCCCTTGGAAAGAAGGCCGTTAGTAGGTGGGGTGGGGTGGGGTGGGGTGGGGTGGGATGACGTGGCAGGGGCCAAGCTGAGCACAGAGAAGGGAGAGGGCGGGGTACCTCAGTGCCCGAGCGGAGCCAGGGTGGGGCATAGGCTGCCTGCCAAGTCAGGAGCCTCCCTCCATTCCATGCTTAAATGTCAAACCAAGCCCACCCCTTCGGGGCTAAAATCTGTTTATTCTTGGCTGAGGAAGATTTTAGGTTTTTCAAAAAAGAGTGAGGAAATGAGAAATCATAAGAAAATCCTAAAGGTCTTATTAAATGACATTCAAATTCTTCTGTCAACATGGAAAGCACCAGAAACACACAGATTTTTTGAAATATCCCCCCAACAGCACAAACACGTTTTTAAATTACCAGAAAGAGTTTGTGTTTGTTTGTTTGTTTACAGAAGTGGCCTTTAAAACATTAACTGATAAAAGAAAAAAAAATAGCAAGTTCATTTTCAAGGTTGACTCAAGACACATCTCATCCCAACTTTCTCACCAAATCAAGAAAACACACCAGGAAGGGGCTCCAGGCCTTTTCTAAGGACAAGAGAGTTTTTAAGAGAGTAAGACCTATTTTTCTTCTCTTTATTTTTTCTTTTATTTTTGGATTTTTAATAAACTTTTAAATTTTTCATTTTAGAATAGTTTCAGATTTATTTTCCTCCTTCTAATATCCCGCATTACTATTTCAAAGAAAATCAAGTATTGATTTATCAACTCTGATGAAGGGTATCTAAGAACCACCAACAGGGCTAACTATGAGGAAACCTGGATTTCAAGGAAAAGCTTTGTCTGACACAAGATACCAGCTGCAAGATTCATATGGATGTTTGTGGCTTCTGAGTCAGTTGAAGCTAAACTCTGGGTGTTTTTATAGCTCAGAGTTGATACAAAAATATTCCTGAGCTTTCAGCACTTTATGATTGACCAGAAGAACTTCTCCAGTTTCAGTTCACAGCTCTGCTGGGTTACTGTGCTGTTACGGATAGGCCCAGAGAGGCAGAGGAGCTAAAGCAACACTGGAAAAGGGCAGAGCTCGGACTAAAATACGGGTTTTCTAGGTCCAAGCCCAGCTGTCACACCCCCAGGTGCTGAAGGGGTCAGGAGACAAGAAAAGAAACCAAATGGAAAGAAAAGCACATGGTCTAGTAGAGACATTCTCCTAAGCCATCAGCAGTGAGCACTTCCGCACTAGAAACACAAATCCCTCTTTGAGATGCTGTGTCTCCAGCATTTCCGAACATGGATCCTGCAGAACCAACTGGTTTCCCTTCTAGGTCCCCCTCAGCTAAGCCAAGGACAAGCCTCACTGTTTCCCAGAGCTGGTTCCCCACCCAGGGGACCACGAATGCACTGAAACATAGGAGTCTCAAGACAGAGATGTGAGCCACGCTTTCAACCCACTGACCAGGCCCACATAAGATGATGAAAGACACGATACCCCCTTGGTGCTTGTGACCCCCAGCTGTGTGTACAGACCAGCGCTTCTCAAATCTGGGGGTCTTGAGAATCTGAGGATGTGAGTTCTGATTCAGTAGGTCTTGAAGAAGACTTGAAACACTGCCTTCCTAACAAGCTCCCAGGTGCTATTGCCAGCCCAAGAACTGCACAGTGAGGAGCAAGATGGTCAGACCTAGAAGGACCATTGAGAGCATCCTTCTCAGTGCTCTTCAAACTGGGCTCCTGGGAACTTCTAATGATGTATTTTGAGGGGATGATTTGAAAGACCAGAAGGAAACCAAGAACCCCTCTGTATCCCAGGATTAATCAGAATGACTCTGCTTCTCTGTTATAGAAAGTGAAATTCTTCACAAGATTTCATGTGATATAAGTGCTTCTGCTTTATAAATTCGAGATCTACTGCTTTACTCTGACTGCCTCACTTAACAGAAGAGGAGTTTGAGAATAAGAGAGGATAAGTGACTCATACAAGATGACACAGCAAATCGCTGGCCCAAGCCAAATCGAAGCCCTGGTCTCTTCTTCCCCACCCTACTCTGGCTCTCTTTGAAGGAAGACTTTTTTTTTTTTTTAAAGCCATGACTCAGTGGTTTCTCCTCTTTCTCCTGGGTTTACCAAAGTAAACCCAGCAGAATCCCACAGTGTTCTGGCTCTCAAAGCAAAGAGTCCCATCTCTCCCCACCAAAGCCTGGCTCTTTGGAGTTGCCCTGCCATCTATACCTGACAAGTCAGGGCAGCCAGTGGAGGAGGGAAGCAGCTTACTGGAGCAAGGTAAAAGTAAGGAGCGTTCCCAGAGGCAAGATGGGGGCTGGCTGTGGAATCATTCCACAGATGGGCAGGCAAGTGCCTGCAAGACCTCAGAATTCCTGGTCTCCAAGGAGGGGCCCGGTTGACTCACCAGGGCACTTACAGACAGCTTACTTCAAGCTGATTTGCAGCAGGCATGCTAGGGCAGCAGAAGGCCACAGCTGAAAAGGAAAGTCTGTCATGGGCAGGAGCAAAGCGGGAGCTGGAGGAAGTGCGTGGAGGCAGGAGGGATAGTCCCCTACAAAAATCTGTGACACTCAGGCCAGCAAGCTTGGGTCAGGGGTGATTCAAGAAGACATGGTCCCTGGCTCCAAGAATGTGCAATCTGGCGAGGTTGTGAAGAGGTGAAAGAACAGCGTGAAACACCTGGACAACAATACAAGGCAACATGGAATTAAAAGCCAGACGGAAGGGTTCAGAATGTTATGGCCACAGCAGGTTGGTGCCAAAGAGATCACCATGGGTGGGAGCAGCTGAAGAAAAAAAAAATCCATTATGAAGGCCATTCAGCAGCATAGATGAAGGGTAGAATAAGACAGGAGGAGAGAAATAAGTCAGGGATGCTGGTTCATGGGGTCAGAAGAACCGTGGGTGCTGTACGCAGCATCTATAGGGGCACAGCATGAATACCTCTTTAAGAAAGCAAGGGAGGGCATGGTTGGCTTGGAATCAGAGTCCCAGCAAAACCAAGACCGCTACAGTCTAGTCTGGACCAATTCAAGTCTGCCTCTCCATTTCCACAGGGTTTTCCTAATTTCTCAAGTTGTTGGGTAAGTCCAAGAGCTCTGTAGGATACAGGCAACAGAAGAAATGCCAAGCTCCAGTTCTAGTGGTCCTGAGCCAAGTTCAAAGTCACGTGTCAAAAGAAAGGTCAATATCCATGCACTGTCTCTGGCTCTGGCTAAAGCCGCCCTCCTCGAAGACTTGGATATGCTCAAGGAACAGAATCGGATTAGCCCTAAGAAGGACATCAACCCCAGAGATTCAGAGTGACTAAATGGTATGCTGGAAACCACTCGGTTATGAAAGAGAAATCCATCACCTCCTTCCTCCTTACTCCTATCTTTGGTCTGACCCCAACTAAAGAGCGAGTCTTGTTAAAATCTCATCCCTGACCCAGTCTTCCCACATCTAACATTTCTGAGGTAGGTAAGTGTGAGTGAAACCCAAAGACGCATTGCTCAGTCTCTAAACCTAAGGATGGAATTGCAAAGCCTTCTATTTGCTACCTCAGCACCTCATCACCCACCTCCAGGGCACCATCTTCAGACCCCGACACTGTGTTCCACCAAAACGACTCAGCAGCCCAGCATTCTTCAAGCTCATTGGGAGTCCCAAGGATTGTAAATAAAAATCATGGAATCTGATCCCTTGACCTTTGTCTCTCTCTGGTGCGTTCTAGGGTCATAACCTTCCTCCTGTCCCTCAGAAACCTGATTTGGATTCTTTCTGAAGTCTATCTTCAACCTTTTGAGGAGTTAAGTTATACATTAATAGTCATCTAAGACTGTTGCTGCTGAAGGGAACCTTAAGAGTTTGTCTTTCTACCTCCATCACTTGACATATGAGAAAACTAAGATCCACAGATGTGGAGAGATTTGTCCAGGGTCACACAGATCCTTGAGAGCAAGTGTGGGGCTGGAATCCTGGTCTTGTAACTCCCAGACCTCAGGGAGTTTGAATCACTTTATAGGAAGGTGGCGTTATTGCCCAAGACCCTACCTGGCCTCCACTTAACCATATCTTTGGGGCCATTTGCAAGTGAAGACACATGTCTGATGGCCACATGTCCCAGGGATCTTGGTGGTGAGAGGGAGAAGAGCCTGGGTCAGCTATTTGATATCATTTTTGCTTCACTTTAAGACACAGCCAGAGATGCTGAGTTAAGGTGCTGACCTAGATGACACACCTTTATTGCATAGTCACCTCAAAAAGGAAGGTAAGGCAATCTGCATCATTAAAGAGTGAACTGGCAGAGCTTTAATCGTGTGATTAATTCAGATCCACTCCCTGATGCTTCTTTTCAGACACTCAAACCACTCATTGTCTGCAACCGTTTTCTCAAGCCCCGAGCAACAGAAATCCCACGCTCACTCCATCCTCGATTCTGCTGGAAAGAATCTGTGTGGGTCTGGCAGGCTGTCTCCAGTGAAATGAGCCCTCGGCTAAGAGCCCGGGACACCTGAGTTTACTTGTTATTCGCTGAGTAACCTTGAGCAAGTGGGTTTGCCTCTCTCTGCCTTTCACCTGTGTGGGAGAGTTAAGGCAGAGGCAGAGAAGTAAACAAGACAAACTTCCCAGATGCCTTTCAGCGCAAGGAAGTCTGTGACATTGGCTGATAGCAATAGCCTTCTCTGTTTCCATTTAGGGCAGAATGAGAGCATGGGAAACTAATATTTACTGACCATTCACCATGTGCCAAGGATTACGCTGGAGCTCACACCTGTGACATGGCATCAGGTAAGTCCCAGATGTGGAAACAGTGATCAGAAATGTAAAGTTGTTCACCCAAAGTAGCATAGTTAATGAACAAGGAAGGGAGGGGGGTTTAACAAGTTTCTCCAACCCGAAAGACCTTATTTTTGGCATTACATCACACTGCCTTCAATAAAAGATGATTTCATGTTACTGAGAGATGGAGGGGTGGGGTGGATGCAAATTGAGAGAGGGACCTCAGAGACCCAAGGATACAAATCATTCAAAAGCCATCAGTCAAGAAGGTTAAATGAGTGATGAGGACTGGAGGGTGAGTGGTAATCTCATTGCCTTCCTGAAAGGACCTGAGATTCAGTTCAGTTTAGTCGCTCAGTCGTGTCCGACTCTTTGCGACCCCATGAACTGCAGCACACCAGGCCTCCCTGTCCATCACCAACTCCTGGAATCCACCCAAACCCATGTCCACTGAGTCGGTGATGCCATCCAACCCTCTCATCCTCTGTCGTCCCCTTCTCCTCCTGCCCTCAAAGTATAGTAAACAAGGGCTTCCAGCCCAAAATGGACAGATTTTTTCTTTTTTCAGGAGAAGCTGAAATGTGGAATTTTATGTGAAACCACCTTATTTATATCTGTAGCCCTAACCCATTCCCAGGTTCAACCCACAGACTCCAGTTTATAAATTCTGGACGTTGAGAATAAACTTCACCACAGGAGTGAGAAAGACTGAATCATTTCACTTTGGGACCTTATAAAGCCTCATGTCTGATTTCCTTTTCAGAGAAAGTGAATCTTCTGGAATGTTCAGAGCTAGGATACAAGGGCGCTGTGATTCAACCAACCCCACTAAATCCCTTGGGCTCATACCAGCGATTGCTTTCTCCCTTGGGGAGTCGAGGGGAGCCATATACGCCACTAAAACCAATACGAGTACCCTTTTTTTCTAATAAGCAACAAATTATTTGAGGAGGACTTGGTTGAAAACTAGTTCTACCCCTATAGTTAAATCCAATTATACCATAATTACAGGGAGTCTGCACACATCAGAGCTTAGCTGGAAAAGAATAGGAACACCGCAGGTCTTCAAAACACTGGCCGGAGGTAAGCCTGTAATTTCACCTACCGTCGACCTGGCAGAACCTTCATGGGAAAGAAGACACACTTAGCTCTTGACTCTCCGTCAGAGGAAACCCAGCGGGTGCCCCTTGGCCCCTGTGGGGCATTGGCTCTCACAGCTCAGAAAAGACAGGAGCAGGGAAGCGTCTCTATTTCCTTTTAAACTGGCTGAGGAATAAGAATAAGACACGTATCTTCAGGCCCAAACAGAAAGAAGCTCTAGGCCTATGCAGAAATAGGAAAAATCTCATTGTTAAATCATTACCATTCCCTACTTTTATTATGTTTTTTTCTTGTGGTGGAGATGAAGCGGACCCTTAAAGACACAAAGAAATAAATGATGAATAAATACATCGACAAGGAAAACCTTTGGAAGGGCCTCTTCTTCACTGCAAAAAGTCCATTTACGTGTTCACTTTCATTCTCACATGGACCCCCCCGCCCGCCGTCCTCACATTTAAGGGAAATGTTAAACTGCTGTCCTGGCTACAACATGATCAAGAGGAAGAAGAGCTTTACGGTAGCTTAGAAGGTCTGACACGGGCACTATAACAGCAGCACATTTTGTTCATAATATTCTTCTGCTGCACGTGCGCGGACGTGTGTCGCTGTTGAAACCTTTTCTGCAGCCTTCACACACACCCCAGGCTTCACTCTGAAGGGAACTTCTAGCTGAGTACCCACGGGGTGGGGGCTGGGGTGGATATGCTCAGGACTTTGCTGAGGACAAGGTTGACTCTGTAGAAGTAATACCATGCTATAATTCCTCCCTAATCCCCACCTCATTTTTATCACAAAAGACGTAACTGAGAGGAAGGGACGTTTTAGTCAATTCATCACGCAGACGGTAAACCCTGACACCGTGCAGGGCACTGAGCTGGGTTCTGTGGGGAAGAGGAAAATGACATCGAAAATGTTCCCTACAAAAATGTGCTGGGAAGAGTAACGGCAAAAGCCCTGGCCCCAGGTCAGGAAAAATCCCTTCTCAAATCTCAATCCTCACACTTCCCAGTTAGGTTACCTCATACGGCCTGCTAAACCTCAGTTTCCATATCTGCACGATGTCTGTGCCGTGTGGACTATACAGGCCTGGCATAGTTATCATAAGAGAGCTATTCGTGGAGGGAAGAGTGTGATCAAAAGCACAGAGCTAAACAAACAGACTTATGGACGGCCTCCTCTGGAAACAGGAAGCAGCCCAGGGGAACCAGAGCTTGGCCCTGAAGGGGGCCCTCCCATCCCTGCCCCAACGTGCTGAGCGTTACTGAGGAGAAACCAGGCTGGGAAGCCGGCCTTGGGGAAGTAACACGGAGAACCAGTGAAGGGGGAAAGGTGGGGTCAGGGATGGGCTGGGAAACCTTGACACCAGCGCCCAGGAGGACCCTGATTTGCAGCGAGGTGTCGGTCCTCCCACTGCAGCTGATTTCAAGCAACCAACACAGGTAACAGCCAGATGGGAAACTACTTCCTGAAATGCTAACAACTGGCTCTTACAGCTGCGGTGTATCTCTAGGTTGAGTTGAAAACTGGGGAAGTCCCCCAGGTCCTCCTCATCCAACATGGAACCAGAAACAGGGCCCACCTAGCAATTTCCTGAGTCCATACCACTCTGCCTTTTAATGCTTGGGGACCTCAGGTGTGATAAACACTCTTAATGATTCTGAAGTCCTTCATGGTTTCAGGGAAATATTCCCAGGCCTTTCCAGGTGTCACTCTTACGTCCTCGTTACAGGGCAGGAAACAAGAGTGACCTGTGACTTGGGTAAATTGCACAATTAGCAGTGAATGGAGTCTGACCCCTCTGCCCACCTCAGAGCACCTGAGACCTGGTTCAGCCCACTTCAGTAAGAATGGATCCTTCTACAGCTCCTCCCCGTCCTGCGCTTCAAATGAAGCTGAATAGACTTAGGTCATCCATTCTCCTAGCCTTTGAAAAGTGAATCCCCTGGTTCCCAGTGGAGTTTGGGCCCTCTTCTTCTTCATCGCCCCCTCATCCGCCACCCCCCCAACCCAGTGTCATAAACCCTGAACTGCTCACATGCTTCTCTCCAACGGGAAGGCACTGCAATCTCATCACCTCCACCCAATTTGCTTCAGTCCTGCCGCGTGTTCCTGCTTATTAAATTGTAGGATTATCCCCCTCCACTGCAGCGACAGGGCTCCCAGACTGGTTTATTGCTCTATTGCTCAGAACTGCTGAACTCAGCACCGGCATGGGCTTCTCCAGCACTTGGCACGATAGATGAGCTGGCACTCGCCAGCGTCGGGTGAGAGCTGAGACCTGTGCTCTGAGCCCCCAAACGACTCCCCAGCCTGAAGGGTTGGTCTCTTAATTGTCTCATCTAAGAGTTGAGACCCAGACTTGGCTCACCACGCCCTCGAACAACCCAGCGAGGGTTGGAACCTTTCACAGAAAAGTTTTGCCGCTGTCCAATCCTCCCCTCTTTTTCTACCTCCTTCATTTTGCCCACCTAATTGCCTTTCTGTGACTAGTACGTAAACCAGGCTAAAATGCCATGATGTTATTAATTAGCTGCAGGTACCTGTGTGCACACACACACTTATGCACGCACACACTTATGCACGCACCAACCCTTCCCAGTGCTGAGCTAAGCATTCTAGAGGCCTCAGGTCTGCCTATCTCCATTTACCAGCTCACCAGTCAGTTTCTCCCCATTAAAATTTGCCCCTCTTCTGCCAATCTTCCCTCTTTATTTAGCAGATTCTAACTGGCATCTCATGAAACGTACAAAAACACGCACTGAGGCAGCCAGCGGAGATTGCCAAATTTGATTACCTGCGTCGATCCATCTCGCTGAGGTGCTGATGAAGTTTAGCTTAGATCTTTTTTCCTCCTCTACAGGGTGGGCTCTTTCAATCCCCTCCCACCCTTCACTCCAGACCCCCCGGGTAGTAAACCTGCTGTCTGGGCAGTGACCCAGGGTACAGCTTGCATTTTTTCATCTTTTACTTTAGGAGGAAGGCAACCTGCCCAAGCCTGCTCAGCTCTGCCACCCCGAGGAGTCCCCACACCAAATCCTCTCTTTTCTCCGGTTGGCACATGTCCTCTTGCATTTCTGAGCTCATCGGGGTGGCATCTCTCTGTGACGTCCTCCTGATCTGCTAGGCAGGGACAGAGGCTCCTCTCTCTTGGCCGCTACTGGCTAATGCAGGGGCTCCGTCCGTGCCCCTCCCTCCTGTAGCGCAGATCACCATGCTGGCTCCCTCACTGCACTGGAAAGCCTCTGTGTCCCAGGGCTGAATCTGAGTCATCCATCTATCTCCAGCATCTGATGGAGTATCTGGCACATAGTAGGTGCACAATAAAGGTTGAGTGAAGATCTCAGTTAACAAATGGCACCTGTCTCTCCTCTGGTCTTCAAACCCTCTAATTCTCCAAATGGTGAGGGTCAGGAGTCAAGGACAGAGGAAGATGCAAGCTCTCTCTAGCTCAGTGTTTTTGAATTCCCCTCTTGGTGTCCAGGGGCTTCTCAGGTCGTGCAGTGGTAAAGAATCCACTTGCCAACACAGGAGATGCAAGAGACTCAGGTTCGATCCCTGGGTGGAGAAGATCCCCTGGAGAAGGAAATGACAACCCACTCCAGTACTCTTGCCTGCAGAATTCCATGGATGGAAGAGCCTAGAGGGCGACAGTTCACAGGGTCGCACAGATCAGACGTGACTGAGCATGCACCGCGCTGGGTATTGAATAACCTGAACCGCTTTAGCTTATCCAAGCCTATTCTATTAAGAACGCTCCCCCACCCCTCTGCTGTCCTCAAGTAGTATTCAGATGTTGACAGAGTAAAATAAAATCTCCAACAAGCATTCTCCAGGGAAATGGAATTTCCCCCAACCCACAAAACCTCCAGGCAAGTTGCAGAGATGTTTAGGGGAGCAGATAACTGCAGGAAGTGCCCAGAGTGGTTGCTGTGCTATGCTGTGCTTAGTCACTCAGTCGTGTCCGACTCTTTGTGACCCCAAGGACTGTAGCCCGCCAGGCTTCTCTGTCCATGGGATTCTCCAGGCAAGAATCCTGGAGTGGGTTGCCATGCCCTCCTCCAAGGGATCTTCCTAACCCAGGGATCGAACCCAGGTCTCCTGCGCTGCAGGCAGATTCTTTACTGCCTGAGCCACCAGGGAGACAAGGACTTGGCTCTCACCTGCTCTAATGTCCCCTGGGCCCCCTCTTCTGCCCAGTATGGGCACAGGGGCAGGCATCAAAGTCAAGCCTCTCACCTGAAGGACCAGATTAGGCCCTGGGAGGGAGGGGTCTGGGAGAGGAGACCCACAAGAGACAGGCTTCACCCCCTGTCCCATCTCTGGAGAACACACCCGCGTCCAGAATGAGGGCCCTCCAGCCCAGAAATGGAGAGTAGACAGCAAGCTGTCAGAGCCCCCAGAGCAGGACAAGAGCTGGTCCGGAAACTCTGGGACCATCCTGGAGTGAGATCCAATACGGTTCTGATCCATACTGGACTGAAATGGGGGCAGGTGGGTGGGGGAGGGGGGTTAGCTCCGGACCCCAAGTCTCCCATTCAGAGCTCTCCCCTACCTTCACCCAGTCAACAAATGTTCACTGAGGACTTACCCCAAGCCAGGAACTTCTACGCGCTGGCTTCCCTTTCTTTGAAGAGGTTCATGATCTCAAGAGAGAGAAAGGCAAGAAATCAATACCCATAAAGTGACGTGTTACAGAGGCGTGCACCAGGTCACAAGATCGTGTGTGCAGAGTGGGGATGTGGCCTTAGGAAACAGCCAGCATACTAAGGGCTGGCTAGTGAACAGCAACCCCAGACTACACTCCTAGGGACACACCACTGGCACGAGGCAAGTCAACTACGGGGATACAACGAAGTGGGAGGGAAAGGCATTCACCATGGCAGAAAGAGGCCTCGACATGATTTACGGACTTGGGTTTAGCCCTTTGGCTCCGCCTGTTCAGACAGGTGTTCTGTACCTCCCAGTGATGTATGCAGAAAGCGTGCCTCATCCTCCACTTTGGGGTGAGACTTCACCCTCTTCCGGGGGCTACACTGACTCCAGATCCATCTGGTTTCCTTTGCTGCCTGCCTGTGCCCTCTGCGGTCTGTTTCTGAGAAGGTACTTCTATGAGGAACTGCTGATAGGAAAAAAACGCAACCCCTCATCCTATCCCGTGAGACCGCTAAGAACAAACATAAACCCCTTTTACATGGCGTTATCTTCAGGTGTTTGAAAACAGCAATCATATCCCTCCCTCCACTCCCCAGCCATCACTTCCCGGACTAAATAGCCCCTTCTCTTAATCATTTCTCAGAGTGAAGTGACCTATTTTCAAGTCCACTCACCATTCTGATCACTTTTTTCTCACTTTCAGACTTGTGTGGACCCTTCTTAATATGTGAAACCACAATCAAACCTAATAAACCAAGTATAATCTGAGCACTACTGAGCAGAGTAGAAATATCACCTCCCTCATTTTCCAGCTCGTATTTCTAATAATACAACCAAAGATAGAGCTTGCTCTTTGGGCAGCCACAACATTAGGACAACGTTGAGTCCCACAAAGTGAAAGTGTTAGTTGCTCAGTTGTGTCTGACTCTTTGCAATCCCATGGACTGCAGTCCACTAGGCTCCTCTGTCCATGGGATTTTTCAGACAAGAATACTGGAGTGGGTTGCCATTCCCTTCTCCAGGGGATCTTCCGGACCCAGGGATCAAACCCAGTCTCCTGTCTTGCAGGCAGATTCTTTACCGTCTGAGCCACTAGGGAAGCCCCAGCTTATCATAAACTCAAATCCTAAGTTTTGTTTTCTATGTTGCTGCTAAGTCATACTTCTCTACCCTACATTTGTGCAGTTACTTTCTGGGCCAAAGTATAGAACCAGGCAGAAGCAGGTGAGTTAGCCTGTTTTCCTCTGGACTTTGGGCCCTGAGAAACCTCTCAGGGAGCCTTCCTCCTGGTTCCTCATGACGTGGGGCAGAGCTGGAGCCCCAGAATAAGTGGAAAGCTGGTAACAAAGACTCCAGTCTGCAGGATGTCCAAGGGGCACTTAGACACGGGGCTGGAGGTCAGAGCAGAGGCAAAGGTGCTGAGTTTCCAGGACCCAGAGAGGCATGTGGGGACCAAGGTCCTCCGCAGCAGACCAGGCTTGGCTCAGCGTGGGGACGGGAGAAGGAGTCGGGATCGGCCCAACCAAACTGTGCGGCTCAGCTGGAGAAAGTGAGCAAACACCATTAGAACAGCCAGCCCCTGAGTTCAGAGGAGAGCCCCATGCTCTGAGCTCAGCAACTCTGCCATCCCATTCCCTTCTCAATCTGCCCACCAAGACTCTTGGGCAGGCAGGCAGGGCAGCCCTTGAAAGGGTCTGCGGAAAGCCTCTTACAGACGCGCAACTAGACACGTGGGGGAGGGAGATAGCGTGGGGCTTTTGCCTCTCAAGGTGACTCTGGAGGAAAAAGCCAGACCCAGGAGCGGGGGACAGGAGGCTTCCCACAAAGCCACCCTGAGGTGCTTCTCACCACCTTGTTGCCCATCACACAAACCAGTGTCCAGCCAGTCCACAGAGCATCCTCTACACCCTCATGAATCAAGCTGAGGCGAAGGCAGATACTACTACTGCCGCTGCGGGTCCGACTCTTTGCGACCCCATGGACTGTATGCTGCTGCTGCTAAGTCGCTTCAGCTGTGTCCAACCCTGTGCGACGCCATAGACAGCAGCCCACCAGGCTCCCCCATCCCTGGGATTCTCCAGGCAAGAACACTGGAGTGGGTTGCCATTTCCTTCTCCAGTGCATGAAAGTGAAAAGTCAAAGTGAAGTCGCTCAGTCGTGTCCAACTCTTACTGACCCCATGGACTGCAGCCTACCAGGCTCCTCCATCCATAGGATTTTCCAGGCAAGAGTACTGGAGTGGGGTGCCACTGCCTTCCCCAGTGGACTGTATAGTCCATGGAATTCTCCAGGCCAGAATACTGGAGTGGGTAGCCTTTCCCTTCTCCAGGGGATTTTCCCAACCCAGGGATCGAACCCAGGTCTCCTGCATTGCAGGCGGATTCTTTACCAACTGAGCTGTGAGGGAAGCCCCACTAATAAAGGGCAGGTGAGACTTTTCTGGCCATGTCAGCTAGGTTATCATTTGTTTCCATTTTTCTGAACAAATTTAGAGATCAAAAATGTCACTGTGGGGGAAAGAATCTGATGGGCAGAATTTGTGCATATTTTATGCCCTCCGTACCCATCCTTCCTTTCCCAATACCCCACATTTGGGGGCCAGCAGCCAGCCACCTGCCTCTAGTTCTTCCCACAACCAGGGCAAGCTTCTTAACCAGAGGGGGAGGGCTCCTTCTTCATTGCTCTCATTCAAGCCAGCTCATCTTTTCAGAGTCAGCTCAGATGGCACCTTCTCTCTGGGACTTTTCCTGAATCTCACAGACAAAAGTTGGCAGTTTCCTTCTGGGGGTACTCACAGTGTTTTTCTCAGCCTGTTTTTTCTGTCCATGTGTGTGTTTTGCTAAGTTGGGAGTTCCTCAAGGGTAAGCACAGTCCCTCACTCAGCTGGTACAGAATCATGCTGTTGTGGACGGAGGCAGGGAGAGAGAGAGTGAATGAATGAAACACAGGGCGGGAGGGGTGGACAGGGCACAGGGGTGTGTCATCTTGGTCATCTCTGCCTCTCTCTCTACATCACTAGTTGGGGAAAGGGAGAGCTGAGACTGTGATAAGGCGAACAGGGTTCAGCTGGCAGGGAGTTCAGGGGCCCTGATCGTCAAGGGGCGGAGCCCATAGACTTAAGATAATCCTCACCTGGAAAATCTGTTCCCCCCATCCCAGCGGAGCCTTCTCTTCTTCCAGAAAGAGTGTGGAATGCTCCAGAAATATGCAAGACCCTCCAGAGATGAGGAAGACAATCACGGAGTGTCTGTTCTAAAGAGTCCTTTAATGGAGGCTGGGGGATCCAAGTAGATTTGAATCTTAACCCTAGGCGTGGGACAGAAATTCTCCCCGCAGAGCCTGTTTCCCCATCTGTTTGGTAAGAGGCTTGAAGTGACTGATTGTCTAAAGAGGTTCTGAGCTGAGAGTATTCGGGTTCTAAGAAGGGCTGTGAGACAGTGCGGCCCTGCAGTATCCTATCAATCGGGCTCTTTAATTCCCCTCCTTTCCCTCTGCACCGGGAGACCTGCCTTGTAAACAAACGGAAGTCAGGCCAGGAGGCTCCGCAAAACACACCACCTCTGCTGCTGCCGCTGCTAAGTCGCTTCAGTCGTGTCCGACTCTGTGCGACCCCATAGACTCCCCACCAGGCTCCTCCATCCATGGGATTCTCCAGGCAAGAATACTGGAGTGGGTTTCCATTGCCTTCTCCGACACCACCTCTGAGGAGACTTCAACTCTCCTAACCTTCTCGGTGTGGAAAGGGGGAGAAGAGGGGAGAGGGGAGCAGGGACCAGGGAGGGGAGGAGGGGATCTTAAAACAATCAGGAGTTGATAGGCCAGCCGCCTTCATGTTTCCTGACGAGCTGGCTGGCTCTCCCTGCAGTTCCTCTTCCCAACTTCGCCTGACAAGGCTGTCTCTTCCCCACCCTCTGAAGTGAAAGAGAAACAGGTTGCAAAGCCTCTTGGATTATAAAGCCACTTACTCCTCTCAAGGAGCAGAGCAAACTCACTCTGTACTAAATGCCAGGAGAACACACTGGGTGGGATTCTCCTCAGACTCAAGGGTCCCTGGATGGGCTGACGGACCTCTGCTGGATTCCTGAAGTGCCCTGCATGGAGCTAGGACTCAGGGCACAGCAAAAGCTCTAAAAGTTCCAGAGATCAACCGGTCCCACAACTGTTTGTCCTGGAGTGCACATGAGTGCACGCGCGCGCACACACACACACACACACACACACACACAGTCTCTCCTAGCCAAAATAAGATCTGTGCTTCCCTTTCTTCCTTCCTTGCCCAGGTCTCTGGGAGCCCAGGACCTTCACAAACAGTGCTCCGATCACCGTTCTCTGCAACCCAGAGACCTGCCCTCCCCTTTCTGGTGTTTACAGAACAATAAGAAAGCGAGGGTAGGTGCAGAAAGGCCTGCCAGTCCAGGCCTCTGAGGGTGTGGGTGCCGAGAGGAGGAGCCGGCAGCCCAGACCTCTCCCCATTGGGCAGACTCCACAGGTAACACGAAGCTCGGCCAAGCGGTGCATAAATAAAGTGGGGGACTAGCACCACCTCCTTGAAAGGGGCCGAGTCCTCCCTCTTCACCCTCGCCTTAGGAAACCGGCTCCTGTCTTTTGTATTGTCTGTGCTGAAAATTCAACTGAACCCCACCGTAACTCCAAAATTTTTCTTTCTGGTTAATTTTGCTCCCTGGTATGCCATCTCCCCTTTCCTCCGCTATCCTATGCTTAGAGTGACTCCTTGGGACTGAGCCCCACCTGCCCTCAGGACCCATTTCTGTTCTGCACGGGGCCTGCTCAGCTGGACACTTTATACAGTAAGTGCTTCTCATTTCTTATTCCCTGTCCTCAAATCTTAGGAGTCAACGAGCATTGCAAGACTCGGATTCCTCTTCTTCCTTTCATGCGTGTGAGTCTTTGGGCCTGTTCGTTAGTCGCTCAGTCATGTCCGACTCTTTGCAACCCCATAAACTAACCATCCAGGCTACTCCGTCCATGTATTCTCCAGGCAAGAATCCTGGAGTCTCTAGCCATTTTTTTGTTTGGAATTATCTTACCAGAAAAATCTATGCATTATTTTGAATCAAGCTCAAAAGGAGGCCTTGCTACCTGAAGGTACAGACACTCAGACGTTCAGGTGAGTCTGAATTCTCCGCATCTAGGGGGGGACTTGGGAAAACTAAAACCCAGAGGCTCCATCAGGAGAATCATTGGGCAAAAGAGAATAAAGTGAGCTGTGGAAAATGCCACAGTCACTAGGAGTTGAGCATCAACTTTCTCCAGGGCTAAAGGGACTGAGCCTGCTGCGTTTCTACCAAATCCCCAGTCAGTTCAGGGTTTTCTTGATCCCTGATTTCCAGGGATCTCAGTAAGTCTCCCTGATAATGGGAATAGGTGTGCTGAGCTGGGTGCTAATCAGTTAAGTTCCATGATTGCAGTTCTGTCTGGTTTCATGGAAATTTACCCAATTAAAGGAACAGGGGGCTGGCTGGCTTTGCAGCCTGGGCTGGAGGGTACAGCGCTAACAGGAGATTCTTCAGTTCTTGGGTCCAAGTTGGTTTCATTAGGAAGTTATTTAAGGCACAGTCCTGAAGGCAGTTCGACAGCGCAGGAGGGGAGTCAGTGGATGAATGTACTCTATAACCAAATACATGTGTGGTTTGCTCCTCTGAGCAATCCCCACACTGCAAATGACCAAGGCAGAGGTCACTGGGACATCAAGTTGGTGATGCCGTACTGGGCAGAAGAATCTTGGCTGAGGGATGGGATCCAGAATGGGTCAAGGCTCTGGATACAGATTCTAGTTCATCTTTTCCCATCTCTGTCTCATAGCTACAGGTCTGTAGAGCAAGAAGAGGGTGATAAGGGAAGGGCCTGCCTTTTCTGGGCTCTCTGATATCAGTGCTACCTCCTATTTGCACAGCCTTTCACAGTTGAAGTGCTTTTACAGACTGTCGTCGATGGAGTAGCCACCATGGAGGTTAAGGAGCCCGTATGAGGGTGATGCTCTCTGCACACTCCGATTGAGGATTTGAAGACCTGATGGACCGTGCATGTTAGGAGGGGTAAGAGTGGGGTAAGGAGGATCTGAGGGAGTGGACTCATCCCTTGTGCTCTCTGAGTTGGGCTGAAATCCAGACAGAAAGCAAAGAATCCTTCCATCCCAGAACTATTTCCTCCCGTCATCTGCCATCATTTAGCAGGGCCAAACAGGTCAGTCCCCTTTCTCCTTTGACTAGGAAATGTTTCAAAGGCAGTGCAGAGGGACTATCAACTAGATCACTCACAAGTAGGGCACTCTTCTCTCTCATCATTGAGAACCCTGAGCGTTAAAAAAGAAGGTGGCTGGGGGAGGACGGGTCAGCCTCCCTCCTCCCAGTACTCAGATCTGTGCTCCCGGCCCACCCCAGGGTCCCCCTGACCAAGGAAAGCGTGGCCCTGCCTCAGCGGTAGCTGGAACCCCGGGCCCTGGTTGAAGAGCCTCTTTGAGATGCCCGGTGCCCAGGGGCTTGAAAGGAGGGGGAGGGGAGCCACATTCTAAGCCGCTACCTCCCTGCTTCGGGTCAGAACAAGCCCCAGGAAGAAAGTATTCCAAACAACAGGGTGGATCTGCCCTAACTCACCCAGTCTGCAAGTCGGTGCTGAGAACAGCCTTTTACGGGCTTACACGGAGCCTGGGGCATGTCTGGACGCAGCAAGGGAAGGGGTGGAGCAGGAACTACAGGGCAATGGGCGGATGGCATTTCTTTAGGAGGATGAAGAGCTCCCAGGGTTGCCATTCCCTTGGTGCAGTTCAGTCCCTGAGAGCAGGTGATGGCCTTCGTTCCCACATTCCCGCATCCTCGAGCCCCGAGAAGAAGACGTTAGAGGTGCCATTTCCAGGCAGGTTTGAGAAAGGATGTGAGGTCACCCAAAAGTGGCCAACCTAGCTGAGTTTATAGGAGCGAGACCAAGGACACTCGCCCTCCTGTGACCATCCCAGCCCCTGTGAATGTGCCTAGCCGCAGCTGGCTGCTCTTCTCCCTTTTTCACACCCACAAATGGGCCTGCAATGGGCTGTTCGTGCTCTTTGGACAGTGCATTCTGGAGAGGAACACCTCCACCCCTGCCTCTACCACCTGGGTAAGCAAGAGCACAGTAGGTTCAGAACAACCACCTTCTGCAGCCAGGACCAAGCTCGGCTATGGCACATGCAGGGGGACACAGACATGGGGAGGCCGGCCAGCATCCCAGCCAGGTAGACGCAGAGACATGTCCACAGGGACTTGAGTGGAATAGCTGCTTCGAGGGAGACCAACAGCAAGGGCCCCAGCTTCTGCAGCACCATCCCCATCCCTCAGCACCCTCGGTGCCGCAGGCCTGGGGGGGGCGCAGTTCTGGGTGAGCTGGTTCTCTCAGCTCCTGGAGGAAGTGATCCTGCGGAGGGTGTGAGTACTCGGGTCTCCCCCACCTCCCAAGTCTGTGATTCAAAGATCCTGCAGGCTTCCGGCCAAGCAACAGCCTGTGGGCAGAGGCTGGGGTTGCCGAGTGGCCCACCCTCTGAGATCAAGACCTCAGATAGTCCATGTGCTTCTCTTGTCCTTCATTCCACCGGAGTCTGTCTCGTACCCAACCAGATTTCAGTGGAGTGAAGTTCAGGAGGCGTGGAACTGACACCGGAGCTGCCGGCAAAAGTAGGCCTGACTTGGAAAAGGAAAGGCTCAGTGAGAGGCGTGCGAGCTGCAGACACCTTGTGCGTGTGCCCGTCTGCACAGGGGCCTGGGCCAGCGGTGGACAGGGAAAGCACCACAGACGGGATCTGCCTGTTACTTCTAAATGGACATGGGTGTTTTCTGTAACTCACAAAAAGTAAACGTTGCCTGTCTCTGTGGCTCATGCTATTGCATGCGGATCCCCTGGCCTTCTAAGTCACTTCCCTTTTGGGCTAAAACAGAGTTGTGGGCTTGAACAACTAACACAACTCCCCCCTCCAACCTCCTTGGGTTCTCCAGACAGGTGGCTGGAACTCTATTTGCAGTCAGCAAGGAACCCTACTGCCTTCAGCCTCCCCGCAGTGCCAGCAGGGCCTGCAGAATGGGGTAAAAAAACTCTTAAGATTTTTAAAACCCATTTATATTGTAATAAAATAAATGTAAATAAGATTTAAGTGAAGGCAGATTGAAGATATCTGAGACACTATACAAGATATATCTCATAGAGTACAGATGTAAATTCTGTAAAGGTTAATGCACTTAAACACATTTGACACATAAAAATGTCAGGACCAACATTAATCATTTACCAATTGTAATTGCCTTTATATGGGTCTCTTCTCCCCAAGACACATGATTAAAACACCAGGCTTGGTGGAAATCTGGGAGGGAGGAAAAACAAATAATACTTCTCAGCTGCCAGGGTCTATGATTTGCTTTGATAGATTTAGCATTGATTTCATCTGGTTTACCATCCTGTGTAAATTTATTTTCTCTATCCACATCTCTCCTTTAAGGAGAAAAAAGGTTTGTGGGGAGGAGGGTGGGCCCCTTAGTCCAAAGGAAGCCCCACCCAGTTACTGAGGAGATGCCCACGGCTTTCTGTGACTCACCCCTTCCTCAGGTAAATGGGGGCTTCCCAGGCGGCACTAGTGGTAAACAACTCACCTGCCCACGCAGGAGGCGTAAGAGACGCAGGTTCGATCCCTGGGTCAGGAAGATCCCCTGCAGGAGGGCATGGCAACCCACTCCAGTATTTTTGCCTGGAGAATCCCATGGACTGAGAGCCTGGCAGGCTACAGTCCATGGGGTCACAAAGAGTTGGACATGACCGAAGTGACTTAGTATTCATACACAAGTAAATGGGGGCTTCTCCAGGCAACCAATCTGCTAAAGCAGCAAAGTCTGAACAAAGCCTGGTTCTGACAAGACTTCAGAAAACCCGGTTTTCACTCCAGAATGTGCTCCAGATGGTAAAAGTCAATAGATGTCCCCTGGCCTGGCTGAGTGGTGTTTTCTCAGGAGGCTGCTATCAAGGAGACTCCGAGTTTGCAGATGGGTGCTTGTCACTTGGGTATCCAAGCCCCTCCCCCAGTCAGTGACCTCTGAGGGGAGGAGACTCTTCCCCTACCCCACCGATGGCTGGGACTCTGCTCCTCAGGAATAAAGAGCTCCCAGACTGGGGGCAGGAGCCAAGAGGAATAAGCATTTCTCCAAAACATTTTCCTGCTTCAAATTCAAACAGATTCAAAACCTCTTCCCTGTCACCCTCACCCCTTCATTCTGAGGTCCACAGACAACCAAAGGGCCAGGAGGCCAAGCCACAGGCAGTTTTTGAAAACGTGTTTACCCGTAAAATTACGCAGTGACCGGGGGTGGGGACGGGGTCAGAGGACTCAGGGCTAATGAACCAGCAAATATCTTCCATTCAAGGCTCTGAAAGAAAAAGAGCACAAAGCCAGAGTGATGGGGCATTTTCATTTGCAGCTTGGTTTGAGCCCTACCACCTGGAATGCTTTTTAAAGGAAGCAAGATGGGGGGTGTGTGGGTGTGTGCACACGCGCTCATAGGGTCAACTGTAGATAGTGTGTGTGTGTGCGCGCGCGCACATGCACGCCCAGAGGGTCAACTGTCAAACACCACCCAGGACTCAGTGCTGTAGCTCTGTGTGATGCACTGTTGGGTTCCCGCAACCCAAGCCCCACTCAACGCCATCTTCGCTGCAGCCATGCAGGGTCTGAACTGCCCGCCCCCCCAATCCGTGCAGCACCGGCTAGATGGCGGATTCCCGTTCAGGAGGCTGAGCCAGCCCGGAGCAGCCTGCCAGGGAAGCCAGTGTGTGCTGTGAGCCGGCATGAACCACCCCATCCATCTTCCTCTTCCACCCCCCACTACTTTATGTCCCGTATCTTCACTGCAAAGCATGGCTCGCCACAATACAGCACAGAGAAAATGATTCAATCAAAATTCCCTTGCAACAACAACAAATAATATTGCCCTGCTTGCTTTATTCATGATCTTTTATTGAGGCGAAAGGCAAGTATCATTGAGCCAAACCTGAACAGACAAATATAGACAACATGGGTAATTTCCTATTTCGTGCTAATGGTATACACTGTAGATACAACCTGAGAGGAGTAAATTACAAACCTATCAATAATACATCGCACCCGGGCTCCGGTTTCCCAGTTCACGAGAAAATGTGTATTGGCAGAGGGCTCTCCAAATAGTAAAAGCCATGCATATAATGAGACGGAAGCTACACGCTCCCCTAGGATGGTAGTCTGGTCTTTATCAAGGTCCTTTATGGAAGAAATTCCCCACGTTGAAATATCCTAAAGCCAGGGCCAGATGAGTTGTCCAGGTGAAGCTTCAATCTCAGAATAAGCCACAATCTGGGCCTCTGTTTGCCAGATGGCTCAGAGACCTGCATCCCTTTGGACGCCTTGGGTCTATGGTAAATGTCCAGGGTCTGCGGGGTGACCTACGACAGTGGCTGGAGGTCTGCAGATGACCCCACTGCAGACGGCAGTGTCAGAGGGAGAAGTCACCTGGCTTCAGAGCTCTCACGCTGACCCTAACCCTGACCCTGTGTGTGGTCCCCCAAAAGAAAGGAAGAAGGAAGGGAGGAGGATAGCAGGCAAGGAGCCAACCACCCGCAAAAGATACGAGATTTATTCTGAAATTTTAAATGTCCCCAATTCCTAAAAGTCAGTGAATCCAAATTCCCTTCTTCCTCCCCGTTTCCTACCACCCATAGAGGCGAATGACAATTTTATTTGAAAGTAAGGAGGAACTTTCAGTCAAAGTAATACTGCTACCATGGACAAATTAAATTACTGTTTACAAGAGGGCTAGTCCATGCTGCAGTCACACACTAATTCCCATCTTTGACCTCCCCTGATTAAGGAAATAGTGAGGGATCAGACCAGAGGGGCCAATCAGGTCCCTACCTCCCTTATCTCTCTCTTTTTTTAAAATCAGACCCTGAAGGAAAGAGCCCACAAAAGGATGAGAGCCTGTCAGTGACTTGCAGGCAAAACAAAAACAGTGCAGCCAGCAGCCTCAAACTCAAGCTCAGAAATGGGAAGGGCTGGCCAGACATCAGTTCATTAGTGGAACTAAAAGCTACCTAGACTGCAGGGAACTGACAAGGCTTTCTGGAGAGACACACTTAGGCATCAAAGAAAAATAATGCAAAAGATTCCCTTTGTCTGGAGGCAAGAAGCAGTTTCTAGAAGACCTGTCACAGTCTCCCCCCTCCTCCCCGCAACGCCTCTGTGGTCCATCACTCAGTCGTGTCCGACTCCTTGAGACCCCATGGACTGTAGCCCTCCAGGCTCCTCTCTCTGTCCACGGAATTTTCCAGGCAAGAATACTGGAGTGGACTGACACATCCTCCTCCAGGGGATTTTCCCGATCCAGGGATCGAACCCGTGATTCCTGAAGCTTTTGCACTGGAAGGTGGACCCTCCTCCGCTGCATCGCCTGGGAAGCCCTCCATCCCTCTTCAGTTCCTTTTTCCCACCTGGACGGGTGAAGCAGGCCATTTCTCCTTCATGCATTTCAGATAGCAGGGCTGGGTGGGACACCCGGTGGGGAACAGGGGAATTACACTCATACTGGCTCTCAAGCATCACTAGGTCTAGGGAGACTTGTGCACCCTCTGGGATCATGGGAAATAACAAGGCAAGCAGCTCCCCAGGGTATGTGGCACTGAAGTGGACTTTAAATACAGTAGCAGTTGGGTAGACACCCACCTACACTTCTGCTATGTTCAACTGTATCAGGAAAGAATTTGGCTAGGAATAAATATAAGTAACTGGAATCTATAAACAAACATACACTATGATGTGCAATACAACTCCCTCATTATTTAAACTTCATTATTTTAAAAGTCATGTTTAAAGGAGATATCATCCCAGAGGCCTCATCATGCTGAACAGCTGGGAGAAGTTCCCCAAAAGATAATCGATGGATGAGAAACTCTCACCAAAGATAATCGAACATTGACTGCTCAAGCTAATACGATTTCTTATTTGCACACAAGTGCATTGCCTGGCCGGAGAAGGCAATGGCACCCCACTCCAGTTCTCTTGCCTGGAAAATCCCACGGATGGAGGAGCCTGGTAGGCTGCAGTCCATGGGGTCGCTAAGAGTCAGACACGACTGAGTGACTTCACTTTCACGCATTGGAGAAGGAAACGGCAACCCACTCCAGTGTTCTTGCCTGGAGAATCCCAGGGACGGGGGAGCCTGGTGGGCTGCCGTCTAGGGGTCGCATAGCGTCGGACACGACTGAAGCGACTTAGCAGCAGCAGCAGCAGCATTGCCTGACAGCAGGCAGCAGTTTGCCAGTATGTGAAGTAGTTAAGAGGGGTCAGATTAGATCCAGTGCCAATTTGAGCTGGCCAGGGAACTTCGGGCCAGTTACTTAACCTCTCTAAGACCCAGTTTCCCTATCTGTCAAGTGGAAATAATAGTAATAATGTCAAGTACTTCCTAAGGGCCGGGCATTGCATGCTTGGTGTGTATTAAATCATTTAACGTTTCCAAGCATCTTATAAGTTATGATTGATATTTCAGTTTTTATCATCATAAAACTGAAACAGAGAGAGGGTAAGGGACTTGCCCAAGGCTACCAGTTGTTGAGCAGCAGAGATGAGCTCCAAGCCAGACTCCCTGGCCCTAAAGTCCACATACAGGATTCTTTTACTCTCTCCCATATCTTAGAGCTGGAGTGAAGATGAGATAGGATAACACATGCAAAGCCTTCAGCAAGTACCCAGTAGAATCTAAAGAATTAAAAACAGTGTTTATTATTGTCATAACAAGACAATAATGATATCAAGACAAGTACCTTTGAGACGCTTACCCAGTGTTCACCAACCAGGAATAAGTAACTGGCGCATCTTTAGCTGCCAGCAACCCAGTGTTGAGTTTTCTGTGCAATTTAGTCTCAACTACGATCCACCTCAGCTTCTAGAACATTTCTCTCTTCCTCCAGCACCTTCATTTTCAGGGAGTTTTCCATTTTTAGCTTCATATTCAGTGCATGTGTCATACCATAGGGACCTTGAGCATTTTTCTCTTTTGCAAAATAGGCGTGGCATAAATCAGAAGTAGCCATTTTTCCACGTTAAGTGGCATTTCAAATTTTCACTCTTTTCCCAAGGGCAAGTGCAAGGTACAAGCAAAGAAGAAACTGGTGAAGAGCTAATAAAGAAAAGAACGGTTTTAACTCCCAAGAAAGTGGAGCATTCAAGAGATGAATCAAGAAAGAAATCAGGAAATAGCAAACAGATCATCAGCGAGGGGACTGCAATGGCTCTGAACTCAGTACCCTGAAGCTGACGTTTAAGGAGAGGCTTCAAGCAGAAGCCAGGCTGTGAAGATTGCAGTAGAGAGAATACAGCTCTAACAGAAAGTGTGCCATGTCCCACCCCCACCCCGCCAGGCAGCTGGGCTCCTTCCCCAAGGGTTTTCAGAGACAGAAGTGGGGCTGTTACACCATTCAGACCGGACCTGCCAGGCGCCTGGCTCTCAGGTCACCGTACCCTTCTAGGTCGCCGTGTCTTTCTCCAGGGGATCTTCCCCACCCAGAGACTGAACCTGCATCTCCTGGGTCTCCTGCATTGTAGGCAGATTCTTTACCCACTGAACCACCTGAGAGCCCCCCAGAGGGCCCAGCTGACCTCAGAGGATGAGGGTCCTGGCTGGAGACTGCCTACCTGGTAGGTGCCAGCACTGGGAAGGGTCTCACCTGCAGCTGGACAAAGGACAGGCTAAAAGAGAAATGGAAATGTTTACAAAAGGAGTTCCTTTTGTCTCCTTACCTTACCCCAGATCATTTGCTTTCTAAGAAAGAGAGCCTGGAACAAAGAAAATGTCCCTTTTTATAACACAACCATATCAATTACATTTCATTGCTACACCATTATGGCACATTGTGTTATAATCCAACTGTTAATGGCCTCACCTCAAAAGCCTCCTGCACTCCCCTTTGCCCTCCTGACAACCTGGCTTTCAGCTAAGTCAGTTTATCTACTGCTATTTGGTCCACAGTCCTTCCTTCTTCAGTCAAGCCCGTGACAATAATGGCAGCAACTTTCCTGGGCCCCTCCAAGAGGCTCTATTAAACAAGTCCTGCATCTTGGGGGTTAATTTCCAATGTTTCTATGGATTAATAAACCAGCAGTGCTTCTTTAACTTGAGTGTGTACACAAGTCACTGGGAATCTTGTCAAAATGATTCAGCAGATGCGGGGTAGGGCCTGAGAGTCTGCATTTTTAACAAGCTCCCGGGATGCTGCTGTGGCACCAGGACTACACTTTGAGTAGCAAAGAACCGGAGGGCTTGAGAGCCAAAGCCAGTCCCCCCACACCGTGCCTGCCCTCCGTGTAGCAGAGGGCTAGGACCTCTGGTCTTTCCTCTGCTCCTTTTCCTCTGGTCTTTCTTTCAAGTCACTGGCACCTCAGCCACTCTGGGGAGATGTGAGAGGCACAGAGGGCAAGAGGGTGGTTCGGGCTTGTCATGGCACCCCAGGCTCTGACATGTGATGAGGAAGTTGGTGTCTTTTCTGGGCCTAAGAATGGCCCATGTGATCCCAATTTGAAGAACTCACAGCAGTTCAGAATAGCAATCGTACCTCCAGTGTCTAATATATGGGCTTCTCAGGTGGCACTAGTGGTAAAGAACCTGCCTGCCATCGAAGGAGGACATGGGTGGGTAAGATCCCTTGGAGGAGGGCATGGCAACCCACTCCAGTATCGTTGCCTGGAGAATCCCATGGACAGAGGAGCCTGGTGGGCTACAGTCCATAGGGTTGCAAAGAGTCAGACACGACTGGAACGACTTAGCATACAATGCCTAATATATAAGGTACATTGTTATAAATAAAATCTTTGAGACTCAGGAACCACAAGGAAACGATTTCAAGGATCTTGGCCTGTGACCAGTGACCTAGAACTAGGAGCCATGAGTATACTTTGGCTGCCAGAAAACTCAGAGCTAAACTTAGTGAGCAGTTTTGAAGATGGAGGAAGAGAGAATTCGGGTAATTTACCGAAGATCAAGACTCTTGGCCAGGGCTTGAACTGACCTAGTCATCCTGCCTTGTAGACAAGTGTTACTTTCAACAAGCTACTCTACTGCTGTGTTAAGAACTGTTGCTGACTTACCATGTAGACTTATCAACACCGTGAACCTCAATGTCTCAATACAGTTTTTTTGTAATATGGAGACCATAGAGCTGATAAAATTCAAAAATGAAATATTTAATATCACATGTATTTATAAATGTATACCTATAATATTGAGCTATGTTCTCACTGTTTACTGGAGAAAATAATACCACAGATAAATGACCATTCTGAGCAGTACTATGTTGGCTCATGAAGTCAATGACCGGGTGGAAAGAACTCAAGCTGAAGCAGGACAGATATGGGTTCAAATCCAGAGTCTGGGCTTCCCTGGTGGCTCAGATGGTAAAGAACCCACCTGCAATGCAGGAAACCCGGGTTCAATCCCTGGGTCAGGAAGATCCCCTGAACAAGGGAATGGCTACCGTACTCCAGTATTCTTGCCTGGAGTATCCCATGGACAGAGGAACCTGGTGGGCTACAGTCCATGGGGTTGCACAGAGTTGGACACGACTGAGCAACAAACACTTTCACACCAGCGTCTGTGACCTTAATAAAATAGTAGACCTATTTGTGCTTCAACTGACAAAAAAAAATTACAAAGTAAATCATGTTCTTTATCCCTCAAGGTCATTGTAGGTACAAAAAACACTCAGTGAATGATAAATAAGAATAGGAATATTTTTTTTTTTTTAATCCCACTGGTTGTAAGTCACAGAGAGAGTAAATGAAAGACAGCAGGACCAGGAGAGCTGAAGAGAAGCAGCGAGGTCATAGCCAGAGGAAATTAAAGACAGAAAAAGTAGGAGCCTGAAACCCAACGGGCAAGTCGGATCCAGATGGATGGTGGAGGGGTATCTCGGCAGAGGGAAGACACACCAATCATCAGACCAATCAGGGACCAATCATCAGAACAAAGTCGTGGTTCAGCAGACCAAGCACACACAATGCAGGAGTTCAGGAGCCAAAGTGAGACTATGAGTTGGAAAGCCAGACAAGTTGGTGGGAAAGAGACACTCACCCCTAGTAACATGCACAGGAGGCTAGGGGTTGACCTTGCTGGAGGCAAGTGTCTGGTCCAGTCAGGAGCCCCTCAGTGCTTTCCATGAGGGTGTAGACAGCTCCAAGCTGGCAGATAAGGGCAGCGAGGTAGCAGAAGTCACCACATCCAGCTGGGCTGCAAGGAGAATATTGGGGCGGCCACCAACAGCGGATTCTGACACAGCACTACTAACATACTCCTGACCCACTTTCATTTTGTCCAAAGATGCCCTTCCAAATTGAGTCTTTCATTGAGAAGACGGGCTCCCAGATATGATTTGAGTAGGGAACATAGCTGCATGCAAACTAAGAGGTTAAAGAGGACCTGTTTTACACCCTTACTCTACACTGAGAAGCAAAGCCTCCTATTTTGTATTCACATTCTGCATTCTGGATAAACTGTCAGGTACCTCTGCCAGATTTTTATGGATAATTAGAAGGTTGCAAGAAGCAGATGTTATGAAACTATCTATGACTAGTTCTTAATGGTGGATGACAAGAACTCAGCACCCTTTCTTAATTACATAAGACATAGTGAGTAGCATAGAAAAAAATAGAGGGAGAAGTTGTCAAAGCCTGACAAGGTATCAAATGGTTAATCACCCACATTGAACCTGAACACTTCTTTACTACGTAATTCGGAACACAGATCCCCCAGCTGAATAATTCTATAATGTGTGCATTCTCCTATGTTTTAATAACTAAAAATACCATTTCAGGTTTTAATAACTAAAATATGAACTCCTGCATAAAATAGGTGGATTTTCTGGTTAAAACTTCCCTGACAAGAAAATTTGCATTTTATTAAATATAGATACAGTTTTGCTGCATCAGATCACATTCAGTGGGATAAAAAGACACAGTGCCTAGAAAAGTGGGCTCTTGTCCCATGAGGATGACAGCTACAGTGAAAATGCTTTTGAGACCTTGCTCTGTAGTAGGCATGGTGTAAGCTTATGGCCAGGCAGCCTCTCGGCCCTCAGTTGTTCTTGTTCATTGTTCAGTCGCTCAGTCATGTCTCACTCTTTGCAACCCCATGGACTGCAGCATGCTAGGCTTCTCTGTCCATCACCAACTCCCAGAGTTTGCTCAAACTCATGTCCATTCTGTTGAAGATGCCAGCCATCCATCTCAACCCTCAGTAGGTGGGCATTATGCTATCCCCGTTTTTTAGAAAAGGAAACTAGTAATAATAATAACAATGACAACCACAGAAGCCACACCAGCTACAACTCTTGGCGGTTACCAAGTATTTATAATGTCTTCATGTTACATACATTATTTATTTAATAGGGCTAGCACCATAGTGATTTTTACTTATGGTTTTTCCAGTGGTCGTGTATGGATGCAAGAGTTGGACTATGAAGAAAGCTGAGCACCGAAGAATTGATGCTTTTGAACTGTGGTGTTGGAGAAGACTCTTGAGAGTCCCTTGGACTGCAAGGAGATCCAACCAGTCCATTCTGAAGGAGATCAGCCCTGGGATTTCTTTGGAAGGAATGATGCTAAAGCTGAAACTCCAGTACTTTGGCCATCTCATGCGAAGAGTTGACTCATTGGAAAAGACTCTGATGGTGGGAGGGATTGGGGGCAGGAGGAGAAGGGGACGACAGAGGATGAGTTGGTGGGAAGTTTTGGATTCAGTTCAGTTCAGTTCAGTTCAGTCTCTCAGGGTCTTTTCCAATGAGTCAGCTCTTCACAACAGGTGGCCAAAGTATTAGAGTTTTAGCTTAAGCATCAGTCCTTCCAATGAATATTCAGGACTGATCTCCTTTAGGATGGACTATTTGGACCTCCTTGTAGTCTAAGGGACTCTCAAGAGTCTTCTCCAACACCACAGTTCAAAAGCATCAATTCTTCAGTGCTCAGCTTTCTTTACAGTCCAACTCTCACATCTATACATGATGACTGGAAAAACCATAGCCTTGACTAGATGGACCTTTGTTGGCAAAGTAATGTCTCTGCTTTTTAATATGCTGTCTAGGTTGGTCATAACTTTTCTTCCAAGGAGTAAGCATCTTTTAATTTCATGGCTTCAGTCACCATCTGCAGTAATTTTGGAGCCCCAAATAAAGTCTGTTACTGTTTCCACTGTTTCTCCATTTGTTTGCCATGAAGTGATGGGACCAGATGCCATGATCTTAGTGTTTTGAATGCTGGGTTTTAAGCCAATTTTTTCACTCTCCTCTTTCACTTTCACCAAGAGTCTCTTTAGTACTTCTTCGCTTTCTGCCATAAGGGTGGTGTCAGAGGGGGCAAGAGTGGTAGGACTCTTCTAATTTGCAGTCAGCTGGGCACACATGTGGTTCACCTGGGCACCCCATCTATGGCTCATCTGAAGTGGGGGCAGTCTTTGGGGACTGAGCCCTTGACCAGTGGGGTCTGCACTAACATGCAGTGAAGATACTGTCTTCCCGTGGCCGTATCCCTGCCCAGAAAGGGCCTACCCGCTGGGAAGACAATGTCTCCTGCTGCCTCCCAGCCCCCTCAGGGCTTGGCACCAGGACGGAGGGTAACAGAGGGGCCTGAGCCCTCTGTCTCCCCAGAGTCCCTCCCACTGTCACCAGGAGCACCCGCCCAGGCTGAGTCTTGGGCCTCTCACTCTTCTGTCAGGAACAGATCTCAGCCCACAGGTCAGCTCTCCCTTCTTTACAAGTGATATCGATTTTCTGCCTCCAGCTCTGACCTCATCTTGGAACTGGATCTCTTAAGTGTCTGACTAGCCTTCAAAATCCTCCCTGAGCACAAATTCCCAACCAGATACACCCTCTTCCTCCAGAGAAATTCCCTCTCCCAACTTGCTGAATTCTTTACGTGTGTTCATTAAATGCATATTGAGTTCTCAATATATGCGAAGCATAGCCCTAGATGTTGGAGGTACAGTAAAAGAATAGGACCCAGTCCCTGTCATCAGAGAGCTTATAATCTAGTTGAAAATGTGTGTGGCTGAGCTCGATAAAGGAGCTGACAACGAAAGCAGTGGTCTTGGTGTCCTGAGCTATCCATCTATAAGCTTCACCACACATAGAACAAGGGAAACGCTCCAGGAAGGGAGCAAAATGCAAAATCAAATGAAGGATTGCAAAACGTACTGAGGCGAAGGGGGCAGGGCACAACGTTTAAAAGAATGACAGCCACCGAAGACACGACATAAACTGGTCAGAACCAACTAGGTCCAAGACGGCAGACAGCTGATTCCCAGTAGACCTTGCCTCTCGTACGTGCTCCTTGCACTACATTAGCATGCGAAGTGACACGCCCGCAGGTACCGAGACAGTCCTGAGGCCAACCGTAAAAGGTCAAAAAGTGGGTGGCGGCCTGATTCCTGGAAATCCCCCGCCCTTCCCCAAAATAGCTGGAATAATCCTCCCACTCATTAGTCTATGAAATTATTACCCACTCTATAAAATCTAGTAGTGAAAGTAAAGTCCAATGTGGTAAAAAAAAAAAAAGCAATATTACATAGGAATCTGGAATGTCAGATTCATGCTGCTGCTGCTGCTGCTAACTCGCATCAGTCGTGTCCGACTCTGTGCAACCCCATAGACGGCAGCCCACCAGGCTCCCCCGTCCCTGGGATTCTCCAGGCAAGAACACTGGAGTGGGTTGCCATTTCCTTCTCCAATGCATGAAAGTGAAGAGTGAAAGTGAAGTCGCTCAGCCGTGCCCGACTCTTGGCGACCCCATGGACTGCAGCCCACCAGGCTCCTCCGTCCATGGGACTCTCCAGGCACGAGCACTGGAGTGGGTGCCATCGCCTTCTCCGAGTTAGACTCATGAGTCAAGGTAAACTGGAAATTGTCAAGCAGGAGGCTTCCCAGGTGGTGCGAGCAGTAAAGAACCCACCTGCCATTGCAGGAGACGTAAGAGACCAGGGCTCAATCCCCGGGTCAGGAAGATCCCCTGAGGAAGGACATGGCAACCCACTCTAGTATTCTTGCCTGGAGAATCCCACAGCAGAGGAGCTTGGTGGGCTACAGTCCAGGTGGTCACAAAGAGCTGGACATGACTGAAGCAACTTAGCACAAGCAGGAGATGGCCAGAGTGAGCATCTATGTCTTAGGAATCAGTGAGCTGAAATGGATGGGAATGGGCAATTTTGATTCAGATGACCATTATACCTACTACTGTGGGCAAGAATCCCTTAGAAGAATTGCAAGAGCCCTCATAGCCAATAAAAGAGTCTGAAAGGCAGTACTTAGAAGCAATCTCAAAAATGACAGAAGAAGCTGCAGCTGACTGGTTCTATGAAGACCTGCAACACATACTAAAACAAACACACACACAAAATGCCCTTTTCATCATGGGGGGAGGGCACAATAAAGGACAGAAGCAGTAAGGACCTAACAGAAGCAGAAGAGATGAAGAAGAGATGGCAAGAGTACACAGAACTGTACAAAAAGTCTTAATGACCCGAATAATCAAGACTGTGTGATCACTCACCTAGAGCCAGACATCCTGGAGTGTGAAGTCAAGCAGGCCTTAGGAAGCATTACTATGAACAAAGCTAGTGGAGGTGGTGGAATTCCAGCTGAGCTATTTAAAATCCTAAAAGATGATGCTGTTAAAGCACTGAACTCAATATGCCAGCAAATTTGGAAAACTCAGCAGTGGCTATGGGACTGGAAAAGGACAGTTTTCATTCCAATCCTAAAGAAGGGCAGTGCCCAAGGATGTTCATACTGCTGTACAATTGAGCTCATTTCACAAAGTTATGTTCAGTCTTTCAAGCTAGGCTTTAGCAGTACATGAACTAAGAACTTCAATATGTACCAGCTGGCTTTAAGAAAGGCAGAGGAACAAGAGACCAAATTGTCAACATTTGTTGGCTCATACAAGAAGCAAGAGAATGTAAGAAAAATAGCCACCTCTGCTTCATTGATTACACTAAAGCCTTTGACTATGTGGATCTCAAAAAACTTGAAAATTCTTAAAGAGATGGGAATACCAGACTACCTTACCTGTCTCATGAGCAACCTATATGCAGCTCAAGAATCAATAGTTAAAATCGGACATGGGACAACTGACTGGTTCTAAATTGGGAAAGGAGTATGACAAGGCTGTATATTGTCATCCTGCTAATCGAACTTCAAGGCAAAGTATATCATGAGAAATGCCAGGCTGGATGAATCACAAGCTGGAATCAAGATTTCTGGGAGAAATATCAATAACCTTAGATATACATATGATACCACTCTAATGACAGAAAGTGAAGAGTAACTAAAGAGCCTCTTGATGAGGGTGAAAGAGGAGAGTGAAAAAGCTGGCTTGAAACTGAACATTTAAAATGCTAAGATCATGGTATCCAGTTCCATCACTTCATGGCAAATAGAAGAGGAAATAGTGACAGATTTTATTTTCTGGGGCTCCAAAATTACTACGGATGGTGACTGGAGCCATGAAATTAAAAGACATTTACTCCTTGCAAGGAAAGCTATGACAAACCTAGATAGAATAATAAAAAACAGAGACATTACTTTGCCAACAAAGATCTGCATAGCTGAAGATATGGTTTTTCCATTAGTCATGTATGGATGTGAGTTGGACCATAAAGAAGACTGAGCACCTAAGAATTGATGCTTTTGAACTGTGGTGTTGGAGAAGACTCGAGAGCCTCTTGGACTGCAAGGAGATCCAACCAGTCCATCCTAAATGAAATCAGTCCTGAATATTCATTGGAAGAACTGATGCTGAAGCTGAAGTCCTTTGGCCACCTGATGCAAACAGCCAACTCATTGAAAAAGACCCTGGTGCTAGAAAAGATTCAGGGGAGGAGGAAAAGGGGACGACAGAGGATGAGATGGTTAGATGGCATCACCAACTCAATGGACATGAATCTGGGCAAACTCTGTGAGACAGTGAAGGACAGGGGAGCCTCGCATGCTCTAGTCCATGGGGTCGCAAAGAGGCAGCCACAATTTAGCGAATGAATGATGACAACAATGAAAACTGGTGACTCAGTACCCTGGAGCCTCTCACTTTCTGAGATGGCCCTCACTGGAGTGTGGATCTCCCTGAACAAACCTTTCACTTTGCCATGGTTTGTTCTTGAATTCTTCCTTGTGAGAAGCCATGAACGGGTGCCCTGTCCCAGGGACTGGCCTGAGACCTGGGGTGTGACCATCCTCTTGCACCACCCCTTTCTCTCCTGCACTCCTTGATCTCCAGGGGCAACAGGACCACGTGTGTAAAGCACCTCTCTCTCTGTGGATACCTCTCTGCAATTTCAGGTGTGGGCTTGGGGATATCCTGCAAATACTGTTCCCTTTCTCTGGGTGACTCAAAGGTAATAACTGACTTTTCCTTTTCCAGTTACAGCACTCTGCTCCTAACATCATGATCAAGCTTTTAGAGACAGAACAGCTAAAAACTACTCCCAGTAAATGGACACCGATGAGTCAGAAACCCTTAAAAGCTGTAATCAGAGGCCAGTGTGATGCATCGAGTTTCGTGGTTGGGCAAGCAGGAGTCACCTACAGGAAAGGATAACCATTATTCCCATCAGCAGGAATGTCCTTTCACTCCCCCCACCCACCCGCACTCCCCACACAGCACCTGGCTTCCTGTTAATTTACCTGTGACATGTTGCTACGCTTAATTGCATTTGACAATTAGTAACATTTCAACACCTCTTTTAATGGAACAATTAAGAGAGTGCTTGTCGTGGTTGCAAGAAAATATATGAGCTGATTTTTCAGAGGAAAAGGAAAGAAAATACTAAACATAAACATAAACTGGTAATTCAGTTATAGACAGCTTTGAAGTAGGCCCTTTCCTTTTTTTGCATTTTGCAAGAATTATGGGCCAGCACGCCTTTTCGTGTTTGTTTGTGTGTTGCTTGGTTTCCCTGAATGAGCATTTCTCCACCAGACAGCTCCGGGCTGTTCACGCAGCCACGTGATGTTAATTACAAGGAAGAATGGATGCTAAGCGGTTGCTGTTCCTCATTTCTCACTCTGTTGTTGCATCGATTGCTTGGGGAAGCAGATACCCTGAAGGCAGAACCTCTCACCTTCAGTGTGGGTGTGGGCCCCAGGGAGGGCTGAGAAGATCTCTGAGCCTTTGTCTTGGTTTCCAGGTCTCTCCAAATAAAAAGTCCTGGGGAAGTGTGGCCCCGAGAAGTCCCTGGAAAAACCTAAAAATTGCTATTTTTTATTATCCAGCACCTTCCCCCCACCACACACACACACTTGCATTATTAACACAGAAAAATTATGCTGCTCTGTGATTACAAAACTTACCTTACAGCAGTAGTTTACAAATCTTTGGACTCACCAATAATGCAATATTGTCACTGTAAACAAGCCCACAAGGAGTGTATGCTCGAAACCTCATCTAATAAGAGCTGAGAAGGGCACAGTATTAAATGTCGTTTGCAAGGGTTCACGCGTTTCATTTTCCGACACAACCCTTTAGCCGAGCAGATAGAATGGATCACTGAGGTGGTTTCTGTTAGAAAAAGTCCCAAGAATATGATAGACACGCTGGCTGAGGCTTCCGTTGTTGCCCCATGCTAACCAAACTCAAGAGCAGATCCTGCCTTTAAAGTCCACCACCATCCTGGTTCTAGACGAATCAGATGCCCACTACCCATGACAGTGACCGCAACTCTCCTGCAACCATGTGGCCGCCTTCTGTTCCCTCCTGCCTGCAACGCCCTCCTCTGCTTGCCCCAAACCCACCATTCCTCAAGACAGAGTGCACATATCACGCTCCTCACAAAGCTTTCCCTGGTCCTCACCCCCTTTCTCTCAGACCCCTCACCGCCTGGCTGCCTCCGGCATCACTCATTCTTGCTTTGTCTTAGCAGCATCTGGACCATCTGCTCATGACTGAATAGACTGCAAACTCTGAGGCCAGGAATCCTATACGATTCTTTTTTAAATAATCTATACACTCCAGTACAGTAGATGCTTATTTATATTCAGTTCAGTTCAGTCGCTCAGTTGTGTCCAACTCTGTGACCCCATGGACTGCAGCATGTCAGGTTTTCCTTGTCCTGAAAGGGAAACTGTCAGGACACCAACTCCTAGAGCTTGCTCAAACTCATGTCCATCACATCGGTGATGTCATCCAACCATCTCATCCTCTGTCATCCCCTTCTCCTGCCTTCAATCTTTCCCAGTATCAGGGTCTTTTCCAATGAGTCAGTTCTTCGAATCAGGTGGCCAAAGTATTGGAGTTTCAGCTTCAGCATCAGTCCTTCCAATGAATATTCAGGACTGTTATAATAATGTAATTATTATATTATAATAATTTAATTATTTGCATTATGTAAATAATAATGTGATTATATACATTATTAATGATAATTATGATACATTATTAATGATAGTTATGATAATCAGGTATTCTTCAACAAGCATTTGTTGAATTAAATTGTATCGAATTGTCAGAAATGGAGTCTCATTTTTACAAAACACTGGTTTGATTGCAGTTGCCTTTTTTACCCTACCCATCCCCCAAAGCGCCTGTACAGGTGAAAGGCTGGGAAAACAAAGAAGGCCATTTCTTCTCCTCTGGGTTCGATTTTAACACCCCTCCATCAGCTTAGGTTGGTGCATCGCCCAGACTGGAGTGGCTGGGTGTTTGTAACCCGAGCGCAGCCACAATGTCCCCCGAGGCAGAGATGCAATCAGAAGAGCAATAATGACTGTCCCTGAGCGGGAATGAACAACTTCATCTCTCAGGTCACAAGGGCAACCGTCTTCTGAGATCCAGCACAGGTTTATCACCATTCTTTCTGTTCCTTTCCACCCTGACATTCCCTTTTCCCTTGCCCCTCACACTACAGCTTGTAGCCAAGGGCCCCGGGCTGGACTGTCTAAGCATCTATATAGAACTTTCACAGGCCCCATCCCTCTCCTGGATCAGGAAAGAAGGGGGTCACTGGTTCAAAAGATGGGCTTAGTTTCTGCTCGCCCTGAAATCCTCACCACTCGTGTCTTCCCAAAACACACACCCACACACAGCTAACTGCACACGTTAATGCCACATCTTGCTAATTGTATTACCCTTGCTGGTTATGATTAAGGTCTTGCTTTCAGGACGTAGAGAGAAGCAACCACGTAATGATCAAGGAGACAAATGGAGCGTATCACTGCAGCCACCATGCAGCGATAATGAGTTATATAAATCAAAAGTTCGGTAATTTACCTATCAGATGGAACAGTGAATAGGGATTTTTCAGTTATTGTGATTGTTTTGTGATAGATTTTTTTAATAACTCTTGTACATAGATGTTCTGGAAACTGGAAATGTGTTTCCCTGAGGGAGGCAAGGAGAATGCTGTGCAAAGAACATGGTGGCTTGATGAGTCCAGAGACTCGAGCTAATTCTAGGTCTGCCACTTTGGGGAGAGAAGCCAGATCTTTTCTCCGGCTTTCAGATTCTTCCATCAAATACTGTAGAAGGGTCTTTGATCTTCTGAGGGTCCCTTTCTCACTGAGATTCTAGGTACCACACTCCCCAGACAAAATGCAATATGGCATCTCCTGCCTTCCACTTTCCAGAGAGCTGCAGATTTAGGGAAAGCTGACCAGTCCTTCACTAACTAAAGAAACATGAGTTTTCCCTTACTGTGTGCGCATTCCTTTACTCTGTAGACCCTACGCCAAACCAAGGGGTGGTATAAGCCTCCTCCTCTTTTCACTTGGTGAAATGGTTTGTCTACACGTGTAACTGGGTGATGTCATCCACGATAATTTGTCCTGGTTTAGAGCACAAATTGTTTGCATGATAAACTATTTTGTTTTGTTGTTATTTGAGGGTTAGTACTTAGAAACTTTGAGGAACTGAGGAACTTTTGGACCCAGGGGATTAATAACTCATTTTATTCCAATTTCCCAATGGAATAAACTTCAGGGGATAGGACATCTCCTGAGTCACACCCAGACTAAGGCAACAAAAGCCCCAGCGAGATTGCTAGATTCAAAAAGGGGTCTAAGAACAAGGTTCCTTTTGAGGGGTGGTGGCCAGGAGCACATGTATGTGCATGCATGACTGTATACACGTGCATGTCTACACATGTATGTTTGGATATGTGTACCTGTGCGTATACACATGCATGTTTCTCTGTGTGTATATGTGTGCATATAAATGTGTACACACATATGTATCTTCTATATGTGATGTATGTATATGTTTGTGTGTATGTGTGCTCATATGTCTGGGTACACGTGTATCACGCCTGCATATGTGTATGTGTGCACGTGTATACATGTGTATGCTTCTCTGTCTGTGTGTATCTATATATGTGTGTATCTGTGTGTATGTGTGCGTAAGTTGTGTGTGTACATGTGTGTATGTAGAATGGGGTATTGATGTCTCCTGGTTTAAGTCCTTGGATCAAATGATGGTTACATTTATGATAAAGAGGATGACTTTGCCATAATCTCACCCCTCCCCAAACCACCAGGCTCTGCCTCCCTTTCCAAACAAGGATCCTTTCAAACTCCAACGCAGGAAGAAAATAATAATCTCGTCTGCATGGAAAGAGACTCGCCAAGCATGAAGCAAGTTGGCACTGGCTCCATTAGAAATGAACAGATAAACAAACAAATGGGAGCTTGGAAGGAGGAGATGGTTTATGAATAAAACAATGTTTTATTAAGTTGCTATTAAATTTCAATTGGACAGTGCTTGGGATACATAGGCACGGAGGTACTCCTGAAACTAATTGGTTTTCCACATCTGCCTTGCTTCCTAATTGGACTAATTACCGCGCTGTAGGATAATGTTCGTCGTACTACAGAAAGCAAGAAACCTTGATTTACAGTGAGAGGAGCAGCAATTAGAGGGAATTAATTCATAAAGCAACATCTAAATAAATCATATTATGAGAAGACAGCACTGTAATTATTGTGACTGGTGGGTCCCTGGTGGGGGAACATCAAACTCAAACCTCAAACCAAGCAGCTGAATTCTCCTCGGATCACCGTCGCGTCTCCAATTTCATCAAGCATGTACTACCTATTTTTTAAGGCCTAATTGAGGCTCCATGTCAAAAACAATATGGCCCAACACTTCTCTTTTCTAGTGGCAGCGGAAAAAAACATCAAGTTCTCACCACCTCATATTTGTCCTTTGTCAGAATTAAATATGAGTTCAGCACAACATGGATAATGGGTTATGGCTGCAGTTTCAAAATGGGATTCTCTGCAAACTTAAGTGTCATGATGAATCTTCTCCTGACATCCAGTGGCATTTGGGGGGTTGTAGCTAACAGTGCTTATTTGTAAGAATAGCATGTTAAACTTCAGAGTTTCAATAATTCATCTCCCCTTGCTAAGGAGTCACAGGTTAAGGTCCTGTTTGACCAGCAAGGTTCTAAAGGCCCCACAATATTTACACCACTCCCTCCCCTTTAACAGTAGAGATACTCTATTTCTCTTTGTTTTTTTTTTTTCTTCTTTTTGTTTTATTTTTTCCCCTTCTTCCTACTGTCATTCACACTGAATCTAGGAATTCATGAACAGCCTCCAGAATAAAACTTTTGTGCCTCAGTCTCCCCATCCATTAAAAACCCAGTGATTTTCTCCTAACTAACCTGCCACCTGTGATATGCTCTAAATACAGTTTTCTCACTTTTTCATATCAAGGTACAGGTACAAAATGGTGTCTATACAACACAAGGGACCTCAGAGAGGTTGTTTGTGGCCCAAAGTCATCTGGGGCTCTGGCTCCAGGCTCTGGCCATCCTCAAACCTACCTTCCTAGTACTGAGGGAATCGGGGTCTTGGAACTCCTATGATCCGCTGGTGCCATGGACACCCACTGGGAAACTCTTCCCCAAAGAAGCTTCACTCCCTACTTCAAAAGAGCCTTGCACTCAGGGCCTGGAGTAGCCCCGTCCTGCATCCCTCGGCTTCATAATAGGCCACTACTCTCCGCAGGTACCCCCCTGCTCACTGTCTGTTGTGGTCCTTTAAGGGATTGGAACCTGGTGGTTCAGAGTCAAAGATAAGAAAGTGAAAGAGAGAGAGAGAGAAAGAAAGACACAGGGACCCAAGCTCTGATGGAGCAAGGGTGCTTTATTAGCAGAAATGCAGGCTTATATATCTTTAGTAAGATGATTACTCAGCTATTACACAGGATGAAATTTTATCAATAGCCACAATATGGATAGTCTAATAAATACAAGGTCACTGACGCTGAAAAGAGTCACTGCATGTCTCATCCTATGACCTCAGTCCTGAGAACTGCATGCAGCTCTACTCGTTCTCGGAATAGGAACTGATAAGGAACAGAGAATCCTTGAGAAATAAAAAACAGCATGCAGGAATCCTCCTATTAAATGTTCCCTGACAACTGTCTGTGAGGAGGCATTGCCTTTGCTCACCTATATCTGCTGGTAGAGAGGTGGGGACCAGTCAGAGGAAAACGCTGTAGGAAAATAACCTCCAATGTAACCACACGCAGTGCAAGGGCTCTGAACTTCCCTGGAAGGGGGACTTCTTCCCTGCCTATTAAGTCAGGAAGTCAAGAGTTTAGCAGAGGTCAGAGAATTCTTGCAAGGAATGTCTCTGACTTCCAGGACTAATTGTTAAGAATGAGTGCCTTTAGAATCAAAAAGACTTGGATTTAAACCTGTTTCTGTGATGTCTAAGCTTAAATATATTATTTAACCTCTGTATTTCAGTGTTCTCATCCTCAAAATGTGAGTAATAACACCTGCTTCATGAAGTTGTTATGAGGATCAAGTAATAGAGTGTGTGTAAAGTATTTAGCTCCTTCCTAGACCTGGAGAAGGGAAAGGCTACCCACTCCAGTATTCTGGCCTAAAGAATTCCATGAAAAGTATAGTTCATGGGATTGCAAGGAGTCAGACACAACTGAACGACTTTCACTTCACTAGGCCTAGATAAGTTTCAAAAAATAAAATTTGCCATTATTATCACTATAATTATTATTATGACCCCCGTCTAATTCTTTTGGCCATTCTAAAGTAGCTTCACCAAATCGCCACCCATCTGAACACCTCTGAGAAAGAGGATTTACTTTGTTCTGAGTCAGTCCATTCACTTTTCAAGCAGTCTCATAGCTCCTGATTTCTACTTCTGGATCTACATCATGTCAGACTGTGTCATTTCAAAATGATTCCTTTTGCCCGAACCGAATCATTTGGCATCATTTCCAAGTAGCTAAGTGAACTATTTTTTCCCCATTAGGACTTGATCTTAGGAGAACGTTCAACTGGGGGTTGTCTACAGAGGCTCACTTTGGGGATAATTATTCAAATACTGTTCTAGATTCTTCAAATCCAAAGCAATATCTACCCTGATCTCATGAAAATAATTGTACCCAAATTTAGAAAAACAATTGTCAATAGGGAACTGCTTCATGTCAAAAAAAGAAGCTAATTTTATTTCTATTTAACTCCAAGCATTTCCTTAGAATGCAGATCTAAAAGAATAAATTTCCTTGTATCTCATGCCACGTTCCCAGACCCATCTGGATTCTATGAGATGATGTGGGTAATGAACTAATATAAAGTTGAATAAATGTGAACAGGTCCACATGAAATGCAATGGCCTTGAACAACACAGGAAGCGGAGGATGACAAATAGACCATCTGGAATTGTCTGTGTAAGACGAGGGCTCCAGCAACACCAGCAAGCCCCATCAGGGTGAAGGCCCTCTTGGGTGGGACCTTGATAGATGCTCATGGGGGGCCTTCTCTCTACATATTGAGGCCCAAGAAGTTGCCAGAGTACAGCTGGCCCCCAGAAGAAGCCTCCGTCTGCTCACTGTTTTGTGGGGTGAGGGTGGGACCAGCTTCGTAAGGGGAGACGCACATTTGGAGCTCAAACATGTAGCGTCTAAGCTTAGGTGCTGGCTCTTGGGGGATGCTGAGAAACACAGCCGGCTGCTGCTGTCTTAGATGCTTGTGGTGCTCAGGACCACCAGGAAGCTAAGTTTTGGCATTGCCCCTCCCTCTGTGGAGGAGGAAGCCCTTGATCCCAGCTAGCTCAGTATCAGGCAATCCAGGCTTCCGAGCTCATGCACTGGACATCCCTCTTGTTTCTCCAGACTCCCAGCTCCCCATCTTAACAGCCAAGTGATTTTAGGAAAGCAACTTGGACTCTCTGAGTCCTCACTGGCTCATTAGTAAAATGTGAGTGCTACTCAAGCTTATCCCTCAAGATTATGGTGTGAGGAGTAAACGAGGTGCTGTGCATAAAAAGCTCTTAGTCAGCAGTAGTGATGCCCTGGGCTCTCAGGGCTTTTAGGACAATCCATTTGGGAACGTCTTCCCTTCCAGGAACAGGAGGCTGGGCAGTTAAATCCAATCCCATCTTTTTCTTTGATATTTCATAGTCATATCATATTAAGCTGTGTCAAATCACCTTCGTATGATGGAGAAGAATTAGCATAATATGATGTTGGAGGGCATGTTGCTACTCGATACACCATAAATTCCTCCATTCAAAAGAAAAGCTGCACAGCCAATTACCTGCTCTTTAACAAAATTTTCATCCAGCATGTGCCAGAAAGATGAGGGATGTTTCAGGCAAGCAGACAAGGATCCATCCTGATTTGTGGTGCTTAATGGCATAGCAAGGAGACCTTGCAATTGGTTCCCCAGCTAATGTGAAAAGTGTAGAGAGATAATGTCACTTCAGAAAGATATAAACCTGAAGGGGCAGAGATTTGCTCATCATTGTTTGCCCTTTTCTCTGTCTCTCTTTCTCTCTCTGTATCTATCTTTGTCTCTATCATAATCTTTCTATCTCTCTATTTCCTCACCCATGGAATCTAGCCACACAGCCTGAGGGGAGCCAGGTACATTCAGAGGCCTCACATGTGGGTTTCAGCCTGCAGCCCTGGTGCAGATCTCAGCAAACAGCCAGCGTCAACCAGTACGTTTGTAAGAGGGACAAAGCTGCAGTGATTCCAGCTCCCAGACTAACGTCTTCCAGCTGAGACCCCAGACATTGCAGAGCATAGAAAATACCCCATTGAAATCCCTGACCCATAGAATCCAGGAGCATAACAAATGGTTCTTTTATACTACTAAGTTTTAGGGTAATTTATTATGTATCCATAGTAACTAGAATATCATCTTAATAATAACAGGCTTAATAATAACAGAGCTTTAAAGCTTTTCATATTCACTACTCATTTAATCCCCAGTGGAGAACATATTATTACTCTCTTAATTTTATGGAAAGGCAAAGTTTCTTGATTAATAGACAGAGCTAGCAGATGGTGGAGCTAACATTAAAACCAAAATCTTCTGGCTGCAAACCTTGGGGTTCTTTCCCTATGCTGCCTTTACTGGATCCCACACTGCATTTGGTGAACAGGAGACAGCCTCAATCAGACCTGGGGTTTTCAGCTGATTCTAGTGGTAGTGTAGCACGGTACGTGTAGTCGTGCTGGGATCGATTTGCTGGGATGCAATTCCTGACTCTGCCTCCCAGGAGCTGTATTGTCATTGATCAGGACTCTTTGGGGTCTTCCCAGGACAGACCCCTCCCCCATATCTTCTGCTGTAGCTCCTCCCTGAAGTACCCAGATGATAGTATCCCATGCATATTTCCTGAGTTTTTTAGATGCTAAAAGCTATCACCAAATGGAAAATAACTCCTTGATCATCTTGAGCGTGTAGACCCCGGACCTACTGGTACCTAAGGACTGATGATATTAACCCCCTTGTTACCTTACCCTAGTCGGAGAATTGTGCACAAGCTGGTCACAGATCCTAGGAAGCTCCTCCCTCACCTCGCTGAAATGCCCACCTTTTAAAACACTTTGCCAAAAACTTTGGGGAGTTCAGGGCTCTTTGGCCACAAGTCTCCCATTCTTCTTGCTAAGCCCTGCAATAAACCTTTCTCTGCTCCAAACTCCGTCACCTTGGTTTGGTCTCTGTGCATCAGGCACATGAATTTGTGTTCAGTAGCAGTATGATTCTCATGATGTACTCTGCTGTTGCTGCTGCTGCTAAGTCACTTCAGTCGTGTCTGACTCTGTAGGACCCCATAGACGGCAGCCCACGAGTCTCCCCCGTCCCTGGGATTCTCCAGGCAAGAACACTGGAGTGGGTTGCCATTTCCTTCTCCAATGCAGAAAAGTGAAAAGTGAAAGTGAAGTCGCTGAGTCTTGTCCGACTCTTAGCAACCCCATGGACTGTGGCCCACCAGGCTCCTCTGTCCATGGGATTTTCCAGGCAAGAGTGCTGGAGTGGGGTGCCATTGCCTTCTCCAGATGTACTCTGAGTATAAGTTAAATAAGCAGGGTGACAATACATAGCCTTGACGTACTCCTTTTCCTATTTGGAACCAGTCTGTTGTTCCATGTCCAGTTCTGACTGTTGCTTCCTGACCTGCATACAAATTTCTCAAGAGGCAGATCAGGTGGTCTGGTATTCCCATCTCTTTCAGAATTTTCCACAGTTTATTGTGATCCACACAGTCAAAGGCTTTGGCATAGTCAATAAAGCACAAATAGATGTTTTTCTGGAATTCTCTTGCTTTTTCCATGATCCAGCAGATATTGGCAATTTGATCTCTGATTCCTGTGCCTTTTCTAAAACCAGCTTGAACAGCTAGAAGCTCACGGTACAAGTATTGCTGAAGCCTGGCTTGGAGAATTTTGAGCATTACTTTACTAGCGTGTGAGATGAGTGCAATTGTGCGGTAGTTTGAGCATTCTTTGGCATTGCCTTTCATTGGGATTGGAATGAACACTGACCCTTTCCAGTCCTGTGGCCACTGCTGAGTTTTCCAAATTTGCTGGCATATTGAGTGCAGCACTTTGACAGCATCATCTTTCAGGATTTGAAATAGCTCAACTGGAATTCCATCACCTCCCCTAGCTTTGTTCATAGCGATGCTTTCTAAGGCCCACTTGACTTCACATTCCACGGTGTCTGGCTCTAGGTCAGTGATCACACCATCGTGATTATCTGGGTCGTGAAGCTCTTTTTTGAACAGTTCTTCTGTGTATTCTTGCCACCTCTTCTTAATATCTTCTGCTTCTGTTAGGTCCATACCATTTCTGTCCTTTATCGAGCCCATCTTTGCATGAAATGTTCCTTTGGTATCTCTAATTTTCTTGAAGAGATCCCTAGTCTTTCCCATTCTGTTGTTTTCCTCTATTTCTTTGCATTGATCACTGAAGAAGGCTTTCTTATCTCTTCTTGCTATTCTTTGGAACTCTGCATTCAGACGCTTATATCTTTCCTTTTCTCCTTTGCTTTTCACTTCTCTTCTTTTCACAGCTATTTGTAAGGCCTCCTCCAACAGCCATTTTGCTTTTTTGCATTTCTTTTCCATGGGAATGGTCTTGATCCCTGTCTCCTGTACAATGTCACGAACCTCCATCCATAGTTCTTCAGGCCCTCTGTCTATCAGATCTAGTGCCTTAAATCTATTTCTCACTTCCACTGTATAATCATAAGGGATTTGATTTAGGTCATACCTGAATGGTCTAGTGGTTTTCCCTACTTTCTTCAATTAACTTAAATGCAGAGTGAAGTGAGGTCGCTCATTCGTGTCTGACTCTTTGTGACCCCATGGACTGTAGCCTACCAGGCTCCATCCATGAGATTTTCCAGGCCAGAATACTGGAGTGGGTTGCCATTTCCTTCTCCAGAGGATCTTCCCAACCCAGGGATCAAACCTAGGTCTCCCACATTGCAGGCAGACACTTTACCGTCTGAGACACCAGGGAAGCCCAAACGCAGAAATCATGAGAAACGCTGGACTGGAAGAAGCACAAGCTGGAATCAAGACTGCCAGGAGAAATATCAATAACCTCAGATATGCAGATGACACCACCCTTATGGCAGAAAGTGAAGAGGAACTAAAAAGCCTCTTGATGAAAGTGAAAGAGAAAAGTGAAAAAGTTGGCTTAAAGCTCAGCATTCAAAAAACTAAGATCATGGCATCTGGTCCCATCACTTCATGGGAAATAGATGGGGAAACAGTGGAAACAGTGTCAGACTTTATTTTGGGGGGCTCCAAAATCACTGCAGATGGTGACTGCAGCCATGAAATTAAAAGACGCTTACTCCTTGGAAGGAAAGTTATGACCAACCTAGATAGCATATTCAAAAGCAGAGACATTTCTTTGCCAACAAAGGTTCATCTAGTCAAGGCTATGGTTTTTTCTGTGGTCATGTATGGATGTGAGAGTTGGACTGTGAAGAAGGCTGAGCTCCGAAGAATTGATGCTTTTGAACTGTGGTGTTGGAGAAGACCCCTGAGAGTCCCTTGGACTGCAAGGAGGTCCAAATAGTCCATCCTAAAGGAGATCAGTCCTGGGATTTCTTTGGAAGGAATGATGCTAAAGCTGAAACTCCAGTACTTTGGCCACCTCATGTGAAGAGTTGACTCATTGGAAAAGAGACCTGATGCTGGGAGGGATTGGGGGCAGGAGGAGAAGGGGACGCCAGAGGATGAGATAGTTGGATGGCATCACTGGCTCGATGGACGTGAGTTTGAGTGAACTCCGGGAGTTGGTGATGGACAGGGAGGCCGGGCGTGCTGTGATTCATGAGGTCGCAAAGTCGGACACAACTGAGCAACTGAACTGAACTGAACTAAACAGTATGATTTTGGCAGATTAATAGGTTTGCTGAGTTTCTTCATCAGTAAAAAATTTGCAGTGATGCCTGGCACATCAGTGTTGCTCAGTCAACGTTGATCATGATTATGGTTTATAGAATCGTCTCAGTCTCAGGAAGAGGGACCCCTGCCCTCGGCCTCCCACTGTAGTAGGATGCACTTTGACCCATATCTCCAGTTATGCCCTACCCAGAGGGTGATAGTACCTGGAACCAGGAGGACAGAGCATCCTTGCCCGTGTCCTTCCCTCTAGAGTGTTCTCTGGGAACCCTGGGAATCCCTGAGCCCAGGCTGCAAGCCCACTTCCATGGCACAAACAATTACCATCTTTGATTCTTCCTCCTAAGGTAAGACTGTGGTTTTGTCCTATTCACCCATGGCTGAAAAGTGGCCAAAGCTTGGCTGCTTGCATGGGATGTGGATAAATCTTACACGTGCCAACTCAGAATTCTCACATGTATGTGCAACATACTCTCACATAATTCTTCTGTTATGAGCAGAGTCAGGGATGGGAAGACAAAAGGGTGTGGATGATGAGCTAGGGCCCAAGATCTACTTCTTCCTGTTCCACCTTATCCCATCAAGTAACTCAGGAGTACAAAAATGTGAAACTTGATCTGGGCTTTCAGGTTATTATGAAGGTCTGTTTCTTCAGACAGAAAGCCAGAATGTACTCTGCTTAATATTTTTTTTAAAGTTTTAATGATTTAGGATTGACAAGTTGATCAGGAAAGAGACTAAAGTCAGGGAGCCTAGCTGCAGAGATCTTACAGGCATTCAGATGACAAATGAAAGACGAGAGTAGAGGTGAGGAGCTTTAAAAAGAGTAAACAGAAGTGAGAGACATTTCAGACACTCCAGTGTTCTTGCCTGGAGAATCCCAGGGACAGGGGAGCCTGGTGGGCTGCCGTCTATGGGGTCGCGTAGCGTCGGACACAACTGAAGTGACTTAGTAGCATCAGCAGCAAAAGAACTTAAAACACCTACAAAAATAAACCAAAAACAATTAAGAAAATTATAAAAGAAACATACATATCAATAATTACCTTAAATATAAATGGATCAAATGCTCCAACCAAAAGACACAGACCTGGCTGAATGGATACAAAAGCAAGACCTATATATATGCTATCTATGAAAAAACACAGTTCAAAAGCATCAGTTCTTCAGTGATCAGCTTTATTTACAGTCCAACTCTTACAGCCATACATGACTACTGGAAAAACCATACATAGCCTTTACTAGATGGACCTTTGTTGGCAAAGAGAGGATTAAGGTAATGATTCCAAATGGGAGCAAAAGCACACACAAACTTATAGATGAAACAGAGCATCAATTCACTCAGTGAACACTTATTTATCATCTAGTGATAAAGAATCCACCTGCCAGTGCAGGAGACTTAAGTTCAATTCTTGGGTCAGGAAGATCCCTTGGAGATAGAAATGGCAACCCACTCCAGTATTCTTGTCTGGGAAATCCCATGGACAGAGGAGCCTGACGGGCTATAGTCCGTGGGGTCGCAAAACAGTCAGATACGACTTAACGACTCAACAACAACAGCAGATACCTTGTAGTAGGAAAAGATCTTCCCACAAACACAGGAAATGGCCTAACATACCCAATAAAACTGAGTTATAGCCATAAGGCAAACAAACTTTTTTAGGGAGTAGTTTCTAACCACTTTATGTTCACTTACTATCCCTCCACAGTAACTCAGCACAGTGATACTATTACTGTCAGTTCATAGATGAGGAGTGTGAGGTTCAGGGTTATATAACTCTCCCCAGGGTTATCCAGCTGTGTATGGTTAGAGGCTGGATTCTAACCCACTCCCAACTCTATCTCCCATTGAACTATCTTCAGCATTCAGAAGTCTGCCCCAAGTAAGAAGGAATTCGGGCACAGAGAATACAGAACAAAGTCTAAAAAGAAACTGGGGAGCTAGTTAATAGGCTACACCGATTCACTTTAGGTGGCATCAAAGAGAATAAGCACAGGCCCAAAATGGTGTCAATTGTGCTAAAACCCATGATACTTTACTAAATAAAATCATATTTAGATTTAATACATAACCTACTTACAATTTAGACTTTTGCCAGAAATGTAACTTTAATCAACCAGTCTGGAATTTTCCGGTCAGCAGCAGTAAGGTAATCTGTCTTGTGGACTCTCTCCATCCCCCAGAGGCAATCTGATGAATCCCTTGCCTTTCCCTCTCCCAAAAAGAAGATATCCTGGCCTGGGAGTAATCCTTTCTCTTCTTTTTCTAATAGCTCTCTTACCCCACTCTTCCTTCTGTACAAACCTTCCATTTTGTACAACCCCTCAGAGTGCCCTTCTACTGGCCAGAGAGCAAGCTGCCCAATTCATGAATCATTGAATAAAGCAAGCCTATTAGATCTTCAGATGAAGTCAGTTGAAGTTTGTTTTTGAACAATGGTGAAGTTTATTCCTGGTGGACTCCTGGAGGGAGAGATGTTTTAACTAAAGACTGTTTTAAAAAAAGAAATCAATTGAGTTAACTGTCTAAAAAGAAAGTAGTCACAATGTGAAAGTTCTAAGTTGTTTTATTTGGGGCTAAATGAGGACTGTAGCCAGGCAGGTAGCATTTCAGATGGCTCAGAGAAACTTCTCCAAAGCAATGCGGGAAAAGTCAGCATTATGTATGACTTTAGAGAAGGGAGGAGGGGGTGCATGCAGTCAAGCACATACTTGGCAGTGGCTTACTGCTAGTCAGAAGAGCAGATGTCACCGTTCATGATTTTAGTGCTTCCCTAGTTACGAGGACATACAAAGAAGTGGGTTCATAAAATCTCCTGGAAATATCTAACTATCTGGAGACCTGTTCTGCCGGTTTTCCCAAAGCACAAAGAGCCTCATTCCTGATCGCCGCCTTGTGCTCCCTTCAGGGTGTGTTGAAGGTCAGCAGCTGCAGCAGCTCAGGGTTTAATCCTGGTAGAAGTAGCTGGCAAGTGCCAGTTTGTATTAATAGTTGGCAAAATGTTAAAGATCTTATTGGTTTTGTTGAACAATTCAGGAATTGGCCATCTAGCAACTAAAAAGGAGCTCTGAGGAGTTGCACAAAGTAGAAGACTCATATGTAGGAGGGATCAGGACAAGGAATTTATCCCTGCTAAAAGTGGGTTGCTTGTGACAAGGTCGTCTTCCTATAGGCAACAATAAGGATCTATCAGTTAGATGACTTCGTTAGTGTCTGACCGGGTAATTCCAGGTTGACTGGTTTAAGATTTCATACCTGGGAGAGGCTGAAGTAAAGTGAAAGTCACGTCCGACTCTTTGTGACCCTATAGATAGTCCATGGGATTCTCCAGGCTAGAATACCGGAGTGGGTAGCCTTTCCCTTTTCCAGGGATCTTCCCAACCCAGGGATTGAACCCAGGTCTCCTGCACTGCAGGTGGATTCTTTACCAGCTGAGCCACAAGGGAAGTCCAAGAATCCTGGAGTGGGTAGCCTATCCCTTCTCCAGCAGATCATGCCAACCCAGGAATCGAACCAGGGTCTCATGCATTGCAGGAAGATTCTTTACCAACTGAGCTGTCAGGGAAGCCTAGGAGAGGCTGAAACTGTCATTAAATTAAGCATTAGGTCTTGGTTTGATGATGTTTGGTGACAAGTGACTTCATCGTGGGGTCTCTTGTCTTGTTTTTAACATGAAAGACTGTCAAATATGGGAAACCAACATTGAGCAAAGCAACTAGTCTGCTGTGAGGTGAGTAAGGAGAGTGGCGATGGTGGAGAATTGATTTGCTGGAGAGATCATATCAGCTTTTGAGCTCCAGACGAATAACCACCTCCTCTCCCTGTCTTTCCTATCTCCCAAGCAGGTTCAGACTATCTCATGAAGCATTTTGCATCTCTCTTCAAGCAGCATATTCTAGCTTCTATTACACATTCATCAGCCTTATCTTCCATCCAAGATTGTAAACTTCCTAACAGCTGCAACAGTGTCCTATTCATCTTGTTTCCCAATGCTTGGTATTTAGTAGCATCTCAGTGTGTCTGCCCAGTTGAGGATTGTTCCTCAAATAAGTCCCCCTATGGGAAAGGAGAGTTGCCCTTGATTGGCCAAACTTTAATGGCTGTATTTTGAAGAGGGATAAGGGAGACTTCTCCAGGGATGGGTGTAATTGGAGAGAAGGAAAGATTATTTCCAGAACATTAGGGGTTGCAGTTATTTGAAGGATCAAAGACAGTCTTCTCTGTCAACTCAGGATGCTCCTTTGCATTTAAAAGCAATGCCATTTACTTACAAATTGCAGTGTTTTTGATGCAAATGAGCCGCTTCTGGACAGTTTCCTGTCCCCCAGATGAGCTAAGAAACATGGGGAAATTGACCAAGGATGCAGAATTCTGAGCCTGACCTGAGGCCTATTAAAAGAAAACTTCTATTTAATTATTCCTCTTTCTGAAGAAAGAGACAATTAGAACCCAGTGAAGTGGCAGGAGGGGGCCACGTCAGGACTTTGTCAGAGCTGGCCCAAGATTTTGCTTTTATCACGTGGACTCTGGGTCTGGAGGTGGCCAACAGAGCACACTTGACCAGACAGTGTAGGAAAATAGCTGAGAGCAGAGGCCTGTACCAGGCCAGATCCAACCCGGACTTGCAGAAGAATTGTGGTGAATTACTGAACCCCTTTGGCCTTCAGTTTCTCTGTTAAACAGGGAGACCCATCGCTGCCCTCTTTATATTCATGGTGAGAGAATATTAATCTAGTGGCTGCTATTCAACAACGTGCAATTTATAAAGTGGTTCTGCATCCATTATCTCATTTGATCCCCGCAAATGAGGTGGGAATTATCATTATTTGCATTTCCAATAGGAAAACTAGCACTGGTAGGTTAAACTGTGCAGGTCACAAGGTCAGTGATGGGGCATGCTGCTTCCGACCCCATTTGACACTTCCTCCTCCCTCTTAGATAAAACAATGATGAACAGTGTAGAGGAGGAAAATCTGGTTTTTCTTTACCCATCTTAGTTTCTCCAGCAGGAATCCCGTAAAGGAGACTGGCCAAAGCCAGATTAACAAGACAGAAATAAGCAGAAGTTCATTAATATGGGCAGTGAGTAACTCGGAGTGGTTTGTATTTGGGCTTATATATCATCTCAGGCCAAACAAAGGGAAAAGGGTTTGGGGCTCTTGGGGGGAAGAGGGGAATGAGAAGACAGGTCATGGAAAGGTGGCTAGGAAAATGACAATAAACTTGTGTTTTAGTAAAATGATGTTTAGTGAATTTTGTTATGCAGATCTACATTGGCAATAAGAATTGTTAGGAGTCCTCCTCTTCCTGGAATGGGCAAAAACGCACGCCTGTGTGTTTATACTCACTGAGTTGTGTCCGATTCTTCGTGACCCTATGACCTGGAGCCCACCAGGCTCCTCTGTCCATGGGATTCTCCAGGCAAGAATACTGGAGTGGGTTGCCATTTCCTCCTCCAGGGGATCTTCCCAACCCAGGGATTGAACCCGTGTCTCTTGTGTCTCCTGCATCGGCAGGCATATTCTTTAACCTCTGAGCCACCTGGGAAGACCGTGGGCAAGAGAGACATCTCCGCAAATGAAAATTTCCTTTGTGAAAAGAAAATTTGCGCCCTTCCTGCTGGTTTTCAATTTCTCTTTAACTCAAAATAACCCATATGCCAAAGAGGTATATTTGGGGGCAGCGTCTTCTGGTACCCTTTAGAAGATAAGCCACACCTAATAATAATACTTCTTAAGAACTAAAGAGCCTCTTGATGAAAGTGAAAGAGCAGAATGAAAAATTTGGCCTAAAGCTCAACATTCAGAAAACTAAGACCATGGCATCTGGTCCCATCACTTCATGGCAAACAGATGGGGAAACAGTGGAAACAGTGGCTGGCTTTATTTTGGGGGGCTCCAAAATTACTGAAGATGGTGATTGCAGCCATGAAATTAAAAAACACTTACTCCTTGGAAGGGAAGTTATGACCAACCTAGTACTCTTGCTTGGAAAATCCCATGGATGGAGGAGCCTGGTAGGCTGCAGTCCATGGGGTCGCTAAGAGTCAGACACGACTGAGCTACTTCACTTTCACTTTTCACTTTCATGTATTGGAGAAGGAAATGGCAACCCACTCCAGTGTTCTTGCCTGGAGAATCCCAGGGACAGGGAAGCCTGGTGGGCTGCCGTCTATGGGGTCACACAGAGTTGGACACGACTGAAGCGACTTAGCAGCAGCAGCAGATAGCATATTAAAAAGCAGAGACATTATCTGTCTAGTCAGTGCTATGGTTTTTCCAGTAATCATGTATGGATGTGAGAGTTGGACTATAAAGAAAGCTGAGCACCTAAAAATTGATGCTTCTGAACTGTGGTGTTGGAGAAGACTCTTGAGAGTCCCTTAGACTGCAAGGAGATCCAACCAGTCCATCCTAAAGCAGACCTGTCCTGGGTGTTCATTGGAGGGACTGGTGTTGAAGCTGAAACTCTTTCGGCCATCTGATGCAAAGAGCTGACTCATTTGGAAAGACCTTGATGCTGGGAAAGATTGAGGGCAGGAGGAGAAGGGGATGACAGAGGATGAGATAGTTGTTCACCAACTCAATGGACATGAGTTTGGGTAAACTCCGTGAGTTGTGATGGACAGGGAGGCCTGGCGTGCTGCGGTTCATGGGATCGCAAAGAGTTGGACATGACTGAGCTACTGAACTGAACTGAACTGAACTAAGAGTTATACATGTACTAATTTATTTAATCTTCCCAACAACTGAATAAGGTGGGTACTATTATTGTTTTCACTTACAGATGAGGAAAATGAGACACAGACAAGCCATGATCACACAGCTAAGAGTTAACAGAACTGAGATTAGAATTTAGGAAGACTGGTCCTAGGACACATGTTCTTATGCCTTGAGCAATGATTTTTCCCATTTCCTGTGGCAGAGCAGAAGGACCCTGAGTAATTACAAGTATAATATTCCTTGAAAAATGAAAGCACATATACACTCCTATTTCCCCTGTCTTCACCCTGAAATCTTTCCTCCTAACCATCACATTGCCAGGAACTCTACCATTAGCAATCATTTCTCTAGACAACGTTATTAGTTTTCCTTGCTTAAAGGCTCCTGCCTCCTTGCCCATCCCCTTACAGACACATGCATGCACACAGAATAGTCTAAAACTCCAGCAGCATGTCCTCCATGACTTTGATCGCTTGCTTCTGCCCCTCCCCGTCTCTTCCTCACACCCTGCCTTCCCAACTCACCAAACCTTTGGAACTTACTTAAAGGGACCACGATCTCTTGCCTATCAGTGCAACTTCCAGGCTTCCCACTTGGCTAGTGGTAAAGAACATGCTTGCCAATGCACGAGACATAAGAGATGCCAGTTCGATCCCTAGGTCTGGAAGATCCCCTGGAGGAGGGCATGGCAACCCACACCCTTATGCTTGCCTGGAGAATCCCATGAACAAAGGAGCCTGAAAGATCATGGTCCATAGCGGCTCAAAAAGTTGGACACTACTGCAGTGACTTAGCACATACACACACTCGTCTTTCCGTTTGGTCCCCGCTTCTTGTTTCCTGTTGGACACCTTTTATAAGTTCCTTGCTGCTCTCCCGGTTCACTTTCAGTGCACGTCCTTGGTGCTCCCATAGCAACTTGAGCATTTTTTTTTCCAATGGGGGAATAATTGTTTGAGCAAATTAACTATGAAAAGGTTATTTTTCTTTATCTTTGTATTACCTGTCAGTTCCTGTTACTTAGTAATGAAAGGATTCAAAATGAGTCTTCCTAAAATGTGCCACTTTGGCATGTGGGTTAATTTGAGGTGAAATCAATCAAAGTCCAAAAGATATAAGAAGAGATTTTTACCTCTCCCTTTACTCCCCAAAAGATGTTAGATCGAGCATCTGGCCCAGAAAGAAAGATATCATCAAAACTAGCTTCAAAGAATATGGACAAGTTCTGATAAATTGAGATGAGGGGAAGTAGGCAGGGTCTAGAGACTAAATTCTTCTCTGTGTCCCACTGTCTCTGTGTGGCAGGGCAAATATTTGTTTACCAAACACTTGCTTTTCCCATCTTCCTGTAAGTTTTCTTCCTTGCTTTTGTAGCCCCAGTCCCCTACCTCCTTCTTAGTTCAGAATGGCATATTAACACAATTACCTAACTGCCTGTGGGCCTCGTATTCTTATGGGGTTCCTGTACAGACATAATTAAATTCGTTTCTCTCCTGTTACTCTGTCTTATCTCAATTTAATTATTAGAACGGGCAAATGAACCTAGAACAGCAGAGGAAATTTTTTTCTTTCTCAACAGTTGGTGACCCAGATGGGACTGACTTTTCTTGCTGGACACTGCTCACTCTGAGGCTGCTGCAGCTGAGAAAATTTGGCACCGCTGACAACAAGCCAGCAAAAGGGGGAAATTCTCACCATGTCAGTCTTCTAGCCTGCAAGGTCCAGGGGAAGCGAGACTGGTGAGAGTCTCCTTTTACTTATCCACATTTAAATTAGCAGGAAAAAGCATCTGTGAAGCTAGTTTCTTAGGTACAGCAGCTCTGGTAAAGATCTGCGGTGAGTACTCTTGCTCCTTTACTCATCCTTTCCCTCCCAGAGATGACCGCTGTTTTCCTCGTCTCTGTCTCTTCTGTCATTTCCCCCAAGACGGAAAACCATAGGGTAGAACAGAGGTTCAGACCCTCCGAGCCTGAAGTTTTAGTTAGCCTCTCAGACTGGTGAGCTCGTGACTCTCGCCAGACTAGAGCCTATTTTGACAAATTATCACCTGGTCTTTCGATTACTTAACTAAATGAAGTCTTCTCAGTATTAAAGGAGCGTGGTTTTCATCAGAACTGTCCAAATTTTTATGTTTGCCTTTGAAATCTTGTCATTTTGCTTAAATGCATAATTAAGTATTGTTTCATAATGATCTGTGATTCTATTTAGTTGTGTTCAAAACTTTTGACATTTTTAACAAACTTCCCCAAATCAAATTTTAAATGAAGATTTTTTTGACCCAGAAGTAACTGTGGGATTTTCCAGAGGGCCTCTGGAACATCTTAAAAGTTTTATTCTCTCTCCTTATAAAAAGAAAGATGTTAAAATACTTAGGTTTGTTTAATAAGTTCATGAAGCATTACCAAATAAGTGATGCTAAACCTTAGGTTATATTTATATACGACTACTACTACTAAGTCGCTTGAGTCGTGTCCGACTCTGTGCGACCCCATAGACGACAGCCCACCAGGCTCCCCCATCCCTGGGATTCTCCAGGCAAGAACACTGGAGTGGGTTGCCATTTCCTTCTCCAATGCATGAAAGTGAAAAGTGAAAGTGAAGTTGCTCAGTCGTGTCCGACTCTTCACGACCCCATGGACTGCAGCCTATCAGGCTCCTAGGTCCATGGGATTTTCCAGGCAAGAATACTGGAGTGGGGTGCCATCGCCTTCTCCGTAGATATGTTATTAATGTGAGTGCTCCAAAAATTGTATGAAATATTTAAAATTCTTATATGTCCTGGTATGCTGTTAGTTATAATTAGAGTTATTATCCTAAAATGTTTTATGTCATAGAAATAAGTTAAGTTTCCTCATCAATTGCATTATAATAAATGCTTGTCAGATCTTTAAAAGTGGACATTTTAAAGTATTTCATCATTTACTCTGTGATTGTTTTACTCTGATGCTTTTGCCAAAGTGTTCTTGCAAAATATCATCTTCAGAGAGATTCGTGGAAAAGACTTTTACAAGTATTCTAGAATACAACTTTCTGATGATTTTAATTTTAATATCACTTAACTAAACTGAGTAAAAATTTTCAGGACTAGTGGGAAAACTAGATTTTAGTATAACAAATATTAAGTTCATTGGGCTGAATGAATTGATAGAGGATGATAATAATTTTTTATGACTTTTTTTTTTGAAACATTGCTGGTTCTTTTATGTTTTATTTTTCCCAGAGTGGAGCAAACTTTTTTCTCTTTTCTCTATGCTACCTACATTGTTCTTGTTTAGTCACTCAGTCCTGTCCAACTCTTTGTGACCCCATGGACTGCAGCCTGCCAGGCTCTTCTGTCTATGGGATTCCCCAGGCAAGAATACTGGAATGGGTTGCAATCCTCCTCCAGGGGATACTACCTATGACTTAGAGCAATTTGGTAAAAAGTATCTTTGTGAACGTGACAGTGGAGAGTGAAAAGGTTGGCTTAAGGCTCAACATTCAGAAAACGAAGATCATGGCATCCGGTCCCATCACTTCATGGGAAATAGATGGGGAAACAGTGGAAACAGTGTCAGACTTTATTTTTCTGGGCTCCAAAATCACTGCAGATGGTGACTGCAGCCATGAAATTAAAAGACGCTTACTCCTTGGAAGGAAAGCTATGACCAACCTAGATAGCATATGCAAAAGCAGAGACATTACTTTGCTAACAAAGGTTCGTCTAGTCAAGGCTATGGTTTTTCCAGTGGTCATGTATGGATGTGAGAGTTGGACTGTGAAGAAAGCTGAGCACCGAAGAATTGATGCTTTTGAAGTGTGGTGTTGGAGAAGACTCTTGAGAGTCCCTTGGATTGCAAGGAGATCCAACCAGTCCATTCTAAAGGAGTTCAGCCCTGGGATTTCTTTGGAGGGAATGATGCTAAAGGTGAAACTCCAGTACTTTGGCCACCTCATGTGAAGAGTTGACTCATTGGAGAAAACTCTGATGCTGGGAGGGATTGGGGGCAAGAGGAGAAGGGGACGACAGAGGATGAGATGGCTGGATGGCATCACTGACTCGATGGATGTGAGTCTGAGTGAACTCTGGGAGTTGGTGATGGACAGGGAGGCCTGGCGTGCTGCGATTCATGGGGTCGCAAAGAGTCGGACACGACTGAGCAACTGATCTGATCTAATCTTTGTGAACAAAAATGAAACACATTTTCCCCTGCCTGATCCCTCCAGAATTCAGAAATTGTCAGGGAGTATTCTTATTTCCATAACAATTATTTGCACAAGTTCACTAAGAACCCGTTCTCCTTGTAACAGGACACAGTTAGAAATCTTGGTTATATTACCAAGGCTTTGAATGAAATGTTACATTTGAGAGGAATGTATATAGACTAGTATATGACCAGACAGGTTTAAGGAACTAAGGTTGACTTTCTGGAGCCAATAAAGCCCATTGCACAAATAAGCCTGGACAACTTGATATCAACTGTAGAGAAGTCACTGGAACAGTTCATGTGTGGACAATTTTTGTGCCTGTGGCTGTGCGGCTACTCAGAAAGGTCACCAGAGACATTCAAATTGCAAACCAATAAATATATCAAACTGACATTGCCTGCCCTCATACCATCTGAAGATGTCTTGAGCTGGACATCTAGAAATCTCCAATGACTGAGGCAGCTCCAGTCATTAACTTCTGTTTTATTTTGTCTCCATGGACATACTTCTTATTAAGTACCTGATTACTTGCAACATAGGCCTCACTTTTGGAACCCACCTGACTGAAGCCTCTTAAAATGAGACACAATTGTTTAACCAAACTCATCTATTTTCAGACTAAGGGACTGGTTCCGTAAGATAGAGCAATCTACTAACTCAACTTTCTGGGCTATAAAATTTCTTGACTAAATTTTAAAGGCAGGACTGGAGGGTTCCAGAAAGATTCTCCCCCAAATGTGTCCTTTTGGCAGGTGGATTAATTTGAGCTGAAGACCATCAAGGCCCAAAAGACTCAGGAAGAACTTTTTACCTTCCTCCTTAAGAGCTATCACCAAAGAATATGGACTAGGTGTGGTAAATTGGGGTGGGGGGAAGGTAGGCAGGGCCTAGAGACTAAATTCCTGTGTCCCATTGTCTCTATGTGGCAGGACAAACACTTGTGTGCCCACTACTTGCTTTTCCCAGCTTCCTGTAAACTGTCTTCCTTCCCTTTGAAGCCCTAGACCCCCTCCTCCCTTCTCCTTAGCTCAAGATGGCATGTAAGTCTCAACTGCCTGACTTTCTATGGGTCTCATATATTCTTTTGGGGCTCCTGTACATGCATAATTAAATTTGTTTTTCTCCTGTTAATCTGTCTTATCTCAATTTAGTTATTAGGCCAGGCAAATGAGCCTAGACGAGTAGAGGAATTTTTTTCTTCCCCAACAGTAGATATTTGATAAAGTTGCTCTAGGCCAATGCTGTTCAACACTCTATTATAAGCTAGTTTATCAGTATCTTTCTTCCATAATAGAAAATTTTTTTCCTGATTATTAAAGGAAAGCACTCTCATTGTAAACATTTCCCATTATTACAAGAAAATGTAAAGGAGAAAATAAACATCACTGATAATATAGCCACCAGAAATATCCTTTAGCTAGTTTTCTGCAATAGCAGCTAGCTGAAAAAGGATGACACCTGTGACAAGTTCATTCAACATGAACAGGGCCAAGAGAGAAGGAGAGACCTAAATCATAGAGCAATGCCCTGGCAAGGCATTCCTGAGTTAAACACTTCACTGGATATGTTCCAGACCAGCAGGGAAAAGCATGAGGTCACTGGTTACTGAAGAAAGAGCACATGAGAAATAGGACAGCAAAATCTATAGCAAGAGAATAAAGGAAGAGGCTTTTTTGCTGCCTTCAGAGAGCAGAACCAGGGCACATGCAGAAAGTTTGCAGGAAATCCATCTTTGACTCAATTTAAATAACTTCCTAATAATCAGAAAGATCTACAAAAACACTAAATTGCCTTCTGAGCTAGCAAGCAGCCTGTCCCTATCCCTGGAGATATCCAGATAGCTGCTGATGCTAAATAAAAGTTACTCATGGCACTCAACAAAAGATGGTAAGGCAGACGTTATTCAAGGGATGGATCGTTATTACAAAGGGGTTTTACAGTAGGGAAGAGAGATGAGATTCAACTCCAAGTACAAGGAAAAGTGTAAATTTACAGCCAAGGAGCAGAGAGGGAGTCAGAGGATTAAAACTTCCTAAGAGGAAACATCAACATCAGAATGGGAAAGACTAGAGATCTCTTCAAGAAAATTAGAGATACCAAAGGAACATTTCATGCAAAGATGGGCTCGATAAAGGACAGAAATGGTATGGACCTAACAGAAGCAGAAGATATTAAGAAGAGGTGGCAAGAATACACAGAAGAACTGTACAAAAAAGATCTTCATGACCCAAATTATCATGATGGTGTGATCACTCACTTACAGCCAGATATCCTGGAATGTGAAGTCAAGTGGGCCTTGGAAAGCATCACTACGAACAAAGCTAGTGGAGGTGATAGAATTCCAGTTGAGACATTTCAAATCCTGAAAGATGATGCTGTGAAAGTGTTGCACTCAATATGCCAACAAATTTGGAAAACTCAGCAGTGGCCGGCCACAGGACTGGAAAAGGGCAGTTTTCATTCCAATCCCAATGAAAGGCAATGCCAAAGAATGCTCAAACTATCACACAATTGCACTCACCTCACACGTTAGTAAAATAAGGCTCAAAATTCTCCAAGCCAGACTTCAGCAATACGTGAACTGTGAAATTCCTGATGTTCAAGCTGGTTTTAGAAAAGGCAGAGGAACCAGAGATCAAATTGCCAACATCGCTGGAGCATGGAAAAAGCAAGAGAGTTCCAGAAAAACATCTATTTCTGCTTTATTGACTATGCCAAACCCTTTGACTGTGTGGATCACAATAAACTGTGGACAATTCTGAAAGAGATGGGAAAACCAGACCACGTGACCTGCATCTTGAGAAACCTGTATGCAGATCAGGAAGCAACAGTTAGAACTGGACATGGAACAACAGACTGGTTCCAAATAGGAAAAGGAGTACGTCAAGGCTATGTATTGTCACCCTGCTTATTTAACTTCTATGGAGAGTACATCATGAGAAACATTGGGCTGGAAGAAGCACAAGCTGGAATCAAGATTGCCGGGAGAAATATCAATAACCTCAGATATGCAGATGACACCACCTTATGGCAGAAAGTAAAGAGGAACTAAAAAGCCTCTTGATGAAAGTGAAAGAGAAGAGTGAAAAAGTTGGCTTAAAGCTCAACATTCAGAAAACTAAGATCATGGCATCTGGTCCCATCACTTCATGGGAAATAGAGGGGAAAACAGTGGAAATAGTGGCTGACTTTATTTGGGGCGGGGGAGGCTCCAAAATCATTGCAGATGGTGATTGCAGCCATGAAATTAAAAGATGCTTACTCCTTGGAAGGAAAGTTATGACCAACCTAGATAGCATATGCAAAAGCAGAGACATTACTTTGCCAACAAAGGTCCGTCTAGTCAAGGCTATGGTTTTTCCAGTGGTCATGTATGAATGTGAGAGTTGGACTGTGAAGAAAGCTGAGCACCGAAGAATTGATGCTTTTGAACTGTGGTGTTGGAGAAGACTCTTGAGAGTCCCTTGGACTGCAAGGAGGTCCAAATAGTCCACCCTAAAGGAGATCAGTCCTGGGTGTTCATTGGAAGGACTGATGCTGACTCTGAAACTCCAGTACTTTGGCCACCTGATGCGAAGAGTTGACTCATTGGGAAAGACCCTGATGCTGGGAGGGATTGGGGGCAGGAGGAGAAGGGGACGACAGAGGATGAGATGGCTGGATGGCATCACTGACTCGATGCACATGAGTTTGGGTGGACTCCGAGAGTTGGTGATGGACAGGTAGGCCTGGCGTGCTGTGATTCATGGGGTCACAAAGAGTCAGACACGACTGAGCGACTGAACTGAAGAGGAAACATCAGGGCTAAGAGAGGATTCTAGCTAAATTAACCTAATGGGATTCCATTGCTGAAAGCATGCCAAGGTGATTCCAGGGTGATCAGACATCACCTGGGAAATAGTAGTGAATGAAGAACTTAATCAGATATTAAAGGTAGAGGATTTTGGTTAAACTGATATAACAGAATTCCTGCTAAAATTGGACAAAGAAAAGTTGAACACAGAAACCCAAAAGTCACAGCTTAGTTTAGAAGACAGTTCAGAGGTGCCCAGTTAGGATTTTGATCAAGAAGAGAATCTGTGTTACTGAGAGAGATGCATTCATTTACTCAATCAGTCAGTAATTCCATCAATATTTATTGAGCATCTGCTATTTGACAAATGATGTTCTTGGTGTAGGGAACCGAAGTCAAATGAGACCTGGTGGGCCTTGTCCTCAAGTGGCCATCCATCAAGGGGAGGATATTGCTAAAATAGGTGTGATTTCTGAGATGCTTTCTATCTACAATATCCGATGAGTTTTACTTCTAAGAAGTCTTGTCCCAGCAAATGTCACAAATACATTTCAACTTGAATGTGAGTAGAGAAGATGGAAGGGTTTCCTGTGATACCCTTCTGTCTCCTGTCCAAGGGGGTATTGCTTCTCCTCTAAGGGAGAACCTAAAGAGTAGCTGCATTTCTAGTTAGGCTTAGGAAAATCCACTTTCCAAAATGGTTTGGATTTTTACAGGATTTTATCTAAGTTCCATCATGGGGCAAACTTGGCTCATGACCAAGGGATTCTTTATTTCATAAAATAGCCTGCAGTTATGTTCTTCACAATTACAAGTGCTCCTCATGTCTTTAGGACTGGATTTAATCTCACCAAAAAATAATCCTATCAACTTTGAGGAGGTTACCTATTTGAGAAATCAAGCCTCAGGTGTTTTAAGTCCCTGGGCCCTTGTTTACTCAGACAAGTATACCAGCTCCTCCCCATCTTGCCCTCCATGCTGTATGCTCAAAATCCCTTCCACCATTACAGTTGACCTGGGGCCTCTGCAGAGAGACAGCTTCACGGAGCACCTATATGATGATGGAGAAAAGACTGGCAAGTCCTTGGAGTTTTGGCTGACGAGGACTCTAGGGGCACACAAGATGGTCCCTTCATGTGAACTGAATATCAGGTACTTTTTCACCAGGACTTCCCTGGTGGCTCAGACAGTAAAGAGTCTGCCTGCAATTCAGGAGACCTGGGTTTGATCCCTGGGTTGGAAAGATCCCCTTGAGAAGGAAATGTCTATCTATTCCAGTATTCTTGCCTGGAGAATTCCATGGACAGAGGAGCCTGGCAGGCTATGGGGTTGCAAAGAGTCAGACATGACTGAGCAGCTAATACTGTCACTTTTCACCTGGCAAAGATCTTACTTTATCCTACCTCTTAGAAACTCAATTAGTGCCCCCATAGTAGTGCTCTCTGCCCAATTGTCTGGAGCCCCAACTTGGCTGTTTTACTCCAACAAGATCCCAGAACCAGATTCTCCTCCTTTTTCCTTTTATCTTAGCCTCTTCTCATCTGCAGAACATACTCGCATTGCCCTCAACCCAAAAGCTTTATTTTATTTTTCTTTTTCATTAGACCCCTGAGTGCAATTTTAATGAATCCTAAATAATTAACATGCATGCCTGTGCACACAAGCACACACACACACATGTGCATGCACACACAATAGGTGTTCCTTTTACTTTATGGCAGGGACAGTTTGGTCTTCAGAAGCACAGTTACTAGTGGGAAAATGTTTGTATTTTATCCAAGAGAAGGTCACCTTCCTGTTCATAAGAGAAATTGACTTTTAATTCAACAAAGGAAAAGCCAAAAGTAAGTTGAGTTGTTGACATTAAAAAAGAAAAAAGAAAAAATGGATTGTACATTAATATTCTGATATGTGTCCATGGAAGCTCTAGCCAAAGCAGCTTAATGACTACTGGCTCAGATGGGTTGGAAGCACTCCAAGACTGGCCAGGAAAACAGTGGAAGCCACCAGGAAGATGGTAGATGACACGAGAAGAAATGATGCCTGGAGTGGATCCCACCTGACTATCAACCTCAGCAGAGCTTTTCCAACCTCTGCTGCTTGTTTCTATGTACTTCCTAGATTGAATGGTCCAGGTAGGGTGAAGTTGTGGCAGGAGTTCTGTCAAAAGTCCCAGAAAGGCAGTGGGGTAAGTTGTCCAGGTGTTTTTAGCAGATAATTCCTTGAAGGAATTGCTTCAAAGAGCAGAAGGAGGAGGAGAGAGGTAAATGGGAAGTCTTTGTGATAGAAAGCCTCCTTATGAAGCTGTGATTTGAATTCCCATCAGCAGAGCAGCTGTGTGTGGGTGTGTACATTATTCTCTGCAAAAATGAGAAAAAAACAACAGCCTAAAGTATCAGTTCAGTTGCTCAGTCGTCTCCGACTCTTTGCTACTCCGTGGACTACAGCACGCCAGGCTTCTCTGTCCATCACCTACTCCTAGAGTTTGCTCAAACTCATGTCCATTGAGTCGGTGATGCCATCCAAACAGCTCATCCTCTGTCATCCCCTCCTCCTCCCACCTTCAATCTTTCCTAGTATCAGGGTCTTTTCCAATGAGTCAGCTCTTCACATCAGGTGGCCAAAGTATTGGAGTTTCAGCTTCAGCATCAGTCCAGTGAATATTCAGGACTGATTTCCTTTAGGATGGACTGGTACAGTCCAAGGGACTTTCAAGAGTCTTCTCCAACACCACAGTTCAAAAGCATCAGTTCTTCAGTGCTCAGCTTTCTTTATAGTCCAACTCTCAGCAAAAGTCGCTCAGTCATGTCCGACTCTTTGCAACCCCATGGATAGTCCTTGGAATTCTCCATGCCAGAATACTGGAGTGGGTAGCCTTTCCCTTCTCCAGGGCATCTTCCCAACCCAGGGATCGAACCCAGGTCTCCCACATTGCAGGCTGATTCTTTACCACTGAGCCATCAGGGAAGCCCAAGAATACTGGAGTGGGTAGCCTATCCCTCCTCCAGTGGATCTTCCCAACCCAGGAATCGAACCGGGGTCTCCTCCATTGCCAGCAGATTCTTTACCAACTGAGCTATGAGGGGCCTAAAGGATAAGTTGAGGCAAAAGTCTCGGCCTGGCACAAGGCTACATTTACCCAGAATAGGCATCTTTTCTCAGCCCCATAAAAGCACTGAATATCTTAGCCTGTCTTCATAACCATCATAGTCCACAGTCTGTTTCCCTGCCTGGAGAAAGCTGGAAGCAGCAGGACAAAACCCTGGATCATCACCATGTCCACATCCTCCCATCACCACCTGTACTCCTCTTTATGGACAGGGGCATTGAAGGCAGCTTGAACAGGAGAACGCACGAAGGGCTGAGGTGTCCAGGGAATCTGTTTCTTGTTCAGTGACTTGTCTCCCAGCTGCATACTGTGGACAAGTCACCTAATCTCCTTGGATCTTGGTTTCTTCATTCCTAAGATGACATCGATCACACGTCCTAACCGCCTTGAAGTTTACTGTGACAAGGAAACAGATTTCCCGCCTTTCAGCCTTGTGCTCTGGCCCTCACCCACCAGACTTCAAATAAGTGAGAGAACTCTATTTGCTGTACCCAGAGTCTGCTTCTTAAAGTGCTGCAGGCTATTTTCCCAGGGAAAATGTCCTTGGGGGCTTGCAGGCATGGCCCTGAGCAGTCACAAACCCTGGACCATTTTCTGTCTCTGCAGCATTCTTTCAGAGAGGGAGGGTGTGAATGTGCTTATCAAATTTGCACAAATAACTCCGAACCGCTGAACCATGATGCTGCCCGCCTGTGCTCCCTCCAGCCCTCCACCTGCTGCTCTCTGCTCAGGCCCTCCCCTGAGATGACTAGGGAAAGGCTGAAGTCCTCTTAAGCCAGTGTGATGTCATCATCACCATGCAAAAGGTAGGTCTCTTTGCCCTTCAACCCAGCACGCCTTGCGGAGCAAAGCCTCTGTTGAGATCATCTGCTTGAAGCTTCAGCTGCCAGGTGGGTGCTTCCAAAGCTCTCCATCCAGCAGCCCTTGGCACTGGAGATTTAGTAGCCTATCAGGCATGAGGGCTTCCAATTTACGGTTCGGAGAAAAGAAACCCTATTAATCTGGGACCTTTTATTCTACCGTAAATCCCGGCCATATTTAACTCAGCCACTATCAAGGTTCTCCCCTATCTGCCAACAGCAGAGCCATAATATAAAGCTTGTCAATTCAAGGAGAAATTAAGATCCTGCTTAGTATTCAAAGAATGGTCCCTTTCACTAGCTTCCCTTCCGAAGCTAGGCATGCCCATCTAGGCAGGAGAGGAGCACCTCCATGCTAACTTAGGGAAGCCCTTTAGGCCCTGTGGCTGGGGAAAAAGAGACCTAGCTTCCGTCCACCTGGTAAACGGGAAATTCAGACTGTCTGTGCCGACGACCTGGTGACATTCCTTTCCCCTCACAAAGCCCAGAGAGCGAAAATGACCTCCGAGGCCATGGGCTCCTAAGTGGCAGAGCTACAGCCAGAGGAAGGAGAGGAGGGGAGTTCTTTTAATTAATTAATAATTGCTTTTGTCAGCATCTCTTATGTTCAAGGCAGTTTTTTTTTTAATTGAAGTACAGTTGATTTAAATGTTGTGTTAGTTTCAGGTGTGCAGCAGAATGATTCAGTTATACATTATATATATATATATATATATTCTTTTTCATGGTCTTTCCCATTATGGTTTATTACCAGATATGGAATAGAGTTCCCTGTGCTATACAGTAAGACCTGCTGTTTATCTATTTTATATACACTAATATGCATCTGTTAATCCCAAACTCCTAGTTTATCGCTCCCCAATCTCCTTTCCCCTTCGGTATCCATGTCTGCTTTCTATTCTGTGAGTCTTTCTGGTTTGTAAATAAGTTCATTTGTACCATTTTTAAGATCCCACGTACAGGTGATATTTGTCTTTGTCTGCCTCTTACGTATTCTTTCCTATTAAATACTTAGAGCTCTGCAAAGTCAGTGTTACACAATCTCTACTCAATAAATGAAGAAACTGAGGCTCTGATCACCCAGCTCTAAAAGCAATTCTTTCTGAGTCGTCATATATTTCCTAAGGGCCTGCTCCAGGCCCGGAACTATACTAAAAGCAGGAAATTTTAAAGCGAACAAGAGATTTTGTCTTCTAGCTTAATAAAGAGAAACAAAAATCAAGAAATAGAGAGAAAAATATCAGAGTGCTGAGTGCTCTGCAGAAAATGAAAATAGGATCATGTTATAAGACAAGTAGTAGATTGAGTAGTCAGGGAAGGCCTCTCCAAGGAGATTACATTTAAGGAGGGATCTGAAAGCAAGAAAGAGCCAGCTCCTACAAAGTGAGAAGAAAGGAGAATCTGAGTAGAAGACATGGTCACTGAAAAGGGCCCACAGTGGGGCTGGTTTGCATCAGATGAACAGGAAGAAGGTCAGTGTGGGAGACACTGAGCATATAAGGTGAGCCCAGGGCTGCAGGGGAGGACCAGAGTAAGGTGTTTAGAGTTTAAATATAATGAGAACCCATCGGAAGGTTTTCAGTGGGAGACTGACATCATTTGTATAATTGGCACCCTACAGCCTGAGATGTAACTGTTTACCTGGTTAAGAATTTCTCAAAAGGCCCAGTGGGTCAGATCCTTTATGCTGTTATCTGATGCGCCAGCCCCTGTCAAGGTTCCCAAAATTCTTGTTCGTAAAGAATTATTTTCTGGCAAAGAAGATAGCAAACCTCTTGAAAATAAAAACACAAAGGGGTCAGTGCAGGAACCTCAGAATCAACTGAACAGACAGCTCATTCCTGGGTCATGGACCCGAGGTAGCAGACCCTGGATGTGCCAATGAGAGCGGGCATGGCTGAGAAGACACTCAGATGAGGGGCTGGGCCAGGAGTCCCTCAAAACCTAATAGTGTGAACAGCCTGTTTGCTGCAGTCACTTCAGTCTCGTCCGACTCTGTGCGACCCCATAAACGGCAGCCCACCAGGCTCCCTCATCCCTGGGATTCTCCAGGCAAGAACACGGGAGTGGGTTGCCATTTCCTTCTCCAATGCATGAAAGTGAAAAGTGAAAGTGAAGTCGCTCAGTCGTGTCTGACTCTTAGCGACCCCATGGATTGCAGCCTACTAGGCTCCTCCATCCATGGGATTTTCCAGGCAAGAGTACTGGAGTGGGGTGCCATTGCCTTCTCCAACAGCCTGTTTAGCTCCCCCGAAAACTAACATGAACTCAGAGGGCTGGCTTCCCATCCAATCTCTACTCCTTACATGCCCCGTGATTTGGCCAAGTCACTAAATGTCTGTCTCTATTTTCTCAGCTCTAAAGAAGAAATGATTCTATTTCTCTCTGCCTTCACTAGGGCTTTTGGGGACAAATAAGATAACACGTTCAAACTAACATGTTTAAAAACTATGGGGAAGTTGAATAGGCAACTTTCCATCTCTTGATGCTGATGGCATCACTGACTCAAGGGACCTGAGTCTGAGCAAACTCTGGGAGATAGTGAAAGACAGGGAAGCCTGGTGTGCTGCAGTCCATGGGATCGCAAAAAGTCAGACACGACTTAGTGATTGGACAACAACATCTCTTGATACACACTGGCAGCTGTAGAGTCAAAGTCTTCGAAGGGTGATGGAAGGTAGAGTTCTCCATCAGCCTCATGCATGGAGTGAGCCAGCCCTCTTCATCTCCTTCTAGGGATGTCAGAGGTGATACCTGGACCACTAGTCCTTCTGCACTAGAATGACATGGAGCTTCTAGGGTTGCTTGGAGGTGTGACGTGGCACACCACTGATCCTCTGGCAGAGCCTGGAAATGTGGCTTTTTCAAGTATGGCAGCATTCTGCTCTCAACGATGTTTGTGGACTACTGGAGGCCCCAGCGGCTCACCTCCTGTTGGCTACAGATAGAACGCTGATGGAGAGGACTTCAGGACATCACTCAGGTCATCTCCTGCTTAGAACAGGTCACAGCTCTACCCTTCTCAAAACAAAGAGTCATCTTATTTGCCCTCAAATGCCCTAGTGAAGGCAAGGAGGAATAGAATCACCTCTTTTTTAGAGCTGAGAAAAGAGAGACAGACCTTTAGTGACTTGGCCAAATCATGGAGCACGTAAGGAGTAGCAATTGGATTGGAATCCAGCCCTCTGAGTTCAAACTCTGTTGTTTCAGATGATAGAAACCATCTGTCCTAGAGCTGAGGAGAGACACCCCATCCTTGTAGTGCTGGGAGGAGGCTGCCGAGCCCCCGGTGGCAGAGCTGCTGTTGGGAAGGCACGGAACAGAAAAAGAAACGCTGTGTTCCTAGGAGAACTTAATTGATCTGATTTATCTCGAGATGGATGAGGAGCGACCAAGGGCCTCAGAGTACAGGGAGTCCTGGTTTACTGCCCTCTCCCTGCAGCAGGACTTTTAAAGGGATAAAAGACTGGACTTGTATCTCTTGATGCCCACCTGGCAGATGAATCATTTTCCTGCTCAAACCCGCCCCCTTCTCCACCAGCACAGGGAAGGGAGGGCCCGGAACTGTTTCTTGATGCGGGGGAGGAGGCGAGGGGGGCGAAGATGGGGATTTGGGGTGAAATTTCTGTTTGTTCCTGAGCCAAATGTGCTTGTTCCGCTCTAAGCCCTTCAGGGAAGGGAGAGGAATTAGTTCGAAGGGGCTTCAAAGAAAATCCATGACTGACTGGCACGTCTGAATCCTGCCCAAGTTGGAGTGAGTCACGGGGGCAGGTGGGGGAGGGGAGTAGGCGGGGACAGAGATTTTTTAACCCTTTCTGGGGAGACGTGTCTGACCAGCCTAAACCAAAGGTCTTCGAGCCCTAAAGAATCACACTGGATTTTATTTAAAATGCAGATTCTTAGGGCCAGCCCCAAAGACTCTGATTCAGGAGGCCAAGTTCCTGAATTAGTGATAGGTCTCATTTTCACTGAGACTGCTGAGTGTGTTAAGAAGCATGGGCGGGGAACAAAGCAAAGCTGTGTCACTCATACAAGGGAACCAAACCCACGGCCTTGACCTCATTAGTGCTCTATTGTCATCAGCTGAACACAATCCATAATCTTGATGGAGTGTATAAGTGGAGACCCTCCCATGGTGAAACTCAATATTCTTTTCTTTAACCAATATTCTTGCAGTGCTTCCTAGGTCCAAGACCCCCACATTAGGTGCCAAGAGTTTGATGACAAACAACTCAGACTAAGTCCCAGTTTGCCTGGAAGATAATTATTCAAACAGCTACAATACTAAAGTAGTAAGATGTTAGGATAGGGAGCATGATATAAGCATAGATGTAATGAAAATCAAATTGCAGTATCCCTTTCATCAATGCCCTGTGGCCTGAATAACCCTGGCAAGCCTTTTATATGTGTGTGAGTCTCAGTTTTGTCTTCCATATGATGACACCTCTTCCTTAAGAATCTTTGAGACAGTGTATGTGTAGCATTCTGTACAAATGCATGTTCTTTCCCAAAGGTGAGAAAGTATTCCTGAGATTCCCAGTCTGTCTTCCCTTCCAAAGGCCCCATCATGGTGAATGGTGAGAGAACTTCCTGATGGCCTTGAGTTTTCCCCAAGTCAACAGTACCAGTGTCCATTTCTGGCTGAGCCCCAGGCAGACAGGAACTGTTAGCTGGAGGATTTCTGCAAGTCTCATTCTGAATCCCAGCTGTGTGCATTCCTGGATATGCCTTCAGCTCCTTGACTATGCTTACTCTATCCATACCTTCCCGACACTTATCATTATGGATAACAGAGCATACCACAATTTTCTCTATGTTACCCAAAAGTATGATCTGAGTACCAGCAACATCAGTATCCACTGGGTGCTTATTAAATGTAGAATCATGGCCCCTAACCTACACCTCCTGAATCAGAATCTAAATTTTAGCACAATTTCCAAATGGTTTAACATGCCTTAAAGTTTGGGGCACCTTGGCTTAGAATATAAGTTGATTTCCACCCAGCTGTATAATTCTTTTATTTTAAAAAACAATGGCTCTACACCTACAACACGCTGGCACTGTGCTAGATGCTAGATTTACCCTGTTGAATACCCCCAAATAGTGGAGAAAATGGTTATCTGAAATCTTTCAGGAATGAGGCACATTATAGGTTAATAAGAAGCGGCAGTGACTGACACCAGACAAATCTATGTGACAGAATGTAAGAAGCTCTCTGATATGGATCACACAGGGTGGGCACATGGGAAGAGCTAAGTTGGCATGGACGGTTGAGAAATTCTCAACTTCGTAAAGGAAGATGCAATATTGAAGGATGAGTAAGAGCTGGTCGCTGGACAGGTGGAACAACAAGAGGATAAAATTCCTGGCCAAGAGATGGGGATTATGGACGTCAAAGCAAGAGGAGTCCTGTTCAGCTCTTGGCCGAGGCCCAAGCTCAGCTCTCACCCTGGGAAAGCTCTCCTCCACTTGGTGCTCTGCCAACAATCGCTGCAGGGCCTTGGGCAAACTACCACTCCTCTCTGGGCCCCGTCTTCACCTAAAACTTGGGGGTTGGGTTACCACTCGACAGTTCTCAAAAGGGAAAACATTCCTGCAACCTTTAGCAGTGGCCAAAGGGAAAGGAAAAGAGGCAGGACTCGGGGCCAGCCACCAGAGCAGCTGCCAGTCATGCAGGCAGCCCACTGTATCCACGGATTCAACCAACCGGATCCGATCAGAATGCAAAGGACTGGCTGTCCTACCCTGTTTTATAGAAAGGACAAGAGCATCCACACACTTTGGTGTCTGCAGGAGTGAGGAGAGGACATAGTGATTCTGAAACCAAGCTTCACCATGCACCCCCTGCCTTCCAAACGCTGAGGACTATTGCATTTGTTTGTCATGATGAACTTCCACTTAGCTTTTTAAAAAAGGACATGTTGGGAACTCCCTGGGGTCCAGTGGCTGGGACTCTGCACTTTCACTGCTGAGGCCCCAAGTTCAATCCCTGGTGGGGAAAAATAAGATCCCGCAAGCCCAAAAAAAAAAAAAAAAGGACAAGTTAAGGTAGAGTGGGATTTCACATATTTAATGTGTGTCTCAGGCCAGTGTTAACACTGCTGCTGCTGCTGTTAAGTCACTTCAGTCATGTCTGACTGTGTGACCCCATAGACGGCAGCCCAACAGGCTCCCCCATCCCTGGGATTCTCCAGGCAAGAACACTGGAGTGGGTTGCCTTTTCCTTCTCCAATGAGTGTTAACACTGAATGAATGCTTATTCAGCTCTCCAGCACCTCTCCAAGTCACTACCCGCTTGAACTATCAACCTTACGAGCAGAAGACTCCTCTCACTATATGTCTTAGAGATGTAATTTCCTCTCTCTCTGTCTCTCTTTTTTAAAGCAGAACTCCTTTCCTAAATGAAATCATATAAGAAAAACAACATGAAGAAGAAATCAAAGGAATAAAGAAAGCTCTGGGCAGATTACATCTTTATTGTTCAGCGATACTCTTTTGTATGGAATCTCCTTGCCTTTATCACCGTCACGCCTCCAGCCCTTCTGTAGACCCCAGGACTGAAAGTACAAAGCAATGACTCTAAGGAAAGGGTTCAAGCTGAGATGAAGGTTGTGGTAAGTCCTGGAACTATGAAAGCAGAGAGCTGTCCTACAAGAAGGTATAGTCTGTGTGGCGAGGGTTGGGGGGGTGGTTCGGGGGGGCGTACTGGGAGCAGCAGCTTAATGGAGGCTGCTGCTGCTGCTGCTGCTAAGTCGTGTCAGTCGTATCCAACTCTTAGCGACCCCATGGACTATAGCCTACCAGGCTCCTTTGTCCATGGGATTCTCCAGGCAAGAGTACTGGAGTGGGGTGCCATTGCCTTCTCCGTTAATGGAGGTTGGGGAATGGGAAAAGGAAAAAGCAGAGGAACAGATAAAAGAAGAAACATACAGAAACAAAAACAAAAGACAGGAATAGAAAGAGAGCTCCCCCAAAGGCCAATTTAGTGATCTGAAGCAACTCTATGAATGCCTTAATGCCTGCTGTGTACACAGCCACCTTTTAAAGAAAGGGACCCCGATCCATCCTTTCCCACTTGCTGTTATGGGCTGACTTGTGTCCCCAAAAGATATGCTGAAGTTCTAACCCCCAGCGCCTTGGAACATAACCTTGTTGGGAAATAAGGTCACTGTGGATATAATTAGTTAAAAGGAGGTCATACTGGACAGGGTGGACCCTTATCCAATTTGACTGATATCCTTACAGAGATAAGAGAGGCAGAGATACATGGGAAGAACGCGATCATGACAACAGAGGCACAGACTGAAGTGTTGCAGCTGCAAGCCAAGAATTACAGGCCACTGCCAGAAGCTAGGGCTTCCCTGGTGGCTCAGACTGTAAAGAATCTGCCTGCAAAGCAGGAGACCCGGGTTTGATCCCTGGCTTGGGAAGATTCCCTGGAGAAGGGAACAGCTACCCACTCCAGTATTCTTGCCTGGAGAATTCCATGGACAGAAGAGCCTGGCCGGCTACAGTCCATGAAGTCACTAAGAGTCAGACATGACCGAACGACTTTCACTTCACTTCACCAGAAACTAGGAAGAGCAAGGAATGATTCTCCCCTTCTGGTTTCAGAGGAAAATTGGCACCTTGATCTTGGACTTCCAGCCTCCACTATCGTGAGACGATAAGATTTTGCTCTTTTAAGCCACTTTAAGGTGGTGTTTCTTTATTAAGGTGGCCCTAGGAGAACAACACATTTGCTTTGGAACTAGCTGTAGGTTTTGCTAGAGAAACCATCCTTGCTACTTAGCAGATCAGTTGGGCATGGGTGTAGACACAAGAGTCCAGGGTGCCTCGGAGCCAGCCTGGCTCTCTCTGTCTAGTTGGGTCCTTCTCATTCACTGGTGACAAAACAAAAGAATGACCAAGTATCCCAGATTACCCAGGACTGAGGGGGTTCCAGGGACACAGGACTTTCCGTGTGAAAACGGAGACAATCCCAGGCCAACAAGGATGAGTTGGTCATCTAATGAGAGGGAATCAAGAGAGGGGAGGAAGAAGAAAGGTTTGTGTGATGGGAGAAGTTGTCAGCCCCCAGAATGTAGAACAGATCTAGAGCAGTCCTGGGCAGTCCTTGCCTTCCTGTGGCTTGGCCAGATGGGCCTCTTTGTCAGTCCAGGGGAACCAGTACTCAGGATTCAAGCAGGACCTCTACTCTGATCAATGAGTCTTGGGAAGGGGGTGCTGGGGAATGGGATGATCCCCCTCTGCAATCTGGAAGACTCTGCTCTGTCCAGGAAGGCTCCAAGGGTAGGAGCCCTTCACACTGAACTTGTCAACACATTCCACTCAGCAGAACTGGTCCACCATATTCCCCAGTCCCACAGGGAGTCTCATAAGGGAGGGAGCCCGTTTCACTTCTCGCCTTTTCTTTCACTCCACAATAGCCACAAATCTTCGCTGGGTTGTTCTCAAGGATGTGTAAAAAGTGTCATTTATCAGTTTATCCCCTCCAGGTGAGAGAAGTCCTCTTGCTTATGTTTCTCTTTTCTCCCAGATATACACCTATTGTAGCACTTTTCAGAACGTAACTCAGTCATGACTGGTTTTAGAGTCATCCTCCTCTCCTTGAAACAATTTCCTTCACAGCAGAGCCCATACCTCATGCATCTCTGAGACCCTGAGGACCTGGGAAAATGCTTGGCAGGGAGGAGGTCCTCTTACATCATCTGACAAGTAACCTAATTAATAAATTCATGAGTTTGTTACTGGAGATCACCACGACCTTCCACTTGGAGTCAGGTGCTTATGACCTGGCCCTGTCTGGATCTGTGATGTGTCGGTCCTGAAGCCGTTTGCATGTGTCTAAAATAAAAGAGGGTGGGGAGGAAACCCATCGGAGCCCTACAGCTTCAGAGGCCTCTCCTGAGTGAGGAGTCGCTGTGGGCAACCCCCAGGGCAAGTCTGGGTCTTATGCTGGGGCAGTGACAAGTGCTCAGGAAGTGGGTGTAGATCCCTAGGCCCACTACGATGGGTTCTTCCCTAATCCTGCTTCGTCCACTCTCACCTGATGACCATGAGAAAGAAACTGAGCTAGGGAAAAGCCCAACTGCTGAGCTCCAGACAGCAGCTTGATAAAAGACAAACAGGATGGTATCAATGGGCTAAGAGAACACTTGGCTTGAACACCCTAGAATGTGGATCACGGCTCGGAAGGACGGCCCCAGATGACGGGGCAGTGGGCCCACAGTCTGCTCTCCGTTGCACTGCTGTGCGCCTCCAGTCCAATGGTCTAGCCTCTCTGAGCCTCCATTATCCCATTTCTACGCTCAGCTAATCATCTGTCTGCCCCCGGTCCACTGGGGGGACATTGAATCAAGAAATGCCAGACATCTTGAACTCTTCTCAAGAGGAGACCTAGAGCAATTCAAAGCAGAGAATTTTCTCTGCCTTAAAATGACTCCCAGAGCTCCAAGGACAGTTATTTTAGAAAGCCTACTGATGGATTAAAGTTTATGAACCTGAAAGCTAATGTACCTTTCTCTATAAAGAGCAGGGCACTGCTGGATTTTTGGCTGCACAGAAACTCACTCACTCACCCAAGAAGCCTATTAGTAAATAAGGCTTATCCTTTGTGATGTGGAAGCAGTCTACTTCTAAAACAGCACTGTTCAAAATTCTTCTGTTCTGAATTTTATTAAAAAAAAAAAAAAGATAGGCCTAATGTTTCAGTGACCTCCTGTGGGCATAATAAAGAAGTACATTCATTTCACAGATCTTCCTGGCATGGGCTAAGGAAGAACTTCTTAAATCTACCCATCTGATGGAAAATTCACACTGCATTTACAGACCTTCTGAGAATGAGATTCCTCATGCTATTTCATCTTCCCACAAGATCCTTCAGGTCCTTGTGGGAAGTTCCCCCTGATAACCGGTACCTAAGTTCAGTTCATAGCTGCAGACAGCAGCAGAGCAGGCGGTGAACAATGGGCATCCTTCAGGAAATGACTGAAGCACAGATTCCTAAGCTCCACTCAGAGATTTGGATCCGGTGAGACCGGGGTGGACCCGGGAATCTGCATTACATTCCTAAGCACCTGGTTGATTCTGACGTAACTATTTCTTTAGATCTCACTTTGACAAGTTCCATCCTGGAACTTCCTGTTGAGTGTGAAAAATGGAAGTCAGACAAATAATCACACAAATACATGTACAATTACCAATTGGTGGAGGAACCAGGAACAAGAAGCTTGATGCATAATGTGAGAATGGAACACTTGGTCACAGGTGGAGGGGTGGGTAATCTGGATTGAGGGGACCAAGGAGAGCTTTCTTAAGGAAGTAAAATTTTACTGAGTTCAAAGTGAACTAAAGAAAGAATGGGAGAAGAAGGATGCCAGCGGGCGGTGAACATGAGCACATTTCTGCAAGAGGACAGATACGGGCCAGCGATATGAAAGGCTAGCGTAGCCAGAAGTCAGCAGGCCAGGGAGGGGATACGCAGGGTTCCCCCTCCTAGAATGTCCTCTCCACTTCTCCCCTCCAAAGGTTGCCCGTGGGGCTCACTGCAGCCTCACCGCCTCTCTAAGCCCTTACCTACCCAGCCCTCCTCTCTCTCCCCTTGTTCAGTTCTAGACCACCCAGTCCCAACACCTTGCAATTTCAATCAGTTATGTATCACACTGTACTATTCCAAGAGTTTGAAATTTTTCTTTCTCCAGAGTAGAAACTCTCTGAGGAAAGGAACTATAGTGAGTTATCTCCTTGCACATCTGTCACCATGCATGATGTACAACAGACATTCAAAGGATAGTTCGGTCCCTGGGCTGGGAAAATCCCCTGGAGATGAGAAAGGCTCCCCACTCCAGTATTCAGGCCTGGAGAATTCCATGGACTGTATAGCCCACGGGGTCACAAAGAGTCAGACACGACTGAGCGACTTTCACCTTCACTATAGTCGAAGAAATGACCGTGAAACCAATGGTAAAAAATTATAGGACTGGAAATCTGTCTGCACACATGATTGCCCTCTCTTTCAAATGCACATATGAATACACACACACACATCTATCTGCAGAGCAGGCTCTAAAAGTGGGGTTGGTAGAAAGGACAACTGAAAATCTGGTCATTTTAGACCATCTCAGGTGATTTTAATCCATTCAAAGGGAAAAAGATACTTCTAAATTGTTGTGACAGATTAGACACATAGTTACATTTCTCCTTTCCCAAAATCTCACTTGTATTACTGCAAAGGGATTTAAAACCTAAATGCTCAAAAATGAACAAGCAACAACATTTTAGAAGCTGGAAAACACATGAAAAAGAGTAACTTCGTGACTTAGCAAACTTGAAAAATTTAAACTTAAGCTGGTAGTAGAGAAATCCAACAATAAAGGTATGCATCCATGCATGATCTTCTAGCAGTACGCGTTGGTCATTTGGAAAATATTTTCGTTCATTGATTTATGCAGATCCTCCGATTGTTGACACAGTTCATTATATACCATTCCAAAAAAGTCACAGTGATTAATATCACCATCAATCTCATCAGAAAAGTCTTAAGAACTGGGGAGCTATCAAACTTACAGTGGTAGTTAGAATTTCTTCAAAAGTCTGATTTTCACTTGAAAGCTCAGTTTTCTTTCTGTCAAGAATATTGCCAGTTGTTCTCCTTGAACTGACTGGCCCACGTCATGCCTTTTTTAGAAAATACCTGCTAAACACCCAGGTATGAATAATGGCATTTTGCCTGTCGGCCGTTCTTTCCGGTAAACGTGGCGTTCCATGGGAAAAGCACACAACTGCTCTTCCACAAATGTTCATGGTACTTTGGCACGCGGCAGAGTGCTTTATGGTCACTTCTTGTTTTGCCATACAAAATATTTTGAAGAACCCAAAGAAGGTTCCTTAAGGAAACCCAAAGTTTTACTTTTCCTTTCAGCAAATGTGTTGTAGTGAAAAACGTGCTTCCTAGCACAGCTCGGTGCCATGGCTTGAGCCCTGCTAAGCTGCCAGCCGATTCACCCCCAACTGATTTGTCATGACCAGTGCTAATGTCAACACGGTGGGAAAGGAAAATAATATTTTAGTATTTGCATGAACAGTGTCTTTTTTTACATTTGGAATTTTAATTTTTAACTCAGTGATCAAGTTTTTAAAACTGCTCTTTTATTGTTTTAAGAATTTTTTGAACTAAGACTAGAGACTCTGCCATAGTTCATTCATTTTTACATAAAACATTTATCCACAAGAAAATTGCTTTTCATGAAGTAGACACATTATATCAACACCTTTCTCTGCTTTTTGTAAATGTATCCTCCAGGATTGTTTGGGTGATATTCATGTGAAATTAGAGCAGACTCCTTAGCAATTTCCTATGGCTACTGTTTTTTTCAGTACTTCTAATTGGATATAGTTACTTTGACTCCATGAAATATAATGGAAATGTGAATAAAGACTTTGCTACATCAAAGATTTTAAGCATTTGGTATTTTTAAAAAATCTTTTGTGAATGTGATAGAAACTAGTAGTGTGGAGCAGTATAAATATTTGAGGTAATGATTTGTGAAGTAGCCCAGTACTGCCTTAAATAAAATCACGTTTCATTTCTTGTTTTATACATGTAAGAAAAAAAAAAATGTGGTTTGATCTCCTAGATATCCTGAAAGAGTCTTAGTGACATCCAGGGATTCCAACACCGCAGTCTGAGAACACTCTCCTAAGGCTTCGCTCATTTACCTGTCCTCACCTCCTGCTGCGTGGCCTAGTTTGTAATGGGCCATGGACCCATACTGGTCTGTGACTCAGGGGTTGGGGACCTCTGCCATGAAGGACCCAGCTGGGCTTGTGAGGTCCTGGGTCTCCATGGAACACCTCAGGCTCCGGAAGTTTTGTAAGAAATTGAAGGTCTGATACCAGTAGATATCTGATACCAGATAGATGCCTCTGTTTATATTGTGCTGAGGGAGTTAGTTCCTAAGCACAGAGAAAAGAGAAGCTCCAGTAAGGGCAAGGCCTGGATTCTCTGACCCATGCAGTCTGACCCTTTGCGGCAGGAAATGGCCATCCCTTCAAATCCTCCCAGAAGCAGCCAAGCAAGGGCGCTCCCGGCCAGAGGCGGTGGACTTCCCGCAGTCCAAGGGAGAGACCTGGGCTCAGCACCGCTGCCAGGCGGACAGTGTGACTTCCACGCAGAGAACTCACCGGGAGAGATGCCAAAGCCACTCCCTGAAGGGAAAATCGGTTCAGAAATCAGCTGCACCCCTGTCCCACCACCTGCTGCTGAGCAAGAGGAAATTAAAATGCAGGGGCAACCTGTGGACAAGTGAATAGCACTCCTAAAATCTCGAAGGGGTGAGTGGAAAACAGTTCATCGTTCATGTAGAACAGAGAACAGGAGATCTGTCTTAGGGCACAGGGCATTCTGGGTTTGAAACCTTCCTCTGCTCCTGGCATAATCATGCAAGCTCATGTGAGGTGTCAAGCTTATCTGTGTGCACGTCTAGCACGGTGCCTCAAACACAATTAGCATTCAACTAATAATGCAGATTATCATTATCCTATTAACATTGCTGTTAGATTGTTATTAAACAGATAAATGGATACTTTCAGGACAATATGAATGTACTAGATGCCCGAACACAATTACCATTCAATTACTGATGCTGATTATCAGGAAAGGCGCTAACACACAACGAAAATGAAAGGGAAACAGAGAAAGAACAGTGAGGGAACTCGACCTCCCTGATACGGTGGGCTTGCAGGAGAGATTTTGCTCACATCTGCTTTTTCCTTATTTGACAAGTCCCAGGGAGATCAGTGGGCAGGATCAGCCACATAAAGCTCTAGGTATCAATCACAGGGACGTTGCCTCAGCCTTGAAGCCCCTGAACCTGGAAATGCAGTTCTGCTAAGTGGAGCTCAAACAGTCTGGCTCAGAATCTGTCTTCCTTTTGCTCTGGGAGGTGAATTCAGATGCTCAGCCAAGCTTCCACCGAAACAGGGCCATGCAGGGGGCAAGATGTGTATAAATCCCACCCCAGGCTCGGCCCCTAAGAGCAGGGACAGAGGGGCATCACTTTCAGGGCTACTGGCTGAGCATTTAGCTGGATGACTGAGGTGCGATGACAGGAGGGGCCAGGAAAAGCAGCCTGCCTGGTCTCCCATCCCAAAACGTGCCCTGATAAATCGGCAATGGCTCCCCACTGCCAGTTTCCACAGAGCGCACTCCTGGGTGTCTTACAGTGTCTTTTTGCCCCATCTTTCTAGCCTCACCTTGACACGCCCTCCCCAGCTCTCCCTTTCCTCTGGCCACACAGAACTTGCCCCCTCTCCAGATCATTTGAGCTCTGCGTGTTCTGTTCCCTCGGCTGTGGCAGGCCCTCTCTTCCTTTCCTTTCAGAGAAATTTCTATACACCTGTCAAAGGCTGGCTCTGAGAACTCATACCTTTATGGCCCCTTTGCTTTGTGTTCCCTACAGGATGTCCACGTTGCACTGAAAGCATCTATCTAACAGCAGTGACGCTCAGCATCCTCAATTAAATGCTACTGGTGCTCTAGGCACCTAGTACATTCATATTACATTTTTTGATCATGTAGTCACTAAGTCATGTCCAACTCTTTGCAGCCCCATGGACTGTAGAGCTCCAGGCTCCTCCATCCATGCACTTGTCCAGACAAGAATACTGGAGTGGGTTGCCATGCCCTTCTCCAAGGGATCTTCCTTGACCTAGGGATCAAACCCGGCTCTCCTGCATCGCAGGAGGATTCTTTACTGTCTGAGCCACCAGGGAAGCCCCATATTGCACTGAATACTCTTAATAATAATCTAACAGTAATGATAATATAGTAATGGTAATCAGCATCACTAATTGCGTGATAATTTTGTTTGAGGTGCTGGACTAGACATCGCGTAGGCTTGACACTGTTGAACCAATAGCAGAGACAGGATTCAATCCCAGGATGAGCAGTGCCATGAGATAGAACTCCTCAGTGAGAGAGACGGTGCTTTTTCCACTCCTTAACACTTAGATTATATCAGGCCCTCCAATAAATATCCATGAAAGGAAGAAGTAAGGACACTTGGGAACTTTATCCTCATTTTAATTGCTAGCACCAGCTGAATGCTTAACAATGGCCAGGCACCATGTCAGGTATTTACTTGCCTTCATTTCATTTAACTTTTGCCAAAATACTGATGAGGTCAGCACTATAATTATAAGTATCTATCCTAGTACCTGGCACATAATAGATGCTCAGTTAATACAGGTTGACGATGAGTTCATCTCTGTTTAAAGATATGGTAACAGTAACTGAGGCTTAGAAATAGTGAGTATTTGGACCGTATAGGGTTGGAAAGAGCAGAGTTGAAATGGGAATCCAAGTGTATCTTTCTCCAGGCCCACAGAAGAAGGCTGATAAGAAGGGTCTCGTCCTTTAACACTAGTTCGAATGGAATGCAGTTTTTGACATTTCCAAATGGGCTATGGGGGAGTTTACTGAGGTGAGCATTTTCTCTGTAGTATTCTTCAAAACTGATAAATGGCAGAAATCAGTCCTGGACTATTTGGAAAGCCTGAATTCTGGTCCTGGCTTTTGTGCCAAATAGGAAAATAGCCTCGATGAGTCAAATGACCTCTCTGAGTTCAGTTTCAGCACCATCAAAGCAGGTTTGCTTATAGGCTTAAATGCCAATACAGAGAGAAATAGAAAGTGAGTTTAAATGTAAAATTAGGACACTTTCGATTAAGATGAATCCAATAGATTGCAATAACTAGCGTGACTAAGGCCTGATAAAGCCTGTGGGCTCACTGATTCTCAGGCAAGATAAACAACAGCACAGGGAGTCGGCAGTTACCTCGCCACCCCCTCCGAAGGGCACCTTCGGGAGAGTCTGATTAGCAGCCTTGCACCTTGCCTGGTCCCAGGCAACTCTGGGTCCCTAGAGAAGCCGCTGTCATCTCTCTTCCTCTGATTTTATTAGGACCATAATTGTACATTTCTCTGCTTACCTGTCATGATGAAAGAGCATCATTGTTTCCATAATGCACCATTTGGGAGTGAGGCTAGGGCTCCACACATCACTTCTCATTGCAGTGAAGCGGCACCAAAAAAGCCATCCTTCATCATGTAAAAAACACTCTCCATACCGCAGTGTCTCTATTTGCAACAGCCTCTGAGATATTCATGCGATAGATCATACATTTGCCTGAATCAATATTTCCCTGACACTGGGAAGCCCGCCATCCATCCGTCCCATTTCGTTTGATAAAGCCTTTCTGTAGCACCTTTACGCAGGCTGACGGCATCACAGTTCCTCCTCCCCACGTGATGGATGATGCCCAGATGAGTGACTGCTTCATAAATTACTCTCTTGGGAGCAGAGCCCCCAGAACTCAGTCAAGTCTTCCCAGCAGTTGAGCAGACAGCAAGGAGACATGGCATGAAGGGCAAAGGCTCAGAGAACTCAAGCTGGAAATGCTTCATTCATGTCCTAATATAAGAGAGGAGGAAACTGAGGCTTAGAGTGGTTAAGCAAGCTTTACAAAGTCAGACACCTAGTTAGTCGTAGGCTTTTAGCTTCCACGAGAACGTGATCATCGGAGCACTCTGTCAGAGGTAAAATCTCTGCCCTGGAAAGCCCCACTCCTCATCCCATGGCTGAAGACGTCAGTGACTAAACAAAGAACCCACAGACTAAGCCTGTGTGTACCACGTGCTCCACCATCCCTGGACCGATCCCTCCTTCTCTCTCAAAGCCTGAAACAGACACGCCTCCTGGAGAAAGCCGTCCTGGTCAGCCTGTCCTCCCCATCGCTCCACATCCCACATCCCTCACGGGCAGAACTTGCAGGAGACTGTCTCAGACCAGAAACCCTCACACCATTCCTTGGCCTTTCCCTCTGCACGCCATCTGTGGAACTGCCCAGTTCTTCCCAACATCTCTGCTGCCCAGTGGTGGCTGGTAAATGTTTAAACAACAAGCAGCACTCCCCCAAGGAAAACCCTGGATTCATGGAATTGGCTGTAACTACCCAACTGTGGACACTTTCAAGGTGCCAACATGATGTCAGTGAACTTGGGATAAGACCTACATCAGTGCCCCATCACATGGTCTTTCCACCATAAAGAAAACCAGATGAAGTAACCTCAAGAGCATAGATATCAGCAAAAAGCAGTCAAATAACCCAGAAGCTAGGAATTTTGAGTATTGGATTAACTTTGTGTGTGTGTGCGTGCACGCACGCTAAGTCGCTTTAGTTGTGTCTGACTCTGCTAGGGGATCTTCTCAACCCAGGGATCAAACCTGTGTCTGTTATGAATCCTGCATTGGCAGGTGGGTTCTTTACCACTAGTGCCATCTGTATGGATATTTTTAATTGAAGTTTTGTTGATTTACAAAGCTGTGTTAATTTCAGTTATATGTGTACACACACACACTTTTTCACATACATACATACACATATATGGGGCTTCCCTGTGGCTCAGTGGTAACACATTCGCCTGGAACACAGGAGACGTGGATTCCCTCCCTAGATCGGGAAGATCCCTGGAGGAGGGCATGGCAACCCACTCCAGTATTCTTGCCTGGAAAATCCCATGGACAGAAGAGCCTGGCGGACTATGGTCCATAGGGTAGCAAAAAACCAGACATGACTGAAGCAACTGAGCATGAACATACATACCTACCTATTTTCAGATTCTTTTCCATTATAAATTATCACAAGATATTGAATACAATTCCCCGTGATATATGGTAGGACCTTGTTATTTATTTTACAAATAGTTTATATCTGCTAATCCCAAACCCCTAATTTATTCCTTCCTGCCTTTCCCCCTTGGTAGCCATAAATTAATTTTCTATGTCTGTAAATCTATTTCTGTTTTGTAAATAAGTTTATTTATGTCATTTTTTTTAGATTCCACATATAAGTAATATTCATTGCAGCCAAAGATGGAGAAGCTCTATACAGTCAGCAAACAAGACCAGGAGCTGACTGTGGCTCAGACCATGAACTCCTTATTGCCAAATTCAGACTTATTAAAGAAAGTAGGGAAAACCACTAGACCATTCAGGTATGACGTAAATCAAATCCCTTATGATTATACAGTGGAAGTGAGAAATAGATTTAAGGGCCTAGATCTGATAGATAGAGTGCCTGATGAGCTATGGAATGAGGTTCGTGACATTGTACAGGAGACAGGGATCAAGACCATCCCCATGGAAAAGAAATGCAAAAAAGCAAAATGGCTGTCTGAGGAGGCCTTACAAATAGCTGTGAAAAGAAGAGAAGTGAAAAGCAAAGGAGAAAAGGAAAGACATAAACATCTGAATGCAGAGTTCCAAAGAATAGCAAGAAGAGATAAGAAAGCCTTCTTCAGCGATCAATGCAAAGAAATAGAGGAAAACAACAGAATGGGAAAGACTAGAGATCTCTTCAAGAAAATCAGAGATACCAAAGGAACATTTCATGCAAAGATGGGCTCGATAAAGGACAGAAATGGTATGGACCTAACAGAAGCAGAAGATATCAAGAAGAGATGGCAAGAATACACAGAAGAACTGGACAAAAAAGATCTTCACAACCCAGATAATCACGATGGTGTGATCACTGACCTAGAGCCAGACATCCTGGAATGTAAAGTCAAGTGGGCCTTAGAAAGCATCACTATGAACAAAGCTAGTGGAGGTGATGGAATTCCAGTTGAGCTATTCCAAATCCTGAAAGATGATGCTGTGAAAGTGCTGCACTCAATATGCCAGCAAATTTGGGAAACTCAGCAGTGGCCACAGGACTGGAAAAGGTCAGTTTTCATTCCAATCCCAAAGAAAGGCAATGCCAAAGAATGCTCAAAGTACCGCACAGTTGCACTCATCTCACACGCTAGTAAAGTAATGCTCAAAATTCTCCAAGCCAGGCTTCAGCAATATGTGAACCGTGAACTTCCTGATGTTTAAGCTGGTTTTAGAAAAGGCAGAGGAACCAGAGATCAACTTGCCAACATCTGCTGGATCATGGAAAAAGCAAGAGAGTTCCAGAAAAACATCTATTTCTGCTTTCAGTTTATTGTGGATCACAATAAACTGTGGAAAATTCTGAAAGAGATGGGAATACCAGACCACCTGATCTTCCTCTTGAGAAATTTGTATGCAGGTCAGGAAGCAACAGTCAGAACTGGACATGGAACAACAGATTGGTTCCAAATAGGAAAAGGAGTTCGTCAAGGCTGTATATTATCACCCTGTGTATTTAACTTATATGCAGAGTACATCATGAGAAACGCTGGACTGGAAGAAACACAAGCTGGAATCAAGATTGCCGGGAGAAATATCAATAACCTCAGATATGCAGATGACACCACCCTTATGGCAGAAAGTGAAGAGGAACTAAAAAGCCTCTTGATGAAGGTGAAAGAGGAGAGTGAAAAAGTTGGCTTAAAGCTCAACATTCAGAAAACGAAGATCATGGCATCCAGTCCCATCACTTCATGGGAAATAGATGGGGAAACAGTGGAAAGTGTCAGACTTTATTTTTCTGGGCTCCAAAATCACTACAGATGGTGACTGCAGCCATGAAATTAAAAGACGCTTACTCCTTGGAAGGAAAGTCATGACCAACCTAGATAGCATATTCAAAAGCAGAGACATTACTTTGCCAACAAAGATTCATCTAGTCAAGGCTATGGTTTTTCCTGTGGTCATGTATGGATGTGAGAGTTGGACTGTGAAGAAGGCTGAGCACTGAAGAATTGATGCTTTTGAACTGTGGTGTTGGAGAAGACTCTTGAGAGTCCCTTGGACTGCAAGGAGATCCAACCAGTCCATTCTGAAGGAGATCAGCCCTGGGATTTCTTTGGAAGGAATGATGCTAAAGCTGAAACTCCAGTCCTTTGGCCACCTTATGCGAAGAGTTGACTCATTGGAAAAGACCCTGATGCTGGGAGGGATTGGGGGCAGGAGGAGAAGGGGACGACAGAGGATGAGATGGCTGGATGGCATCACTGACTCGATGGACGTGAGTCTGAGTGAACTCCGGGAGTTGATGGACAGGGAGGCCTGGCGTGCTGCGATTCATGGGGTCGCAAAGAGTCGGACACGACTGAGCAACTGATCTGATCTGGTAAGTAATACATGGTATTTGTCTTTGTCTGACTGCACTTAGAATGATAATCTCTAGGTCCATCCATGTTGCTACAAATGACATCATTTCATTCTCTTTTAAGGCTGAGTAATATTTCTCTGTATGCATGTACCACATCTTCTTTATCCATTCATCCGTTCATATGTCAGTGAGCATTAGGGTTGCTTCCATGTCTTGGCTATTGTAATTTGTGTTGCTATGAAATTTGAGGTGCATGTATGTTTTCAAATTAGTGTTTTCTCTAGATTTACACCCCAGGAGTGATATTCCTGGATCATATGATATTATCTTTGCTTTTAATATGAATTTTAATTTTTGAGTTTATGTAATTTAATTTATAATAAAAGCAATGTTTAACATATGACTGAAAATTTAATAACTGGCTCTCATGCAGTGGCACAAGCTGGCTTGAGCATAGCTCCGCATATCTGTGCTGCTTCTGGGGTGACTTGTGACCTCTTCAGCTTTGCCCTCTATATCCTTTAACTGGCCTCCAAACCCATCTCCCAGCTTCTAGACGCTTACTCCAAAACTATCCAGCTCTGTCTTTCTAGTCTTCCCTACTCGTGGGTGGCAGCTCCCCATGCCTTCTAACTAAGCATAAACTTGTGTTCTGAGTAGTCAAGCTTCTATACAATAAAAGCCCCAAACTTTCTTCTGTAGTTCTTTCTCCCAAGTGATGCACTGCACTTCCCAAGCCATGCAGAAGCTGACAGGCCTGGGTTTGGCATTTATTTTTGCAGTTTATTAGCTGGATAACCTGGGGCAAGGTACTTAACTTCTCTGACCTTTAGTTACCCCATATGAAAAGCAGAGAACTCATAGAGTGATTGGGAGGATTAAATCAGATCATACATAATATCCCCAAGGTCATGATCAACCCATTTTAGGCAGCCAGTAACAACAATGTCATCAGTTTCTACATGAAGTTATCCTATCTGTAAACACTGGTTCTTTATTGCATCTTGTCTCATTGTTATCCCCATTTGATAGATAAATAGAGATGTTTGGCAGTCATCTCTGCTAAATCCAGAGTCACATCTCCTACTTAAATGCTACCCTCCAGCCAATCAGTTTTATTTCCCACTCTTGACTAGTATTCACCTTTTTCCATATGGAAGCTTTGCTACTAAACTCTGCCTCTCAAAAACTCATTCATTCACTCCATAATAAAAAGACACAGAACCCAATTAAGATGTGCAAAGAATTTGAATAAACATTTCTTCCCCTAAACTCCCATATAAATGGACAATAAGCACATGAACAGATGGTCAGCAGCATCAATATCTACGGAAATGTAAATCAAAACCCCAAAAAGATACCATGTCATAGCCACCAGGATGTCTATTATTAAAAAGACAGACAATAACAAGTGTAAAGAGAAGTTGGAATCCTCATTGTTGCTGATGGGGATGAAATAAGTAGCAATCACTTTGGAAAACAGTTTGGCAGTTTCTCAAAAAGTTCCATGTAAGAGGTAACATATGACATAGTAATTCTTCTCCAAGGTGCATATCCAAGATAAATATGTTCAGACAAAACCCTGTACATGAATGTTCATTGCACCATTACTCACAGTAGCCAAAATTTGGAAATAACTCAAATGTCCTACAACTGGTGAATGGATAAACAAAATGTGGTATACAATGGAGTATTATCCAGCCATTAAAAATTAAAATACTGATACATGCTACAACATGGATGAACCTTGAAATCATGCTAAGTGAAAGAAGCCAGTCACAAAAGACCACGTATTATGTAATGCCATTAACATCAAATACCTAGAATACAGAAATCTACAGAGACACAATGTAGGTCACGGGTTGTCTAGGGTTGAGAAGTGGTGGGAAACAGGAACGGCTGCTTATTAATGCTGGGTTTCTTTTTGCAACAGTGACAAAATGTTCTGAGTTTCAATCGCTGTGACGATTGCTTACCTCCATGAACATACTAAAACTCATTGCACTGTAAAATAGATGAATTTTGTCGCATTTGAAGTCTATCTCAATAAAAACATTAAAAAAAATACCTTGTAGTAAACAATCCCGTTTACAATTGCATCAAAAAAGAATAAAATACCGAGGAGTAACTGTAGCCAAAGAGAGGAATAATCTGTACACTGAAAACCACGTGACACTGAGGAAAGAAACTGAAGGAGAGACAAATAAATGGAGACATTCCAAACCCATGGATTGGAAGAACTGATATTGTTAAAATGTCCATAGCGCCCCAAACAATCTATAGATTCAATGCAACATCTATCAAAATTTCAATGACATTTTTCACAGAAATATTTTTAACAATCCTAAAATTTATATAGAACCACAAAAGACCTTGAACAACCAAAGTAATCTTGAGAAAAAAGAACAAAGCTTAAGACATCACACTTCCCTATTTAAAACTATTTACCAAGCTGTAGTAATAAAAACAGACAACTAAACAGAATGGACAATCCAGAAATACACATATGCATATATGGTCCATTAATATATGACAAAGGAGCCAAGAACATACAATAGTGAAGCATAATCTTTTCAATAAATGGTGCTGGGAAAACTGGACAGCCACCTGCAAAAGAGTAACCCTATCTCATATCATACAGAAGAACCAATTCAAAAATGGGTTAAAGATTTGAATGTAAGATCCAAAACCATGAAACTCTGGGAAAAAATACATATATAAGAGGAAAGTTCCTCGGCAATGGTTATTTTAGGTATGACATCAAAAGCAAAGACAAAAGTAAGCAAGTGAGACTGCAAAAAATAAAACACTACTGAACAGCCAAGGAAACCATCAAAAACCTACTGGATGAGAGAAAATGTTTTCAAATCATATACCTGATAAAGAACTAATATCCAAAATATATAAAGAAAGCGTACAGCTAACGTAATAAAAATAGAAAGAAACCCAAACAATCTAATTTTAAAATGAGCAGAGCAACTGAACAGACATTTTCCAAAGAAGATATACAAATGGCCAACAGCTACATAAAAAGAGCTCAACATCACTAGTCATCAGGGAAATGCAAACCAAAGCCACAATGAGGTATCACCTCACATCTGCTAAAATGGTTTCATCAAAATAGACAAGAGAAAAGTGTTGGTGAGGACGTGGCAAAAAGGGACGCCTTGTGCATGCTTGGTGGGAATTAAACGAGTGTAGCCACTATGAAAACAGTACAGAGATTCTCAAAAAATTAAAAGTAGAACCACCATATAACTCAGAAATTCCACTTCTGGGTATACATCCAAAGGAAATAAAATGACTATCTTGAAGAAGTAGCTGCACTCACGTGCTCACTGCAGCATTATTCACAACAGTTAACACATGGAAAAGACCCAGATGTCCATCAACAGAGGAGTAGATAAAGAATAAGATACATGCAGGCGTGCGTACACCACACACACACACACACACACACATACACCTAATGGAATATTATCCAGGCACAAAAAAGAAGGAAACCTTGCCACTTGCAAGGATGGACTTGGAGGTATTATGCTAAGCAAAATAATCCAGACACCAAAAGACAAATACCATTTGATCTCTCTTACAAGTGGAATCCAAAAATGTCGAACTCATAAAAGCAAAGAGTAAAAAGGTGATTACCAGGAGCTGGGGGTGTCTAAATAGAGAGAGGTTGGTCAAAGGGTACAACCTTTCATAAGATAAACAGGTCTGAGGATCTGTTCTAAAACATGATAACTATAGTTAATAACAATTGTTTGAAATTTGCTGAGAGAACTTAAATGTTCTCATTTAAAAATACAAATAAAAAAGATATGAGAGGTGATAGATGTGCTAATCAACTACATGGTGAGAATCCTTTCCCAACATATACATAGACCAAATCATCACAATAAACATTTTAAATAACTTACAAGTTATTTGTCAGCTATACATCAATAAAGCTAAAAAAATATATCCCTTGAAATAGTTCATTCATCCATCAATGCTTCTCTCGGGGGAGGCCCTTTCCCAGTGCCCACTCCGCTGCTCTCAGCTACACTGCTCCCATCTCTTAAAGCCCCAGAATTCACCATGCGTTGTGTCTTACTTTCCATATTCTGCTTCCTACCCTAGTTATCTGTGTACCATTTCTATCTATTAGACTAAATAGCTTCGACTCCTGTAAATGTGTAAAATGGAGCAGATTCAATAGTATTCCTGCAAGATGGCTCACATTTGTATTCTTTTATCTTTTTTTTCAGACAAGGAAGAAAAGAATGGCATTCCAACCCACTCAGGGGTTCACTGCCTGATGTGGGCCCACTCATAGAGCGTGTAGCATACACGAGCATCACCCAGCACAGTCGGATCAGATCAGATCAGTCGCTCAGTCGTGTCCGACTCTTTGCGACCCCATGAATCGCAGCACGCCAGGCCTCCCTGTCCATCACCAACCCCCGGAGTTCACTGAGACTCACGTCCATCGAGTCAGTGATGCCATCCAGCCATCTCATCCTCTGTCGTCCCCTTCTCCTCCTGCCCTCAATCCCTCCCAGCATCAGAGTCTTTTCCAATGAGTCAACTCTTCGCATGAGGTGGCCAAAGTACTGGAGTTTCAGCTTTAGCATCATTCCTTCCAAAGAAATCCCAGGGCTGATCTCCTTCAGAATGGACTTGTTGGATCTCCTTGCAGTCCAAGGGACTCTCAAGAGTCTTCTCCAACACCACACTTCAAAAGCATCAATTCTTCGGCGCTCAGCTTTCTTCACAGTCCAACTCTCACATCCATACATGACCACTGGAAAAACCATAGCCTTGACTAGACGGACCTTTGTTGGCAAAATAATGTCTCTGCTTTTGAATATGTTATCTAGGTTGGTCATAACTTTCCTTCTAATGAGTAAGCGTCTTTTAATTTCATGGCTGCAGTCACCATCTGCAGTGATTTTGGAGCCCAAAAAAATAAAGTCTGACACTGTTTCCGATGGGTGACTAGTCCATCACAAATTGGGTAAAAGAAACTGCAGAGCAAAGGCTGAGTTTCACAAACAAGGTCTCTTTGCGGCTCCTGGCCTAGTGCTTTGCCTTAGGGAGGAATTCAAGGAACATGGGTGAAGTTCTTCCCTAGACACATAGAGCAAGACTATAATCAACAGAAAATCAAGTAAAGTTGCTAACAGGGTGGCCACAAGGACAGAACGGAATTTATTCTTCAGCACTTTTAAGTATGTCTTTCACCAAGACGAATTTTCCTTCAGAATCACACATTGTCTTTGTTTTGACTTATAAACCAAAATTGGCAGTGAGTCAGACAAAGACAAATACCATATGATATTGCTTATAAGTGGACTGTAAAAGGTGATACAAATGAACTTATTTACCAAACAGAAACAGACTCATAGACCTCGAAAACAAATTGACGGTTACCAAAGGGGAAAGGGTGGGAAGGGATAAATTAGGAGGTTCAGATTAACATCTGTGCACCAGTATATGTAAAATAGATAACCAACAAGGACCTACTATATGGTACAGGGAACTGTACTCAAATCTTGTAATTATGTATAGTAATCTTACAAAGAACACACACGTATAACAACATTGTAAATCAACTCTATTTCAATTAAAAAGACAAAACTAAAATGTGTGCTCCCCCCTCCACCCACCCCCAGGGTGAGAGGGCTCTAGTCCAACCTGGATGAACAGAGAAAGGCTGATTGTGTTCCTCTGACTTTGGGTACTCCGTGGAAGCAGGTACCAGCCCTGTGCTTAGGTGGGAAACTGATGAGCAGTTTGGTCAAGACCCAGAGAGAGAAGAGCAGGATGGGGAGAAGCCTCCACTGGCCATGCAACGATAGCACCGAGACAAAGAAGAAGCGGAGCTGGGAAGGAATACAGCCTGTCTGGGGCAAAGGGACTAGGAGGCCTTTTCAGACCGGGAGAAAAATCAGCATCTTCTAGGGAAACGAGCTTGTTCTAAAGAGGGTTGCCATGGAGCGCTCCTTGAAATCTAATTTAAGTCTTTTTCCTTAGCAAGGATCAAGCAGAGAAGACAGAGGCAATCCATTTTCACAGAGTGTGGCCCCGCATGGTCAGTTGCTGCCAGAGTGTTCCTGCGGCCTCATCTGCTGGTCACTGACATTGAAGCAGAACACACACAGATAGGCAAGCGTGCGCATGCGCACGCACACCCACACGTTCACCCAAGGGCATTCAGCCCTCGCATGCCGCTGGCACTTGGGGATGCTAAAACTGTTCTGTCTACTCAGAGGTACGGATGAGTTAGTTGCTTGTAAGCCTGCTGCTGCTGCTAAGTCGCTTCAGTCGTGTCTGACTCTGTGCGACCCCAGAGACGGCAGCCCACCAGGCTCCCCTGTCCCTGGGATTCTCCAGGCAAGAACACTGGAGTGGGTGCTTGTGAGCCTAGGGTTAGGGTTAAAGACAAACCCAAGGCACTTTTCTTCAGGGCAAGGGAAAAAAAAAAAAAAAACCTTTCCTACATCGCCACCTAATGGTACTTTTACCTCATTGCAGTCTTGGATTTGTTCAAAATTACCACGTCAGTTCAGTTCATTCACTTAGTCATGTCCGACTCTTTGTGACTCTATGAACTGAACCACGCCAGGCTTCCCTGTCCTCCCCAACTCCCAGAGCTTGCTTGAACTCATGTCCATTGACTCAGTGATGCCATCCAACCATCTCATCTTCTGTTGTCCCCTTCTCCTCCTGCCTTCAATCTTTCCCAGCATCAGGGTCTTTTCCAATGAGTCAGTCTTTTGCATCAGGTGGCCAAAGTACTGGAGCTTCAGCTTCAACCTCAGTCCTTCCAATGAATATTCAGGACTGATTTCCTTTAAGATTGAGAGTCCTTGAGAGTCCAAGGGACTCTCAAGAGTCTTCTCCAACACCACACTTCAAAAGCATCAATTCTTCAGCACTCAGCTTTCTTTATATTCCAACTCCCGCATCCATATATGACTACTGGAAAAACCATAGCTTTGACTAGATGGACCTTTGTTGGCAAAGTAATGTCTCTGCTTTTTAATATGATGTCTAGTTTGGTAATGGCTTTTCTTCCAAGGAGCATGTGACTTTTAATTTCATGGCTGCAGTCATCATCGGCAGTGATTTTGGAACCCCCCAAAATTAAGTTTGTCACTGTTTTCATTATTTCCCCATCTATTTGCCATGAAGTGATGGGACCGGATGCCATGATCTTAGTTTTCTGAATGTTGAATTTTAAGCCAACTTTTTCACTCTCCTCTTTCACTTTCATCAAGAGGCTTTTTAGTTCCTCTTCACTTTCTGCCATAAGGGGTGTCATCTGCATATCTGAGGTTATTGATATTTCTCCCTGCAATCTTGATTCCAGCTTGTGCTTCATCCAGCCCAGCATTTCACATGATGTACTCTGCATATAAGTTAAATAAGCAGGGTGACAATATACAGCCTTGATATACTCCTTTCCCAATTTGGAGCAGTCTGTTGTTCCATGTCCAATTCTAACTGTTGCTTCTTGACCTGCATACAAGTCTACTTATCTACTTACGGTCTTGGATCTGTTCAAGATCAGCAGGTAGATGGGTTCAAAGGGTGAGCAGGACTCATCGTTCGAGGTGTAAACTTAGACTTCGTCTTCCGTGTGTGTGCCCCAGCTTTCCAGCTGCAGCTCATGGAGTCGCATGCAGTGCTGGTTACCTGCTCCAACGCCCCATTCCAGTTCCTGGACGTTCGGAGGCTCTCAGCTTTTCGTCCTGGGGTTCCCAGGCCTGCGTTAGCACAGGGTCTTGATGTCTTTTGGCATACCTTCCTGAGGACTGTAACTCCCAGCTGTAATCGGTCACTTTTCCAGATGCAGGATCAGGCTCCAAGGCCAGGTTTCGTCTTCTGCACAATGTTTGCCTGAGGTTGACCTGCCACACCCGCCTCCATGTCTTGCTCCAGGCTTCAGCCTGTCTTCGTGGATAAACACTGGGTCAATGGGATTTGAAGACCAACAAGCACTTCATTTTGGCCTCAACATCCTTTCAAACTGAGCTTAGAAACAACTTCAGAATCCATTTTAGCAAGTACTCCAGATGACCATCCAACCAGCCCTGGCTGGTGTGTGAGATGAAACTTTGTTTTGAGGCCCGGGATCTGTCGTTGGTATTTCGTGGGCACATCTGTTGTGCTTTCCAGAACAGCAAAGAAAATGGTTTCAGTCCTTTCACCTAACCGTTAGCTCCACACACAGTCCTCTTCCCAAATAAGGGCTCAGACACTGTTGGAATGTCAGCATGCTGCTGCTGCTGCTAAGTCGCTTCAGTTGTGTCCGACTCTGTGCGACCCCGTAGACGGCAGCCCACCAGGCTCCTCTGTCCATGGGATTTTCCAGGCAAGAGTACTGGAGTGGGTTGCCATCGCATACCAAGTGTTGAATGGTAATAACTAACGTTTACATAGCACTTAGTTACCAAGTCCTTTCACACATGGTACCACATTTAATTAATTCACACATCAAGCCAGAGAAATGGGTGTGAGTGTGCTCCCCAGTCCAGACCAGACAGTGAGCTTCTGAAGAATGAGACAGTTTCTTATTGGCCCCTGTGGGGCTCCGCTCAGAGTTTGTGGTCCATTTTGCAGAATGGAAGTGTGAGTTCTGAGGATGATACACAAGGACCGTGAGGGTCTATAACTGTACCAACCGGGTCACCCACTGGCCAGCCGGGCTCTTAGAAGGGCTTGCAGCCTCTCGAGCACCCTATTCTTGGCCTTCTCCATGTTTGAATTCCGATGTCACTGACTTTTCTTCCTTCCTGGTAATGAGGCGAAACCTGGTGGGTTAATTAATCCTTCTCGATGCTGGGCAGGAGTAACAGGATCAAGAAGAAAACCTTCCTCCTGCTGAACTCCCAGGGGTGCCTTGGCAGGAGAGCGTGAGGAGATGGAACGCAGCCTTCAGTCTGTTAATTGTTCAAGAGCAAATCATCTGTCAGAAGGAAATAGAAAAGAAAGACACCACTGAATCCAGAGTCAGAACGATAAATAACATTCGGCACTACACCCTGGAGAAAAATAAAGCTGCCAACATTCCGCTTCACAGGGAAAACAAAAATACTCAATGTTTCTGCAAACCTGTGGACTACAAGTGTGATGCGGTAGAAATACCGCAACCAGAGCACATCAGCCATCTCTTTCATCAACGCAGAGGCCATCGACCTCTGCTCCACACTCAGCACACCTACCCTGGGGAGGCAGAGGCAGACAGCAAGGGAAAAATGATCCTGTAAATAGGAAAATATATTTCCTAGTAGGAAAGCTTTCTGGAGGAGGGAGATAGTAGAGGGACGTATTGTGATCGTCCCACACCACTCTCCCTGTACTCCCAGAGCCACTAAGTGGTTCCCCAGAACCTCAAAAGATAAAGCCAGACTCCATGATCTGGCTCCTCTGCACTCACGCATCTCCAGCTTCAGCAGCATCCAAATGCTACTGGTACCGCCCTCAGGACATTGGGCCACTCTGAGCCTCTGTTTCCCCTTTCTTCTCCATCAGGAGTGCCTTTTCCTCCAACTGGCTAAATCCTCCTCCGTCCTTAAGGATCATCTCATCTACTGTTACCCCATCCCTACCTCCAGCCTATGCCACCAGAGCCTCGGGGACTCTCTACCATCATACCCAGAGCAACAGTTCAGTGCTGTGGTCAAGCAAACAACACCTGAGCCACATCACCCAGGTCTCAGTCTAAGCCCTGCCGGGGATTGTCTCTGTGATCTTGGGTGAGTTTCTTGACTGTGAGTGCTCCTGTTCCTCACATAAAATGGAGAGGTTATAATAACAGTCTGTACATCACAGAGTTGTATGAGGACTAAATTACTTAATACGTGTAAATTACACATATTACAACAGTGCTTGTGATGAGCTATTAAAGCCATTAATTATATTTCCCTGCAATCATGTCAGGTCCATCTTCCTCTCTAAACTGTAAGTTCATTGAGAGACGAGTCCATATCACATCCATTCTTTTATGCCTAGCACTTAGCGTACCATCCCAATCACCTGCTTCCCTCTTCCCTGTAAAACCATTAAGCATCGCTCCCCATTGCTGTGACTTGCAGCATTCTCCTAAGAGAAAAGTCGTTTCCATGCCCATTGACAGCACCCAGGATCATGTCTGGGGTTTCCCAGGTGGTTGGTGGGAAAGAACCCGCCTGGCAATGCAGGAGATGCAGGTTCGATCCCTCGGTTGGGAAGATCTCCTGGAGGAGAAAATGCCAACCCACTCCAGTATTCTTGCCTGGGAAATCCCATGGACAGAGGAGCCTGGCAGGCTACAGTCCATGGGGTCGCGGAGAGTCAGACATGACTAAGTGACTGAACAATAGCAACATGATCGTGCGGCTTGTTTTTTGGCCAATGAGATGTGAGGGGGTAGTGATGGTCAGCAGTTCCAAAAAGCAACTTCAAAAGGCATTTCGTGCTATGACAGCTCCCATCCCTACTCTGCTATAAGAATGGCAAGTCCCAGATAGAGGTTGCGCCTTCATCCTGGATCCCAGAAGCCAGAACAGAACTACAATCATAGTTGACCTGCAACCGGTATAGAATATGAAGAAGAAATAGCTATTCAGTCGTATGCCACTGAGGTTTGGGGTGTGTTTCTTACCACATCATAACCTAGTGAAAGCTGATTAAAACAGACACAACAGAGGTTTGTTGAATAAATGCAAGCACCAATAAAAGAATGAATAAGGGAGTGAGTTGTGATTTGTACAGTTTCTAGCTAAGATGATGGTTATATATGGGCATCACCAAATCAGGTAATTTAAGCAAGTGTTTTTTAAATAGTAAATGTGTTTTTTGACATTTATTTTGAATATAATTCTTGGTAAATAAAAAAATGAGATTCTGTAGTCATTTAGACACATTCAGAATATCTCTCTCCAGGCCCAGATAAAAGTAAAAGTGGCAAGAGTAATTTTTCTTTGGCAGCTAATATGTTTCAAGCACTTTCCATCTACTGATCCAGCAGAACCTTGCAACAGTCCTAGGAACAAGCTATATTTCCAGATGTACAAACCGGAGGCTCAGAAACTGTGAACCAGAGATAACAAGGGACCATCCAGATGTGGACCTGGATCTGTTTGAGTACAAACCCCTTCTCTCTCCATGAAAGCATGCTGCAACCATGAGAGCATTTGAAGACCGCCCAGGTGATTTGGCTATCCAATAAGACTCCTCCTATAACCTAGTATTCTTCCTTTTTCTCTGGCACAGGACCCAAAAGTTGAACAGAGATCCAAGTGAAACCATTTGAAAATGCAATCACCCTGCTGGGATTAAGCAAACAATCAGCCATTTACTCTCAGTAAATGGATTTGCTTAATCAGATTGTTTTCTGATCACAAAATTAAAATCTGTCCAAGAAAAGAGAAAATGCTAGTTGGGGTGCAATGGCGAAGGGGGAAAGTGGAAAGAGTAATTTCCATCAAAGGCTCCAAACTTCACTGCCTACAGGACCGAGCATGGTAAGGTAACAAATGGAGGAGGCTGGGTGGGCTCTTGGCTCGTGTGTGTGGTCTAAAAGGGACAGGACTGCTCTCTTCCAGTCAATTGCTATCATGGAGGAACGCCAGGCTTCTAAGAGCTAGAAATTTGGATTTATGTGACATCTCCAAATGTTTAAATGTTGGCATCAAATTCAGGTTGCTTTTTCAATACTGTATATTCTACCCACCCCCCTCCCCAAGTTGTCACAAGAGTTCTGACCTACATGTCATCCTTTTGTGATGCAGAGGACACCGGAGAGAATTATAGCCTTAGACAGACCCAAGCTTGGAAGGAAATGAAGGAAAAAAGGAAGTCAGATTCTCAGGCTTATGCTTTGGAGGGAGAGAGGAAGAGCAGAGGGTGGGCAAAGCAGGAACCGAAGGTCACAGCAAACAAACTTCTTTTAATACAGTTGTCTTGGGCTGACCTGGTCCTTCACATTTCAACACTGCCTTGAGTAAAAACAAACTCTGATAAGCAAAAGCCATTTGTTCCCAAATAAACTTCATTATTCTGCTAAATATCTTTACTGGATTTCGTTTGAACCCAGTCATTCTCAATTCAATGCTGCACTCAGCCAACTTAACCTTTTAAAAAGAGTTTTATTGATGGTGTGTTATGCAGGCATTAACATTTCTCCAAAAATAAATTATTTTTTTAATAGAAGGAATTGAATTGCTTTGCTTAGCGATCTTAATTATCTCGAATAATTAGCTCCAGTCAGTTCTCCAACAAGAGCTCTCTGGAGAAATCAATGTTTGGGGAAAGGGAAAGAAAGGGGGAGCCAAGCTTGGGACAAAAGCAAGCATTTGGCCAGTTAGTTGGAAATATCTAATTAACCCCGAGAGTGAGGCTGACAATCAAAACCACTTCCTTAGTGCTTAATTATTAAAGGCAAATAAAGAAAGTAAACACTCAGGGAGCTAGTCTGTTGGGCACTGGCGAGTAGGCGCCACTCTAAGCCAAAGTACTCAGCAATCCCAAATATACAGGCAGCTGTGTGCTTTTGCTCCTGCAGATCTCTGCTTGGGACACGCCCCCATCCCGTCTCAGCTCAAATCTCCTATAAGTCTTTTGTGACGTGTTCTCTGACCACCTCCCTCCCCAACCAAAGAAAATCATTCCCTCCTGTGTGCTTCCATAGCCTTCTGTACATAAAAATGATTCTGCTGGGTATTCATTAGGTACTTGTCTGCCTCCCTAAATCAAAAGCGTTGCAAAGCTTGAGTAAATGTTTATTTACCTCTATATCCTCAGTGTCCGGTATATTTGGAACAGAGTAAGTGCTTCATAAACGGAGGTCAAGTAAACCTATAGATCACCAGCTTTTTGTATAAAGTCTGGTGTATGTGTGCTCTGTCGTGTCTGACTCTTTGCGATTCCATGAACTATAGTCCACCAAGTTCCTCTGTCCATGGGATTTTTCAGGCAAGAATACTGGAGTGGGATGCCATTTCCTCCTCCAGGGGATCTTCCCAACTCAGAGATGGAACCTGAATCACTTGCCCCTCCTGCGCTGGCAGGCAGATTCTTTTCCACTGCACTACCAAATCTAGCACATAGTAGAAACTGAATGAATCCCTGCTTCTTTCTTTTTCCTTCTTTCTCCCCTTCTCCTCCTTCCTTCCTTCATTTCTCCCTTTCTATTTTTATTTCACTTTAGATTCTACAATTAATGGTATTGATTCCAGAGCTGCTGGGCCAAGCAACAGTGTTCCTTTATGTGAGTTTGTCATTTGGACTTAGTATTGACTTTCAATAAGCCAATGCAGGGGCTTCCTGGGTGGCTCAGTGGTAAAGGATAGCCCTGCCAATGCGGGAGACATGGATTCAATCCCTAGGTTGGTAAGATTCCCCCGGAGAAGGAAATGACAACCCACTCCAGTATTCTTGCCTGGGAAATCCCATGGACAGAAGGCTGCAAAAGAGTCAGACATGACTTACAGCTGAAAACAAGCCAATTGCAGATCACCGCACTGACTGAGAAATCCCAGGGCAAGGGCCGCATGGGGACCCCGCCATGCAGAACACAGTTGGGAGGAAAACTCCTTGATTTGAAGTCACTACTCTTAGGCTTGCTGTGCTTGAAACTTCAGGACCTAAAAGAAGACTTGATGGAATCCTAGAGGAGGGAAGGGAAAGTGGGGAGAGGAAAACCCGGCAACACACAAGATGTTCATTGATATGACTTGGTGTGATTTGTCAAAACCAACTGCACATCTGCGTTGCAGACTGTGGACATCCTGGGGCTATTTGTAGAGTTGATTCAGATATTTTCCCCTGAACCTAAAGCTGAGTCTTGAAAGCTGCGTAAGAATTAACTGAGTGAAGAAAGTAGAAAATTCCATCTTCTGCGTGGAGGGAACAGCATAAACGAAGGCACAGGGACGGTATACCATGGTGAGAATCTAGGCCAAGCGATTCGATTTCCTTCACAGTAGTGCTACTCTGCTTAAACATGCAAATAGGCAGTAGGGAAGATGTAAGGCTAGGCAGGTCAAGAAGAGACATATATCAGTCAGTCAGTTCAGTTGCTCAGTCGTGTCCGACTCTTTGTGACCCCATGAATCGCAGCACGCCAGGCCTCCCTGTCCATCACCAACTCCTGGAGTTTACCCAAACTCATGTCCATCGAGTCAGTGATGCCATCCAGCCATCTCATCCTCTGTCGTCCCTATAAAGAAAGTGAAGTGAAGTCTCTCAGTCATGTCCGACTCTTTGTGACCCCATGGACTGTAGCCCACAAGGCTCCTCAGTCCATGGGATTCTCCAGGCAAGAATACTGGAGTAGGTTGCCATTTCCTTCTCCAGGGGATCTTCCCGACCCAGGGATCGAACCCAGGCCTTCAACATTGCAGGCAGACGCTTTAACCTCTGAGCCACCAGGGAAGCCCGTATAGTCATTGCTAATTTCTGGTCTTGGATGTGGCCAAGAAGTGATGGTTTCCAAACTTGATCTCCTCCTTAATTTCAGTTTCAAAATACAACCCCCGATGGACATTTATCCTCACTTGGGTGTCCAGGAAGCACCCCAAATTCAACATGCACAGCAATCAATGCTTTGTATCTTTCCATAAGCTTCTTCCTCTTAATACTTGCTGGTGTTAATCGCACCATCGCTTTCCTATTTATCTGAGTCAAAATCTTGGATATCATCCTTGCTCCTCTTTCCCTCCTTCTTACACTCAACCAGCAAGTCCTGGAAACTTGGCCTCCTAATGCTTCCTGAAGCTCTGCCTTCTCCTCTATTCCTACCATCTTTCCCTCTGAATAATAGCCACCCAAGAGGTCCTCTTACTCCCAGTCTCTCTTACTTCAGTTCCAACCTTTCTATCTATTGCTCCTCTGCCAGGAGGTCTTGATTGGATCCCTAGAATGTACAGGGAAAAGTCCAAACTCCCAGGCAACTTACATACCACATCTGAGACCTGACCCTGCCTACCTTTCTCACTTGGTATCCGCCCACTTCTGTATCACACTTTCCACTTTGGGGACTCCCCCAAGTACTCCACGCTCTGTCTCACCTCTGTGGCTTTACTCCTGCTCTCCGCTCGTCCTGAACATGCTTGCCACCTTTCCTCTTCTGGCTCTTATTCACCTTTCAGCATTACGTTCTGTCGTCTTCTCTCCCAGAAAATCTTCCTTCAAAGCCTAGGCTCCCCAGTCCCCCTCCTCTGTTCTCCTCTAGCTCCCTAGGCATACCTCTGCCCTTCAACTCTGCCCTTCAACAATGAGCATTGTTATGCTCACATTATCAAATTACTTGGAATTTGTCTCTCTAGGCTCTGGTTTCCTCAAGGGCAGCCGCCACCACCTCCTATTCATCTTAGTAAGTCCAGATCTCAGTGTGGCATTTGGCACTCAGCAGTCACACATATGTTTGCTGAGCTGCAACTCTAGGCTCTGCCCCCTGAGATGGCTCTTTTGGCAAACAGAGGAGCTCAGCCTGAGCCAAAGTGTGCCTGCTTCCCTACATAACAGAGGAAGGTCAGAACAGCTGAGAGCTCCTGAGAGCTCCGAGACATGGCTGTTGTTGTTTAGGTAAATTTGAAAAGTGGGAAGAGCATATACTATGGACTCCAAACAGAATCCAAATACATCCAGTTGAAATCTTAGCTAACACAGCCTTGGGAGAGAAGTTTAATCTCTTTGTGTCTCAAGTGACTTGTCTATAAAATTATGAATAATGATTAGTTTAAATGGAAAAAACATTTTGTAAAACCCCTAGTGAGTAGCTGGTACAAAGTTAAGTGCCCAATAAATGTTAGTTTCAAGTACCTTGAAATAGACTGATGCTGGTTATCTGAAACACAAGATCTTTTGGTTTTTTGCATAACTTAAAAATGTATCATCTATCATGTCTAACTGTAATTATTAGTACTAGTTGACTTTCATCTCTTAGGTGCCTATTATACAGCAGGGACTATGCAAGACCTTTAAGATAGTTTCTCACTTAGTCCTCATGATGGTGGCAGTGGTGATGATGATGAAAATAATAACTAACTTCTTACGGAGTTCTTACTATGTGTTAAGCACTGTTCTGAGTCCTGTCCAAGTATTTAGTCTTCACAGTAACCTTTTGAGATAGGAAGAATACCCCCATTTTACAGATGAGGAAACTGAATCTGAGAGTTGTTAAGCAATGTGACCAAGCTACATATTATGAAGTAGTGCTGGGATTAGAATTCAAGTCTTCCTGATGCTTAACTTCTTAAAAGTGAATGTGATCGTTTTATTTTTAACGCCCTTCCTAGTAATGCCTCCTCCCTTTTTGGTCACTTTATATTGCTCAGCAAATACTGTAATAGGTAAAAGAAACACTAGATAATTTTCAGCCTGAAACTATTCAACGAGATCATAGGAGTCACTGATGGTGACCTTTGAGAGATAATATTTTGTAGACTATCTCCACAAAGATCACCTACTCGTGTTATGATAGACCACTTCTTTGGAAATGGTGGCAACATGTAATAGTCAATAAGTGACTTATACTTACCATACTATATTGTACTTGAATGTACATAGATTAGATTTTGAGCTATAGATTTGCTTTAATAAGAGCTGACTCTTTGATCTAGAGAAGCTTAAAGAACTAGAGTTAATTGCTCATTCACTCAATTCACTGGGTCCCTGATAAATCCTCAGGATTCAGAGATGATTAGGTCATGGTTTCTGTTTCCAATGTACCTACCGTCTTCTGGGAAAGACTCCCAAGAAAATGTATGCCACATAGGAAGACAAGTAGAAGTTCCCATTTAAAGATCCAAAGTGGAATTCCAGCATTTTGAAATAGTTCTCTGTGCAGTATTTAGAACTCCCTACTTCATTAAATCCTCAAAAGTGAATTGGCCTACAACTATGGAAACAGTATGGAGGTTCCTCAGAAAACTAAAATATAATTGCCGTGTGATCCAACAGTCCTACTTCTGGGCATATATCCAAACAAACTTATACTTTAAAAAAATACATGGACCCCAGTGTTCATAGTAAAACCATTCACAAATAGCCAAGACATGGAAACAATCTAATCTCCATCAACAGATGAATGGATAAAGAAGATGTGGTGCATATATATAATGGATTATTGCTTGGTCTTAAGAAAATAATGAAATAATGCCATGTGTATCAACATGAATGGACCCAGAGATTATCATACTATATGAAAGAAGTATGATCAGAAAGAGAAAATACCATATGATATCGCTTATATGTGGAATCTAAAATATGACAGAAATAAAATAGAAGCAGACTCACAGACATAGAGAAGAGACTCATGGTTGCTAAGCAGGAAAGAGGTTGGGGAGAAATGGATTCAGAATGTGGGATTAGCAGGTAAAAACTATAATATAGAGAAGGGATGAACAGTAAGGTCCTACGTACAGAAGCCACAAATACTGGAGTGGATAGCCTCTCCCTTCTCCAGCAGATCTTCCTGACCCAGGAATCAAACTGGGGTCTACAAATTGCAGGCAGATTCGTTACCAACTGAAATATCCGGGAAGCCCCACTTACGGAACAGGGAACTGTATTCAAAATCCGGGAAGGAACCATGTGAAAAGAATATGAAAAAGAATGGATATGCATACATATGTATATTTATATTTACTCATATATAACTGAATCATTTTGCTGTACAGGATAAATATCTCCCAATCAACAGTTGTGCCATCCTCCTCCCCAGTTCCAGCTCTCTGCTCAGTCTTTCCCCCACAGGCTCCCAAGCACAGCACTAATGGTCAGGGCGGACAAGAAGGCCCTGAGCAAACATTGACTCTTGAAAAGTTAATACTTTACAAATTAACTGCTGCTGATAAAAAAAAAAAATCAGGGCCTGTGCTGCAGGGATTCAGCCTTGATATGCATGCAACCAGCTTTCTCCAGTGGTGAATAAATCAGCAGGGCCAGCCAGGTGGTTCCTTTAATAAAGGGCTTAGAGAGGTAAATAAGACTCCTATCCTCTCCTATTGTAACCACAGAAGTTCTGGGGAGCATGAGTGGTTGCTCAAACCACAAATATTTACTGCATCAACAGAAGTCCTTTGAGATACACATGCAGTAGTCTTTCATGGTGCCATCTTGATAGGGTCCACTTTTCATTCCAGGAAGAGCACCCAGGGCTTTTTTTTCAACAGTGTATGCCTGTTCTTCTATGCCGTTGGCCTTTACAAATAACTTCTCTACCGAGAGACATCGACCCTCCCTGGAGAGGCAGACATCTCTAATTTCTAATGGAGAGACGGACACAAAGTCCCCTTTCTTAAGCTGTTTGAGAAAACGTGGGGCTTCCGTGGGCATACAGAGGAATGTGCAAAGAGAAAGTGGAGAAAGAGAAAGCAGTTACATGGAGCAGTCCATGCCTTTGCAAGCTGAAAAAGGGAGCTCAAAGGAGCATACAGAATCAGAATTATTTTGCCTAGAAAAGAGGTGGCTAGGAAGAGAGAAGGAGATGGCTCTATTCAGCCTACGGATTATCGTAAAAAGAAACCTACAGAGGAAGTTGAAGAGGATGAAATAAACTTATGCTGCAGAAAATAAGCTACTGGATGAAACTGTTGTTGTGATGCAGAAGAGGTATTTTTCTTCCCTGCTCTAGTAGGCTGTCTGGGATGGCACATAGAGAAGATAGGTTAACAAAAGAGTGCACTTGGTAATTTTAGTAATGTTCTCGGGTGGAGAACAAGAAAAACATCTCACATAATGGCCTGTAAAAGCTATGCTAAGAAGAAGCCCATTTGACATAAGAAGGTTCAGATTGGCTGTTGATTATGATCTCCTCACCCCACTGCCCTGCCCAAAGCAGAATCCAGGGAAGCAGACAGATAATCACACTCACACACACACATTCCCGCATCTGCTCACACACGCACATTCACACAGTCATGCATAACCACAGTCACACCTGCTTATACGTGCACTCACAAGTGTTCAGAGGTGCACACACACACATACACAGTCAGACACAAGCCCATCTGGACAAGACGTGTTCTGAGGAATTCCATTCTGAGGGATTGGCCTGAAAAACCTCAGCCTGGAGGGTGGGAGGACAGGATGGTCTTGGGCAGAGCAGACTCTCAGTGTCGTCAAAGGGCACCAAGGGGCCTTCCACCACCCAAAGGAGGTCTTAGCAGCCATGATTCTGGGGATAGTTCCTCTGGCCAGAGCTAATGAGTTTAGGGACTGAACTCCTGACACTCACCTAAGTTAATCATATCACATCTCTTGGAAGCTGAAGTTTGGACCAGAAATACAAAGAAGCATTGGCACTGAATCTTACTGTCAGTGGGCCTCTCAAGAGAAAGAGTATCTCTGCATCTACCCTGCCTGAGACTTATTTGCTGAGTCCTTCCTTAGATTCTGTGAGATACCACGGCTGACTCCCTGTGAACATCTAAAGCTAGATTAGCTCTGACTTGTTTTACTTGCAAACGTAAAACATGCACACCATCCATTCTAATCCTATTCAAACACCTACTCATGCCTACGCCTACACTTAGAAGCCACCTTTTCATCCTCAGCACACCCACAGGATGCTTACGTCTCTATTTTCTTCTTTGTACTATCTCTTTCTCTCTTACATTCAGGTCTAGACTGTAAGTTCTTTGAAGGTGGAAGGCATTTCTTATTCATCCTTTCAGCCCCTGCAGTGCCCTGCACACAACAGCTCTGGATAAGCATTTGTTGGACAAGTAAGGAAATGCATGGTTGAACAAGTTAATAAACAAATAAACAAGCTCAAGGGCCCTTAGCCCTGATGCTAAGTATTTCTTCTATTTTCCCCCAGGAATTCATGAAATCGTGATCCTCGAATCTAAACACCTTCTTAGGTGAATCAGCTCATCTTGTTCCATTTTACAAATTCGTTGATGCACAGCCATGTGCCAGACACAGCATATACAAAGATGAACAAGATATGGATTCTGTACCTAAGACCCTGTGATTTCACTGGACTGAGGAAACGAGGCAAAGGAACACGGCTCTCCACCCTGAGACACAAGCCTGCACAGCCCGTTCCCGGGAGGTGTGAAGTGGGAAGTCACATACTGCCCATCCACCCAGTCTTCCAACAAGACCATATTAAAGCCATTTTTCAAGCCTGAGTAAGATGTTTATGACCTGATAGGCCATGGCTGGCAAACTCATTCCATCATAAATATCACGGCAGATAATATGCTTCAGTATAAGTGATGCATCTGCCTATGCGGGCGTCCTCAGAGTGACTAATGCTTCTCCAATGTGGGCTTCTTAAAGATAAACAAATCACGGGCTGTAATTATCAGACGGCTTGATTTTCTTTTTTATGAGCTTTTCTTCACCTTAATCACATTCAAAATGGGAAAATGGAAGCTACAACTGGGACCTCAGGAAGGGAAGAAAAAGGATCTGCTCCCTCAGCAGCGAAGCGGCTGTCAGATAGCCATCTAAAGAAGGAGCTGGCATTTCCATGGCTCTGGAAAGAAAGGAGAGACTCAGCAACAGAAAGATGTGTAGAAAGTAGAGAAATTGAAGATGCCTAAGAAATAAAGAAATTATCTGTCTCTCAGTCTCTCTCTATCTCACACACACACACACACACAAAATGCAGATAAATTCGTCTCCACTGCAGACTGTGGGTGCAGACTTGCACATTGTCTAGCCCACTGGGGCTCTTGAATCTAACCCTCCTTTTGGAAGCAGCCTTTCTTATATCCCCTCCAAAGCCTTGCGACTTCAATATTACAAACACCCCACATCCTTCACCTCCCTATAGACTTGTATCTGCTCTCATCAATTATTCCACCAAAATGTTTCTTTTTTGATTTCTGAAAAAAAGAAATCTTACGAAAGGGACCAGATTCTACTGGATTACTCTCTTCTCCTGAGAAATCAGAGAAATATTTCAAGGTGGAAAGGAAATATGTCATTAAAAAGTAATCAACACATCAGACGGTCACAGTGCAGTGTGAGAATAACCTTTGAGTTAGACGTCAGAATATCTGGGTTTAATTAAGACCATTTCTTAGCATGTCTTCAAGTCTGTTTTTTCCTCACTTAAAAATGGGAATCACCCATCTGCAAGTTACTTTGAAGGTTTGATAGAATAGTGTTTTTGAAAGTCCCTATCACCTTCCGAATATTCAATAAATATTTATTTCATCCCAGCATCCTAAGTCTGGACAATAAAAGGCTATAAAACATGCACAGCATCCTACAATGTACTAGTGAAGGTTCTTTCCTGTTAACAACATTCTCCAGAGGCAGGCGAGACCAAACTGGTTTTCTTAATTTATTGATGAAGACATTGGAGCACAGAGCAGTTAAGATACTTGCCCCAAGGCCACGTGGAGATTTAAAACCCAGATGCTTGAATCTTTCTGTCTTTTTGAAGAAAGCATACTCACTTGGGAAGATCAGGTCAAAGGAGTTTCCCTTCGTGAAATATTTACAAACCCTGACACTTCTGAGCAGAGAAGCAGTCCACAGGGCTGTTGAGCTGTGAGTCCAGCAGAGGTGAGCTTTGCCCTCAAAGAGAAAGAGCCAGCTGATACCAGAAATGCAGTGGATGAGGTTAATAGCTTGGGTCTCAAAAAAATGAAGCTGTGAATGGGGAAAGAAGGATTCTAGAACCTAGTGATAAATGTATTAGTTTCCTAAGTCTACAAACAGAATGGCTTCAAACAACATATACTCCCACAGTTCTGGAGGCTTGAGATACAAAGTCAGGGGGAAGGCAGGGCCATGCTTTTTGAAGGTGAGGGGAGAGCCCTTCCTTGCCTCTCCCTGGCTCCTGGCTATGGCCAGCTGTCCCTGACTTTCCTTGACTTGGAGATACATCATCTCCTAAGTGGGCCTCCATCGCCACACAGGTTCTCCCTGGGCTCGTCTGTTTCAGAGCCTCTCCTCTCCTTTTAAGACAGCATCATATGGGATCAAGGGTGCACCCTTCTCCTGTATGGTCTCATTGTAACTTAGCTAATTTCACTTCGGACAATCTTATTTCCGAGTAAGTTCGCATTATGAAGTTCTAGGTAGAATGTGAATCTGGGACAGGGACTGTTACTATTGAAGCAAGTTCAATAGGGAAAGGAGAGCCAGGCAGAGGAGAGAAAGACTGAGCAACTGGAAGAGAGAACACAAGAGAGAAGAGAAGGGAGGGAGAAGGAGGAGGAGGAGAAAAAACAGCAGGAGGAGAAAGGTGGGAAGGAGGGGAAGAGGAAGGGGAGAGGAGGAGAGAGGAGGCAAAAGCAGGAAATGAAACAGAGAAGCAGGAGGGGTCAGAACTCGAGACAAAGAGACGAGACTCAGAAGGAAGATAAAGTAGAATATAAAGGTGCTGGTGAAGGAAAGAAACACACACGCAACTCCTGCACATAGAGCATGAGAAACAGAGAGGAACATTTCTGTATTTAAAGAATTACCCGCAAATATGCACCTTCTTTCTGACTAGATCTCTAATGAACAGCCCTAAAGCTGTTAATGGGGCCTGAACTGCCTCCTGGAAAATGATCCAACCATTCTCTCTGGGGTTAATAGTGGACTCCAGTAAGAAAGGTCAGCTAGATGGGCTCCTGGCAATCCCTAGTGGTTTCCATGTTATTACCCACCTCTATGACTGTGGCTCCAGGGACTCTCAATTTTAAAGTTGAGAACCTGGGTAATGGTCAAAAATAGCTTTTTTTTTTTTTTTTTTTCCCAGAAAGCCAGTTTCAGGGAGGTCTTGTGTTCATTCACTTCCTACTGAGAAGAAAATGAGCTACCCAGGAGATGTGATGACATTTTCCCTCAAGGAGCATATGGTCCTGGTCTCTGGCAAGCTGCGAGACATCCCTCTGTACCTGTTATTCATCCAACCAGATGTTATCCATTGTTATTTTTCAGACCCCGTGTCCTGATCTTTTCCAAATTCCTGGAGTTTCCCAAGATCTCCAGAGGGAGACAGTCACTTCAGCATCAGCCAGAACAGACACCAGGCAAGAAGAATCATAAATTAACAGCAGGAAGACAGTCTTGGGGCTGATGGGAACACCATTGTGTATGCATGCATGCACATGTGTGTGTCTGTGTGTATCTGGGGGTGTGTGCAAAGGCAGGCTTTCATGGAGAATAAAGTGGAGTCAGAGGAAGCCCATCCGTAGAGACCTAGCCGTTTCCAAGCTTTGGGACTCTAGAATCCTCTGTCATCAAACAGTTACTCACAATGAAAAGTCTCATAAAACAAGCAGAGTTTAGAAACTAGTGTCTCCACTTGCTCTTTTTTTTTTTTTGCCATATTGAAAATTGAGTTCAACTTTCAGAGTAAAAACTCCCCACTCCTTCCCCATCATAAAAATTCTTACCTTAGGAGAGAGAACCATAGGCTTGCATGTATCCACAAGGAAATTTCTCACAGCAGCTTGACCTGGCTACTACTTTGAATGGAGAGATACAGGTCAAAGGCAGAAGGCAGACTCAAGTTAACCCAGTGCCATCTTTGGCCACTGAGCCATCCCTTTGGAGTAGCAAAGAGAAAGAGCCATCTCCTTGCATTTTCTGCATTTTGGAAGCCTCTAAGCTTCTGAGCTTCTCATCTTCCTTTCTACAGCAGCGAATGTCATAAAATACACACACCCATCTCTAGGATTGGAGAAGGAAATGGCAACCTACTCCAACATCCTTGCCTGGAAAATCTAATGGATAGAGGAGCCTGGTAGGCTACAGTCCACGCGGTCGCAAAGAGTCAGGCACGACTGCGCGGCTAACACTTCATCTCTAGGAAGAGCCACAGAAAAGGAAGTATAAGTCGTTTATCTCACTTGGCCGCACAATGGAGAGGCTATTACTCATTCTTTCATTCTCTTATTTACTCATTCATTATTTTTCTTCTTCACCACACTTATATTGGACTATGTTAAGCACTGAAGGTACCAGTACAGAAAGAAAAAAAAAAAAACATCAAATTCAGTCTCCAATTTTGACTCAGGGCAAATCAAAATCTTATTCAGAGCAAAACAAGGAAAAAGAACCCTGGAAGCTGAGGTCTTGGGGTCATGAATTATATTACCATTATTATATGGTTCTGCCTGAGGGCAGGCCTTTGCCATCTCCCCCTGGGGCTGGGGTCGCTAGCCTCTTGCAGCCCTGGGCCACTCCTCCACCTGGTATATAGCCACTCCCTGATGGCCTACGGGCTTAATTCATTCTCATGAGCTATGGCACTCCAGCCACTTAATGGGAAAAAACCACAGGGCCAAGAAGCTTAGAAGTCTAGAAAAGACTGGAAACTTGGATATTTGAGAAGAGAAGTGGTTCCCACGTGGTGCTAGTGGTAAAGAACCCGCCTGCCAGTGCAGGGGACATAAGAGACACAGGTTCGATCCCTGGGTTAGGACGATCCCCTGGAGGAGAGCATGGCAACCCACACTAGTATTCTTGCATAAAGAATCCCCATGGACAGAGGAGTCTGTCTGGCTGCAGTCCATAGGGTCATATAGAGTCAGACATGACTAAAGTGACTTAACACACACACATGCACAAGGTTATTACTGGTTCTCTTTCACAATAGAGACTGCCCCAGGGTTCCAGACTGAAAGAGAAAAGGCAGAGAGCACATGAGTGTGAAACAATAAAATGAGCAGACCTGGGTGATAACAGTACTGAATAAAGTCTGGGCTGACACTATGTACGTATAGCTTTCCTGCTGGGAGAACCCTCAATGTAAGAAATACCCACCCTGTAGATTTTAATATCCAGTATATTTTTGTATTTCACTTGAAGATGTTCCCATAGCATCTTATCAGCAACACGTTTATTTGAAAGCAACAGAGATGAACTCAGAAAACTTGTCATTTGTGCGTTGTCTCTTATATCCATCCTCTGCCCTCCCCTTGCTCTGTCCTGTATGGCAGGGATTGACAAGGCTCCCTTGCAGCTGGCCTCCGGGTAAGTTCTGCCAGTAGTGCCTGGAGGAAAGGAGGAGGGAAAAGTCAGGGTGTTTTTTCCTGTCTTGCTTTGCCTCAGGCCATGTCTCTGATTCTGGCTGTGTCTCCTTAGCTCCACCTCCCACGAGGCAGGCTGATTCAAATTCGCACTGGTTATCTCAGCCTCAGGGATCGGAAAACACATGCGCCACCGTGACTCTGGTCCTAGGAGAGGCAGCACCTTTCTGCACCTGTTAATCTTTGGGTCCCCTCAGCATTCCTTGTTTGGTTTTTTGTTTCTCCATTACTCTGTATTTAGTTCCTGATATTAAATATGCTTAGGTGACAAGCCTAGAGTGGTTTCTTTTTCCTATCAGAAATTTGATACCTTCTGATTAGTCTGAGTAGAAAAGTAATTTTTTAGGAGAATGATGGGTCATTTGTAGAACTGCCAGAAATGAGAGAAGCTACATAACAAGACCAGTTCAGTTCAGTTCAGTTCTGTCGCTCAGTCGTGTCCAACTCTTTGTGACCCCATGGACTGCAGCATGCCAAGCCTCCTTGTCCATCACCAACTCCTGGAGTTTACTCAAACCCATGTCCATTGAGTTGCTGATGCCATCCAACCATCTCATCCTCTGTCGTCCCCTTCTCATCCTGCCCTCAATCTTTCCCAGCATCAGGGTCTTTTCAAATGAGTCAGCTCTTCGCATCAGGTGGCCAAAGTATTGGAGTTTCAGCTTCAACACCAGTCCTTCCAATGAATATTCAGGACTGATCTCCTTTAGGATGGACTGGTTGGATCTTCTTGCAGTCCAGGGGACTCTCAAGAGTCTTTTCCAATACCACAGTTCAAAAGTGTCACTTCTTCAGCACTCAGCTTTCTTTTTAGTCCAACTCTCACATCCATCCATGACTACTGGAAAAACCAATAAGACCCATAGCCAAATTCAATCCACAGAACCACAGTGAGTGGTCCTGAATAGCTACTGCTGAACACAGGAACTAAGGGCCACACTCCTAACATCTGTACTGGCACAGGACACCAGCCCTACCCTCTGCTGCCCTTAGAAACCAGCTCCGAAGCAAAGTCCAGGTGGCTTTATGTCATTTATCCCACTTCTAACTATAGAAGACTGGAAATTGAGTATCTAAACTTTGTAGCATGATCTGTTTTTTCAGTAACACTTCTAGAGTCAAGAATTCTCCAAATATGAAAAAGGAGATGAGATGTAGGACTGGGGCAGAAGACTGCTGGGTCCCAGGCTGAGTAGCTGGAGTACATCCCTGGTGGACAGATGCTCCACAACAGCAGAATGGAGGAGAAGCAGAGCCTTGCTCGGATAAGAGATTAAAGACTGCACATATTCCCCATTCTCAAAGTCAAGGAGACCTTTCAGACTCTACACGCACAGAAAGGCTCCTTAGAAGTCAGAAAGGGAGGGGGCGCCACCCCGTAGTAGGTGATGTCAACCTACCCCTAGGCCTCTTGACTAGAATCCATCTTGGCTGAGAGATACTCATGCATAGAGGAAGACCCTGAGATATACCAAATACAGACTCAGAATTAAGTAAAACAAGATAACTGGCCAAAGGAAACCTGGAAGAAATGTTCCATATGAGTGACTCAAACTGATTTGGGATGCAGGTAGCTGTGGTTCAAATGGGAAAGAATCCCCTGCAATGCAGGAGAGGGGGGGTTTGATCCCTGGGTTGGGAAGATCCCCTGGAGAAGGGAATGGCTACCCACTTCAGTATTCTTGCCTGAAGAATTCCATGGACAGAGGAGCCTGAGGGGCTATAGTCCATGGCATCACAAAGAGTTGGACATGACTGAGCAACTAACACTTGACATTACCAGTAAGCAGCAGCTTGCAAGAGGCAGCGAACAGTAGTTGGAAGAAGATTTTAGTTCCCAGACCAGAGTCCTAACCACGGGACCACAAGGGCAAGCAGTTAGGCCCACAGTCCCCAGTTCTTGCCCACTTTGTCAAGAAAGAATTCAAGTGGGGAGGCAGAAAACAAACAGAAAAGCAAAAAATTTATTGGAAAAGAAAAGGACGTGCAGGAAGATACGCGGACGAACTCAGAGCAAGAATATCATCATTGGGAAGTTTAAATCCTGGGTTTTTGTCTTCTTTTTGGTGAATCATATTGTTTTGATCCCATGGCTAAACAGATGGATCCCCCCATAAAGGCTTCTGTGAGGGGAGAGCCGGACTCACTGTGGTTTGGCATCTCTTGTCATTCTGACTTCCTGAAGGCTTTTGCGCATGTGTAGTGCCTCCCTTGCCCCAAGGATGGGAAGTATGTGACCTCTTGATCTTTTAACAAAGTTTAGTCCCACTCTATATGATAATGCCCAAAGTCCATTATTTACCTTTACTCCTGTTATTGGTTTTTATATCAAAGTGTAGATCTCAAAATATAGACAGGAGTTTGATTACAGATATGTAGTCCTGGGGTCCGTTTTTCTCTTGCTTCCAAAAATGTAAACAGATGGCAGATGGCTGATGATAAATGTCCACGGGGAGTTCATCTCCTACCTGAGAGTATGTGAACAGGAGCCCAATTGTAAATGCCTGGCCTGGAGCCCTCCTATCTCCTACCTCCAAATGACCAGGAGGGCACAGCTCTCTTTGAGCCCACCCGTGTGTCTATCCCCACTATTCTTTTCCTCCTAATAAACTCGTTACTTGTTTCACTCCTTTTGTCTCTGTATGGAAATTCATTTCTACACAGTTGACAGGTGAGGGCCTTGCCACTGGCCCCCGGTCTCTGGTGGCCTAGTGGTTAAGATTCAGGGCTCTCATGGCCTTGGCTCAGAGACCTCAGTCTCTGGCTAGGAACCAAAACCCTGCTTCAAGTTGCTGTAGGCTGAGGCCACCTGAAACCAGGACAGCCAAAAAAAAAAAAAAGGAAAATATTTATCACCGGACTAAGACCAGGATTTGAGGGTTGAGTGGCAATGCTAGGGTTAGCATGTAAACAGAGTCTGTCTAGGATGACTGGGCTGACGGTGCTAGTATAAAATGAAAATACCTCCTGCCATGGTAACAAACAAGAAATGTCACAGCCATCAGTGATTTCTGGCCTCCAAATGTGAATGAGCTCCCCAAACTTCTGATTGCTGAGGAGCTGGGGGAATACAAAAAGCAAGGTGAGCAACTGACCTCAGATAGCTGAGATGCAAATGAAAGGAATGAATTCAGGGAGCCCAGAGGCTAGCATCCTCCTATAGATAGAACGCTAAATTCCTTAACTTGATAACCTGATCTTTGCTGTTCAGACTGCCTGTGCCCTTTGTTACAAACTTGTATATAGCCTGACTTGCCCTCCTGCCTCCTGGAGCCATTTTCTTAGAGCTACTGAAATGCTGTCTCCTGAACTCAGAGTCCTAAACATTCCCACCAAATACAGTAACCCTCTCCTTTCAGGTTGTGACTATATTTTTTAGGCGACAATAGAAAGTCTAGAACTCTGTGTGGGAGCCTTTGATTATCTAGTTCTTTTCTGCCCAAGCATTGCCAGCCATATCAGGGAATGAATCCTACTTCCAACCCTTACTGCTTGTACGAGCTTGGTGGACTTCTGTGCTTATATTTTTAGAGATTGAGATTTCTTGAGTGTTTCTCAAAACTTAGTATGTAAGTACATAAGTATCTGCAATCTTAGTGAGTTTGTTAAAAGGGCAGATTCCTTCTTGACACCCCTTAGAGATTCAGTTCATTAGATCTGGAGCGATTCTGTTGTAGAGGGTCCATAGCCTGTTGTCAAATGCAAGTTCCCCATGCTGGATACACAATGAGGCCGAACAAACCGAAATGTCAGGAGTTTGGAGTAGAGAAAGGTTTATTGCAGGATCAAGCAAAGTGAATGGGTGGCTCGTGGCCAAAATAAAACCAAACTCCCCAATGATGTGGGGGGAAACGTTTTTAATAGGCAAAACTTGGAGTAAGAGCTGTGGAGTATGTAACTTTATTCTGTTTGGTTTGAAGGCAATGGCACCCCACTCCAGTAATTTTGCCTGGAAAATCCCATGGACAGAGAAGCCTGGTAGGCTGCAGTCCATGGGGTCACTAAAGTCAGACACGACTGAGCGACTTCACTTTCACTTTTCACTTTCGTGCATTGGAGAAGGAAATGGCAACCCACTCCAGTGTTCTTGCCTGGAGAATCCCAGGAACGGGGAAGCCTGGTGGGCTGCCGTCTATGGGGTTGCACAGAGTTGGACACGACTGAAGCGACTTAGCAGCAGCAGCAGCAACAGGCAGTTACCTCCAAAACGGGCTCCAAAATCACTGCAGATGGTGACTGCAGCCATGAAATTAAAAGATGCTTGCTCCTTGGAAGAAAAGCTATGACCAAACTAGACAGCATTTTAAAAAACAGAGACATTACTTTGCCAACAAAGGTCCCTCTAGTCAAAGCTATGGTTTTTCCAGTAGTCATATACAGATGTGAGAGTTGGACCATTAAGCTGAGCACCAAAGAATTGATGCTTTTGAACTGTGGTGTTGGAGAAGACTCTTGAGAGTCTCTTGACTGCAAGAAGATCCAACCAGTCCATCCTAAAGGAAATCAGTCCTGAATATTCATTGGAAGGACTGATGCTGAAATTGAAACTCCAATACTTTGGCCACCTGATGTAAAGAACTGACCCATTTGAAAAGACCCTGATGCTGGGAAAGATTGAAGGCAGGAGGAGAAGGGGACAACAGAAGATGAGATGGTTGGATGGCATCACTGATTCGATGGACATGAGTTTGAACAAGCTCCAGGAGTTGGTGATGGATAAGGAGGCCTGGCGTGCTGCAGTCCATGGGGTCTCAAAGAATCGGACATGACTGAGTGACTGAACTGAACTGAACAGGGCAGTGCTCCAGGAATCCTGTGCTCAGCCTGAAGTTGCCCTCTTCCAGCTGGGTGAACACTCTAGTTTCTGCAGGAAAAATTCAAAGATACTGTTATGTATATCCTTTGAGGAAGATCCAGGATCCCGCTTTAATCGCTGCACCACCTTTCTTGACTGCTACTCCTTTGTTTCTGCCTTCCCTTACTTCCCTGATTTGCAAGTGCTTGAACCTGCCCTGTGGTACTCAGGGAAGTTCTGGGCAGACAAAGCCTTTTCCCTACAAATGAGCAATGGGGACACGTAAAGGATTTGGACCCAGGAGGGCCTCTCAGGGCCCTGCTCAGTTTCAAGACCACACTTTGAGAACCACCAGCCCACCCGGCTTCTGGGTCCCATCCATTCTTGACGTGGTTCTCTCATTCATTCTCTCAGCACTTCCCAGCTTTCAAGTGGGCTTGGGATTTGAGTTTGGATGAAACTGTGTCTTCCTATGATCCAAGTGGAGATGTGCACCTTAGTCCAAGCTCCACCCCGACCTACTGCATCAGAATCTCAGAGCGGAAATTGAGCTGACATAAACAGTTCACAAAGTCCCACACGCATCTGTTGTGTGAACCCTGGGCTCACCGCCTCAGTACCACACATGACTCCAGCCCTTTCCTCCCTGTTCCCAGCTCCACTGACGGCTTAACTTCCTGCAGGGTTTCCTGGAGGATGGGGTACCTCTTGTTGATAGATATTGCTTCCAGCTCCCTGTCAAAAAATCCATCTCTTCATTTTCTAAGACTTCATCCATATCCATTTGGCAGGAGTCTACATTTCATTACGATCATTACCCATATGGACAAGCAGCCAAGATTTAATGTCTGTTGGTAAATAATTGCTTTCCTCACTAATAGCTCCTGATGGCCATCCAGAGAGAAGCCAGACCTTCTCAACCACCTAGTCCCCTTTGCTGCACGCATGCATACAAAAGCCGGAGTCTGAAGCCCACATACCCTTAGGACTCCAGTTCGAGCCTCTGTAGCCAGGGTGGGGCAATAATAGAGGGCTGACTGCTCCACCCTCACCGTCCAGTCTGCGCCTCACCTCCTCCGTGGAGCCTTGTCCGGCTCCAGCATCTGTGCTGCTTTCTCTTCTCTGATTTCCTACCACCTGTCACGTCACATAGCTTAGCGCTGGACTGTGTCCTTCTTTGGAATGCTGTCCATCTGTCTTGTTTGCGTACTTACTGCTGATCTAGCAAGTCTGCAGGCTCTCTGAGAGCAGGATCCAGGTTTGAGACCTCTTTTGATGAAGCAGGGAGGTTAAAAGAGGGACAGATCTAGGATCAGCTCAAGAACCTCACTTTGGGGCTTCCCTAATGGCTCAGTGGTAAAGACCACCTGCCACGGCAGGAGACATGGGTTTGATCCCTGATCCAGGAAGATCCCACATGCCTTGGAGCAACTAAGCCAGTGAGCCACAACTATTGAGCCTGTTCTCTAAAGCCAGAACTACAACTACGGAGCCTATCACCACAACGGCTGAAGCCCACATTCCCTAGAGCCCATACTTCGCAACAAGAGACACCACCACAGTGAGAAGCACCACAGCGAGAGGGGAGCCCGTGTGGGAATGAAGACCCAGCACAGCCAAGAGCAAGTGGACAAAATTGTGTGTGTGTGTGTGTGTGTGTCTAAAAAGAACCTCACTCTGAAGTGAGACAGGAGCTGAAGATACTGACAGCAGAGCAGAGTCTGGAAGCATCTCCCTGCCAAGGTGAAGTCGAGGTACAGTGTTCAAGGCTGCTGTCACCCCAGACATGTTTCAGGTCACAGGTGCTAAAGGGAGATCCACTTGTTGGGGAGGGAGAGGACCAAAGTCATAGCACAAGACGAAGAACCCAAGTATCTGTTGATATTTAGGACTCATACGAGAGGAAACAGTCACCACCCAAAGAGTGTCGGTTGCCAGTCAGGCCCTAAGCAATGGAGCAGCGGGGATGATCCACCAGTCCTTCCCATCCAGGGAGAGGCAGGACTGGCCCCCCAAAGTGCTAGGATGGAACTCAAGTCAGGTAACTAGTTGTAGATAGATTGGACTTGTGGAAAGAAAATCGATCAAAGACAAATTGAGGTCAATCAGACAGAAAAGAGACCTGCCTTCAGGGACTGACTTTGCCCGGAAACCCTAGAAGCTCCTCTGCCCTCCTCTGCCACCTCAGGGGACATCTCCAGGCTGAGAACTGGTTTCCTCTCTCTCCTTACCACAGTTCTGTGGACAGTCCTCTTTGCAGCTGGTCCCAGACATCTGCCTCACTCTGTGAATTAATTCTTGATTCCCAAGGTTTCATCATCCAAGACTCTGACTGTGTTTGTCTTTGACTCAAGTGGCATAAAATTGTGGAAATCAGATCCTGGTTGGTAATTTTCAAGCCCACAGTCATTGGAATTGTGTTAAGTATGTACTTGATGCCCATCTGCTCCAATACATCAAGTAAACTCAGCTCACTCAAGTGCATGCTGGGAGGGTGTGGACAACTCCCTGCTGGTAATGGCAGGCCAGCTTCAGAATCCATTGAAGCTTCCCAGTTATCCTCTCTGTCACTCCCTACTTCATCGTTTTCTTAAGATCAAGGAGAAAATGAAAATTGCTCAGTCGTATCTGACTCTTTGCAACCCCATGGACTATACAGTCCATGGAATTCTCCAGGCCAGAATACTGGAGTGGGTAGCCTATCCCTTCTCCAGTGGATCTTCCCAACCCAGGGATCAAACCCAGGTCGCCCGCATTGCAAGAGGATTCTTTACCAGCTGAGCCACCAGGGAAGCCCAGGATCAAGGAGACCTGGGTACAAATCCAAACCACTTAGTAGTCTGGAACCTTCTGTAAGTTAACCTCCCCAAAGGAAGGAGATAACAAATTCTGTGGATCAGAGGCCTCTACCCCCAGTCACTGGATGCCAACTGGCCAGCCTGCTCCTCCTTGCCCTCACATGTCAAAAAGTAGGACCTGAGAACCGGTACTCAGTGAACACACTGACTTGACTTGACTAAGGATATCAAGCTGTAGGCAAGGTCCCACTTACAGCAAGTGGGAGGCCCACCAACACAGAGCTTCTGGGTACCAGAGACGTCACAGGTCAGTGCTTGGGGGAAGAGCCGATAAAATGTAAACTGCTAGACCATTTGCAAGGCTAGACACAGGCTCTCTTGAAAAATGAATCACCATAGAAATATGTAACATCATAGCAGCATTAAGGCATGAGTCATGTTCAAAAGATGGATGAAAGCATTGGGGATGGTGGGGGTTCAGTTCAGTTCAGTCGCTCAGTCGTGTCTGACTCTTTGCGACCCCATGAATCGCAGCACGCCAGGCCTCCCTGTCCATCACCAACTCCCAGAGTTCACCCAGACTCACGTCCATCGAGTCAGTGATGCCATCCAGCCATCTCGTCCCCTTCTCCTCCTGCCCTCAATCCCTCCCAGCATCAGAGTCTTTTCCAATGAGTCAACTCTTCACATGAGGTGGCCAAAGTACTGGAGTTTCAGCTTTAGCATCATTCCTTCCAAAGAAATCCCAGGGTTGATCTCCTTTAGGATGGACTGGTTGGATCTCCTTGCAGTCCAAGGGACTCGAAAGAGTCTTCTCAAACACCACAGTTCAAAAGCATCAATTCTTCGGCACTCAGCCTTCTTCACAGTCCAACTCTCACATCCATACATGACCACTGGAAAAACCATAGCCTTGACTAGACAGACCTTTGTTGGCAAAGCAATGTCTCTGCTTTTCAATATGCTATCTAGGTTGGTCATAACTTTCCTTCCAAGGAGTAAGCATCTTTTAATTTCATGGCTGGGGGTGGGGGGCGTCAAAGAGGCAGAATGATGGAATGATGTAGGAGCAAGGATCTTTCTGCTCAGGCTACTGCCCCACGCTCTGTTTCAAGGTTTTAGTATGTTTTTAATCACTTTACTACTAATTATGTGAACCAATGGCAGGTGTCTGGTGGAAGAAGAAAATAATGGTTCAAGCATGAGCGTCATTTTCCTATTGATTTCCTTTCTCTTCATTTCCTCTTGACTTCACTAGAGAAGGCACAAGTCTCACTATTCAAAGAAACCATAACTCAGTCCTCACTCATGGACTTTAAAAAAGTGCTTAATATTTTTCTCCTTATGTCCCAGGGAACCACATTTCAGGTGTTTAATCAATTTTACAGCCTCCAAATATTTAGGATTTATGGAAAGCTTTTAAACTCAGTGGAAAAAATAAAAACAGAATGTCCTAAATTTAAGATAAATTTCTAGTCTCGTTATGGGTGTTAATTTACAATTTGACAATGATTTCAAGGATTTTCTTCAGATCCTCTGTGGCTTATATTTTCTTATTATTCAACCTGGTTTTATTCTCAGTGTCAAATGAGTCACACATTCAGTCACACAGAGGATAATGTCCATCATTCCATACACAGAGCCAGAGTCTTAGTCAATGGAATTACGACCCTCCTGGGAAGAGGACCGAGGCAGTCCTTGTGGTGTTTAATCACCGCTGGTGATGAAAATGCCTAATCCTTCAAAAGACCGACTTGTGGGAGACAATGCCCCTGGGAGCTGAGCCTGAGGTCAGAGTGTCTCAACTGCCCTAAATGAGGCTCCAGCTTCAGCAATGATAACACAAAGGCTTCTTCCAAAGCAATAAAGCGGTTTCCAGAAGCATCCATCGATCTGACACTCACTGAAGTGGCTTTGTTTCTTGGCAGATCCTTCACTCCCGCTTCCGAGGTGGGAAGAAGGAGCTGGGATTTGGCACCTGCTTTAGGAATTGTATTTTCTCCCCCTCAGGTGCAAGACAAGAAGAGGGGTTAAAACTGAGCAGGGAAGTAGAGATTCTGACTGTGGACGGCAGGGAAAATCTTACCACATCGTCATGGCTCCTGTGCGGGGCTGAGAGACACCTCTGTAGCTGCCGTCTCAAAGCACAGCTCAATCTCCATGACCACCCTGGCTTCGAACCTTCAACATCTTCAACTCTGATTTCCTTGGGTGCTGTCCACTGGTCTTCCCACCTGACTCTGCTTTTCTGATTTGCCCTTTCAAACTGATGACTTGTTTCAACAGTCTGTGTAGATTTGGGGTCCAACTATTCCCCCAAGGTGTTCCCTTCAGTCCCATATTCCTCACCTGTAGGCAGGTAATGCCTTCATCTTCACACTCTACCCAGAGCCTCCGGTTCCCCCAGGTTCCCATTTGCCCAGAAGGGAGGCTGGACAGCCTGTGTGATGAACCTTCTCCCAGGGAGAGCGATGTGTCTCCCAGGCGGTCCTGGGGTTCCTGCCCTGTGTCTCCCATCTCCAATCCAGCATATACCCACAGGGAGCCGCTCACACCTGCTCACCCACAGGGTGGAGCTCTAGCTCTCTCCCCCACATTCCCCATCAGAGTCCTGCTCAACGTGTCCCAATAAGGCCTGGCCAGATCTTATGGTATGCATATTTCTGATCAGGTGAACACAGAAGTAAGTTTTCCAAAGCCTATTTAAGGGAGAGTGCCTTAGCCCAAAGAATGAGAGAGAATTTATCAACCTAGACGGATGAAGGGATTTCTTTAGGGAGAATCACTCAGTGCTATTGCTCCAATAAAATTACGTAGGATAAAAAAATGCTTTTATCTTTGGCTGTGCTGGGCCTTCGTAGCTGCTTGGGCCTTTCTCTAGTTGCAGCAAGCTTGGGCTACTCTCTAGCTCTGCTGCACAAGCTTCCCATTACAGAGGCTTCCTGTGCAGCAGAGCACAGGCTCTAGGGCGTAGAGGCTTCAGCAGTTGCAGTGTGTGGGCTCAGCCATTGCAGTTCCTGTGTTCTAGAGCACAGGCTCAGTAGTTGTGGCACACGGGCTTAGATGCTCCATGGCATGTGGGATCATCCCAGACCAGGGATTGAACTCGAGTCTCCTGCATCGGCAGGTGAATTCTTTACCACTGAGCCGCCAGAGAAGTCCTCAGGCACATTTTACGTTCTCGTTTTCCACACTCGTATCTGGTGAGAGAGACCAGGATCAAGAGGCCAGGGAGGTCCTCAGCCGCAGTCCTGGCTCTGCCATCAAAAGCTGTGGGGCCTTTGGCAAGCACCTCAGCTTTCCTGGAACTGCTTTGGCTTCTCAAAAATGCCCTGCTGCTCGATCAGTCATGTCCCAACTTTTTGGGACCCCATGGACTATAGCCCGCCAGGCTCCCCTGTCTGTGGAATTTCCCAAGCAAGTCTACTGGGGTGGCTTGCTACAGAGAAGAAGTAAAGTAACATTTATTTGATACCTATTATGTGCCATGGACTTCCCTGGTGGCTTAGATGGTAAAGCGTCTGGCTACAACGTGGGAGACCCAGGTTCAATTTCTGGGCCGGGAGGATCTCCTAGAGAAGGTAATGGCAACCCACTCCAGTATTCTTGCCTGGAAAATCCCATGGACGGAGGAGCCTGGTGGGCTACAGTCCATGGGGTCGCGAAGGACTCTTCTTCATATAGTATTTTATCTTATCCTGTAAACAACTTACCAAAAGATTGTCTTACTTTTACAAAAAGAAAACTGAAATGGAAAGATTTAAGATAATTAAGCCACGCTACTCAGCTAGTAAATTGCAGAGCTAAGATTCAAACCTGCACCTATACTTTCCCTAAATTCAGGAGTATTCTACTTCAGCACACTTCCCATGGTTGGCCTTTGCCTTCTGGAAGACACTTGTCTTGATGTTTGTATTGTTTCCTGAGCAGGAACAGGCAGTGGTGGGCATGACACACTTTTCTTCATCCTCACTCACTTCTGGCCCCAACAGTACCTGATGTCCCACTGAAAGATAAAGGTTTTTCCAACCACAGTGGTTCTTGTCCCCAGGCCCATTAGAGGGAAGGTTGACCTGCCACACTGCCCCCGCACCACCTTGGGACAAGGCACTTCCCACTCTCAGAGACCCCAGAACCTCTCCAGAGTCCTGTCTTTCTCTTGACTCTGCAGAGCTGCTCCTTGGAGGTGACGTTGCAGAAAGGAAGGATCTGGGTTTGAGCCCTGTGGAAGTTTCCACTAGACTACTATGGCTCCAACTTAATTCATCTGGAAAGTGGAGCCAATTCTTCTCCACCTTCCTATCCATCTAGAGAAGGACATTGCAAAGGCCATGGAGAGCGGACAGTCTTCTAATTTGGTAACAGTTTTTCTTCTTAGGATGAACAGGATCCTTTCAGGGGCAAGGAAACTATAAGTTCAGGGTTGAAATGCTTAAATGCTTGAGAAATAGGAAAACAGCCAGATGATCCTCTTAATAAACCAGTGTTAGTCAAACAGCCTCGTACAAGCTTGGAAGCCCCAGCAAAGCCAGATGACTTTCTTCCCAGCCCCAGAGGTCATTCATTTACTTACTTATGATTCAAAGACTGTCACTGAGCGCTCAGTCTCTCCCAGCCTGATCACCATGCCTCTAAACAACTAGCTTCAAGAGCTTCTAGTGAGGGCGCTGCCAAGAGTCCCTCACAGCGGGGCCGAGGGGATAACCTCTCTAACTCCATCTCTTAGCTTCTCATTAATACAGAACTCCTGAGACCCTCAGGACTCATGACTCACGTGGTGTCTAGGTATCAAAACCTCCCTTCCTCAAATCTAATCCGATCTCTGTCTCTCTCTGGCTGAGCTGAGGGCCAAGTGTGAGTCAAAAGAGCTAAAGGGTGAAGTAGAGAGCTGCTACAAATTAATAGGGGGAGAAAAGCACAGCACAGTGGTCTCCCCGCCAAAAGAAGCAAGAAAGGACTCTTCCTTAGAGTCTTCAGAAAAAGCCTGGCCCTGATGACACTTTAATTTCAGACTCCCACCCTCCAGAACTCTGAGAAAATAAGTTTCTGTTGTTTTAAGCCACCTACTTTGTGGTGATTTGTTACGGCGGTGCTAGGAAACTAATATACACACCATGAGCGTAAAATGGCAAAGTGATATTGAAAAAGTAAATCATGAAAGAAATGCAAATACGGTTTTAAAATATAAACAATGTTCAACCTCGACGGTAATAAAAGAAATGCGACTTAAAACAATGATATGCCCTTTTCACTTTTCAGATGGCAAAAATTAAAAAGAATAATGCCTGGAGTCAGCAAGTAGGGGGGAATGACATCTATATGCTCCCATAGGGAATAAGTAGGAACAAATTTTCCAGAGAGTAACATGGTAATATACATCAGAAGCTGTGAAATCATTATATTCGAGGAAATAATTAGGTAGGTGTGCCAAGATCTATGCAGAACACTGTTTTCATTAAAGCATTGTTTATAATAGTAGAACAAAAAATGTAAGAAATTTAAACTTCAAACAATAGGGAATTGTTAAGTAATTTATGCTTCTTTCACACAATAAAATTATTATGAAGCCATTAAAAATGAGGATGTTGATATATATTTTTTTACCAGTCATCTTTTGTCGGGTGTTAATTCTCAGTTAGGCTATGAAAGGATTCAGGGGCGCCAGGCAACGAAGGTCATGGTAAGGGATTCACAGGGCACCCTCCAAGCCTCAGAGGTATTTGCGTGGCTGCTCACGTTTGAGCTCCTTTGTGAGAAAGGCGATAGTTGGAAACCATGTAAGCTGCCAGACCAGAAAAACCCAGTTACACCTTTTTTTCCTCACTAGACATACCTGTTGTAGAACCGGTAGTAACTGCTCTGAGACGCTCCAACAGTGTCTCTGGGGTGAAATCCCACATCCATATCCTGCTTGGCAGCTCCCCTATTTTGACATCTGTGAGTTTCTTTCTTTTCACTGGAGTGGCTGCCGCCATCTTGGAGTCCTGCAGTCTTCGGTCAATATCAATCTGTATTTATAAACAAAGGGAGATGTTTGATTGTATTGCCAAATGAGAAAAGCGAAATGTAGCTGAATAAAAGTGTGTGTGTGTGTGCAGGTGTGCTGAGAGAAAGAGAGAGGGGTGGTGGGAGACCTGGGCTACACTAAGCTAATTGGCTGCTAAACTTATGAATCGTTTGCTATTTCAATTCTCTAACTTTTCTAAAATGAAAATAAAGAGATGTTTGAAAGGAATGAAATGAGCACTTCTTGTCCCTGTCCATGGAGGAGAGGACCGGGGCAGAGTCTTCCCACAGCCCTGTGTTCAGCACTGGGCCTCAGCTGTTCTGAGAAGGCCTGGGTGCAGGGTGGGCCCAAGACAGGCAGCCCTCATCCCCTTGCTTCTGCCCTTGGCTCTGAAGCCTTGAGTACACTCTCCCAGAGCTTCCTGCTTTAACTTTAAATCAATCAGTTCTTCCTTCCGTTCAGTCCAGTCACTCAGTCATGTCCGACTCTTTGCAACCCCATGGACTGCAGCACGCCAGGCTTCCCTGTCCATCACCAACTTCCAGAGCTTGCACAAACTCATGTCCATCGGGTCAGTGATGCCATCCAACTATCTCCTCCTCTGTCGTCCCCTTCTCCTCCTGCCCTCAATCTTACCCAGCATCAGGGTCTTTTCCAATGAGTCAGTTCTTTGCATCAGGTGGCCAGAGTATTGGAGTTTCAGCTTCAACATCAGTCCTTCCAATGAATATTCAGGACTGATTTCCTTTAAGATTGACTGGTTTGATCTCCTTGCAGTACAAGGGACTCTCAAGAGTCTTCTCCAGCACCACAATTCCAAAGCATCAATTCTTCAGCATTCAGCTTTCTTTAGAGTCCAACTCACATCCATACATAACTACTGGAAAAAGCATAGCTTTGACTAGATAGACCTTTGTTGGCAAAGTAATGTCTCTGCTCTTTAATATGCTGTCTAGGTTGGTCATAGTTTTTCTTCCAAGAAGCATGCGTCTTTTAATTTTAAGACTGCAGTCACTATCTGTAGTGATTTTGGAGCCCAAGAAAATAAAGTCTGTCACTGTTTCCATTGTTTCCCCATCTATTTGCCATGAAGTGATGGGACCAGATACCATCATCTTCATTTTTTGAATGTTGAGTTTTAAGCCAAATTTTTCACTCCCCTCTTTCACTTTCATCAAGAGGCTCTTTAGTTCCTCTTCACTTTCTGCCATAAGGGTGGTATCTTCTATGTATCTCAGGTTATTGATATTTCTCCCAGCAATCTTGATCCCAGCTTGTGCTTCTTCCAGCCCAGCGTTTCTCATGATGTACTCTGCATATAAGTTAAACAAGCAGGGTGACAATATACAGCCTTGATGTACTCCTTTTCCTATTTGGAACCAGTCTGTTGTTCCATGTCCAGTTCTGACTATTGCTTCTCGACCTGCATACAGATTTCTCAGGAGGCAGGTCAGGTGGTCTGGTATTCCCATCTCTTGAAGAATTTTCCACAGTTTATTGTGATCCACACAGTCAAAGGCTTTGGCATAGTCAATAAAGCAGAAGTAGATGTTTTACTGGAATTCTTTTGCTTTTTCTATGACACAACAGATGCTGGCAATTTGATCTCTGGTTCCTCTGCCTTTTCTAAAACCAGCTTAAACATCTGGAAGTTCACAGTTCACATACTGTTGAAGCCTGGCTTGGAGAATTTTGAGCATTTCTTTGCTAGCATGTGAGATGAGTGCAATTATGTGGTAGTTTGAACATTCTTTGGCATTTTCCTTCTTTGGGATTGGAATGAAAACTGACCTTTTCCAGTCCTGTGACCACTGTTGTGTTTTCCAAATTTGCTGGCATATTGAGTGCAGCACTTTGACAGCATCATCTTTTAGGATTTGAAATAGCTCAACTGGAGTTCCATCACCTCCACTAGCTTTGTTAGTAATGATGCTTCCTAAGGCCCACTTGACTTCACATTCCAGGATGTCTGGCTCTAGGTGAGTAATCACACCATCATGGTTATCTGGGTCGTGAAGATCTTTTTTGTACAGTTCTTCTATGTATTCTTGCCACCTCTTCTTAATCTCTCTTCTTTTGATATGTTCTTACCATTTCTGTCCCTTATTGAGCCCATCTTTGCATGAAATGTCCTTTAGTATCTCTAATTTTCTTGAAGAGATCTCTAGTCTTTCCCACTCCATTGTTTTCCTCTATATCTTTGCATTGATCACTGAGGGAAGGCTTTCTTATCTCTCCTTGCTATTCTTTGGAACTCTGCATTCAAATGGATTTATCTTTCCTTTTCTCCTTTGCATTTAGCTTCTCTTCTATTCTCAGCTATTTGTAAGACTTCCTCAGACAATCATTTTGCCTTTTTGCATTTCTTTTCCATGGGGATGGTCTTGATCCCTGTCTCCTGTACAATGTCACAAACCTCAGTCCATAGTTCATCAGGCACTCTGTCTATCAGATCTAATCCCTTAAATTTATTTGTCACTTCTACTGTATAATCATAAGGCATTTGATTCAGGTCAAACCTGAATGGTCTAGTGGCTTCCCCCACTTTCTTCAATTTAAGTTTGAATTTGGCAATAAGGAGTTCATGATCTGAGCCATAGTCAGCTCCCTGTCTTGTTTTTGCTGACTGTATAGAGCTTCTCCATCTTTGGCTGCAAAGAATATAATCAATCTGATTTCGATGTTGACCATCAGGTGATGTCCATGTGTAGAGTCTTCTCTTGTGTTGTTGGAAGAGGGTGTTTGCTATGACCAGTGCGTTCTTTCGGCAAAATTCTGTTAGCCTTTGCCCTGCTTCATTCTGTACTCTAAGGCCAAATTTGCGTATTATTCCAGGTATCTCTTGACTTCCTACTTTTGCTTTCCAGGCCCCTATGATGAAAAGGACATATTTTTTGGGTGTAATTCTAGAAAGTCTTGTAGATCTTCATAGAACTGTTCAAATTCAGCTTCTTCAGCATTACTGGTCGGGGCATAGACTTGGATTACTGTGACATTGAATGGTTTGCCTTGTAAACAAACAGATATCCTTCCGACATTTTTGAGATTGCACCCAAGTACTGCATTTTGAACTCTTTTGTTGACTCTTTTTGTTTTCCTTCAGTTACCAGTTTTGAGATTTTCCACTTCTCTTCACTCAGTTCAGTTCAGTCACTCAGTCGTATCCGACTCTTTGCGACCCCATGAATCACAGCACACCAGGCCTCCCTGTCCATCACCAACTCCCAGAGTTCACTCAGACTCATGTCCATCAAGTCAGTGATGCCATCCAGCCATCTTGTCCCCTTCTCCTCCTGCCCTCAATCCCTCCCAGCATCAGAGTCTTTTCCAATGAGTCAACTCTTCACATGAGGTGGCCAAAGGACTGGAGTTTCAGCTTTAGCATCATTCCTTCCAAAGAAATCCCAGGGCTGATCTCCTTCAGAATGGACTGGTTGGATCTCCTTGCAGTCCAAGGGACTCTCAAGAGTCTTCTCCAACACCACACTTCAGAAGCATCCATTCTTCGGCGCTCAGCCTTCTTCACAGTCCAACTCTCACATCCATACATGACCACAGGAAAAACCATAGCCTTGACTAGACGAATCTTTGTTGGCAAAGTAATGTCTCTGCTTTTGAATATGCTGTCTAGGTTGGTCATAACTTTCCTTCCAAGGAGTACGCATCTTTTAATTTCATGGCTGAAGTCACCATCTGCAGTGATTTTGGAGCCCAGAAAAAAATGAAGTCTGACACTGTTTCCACTGTTTTGCCATCTATTTCCCATGAAGTGATGGGACCAGATGCCATGATCTTCATTTTCTGAATGTTGAGTTTTAAGCCAACTTTTTCACTCTCCACTTTCACCTTCATCAAGAGGCTTTTTAGTTCCTCTTCACTTTCTGCCATAAGGGTGGTGTCATCTGCATATCTGAGGTTATTGATATTTCTCCCAGCAATCTTGATTCCAGCTCGTGCTTCTTCCAGCCCAGCGTTTCTCATGATGTACTCTGCATATAAGTTAAATAAGCAGGGTGACAATACACAGCCTTGACGTACTCCTTTTCCTATTTGGAACCAGTTTGTTGTTCCATGTCCAGTTCTAACTGTTGCTTCCTGACCTGCATACAAATTTCTCAAGAGGCAGGTCAAGTGGTCTGGTGTTCCCATCTCTTTCAGAATTTTCCACAGTTTATTGTGATCCACACAGTCAAAGGCTTTGGCATAGTCAATAAAGCAAAAGTAGATGTTTTACTGGAATTCTTTTGCTTTTTCTATGACACAACAGATGCTGGCAATTTGATCTCTGGTTCCTCTGCCTTTTCTAAATCCAGCTTGAACATCAGGAAGTTCATGGTTCACATATTGCTGAAGCCTAGCTTGGAGAATTTTGAGCATTACTTTACTAGCTGTGAGATGAGTGCAATTGTGCAGTAGTTTGAGCATTCTTTGGCATTGCCTTTATTTGGGATTGGAATGAAAACTGCCCTTTTCCAGTCCTGTGGCCATTGCTGAGTTTTCCAAATTTGCTGGCATATTGAGTGCAGCACTTTGACAGCATCATCTTTCAGGATTTGGAATAGCTCAACTGGAATTCCATCACCTCCACTAGCTTTGTTCGTAGCGATGCTTTCTAAGGCCCACTTGACTTCACATTCCAGAATGTCTGGCTCTAGGTGAGTGATCACACCATCGCGATTATCTGGGTTGTGAAGATCTTTTTTGTACAGTTCTTCTGTGTATTCTTGCCATCTTCTCTTCACTAGGTCACCCTAAACCTTAATCTGGGCCTATAACAGATCAGTGCTTTCTCTTCCTTTCACACTGTAGCCCAGCTACTTGCAGAAACTCCTGTTCTCCCTCCTACAGTGTGAGTCCCTTGAAGGAAGGGCATCCGGTCCTCTTGCCCCTTCAGCAGGGCCCAGCACCACGCCTGACCCATGTATGTTTGTTGGATGGGATCTTACAAAGTCTAGAACTTCTAGAACTCAAAGGGACTTGGCAATCAATTGCAATTAACTTCCTCATTTTACAGCTAAGGCCATGAAAGGCCCAGAAAACCAAAATGACTTCTCAGCAGCTAAGTCAGATGAGAAGCCAGACCTCCTGGCTCCTAGATGTTGTTCTTTTCATGACATCACACTGATTTTCTGAAGAAGTAACGGTCCTTTAGGCTTCAGTCACTGGACCCACCCCCAACCCCAACGCCCATCACAGTTCACTGGAAACTGAGCAATCCTCTCAGAACCTTCTGGAAGCCTGGCTTCTTCACTGGAGCCCTCTCCACTTCTCTGTCCCATGTGTCTGAACATCAGGTCCTTTCTGTGGAACAAGCTTCTTTTTTCAGCTGCCTTTCCCTGAGTCCTGGCTCTGCCCTTTCCAGCCCTTCCCCTGACCTCCCCCTTGGTCTCTGCCAGCCTCACTGGGTCCTGTCCTCCTGCCTTCTGAGCACACGTCTCAGCACCCCTCCAGCACTCCAGCCTTCACCCCAACCACCCCAGGCCCAGCCTTCCATGTCCAGGGGGCCCTGGGAAAGTGGACTGTCCTCTGTTGTCCATTCAAGCCTCATGTTCCACCTTCCAAACTCATTGACTGGACTCATTCACTTTCTCAGTCCTGTCTGACTCTTTGGGACACTATAGACAGTAGCCCACCAGGCTCCTCTGTCCATGGGACTCTCCAGGAAAGAATACTGGAGTGGGTTGCTATTTCCTCCTCCAGGGAATCTTTTCAACCCAGGGACTGAACCCAGGTCTCCTGTATCTCCAGCATTGTAGATGGATTCTTTACTACTGAGCCATCACACTTAAATACTTCCCGTTAGATCTGGTGGGTACTCAGCTTTTCCCACTGGTGATGGCTCCTATGGCATCTGCTTCAGCCCAGCTGTGGGTGTCCTGACCCTCTCCATAGACTGCCAACCTAACACCCACGTGCAGAGACACCCTCTTGACCCTGCCCTTCCCTCACGGTGGCCAGGCAGATCACAGCCAGCCTCACCTCTCTCCCCACAAGGAGGGCCTGCTTCATTGGCTCCAGGGCCCCAGCAAGGGCCTTGCTTTTATCTGCTAATACCTTAGTCCTTCATTTCTCAGGAAGCTCACCAGGGCTGTTAGTGGGCAACCAGGCCTCTGTTACCACGAGTAATCCTGCAGTTCAGTTTCCGTTTCAATGCCTGGTCCCATATGTGGGGAGAAACGTGGTCAGGACAGACTCCAGCATGGCACCAAAGGCAAGTGTACACAGGGGAATGGGGATATTGGTTTTCCACAAAAGCAAGTGTCTCGGGGTCCCTGTGAGGTGGGGAGGGCAGGGTGGGCTGGCAGGGCAGACAGCCATTGTCTCACTTCACCCAGAGCAGCTCCTCACTTACTTCTTTTATGTATTTGAAACACCTTCAGATTGTTTCAAATTGTATTTTAAAAATGGACATCATTATTAAAATAAAAGGTTAAAAAAAAAAACCATACACTGAACCGGGCCACTAGAGGAAGACTGGGTCTCAGAACTAGGGCAAGGGTTCAGTTTCCATGACCGGAACACATAGTCATTCATTCACTCAGCAAATGCTCCGAGTCACTACTGTTTACCCAGGGTCAGGCTGACCTGACTTTCTGCATAGACAGTCTGACATTCAAGTTGGGACTGTTTCTAAAAATTGGAAGCCTGCCTTGCCTGTGATCCAGTTATTGAACAAACCTTCTCACATACGAGGCTGAAAACAGCAACCATCGCTTATTTTGCTCACAAATGTGCTTTTGGGGCAGGGCTCAGTGAGCACAGTTCCTTTCCGCTCCATGCAGAGAATCACATTCACACAGCCGGTGTTTAATTCTGGCCATCCGCTGGGCTCTCAGCTGAACAACCTGAATGTGGCTGTCCAGGCACCTGCTTGCTTCCTTGTACTGCGGTGGCTGGATTTGAAGAAGGAGCAACCAAAGAGGGAGGCGTGGAAGCGGCCAGTTTCTTAATCCCTGGGCCCAGAAGCTACCATACTGCTACTTACCCTATACTCTAGTGGTGAAAAAGTCACAGATCTAAGAAAAGGGGACAAAGACTCCATCTATTGATGAGAGGAGAGCTGAAGATTTGGGGATCATGTTTTAAAAGTGTTGCAGACTTCAGTTCAGTTCAGTCACTGGGTTGTGTCCAACTCTTTGTGACCCCATGGACTGCAGCATGCCAGGCCTCCCTGTCCATCACCAACTCCCGGAGTTTGATCAAACTCATGTCCATCAAGTCAGTGATGCCATCCAACCATCTCATCCTCTGTCATCCCCTTCTCCTCCTGCCTTCAATCTTTCCCAGCATCAGGGTCTTTTCCAATGAGTCAGTTCTTCACATCAGGTGGCCAAAGTATTGGAGTTTCAGCTTCAGCATCATTTCTTCCAATGAATATTCAGGACTGATTTCCTTTACGATTAAAGGGTTTGATTTCCCTGCTGTCCAAGGGACTCTCAAGAATCTTCTCCAACACCACAGTTCAAAAGCATCAATTCTTTGGTACTCAGCTTTTTTTATCTGCAGACTTCAAGTTGGGAAGAAATGGCTTCAGCTATGGGGAGAATGGTAAGTGAAATCGAGCAAATCCCTCGCCTTCCTTCTGCAAAGTATTATGGATAAAAATGTGGGTTATGGTACTGTCACTCCTGGAAATTTGCACTGATCTGTAGAGCAACACAGAATATGCTACAGCAGCTCTCACAGATTGAATGATGGCCACCATGCCCAGTCCCCAGTCCCAAGAATTGCCAGGGCTCTGGACAAAGTTTTCTCAATTTCTTCATCTCTTCCTTGACTGATTTGATTTCTAGCACTTCCCCCCGCCATCCCCACTAACCACACTGACCAGCGTCCATAGGGAATGTCTATTTGTCAATGTTACAATGTCCTTGTAAAATGCTACCCTTCCCTCAGTACTTGTGTCCCTCTCCAGCACCAAGTATTGTAGTGTCATCCCTTGATCAAATGATGTGCAGTTTGGCATCTCCAGCCATCTCTTGGTTCTGTTAACACAACTTGAGTTTGCCAGAGCCCGAAGACTTCTCTCCTGTGTTGCTGTTAAACTCTGGCCTCTCATTCAGAACAATGCGATTCCACAATTTTTAGGAGGATAATCTGTACTTCAATCTTTCCCAGTATCAGAAGAAAGATTGAGGGCAGAAGGCAAAGAGGGCAGCAGAGGATGAGATGGTTGGATGGCATCACCAATTCAACGGACATGAGTTTGAGCAAACTCTGGGAGATAATGAAGGACAGGGAAGCCTGGCGTGCTGCAGTCCATGGGGTTGCAGAGAATTGGACATGACTTAGCGACTGAACCACCACAATAGCCTGTGCTTAGGGAGCAGACAGTAGGGATGAAACAGTGGGACTTCATGTTACCCACAGGAAGGAGAAGTCCCAATACACATTAGAATTTTCCTCTCTCACAGGCCCCTTAGCTAAAGGGTCCTGTGGCCTGAAGTCTGGAGAGAGCACAGGAGGGGATGGAGATATGACCCGCACAGTGATTTTTGCCAAGTTTAAAAATCCGCCAGAGGACCATGAAAGCATCTCAAGAGACGCCAATGTCTGATTTCACTTCTCCACCCAAACCAGCCCTCCTACTCCTTCCTGAGGAAGAGAGGGCACATCCAGGGGAAGGTTTGGCTCTGAGGCTGACAGGTGGTGGCACAGGGCTAGGTTTATTTGGAAACACCTCATTAAGCTCCAGGGCAAACCAGTCATCAAGGTGTTTAATTGGCAGCATGTGAGTATTAGGAGCTAATTAAGTTGCTCCCTCGTACTTTAATTAATGTTTGTCATTCGGCCACTGCATGGCTGGCGCAAGTTTCAGGAAGACAGAAGGGCTCAGTGGCCAGCACTTAGGCCATGCTCCTGGCTGTCCCCGCAGGGGACAGGGCAGAGCTAAGCAGAGGGACAGCGTGTGGGGCTGTGCAGCTCAATCCACAGCCCGAGTCTCAGAAGCCACTTTGAATTCACTTAAATGACAGTTACTGAGGCTCTACTCCGTGCCAGCCAGCCAGACGGAGAGGACAGTGGAATCTCAGTAAGACATTATTCAAATCCCACTTCTGCCTTTTACTGGTTGCATAACCACGCACCACCCGGCCTTTGCAAATTTCCATGTTTTTATCCGTAGAATGAAAACAAAAATCAGCTCTACCTCATACAGCTCTTATTTTAAAATAAAAGTCAGATATCCTCAATCCTGTGTTCAAAACCTTCAGGGACTTCCCATCCCAGAAGGAAAACTGAAGCCCTCTAGGTGATAGGAAGCACTTTCCATGGTCCTTCTCCTTCCCGTTCCCCTCCCTGCTCAGCTCGCCACCTCCTCCTCCTTTCTTCTCCCTCTCCTCACTCAGGCTTCGCTGCTATTTCTTGGACCCCAAGTCCCCTCTTTGCTCAGGGCCTTGGCGCTTGCTGCCCCTCTGCCTATACAGTTGACCCTTGAACAACACAGGGGTTAGGGTGCCAACTCTCCATGGTGGAAAATCTGTGTGTAACGCTGGTGCTGGGAAAGACTGAAGGCAGGAGGAGAAGGGGACGACAGAGGATGAGATGGTTGGATGGCATCACTGACTCGATGGACATGAGTTTGAGCAAGCTCTGGGAGTTGGTGATGGACAGGGAAGCCTGGTGGGCTGCGGTCCCTAGGGTTGCAAAGAGTCGGACATGATTGAGTGGCTGAACTGAGCTGAACTTACATTCAGCCCTCCATATCCATGGTTCTTCTGTATCTGCAGTTCTGCATCCATGGATTCAGTCAACCTCAGATCCTGTAGTGCCATAGTACCCACTGTTGAAAAACATACATATAAGTGACCCCTGCAGCTCAAACCTGTGTTTTTGAAGGTCAACTGTAATATTCTCACCAAATATCTGCATAGTTCACCCCCTTAGTCTTTGCTCAAATCAAATCACCTTTTCAGAGAGGCATCCCCTGACCTCTCCATCTAAAATTCTAAGAATCCCCCACCATCAAAAATGAAAAGCTGGCAAGTATCATGTCTGCCTTATTTTTCCCCTTATCATTTATGATCTTATCTATACAATATATTGGGCTTCCCTCATGGCTCAGTGGTAAAGAATCCACCTGTCAATGAGGGAGATGCGGGTTCGATCCCTGGGTGGGGAAGATCCTCTGGAGAAGGAAATGACAACCCACTCCAGTATTCTTGTCTGGGAAATCCCATGGACAGGGGAGCCTGGTGGGCTATAGTTTATGGGGTAGCAAGAGTGGAACATGACTTAGCAACTAAAACAAGAATACAGTATACTGTGCTTATTTATGTAGAATGCCTGCCCATTTCAACATATAAAGTAAACTCAATGATAGAAGAAACTGTTTTGTCTGTTTTGTTCCCAGCTACATTTACGGTGTCTAGAACAATGCCTGGTCCGTGGTAGGCACTTAATAACTATTTTTTGAATAAATGAATATTAAACGAGATAAGGCATCCAAAGGACGCAGCACATGCAAGGCGCATATTGGTGCCCGTAAATATTCATTTCCTTCTCTTGACACTGCACTTAGAACTGGTTTCTCTGCCTTTAAAGACCTCAAATCCACAAGAGGGATAGCTAACCACACACTCCTGCTGTACAAATAATCCTCCACTCGCACCCCAAAAGCAAGAGCAGAGGGAGGATGGACAGGAGACCCTACATGGCAAGACTGATCTGTTGCTTCAGGAATGCAGCAGATTTATCTAGCACCTGCTATATGACAAGTGTTCTGCTCTGTGCCATGGAGATTCAAACAAGAATGGCACATCTTGCCCACCTAAGGAGCTCATAGTCTAGAGTTCAGCAAATGTTCCTATAAGGACTAGATACTATTTTTTTTTTTTTTTTAACACCAAAAACATTTTGTATTGGGATATGGCTGATTAACAATGTTGTGGTAGTTTCAGGTAAATAGTGAAGGGACTCAGCCATACATATACATGTATCTGTTCTCCCCTAAACCCCTCTCCAGATACTAAATATTTTTCACTTTATGGACCAAACAATCTCTAGTAACTATTCAGCTTTGCCACTGTGGCCCAAAAGCAGCCATAGGGAATATACAAATGAGTGGGTGTGGCTGTCTTCCAATAAAACTCTATTTACAAACACCAAAATTTGAATTTCATATCAATTTCATGTATTATAAAATATTATTCTTCCTTTGATTTTTTTCAATCATTTAAAAATGTGAAAATTATTCTTAGCTCAAGTGAAAGTGAAAGTCACTCAGTCGTGTCTGACTCTTTTCCACCCCATGGACTATACAGTCCATGGAATTCTCTAGGCCAGAATACTGGAGTGGGTAGCCTTTCCCTTCTCCAGGGGATCTTCCCAACTCAGGGATCGAACCCAGGTCTCCCGCACTGCAGGAGCTGAGCCCCCAGTGAATCCTTAGCTTAGAGCCCACACAAGAACCAACCAGATTTGGCCGTTGTGCTGTAGCCAATCCCTTGTCTAGATGAGGAAAAAGATGACACAATGGCTTCTAACTAAGGTTTAAAACATGATGCTACAGACTAAATCTCATAAATGTTCATGGGAGAGGGTGGTAACTAGAGAAGGACCGGAACCAACAGCGGGTGCTTTGGGGAAGAGGTAAGACTTAGGGCAAGCAGTGGGATATGGTTAGGGTCAGGCAGGTTAAGTGGTGGGCTGAGAGCTTCCCCGGCACGGAAGCTAACAGTAGTAGTAATAATAACAATGGTCTAGAGATAACTGTGGCATTGCAGCAGCCCCAGCTCTCAGCATTTTATAAGCATTGTTCAATTTCATTCTCATAGCAAGTACATTTACCCCCTTTTCAAATGAGGAGACCAAGGCTCAGAGGGTTAATAATTTGCCCAAATATACAAAGTCAGCAACCAGAGTCAGACTCCCAGCCAAGGCTGTTTGCCTCCAAAGCCCACCCTCCCTCCCACTAAATTCCTTACTTTGATCTAGGTTCCCTCCCATTTCCTATGATCAGATGCTACCATGTCCCTGGTGTGCCTGTATTCATGTAAATAACCATTTCTTAAATACACTCAATGAAAAATCAATTACATAGCAAAGTGGCTGAGGTTTGGATAAACAATGTAATTGTTCCCTCTGGGGCTGCTGACTGAGCAATGCCTGCTGAGAGAAGAAAGAGAGTTAACATTTATTAAGAGCTCTGCCTCAGGCACTGAATATGCATCTCCTTCCTCCTGGACCATATGGGTCTGAGCCCCTGTGGCCAAGCCCCCACTTCACCCCAGGGAAGCTGCTGGTCTTTACCATTGCATGCATGATGTATCTACAGTGAGGACCCCACGATCAAGGCAGATCTCTAACTAAGGCAGACTCGAGGACTTGACCCCTAGGCGTACCTTCCAGGTTCCTTACTCAGAGAGGAAAACCTAGCTGCCTGCTACATGACAAGTGTTTTGATGTGATTATATCTTTCCTGGAAGGTCACTCTGCTTACATCCCTAGTTGTCCCTCAGGAGTTCTGATCATTATACTTAGACTTTTTTCCTTTTTCAAGTCAGGACACTGTTCTTGGTTGATATGCAAAGATCCCAAAAAGGTGTGCTCCATCAAACCTTATCAATCATTAACACCTTACTGTGAATTAGTTTTCAAAACTTTTTAACCAGACAGGTAATTAAAATTGAACAATTGGCTAGAGACCAGGTAAAAGCCAGATTTAAGGCACAGAAAAGGAAGGTTGAAGAAGTGGTTTTTGACAAGAAAGACTCTGAAAATAAGTTATGGTATTCCAAAGGAGTGAATTTGCATTGGCTCTTCCTTTCTTTCTTTCCCTGTTAGCTATTATCATGAGTTATTTATGGTGAGCCGGGCAAGGTATGTGGCTGATGATGCTTGAAGAAATAAGATACAGCTCCTTACCTGAGATTCACAAATAATTACAACAGCATATAATAAGCACTGCAGGAACACTAAAGCACATCTGGAGTAAAGAGCTCCAAGTTCTGACCGTCTGACTATGGAAGCCATGGGATACCTGAAGGCGCCCGGAACAGGAAGTTGAGAGATAAAATTTCCAATCCTCGTTCAGCCGTGTGTGTATTTGCTCTATGACCTTGCATGAGGACCTTCTCCTCTCTGAGCCTTGGTTGACTCATTCATTCATATTAATTCACTCAACTTTGTGCCAGGGCTGTGCTAAGCTTTGGGGATGGATATCGTGTTAACATAATAGGTACTGCTCTCATAGGTTTTACAGTCTAATGGGGTAAACAGACATGAAAGAAATAATTTCATAGATAATTTTCCTATAAAGTGATGAAGTAAGTCTAGACCACATATTTCCAACCTGGCTACAGAGTAGAATTAACTGGGAAGAAAGACTTAGGAAAAAAAGGTGAATATTTGGGCATTATCCCCAAAGATTATAGTTCAAACTAGTAGGACTCAAGCATAAATATTTTTATAAATTCCCCCAACTGATTCTAACATGCTACCACAGTTGAGAACCACTGAGCTAAATAGTTTCTAAATTTCCTTCCTGCTCTAATTCTATTAGTCATTTATAGTCTGTGGATAATCTAAGACATACCTGCATTGATATATAAATTTCTGTATACTTATATGTGTGTTGAGAGACAAAGATAAATGGAGATACAGAATGTGTGTGTGAGAGAGAGAAAACAAAAAAGATCATGTAGCCTGTAAGACAAAACATTGGACACCATTGAGGAATCAATACACATCAACATTTCCTAAACTTAGCCCTGAGATTTGTTTGGCTGGATGTTTGTATAGAGACTGTTTGCCTCTTTGACATTTTTTCTTCTTTTCCTCTTTGGCTATAACACTCTGACTTAGGTGGGAGAGAGGTTCAAGAGGGAGGGGACACATGTATACTTATGCACAATTCCCCTTGATGTATGGCAGAAACAAACACAACATTGTAAAGCAATTATCCCCCAATTAAAAAAGAAAAAACCCTCTGATTTAACTCAGAGCAGTGTTGACCTAAAACAAATAGACTGCCAATTATTTCTCCAGGAAAAAAAAGGGGGGTGGGGGGAGGGTTTATTTGGGATCAGCAAAAATTGCAATTCAGTGTTTGCACATGGTGAGCCATATGCAAATCTCCAGCAAAAATGGAGATAACTCCTTTAGAGAGGAGAAAAGGAAATTGGAGGGATATAGTAAACAAAGGGTCCCTTGGAGGAATTAAAAGTCTGAAGCATGAAGGCTTTCATTGGCTGAGTTGTCTCTCATTGGCTGGGTTCTTGCCAGGCTGGTTTTTCATTGGTTGAGTTGTAACTGCCTCTCATTGACTCAGTTCTTGCCAGGCAAGAAGAGGAAGCCTTTCTTCCTGTTGTTGGGCTCTGCTCTCATCACAAGACATAAGAGCTACCTCTTTTGATCTCCTGATTTTTTTAATTGAGATGTTTGTTTATTAATTTTTACAGCAGCAATGTGCCCAGCTCTGGGCCCACATTTCCTAGTCTCCATGTCAGCTAAACGTAACAAATGAGATACAGATAGAACTTATGGAATGAGACTTCCAGGAAATCCCAAGGGAGATGCTCTGACAGGGGGGACCAACTTCATGCCCTTCACCCTTCTCCCAACTTTTTGCTTGGAACAGGTATGTGATGGTGAGCTCAGCATTAGCCATCAGGAACTGTGTAGTGACTGGGGGATGGAAGTAATAAGCCAAGAATCTAAGAATAGAGAGATGAAAGGAGCATGAGGCCCCAGGGGATATCACAGTTAGTCACCTGGACTGCCAACGTCTGGATTTCATTCATCTGAACGGAAGTAAAAACTTTACTTTGTTTAAACAGCACACTGGAAATTGTTCGCCTCTAGTACAGGCATTCTGTGGGGTGGGGAGGAAGTGTCTCTGTTCAAATAAGTTTGGGAAATATTTCACACCACAAGATAGTTCTCCACCTTGTCTGTCAAGACTCCCATTATAAAATATACAACCAACAAGGACCTACTGTATAGCACAGGGAAATATACTCAGTATTTTGTAACAACCTATAAGGGAAAAGAATTTGAAAAAGAATACATAGGTGTATAACTGAATTACTGTGCTGTACGCCTGAAACTAACCCAACACTGTAAATCAACCATACTTCAATAAAAAAGAATTCCCATTGCACATTTGCTCACATTAAAGGTTCATAACAAAGAAACCTGTTCACTTTGTTGAAGGCATTTCAGAACCCGGCTTTCTCCACACCCTCTTCCCACAGCACTACCTACCCAATACAGACACATAGAGCATCTTTTAATACTGCTTGAAGCTGATATTCTTTGCTGCATTTTGATCATCTCAGACATCAGAGCATTAAATTCCAGAACACTCAACTTCTGAGCAATTCAGTCCAAAATATCAATCAAATGTTTCCTAAGAGATGCGACAAAACAGCCAGTGAAATGTTGTATTTTCCATTTTGTTGCTGGCACATTGGAGAGGCAAAGTCACAAGCGTCCTTCTCAGAAAATGGCAACAACAACCCAAAGCCAGAATGGCCTAGGTGAGCCTTCTCCCTCCAGCAACAAACCACTCCCCATTGCCTTCTGTTCTCACTCAGCTCCATGCAGTGAGCTGACCTGTTTTCTCACTCTGGCTTGCCTGGAAGGCTTCCTGGGATACAAACAAAAATCAAGGCCGCCCAAAAACTGACTTTTAGAGTAAAACTCTTTTGGCAAGCCCATTTCTCAGGCAGAGCTGGGAGGGTACAAATCACCTTCCATTAGCAGCTCCTTCATCGTCACTAACTTAGGTGTCCACATAATACTGCCCCACTCATTCAGGCTTGGCTTTCCCGAATCTGTGGCTTAGTGTCTGTCATCAACTTTAGAACATTCGCAGCCATTACTATTTCACATATTTCTTCTGCTCGTGTATCTCTTTCTTCTCCTTTTGGAATTCTAATTATGTGTGTGTTATACCTTTTGTTTCATCAGATCCGTGGTTCTCAGAGTATGGTCCCTGGACCAGTAATATCAACATCACTTGGAAAGTCGTTTAAAATGCAATTATCAGGCTCCATTCCAACCCAGATCCATTTATTCTGAAACTCTGGCATGGAAGATATGTGTGTTTAATCAAGATCTCTAGATGACTCTTTTGCATGCCGAGGTTTGAGAACCTCTTCACTAAAGCAAGAAAAGGACCATCAGGACATCTGAAAGGAGTGATACAGAGGAAAGGAAAATACAACAGCTAGAAATATTTAATATTTCTCAGAATCTTGTCCTTAATATTCTAGTTTGAATATCAGCGGTGCACTCTGGGGAGAATTTCATGGCTTAAAGGAGGCCTAAAGAAAAACATGAGACTAACTCCAAATGAACTGCCAGCTTCTTGGCCTCCTTCAACTCAGCTCCCAGTAGTGGCTCCCAAATCGGGCTGCATCTCACCCTGAGAGCTCATCTGAAATGAACTCTCGACCTATGAACCAGAAACTCCCAGGTTTGAAGCCCATGAAGCTATACCTACAGCATGATTCCCTGGGTTTTCTGACTCAGTGAGGCCATGACCCGGCCACAGAGGAGCACTGCTGGAGCTCTATAACTACACCATTGGCTACTCTTCATGAACGCTCTGTTTCCATCCACAAACCAGTACAGATGCGGCTTGGGCCATATTTAACCAGCCTCTGCCTCTCTGCCTCGCCTCCCCTCCACGTCCCCTTTCTTCACGTTGCCCACACCCTGAGAGACGGCTCCAGGGAGGAGGGCGGGGTTCCTGTGACACCCCCGTGCTCCAGTGCCATCGGCCACAGGGCCTGGTGCTCCTGGCACACAGGCTGGCTGTCCTCGCTGTCCACACTCCCGCCAGGGTGTAATTCTTTCCATTCCTTCTTCCCCACTCAGTCCCACTGAGGCTGGCCCGTGGAAATGTGGAGCAACTCATAAGTTCTAATCAATTAACCTCAAGTCCCTGATCTAACCTTAGACCCTAGTCACTACTTAGGGGCCCTGCTGGTTCATATGCTTTGACTGGCTCTACGTCTTAAGACTACTCCCTGGTGCCACACCCCAGCCCACAGCTGGTACCTTGCTCCCTTAGAGGGGCGTCACTCGAGCGCTGTCATCTTATCTGTCTCAGGAGTGTTCCAAGCATCAGTCATTCCAGGATCCCTAGGCCCTCCCATCTGTTGGGAACCTGACACGTGCCTGGTGCCAGTGGGCTCTGGAATCACACTGGGAGTTCCGTGCCCCGTGGGCATGGGCTCATTTTGATCGCTTCGTGTGTCAGTGTGAGAAGAGGAACTGGACTCTGGAATCTGGCCTGTCCATATAGTTGGACCCATTCTAGATTCCAAGACTTCTCCAATCCCTTCCTCCTGCCAGAGCTCAGACTAGGATCAGGCAAGGGAGGCACCTAGGAGACACTCACTCCCCGCATCAGGCCAGTGCAGGGTGGGCGCCTGAGAGTTCATGCTTTCTTTTGTTTGCATGCTTTTCTATATTTCGCACCTTAGGCTCCTCACTCACTCTGGTCCTAGCTCGGCCTCCTGATCCAAGGACTGTGCCAGGCAGGCCCCTGTGTGAGACTGAAAGTAGGAGTCCATCCATCCCAAGGCCTCAAAACGACATTAGTGTTTCTTATCCATCCAAGCACGAAGAAAGCAGAGTCCCTGCCTGTAAGCAATTCAGAGTACGGCAGGGAAGGAAAGCGTGTAAACAGGTTGGCTTGGACATGTGCCTGACAGAGGGATATGTGGAAGGGCAGAAGAGCCTGGGGTGAATGACGGTGAGGCAGAGAGAAGGCTTCAAGAAGGCACTAGCCTTCCATGACCTTGGGAAATGCACAGACTACATCTCAGGGGAGAAGCTGCGAGGCTGACAGCAGGTAGAAACCAGTGTGAGTCAAACTAGGGGATGTTCTGAGACTAGCAGATGGTCAGCACCGTTAGAGGGTCGGAGACTTGGAAAGAAGAATGAGATGAGGGGAGGAAGAGGACCAGATTGTGGAGAGCCCTGAAGAGCCTGTGAAGGCGTGTTGGCCTCCCCAGGTGGCTCCAGTGGTCAAGAAGCCACCTGCTGATGCAGGCAGACCTAAGAGATTCATTCCCTGGGTCGGGAAGGTCCCCTGGAGGAGGGCATGGCAACCCACTCCAGTATTCTCGCCTGGACCATCCCGTGGACAGAGGAGCCTGGCGGACTACGGTCCACAGGGTCACACAGAGTCGGACACGACTGAAGCAACTTAGAATGCATGCGTGTGTGGGCTTCCATCTCTGGAACGTGGGGCACCTTGGAAGATTTTGAGGCAGGGGTGGAGAGTAACTAGATTTCAGCATCACAAAGAATCCGAGGCTGGAGCCAGTGCACAAAATCATCGATGGGGGAACCAGTTGGGAGACTGTGTTAAGGACAGCTGCCAAGTAGTGGCTGAATTTCTACATCAGGGCCATCAAATTCCTGAGGGTGTGAGACTGTGGGCAGCACCAAGGAGCCAGGAGCTCTTAATAGGCACCTGGCAATTCCCAAGCATCTGCCAAAGCAGTGACCTCTGCAGAAAGAGGGCCGCGCGGGGCCCAGCTGCTCGGGGGGACCGCCACCTCCAGACAAACCTCTCAGAGATGCATGGGGCCTGCTCTCCAGGGGATACTCACACAGCTGCCGCTCTGACAAACCTCCCCTGGGAAGAAAACCTTCTCTCTCCTGCCCAGGAAGCAATCACCCACCTGTTGTGGAGTTCCTCAGGTTTGGGACTAAACAGCTTCATTCTATCAGAAGCTTTAAAGAAGAATGGCCAGATAACTTCCTGCCCCCATCAGTCTGTGATTTTAGGATTCCACGTATATCAGATGCAAACGCTGAAGACTTCGGTTCCTGTAGAGTTCCCTACAGAAGTGATTCTGTGACTGTTGTAAGTATACTCATGCTTCCTTTTCTGCATCCACGCTGGGAACCCCCAAGCCCAGCCACTGACTTCTCGCGTCTGGGTCACCACTAGAACCTCCTTCATGGCCTTTCTGCTGTCAATTTTGCCTCCACTTCTTGTTCCATTTTCCATGAAGAAGCCAGAGGAGAATTTCTAAAGTATGTCCATCTGTTCAAGGCCTGTACGCATGCTAAATCGCTTCAGTCACATTCGACTCGTTGCGACTGTATGGACTGAAGCCCTCCAGGCTCCTCTGGCCATGGGATTTTCCAGTCAAGGATACCGGTGTGGGTTGCCATGCCCTCCTCCAGGGGATCTTTCTGACTCAGGGATCGAGCCCACGTCTCCTGCTTTGCAGGCAGATTCTTTACTGATGAGCCTCCAGGTAGCCCATTCAAGGCCTGTTCCTGCTTAACATCCTTCCTGTTGAGAGTTCCCTGGTGCTCCAGCGGTTGAGAATCCACCTTTCAATGCAGAGGATGTGGTTTCAGTCCCTGGCCAGGGAACTAACATCCCACACGCTGCAGGGCAACTAAGCCTGCGTGTCACAACTAGAGAGCCCGCAGACCACAGTGAAGAGCCAGTGCAGCAAAATAAAAAATCCTCCCTGTTCCCTTCAGTGATGCTCTTGGGGTGGTATGCCATGCAGCATGGAAGATCTTAGTTCCCCAAGCAGGGGGATGGAACCTGTGACCCCTGTGGTGGAAGCACAGAGTCTTAACCACTGGACCACCAGGGAACGCTCCTCCAGTGATGCCTTGAAAGGGCTCACGGGCCCCTTCATGTTGCTGCTGCCCCGCAACCTCTCCCATTCTCACGAGCTCTCTCCCCACCCCCAATCTGAGCAATGAGAAAACCCTTCCAGTTCTCCAAACCCCTTGAACCTCTGCACAGACCGCAGAACCTCTGGATCTCTGCACAAACCATTCTTGTTGCCTAGAGCTGCTGGCCAGTAGAAAAATGCCAGAAGAACTCGAGCCACTTATACCATCTTAAATTTTCTAGTGGCCACATTGAAAAAAAAAAAAAGTAGAAATAGCTGATCTTATCACTAATAATAAACTTTATGTAATTCAATCTATCCAAAATGTTGGGCTTTCCTGGTGGCTCAGGGGTAAAGAATCCACCTGCCAATGCAGAAGACACAGGTTCAATCCCTAGGTGGGAAAGATCCCCTGGAGAAGAAAAATGGCAACCTGCTTCATTATTCTTGCCTGGAAAACTCCATGTACAGAGGAGCCCAATGGGCTACAGTTCATGGGATGGCGGAGTCAGACACGACTGAACAACTAGACAACATCCAAAATGTATCCAACATTCAACATGCGATTAAGATAATAAAATATTAAGATATTTATATTCTTTTTCACACTACATCTTCAAAGACTAGTATGTTTTTACACCTATCAGTTCAGTTCAGTTCAGTTCAGTCGCTCAGTCATGTCCGACTCTTTGCGACCCCATGAATTGCAGCACGCCAGGCCTCCCTGTCTATCACCAACTCCTGGAGTTCACTCAGACTCACATCCATTGAATCAGTGATGCCATCCAGCCATCTCATCCTCTGTCGTCCCCTTCTCCTCCTGCCCTCAATCCCTCCCAGCATCAGAGTCTTTTCCAATGAGTCAACTCTTCACATGAAGTGGCCAAAGTATTGGAGCTTCAGCTTCAGCATCAGTCCTTCCAAAGAACACCCAGGACTGATCTCCTTTAGAATGGACTGGTTGGATCTCCTTGCAGTCCAAGGGACTCTCAAGAGTCTTCTCCAACACCACAGTTCAAAAGCATCAGTTCTTCAGGGCTCAGCTTTCTTCAAAGTCCAACACTCACATCCATACATGACCACAGGAAAAACCATAGCCTTGACTAGACGGACCTTTGTTGGCAAAGTAATGTCTCTGCTTTTGAATATGCTATCTAGGTTGGTCATAACTTTCCTTCCAAGGAGTAAGTGTCTTTTAATTTCATGGCGGCAGTCACCATCTGCAGTGATTTTACACCTATAGCACATGTCAATTTGGACATGTCATATTGTCAAGTGCTCAACAGCCACATTTAGCTAGCAGTGATGATAGTGGTAAATAAGTCACCTGCCAATGCAAGAGACATAAGAGATGCAGGTTCGATCCCTGAGTCGGGAAGATCCCCTGGAGGAGGCCATGGCAACTCACTCCAGTATTCTTGCCTGGAGAATCCCATGGACAGAGGAGCCTGCTGGGCTACAGTCCACGGGGTCGCAAAGGATCGGACACGACTTAATCAACTGAACACAGCACAGCGTAGTGGGCAGCGCCACCAGAGCATCCTGCTTCTACTCGGTTTAGGACCGTGCCCACTTCAGGCCCAGCAGGAAGGGCACTGTCTCCAGCTGCATCCAGGAGCCCCCTCTGTGATCCCACAGTCCCTAACAGCCCCTGTGGTCACTCTCACATGGAAGTGCTAAAGCCTGTGTTCTAATCTGAATCCAAGACCACAGGCTCCGTGAGGACAAGAACCACCCTGGCCTGGTGTAGCACTGAGCTCCTACTCTGGGCCCAGCAGCAGACATATATTGCATGTATCAATCAGTGTCTGTTGAAGGAAACAGAGTAATCTCATGCGTCCTCACCCACTACTGGGAGGTACTATGATGATCTGAAATCCCTTGTTCAGCTCAGTTCAGTCGCTCAGTTCAGTTCAGTTCAGTTCAGTCGCTCAGTCGTGTCCAACTCTTTGCGACCCCATGGGCTGCAGGCTTCCCTGTCCATCACCAGCTCCCGGAACTTCACAACTTCCCTGTCTTTCACCAACTCCCGAATCTCTCAAAATCCCAAGAGAGATTCCCCTTGGTCTCACCCTTCTTTTGTACAACATCTGCATGTACACATACACACATATACACTGATCACACACACAACTTCACACTTACAAACACTGTTGCACTGAAACACATATACACTCACACACACACACATACACACATGCCACACACTCTCAAACTCATGCTCAGACACATATCCACACACTCATACACTCACAGGCATTGCATACTTAAGACACATGCTTACCCCCAGGCACATTACAGAGGTTGGTGGGACGTCCAGAGAGGTGTTTGACCTGCGCTAGGTCACACAGCACACCTGGGGCAGGCCTGGGACCGTATCCCAAGGTGACCACCCCATCCAGGCAACCAGGCTGCCTCTCGCTGATGCCAGAGGCATCAACTGATGCCAGAACCAACCATCAGTTAGCGACATTCCTGGACTCCTATGCTGTCAGGACCGGTCTCCGTGGCTGCACTACCTCCGAGAGAAACACTGCTGATTCCGAGGGCAAGCAGACTGACACAGCACAGGATTCAGTTCAACTTGCCAAGATCTGGCACCTTATTATCCTAGCAAGGTGAGGGGCCAAACATCTCAACAATCCGATCACTCCCAGTCTCCTAGAAGACAAGCCAAACTTGCAGCCTAGGTGAGGAGAGTTACAGATGATGTCTTAGAAAAGCAGCCTTAAAGCTGAAGCACACAGCTGTGCTGTGTGGTGGTGGTGGTGGTTCAGTCGCTCAGCCGTGTCTGACTCTTTGCGACCCCATGGACAGCAGTCCACCAGGCTCCTCCCTCCATGGGATTCTCCAGGCAGGAACACTGGAGTAGGTTGCTATTTCCTTCTCCATGTGCTATGTGACCTAAGGCAATTTAAAGACCTCTCTGGGCCTGGTACCAACTTCTATACTTTGTGTGAGTGTAGGTGTGTGCGGATGTATGTGATTATGTAAGTCAGTGTGAGTGACTGTGAGAATATATGGACTTTTCTGCGTTTGTGAGTCTGTGAGTCTATATGCGTGTGAGCACAAGAGTATGTGTAAGTGTGAAGGTGTGTGAGAGAACGTTTGGGAGTATACAGCGGATATGAGCTTGTAAGGCTGTGTGCATGTGTATATGTATACATATGCATATAGATGTTGGAAAAAGACATTCAACATGTATGGATTTTCCTAGGGGTCCGCAGATATGGTTAATTTTATCAGTTGCAAGTCCTCAAATTTCTGGTTCCCTTTTTTCATCCTCCCCCATTTTAATCACCCTTCTTTTGTTTTTACAAAAGGAAAGTGTTTCCTTCACCCGTTCTCAACTCCATTATGGTGTTCTCTCCAGGATGTAAAATCCTTCAGCACACCAAACAAAAAGGACAGTTAAAGATACTATTTTGGTGAATTAAGGCACAAGAACCCCACCTCGGGACTTCCATTCCTTCCGTTTCATCCGTTCTTTAGGTAAAAGAAAGCCACATTCTACATGGTGGATCCTTAGAGAAGTGCCTTTTTTAAAAAAAAGTTTATTGGAGGATAACTGCTTTACAATAACTATCGTGCTGGTTTCTGCCATACATCAACATGAATCAGCCACAGAAATACATATGTCCCCTTCCTCCTGAGCCTCTCTCCCACTTCCCACCACATCCCACCCCTCTAGGTTGTCACAGAGCACCAGTCTGAGCTCCCTGCGCCATACAGGTAACATGTATGTTTCCACGCTACTCTCTCAGTTCGTCCCACCTTCTCTTTCCCCCACGGTGTCCACAAGTCTGTTCTCTGTCTGTGTCTCTGGTGCTGCCTGCAGACAGGTTCATCAGTGGCATTCGTCAGATGTATTACGGAGGACACACAGTGAGTATGTTGGCATTCGGGGTAAGGACAGCAGCTCTGCATTCCTTAAGTCTTGTCAAAACCTCATGGCTTTGACAGAGTCTGGGGAGAGTGAAGGAAAGACAACATTGTAAGCACTAATGAAGGCTAAAAATGGCTTTCCCTCACCCACCATAGCAAAGAAAAGTGATCCTTCTCAACTTCTCTCAATACTCAATTCTAGGATGAGCCAAAACCAAAACAGCAAAGAACAACAAAACCTCTGAGCAGCTGCACCAGCACAGGTTTGTAACACCGATTCTTTTAAACACAATTGAAGCTTTTTCCTGGAGAAGGAGATGGCAGCCCACTCCAGTGTTCTTGCCTAAAGAATCCCAGGGACAGAGGAGCCTAGTGGGCTGCCGTCTACGGGATAGCACAGAGTTGGACACGACTGAAGCGACTTAGCAGCAGCAGCAGAAGCTTTTTCAGGGGCTACTGAAGTTGGGAAGTTGTACTGGTTATAACCCACAGATAAAAGTTTTATGTGATTTCTTTTGAATGCAGTGTGCATTATTTAGTAGGTTGTTAAAATCTATTTTATCAAGTAATATAGTGAGATATGTATTTCAATTACAATCAATCCTGAGATTACTTCATCTTATAAAATGTTTAAATATTTTCCCTCCTACAACTCCTATTAATCAAGAAAGAAAATTAAATGCTAGCTGCTGGACAAACTCATTTTTAGCAATATATACTTTTTCCTCTCATTAAATGTGTTAGAAAATTTATCTCAATGTCTATGAAATTAAAGGAGTTATTTCTGTGTTTCATACAAGATTCTTATTTATTTCCAAAAATTAATTCTAAAGTTCAGTACATACAGAATTACTCAAAAAATGCTACACTTTTTCATCATGCTTTTTGTTTCATAAATAACTTAAATTTGGGCACAAAACATTGAATTACGACAAACTGATGAAAAACAGCGAATGGGTTTATTCTTGTTTCTACAACTTTTTAGGAAATAGGTTAATTATATTCTTCATGACCTTCATCTTGTCTGCTTTTAATAATCATTTTTACAAGATTAGAAGCAGTCTTTTTTAATAGTAGGTTTCATAATATCCCCCAAAATGTACTATAATGTTGATCTGAATTAAAAATTTGTCAGACTTTTTCTTAGAGAAAGTAAATCTCTTTTGCAGATTGGGTTGACAAGAAAGACTAGTGTTTCTAAATAGATTATGCATTTTCCGTAAGTCAAAAGGGCTAAATCTGAGCTCTAAGGTTTTAACCAAAAGGTATTTAAACATGTTATAAAATACAAGTATTTTATTTCTTAAAATTGCATTGGGAAAAGTGGATTGAAATTAACAATATTTTAATTTTCCAATTTTTATAAATAAGTTGAACTAGACAAGGTGAAAAAATAGCAGATGTAGTTATTAGTCATTTAATAAATTTTAGAAAAGTCTTTAGGATAGTCTCAGAAATTGAAAAAGTGAATGGTTCTAATGATGGATAACAAATGCCTTAGGAAGCTTTTTCTTTTTCAACAAAATTAAAGAAGAAAATAATTTTTGAAGATGGATCACTGTGTGATTTGGGGCATTTAACCCAAAAAGATTTCAAATAATTAATGAAGTTATCAAAATATCTCCTGTTCCTATCCACTTACTTGTGTTAGTAAGATCTGTCAGTGTTCACATCTAAGAAAAACAAAGCAACTAGTCTTCAGAAAAGAATAGAATTTTTTAAAAAAATTAAAAAACATAGCATTGATGTGGCTCCATTTTTCATTCTAGCAATATGTAATATTTGTTATCCAACTAGGACAATCCCATTAACCTCATTAAGAAATGTAGCCACAATGAATTTTTATTATTTAATTTACTATTGACAAAATTTATGTTATATATACTATATTTTGATTTTTGGTACACTGATAATAATTATAATGATCACTCATTCAAGAAACAATTTTAATATTTAGAACTTTATGGAAATATTTTTATATTAAAAACATATACAACAATGTGTATATATTTAACACTACTTAAAAATGGTTATTGTTGTAAGTTTTATGTGTTTTTTAATCACAATTAAAAATGTTTTTTTTTAATTTCTGACACATATGTAACACATACATAGTATTATTTCAGAAATGTATATTCAATAGTCAATAAAGGATTATCCAATACAAAAACTTACTACATTAGAATAAAATTCTGAGAAAGAACAGAAAGACAAGTGTAAGAAGGAGAATGAAATAAAATTCTCACTGTTAAAAGTTTACTCACAGGCTTTTTAAATGGATGAAGGTAGATATAAATCATTATGGTATTTAGATTCCAAAGAATGTATTTAACTAGTGATGATACTTTCGTTTAAAGAGTCCATATTTATGATATCCTCTGAAATGATTTCAACTTATGGAGAAAATTGTAAATATTTACTTAAGCATGTTGGAGGCACCACCTAGATTTTAGGATGCGTTTTTGGAAGGCACGTGAGCAAAACGGAATGGCACTGCCTCTGAGTCCGGGGGTGGGGAGGGGTCCTGGCAGCAGACGCCAGCTCTAGGTTTCCTGCAGAGTCGTGATTGGCTACCTTGTGCTTCTACATAATTCCTTAAGGGCTTCTTTTTTCTAAAGAACGCAGTGACTCTTTGGACCAAGAGCTTTCAAAGGCTTGGGACCCCTTCTGGCTCTGTCGGCTATTACAGCAGTCTTTCTGTTCAACTGGAAGCCCCTCTAAGCCAGGATTTTCATGCATAGACTGATTTATTTATTTAGGAAAGAGAGAATGTGGGGACTTTGATTTATTGAACATCTACCATGTGCCAGATACTGTGCAGGATGTTTATATACATGTGATTTCATTTATTAATAGGAATAATTAAGGTTACGATATATAGTTATAGTTATTATGGTGAATACTTACTATGTACAGGATACTAAAGGGCTTCTCAGGTAGCACAGTGGTAAAGAATCTACCTGCTAATGCAGGAGACACTGGTTCAATCCCTGGATTGGGAAGATCCCCTGGAGTAGGAAATGGCAACCCACTCCAGTATTTTTGCCTGGGAAATTCCACAAGCAGAGAGCCTGGTAGGCTACAGGCAATAGGTTCGCAGAGTCGGACGTGACTGACACACACACACCGACGCACACCAGACACTAAATTGTAAACTTTACATGAGTGATGGGAATCAGTCTTTACAATAATCCTACAGGGCAAGAGGTATGATCATTCCAATTTTACAGATGAGAAAAATAAGGCTCAAATAAATCTTTCAATATTAATCAACAGCTAGTAAGTGAGAAAGCCCAATCATGACATCAAAGTCCACACTTCTGACCTTAAGTGTTGTCATACCCACTTAAAGCGAAGCTCAGAGGGTTAAACTTGGGCAGAGATAAATCGGTAAGTCCCAGGTCAATCTGACTGATTGATTCACTCCCTGTTTTGTTCCAGAAAAGCATCCAGGCACTTCCTGATAACTACAAATACTCATTTTTTTCTAGAATTCTCCACGTACGTTATTCATCCTGTGTCTCCGCCAGTTTTCTTTTTTTTTTTTTTTTTTTTTTTTTTTTTTGCCAGTTTCATAATGTGGACAGAATTGATTTTATTATAATTATTCTTTTTATAACTGATTTTTAAATTATCATCATTCTGTAATTATTACCCCTCACTTTTTGTTTTCTTCCTGCAAATGAGAAAACTTAACCGCCCAGAATCTTCCCTGAAACTTGCCCGGACCCCCAGCATCTGACAGACTCCAGATCTGACACATCTGACGGCTGTGAAAACGAAGCCAAGGCAGCTGATGGAGCGGGGCCCCCAGAGCATGCAGGGCTGCACAGCCGAGCCGGGCGGGAAGCCCTTCACACCCTCTGTGCTCTCAGACAGCAGTGCAGGCGAGGGCTCCAAACTGACCCGGCCCGTGGGGGGCGCCTGTCTGTCCACAGTCTCACTCAGTTTTAATCAAGGAGCCTTCCATCCCCAGGCCAAGAAAGGGGCGTGCCTACAGGTCTCGAGAAAAGGAGGAGTGTGGGGTTCACCCCTCGCTGTCATTGCCTGAACAGGGGTACTTGTTGCTTTAGAAAGGAAGGGTCTCCACTAGACTTTGCAAAAGGGCCTTTTTGGTTTTTTTCCACTAATTATGCCCCAAGCAATGGCTGGGAGGTGGGGGGCGGGAGGAACATTTAAACCTAATGTAATACTCGAAAAACACCAAACCCAGATTTGACCCTGGGGGAGCCTGAGTTGTGGACAGGTGTTCTCGCACAACAGAGAGGGAGCCAGACTAGACTTCTCTGGGGTTTGCCTACGGATACTCCCAGAATTCCCCTGCCTACCTGGGAATGTGCATCACAGGGAGAAATAAATGGTCTCATACTGGTGCTTTTTTTTTTTTTTTTTTTAAGGATTAGAAAAGAAGAAATAGCTTTTGTTTTCTTTTTTTCCCAGTTGGCTAACCATGACATTCGACCTACAGGCTTAGAAAACAACTTGAGTAGCAGTGTGAGTGATTAGACAAGACAACAGCCTGGGGTATTCTCTTATGGAAGGGGGGAAGCCCAGGCTGTCTTTCTTCTAAAGTGTGTGGAAATCATCAGAAAAGAGCAGCTGTCAAACTCGCCTCCTGCCCCAGTGGGGCTGCGAGGCTGCTGCCATCTTTATTTAATTGGTTTATTAATCTTATAACCCAATACAAACCTCTGTCTCTCTGCTTCCCTAGTTAACCAGTCTTGGGTTTTGTAAATATGTTTAAATAAGCTCCAAAACCCACAAGCCTTCTCTCCTTTTGGTTACAGTCTCCCACCAGGCCAGACCCCAGGCGGAACTGAAATGAATAAATGGCTGTCCCTCCCAGCCCATCTGCTCCCTTTTGGGGGTGGTGATGTGAGGGCAGGACGTTTGCAGGGAAGAAAAGTCCTTCATCTCATCAGAAGTTTACTGTGCTCCTTGGCGGAAGGGCTGCTGTTCTGTGCAGAAGCGTGAATTAAGAAGTTAAGAGGAAGAGGAGAGAAAAGGACACCATTCAAACCTTTATATATAAATCACTCCTCCTTCCAACCTCCCGAACTTGTTGGGAAGGAGATCTAGTTAACAAAGGAGCAGCCCTTTTGTAGGACTCTGTGAACTCCTGAAGACAATGCCCATCAGGGAAAGAAGAGGAAATGTGAGGCCAAAGGGAGATAGATAAACGGTGGGATTGTCCAGAGACGGATCTGGGTAAAAATGTGCATGCTTTACAACTAACTGTGTGTTAACAGCTGTGTTCACATCTGTCTCACCCGATACACTATGAGGCCTAGCAGGCTCCGACTAGCACCAAGTACAATGCAAAGAACATAGTTTTGAAGGAGGAAAATAAGAAAGGAAGGCAGGAAGCATAAAAGTAGAGAGGAAAGAAAGGCAGGAATTGTGTGGATAGATGAAGGGATCGAGAGGGGATGAATGAGTAGAAGAGTGGATGGGTGGATGGATGGATGAGGTGATAAGGATTTGGATGAGAAACTACACTCTTTACAGCCTCTGTGGGTCCAGAAAACCAAGCAATGGTGTTTCTTTCTCAGATTGTTCTATTGGAAGACTCTCTTTTCTAGGAGAATCCCCAGAAAGCATGGTCAGAGACAGCTTAGGTGACATACAGCACCCAAAATGCCAGCAAGAAGGAAAAAAATCCCCATCTGTATCCCAGTTATTTTGAAAACAAGATGCTAAACAACTCACTGCTTGGCTTATAGAGGTTATCTTTACTTATTCACCTGTTTGTTTTACTGAATTATGTCCAAAGGGCTTCAAGCACCCAGAGTAAGCAAAACTGCAAAACTTAAATCTACCATCTGGACACTTCTAAACATCTGGATGTTTGGCATCACGCTGACCACAACTCAGAGTGTTATGGCTGTGGAGTTATAGCCCAGAGCAGCAGTAGGGCAAAGGAGGAAGTATAAATTAGAGTGTTTAGAGTGATCATCTGTACAGATGTGAGAGCTGGACCACAAAGAAGGCTGAGTGCCAAGGAATTGATGCTTTTGAACTGTGGTGCTGAAGAAGACTCTTGAGAGTTCCTTGGACTGCAAGGAAATCCAACCAGTCCATCTTACAGAAATCAGTCCTGAATATTCCTTGGAAGGACTGATGCTGAAGCTGAAACTCCAATACTTTGGCCACCTGATGAGAAGAACTGACTCCTTGGAAAAGACCCTGATGCTGGGAAGGATTGAAGGCAGGAGGAGAAGGGGAAGACAGAGGATGAGATGGTTGGATGGCATCACTGACTCAACGGACATGAGTTTGATCAGGCTCTGAGAGTTGGTGACAGACAGGGAAGCCTGGCGTGCTGCAGTCCATGGGGTCACAAAGAGTCAGACACGACTGAACGACTGAACAACAGCAACAGACTGATGACACATCCTAGGATGCCCATGAATGTCCAGATTTCAACTACTCTGAACCATGGTCAAACCATATCTCAACTTCCATTTGAAAAATGCAGCTGCACAGATAGAGGTGTGAAAGACAGAGCATGAGGGAGGAGGGAGAGGAAGAGGAAGAAAGGACAGGGAAGGAAAGCGAACGCTAGGAAAGGAGCTGGCTGGGGCACATCTCAGCAGTGAGACGCGGCAGCTGGGGACAGCATGGGGTGAACGCGGTGCTCCCGATGGGGCGCTCTTTCCGGAGCTGGAGCTGTTCCCCCACCCCAGTTCCACGATCCGGATGGAAACAGCCAGAGCACCAGGTCTCCTGGAGTTTACCTCACCAGTGTCAGTCACGGCCCTCCTCTTTCTCAGCCTAGCAATGTGGGCCTCCCCATTCTACAGGGAGAAAAACTAAGGCTCAAGAGGGAACAGCATCTGTCCAGCTACGAGCCAGACAGCAGAGGTAAGGGGAAGCTCCCTGCCTCCAGGGCATCTTCCCAAGTGGGAGGAGGGACAGAGAAGCCTTACCTGAAGTCCTCACCTCCCGCTGCCCACACATGCATCAAAGAGGCCAGACAGTGGGGAGAGCTAGAGATCGCTTCAGTTCAGTTCAGTTTAGTCGCTCAGTCATGTCCAACTCTTTGAGACCCCATGGACTGCAGCATGCCAGGCCTCCCTGTCCATCACCAACTCCCGGAGTTCACTCAAACTCATGTCCATTGAGTCAGTGATGCCATCCAACCATCTTATCCTCCATCATCCCCTTCTCCTCCCGCCTTCAATCTTTCCCAGCATCAGGGTCTTTTCTAATGAGTCAGTCCTTCACATCAGGTGGCCAAAGTATGGAGTTTCAGCTTCGGCATCAGTCCTTCCATTGAATATTCAGGACTGATTTCCTTTGGGATGGACTGCTTAGAAGTCTGAAAAAGATCGTCACAGAAACACACACACACACGCACACACCCGCACACACACACGTGAACATGTATACCAAATGTCCTTAAGAGTCATTTTCCTTTAAACCCATTAAAAGAAAAATCTCCTCCCTGCCTGCCAACCTTGCCTGCTCTCAGCCATTCCCAGCTTGCTGTGATGTGTTTTTGTTTTCTGTCCAGGGTGATTGATTACAGAAGAGCAAATTAGCTCCCACTGCTTTTAAGATGCGTTTCCTCTCTTAAAAAGAAGATGGTGTGAGTATCACTTCTCTCTCCCCTCTGCCTGCCTAGCTGCTGGCTGCAGTCACTGCAACACCAGGGAGGCTTTCTCAGCAGCGAGGAGGGGCACGGGCTCCCCGAGAATCCACAGCCCTCCCTAGTGCCCAGTCCTGCGCCCACCCTGCCTCCCCCGTCTCCTCTTCTTAGCCCCCAGGGCATCACTCTGCTTACTCCAGGCTACTTTTACCTACCTCTGTGCTTAGACCTGTGCATCCAGCTGCCTGGCACAGAGTGGACACTGTTGAATGAACAAATAAATGATGGGTGAAGGATAAACACTAAGATCTCAGCTTAATGAAATAGAGGCTCTCCCTCGCCCCCGCCCCCGTCCCCCAGCTGCTCTGGGCCATACTACTCAAAGTGCCCAACCTGGACCAGAAGCATCGGGAATCACCTGGGAGCAAGGTTTCCAGGATCCCAGGTCATCTAGACCCAGATCCGACCTTGAGAAGCGTTGCTATGTGCTCCTAAGTGGAGGCGGGCTGGTGGACAAGATGACCCCTTAAAAACCCTCATTGCCTTCTGTGTGCCCCCAGTCAACATGGCAGATATCAGACGGCTACGGTCATGGAAGGCTTAGCTTGGGGTTGTAACAGCCAGAGCACTGGCCTAGGAGGGGAAAGGTGGAATTTCAACTCTTCCTCTCTGTCTAGCCCTTCCTGCTGTTCTGCTCCTTTGGGGGTCCCAGCTGACAGATCCGAAGCACAGCATGGCTTTGCTCTAACTAATTGCCAACAGTTGGCTGTAGCTACATTCCTTATTCAAAAAGCCTCATTAATCCCCTAATGCCAGTGTAGCCACAGCTGCTAATGGTGCTCTCACCTCGCAGCACCCAGTTCCCGGGGGGCGGCAGGGGGACATCCTGGCTCCTTTTGGCAGCAAAACAGCAGGACACAGCATCCTTCTCAGAGGCCTCAGCCAGTACCTGGGAGCCAGGCTGGTGTGGAACCTGGCTGAGCCCTGCCTCTGGCTGGAGTGGCCCTAGGAGGCCTGCCCCAATTCTAGGCCATCCGTGGGTCAGGAGCCCTGGAGTGATTCAGGCGGTGTAAGAGTGGATTCCAACAACCCTAGAAGAAGGGTATCTGCAACCTCTGGGGTGAGCTGAGCTGCCCTCTCATGGCCAAATTAAGAAGTCTGTCCCTTTATCCCTTGGGTATAGGGATAAGCTCTACCTTGGAAGACCTTGCAGGATGCTTGGAGACACGGAAGAGGTACATTCTTGGAAGTTCATGGTGATGAAGACCTGAAGAAGTTCAGAGCCTCTTTCCAAGACTTGAGTTTGAGGCTTCTCCTATGGCTCAGAGAACAGGATTTAAATGTTCTCCTGCTTCTCCTCCTCAAAGTTCTGCTTCTGTGGATTTGCCTTGCCAAGAATATAAATCCTTAAGGGAAAGGATCGGTTGTGTTTTTCACACCTGGTTCCCAGTACCTGGCCCTGCTACCCCATCAGCCATCTGCCTAGACTCACACCAGGGGTGAAGAAGAGAGTGTGAGGGAGGAAGAAGAGAAAGAAAGAAAAGACAGGGAAGGAAAGAGAGCAAGGTAGCTCTTGGGGGGCAGGTCTCGGAGTGGCGAGAATACGATGAATGTTAAGAATAAGATGCTTAGTGAAGGCCGATGCCAACACATCCATCCCACAGCTGTGGGACTGGTCCAGATGCGTGAGCTACTCACTAGCCATGGGACTGAGCTGGGCCAACTTAGGGCTTTATCCTCTTTCTTCTTCTAATGTTTTAATGTGAAAATTTTCAGATAGAAATTTGAAAGAATTATATAAGCAATGCTAATTGCCTAATAATATGGTGGGTATATAGAATTTTTTGTTTCCTGTTTTTGTTCTTTAAATGCACCCTCTGGCCTCTGTCAATTCTATCAGTATTGCCAGGGTGGATGGGAGCAGGCACCCTGCTCCCCACACAGTAGTTGTTAGAACAATACTGCCCTCTGCTGACCACAGGCTGTCATTTCTCTGAGACAGCTCTTCTGCAAAAGACTCGCGAAGTGTTGGATCCGATTGTTCCTGCTCAGTCATCTGCTTTGTCCCTCTTGTACTGTGCATTGCCAAGATGCCTCCTTAGTGCTGTTGGGACCCATCCAGGCACAGCGATGGGCACCAGGACTGAGATGCAGCTGAGCTCAGACAATTAAATAAATGTATTAGGCGAGCTAATGTCCTTGTATCTTTATTGTTACAGCCACTTCCTGAGCCCCTGCTCACATGAGGCTGAGCGCCAGGGCTGTAGTGCAATGCTGTGACACCGTTCCGTGGACAAATAACTTGAACATGCTGAGCCTCATTTTCCTCCTTGGTGAAATGGGGACCACCAGACTCTGTCCTCCCCGGGGAAAGGAAGGACTGTGGAGCAGAGTGAGAAAGACAGCAGTAAATCCCCAGGGTTTCAGACACACCTGAAAGAACTAGAAAGCCTTCACCATCTTAAAGCAACAATGAACCCGTTGACTTCAAGTAAATGAAGAGATTTGTTGACTTCAAGTAAAACCCTGGGCCTTGATCTATCTGATGTTAACTATCCTGAGATGTTGTTGTTCAGTCACTAAGGCATGTCTGACTCTTCACAAGCCCACAGACCGCAGCACACCAGGCCTCCCTGTCCTTTGCTGTCTCCCAGAGTTTGCCCAAGTTCATGTCCATTAACTCGGTGATGCCATCCAACCATCTCTGAGATAGCCAATGCTTTAATATCTCTACCAGTGGGAAAGGGTGAAGCAGAAGGGATCATCCTAAACAGCAGCCACCTAGAGGGTCAAAGTACCTGTGTAACTGGGAGCTGAGAGAGCAGGCCTCCTTTTTCCCTGGCCTTTGCCTCTTGTGCTATTCAGGATCAGTCAGAGCAGTGGTTCTCAAACTTGACCTGTGTCAGATTCACCTGGAGTGGCTGTTAAAACCCAGCCTCACCCTCGGCCTCTGATTCAGTATGTGTGCAGTGGAGCCTGAAAATTTGCATTTCTAACAGGATCCCAGGTGAGCAGACCAGACTGAGAACTCCCAGGCTGGGCTGTGCTGCAGTAATGACTCACAAATCTCAGTAGCTTCACACCATGAAAGTTTATTTCTTGTTCATGCTGCATATGGAATACGAGTCAGCGCATCTCCGTTACACACAGTCACTGGAGGACTCGGGTCAACAGATGGCTCATCATCTTATAGCTGTAATTGCTGGAACATCTCACCTTCTAAGCTGCTGTGACAAAGGAAAAGAAAGTGAAGAATCACATTTGGGCTTTTAACTGTCTCAGCCCAAAAGTGAGGACACTAATTATGCGCATTCACATTTCACCAGCCACAACCACTCACAAAGCCCTGCCCATGTTCCAGGTAGAAGCCTGCCATGTCCCTGGAAGGAGAGGGAGTTGGACTGGATGCTGCGGGTCACTTGGACTGCAACCCTGCCCGTCCAGCACATGCGCTCCCTCACAGGAACGTGTGCAACCTCGTCAATGTGGAACGGTGGTTATCAGGACACGCTTTCAGCTTCTTACATGCTGATCATAGAGCAGTGATGGCGATGATGATGGTTACGATGATGCTAAGGATGGGAAGATGATGGTGATGATGATAGTGGTGATGGTGGTGGTGATGGTGGTGATGACGGTGATGATGGTGGTGGTGGTGATGATGGTTACGATGATGGTAATGATGGGAAGATGATGGTGATGATGATAGTGGTGGTGGTGATGGTGATGGTGGTGGTGATGGTGGTGATGGTGATGATGGTGGTGGTGGTGGTGGTGGTGATGATGGTGGTGATGATGATGGTGGTGATGGTGGTGATCATGGTGATGATGGTGGTGGTGGTGATGATGGTGGTGGTGGTGATCATGGTGATGATGGTGGTGGTGGTGGTGATGGTGATGATGGTGGTGGTGGCGATGATGATGATGATGGTGGTGGTGATGATGGTGATGATGGTGGTGGTGGCGATGATGGTGATGATGGTGGTGGTGATGATGGTGATGATGGTGGTGGTGATGATGGTGATGATGGTGGTGGTGATGATGGTGGTGATAGTGGTGGCGGCGATGATGGTGGTGGTGGTGATGATGGTGGTGATGGTGGTGGTGGCGATGATGATGGTGGTGGTGGTGATGATGGTGGTGGTGATGATGGTGGTGGTGGTGGTGATGATGGTGGTGGTGGTGATGGTGATGGTGGTGGTGGTGGTGGTGGTGGTGGTGGTGGTGGTGGTGATGGTGGTGGTGATGGTGGTGGTGGTGGTGGTGGTGATGGTGGTGGTGATGATGGTGGTGGTGGTGGTGGTGATGGTGGTGGTGGTGGTGGTGGTGGTGGTGGTGGTGGTGGTGGTGATGGTGGTGGTGGTGGTGGTGGTGGTGGTGGTGGTGGTGGTGGTGGTGGTGGTGGTGGTGGTGGTGATGATGGTGGTGGTGGTGGTGGTGGTGGTGGTGGTGGTGGTGGTGGTGGTGGTGGTGGTGGTGATGATGGTAGGCAATAACCACTGAGTGCTTACTATGTACCAGGAACTAAGTGCTTCCTGTGTGTTAACTCACTTATCTCTCACAACAGCACTAATGGTAAGTACCATTTATGCTTCCATTTTACGAATGAGGAAATTGAAACAACGTGTGCTGATGTAGTTTTCCCAGGCCACACAGGTAGTGAGACACGCAGCTGGGATTGCCATCCAGCCAGTCCAACACTAGAGGCCATGTTTTCAACCACTGTCTGCCCCATCGCTGTGCAGTTTATTTTATTTTTGAAGAGAGAATAGAGGAGACTCTAGTGGGAAGGCCTAGTTTCTGGATAAGCTGATAGTTCAGACTATTCTAAATATAAACAGTTCTACAGAGAGCAACACCACACCAGTAACGCTACTGATATATGGAGTTGGCTCAAGCCGGATATATTAATATGGGATCCAGTTCCAACAGAAGGTCTTTAAGGCCCTCACTGATGGCCCACAATGTCCAGAAGGCCAAGGAAGTTCCCCTAGAAGAACACAGTCTTCCTAGTAGTTTTTCAGTGATCAAAAGGATGAGATAAGACATCTCTTGACTTTTCTTATAGAATTGCCTCCCAGATCATACAGGTCCTCCTAAAATGGGGACCCAGGGATGTCCTTACTCGCACTCTGTCCCTCTTTACCCCCAACCCCTCCCCTTGGCCCTGATCCACCCGGAGGAACATGGCCAGCTGTGATGTGACCATGGAAGTCTCAGCACCTCCTCTCACTACTGTTGAGCTCGGCTCCTATCTGAAAGCATCGTAGGAGCAGGCTTTGAGTCGTAGCCTTGTTGAAGGGCAATCCCAGTGAGTGGTGACTAAAACAGCTCTTCAGGTTAGAATACCTACATGAAAAATGAGCCTTTCTCCCACTGATAGTGATAGGCTCTCAAAACGTCATGGGTGATGCCAGTGAAAACCGTTCCTCTATTGTGTCTTATCAAAGACCCACATTCGGGCTTCCCTGGTGGTTTGCTGGTTAGAATCCACCTGCCAACGCAGGGGACATGGGTTCAATTCCCGGTCCAGGAAGATCCCTCCTGCCGCTGGAGCAACCACGCCCGTGGACCACGACTACCGGGCCCGCGCTCTAGAGCCTGCGAACCTCAGCTACTAAGCCCACAGGCAACAGCTACTGAAGCCCCGCCTGGAGCCCACGCTTCGCAAGGGAAGCCGCCACTGTGAGAAGCCCATGCATTGCAATGAAGAGTCGCCCCCCTCACTCGCCACAACTAGAGAAAGCCTGCTCTCCGCAACGAAAATCCAGCCCAGCCAAAAATAATAATAAATAAATAAATAGATCTTTAACCCTATGTAAATTTAAATCCCAATTTCATAAGAAATGGGGAACGGAGGAGCTAGAAAAAAGTACATCTAGGAGACGGAAATCCAGAGAGTTTGATTTTCCCTCACCAGCGGAGTAGGTCTCTGGTGCAGAGAGGGCCTTCGGCTGATCCAAGAATGGCCAGCAGAGGGCGCTAGTCTACGGCCTCAGTTCAGTTCAGTTCAGTCGCTCAGTCGTATCCGACTGTGCGACCCCATGAATCGCAGCACACCAGGCCTCCCTGTCCATCACCAACTCCCGGAGTTCACTCAAACTCACGTCCATAGAGTCAGTGATGCCATCCAGCCATCTCATCCTCTGTCACCCACTGCTCCTCCTGCCCCCAATCACTCCCAGCATCAGAGTCTTTTCCAATGAGTCAACTCTTCACATGAGGTGGCCAAAGTACTGGAGTTTCAGCTTTAGCATCATTCCTTCCAAAGAACACCCAGGGCTGATCTCCTTCAGAATGGACTGGTTGGATCTCCTTGCAGTCCAAGGGACTCTCAAGAGTCTTCTCCAACACCACAGTTCAAAAGCATCAATTCTTCGGCACTCAGCCTTCTTCACAGTCCAACTCTCACATCCATACATGATCACTGGAAAAACCATAGCCTTGACTAGATGAACCTTTGTTGGCAAAGTAATGTCTCTGCTTTTGAATATGCTATCTAGGTTGGTCATAATTTTCCTTCCAAGGAGTAAGCGTCTTTTAATTTCATGGTTGCAGTCACCATCTGCAGTGATTTTGAAGCCCCCCAAAAATAAAGTCTGACACTGTTTCCACTGTTTCCCCATCTATTTCCCATGAAGTGATGGGACCAGATGCCATGATCTTCGTTTTCTGAATGTTGAGTTTTAAGCCAACTTTTTCACTCTCCTCTTTCACCTTCATCAAGAGGCTTTTTAGTTCCTCTTCACTTTCTGCCATAAGGGTGGTGTCATCTGCATATCTGAGGTTATTGATATTTCTCCCGGAAATCTTGATTCCAGCTTGTGTTTCTTCCAGCCCAGCATTTCTCATGATGTACTCTGCATATAAGTTAAATAAGCAGGGTGACAATATACAGCCTTGACGTACTCCTTTTCCTATTTGCAACCAGTCTGTTGTTCCATGTCCAGTTCTAACTGTTGCTTCCTGACCTGCATACAGATTTCTCAAGAGGCAGGTCAGGTGGTCTGGTATTCCCATCTCTTTCAGAATTTTCCACAGTTTATTGTGATCCACACAGTCAAAGGCTTTGGCATAGTCAATAAAGCAGAAATAGATGTTTTTCTGGGATTCTCTTGCTTTTTCGATGATCAGAGCTTCAAATTCTGCGCTTCGGTTTGGCCTTCTCTAGTCACTCCTGGAAAGGCACCCTGCTCCAGTCCTCTTGCCTGGAAGATCCCATGGACGGAGGAGCCTGGTAGGCTGCAGTCTATGGGGTTGCTAAAAGTCGGACACAACTGAGCGACTTCACTTCCTCTTTTCACTTTCATGAATTGGAGAAGGAAACGGCAACCTACTCCAGTGTTCTTGCCTGGAGAGTCCCAGGGACGGGGGAGCCTGGTGGGCTGCTGTCTATGGGGTTACACAGAGTCAGACACGACTGAAGCGACTTAGCAGCAGCAGCAGCAGCAGTCACTCCTGGTATTTCTAGGGTTACATCATCGAGAGGGATTTGTTAAACCCAACCACAGGATATTCAATGATCCTTGTTAGTGCATCAAAGGGAGTCAGTCTTTGGCCTCAAAATGTCAGATTTCTTCCCTGGGGTTTACAATTCTCTCATTTCCTGTTTTTCTTAATAAAAGTTCAAAATCTCCCTGGCAATGATTTTTGAAACGCTACAGTTTTCAAGGCGATCTAAAAATACTGGCTATTTTGTTTAGACAGCTATCAAAGATCCAAGGCCAATTATTCCATCCATCTCCCTCTCTCTCACACACACTCACTCACAGATACACACACACACACATACACACACACACACACACACACACACACTCGCTCAACAGACATCATTTTCTGCTAACAGTTGAAGCCTTTGTCCACAACCTGGGGTCTGACAGAAGACAGACGACTGAGAATCAACTAAGTGCTCCAGTCAGCTACCCTGCCCTGAAGGCCTGCGCTGGGAGGGTCTCGGTCTGCCCAGGGGTGTGCTTGGCACTCCCAAGGCACAGCGCTGTAAAGCAGCGACTAAAGCGATTCTCTCTGACTGAACCTCCAGGTGGTCAAAGGCGTGAGATCATGTCTTTCCTTTCCTGCAAGAGTCAGATGGGCCGGCAGTGGGAATGGGGCTGTGAAAAACAAGCGATAACCACTCACTTGTCAGCTAATTGTGACATGCAAAGCATGTTGCTTACACAGCTCCTGGAGGGCACCCCATGGGCTCTGACTCCAGACTGAGAATGAAAAAATGAGGATTGAGGATTTCACATTTTGAGAGAACAAACCACAGAGACAGACCTGGGACCTTCCCCAGCTCGCATTCCTGCCCGTGTTGGGGGAGCGGGGAGGGTGGTAGGCAGGAGCGTCCGGCACTGCCTTGCTTCATCCCTGCCCAGCTGCTCGAGCTTCCTACCCCCAGTTCAGCCCCGTCTGTCCCTGTGAAGGTGTAGTAGTTCGCTGTGCTGTGCCTAGTCGCTCAGTCGTGTCCGACTCTTTGCGACCCCATGGACTGAAGCCCGATAGGCTCCTCTGTCCATGGGGATTCTCCAGGGCAGAACACTGGAGTGGGTAGCCGTTCCCTTCTCCAGGGGATCTTCCCAAGCCAGGGATCGAAGCCAGGTCTCCCATAGTGCAGGCAGATTCTTTACCATCTGAGCCACCAGGGAAGTCCATGGATACTGGAGTGGATAGCCTATCCCTTCTCCAGGGGGTCTTCCAGACCCAGGAATCAAACCAGGGTCTTCTGCATTGCAGGAGGATTCTTTATCAACTGAGTTACCAGGGAATCTCATTAATTTTCTAGGGCTGCTGTAACAAAGGACCGCAGATGAGGGGCTTACATAACAGAAGTGTACTATCTCACAATTCTGAAGGCTATGTGTTCAAAACCTCAACGAGTAGTAACGCAAATGTCCCTACCGCTTCCACTCCACCCCTCCAGTTCACATCAAACTGAAAGCCTTCTGCATGGAGTTGGTGGGGTTGATTTCTTCAGGGAGTCACAAAGGAAGGTCTTTTCCTCGCTTCTGTCCTAGTTTTGCTGGTTTGCCAGCAATCTCTAGTGTTTCTTGGCTTATCCAGGCTTCCTCCCAATCTCCACCCTCATCTTCACATGGTGTACTTTCTGTGTGCATATCTGTGTTCAAATGTCCCCTTTTATAAGGGCACCAGTCATATTGGATTAGCACCCACCCCGATGACTTCATGCTGACTAATTACATCTTCAGGGATTCTATTTCCAAGTAAAGTCACACTCTGAGTTACTGGCATTGGAGGGGGGTGGTGGTTGGTGATGTATGTTAGGAAATCTCAAAATCCGTATATGAATTTGAGATAAATACAGTTCAACCCATAACAGGAGGGTATACCTTCCTGCAACCACCAACTCATCTGCCAGGCCAGATGGGGTGCCCATGTCCAGGGGGTAAAGAGAAAAAGAAACCACCCATTAATTAGATTCTAGATTTAATTTCTCCAGCTTGCCTATCAGTACAGAGTGGAAATCCCCCTGAGTAATAACCCAAATGTCCCCTCCTTTTCGACTCCACCCTTCCAGTTCTCATCAAACCGGAAGCCTTCTGCAAAGTTGCCCCAAGTATTACTGCAAATCCTCAGGGGCTGTTTCATGTCGGCCCTTGAGCGAGTCTCTCTGCTGCTGCTCTGAGATGCCTGGGGACTCTGCGCATGCCCCTCTGATCTCACCTGCTTTGAGCCACGCAGCTCCTCCCTGGTGACCATCACTGATCCATCACACACCGTCTTCAGTGTCCTGACCTTCTCAGTACCTATCCTGTTGTGCACAGCCAGTTTGAGAATGAAGAGGAGCCCGTCAGAAATGGCTCTTTCCCCTTCATGGAACACTGTTAAGAGGCTCTTTGTGCCTTAATGGCTTACAGAGTTTGCTGAAATGACACTTTCTGGGTTCAGTAAGAAGCGCTTTTTCTTCTGGAGAGCACATATTAGCACCAAGCCAAAGGTGATTCCCAGTGACCACCACCAGTCTATACTCTTCCCATCTAACAAGCAGTGTCTTTCCCAGGAGCAAGCTGATCGTGCCTCAGAGTGCCTTCTCCTGGAGCATTCCTTGGCTCCCCTGCACGTGGGCTTCTATAGAACAATCCTGGTTTCCTAAGATGTGGCCTCTTATATCTGGACCCCATCAGCAGACATACATTGAGGTGCTTTCTCAGAATCTACTCAACCTCCATGCAAGCAGACACTGGCAGGTCAACCACATGAGGTTCCCTGATGAGCCCAGAAGCTTCTTTCTCACACTCACATCTTTCTCAGCACGTCTTAAGAATCTACTAAGTTCTATTCATGCACTAAGTAAGAACTAAGGCTACAAAGATGAATGTGACACAGTCCCTGTTCTCAAAGGATTTGCAGTCCAGCTGAGGAGACAGTCATTAGGAAAATATTTTCAACACAAAATCATGTACTGAGTGATAAAGACACATAAATAGAGTGATAAAGTGTCACAGACTTTTTTACCTAGTCCAAAGAAGGCTTTTCAAGGAGTGGAAGCCTGAGATGACTTTTAAAGGTGAAGAACACAGGACGGGCATCCTAAGCAAAAGGAGAGGTTCTGCATGAAAAAGTCCATGAAGCACGAAACATCAGGTACCTGCAGGGAGTTGAGCCAGATCTGTGCTGTGCCATAGAGCTTGGATTTGGTCCTGCAAGCAGTGGGGAGCTGTGGGCGGATCTTAATGAGTGATATGTTCAGGTTTGCCTTACAGATCAAGCACTCTAGCAGGGCTAGCAAAGAATGGGGATGGGAGAGAGACAAAACTAGAGGAAGTAAGACCAGTTCAGAGCTCTTATGATGATCCAGGCAAGAGGTGGTGGAGTCAAGTCATGAAGGAATAGAGAATAGAGAACAAAGGGCAAATTCGTAGGAAGTGAAATCAGCAAGACTAGGAGATTTATTGGATACGGAAGCGTGAGGGAGGTTGGGGGACCCCAGATGACTCAGGGGACCCGGTGGATGACCAAGAGGGTAACACAGGATGCAGGCAGAGGAACCTGTCTTTCCAGAGGTGGAAAGACAATGTCACGTTTGGTTTCCTGGCTCCCTATCACCCCTGACGCTTCCTACTCCTAACTTCACATTAGTCATGATGAACTTGAGGGTGTGGGACCCCTGGGGGAGGTGTTCATGTCTTCCCTAAAGAATATATATTCCAATAGAGAAAATAGACATGTGCGATCTAAATATGTGTAGACTCAACTACCTATAATTCCACCACCCATTATCTACAATCACAAAATCCACAAAGCCCAGAAAATGCAAAAGAAAATGTTTTTAAAAAAATAAATTTGAAGCTCATTTAGCAACAAAACTAAACGTGATTGACTTGTACTCACCACTGATCCATCAACTGTGACCAAGGGTAGGTTCTATATATTCACAATGGCTCCCATCAGAGCCGTATGACAAGAAAATGAGAATTTCCCAGCAAAAAAAGGGGTGTACCCAGAAAAGACAAAGGGGGCTGTGAAGACCCCACAGGAGCTGTATCCTCTATTCTCATAAGAACCTGAATGCAGGCAAGATTACTTACTGACAAGTACTTACTTACAAGATTGGATGCTCAATTGCTTCAGTCATGTCTGACTCTTTGCAACCCTGTGGACTGTGGCCTGCCAGGCTCCTCTGTCCTTGGGATTCTCCAGGCAGGAATAGTGAAGTGGGTACCATGCCCTCCTCCAGGGCATCTTCCTGACCCAGGGATCGAACCTGCACATCCTGTATCTTCTGCATTGTCAGGTGGATTCTTTACCCACTGAGCCACCAGGGAAGCCCACTTATAAGATTTCTTACAAAATTTACAAGATTATTTCTCCATTGTAGAGTTGAAGAAACTGAGGCTCAGATTTATCTGAAGTCATCCCACAAGGACTCAAACCTAGAATGAAAACCTCGTCTATGAGATGAGAATTTGCAAAGGGCTACTAGGACCTGAAATGTCTTCAAGACTAAAACTTACATGACTTGTCACTTCACTTTCTGGTTGCTTTGGTGATGATTAACCACCACCCACAGACATGTTTAGCACACCTGACTCTAATCCTCCCTTCTCTAATCTGGATTAGGAGCAAGATCTCTCCTAGGAGATTTTTCCTGGATTGAAAAATTGTGTGATGCTCCCCATGGAAAGAGAAAAGCCATGGAACTGTTACTGAATTTTAAAACTAGATGTAGGCTCTGCAGAAAACATGGACAGGGAGTAGGTGTGGATGGTGCGTCCGTGTCTCTGCAGGTGTGGTTTCCATATGCTGCACGTGGCATGTCTAATATCTGAGGGAGCAGGGGTCAGTTCTCCAGGGATCCCATCGGCTGTGCCAGTGTTCCCCTGCTCTAGGCTGGAGGGCTGGCAATGGATACCTGGGTTCCCTCTGTGGAGAAGAGAGGGCAAAGCCACGGTCCAGGACTCTGCATCAGTCCTCCAACTGCAGCTGAGATCCATTCAACCCTGAGCCCCCAGCGGCAGACTCAGACCCATCCCAGCTTGGACATCAGGACTGCCTTCCATTAAGGAGCCTAGAAGATCCTTTTGCTCAATGCTCCTGAAACTCAGTCAGCATCCAGCCTTTCTCGGGGCAAACATTCAACTCAGTGACAGAGTCCCTGTTTCATTCCTGCAGTGAATTCTCCTTCCTGGACCTCATTTCCAACCTGGATTCCTGTGCTGGAATCCCTGCATCAGAACTCTACCCAGTGTCCAGTTCCCGAGGGACAAGGACACTTCTTTGCTTTTGTTTCCACCCTCATCTTGGGTTTCCGGGTTTTGCCCTGATAGCCACCCCGTCAAATCTCACCCCCATGCTACCAGCCAGCTGACCTCTCTGAATCCTTATTTATGTTTGCTGAATGAATTAATAAATTACTAGCTGCTATATGGGAAGCACTTAAAGACCAAGTATCTACTCTAAGAGCTCAATATTTCATGAAATAACGTTCATCTAATAATTTAGCATTTTGAAAATGATAGCAAAAATGAATAAGAGATAGCCAAACACTGTGGAGAGAATGAATCACTTTGTCACAGAGGATCTCACGGAAGGGGTAAGATGTGAGCTGTTTTTAAAGCACAGTCAGTAATTAATCTTCCCATCAGGAAAGGAGAGAACACTCAGGCAAAGGAGGCGGCCCACACGAAGGCATATGGCAGGATGATCTCAGAAAACTGCCTGCTCCAGGACCCCAACTGCTGCGCCCTGCACACGTGGCCTCTTGCGGGATATACCAGCTGTTACCCATCAGCTCCCTCTCTAGCTCTGCCTTGTTCCCTAATCCTCCCATTCTCAGCTGGTCACAGGCTGCCATGAGGTCAACCTTACCTTACAGAGAAATGTTCAAAATGACTGACATTGCCTTGTTTCAAAAAGCTTCCTGGGATTTTTCCTTCCTGGGGTTGTTCCTCCCAAAGCTTCCTAGGATTGGACAAGGAACAAGGTCTGCCTTTGGTTCTACCCTTTCCTCCTGTCCCCGGGATCTGCTGTGCCCTCGTCCAGGAGAGGAACAGAAGAAATGCCTCCTCCCCACCCTCCTTCTCATCTTGCAGACCTGGGCCCCCAGCGCGACCCTTTAGGCTCACTGAGGACCTCTGCAGCCCGAGATCAGTCAGTCATTTTCCAGTGCCACTGAGCACACTGGCCTTGCCACCACAACCAGAAGGCAATCTCTTGTTCTGTCGGAAGCTTCTAGTTTGGCTGCTTTCCCCAGAGTTTTGGAAAGCCCAGGCAGACCATTTCCCGCTTCCTCCCATCTGTAGGGGAGGTAGCAGTGCTGAAAGCTGAGTTCAAAACACCGCATAACACGAAGCATCCGTGCCAGCCCGCTCCCCCCACCCCCGCCCCGCGTGCAGACTCGCCTCCAGCCCGAGGTACAGAAACTAGCCTTGGACATGGAGTTTATCGTGTCTGTTCCCAGAGCGGGGCCCGGAGACAGAGACAAGGCCGGCCATTGCTCTCAGCCTGCAGACCTAGCCCTGGCGGCCTCCTGCCTGCAGCCTCTCCTTCCACAAGATGCTTCAGCGCATCTCCCAAGGTCAGATTTGGACCACAGCACTGGGAACAGTCGGACAAGAGATCCGGCATCTGAATCAACCAATGGCTTTCTTCCTCAGGACTAAACAATTTCTGCTGATTTCTATTTATCATCAGCTCTATTATTTAAGTGTTCTATCTCAGGAACAATGGGAGATGAGAACATTTGGAGGGTGATGCTGCCAGCAGCCTTGGGAGCACCTCCCTCTCTGAAACTTTGGATGCAGGGAGAACAAAGGGGCTCAGCTACCCTCGGCCAGGGTGGACAGAGGGCCACGGAAGGCGAGCTTTTCTGTGGCGACTTTTGCGGTGGGCACTGGGGGGGGGTGTGTCCCCAGAACGCTGTCCAGCTCTTAGGTCCTACCATCTACAAAGCACACTCACGTGGTCACACCTACCATCTACGAGGACATGGCAACTTCCCCGTCCGCCCAGCCTCTGAGCTGCCCTCCTCTCTGTGGGGGTCCCTGCCCTGTCTCTCTCTCTTACTCACACCCCCAAAGGGTCCACATCCTGAGTGCAGATCCTTTCCCAGGGAGTTCATGTACATTGTCTCATTTAATTCTTAGGACCCTCTAGCCGAGGAAGGTGATTCCCTTAGGTGCATTTTGCATGAGAGAAACAGAAAGGTTAACAAACGTGCCTGGGACCATGCCACTCATAATCAGACACTTAAAAGGCAGTCTCAAGTCTGCTCTCCCGTCTGACGCCTAGCCTCCTCACTCTGATGCTCAAGGAGATGTACACATGTTAGAGAATTTCAGGGTGTATCCAGGAAGGCACTCCTGGAGGTGAACTTATGCATTCAGCAGACAAATTCCTCAACAGGTGGGTCCTTCCAGAGCGCCTCTGTGCTGGGCACCATGGGGATGGAGACGATCAGCAGGTCGTCTCTTTGGTCCTGTCGGGTCCTTTCCAGGTCGGGGGGCCAGGGGACATGGCGGGAGGCTCAGTTATCACCCCTGGAAAGTTTCCAGCAGGTTGACATCCTGCAGATGACTGGTGTGAGATCATCCACTCCTCAGAGAGACAGAACATGGGCAGGGGGGGAGGGGGAATCATCTCCATGCCTGGCACAGCCCACCCCCCACAGCAGACCCCTGACACAACCATCCCCATAGAAGACCCCTGACACAGCCCACCCCCATGGTAGACCCCTGACACAGCCCACCCCCATAGTAGACCCCTGACACAGCCCACCCCCATAGGAGACCCCTGACACAGCCCACCCCCAAAGGAGACCCCTGACACAGCCCACCCCCAAAGGAGACCCCTGACACAGCCCATCCCCATAGGAGACCCCGGACACAGCCCACCCCCATAGGAGACCCCGGACACAGCCCACCCCCATAGGAGACCCCGGACACAGCCCACCCCCATAGCAGACCCCTGACACACCCCACCCCCATAGCAGACCCCTGACACTGCCCACCCCCGTAGCAGACCCCTGACACATCCCACCCCCGTAGCAGACCCCTGACACACCCCACCCCCGTAGCAGACCCCTGACACACCCCACCCCCGTAGCAGACCCCTGACACACCCCACCCCCGTAGCAGACCCCTGACACTGCCCACCCCCATAGCAGACTCCGGACACATACTCGTCAGTTCCTAGAATAGCAAGGAAAAGATCAGGGCTCACCCACCCAGAGCACACATATGGAGAATTTGAGGTGAGGATTTATTGACGAAGGATGGGTCAGAAACAGTCCTACCAGGAAAGAGGTCTGCTCTCCCCGTCAGCCAGAGGGCGGACACCACGTCTGGGCAGAAGGCTGCCACTAGAGGGCAGTGGCGGCTCGCTCTGGGACAGAGGGGCCCAGCTACCCCACCTTCCTCTGGAGAAGCCAAGAGCACCCCTGCTGTACTGAAACCCTGCCCAAGGCAGGGGACCTGGCGTCGGACACATTGTTTCGACCGGAAATAGACACAGCATTACTTTTCAAATTCCACACACATCGTTTCATGTCATTTGACCCTGACAGACTCATGGGGCAGACTGACACTGTTAGCCCAATTTCACAGAGCAGAACAGGAAGATCCTTGAAATTTCCACTAATCCCAGCTTGCTTAGATAGAAAAAAAAAGAAGAAAAAATGCTTTGGGGACAAATGTTTGGTCACCTAATCCCCAGTCTAGGGCATCTCTGTTTGTAAATGTGGTGATGTGGGCTGAATTCTTCAGTGAAATTTTCACCATCATAATTTTTATACGCCAGTCTATTTGTCCATCCCCTGCAGGGTTAAGAAGAAACAGAAAAAGGAGATTAAAATCAAATTGCACAATACGGTGCTTTGTAAGCAGCCTTAACAAAACTTTGAATCAGGCAACTGATACGCATAACTGCCTATCCACTACCCTCAACCCGCCCCCTACTGTCTTTCAAGGTCACACTGGTGACCTTGGAGAGTCATGATCGATTCCACCAGCTATGGATACAGAAATGGAGTGGGGAATGGGGAAGTAGCCAGAGATGCTGACTGAATAAGCCACCCAACACCCAGTTCTGTGGACCCTAAAGAAATTGCAAGATGCAACAAAACAGAAGAAAAGAACTGTTTGGCATCTTCTTTTGGATTCTGCATGTGCTCAAGGCAGCTCATGGCAGCCTGTTACTAATGCGCTGAACTCCATCATTAATGGGGTCAAACTCAGGACACACCAGAAAACTCTCCTTTTAGGTTTTACTCAGTGCTTTAATTTTGCAGACCTTTGTGGAACCGGCTCTCTGCCAGGCAGTAGGGTCATTCTAGAGGTCACTGAGGCAAGGCTCCTAACCCCTAGAGAACTTGTCACTTACGGGCCAAACTTGACACGTATCAGATGGAGCAAGCTGGATGCCCCTGCAGAGATGGGCTTTGGGAGAACAGAGAGGGTGGTCCCTTTCGCCTGTGGACCCAAAGAAAGGTGTTTAGATGAGGAGACTTTTTATAAGCCCACCTCAAATTGAAAAAAATGAGCACACCACAGGCTGCAGGAGCAATGCAGCCCATGCCTGTTCCCGGAAGCACTAGAAATCTGGCGTCTTATCTTTAAAACATAAATACTAAAGTGGCAGGTATCATACTGATTCGCACCTGTGTGCCAGCCTGTCTCTGCTGTCCTATCATTTCCATTCCCTCCCTACATGCCCCCACCCCTCATACCCACTCCTTGAGCTCGTTCTGGTCTCTATTAACCAACTTCAGTGGGAATGTGTTATGACGTCAGTGGGATTTGTTCCTTGGCGGCCCCACCCTGCTCATTATCCTTCCCATCATACTTTGAAGATCTCACACAATTTCCTCCTTTTCGCCTCCACCAGCAGCAATTGGGGCTCCTCTCCTTCCTGCTCCCCCAGCCCAGCCACAATGTACTTCTCTGCTTTTCCAATAGGTATGGCTCCTTCCCGCCCCAGGGCCTTGACACAGGCTGTTCTTTTCTTTTAGCTCATTCTTCTTTCTTCTGACTCCAGTTTCAAAGTCCCTTCCTCAGGGCCAGTAAGATCCCCCTAACATACACTTTCTTAATGCCCTAAACTGTTCTTAGTACTTATCACAATTGTAATTGTCCATATCTGACATTACTGGTGGAACACGGAATTCACGGAATTCATTAGGGGAGGCTGTGCCTATTGCGTTTATCACTGTATGCTCAGAGCTTAGCTTAATCACCCAGGACTGAGGAGGAGCTCGCAAATATTCGCTTCATGAACGAATGGATGGAGGTTGTTTTCCCTTCCCTTTTCCACCCTGGCACCTCATCATGTCTTGTCATTTGTTTTCCAGAAAGCGCAATCTGAGATATAATTAAATGTAAAAGGCAAATAGCAATGAACGGCCCCCACTATCTCATTTCTTGACCTTTACTGTTATTTCCTCTTTTTGAATTTATCTTTTTCCTTTATTTGCCGTATGATTCCTCTACCTACAATAGTAAATTCATTTTGTGATTTGAGGCAATTTAGTAACAGAGTTGGTACGGTGCATGTTAACTCTTTAAGCAAAAATTAAAAATAGCCATTTTAGCATAAAAAATATAAAAGACAGCACAGACCAAGGGGAGGCAGGACTCTGCTGTTTGACAGGCAAAGGACTGCTCTGACCTCACGAGTGCACCTCCCCTTTCTCCTCCTGACCCTAACCTCAGGAAAACCCCTTTGTTCATTTGAGGGATAAGTGTGGCCACGTGGAAGCAGCAGAGGTGAGGACCTGGGGATACACCTGACCGCTTCTGCTTTTGCCAACGTCACTGTGAACTTAACTGCTTGATAAGCTCAGACCCACCAGCTACTGCGGGGCGAGAGGACACTCTCTGACTGACAAGGGCGCCCCCTTCAGGCCAATTCCTCCTCCTCCCCACTCCCGCTCCCTCTTCTGGCCCCCATTGCCTCAGGTCTTGGTGACCACACAGTTTCTCTGCTGGCTTTCCAGGCTCTCATCTCTCCCAGCATCAAACACCTCGCCGCTGGGCTCCCATCAGTACCCTCGCTTCTGAACCTGCAGCGACGCTCTGCTGCCTTGGTGGGCAAGCCCAAAGCCCCCGCTGTTTCAACACCCTGCCCGGCCCATCTAATCTCCCGCTGCACCGCAGGCTGTCATCTCCAGCACGCGTCTTGTACGTTCCAAGCTCTGTGTTTTCCTAATCCCTTCCCCCCCACCACAGCTCCCAGATCTGGGCCTACTCGTCCTTAAGGCCCAGGCTGACTCCCATGAAACTTTTCCATGAAACCTGTCCTGACATCTCGAGCCCACAGCTGGCTCCCCATGGCCGCATCTCTGGTGACAATTGGGAGTTAATAGCACCCTCGCTGCTGTTGCTTTGTCTCTAATTGTTGTCTGTGTTTTAGTTTATGCTTAATAAACATTTTGTTGAATTGCTGATTGGGGGAAACAGTGATAAGGCCATTACAAGAATCTGAAGGGGGTCTAACTGTAAGCATGGATGTGTATGTGCACATGTGTGTGTGTGCATAGGTGTGCGTGTGTTATCAGACACAAAGCTCTCTTCCACCTCCTTGGGAAACATTTTCTAGTCACCTCTGTCAGTACCAGAGCAGTGGCTGCTCTGTGCCTGCTCTGACCTCTGATGTCTGGCGTGTGACCCAGTCAGTACCTGCCTTCTGAACTCGGCATAAAGAGGTGACACTGTGCCCCCACGCAGTCTAACACCTGCTGAACCTACTTGCGTTTGCACAGCTGAGAACTCAGTCCCAGCGCTGTGGCTCGCCAGCACCAGCAGTGTGCAGGGAGATGGGAGGGAATTGGCAGGAGGAGGCCAGTGGATGCTCACAGACAGGTCCTTGCCCGATGCAAAGTGGTATCAGAATGCAAAGTACTCTGCACCACAGAGCAACACATTCTGCATTACAAAGTACAGAACTGACTGGCTTCTGTTTGGACGGTAGAAGCTCTGTGAGTGTGGATTCTGAGTCCGACTTCCATCTTCAATCCCTAGTACAGAGTCAGCGCTTGATAAGTAGTTAAGGAGTGAGGGTATGTATATGCATGGGGGGGAGACTTCAGAGGGGCAGAATTCAGCTCCCTACAGAGCTGCTGACATCTTTGGTGCCCATGGAACTTACCGGACAATCTCATATAGTGATAAACTCCCTGGTTCCAGTGTCCAAGCAGGAAAAGGAGAGCTGCCATCAACGATGCTATATGCAGAGAACCTAAGCACTAAGCGGAAGCTAGACCCATAGCAATAATATGCTGTTATTCTCGTGACCAATACTGATGAGTTAGCATTTATTGAGTACTGACTAGTATACCTGCCATGAGAAGTTCTATCTTATTTATTTGACTCTCAAAGGCATTTCTACTTCTGGTGGGACCTATCTGGTTCATCACTAAACACTGGCTGAGTGCCCACCCTGTGCGAGACACAGGAGGGTTAGGGAAAGGAGGTCAAGACGGCGGGAAGAGAGGCAAAATCACTCTGCTAAGAACTCTCTATTGGAGAAGGAAATGGCAACCCACTCCAGTATTCTTGCCTGGATAATCCCAGGGACAGATGAGCCTGGTAGGCTGCCGTCTAGGGGGTCACACAGAGTCGGACACGACTGGAGTGACTTAGCAGCAGCAGCAGCAGCAAAAACTGTCAGTCCCAGAAGGGAGACAGCAGTGGAAACACAGATTAGAATTCAAGGCAGAAAAAGAGTAAGAGAGAGAGCGGTAGATGAAAAGTTTTGGGAACCAGCACAGAGGAGGGAGTGATTATTTCTCAAGAGGTGAGGAAGTAATAGAAGGTTTCATGGAGGAGATGGTATTTGATGTGAGCTTTTAAAATCTATAGCATTTCCATAGGCAGAGAATGAAGAAGGGCCATTCTACCCTGACAGAGCTGCAGAAGCAAAGGTCAGGAGCTCTGGAAATCAGTGGCATGTTAGAAATCAGTGTCTTCTATGATGTGGCTGGAGCATCGGCTGGGTGGACAGGGGCACATGGGGTGGGGTGCGGGGTAGTATCGTGACAGATCCTGTAATGCCTGCCATGACGGGATGAGGCGTTTGTATTTTATTCTGTAGGGAATGGATATTTTTGAGGTGATAATTCTACCAAAAATTAAAGTTGGAGAGAGAATAATAGCAGCTCACACTTACCGACAACCTACCAAGTGCCAGTCATCATTCTCAGCCTTCTGTCTTGCTCCACTCAACTAACACGTGAGACAAGTTCAGTGATCATCCCATTGACCAGATGAGAAAACTGAGGCACAGAGAGGTTAAGCCACTTGTCCAAGGTCACACACCCAGTTAATAGACAACCCAGGCATCCAACCTAGAAGCCTTCTCCAGAGCCTCTTTTAACTATCCCAATGGACTACTTCACCCAGGGACCAATTAGAATCTAGGTTATTACAACAGTACCCAAGAGAGAAGGGGGACTGGAATTAAGGTTGTGGAGATGAAAATAGATGTCCCCTTTTACATAAGAAAGGGGGGCAGGGGATATATATATTCTTTTGTTTGTATCTGCATGAAACGCTGGAGAGACACAGGAGAAACTGGTAAAAGCGACCACTTGTAGAGGGAAGGTAGGGGCAAGGGGTGGGTGTGGAGTGCACGGGGTGAGACGCCTTTCTGTATGGCTTTCAATAGAATCCTGATTGCTGACCCATAGGAATGTGGTGTTTATTCAAAAAACCCAAGTGATAAAAACTGCAAAGGCACAATTTAAGAGCCTAGAGTTTCCGGAAGGAGGGGAATGGTCTCCTTGGGGGCCAACAGGTTAGGACTGAAAAGAGGATGGCAGACTTAGGGATCGGAATGCTTTACTTCTAAAAACAGGGGACCTACCACCAATACCGGGTGAAGCCGTCCAGCACTGTGTCCCCCTGCGGGACACCCAAGTGCTTCTCCTCCCGTTCTGTAAGACCCAGGGGGCTCTACTGTCTCTACCTTCAGCCAATATAGGTGTCTTATTGCTCAGGAAGGTATCTGAGACAACATATACCAGCTACAGAGTGGTTAAGAGGGAGACTGAGGCAAGCAGTCTCTGATTTTCTGTTACCACCGCATTCAGGCCGATGGCAATCTTTGTCATTTTGTTTTGCCTTTGATTCCTCCCCTCTCTGCATCACACATGTCAACGCAAACACAATCACACACACAGCATAAAAGGGGCCCTGGGCAAAAGGATTTTTTCTGGATCTGTTCAGAGGGAAGGAAAGGCAGAGGAAATGAAGGAGACATGCAAGCCGCCCTAGCTCCTTTTCCTCCCCTTTAAGACTGCTTGGTTACCGTCCTGGGAAAGAAAATCTCTGCATTCCTCCCCTTTAATTCGGTGTATTGTTGAAGAGCTGGAGCCGGCTAAGCCTCCCAGACCTGTAGGAGCTGGAGTAGGAGGACCACGAGGACCATTCTCTTGGAGTCCCTGGGTAAGATGAACCTGCTTCTTTATTTGGTCCGGGGAGCCTTCTTCGCTTAGCCGGAGGCTGCTGGCACCAAGAGAGTGGGTTTCAACAGCCACTCTTGGAAACAACTTGGGTGTTTATTTCAGCCCCAGGTCCTGTCTTGCCTGACTCTGGAGGTGTCAGAAGGAAGTTGTAGCTGCCTGGGAAGATAAGTCTGAATGGAGGTCTGGGAGGGAATCTCTGGTGAGGGGGCAGACATCTGGCCATAACTTCAGGGCTGGTTTGAGTGGGAACCTTCTGCCCTTCTGGGCAGAGAAAGGGGAGCAAAATATTCGTATGTGCCTCGCCTGCCATGCCCGCCTGCGTTCCAGGGGCAGCCCTGTCGGCTCTGTGCCTGGAGGGGCCGTCCGTGTGCAGGGTGTCAGGACCACCAGCATCCTCACCTCCCTCCCTCCTGCTCTTCCTGCATCTCTTAACCTCTGACCCATCTGTCAAATGCCCTGTTCTGGTCCTCCCTACCTGTTCGGTTGTTGTGAGGATTAGGAGAGCGGGGGCGGGGAGGTGGGGAAAGGAGGTTAGTAAACAGCCTGTGGCTCCACAGACCCAAGGAAGGCAGACCAGCCTCAGTCCCTCCTGGCCAGTCCCGGCTGCGTTAGGATGCAGAACCCGGCGGAGGCACCGCTGTCAGTCACGCGGCTCCTCCCTCGCCTTCCCCGGGGGCGCCTCTGTCTCCCCTTCCGTCTTTCAACTTCCCTAGTTCAGTTCTCAAGTCAGGATGGTCACAGGAGGTCTGGACTCACCACCACCACCCCCATCCGCACTGGGGCCCCTTCTCTCCACGTAACTTTGACGCACGAACATTAACCCTGAAGCTCCCGGAGGCAGTTGTCGGGGCTCTCTCACCGCTGCCCTGGCGGCACTGCATGGCTGGCCAGCTGCTTGTTCTGGAATCAGATCAACCGATGAAGAGGAAAATCTCTGAGAAGGGTCATGGGAGTCAAGAGGGTTCCCTCTTGGGTAAGGAGACCATCTTTCTCATATCAGAGGCTGGAGACAGTCCGACCCCGGGCAGTCCTACTTGGCTGAAGCTTTATCTAGGACCAAAGACAAGACCCCACAGGCCATAGCACAAAGTGCTTAGTAATACCTGATATGGGGACCACACTTGACAGTGAGTAATGTGCTTTTAATTAATCATCTTTAAGACAAGCCCATAGGGTTGGTGGGGCCAATCGCATTTCCTCTGAGGCTCCACCAGGCAAAGCTGGATATGGTCGTATCCATTTGATGACAGCGGCATTTGCACCCAGATCTTCTGATATAATCAGAGACCTTTCCGTGATACTACGCTACAGACAGCTGTGGTGTGGGTGTGAGTGTTTGTATGTGTATTAAGAGCACTCTTTAGAAAGAGAGGGCAAAACTTTGGGAAAGAAGCTCAAGGTTAGAGTGAGAAAAGGTTTGAGCTGGAGCCAGGAGTCACTTAAGCATTAGATAGATGTCCAGCCTCAGCGTAAATTTGAGAAAGCTGAGAGATCCAGGCTTCCCAGATAACGGGAGCCAGCCACATGTTCCAGGGGCAATCAGTCTGGTGGTGGGATTATAGGAGAGCACCCTGAGGATGAGGTTGGAGGTAAGTGAAATTCGGACAACCACCTCCAGGAAAGAGGCAACAGGTTCCATGTGGGGAGGGGTGGGGGTTGGACAGGGAGACTGCTGTGGGGGTCTGAAGGGCTGGGGCTTGTGCCCTGCTCTGTCCCTTCCTGTGTTAGATTTAGGTCATTTTTCTTAATATCTCCACCTGTCAGTACCTCCACTACAAAACAGGGTTAACGATCCCTACCTTGAGAGACATTAAACAAGATAATGCAGGTAAAGCGCCCAGCACAGGCATCACCCACCCAGGATTCAGTCTGCAGCAGCGAAAACCTGAGGGTCTGGGTGCAATTCCTGGCGGTGGCGACTGAGATGAATCCCCCTCTAGGAGGACAGTGCCTCCCTGACTCCCTGTCCCCCATTCACACACAGACACGCGGCCAGAAATAAATAAGCCTTGGGGCCCAGCCGCAGCCTGCCAGAGGCAGCAGAGTGAATGAGCTGCAGCATGAATGAGGGAGGGCGTCTGTCTGCAAACAGGCTTCGAGCCGGCTCTACAAACGAGTGGTCAAGGGCGAGGGGCCTGGGGCTGGGCAGCCGCCTGCGTGAAAGCGAGCTAGCGATGGGGTTGGGGGGGTGGGGTGGGGGCGCTGCACAGGCTGTGGATGATTGTCAATGCCCCGGAGCAGGGAGGTGGGGAAGGGGAAGCATGGCATAACTCAGAGCTTCTCAAGTGGTGTAACCCATGCCATCCTGAGCTCAAGATGGTCCTTCCTCCTGCTCCCACTCCCGGCAATCCTTCCTCTCACCCTCCCAGGGGTGCAGTAGAGTGAGCCCCACTTGGGTACCAACGACGCCCCCCTCCCACCCCCCACTTCCCCCACCTCCCGTGTGGAAATGGGTCTTAAAGGCAAAGTGTGGCAGACACACAGTTAAGCCTAGGTGGGATGATGTGAGAGAATAGCATTGAAACTTGTATATTACCGTATGCAAAATAGATGACCAGTGCAAGTTTGGTGCATGAAGCAGGCCACCCAAAGCCAGTGCTCTGGGACAACCCAGAGGGATGGGGTGGGGAGGGAGGTGGGTCGGGGGCTCCAGGATGGGGGGCACACATGTATACCTGTCACTGATTCATGTTGGTTATGTACGGCAAAAACCATCACAATATTGTAAAGTAATTATCCGCCAATCAAAAGTAATTAATTAATTAAAAAATAATGAGACCCTTGAGCGCTGCTTAGAACTAGAAGCCCCGATGGAGATCAGCCCACGGAGAAACCCAGCTCGGGCAGGGTTCCCTCTGTGCTCCAGTAGATCCCTTTTTGGGAGAGCAGCAGATAAAATCGTTGGTTTGCATTTCAGGACCATGATGTATGAAGCGTTATGTGTCCTCAAGCACTTTAGAATCACAGTGAGAAGGGGTCACAGTTGAGAGGCACGTGGGAGCTGAGATCCGCTGGGGAAACAGCAGACTCATGTCTCCTGCTGTGCGCTCACCCCTATTTCAATTGTTTCCCCTCTCCTCCTACCCCCAGCGATTCATCCCCGTGCCTGTAAAGTGGGCTCACGGCTTGAGAGGCTGCAGCATGCTTTTGTGCCCATTGATGTATTGGACACCCACAGGAATTCTGGGAAATGGAGACAGTAGGGATTATTAGTCCCATCCAGCAGAGGAGGAAACCGAACACACGAAGAGTAAGGAACACGCCCAGCTCTCTCCAGTGACTCATGTGTCGACCCCTCAGCCACCAACCCAAACCCCTTATTTCCTCTTTATTTCCTCTGCAAGAGTCACACAATAAACCTCAAGCAGCTTGTGAATTCTGGCTTGTCAGTGCAGCAGGGTTTGATTAAACCTAAATGTGGGTTTGAGAGTGAAGTAAACTGCAGGAGGCAATTGAAAAACAACCTTCCTCAGTGACCTGGGGGGGGATAGAAGCTGGCGTGCAGAGATGGGTTTGGAGGCGCCAGATTAGGGAGAAGGCTGGGGAGGCAGCTGGTGTTCCTGGGAGAGTCTGTCCATCAAGAAGTGTCCAGGGGTCTTTCGGGTCCAGGGCCCAGGCCCGGGCAAGCAGACCAGCCACTTGAGCTGCAGCCCATGGTTGGAGATAGGTTCTGACAGCACACACAAGGCCCGGCCACGTGCCCGTGCACCAAGAGGAGAGCAGGGCTGTGAGTGATGACAGCACGCTGCTGGAAATGTCATATATTGCTCAAGTATGCAATCGCAGAGCATCAGAGCTGGCCCAGTCCCCATTTTCCCCAGCAGGCTCTGAGCAAGCCTAGATCTTCTGGATGCTCGTAGGAGTTGCATAAGGAAAGAATTTACAATTACAATCTAGTAAAGTTGGGAGATGCCAGCTTACAGAACATGAAGCAGGTGTCTTTAAAACTCTCAGAGCCTTTAATAAGCTAACATGGATCTTGACTCTCCAAGAAGGGGCGGGATAGCAAATCCACTTTGGTTGCTGAGTCTCCTGGGACGAATATTCTTAAAACAAAAAAGTCAAGGAACCCCAATCTAGTTCATTTTCCTGTTTCTACTAAGGAAAAGGCGAAAGCCCAGAGATGTACAGAACTCTGCCTAGGGCTGCACAGCTCACTGGTGCCACGCCAAGACTGGAGCCGGAACCTGACCTCTTTCCAGTGCACTTCTCAGTCCAGGGGATGATGAGAAGTGCAATTTAGTCCAGGAAACTGTGGGGCCTGGGCCAGAAACTGTCCCAGCTTTGGTCTTTTAGCCCCTTTATGGCCAAACAATGTATATATTCCTCTGGTTCTGTGTGCCCCAGCCTGGAGACAGAGAGTACATTCTTATGAAAGATGAGCCAACTGATAACCTCCCTCTTAAGACCCACTGCCCTTTCTGAGTCATGCTCTCAAGGAGTGGGAAACCCCAGAGACTGTCTCAGGTGGGCTGATCCCTCTGAGGTCTGTGAAAGAGCCACACCTGCCCCACAGGAGGGCTCTGAGGCCTGCCCAGCATGCCCCAGAGGCACACACACATCCTTGCTCAGAGGCCTCAGGTGAGACCCTGGGGAAGAAAGTGCTTCACAAAGACAGAGTTGAGAGCCATCATCCGTGGGTTTAGGCGGCAGACCTGCTGCTCAAAGATCCTCCCCTTCCCTGTGTCCATCTCCCCCAGTTTACTCACGTCCAGCTTAGAAAGCTACTGTTGGTTTGGGAGATATACATTTGGATTGCGTTGAATGCCTCTGGATTCTACCGTGGTGCCCCTGAGATTTTGGGACATCCGATTAGGTGGGGTGACACTCTGAAGCAATTAGCCCTGCTGATTCTTTTTTTTTTTTTAAAGCACCTCGGAGCAGAGTCTTAAGTGGCTATAACTCAAAGTAGAAAACTTCAGCTAAGGAAGCCATGCAGATCAGGGCAGACAGGAATGAGGGTCCAGGGAGAGAGGGCCCAGGGCAGGGTGGGGTCAGGAGGTGACTGGATCCCTATGGGATATGGTGACGACAATGGTGAGAATAAGCTTCCTCCGCCTTCGAGTTCTGTCTGGGGCTAATACTGCCCCCCGCCACCGCCCCCGGTGACCAGATGGAGCCTGGGAAGGAGAGAAGGACAGCAATGTTCCATGGAAGAAGTATGTGAAGCATGCCTGCCTCCCAGGCTCACAGCCTGAGGATCTCTCACCAGAATCTCACAAGTAGCCATGCTGGATGCCACCAGCCCATTCCCAGAAGCTCAGAAAGGGTCACGATCCGGGGCAGAGCCCACCAGAAGGTTGTGCAGCCTTTAGGAAGAACTTTTCCATCCGTGGTCTTCCCGCCTTGCTCCCCCACTCCCCCAAGCTATGAAATTTTCTCCCAAGAGATCAGGAAGGCCATCAGTCTTGTGGAAGACCACACCACAGAGCAGGAACTAAAAGCCAGGCATTGTCCTGCAGGAATCACTTTAGAACCAAGTGAAAACAGTATTGAAGTTTCAACCTCCTCAGAATTTGGTTTTTTTTTTCCTCCACTGAAAGGGCCTCAATTACAGAAGTCGAGAGAGGAGGGGGAGGATTTCCAGGCAAAGAAGCAAGAGGCAGCAATAGCAGGCTGCCCCCGCCCTGCCCCAGCTCAGTGTCCAGTCAGGCCCCCAGTGCACAGGGGCAGCGAGGTCCTGAGGTTTCTCCATGATCAAGGAGGGAATGAAGTGGGACTTCAGTGGGGTTTCAGACGGGGGCCCTGAGCTTTCCACGTGGCTTGGAAGATGGAACTGAATCGTTTGGATGGAGTGTATGGGAGTAGGGGTGGGCGGGAAAGATGTTTTCTTATAGCTGAGCTTAGGCTAAGAATACTGTGTTTTTAAGCTATTTAAGAGCAATGGGAAAGAAGGAACAGTGAGTACAGAGCTGCTAATGAGGCGGTGATGCCTCCTGGAGAGTGAGACCATCAATCCAAGGGGCTCCAGAAAGGGTAGTGACGTGCGCCCCGCGGATGGATGGACGTGCACTGGAAAGAAGGCTCTGGGTTGGCTCCTTACTTGGAAAAGGGGCGTCTGAAGGCCTGTTGTTCTATGGAGGGGGAGACACAGAGGGAGTCGCACAAACTAATACCGTTGATTGGCTCCTTGTAAGATTCAAGCCTTGACCCTCAACCCCTACAGCCTTCAAGACTTCTCAGCTGTTGTGTGTCTAGACAGTAAGATGCATTTGGTCCAAGTCCAGCTGCCAATAACTGTGATAAGTGGAAGCTGCTAGATTTGGGGCTAAGAATCTGCAGAATAGTACCTGGCTAAAGATAGCCCTCTATTCTAATATCTCATCTTCCCCAAAGCAGTCTCTGCCAGTCAGCGTTCATTTGTCTCCACCTTGGCGACTGTGCTCTCAAAGTTCGAGATCAGCCCATCACATTGCTGGTGGGTCCTCTGCTGGCCAGTGCCTGGACCCTCAGCTGCTGTGGTCCCTCTTGGCTGCCATCCTGCCAAAAGGAATAAATCAACCAATGGGCCTAGAGATATGAAGGAGGAGTACACTGGGCCTACATCTGGTTGGACCCAATGCTAAAGAATGCTTATCATTGCCCACATGTGTCTTTCATAATAAGAGCCTCTATGGGGCTTCCCAGGTGGCGCTAGTGGTAAAGAACCCGCCTGCCGAGGTAGGTGTAGGCAACACAAGAGACGTGGGTTCAGTCCCTGGGTGGAGAAGGGCATGGTAACCCACTCCAGCATTCTTGCCTGGAGAATCCCACAGACAGAGGAGCCAGATGGGCTACAGCCCTTAGGGTTGCACACAGTCAGACACGACTGAAGTGACTTGGCATGCATTATATAGCCAGGTTGCACATTTACACACTAGACTGAAATGTACAAAGGGAATATAGCTTCTTTATTTCCTATGAAAGCTTCCCCATGGACTCCAGCCTTACCAGACAGCAAAAAGGGAAACTTTACATTTGACCTTGTCCATTATAACCTTGTCCGTAAACATATGACCTCATGGTTAATAAAGAGTCTCATTTGGCTGATCCAGTGTCTTTGAAGAAAACACACAGCCTTGCGACGACCTTTCCTCCCCCTGTTCTATTTCAAGGTGGCCTTCTGTGTTTAAGGTACTTACTTAGCCTGCTAGTGGCAGGGAGAAGGGGGACCCAGACTTATCAGGGGCCTCGCATCACGGCTCTCAGGGATCTTGCCAGAGGCTGCCCAGGGGCCTCTGCAGTGCACCGGGCTCCATCTGGCCCCTAGGGTGTCATGCTGACACCTTCCACTAAAGCCCTGACCCCAGACATTTGCTTCCATCTGAGAAGCCCTGATTGTAGCTGTCTCTTCTTCTGGACTCTGGTTGACAGGCACCCTGGTAGTTATATATCCCCTCTCCAGGGCCATGGGCAGAGGTAAGCTGGTAGATGTTTACCGTCTGGCTCTTGGGGGCTAAGAGAAGGAGTGGAAGAGAGGTCCCGATGGTAACATTTGCCTGTTTCCATTGTGTAAGTATTCCCATGGTGGCTGATTCCATGCTGACAACATGAGGCCACTGAGCATGGAGCATGTTAGACACCATGAGCTTGTCCAAGCCAGCTGCAGCCCCCTCAGGCCCTGGGAAGCTTCTGGGGTCCCTGCAGTCCATGTGACCCTGCTTTCCCACCCACCCCTGGCCACCCATAGGCGACTGTTCAATGTGGTTGCGGTCAGAGTTCCTCCTAGGCTTGCAGTCTCCCACCATCAGGGTCCTGGGGAGCCCACTCATCCACGTCCCTGATCTCCTCTGTTCCTGGATGGGTGCTTACTCCAAGAGGGTTAGAAACCAAGATGTGTGCTTCTGCCAACTACACCATCTGTCTTCCCATCTCCTTCTCAGGATCCACTTGGGCCAGAATTGTCAGTCTTTCCACGCCTCTTCCTCCTAGCAAGAACCACGCTCGGTCACATTCTTCTTATTTCCAGGGTCTTAAGCCCCCCAGGTATGACTTAAAGGCAGAGAAGAACCTAGAAGCTACTTTATGACATGAGTCCTCTTTGACCTTCACCTAAAGAAGACCAGGGAGACCTGATTGTTTCTGTAACAAGCTCAGGTTCTGTTCTTTCTTGGTTTATCCAGGCTTTATCACTGTGTACATACTAGCTCACTTGCTTGGTTCCTGACTTCTCCAGTCTTCTGGCACTTTAAAGCCAGTGTCCTTCATCTGACCACTGGGTTATACACTGAGTACCATAAGCAATGTTACCTAACAGTGAAATGTAACAGGAACCCATTTGTCTAGAAATGCATTGAAAAACACTAAGTAAGACTGAAGACCATAGAACTAAGTGTCAAGAGGCTAGAATGCAGTATAATATAGTAGGAGATCCATAGCTTCTGTTCCTAATCTTGAATAAGAAATCTAGAATGCAAACCATTAGCCCTATAATCTTGGCTACATGATCTGATCTTCAGATACATCCTGAATCATCCTTATAAAAGACTTGAGATCTGCTCTATGTACCACACTAGGATATAAGACCACTTTTCTGGTTCTCCAGTTCTCATTACGTCAGTCAGGAAAACAAACACACATTGACGGATGAAGAGGGTTTCCCAAAGGTACTATCTAGGGGGAGTCAGATAGGGTACATACAGCCCCTGGCACATCGTAGGTGTTGACCGTTGAATAAATACACTATTTAGTACTGAGAGAAGCCTAATATAAACTCAGGGCACATTTCAATTCAGATTTTAATGAGGAACTATTTTTACAGCACCGTGCTAAATGTTGTGGGAGTTGCAGAGGAAAAACGATGCTCATTCATCTACTATTCATTCATTTAACTCAGAATAGTAGGAGAGAAGTTAAGAATAGTAATGATTGGAGGAGGCAGCCAAGCTGTGATAATAGAAGTCCGGCTGACTCGGTAGTCTGAATCAATAAAAAAAAAAAAACTTGGGGTTGTCATTTCCTTCTCCAGGGGATCTTCCCCACCTAGGGATCAAACCCGGGTCTCCACCGTTGCAGGCAGATTCTTTACTGTCTGAGCCACCAGGGAAGCTCTAGCGGTATCATAAACAGTTCAGATCCCTTCAAGGTGGATAGTCCAATGTTAATCTATTTGTAAATGTGTTATTGTCCTTAAATTCATTTGCACAAGGGGGAGTTTCCATTATGAGAGTCTAAGCCCTGTGAGCATGGGACACACTCAATAGGCATGTAGTGGCCTGTCAATAAAATTCGTCATGGTAATGTAACCTATTTTTGCAGTTATCCGGATTTTGCTCCCCGTCCTTACTCCTAGTTGTTACATGAAGGATGTGAGTATTATAGATCCTTTTTACAACTTGTTCTCATCCTATTGGAGAAATTACCTGATCAGATCCTTTCTTCCCTTCCTCAAACCAAGCATCCCCAGAAGCTTCAACTCTGGAGGCGATGGGTCGAAAGGAAGAGGATGACTGCAGTTCCTGGAAGAAACAGACCACCAACATCCGGAAAACTTTCATCTTCATGGAAGTGCTGGGATCGTGAGTCCAGGGGCCGAGGCTGGGGCGCGGGGCTGCCTGCTGGTTGGGGGCGGGTTGGAGACAGCCGTCCTGGGCCAGCAGCAGATGATACACCATCTCAACAGGTTGCAGGAGCAGAGTAGGGGCTTCGAGGGGAGGTTCAGGGAAAGGTGCCCTGGGGCGATACAGAGGTCAATTCAGCCCTTTCCCCAAGGTTCTGCCTTCTCCCACCCCCCACCCAAGACCCCGCCCTGCTTCCAGATCCATAACAACTTGTGAGTCCTGCCCTGGTTGCAGGGAAGAGGAGTTCTGGAGCACTTCCAGGGATCCAGTGACCTGAACCTTCCTGGGCCTCCTCACCTGGCTTCCTCATTCCACTCCCCTCACAGTGAACAGGTCAAACCCACTGTCTGCTGTCTACAGAAGGTGGTGCTTCTGAGGCTATGAAGCCAATGGGTTACACACACCTGAATTGCCTCCCACCATCACCATCCTCTAGGGCTTCCCTGGTAGCTCGGCTGGTAAAGAATCAGCATGCAATGAACGAGATCCCAGTTCGATTCCTGGGTCAGGAAGATTCCCCTGGAGAAGGGATAGGCCACCCACTCCAGTATTCTTGGACTTTCCTGGTGGCTCAGACAGTAAAGAATCTGTCTGCTGGGTTCGATGACTGGATTGGGAAGATCCCCTGGAGGAGGGCACGGCAACCCACTCCAGGATTCTTGCCTGGAGAAACCCATGGACAGAGGAGCCTGGCGGGCTGCAGTCCATGGAGTCGAAAAGAGTCAGACATGACTGAGCACACGTGCACGGCCACCACCACCACCATCTTCTTGGCTCCATACTGAAGCACCATGTTGGAAAAATAAAGTCGAGTTATAGCCAAGCTCCTGCCCGCCTCTGGGGTGTCTGTGCCTGCCCCTGGACAGCGCTTGCACGCCTGGTGGAGCAGAGACAGCCTGCCTGGGGCTGACTCTCCACTTAGTCCTGCCTTGCCTCCAGGAGGCCGCGGCCTCTGACGCAGGCTGGCAGCGGCTCCGGGCCACCGGCTCTCGAGGCCTCCAAACCCCTGCTGGTCAGCTAATTAGTCTAGGCTAATTGGGCTGGGGATGCGAGGGGCCCTTCGTGGGCTGTCCACGCAAGCCAGCTTTCCTTTGAGCCAACTCTGGCTAAGTTTAGCTCCCTCCTCCTGGCTAGGAGGCAGTGACCTTAGGCAGTGATGCTGCCCACACAGTCTCTGAAACCAGAGAGGAGCCAGCTCGACCCTGAGAGGAGGCCTCTGGGCCCTCCCATCCCAGGCAGGCGTGGCACTCAGCACACAGGAGGGTCTCAGTGGCCACCCTGGGCCTTAGAGCATCCGCTGTCCATGAAGGGCCTTTGCCAAGACAGGGGTGGTTAGCAGGGGCATTTGGGCAGGAAAAAAGGACAACTTACGAGTGAATCAAAAATGCTTTGCTAAGCATCCCGAAAATCCAGAGAAAGAGGGAAAAAGAAGCCCAGGTTGACAAGAGTGTATTCACCGTCTACTCAGACTTGTGCTACAGGACATTCGGAGACAGAGGTGTGCCACCCTCAAGGAGCTCAGTGAAGTCTGCCAAGCAGCTTCTAAACCCCAGGGGATAGGGGAGCCACGTGGGGAGCTTATTATGCCTCTAACGTTTAACTATGAAAATGTTAAGTAAAAGGGAAATAATAGTACAATGAACTCTGCTGTACCTATCACCTAAATCCAATTGTTAACATTTCACTGTATTTGCTTTACACACACACACACTTCACCGCACAATTTGTAAACAAGTCGCATACATCATGACACATCGTCTCTGGATCCTCTGTCTGCGCCACCTGAGAACGAAGGCATTTTCTCCTATATCCACAGTGCCACTGTCACAGTCAAGAAAAGGAATCATTTCCTAGTTTCATTTCAGTCTAGGGAATTTTTGAAAAATACAGCTTCCTGGTCTCAGGATACTAAACTGGAATTTAAAGGGGCTAGGACCCGGCGGCCAGCCATCTATATTTTGTGTTGTTGGTGGCTCTCACGTACCCAGCCCAGCACTAATATGAGGGGAGCAGACAGACAAGACGGGGCAAGTCACAGCTGTTGCAGCAGCTAAGGCGAACAGAAGCTCGGGAGAAGACACCCCTGCGGCGCTCAGGATGGGGACAGGCAGCCCAGGCTGCAGACCCCGTGGCATTACCCAGGTCGGGTGATCTCGGCAGAGAGGCAGCGCCGACTTGCCCTGTTCAGGAAGCGCCAGGATCTCACAATGAAGGCGCCGTCCCCCTAGTCCTCAGCTCCCCTGGAACCACCCATCAGGGGAAAATAGACTTTTGTGAAATCTGTCCAGACATCACCCACAATTCCAGGGCCCTGGGCAGCTGTAGGGACACTTGGCAAAACTCGTCCATTACAGAGGGTATGTCTTCGAGCGCCAGGCCTCCTTTTTTCAAGGCCCAGGAGGAGATTTTTCTTCTTGGTTCCTCCCTTCCTCTTCTAGCACCCCTGCTCCCAGCAAGAACAGAAAGCTGTTCAGAGCAGGAAACGCAAATCAAGTTCTATCACGGCAAGTGCTCTTAGCACTGAAGTTCAGCCGTCTTGCCTTCTGACCCATGCAACCTTGGCCACTCAAAACTAGCTCTCTGCTCCCCAGTCTGGCAGACGGCACAATTAAGTCCTCTAATCCCTCTCCTCTGCCCCTGCTCCACACACACACATAAACACACACACCATGCATAAAGCAGCCTGAGCAGAAGAGCAGTAATTACCACAACATTGCACAACCCTAGGAGATGCCACTCACTGCAGGACAGATCCCCCAGGAAGCTCTTAGTTGGATCTCTTTTTCCAAGTGGACTCAGAGGGGGTGTCAGCTTTGAAATCAGGGAACCATCCTCGTGCGGTTCCAAAGATACAGGCAAAAGGAGAAATCCGAAGGCAAACCTGAGAACATCACAGGTGGGAGGAATCTTTAAGGCCGTGTGGTTCAACTCTCCTTTATAAGGAAAGCAAGGTCTTCAGATGAGTGGAACACAGTGATAATCCCAGTCCAAATTTCCTATCCGTTCACCCATCCAACCTCCCTCCCTCCATCCGTCCATCACACAAACACATGAGCATTTTCCACCCAGAGCCAGGCATAAGACCCGGTGTCCCTCCACATCCATCTCCCCTCGTTCTCTGCCTCATCCATAACAAAGGGGCTGGACCACCCTCCAGCGGCCCCACCCCTCCCTGCTGTTCTGCACTTCCAGGCTTTTTAATCCTGCTTCTTCCTCACCCCCACCTGAAACATCACTTCCAACTTTTTTTTTCCCTGGGCTAACCCTCACTGATCCCTTAAAACTGAGCTCAGCATGTTCTTAAGTCAGAGGGCCACGAATGATGTGATTCTCAGCCGACCCAAGAGGTCACTTTGTACACATTAGGGGGAAAAAGGCCCTTTTCTCTAGCTCGTGGTCCAGAGTAAAAATGTTATCGTAATTATTGTATGAAAAGATACAGTGGCTCTGAGGTGACGGCCTCTGCTGGGGTTGTGCAGTGTGTGACCCACCCTCCCAAGCACAGCCAAGGCCCTCTCTTAAGTGTCTGTTTCCTGTGGGTCATAGCACTTCCTGTGGATCTGTCTGTGTCTTATTTCTGACACTAGACTCTAAGCCAGACCAGTACTAATCCCAGGGCCTGACACAGAGAGGTTCTGTCAGCTCAACCAGCGATCATGGAAAGCCTAACAGCATTTTTCAAAGTGAATGCTAATTGCTCGTTTGTCTGGGCTCTTCACTAATTTACAGGCTGCTTAAGAGCAGAATAAAAACTTTCCTTTTTATCTCTAGTGTCTAAGACTCAGTAGGTGCTCAATAAATCTTGATTAGAGGGATGGGTGAATGAATGAATAGAGCAAGCTCTGAAGGCTCTAATTAACTCGGTTCCAAGTGCAGCTGGGGGAAGCAGGAAACAGACACCGGAAACAGCAAGCGCTTTCTAATGCAGATTCTGGATGTCCTTCCGGAAGCTGGACTGCCACTAGCCTCCATGCTAGAACCCCCAGATGGCAGGGAGAGGATGGCTCCGCTATTTCCCCCCCAACTCTGTCTCGTCTCGTTACTAACCTGTGTTCTCCCTAAAATAGTACTTATAAGGGTAATAGTATTTTACACGTGTGGTTAACTAGATGGCAGGTACACTTTCATGCACTTTACACCTGCTAACTCACATACTCTCCTCAATGTCCCTATGAATCAGATACTATTGACATTCTCATTTTTTGGATGGAGAAACTGGGTATATGACTTGTTACCCAAAATCTGAGGTTCTAACATCAGGCCCCAGCATCCACTGTTCACTAAATGTTGTTATAGCCTCGTCTTTAGAGGACCAGCGCCCCCGACACAGCCCTTAAACCAAGAAGCCTGCAGTTTGGAATCCTACCCTGTGTTCTCACTGGGTTCCAACTTCTCCATCTTCAGACAGCCTGCCCAGAGCAGCTGGGCTCTGTTTTTCATTCTCACAGATACTACTGAGCAAGCAGATGCTCAGCCCCCTTGCCGCTGATGGTTGGATCACAGTAGTCATCAGCCTCTAAAACTAACAGAGGAGTCTTTTCTCTCTCAGGTTAGAGCCCCATCTCTCAGTGCTACTTCTAACTGCCAAGCAGGGACAACACCATGCTGAAAGTGAAAGTCGCTCAGTCGTGTCTGACTCTTTTCGACCCAGTGGACTATACAGTCCATGGAATTCCCCAGGCCAGAATACTGGAGTAGGTAGCCTTTTCCTTCTCCAGGCAATCTTCCCAACCCAGGGAGTGAACCCAGGTCTCCCACACTGCAGGTGAATTTCTCTACCTGTTGAGCCACAAGGGAAGCCCAAGAACACTGGAGTGGGTAGCCTATCCCTTCTCCAGCGGACCTTCCTGACCCAGGAATGGAACCGGAGTCTCCTACATTGCAGGCAGATTCTTTCAGTTCAGTTCAGTTCAGTCGTTCAATTGTGTCCAACTCTTTGCGACCCCATGGACTGCAGCACGCCGGGCCTCCCTGTCCATCACCAACTCCTGGAGTTTACCCAAACTCATGTCCATTGAGTCGGTGATACCTCTCATCCTCTGTTGTCCCCTTCTCCTCCTGCCCTCAATCTTTCCCAGCGTCAGGGTCTTTTCAAATGAATCAGTTCTTCACATTAGGTGGCCAAAGTATTGGACTTTCAGCTTGGGCATCAGTCTTTCCAATGAATATTCAGGAGTAATTATTCCTATCAAGGAAGCCCACACCATGTTGGGAGAAGACAAGTAAATTGACTCTGTAGTGACCTCTCTCGCTCTCTTTTTTTTTTTTTCAAATTAAGTTTTCTCAGAATGTACAGTTGTAGCATTTGTTCACGCATCTTCACCAGCAGCTAGAGTGTCTCCACCATTGATGTTTCTGGTGTAAATTACTTGAGCTCTGTGCTTTGAAAGCAGCTTAGTGAGTCCTTTACTAAGGAGCTCCTGAAGGCTGCCCTAACTGGGGAACCACGAAGCTACAGCAGCTGGGGTTGTAAGCGTATAGTTGGGCACTTCTTTACAGAATTTGCCATACGCTGCCTCTCTAAGATCAGCAGTAGCCTCTCCTTAAAGGGTTTGCCAAGAGGAGAAATCTGCAGACCTAAAGCAGAGTTTCTGAGAATCATTTCCAAATCGTGGGACTAGGCCAGAGCAACCAGCCCTCTAGCCCCTGAGTCAAAGAATACAATGGCATGTCAGATAGGATCTGCCATGGTGCCCATGATGACAATGAAGCAAATTACCAGCCGCACCTTCTTTCATCTGCCCTTTGCTTTTGTCTCCAGCAGGGTTCCCTCGCCTGCCAGTACTAATGTTTATCTCTTGGTGTTTTCTACTCAGAGGAGCGTTCTCAGAAGTTTTCCTGGTGAAGCAAAGGGTAACTGGGAAGCTCTTTGCCCTGAAGTGCATCAAAAAGTCACCTGCCTTCCGGGACAGCAGCCTGGAGAATGAGATCGCTGTGCTGAAAAAGTGAGTGGGTCTTACTGTTGGTCAAGGACGACCAGGGGATCACAACCTTTCCTTCACAAATGACCTTTGAGAGAGACTGAGGTGGGATTTCCACCCCCAAAGGTATGAACTCCCTTTGCTCGAGCTGATGAGTCAGTTTGATCCATCAGCTATATTAGCCAGACAGCTATCCTAGCTGATTTTTTTTTCATCAAAACAACTAGTGATCAACTGAGAGCAGAGCTGGTTTGTACACATAGACCACAAAGTAATTAGCTCAAAGGACCAAAAATCAATTGAAAGTCAACACCAGAAAGGAGTAACACTTAAGGAAGTAGTACAGAAATGGCAACCCACTCCAGTGTTCTTGCCTGGAAAATCCCAGGGATGGGGGAGCCTGGTGGGCAGCCGTCTCTGGGGTCGCACAGAGTCGGACACGACTGAAGTGACTTAGCAGCAGCAGCAGTACAAGATTTGGAAATGAGCCTCAATTTCTTCTAACGCAAATGTAGGTTCAGTGTTCCAACTATCACGATGGAGACAACACTACCAAGTCATCAAATGTTTACAACAGGACTCAGAAACCAAACCCCTACGGAACTCCTACAGTAATCCAAAAGTGATTAGGCATCAGGACCACAAAGATGAAGTCGAAAAAACGCTTTATCCTCAGGAACTCATATCTTTGTTAGCAGAGACAGAGGTGCCCATAACAAATGCCAGTCCCATTGGTTGTGAGCCACACTAGCAAAAGGCAGAGTGTAGAAGAGACAGAGATTCGTGTTGCCTGTATGTGTGTCTTCGTGAGTACGAATTTTAGGTACATTTTCAAAGACAACAGACCTTGATGGGTGAGTAGCATTTTATGGAGACAGGAAGGGCAGTGCAGAAAGAGAAGTCAGGTCAAGTGTAGCATAAATATGAACATAGGATCATGGAAGGGCAAGGGACATGAGGGGAGAGTTAGAGCTGAAAAGCCCCTGAACTGAGAGTGGGCGCCGTCAAGGGACAGATGAAGCAGCGGAGAAGGGGGCCTGAAAGGGTGTGGGATGCCGTGAGAAAGAATATCGGCTTTATTCTATTGGCAGAGAAAAGTCATCAAGGGGTTTTAAGGCAAAATTTCCATGGTCGGTTTATATTTTAGAGCCATCCCTCTTAAGCATGGTGGTGGATGGATTGGAGGGTGCCAGCCTAGAGGGCAGAAGACCAACTGCCAAACTTTCTCAATCATCGAGGCCAGGGATGAGGACCAGAGGTGGTGGCAAGATCACATGGCAGCAGGAAGACTGAATCCCAGAGATACTTCAGAGAGCGAGGTGGTTGGGGTTGGCTGGAAGGAGTATAAAAGAAAAAAAGCATTAAAAAGACCTTGAGATGGAGCTGTTCTGTGGACAGGCATATCATTCATTGCTTAGGACAGCAAATGGAAAGGATGTGTAGGCTGAGACGAAATAGCAATGGGTTGCAATATATTGAATATAAATATCCACCTACCTCTATACATATTGAATAAATATATCCAGCTATCTCTACATAGAAGTGTCTGGTAGAAGTGTTGGTCTGGGCTCCAGAGAGATTAGGGTAGAGAGAGACTATAGGCTCACTGGTCCTTCTTATCATTACATTGTATCCCAGTCCCTAACAGCATAGATATTCAATAAGTGTTTGTTCAGTGAGTAAATCATCAATAGATTACTGTTAGCATCATCAGCTTATAAATGTAGATGAATACATCACAGTCACTGCATGGAGTCTGTATTTTTTTTTAACATCTTCAAGATGCTAGCTATTCCTGATTATGTGCTTACTATTCCCCAAGTGCTGTACTAAGCATTTTACATGTCTTATCACTTTTCATCCTGATATAATTCTATGCGAGGGATATACTGTATAGACAAGGAAAGCAAGGTTTGAAAGGTTTGAGTAAACCAGCCAAGATTAGCCAAGTAGCAAATGGACCTGAAGTCAGGTCCAGCTGTCTCCAAGTTGAAGTTAAACCTTGTACTGCACAGCCCTGGGTAAAACTACCTCTTCCCCTGGGTAGAGACTTTCCTCCTGGATGGGCATGCACAGAATTGCTGCTTGCAAACCAACCCCTCAGTTAATATGATTATTCTGCTTGACTCAGCCTCTGAGTAATCCCAGACAAAGGTAGTCCAGGGCAGGGTTTCTTGGCCTAGGTGCTACTGACATTTTAGACCAATTAATTCTTTGTTGTGTTGAGGGCTCTCCTAAGCATTGCAGGGTGCTTAGCAACATTACTGTCTCTACCTACTGAATGCCAGGAACACATCCCCCATCCCCAATTGTGACAAACAAAAACGTCAGTAGATATTGTCAAACATCCCCTGAGGGACAAAAGAGCCCCCGCTTGAGAATCACTGATCTAAGGCTTCCCATGGAACTGACCCTCAAAATGAGCATCTGTCTTACTCACAATATCCTGGAACAATCATCTTCAATGCTTCCTTCTAGGTTATCCATGAGGAGGCTTAGCTAACCTACATCCCAGCTGTTGAGGGATCACACTTGATGGGATGTTTCCGAAGGAGACCTGGAGCCCCATTTTTCAAAATAAACTAATGATCACAGATCCCTCAGCTTCCCTCAGCTCTTTGAGCTTTCTCTCTAGGTAAAGTTTAAAGAGATTCCTGGAGTAACAGTGAGGTGTTTGTTCCTTGAAGTCAGGAGGATCAGTTACCCACTCATAAATGCGAATTGAATACCATGCTGGGAATCTTTTCTTTGGAATTTCTTTGTGACTGCCTACTTATCAGGAAGGCGTCACAAGGATCCTGTCTTCCTAAACATTGTCATCAGAAGTCTCTGAAAGAAATCAAAGTCCATCTAGGCTAGATCTGCTTTCTCTGTCTGGACCACGTGAACCATAGGTCACTCACGGTGACCCTCTCTCTTCCTCAGGATCAAGCACGAGAACATTGTGACCTTGGAGGACATCTATGAGAGCACCACTCACTACTACCTGGTCATGCAGCTGTAAGTGCATGGCGACCCTCTTCCCCGACACAGAGTCTGGTGGGGCCTTGGAAGCCTAGAAGAGGTTTGTCAGTGGTAAGGGAAGGATTGTGATTAAAAGACAAATCAAGAATTAGTTCAAGAGGCTTTGACATGCCAAGAGTTCTTTCTGGTTGTGGACGTGTTCTGAGTGGACCGAGAGTTAAAACTAGGGCTGATAATTGAGTTGGTATGAACCAGTGTAGCCTTACCACTTGTTAAAATGGCTGTAGCCCTAACTTGTCCATCCTTCCCTGCTTCCCCATGCCTCTCAGACTTTCTGGACCGCCTCACAACCCTACAATTGAAAGGGTAGTGCCTAGCATAGCAGGAGGCCTCCAGGACCTTCCTCTGGCACTGTGGCTTGAGTCCATTTTGACCCATAAGTCCATGGTCCATAAAGAAAATGAAGTGAAAGTGTTAGTCGCTCAGTTGTATCCGACTCTTTGCAACCCCGTGGACTGTGGCCCGCCAGGCTCCTCTGTCCATGGGATTCCCCAGGCAAGGATACTGGAGTGGGTAACCTTTCCCTTCTCCAGGGGAATCTTCCCAATGCAGGGATCAAGCCCAAGTCTCCTGCATTGCAGACTAATTCTTTACCATCTGAGCCACTAGGAAAGCCCCCCGTGTTCTCTAAACTGGGTATTAAATATCTTAGCATCACTCCAGGGTAAAATTACCATGGAAGTAGAAGCCATAAGTAGATAGATAGCAATTCAATAGAAAGAGTGACTTTCTCAAAAGAGAGCCACCCAGTGTTAAAAATAAGCTGAGACTGTGCCTGTGTCCGTGTATTGGATAGAAATGGTGCCACATTACAAAGGTGTCCATGTGATGGTAACATCCAGATAAGAGCTATGCCTGAGAGTGACTGATATAGGGCTAGTCAGTGCCCCTGAGGGCTCATCCTTAGGCTCAGAGATGCTTCTGTGTATAAGGTACACACTCACACACACACTCACACACTCACACATACATATACGCTAACCCTGCAATCTCAGCAAAGGTGGATGCAGTCTTTTTGACTGATAGGCTGATTCCCCAGGAATTTTATTGAGTCTACTCAGGCTGTTAACTCTTGGACTCACGTGAGGCCCAGTGAATAGTGGTAGCAAGCAGCCAAGGGAATGAGCTTAGAGGGACCCAGAGCAGCATGAACAAGTGAGCAGGGATCACATGGCATCTTAATGAGACCAAGTCAACAGAATTAGCACAAGTCACCCAGGTGGGAGGGTGGGCAGGTTTAGATGTCACCAAAGTACTGCCAAGGGCTTCCCAGGTTGCTCAAGTGCTAAAGCGTCTGTCTGCCGATGCAGGAGACACAGGTTCAACCCCTGGGTCCAGATGATTCCCTGGAGGAGGAAATGACAACCCACTCCAGTATTCTTGCTGGAAAAATCCCGTGGACAGAGGAGCCTAGCAGGCTACAGGGTAAAGAGTCAGACATGGTCAAGCACGCACAGATGCACAAAGTCCTGCCAAGGCTTCTAGAGCACCAGCTCTAGGACCCAGGCTGCTGTGAGTCAGGAATCCACAGTCAGGGACAAAGAATATCTTTCTCATGAGCCTCCAGCTCCCACAACAGAGCCCAGAGCTTCAGGAAGAAACAAAAGGAACAGGACGGTGTGCATTTTGATTAAAGAAATTTCTGCTCCCTTATTGCTGCATGGTGCCTATGTGTGTGGATATCCACAAGCAATGTCACTTGTAGAAACTGCAGGGAGTCAAGTTCCATCATAATGCATAGAAATATTAAGAAGATGACAAAAAATATAACAACCTGTCTTAGGGAGGGAATTCTGTGCCACTGATGCGTTCCAGCACTGACAGAAAACTTGGTGCAAGTAGTCTAGAGAACAGCAAGACGTGAGGTTGGACCTGATCTTCAAGCGCCTGTGAACTCTCAGATACTGTACCACACGAGCCTAAAAACACTGCTATGACTCCACCTCATAAGTTCAGCTTCAGGGAACTCAGTTTTCCAAAATGAGGAAAGAAATCCCGGCAGAAGCCCAGTTAGCCTCATCTGGACTTCCTTCTCTTTCCTACTTTGTCTGATTTCAGCTTCACTTCTCCCTTTTGTCATGGCTCCCTGTGTCCCAGGCCAGGAAAGAAGGCAGCTGTGAAATATGTCCACAGGAAGCAACGATTGGAATATAGTTGATTTACAATGTTGTATTAGTTGAAAACTGACTTCTTGTGAAACCCTAAACAGTGGTATTTTCCATTTTAAAAGAGAGTTTCCAGAGAGAGGTCAGTGATTGGCTAAAAGAAATGACTCCCTAGTGATAGCACTCCAGGTACTCAAAAGGATGTATCCTGAGATTGGAGTAATTCCCCCGGCCCCCCTTGAACAGTGGTGGGTGGAAACCTGCCTTCTCCATCAAAGGGCTCTACGTCCCCAGAGCTCGAGAACAAAGGCATTCACATCCCTTTGATTTTAAATAAGGGCTGGATTCCTGCACTTGCCCCTGTGTCCACAGTGTTTCTGGTGGGGAGCTGTTTGACCGGATTCTGGAACGGGGCGTCTACACAGAGAAGGATGCCAGCTTGGTGATCCAGCAGGTGTTGTCAGCTGTGAAATACCTCCATGAGAACGGCATCGTCCACAGAGACTTAAAGGTGCTGAGATGGGGCCCTCCGGGAAACATGGAATGATTCTTTGGGAAACTGCATGGATCGTGGGCAGTCTAAGCTCTGTAAAATGAGAGAGTTGAACCAGATGATCCCTAAGGTCCCTTTCACTCTCGGATTCTAAAACAAATCTTGGGTGACTGAACAATCATTGTTAATTTGTACCTCAGCCTTTTTCTGATTTTCACTATCCTCCCCCTACGAGGTTACCGAGAAAATCCATGCTGTTCCTTGAACACAGCCTTGAATACAGTATTTAATAAATACTTACTGAGAGTCAACATCACACCAGACATGTACCAGAGTTTAGAAAGATCAGACAAAATAAGGGTTGGTTTCCTCAAAAAACAAAACAATTTTGGAGTAGTTGGGGATGAGAAGAAGGAAGGGTTAGTACATCAATAGCTATAAAGCTAAGTAAAGTCAGGGCCAAAAGCAAAATACATGGTGCTGAGTTATGGTGAATGAAGGTCAAGTAGGAAGAAGATAGGAAAAACAGAGGGAAATAAGTCTGGCCTTAAAGTCAGGAGCCCAGGATACAGCTTCCTAAGAAATTAGATATGGGGGAAAGGAAATAAATGTGTGTTTCAGGTGATTGTATCCTACATTACATGATATTTCTCTTCCCTCACAGCCTGAAAACCTCCTGTACCTCACCCCCGAGGAGAATTCTAAGATCATGATCACAGACTTCGGGCTCTCCAAGATGGAGCAGAATGGTGTCATGTCCACTGCCTGTGGGACCCCAGGCTACGTGGGTGAGTCTGGGGACAGAAGGGAGGTTGACCAGTTGGCTACATCCCTCCACATGGATATTACTCACAGAAAAAGACTGCTGTGAGGAGACAGTGGGATCCCAGTACAGCAGTCACGTGTGAGGTTTAGGGCCACCCAATCTATCTGGTATAAGGTTTGAGTAGCCCAGTTGGTAAAGAATCTGCCTGCCATGCTGTAGACCCCTGTTCAATTCCTGGGTTAGGAAGATCCGCTGGAGAAGGGATGGGCTACCCACTCCAGTATTCTTAGGCTTCCCTGGTGGCTCAGCTGGTAAAGAATCCACCTGCAATGCGGGAGACCTAGGTTTGATCCCTGGGTTGGGAAGATCCCCTAAAGAAAGGAACAGCTACCCACTCCAGTACTCTGGCCTGGAGAATTCCATGGAGTGTATAGTCCATGGGGTCACAAAGAGTCAGACATGACTGAGCAGCTTTCACTTTCACTTTCAATCTATCTAAAACGCCTCTGCCTGCTCCCAAACCCTACATCTTTTAAAGACATCCTACCCTGAGCCTTCCCACTGCCCTGTCTATACTTTGGCTCTCATTTTTGCAGCAAGGCTTCCTGCTTTTGTTTTTCCACCTAGACCAGGGACAGAAACAAGACCACAAACCCAGAGATCTGTAGATTGCAGAGGGGTTGGCCAGTAGCCCCCCTCTCTCCTTTCTCCCAGTCTGGAGGAGACCTCAGCCCCCCCAACTGCTGGTATCCTGGAGGTGCAGTGTTGAGTTTGAATCTGAGGAACTTAAATATGGGCACCCAAATATATACCCAAGGACATAGCCTAGGAAACTGGCAGAAGTGGGGCCCCCTGCCTCATAGCTCTGTAGGCTTCCAGGGCCCCCCAAAAGGTGCCAACAGGCAGGGTACCAGGAGAAAGCATTCCTGGGCTCTTGGAAGGAGAAAGCCAAAGCTTAGAGCATCCACGTCTGCCCCTTCTCTCTTGGCCACTCATCAAGAGTAGTTGGGGCTGGAAGTAGGAAGTACAACCCTGACTCAACAGAGGGAATCTTCTCTCTCCCTGAAAGAGAGGTGGTTACTTACCAACAGGTTTTGAGTCCACTGGATACAAATCACTGGTATCTGGGATAAATACCGAAGGCAGCTCACTACTGCCGCAGAGCTGCCAGTCAAAGGAAGACATGGCCCATTCCCTCATGGAGCTCTTGGGCTGATGGGGAAGATGAAGGCCTGCCCTTAGGAGGTAACAGAGACTGATGGGACAGTTCCTACCTGCCGTCTGGAAGTTCCTCAATCAATGGAACCTCTGTTTTCAGGGAGATCCCCATCTCGTGAGAGGAAAAAGTCCTTACCTTGCAGATTTCCCTAAGGATCCCTGCCCTGGGGGTCTCCCATCTGAGTGGAAAGCTACAGACCCTGCCTCCAGAGTACTAAGTCTAAAGGAGGAAACCTAGCCCTGGAGATCCCCAGTCTGATGGAAGAGTCATGGGGCCTGTCATGGGACCTCCTCGTGTATTGGAGAAAGATTTAGCCTGCTGGGAGAGACACTGTCTGTGTTGTAGGAGAATGTCTAGCCTTAAACATCAACTCATCCCAGGTGCTACCCTAACCCTCTTCTCTACGCCTCTTGCTGACCTTTGACGTGCATTCCTCACCCTCTGCTCTTGCTCCTGCTCAGCCTGACTCTTCCTATGGTTTACTGCAGCTCCAGAAGTGCTGGCCCAGAAACCCTACAGCAAGGCTGTGGATTGCTGGTCCATCGGCGTCATCACTTACATATTGTGAGTAGAAGCTGGCGTTGGCCCAGCTCCTGAGGAGTCTCAGCGCCTGCTCACCCTTTCTTCTCTCCTCCCCATCTCAGCACCTCAAGCAGCATCCACCTCCAAAGCATGTGCACGTCCACGTGCATTCACACACACACACACACACACACACACACTTACTAATGCACACAGCTCCAGAGGATCTTGTCCTGATCGCCACTTGGTTATAAAAACAGAGTTCAGTGTGAACCCACTGTGCAGCCACACGGCACTCCCGCTTTCTGTCTCCCACCCCCATTTACTGTATATAAATGTACTGAGTCCCACTCTATAGAATGAACAGTTAAAGAAGGAGGAGACATCCTAAACTTAGAAGCCAAGGGGGCACAATATTCGCGTCTCAGATTTCTCTCCTGATAACGTCAGCCCAAGGCAAAATGATGGCCTGGATGAACTTCGTCATGGTTCCTCCTCCACAAGCCTAAATGAGGTCTATTTGCCCTGCAGTGACTCGAGAGCAATCCCCAGCTTCCCCTCGCAATTCGAATGGAGACTGGACTTCTTGTTCTCAGGCTCTCCTTTCCAAATCTGCTCACCACCCCCTGCCCCACATCCCTTCTCACTGATAGCAAACTTTGCTCTTGGAAAATAACCTGAAATTAATCATTTCCTCCTCAGTATGGATGCATTTCTCTATTTCCTCAAAGTATGTTGAATAAGTCTTCTCTTCAATGATATACTCAACAAATTGTCATTGGCTGTCTCCTCTGTGCCAATCAGTGGTTTAGGTTCTAAAGAATGAAGAACAAAACAGCCTAAAAAGAATCCCTTGGAAAGTTACATTCAAGTAGACATTTCTACCATCCTTCTTGAAGATAGTTGATACATCATCTAAAGAGTCAAAGTTCCCTGGTGGCTCAGATAGTAAAGAATCTGCCTGCAACGCAGGAGACTTAGGATCTATCCCTGGGTTGGGAAGGTCCCCTGGAGAAGGGAATGGCAACCCACTCCAGTATTATTGCCTGGAGAATCCCATGGACAGAGGAGCCTGCTGGACAACAGTCCATGGGATCGAAAAGAGTTGGACATGACTGAGCAATTAACACTTTCACTTTTCAAGAATCATGGGGGCTTCCCCAGGGACTCAGTGGTAAAGAATACCCCTGCGATGTAGGAGCCGCAGGAGATACAGGCTCAATCCCTGGGTCAGGAAGGTTCCTTGGAGGAGGACATGGCAATCCACTCCAGTATTCCTGGGTGGAGAATCCCATGGACAGAGGAGCCTGGTGGGTTCCAGTTCATAGGGTTCCAAAGAGTCCAACACAACTGAAGTGACTTTGCACCCATGCAGAGTCAGGGGAAGGGAGAAAGTGAGGGTTTGGGGGATATAATGTAGGATATAAAGGGCCACCTGTTCCAAACTTTGGTTCCTGCATAAACATCTGATGGAACCTGCATCATTCCTGCATCCGTTGGACATGACTGAAGCAACTTAGCACATGCATGCATCATTCATGAATCAGGGGCAGACCCATGTACTGGTCACGCTGCTGACTGGGGACCCTTGTTGCCTGCCCGTGTATATAGTGGAGGCTGGGCAGAGGGGAGCGGCTGGCCCAGGACGGGGTCCTTCAGCAGCATATACCTTGCTGTTCCACCGCAGGCTGTGTGGGTATCCCCCCTTCTACGAAGAAACTGAGTCTAAGCTGTTTGAGAAGATCAAGGAAGGCTACTATGAGTTTGAATCTCCGTTCTGGGATGACATTTCTGAGTCAGGTAAGACCAGTCTGAGGGAAAGACAAAATAACAGGTTCAAGGCAGAGGCTGCCAAGAGAAGAGAGCTTAATAACAGATGACAGTCCTGGCTCTTAACGGTCCCAGGGGAATCTGACAGAACAGGCTGCCAAGGAAAGTGGAGAAATCTTCATCTGGTTCAAAGGCCAAATAAATGATTCGCATCTAAGGTTCCTGCTTTTGTTTTCCTGGAGGCAGAACCGTGGGATGCCTAGAAAAGCAGGGAGGTACTTCAGACGAGGGGCCAGGAGGACAGAGCAAGCCCAGGGGCGCATTCCAGGCAGGAAGGACAAAACCAAGGCCGAGTTTTGCCTTTCGCCTGTCCAGCCGAGAGCCTGCAAGGTCTGTGTGAGCGACGGCCATCAGTATTTGTCCTTGGGTCCATTTAAGTGGGGATCAGAGCTAAGCCAGCATTCACGCATGTGCCCATGTGTGGTGCTGGCCCCTGACTGGTGCAGGCGGGCACCCGCGTGGCGTCAGGCACGGGGTGCCTCGTGACCAGAGATGTATCTGCAGTGCTGTGTGGGTGACACAGCTGCGTGGAGCCACTCTGGTGGTTTCAGGTGGGTTGCTGCTCGGTGGTTTGGATTCTTTTTCTCTTTCAAGACTCTTAAAATTGCCTCTTTGGAAGATGAGCTAAAGATGCCTTCTGTGCCACCCACCAGCCTGGAAGTGACTCTCCATCAGTCATGAGATCTGGTCCTTAGCTGTTGTGTCTTTGGTTGCTCCCCACAGCCAAGGATTTTATTTGCCACTTGCTGGAGAAGGACCCGAATGAGCGGTACACCTGTGAGAAGGCCTTGAGGCACCCCTGGTGAGTGAGGCACGGGTGGGCTCTACACCCTTGCTGTTGCTCCTCAGACACCACGCTGACTTTTTCACAACGCATTTCCCTGGAGTCTGCTTGCCCTGAGCTGTTTACTGGTATAGCACCCAAAGGGCACAGATCAGATCAAGCCAGAGATATAAACAGCATTTAATGAGGTGGATTCTGATCCAACAGTAGCAGCTGGATCATCAAATCGGGAATCAGATGCAGCCAGATAGACAACTTTACTCTGCTTAAGAGCATCATCTTACTCTGGGATCAAAGCCTATTCCATGCGAGGCGCTTTGAGAACAATCACAAAGCAACCAATTGGTAAAGCAGGTAAGGGGCTTCCCAGGTGGTGCTAGTGGTAAAGAAACTGCCTGTCAGTACAGCAGATGCAAGAGACAGGAGTTCGATCCCTGGGTCAGGAAGACCCCCTGGGGGAGGGCTTGGCAACCCACGTCAGTTTTCTTGCCTGGAGAGTTCCATGGACAGAGGAATCTGGCAGGTTACAGTCCATAGAGTCTCAAAGAGTTGAACACGACTGAAGCGGCTTCACACACACACACACATACACACAAAGCAGGTAAAGAAAGTCTTGAAACACTTCCTTTTTTGTGTGCTACCCACCTGCTGGAAAATTTACAAGCTCCCCAGTTCCTACTGCAGCAAGCCGTGGTTTTCCCTAATCTGGCCTGGCCTGTCACCTCCAACTTCATTTGTCAGGGTTCCCAACACACCTTCTCTATTCCAGAAAGGCCTAATGACTATTTTTCTCCTACCCTCTTCCATCCCAAGCTCTTTCCACATTTCACCTTGGGTCACATGTTCACCACCTCGAGGGCCCTGCCTTGGATGCGCATCCTTCAGGATCCAGAGCCGTCTGTGTCCTCCTCTGAAGCCCTGGCTCCTGCAGTCTAAACAGACCTTCCCATCTCTCTTTAACAATCACACAGCTCACCATGAATTACTCTAGTTCATGGCATGAAACAAGGCTTCCAACCTGCACTGTAAGCCCCCAGTGAGCAGGGCCACATCTGTTACTTCTCCAGGTCCCTTAGTACCTAGGAAATACTGTTTACACGGCAAGTGTCTGAGGACACTTACAGATGGACGGATAAGAGGCTCAGGGGACAGGGAACAGGCAGCCTCTGTGGGGGTGGCCTCATAGAGGAAGGCTTCCGAGAGGAGGTGGCTTCTGTGCAAAGTTTAGAGTCAAAGGATAGTAACAGCCAAATGCCCTCTGACACTGGGCCAGGGGTAAGGGATGGGGTATTAGTAAATTTTATTTCTGTAAAATGCCAGATAGTAAATGTAGTAAATGTTTTAGGCTTCGCTGGCCATATTGTCTCCATGGCAACTACTCAATCTGCCCCTCGCAGCATGGAAGCAGTATAGCCCATAGCTGAATGAATGGGTGTGTTTGTGTCACAGTAAGACCTTACTTACAAAAGCAGGCAATGAGGCTATAGGTTGCCCACCCAGCTCAAAAGCAAGTTTCTAAAGTGTAGTAATACTAATGTTAGTTGCTCAGTCATGTTTAACTTTCTGAGACCCCATAGACTGTAGCCCACCAGGCTCCTCTGTCATGGAATTCTCCAGGCAAGAATACTAGAGTGGGTAGCCATTTCCTTCTCCAGGGGGTCTTCCTGACCTGGGGATCAAACCTGGGTCTTCTGCCTTGCAGGCAGATTCTTTACCATCTGAGCCACCTAGGAAGCCCTTCTAAACCATAGGCCCCCTATGACCTTTCCAGGGGGTTCCAGCCCTTGTCCTGGGGAACTCCAGGCAGCTTACCCTGGATCTGCATGCCCAGCCCCTGCCCAACCCCTGACGGAGTCCCCCTCACCACCACTAGCCAGGTGTCCCCTCCACATCCACAGGATTAACGGAAACACAGCCCTCCACCGGGACATCTACCCATCAGTCAGCCTCCAGATCCAGAAGAACTTCGCCAAGAGCAAGTGGAGGGTGAGTTGTCCTCTCCAGGAGGCGGGCAGGCCGTCTGGGCCCTGGAGGCTGGGCTGGGGCAGCTGGGGCGGGGGGCTTTCCTTGGGGTCTCCCGGCAGACGCTGGAGCTCCCTGGACCCTTCTGTGAAATGAGAGGTGTGCACATTGGTTTCAAGCGTCCATGGGGCAGAGGGAAGGCTGGAGGCCCTCTGGGGGTGGAGACGGTCAGAGACGGGTCTCGTGTCTCCCCAGCAAGCCTTCAACGCAGCGGCTGTGGTCCACCACATGCGGAAGCTGCACATGAACCTTCAGAGCCCGGGAGTCCGGCCTGAGGCGGAGAACAGGCCGCCCGTCCTTGCAGCCTCGAGACCCACCTCCCCGGAGATCACCATCACCGAGACAGCCGCCGCCCCGGGCCCGAGCGCGGCGGCCCCCACGCTGACCCGGCTGCCCTGCCGGCACGGCCCCCAGCCCGCGGCCCCCGGGGGCAGGTCTCTCAACTGCCTGGTCAATGGCTCCCTCCGCATCAGCAGCAGCTTGGTGCCCATGCAGCAGGGGCCCCTGGCCATCGGGCCCTGCGGCTGCTGCTCCAGCTGCACGAACGTCGGGACCAAAGCAAACGCCTCCTACTGCTCCGAGCCCACGCTCCTCAAAAAGGCCAACAAAAAACAGTACGTATTTCCAGCCCCAGGCTTAGTCCTGCTCAACCTGGGGCTGAAAGAACTCAGGACAATGCAGCTAAAAAAAAATAGACCTGGGAGCCTCTCCCACTTGGAAGCAGCTCCGTGGTGTAGAAAAGCTCTGGAAAGGGTCGGGGGCGTCAATGGAGATGCCTCCAGCCCAGTCCCCACCCCTCACCAGCTGTGTGGCCCCCGACATGTCCATCTGTGTCTCTATTTCTAGTTTGCCCGTCTGTAAAATGGTTTGATTGGATCACACCTGCTCAGTCTGCCCCACAGGAAAAGTGAAAGTTGCTCAGTCATGTCTGACTCTTTGCGACCCTGTGGACTATAGCCCAATGGGCTCCTCTGTCCATGGGATTCTCCAGGCCAGAATACCAGACTAGGTACCCATTCTCTTCTCCAGGAGAATCTTCCCATCCTAGGATCGAACCCAGGTCTCCTGCATTGCAGTCAGATTCTTTGCCTTCTGAGTTACCAGGGAAACCCTACAGTGTTGCTGTCAGAGTTTAGTGAGGCATCAGGGACTATAAACGCCTGCAGGAAAGTGTGTACCTGTGAGTGGTGGGGGTTAGATTCCAGGGACACTGTGTTTTGGGAGGACTAGAGGGCTTGCTTATCTCATCCATCTTCTCTGTAAAGGCTTGTACTTTCTGCACCTCATGAAGGGAGGTCTGAGTGGCTGCCACAGGCACAGAGGGCTACCGCGGCCCTTCCCCCTTCTCCAAATACTCCACAGCCTGCTGCGACGTTTCCTTTCCAGGAACTTCAAATCAGAAGTCATGGTGCCAGTGAAAGCCGGCGGCAGCTCCCACTGCCGGGTGGGGCAGACTGGAGTCTGTCTCATCATGTGATCCCCAGGGCCCATGTCTGTCTCACTACAGTTTTCAGGTGAGGGGACTAGAGGAAGGAAGGCCTCAAGCTCAGGGGGAGAGCCCTGCCCCGGAGTCTCCACAATGGGCTACAGAGGGTATTAGAGGCGGCAGCACCCCCCAACCCCAACCCTCAACCCCTTTCCTCTCCAGGAGAGATACTCAACTCTTCTTCGCCCTTCCAAACCTGGAGTCTACCCTGCGGCGGGAGGGAGAGCAGCAGACCAAGACCTGATCGGATGCAGCAGCCGGCTGCCGCCCAGGCCAGAGCCTCCCTGAAGGCCCAGGAGCGAGCCCCAGCCTCGGTGGAGCTTTGGGAAGCTGCGGGCAGGAGGAGTGGCATCCTCCCGGGCCTGCCTGCTCCATGCCCCCCACCCCGACACACCCGCCCCTGCCGGGGTGGCTCTGTGCAGGGTGCGTAGACAGCTCGTGCCCAGGTCTGTGTCGTCGTGAAAAGCTTAACGGGCTGGCCCATCTGTGTTGCCATCTCTGAGCAAAGCCATATGGAGCAGCTACCCTGCCTCCCCACTCAGCACACACTTGCTCCTGCCTCTCCTTGACAGAGGGGCCTGTCAGTCTGCATGAGCGACAGGCAGCATCACAGTCTGCCTGTGAGCTCTCCGAATTCACCTCCCAACTCCCTAACTCCCAGACGATCCACTTCTGATCGGCCTATGCCTCCACCCCCATCCAAAAGCAGTACCACACCCTCCAAGATGAAACAGAAACCCACCACTAGGTACTGTAAGCACTTTTTGTCCTGGCCGGACGCCCCTACACACACACACACACACACACACACACACACACTCAATTAAGTAAAAATTGGAAGTCGACTGTTGTCCTTTCAGCCTGTCATTCAAATCCTGCTTCTGCTCCTTTCTCTCCCTGAAAATCAGGCTCATTGTTCTTGTCCCGCCCCTGTTTTCTTGTCCTCCGCCCCCTCCGGCTTCCTGCTCTGTGTTGTGCTGAATAAAATGGACATATTTTTCTCTATGAGACTTCTTTTGGTCCTTCTCTAAGTCAGAAGCAGCTCAGGGGCTTCTGGGCTTTGCGGAGTGGAAGACGCATGGAGAGCTGGAGGTCAGGCAGGACCTGGCGAGGGCAGGAGCTCTGAGGGGTGGGCCAGGCACCCAGTGTCGTGAGCTATACACATCGACTCATTTTCCTCTCCAACAGCCCCTTGGAAGTAGGCGCCGTTGGAACCCAGACAGCCCGGCCCAGCATCCATCCTAATGCCTGTAACAGATGAACATGGGTTTGAGGCTCAGCTCAGCCCTGCCTGCCACATCTGTGAGCCTCTGGGGCCTTGGTCTCCTCGCCTATCAAATGGGAACAACACTGCCACCCATATCATGAAATAAAATGCACACGCTCCATAAATACTGTGATCCGTAACGACCACGCGGTTAATGTAGACAGAACACCAGCATGGCGCCTGAACCACAGTTAACACACAAATATTCGTGCCGCTTGCATATCTGCCGACACGCACACACACACACACGTTTATAGCTTCTTTTTAAAATCCCAAGAGACACAAAGTCTAGTCTTAGTTCTGCCTCTTGGAGCTGTGTGATTTCGAACAACTTCCTCCCCATGTCTGGGTTTCTATTTCTCCATCTACAAATGAGAAACTGGATAGTTGTTCAAAGATGAAAACAGCTCCTCTGGCCTCTTAAGGAAGGAATTCAGTCAGTTCCTGGAGCAAATGGGCCCCGTCTCCCTCAGTCTGGGTGGTGCGCCAGCTAGACTGGGCAGAGAGTGTCAGCCTATGCTTCATATGCCACCAGGCCTTGGGTTTGAACAGGGGAGCACCCAGGGACCCCAGACCAGAGACAGAAACAAGCGAGAAAGGTTTATGTAACAGGGAGACAGACTATTTCCCCTCTTTGGACCTCCAGGCTCCTTTCCCAAGATTTTTATTGGACTTTTCCCTTGTGCAACGTTTTGAGTTACAATTCTGTGTGGGCCCAGGACTTCAGCCTCAGTGGAGAATGAAGGGCAAGGACCCTGCCCAGCCAAGCGCCCTGCACTCGAGAGCCGCTGGTCATGGTGACACGGGCCCGCCTCCACGGTCGCCGTCCCCCAGCTGTAGCTGCCCCACCGGCCCAGGCTCAGCTGCATCCTGGGGATGGTTCCGGCTGTGCTTTAGGCTGCGTAAGAGTCTCCTGGAGCAGGAAAGAACTGCCAGCCAGCCAGGGCCCCGGGAGCCGAGAGGGCAGACGAGGGGGCGGCGGGCGAGGCCCCGCCTCACTTGCAGGTGGCGTAGTAGAGCACGCGCCCGTTGATGTGGTTCCGAATCTGTTCCACGCGCTGCTCCAGCCCCGTCAGGTCCGCCGAGCGGAGCACGATGGCCTGGCTCCCCTGAAGCAGCTCTGACTCCATGTCTGAGGGCCGAAGGAACAGCCGGAGTGGGGAGAGGAGCCAGTGAGATGCACCGAGACTCCCAACCTTTCCGTCCCCTCCCGCCCACCTGGAGCTGCACCTGCCCGAGAAACCACCTCCACCCCGAGGGGAGCCTGGCCCCCCAAGGCAGCTCTCCCCAGCCCCTTCTCCCACTTTTAGAGAAACCAGGCCAGGACTGGACCCGGGGGTCCCCTGCCCCTATGGTTCTCCTCGGCTCTAGGCGGAGCAGTCCCAGGCCGATGCTGGAGGCCCCTGGCACCAAGGTTAGACACTCGCTGTGGTGGACCCGGTCAGCTGCCATCCCACCAGGGATCCTGGTGGGCACCAGGGCAGAAGAGCTGCAAGGCTGGATTCCTCCCCGTTTTCTCTCCCCGACACTCCAGATACACCTAGCCCTGCCCTGCTGGTCCATTACGCATCCCACCTCCCAGGTTATGTGTGGAGGATGTGAAGGACTCCGAAGGGATCTGGTCCAGCCTGTCCCTCCTGTTGTCCTAGGCAGCTCGGCATTCATGGGAGCTGGTACTCAGCCTCAGCCTCAACTTCCCAGAGCAGGGCGGCAGTGGGGGTCACTGCCTCACAAGGCTCCATCCTCAGGCAGTCCTCATTACAAAATCTTCTCATTAAGCCAGAATCTGAGCATGTCTTGCTTCCACCCCGTGGTCCTGGGTCTGTCTCCTGGGCTGTTAAGACTCGATCTGCTATGCCTCCTACACGGCAGTCCTTCACATGTCTGAGCCTCATCTTCCCCAGAGGAAATCGCCCTAGTTCCTTCCTCCATGCCTCACCTGATAGAATCTCTAGGCCTTCCCTACTTCCCAACTCTGCTCACCCCCGCCCTGAGCCCCGATGTACACCGGTTCGTCAATATCTCTTCTGGAGATGTACTGGCCCCCACTGAACCCCATCTCCCAGGTGAGACTATCAGTGGAGTGTAGCAGGGGTTATTACCAGGTTGACATTCAGCCAGTAGGCCCCCATATGGACCTATGGGCCATGATAAGTAGTGACATTTTATTAGCTGCTCTTCTCCTCCTCCGTTCTCATTCCTAGGGGCTCCCTATGCATGATCTTCCCCATAACCCTACAATTAAAGGTAAATTCCAGCAAGCAGGTAAATGCTTGCTTCAGTGAGTTTTTCCTGGCTGGTAGTAGGCGTAAGACACACCAGTTACTACATATTTTTAATATTGCCCTTGAGCCATTACTCCCCTTATTTTGGCTGCTTTGCATTTATTAGCTCTTCTGTCAGGAGCAAGGCACTTCTGGCTTATATCAAAATTCCTGCATCTTTTTCAGGTGAGTAACAATTTGTAAGCATTTATCACTTACCAGTCATAAAGTTTTTAGCTACATTAGCCCCTGAGTAGCCCGGCCTTACCTGAGCTATACTTCTGAGTGCAGACAATGCCAGGTTGAGAGAGAATGTTTCTCTTCACTTAATTGTATCCTGTAAGCTTCAGCCCATCCTTCTGAGACTCAGAATGCTAGTTCTGTCACCCAGTGTATCTGCTACCTGCCATCCCCAGATTTGATTAGCACATTCTCTGTCTTCATACAGAACGCTGATGGACAAGGGCAGGGCAGGCACTGGCCCGGGGCTGGGCTCCTCCATCTGGGTCAGCCCCTCACACCTCCTGCTTCAGGTGCAGCTGGCCACAGCCTCGAATCCACTCACTGTCGACTCACCAGCCCACCTTTGTCCATTCCGTCCGTCTGGCTAGCCAAACAGAATTTTGTCAAAAGCTTTCTCCAAAATTCAAAGAAACTCTGGTCGTGGCATTCACAGGGCACCCCAGGGCCGTGACCCCATCATCGCATCCTAAGAGACTGAGCCTGGAAGCCCCTGTTCGCCTTTCTGGGGAGCCTCAGAACGCTTTTGAAAGCTCCATTCATTACGACTTGCTGGCTGGTTTCCTACTGCCTCCAGGGCTGTGTCTATCCCCCTCCTCCTGGCGTGCGGGTCGGCCGTGGGCACCAGCCACGTGTCTCCTTGCTCCTTCGCTACCACGAGTTTCGTCCTCGTCAACTCTCCTCCCCAGGAGGGTGGTCCTGCCCATATCCTCTATTTCCTCCCTAACCACCCTGTCCTGATGCCCCTCCTCCTCCTCACAGCCTCATCCTTCCAGGCCCACCTCAAATCTGATCTTTTTTGAACACTGCCGTCACTGAACATTTCTCTCTGACATTATGTATCCTCTGAGCCCCTCAAGCGCCTATTATTCAGGCTTTCATCACAGATCTCCTTGTGCTGTTAAATGCAGTTTCATGAAGCTAATGGCCAACAGGAAAAAATGCCCCCCTCTGAATTGCAAGTTCCTCAAAGGCAGGCCTAGTTTTGCGAACATCACCACATTGCTCACAGCCCCATTCTAGGCCTTGTCCCTGTTAGGCACTCAGGAAATCCCAATTGCTCTCACTCCCCTAGTACTGCTAGCTCCAAAGGGTGGGCCTCAGAAACCCTGGGTTGGCAGCAGCCTTCAGGGATGCCCCGCGGTCCAAGGCCCTGGACCACTCCCTCACCTCTCATCCTGTCCATCATCTCCATGGTCTCCCCAAACAGTTCCTCCGCCTCCGTCTTGACACTCAGAATCCGGCTGCCCTGTTCTCCCAGCATGGAGCTCTGATCCAACCGGTCCTTCAACTCAGCGTATTTTTGCTTTACTCTCTCAAACCCCTGAAAAAAAGGAAAAACCATTTCTGCATCACCATCATCACCATCGTCCAAAGTCCTAAAGGCCTTTGGCCAAAGGAGTTGATATCACCCACATCTGGACACGGAGATGAGGTGCCTTTTAATATCCCCCATGGGGTGGGTCTGCTCTATAAAAGCCCCTGGGCCACAAATCACACCTTAACTTCTGTACTTCCCTCCATCCGCAGCGCCTGTCGCTTCCCAGCTCACTGCCAGCACAGGGCCGGATACATGGCTGTCACTTAATAGCATGCCTGGCAGCTTGGCCATTGTACCAGGACCACCGGTACCCTGGAGATGTTGAGAACGGCCCTCTGACCTTCTCTCTGATCTAATTCTGACAGCGATGGGGCTCAGGTTGTGCTAAATCAAGAGTGCCTGTCTGGGCTGGGAAGCCACAGACAGAGGATAAGCTCTGGGTCGGGTGTCAAGAGCCCTGCTTTGTAGACAAGCGTTGTGCCTGGACAAAATCCACTTTGTCTGTGAAAGGAGAGGAACTGGACCAGCTGTTTGCAACATCCCCAAAGTGGCTCCACCAAAAGCAGCCAAAGGTGTAAGAATCCAGAAGCTCCATCTACCCCCACCCCAGGTATATTTCAGAGTAACTGGTACTTAAAGTGCTTTGGTGGGGGAGGTGCTTCCCAGGTGATGCTAGAGGTAAAAAACCCACCTGCCAATGCAGGAGACATAAGAGACAGGTTCGATCCCTGGGCCAGGAAGATCCCCTGGAGGAGGGCATGGCAACCCACTCCAATATTCTTGCCTGGAGAATGTCCATGGACAGAGGAGCCTGGCGGGCTACAGTCCATGGGATTACAAACAGCTGGACAGGACTGAAGCGACCATGCCCATGCAAAATGCTTTGGAGCCGTGGTCTTATCAAGTGTACAGAGCCCACTCCTGCTCCCACTGACAGTGCTTCCTCGGGCTCTCTCTGCCCTCTTCGTACCTCCTGCGCGTTCAGCGCCTCCTTGCTGGCTTCCTCTGCCAGCTGTCGGGCCTGGGCTGCCTGTGCCTGCTGCTGCCTGGCCCGGCGGCCAAGCTCCTCCATCCGTGCTCGGAAGCCCCCCAGCTGCTGCGTCATGCTGGTCACCAGTCTTTCTGCTGGTCCCAGTACCTGCTGAACCTTTGTGGAAAAAGAGAGACCAGGGGTTTGGGGTGGGTCTCATAGGCAGCGACCTTCGGTCTTCTTTCCAGTTTTTGGGCCACAAAAACTGATGCCTCCAATCAGGGCATCACTATCACCCCCATCCAATCCCCTAACTGCCCCCAGCATACAAGCCTCCCAGCCTTCACCGGCTCAGCTGACCATCCCCCCTTACTCCTGCCGGAGCTCACAGGCCACCCCTGCTTCTGCATCAGCCACGAGGCCAGAAAACTAAAAGCTCGAAGCCAGGCCAAGGCTTGTAGCCCCTGATTCTTTAGGGCCCCATCTCAGCTCCCAGCCAGATCCCTTCCTGACATTGTCTCTGCCTCGTGCCCGGGTCTGAACGTTCATTCCCCCACGTGGGACACTTACCTCAGCGACCCTGTCCTGGATGAGCCGCATGGAGCGGCGGGTGCCCCGCATGGTGTCCTGGGCCTCCTGCAGCGCCAGCGTGCCCTGCCGCAGGGCCCCCAGGACTTCCTCCACCTGGCCCTCCACCGCATGGGCCCGGCTCCTGGGGCGGGACGGGCACAAGGGACAGCGGAGAATTCACTCAGGGAGAGCTCTGAGTGAAGGCGCTCTCCAGTCCCGGACAGTACCTTCTCCAGCCAAGGAAAGAGGCTGAGAACTAACTCAGTAGTAGCTTTCCATTCCAGGACCCTAGCAAGCCCCCCTCCCCATGCCAGATGGAAGGATATTCCTGGAAGGCGGAAACCAAGCCTCTTTACTGCTGTCTCCTCTGGGGACCAGCGCAACACACTGCAGGAGCCCAGGCCATGATTATGGCTGAGTTTAATAAGGTGCGCTTTCCCCAACCACGTGATGAAAGTGATGAACACCTCGTGATGAAAGTGAAAGAGGAGAGTGAAAGAGTTGATTTAAAGCTCAACATTCAGAAAACTAAGATCATGGTATCCGGTCCCATCACTTCATGGCAAATAGATGGGGAAACAGTGGAAACAGTGGCTAACTTTATTTCTTAGGGCTCCAAAATCACTGCAGATGATGACTGCAGCCATGAAATTAAAAAATGCTTACTCCTTGGAAGAAAAGTTATGACCAACCTAGCAGCATATTAAAAAGCAGAGACATTACTTTGCCAACAAAGGTCCGTCTAGTCAAGGCTATGGTTTTTCCAGTAATCATGTATGGATGTGAGAGTTGGGCTATAAAGAAAGCTGAGCTCCAAAGAATTGATGCTTTTGAACTGTGGTATTGGAAAAGACTCTTGAGAGTCCCTTGGACTACAAGGAGATCCAACCAGTCCATCCTAAAGGAAATCAGTCCTGAATATTCATTGGAAGGACTGATGATGAAGTTGAAACTCCAATACTTTGGCCACCTGATGTGAAGAGCTGACTTGTTTGAAAATACCCTGATCCTGGGAAAGACTGAAGGCGGGAGAAGGGGACGACAGAGGATGAGATGGTTGGATGGTATCACCGACTCAATGGACATGAGTTTGAGTAAGTTCCGGGAGTTGGTGATGGACAGGGAGGCCTGGTGTGCTGTGGTTCATGGGGTCCCAAAGAGTTGGACACAACTGAGCAACTGAACTGAACTTCCCCAACCACAAGAGCTGAGGCGGCCCTTGGGGACGGTGTCCAGTATGGAAGGCGGGGCCACACTGAGTGAACCTGAGCCTGGACGCTGGGTATCACTTGACCATCTGCCACCACAGTCAGCACCCCTCCTGTCTCCCAGGACCCCCCTGATTTATAGAGGTTCCTCTCTTGCTTCCAGCCACACAGCCAGGGAGCAAAACGCCAGCCCAGTCCTGGGAGAAGAGTTCAGGACGCCAAGCCATACCTGGCCTGCTCGGCCTCGGCCTGCAGCCTGCGAGCCCGAGCAACATCCTGCTTGGTCTGGGACAGCACCAGGTCCACGTTGGGGAGCCTGGCCGCAATGGCCTGGATCTCGTTCATCTTCTGCAGGACTGTGGCCGAGTCGGTGGGCAGCCACAGGGCCAGCACAGCCTCGCTGACCTCCTGGATGGTGGCTGTGTCAGTGTCGGGATCTGGAAGACAAGCCGCCCATTGGACTGGGGGAGCCCAGCCATGTTCCCCCAAGGTCATAGGCCTCCCCCAGGCCCAGCGGCATCCGTGGCATCTCCGACTAGCCTGCCCACAGAGCTGCCGCCCTCTCCTCCCAGGCACCCTGCTCTGAGAATTTCCGGGCGCCTTGCTGTGGGAGGAGGGGTGTTGGCACAGCTGTGGCAACTATGTGGCACCACAGGAAGTTGCAGGCTGGAGAGAGGAGGCAGTGCCAGGCAGCTGGCCCCGAACAATGCCTGGAGCGCAGACGTAAGCGGCCCCGGAGTGGGGACACCAGCCAGGAACTGGAACTGCTTCCTTGGCAATAAGACCCCTGCCACGTGCCCCCTCCACCTCGGGCCAGAGTGCTTGTTTGTGCAAAGGCAGATGATCATCAGGGCTTTGCTCACACATCACCTTCTGAGGGAGGCGGGCCCCGGCCATCTGATTGAGGGTGGTAATCTGCACCCTCTGCCAACGTTCCCTCTCCTCATACTCAGCTTCATCATTCTCCCGAACGTTTATCACCACCCACATGCCGAACAATTTACTCGTTTGTCAGATCTTCCGTCTGACTCCCCACTAGAACGTAAGCAACGTGAGGACAGGGACTGCCATTCAGCCACGGCTATAGCCCAGCCCCGAGCACGGTGCCTGGCACTCGGAGGCACTCTGTATACAGCGAATGAGTGGCTTAAGGGGCTCCAGACCCAGGCTTCCCCTTTTCTACTCAAGCCACCTAGGCCAAGTTAGCTAGCTTCTCTGAGCTCAGTCTCCCAATCTGTGGAAGGAGCTGATAGGAAACAATTATCAGGAATTTCACAAACCACCTCCGGGTCAGAGAGTAAGATCAGATGTACAGAGGTGGCGTCTCCTTCCCCATGGTCACTCTACAGATTCCACTGGTACCGCTGTGGGAAGGAAGAGGGCATTGCCTATCCAGATGGTTTGCCCCGTGACTGGGACTTTTCTGGGGGCCCCAGGTCTAGCCTTATTCTGCAATCAAAAGCTTCCTCACCAGGTGGCTACACAGGTCCCAGACCAAATCCCCTCCCCGTGCCAGGTGGAAGGACATTCCTGGAAGGTGGAAACCGTGCCTCTTTGCTGCTGGGTTCTTACGGGACCAGAGCAGCACATCGCAGGAGCCCAGGGCATGACTGCAGCTGAGTTTAATCAAGTGAGATTTTCCCCAACCACCTGCTTTCACAAGGACCTCCCAGTAGAGACCATCAACTGCTCGCCTAACCCAGAGTCCTACTCTCAAAATGCGGCTTAGACACGCCTTCCTAGACAACAGCCCACGGCTAGCACACCCCCACCGAGCGCCTGCCCTTCCTCCATTCCGTTTCACTTCAGCTGCACCCGAGGGCTTGGTCTGAGTCACACAGTTTCGTGGGCTTCTGAGTCTCAGGGTGGGCTCAGCAAACTTTCACCGCTCTGAGCAGCAGGACGTGGGGCGCAGAGGCTGCAAACCAGATGGACTTGGTCCCTGCCCTCGTGGAGCTTGGAATCTAGCGGGACCAGGGAGCGCAACCCTGGGTGATGGGGCCAAGCACGGGGTGTGAGGGCGGCACCTGCGGAGGGGCATCTAACCACTTAGGTGCCCTTGGAGGGGCGGCTAACCCACTCTGACGGGTCCAGAGAGGCTTCCTGGAGACTGAGATACTTAGAGGATGCTTAGAGGGTGGATAGGAATTAGCAGGTGCAAGGCAGAGCAGGGGAGAGAAAGCAAGAAGATGAATATGAGCAAACACAAGGAAGCATGTGTGTGTGTGTGTGTGTGTGGCGAGGTGGGGGGCCTCCATCTCAGAGTGCAATGATCTAGAGTGTGGACCCTGGAGTTAGGCGAGCCCTACCCACACCCGCTCCAAGCTGGGTGCCCGTGGGCAGGCTTCTTAACCTCCCTGTGTCTGGCGTCCTCATCTACAAAGTGGCAGGCATGCAGGATTAAATAATGTAATCCACGTGAGGCACTTTAGAACAGTGCCTGGCGCTTAGTAAGAACTCCGTACACCTGATTTACTATTTTTGCCACTCCCGTTGAAGACCTGGGAAAGACGGGGTCCCCTCCCTCCTCCGCTGGCCTCACGCTCTCCCGCCCTCGCTGGGTGACCCTGCGTGCCCACAGCAGCTGCTACGCATGCCGCTGCAGTAGGAGCCTGGACACGAGAACCTTGGAGACTGTAAGAACTGCCCTGGCTCCTTCCCATCCTGGCTGAGGCCCCTCTTCTCCTCTCTGCCCTGCGTCCTGTCCCAGGACTCAATCTGAGTTGAGGGGGCAGCAGGCATCCCACAGCCCGGCAGCTCCCTGCCCATTCACAGGAGCTGGGGCAGCACCCCAAGGAGAGGCTCCCGACCCCCTCTCACCTCTGGGGTCGATGCAGGAGGAGGGGGTCAGCCTTACTCGGCTTCACTCGGGGGCAAGGCCTCCTTATCTGGGAGGCTGAGCCCCAAACTCTGGCCTGCCCCTTCGTCCACTGTTAGGCCCCACTGGCCAGCATGCACGCGGCACGTCCCCATTCTGAGGATCTCCAGGGGGTGCTGACTGCAGCCTGGCCTGGGGCCACTCGGGGCACATCAGGCGGATCCTTCCTGCTTCTCTCCAACCTGCCACATGCACTCAGGAGGGAGCTCTGGGCTCTTGGAGCCAAGGCACCCCAATAATAGCAGGAGGAAATACTGTTACACCAGGCCCTTGGCTCCCAGCCAAGCAAATACCCTGTCAGGGACCAGAAATATAGTAATATTGGTTCATATTCTTGAGGAACCTTTCATTTTTCAAAACACATTTTCCATCAGTTGCTTGATGCCCAGAATAAACTTGTAAAATACTCTCATCTCGGTTGGCAGAAGCGAACATGGAGGCAAAGAGGAAAGCAACTTGCTCAAAGTTCAACAAATTTCCTGAGCCCTGTGCTGGGATCTTTTGCCACTCCCCAGGGCAGCTCAGGAGTGCCTCGGGTTCCTTTACTCATTCAGCCAACACTGGGTGCTTTTTCAGGGACACAGTGAACAAGACACACAGCCGTCCCTGGCCTCTTGGAGTTGAGAGTCTGGTGCGGAGACAAGCAACACCCTCGTTGACAGAAGAATTCAACAACCACAGGCTCAGAGCAGTGAAGGGCCGACTCCAGAGGGGGCTGGGGGAGGGGGTTGACCAGAGAAGGTGATCAGGAAAGTCCCCTTGAGGGAGATATGTACACTCAGACCTGGAGGGCAAGAATCAGTCGCCTTGGAGACAGCATCCCAGACGGAGAAAGAGAGAGAGCACCCCTGAGGTTAGCGAGAGCTGACCTGTTCAAGGACAGTTTGTGAGTCAAATAGAGAGCTGGCCTGTTCAAGGACAGTTCGTGAGTCAAACAGCCGGGCTCCAAGCCACATCCAGGAGGTGACAGAGGCTGTGGAATGAAGGATGTTAGGTATGCATGGAATGCCACCCCACCTGCACATGTTTCAAAGATGCTTCAGGCTGTTGGGTGGAGAAGAGGCTGGAAGGAGATGGGAGAGGAAGCAGCCACCCAGGTGAAAACGCGGACTGGTCAAGGGTGAGGAGGCGCTGATGGAGGAATGGGAAGTAGGGGGTGGGGGATCGGGGGACAGCAAACAGGGCCCTGCGGGCCAGCAGGCATGGACACATTAGCCCAAGGGAGGGTGAGGACCGGCTCACCTGAGAGGAACTCCCGCACCTGCCGGATGAGGAGCCGCGTGCGTCTGACGTCCTCCTCCATCTGGGAGCGGCTGGCGCTCACCTGCGTCTCCAGGCGCTGAGTGTCCGACTGGACCTGCGAGGCGGCCTCCTCCGCTGCCCTGATCTGCGGACACACGCTGTGGGTCAGCGGGGGTCAAAGTCCCCAAGGGAGCCTCTCGGCGGCCCCCATGGAGGGGGTGGGGGTCTGCAGGCATTGGCTACCCGGGATCCACCTGGGAGACGTGTAACTAGCTTTGTTTGGCCTCACAAGAAGTGATGTAGAAACACTGGCCTCCATCTCTCACTTGCCGTGATGCCTGCCGCCTGCTAAGTCACTTAGGTCATGTCCGAGTCTTTCGTGACCCCATAAACTGTAGCCCACCAGGCTCCTCTGTCCATGGGAATTCTCCATGCCAGAGTACTAGAGTGGGCTGCCATGCCCTCCTCCAGGGGAGACTGAACCTGAGTACCTTATGTCTCCTGCACCAGCAGGCGGGTTCTTTCCACTAGAGTCACCTGAGATGCCCCACTGGCTGTGGGGCCATGCGGGCAAGTCAGCTGACACCTCTGGGATTGTGTCTCCTGGCTGCCAAACGGGAGCTCTGACTCGCCCGGGGGCTCTGTCCCCTCTGCCTCCCCTGACTACGGGTGCCCACCGCCACCCGCCACACCTACCATCTGCCTGGTCTGCTGGAGCTGGGTGCTGAAGGCCCGCAGCTGCTCGGCCACCTGCCCCGCCGTCCGCAAGGCCCCACCTGCCCTGGGGAGGGCGCCTCTGCAGCGGGAGCCACAGGCCGTGCGGTTGTCTTGGGGACAGAGCTCCCCAGGGCAGGCTCCCGGGGTGCAAGGCATCTCCCTGGAGCCCCCACAGAGCTGTGGAGAGATGGGGGTGTCAAAAGGGGTCCCCAAGGCTCTGCAACAACCACTCCCATCCCACACCTGGGAAGCCAACAGCCAACAGACGTCTCTGTGGCAACCGGGCCCCCAGAAACTGGTTGGCTCCGTCGCTGCTGAGCAGCCCATGCAGGGGCTGAGGGTCAGGATGGATGGGGTGGTGGTGGGGTCTACACAGCCCCGGTGGGAACGGTGGGGCAGCCGTTGGTGTGTGACAAGCCAGGCCAGGGGGCCAGAGGGGGAAAGTCGGGCTCCGCAACAGGCGTCACCTGGTTGATGGTGGGCGTCAGATCAGGCACGGAGGCCATCTCCAGCCTCAGGGCCGCGAGCTGGGGACCACCGGCTCCTGGTCCTCCTGCCACCTGCTGCTCCAGCCTCTCCGCCTCTCTCCGGCTATCCCTGAGCTGCAGCAACCGGCGGGAGCTGTCCGAGACCTGCTGAGCAGCTTGGGATGACCGCTGATGGGCTGCAGTCAGCATGCGGAAGGCTCCTGGTGCAGGAGGGGAAAGAAGAGAGGTTCACTGAGCCAGCCCTGGACCCCCCAGGCCTGGAGGCGGAGGGCCAGCCGGAGGGGAGCTGAAGGCTGGCCCGGCGTGGGGTCTCCACGCTCCCCCTCACCCCGAGGGGAGCTGAAGCCTGGCCTGGCCACGCCCCCTCACCCCGAGGGGAGCTGGAAGGCTGGCGCTCCCCCCGCCCCTCACCCCGAGGGGAGCTGAAGCCTGGCCCGGCGTGGGGTCTCCACGCTCCCCCTCACCCCGAGGGGAGCTGAAGCCTGGCCCGGCGTGGGGTCTCCGCTCCCCCCTCACCCCGAGGGGAGCTGAAGCCTGGCCCGGCGTGGGGTCTCCACGCTCCCCCTCACCCCGAGGGGAGCTGAAGCCTGGCCCGGCGTGGGGTCTCCACGCTCCCCCTCACCCGCTCACCTGAAGGGTCGGCACTGCTTATCTTTTCAAACTGCTCCCTCTTGCTCTGATATGCGACGAGGAGGCGATTGAAGCTCCTGTCCAGACTCCCCAGGTCTCCCGGGAGGGACAAGGTCTCCTCCTCCAGGGGCAAATCAAGCTGTAGGCCCTGAAGCGTCCGCCTAAGGTAGGGGGAGAAGTTTCCACTAAAATACAGGAGAGGGGCTGCCTCCCAGACCCAGCCATGCCCCCGGAGAAACAACTACTGAGTCAGGAGAAACAGAGGCCATCAGGGAAAGCCGCAGACGGGAGAGGATTCTGCCACGCTAAAGCCAGCATCGTCTCCCTCCATCCATACGCAGGCAGATCCAGAAAAACCTCTCTCTCCTGGATGGGTGTGAGCCTAAGGCTCCCAGCTCTCCTCTGCGTCCCCACACCAGCTTCCACGAGGAGCTTCCCTGACCCTCTCCTCCTGGGGTCCCTACAGGCTGCCATCAGCCACGCCTGGACCCCGGGCACCCGGGTCTCTCCTCTCCCCACCAGGGCTCCCAGAGCTGCTGACCTGTCGGTCTGTTTCCGCCCGAAGGGGGTCACCTGCCCTGACCCATGGTCACTGAGTTTGCAGAGACTCCTCCCTCCCCGGCCCTCTGCAGCTCCACCTGACCAGTCCCTGCCACTAGCCTCCCCTTCTCCGTGGCCAGCCTCTGCTCCATGTGCACCATCCTTCAGGAGGCCCCTCCAGGCCGGCACGCCCAGCCCATTAGATACCCATAGGCTCCCTGCTCAGCTCTGAGACCAAGGCCAACCGCATACCGGGGTGGCTCGGGCCCCCCACGGTCAGCGAGTCAGCGAGGGCTCAGGGAAGGCAAAACTCATTATGAAAACTTCGGAACCAAACCTCACTGAGAAGAGGCCTCTGCTGGTAGGAGGGGGCTGTGGGTGGGACCGCTCCCATTCCAAAGGCAAACACAAGTTATTTTCAGAGCCCTGCCTCTCGGATGCCCTCCATCAGGGTGACTCATCCAGAGCTGACGCCCGCAGGAGCACCAGGCACTTGGGCTGGCGCCTGCACTCCTGGTCCCCCACTCTGCCCCTCTGTGGATAGCTGGTTCTGTCATGTCACCAAGCTGTGCCCATTTCCTCACTGGCAAGACTGACATAGTAACACCCATTCCACCAACCTCCCAGGACTGCAGTGACGGTGAAAAAGAGAGGTGTCCAAGAAAAGGCTTGAAAGTGAAACGTGGAAGTTGCTCGGTCTTATCCGACTCTTTGCGACCCCATGGACTAGCCCTAGACAGACTAATCCTCTGTCCATGGGATTCTCCAGGCAAGAATACCAGAGTGGGTGCCATTCCCTTCTCTAGGGGATCTTCCCAACCCAGGGATCGAACCTGGGTCTCCTGCATTGCAGGAAAGTTCTTTATCTTCTGAGTCACCAGGGAAGCCCTAGGAAAAGGCTTGGTAGACGGTAAAGGGCTGTAAGCAATATGGGCCCCTCCGTGGACCCCAACGGCTCGGTGGGGAGAGGGAATGACCTGATGGAGAAGACGGCATTGGCCACCTGGGCCACCTCCTCCTCCGTGACCAAGGCATCGCCGAGGGTGGCTTGGATCTGCTCAATCTTGCTCTTGGCGTCCAGCATCCGCGAGGCCAGACCGTGGTCCTCCAGGCCCGGCTGGGGCCACAGGGCGGCGGAGGCGTTGCGGAGGCCGGCCAGGCGGAGGGCCCTCTCCCGGAGGCCGCCGTCGTAGGTCTGGAAGCAGGGGTGGCAGGCCACACACACCGGGGCGCGGTCGCAGTAGCCCCGCTGGCACTGGTCGCAGCGCGGCCCCGTCAAGCCGGGGCGGCAGAGGCAGCGGCCCGAGGCCTTGTCGCAGCCTGGCCCCTCGGTGCCCCGGAAGTCGCAGTCACAGGCTGGGGCGGGAGAAAGGATGGTCAGGGGCCAGCGCTCCAGGCCGGGGAGCCACGGCGAGGGCGGCGGGGCTCACTCAGCAGCCCCTTCGTGCAGGCGCGGCCCCGAGCTTCACTCCCCGAGCGCGCGTGCACTCTGACCCGCACCCGCTCTGGCGGGGTGGGCACGCTTGCTCTCCCACCATCACGGGCGCAAGCACCCGAGGCAGGGTGCCCCTTCCCAGGCGAGGAGGCCGAGGCCCAGAGACGGGGAGCAACCCCGCCGGGGGCAACAGGGCTGGGAACAGACTGGGGTCTGCCTGCTCTCGCCACCACTTGCCAAACTGACCACCGCGGGGCTCACTTTCCGCATCAGTGGAGAGGGAGGAGGGGGTTGCCCCACAGCTGGGAGACGCTTTCTCAGGGAAGAGAGGCGCAAAGCAGCCCTCCTGTCACCGGGACACGGGGACACGGGGACATGGAGACATAGAAACACGGGGACATGGGGATGGGCTAGCAGGGGCCAAGTACTCTCACGGGCTGCCAGGGCCCAGCCCCCGTGGACCAGACACCACAGACCCACACGCCCCCCAGCACAAGCCCAGCCGAGCACGCACCCCCCACGGCGTAGCCCCCACCACTCAGACAGCGCACCTCGGCATCCTGCGGCTGCATCTCCATAGGTCCTGTCGGGACACTGGCGGATGGCTGCGGCACGGCAGGTCAGGCCCCCGAAGCCTTCCCGACAGGCGCACTGCCCTGTGAACTGCGGGGGAGAGCGGGTCAGCGAGCGGGACTCCCCGGCGCACCCCAGCCGCAGGGGCTCCCGCCAGGACACAAGCTCCGCAGTCAGACCCAGGACGCCCCGCCGCAGGCGCACGTATTCGGGCCTGCCAAAGCCACAGGGGCTCTCCAGGGGCGTGGGGGCCAGCCCGCAGTGTACCTGGTTGCACTGGGGGCCGAGGGAGTTGTGCGGGTCGCAGGCACAGGGCTCGCAGCCCCGGCCGCTGGCCAGCTTCCAGTGGTGGGGGGCACATTGGTCACACTTGGGGCCCACCACGTGGGGCAGACACACGCAGCGCCCAGTCTCCTCGTCACACGGCACGTCCCGCCGGGCGCCCAGGACACTGCAGTCACAGCCTGCACAGGAGAGGGGCTGCTGAGCTGGGGGCGGGGCACCCAAATCTGTGCCCACCACCCCCCAGAGGACATGCATCAGGGAGACGAACCCGGCGGGGCCGCTCCCCCGCAGAAAACCTGGAAAGCCAGGCCGCCACGCTTTCCCTCCAGTCCCAGCACCTGGCCACTTGGCCAGCCGCCCGCCTCCCGCGGGCGGGCTCTGTCCCCCTTCCAAGTCAGGCCTGCAGGAGGCTGCTGGCACAGCGGCCCGGCACACCGCGCATGGGGAGCAGGGCCGGCCCCAGGGCCGCTACCCCGCCCCACGGCAGGCTGGGACCCTCTACTCACGGCGGCAGCCCTGCGGGTTGGAGAAGGTGAGCCCCGTGAACCCCGGCTTGCACAGGTCACAGCGTTCCCCCTGCACGTGCTCCTTGCACACACACTGGCCAGTCAGGGGGTCACAGGGTGCTCCAGGCACTGCCCCGTCGGGATCACACTCACAGGCTGCAAGACAAAGGCGGCACCAGAGGGGCAGAGAGGAAAAGCAGAGCATTGGGAGCGCATTCAGGTTCAAATGCTTATCCTCCCTACCCCACTTCCTGGCTTACGACCTGACCACCTTAGTCAAGTTATTTAAGGTCCCCTGTGCCTCAGTTTGCTCATCTATAAAATGGGGATAATTATATAACACTCATAGGGCCTCTTATGAGGAATAAAGCAGGTAGCACAGGGCTTGGCACGTGTTGCTGTGCTGTGCTGTGCTGTGCTTAGTCGCTCAGTCGCTTCTGACTCTTTGGGACCCCGTGGACTGCAGCCCGCCAGCTTCCTCTGTCCTTGGGATTCTCCAGACAAGAATACTGGACTGTGTAGTCTATTCCTTCTCCAGGGGATCTTCCCAACCTAGGAATCAAACCGGGGTTTCCAGCATTGCAGGCAGATTCTTTGGATCTCATTGCAATGTGGATTCTCCTGCATTGCTAGCTGAGCGACCAGGGAAGTCCTTGGCACATGTTATGTAGTACGAAAGTTTCAGTTGGCATGATATACTGAACAAACCACTCTGTGGCCAGCACTGAGCTGGGCACTCTTACATGTTGCCTTATGTAATCCTATCATAACCCTGAGAATTCACCATGCTTATCCCTATTGTACAGATGAGGAAACTGAGGCTCAGAGATGTTCCAATAACATACTCAAGGTCATACGGCAAGTAGTGCTGGAAATGGAAGTCAAACTCAAGCTTTTCTCATTCTTTCCGTAAGCAGATCATATCAACCGCAAGTGAACCAACTTTCTTTCACCCTAACACCTGGGCCCCTTTCACAGCTTTCAAAATAGAGACTCTTACTTCTGGAAAGTTTTGCCTGATTAATCCACCTGAATCAGAGTGCTTTCGATTCGAATTGTACAAACTCACTGACCCTTGCTGTATGCGCGCTATGTTGCTTCAGTTGCGTCTGACTCTTTCAAACTCCACGGACTATAGCTTGCCAGGCCCCTCTGTCCATGAGATTCTCCAGGCAAGAATACTGGAGTGGGTTGCCATGCCCTCCTCCAGGGGATCTTCCTGACCCAGGGATTGAACATGCATCTCTCAGGGCCCCTGCATTGCAGGTGGGTTCTTTACCGCTGAGCCACCCAGGAAGCCCCACTGACCCCTGTGAATGTGTCTAGTCACTCCTGGGTCTCTTATGTTTCTTCAGTAAACATTTCTGGAGCATCAGTTATTCATCTGTCATTGTGCTAGGGCCCAAGGATACAAGAATAATCCCTGCCATAGAGGAGTTCTTAATGCTGGCGGAAACAGAAAAATAAGCAAACCACATTACAACCTGGTTCAGTTCAGTTCAGTTCAGTTTAGTCGCTCAGTCGTGTCTGACTCTTTGCGACCCCATGAATCACAGCACACCAGGCCTCCCTGTCCATCACCAGCTCCCGGAGTTCACTCAGACTCACGTCCATTGAGTCAGTGATGCCATCCAGCCATCTCATCCTCTGTCATCCCCTTCTCCTCCTGCCCTCAATCCCTCCCAGCATCAGAGTCTTTTCCAACGAGTCAACTCTTCGCATAAGGTGGCCAAAGTACTGGAGTTTCAGCTTTAGCATCAGTCCTTCCAAAGAAATCCCAGGGCTGGTCTCCTTCAGAATGGCCTGGTTGGATCTGGTAAAGGCAAGTAAACGGGCCAAGTGCACCCTCATTTTCCTGCGTGTGTGGTTTCTACTACCAAACAGTCTGTGTGTTTCCTGACAGCAGCAACTGTATCTGATGTTGACTTTTTTCTTTCCTATGCTCAAAAAGGGCTTCCCTGGTGGCTCAGATGACAAAGAATCTGCTTGCAATGCAGGAGACCCGGGTTCAATCCCTGGGTTGGGAAAATTCCCCTGGAGCAGGGCCTGGCAACCCACTCCAGTATTCTTGCCTGGAGAAACCCAGGGACAGAGGAGCCTGGCAGGCTGCAGCCCATGGGGTCGCAGAGTCGGACACGACTGAAGTGACTAAGCAGCAGCATACTCAAAATAAGTTCTACGTAATGACCGACTGACCAATTGACTGACATCCAGAGAGGCTGGGTGACTTGCTTAGGAAGGCACAGCCAAGTCAAAACAATTGCCCCCAAGTCTTCATGGGGACTTCATGTGAGTCCTCAGGGACGTGTGCTCTGTTGAGCCCAGAGCAGATTAATAGACAGATGAGCCCCTACTCACGGATACAGGTCTCCTGAATGGGAGCCCCAGGACGCCGGTTCCGGAAGTAGTGCAGCTGACAGCGTTCACAGTTCCTGCCCTCAGTGTGGTCCCGGCAGTTGTCACACACACCTCCGTGCGCCCCCTGGCTGGCAGCAAACACGGCTGGGTCAAAGTGACATGTCTCTGAGTGTCCGTTGCAGTCACATCCTGAAAAAGGAGATTCCTGGGGTTGAACACTAGACCAGCCTCGTTGGCATCTACAAAGCACGCTCCATGCTAACTTGCTGGCATCCCCAGTGACTCTGTAAGATGCCCAGGTCTGAAAAACGGGGACACTGAAGCCCAGGGAGGCCTGTCTAATTTATTTCAGTTCATACAGTAAGAAAGGAAAACGGAGAACGCGGGCCTCCCGACTCCCAGTGTGGGGACTCATCCCAGGATGATGTCCGTGTGGGGCCAAAGAGAGAGCTGTTCAAACGTCCCATGCCAACCCTCCCCCACTGCCACCATGGGTCTCCTGCTGGGTCACTGTCCTTCTCTAGGCTGGGACCCTGGCTGTCCTCATTTATGGAGGGAAGGGCCCTGCCCCCGGGGGCCCATCTGAAAGAGAAAGAATGACAACAGGGAGACCAAGTGTGTCCTACACAGGATAAAGCACTAGAGAGGCTGGAGGAAGGAGGACCTGGGTTAGCACGAACGACATGTGGCATCAAAAATATGAACCCGCCCGTGGTCCCTGTGAGGTCTGGGCGGTGGGAGGATGCGACTCACAGGCCCTCTCCTTCCCCAAAGAGCAAGGAGAGCTTTAGTTACGGGGAATTGGTTTAGATTTAAATATTAATAATAAAGACGAGATTCTCCCCGTGTCCCAGAGGAGGTCATCACGGCCCAGAGAGGCCAGCACCCCAGCCAGTGGTTGCAGGGGAGGTGGGGGGTCCCAGGCTCATACTCTGGCATTCGTGGGGGTCCTGGTCTTCCGCGGGTCTCCAGGGCCGGTTGTTGTAGAAGGGCGCGCAGCGCTCACAGTTGGGGCCGGCGGTGTTGTGTTGGCAGACACAGACCTCATGGACCTGGGGGCGGGGCCATTGGTCACCAGGAGGAACCATCACAGGAGCGTCCCAGGGACAGACTTGCCCTCTCCTCTCTGACCCTTCCGCTCGGCTTAGACCCCAGGGTCCAGCTCCGGACCCCAGCTCCTCCAGCCTGCACTGAGCTAATCTGACACTCCCAGAGGCCGGCTTGTGTGGTGCACGTGTGCGTGTGTACATACACGTGTGTTTGTATGCATGCACATCTACACTGCTCCTCCTGTTGGGTTTTTAAAAGCGCGGTCCTTGCATTTTGGTATGGTATCCATCCCCATACTGCCCAATGCAAAACAGCGCCTGGAAGTTTGCTCCCACAGCCTTGTTGGTAAACTGCAATTCTTGTGGGCCCTCTGGAGATTTATATTCCAACAAGCTATGACTGCAGTTGTTTGGCTAATGAGACTGTGATGATGAATTGTTACTAGACTCATTAAGGTGCAGAAATAGAATAGCAATTGTGTGCTAATCGTCCTCCAAATTAAGCTCACCACCCGCTGGCTGGCATCCAGGACCCGCACTGTGTTTGCTCCATGCTCGCCCTGCACTCGCCCCTAACAGCACAGCTGAGCTGAACTGGCTGCTCCCTGTACAAGCCCCACGTCTCCCCACCTTGTGGCCTGTACTGATGCTTTGCTTCCTTCCTAGAAGTCCCTTCCCCTCTATTCACCAGCGAGATCCTTCCCAGCTGGAATGGCACATCCTTCATCAGGCCTGCCTGCTCCCTCTAACTCCATGGATTTCAACTCTGGACGCACTTAAGCATTATTTGAGGAGCTTTATATATATAAATGCTCAGGCCCAATTCCATCCAATCTCAGGGACAAGGCCCAGACATCAGTACTTTATAAACTGGTGTTTCCATGGAGTAGCCAGAGTTAAGAACCACCGGGGCTGGGCAGGCCCTCGCCCTCCTCTACATCCTTATACGCCAGTGATCACACTCAGCCTGTGTTCTGGTCTTGTGTTTTGGGGCCCTAACGGCTGTCACATCCCTGGCACCAGTCTCCCTCTGGCCTCCTCTGCAGCCTGGGGGAAGCACTGGCCCAGAAAGTGGAAAGGAAAAGGCTGCGCAATGTTCCTGTCCCCTTATTTTCCCTAGCAGGCCACCTGATAGGATTTCATCGTGTGCCTTTATCACTAGAACAAGTATCCTGCTCCCGATTGTTAATATTGTAGAAGCAGGAAAGTGAAATGACAGCTCCCTTTGCTTCTTGGTCCAAGGGTCTCTCTCCTCTGCTGATGGCTCTCAAGCCTGGCTTCCCAGCAAACGCCCCTGGGTCACTTATTAAGCTGGAGCTTCCCTTTCTATCCCTGACGCATCTGACTCAGCTGCTCTGGGGTGAACTCAGCATCCGTGTTAGCCTCTGTTCTCTCCTCCTGTCCCATATCTCACCTCTAAAGGGAATTCAAAGTCCCCCAAACCAGGGACTCTCAATCCTGGCAAGCTGTTAGAATCACCAGGAGCTTTAAATAATAGGAATACAATGAGAGTGTCTGAGGTAGGGATCCCGGTGATCTTTTTAGCTCCCCAGGAAATTATGATATGTGACCAGGGCTAAGAATCAATGCCTTGAGCTCCCTGCAATACCCACGCATATACTTCTACTTACACGTATACTTATACTTACATCTATGTTACTGAATAAAAATCATCTCAAATAATAAAGCAGATCCAAAGAAGTGCTACCAAATGGGACCTTGAAAACGATAACCATTTACACTCATCTTCGCCATCGCTAAAACAGTCAGTACTCAAGTCTTCAATCTAGTGCCCCACCCCTCTCCAGGGGTCCCGAGGATGCCCGCAGTCTGCCCGCCCGCTCCCCTCTCCCTTCCTGCCCTGGGCTGCCACCTGCACGGCGCTGGAGGGGCTGGCAGGAGTTCTGGAACTGGGGGCACAGCGGTCCGCATGGCCATGGCAGAGGCAGCTCCCATGCAGACGCAACTGGGACACAGCGTAGTAGGCACTGGGAGGGTGGTAGCCCCTCTGGGGCACAGGCGCCAGCTTGGTGAAGTTGACCCTCAAGTTGGTGATCTCCCCCAGCTCTGCGGAGAACGAACAGCAAGGAGGGAGGGAGGGGGCAGGTATGGGGGAAAAAAAAAAAAAAAAACAGAATTTAGACACAGAGTCTCCTAGGGCAGGACAATAAGGAAAGGAACTCTGGTCTCACTACCCATCTCCCCCAACCCTCCTACAACAGAAAAGACCCCCCACAACCCTGACTCGGGCCTTATGAGTGGCTGGCCAGCACCATACCCCTACGAGCTTAAGCAGGGCCGGTATTCAATCCAACCACGTTGACAGAGGCAGCAAAGACTAGGAAATGTCCATGATCTGAGCTGCAAGCCTATTTTGTTCTCTACCCACAGTCCCACGGGCTAGAGGAGTAGCCACACTGACCTTGAATTTTTTGACTTTGTGTGGCTGGGATCCCAGAGGCTAAATCCATAAGGTTGAGCTGGACCTGCAGAGAGGCGGAGTAAGGGGACACCCAGGAAGAGGTGAGCTGTGGCCAAGCCCAGAAGTCCTCTTTTCCATTTGATGCCCTGCCAAATGTCTTGAGGGTGTCCAGAGGGCTCCTTCCCAGGTGGCATGGTGGTAAACATATGCCTGCCTACATGGAGCCGCAAGAGATGTGGGTTTGATCCCTGGGTTAGGAAGATCCCCTGGAGGAGGAAATGGCACCCCACCTCCAGCATTCTTGCCTGGAGAATCCCATGGACAGAGGATCTTGGCGAGGACAGAGGACCCCTACAGTCCGTGGGGTCGTAGCCAGACATGACTGAGCATGCACTCACATGTACTTCTCCTAGAGGGGTCACTGTTGGGGAGCTCAGGAAAGATAGCAAGGCTCTGCCCGAAGGAGGGGGAGGGTTCTCACAGATTCCCCAAAGCCTGGGTGACCACGTGAGTGACAGGAAGTGGGAAACCTCTCCCCATGCCTATTTTTCAGGGTGCCCTCTCCTACCTTGGCCCCGTTCTGGTGCCCATTAGGCCTCTGGGGCAGAGTCTGGCACCGAGCGTCCTGCCAGCCCTGGGGTTGGCCCTGGCGGACCCAGGGGAAGGCAGAGCCGCAGTCAGCAGCCAGGTACTGGTACACCTGCCAAGTCTTGCCGAAGTCCGAGGAGCGCTCGATCAGCAAGCCTGCAGGCACGGGCCCCTGCAGGGACACACAGGGTGGGGGGGGTGAGGGAGGCCTGAGTGACCCCGCCTGGAGGACACGGTCACAGAAAGACGCTCTTAAGTGCTGGCGGCCCCTGAGAACCCCAGTGAGGAGGGAGAAGGAGGGCTGCACGGAGCAAGTAGGCTCAGGGGCACTGCGGTCTGATCCTGCTGGCAAACCACGGGCCCCAGCAGGTTTTCCCTGCTTCTGCAAACTAACAGAAAGCAGATCTAACTTCCAGAAGGCACGATCCCTACTCAGTCCACCACCCAGGCAGTCAGGCCAGAAAATTCTCCCACTGGGCTTCCTACAGCCAAATGCTGATTCTGTCCTTTCCTCTTTTTCTCCCACATCCATGGTCAGAGCTCAGGTCCCTGATCGCGCTCAGCCTGGATTCCTGCAACAGCCTAGAACTCAAGCCCGCCTCAGCCTTTCCAAGCCACACCCCCACACTTCACCTGCAGGGTTATCTGATCACATGGCTCCCTGCATGAGACCCTTCGATGGGTCTGCACTGGCCTACTTCTGCCCTCAGTGATTCCATCCATTTCTCATGGCTTTCCATGTTGTCTTTATGCTGACAGCTTCCAGCTTGGAAAACTTCTTTCGGTTCAAAAACCCAACCTCCACACAAAGAGAACTTCCTTTCTAAAATGTAAAACGGGCTATGACTCTTCTCTCCTCAAAACCTTCCAATGGCTTCCCTACTCTGTTTCTTTCCAAGCTTTATTGAGATATTATGGATGTGCAATATACGCCAGTTTAAGGTATATCAAATGTGATGATTTGATAGTCATATATAACAGAATGATTACTACAATAAAGTGAGTTAACACGTCTATCCTCTTACATAATAATCTTTTCCTGTGTCATGATAACATTTCAGGTCTACTCTCTTAACAACTTCCAGGTGTCTAGTACAGTGTTAATAATTATAATGGTCACCACGTTGTCCATCAGATCTTCAGAACTTATGCATCTTATACCTGGACCTTTATATCCTATGAGCAGCACCCCATACCCATTTCTTCCTCCCTCCAGCCCCTGGCAATCACCATCTTCGTCTCTACGTTGATGAGTTCAGGTCTTTAAGATTCCCTATATAGGGCTTCCCTGGTGGCTCAGACGGTAAAGCGTCTGTCTGCAATGCAGGAGACCCAGGTTCAATTCCTGCGTTGGGAAGATCCCCTAGAGAAGGAAATGGCAGCCCACTCCAGTACTCTTGCCTGGAAAATCCCATGGACAGAGGAGCCTGGTAGGCTACAGTCCATGGGGTTGCAAAGTGTCGGTCACAATTGAGCGACTTCACTTTCACTTTCTTTCATATATGTGAAGACATGTGGTATTCATCTGTCTGTCTTAGTTCACTTAGCAGAATGCCCTCAAAATCCATTCATGCTGTCCCAAGATCTCCCTCCTTCTTCATGGCTGAATATTCTAGACTCTGGGTGTGTGTGTGTGTGTGTGTATACACGTGTGTGTGTGTGTGTGTGTGTGTACATGACATTTTCTTTACCCATTCATCCATTGATAGACACTTAGGTTGTTTGCATCTCCTGGTTATTGTGAATAATACTGCAATGAACATGGGCGTTACAGACATCTCTTTGAGACAGTGACTTCATTTCCTTCCGGTATACAACTGGAAGTGGGATTGCAGGATCATATGGTAGACTTTTTTTCTAATAACTTTTTGAGGAACTTTCATACTGCTTTCCACAGTGGCTGCACCAATCTACATTCCCTCTAAGAGTAAACAAGTGTTCCCTTTTCTCCACATCCCCACCAACACTTACCTCATCCGTCTTATTTTGGCCACACCACACGGCTTGCGGGATGTTCCCCGACTACAGGGATTAAACCCAGGCCATGGCGGTGAAAGCCTGGAATCCTACCTGCTAGGCCACCCTGATCTTGATGATAGCCATTCTGACAGGTATGAAGTGCCAGCTCACTGTGGTTTCCACTTGCTTTTCCCTGCTGGCTAACGATGCTGAGCATCTTTTCATGGACCTGTTGGCCCTCTGTACGCCCTCCTTTATTAGAGGCATTATCTATGAGGCATAGAGGATAGATAGAGGATTATCTATCCAAGTCCTCTGCTTGCTCTTCCTGAATAAATCTGAACTCCTGACCATGCCACTGTGCACCTCCATCTCCTCACGCCCTCAGTCACAGCCCGTTTGCTCCCTCCTCAGAGCCTTTGTTCATGTGGCTTCCTTGGCCTGGGATACTCCTCTCCCCTGGTGGGTTCTTTCTTTTGTTCTCAGCTAAATGTCACTTCCTCACAGAGATCTTTTTATACCCACCTAACCTGCGTTCTTCTGCCCACACTCTGCCCACCCACCACATCATTTCCTATTCTGGGATCTCATCTGCTGCCGTCGTAAATGTCACCACAATTTCCCATTACTTATCTCTTGGTTTCCTGGGTTTTTTTTTTTTTTTTCTCCCACCAGATCAGGGTTTCCCAACCTTGGCTTGGCACTGTTAATATCTGGAGTTGATTAATGCCTTGCCATGGGGACCATCCTCATCATTATAGGATGGTTAGCAGCACCCCTGACCTCCACTCACTAGATGTCAATAGCATGACCACAGCTGTGCCAACCACAAATTGGTCTATAAATGGCCAAATACAACCTGGTTGAGAGCCATGACAGTAAACCACAAGCACCCCTGTCCAGCTGGTTCACAGTTGTCCCCCCAGCATCTAGCACGTAGTAGTCATTCAGTACATTTGTTGAATGAATACATGAATCTTTCATCCACTCTCCTTCTCCCCATTCACATCTGTAAACTCATCTCTCTTCAGTCTGTAGCCTCCCGTATCCTTACCTCTCACCACCATACACACATTTGCCCTTCCAGACCCTGTGTGCATTCTTTTGCCCCCTCCCCAATTATATACATTCTTGTCTCTTGCTTCTTGGTCTTTGTACTTTGCTATTCTCTTTGCCTGGAATGAACTTAATCTTCTCCTGGCTATTACCGGCCTAAGAAGTTTCATCTTCCTGTGGGTGTATTCTCTGATCATCCCCACCAAAGACAGATCAAGCTGGGTGCCCCCTTGCTAATGTCCCTAGTACTTCTTCCTACCAACATCAGAGCACACGTCCCACTGTCTTGCTACTGGTTCTTTGTCTTGAGGATTGTGATCTAGTTTTATTCAGCTGTTTAGCAACATATAATCGATGTTCAATACGTGTGTAGCAAGAATGGACAAATGAATGGGTGATGACAAAGCAATAAGACCATGAGTATCCATCCAAGTGAACGTTGCCTCTCAAAGCTGTCACCATTAGGGACTGGGCATTTATTCAAATGGCTCTAGCATTTCTCAAAATACTTGAGACCTATTCTTGAGGCTTCTTTGGTGACTCAGAAGGTAAACAATCTGCCTGCAATGCAGGAGACCCCTGCACTGGGTCAGGGGTCTTCCTGGAGACCCTGCATCTTTCCTGGGTCAGAAGATCCCATGGAGAAGGGAACGCAACCCAGCCAATATCCTTGCCTGGAGAATTCCATGGACAGAGGAACCTGGTGGCCTACAGTCTATGGAGTTGCAAAGAGTTGGACATGACTGAGCAACTAACAGTTTCTCTTTTATCATTCTTGAGGTGAGGTTCTTACAGCAACTTCCTCAGTCATGTAGGAATTAGGTCCTATTGCTTTATATTTCCAGTTCAATATTACCTATCCTGATCATCTATTCTCATCAACCAAGATTTATCATTAAATATTTGAATATTCCCGTAGAAGGAATAAAATCAAATCTCTGTAAAGGAAAAGAAAAGACCCTGTCACTAATGAATGAAAATGTGCCCTCCAAAAGGCATATCTCCAAAGGCTAGACTCAAAACCTGACAAGTAATGGCACTGAACGAACCAATGGCTCTGAAAGCACATCTCACATGTGGCTTGGCCAGTTCCTTGCTGTTGGTTAAACTCCATCTCATCAGCAAAGTTATTAAAACAGAGTATACACAGAGTATACACAACCATATGAGCTGTCATTACACAACTGTATAAGTAGAATTGGTCTTGGAAGAGCTGAATTAATTAGATGGGCTGAGGATGGGAGGTGCAGAAAGGTAGAGGACAGAGGGGGCCTGGAGGTGCCACTGGTCTCCCGGAAGTGGTACTTCTGCTGTCACCATGATATAGGCTCAGGGTTAAGTGTTGCCCCAACCTGAGGAAGGGAGACCCACCCCGCATGTGGTACCATCACCTCCAGCCTGAGCTCCCCATGAGTCCAAGCCCACATGGCCCAGAGTCCCCCTCTCCTATCCACTGCCATACCCAGGAAACACACCTTAAAATCCATCATGATGTCCTGAAGCTGGAATTTCCTGTCCAGGTCCAGCTGCAGAAAGACAGGGCTCACATCTGGAAAGACACAAAACCCAGGAACTTTAGAGCAGAGACTGTCTACCTTCCCAGGCTCCAGGAAATCTAACTCTGATTTTCCCATCTCCCTCTCAGAGAGGCGTGGTACCAGTACATTTCTACTTATAGCACCTATTCAAGATCCCATGTCTTCTCGGCCAAATTTCCTTCCCACTGTCCCTTGATGTCTTTAAAACCTTTAGACTTTCAACTCCTCAGCCCAACACAGATCTGTTCCCAAAGCCCAGTTCCTTCAGCAAGCCCACTGTGACCAAGTAGGATGAAATGAAGGCATTTCTCTCTCTTCTTACCTTTTCATTAACCTCCAATAAATTCTTCTACCTACAACATCCGAAAGGCCTCAAATACAAAGACAGAAGGTTCTGCTCACCAGCCACCCGTGTCCCACCACCATAAGAAAGCCATGGGAAAACCCAAAGGGCCCCAGGGCACCCTGCATGTGGAGGTGGTGGCAGGCGCTTACCGTTCTGTGACTGCCACCAGCGCGTGGGGCCCGAGGATGAAACCACGTTCTCCACTTGGTGACTGTTGTAATTGTGAGCCACCCTGGAGTCACACTTGCAGCATTTCATCTGCCACTGCGGAAGACATCAGAGACTCACAGGTGGGGCCTTTGTGTACTGGGAATTCTCCCTGTGTATACTGAGAGCCCAGAGCATTCTCTCCATGGAAATGCTCCCCTAAGGGATTCATGGATTTCATTAATACATTTAGAACGACCAGCCTCTCAAAACAAGACTAACTGGTCATTTTTCCATTTAAGTCCTCTGTGTCAGCCCCCAACACATAGCTAGGTAAATAGTAAATAGATGCTGTCATTGGGAGAGAGGTATGAGGCTGTAAAAACTTAATTTTTGTATATGACCTTGCCTCAGAGAGAAATGTGCAAAGAGTGCTAAGGGCAAAAAGAAGAAAGAAGGAGAAGCTCACGTCGATTTAGTAGCCTAGCAGGCTACAGTCCACGGGCTCAGACATGACTCAGTGACCAAACTACCACCACCACGTCCTAGGTGTAGGCTAGAGAGTTTTATCACTCATCTCACTGAATCCTGGCAGCCTGGGGAAAGTGGAGTTTCTTAGGATTAGGAAAGGGGACAGGAAAAAAGGACAAGGGAATTTGGGGTTCAGTCCTAGTTCTCCTCTGTCAATTGAGTGGATATTGAAGTAGAGTCATTCAATCATTTGACAATATTCATTAAGGCCATACTACGTCCTAGACCCTGCTCTGGGCTCTGGAGTTGTAATAGTGAACAAAATAAAGACCCAGCCATCAGGAAGCCAACATTCTAGTACCATTTAGATGATCTTAAAGGCCTTCCAGCACTTGACATCTGTGACTTTAGGATCTTTCCCAGTTTGGCATCCCCTACCCACAGGAGTCATGTATGGATGTGAGAGTTGGACTATAAAGAAAGCTGAGCACCGAAGAACTGATGCTTTTGAACTGTGGTGTTGGAGGAGACTCTTGAGAGTCCCCTGGACTCCAAGAAGATCCAATCAGTCAATCCTAAAGGAAATCAGTCCTGAATATTCATTGGAAGGACTGATGCTGAAGCTGAAACTCCAATACTTTGGCCACTTGATGTGAAGAACTGACTCACTGGAAAAGACCCTAATGCTGGGAAAGATTGAAGACAACAGAGGATAGATGGTTGGATGGCATCACCGACGCAATGGACATGAATTTGAGTAAACTCTGGGAGTTGGTGATGGACAGGGAGGCTTGGGGCGTTGCAGTCCGTGGAGTCGCAAAGAGTCAGACATGACTCAGTCACTCAGTCACTCAGACAGGACTGAGTGACTGAACTGAACTGAACTGACCCACAGGAGAGAAGCCCAGGATGTCCAACCAGATGGAGCTTTGTAGGCAGGTGTCCCAAGGTCAGGAAGGCAGAGGAAGTCTGCAGCCTTGGGGCTGAAGGCAGGGTCTCTTCCCCATGAAGATCTGGGTTAAAGTGGGCAGCCAAGGAGGAAACAGCCTCACCAGGGAGGTCCCCCCAAAACATAACCTTCCTTGGTCTGCCCATACCCTGGAGTGAGACAAGAGACTGAACTGAACCCCATGGGCTCCAGAGCAGGGCAGAGATCATCAAGGAAAAGAACACAGCCAGAGGATTGGCCCTTGTTCTTTTAATTTGTCCATAATGTGTGAATGTGCATACATTTGCATATGTTTGCATGTGTTTGCCCTGGCGCATACACGCACACACACACCACTGAGACATCATGACCTTGCCTAGGTTCTTCATGCAACCTGTTTTCTCTGAGTAACCACGGTCCCAAACCTTGTGTCCAGCAGAAAGAACACTTTTCAGAGGGCTCCAGATTAACGCGCATGTTAAAGCAAGGCTTGGACGAGAACCTCCCTGAATTGCAAGTCCTTCTGGGCAGAGGCGATGGTACCTCCCCACACCCCTTGCCTCTGTTTCCCCTAAGCCTCCACCCAGCAGAACCAGGAGAAAGCTCAGGAAGCCGTCTCTGAGGCTTTGCAGCCCCTGAACCTTGGTCCCATCCAGGGAAGGCCCTAAGCTGGGGAGGATGATCCATCAGAATGGGTGTTCTGGGATTCTGGGATTCTGAACATGTGGATCATCTGAACATGACCCACATGTTCAGCAGACATGCTGAACCTGTGAAGCTGACAGCTCAGTCATCAGATCCATCAGAATGGGTGTTCTGGGATTCTGAACATGTGGACCATCTGAACATGACCCACATGTTCAGCAGACATGCTGAACCTGTGGAGCTGACAGCTCAGTCCCGAAGGGAAGAGTTAACGTGCCAAGTCTGTGCCTTGAGTTACAGAAACTCTTCACCCAACATTGCTCTTCCCCCAGCGCCACTGAGCAAAGCCTGAAGCCTGGAGGGGAGCCAGGAGTCCTGGCTCTGTGAGCCTCTGCTTCCCACCCCATTTTCCAGCTCCCACCACCAATCTGCAAAACAAGAGGATTGTCCCCTTCCTGGAGCTTGAAGGTGTCCTCATCACTTCCCTAAGTGCTTTATTAAACTATAATTTTGGTATGATATAAATGAACCTATTTACAAAATGGAAATGGACTCACAGACGTAGGGAGTAGACTTATGGTTACCAAAGGGGAAAGGTGGGGTGGGGGGAGGGTTAAATTAGGAGTTTGGGACTAGCAGATACAAACTATCACATAGAAAACAGATAAACAACAAGGCCCTGCTGTATAGCACAGGGAACTATAGTCAATATCCTACGATAAACTGTAATGAAAAAGAATTTTAAATGATTATGAAGTACTTAAAATACTGTGGGGAGATGTTTAGTGCTCACATAATGGCTGGCACGCGCATCTTATATAAAACAGCAGCCACTGTCCATCCTTTGCCGGGCTACATTCTTCCTCACAGTAAGATCTCCACTTGACAAGCTGTTCATTTAGTGTCCGTGCGTTTGCTCCGTGTTTATTTGCCATCTGCCTCCCCCTGTTAGAATGTGGACTCCACAAGGGCAGAACTTACTTTCCTTTATGCTGTATTCCAGTTGCTCAGCAAAGTGCCCAGCACTTAGTAGGTCCTCTGTAAATACTTCTGGAATGAATAGTAAATGCTCACGGAGAAGGCAATGGCAACCCACTCCAGTGTTCTTGCCTGGAGGATCCCAGGGACAGCAGAGCCTGGTGGGCTGCTGTCTATGGGGCCGCACAGAGTCAGACACACCTGAAGCGACTTAGCAGCAGCAGCAGGAAATGCTCAGGAAAGGCTCGCACTTTCATTTATATTATTGCTCGACCCTCCCTTCCTGAGTTTAAAGAGAGGTGTGAGAGAGTGAGGACATGACCAAAATCAACATGAAATGACTGGAGTGCCGACCACATGCTAGGTACTGTATCAAGAGTTTCAGTGCAATAACCTATTTAAGCCTGACAACCACCCTACGTGTAATATTATTCCCATTGCAGGTGTGAGAAGACTGAGGCTCCAAGAGGCTCTGTGACTTTCCCGATGACTGATGGCTAGTGCCGGCACCAGCGCCAGACAGGATCCCTCCCCACGCCCTTCTCTTCTCCTCCTCCCCTCCTCTTCTCTCTCTCTCCTCCCCTCCATCCCTCCCTCTCTGCCATCCTCTCTTCTCCACTAGGAAACCATTTGGGTGCACTGACATTGCAGCAAGGAAGTACGGTCAAGGGTGACCATCTCTGTCTCACCCACAGGGCTCAGGTCACCCTGAGGCTGACCACAGCAGAGAAAATGCTCTGGGAAGAAAGCTAGTTTGTCAGGCTAACCTCACTCAGTTAGCGCGGAGACTGCACGTATGTCAGCAGCTAACACAAATACCTGAGCACTTAAAATAATCCTTTCTGGGCAAAAGCCGCCTCTTACTGGCATCTGAGTCTCCTCTAGGATCCTATTCTGGTCCCTGGCAGCAGGCACACCCTCCTCCCCACTTTGCCTGGCCTCCCAGAGGCAAACTTCTCCACCGCCCATCCTCTGTCTGAGCTCAGCACGTGTCCCGTGGAGAGACAGGGGCCAGCTGCCTTCCGGTGACCTGTCATCCGAGCTCCTCTGGGCTTGCTGGGAACGGATCCCAGCCTGTTCTCTGGCCAAGAGAGTGCCAGAGACAAGGCTCTTTTTTTCCTTGGGCCGTGGGACACGGGAGCTAGAACAACCCAACCTGGGACTCGGCAAATGCCCTTGATATTAAATGATGGAATATTATGTAACTTTTCAAAAGACTGTTGACAGAAAGATTTTAATTGCATGGGGGAAATGCTTACAATGTTTTATGAAAAAAAATGATAATGTTTTATGAAAAAAGTTGGGCAGAAGCTTGTATATACATCATGATCACAAATCCATATTTTTTAAGGAATCAGTAGGTAGAAGGCAGTGCACCAATATATTAGGTTGAACCAAACGAAATGGCTAATATTGAGCTATCTTGACCCACAAAAATGGCAGCTGCATACAGCTTAACCTAATTACCTCTGGGAAACGGGATTACAGGTAACTTTTTTTTCTTAGTTATTTTTTAATAACTTTCAATGCCTTGAATATATATTAACTTTTATATCCAGGCCTTGTTTTAAACAAACTCAAAAGGCCCAGGATACTCAGCACGGTCTTGCCACCCTGTGTGCTCCCTGTCTTCACAGTCAGTCTGGGGCACCCCAGGCCTCCGCCACCTGCCTCCACATGTACAGACAGTGATGATGGATCAGATGGGCTCATGAGCTGAACACCTATGTGCCTTCATCACAGTAACGTAGCTAAAGGAGGGATTTATCTCAATCCTCAGACACAGCCTAAGCCTCCAGGCTTGGGACAGGTATTTTAAGCAGCTCTGCTTGTCAACCAACTAGAGGGAAGGAGACCTGAAATAGGGTGGCTTATGGCACAAGCCCGCATGAAGACAGGCTGCCAATTCCTTCTCTTTCTGGGCCTCAGTTTCCCTTTCTATTTTATTCCTGTACGTCTACATGCAGTATGTGTGTAAGAGTGTGTGTGTGAGTATGAGTGAGTGTGTGTGTGTGAAAGAGAGAGAGATTCTCAACACAAGGCCCTTCCCCTCGTGTGTGCTACATGCCTCTGTCTCTCCCAGAGATGGAAGCTCCCAGCCGCAGCTGCCTCCCTCTCCAGGGTCATTTGGCCAGCACTCCCCTGGCTGGACTACCTCAGAGACGCAGCGTTATTATCCATTCAGTCTGTCAGGCCTCCAGCCAGCTTGGCTCCTGCTCATTCTCTGTCTGGAAAGGCTGGGCCTCTTCCCTTATCCTGGAGCTTTCTAGAAGCTCAGCAGTCTGGCTGGAAGACAAACCAGAGAACTATGGGAGGGCAAATGAGACAGCGGAAGCCTCAATCACAGTGGAGAGGGTGGAACAAGGAAGGCAAGGCAAATCAAAGCTCTGTGTCTTAGCAGAAAAGGGAGCGAATTCTGGAGGGAAATGGGAAAACAGGCTCTGCTTAGCCATGGCCAGCTCCCTCCCCCCGAGCAAGTCAGAGACGGCCTATGTCCATCTAAGGAGCTGGAGTCAGGGTCATGGCTGTCAGCCAGGGCCAAAAGAAAGACAGCCGGAATCCAAAAAAAAAAAAATGCAGCTGCATATAAGACATTCCCTCCACTTCAGCTCCCTCATTGGTAAAGTGCAGGGGTGGGATGAGATAATGAAGCTCCTTCTTGCTCTAACATGTTATTAGAATTCTCCCCAACTCCAGCTTATCTGCTCAGAGGTTAAAGACACTCCAAACAAGAATGCAAAAGAAGCAAGAGAAAAATAAGATGTTGGCCAAACATGGTGCTGGAGAAGCACTCTTCCCAGCAAAGTGAGCAGGGAAAGACGGACCCTGAAGGCCTTGGTCAGCAAGACGAGACTAGTCTCCACTAGACTCCCACTGTGATCTGTGTGTGTGTGTGTGTGTGTGCGTGCTCAGTCATGTCCGACCCTTTGCGACCCCATGGACCAGAGCCCAGCAGGTTCCTCTATCCATGGGATTTCCCAGGTAAGAATGCTGGAGTGGGCTACTATTTCCTACTCCAGGAGATCTTCCTGACCCAGGGATCAAACTGGCGTCTCCTGAATCTCCTATTTGGCAGGCAGATTCTTTGCCACTGAGCCACCTGGGAAGCTCCTCTGATCCACAAGCCTCATCATTTATATGTCAATGGATATTGCCAGCAAAGGTGAAAAATCAGGGCCTGTTTTGGGGCCAGGTGGGAGTGGAGCCCCAATGCTATGAAGCACTGTCATGAACTAACATCTTGACCAAAGCCTTAACTCAGTACAGCTCTTATCTCCATCGAAACCAAGTTCAGAAAGCTCAGTTCTGAAGCCGATGACCAAAATGATGAATACCACAACACTGCAAAATTACACTGCATGAGTATAATAGCTGAGAAAAGAAGAAAAGGTAAAGGCAAAGGAGAAAAGGAAAGATATAAGCATCTGAATGCAGAGTTCCAAAGAATAGCAAGGAGAGATAAGAAAGCCTTCCTCGGTGATCAGTGCAAAGAAATAGAGGAAAACAATAGAATGGGAAAGGCTAGAGATCTCTTCAAGAAAATTAGTGATACCAAGGGAGTATTTCATGCAAAGATGGGCACAATAAAGGACAGAAATGGTATGGACCTAACAGAAGCAGAAGATATTAAGAAAAGGCGGCAAGAATACACAGAAGAGCTATACAAGAAAGATCTTCATGACCCAGATAACCATAACGGTGTGATCACTCACCTAGAGCCAGACATCTGGGAATGTGAAGTCAAGTGGGCCTTAGGAAGCATCACCATGAACAAAGTGGAGGTGATGGGATTCCAGTTGAGCTATTTCAAATCCTAAAAGATGATGCTTTGAAAGTGCTGCACTCAATATGACAGCAAATTTGGAAAACCCAGCAATGGCCACAGGACTGGAAAAGGTCAGTTTTCATTCCAATCCCAAAGTAAGGCAATGCCAAAGAATGTTCAAACTACCACAGAACTGCACTTATCTCACACACTAGCAAAGTAATGCTCAAAATTCTCCAAGCCAGGCTTCAGCAATATGTGAACCATGAACTTCCAGATGTTCAAGATGGATTTAGAAAAGGCAGAGGAACCAGAGATCAAGTTACCAACATCCACCGGATCATCAAAAAAGCAAGAGAGGTACAGAAAAACATCTACTTCTGTTTCATTGACTACGCCAAAGCCTTTGACTGTGTGGATCACAACAAACTGTGGAAAATTCTTCAAGAAATGGGAAAACAGAACACCTGACCTGCCTCTTGAGAAATCTGTATGCTGCTCAAGAAGCAACAGGTAAAACTGGACATGGAACAACAAACTGGTTCTAAATTGGGAAAGGAGTATGTCAAGGCTGTATATTATCACCCTGCTTATTTAACTTATATGCAGAGTACATCATGTGAAATACCAGGCTGGATGAAGCACAAGCTGGAATCAAGACTGCCGAAAGAAATATCAATAACCTGAGATACACAGATGACACCACCCTTATGGAAGAAAGTGAAGAAGAACTAAAGAGCCTCTTGATGAAAGTGAAAGAGGAAAGTGAAAAAGTTGGCTTAAAACTCAACATTCAGATAAAAACTAAGATCGTGGCATCCGGTCCCATCACTTCATGGCAAATAGGTGGGGAAACAATGGAAACAGTGGCTGACTTTATTTTTGGGAGCTCTGAAATCACTGCAGATGGTGACTGCAACCATGAAATTAAAAGATGCTTGCTCCTTGGAAGAAAAGCTATGACCAACCTATATAGCATATTAAAAAGCAGAGACATTACTTTGCCAACAAAGGTCCATCTAGTCAAGTCTATGGTTCTTTCAGTGGTCATGTATGGATGTGAGAGTTGGACCATAAAGAAAGCTGAGTGACAAAGAATTGATGTTTTTGAACTGTGGTGTTGGAGAGTCCAACACCACAGTTGGGTCTTGAAAGTCCCTTAGACTGCAAGGAGATCCAACCAGTCCATCCTAAAGGAATTCAGTCCTGAATATTCATTGGAAGGACTGATGTTGAAGCTGAAACTTCAATCCTTTGGCCACCTGATGCAAAGAGCTGACTCATTGGGAAAGACCCTGATGCTGGGAAAGATTGATGGCAGGAGGAGAAGGGGACCACAGAGGATAGATGGTTGGATGGCATCGCTGACTCGATGGATATGAGTTTGAGTAAGCTCTGGGAGTTGGTGATGAACAGGGAGGCCTGGTGTGCTGCAGTCCATGGGGTCGCAAAGAGTCAGACACGACTGAGCAACTGAACTGAACTGAGACTCTGACCTGAGCATGATACATACATTATCTCATTTTATCCTTCCAAAATCTTTGAGGTAGGCATATTGGATCCAAAGTGGGTATCTTCATTTGACAGATTAGGAAGGCAAGTCCTAGAGAAGCTAAGAAATGTGTCCAAATCCGCAAGACTAGGAAGAGAAGCAGCAGGAATTCCGCTCCCAGGAGCTCTGTCTCCAAACCTTCTCATCCTGTAGGGCTTCGAGGGACACAGCAGTCACGTGACAACCATGGGTCATTGCAGGGACTAGAGGTGGTTTTCAGGATGCTCCTTCTCTTCTCCCCTAGTAAGGGCAGCCTCACCCCCCGTCCAGACTTCTCCAGAAACAGAGGTGTCCTCCTAGACCTGAGTGCAGACTGTTGGTTTGCATTCCTGGACCTCTGAAAGTTCTACCATTGACAGTGGTTCCTTTCACCGCTGAGGGCAAAGGAACAAGGCCAGAGAGCTTCTAGGGACCTGATTCAAGAAGCAGCGGTGTGAGAGGCCAGGCCAACAAAGTCGTGAGGCTGCCCAAGTTTGTGTTCAGGTTTCCATCTCACCTTTTTACTCTCTTCCCTCCTTTTAACCCCACAAGACGCACTCCCCAGTCCAAAGCTGGTAACCAGGACCCCCAAATTTCACGTTCCACATCCCAAGTTTCGCTTCCCTCTGATAGCGACTCTTTCCCGCAGTGATCTTTTTCATTTTCTGCTATCTCTTCTAAAGTTACTCATTCTTGGTCTCATTCTCTTGGGATCCTTTGCAAAAGCCACAGCTAATTTTCTGATAAGCAAACCCTTGTTGAAATATAAATGATGACAGGTTAATATGACGCCATTCCCAAGGGCATCTGTATTTTAAACAAAGAACTCAACGATGTTCCATCCTAATGAAGATTCACAATGGCAGGAGATTTGAAAGCTTCAGATCTGCTAAGATCTCCTGGGAAACAGGAGGGCAGATATTTTGGTCAGAGACAGGCTCAAAGTCCTCTATGAGCAGAGGACAAGGACCTCAGGATGGATATGAACACATTCTCACATTCTGTGTGTGCACGTTAGCCATGCCAGAGGTCAAGAAAACAGATGTCTGTCAAACACAGAAAGGCAGAGGTTGTTGGGTGTGTGCCTGTGGGTGTGAGTGTGCTTATGTGGGGGGTGTGTGTGTGTGTGTTAAGAGGAAGGGATGTCAACTGGCTACTGGTCCTCAGCTTGTTTCCAAGAGATAAAAATGACAGCTGTTTGGTTTACACAGCTAATTAACCTGAGGAATGCACTGTGTAAGACTGTTATTAAGGCAGCTGGATAATTAAGTTTTCCCCCAGAAAGGGAGGGAGTGGGGGATAAATAAAGCATCTAAGGGAACAGACACAACATTGGAGAAGACTTTGTCAAGAGCAGAAATCAGGGCTGGAAAGCTTCCAGGCAAAACCCCTCTGGTCCCCAAGCAGCGTGCACCAGCCCAGAGAGGACTGAAGGTCATGGCTCAGCCCCTGCCAGGGCCCACCTGGCACAGATCATGGCTGACCCTCGGGGTCACATGCAGCCCAGCCAGAAGCCTGGTACACGTGTGAGAGCTGAACCAACAAAGGCTGACTAATTCCCTCATTTCATGAATGGGGAAATGGCGGTCTAGACAGAAGCCATGACCTTCTCAAGGTCACGTTCCTCTTCTAAGTGTCAGAGACAGGATCAGACCTAGAAAGTCTTCACCCCCCATCAGGAGACTTCACTAACCATGACTGCCTCTGGGTTATCCAGCAGCCAGACTGAAAATCAGATGCGCGGTGGTCAGTGGGCCAGCCCAAGGGCAGGTTGACTTCAATAATTATGCAACTGCACGTCCTGATCCGAGAAGTGCTCAGGAGAATGATTGGCAGGTGGGGCAGCCTCTGCATGCAGACACAGGTCCCGGGAGGCCAGTGGGCAAAGGGCTGGGACATGTAGCCCCTTCCAGACACCAGGCCCATGGTCACTTGGCTCCTTTTTTACATGGTCCACACAACCCTGGAGGAGGGCATGGCAACCCACTCCAGTATTCTTGCCTGAAGAATGCCGTGGACAGAGGAGCCTGGCGGGCTACAGTCCATGGGGTCACAAAGAGTTGGACACGGCGGAAGGAACTCAGTATGCGCAAACACAGCAACTCACTGAAGTGGGTGCTATCATCCCTCCTACTTTTCAAATGAGGATCGACGGCTTGGGGAAAGCACAGAAGGAAATGAGGGTATGGAGACATCGAAGACATTTTCATCCATGCCTTGGGCTTTAGGGGGAAAGGGTATAGTGAGTTTACCCAGAGGTTACCTAGGAGCTGGAAGAGAGAGAGCCCGTTTCGGTAAAGACCAGTCTGGGTTCAAGTCCGGACAGTTAATGGGTAGTCAAGGCAGGGAGACCCGGAACAGCAAAGCTGGGCAGGGCGTTGGGGGACAAGGCAAAGCTGGCCGAGTCCTAAGTCCTTTGTCAAGGCTGCAGTATGGACACGAAGGCCAATAGGATGAAGCCAGTGAGACAAAAGTAGGCAGAAGAGGCGATGGGCCGACAGGCTAAGACTGGCCCAGGAGAAAGCAGCCATGCTCTGAGGTCAGGAGCTGGGAGAGGCCGTTTTGGAACTGGAAGGCGTCCCCCCTGCCCCTGAGTTTCCCCAGAGTTGCCAGGGGGCAGCGAGCAATGCTACAATGTCCAAGAGTCATAAATCCCTAGTGCACTTGCGTTTACATCACCCCAGAAGGCAGGCAGGCAGCAGGGGCCGGGTGATTTCTGCTGGGCTCAGGGCCCACCATGTCACCCCTGCAAGAAACTAGAACAGAGGCGCTAACCGGGGGCTCTGACTTAACTAAGGTGTATATGTGGCAGGAGGGGCTGGCAGAGAGGGATGGGGAGGTCGGGGCTGAGGGGCAGGCCTTGGCAAGGCAGCTTTGTACCATGCCGCCCTCCTCTCCAGCTGGGCCTGGCCACTGCAGCACCATCTCTAGCCACTCAGAAAACTCAGTTCCTATGCATTTCCATCAGGGAATCCCAGCACACACCCAGAACTTCCCATGGGGATGGGGATAATAAGAGCTACCTCACGGAGCACTGTGAAAATTAATTGAGATAATTTATATAAAACGGACTCAGTCTAATGCCTGAGACATATAATATGTGCTCAATAAACTATAGCTTTACGATAATATCGTTTAGTAATAAAAATAAACTTAAAAACTGAAATTAGAACTCATCAGAGTTGTATCTGGATTCCTAATTTTCATCACACAGCCACCCGTGTGCCCGGGGAGGGTTCAGGGTCCACTCGGACAGAGGAGTATCCATGCCTTCATGTATGTCTTCACTACAGGCAACCAATGGCCTCTGGGAGGGGAGGCCGGGGAGAAAGAAGGAAAGAGAAATCAGACGAGGCGGAGAGGAGGCAGGTGGGGGAGAGAAGCTGGTTCCCCACGGTCAGCTCATTCCCAAAGAAAACTGGAGCAAAGAGCGACACGAAAGACCATTGGTCTAACACTCGTTCATGGAAGAGGAAAGCAAGATTTAGAGGGGGTGATCTTTTGCCCAAGATCACACCATGAGTTAGTGGCAGACTTTGGGCTACACACTGCACTCAAGATGCCCTATCCTCTCCTCTTCCGATAGGTTACATGGATCTATTCCCCCTGGTAGACAAGGGGAAGAAAGAACCAATGCATCTCAACTTTCACAGCAGCAAAATAGCTGAGGTTTATCCATCCCCTGGGTTGCAAAAGTCTAGCCTTCTCTTCTGCAAGCTCCCACGTGTTCTCAAACTGCTGCTTAAGTGCAGGGGAGGCAGTTGGCTCCCTGGGGCATTTGAGAGAGGCAGAGGGCAGGACAGGATGGAGTGTGGCCTAGAGGGAGGGCGGCTGTCCAGGCAGGCCTGGTACTGAGCCTCTCTCAGCAGCCTCAGATCCCTGCCTGATTCCCATCCCTGAAGGTGGCTCCACCCAAAGAGAGGACCCAGCAGAGGACACCCTGAAAATTTTAGACATGGCTCAGTGGTACAAAATTGGAGGGTGAGTGGGAAGGAGGCAGCTGGACTCATTCTGTTGTCTGGAGAGCTCCCCACTGCCAGGTTCCCTGATGCCGGTGGAGTAATCTAGGCCCACAGGGAGGACTCGCCTGCTGCTGGCTGTCTTTCCCAACACTGTCAGATGGGCTTTCTCACATCCAAGTGGGTGAGGTGCAGAAACCACAGCCACCTCCGCGCAACACCTCCAAAGCCAGGACCCAGTGCCATCTATGATCACAAGCGGCGAAGAGGACACAGGAGGCTAAGAGAGCAGTGAGGCCAGAGGTGGGGTCAGACGCCAGGCATGGCCCTGAGGACAAGGAGCGCCGAGAGAGAGGGAACCGCAGACACCCCAAGCTGCCTTTGGGCCATCAGCCGCTCACTCCCTTTCTTGCTCTGTCTTTTTAATGCCAAAGATGCAGGGACTCGAGGGAAAACGACTCCCTCCCTCTTTCCTTTGTCCAAATCTGTGTATTGAGGGCCAAAAAAAAAAAAAGGCCAAATGAGACAGGCAGCTGGGAAACAAGAAAACACTGGGTGATTTCCACCTTGGGCAACACAAGGAGCAAGGAAGGACCTCAAACTTACTGAAGGGAAAAGAAAATCAAAGCTCCTACCAGAAAGGCCCAGAAGCCAAGCAGGAAAATCACAGTGGCTCTTTGAAAAACAAATCAGTTGCTTAAATAAGCAAAGCGTTCCAATGCCTGGATTTGCTCAGCTGGGCTCCTTATCAGCTCAACCGCTGAACCTTCTTGCTAACCCCAAGTCGTTGCTTTACCTCACCGATCTGTGTCCTTTAATGGCAATTTGAATATTTTCCCAGGGGCAAGGATAATTTAGGAGCTTGGGATTAACAGATACACACTGATGGGTATAAAACAGATAACCAACTTACTGTAGGGACTTACTGTATACCACAGGGAACTATGCTCAATGTCTTAAAATAGCCTATAATGGAAAAGAAACTAAAAAAAAGACGATAACTGAATCACTTTGCTCTAACCCGAAACTAACACAACATTATTAAGCAACTATCCTTCCAAAAATATGTTTATTAATTTTCACTGGAGGATGCTTTCTTGACAGTGTTGTGTTCGTTTCTGCTATACAGCTAAGTGAGTCAGCGATATTAACACGCACATGTATCCCCTCTTTTTTGGATTTCCTTCCCATTTAGGTCATCACAGAACACTGAGTAGAGCTCCCTGTGCTGCACAGTCAGTTCTCATCAGTTACCTGCTTTATACACAGTTGTGTATCTGTCTCAATCTCAATCTCCCAATCCATCCCACACACACAAAAAAAATTTTAATTAAAAGGAAATTCTGCAAAATAAATAAATAAATAAAGCCTCCCGCTTCACCCAGGGTGGTGAAACATGCAGACCAAACATGCAGAGACGGGAGGTAAACAGGTTGGCTCTTCACACATGACAATTAGAAAACCCAGAAGGACAGCCTCCAGCCTACAATCACACAGTCTTCTGGTAGCTCCAGCCCCACCCTTAGCCCAACATGGGCAGAAGAGAAGGCAGCAGAGAGTGGCCAGGGCACAGCTCCGTTCCCGCTCTGGCAAGAAGACAAGCCATGCGCACATCCCAGCATCTGTGTGCCACCAGCCTTGACTCCGTCCGTCAAAGATGGCACCTCACCCTCCACACACCTAAAGGACTGGTCTTGATCTACTGCTTATGCCCCAGATTTGAGCGACTATCCTGCCCAGGCCCAAGGGCTGAGAAAAACTCCAGCTTTATTAAGCAAAAGAGGAAAAGGAGCTGTTCAGTTATAAGTCATTTTGAGTATGTTTTTCTCTTGCCCATCAAAGGTGGAAATTCCTGAGAGGCAGAGATCCTGCCTTATGCTTTGCTTACATTCCCCACAGCGCATGGGGCTGGGCCCACACCTAGTCCACTCTAAGTGTTCAGTGAACAGATGGCGGGCTCCTTGCATACCCCCAGCTCGCCCTCTTCCAGCCCCTGGAGGCCGTGGAGGAAGAACCTACCTCACCATATTGGGCGCAGTAGGTCTCAGGCTTGGTCAGGCCACAGGTGGATGAAGCTCGGAGAAACCGGGTCCTCCCTATGAGCAGGTCCCCGACAGGTGGATAGCAGGCCCCACGGGAGCATGCTTGCTGGGCACACAGGAGGCTGGGCAAGCCTGAAATCACAAGGGGCTTAGGGGGTGCTTGGGCACAGCCTAAAGAGAGGGCAGTCTAGCCGGCCACCCCAGTGCCCCCCAAGGAAGCAGTCATCCATCAGCAACGCTAGACCCTCTTCCTTGCCTTCATGCTCTGACCCGCTGGTGGTGGGAACAGTTGCAATCCTGGTGCTGTTTGGTTTTTTTAAAAAGCTGATTTTATAGTCTGTAACTCTCAGCTTTAAAAAAGTAGAAGTTGATCCTGAAATGTGGCATCCATATGTGGCTTTTAGAATTGAGCTACAGACACACGCTTGGCCACAGCTCTCCTCGCCTGTTAATGGAGCAGCGCTGGCTGCTGGCCGTCTGGGGGACACAGGGAGAGACTTTCATTCTGTCTGCTCCTTTATCTCTAAAACTCACGCTGTCACACTTTGCAAATAACCAGCTGGTAAAGAATCCGCCTGCAACGCAGGAGACCCCAGTTCTATTCCTGGGTCTGAAAGATCCCCTGGAGAAGGGATAGGCTACCCACTCCAGTATTCCTGGGCTTCCCTGGTGGCTCAGCTGGTAAAGAATCTGCCTGCGATGCAGGAGACCTGGGTTCGAGTCTCTGGGTTGGGAAGATCCCCTGGAGAAGGGAAAGGCTATCCACTCCAGTATTCTGGCCTGGAGAATTCCATGGACTGTATAGTTCATGGAGATACAAAGAGTCGGACACAACTGAGCAACTTTCACTTCACAGCTGCAGCTCCCTGAATATCAAGAACTCAAGCCATGATGGCTCTGGGACCAGTTAGAGAGTGAGAAGATGGAAAATAAATTCAGCAGCAGAGCACTGGGGCTGCCATGAACCACCCTCAGATAGGAGGAAGAAGACATTTGGGAGCCTTTCAAGAGTCTCATCTTCTTCAGAGGCCCCAGGACAGAGAAACCTCATGGGCATCCCAGTAGATAAGTGTTCCAAACCCCAGGACCCCGGGTGATGGGTGATGTTCACACTTTGGTAGACTGTCCTCCTACCCACGGCTGGTCCCCTCTCTGCTGTGTGACAGGCCCCAGAAGGACGGGAAGGGATACTCACCAAAATACAGGAGAAGGAGCAGCCTCATCTTCAGTTGACGAGGCGATCTCCACTCAGGACCTCACCTGGGGCAGAGCAAAGCAGCCTGTGTGAAGCCACACAGACCCCTAGGTTGCACTAGCCCTTTGCTGTTTCTGGCTCGAGTTTTCTCAGAAGCCTTTACTCAGGGCCTTGGTCTAGGACACTTCTGAACAGCAGGCACATCTGTAGCCAAAACCTGGAAGACGCTAGAGACCTGGCCCCCTGTCCCAGCTGGCACGTGACTTCCAGGCTGTCCTGGGAGAATGTCACTACATCCTCCTGGACTCCAGCTCCCCGCTCTGAAACAGATGGGAGGGATCAACCCTGCCCTGCCCCCCATGGTCAACAGAGCAAGTTGGGGAGCCAGAAAGGACTAGGCCCTTTGCAGGAGAAGTCTGTGGCCTCAATGTCACCCTAGGAAACAGGATTGGCCTTTCTCAGGCCCTGGCCCACCTACAGGCCCAACAGCGAGTGGCTCAAAGAGGCTGGTGGCCTGGAGGGGCGCCCTCTCCTGCTGTTGGCATGGTCTCCAGTATCAGCCACGGCCACCCTGAGGGTGAGACTGTGGTGCCCGCTTCTCTAGGCTGAGCAGGTTGTGGAATACAACGGGGAAAGAGAGGGAGGCCTGGAAGTGTTTAAAAAGTGAGTGAGGAATTCATCTGAACTGGGAGCAACTCAAAATGTCTCCATTGATGCACTGGGGCTGTACAGGAGGGCTGGGGTTTGGGAGGTCACAGAGCAGGGATTCTGAAGGAGGCTGGGGTTGGGGGTGATACTCGAAGGGTCCTAGAGGCAGGGTGCTGCCCTGCTGAGGCAAGCCCCGCCCTGCTCATGGGGCGCCCACCTCTGCCTCGGATCAGAAGCCCACTCTGCTCCAACAACAGCCACACATTCTTTCGGCCTGGATGGAGGAATGGGGGATTTGGCAGGACGGGGCAGGTGGGGACTGGGGACCCCCTGACATCTTTAAATCAAACATCCTGAGGCTTCAAACTCCCTCCAATCCCCTATCAGAGCAGTCAGGGGCCCAGGGAAGAGACAGGTGGCCTGAGCTCACACAGCTAACTGTGGCCCAAGAGGAAGACCCATCATCTGGCTTCCTCCAGGGGCTGCAACCTCGCCCCCTCCCTGCCTGGAACTAGGCACTGTGAGAAGTTCTTAGAAGAGGCCAGCCCACCCTCTCCTTCCTTCTTTGTGTCCAGCCCCAGCTCTGAACCTGCTGTCTTCTAAGTCACCAAGACGCTTATCAGATGGGAGAAAGCAATCCGAACAGTGGCAGACTCAACACCCAGCCTTTGGATCCCAGTGGGCTCAGCTGAAGCTCCCAGGAAGAGGAAGGAATCTGGACCTGCAGCCAGGCCCCAGACACCCAGGCACACAAGCCTGGGCCCACCCCGCCCCCACGGGGCAGATGAGACAGGTAACAGACCTTGCTCCGTGCTGCTGCTGTTCTTTCTCCAGATCACCTCTCCGAGACGCTCCCCTTGAATGTGGGGGTCTCCTCTCCTGGCTCCCAGTTTTTAAACAACGGCCTCACCTCTGGAGACTCCCCGGCTGGGCGTCGCCGGCTGCAGGGCGGGACTCAGGAATCTGGCCGCTGGCACACCCGTCTGCCGTCACAGCACCCCCACCCGCCACCCCAGACAGGACTGGGCAGGTGGAGGCGGTCCGGAGGCCTCATGGCAAGATCGGCAGTGCCCACCTACTTGATGTGGGGGGTGGGGGTTGCACCAGGGAAATGTGAGTGATGACTGGAGACCAGGATTCCTGGGGACCGGTGGGGTGAGGGGGTGATGGCCACTCACATTGTGACAGCCGCTGCGCTGGGTGCTTTCCCAAGGCTCATAGAGGTCAGCCTCTCCCGGGGTCCTGGGCCACCCTGGACAGAAGACCATGCAGAGAACAGAAGGATCAGGGCTTGCATATTGGGTATTACAGCCCCAGACCTGTCAGTGAGCTGGAAGGGAAGAAGACACAAACATCGAGGACCCTGGAAAGCACCAGACCCCTCCCAAGGGAAAGCAAAAAAAGTGGAAAACCCCTGCTTCTTGTGGGGCGGGGGGGATTAAAAGGCTATGGTTCATCAGGAAGGGGTCAGAGCCCAACCCACCCAAGAAAAGCTTAGGAGGACTCAACAGGCATGAACTCTAAATGTTTCCCCTCTGGCTCCCTCGCAGCCTTGGCAGGGAGCCCAAGGACAGGTAACTACCTGTGAGTCACGGCTCCCAGCTCAGGGAAAGGCTGCTCTCCCAGCCCTTCCCACTGGGCAAGAATGCCTGCCTGGAGGGCCAGAAAACAGATCTGACCACAAGGGGTGGGAAGGGAGGGCTGAGGCACAGCTGGACCGACTTCCCCTGGGCCCCCGCCAGGCCTGAGAACACAGCTGCCTTTGTGGGACGCTGGGCGGCTCCTGGTTCGGGGCTTTGGGCTGCGAGTGGCTGTAATGACAGTCACAGGACCAGAGACAGGGGCTGGTCTCGGAGGACATGCCTCCCCTCCACCAGGCGAGGGTCCGAGGGTTTTTAGAGAGATCTGGAAGGACACCCAGTCTAGATCTTGGCCGGGCACAGCCTACCTGGGCATTGTTTGGACACGGTCACCTCCAAGTTTCTATTAAAAGAGACTCTAATTGAGCTAGTCCAGCCTGTCAGTGTCTCCTAAGCAGGAACTGGAGGGTTGTGTCCAAGAAACTGGTTTGAGAATCCTTCAGGGCAAAATGGAGGATTTTGTGGATTAAATGGTAAACTGGGCATTTCTAACCCTCAGATTTTCATATAGCCCAAGAGATTTAGATAGGCAGGAGAAATACCCTAAGTAGCAAATGGACAATAAGCCGTTTAGATGAAAAAACGGACATTGCCGTACATGTTAGCGTCTTGACCCGTGTAAACATTCCAATAAAATCTGGCTTAACAAGCCAGGATCAGTACAAGCAGCTGGCCTTCCTGGGCCCTGCCTCTGCAGCAAGAACACACACACAGCCCTACAGCCCCCTGCAGGGAAAGGTCACTGCTCACACCCCCAGGGCTTTAAGCCCACCTGCCTGGTCTCTTTCTCTCCACCCTGCCAACTCCCTGAATGCAGGGCTTCCAGGAAGCCTGGCTGCTCGTGGAGCTCTGTCCTGTGCCCACCACCAGGAAGAGGATGTGATGAAGAGCTCAGGAATAGTTAACTCAGCAGAAGGAGCAGCTGCTGCCATCCCAGATCCCCAGACAGGCGGGGCGGGCAGGCGGCAGGAGGCTGAGCCCTTTAAATGCCCCTCCTCCTCTCCCCTTAAGAGGCCAGGAGCCCAGGTAAATAGGTGCAGGCCAGGGCAGGTCCCAGCGTGGTTTGTCTTCACAAAGGGGAAAGCCAATTGCTCTGTGTGGGCCCCTGCACCCCATTCCACGTTCCCAGCCCAGTCCAGGATGTTGCTTTGGCAAACCCCAAGGAGGGCCCAGCCAGCCAGCCTCACCCCTCGGGGATGCTGAGCACTTCCCAGTGGGGATCTAGCCTCCACCCCCCAGCCCCCAGGACAGCAGGGCCCCAGGCACAGGCCGTAAACTTCAGAACTCAGTTTGTTCGGAGACAAGATGTCTAATACAGAGGCAGAAGCAAGGGCAGGACGTGGCAGGGACTAAAAGCAAGCTGGGCACTGCTCTGACAGCCTCCCCTCCACATCCCATTCCTCTCCTGCCCCCTACATCCTGCCACCCACCATCCTGCCCTAGAGCCCCCACCCTCAGCTCCCCAGAGCCTTGGCTTATTAGAACCGATGCTCAGGAAAGGGGTTCTCCTTGACCCCCTGTTCCTCTCGTACTCACGTCTGTCCATCCAGCAATTCTGTTAGCTCCCCCTTCCAAAGGCAGAGGCGGCTGACAGAATTAACCTGGTGACTCAGGCGGTAAAGAATCATCCACCTGCAGTGCAGGAGACACGGGTTTGTCCCCTGGGTCGGGAAGATCCCCTGACGAAGGAAATGGCAACCCACTCCAGTATTCTTGCCTGAAAAATCCCATGGACTGAGGAGCCTGGAGGGCTGCAGTCCATGGGGTCGCAAAGAGTCAGATGTGACTGAGAGACTAACGCACACACGCCCCCAGGTTACAGAAACGACACCGTGTCAGGGCAGGCAAGTCTCCCCCTCTGCCTGCTTGTCCGCCATCCCTCACGACATCTCAGGGGTGGCCTGAGAAGCTGCCATCTCCATCACCCATCTGACAGGCTCAAGCCGTCCATGTTGCCAGGGAGATCAGCCAGGGTCTGATGAGTGAGAGAGAAAGGCCTATGAAGCAAAGAATGGAGGGAAGGAGGGAGAAGAGAAGAGAAGAGATTGAGAAGGTAAGAGAACCTGGTCCAGGCCGTGAATGCCAAATCCCAGGTGTAAGAGGAAGGGACACCGGGTGACTCACGGCTCGGGCACCACCTGGACCCAGTGAGTCACGGCTGAGTCCTCGTCTGTGGGGCTGGGTGAGCTCCAGGAAGGGCCCTGTGGATCCGCCAAGTGACTAAAGCCGGCGTGTCTACACTCCGGCCACAGCTGCTCAGCCGCCCAGACAGTCGGTCACTCCTCACGCAGAGAGAAGAGGTAGGGCTTTCTGAACTCAGGCTGGAGCCCAGCCTCAGGCGGGGACCCGGAGAAGGCAGAACGGGGCCCTGGGCTGCCATCGTGGGGTGACTCTCTTCCACAGAGTCTGTCTTCCTCCTGAACTCAGGGTTTCAGAAAGTCTGGGTTCCAATGACCACTTATTAGGGGACCAAGTTCTTGAAGATGTACCTCACTGTCCTCATCTTCAAAGAAAGGATAAGTGTTCACTTCATGGGGACACGGTGAGTATGAAATGTGGGGATACATCTACAAGCTTAGAACAGGGCCCGGCCCAGGCTTTCTGAACTCAGGCTGGAGCCCAGCCTCGGGCGGGGACCCGGAGAAGGCAGAACAGGGCCCTGGGCTGCCATCGCAGGGTGACTCTCTTCCAGAGTCTGTCTTCCTCCTCCCTCCCCTTCCCAGCCTGAACGGCCATCAGACCTGCAGCACTTCGATCAGCCCAGGCCTGCGGTCTGGGAGAGACCCGGCAGTCGGCCGAAGTTAACCACAGCTGACATCCTCTGGCGAGCTCGCTGCGCGCTGGGCCCTGTTCTAAGCTCGTAAATGTATCCCCATATTTCATACTCACCGTGTCCCCATGAAGTGGATACTTATCATCCTTTCTTTGAAGATGAGGACAGTGAGGTACATCTTCAAGAACTTGGTCCCCTAGTAAGTGGTCATTGGAAACCAGACCAGTTGCTCAGCACTCAGGTTCTTCACCACCGTTACTCAGGCGCTCAGTCATGGACGACTCTTTGAGACCCCATGGACTGCAGCACGCCAGGCTTCCCTGTCCTTCACCATCTCCTAGAGTTTGCTCAAACTCATGTCCATCGAGTTGGTGATGCCATCCAACCATCTCATCCTCTGTCACCCCCTTCTCCTCCTCAATCTTTCCCAGCATCAGGGTCTTTTCCAATGAGTTGGCTTTTTGCATCAGGTGGACAAAGTATTGGAGCTTCAACTTCTTAACCACTACTTAGAGTTTAAAGTGGCCCAAACTCCCTGCCTCCACACTTGGTAAGCCTTGACCAGAGTCCACCAGCCTCTGAACTTGATGTTTCCCAAACCTAATCAGGACCTGATATCTGAAAATTGTGCTTTTGGAGCACTAACATGGACCAGAGACTCCTGGGGAAACACCGATGCTACAGAAACACCCAGAACACCCCCCACAAGGTGACTTTCTGTTTGTTTTCCCATGCAGACAGTGTCTTCTGTGTGGGCACAGGTGGAGAAGTTACTGGGCTCCAGGTGCCCCATCTCAGAGCCTCTGGCATATATGGGCAGGATCTCCCCATCATGCCAACAGGAAGCTGCTCTGAGTGAGGACAGGAGGGCCCCACAAGGGGTGGGAGGACAGAGAAGGTTAGCATGGATTGCTGACAAGATTAAACAAACAAGATAGAATGTGAGGACTGGATGACACAACTCCCCTGTCACCAGAGGAAGGGGAATCCCCTCCTCTGAGCCCAGGGCCCCAGTTTCTTCCAGGTCCTATCTCCCAGGTCCTAGGGTGCATTGCCAAATGTCCCCCCCTCCTGAGGGGTAGCCCAGTGCAGCCGGCAGTGTGGTGAGGTCGAAGGCTGGCTCCCAGCTCCCCCGAGAAGAAGGAGGAATATCTCAGCATCTCTGCCACTTTTGCTGACCTCCCAAATTCCTGAGCTTTTCCCAGGTGGTGCTAGTGGTAAAGAACCCACCTGACAATGCAGAAGACATAGGAGATGGGGGTTCCATCCCTCGGTCGGGGAGATCTCCAGGAGGAAGGCATGGCAACCCACTCCAATATTCTTGCTTGGAGAATCCTGTGGACTGAGGAGCCTGGGGGGTACAGTCCATGGGGTCACAAAGAGTCAGACATGACTGAGTGACTCAGCACCCACGCCTCCTCAGACGGGTTGGCTCAAACCACGGCCCCTCTCCACCCCCCACCGCCCCTCCCTCTACGGTCCAGTCATTGCCCTCCTCGAACTAGGTTCTCAGAACCTAAGTCCAACCTCTGTGCACTTTGGCCACAAATTTGCCATGTGGAGCTGGCCACGTGGCTGAGAGGAGAGAGGCTATACCTGATGTGGGAAATGCAGCCACAGGTGAGGTCGGGACCCACTGGGCATGGCCAAGAGGGACCAGAGTCAGAGGGCAGGGGAAACCAGCCTCGGGAAATCGGCTCCCTGAGCTAGCAGAGGGGACTTTAAAATTCCAAACGTCATCCCTAAAAGGGCCACCAGGAAGAGAAACTCAGGTTCCTACTGTTCAGACTGGCGTCTGAGGGTTGAGTACGGACAAATGAGCCTCTTGCAGTTGGAGGGGGAGTGGGCACGGGTGTGTCTGGCTTCTTGTCTGGAATCAACCGCACCTGAAGGTGTGGAGTCAGCACTTCCCTTCAGTGCTTGTGGCCACATAGGGTCTCTGGATGGACTTGAACAGCTCCCGGACCTAATGCCACTTCTGCTTCTCAACAAAAGCACAGACTTGGGAGAACCCTGCTCTGGGCCTCAGTTTCATCCTTTGTAAATAGACATGTTGGATTTTACCGGTTCTCAATCCAGGCTGCCCTCAGAATTACTTGCAGAACTTACAAAATCATATACTTAGGTCAGGCCCCAGCCAGAGATTTAATGGGTGGGCAGAGGGGCAGGGACATTGACAATGTTTTTAAAGCTCCCTCGAAGCCCCCTCCAGGCTTCCCCAGTGGTTCAGCAGTAAAGGATCTGCCTGCGAACGCAGGAGCCTCAGGAGACACTGGTTCGATCCCTAGATCGGGAAGATCCCCTAAAGGAAGGCATGGCAATCCACTCCAGTATTCTTGCCTGGAGAATCCCATGGACAGAGGAGCCTAGCGGGCTACAGACTATAGGGTTGCAAAGAGTCGGACACGAGTAAAGCGACTTAGCATGCTCGAAGCCCCCTCCAGCTTTAGGATGCCCTGCTTTCGGGGCTGGTGGCTTAGGATAGCACTTAAAAGCCTAGAGTTGGAAGTGAAAGAAAAGTTGGAAAGTCTTGGTTCTTCACTCACCAGCTGTGTGACTCCGCACAGCCAAGGCTACTTGCATCCAATGGGACAAATAACAGTCCACCTCACGGATCCTTGTAAAGATCAAAGGGAACGCTGCATACAGGACTCCCAGCAAAGTACCTGGCTGGCCGTGTGCTCTATCAAAGTCTGTCCCCACGTGTGCGTCACACACACAGGCGTTGGGGTATGAGCAGCAGTCTTCACAGCTGCTTGTAACAAAAGCAAACCCCATTCCATCCAGATGTCTGACAGCTCTCTTACCAGACAGTGGGCCAACTGGGAGGCCTCGGGTCCCCCATTCCACTCTGTTCCTTGGGGCGAAGTAAAATTCTCGAGGAGCAATGATCTGGACCCGAAGGGAAGAGAGGCCACTCAGGGGGCCAGATGAGCTAAGTTCCTTGAGAGCAAGGTGACACTTCTGGCCTTCCTAGACAGGGAAAGACACGGGGTGGGGTGTTTACAAACAGAGGGCAGAAGAGCAAGCTGGAGCATAACCGACATTGTTTTATGGCCTCCAAGAGTTAATAAAACCAGAGTCCAACACCTGATAAAGAGAGGAGTCAAAGCTGGTCTGGACCGCAGCTTGTTCCTTACCTCGGAGCAATTGCCCAGCAAGTCTGAGGGCGACAGAGAAAAGGCACTTTTTCCCTCTGGAGCCTCTGCTTTCTGCTGCTGTTGCTTAGGCGCTAAGCCGTGTCCGACGCTTTTGTGACCTCAGGGACTGCAGCCCACCAGGCTCTTCTATCCATGGGATTTCCCAGCAAGAATACTGGAATGGGTTGCCACTTCCTTCTCCAGAGGATCTTCTAGACCCAGGGATCGAATCTGTGGCCCCTGTGGCTCCTGCACTGACCGGCAGTTTCTTTACCATTGAGCAGCCCGAGAAGTCCATATGTACAATGGGATATTACTCAGCTATAAAAAAGGAATGAAATTCTTGCAGCAGCATGAATGCACTTAGAGATTATCATACCAAATAAGGTCAGTCAGACAGAGAAAGAAAAATATTACACGATAATACTCATACGTGGAATCTAAAAAATAGTACAAAGGAACTTGTTTACAAAATGGAAACAGATCCAGACATAGAAAACAAATTTACAGTTACCACAGGGGAAGGAGGGGAAAGGGATCATTTGAGAATATGGGATTAACAGATGCACACTCCTGTATATAAAACAGAAAAATAACAAGCATTTACTATACAGTGAAGGGGACTAGATTCAGTATGTTGTGATAAACTATCATGGAAAAGAGTCAAAAAAAGAATATGTGTGTACATATATATATGTGTGTGTGTGTGACACAATATTGTAAATCAACTATAATTCAATTTTAAAAAAGAAAAAGGAAAAATACCCAGAGGACAGGGAGAGAATATCCAAAATGTTAACATTTTTCATCTCTTTACAGTTCTCTGATGCTCTCATCTTCCACAATAAGGCTATTTTACTAGAACAATCAGTAAAAAATAAAAAGTAAAATGTTTCAGAAGGAGAGAGATTTTGTCCACCTACAAGTGATTCATCTTTCCTCTCTTTGCTCCCTCCTTTGCCCTGAACCTTGTCCACTAAACCCACAGACTGCCCCAGTGATCTACAAGTTTTCTACATCTTTGTATATTTCATAACACGTGGTTTCCCCTTCTTAGGAAGTGTTGCTTCTTGAGGTTGTTAGATCTATTTCAAGAAAGCACTTAACGCAGTTCCTTAGTAAATGTGTGAGAAAGTAAGGCATCACTCAACATCACATCTACAATAGCTCATTCAAGCATCACAGCAGACTTTTAGGGTGGCTGTTTGAAGGATTTATTATTATTCCCTTTTTTATAGCTTCAGCATTATTTGGTAGCTTGTTCAAGGTTTCCAAATGCAGTTGACTAAATATGTATCCCCAGAAATTCATATGTTAAAACTCTAACTCCAATGTGATGGTATCAGGAGGCGGGGATGTTGGGAAATAATTAGGTTTACATCAGGTCATGAAGGTGGAATCCTCATAGCAGGATTAGTGCCCTTAGAAGAAGAGGAAGAGACACCAGGGTCTGTCTCCATCAAGTGAGAACACAGCCAGAAGGCAGTCCTCTGCAAGCTAGGAAGCCAGTTCTCACCAGGAACTCACTCTGCTGGCACCTTGATCTTGGACTTCTAGCCTCCAGAGCTGTGAAAATGAATACCATGTTGCTTAAGCCACCTATCTGTGGTATTTTGTTACAGCAGCCTGAAGTGATGAAGACACAGAACTAGTGTTTTAGCCAATATGGGCTTCCCTGGTGGCCCAGACAGTGAAGAATCTGCCTGTAATACAGGAGACCCAGGTTCGATCCCTGGGTCAGGAAGATCCCTGGAAGAAGGGAATGGCTACCCACTCCAGTATTATTGCCTGGAGAATCCCATGGACAGAGGAGCCTGGCAGGCTACAGTCCATGAGGTCACTGCAGTAATAAACTAACTGCAAAATCTCAGCAGCTTAACACAACCGACAAACGTTTATTTGCTGCTTGCGCTGAGTGCAATGCAAGACGACGGCGAGAGGAGGGGGCCTCTGCTCCACACAGTTCCCCAGGGACAGCTGCCATCTCGTATCTGCAGCAGCCAGGACCGTGGTCCTAACAGCCTCGGCGACAAGGTTACATGGCACCGAGGAACTCTCTCCAGTTACCCCAGGCTTCACAGTCATGTGCTTAGGACCTACTGGGCAGAACTACTCACAGGGCTCCAAAGAGATCTTTCTACATGTCCACAGGAGGAAAAGGAAATAGGACTTAGTGACCACATAGTATTGTCCACCACAACCAGTATGTGGTGAAACCAGAATCCAACAGCAGATCCTTAAGTTCCCCAAATCCCTGCTCTTCCCACTCAATGTTTGGCCTCCCCAAACTGACAGAATTTGCTTTTCATAAAAAAAAAAAAAAGAATTTTCGTGACAGAGTAATTTATAGACTGTGACTCCTCAAGGAAACTGGTAGGGAAAATGGCCATAGTGAATGTTTTAGATTTGCAAAACCAGTCACGTATGAATGTGAGAGTTGGACCATGAAGAAGGCTGAGTGCTGGAGAATTTATGCTCTTGAACTGTGGTGTTGGAGAAGACTCTTGAGAGTCCCTTGGATAGCAAGGAGATCCAACCATCCATCCTAAAGGAAATCAGTCCTGAATATTCATTGGAAGGACTGATGCTGAAGCTGAAGCTCCAATACTTTGTCCACCTGATGCGAAGAGCTGACTCATTGGAAAAGACCCTGATGCTGGGAAAGATTGAAGGCAGGAGGAGAAGGGGATGACAGAGGATGAGATGGTTGGATGGCATCACCGACTCAATGGACATGAGTTTGAGCAAGCTCTGGGAGATGGTGATGGTCAGGTAGGCCTGGCGTGCTGCGGTCCATGGGGTCGCAGAGTCGGACACGACTGAGCAGCTGAACAGCAACAAAGCATCACAAGATGGCCTCATAGAAAAACCTTAAGCACAGGCAGTGACATCTCTACAAGTGGTACCCAGAGGGTAAATATCTTTGAGACATTAACATCACTCCAGACTCTAAGGGAAAACCCATTGGGGATGAGGGCAAATCTTCAAGAAGATTCTGATATGCTGTTAACCAACCATCCTAGTCCATCAGGACTCTCCTCGCTTTAGCCCTGAGTTTCACTTCCCAGGACACCCTTCAGTTACAGAAAAATGCTCAGTCACCTGGTTGCACATTGATACTTTTTCTCCCTGACAGCTTCTGAAGACATCATCTCAAGTGGTTCAGCCATCTCTGCATGAAAATGCACAGTGATCTGAGAAAGCAAAGTTGGCCCTACATCCAAGAAAAACCCAGGAGGAAATAGCATGTGAGAATAAAACTCTCCCACAGGAAAGGGCTCGGGAAGCTATTTGGATATGGGCTCACTTCAGCAAAATGGTCCTCTTTGAGGAGTTGGGGGAAGAAAAGACTATGACTCTGCTTCTACTGCTGCGTCCTGATGTGCAGGAGGCTTTTCCCAGCCAAACATCAAGGATTCATAATGAGTTTATAGATGCATCAACGCCTCCATCTTTTTCAAGTCGAATATCATTAAAACCATCCACGTTCGGTGTCGTCTTGAATTTGTGCTATTCTTGACATGCATGTACACACAAACACATACACAGGTGCACACATACAGAAGCACATACAGGCCTTTGCACTTTTTCCTACTGCATTTTGTTTTGTGAGTTTTGGCTTAGCGCTCCATTTGCAAAGTTGGATTTGGTAAGCACTTTGACCTATACATGCTCCACCATCTCCAGGTTAAAGTCCAGAGTCCACAGTCAGGCTCCCAGAGTCCTGCTGGAAAAAAAGCTGCATTTTTGGCCCTAATTCACACAGCCTTGCTTTACACAAGTGCTCTGATCCAGCCATTTCATTCCCTTGACCACTCTTAGGCTCTTTTCATCTGGCTCTGACTGTCTATATTGCCCTTCCCACCTCTTGTGTACTTGGCCAAATTCTAAATCCAAGATTCAGATTAGATTCTGGATAGGTGATGGTTTCTCTGCTATTTTCTGTAAATTCTTACCAAACTCCAGTAGTAGACTTTACAGATACAATTCAATTAACAACCAGTTCTAATCTGTCTTGTAAATCCCTTCTTTCTCATATTTACATACTTAGGGCTATTCAAGATTTAGTTACTTTGTGATTTGCTCCCAAATCTGGGTTGCAAACTCCTTAAGGAGAAGGGCAAACCTTGGCCACTCTTTTTATCTGCTGAGTTACGCGCACCCATTGTCTACACATAGTTAAAGGCTCAACCATGTATCCTGATGTCTTAGTGGGGCTTCCCAGGTGGCACTAGGTAAAGGAATGCAGGAGACATAAGAGGTTTGATCCCTGGGTTGGGAAGGTCCCCTGGAGGAGGGCATGGCAACCCATTCCAGTCTTCTTGCCTAGAGAATCTCACGGACAGAGGAGCCTGGCGGGCTACAGTCCATAGGCTCACAAAGAGTCGGACATGACTGAGGCAACTCAGCATGATGTACTAGTATGAATCCTTGATGCAAGGAAAAACCTGCCAAAGCGTGTTTGATGAATATGATGTCATGAATATCATCCTATAACTCCCTCTCAAGACAACATAGACAGAAAATCATCCAGAAAAAGAAACACCATTTTTATCCCCTTAAGAATTAGGACCTGAGAAAATTCACGAGGAGTCGATCCACTGATCAGCAGACTTCCACGGCTGTGCTTCCTGCCCCGTCCACCATGGCTGGGGACAGAATGGCCAGGAGTCAAATTGGAAGTAGATTCAGTATTTGGCATTGAAATATTTCTGGAGTTGAGCCATGGATCCGGGTCCTCAAGACATCCAAGCTTTAAGAAGCCTGAGAGGTAACGACCTGAGTAAATATGGGTCCAAGGGAGGGGAGGTTTTGGGAAGCAAGAACTAAACACGATTCAAGGGTTCTTGGTCACTTCCAGAGCCAAGGGACACGCGTAGCAGGAGGTCTGTCAGCCCCTGCCTGTCCTTCTGCCAGGAGTTTCAGGCCTATCTCAACCCTTGGCCGATGAGCGTCAAGCCTGGTCCATTAAGAACCCTACCCCAGGGGCTTCCCTGGTGATCAGTGGTTAAGACTTTGCCAGCACAGGGGCGTGCAGGCCAGGGGCTTCCCTGGTGGACCAGTCGTTAAGACTTCACCAGTGCAGGGGCGTGCGGGTTTGATCCCTGGTTGGGGGGCTAAGATCCCATATGCCTTGAAGCTAAAAAAAAAAATCCTAAAACATAAAACAGAAGCAATACTGTAACAAATTCAATGAAGAATTAAAAAATGGTCCACACTTTTAAAATATCTTTTTTTAAAACACTGGCAAAAAAAAAAAAAAAAAAGGAACTCCATCCCATAGCTAACTGAGTCTAGGTGTATGAGTTTGTCTAAGTCCATTCATTCACTGGGGACCAGCAGTGTCCCAGGGCTGGCACGAGCATTGCGGGCGACATCTCTCGTTTACATCCCTCTGTGTATCCTGACAGCTGCTCTTCTGGCCTTTCTGCCTGGGTCTCTTAACAGGACCCGGTCCCCCTCACCAGTTATCCTCAGGGCCTGAGCTTGGGTCTGAATCCTCCCGGCACAGCAGCCTGCTCACTGACACCCCCTCCGCCCACAGCTTCTGCCTGGTCCTCATCCTCAGACTCTGAGCTTTTCTTCCAGTTTCTCCTCACGTCTCAGCAAACCCTTCTGACTTTTGACCAAGAAACACAAAGACATATTGAGCCATTCATTCACAAAATAAACATTTACTAAGTACCCACCCAATGCCAGGCATCCAGGGACCCCGTAGTAAATAAATCAGATGCATCCCTGTCCAGAGGGCGACTACTGTCTCTTGGGACACAGACATTAAGTACATCATTGCCAAACAACTCATTAATCATGCAGCCAGAGGGATCTCATCTTCTTTCGCTATCCGAGTCACTCTTTCCTCTATTATGCAAACAACCCTAATTCTGAGAATTCTAGGGAGATGCTAACAGATGATGCAAATTCTCTCTAGTCGCTGCTTATTCTCAAGCACACTTAGCTTCCTTTTTACAATTTCTTCATGCCGCCCCTGATCGCTCCAGCCTGTTTTGGCCCCAAACAAGAATGTGTGGTCCTTTCTCCATTCTCCTAAAGACAAAAGACACAGCTGCTGAGTTTGAGAGGTTTTACTGAAAATATGAAGATGACATAGGGAAATTACAACCTAAAAAGAAACATTCAGCTTACACTGTCTCCAGAATCCATCCAACATTACGGCCGGTTCCCGCTGCCACCTCTCTCCTTAGCTCTATGTCTTCCCCGGGTTGCTGGTACCAGGGTCTTTCCTCCTTTTAACCAGCCGGGAGTCTCCTCTCTTTGTGAACTCACTTCTCCCATCTCACCCCCTGAAGACAGCCATTTACATGGTAAGAACCCAATATGACCCATCAGCTTTGCGATGAAACTACTCACTACGACTTCCCATACACCAGCCTGCATTCATTCATTCTTTCATTTCAGAAATAATTACTGGGGCTTCTCTGGTGGCTCAGTGGGAAAGGATCCACCTGCCAATGCAGGCAATACGAGTTCGATCCCTCGCTGGGGAAGATCCCACGTGCCTCAGAGCAACTAAGTCCGTGTGCCACAACTACCGAGCCTGGGAGTTGCCACTACTGAGCTCATGGGCCCCAACTACTGAAGCCCACACACCTTAGAGCCCAGGCTCTGCAACAAGAGAAGCCACCACAATGAGAAGGCTGTGCGTCACAACCAGAGAAACGCCGAAAATAAATAATAAATAAGTACAGTTATTTAAAAAAAAAACAAATAATTACTGAACATGAATTTTATACTGGGCATTGCACTAGGCTAGGCCAAAAAAAAAAAAAAAAACCAGCAAACAAGATAGACCCTTCCCTTCCGGAGGAGACACACGATAAAGAAGTAAACTTCGACAATTGAAGCTTTAGTGCTTTGTATTAAAAATTTTTAAAAACCAGGGTGATATGATAGATGGGAGTCTCGGAGTGTTGGAAGTATCACTTTGGAAAGGATAGGTAAGAGAATTCTCTCCAAGGAGGTGACCCTCGGGATAAGCCTGAGAGATACAGGGGTGGACTTTGCAAGGCAGGACTCAATGCCCCCCTCAAAGCTTGTGCCAGCCCTGCACTGGTGGGCCCCAGTGAATGAATGGACTGAGACAAACACAGCCACCTAGACCCAGTTAGCTGTGGGATGGAGTTCCTTTTTTTTTTTTTTAAACACGTATCTAAGGTGCCGGCAAAGTAGAGGCAACAACATTTATTTTGAAAAATTTTAAATCTAATATATTTTAAAAGACACAACAACAGGCACCTCGGGCAGAATTAGAGTTCTGTCTCCCCTACATATGTTTTAAAGTTTAATACTGTTTTTATTTTTATTTACAAGGGCAGATTAGAGCCCTCAATATTTTCAGGGATTAGAACCTCTGAAGTCTTACTCAGCCCTAGGGGATAACAGAAAAGTGTGTCTCAGGCAGAAGAAAGAGAAGTCCAAAATTTCTGTGGCTGGAAAGAGTGTGGCGTCTTCTGGAGGTAGGAAGAAGGGAAGAGAACTGTATGACTGAGGTGGGAGCTAAAACCAGTGGGACATGTGGACAGGGGCATGTCTCAGACAGGGGGTGGTTTCTAAACACTGGGTTATGTGTTTAAATTAGGAGAATTCCCTATTTTTTTTTTTTAAATTTCTGATGCCCCCAGGCCTAGGGGGTGGGGGCTTCCCAGGTGCTTCAGATGGTAAAGAATCTGTTGTAATACAGGAGATCCAAGTTTGATCCTTGGGTCAGGAAGACCTCCTGGAGAAGCAACCCACTCCAGTATTCTAGCCTGGAGAATCCCATGGAGAGAGGAACCTGGCAGGCTACAGTCCGTGGAGTCACAAAGAGTCGGACACGACTGAGTAACACACATGGGCTGGGGGGTCGTGAAGTTGGTATTTTTGAAAGTTCCTCAGGTGATTCCAAGTTGTAGCCAGGATTAAGACCACTGACATGGGGCCTTGTAACCAATTAGAGAAAAAGAAAAGTGAAGGTGAAAATACAGACCCTCGAGTCAGACAATCTGGTTTTGAATCCCATTTCTGCCTCTGACTAGCTGTGTGATCCAAAGCACACTACTTAAGCTTTCTGTTCCTCAGTTTACCCATCTGAAAAGTGGGGACAATAGTTTACCCACTTTGTAGGGTTGTTTGTAGGATTAACGAGGTAATACATACAACAGTCTTAGAAAGCATGTATTAAGGATGCAATGACTCTAGCTTTGACTACTCTTTGTGAGCAATAAAGGCAGCTTAGCTCAGGTGGCAGGTGCTAGAGGTGAAAAGACAGAGCCAAATTACATATTTGGAAACAAACAAGACTTGCTGAAAACTGGCTGAAAGAGAGGAGGCAAAGAAGGGAACACGTGTATACCTGTGGTGGATTCATGTTGATGTATGGCGAAACCAATACAATATTGTAAAGTAATTAGCCTCTAATTAAAATAAATAAATTTAAATTTAAAAAGAACAAAACAAAACCAAAAAGCTGGTTTCCATGTTTGGGACTTTAAAAATTGGGAAGGAAGTGGTTAAAATTTTACCAAGATTGGGAAGACTAGGAGAGGAATACATTTTGAAAAAGAAAATGAGAAAGTTCCATTTTTACGTGTTTATTAAGTTAAAAACACTATATTCGATACCCAAGAAGAGGTACCAAGACAGCTTAATGTGTCACCCTGGAGCTCAGATTTCAGAATCAGCATATAGTGTTCCATCCAACATGGTAGACATTAGCCACACTTACAAGGCTATTTAATTTAAACTTAGGTTAATTAAAATTGAATAAAATTAAACATTCAGTTCATCAGACACTTTAGCCACATTTCAAGTGCTCAACAGCCACATGAAGCTAGTGGCTACCATGTTGGATTTAGAACATTTAAATCCAGCGCAGATTTAGAACATTTCCATCACTACAGAAATTCCTATAGGAAAGCACCACGCCTCAATCCACGGAATTACAGGAAATCCTCTTTGAAGTGGTTCACAATTCTGGCTACACATTGGAATCACCCCAGGAATTAGGAATCAGTTCACCTGGGGGAACTTCCAGGCAATGGTAATTTCTAAAAGCTGCCAGGATGATTCTAAAGTAGAGTCAGAGCTGAAAACCCCAGACCTACGGAGATAATACAGGTGGAGAAGCAGGTTGTGATAGAACCCTATGGTACCCCAATCTCAAGGGCAGTGATCCTCAATTTTCACTGAACACTGGAATCAGCTTTAAATACTACTAATGCCTGGGTCCTACTTGGAGGGATTTCTAATTTAATTGGCCTAGAATGCAATCTGGTCTTCAGAAATTTTAGAAGCTATCCAGTTACTCTAATGGGTATTCAAGACTGAGAACCACTGGCTGATAGAGGAGAAAGATGTAACGAAGAAGAGCTAGGAAGAAGCAACTAACACAGCATGATAAAAACAAGAGAGCGCAGTGACCCTGAAGCAGAGAGAAAATGTTTCTAGAAGGAAGAAATGGTTCTATCTGTTGAAGGACAAAATTCAGTTCATTTAGTAAGCTTCCCATTAGATTTTGTTGGGATGGTGCTAATGGGAGCCATTTGGAAGTGGGTCAAAGAATGAATGGTCGATGAAGAAATACAGTGATTGTAGACAACTGTTAGTAAACAGTTCCAGTTATGAAGAGGGGCAAAGAATGCTGGTAGCAGCTGGACAGTGATTTGGGGTCATGGACTAGGTTTTTTAAGACACAGATATTAGAGTATGTTTGTATGTTGATGGGATGCCATAATAAAGGAGAAAATGATTATTCAGATAAGAGGAAGGCTCTGGCAGGAAGTTGACTTCCTATCCAAAATCCCTAGCCTCCTTCCTACTTGCTTAAAGATCCCCAGGGCTTTTCAAGTCCCCAGGGCTGTTGTCCTTTCCCCAGTTCAAAGATTAGCCTTAGCCAGTGGGTCTCAAGCTTTAGCATGGGTCAGAATGACCCACAAGGCTTTTAAAAACACAAATAGCTACTCCCGCATCCAGAGTTTCTGATTCAGTAGGTTTGGAGTAGGGCTCCAAAACAGCAACAACAAAAACCTACTTTTTTCATGAGTTCTCAGGTAACACTGTTCTTGCTCCAGGAAGAATCTTTGAGAACCGCTAATCTAAGGTCATGACGGTAATCCTTTCCTTCATAAGTAGCTTTTGTTTCCCTGATAGCTCAATTGGTAAAGAATCCCCCTGCAACGCAGGAGACGCTGGTTCGATTCCTGGGATCAGGAAGATCCACTAGAGAAGGGATAAGGCCACTCACTGCAGTATTCTTGGGCTTCCCTTGTGTGGCCCAGCTGGTAAAGAATCCGCCTGCAATACAGGAGATCATCATTTAATGCAGTTTTAGGGATGGGCATTTAGTTCAGTTCTGGCCAATGAGAGTAAGTCTCTAGGAAGATTCTAGGAAAGGTTTCTTTGGTGATAAAAGAAAACAAAGAGCCTCTGTCCTTTCACCAGGGGTTGTCATAGTGAATACGATGCCTAAAACAGAGGAAGCTATCTTAAAAATACCTTGTGAGCCAGACTGTGGCAATCTCCATGCTGAAGATGGAACACGGGAAAGAACCATGTTTTGTTTTGTTTTTTTCATAATGTTACACCACTGAGGGCTTCCCGGGTGGCACTAGTGGTTAAGAACCTGCCTGCCAATGTAAGAGAGATAAGAGATGCAGGTTCGATCCCTGTGTTGGGAAGATCCCCGGGAGGAGGGCATGGCAAGCCACTCAGTACTAGAGCCTGGAGAATCCCTATGGACAGAAGAGCCTATCGAGCTATGGTCCATAGAGTCACAAAGAGTCGGACACAACTGTAGCGATTTAGCATGCATGCATGCACACTTCTGAATTAAACCTGGAAACCCTGTCTTGTGAAACTAAAGCGCTTTCTTACTGTTAAACTGTTTTGGATTAGATTCTCACTTGCAGCCCAAAGCAACCTAAGTTACTCCTAGATTCCCAAGACCTTAAATAGGTGAGCCAGGATGAAGTGAAGGGGCAGCTCTCTATAGGAAGAACTGAGGATGCCTCCTCCCTGGTACTGTGACAGAAGGTGGAGAGCATATGTGTTGACGCAGATAGATTTCGTGGTTGGAAAATGAAGTAGCTCCTCTCTGATTCCTCCTATTCATTCCTTCCAGGGTGTGAGGCCTGAGGAAAGAAGAGGATAATAGCCTGTTTGAGAAGAGGGGAGAAAGTCTGGGAAAGTCTTTTTAGAGAATAAGAAAAATGACTAGGAAAACATTAACTTATAGCTAACTGCTCATTTTCAATTTGTGATCTCAAATTTATCGAAAATAAACACCCTAATTGGACAAACGTCTCCAGTTTACTGGGTGCAAATAGATACAGAGCAGATAGCTGACTCCAACCATGGTTAAATCTTTCTGGGTAAACATGACAGAAACAGAGAAAGGCAAGGAAGTACAAGATGTCTTCAGAAAGTGCTTATGATGGTGGGCCATATAATCGAAGCCAGATTCTCCTTATCCTGGGGAATCTTCCACAATCCTCATCAAGTTTTCATTGGGTTTTCTCCCGTCGTCCCAGCGGGAGCGCCTAGCATGCTCCTTGCATTAGCTCCCTATTGCTGCACAGCAAATTCACAGACTTAGTAGCTTAAAATAATATTCAATTATAAGCTCCCACTTACGTAACTCAGAAGTCTGAGCACAGCAGCTCGGAGACTCCCAAGGCTAATATTCAGGTGGCTACATTCTCATCTAGAGCTCAGGGTCTTCTTTCAAGCTGATGTACCTGCAGGATAATTCAGTTCCTTATGGTTGCAGGACACACATCCCATTTTCTCTCTGGCTGTTGGCTGGGAGCCACTCTCACCCACATTCCTTGCCACATTGCCTCCTTCATCTTCAAAGTTAACAAAGGAGATTTTCCCTCACTTTGAATTAGTTTCACACTTTGAATTTCTTCTTCAGGAAGAGCCCAATTCCTTTGAAGGGCTCACCTGCTAGTTTAGGTCTATCTGGATAATCTCCCTTTCTTAAAAGTGGCTGTGTCAGACTTAGAAAACAAACACAATTGTCAGGGATAGTTAGGGATTTGGGAAGATCATGTACACACTGCTATATTTAAAACGAATAACCAACAATAACCTATTGTAAAGCACACAAACCTCTGCTCAATATTATGTGCCAGAACTGTTTTGCTGCCTAAAATTCATCAATGGTTGCCACTTCCTATAAGATAACCCATTCAATCTAAGACAAACTGATCAGTTCAGTTCAGTTCAATTGCTTGGTCATGTCTGACTCTTTACAACCCCATGGACTGTAGCACGCCAGGCTTCCCTGTCCATCACCAACTCCCAGAATTTACTCAAACTCATGTCCATTGAGTCGGTGACACCATCCAACCATCTTATTCTCTGTCATCCCCTTCTACCCCCGCCTTCAGTCTTTCCCAGCATCAGGGTCTTTTCCAATGAGTCAGTTTTTCCCATCAGGTGGCCAAAGTATTGGAGTTTCAGCTTCAGCATCAGTCCTTCCAATGAATATTCAGGACTGATCTCCTTTAGGATGGACTGGTTGGATCTCCTTGCAGTCCAAGAGACTCTCAAGAGTCTTCTCCAGCACCACAGTTCGAAAGCATCAGTTCTTCAGCGCTCAGCTTTCTTTATGGTCCGACTCTCACATCCATACGTGACTACTGGAAAAACTGTTGCTATGACTAAAGACCTTGAGGAGTGATGCATTGTGCTAGTCTGAGAACACTGTCCTGAGCAGAACAGAGATAATTCCTACCCTCACAGAGCATACAGTCCTGCAATGGACACAGACAATAATTATGACAGGGACAATGAGGTGACTGTGTGGGCACGTGCAGCAAAGGGAACTAGCCTCATCTGCGCAGTAGGGAATGCCTCCACGAGGAGGTGGGGGGATGGTGACACCTGAAGGATGAGTAAGAGTTCACAAGGTCAAGCGAGAAACATGAAGAAAGTGTTCTAAGGGACACGAACAACATGAGGAAGGACCTGAAGTTGTGAAAGAACATAACGGTGTGGGTGGCATCGAGAGAGCGAAGCTTGAGGGAAATTATATATATAATGAAACTGGGAAAAAACAAAGGACAAGATCATGGGTGAACTTCCAAGAATCTGGGCCATTACCCAAAGGGCAATGTGGGGTCCACTGAAGGGTTTTAAAGAAAAGTGTGACATGGTTTGATTTTTTTTTAAGATCACACTGGATTAGATTGGACTGGATTGGATTGAATGGATCAAGACCCAAAGCAGACAGATAAACTTGGAGCACAGTAGTAGTCCAGCTAAGACGATGGGGGCCTTGACTAGGAGGGTGGCAAAGAGGATACAAAGCAAATAAAATCAAGAGATATTTAAGGGGTAGAATGACAAGTCTTGCTGAGCGTTTGCATATGAGAGATGACCGAGAGAGGGGAGCAAAGGATGGTTCCCAGGCTTAGGCCTGAGCAGCTAAGTAAATAGTAAGGCCTAGATTAAGAACAGAGAAGGCAAAGGCACCCCACTCCAGTACTCTTGCCTGGAAAATCCCGTGGATGGAGGAGCCTGGTAGGCTGCAGTCCATGGGGTCGCTGAGAGTTGGACACGACTGAGCGACTTCACTTCCACTTTTCCCTTTTATGCATTGGAGAAGGAAATGGCAACCCACTCCAATGTTCTTGCCTGGAGAATCCCAGGGACGGGGGAGCCTGGTGGGCTGCCGTCTATGGGGTCGCACAGAGTCGGACACGACTGAAGCAACTTAGCAGCAGCAGCAGATTAATAAAGAAAGTTATGCAAGTTTATGGAGTAAAAATATTGAATTTAGCTTTAGACATGGTAAGCTTGATATCTGCAAGATGTCCAGGTGGAAATGTAGAATAGGAAGGGAGACACACAGGTCTAGAGCTCAGATTTGTATGTCATCTACAAAGAGGCAGTAATAGAAGGCTTGGGAGCACCCTAAATTACCTAAAGAGAGCATGCAGGATAAGAAAAGTGGCTCCAGGGCTAAGTCCTGAGAAATGCTGACATTGAGAGGTTAGATGAAAAGCAAAAGTGAGAAAAGAACTAAAGAGTGTCCATAATAGGATGGCAGGAAAACTAGGAGAATCTGATACCACGGAAGCCAAGGAGAATGTGCCTCTAGAAGAAGGGAGTGTGCGACCGTTCCCAGGCATGGCAGAAGCCGGTGACCGTTTATGTAACTGCTCGATGTCGGCCTCCTGCTTCCTACCAATACTTCCTCCTCCTCTCCTGCCATGTCCCCAAACCCAGCCTTTATGCTCTAACATCCATCTCGCGGACCTCCTCTTGGACCGTGGGATGTCTCTCATGCATCCTCCCTTTTTCCTGTGCAGGCCTCTCTCATCCTGAAGCCCCAGTCCTCAACCCCTCCTTTCCCTCCCAGAATCACCTGGTGAACACTATGTATCCTCTAACACAGCGGTCCCCAAACTTTCTGACGCCAGGGGCCGGTTTCCTGGGAGACCATTTTTCCATGTATGGGGGCGGGGCTGGTAGGGCATGGGGTAGGCGGTAATGCAAGTGATGGGTGCTGGATGAAGCTTCGCTCACTCACCTGCCGCTCACCTCCTGGTGTGCAGCCACGTTCCTAACAGGCCGTGGACCCTGCTGGACCCTGCTGGACCCTGCTTTAACACCCTAACGGCTCAGACATCACCCACTCTCAGGCCTTCTTTGACCATCTCCCTAAATCGGATCCATACATTTCTCATTCTGTTTGTTTCCCTGGCATACAGTTCTGACTGTGCTCATCCTAGTAGACTGTCATAACTTATTTAATGTCTGGGGTCCTCTGCTTGACGATAAGCTGCTTGAAGACAAGGAGGATTTTGTGCTCTGCTTTTTTTTATAGCTATACTTGACATAGTATCAGACATATGGCTGATACTTCAGCAAAGTATCAGCAAAGATCCTGGACCTTATTGCCGCCACTACCACCTAGGGAGCACGAATGTCCTGGGCCAGGATACAGGACCAAGAGAATTGCTGACATGGAGCAGGAGGCAAAGAACTGAAGAGTAAATAACGACTGAATCACCTGCTTCATTCGCACCAGACCGCCAAGCCCATCATAGGGCCCTAGTGTGAGCATCGCCCTCCTTTTACAGATGAGCAAATGGAGACTGGAGAAGTTAAGTCACTTGTCCAAGATCAGACCCCGGAAAGAGGAGTCAGACTTGAAGGAACCCAAGTCTGATTGACCCCAGAACCCCATACTAAGTCCAGCTAGTACTTGCGATTGAAGGAAGTTCCTTGCATGGATTCAAACTTGTAAAGTATAGGGGTTATGTGGGGAGAGAGAGGTTCCAGAGGGAAGGGATATATGTATACACATAGCTGATTCACTTTGTTGTACAGCAGAAACTAATACAACATTGCAAAGCAAAGTATACTCCAACAAAAAATGATAAAGTAAAAAAAAAAAAAAACTTGTAGAGTACAGTACTGGGTGTGTGCTATGTGGGCTGCAGGGCATTTCTCTTCCCAGCCCATGCTGCTGGTTCCAGCAACTAGTGGCTCTGCTTGGCCAGAAGCCATGAGGGACAAAAGCAAAATGTCTATGAACGGTCTGTTCCTCAGTATTGATTTGTCAAGGCCCTGGGGTCCTGGGAGCAGGTTGGAAGGGTGCCTGAGAGTGAGCCAATCACTGCAATGTCAGACACTCGGTTGGAAATGGAAGTGAAAGGTGAGGGAGTCAGAGTGGAAGGGACTCAGCCGAGTTGCCAGGTCTTGCGCAATTTCAAGCCCGTGGCTCTGAGCCAAGGACAAGACACTGTCCCTAAAATAACCTCCCCAAAGAGTCTTTACTGACCATTTTGCAACCATTATCCTTGCTCTGACTTGCAGGTCAATGCGACTAGCATTGATTGGACTCCTATTAGATGTTAGGACTGTGAATGTTACAAAGGCCTGGCCTTCTGTAGACACAGGGAAAGCCCCCAGGACATAAGGCAAGTGCTCTACAAACCAGTACACAATGCAGTGCCAACCTGGGCAGTGCCAGCCACAAAGGCAGCTGGAATTCACAGAATTGGAGAGGGCAGGCGGCAGGGGCCTCTTGGAGCACCTAACCTGGAAGGAGGAAGACAGAGCAGAAAGAGGAGAGCTTTTCAGGTAAGAAGAAGAGGGGCAGCAGAGGTGAGCCATGAGCAACAAGAAGGAATTGTTTCTTGGGCTGTGCAAAACCCGTCTGGGGAACAAAGGCGACTTGCTGAAGAAGAATGAGATATGAGGTTGGGTGAATAGGGAAGATCAGACAGTAGAGTTCCTGGAACCAAGAATATTGACCAAATAAACTGAACATGCAGAATCCAAAAGTTCATCACGTGGGCAATGAGAAACCATCCAGGCTTTCAAGAGGCACTTAAGAATAAAAACTTAATTTTAGGAAGATTCATTTGGTGGTAGTGTTTGAGGTGGATTAGAAAACAGAGAACTAAAAACAAACAAAGGGAAAAAAAAATCTGCCCCAAAAGAAAAAAAAAAATACACAAATAAACCCTGAATGCTTCTTTGAGTATCTACTAAAAGTCTGACTGCAGGCAAACTTAATAACCATAGTCTCTTCCCCTGCCAGTCCAATAGGGAAGACACTCATTAACCCCAGGGACTGCAGCCTACCAGGCTCCTCCATCCATGGAATTTGCCAGGCAAGAGTACTGGAGTGGGTTGCCATTGCCTTCTCCAATTAATCCCATAGTTACCTATTTAGGACGTGCTATGTGCCAAGGATTATACTGGGCCCAAGGGAGCCAGTAAAGAATAAAACAAAGTTCTGGTCATCATAAAGGTTATCCTCAGACAATGCAGAAGAAAACACAGAAGCAAATTCATAATTACATCAACATAAATCCAAGCATAAAGGACTATGAAGGAAAATAAAGCAGGGCATTGGTCAGGGAATGGTAGGATAAAGTGGTGTTTAAAATTAAGGTACATGAAATGAAAGTAACTCAAGAATTTGAATAAACTCTGGGAAATAGTGAAAGACAGAGGAGCCTGGCATGCTCCAGTCCATGGGGGTCACAAAGAGTCGGACACGACTTAACGACTGAACAACAGCAAGGGCCTCTGGATTGCCTGGAACTGTTGCGGTTTCAGCAGTGCAAGTCCCGCATCTTACCGAAATCCCTCAGCCCTAGGCAAATGGGGATGGTTTGTTGCGCTACAACTGTGACCTTGACTTAAATACTCTGTGTCTGACCTGCAGGATTCAATACAAGGTTTTGCATTTTTCAAGGGACATCAGCACAGTCAAATCACATGCTTAGTTTCCCAGATCAGATCAGTCACTCAGTCGTGTCCGACTCTTTGCGACCCCATGAACCGCAGCACGCCAGGCCTCCCTGTCCATCACCAACTCCCGGAGTTCATTCAGACTCATGTCCATCAAGTCAGTGATGCCATCCAGCCATCTCATCCTCTGTCGTCCCCTTCTCCTCTTGCCCTCAATCCCTCCCAGCATCGGAGTCTTTTCCAATGAGTCAGCTCTTCACATGAGGTGGCCAAAGGACTGGAGTTTCAGCTTCAGCATCATTCCTTCCAAAGAACACCCAGGGCTGGTCTCCTTCAGAATGGACTGGTTGGATCTCCTTGCAGTCCAAGGGACTCTCAAGAGTCTTCTCCAACACCACAGTTCAAAAGCATCAATTCTTCGGTGCTCAGCCTTCTTCACAGTCCAACTCTCACATCCATACATGACGACAGGAAAAACCATAGCCTTGACTAGACGGACCTTTGTTGGCAAAGTAATGTCTCTCCTTTTGAATATGCTATTTAGGTTGGTCATAACTTTTCTTCCATGAGTAAGCGTCTTTTAATTTCATGGCTGCAGTCACCATCTGCAGTGATTTTGGAGCCCAGAAAAATAAAGTCTGACACTGTTTCCACTGTTTCCCCATCTATTTCCCATGAAGTGATGGGACCAGATGCCATGATCTTCGTTTTCTGAATGTTGAGCTTTAAGCCAACTTTTTCACTCTCCACTTTCACTTTCATCAAGAGGCTTTTGAGTTCCTCTTCACTTTCTGCCATAAGGGTGGTGTCATCTGCATATCTGAGATTATTGATATTTCTCCTGACAATCTTGATTCCAGTTTGTGTTTCTTCCAGTCCAGCGTTTCTCATGATGTACTCTGCATATAAGTTAAATAAACAGGGTGACAATATACAGCCTTGACGTACTCCTTTTCCTATTTGGAACCAGTCTGTTGTTCCACATCCAGTTCTAACTGTTGCTTCCTGACCTGCATACAAATTTCCTACCCTGGTTGGCCTCTTTCCCACCCAGACAGAGGAGCAGAGTCAGAAATTCCTAGCACTGGTGACCTTGGATTTCTCAACCTTCTATTCCCACCATCTTGCACTCAGCCCTAGCTACCACCTAAACCAGGAACAGCAAATCCACCAGTCACCCTAGTCCTTGCTGTTTGCTCCTGTCCTCTGCCCAGCCCTGGCCAGCAAGCTGGTAAGGCCTTCGGGGTCAAAGCCAGGTTATCAGAGAGGGAAACAGGGGAACTCATCTGAGGTGACGTGATGTGCCAGGGTTAGTCACAAGAAAGGGGAACCCCAGATAAATTACAGCTTGCTGACCTTGGGAGACATGCGGCTTGTGTCTCTTGAGTTACAGAAATACCGGAAATGCTCACTGAAGTGTCCATTTTGGAGTTTGGGGGCCAAAGCTCCAAGGGGCTGACTCACCCTCAGAGCAGAAACCACGTGAAAGTCCTCATGTTAAGATGACAGCGCACGCTCATTCAGAAGTCACAGTACTTCAGACTCACATAGTTCTTGGGAAAGCTCACAGATCACTTCTGTTGGTTATTAAAGACTTCTCCAAAATTGTATGAAAGAGTCAAAGAAAATGCCAAGACTGATATTCATCTCCCTGGTTACAGAAGCTTCCTGCCTGACAAGGTTAAAGGAATAATAAGTAGGGGACACAAGCTCCAGGAATCATCCCCATTTGGCCCGTGGTCACCTTGCCTGCTGTGTACAGATTAAAATGTAGAATTTCAAATAAGCTCTTTAGGTAACCTTGCCCAAGCTGCACACAAATCCTACTAACTGAACTACAGGGTGAAGGGCAGGTGTTACTGTTGTCTTTTTAAACTCATTTGTCCAGGAAATTGCCTCAGACTCCCAAGAAAAATTACTGTTAAAACTTCCAACAAGCCCAATAGGTAATCCCTGCAACAGCCCTTTCCGGGTCCCTCCCCTCGGGCTCAGCCTGACTGACATTGCCAAGCTATTGCAAGGTTGCATCACTGACCTTTGCAATTGTCTGGCCAGTCCAATTTCCCCATCCTCTTCCTGCCCTCTCCTTTTCTCTGCTTGAAGGGCTTTGGCCCAGGGTCTCTCCTTTTCCCCTACTTGCTAACTAACTCTGATCTATGGATAACCAAGGCTAAACCGGAACCCTCCCTGCCCCACCCACCCTCCCCCCCGCCCCACGCCACTAAGGTGATGAAGTTTAATCCTGGTTAAAATCAACCTTACCTTCTTCATGCTTCCAAGGGTATTCTCTACTTTTTAGCTTCTTACCTTAATGGTCTAGTCTCATCTTTCTGCTCCTAAACTGTTTCTATGCTACATAGAGCTGGTACAGTCGCGCTGCTCCCCAGGTCCAGGGGAGTGGCAAATAATTGTTGAGGAACGCAGTAAATATTTGCAGTTCAGGCCAGCAAACTTTCCCCAAGGCCCACCTTTCCATGCTCACCTCGCCCCAGTGCTCAACTTCACGTCTTAAGTGGTAGTGGGGAGTTTGGATTTAATCGCAGTTCCCTGATACACAGAAGTACAAACCCCTACGGACACAAACATCACACCACACACACACACACACACACACACACACATATACATCTGTGCATAAAGGGCAGCCTCAATGAATAGTTATCCATCAAGTGACCCTAGCAATGCAAGCACCCATGACTAAACCGGTTAGACCAGACAGAAATATAACTATAAGCACAAACTTCGTTCGTTATGCAGAGCCTGGAGACCCTTTCGGTTTTCATAACCGGATCCCTCTTCTTTCCTTCTACCTCAATTCCCTATACGTGCGGGAAAATGACAAACTTTCTTTATGAAAACTAATTTTTCAGTTAAGTAGAATCCCGGCTTCCCTTGTGGCTCAGCTGGTAAAGAATCCACCTGCAATGCAGGAGAACTGGGTTCACTCCCTGCGTTGGGAAGATCCCCAGGAGAAGGGAAAGCCTACCCACTGCAGTATTCTGGCCTGGAGAATTCCCTGGACTGTACAGTCGATGGGGTCGCAAAGAGTCGGACACGACTGAGCGACTTTGACTTCACTTTCAGGTGTTCTCACCAGGGGTCCTTCCAGACCTCCCCGGATGAGGGAAGCTGTGATCCACCCACACCATTAAGAAAGAGGTCGGGAATGGGCGCGGATTCCTCCCGGGGCTCCGGGTCCTCACCTTTGTACTTCCAGGCCCTCCTCCCCGCCCCCGGCCCCAGGCCCCCGCCCCCCGCATCCCGGGGTAGCAACTGCCGGGGCGGCGTGCACAGCTCGTGGCCCCTACCCCAAGGTCCCTGCCCCGCCTCTCCCCTTCCTCCCCCTCCTCTCTCTGGCCGGTGTCCCGGGAGCCCAGGAGGCGGGGCTCGGAGAAACAAATATAAGCGGCCCCGGGGCGCTGAGTCCCCATCCCGAGGCTAGGAGGAAGGCGAGAAGCGGAACGCAGAGGCGCGGGGCCCACGCACACGGCGACCGCCGTCCCAGCTCGGACGGCGCCCCTGTAGGTGAGCGCGGCGCGGAGGAGCGCGGCGGGACGTGGGGTCCCCGGTGCGCCCCCCACTCCCTGCAGGCCTCCCCCCGAGAGAGCCGGGAGCTGCAGCCGGCCTCCGGAGGCTGAAGGTCCCCCTGCCCCGATCCGCTGCTCCCGCAGGTCACCCCCCACCCCGAGAGCCCCGCAGCCCAGATGGAGACGGTCCAGGAGCTGATTCCCCTGGCCAAGGAGCTGATGGCGCAGAAGCCCAGCGCGAAGCTGGTGCGAATGTACGTGCTGGGCGGCGTGCTGGCGCTCTTCGGCGCCGTGCTCGGCCTGATGGAGGCCGTGTGCGGCCCCTTCGCGGCCGCCGGCCGCCGGCGGGAGCGCGAGGCGACCCTGGCCGAGCTGCGGGCCGCCCGCGGGGAGTCGGCCCCGCGGGAGCAAGGCAAGCCGCTGGACGCAGTCCAGGGCTGCCGGGCCCTGTCCAACCGGCTGCACGCCTCCTAGGAGCTCGGGGGCCGGCGGAGGGAAGGGAAGCGAGACCCCGGAGAGGGGCGAGTGAGCCAGAGCCGGAAGGGCAGGCTCGAGCGGGCGTCCTGTGCTGTCTGAACTTGCTTCTGAGAAGCCACCGACTTCTAGAACTGAACTACCACGCGGATCCACCAAAAGGAACTTGGGATTGAGTTCGCTGCTGTGCAGCACTGCAGGAACATGCCACGTCCAAAGCTAGGTACCTTCGAGCCACCTGAGTGCATCTGGCATTTTGCACGAGGGTGAAAGGAGGAGAAACGCTTTTTTATATTATTGTTGTTGTTATTATTATTATTACAGTGACTGCGTTTTGAAATAAAAAAACGTTTTGTATATATCTCAGCATCTGATTCCTGAGGGGGTGGAGGGGGGCACAGTTGCCTAGCATGGGCTCCAGGGAGGGCTGACGTGCTGGGTCTTACCTAAGGCCAGTGGACTGAGCGTCCACTGAAGACCAGGCAACTTTTGCTTCACTGCTCCCCGACTCTGATATTGATGTTACAGGCTTGTAAGCCTGTTGAGAATTTATTTTTGCTTTGTGTTAAGAATGGCAAGACAGAAGCTTTTCTAAGTCCCACCAGACTTCGCATTTCAAGCTCAGAAGATAAACAAGCTAGAGTAAGTGAAAGAGAGATGCTGTTTAACTCTAGGGCAGAGAACCTGTTTGCCATCTCACACCTGTGCACCAGAGGGCCCTGTTAACAGCTCTTCCCTCCTAACTGTATTTGGGGGAGGGGGGCAAGGAGGAAAACTAGCTAGCTGCCAGGAGAAGAGGGAAGGCAATCTCCCAAGAACATTTCATTGAATGTCTAGCTCCACCTAGCCTTCCTCCTCACAAACTGAATCACAGTGGGAAGCTCTCATTTAAGAGGGGGAAAGACTGGTCATCACAGGCTTGAGTCCCCTTCCTCCAGGGACAGAGGTTCCTTTGTGCTAATAACTAGTCTCCGTGGCTCTGTAGGGCTCAGCATATCAGCATAAAAGTGACTAACAGTGGCTTTTAAAGAAGTAGCTAGGGGCAGGAGCCTGAAGCCACTCTCCTCCTGCCCTTGCCAGGTACGGACATTTCACTCTCACCATCCATGGCTGTGGACTTTTGCCAAATGTAGCAAGGATCCTGCCATTGCCTCTGACCAGACTGTCTCTCCACTACCACCCTCTTCTGCTCCCCCCACCCCCCCAACACACATGCCCTTCCACTTTATTTCTGCCAGCTCACATCCTACCCAGTGTTTCTGGCCCTCACCAAGTGGCATGTCTGCCTGAAATCTATCACTCCAAACAAAAGAGCAGTGAGATTAACCAAGAGAAAAGACATGGATTTAAAGCAAAAGAATAGCAGTGGAACCACTGTTCTCCCAGTTTTCAAAATGGGAAACTTGGCCCTGTATAACACTGGAGTGGGCTGCCATTTCCTTCTCCAGTGCATGAAAGTGAAAAGTGAAAGTGAAGTCGCTCAGTCCTGTCCAACTCTCTGCGACCCCATGGACGGTCTACCAGGGTCCTCCGTCCATGCGATTTTTCAGGCCAGAGTACTGGAGTGGGGTGCCATTGCCTTCTCTGAAGGAGACATAACCTCGTCTTAAATGTCCAGAAAAGGTCTCAGAAGTTCACCCCATCTTATTCTTCCCGTTTTCCTTCCCAAGCGCCTCTCTTACTCTATTACTTCCACCGATGCAGCCGCTCCTTGGTCCAGCTGTCAATATCTCAAACCGCCTCCCGCAGTCTCTAATATATTCGCCTCAAAACACTCACTGCAGGACCAGGGTTTCGCCCTTCCTTCATCCTGCTGCTCCTCCATCGAAGGCATCAGCGCCTAAACTCCTGTCCAAGGTTTTCCAGCGTCTCCATGATCTACCCACATCTCAGCCCTCCCACCTGATGCCCTGCGTGAGCCCCCAGGACCCTCCTCGTCCCTTCTGGCTTTTCCCACCTTTGCTCACATCCCTCTTCCTGTGCCCACCCACAGTGCCCACACCTTTTGCAACCACAAACCTCAGGTTCCCCAAGAGAGGGATAGTTTCTAATATTGCACTTCTTGTCACACTGTACTCACGTATTCCGGATTTTGTTTTAGAAGGCAATGCCTATGATTTTTGTTTGCCTATACATAAAACTACATACATTTTACATATGTCCCTAAATATACAGGAAATGCCTGTGTATTTTTAGCTTTGAAGGTTATGCCTCATGTCTGTACATGGAGAAACTACCCAACACAGTTAAATCCAAGCCACCAAAATCTTATCTGTGCTCACTGACCTTGTCATTCCTCTGAGTTCATTCAGCCTGGGTCTCATAGTGGGTCACACACTAATGGACTTTGTAGTCCCTGTTGTTTTGTGGAGGTGGTCATCTCTCTAAGTCTTCTTTGTGTCTTTCACATTTTTAAAGTTTTTTTTTGTGCACGTGGTTTAAGTCACATAATATAAAACATGCTATCTTAACCATATTTCATTGTAGAGCTCAGTAGCATGAAGCATATTCACGTTGTTGTCTAACTCCCAACCATCATCCATCTTTCACATTTCTCACCTTCCGAAACTGAAACTGTCCCCACTAAACATGAACTCCCCATCCCTTCTCAGTGGACTTTCTCACTCTATGAATTTGGCTATTCTAGGTACTTCGTGTAAGTGGAATCAAACGTTATTTGTCTGCACCTTATGTATATATACACTGGAATGTACTTTTAAGGTTAATACATGTCCTACAAACAGAGTGGACCTTTTATCCCTTGTACTACTCAGTAGGTTCTCACTAGCTATCTGTTTTGTGCATGAAAGTGAAAGTGAAAGTGAAGTCACTCAGTCGTGTCTGGCTCTTTGGGACCCCATGGACTGCAGCCTATCAGGCTCCTCTGTCCATGGGATTTTCCAGGCAAGAGTATTGGAGTGGATTGCCATTTCCTTCTCCAGGGGATCTTCCCGACCCAGGGATCGAACCCAGGTCTCCCGCATTGTAGACAGACGCTTTACCATCTGAGCCACCAGCATAGTAGTGTATATGTGTCAATTTCAATCTTTGCATTTATCTCACCCCTCTTGTCCCCTCTTGGTGCCCATATGTGTGTTCTCTACATCTATGTCTCTACTTTCTGCTTTGCAATTAGGTTTAACTGTACATTATTCCAGATTCCACATACATGCATTAACATAAAATATTTGTTTCTCACTTTCTGACTTACTTCACTGTGCTTGACTGTCTCTTGGTCCATTCACATCTCTGCAAATGGCACAATTTCATTCCTTTTTATGGCTGAGTAATATTCTACCGTATATAGGTATCACATTTTCTTTACCCATTCCTCTGTCAATGAACATTTAGGTTGCTTCCACGTCCTGGTTCTTGTAAATAGTGCTGCAATGAACATTGGGGTACATGTATCTTTTGGAATTATGGTTTTCTCCAGGTATAAGCACAGGAGTGGGACTGCTGAGTCATACGGTAGTTTTATTTTTAGTTTTTTAAGGAGCCTCGATACTGTTCTCCATAGTGGCTGTACCAATTTGCATTCTCACCAACAGTGTGGAAACGGTCCCTTTTCTCCACATCCTCTCCAGCATTTATTGTTTGTAGAGCTTTTGATGATGGCCTTTCTGGCCAGTGTGAAATATTACCTCATTGTAGTTTTGATTTGCATTTCTCTAATAACTAGTGATACTGAGCATCTCTTCATGTGCCTCTTGGCCATCTGTATGCCTTCATTAGAGAAATGTCTATTTAGGTCTTCTGCTCGTTTTTTTCATTGCTTTTTTTTTTTTTTGGTATAGGCTCCATGAGTTGTTTGTCTGTTTTGGAAACTAAACCCTTGCAAGTTTCTTCATTTGCAAATATTGTCTCCCATTCTGAGGGTTGTCTTTTCATCTTGTGTGTGGTTTCCTTTGCTGTGAAAAAGGTTTTAAGTTGAACTAGGTACCATTTGTTTATTTTCATTTTTATTGTCATTACTCTAGGAGGTGGATCAAAAAAGATCTTCCTGCAATTTATGTCAAAGAGTATTCTGCCTATGTTTTCCTCTAAGAGTTTTATAGTGTCCAACCTTACATTTAAGTCTTTAAACCATTTTGAATGTATTTTTGTGTATGGTGTTAAGGAGCATTCTAATTTCATTCTTCTACATTTAGTTGTCCACTTTTCCCAGCACCACTTATTGAAGAGTGTCTTTTCTCCATTGTATGTTCTTGCCTCCTTTGTTAGGGATTAGGTGACCGTAAGTGCATGGGTTTATCTCTGGGCATTCTATTCTATACCACTGAGCTCTATTTCTGCCTTGGTTACTACCGATCTGTAGTACAGTCTGAAGTTAGGGAGCCTCATGCCTCCAGCTCCATTTTTCTTTCTCAAGATTCTTTGGCTATTGGGGATATTTTGTATTTTCTTACAAATTGTCAAAATTTTTATTCTAAGTCTGTGAAAAACACCATTGGCAATTTGATAAGGACTGCATTGAACCTGTAGATTGCTTTGAGTAGTATAATCATTTTGAGAACACTGATTCTACCCATCCAAGAACATGGTGTATCTCTCCATCTGTTTGTGTCATCTTTGATTTCTTTCATCGGTATTTTATAGTTTTATGAGTACAGGTCTTTTGGCTCCTTGTTCTTGTTGTTATTCAGTCTCTAAGTCATATCAGATTCTTTGCGACCGCATGGACTGCAGTACGCCAGGCCTTCCTGTCCCTCACAGTCTCCCGGAGTTTGCCCAAGTTCATGCCCATTGAATCCGTGATGCCATCAAACCATCTCATTCTCTGTCACCTCTTCTCTTTTTGCCTTCAATCTTTCCCAGCATGAGGGTCTCCTCCAATGAGTTGGCTCTTCGCATCAGGTAGCCAAATTACTGGAGCTTCAGCTTCAGAATCAGTCCTTCCAATGAGTATTCGGGGTTGACTTCCCTTAGGATTGACTGGTTTAATCTCCTTACAGTCCAAGGGACTCTCAAGAATCTTTTCCAGCACCACAATTTGAAAGCATCAATTTTTAGGCATTCAGCCTTCTTTATGGTCCAATTCTCACATCTGCACATGACTACTGGAAAAACCATAGCTTTAGCTATACTGACCTTCATCAGCAAAGTGCTGTTTTTGCTTTTTAATATGCTAAGTTTGTTATAGCTTTCCTTCCAAGAAGCAAGCATCTTTTAATTTCATGGATACAGTCACCATCTGCAGTGATTTTGGAGCCCCCAAAATAAAATCTGTCACTGTTTCCACTTCTTCCCCATCTATTTGCCATGAAGGAATGGGACCAGATGTCATGATCTTAGCTTTTTGAATGTTGAATTTTAAACCAGCTTTTTCACTCTCCTCCTTCACCCTCATCAAGAGTCTCTTTAGTTCCTCTTCACTTTCTGCCATTAGGGTGCTATTATTTGCAAATCCGAGGTTGTTGATATTTCTCCCAGCAATCTCAATTCCAGCTTGAAACCGAAATCCAGCCCAGCATTTCACATGATGAACTCTGCATATAAATTAAATAAACAGGGTGACAATATACAGTCTTATCATACTCCTTTCCCAACTTTGAACCAGTCAGTTGTTCCATGTCTGGATCTAACTGTTGCTTCTTGACTCCACATACAGGTTTCTCAGGAGACAGGTAAGGTGGTATCCATGAAGGGGAAAAACCTGCTTAGATCAGAGTAATTTGGGCAGATAAAAGTCTAGAAGCCCCATCACATACATAATAATTGAATGGACGTAGATAAAATGAAATACAGTAGTGTCACATAAAAATCACTTTCAAATCTGTGAAGGGCTGCCATATCGGCCCAACAAAGTCCAATAAAATACACTTATTTTATATGGCTTGAAAAATGCAGAACTAAAACTAGCAAGTAGGTGTGCAAGGGAGAAGATAATAAGTCATTAAGAAAGCAGAGTAATTCAAAACATAGTGAGTTGCCTTGTGATACATATTAAGCTCCCCTTTACTAAAAATGCCCAAGCAGAGGATGCAAGGGATGGTGCAAACTGCACAGGAGATTTCTAAACTTGGAGGGAGGTCAGTTATATGGTTTCTGAGGCCCCATCCAGTTACATGATGCTAGGATTCTGTTTGATATAACCACAAAATAGGGACTGTATTTCCCATCCCAGCCTGCTTCTCTAGAAACCACTCTCTTTTATGTTTTCAACGCTTCTTTGTTCTTTTTCTTAGCATGTTGACAAATACTTTCTTTCTTGCTGGATGACTATTAAAAGTAATGAATTTAATTAAAAATAAATGATTTCCTGATAATTTACTTACTTTAAAAATATACTATTTCCTGATTAAGTTTACTTAACTAAAGCTCTTTTCTCTTAGAAAATACCTTAACCTCACAGTTGAATCTAATTTTCCTCACAGTGAGTCCTAGTGAAACAGTTATTAGTCACCTTGCTCTTTACAAAACACAACAAAACATAAGTAATATATATACATAGTTTTGTGCTATTAATATAAATAAAGATATATATAGAATTTGGGGCTAATATCTAATGTGAACTTGTACTATGTTCTAGTGAAAACAAATAGCAGATATTAACTGCACAGATACTTAAAAGTTTCACACTTTCTTAGGGAAAATTTGTTGTTTAATTATAGTAAACAGAGCCAAGCATTAAATCCACTGGCTCCATACGTCACGACTCCCCCTCAGGTAACAAGCTTTTTCAAGCCAACCAATCAGTAACAGTCCCTCACTTCTGACCATCATTTAACCAGGAACTGACTCATTCCATAAATATATTTCAGAGTGCCAACCAATCAACAAATAAATATGCTGCTACAGATGAGGTCAGCCTACTTAGGTCTGGGAAAGTACACCAAGCTCTGAACTTCATGCTTTCTCAAAATTCAAAAGACACACTTACTGGCTTCCTCGTGTCCAAACTCTACTGTCCTTCAGATCTGCTTCTAGGTAAGTCAGTCTCAACAATAATCTGAATTTGATTGGTTGCACTGAGGCCTCGCTGCCTCTATAATTTCTAATCAAGTATGTCTTTGTATAAAATCATTAGATCTCAGTCTTTGTGTAAAGGGATTAGAAATATTAGTTTACAGGTGCACATTTTGGTAAATAATTATACCAGGACCTTTGTATAAGATCATTAGACATTTTATCTGAAAGGTATGTGGTGTGTGTATCCTCAGTCGCTCAGTCGTGTCTGACTCTGTGATCCCATGGACTTGTAGCCCTCCAGGCTTCTCTGTCCATGGAATTTACTACTAAGTAATCACACGACTGGGGCTACGTAGCAGCAGCAGCAGCAGCAATCAGACATCAGTCTTGTATAAGTTCATTAGACTCTTTTTTTTTTTTTTTTTTTGGAGGCATACCTTTTGATAACTGTATTTGCTATGAAACTACTATTCCCCTGCTTCTCACTTTGCTTTTGCTTTTGTTTATCAATATTGTCAAGTTTATTTTACATGTTTTTGCTTTGTACTGAAATGCCTTGTTTCTGATACACAAGTAAAGAAATGTTCCATCTGGAATGGCCCAGTAAGTCACCATTCAATCCAAGCTGATCCTTGGGGACAATAGTTGGAACTCCATTAGCCTAGTGACCAGTTGAGGAAAAGGTAAATGATCAAACCTGGCTTGGGGTCCCCTTCAAAACTTTCATGGAAGCACCCTTTGCTCACCAAGGTGTGAAAGAAAGTCATTTTCTCGTCTATATTCTGGGTGGAAAATTGTCAGGTGGCATGCATGGCCCTTTCCTAACTTTTGCTTAGAAAGGGAATCCAAGATACCCATTCAGAGGCACACGTCCTTAATAGCCGTTCTTCGGTTCTTCTACATCAAATCTGCAAACTTCTCTTGGAAGAATTCCCGCTTTCTTGTTGCATTATAATCCCTACTCTTGTATTTACTTTGATAAAGGGCAAAAAGTTTGAGTATAGAATAACAATAGTCAGCATGGTACTTTTGACATATCAAAATAAATAAATTAATTCATTTTAGAGGAACACCTAAATAAATTAGTACATTTAAGAGGAACTCCAGGAATTTAAAGAATCAATAGTTTACTTTGATTAGTATGCTGAGGACAAAAAAACAAAATTCCAATCCAGCATGGTCTCTTTCCAAGACTCTAATATTTTCTGAAAGCAACCTTATTTCATTTCTGTCTCTTCCACTCACCTTTCCCTGACCTTCTATAGGAGCCCTTTTTTCAGAGTTTTATTTGAAAAAGAAATAATTACATTGTAAATTTGCTAAGCCAAAAGGCAGTCTTAAAGAACTTAAAATTTAAAATCCAGGCCTGGAGCCATATTAAGAGTTAAAATTAAGGATTTTCCTAAATCTTAGAAAGTCACATAAAAATTTTTTACGTAACTTAGGATTTTATTGGGTACTTGTTGTTCTGGACTAGATCTTTACCAACTAGTTCAGTAAATTGTTAATCCTTCAGCTGGAGAAAAATATTTAAAAATAGCAGGGCCAAGAAAGGAAAAATTTAAATAACTCAACTGTGTAAAATGAAAAAAGAAAGTGCCTTAAGAAGGCAAGAAAAAAAAAGAAAACATAGCACAAAAAAACAATTCTAAAAGCCTTTCTTTTAAAGATATAGTGGACAAAAAATTAAAAATAATAAATTAAAAATGAAAACAGACTTCAGGAAATTTTCAAAGAGCATTCTGGAGTAGACCCAACAGTTGAAATAAAAGGAGACTTGCCTTTTTCATAGTTTTTTTTTTTTTATGAGATCAAATATGAATTAGGAATTTTAATGAGAAAAAAATAATTGAAATCCAAACCTGGCAGTTGAGAAAATACCCAGTATGTGACCAGACAGTTTCAGAGAGCCTTAGAATGAAAGTGAGCTAGAAATCTGGGGAAGGCAATGGCAACCCACTCCAGTGTTCTTGCCTGGAGAATCCCAGGGACGGGGGGCCTAGTGGGCTGTCGTCTGTGGGGTCACACAGAGTCGGACACGACTGAAGTGACTTAGCAGCAGCAGCAGCAAGCTAGAAATCAATAGAACTTAATGGTTCTCCGGATAAAACAACTGGCTCCTGAAAGAAAAATAAGACTAAAAAGTCCTCATCCTTTAAGAATTGGGAGCCCATAGATAATGATACGTGTAGATATTGAAGGAGTAGACGGGTCTTCAGAAGAACCAATGTTCCTTTTTGGCTAAGAAACAGATGACTATCCAAAATCTGCCCAGTGATGCTACTACAAGGAAGACATTCAGTTCAGTTCAGTTCAGTCACTCAGTCGTGTCCAACTCTTTGCAACCCCATGAATTGCAGCACACCAGGCCTCCCTGTCCATCACCAGCTCCTGGAGTTCACTCAAACTCACGTCCATCGAGTCGGTGATACCATCCAGCCATCTCATCCTCTGTCGTCCCCTTCTCCTCCTGCCCCCAATCCCTCCCAGCATCAGAGTCTTTTCCAACGAGTCAACTCTTCACATGAGGTGGCCAAAGTACTGGAGTTTTAGGTTTAGCATCATTCCTTCCAAAGAACACCCAGGGCTGATCTCCTTCAGAATGGACTGGTTGGATCTCCTTGCAGTCCAAGGGACTCTCAAGAGTCTTCTCCAACACCACACTTCAAAAGCATCAATTCTTCAGCGTTCAGCTTTCTTCACAGTCCAACTCTCACATCCATACATAACCACTGGGAAAACCATAGCCTTGACTAGATGGACCTTTGTTGGCAAAGTAATGTCTCTGCTTTTCAATATGCTATCTAGGTTGGTCATAACTTTTCTTCCAAGGAGTAAGCGTCTTTTAATTTCATGGCTGCAGTCACCATCTGCAGTGATTTTGGAGCCCCAAAAAATAAAGTCTGACACTGTTTCCACTCTTTCCCCATCTATTTCCCATGAAGTGATGGACATTAGAACCCAACGATTCCAGTCCTTCCTAACTGATGTCCCCAAGTCACAGAGAGATCAGAGTACAACAACCCATGTCAATTATACTCCCCACCAGGGCAGTTCAGGTCACAACCAGTTTCCAACCCACTGTCTGGCAATAGACAGGTGTTCATTAAATATTTGTTGAATAGAGAATACATACACGGATGAAGAAATTACACTTTTGTGGATACATTTTTGCCCGTGCCTTAGTCCGAAAGAATGAAGACCTCTGAACTGGGATACGACTCTCCATCATTAGCTGGCGGGAATCAGGCTGGAATCACTGTCCCTGCTTGTGCAGTCCCCAGCCCCTGTGCACCCTGTCTGCCCTCTGCCATCCACGCCACACTTCCTCTGATGTGATCACCATAGTGGTCTATGAGTCATCTCGATGATTCCTAAGGAGTTGATAATTAAGAAACATGTAGGCACACAGCCTTTCAGAGTACATTCGATTGCTGGTCTCTCATGGTGGGAAAGGAAAATCTGCCCAAACCCAGTTCTTGTTTTGATGCTTTCCCCTGAGGCAAAGCCAGGAATCTGAGAGCAAGTGCTTGCTAAAGGTGAGACGGGTTCTGTCTGGCGTGCCTCTGGCACGTTTAGAGCTAGCAGTAGTAACGGACAGGTCTCCAGGGCAACCACTGCCAGGACCACTTCCAAGCATTCCCACCATGTGCGGCCGGGGGGGCCTCTGTCCTTTGGGGAGCCCTGATGCCCAATGCCCAGGACTGGCCCCTTCTGGCTCACCTTTGGGTTTTGACTCCCGGCGCCTCCTGGCTGCAAGCTCAGTCCTAGGACAAGGGCCTTCGTCTTGGCCCATGTTTCACCTTCTTGTATCAGGTGGCAGACTAGCTGGTTCCAGTCCCGATTCAGGTCTTCTGGCTCCTCCCAGAAACCAGCCAACTTCTGAGCAGGAAATCCTGCCCCTCCCCAAAGAGTGGGAAACCACAGAGGAAGAGAGAGATGAAGCAGAAGGGAAGGCAGAGGAGGAGTGAAAGGGAGAAAAAGAAGCAAAAGGAAAAACGAGATCAATAAAAAGAAGTCAAATTTGGTTGAAACCCCAAGGTAAGACTTTTTTAAAACCACAATAATATACAATAGCATCACCACTTGTGTCAGGGCCTAGTCCATAGTAGGTCCTCAAAAAACTGCTGTTGAAATAATGCATCTATTTGGGATAAACTGGAGGGCTGGGCTGAAAGAGATTTCAATGTCAAATGCTGGTCAAAAACAGATAACAAAAAACCCCAAAGAAATGCCCGATGAGCTTTGCAATGTGCAGGAGGAAAGATGTGATAAAACACAGATGGAACCAGATGTCTGTTACTGGCACTGAGTACATTCTGATCATTTTGGGACAGAAAGTTAAGTTGGAACCAAAAGTTGCAAAAATAGTTTTAAAAATGTCTGCATGTTCCGTTGAAATCATACGAAGATTGCAGGTTGTGTTTTTATAAACTGGCTTTAAAGCAATGACGGAGCACAAACACTCAGCTGTATCTTGGGAATTGCTAACAGTGCTGATATCTGCTTTTTGCGTCCAGTTATCAGCTAGTTTAATACTTTTAATATTGAGATCCAGAGCTTTGAAGAAGGCATGTTTTATCTCAAGGAGTCTTGTTCAGAGGACTAAGGGAGGCCTAAAGTGATCAATCAAAATTCTTTCTGTGCTGTTCTTCTATTCCTTAATCCCAGTCCAGCCTGCTGCTCGGGATACTGACCTTCTGAGCCTTAAAAGCATCTGATCAGACAGAATTCAAACCCCCTGGTTTCAGGTCCATTAGAGAAAATCTAACAGGAGCAGGAAATAGAATTCCCCACCCTCCACACCATTTACTCAAATCCTCCCTTGCCATCAACAGACAGTACCATCCAGAAGGGTCCAGTCAGTTGAGAGGATTAAAAACTGCTAAACCTACGCTTTGGAAAGTGCTTATAGACGACGCTGGTGTGTTTTCACAACAGTTGGCTTTGAAGAGTCCTGCTCCCCCAAATTTTCCAACAGAGCTTACCACACACTTGAATTTTTTTTTCTTTTAGTGCCAGTATTTTCCTTTGGGTTCTGTGTGAGTAAGTCACAGAAGCTGAAAGAAGGGCGGGAGAAGTGAGGACAGATGGAAGAATCTCACTTCTGCTTGCCTGCCAAAATTTGAAAGGAATTGCCTTTCCCTCTTATGTATGATGTGAAAATAAAATCCAAAAATCCTAGCTCTTTCTTGATACTAATTTCAGTAGAGCTAAAAAGCTCCATGCATCAAATTTCCAAGCTGGAACAAATCTTAAAGGTAATCTAATTTAATTCCTTTTGTTTGCCAGGTGAGGGAACTGAAGCCAAGACAGGGGCAGGGCCTGTCCAAGGTCACATATATGTCAGTGGAGGAGAGGGAGACTGGAACTCAATTATCTTGGTTCCACCCAGGAGCCTTGCAAGAAACTTTATACAGAAGTGCCCCAAACACCCAAGAACTTATAAACACGGCATCTTCTGATTAAATAAAATAAAATATTCAGTTAAAAGATGCTTAAGTAATCCTTATCTGGAAGAAACAGAAAGAGGGGAAAGATTTTAATAGTTAAAGCTAATAGTTAAGCTTTTCTAGAATCTGTTTTATAACTGTTAGGAAACTGGAGCAAGTAGAAGGGTTTAAGGCAGGTTTGTCACAAAAGAGCTGGAATACTTTACAATCCTACTATTGAGTCAGCTTATCTCTTTATATAATCACATGGTATCCTCCTTTTATTAATACAAATAATTTCTTTTAATTTGCTCAAATTCACGAGAGAAGAAGAAATTATGATTTTTGCAGCTTTCATTACTAGTCCCAGCACCATGCTAATGTGAATATTTATAGTTCAGTGACTCAGGACTCTCCCCAGATGGACCCCTGCTCCAGCCACTTCAACCTACTTGAGGTGGCTCTGACATCTCAAGCTATCTCTAGACTCCTTACCTAATCACAGACAGTTCCCTCTGCTGGGCACAGCCTTCCCCCAATGTCTTCATCTCCATAAACTGTACTCATTCTTCAAAACTTAGCCCCAGGATCACTTCCTCCAGAAAGCTTTCCCACCGCCTTGGGCTGACTTGGCTACCCTACTCTTTCCCCGTTAGCACCCTATACACATTATTATTACACAATTGTGACCTTAGATTTACTACTGTACTAGAGCTATTATTATGCTACTGTGAGCTTTGACTTACTTGCCTACCCTCCTCATACTTAACTACCATCTCCTTGAAGGAAGACACCAGACATTGCTCAGCTTGAACATTCCAAGCTCATTGGACATTTACTAGTGCTCAATAAATATCTGGGGAAAAAGGATGAGTGAACAAATGAAAGATTCCCCCTTCTTTTCTTCCATTCAAATGACTTAATAAACAGTTTCCCTCCCACAGTCTTGATTTTTGGTATCTTGGGAGGAACAGAAGCTGGCACTACTACAGGCTTTTCAAAAAAGCCTGTCAGGCTACACAAAAGAGCCTCCTAGGGTTAAACATTCCAGTGGAACAAACATTTATTTCTACTCCCTTACAAAGTACACCAATCCCAGTAGAATAACGTGCATGCTATAAGGGACAAGGACAAAAGAGAACCAGCGTGGAAACAATGGATGAGAAATGTCAACGCCCTTTCAGAGAATGGAAAGTGGACAGATGAGGGAGAAGTGACTTAGCCAACTGGAAACTATTGAAGCCCAACAGCCGCTGGTAGGAGGAGGGCAATGAGAAGCCATAGAGCCCGGGAGAATCTCAGCGATCAGGGCACCAGGAACTTTGATGCAGAGGAAGAGATGGGCCCTCCAAGAAGAAGGAAAGTTTATTTTCTGGAGAAATTGGCTAAAGAGGTGCCAGGCTCAGGGACATCAGACACAGCAAAAGGTGGTTCAGGCATAGAGCTGGGAACAGGATGAGAGGAAGCCTCCACACTGAAAGATGAGATTGCCCAGCCCCTTATCCTGACTTAGCTCCCCAAACACACACCGCCCAACTTATACGCCTCTTCGTTCTCCTTACTCCAGTCCACCGTAGGCAGAGGAATGAAGCATTCCTCCTTGGAGAAACTATACAACAAAAGGGAAAAAAGATTATACATACTGATATTTGAGGGTCAGAAGAAATTACTAACAGTAGCCCTTGACAATACTGGTAGCCCCTCAGAGAGAAAAGAAGGCAGTGTATCCATCAGTGAAGATGAAGCAGTCAGTGTTCTGTTCTGTTCTGTTTTAAAAAGAAGTAGTCACGAACAGACAGGAGCTTTGTACAATAAAAATACAACTGGAAATTTAAAACTTAAAATGAAACACAGGAAGATAAAATCGACAAAATCTACCAGAAAGTAGGACAGAAAGGTTAAGAGATGAAAATTAGGGCAAAAACAATAAGAAATTTACAAGATCCAATCCATTCAGAAGCTCTGACATCTTCTAAGTCCAAAAGGAGAACACAGAGAACATGGAGGGGAATATATTAACTAGAAAGAGAATTTCTCCAAAATTCCCCGTAATGAAAGATTTGCATTTCCATATTCAAAGGACCCAGTGGGTGTTCAACACAATGAACCAAAACAAAACACAAAACTGTCTCCTCAAAGCACATAATTAGGAATGTTAGAACACCAGGGGGGGATAAGGATCCCAAAAGTTCTAGAGAGAAGAAAAACAGCTCACAAAGCCAGATCAGGAGTCCAAACAGAAATTGAACTTCTCAGTATCTACACTGGAAGCTAGAAACTGAAAGGCAATACAGCAACGTCTTCCAATTTCAGAAGAAAATAATCCCCAATTTTGAAATCCTTCCTCAGCCAAACAATGAATCAGGAAGAGGGTAAAGTAAGGACGCTGGCAGAGCTGACATCCTGGCCTGTACGTGACCAGGCTCTGGTGGATCAAAGCCCATGCAAAAGTGTTCGATGTGAAACAGCACCCCACAGTCAGTTCCCTGTTATTCATGAGGAAGCAAGCCAAGAAGAGCTGGGGTGGTCAGGTAGATGTAAAGGGAGGTCCCAGTTACCAGCCTATCAAGCTCCTAGTCTGGATTGGAACAGGAAGGCCAGGGGCTCCAAAACGAATGTCTCCAAAGGAAAAAATATATAGATTATCCAATTAATTTGACTAATTTATTTGAGCCATATTGCTTTTACCAGAGGATTTGGAGAACATGACAACTGAGTAAGCAAACAAACAAAAATGAGACGATTATTAACTCCTGGTTGGAGGCAGGGGGCGGATAGAAGAAAACAAACAAAGAAATGCAATCATAGTACATCAAATTGTTGAGCTGCAAAAAGTCAGTCATAATAATATGAACACTGACTAATGATTTAATTAAAATTGTGATTTAATAGTGTTAGGAAGCTAGCTGGAAGGGAATGAGTGTCTGCGTGTGCTGTAAAATAAAACGGCAAGTCCTAATATTCCTTAGTGGGAAATCAATAAATAATTTCTAATGTTACAAAATCAAGAATGGCAGTAAATGTTTTAAAATATGGAGTTATTCAGAGGAAAGAAATAGGATTTTAAAATGTGGCTGCCCTTGAAAGGGACCTGGGCATGGGGAAGGGAGAGGCAAGGGTGGCTGTTAGCATTATAAGCCTTTTGATATCATGTGACTTTGTAGACACTGTTCCTGTATTATAGTAATGAATACAAAAATTACTTGGAAAGGAAAGAAGGGAGAGAGGGGAGAAAAAGAAGGAAAGAAAGAAAGGAAATGACTCAGTCACAACAGCATTCGTGGATTACATTCTATTGCCACTCCACATGTTGATGGCTGGAGCCATTAAATTCAGTCTCCAACAAGCTCTACTTGAAGTATTTCCCTAACTACCCAGAGGTGTTTGCCAGTCTGTTTGTCTAAAGGCTACTTCAGAATCTCCTGGGCACTTTGCAAAAATACAGATTCCTGGGTCCCAACCTTGATGGCTCCCATTCAACAAGCCTTGGTGGGACCTGGGAATCTTCCCTTAGCGCCCCCCAGATGATTCAACTGCACAGCAAGTTTTAAGAATCACTGGAGTAAAGCAGAAACTGTGAGTGCGTGGAGGGAGGGGTTGGGGGTGGGGTTATGTGATTTTTGTGTAACTGTTTCTGTGTATATGTTGGTGTATTGTGAGCCCGTCTTCTTCCTCCCTCCTTCCCTCTTTCATCTTCTCTTATCTTAACCCATAAACCCCTCTGGACTGCTGGACCTCATTCCTGAAATTTTAAACCCCAGGAGTCTGTGCTTCCCAGGTGGCACAGTGGTAAGGAATCCACCCGCCAGTGCAGGAGACTCGGGTTCGATACCTGAATGGGGAAGATACCTTGTAGGAGGAAATGGCAACCCATTGCAGTATTCTTGCCTGGGGAACCCCATGGACAGAGGAACCTGGGCTATGGTCCATGGAGTCATCACGCGTGTACGCACGCAATCTGAGCTTTCTCGCCCAGCCCTGGGGCTCCCTCTGCTGGCAAAAACCTGTCAAAACTCTTAACGTCCTAAACCTAGAAATTCTCCCTCCGTTGCTATAAGGCCCTTTTCCCAGGCTGTTTCCAAGCCCTCAAACTTCATGAACCTCCCATCAGACAGAAAAGGAAAAATTCAGCCAACCTGGGAAAGACATCTGCTTTACAGGTGTGACTGTACACAGACCAGGAACAGAGCAGGGGGAGGCAGAAATGAGAATAAAAGTTACATATTGTGGCTAAACGTGAGGGAAAGGAGACCTTAAGCGATTCAACTTCCCACCTTCTTCCTCTCCCACCCTCCAACAGAAATGGACAGATGGAGAAGTCAGATCCATGTGCCTCTCAAAAATCAAAAATCGAAGGAAGGAAACACATTAGGCTAAAAAGCTCGCTGAATTTAGGAGACTGCAAGAGTTCGATATCCACCCTCACCTTATTTCCTTGAGTCTCCACATGCCCAATCCTCAGACCCTGTAAATCTTGCCGCTCCAGTGATTCTCTAGCCAGGGACTTTGTTGGATCTTTCCCACAAGCTGAAAACACGCTCACCCCAGAACTGTATCTGGGACAGAGAAGATACTCAAAAACATTTGAATGAAACCTTAGCTCACTGCTGTCCTAAAGATCAGAACCTTCCTTCAGATCTGCACATCCCCCAACCCAAGCTCCTCAAAAGCTCCTCTCCCCTACACTCACACTAAACACGTTCTTTCCTCAAATACATCCCTCCTCAACCCGTCGCGTTCCGGCCTCAGTGCCTTCAGAGCCCTGACAGGCCTCCAGCTCAGTTCAACTCAGTCGCTCAGTCATGTCCGACTCTTTGTGACCCCATGGACCACAGCATGCCAGGCTTTCCTGTCCATCACCCACTCCCAGAGCTAGCTCAAACTCATGTCCATCGAGTCAGGGATGCCATCCAACCATCTCATTCTCTGTTGTCCGCTTCTCCTCCTGCCTTCAATCTTTCCCAGCATCAGGGTCTTTTCCAATGAGTCAGTTCTTCGCATTAAGTGGCCAAAGTATTGGAGTTTCAGCTTCAGCATCAGTCCTTCCAATGAATATTCAGGACTGATTTCCTTTAGGATGAACTGGTTGGACCTCCTTGCAGTCCAAGGGACTCTCAAGAGTCTTCTCCAACACCACAGTTCAAAAACATCAGTTCTTCCGCACTCAGCTTTCTTGATAGTCCAACTCTCACATCCATACATGACTAGTGGAAAAATCATAGCTTTGACTAGACGGACCTTTGTTGGCAAAGTAATGACTCTGCTTTTGAATATGCTGTCTAGGTTGGTCAGCGATTCCTATATCCAGACCCAATGTATTTTTGTCACTTGTCCTCCTTGACCTCTCAGAAGCTTCCAAGCTGTGACCTCTGGCACCTCATAGAGACCACCCTCTGCCCACCCCAGCCCACCTCCCTGTTGCCTCAGGCCCCCCTGCTCCCTGCTTCTCCTTGCCCCTTTCTACTAGTCCTCCTCTCCTGTAACATCCCACTGTACCCTTCGCCCTCTAGATGGGGTGTCATCTACTATGGTTTTAACTTTAGTTTATATGATTTCATTCTCCCAAAGCAATATATCTAGCCTAGACATTTCTCTTGACCTTCAAATATCTAACAAGCATCTTCATCTCTATGTATGAGTCAATTTCCATTAAACACTCAGAAAATGCTTTCTAGCATCTAACATGTGCAAGCACTGTGCTAAGCATGGGAGATACACTGGCTTCTCAGACCTGTGTGTAATGGGGGGAAAAATGAGCAACTGTGACTACAAAGTCCTGGGAGCTGTGATCAGAGAAACACCCAGTGCTTAGGGAGCACCTTACACGTCCAAGGGAGGGTGACTTTGAAAGGGAGAAGAACCTGAATGGTAAGAAGAAACAGGGGTAGGAATGGTGAGAGGATCCTGGGAAAGGATTTCAAAGGTTCTAAAGAGCTTGCAAAGCTAATGAGTTTGAACTTTACGAACAATAAGGAGCCACTGAAGAAGAACGGGGTGCATCAAGGCCCACGGGGCACTTCTACAGTTTTGGCAACAGTCAGGTCTTAATTTGGATGGTCGGCCAATAAGGCTTTTGCTTTATTATTGCCCCGTAAGTTATTTATGGCTTCTTCTATTCTTTTGTGCATATCAAATGTTTCACAAGCTTTTTTTTTTAAATATATCAATGGATTGGAGAAGGTGGGGTAAGCAGAGAGAAGAGTGAGGAGGCTGCTAAAGCAGGAAGTAGCAGTGGCCCAAGTTAGGAGAGTCATAGCGAGGGTGAGGATGGGGAAATGGTTCTAGAGATATCTAGGAGATAGAATCGACTGGGCTTGGTGAGAAATGGAATGTGGGAAGATGGAGAGGAAGGAGTAAAGAAGGATTTCCAAGGTTCTGAAGCATTAACTGGGGGGATGGTGAAGCCCTTGACTGAAACACATCACCAAGTCACTAGAGAACAGTTTGGCAGTTTCTTTGAGTTAAATATAAATTTATCACCTAACCCAGCAATGCCACACAAGGACTTTGACGCCAGTGTTCCTAGCAGCACTGTTCATCACGGCCAAAGAATGGAAATTCTAAATGTCTGTGAGTCAGTGAGTGGGTAAACAAAATGTAGTATGTCCATACAATGTGAAACGACTGGGCAATAAAAAGGAACAAAGTACTGCTACATGCTACCGCAAGGATGCAAGGATGAACCTCAAAACCATGAGCCAGAGAAGCCAGGCACAGGATCACATATTATCTGACTCCACTAATATGAGAGACAGAAACTAGATTACTGGTTGGCCACACCTGGGGATAGGGGCAGGAAGTAATCGTAAATGGGCGAGAGGAATCTTTGGGGGGTGATGGAAATGTTTTAAAATTGGATTGTTTTGATATTTTCCCAACTCTGCAAATTTGTTTAAAAAAAAACATTGAATTGTACACTTATCATGAGATGCTTTTCTGGTCTATAAATACTGCTTCCCAAAAGCTGTTTAAAAATAATAATAATCAGGTCAGTTTGGGCATGTTGAGCTTGAGGTGTTTAGGAGGCATGAAGAGGGAGAGGTTGAGTAAACAGGTGGTTATGCAACCTGAAGCTTAGGATACAAGGCAGTCCAGGAGAGAGAGATTTTTAATACACATTAGCTTAAAGAAAGCGACCGGAACCACAAGAATGAGGGGAAATGCCCAGAGAAGATAGAAAGAGAAGGACAGAATAAGGAGAGAAGCAAGACCAACCCCAACATTCAAGGGATCCAGACCTCTACAGGGTGCCTCCCGGTAGAGGAAGCAGTCAGAGAGGAAGGAAGAAAGGCCAGAGGCTATACATGGACAGAAGTCCAGGGGAGAAGAGGCTTGGGAGCAGGCGCAAAGCTCCAGAGCTGCAAGCCACCCAGGGACACAGCCAGACCCAGCACCCCAACAGCACCGGGAGAGGGAAGTGTTGATGGAGAGAGTGAGGCTGGATTGATGAGCCCGAGGTGGGCAGGTGAACCAGAATGCTCAGCCTAAGGCTGGGAGGGGTACAAAAGGCCACTGAACAGGAAGGGTTCTGGGATGCAACGAGGGTGCAGAGGCTTCGCGTCTGGAAGTAAATGCCGGAACCAGTGGTTCCAGTGGTTAGGTGGATGGCCTTCAGGGGTGTGGTTCCTGCCGGCTTCTCTGGACTGATTTCTCCCCATGTAACCCCACCCCTTGCAATTCAGTGATCCCTCTGTGTGGAATTGTTTGCATTTTCCCAAACACTGCCTTCTCTTCCACATCTTCTTCTGTTTTCTCACACAGCTCCCTCTGCATCCCATTTCATTGATTGCCATGTCTGTCTCCTTCTAAGGCTTGGAAAGCATTTTGCTTTTTCAGAGGTCACAGGACCTGATCTGTGGAAGGCCCTAAATAAATATTAGTAGATTAAATCACTCAGCCGCCACGTGGCACGTAGCCTTTTCCTCCTTTGCTACTGGCCCCGTTGGGGGCTGTCTGCGGCTGGGTGGCTGGGTCCGCCTGTGACGAAGATACACATGGGGTTCTCACCTCTGCTCTCAGGAGCTACTACGATCAAAGATACTTTGTCCATAACGTAAGGCACAATCTCTCAATGTCCCCAAAGTTCTGGCCACTTCTAGGACTGCCAGGAAAAAGCACGGAACACCCAGTTAAATCTGACTTTCAGATAAACCATGAATAATGTTTTAGCATAAGTATAATCCATGGAATAGTTGAGATTATGCAGATCCTAAAGAGGATGTGTTGCCAATCTGCAATTCAAATTTGACTGGCTGGCCTGACTTGCTATTTGCTACATGTGGCAGCTCTACTTCTCCCCAGAGGGAAGTGGCCTCCCTCTAACACTGTAGTCACGGGCACCCTAAGCACCCCGCCTGGCAGGGGCTCCTATGCCCACCCGACGTGCCTCCTGAAAACCAGGCTGAAAACCAAGAGGAAACGCTGGGGGTGCCGAAGCTGTGTGGCGGCTTGTTCGGTCAGTGCTCTCCACTGTGTGGGCCTCTCTCACGGTGCCTGAGTGCTACCATGTCTCACCAGACTTCCTGGGGAGTGATTTTTAGTTACTGTGCGAGGCTACTGAGAGCCCCAGTGCAAGTTCACATGCCAGGGGCCAGGGGAAAACGTGAAAAACCGCAAGACTTGTTTAGAATTATCTCTGCCTGCCCCACTGAGGGGAGAGGATCAAGCCAAACTCCGGGCCTCCTTTCCCAAGAGGCTCTCAGCTCTCCTAGGCAAACAGACACCAGCTAGTCTGCCTCACATGTCCCCCTGCTACCCGACTACATGTGACCAGCAGGGTCAAGACGGCGCGTGCAGGGCAGGTTATCCCACCTCTAGTTCATTTTCCTGCATCTGAGCTTCCATCAGTTGGAAAATATGAGTAAATCTGTCTGTTAGGAATAGTGTCCTGCAGAAGCGCTGGCAAATAGAACTTTCCCTCTTGTTAGGGAGACTGGAGAGGGAGAAGGGGGTTGGGGTGGGGAGGGCAGGAAGTCCATGTTATCAGACAAAACGATGTAAAATGATAGTTGTGTTGACAAAAAAAATAATCAGCTGGCCTAAGAAAGAAAAGGAAAATTTTATTTGAGCCAAATTTGAGGATTATAAGCTGGGAAGAGCATCTCGGAAAGCTCTAAGAATTGTTCCACCTGTTAGAATTCAAGGCACAGTTATGTAAGTTTTCTGAGAGAGAGATGTTATATTGATGTACAAAGAATGATGCACTATTGACAGTTTACATAAGCCAGATCTAAGCGCCATGAAGAAATGTTATCTTTAAGGAATTGTCCTACTGACAATGGGAGACTGGCTCTTTGCGGCTGAGCAGGTATGTATGTCAATGGGGGTGTTTTGGTCGATGTACAGTGCAGATATACAATGCCTAGTGGGAAGAAAGAGGAGGCCAAAGGATGGAGAAGATTTTTTTGTTTAAATTTTTCTCATCTTGCCATAAAAGATGAATTTTATTTCTCAGCTGTTTCCCTGGCTAGGAACAGATTTTGGTAGCCATGGCACAGACTCGCTGTGCTGTTGCTTTAGTCGTGTCCGACTCTTGCGACCCCATGGACTAGAGCCTGCCAGGCTCCTCTGTCCATGGGATTTCTCAGGCAAGCATACTGGAGTGAGGTTGCAATTTCCTGATGGGACAGACCTAGCCGTTCTTAACAGGAAAAAAAAAAAAAAAATCAGACCTGAGGAACCAGATCGGGGTGGGGAGCAGGGTGGGAAGACCAAGAGAAGGGGAGAAGTTTATGCATCCTACAACATTATGCTAAGATCCTTTCCTATTTCAACCTGTTGGTACTATTTTCCCAGGGAAGGCAGAACCTCCAAACAGATAGAGTTCACCCACCTTTTACTCCAAGGTCTGCCCATTCACGGTTCTACTGGCAGGATGAGTTTTTAGACAGAAGAGACTGCTTCCTTAACAAAGCTACCAAACAGTTCCAAAGAGCACTCTGGCCGCGGCTGCCTCAGAAATGACAGGTGCTCCATTTGTGATCTTCATGTTATACCAAATGCTCAGAAATTGCCCTGTGGCTGCTCCTGACCTCTTTTCCCCTCTGTGTTTTTCTTGACCTCATTCATTTAAGATGGGGGTAATCAAGTCAGAGAGAATTCCTGGCTGGGCTCAGCCATGCACCTTCCGCTGAAAGCGACTCATTCTATGTGGGTTTTTGACCATGCGTGGGTCTTGCCAAGGGCATTTCACTGAAAGCCTACTCTGAAGTGTAGGTGGTCAGTGCCTTACGAAGGAGGAGCAGCGTGAAGGAATGAACAGTTCAGGTTCGTTGCTATGGCAGTGAAAGAAACTTTACTTGATTTGTGAAAATCTAGTCCAAACAAGTGCTAGGTGAAACATTCATATCTCCTTTTGTCTTTTTCATTTTTATTATTTGTTAGTTTTCAAATTGTTGAGCACCGCAGAAGAGGATTAGGGGGCAGGGGGTTGATCAGTTCTGGACAAAATGCTAAATCTCAGTGACTTCCCTAGATTAAATCAGGCTCCAGAAAGATAGCAATGTTCTCTTTGCTGCAGTGCCTTGCAAACACTAAAAGAGCAAAATTTCACTGAATGCCTATTTTGGAGCAAAGTTAGAAGGCAATGAAGAGAGACAAAGATGAAAAAGACATAATCCATGGCCTCCAGGAGTTCCCAAGCTAACGAGAGGACCAGCCGTGTAACTGCAAACACACAGTGGATCCAAGTAATGGATCCAAGGGTGGTCCCCATGGGTCCCTGAGACCCTCTTGGAAGTTTGAAAGGTCACAACTGTTTTCATAATTGTATTAAAACATCATTCATCCTCTTTCCTTCTCCTTCTCTGTTGAGTTTCCCTAGCCTACAAGATGCGTAATAATACAAAGCTTAATACATGGATGCTTCTGTATTCTTGAGTTAAAACAAGAAATTCTCAGTTTCAATTTCTAATACATCTATATCAATAGGTAAACCCACACATGTAAAAATTCTTTGAGAGCCTTGATGATTTTTAAGATTAAGAGGATCCTTAGAAGATGGAGTCAAGATGGCAGAATAGAAGGAAGCAGAGTCCGTGTCTCCTTACAACTAGGGCAGCTACTAGGCACTGGCCAGGGACCTTGGACACCTGAGGGGATGGGAGGAACCCCCATGTGAACCAGTGGGACATGAGGGGTTGGGAGGAAAAGAAGCAGAAGTGGACGGGACCGGGGCCTCTGAGGAGTGGTGGAGGGAGATGAGAGGTGCCCGCAATTGGAGTGGCCCACGGACCGCAAGGGGGTCAGTGGGGGCAGGGAAAGGACCTTCACAGGGTGGGAGGATGAGAAGGCAACTTGGCCAGCATCCCCCGCCTCCTTGGGCCCCAAGGAGCTCACTGGGGCCCCAGCCTGAACCGCTGCTCTCCAAGGCCCTCTCCAGTGGTGCTGAGCCTAAACCCATCCCTGCCCCCCAGGACCTTCCTAGCAGCACTGGTCCTGAACCTAGGCCCCCACCCCACCAAAGACTCGCTCCCAACCCCCATAGCCAAGGCCTTTTCCTTCGGGGTATTTTTGTTTTTAATTTTTATAGTTGTAGTGGTGGTGGTATTTCACCTTATTGTTGTTGTTTCATTTATATTTTTATTTTTCTCTAAAGAATGTATTTTTTTATTTTTCTAATTTTATTTTTTATTCTTTGTTATTGTGTACATGTTGTTTGTTTGTTTTTTCTGCAATGCCGAGCAGCTTGCGGAATCTTGGTTCCCAGGCCAGCGACCGGGCCTGATCTCCTATGGTGGGAGTGCCAAGTCCAAATTGTTAGACTAACAGGGAACCTCAGACCCCAGGGAATATTAATCAGCATGAATTATCCCAGAAGTATTCATCTTGGCACCAAGACCTGGTTCAGTCCAACTGAGTGCAAACTCCAGTGCTGGATGCCTCAAACCAAACAACCAATACGACAGGAACACCCTGTCCCACCCATCAAAAAAATGAAATGACAAAAATCTATGTTACAGACAAAGGAGCAAGGTAAAAACCTGTAAGACCAAGTAAATGAAGAGGAAATAGGCAACATACCCAAAAAAGAATTTAGAGTAATGATAGTAAAGATGATTCAAAATCTCAGAATGGAGGCACTGACTGAGAAAATACAAGAAATATTTAACAAGGACCTAGAAGATCTAAAGAACAAACAATGATGGATAACACATTAACTGAAATTTTAAAATACACTAAAAGTAATCAATAGCAAAATAACTGAAGCTGAAGAACAGATAAGTGAGCTGGAAGTGAGAGGATGGAAAGATACTCCATGAAAATAGAAATCAAAAGAAAACTGAAGTAGCAATACTCATATCAAATAAAATAGACTTCAAAATAAAGATTGCTACAAGAGGTATGGAAAGATACTACATAATGATCAAGGTATTCATCTGTTGACTTTTTAAATAAATGCACAATTTGAGAGTTGTGAGTCAAGTTTTATTTGGGGCAAAATGAGAACAATAACCCAGGAGACAGCACCTCAGACAGCTCTGAGAAACTGCTCCAAAAAATTAGGGGGAAAGGTGAGTAGATATGTGATTTTTGAGGAAGGGGGAGTGCGTGCAGTCTCATGAAGGTCACTGCTAGTGACAAGCAGCAGATGTCACCAGGAAGGATTTCAGTGCTTCTCTAGACAATGAGGAGATACAAGAATTGGAGTACCTGTTTCTGCTCCCCAACCTGAACTCTTTTCAGGAGGTGTTGAAAATCAGGTGTTCAGCTGAAGCACTTGTATAGAGGTAGATGGCAAGTGCCAATTTGTAGTTGACATATCCAAGAAGAAATTAACAATTGTAAATATTTAAGCACTCACATAGGAGCACCTCAATACATCAAGTGAATATTAACAGCTATAAAAGGGGAAATCAGCACGAACACAGTAACCGTGGGGGACTTTAACATTGCACTTATGCTAATGGACAGATCATCCAGACAGAAATAAGTAAGGAAACCCAAGCTTTAAAGGACACAGTAGACCAGCCAGATTTAATTGATATTTATAAGACATTTCACCTGAAAGCAGAAGAATACACTTTCTTCCGCAGTACACACAGAAAATTTTCCAGGATAGATCACATCTTGGGTCACAAGTCAAACCTCAGAAAATTTTTAAAAACTGAAATAATAATAAGCATCTCTTCCAACCACAATGCTATTAGATTAGAAAGCAATCACGGGGTGGGGGGGACTGTAAAAAAAAAAAACACAAACACACGGAAGCTAAACAGTGCACTGATGAATGATCAAGAGATCACTGAAGAAATCAAAAGGAATTAAAAAGGAATACACAGACATAAATAACAACAAAAACACAATGATCCAAAACCTATGAGACACAGAAAAAGCAGTTATAGCAGGTAAGTATATAGCAATTCAATCTCACCTCAAGAAACAAACAAAAAAACTCTCAAATTCACAATCTAACCTTACATATAAAGCAACTAGAAAAAGAAGAAAAACCAAAATCCAAAGTCAGCAGAAGAAATCATAAAGATCAGAGAGGAAATAAATGAGATATAAATAAATAAAACAATAGCAAAGATCAATAAAACTAAAAGTTGGTTCTCTTAAGAAGATAAGCAAAATTGATAAGGCTTAACCAGAATCATCAAGAAAAAAAAGAGAGAGGACTCAAACCAATAAAATTATAAATGAAAAAGGAGAAACTACAACTGACACTGGAGAAATACAAAAGACCATAAGAGACTACAATAAGCAACCATATGATAATAAAATGGACAATCTGGGGAAAATGGACAAATTCTTGGAAAGCTACAACTTTCAAAGACTGAACCAGGAAGACTTAGAAAATATAAACAGATGAATCACAAGTAATGAAATTAAAACTGTAATTTAAAATCTTCCAACAAACAAAAGTCCAGGACCAGATGGCTTCCCAGATGAATTCTATCAAACATCTAGAGAACAGTAACACCTATCCTCCTCAAACTCTTCTAAAAGATTGCAGAGGTAGGAACACTCCCAAACTGGTTCTTCAAGGCCACTATCACTCTGATACTAAAACCAAAGATATCACACACACAAAAAGTATAGATCAATATCCCTGATGAATATAGATGCAAAATTCCCCAACAAAATATTAGCAAACCTCAGATATGCAGATGACACCACCCTTATAGCAGAAAGTGAAGAGGAACTAAAAAGCCTCTTGATGAAAGTGAAAGAGGAGAGTGAAAAAGTTGGCTTAAAGCTCAACATTCAGAAAACGAAGATCATGGCATCTGGTCCCATCACTTCATGGGAAATAGATGGGGAAACAGGGGAAACAGTGTCAGACTTTATTTTTCTGGGCTCCAATCACTGCAGATGGTGACTGCAGCCATGAAATTAAAAGATGCTTACTCATGGAAGGAAAGTTATGACCAACCTAGATAGCATATTCAAAAGGAGAGACATTACTTTGCCAACAAAGGTCCGTCTAGTCAAGGCTATGGTTTTTCCTGTGGTCATGTATGGATGTGAGAGTTGGACTGTGAAGAAGGCTGAGCACCGAAGAATTGATGCTTTTGAACTGTGGTGTTGGAGAAGACTCTTGAGAGTCCCTTGGACTGCAAGGAGATCCAACCAGTCCATTCTGAAGGAGACCAGCCCTGGGTGTTCTTTGGAAGGAATGATGCTAAAGCTGAAACTCCAGTACTTTGGCCACCTCATGTGAAGAGTTGACTCATTGGGAACGACCCTGATGCTGGGAGGGATTGGGGGCAGGAGGAGAAGGGGATGACAGAGGATGAGATGGCTGGATGGCATCACTGACTCGATGGACGTGAGTCTGAGTGAACTCCGGGAGTTGGTGATGGACAGGAAGGCCTGGTGGGCTGCAATTCATGGGATCGCAAAGAGTCGGACATGACTGAGCGACTGAACTGAACTGAACTGAATCCAATAATACATTAGAAGAATCATATATCATGATCATATGGGATTTATCCCATGGATGCAAGGATTTTTCAATATATGCAGATCAATCAATGTGATACACCATATTAACAAATTGAAGAATAAAAACCATATGATCATCTCAATAGATGCAGAAAAAGCTTTTGACAAAATTCAGCATCCATTTATCATTTAAAAGAAAAAAAAAGCTCTCCAGAAAGTAGGCACAGAGAGAAACTACTTCAACATAATAAAGATTATACATGACAAACCCACAGCAAACATAATTCTCAATGGTGAAAAACTGAAAGCATTTTCTCTAAGATCAGGAACAAGACAACAATGGCCACTCTCACCACTATTTTTCAACATAGTTTTAGAAGTCCTAGCCATGGTGATCAGAGAAGAAAAAGAATAAAAGAAATCCAAATTGGAAAAGAAGTAAAACTATCACTGTTTGCAGATGATATGATTCTATACATAAAAATCTTAAAGATGCCACCAGAAAACAACTAAAGCTAGTTAAAGAATTTAGTAAAGTTGCAGGATGCAAAATTAATGCACAGAAATATCTTGCATTCTTATACACTAAAACAATGAAAATCAGAAAGAGAAATTAAGGAAACAATCCCATTTACCATCTCAACAAAAAGAATGAAATACATAGGAATTACCCTACTTAAGGAGGCAAAAGACCTGTACTCATAAAACTATGAAACACTGATGAAAGAAATCAAAGATGACACAAACAGATGGGGAGATATACCAAGTTCTTGGATGGAAAGAATCAGTATTGTCAAAATGACAATACTACCCAAAGCAATCTACAGACTCAATGCAATCTTTATCAAATTACCAATGGCATTTTTCACAGAATCACAACAAAAAATTTTACAATTTATATGGAAATACAAAAGATCCCAAATTGCCCAAGCAACCTTGAGAAATAAAAATGGAGTTGGAGGCATCAGGATCCCCAACTTCAGACTATACTACAAAGCTACAGTAATCAAGACAGTATGGTATTGGCACAAAAACAGAAATATAGATCAATGAGACAGGATAGAAATCCAAGAGATTAAACCCACACACCTCTGGTCACCTAATCTAGGACAAAGGAAGCAAGAATATACAGTGGAGAAAAGACACTCTCTTCAATAAGTGGTGCTGGGAAAAGTGGACAACTAAATGTAAAAGAATGAAATTAGAATGCTCCTTAACACCATACACAAAAATAAACTCAAAACGGATTAAAGACCCAAATATAAAGCTGGACACTATAAAACTCTTAGAGGAAACATGGGCAGAACACTCTTTGACATAAACCACAGCAAGATCTTTTTGATCCACCTCCTAGAGTAATGAAAATAAAAACAAAAATAAACAAATTGGACCTAATTAAATTGAAAGCTTTTGCACAGCAAAGGAAACCATAAACAAGATGAAAAGACAACCCTCAGAATGGGAGAAAATATTTGCAAATGAATCAACAGATAAAGGATTAATCTTCAAAATATACAAACAACTCAAGCAGTTCAATATCAAAAAAACAAACAATCCAATCGAAAAATGTGGGGATGATCTAAATAGATATTTCTCCAAAGAAGACATACAGATGGCCAAGAGGCACATGAAAAGATGCTCAATGTCACTAATTATTAGAGAAATACAAACCAAAACTACAATGAGGTACCACCTCACACCAGTCAGAATGGCCACTATCAAAAGACGTACAAACAATAAATGCTGGAGAGGGTGTGGGGAAAAGACACCCTCTTATACTACTGGTAGGAATATAAACTGGTATCGCCACTATGGAGAATGGAATGGAGGGTCCTTAAAAAACTAAAAATATAACTACCATATGACCTAGCATACCATTACTGGGCATATACCCTGAGAAAACCATAATTCAAAAAGACACATATACCCCAGTGTTCATAGAAGCGCTATTTACAATAGCCAGGACATGGAAATAATGTAAGTGTCCATCTACAGAGGAATGGATAAAGAAGATGTGGAACATATACATTGTGGAATATTACTCTATCATAAAAAGGAACAAAACTGGGTTACTTGTAGAGATGTGGATGGACATAGAGTCTGTCATACAGAGTGAAGTAAGTCAGAGAAAGAAAAACAAATGAATATTAATACATGTATGTAGAATCTAGGAAAAAAGTACAGATGAACCTCGTTCCAGGGCAGGAATAGAGATGTAAGCATAGAGAATGTACGTGTGCATGCAGAAGGAGAAGGGGAGGGTGAGATGTATTGGGAGATTAGGTTTGACACAGATACATTACCATATATAAAAGAGATAGCTAGTGGGAACCTGCGGCATTGCACAGGGAGCTCAGCTCAGTGCTCTGGATGACCTAGAGGGGTGCAGTGGAGATGGTGGGAGGGAGGTCCAAGAGGGAGAGAACGTATGTATACATATAGTCGATTCACTTCATTGTACAGTATAAACTATTTAAAGTAAATAAACTATTGTACAGTATAAACTATTTAAAGCAACTGTACTCCAATTAAAAAAAAAAAAAAAGATCCTTAGACCAAAACTTTTAAAAACTGCTAAGATTTAAAGTCATCAACCATTATGTAGCATCCTCATTCTCATCAATGCATTTTAATGATGGGAAATTATTTCATCAGGTGCTTCCCTGGCAGTCCGGAGGTTAAGATTCCACACTTCATTGGTTCCATCCTTGGTCAGGGAACTAAGATTCCACATGCCACGGGCTGTGACCAAAAAAAGAAATATGTATATGTATATATATATATATATATATACATATATGTGTGTGTGTGTGTATCTTATAGTTCTGACACTATGTAATGTAATTTTCCAGTTGAATTTTAAAAATATTTTTTCTATTTTGTTCTCCGTGAACTGTCTGACCCTCAACTGTTCTCAGATCTGAACTGTTTCCTGGAAAGCAGGTGTGGGCCTTTGTTGACAAATTATTTCATCTCCTCTGGGTCTTAAATTATTTTTCCTTGCTCTGAAGTGAAAATTCAGTGAATGTTTCCAGATACTATACTTGGGAGTCATAATTCAATTTCTCTTAATCTTATGTGAATCCTTCACCCTCAACCTACATTCCTCCTCCAAAGCACTGGTACCCACCCTTACTGCCATATTAAATTGATTTCCTTGCCTCCATTGGCAACTTGCAAAATTCTGGATTTTCTCTGTGATAGGATAGTGGGTATGGTTTCGATAGTGGGTTTTAAATTGAAAAACTTAACAATTACAATATCCTAAATTATTTGAGCATTGATCCTTATGACAGACATACCAACGTGGCTATTTCTATATTTCTGTGATAAATTCTAAATTACTAGGGATTTCTCCCCCTAGTCCTTTGATTGTTAACTAGATCAATTTTTAACTGGATGTGGGCTTTTCAGGCTAGCTTTGCTTCAACGATGCTCATTCTTTTTTCTTCTACATCAAGTTCCCCTCTTCCTATTATCCTCTCCACATTTTTTTTGGTTCTCTATAGTGTTTAAAAGACCTACTTTAATAGCTTAGTGCCTTTTTTTTCCCTTGACACTCATCATTTCTTCTTTATTTGCTGTTAAAGTAATAAGTGCACATTCCGTTGCACTTGCCTGAGAGTCTTGACCGGTCATGGGTTTCCCGCCATCTGGGTTCTAGCTGGCTTGCATTCTCCTTTGATGTTGTAATATTGTTCATTGAACTTGAATGTGGGGTTTATAAGGCTTGTTTGCTTTTTTTTTCCCCTCCAAGATGTGCACCTTTTTTTTTCTTAAGCTTATTTTTCTGTTTTGTGCTGTTATTTTTAATTGCTTCTGACTGGGAGGTGGGGCTGAGAGTGAGATTTGCTTGACTCTGGCTCTCCTTGCTATTAGTCACACTTCCCTCAGAAGCCCCACACACGCTTTCTCTCTAGCCTTTGATATACCACTTTTGAAAGGCCGTTGATTCCTGGCATAAATGGCGTTACAAGGAAGATGGGCTCGGGGTAGGGATGCTCAGGAATCCAGTTCTGTACAGTCATGAGCCTGGCCATCTGGAAGTCTCTTCTTGCTCAATGAAATGGAGTAAACATTGTCCATTATGAAATCTACCACACAGGCTGCCAGGGACGAATGGGATCCCACCCAAAGCCAATCGCGGCTCTGACAGGGAAATTGGCTAGCACTGCCTGAGACTACTCCAGCCTCCCCCGTCCCTGATGTCACAATTCGGAGGCTGCTGCCTGCCTAGGAGGTTGTAGAAAGCTCTGTAGGTTCTCTCTGTGTGTCCCACAGGGCTCCTCGTGCCAGATCCCTGTCTGATGGCTTTTATGAAAAAATACCTCCTCCCCATCCTGGGGATCTTCTTGGCCTACTACTACTATTCTGCAAATGAGGAATTCAGACCAGGTAAGTACCAATGTGTTTAATTTTGGAGGAAAAGATTTTAAAACCCAGGGATGGCTGGAGGAATTGATTTTAACACCCAGGGATGGCTGGAATGTTTCTGAGGATCAGAAGGAGTTCTTGATCCCCAGAGTTGCTGGACAAGACGGGACCCTGAGGTAAGACTATGCTTCTGTTTATGGGATGTGAGGAGGTTAAAAGATTGCTAAATAATCCATGTTTTATTTGGCACATTAAATTGAAAGCAATTTTAGATCTCCTGCAAAAAAAAAAAAAAGGAAAAAAAATGAGGGTAATTCCAAAATTCACAACTTCACCAGATAATTGAGCTCTGTGAAGGGGTGGATAAGTGGGAAATAAGAATGAATTCTGGAGTTGATGACTAAATAGAAGTGAGAGAAAATCCCTGGAATCTCTATGAGCACATGTGTTTTGATGACTTTTTGAATTTTATTTCAATTGAGCAATCGGATGAGTCCAGAAACGTCTGGAACTCCAGTGTTTTAGCTAAACTCTCTGTCCATGGGGGTTTTCAAAAAGGGCAGCAGGGAGACTTGCTTTTGAGCCACCAAAGCAAATTCCCATTTCAGAAAATGTTTCCGAAAGACGGGTCTGTCCCTTCACTGATTTATGCAGCTTGGGATGAGCTGATGTGGGCTCATAACCTTCAGACACTGAGATAAAGCTCTCCACCTCTAGAGTGGGATGAGGAATGTTGGTGCCATGCATGGTCCTCACTTCCTTTTGGGGTTTCCCAGAGATGCTTCGAGGAAAGAGAGTGATTGTCACGGGGGCCAGCAAGGGAATCGGAAGAGAAATGGCCTATCACCTGGCAAGGATGGGAGCACATGTGGTAGTGACAGCGAGGTCAGAAGAAAGTCTAAAGAAGGTGAGGGTCCTGTGCCCACAGCTATATGTACCTCATGTGCCCAGATGTATTCCTTTATATGCTCGCTTATACATGCCAACAGAACTGGCACACTCAGACACAGATACACACACACACACACAGGATTCAAACACCCACAGGAATACCAAAGTATGCTTTTAAGTGTTCCTTCTCATGCATACATATCTAGACACAAAGTTCTTGGGCTCTGCATGCTCACAGACATGCCCATTCACACACACTGACACATGGAGTTACAGATATATAGCCATGTACTTAGATACCAACATTCCAGTACCTATTCAAGAATTCACATTCTGGTCACCATGCAGACACACGCCCTCTTACATACTCAGACTCACAAATCCAAGGATACACAAATACGCACAAACTTAAGACTACCCACATGGAAACTAGCATCCATATCAATCATGTGTTCAGAACCATCTGTTCACAGAGACTCATGAGCACAAACCATGGACTTAAACTCCAGCACTGCGATTTATCCATCTCTAACCTGACCTTGTTCCAGACAGTATTTCAAACAGAGGACAAATGCTATGTCAGTTGCCTTTAATGACACACACGTACACACACTTTTCAGGGCTGTGAGCAACCTCTCATTTAAGCCCCCATTATGCCAGAGACTGCCCCCACCAAAGGTCTGCAGCCAAGACCCACGCCAGTTGCCACTATGCCCCTGCAGGTGGTATCCCGCTGCCTGGAGCTGGGGGCGGCCTCAGCACACTACGTGGCGGGCACCATGGAGAACATGACCTTCGCAGAACAATTTGTTGCCAAAGCTGGAGAGCTCGTGGGTGAGACAGCGTCTCCTCTCTCCCCTCTGGACTTTGCCCTAGGGGTCACCAGGGAGCTCTTGAGACCTGGGAGGGGGAGGTATCAACCTCAGATGGTTTCTCTCACCACAGCCGTCTCTTGCAGGGGGACTTGACATGCTCATTCTCAACCACATCCACTACACGCCTTTGGGGGTGTTTAGCAATGACATCCATCTCTTGCGCAGAACCCTGGAGGTCAACCTTCTGAGTTATGTGGTCCTGAGCACAGCCGCCTTGCCCATGCTGAAGCAGACCAACGGGAGCATTGTGGTCGTCTCCTCCATAGCCGGTGAGTGGGCCAGGGGCCAGTGCGCAGGGCAGGAGCGGCCCGAGTGCCAGGGAGGATGGCGTTGAGGGCTCTGCCGTGAACATGCATTTTGCCCATTTGCATGCCGAGAAGGAACACAATAGAGACCAGAAGTTGAAATGTTTAGGCTGACACTAAACAAAAGCTGATGAACAGCTTGCCCATATGTGTAGACCGGCAGATACATGAATAAGGGCCTTGGGTAAGGAAACTCACTGAGGAGTGTGCGTGCTGAGAAACAGAGAGAGTGTTTGGAACAAGGGAGATGAGAGAGATGAGGACTGTTCAGAGTGGGTAGACTACAGAGTTCCTGGAAGTTACAGAGAGAGAACAGCAGTTCAGAGAGCTTCCCTGAACTCGCCAGGTGGTTTGTGATCAACAAGCTGGAGTCCTAGGGTCATTGAAAGGCTGCCGCCTGTCCTGAGTCTCAGAGACAGACTTGGTCATCGTAAAGAAGATTTTGCTTCTTCCATGACCCAGAGCTATAGGTTGCTGAAGTTAGTTGGTGCAAAGGGAGAACTGAGAGGTGAAATATTTTAACAACACACAGTTGACTGGTAAGTGGGTTAAGCCAAGTCAAAATGAACAACGAAAACAAATAAACCAAATTATAACAGACCTGCCTATATCGGGGGTGTTCTCCAAAATCTGAACTTGCTACATCAAAAGTTCATTTTAATCCACCAACAGGGTAGGGAGAAAGTGTGTCCAGAGAAATATTCAGAAAGAGAAAGCTGCAAAATCAAGAGAGGCCCCCTGTGCTTTTGATGGTGACAGCATTTGAAGGGATCACCAGGGAAAAGCCAGAGAGTTTCCAACTTTGGGGATTCCTAGGCCCGTTTCATTATGGGTGCAGTAGAGAATTGCCACACATTATTTGTTGATTAGTCAGTGAGAGGGACATGGCTGGAAGACGCAAACACCAGGATCAGAATTGGCCATCTGCATGTGGCTCCTGGCAATGTGAAAATGAATCACCTAGAAGCTCTGTAATTTCTTGAGTAGTTCACAAACGCGCGTTATTATTGTGACTCAGAACACCATCTATATTGTAAAGAGTCCTACTTCGCGGACGGACGGGAAAGGCCTGCATAGTGATAGGATAAAAGGGCAGTGTGTCTGTGCTACCCGCCAAACAGAGTGATTGATATGCATCCCTGTGCTTCCTGGACAACACAGACTCCCCCACCCCTCCCCAGACACAGCCTCTCTCTGCGCTGAAAGGAAGGGAGAGCATCTGGATGCATACTGAGTGAGAGGGTGCTGGGCACATCCCCAACCCCTCCTCGGGCATCGGCCAAAACCCGCAGGTCGGTCATGGTGTAGGTGGCTTTTATGGTCTCGGTTGATTGATACAGCCACTCTGGACATAGGGTGTGCTTTATCTGGTGAGTTTAACTCTGTGTAAGATGCGGCCGAAATAGTCTCAGAAGGAACAGAATTAGCGCAGCAGGCTGGGGACATGATGAAATTCTGATAACCTCTGTTTCTGCACGTCTTCTCCAATGACTAAATGTCGCCTCGTGGTCTCTGTGGACTCTGGGAGGTAGAAACCTAGCTGGACTGCTGTCCTTCGTGTCTGTTGTTTGTATAGCCAAAAATCCAGCCTGTTTGTTTTGAAGAATGTCTGAATCTGCAAAGTACAAGCACTTTCCTTTCGCACCCTAATTGAAGAATTTCCCTGCTCTAGACTATATTTTTTTTTTTAATTGAAGTTTTGTTGTTCTTTCAGACAGTCAGCAAATGTGTTCCTTAATCCTTCCTCCTTAAAATCTGAATCCCACAAACAGGGGGATGCAAAACCTCAGATTAAACCTAAGGTCAGCCAAAGAGCATTGGGATGGCTTTTTAATAATTCTTTCCAGGGACTGCATTAAGTGGTTTATTGAATTGCAGTAATCAGCAATTGTTTTTCTCCCCAGTGCATTTCCATGTATTGCATTACATAGAAATCCTACACTTTTAATACGTTCTCTAAAACATTGGCTACTTCTTTCGCATCATCAGAGACAGTACTGTCGCCTCTGGGAAGGTCCTTACTGTCCACATCCATCTACCACTCAACACCATTTCTGGCACCTACTGCTCAAGTCTCTATGTGTGTGTAATATCTAGTTACATTGCTTAGTCTCCCTCTTTTCACCACGTGCTAGTTTGGGTATATGTTGAACTAGTGTCACAAAAACCCAAATTTACAATGGCTTAAACATATCTAAATTTATTTTTCTAACATGGAACAGCCTGGGGAAGAGTTTAGAGCTGCAATAGAAGTTCTATCTGTGGAATCATCTGGGAACTTTCTATCCCAAAACCAGCATATCTGGGCATTATTATCCTCACCTGTGTGTCCAAAATGGCTCATTATCATGTCAGAATTCTAGCTAGAGAAAATGAAGAAAGAAGAACACTTTCAAGGAAGAAGAACTTGAATGTCACACACTTCTGCTACAGCTAATTGTAGTTATGGTCTTTATTCAGGATGGACTTGTGTCCAGCTGAAAATCAGGGGTTCTATTTCTATAAAAGACACTGATGTTGACAAAAACAGTCTCCCCTACATCACCCATGCGTATAAGACTAGAGGTGGTGTTCCCTCTAGGACACCCCACACGTGTACCTCACACCATACACACACATTCTGGACCCAATCTCTGTCACATCCAAGATCCATCATGAAGTCAAAAAGATCAGGCAGTGAAACAGGGGACAGTGGGGTAGGATAAAGAATGGAAAGAAAATACCTGCATGGTATTTGTGAAACAAACTGAGACAGGAAGATTAATACTCCAATATGACTGGGGTGGGGGGGGGGCGGAAATCACTGAATTAGGCAGAGAACATTTGAAAACATCTGAAGAAAGCTTATCGGCCATGAGTCAAAAAAGTTATCTTAGGTTCAATTTTAGAAAAGTAAAAGTCATTCCATTTCTGAATCCCCTGATTCTGTGAACCCCATGTTACCTACACACACGACAGTTGGCACCCAGCATCTGATACTGCTTCTCTGCCCCTCCTTTATGCCCCATCAAGGGAATCATGGACAAACCACCGCCCCCGCCACCCTGGCTTTCCCCTGAGGATCCATTTAACATTATCTCCTGTAAAGACTTTTCAGTCTTCACCAGATTCCTTTCAATGTTTCCTCTTTATTCTTACCTACTTCATTTTGCTAAGTTACCTTTAGAAACCCTACTTCCTCTCTCTTTTTCAGCTTCATTGGTGATACAAATATTAGCAATAATTAGAGTACAAATGTTAACTGCATTGGGCCAGTATAAGGGTAGGGGTCGTGATTCTTCCGTAGCAAGAAAACTCTAAGGCCTATTCTGAAATGAAACTAGACGAAATAAAACACGGGGCTTCTTCAAATATTCGAAATGAAAAACACACCAAAAGGAGTAAAAGAACCTTGTCAGTAACCTCTGAGTTCTCATATCTCTCTTTGGAAGCTCCATAAAATGTCTCCAGTTACCTATTCATTATTCTCCAAGTAAATCTTTTAAAAAGATCAGCTTCCTATATATTTTATAAGAATTATTCAAGTGTATTCCTTTCCCTGTTTACTCATTCCCAGCATTGTTTCCTACTATTTTTTATACATACGTGTAGTATTTCAATCACATTACAGCTGACTAGCCAGAGGCAAATAGCCTGTAAGACAATGCTTTCCTGGGAAAACTCAAACCAGTGCATGAAGTTATTTGTTGGACTTTAACCCACTTGTTGGTTGTGGACTGGCTGTGTGGTCTAAACCTATTTCAAGAATTCTACATTACAAAGAAGAAAAAGAAACAGGTTTCTCAACTGATCAGCTAACAGGATTTGGATTACGCAAAATTCCGCTTTGCATACAGACAAGGGGAAGAGTTTAGAGCTGTTAATCTCAGAGCCTTCAGCTCTGACATTCATTTGTTCCTGAAATATAGGCTCATTTTTAATGTATGGATATGACTTGAAGGGAAGCAGGGGGGGTGGCAACCAAGATCTAGGATGCAAACTGCTGCTGCTGCTAAGTCGCTTCAGTTGTGTCCGACTCTGTGCAACCCCAGCAGGCTCTCCTGTCCCTGGGATTCTCCAGGCAAGAACACTGGAGTGGGTTGCCATTGCCTTCTCCAATGCATGAAAGTGAAAAGTGAAAGTGAAGTCGCTCAGTCGTGTCTGACTCAGCGACCCCATGGACTGCAGCCCACCAGGCTCCTCCATCCATGGGATTTGCCAGGCAAGAGTATTGGAGTGGGGTGCCATTGCCTAGGATGCAAAGAAGCCTAGCAAATACAGTAAAATGAGGTAATTTATCCCTCACCCAATTGTCTTAATTTTTCTAAGATGAATCTTTACTCTTAAACCTGATTTCCTCAGAAATAATTTTCAGGGTGCACAATTGCCAAGGTGAGTGGAAGTATTTCTACATATAGATGTAGGTATTTACGTGATGAGGGGAATGCTGCAGGTTTGAACAGTGTCGAGGGGCGTGGGGAGAAACACCAGGAAGGTGAGTGTGTGTGTGTGTGTGTGTGTGTGTGTGTGTGTAGATTTGTCCTCTGTAGGGCCTGGGAGAAGACCGAAAGGAGTTCAGAGGAAGAACCAACCACCTGCACATAAAAACTGCAGGAGTCATTGTTGCCTAAATTCAAGAGACTGTGCTCAGACGGAATCCGGAGGACTCAAACAACTTGGCACACTGGAATTGGAGTTCAGTGTCGCATCTGCTGCCCTAGAGCGGTGAGGGGAGACTTTAAAGTGGGGGAGAAGACTCCCTGCTGTGACCGCGACAATTTAGTGAAGGTTGAAAACAATGCTATTAGTGCAGGTTGAAAAAATAATGCTATTCATGTGACCATTACTCCCTTGAAAGGGGTGGGTTGGAAAAACTTAAGTAGTCATGGCTCCTTAATCCTGCTAGACCATTATTTTCATTCAAGTACTGTTCCTGACGAAAATAGCAGAGTTCTACCATCATCCATGCCTTTATGTCCACTCACCAAAGAGTTTGAAAAGGCTTATAACAAATACCCTTTATTTGGAAATACCCAAGTAAAAAACGAGGTTTTAAGAGAAGAATATAAAAATGCCAAAATTAGACTCAACATAGATGCTGTGCTTAAGTTTCTAAATTGACTCTTGAGTTTCTTGACAAAAAAAGGAATAAAACAGAATCAATGATAGACAAGATTATATTCAAAAGAAGGAAGCATCATAGGAAGCAAATTCTGAAATACACCTCTCATAAAAGATTATAAATTAAAGGCACAAAATAATGGAACTAATAATGGCCCTAACACTTTTTTAAAATATTTCTGTGATTATAAAAGCTTCACATACACACACACACAGAGTATGAAAATTGGGAAAAATGAAGAGAAGCACAAAGCTGAGAATAAAACTCCTCCATAATCGTGCCAATATTTTGAAGAATTTACTTCTAGATACATATAAATACAGAACAATTATTCTTATGGAACCAAACTCAGGTAGAAGATCAAACCAGTCAATCCAAAAGGAAATCAACCCTGAATATTCATTGGAAGGACTGATGCTGAAGCTGAAGCTCCAATACTTTGGCCACCTGATGCAAAGAGCTGACTCATTGGAAAAGACCCTGATGTTGGGAGAGATTGAAGGCAGGAGAAGGGGATGACAGAGGACAAGATGGCTGGATGGCCACACCAATTCAATGGACGTGAATCTGAGCAAGTTCCAGGAGACGGTGAAGGAAGGGAAGCCTGGCGTGCTGCAGTCCACGGGGTCACAAAGAGTCAGACATGACTGAGTGACTGAACAACAACAACAACAAACTCAGGTCTGCTCACTGTTTCACAGCAAAGCCAATCTACGGACACCAGGTTATGGTGAAGGAATGTACAGCGTTTATTGCAGGGCACCAAACAAGGAGAACGTGCAGCCCATGCTCAAAAGACTCAAACTCTTCACTGACTTTTAGACAAGGGTTTTTTAAGACAGTGCTGTGGAAACTGTCATAGGATTAGCTTGAGGACCTTCTTCTGACTGGCTGATGGTGAGGTAACAGGGTGATGTTTCTGGGATCTCAATCATCAGCCTTCTAGTTTCAAGAGTCTGGGTCTATGTGCTTGTAATCAGCATGTACTCATCATCCTCTACTGAGTGGGGTCGGGGGGCGGGCACAGTTTCTGCAGAACAAATCAAAGATAAGCATCAGATTATAACTTATATCCCTTTAGGAGGATATAGGAGTCCTGTGACTCTTGTCCTAATCATTAGCTACTTGTTCTTTGAAACTTGGAGAAGGCCTAAGAGACAAAAGCCTTTTTTTCTACAGATAAGAAATAGAGGACATGGAAGGCCCATAGAACCCAGGAATGCCCCCACAGGGTCCTACTTGGTTTCAATCCCCCCTTTTCTTTGATACACCTCAATCCTGAGGGAAACTAAGGTGGGACAAGAAAGGGAATAAAGTTTTGAATAGAAATGTTAATCATAAGCTCAGCAGGGGAACTCTGTTTTAGGAGGACTTGGATGTAGTTACTCTCAATGTATTTTTAAAACCCTAAAACAAGAATCTTATACATAAATCTGTGACTTGGTTGATGAGTATTTCCTTGATAAATTTTTAGTACTAGATTTACTGGGTGAAATGATGGAACTGATGATTCTAAGGCTATTGGTATGTATTTCCAAATTGCTTTATATAAAAGTGAAAAATAAAAGACCTGACTTTTTAAATACACAAAAATAAAAACCCATTTAAATGAATATGAACATCATGTTCCATTCCCACCTTGAGTATATATGAGTGTTCATCTCACACCTGCTTTGGAGAGTTAACCAAGTTTTCAGCAATTGACAGTTCTGTAAGTAAAGGAACAAGGCATTCAGTGGTTACAGTTTGAATTTCTTTGTTTACTTATGGAATGGAATGTGAGGTCCCTGTCCCCTTAAGAGCTGCTGCTGCTGCTACTGCTGCTAAGTCGCTTCAGTCGTGTCCAACTCTGTGCGACCCCATGGACTGCAGCCCACCAGGCTCCTCCATCCATGGGATTTTCCAGGCAATAGTACTGGAGTGGGGTGCCATTGCCTTCTATTTTTGGTTATACTTATTTACTTATTTCCTACAGTAGCACCTGGCCTGTGGTGGATATTTCATAAAAGTCAGGTAATTAATGAGTGAATTTCATGTTCGTGTGTTTATAGGTCATCTATATTTTCTATTCTGTGAGCTGTTTTTCCATGTCATTGCCTATTAAGATATTAACAAAACTTTTCTAACAGTAAATACAGTGAATCAATGTCGCATGCAGCTTCATGCTGCAAAGTCTGACAAAGGTATATCACTGAAACAGCTGAATTTAAAGTTATAAAGTGAAAAGTGAATTTGACCTGGTGACATTAGATAGCTTTAGATGGTTGAGCTTGACCCAGGGAGGTTTCTTCTTGAAAAAAGCCTTGATTTTAAAAAGAAGAAATCTACTCAAAGGTACTTCAAAATGAGGAATGGCTGGGGAGAGAGAGATTAACGCTACACCTGAGAAATTTATGCTACAGGTAAATTTGCATAAATGCTTCCCAAGTGTGTCGATTCAGTTATCAAAAAATATGAATGGTGGGTCCACGCTGATCCAGGCATAGCTGCAGATGCTGGGGCTGCAGCCATAAGCAAGAGAGGAAGGCCAGGCACCTATGACCTGAAGCCCACATCCCGGTGCAAGCAACCCTCACTGCATTCTTCATGGTCATAAAAACACCAAAAGAAACCTGAATACCCACCACCAGGGGCAGGTTCCTAAGTGGAAGTGAAATGCCATGTAAATTTGTATGAGTATTGACTATAAGAACTATATGTTCACGGAACAGTATATGTAGTGTGAGTTGACCTGTGTTTAAAGAAAGGGGCTTTCACTTTTCATTTTATTCACTTTGGAGCTGCTTATTGTACAACAAGCTGGGTATGAATTTTGTTAGAATAATTTCTTTTAAAGAAAAGTAAGGGAGAGGATTCTGTACAACAAGCAAAAGCGAAATGTTTCACCTCTCGGGATGGCGAACTTTAGGAGGACAGAGATTGTGCTCAATCTCACAAGTAAACAAATAAACTCAGATGACTGAGACTACTGAAACACTGAATACCGTGAAGAGGCGGGGGTGTCTTTCTTGTTTAGTTGGTTTTTTGCTTGCCTACAACACTGTTGCAGACTATATTTAACTCTACAAAGTGGGTATGAGATGGGCACTCTTACTGGTTTTCACTATTGATCTTTAAAAGTCTTGTCCTTCAGTTTCCATTGTACCTAAAGCAATTTGGCAATGTGTCTTCCATATGTAGAATATGAACATTCTATAGTCAGTATGTAGCCTTGAATTTTCCCATCATTTTGTTAATGAGCTCTGGTTCGGCTAGCTTGCTGCTCAAAAGCCAATAATTTTGGCTCAAAAGAGGCAAGTGTCAGTAGAAAGGAAAGTTACTTCCATCAGAAGAGCCAACAGTCTTGGGAGAAAGTAGACCCATGTCCTGAGACCAACTCCAGAGATTCTGCTCAGCCATGACAGTTTTTGAAGGGAAAAGGAGGGAAAGAATCTGAGTGAATTATCAAGGCAGGAGGCTGAGTTCTGCATCCTTCTCCACTGTATGCAGACTGGCTGACTCTCTTTCAGAGATTATCTTGTCCCCATAATCTGCCTGCAGGATAACTGAGGGGACTAATGAGGGTAAAAAGCTAGGTAGTTACTCTTCAAATATATAATTCTTCATTCTTACTTCTTTTAATCTAGGGAAAAAAATCTACAAGTTAGGCAGGCATGGTATGCATTCAGGATAGCATAACTCAGAAGTTAGTTTAAATTGCCTAGTGACCTCATTCCTATAGTTAGGTTCTTTTGAGGCTAGAGGGGAACAGAAATGGGCAAACAGGAAAGGCGCAAAAGAGCTGTTTCAATTCCTCACTGTCAAACATCATTCCATTTCTACGGGTTTAGGAGCGAAGGTCTGTCTTCTCTAATTTCTTTATGCTGACAAAGGACTCCATATTTTCTGAGTTCAAGATGCCATCATGGGTCTGTAGCATCTCTTTGCTGACAGTTTTAAACGTCTGCTTTCGTGAATACGGTCAGAGCAAGCTATAATTATTTTGATGCCCAGAAAGATAGAGATCATTATGAGTACTAATGTTATTCTCTTGAGGCCAGTTCTTAGAATTGTATTAGTCACAGAGTCAGTGCTGCTCACGATGGAACAGCTTATGTCATGTCCCCTTGTGGCTGTTATAGCATCTGAAACACAGCTCAGGAATATGCATCAGACACCGAGACTATTAGGACTGTACTCTCCTAATCATTAACTGCTCTAGCCTGCTCTTTCGTAACTCTTGGAATCCTGGGAGACTTCAACTTTTCTAAAAACAAGAGGTGGGAGACATAGAGGAGATTTTGTATCTGGGGTAGGGGGGAGCCTGCAGTGTTCTGGTGAGTCCCAAATTCACCCAACAAATACAATGCTAAGAATCTATCAAGGAATAATCATCAATCCAATCATAGATATATAAACAAAACACTTTTTGTAGAATTTTTTTTCAACCTGTCTATACACCTATAAGCAAAACTACCAACACCTACCTGAAAACAGCCAATGGCCATGTGCCTGAAGTCAGGTTCCAAATTAACATATGACTGAGCTGAGCGTATTATATGAGTTTTAAATCATTTAACATTTTCCCATGAACTTGTCTTGTTCAGGAACTTCCATGTAATAAGTGCATATCATAAATCCTTTATTTCTAGCATTAGAAAGCTAGACTTTTCCAGCACGCACTAAATAATTAAATGTAATGAATGATATTTAAAGAATATTATTTTGAAGAGGCACCAAATCACTCGCCCACATTGGGCAACATCAGTCTCAGTCCTTCCCAGCTGGCCTCGAGGGAACTGTGGCTAGGCTCTCCCAGAGCTAGCATGGCTAGGCCCTTCCTGCTTCCCTCAATATGTCTGCTCCTCCTCCCGCTCTCCCTGTTAAGCTCTGCTTCACTTGGGACAGAGTCAATCTGGCCGTCACAGTCCTTTCTCAGCCCTTAGCGTACCCTTGACTTCAGCCCCATTGCCTATTCTCTTGCTCTCTCCATTTTCCAACTCTAAACTCCCTCCAGAGAAGAGGTATCTAACTGGTCAGCTGAATTGTATAAGTCAAGCCCCCAAATCATTTACGATGACCAGCCTAGAGACGTATAGTCACTGACTCAGGTCACAGTGAGGCGATGCTGAGGGAAGACAGAGCTGGACTAGAAGCGAGGCAGGCAATGCTGTAGACGTGCCTGAGTTCCTTAACAGCCTTTGGGTGTGCGTGCAGCATGTGTGCTCAGCAGTGTCCAGCTCTCTGCAACCACATAAACTGTAGCCCATGAGGCTCCTCTGCCCATGGAATTTTCCAGGCAAGAATACTGGAGCAGGTTGCCATTTCCTACTTCAAAGGATCTTCCCAACCCAGGAATTAAATTCATGTCTCTTGTGTCTCCTGCATTGGCAGGTGGATTCTTTATAACTGTGCAACCTAGGAAGTTAGCCTTTGCATGATTTTTCTTAAATACTGCTTCTGTTGAGAAGCAGTGGTTGCCTAACTTGAGATACTGAGACTGAGATAAGGAGGGTGTCCACACAGGGGCAGCAGTGGTGGTCTGGTGTAAAGTTTCAGAGCTCAAGTGGGCAGCAGAGGGTGTCCGTACGGCACCTGGCATGGGGCTTCAGAACTGAGAGAGGCAGAGAAGGTATGTGCAAGGGGGCTGCAATGGGGCAGCCCAACGTAGACTGCAGAGGGCATCCTTGTGTCCTGGCATGGGACGTCAGAGCCCAGGTGTACTGGAAAGGACATCCATGTAAAGGGCACAGAAGCAACCGCAGATTAACCACCTTAATCAAATAAGTGGTGTATGTTGAGGATAACAAAAGCTAGGTTCTCATTTCTGGAGTTATAAATATGAAAAGGAAGAAAATTAGAATGAATTATGTGATGTTCAATTGGAATTGGAGGTGTTGGTATGAATCAATAACTTTTAACCTACATAGATAGATACAGAAATAGAGATACATGTGTCTATATGTGTGTGCATATATTTTCCAGCTCTGTCATCTGAGAGGCCTTGGGAGCACACTTAGCACCCAGATCTTAGTTTCTAAATATCATTCTGTACTAAAAGAAACCAAGACTTCTCAAGAAATGGTGTTGTGCCTATAAAGAAAAAACTGCTCAAAGAATAATGACATGTTATTAGAACATAGAAACTTTTCAAGGGCTCCCATGAAACAAATCTAGGACCATTGGGACTTTCAAATAAATAATAATGATAAAAACAGATTATAAGCTATTACAGACAATAAGAATTCATAATGATATAAATAAATACATGAGTAAATAAGCAGGGAGAGAATAAGGTTTTCCCATACAATAAAAAGCCAAGTGATAAATACAGAAGGAATAATGAAATTAGGCAACCATTTGGCAACCATCACAGTAGTCATTTATCCAAGAAGGATCAATCAATGCTAAACCTAGTGGGTAAAATTTAATAAGAAATACAGTATTTATGTTATCTCAAAGTACTACCCTACTCAACAACAACAACAAAACAGCCTGATTCTATTCTTCTCTGGGGAAGTGTCTATTAAAGTCCTGATGGGCAAGGACTTTAATAGACACTTCCCCAGAGAAGACATACAAATAGCCAAGAGTTGCATAATAAATGCTTAACATCACTAATTACCAGAGAAATTCAAATTGAAACCATAATATGTCACCTCACAACTGTTAAGATGGCCAAAATCAAAAACAGAAACAAAAAATAACAACTGTTGACAGGATGTGAAGAAATCAGAACTCTTGTGCACTGTTGGTTAGAACGTAGCATGGTACAGCTACTGTGGAAAATAGATGGAGGTTCCTTCAAAAATTAAAAACAGCATTACTGCATGATGCAGAAATTCCACTCCTGGCTATATACTCAGAAGAACCGAAAGTAGAGTCTTTCTTTTCTTTCCTTCCTTTTTCAAATTGAAGTATAGTTGACTTACAATGTGATATTAGTTTCAGGTGTACAACACAGTGATTCAATATTTTCAGAAAGCAGAGTCTTGAAGGGATATCTGTACCCTCATGGAACCATTATTCACAATAGCTAAAACACGGAAGCCATCCAAATGTCCATGGACAGATAACAGATAAGCAAACTGAATTATGGAGTTATGACATACATACAATTCAGTCTTAAAAAGAAAGGAAATTTTGATATGTGCTACAACATGAATAAACCTTGAGAACATTATTCTAAGTGAAGAAAGTCAGTCACAAAAAGACAAATACTGCATAATCAAATTTATAGGCGGTATGGAAAGTAGTCCAGATCGCATAGAAAAGTAAAATGGTGGCTGCCAGAAAATCAGAGGAGGGGGAAGAGGGAGTTAGTGTTTATAGGTACAGAGTTTCAGGTTTGCAAGATGCAAATGTTCTGGAGATAAAAGACGGTGATTGTTGCACAACAACCATGAATGCATTAATACTTAGTACCACTGAACTGTAGGCTTTAAAATGGTTAAGGTCATTTGAAAAAATGAGAAAGTGAAAAATGAAACAAAAAGTATGATCCTACAAAATATTTCTTGATTACGGGGGGTGGGGTATGAAATGAGTAATTTTATAGTGGAGAGACCTGACAGACACCACCTGAACCAAATGATCAAAGTTACTTAATATCCCAGGCTCTGGGATAAACTGAAATCACGCATCATCTGACGGATACAGTGTGAAGGGGAGAAGTTAATTGGTAATGATCCTGTCAAAAATAGATGCCTGAATCAAATCATAAGGAAACAGAAATCCAAACTAAGGAACATTCATCAGCAGTGTGCTGGTAAATGGTTACCAACTAGCTCTCTAGAAAGGGAACATTAAGAACTCTGATTTGTAGCATTTCCATGGTATAAATAATCTCTTGATAGTCATATCAACAGGAGGTCAACCTGCTTGCAAAATTCATGATCATTGCACAACCAGCACTCATCATCCAGGATAAGCCAGCTCTGGTACAAAATGACTGGCAGTACTCTTTGATAATGTCAAAGTCACGAAAGTCAAGGAAAACTAAGAGAATTCTGCAGCCTAAAGAAAGCTAAAGAGTTATAACAACTAAAATGCAAAATATGATCCCTGACTGAATCCTCTGCTGTAAAGAATGTCACTGGGACAAACTTGAACGGCACCTGTGGATTAGACGAAAGGGATAAATCAGTGTTGATGGAGGAGGTTGAATAGTGGCCCTCAGAACACACATCTACATCCAACTCCTTGAACCTGTGTAGGTGACCTTATTTGGAAAAAAAAAAAAGGCCTTTTCAGTTGTGATTAAGTTACGCATCTTTCCGTATATCATCCAAGATTACCTGGGTGGGGCCTAAACCCAGTGACAGTTTTCAGTTTCAGTTCAGTCGCTCAGTCGTGTCCAACTCTTTACAACCCCATGGATTGCAGCACGCCAGGCTTCCCTGTCCATCACCAACTATTGGAGTTTACTCAAACTCATATGCATTGAGTTGGTGATGCCTTCCAACCATCTCATCCTCTGTCATCCCCTTCTCCTCCCACCTTCAATCTTTCCCAGCATCAGGATCTTTTCCAATGAGTCAGTCCTTCCATCAGGTGGCCAAAGTATTGGAGTTTCAGCTTCAGCGTCAGTCTTTCCAATGAATATCAGGACTGATTTCCTTTAGGATGGACTGGTTGGATCTCCTTGCAGTCCAAGGGACTCTCACGAGTCTTCTCCAACACCACAGTTTAAAAGCATCAATTCTTCGGTGCTCAGCTTTCTTCACAGTCCAACTCTCACATCCATACATGACTACTGGAAAAATCATAGATTTGACTAGATGGACCTTTGTTGACAAAGTAATGTCTCTGCTTTTTACTATGCTTCTAGATTGGTCATAACTTTTCTTCCAATGAACTGGCAAGAGTGAACATCAACATTTTAGGAATCAGTGAACTAAAATGGACTGGAATGGGTGAATTTAACTCAGATGACCGTTATATCTACTACTCTGGGCAAGAATCCCTTAGATGAAATGGAGTAGCCATGAAATTAAAAGATGCTTGGTCCTTGGAAGAAAAGCTATGACCAAAGTAGACAGCATATTAAAAAGCAGAGATATTACTTTGTCAACAAAGGTCCATCTAGTCAAAGCTGTGGTTTTTCCAGTAGTCATGTATGGATGTGAGAGTTGGACTATAAAGAAAGCTGAGCACCAAAGAACTGATGCTTTTGAACTATGGTGTTGGAGAAGACTAGTGAGAGTCCCTTGGACTGCAAGGAGATCCAACCAGTCCATCTTAAAGGAGATCAGTCCTGAATATTCATTGGAAGGACTGGCTGAAACCAATAAGAGAGAAGTGAAAGGGGCAGTCAGAGTAGCTGGAGGAAACCCAGGGGAGGGTTTTGGCTGAAGATGAGGCAGTGCATGGTGTTGAATCAGCCCAAAAATCCTTTGGAGATAAGATAAAGCCTGTTGCTTAATTTCACAAGGTGACTTTGGCAAGAGCATTTCTGTGCAGGTACAGGAGGGCCTGGGAAACGTGGCTCCTCCGATTGCCTTAGAGGCTCAGCACTTCTCCCACGACAAGAGTAAAAAAAGAGATTCTAAGAATCCCCACAGTTGAAGGGTGGACCCAAACCAATTCCACCAACATCACCAAATCTCCCACATGCGGCCTAAATAGTTGTGCTTAGAGAGACTTGTCAGTGTCCTGTGTGTTCATCCAGGGCTTCCCTAGTAACTCAGCTGGTAAAGAATCTGCCTGCAATGCAGGAGACCCAGTTTGGTTCCTGGGTCGGGAAGATCCCCCGGTAAGAGGGATAGGCTACCCACTGCAGTATTCATGGGCTTCCCTGGTGGCTCAGACCATAAAGAGTCTTCCTGCAATGCGGGAGACCCAGGTTTGATCCCTGGGTCAGGGATCGATCAGAACGATCTGCTGCAGAAGGGAATGGCTACCCACTCCAGTATTCTGTCCTGGAGAATCCCCATAGACAGAGGAGCCTGGCAGGCTACAGTCCATGGGGTTGGGAAGAGTCAGACATGACTGAGCGACTAAGTACACACGTGTTCATCCACCAGGGTCAGGTTCATCCACGAAGGTTTCAGGGTAGGCATTTGCGTCGCCTTCACTTTATGTCACATGAGAGGGGCTTCAAGAGGATTATTTGGAGACCTTTACAAGTGTCCCTGGAGTTTGGGGATTGGTATTTGACTCATACTTGCAAGTCTAAAGGCAAGAGGCAGGACTGAAACTGTTTTCACTTGAGAGTGAAGCTGCGAGCATCGTTGGATCAAATATATCTACACATAGCAGGCTTCCCAGAGACCTGGGAGGGGTGAGGGGGACTGGCCTGGGCCACCTGCTCAGAGATGGTGGATGGACTGGGTCAGGAAGGCTGGACTGACTGGAGCCCTGGAACGAGGAGGGCGCTTAGGGAAGTGAGCTAGAGGAACCATTGCTTATGCCAAGGGAGTCTCGGGGACCTCTGAGGAACCCATAAAAAGCCCCACAAAATACACTATCACTTCTTCCAGGTCACTAGAACCCTAAGATAGGGATTTTTTTTTTTGGTCTCTTGAAATAACTTCAGACCTATGGAGGAGTTGCAAGAATAGGACAAACGACTTCCCCGGCGCCCCGTAACTGAATTATTTGAGAGTAATTGCTATTTTAATTGAGGTAGTTGCTGACCTGATATCCCATCATTCCTGAATATGTCAGCATGCATTTCCTACAAGTAAGGACATTCTCCTAAATAACCATACAAGTGAGGAATGCAGTTTATTGGTTCCTTACACCTGCTGTGCTACATTACCATAAGCCAGGTCTGAGGTCAACAGAAATGTATTTTCTCACAGTTCTGAAGACCAAGAGTCTGAAATCAAGCACGGAGGCCTGCTTTTGACCTCTTCTTCTGCTCAGCTAACCAGCTCCAGCACACAGCTAGGCTGCCAGTTCCCTGGCTCTTGCTGTTTCCACAGTGGCTGAGTCCCTGCGTTTCTGGGACAGAGCTAATTGCAAAGAGGCTGGCCCATTTATCACCAAGTCTGCACCCTTACTTGTCAGACTCCATGTCCTATATTTTGCTTTAGAAAATATGGTCACCATAGTTCTGTTTCTTTGTGGTCTAAAACTTCCCAGAAGATAAATCTAACTGCTGGCTCCATTCTCCCTACATAAACCAAAACTTAACCCTGAGCAAAAGCACTCAGACTTCTAATCCCTTCACTTGCTGACTGCTTAGTGCATATTAGAACAGTGGTGGTGGTGGTTTTTTCATCTTAGATGTCTTTCATCATTTCATATTCTATTGAAAGTGAAAGGGACAGTCGCTCAGTCGTGTCTGACTCTGCCACCCCATGGACTATACAGTCCATGGAATTTTCCAGGCCAGAATACTGGAGTGGGTAGCCTTTCGCCTTCTCCAGGGTACCTTCCCAACCCAGGGATTGAACCCAGGTCTCCAGCATTGCAAGCGGATTCTTTACCAGCTGAGCCATTAGGCACTAAGCCATGTCTGACTCTTTTGCAACATGGACTGTAGCCCACCAGGTTCCTCTGTCCATGGGATTCTCCAGGCAAGAATACTGGAGTGGGTTGCCATTTCCTTCTCCAGGGGATCTTCCCCACCCAGGGATCAAACTCATTTCTCCAGCTTGGAAGGCAGGTTCTTTACCACTGAACCACCTGGGAAGCCCATATTAGAACAGTCATTTATTTATTTATCCATTTGATGTAACTAGTTTCGTATTCCAGCCTATTTTTTATGAACAATAGTTGACCAAGTGGATCTCGTAGGGTGCAATCAGAAAACAAATTTATTCATTCCTTCAGACCTGTTCTATGGGTGAGTTCTTCTCTGAACCTGGACACAATCAAGGGTAGACAGCAACACTCTAGAATAATAAAGGATCTTTTGGCTGCTTCCAGTTTCAGGAAAGGCCTCACTTCAGTAATTAAAACATCCACCCGTTTGTAATTTAACTCTAAGCAAAGCTTCTCCCAGGACTTGCCTGGTGGTCCAGAGGTTGAGACTCTGCATTCCCAATGCAGGGGGCCTCCGGTCAGGGAACTAGACCCCACATGCTGCAACTAAGAGTCTCGAGTGCCTCGACTAAGACCCAGCATAGACTAAGTATATAAATAATATTTTTTTAAGGGGGAAAAAAAGTTTCCCTCTTCATCAAGCTTGAACCTGTTGTCTTAGGAAATCCGGGATAGAAAAGAGACGTGTTCAGCCTGAACTCCTGCTCCCGGTCTCCTCCTATTCACCAGGCTCCCTCTGGCCGTTCCTAGAAAAGCAAAGGGACAATGCAGGATAGAGAGTTCCCTGGCTGGTGCCCAGCTTACAGCCTCGGTGTCCTCTGGACTCTTTGGTCCATGTTGAAATCTCATGTTCTCTGGACTGGGAGGCTGACCACACCTGCCTCGGTCACTGGGTGCTTTTGTGGGTTTTTGGAGGTTCATGCACTTTCTTTGGAGGTCCCTGCTGGGATATTGAATTCTTCCAGTGAGCTGGACAGCAGTTGCTTGTGTCATTTCCCTCAGACTCTGAGAACACAGTGGGAGTGCAGGCAGACACACTCACCACATACTGCTGTCCTTTTGGGCAGGAACTGGAAATGACTCCAGGGGAGAAAGGATGAGGCCTGGGTCAAGGCCCATAGGGAAGTGAGCAGAGTTGGGCAGCATTTCAGGCCCCTACAGGGAGAGTGCCCTTTTGTATGACAGTTTGTACTAGCTCTGCAGGGGCCTTGCCTGTAACCAGCGCCTCCCAGGCTGGGTCAAATCCCAGCCCTGAGTGCCCCCCAAACTCCTGTGGACAAGGTCTCCATGAGATGCCCCTGAAACTCTTTTATAAGGATCAACCCCTTCTTCTAGGAAGTTCAGCGAGACACTGTTCATTTCTTCGCCCTAATACCTGTCCTCTCTGACCTCTTCACCTTCGGCCCTTCTTATTCCCTCGGGATGGTTAAGGGTCTACGTGTTGCAAACTTGATTTTGTATTTTAGGGTTTGCAGGGCGGGTGGTGGTGGGGCGGCTGTTGTTCATGTTGCCACATCCAAAATAAGTTGCACAGGTAGCCTGGAACCTTCCTTCAGAAGGTGAAGGCCTTTGAAGTTTATTACATTCTCAATCTTTGAACCTCAGCTGAAACTAGAGCAGGAAAAGTCAAATTTTAACATCCTCTTACGTATTATTTATTCCATTTTGGCCAGTTCCCCTTAGCTCAAAGATCCTTTCTGAAAAATAGAAGTCTGTGTTTTTTAAAAGGGACTCTGCCCTTTTCAGCTCTCTGAAACTTCGAATGCAAGGGTCTCCTCACACAGCTAAGTGGCATGGTGTCGGGAAGTGAGTGAGAACAGTGCTTTGAAGAGAAAAACAGACTTCCGTGAAATGCACCCAGATTGTTTTAGAACAGTGAGAACCTGGGAGGCTTTTCCCTCTTTATTCTATTTTTTGATACATTTCTGCTTCCCTTCAGTGAGCCTCCACTGTTTTACGATCCTTTATCTGCAGTTTCAAAACCCAAAAACTGGCGGCAGGGCAGGGAGGGGCAAAGAGAAAGGCTCTGAAAAGCAAGAACTTTTTAAAAATAATTAATTATATAAAATTAATTTAATTTGAACTGAAGTGAGGCTACTTAAAGCCTTCATCTCAGTGTGAACGTTCAAATATCTCAGTGCAGAAATTCTGTGTTTGCTTACAGGATGCCTCCCCAGGTTCTACTAGAAGTGTTATACACAGAGTAAACAATACTGTACATTGTCGACGGGCTTCCCTGGTAACTCAGCTGGTAAAGAATCCGCCTGCAATGCAGGAGACCCTGCTTCAATTCGGGATAAGGGATAGGCTTATCCTGAAGGGATAAGAAGGGATAGGCTACCCACTCCAGTATTCTTGGGCTTCCCTTGTGGCTCAGACGGTAAAGAATCTGCCAGCAATGTGGAAGACCTGGGTTCGATTCCTGGGTTAGGAAGGTCCTCTGGAGAAGGGAACGGCTACCCACTCCAGTATTCCGGCCTGGAGAATTCCATGGACTGTATAGTCCATGGGGTTGCAAAGAGTCAGACACGGCTGAATGACTTTCACTTTCATATTGTATACACCAATAAACATTATTGGAGAAGAAATGGCAACCGACTCCAGTATTCTTGCCTGGGAAACGCCATGGACAGAGGAACCTGGCGGGCTGAGTCCACGGGGTTTCAAAAGAGTTGGACATGACTTAGTGACTAAGCTACCATCACGGCCACCACCACCATATACAGTGTAAGCTTCGCACCATCTTCTAAATTTCAAAAATAATTCCATAACACGTCAGGCCCTAAGGGTTTAGGACAAGTGCTTATAAGCCTATACTTTTACAGAGGAGAAAATATAACAAACCTTGTTATTATTTTTCCTGCTCTGTTGGCTTTTCATTGTAACTAACCCAATTCTCATCTCTAGTTTTTGTACAAGCCATTCCCCCACCACCCTGGCTGTTCCTGAATTTTCTTTCATCAAATCAGAGTTCAGAATTTACCACCTGCAGCTGAAGTTTCCTAATTAGCTCAACATCTTTCTTCACCTGAATATTCGCTTTAGATTTTGGACATGTGTTTACCCCGATCGTACTAGTTTGAGCCTTAAAGAGATACAACAACTCATAGTTTACTGACAGCCCGTCCAACTGTCATTGTGAGAGACTGCTCCTCCTTCCAAAGACCTCCCCCTCCATTTCTCCTGTGAGGTCTTAGGTCAGGTTCAGTAAGCTTATGTCACCATGCTTTCCTTCTGCCATAACCACCCTGAAAAACATCCTAGATATGATTAGTGGATAGAGACCCTCTTTCCCACTGAACCCTTCAGCACAGCCCTCCAACCCAGAACACCAACTACAAGAATCTGAGGAGGAGGTGGACTCAGATCTGCAGATTCTCCCCACATAGTCCTTGTGGGAATTAAATCTGAGAACTACTGGGTTAAAGTTGGCAGATCAATGGCAGGCCAGAAAATTTGAGAGATGAAATATGGTTATAATAAATGTTAGTGACAGCTGCAGCCTTCTGAAAAACTGACAGTTCCCATACGTAATTAGGTTACAGTGTACCTCATGCATAATTTTTCATAATAAAGATAAATGTCTTTCAGTAGTCAGTTCAGTCTTGACTCTTATCTAATAATTCAGTATTCTTCGTGTATGCATGTGTGTTAGTTTCAGGAGTACAGCAAAGTGATTCTGCTATGTATACATATCTATTCTTTTTCAGATTCTTGTCCATTACAGGTTACTACAAAATATCCAGTATAGTTCCTGGTCTAATACAGTAGGTCCTTGTTGGTTACCTGTTTTATATATAATAGTGTATCTGTTAATCCCAAATTCCTAATTTATCCCTCCCTCTCTTATGGTTCCCTTTTGGTAACCATAAGTTTGTTTTCTTTGTCTGTGGGTCTATTTCTGCTTTGTAAATTAGTTCACTTTTATTATTTTGTTAGATTCCACATATAAGCGATATTACATGAAATTTATCTTTGCCTAGCTTACTTCACTTAATGTGATGATCTCTAGGTCTATCCATGTCTCTGTAAGTTGTATTATTTCATTCTTTTTATGACTGAGGACTGTTCCATTGTATATGTATACTACATCTTCTTTATCCATTCCTGTCTATGGACATTTAGGGTGTTTCCATGTCTTGGCTATTGTAAACAGTGCTGCAAAGAACACTGGATATGAGTATCTTTTCAAATTAGTTTTCTCTGGATATATGCTCAGAAGTGGGATTGTAGGGTCATATGGTAATTCTGTTCTCAGTTTTTAAGGGAACTTCATACGGTTCTCCATAATGGTTGGACCAACTTACATTCCCACTAGGAGTGTAGAAGGGCTCCCTTTTCTCCACATCCTCTCCAGAATTAATTGTTTCTAAATTTTTGGTGATAGCCATTCTGACCAGTGTGCAATGATACCTCATTGTAGTTTTAATATGCATGTCTCTAAAAATTAGCAATGTTGAGCATTTTTCACGTGCCTCTTGGTCGTCCGTATGTCAATTCAGTATTTTCCTTCACCTCTTAAACTGTTTTTTGAAACTATACATCTATTTGATGAATTTTTCAAAACTCTTCTGCCACGTCTGGCTCCTTCCCTATCCCTCTCCTTTTTCTTCTTTCCCTTTAGGAACAACAACAACAACAACAAAAATCTGTCTCCCTTTCTCCTGCAAAACAATTTAGAATCCTTTTCTGTACTTTGAGCATTACCTAAGTCATAATAGAGAATAGAATGTGCGGACTTCCTGGTGGTTGAGTGGTTAAGAATCCCCCTGCCAATGCAGGAGACACAGGTTCAATCCTTGGTCTGGGAAGGTCCCACACACTGCGGAGCAACTAAGCCTCTGCATCCCAACTACTGAGCCGAACTCTCCGGCCCATGCTCTGCTGACAGGCACTACAAGAGCAGCCCCCACTGGCTGCCACCTAAAGAAAGCCTGTGCATAACAATGAACATCTAACACAGCCAAAAACTAATTAATTAACTAATTTTGTAGAAAAAGACTAGAAAATGGGATACACTAAGCTCCACTAGTGGGACGAATATCACTGCTACAAGAATGCAGACTATAGGTTCACATGGTCCCTTCCTCCTGCATTTCTGTTGCTATCTGGACAGATACGTTAAGAAATGCCACAGTCAATATCTTTATCATCATCTACAAGAGTATAAGGGCCAAAAGGTAACCCCCCCCACCCCCCCGCAAACATTGTCCACGTGGAACCTGTGAATGTCAGCTTATATGAAAAAAAGATCTTTGCAGATGTAATTAAGGATCTCAAGATGAGGTCATCCCAGATTATCTGGATGAGTCTAAATCCAATGAAAAGTGGCTTAATAAAATGAGCAAAAGACACACCCAAATTTGTGAAAATGGAAGCAGAGACTGGAGTGATGCATCTACAAGCCAAGGAACACCAAAGATGAGGAGCAGACATTAGAAGTTTGATGAGATAAGAAAGGATTCTTCACAAAAGCCTTTGGAGGCAATGTGGCCCTGCTGATACCTTGGTTTTAGACAGCTAACCTCCAGAGCTATGAGAGAATAAATTGTTGTCTCAGCCTCCAAGTTTCTGTAAATTTGTTATGGCAGTACTGGGAAACTAATACAAAAGGACCAGGAGTAACTAGCCCTATCTATTTATGGGTACCCTCACCTGTCAGCTTTGCTGTTGTTGTTCAGTCACTCAGTCCTGTCCAACTCTTTGCAACCCCATGACTGCAGCACAACAGGCTTCCCTGTCCTTCACCACCTCCCAGAGCTTGCTCAAACTCATGTCCATCAAGTCAGTGATGCCATCCAACCATCTCATCCTCTATCGTCCCCTTCTCCTCCTGCCCTCAGTCTTTCCCACCATCAGGGTCTTTTCCAATGAGTCAGTTCTTCCCATCAGGTAGCCAAATTATTGGAGCTTCAATTTCAGCATCAGTCCTTCCAGTGAATATTCAGAGTTGATATCCTTTAGGATTGACAGGTTGGATCTCCTTTCAGTCCAAGGGACTCTCAAGAGTCTTCTCCAACACCACAGTTCAAAAGCATCAATTTTTCAGTGTTCAGCCTTCTTTATGGCCCAACTCTCACATCCATACATGACTAATGGAAAAACCAAAGCTTTGACAATGTGGACCTTTGTCAGAAAAGTAATACCTCTGCTTTTTAATAGGCTGTCTAGGTTTGTCATAGCTTTTCTTCCAAGAAGCAAGTGTCTTTTAATTTCATGGCTGCAATCACCATCTGCAGTGATTTTGGAGCCCAAGAAAATAATGTCTGTCACTGTTTCCATTGTTTCTCCATCTATTTGCATGAAATGATGGGACCAGATGCCATGCTCATCATTTTTTGAATGTTGAGTTTTAAGCCAGCTTTTTCACTCTCCTCTTTCACCTTCATCAAAAGGATCTTTAATTCCTCTTCACTTTCTGCCGAAGGGTGGTGTCATCTGCATATCTGAAGTTATTGCTATTTCTCCCGGCAGTCTTAATTCCAGTTTGTGCTTCATCAAGCCTGACAATACACATGATGTACTCTGCATAGAAGTTAAGTAAGTAGGGTGATGATATACAGCCCTGATGTAGTCCTTTCCCAATTTGGAACCAGTCTGTTGTTCCATGTCCAGTTCTAACTGTTTCTTCTTGACCTGCATACAGGTTTCTCAGGAGGCAGGTAAGGTGGTCTGGTATTCCTATCTCTTTAAGAATTTTCCACAGTTTGTTGTGATCCACACAGTCAAAGGGTTTAGCGTAGTCAATGAAGCAGAAGTAGATGTTTTTCTGGAATTCTCTTTTTCTATGACCCAGTGGATGTTGGCAATTTGATTTCTGGTTCTCTGCCTTTTCTAAAACCAGCTTGAACATCTGGGAGTTCTCTTTTCACGTACTGTTGAAGCCTAGCTTGGAGAATTTTGAGCATTACTTGGCTAGCATGTGAAATGAGTGCAATTGTGTGGTAATTTGAACATTCTTTGGCACTGTCTTTCTTTGGGACTGGAATGAAAACTGACCTTTTCCAGTCCAGTGGCCACTGCTGAGTTTTCCAAATTTGCTGGCATATTAAGTGCAGCACTTTCACAGCAGCTGCCAGCTTAAAAGTGCAAATATTTCTGCTTTTCATAAATTTTGCCTGTTTGTGGCTTAACTGTCAAGTACAGAGCATCTTCACCCACTCCAGGAAAGGTTGGATTTGACACATGGCTCCTAAGAAACACTCATATAAAGAAGAATGACTTCTATAGAGCAAACCCCACCATATGTGTGTGAGCCACTAGAATCAAATTTGAATTCTGATTTGAATTCTAGTTCTCCAATTCTGCAACTGTAGGCAATGACTTAGCCTTGAGACTTTAAATTATATATAAGAGCTAAATAAACTTTAGCTCTTATTTAGCTCCAATTTTAAAGCTCATTTGCTTTGTCTCCTCCATGTCACTGCCTATTTTGTTTGTCTGTTTACTTAGCCCTTTCCATGACTGTAAATGGTTACTCAAGTCCCAGTCTTACATAAAGTTTTAGTTCAAAGTCCACAGCAGCTAATTAGAATCCTAGAGTTTCTTATTTCAGTTCCTTGAGAGAGACATGATGCGTGTTCAAACCATTGTGCACATTAACCACCACTGGCCTGATCTTCTGTGCATGGAAATGCAAATCCTTTTCGAAGGGGATCCGTGTAGGAAGGCAGTGGTGAGCATTTCTAGTACACTGCCACTGTTTAAATCTCATATATTCAGATCTCTTTATCTCTTCCTTTAGAGCATATGCCTAAAGTTCATGCTTTAAAAGTATCTCTTACCTTGAGATTATATATTCACCCGTACTGTATTCTTTTAGTTTCCACAAAGTACTGCCTAATATAATTTGAATCTGTTTATTAGAATGGCATTTTTCTTTTCTTTAAGTAGCTAGCTATTCTTTCTCACATGATTTTTTGAACAGCTTACACTTTTCTCACCAATTTGAAATACTAATAATAATGGCATTTCTAAGTGTTCTCTATGTGTCAGCTTGTGCTAAATCTAATACATGGATTACTTCAGCTTAGTAATATTATCATCCACATATTATAGCTAAGAAATGGTATGCTTGGGATTTCACACCCCAGTCATCTCACTCTAGAGCTCATACTTTTAACCATTATGCTATTCTTGTAAGCAATTTGGGTCTATTTTTGGCTTAAACAATAAGGAAAATTATTGACATGACTGGAAGTCCAGATGCAGGGCGGGCTTCACAGTTGACTTGGCTCAAGTTCAGTGTCCCTGTGACTCTCTTGGCTCTGTGCTCTTCCACATGCAGCTTCACCCTCAGGCTGATCATGAGATAGCTGAAGCAATTTCAGCCATACACAAAAACATCCAGCAGAAGAGAAACAGGATTTCTACTTCAAGAAACTCTCCTAAAAGGACAAAGAACTTTCCCAGACACTCCAACAAAATTCCCGTCGAGCCTCACTGGTCCAAAATGGGGACTATGCCCATCCCTGTATCAACTGTGGGCACGGAGGATGGTATTAAATAAATCATACAAGCCACCCCTAGATTAAGAGATAGTATCGGTTTCCCTTTGGCGCATGGGCTACATAAAAGCAACAGGGACTCTCAACAGAGAAGTGCGGCTCTCTGACTCAGAAAACCTAAAATAATAGCAGGCGTAACAAGTTAAAAAGGTAAATCAAGTCTGGAGGTAAGCAGTATAGGGCTAGGATGGCAGCTCACGGTCAACCAGGTTCCTTCCTTTTCTCTAAATGCTCCGCCATTCTCAACATGAGGCTTCTACTTCATGATCCATGATAGTTCTGGAGTCACAGCCAACAGTCACAACCTCCTTCTTGAGGAATCAAGAAGGAGGAAGGATTGAGAAGGGAGAGACTGATTTCTTCCTTTAAGGATGTATCCCAGAAATCACATGACATGCTTCTGTGTACAAATTATTGGACAGCACTGAGTCATCTGGCAACATCTGGCTGAGAGAGGCTGAGAAATGTGGACTTTGTTCCAGATAACTGTGAGCCCAGCTATAAATCTTGGATTCTACCACTAAGGAAGGGGGGCAGAAGATACATGGAGACAATACTATAGTTTCTGCAACAGGTGGAAACATGAATTCATCTGGGGTTCTGATACAGAGGAAGAAAAAGAAACTAAACTCTGGTTTGGCAACAACCTATCTTGAAGCCCTGCTTGGGTCTTGCTTTGGTTCAGCCTTAGACTAGTCAGTAACCCAGTGGTATCAGAAACTGTTTACACATCCTTTTTTTTTTTTTTAACTTTACAATATCGTATTGGTTTTGCCATATATCAAAATGAATCCGCCACAGGTATACATGTGTTCCCCATCCTGAACCCTCCTCCCTCCCCATACAATCCCTCTGGGTCGTCCCAGTGCACCAGCCCCAAGCATCCAGTATCGTGCATCGAACCTAGATGGGCGACTCGTTTCATATATGATATTATACATATTTCAATGCTATTCTCCGAAATCATCCCACCCTGTCCCTCTCCCACAGAGTCCAAAAGACTGTTCTATACATCTGTGTCTCTTTTGCTGTCTCATATACAGGGTTATTGTTACCATCTTTCTAAATTCCATATATATGCGTTAGTATACTGTATTGGTGTTTTTCTTTCTGGCTTACTTCACTCTGTATAATAGGCTCCAGTTTCATCCACCTCATTAGAACTGATTCAAATGTATTCTTTTTAATGGCTGAGTAATACTCCATTGTATATATGTACCACAGCTTTCTTATCCATTCATCTGCTGATGGACATCTAGGTTGCTTCCATGTCCTGGCTATTATAAACAGTGCTGCTATGAACATTGGGGTACACGTGTCTCTTTGAATTCTGGTTTCCTCAGTGTGTATGCCCAGCAGTGGGATTGCTGGATCATAAGGCAGTTCTATTTCCAGTTTTTTAAGGAATCTCCACACTGTTCTCCATAGTGGCTGTACTAGTTTGCATTCCCACCAACAGTGTAAGAGGTTTCCCTTTTCTCCACACCCTCTCCAGCATTTATTGCTTGTAGACTTTTGGATCACAGCCATTCTGACTGGCATGAAAAGGTACCTCATAGTGGTTTTGATTTGCATTTCTCTGATAATGAGTGATGTTGAGCATCTTTTCATGTGTTTGTTAGCCATCTGTATGTCTTCTTTGGAGAATTGTCTATTTAGTTCTTTCGCCCATTTTTTGATTGGGTCATTTATTTTTCTGGGATTGAGCTGTAGGAGTTGCTTGTATATTTTTGAGATTAGTTGTTGGTCTGTTGCTTCATTTGCTATTATTTTCTCCCATTCTGAAGGCTGTCTTTTCACCTTGCTTATAGTTTCCTGTGTTGTGCAGAAGCTTTTAAGTTTAATTAGGTCCCATTTGTTTATTTTTGCTTTTATTTCCAATATTCTGGGAGGTGGGTCATAGAGGATCCTGCTGTGATGTATGTCGGAGAGTGTTTTGCCTATGTTCTCCTCTAGGAGTTTTATAGTTTCTGGTCTTACGTTTAGATCTTTAATCCATTTTGAGTTTATTTTTGTGTATGGTGTTAGAAAGTGCTCTAGTTTCATTCTTTTACAAGTGGTTGACCAGTTTTCCCAGCACCACTTGTTAAAGAGATTGTCTTTTCTCCATTGTATATTCTTGCCTCCTTTGTCAAAGATAAGGTGTCCATATGTGCATGGATTTATCTCTGGGCTTTCTATTTTGTTCCATTGATCTATATTTCTGTCTTTGTGCCAGTACCATACTGTCTTGATGACTGTGGCTTTGTAGTAGAGCCTGAAATCAGGCAGGTTGATTCCTCCAGTTCCATTCTTCTTTCTCAAGATAGCTTTGGCTATTCGAGGTTTTTTGTGTTTCCATACAAATTGTGAAATTATTTGTTCTAGCTCTGTGAAGAATACCCTTGGTAGCTTGATAGGGATTGCATTGAATCTATAAATTGCCTTGGGTAGTATACTCATTTTCACTATATTGATTCTTCCAATCCATGAACATGGTATATTTCTCCATCTATTAATGTCCTCTTTTATTTCTTTCACCAGTGTTTTATAGTTTTCTATATATAGGTCTTTAGTTTCTTTAGGTAGATATATTCCTAAGTATTTTATTCTTTTCGTTGCAATGGTAAATGGAATTGTTTCCTTAATTTCTCTTTCTGTTTTCTCATTATTAGTGTATAGGAATGCAAGGGATTTCTGTGTGTTGATTTTATATCCTGCAACTTTACTATAGTCATTGATTAGTTCTAGTAATTTTCTGGTGGAGTCTTTAGGGTTTTCTATGTAGAGGATCATGTCATCTGCAAACAGTGAGAGTTTTACTTCTTCTTTTCCAATTTGGATTCATTTTTTTTTCTGCTCTGATTGCTGTGGCCAAAACTTCCAAAACTATGTTGAATAGTAATGGTGAAAGTGGGCACCCTTGTCTTGTTCCTGACTTTAGAGGAAATGCTTTCAATTTTTCACCAATGAGGATAATGTTTGCTGTGGGTTTGTCATATATAGCTCTTATTATGTTGAGGTATGTTCCTTCTATTCCTGCTTTCTGGAGAGTTTTTATCATAAATGGATGTTGAATTTTGTCAAAGGCTTTCTCTGCATCTATTGAGATAATCATATGGTTTTTATTTTTCAATTTGTTAATGTGGTGTATTACATTGATTGATTTGCGGATATTGAAGAATCCTTGCATCCCTAAGATAAAGCCCACTTGGTCATGGTGTATGATCTTTTTAATGTGTTGTTGGATTCTGATTGCTAGAATTTTGTTAAGGATTTTTGCATCTATGTTCATCAGTGATATTGGCCTGTAGTTTTCTTTTTTTGTGGCATCTTTGTCAGGTTTTGGTATTAGGGTGATGGTGGCCTCATAGAATGAGTTTGGAAGTTTACCTTCCTCTGAAATTTTCTGGAAGAGTTTGAGCAGGATAGGTGTTAGCTCTTCTCTAAATTTTTGGTAGAATTCAGCTGTGAAGCCGTCTGGACCTGGGCTTTTGTTTGCTGGAAGATTTCTGATTACAGTTTCAATTTCCGTGCTTGTGATGGGTCTGTTAAGATTTTCTATTTCTTCCTGGTCCAGTTTTGGAAAGTTGTACTTTTCTAAGAATTTGTCCATTTCTTCCACGTTGTCCATTTTATTGGCATATAATTGCTGATAGTAGTCTCTTATGATCCTTTGTATTTCTGTGTTGTCTGTTGTGATCTCTCCATTTTCATTTCTAATTTTATTGATTTGATTTTTCTCCCTTTGTTTCTTGATGAGTCTGGCTAATGCTTTGTCAATTTTATTTATCCTTTCAAAGAACCAGCTTTTGGCTTTGTTGATTTTTGCTATGGTCTCTTTTGTTTCTTTTGCATTTATTTCTGCCCTAATTTTTAAGATTTCTTTCCTTCTACTAACCCTGAGGTTCTTCATTTCTTCCTTTTCTAGTTGCTTTAGGTGTAGAGTTAGATTATTTATTTGACTTTTTTCTTGTTTCTTGAGGTATGCCTGTATTGCTATGAACTTTCCCCTTAGGACTGCTTTTACAGTGTCCCACAGGTTTTGGGTTGTTGTGTTGTCATTTTCATTCATTTCTATGCAAATTTTGATTTCTTTTTTTATTTCTTCTGTGATTTGTTGGTTATTCAGCAGTGTGTTGTTCAGCCTCCATATGTTGGAATTTTTAATAGTTTTTCTCCTGTAATTGAGATCTAATCTTACTGCATTGTGGTCAGAAAAGATGCTTGGAATGATTTCAATTTTTTTTAGTTTACCAAGGCTAGATTTATGGCCCAGGATGTGATCTATCCTGGAGAAGGTTCCGTGTGCGCTTGAGAAAAAGGTGAAATTGTTTTGGGATGAAATGTCCTATAGATATCAATTAGGTCTAACTGGTCTATTGTGTCGTTTAAAGTTTGTGTTTCCTTGTTAATTTTCTGTTTAGTTGATCTATCCATAGGTGTGAGTGGGGTATTAAAGTCTCCCACTATTATTGTGTTATTGTTAATTTCTCCTTTCATACTTGTTAGTATTTATCTTACATATTGCGGTGCTCCTATGTTGGGTGCATATATATTTATAATTGTTATATCTTCTTCTTGGATTGATCCTTTGATCATTATGTAGTGACCTTCTTTGTCCCTTTTCACGGCCTTTGTTTTAAAGTCTATTTTATCTGATATGAGTATCACTACTCCTGCTTTCTTTTGGCCCCTATTTGCATGGAAAATCTTTTTCCAGCCCTTCACTTTCAGTCTGTATGTGTCCCCTGTTTTGAGGTGGGTCTTTTGTAGACAACATATGTAGGGGTCTTGTTTTTGTATCTATTCAGCCAGTCTTTGTCTTTTGGTTGGGGCATTCAACCCATTTACGTTTAAGGTAATTATTGATAAGTATGATCCCATTGCCATTTACTTTATTGTTTTGGGTTCGAATTTATACACCCTTTTTGTGTTTCCTGTCTAGAGAATATCCTTTAGTATTTGTTGGAGAGCTGGTTTGGTGGTGCTGAATTCTCTCAGCTTTTGCTTGCCTGTAAAGCTTTTGATTTCTCCTTCATATTTGAATGAGATCCTTGCTGGGTACAATAATCTGGGCTATAGGTTATTTTCTTTCATCATTGTAAGTATGTCTTGCCATTCCCTCCTGGCTTGGAGAGTTTCTATTGAAAGATCAGCTGTTATCCTTATGGGAATTCCCTTGTGTGTTATTTGTTGTTTTTCCCTTGCTGCCTTTAATATTTGTTCTTTGTGTTTGATCTTTGTTAATTTGATTAATATGTGTCTTGGGGTGTTTCGCCTTGGGTTTATCTTGTTTGGGACTCTCTGGGTTTCTTGCACTTGGGTGATTATTTCCTTCCCCATTTTAGGGAAGTTTTCAACTATTATCTCCTCAAGTATTTTCTCATGGTCTTTCTTTCTGTCTTCGTCTTCTGGGACCCCTATGATTCGAATGTTGTAGCATTTAATATTGTCCTGGAGGTCTCTGAGATTGTCCTCATTTCTTTTAATTCGTTTTTCTTTTTTCCTCTCGGATTCATTTATTTCTACCATTCTATCTTCTAATTCACTAATCCTATCTTCTGCCTCTGTTATTCTACTATTTGTTGCCTCCAGAGTGTTTTTGATCTCATTTATTGCATTATTCATTATATATTGACTCTTTTTATTTCTTCTAGGTCCTTGTTAAACCTTTCTTGCATCTTCTCAATCCTTGTCTCCAGGCTATTTATCTGTGATTCCATTTTGATTTCAAGATTTTGGATCAATTTCACTATCATTATTCGGAATTCTTTATCAGGTAGATTCCCTATCTCTTCCTCTTTTGTTTGGTTTGGTGGGCATTTATCCTGTTCCTTTACCTGCTGGGTATTCCTCTGTCTCTTCATCTTGTTTAAATTGCTGAGTTTGGGGTGTCCTTTCTGTATTCTGGCAGTTTGCGGAGTTCTCTTTATTGTGGTGTTTCCTCACTGTGTGTGGGTTTGTACAGGTGGCTTGTCAAAGTTTCTTGGTTAGGGAAGCTTGTGTCGGTGTTCTGGTGGGTGGAGCTGGATTTATTCCCTCTGGAGTGCAATGAAGTGTCCAGTAATGAGTTATGAGATGTCTATGGTTTTGGGGTGACTTTGGGCAGCCTGTATATTGAACTCAGGGCTGTATTCCTATGTTGCTGGAGAATTTGCTTGGTATGTCTTGCCCTGGAACTTGTTGGCCCTTGTGTGGTGCTTGGTTTCAGTGTAGGTATGGAGGCATTTGATGAGCTCCTGTCAATTAATGTTCCCTGGAGTCAGGGTGTGGACTTAAGCCTCCTGCTTCCAGTTATCAGTCTTATTTTTACAGTAGTCTCAAAACTTCTCCTTCTATACGGCACCATTGATAAAATATCTAGGTTAAAGATGAAAAGTTTCTCCACCGTGAGGGTCACCCAGAGAGGTTCACAGCGTTACATGGAGAAGAGAAGAGAGAGGAGGGAGTTAGAGGTGACCCGGATGAGATAAGGTGGAATCAATAGAGGAGAGAGCGGGCTAACCAGTAATCACTTACTTATGTGCACTCCACAACTGGACCGCTCAGAGATGTTCACGGAGTTATACAGAGAAGAGAAGAGGGAGGAAGGAGACAGAGGTGGCCAGGAGGATAAAAGGGGGGAATGAAAAGGAGAGAGACAGATTCAGCCAGTAATCAGTTCCCTAAGTGTACTCCACCATCTGGAACACACAGAAATTCACAGAGTTGGGTAGAGTAGAGAGGGGTTAGGGAGGAGACACAGGCGACCTGGTGGAGAAAAAGGAGAGTCCGAAGGGGGAGAGAGCAGTTAAGCCAGTAATCTCGCTCCCTAGTAAAAAATGGGTACTGAAGATTGGGTTCTTAAAGGTACAAAATTGGTAACAAATACCTAAAAGCAAAAATTAAAAATCTAGAGTAGAGTTTGGAATTTCAAAAATACAATGTTAAAGAAAAGAAGAAGGAAAAGAAAGAGAAACAAAACAAAAACAAACAAAGTCACAAAAATTATAAAGAAGATATAGGTACAAAATTGACCAGTTCAGATCAGATCAGTCACTCAGTCGTGTCCGACTCTTTGCGACCCCATGAATCGCAGCACACCAGGCCTCCCTGTCCATCACCAACTCCCGGAGTTCACTGAGACTCACGTCCACCAAAAAGCATAAATTAAAAATCTAGAGTAGAGTTTGGAGTTTCAGGAATACAATGTTAAAGAAAAGATGAAGAGAAAGAAAGAGAGGGAAAAAAAGTCAAGAAAGTTATTAAAAAAAAAAAAAAGGTACAAAATTGATAACAAATACCAAAAAGCTAAAATTAAAAATCTAGAGCAGAGTTTGGAATTTCAAAAATACAATGTTAAAGAAAAGAAAAAAAAAAAAAAAGAAAAGAAAGAAAAAAAAAAAAAAAAAAAACAAGGTCACAAAAGTTATAAAAAATATATATATGAAGTTTGCTTTTTTAAAAAAAAAAGGGTCTTTTTTTTTTTTTGCAAAGTAATAGTAGGTTATAAAAGTGAAAATTAAAGGAGTAATAGAGGACTTAAAATTTTTTAAAAAATTTAAAAAAAAAAAAAGAAAGAATCATCATAAAAATAGTAAAAATATATATATATATAGGACTTTCTCTGATGTTGCTGTGGGTGGGTATTGTGGGGTCAGTTCATTTTCGGCTAGTTCCTTGTTCCAGCTTATATTTCTCAAGATCTATAGGCCCCTTCCTATGTAGTCAGTACTAACCACGGGGTTTTAATCTATTGCCTGTCACTTCCAAGGCGTTTCCCTCTGTTATAGCTTCTTCTGTTTGCTGGTCTCTTCAGTGTCTGATTTCCATCCTGATACAAAGGGGGCGGTGGTGGACACTTTTTTTTTTTTTTTAAGGCTCACTTGTTCAGTCATGCTGTGGAGAGGGAGGGACGCTGCAAACAAATAACACTGGCATGTGCTCGCAGTGCCTCGGCTACACTGGGTCTGCGCCCGCTCACGGCGCGTGTAGCCTCCCTGCCCACACTTCTCAGGCTGTAGGTTTCTCCGCTGGGAACCATCCGTGGCCCGCCCTGGGCTGCTTGCACCTCCCAGGTCTAAGCCGCTCAGGTTCAGGCACTCGGATAGTCCTCAGAGGCACAGACTCAGTTGGGCCTGCGTTTTGTGCCCTTCCCAGGTCCAAGTAGCTCAGGTGATGAGGTGTTTGGCGAGCGCGGTTGCTCGCCTCCCTGCCGCTCAGTTATCTGGGTGTACAACCGGCGCACCTTCTTAGGCGGATGTTGACTGTCCAGAACCCCAAGAAGTTTTAGTTAGCAAAGAAGCCTGCTTATAGTTCTGTAGATAATGTCTCTCTGGGGCTGCGATTGCCCCCTTCCGGCTCTGGCTGCCTGTCACCAGAGGGGGACCGTCTGAAGCCAGCTATCTCTGTACAGTCCTTTGTTCCATGCGCAGGCCTGGCGGTGTCTTAGGTTAGGGCTGGCTTTTCACATGGTAGATATCCCACAGTCTGCTTTGCTAGCCCAAATTATTTCGCTCAGGTAGCGCTCGGGGTATTCAGGCCAGATCCTTACTCTAAGTGATGCAGCCCGGGCCGCGCCTCCCTGCCCAGCCCCCACTTGCTAATGGTGGATGCAGGCGTCTGCGCTGCTTCTCCGCTGGGGGAGTTACTATAGGGCTTGTAATCTGTGGGTTTTAATTGTTTATTTATTTTTCCTCCCTGTTATGTTGCCCTCTGTGCTTCCAAGGCTCAGCACAAACTCAGCAGTGAGAATGTTTCCTGGTGTTTGGAAACTTCTCTCTTTTTAAGACTCCCTTCCTGGGACGGAGCTCCGTCCCTCCCTCTTTTGTCTCTTTTTTTGTCTTTTATATTTTTTCCTACCTCCTTTCGAAGACAATAGGTTGCTTTTCTGGGTGCCTGATGTCCTCTGCCGGCATTCAGAAATTGTTTTGTGGAGTTTACTCAGCGTTTAAATGTTCTTTTGATTAATTTGTGGGAGAGAAAGTGTTCTCCCCATCCTATTCCTCTGCCATCTTAGCTCCTCCTCCCTGTTTGCACATCCAGTGTCACACACCCATTCCTAGAACTTGACTACAGAGTTATCTCAACCCCAAACTCATGACTGAGGACTGAGGATGGAGTGGTTCCCTACAGAGATTTGTTTGTATTTTTGCATTTTTAAGAGTTCTTTATACATTAAAGGTTGAGGATATTAAGCTTTTTTCTGCCTAATATGTAGAAAACGATTTTCTAGTTTATCATTTTACCCTTGACCTTTATAGTGAAATTATTATAGTGACCATTGTGACATTCAGAAATTTTATATTTTCTATAATCAAATATTCTTGGCCTTAACATTTTTTAACTTTTATGCTAGAATGACTTTCCATAAATAAGAATCTGATAAGTATTTGGCTCTATTATCCTCTTTCTATGATTAAATTTTTAATCAGTCAGGAGATGCATCCTGCTGTACATGTAACAACTCAATTTACAATGATTTAACACTAAATAAGCTTTCCTTTTTCTCGGGCAATAAGTAGTCCAGAACTGGTTTTTTGGATGTACTAGATCTTCAAAAGTCTAAGCTCATTCCACATTTTTGTACTATAATCCTTAATTACATAATTAATATATAGCATTTCCTCAAGTTCATAAATGACTACTGTAATTCTAGGCATCAAATCTGTAGTCTACTTAGAAAGAAGAAGAAAGGGCAAAACATAAAAGCTACATGCCACCTGAATCCATCTCTTTTAACAGGTAATCGATATCTTTCCTGGAGACCCATCTGCTACATTTCTCACTGGCCAGGTCGAGATCACATGACTACCCAAAAGAGCAAGGGAATCTTGAGGAAGTAAATATTTTTATCTCAACACATTGCTATCCTGAATAAAATTAGATTCTTTTATTAAACAAAGGGAAATGGACATGGCAACATCACCTGCCATAATTTTCCATGTATCATTTTTTGATATATGATATGAAACAAGGAGTTGACAATCTTTTTTCCAATTAGTTAACCAACTTTCTCAACATCTTTATTGATTTGGAATGCAACTTCATTATTTTTAAAAACACATAGAGGTTCCAATTCCAATAATAACAGTGGTGGTAGTTTAGTCTCTAAGTCATGTCTGACTCTTGCAACCCCGTGATCTGTAGACTGCCAGGTTCCTCTGTCCATAGGATTTTCCAGGCAAATCCTGAAGTGAGTTGCCATTTCTCCAGCAAGAATACTGGAGTGGGTTGCCATTTCCTTCTCCAAGGCATCTTCCTGACCCAGGAATCGAACCCAGGTCTCCTGCACTGCAGGCAAATTCTCTAACTATAATAGCAGGGAAATACCTAATAGACCAACCTTCCCCAGATAGCAAACTTGGAAAAAATATAGAAAACAACCATTGAAAACACTGAAGAGAAGAAGAAAAAGAAGACAGAAACTGGAGAGCTGTTAGTACTTGAAAGAGGGAAATGACACTGGGTGATTTTTCCCAATTTTGTAGCTTATGCTCAAGAGAAGGTCCCAATCAGTGCCATTTTTAGGCCAGAAATCTGCCATCTTACTACCTTGTAGAAGCAAAAGGAATAGTTTGGGGTTTCTGTAGCAGGTGGAAAGTGAAGAAAGACATCCCAGAAAGAAAAGAGCCACAGTAGAAGAACACCAAATTCTATATATAAACTTTTCTCAAATCTCTGCTAATCCCCTGAAATACTCACAGGGCAGTGTAGACATCAAGAAGCTCAGTTAAGATTCAAATAATTAAACAGAGATTTCACTTGGCACCTACTGCAAGAGACCAGAGTTTCAGCCAACTGAGTGTTAGTGACTCAGTCGTATCCAACTCTTTGCGACCCCATGGACTGTAGCCCACCAGGTTCCTCTGTCCATGGAATTCTCCAGACAAGAATATTGAAGTGGGTAGCCATTCCCTTCTCCAGGGCATCTTCCCAACCCAGGGATCAAGCCCACGTTGCAGACAGATTCTTTACCATCTGTGCCACCAGGGAAGCCAAATTAACCGCCCACCAAAAAATAAAAATCATACTCTTTGGAAGAATATGACAGAATCCAAAGTTTCTAACAATATCAAGGATACAATGAAAAGTCACTGCACATACAAGAATACGATATGTGACCCATATTCAAGAGGAAAGGCAATCAATGGAGATCAGTACTAAAATGACCCAGATTTTAGAATCAGCAGACAAGGATTTTAAAGTAGATATTATAACAATGGGCTTCCCTGATAGCTCAGTTGGTAAAGAACCCACCTGTAATGCAGGAGACCCTGGGTTGATTCCTGGGTCGGGAAGATCCACTGGAGAAGGGGTAGGCTACCCACTCCAGTATTCTTGGGCTTCCCTTGTGGTTCAGCTGGTAAAGAATCTGCCTACAATGCAGGAGACCTGGGTTCGATCTCTGGGTTGGGAAGATCCCCTGGAGAAGGGAAAGGCTACACACTCCAGTATTCTGGCCTAGACATTACATGGATTGCATAGTCCATGGGGTTGCAAAGAGTCGGACATGACTGAACAACTTTCACTTTCACTTTTCACTATAATAATGCTCAAGGGTCTCAGGACACCTCTCTCCTCTTACAAAGGGTATAATGAATAAGTTATGCTATTGGGCGTACAGACTAAAAACCACAATCACAGGAAACTAACCAATCTGATCACATGGGCCACAGCCTTGTCTAACTCAATGAAACTATGAGCCATGCCGTGTAGGGCCACCCAAGATAGACGGGTCATGGTGGAGAGGTCTGACAGAATGTGGTCCACTGGAGAATGGAATGGCATACCACTACAGTATTCTTGCCTTGAGAACCCCATGAACAGTATGAAAAGGCAAAAAGATAGGACACTGAAAGATGGACTCACCAGGTCAGTAGGTGCCCAATATGCTACTGGAGATCAGTGGAGAAATAACTCCAGAAAGAATGAGAAGATGGAACCAAAGCAAAAACAACACCCAGTTGTGGATGGGACTGGTGATGGAAGCAAGGTCCAATGCTGTAAAGAGCAATATTGCATAGTAACCTGGAACGTTAGGTCCATGAATCAAGGCAAATTGGAAGTGGTAAACAGGAGATGGCAAGAGTGAACATCGACATTTTTGGAATCAGCGAACTAAAATGGACTGGAATGGGTGAATTTGACTCAGATGACCATTATATCTACTACTGTGGGCAAGAATCCCTTAGAAGAAATGGAGTAGACATCATAGTAAACAAAGGAGTCCAAAATGCAGTACATGGATGCAATGTCAGAAATGACAGAATGATCTCTGTTCATTTCCAAGGCAAACCATTCAATATCACAGTAATCCAAGTCTATGCCTCGACCATTAATGCTCAAGAAGCTGAAGTTCAACAGTTCTATGAAGACCTACAAGACTTTCTAGAATTAACACCCAAAAAAGATGTCCTTTTCATTATAGGGGACTGGAATGCAAAAGTAGGAAGTCAAGAAACATGTGGAGTAACAGGCAAATTTGGCCTTGGAGTACAGAATGAAGCAGGGCAAAGGCTAATAGAGTTTTGCCAAGAGAATGCACTGGGGTGCGTTCAAAGCAAACACCCTCTTCCAACAACACAAGAGAAGACTCTACACATGGACATCACCAGATGGTCAACACCGAAATCAGATTGATTATATTCTTTGCAGCCAAAGATGGAGAAGCTCTATACAGTTAGCAAAAACAAGACTGGGAGCTGACTGCGGCTCAGATCATGAAATCTTTATTGCCAACTTCAGACTTAAATTGAAGAAAACCAATTAGAAAACCACTAGACCATTCAGGTATGACCTAATTCAAATCCCTTACTATTATACAGTGGAAGTCACAGATAGATTTAAGGGACTAGATCTGATAGACAGAGTGCGTGAAGAACTATGGAAAGAGGTTCATGACATTGTACAGGAGACAGGGATCAAGACCATCCCCATGGAAAAGAAATGCAAAAAGCAAAATGGCTGTCTGAGGAGGCCTTACAAATAGCTGTGAAAAGAAGAGAAGTGAAAAGCAAAAGAGAAAAGGAAAGATATACCCATTTGAATGCAGAGTTCCAAAGAATAGCAAGGAGAGATAAGAAAGCATCCTCAGTGATCAGTGCAAAGAAATAGAGGAAAACAATGGAATGGGAAAGACTAGAGATCTCTTCAAGAAAATTAGAGATACCAAGGGAACATTTCATGCAAAGATGGGCTCAATAAAGGACAGAAATGGTATGGACCTAACAGAAGCAGAAAATATTAAGAGGAGGTGGCAAGAATACGCAGAAGAAGTATACCAAAAAGATCTTCATGACCCAGATAATCACGATGGTGTGATCACTGACCTAGAGCCAGACATCCTGGAATGTGAAGTCAAGTGGGCCTTAGGAAGCATCACTACAAACAAAGCTAGTGGATGTGATGGAATTCTAGTTGAGCTATTTCAAATCCTGAAAGATAATGCTGTGAAAGTGCTGCACTCAATATGCCAGCAAATTTGGAAAACTCAGCAGTAGCCACAGGACTGGAAAAGGTCAGTTTTCATTCCATCCCAAAGAAAGGTAATGCCAAAGAATGCTCAAACTACCGCACAATTGTACTCATTTCACACGCTAGTAAAGTAATGCTCAAAATTCTCCAAGCCAGTCTTCAACAGTACGTGAACCAGGAACTTCCAGATGTTCAAGATGGATTTAGAAAAGGCAGAGGAACCAGAGATCAAACTGCCAACATTCGTTGGATCATTGAAAAAGCGAGACAGTTCCAGAAAAACATCTATTTCTGCTTTATTGACTATGCCAAAGCCTTTGACTGTGTGGATCACAACAAACTGTGAAAAATTCTTAAAGATAGGGGAATACCAGACCACCTGGCCTTTCTCCTGAGAAATCTGTATGCAGGTCAAGAAGCAACAGTTAGAACTGGACATGGAACAACAGACTGGTTCCAAATAGGAAAAGGAGTACTTCAAGGCTGTATACTGTCACCCTGCTTATTTAACTTATATGCAGAGTACACCATGAGAAATGCTGGACCGGATGAAGCACAAACTGGAATCAAGACTGCTGGGAGAAATAGCAATAACCTCAGATATGCAGATGACACCACACTTAAGGCCGAAAACAAAGAAGAACTAAAAAGCCTCTTGATGAAAGTGAAAGAGGAGAGTGAAAAAGTTGGCTTAAAGCTCAACATTCAGAAAACTAAGAGCATGGCATCCGGTCCCATCACTTCATGGGAAATAGATGGGGAAACAGTGACCAACTTTATTTTTCAGGGCTCCAAAATCACTGCAGATGGTAATTGCAGCCATGAAATTAAAAGACACTTACTCCTTGGAAGGAAAGTTATGACCAACCTAGACAGCATATTAAAAAGCAGAGACATTACTTTGCCAACAAAGGGCTGTCTAGTCAAAGCTATGGTTTTCCCAGTAGTCATGTATGGATGTGAGAGTTGGACTATAAAGAAAGCTGAATGCCAAAGAATTGATACTTTTGAACTGTGGTGTTGGAGAAGACTCTTGAGAGTCCCTTGGACTGAAAGGAGATCCAACCAGTCCATCCTAAAGGAAATCAGTCCTGAATATTCACTGGAAGGACTGATGCTGAAGCTGAAACTCCAATGCTTTGGCCACCTGATGTGAAGAACTGACTCCTTGGAAAAGACCCTGATGCTGGGAAAGACTGAAAGCGGGAGGAGAGGGGACGACTGAGGATGAGATGGTTGGATGGCATCACCGACTCAATGGATATGGGATTGGGTGGACTCCAGGAGTTGGGGATGGACAGGGAGGCCTGGCATGCTGCAGTCTATGGGGTCGCAAAGAGTCAGACATAGCTGTGCAACTGAACTGAACTGATCGGGCATATGCCTACACATCCTCCAAAATACTGAGAACTAACTAAGAATTAACCAGGCTGATGAAAGTAAGAAAAGTGATTTGGGATAGAAAATAAAGACAGGAGTTTTCATTCCCCTTGAGTAGCAAGACCAGTGACAGGTCTCTGTGCTGGTAGAGAGCTCTTGCCAAACACCTGCTTTCCAGCGCTCTTGGGTCAAAGGTGGAAGAGTTACCAGGTGTGAAATTGCATGGCTCTTTTGTAATCCTACTTATTTACCACCTTTACTAAAAATCTAACTAATCCCTCTTCAATGAAAGTTTTCCTGCAGCCCACTGTACACCGTATCCTAGTCCGTGGAGGGGAGTTTCTTTGATACCATCATGTTTCTTTCTTTCTGAAATTCAGCACAGCAGGGTAATCTCTTTGGGGAGTAGAGAGAAACTAAGGGTAGAGGCACTTCATGGAGGTTACAAAGCCTGCTACAGATAAAGCACAGATCAGCTTTGTCAGAGCTGCAATGGATGACCATGTTAACCCACTTTTGTATCATTCAGGGAAAATAGCTTGTCCACTTGTTGCTGCGTATTCTGCAAGCAAGTTTGCTCTGGATGGGTTCTTCTCCTCTCTCAGGATGGAATATGAGGCGACCAAGGTCAATGTGTCAATCACCCTCTGTATTCTTGGCCTCATCGACACAGGTAAGGTCAAGAAATTGGAATAAATGGCCTGCAGGACTGTCTGTCTTACTGTGGTGGGTAAAGAGGGCGCTGAGCTCCGTGACGTCATCGTGTGTCAGGCACTGAAAACCAGTGACAGCATTGCTGCTGCTGCTGAGTCGCTTCAGTCGTGTCCAACACTGTGCGACCCCGTAGACGGCAGCCCACCAGGCTCCCCCGTCCCTGGGATTCTCCAGGCGAGAATACTAGACCCCCTTTGATGAAGTGTTCCGTCACCTGTGGAGCCTCTGACTGCTCTTTGACCCTTCTCTCCATTCTGACTGCCAACTGTGCTGAGTAACACCACATTCCTCACCTGACCCTATTCTGAACACCGTATGTCCCTCATGAAAACTCAACGGCCATTACTTTCCTATGTGAGACTATTAAATACGAGTTTTTTTTCCTTAATAACATATCAGTAATAAGTCACAGATGTCACAAATCCTTTGATACATGGTGCTGAGAGGGACACAGCATCATTTGGGGGGGGGGGTATTCTTGTCGAAAACACATCATCTCATTCTAATTATGAGAACAACAGGAAAAAACCCCAAATTGAGGGGGTTTATATAGATCCTGGTGGCTTCCCTGTTGGCTCAGACAGTGAAGTGTCTGCCTGCAATGCGGGAGACCCGGGTTCTATCTCTGGGTCAGGAAGATCCCCTGGAGAAGGAAATGGCAACCCACTCCAGTATTCTTGCCTGGAGAATCCCATAGACAAAGGAACCCGGTGGGCTACCGTCCACAGGGTCGCAAAGAGTGGGACACGACTGAGCGACTTCACTTTCTTTCATACAGATCCATTGAACAGAACTCTTCTAAAGTGTCAAGGCTATGAGAGACAAGGAAAGAGTAAGAACCTGTCATAGATCAGAGAGAAAACAAGAAAAAATTACTACTAAGTGTACTCCTGGATAAGATCCTGGAACATACAAAGGACATTAGTGAAAAAATTAAGTCTGCAGTTTCATTAGTAATTTGTTCCAATTTTATCATATCTGTTGTTGATAGTTGTATAATGGTTATGTATGATGTTTTGATTGAAAGATATAAGGAAAGACTTTGCACAATTTTTAAAACTTTTCTGTAACTCCAAATGCAAATTTATCTAAAATATGTGATAGGTATGATTTTAAAAACTTTATTGAAGGGACTTCCCTGGCAGTCCAGTGGTTAAGACTCCACATTTTCACTGCAGGGGGCATGGGTTTGATCCCTAATCAGGGAACTAAGATCCCGCACTCTGCACAGCCAAATAAATTTTTTAAAAAACTGAATACAGTGAGTAGTAGTTACAGAACAAAAGAGAGAGAAAGACACAGACACACAGTGAAACAAGAAGGGGTGGAGAAACAGAGAAGCTGGGCAAGAAGGACACAAATCCTAGGAGGAGAGAGCAGGTAATAATAGTTTCCCTCCAAGTGAAAGTGGTTGGTGTTGCCAATGGAGCAAAGGCCTGGATTCCTGTGTCTCTTCCTTTTACAAGTCAGTCCTCATTATCACACCTCACTCTGGTTTTGCTCATTGACTCTTCCCATCACATGACTTCTATCCGCATTCTACTCCCCAATATTACTCCCTCACTCCAACCAAAACACCCAAGAGAGGAGTCTGATTCATTCAAATCACTCAACTAGTAACCTCCAGTTGCCCCCACAAATTTCCATCCAGGAAGACAAAGTCCATATGAACACTAAGATTCTCTTTGCCTAATAGGCCCTCAACATACCCAGTCTTCTCCATGTATTCCCAACACGGCCCGAGCAAGCACTGGCCAGCAGCCCATAAAAGCTAAGCTGCTGGTGTCTGCAGGCCTTCTATCACATAGACTCTACTCGTCTTGGATAACCACACTCTTCTCTTCTCGCTCTACAGACACAGCCATGAAGGCAGTTGCTGGGATATTTAATGCAAAAGCATCTCCAAAGGAAGAATGTGCCCTGGAGATTATCAAAGGGGGAACTCTGCGCCAAGATGAAGTATATTATGACAGTTCAATCTTGACTCCTCTCCTGCTGAGAAATCCAGGAAGGAAGATCATGGAATTTTTCTTCTTGAAGAAATATAATATGGAAAGATTTATAAACAACTAGGCACTTCCTGAGGGCTAGGCATCATAAAGGGAGCTTGGAACAATCCAGCCTGGTATTTATCCGAGCTCCATCATGAAGGTATCTCCCCAGAGAGATAAGTGAGTGCCCCCAGGGGACCGCAAGTCACACAGCACATCCCACAATTTAAAGGAGTCCCTCTAACATTTGTGGAAAGGTGATCATAATGAATGCCATGAATCAACAGTTGTGAAATTGACTGTAACCATAGATATAACTACAAGATACTTACATCAAGTTTACCTCAAAGGTAATAAGGCTATATTTAATCAATATTAATTCTGATAAAGGTTACATAAACTTTGTAAATTCATACCTCATTGGCTTTAACTTCAGTTCATTCAGCATGATTCCATTAAAAACTATAACCTATACACGTGAGATTTTTAGTGTACATTTCTTATTTTGTGATATGAACCTCTTACGTGCTTCTGAGTTGAAGAAATCATCCTACTTCATTTAGTGAACATAGCATCTTCACAATTTTGTATATTTCAGATGCTCTTTATATTCTTTCATACTGTTCATCTGGAAAGGAGAACATCTGAACGTGAATAAACAGAGCAAACGCAGAGAAGTGGAGGTCCCTGTGGTTCTGTGAAGCCACGGAATCTACACCTGTTCGATGTACTCACAGTGCATCAAGCATCTATAATTTACGTGTGAACACTCAATATTAGACGTTTGTTGAGGAGAGGTTGGAGTTCAAATCATGTCACTCACACATTTAGTCATTCATTCATTCAACAAATATCTATCCAACACTTGCCAGGTATCACTTGACTACAACCAAAGAGGATATGAAACACTAACAACTCCACAAAGCCCCATATTGGCCAGGGCCTCCAACAGGTGAGAGTGGAAAACTGGATAACTCTAGTAGAGTACAATGAAAAGGAGATTCTTTACCAAAGTGTGGGCAAGGCTATAGGGAAGTCACAGAGGTAATGTAGCATCTCCAGGTTCAGCTCAGTTCAGTCACTCAGTCATGTCTGACTCTTCGCGACCCCATGAACTGCAGCACGCCAGGCCTCCCTGTCCATCACCAACTCCCGGAGTTCACTCAAACACATGCCCATCGAGTCGGTTATTTCCAACCCCAGGCCCGCCATCGGGACAAGAGGAAAGAACTGTTACAAAAGCCCAGAGGGTAAGAAATGTTTGCAGAGTGCCATAGGACAGGAACTATGATACTCAGTTAAAGGACGCCACCAGCCCTCCAAGGACCACAAAAGAGGGATCTGGAGAAATAAATACACCTTCCCTCTGATTCCTTGCTGGTATTTTCAACTAAGTGAACAGAGGGGCAAAGTGCAGATTGATATAAACCATACAAGTCAGCATACCCAGGCACACAGCAAGGTGGGGAAGGATGGGGAGTGCTTTGGAGGGATAGATGGAATACATCCAGCACAAACTCAGCACTCCCAAATGTAGGGTTCCCATGGAAAGTGATGTTGGGACACAAGACATGAGCCTAGACATGTAGGGTAAGTTTCCTTTTCTGGTCTCTTAATCTAAACTGCTGGGCAGCAAAACAAACTGCAGTCCACTGAGCTGCCAGCCACATGGACAAGGAGCTGGATCCGGAGTGTGAAGATGGCTGAACTTTTCTTAAAGAAAAGACCTCCTTAAATTATGCCCAGGGAAAGGAAGCAGGAGAAATCTGACTGAGACTTAGAATTTGCTTGAGTAGAGGTTGTATGTCTTACTATGTGAGGCTTTCCCCAGAATTCAAAAGGGATGATATCAGAAATTAGGTCTGGACTTCCCAGTACTCCAATGGTGAAGAACCCACCTGCCAGTGCAGGGGACACAGGTTCAACCCCTGGTCTGGGAAGAGTGGACACGCTCTGGGGCAACTCAGCCCAAGCACTGCAGCACTGAGCCCACGACCTAGAGCCTGAGAGCAACATCAACTGACGTCTGTGTGCCTAGAGCCTGTGCGTCACAACACCGCAGTGAGAAGCCCACGCAACACAACTGGAGCGTGGACCCCACGCGCTGAAACTAGAAACATCAGAGATGCAGCACAGCCAAAAATAAATAAACAAACTTAAAAAAGAGAGAGAGGGAAAGAGATGAGGTCTGAGATCTGAAGCCATTGACACCCTCATCATTTGCTGTCTTCACTAACTTGGACGTTACAATTCCCTCATCTTCAGCAGCATGACTTTACCGCTCCAAGCAGCTTCTGTCCAGGAAGATAAACGGTACAAGCCAATGTAAAAATGCTCAGTTTTTCAATAGACAGCATCAAAAGGCTATTACTCTTCAAGACTCTTTGGAATCCTCATGTCAGAAGCCTGTCTTCACCGTGCTCACCAACAGGAAATGCTTGCATCGTGACCCTTCTCCAGTTCTAATCAAACCACCTCACTGAGTGCCCACGTTAAACCAGACTCCAATACTTCACAAACACCCCGTTTTGCCCTCCCATTCTTAGAGGCTGCATGTCTCCATCAAGGTAGTACCTCCTTTCACCTGAGTAAGCAATAAGCCCAGTTCTTTGTCTCATTGAGCAGTGGCTGCATTGTTTCAGGGAGCCCTTCCCAAGGGACCTCTCAAAAGCCCTCACCCCGCTCCTCACCTGGCTCTCCTGCCCCTCGAATATCTGCCCACTCTCTCCAGAGCCAAGGGCCCCGCAGATGACACCACTCTTATGGCAGAAAGCAAAAAGGAATTAAAGAGCCTCTTGATGAAGGTGAAAGGGGAGAGTGAAAAAGCTGGCTTAAAACTCAACATTCAAAAAACAAAGATCATGCCATCCGGTCCCATCACTTCATGCAAATAGATGGGGAAACAATGGAAACAGTGATAGAAAAGACGTTATTTTCTTGGAGTCCAAATCACTGTGAATGGTGACTGCAGCCATGAAATTCAAAGACGCTGCTCCTTGGAAGAAAAGCAATGACAAACATAAATAGCATATTAAAAAGCAGAGACATTACTTGGCCGACAAAGGTCCGTATAGTCATAGATATGGTTTTTCCAGTAGTCATGTATGGATGTGAGAGTTGGACCATAAAGAAGGCTGAGTGCTGAAGAACTGATGCTTTTGAACTGTGGTGCTGGAGAAGACTCTTGAGAGTCCCTTGGACAGAAAGGAGATCAAACTAATCAATCCTAAAGGAAATTAACCCTGAATATTCATTGGAAGGACTGATGATGAAGCTTAAGTTCCAATACTTTGGACACCTGATGCAAAGAGCCAACTCACTGGAAAAGACCCTGATGCTGGGAAAGATTGAAGGCAGGAGGAGAAGGGGATGACAGAGGATGAGATGGTTGGATGGCATCACCAACTCAATGGACATGAGTTTGAGCAAGCTCTGGGAGATGGTGATGGACAGGGAAGACTGGCGTGCTGCAGTCCTGGGGTCGCAAAGAGTCAGACACGACTGAGTGACTGTACAATAACAAAAACCAGCAGCAAAACGGTTTTTATCGTTAGACGAGATCCACATAAAAGGACCTGGCCTGCTTAGTTCAGTTCATAATAAGCTTAAAAATATATCTGCAAGAATGACTGTTTTCACATTCTATGTGGAACCCAGAGGTTCATTGCTCACTTTTTGCCCACATGACATGAAAATTCAGCATTCCTTTGTGGATTCCAAAAGCAATTCCACTGTCACTGAATGTATTAGTGAACAATGTCATCTTTTCCCAATGTTTCAGAGGAGGGAAGGAAGGCTGGGTTTACATTCAATGGGAGTGCATCGTTTAACTCAAAAGGCCCCTCTGGGCCAGGTCTCTTTCATAGTGCTTCCTTCTGGCTCCATCTCTTCCCTAACTCTGACCCCAGAGTGCTCAGCTCCCACCCTCCTTCTGCCCCACCATTTATCATGCAAAGTGGATTCTGACTCTATCTGGAGAACACCCAGCAATATATTTTTAGCAAAAACATTCTTTTACCACAAGGAATTACTGAACTGTTAGGAAAATTTTAAGTCACCAAAAATTACATACGTGGTTAGGGCTAACCCAAACCAAAACACCAAAAACAATTTTAATATCTACCCATAGGCTGTCAATGGGCTTCCCAGATGGCTTAGGGGTAAAGAATCCCCCAGCCAATGCAGGAGACTCAGGAGATGGGGATTCAACCCCTGGGTCAAGAAGGTCCCCTGGAGCATGGCAACCCACTCCAGTATTCTTGCTTGGATAATCCCATGGACAGGGGAGCCTGGTGAGCTACAGTCCATGGGGTCGCAAAGAGTTGGACACGACTGAAGCGAATGAGCATGCAGGCTGTCAATACTATGAAATCACTGTATCATAGTAACAAGAATGAGGTAGATTTATATGTACTCACATGGAAGGACCTTCCAGACATACTCTTAAGTGTATAAAACAAGTTGCTTACAAATATGTATAACATAATCCCACTTATGTTAAAATTATATATATACAAAATGGGGAGGTTTGTGCACATGTATGTGTGAGGATGAGTGTATGGAATGAGGAGGCTAACTTGCATGAAGCTCTCTTCTCAGACCTGACAAAATTAGGAATGGCTTCCCTCTGAGCAGCAGACTGCGATTCTTGTACTGGCAGTGTTATGGGTTGAGGCGTGCCCCCCCTAGATATAGGTTGAAGCCTTCATCTCCGGTTCCTCAGAGAAGCATTTTCACTCATGAGTCTTCAGTCTGGGCAGGGCTCCAGGAGGACAGCTCACTTGTGCTCCACTCAGCACAGCTGGGCTGGCTCAAAGGCCAGGAGCTAGAATCATCTGCAGGCTCCATCACACCCGCGGCTGGTGTCTGAACTGGAAAGACTGACTAGCTGGAGCCTGGAACAGCTGAGGGCTCCTTCGGCGTCCCTAGCTTTGCATGGCCTCTTCACATGGTCTCTCAGAATAGCAGCTTCAGGGCTGCCCAGACATCTTACAAGGTGTCTCTGGGTTCCTAAAGCATGTGTCCTGAGAGACAGAGCCAGGCGGAAGCTGTATTACCCATGATGACCAACCATAAGCTGGTAGTGACCCACCCCACTTCAAGGAGACCAGGCAGACCCCCAGCTCAACCGACGAGTGCCATGTCACATCGTGAGAAGAGCATAGGGCATGGGACCCATATGGGTGCAGCCACCTTGTCAGCTCCAAGAGACAAGGAAGATCATAAGATCTGCTGTCACAGACCCAGAATCAGGGACTTCAGTGGGCAGCACAAATGGGGCAATAAGCCAGGTTCACAAGAGCTAAGGCCCTGTAGATTGTCAATAAGATGGGGGCAGGAGGTTGATAAGGAAGAAAGGAGATGAACACCGAGCAGGGGCGTGATTAGATGAAAATTTATAGCCAAAGTTGTAATAAAATTAGTTTTGCCTTCAGCCTGAACTTTCAGGGCAAACCTTGGGCCCAAAGACATATGAAAACTTCAGCCTGTGTTCAGTAGAAACCAGCTGCTTCTTGATTCTGTTCAACTTATCATGTATCAGATGGCATGGGGAAAGCAAGAGAAGCTATGAGACAATATTAAGGTAGTTAATGAACTAAACTTTTGCTCTTTCCAGAGGAGTGTTGGTAAAGGCTTGACAACTGACTCTCCAGAAAAGATAAAAGAAAGCAAGCAAGCCTGATACATAACACTTGCCTACTTCAGTGATGCAAACACTCACCATGGCCAACCTAAAGCCACCGGTTGACACCCCGCCCGTGTGTTAGAGAGCGGTGCAGAGCAGGCTGCAGCACCCACCCTGACTTTCACTTTCCACATTCTCGACAGAATTAGTTATTCTTAAAGGCTCAGTGCCTCGCTCCTCTTCCCAGGACTTGAAAGAAACAGAACAGCTTGCTTCTATCATTACCAGAGAAGAAGAGGGAACAAGGGCTCCCCGAGACAGAGGACACCCACATTCTTCACCTCTCCGGGTGTCAGCATCTCGCGTGAAGTCGTGGCCTGAAGCCAAGTGTCTGAGCTCTTGAGTCCACCTTCACGTACGCTAGCACTGCATCCCCTGGAGCCACAGGGAAAAAACCACGGACAGTGGGCGCATCAAGGAGAAACAACAAGAAGTCTGGGAAGTGCAGGCCAGCACCTCCAAGAGCCAGACTCCTTCTGCATTTCCAACTATCCATCCTCCTCCTTGTCACTGTGGGGTCCCAAGACAGTTGCTCCACCTTCAGCATCACTCTGTGATTCAGGCCAAAAAAAAGAGAGAGAGAGAGAGAGAGAGAGACGTGAGAGGCTAAAAGCATGCACCAACTGAGCCTGACCCCTAATAAGGAGCCAATGGGAAAGCCCCAGCCAGGACTTCAGCTCACGTCCCATGGGCTAGAGCCACGTCTTGGGACCATGCCTCCCTTCACGAGAGGTTGAGAAATGCAATTTTCAGCTGAGCACAGGTCCACCTCAAACAAACACGGGGTTCTGTTAGGCAACCATGAGTGTTGGTCACAACGTGAATCACCTCAGAGGCAAGTCTGAGTACAGAGCAGAAGGACACAGTCCCTCAGATGCCAGGCTCCCAACCGTGGTGACGGGAGGGGCCATCTGCAAGGCCCTAACTGTGACTCCTTCTCCTCCGTCAAGGATGTAAGAAAAGGCCCTCCGTAGCAGGTAGCAGGGAGCCCTGGGGTGACTCACAGGCCGTGACTCACGTCCACGGGGGACGGGCATCCAGCGGCTGTTTCTGGAGAGTTCCCTCCCAAGGGCAGGTACATCCCTCGTCGCCACCCAGTCTGTCCACGCAGGCTGGGCTGTGTGGGCCTTTCTTCTTGGCCAGGCGGCTCTCAGCCAGCACCTCAGACCTCCCCTAGAGTCCCCAGCAAGCTCCAGAGATTCTCCAGAGCGGTGGTCTCTGAAAGTTCGGATCTCACACTTCATCGTTAAAACATGATTAGGCATATGTATTTCTGATAGATATATAGCTACTATTTATATAATGTGTGCAGGCTATATGTGTGCTAAGTTGCTTCGGTCATGTCCGGCTCTTTGTGACCCCATGAACTGTAGCCCACCAGGCTCCTCTGTCCATGGGACTCTCCAGGTAAGAATACTGGAGTGGGTTGTCATGCCCTCCTCCAGGAGATCTTCCTGACCCCAGGAAACCCGTGTCTCTTATGTCTCCTTCACTGGCAGATGGGTTCTTGGCCACAGACACGACCTGGGAAGCCCATTTATATAATGTATGTATGTAATATTTACTAACACAAAACATATGCAAAAATAGAAATCTTTAAAAGACAGGATTAAAAAAAATAAATAAAGAGAAATTCTAATATTTTTCTCCCTACACCCCAGTAGTCCCTGCAACACATCCCCTTGGGAGACTATGGCTCTACAATTGTGTGAGAGGGCTTCCCCGGTGGCTCGGTGGTAAACAACCCACCTGCCAATGCAGGAGACACCCGTGGTTGGATCTCTGGTTCGGGAAGATTCCACATGCCACAGAGCAACTAAGCCCACGCGCCACAGCTATTGAGCGTGTGCTCGAGAGCCCAGAACCACAACCTCTGAGCCCACGTGCCGAACTACTGTAGGCCACGCACCTGGGAGTCTGTGCACCGAAACCACAGAGGCCACAGCAGTGAGAACCCCGCGGACACACAGAGAAGGGCCCCCCGAGCTGCGACTAGAGGACAGCCTGCCCCGCAGCGAAGACCCAGCACAGCCAAAACCCCATTTTTTAAAAAATAAAATAAAGCTGTGTGAGAGGAAGAAGTCAGCATACACTACTCACCAGCCCTTCGGGACCTGAGTTACAACCTTCCCTTGGCTCAGAGCGCACTCCTATTCTTCTCTGAGGATGTTACACATTGGGTAGAACCCGTACCCCTTCTTCTGGCCCTACTGGCTGCCCAGGGACTTTGGCAAGAGCCCACATTCTTCTTCATCAGTGCCCAGCCCAGAGCACGGGGACATACGTGCTGACCTAGTCTCAGGAGCCTCCCTTCATTTCTCAAGGGAGGTATGTGAACCAAGCTAACTTGCAACATTAAGGGAAAAGAAAAACACAGCCATGCTCATCACGCAATGTCTCCAGCAGGTGCGCCTCAGTGTCAGCCTCTCAGCACCCCTGGGTCTCCATCCCACCCAGAGGGCCGCCAGTTCACGAAGGATGCCGGGGGAAGTCAGGACACCCCTTACCTGCTGTATCCTCCCCTTCTCGTTATTAGATTTTAACTTCATTAACTTCTCTAGTTGGTAGACTGACAAGTTTCCTAGTTAGATCTAGAATATGTCTAAATTCTCTAGTTTTTAAAGATGGGGGTGGGAGGTAGGGACGAGGACAGGCAAATGTGAAAAGAAGAGGCAGACGAGAAAAAAAAGAAGAGAAATTTTAAATAAAAGGTGAAATAGGACGTAGAACTACAATGCCCACAGGCAAAAAAAAAAAAAAAAAAGAGCCAGGAGAAGCAGACCTCGGCCTGCACAGATCCCAGGACACCCAGGGTAAGGATACACTCAGCCAAGAAAGGAGAAGGGAACATGGATTCCTAAAAGATGAAAGGTACCAAATGAGCATCTGCTGAGTGGGGAGGCTTGAGAGATGGGAGTTTCTGGGAAGGGAGCAAAGGAAACAGAAGTCAAAGGGGAGCACATAGTGGCTCATGGCACTACCTGGAACCAAAGCGTGGAAATGGGACAAGTCAAAAGACATACACCAGCCAGGACGGAAGCTTGAAGGACCCAAGAAATGGCACTGTTGGCTGACCTGGGACTGGTGAGGGGTGGGGGGTGGGGGGTGTGCTTTGGGACCTCTCTCACACTGTTCTTGACCAGCCTGTGGCACCTGAACTCCAGGTAACAAGGTGATGCAAAAGCTGCTGCTGCTGCCTCTAAGTCGCTTCAGTCATGTCCGACTCTGTGCGACCCCACAGACGGCAGCCCACCAGGCTCCACCGTCACTGGGATTCTCCAGGCAAGAACACTGGAGTGGGTTGCCATTTCCTTCTCCAATGCATGAAAGTGAAAAAGTAAAGTGAAGTTGCTCAGTCGTATCCGACTCCTAGCGACCCCATGGACTGCAGCCTACCAGGCTCTTCCCTGCAAAAGCTACCCCATCCCAAAGCAGCAAAGCAGTCCAACCAGACTTACCCTTTCCACGGGCCTCCCTTTTTGCAGCCAGGGGCGGCAGCGCCACCCAGTGGCTGAGTGAGGGGCACGGTGGACTACGCGTCACCAGGATTCCTTACCCCCAGCTCGGGCCCAGGTTCGGCTCAAGGGCTACCACCACTCCTCACCGCGTGCCTTCCTTGTGCGTCAGCTCTCGGGGGCGATTGAACAGACCCAGAGGAGGCAAGGCGCCACTCGGCCTCCGGTGGGGCCACCAGGAACCCCGAAGCCTAGGACACCATTGGCTTTCAGCCAGATCTGTTCAACAGCGACAGCTAGCGGTCATCTTCAAAAGCAAGGTGCTTTTGAAACGTCAAGGTATGTATGGGGAAATTAAGACAAGATTCTTGGCTGCGAGCAGAGGCTGGCATATATCCAAAGCCACCCTTGGCTAAAATGGAACTGTAGCCCACCAGGCTCCTCTGTTCATGGGGATTCTCCAGGCAAGAATACTGGAGTGGGTGGCCATGTCCTCCTCCAGGGGATCTTCCCAATCCAAGAATCGAACCCAGGTCTCCCCACACTGCGGACAGATTCTTTTCCGTCTGAGCCACCAGGGAAACCCACAAGGAATGTAGGAATCCTGAACTCTTTAACGTGATGTGCACATCTCAGGTCACCTGCTGGGCTTCTGACTCCCCAAGGCCACAGAACCGTTGGTCCCCTTAAGGCACCCTGCTATTCCCACGGTGCCTATGCCCAGGCCGTCTCTTCTGCCCAGAATGCTCTTCACCCTCCCCATAGTCTGCTTAACTCCTGCTCACCCTTTAAGACTCAGCTCAGCCGTTACCTCCTCTAGGAAAATTTTCCCCACTTCCTCCAGGGCCCACACCTCAAGACTGGGACGCGTGCTTTCCCACCCATCTCCCATGCTTCCAAAAGCTTCTGTATTTGTCTACCACTTGAGTTTATCAACTCTAAATTTACCTTTTAATTGCCTCATGCAATTCCATCAAGGGACTCACTGTACAGAACACAGGCCCTGGCGTGTTGCTGTGTTTTGCGACCCTATGGACCGTAGCCCGCCAGGCTCCTCTGTCCATAGCATTTTCCAGGCAAGGATACTGGAGTGCGGTGCCATCTCCTCCCCCAGGGAATCTTCCCAACCCAGGGACGGAACCTGCATCGCCTGTGTATCCTGCATTGCAACCTGCTGAACACAGATCTTGGCATGTAAAAGGTATTTAATTAACATTTAAGAACTAAAGGACTCTTAGAACCTAATACTGGGAAAGATTTTAGAGGAAACGAGACCCAAAAAGACAAAGCAACTTTACGTTTCAGGAATAGATGGATCCAAAAGTCATTTCTTCAGGTTCCAGACCATTCCTCTTTCACCACGCCTGTCTGGTTTTCCTCCTCGATAACACCCAGCAGCACTGAGCCGTCGCGCTGTGGGCAGGCCCCCGCCGCTCAGCGCCCTCCTGGCTTTGCCATCTCCAGCAGTGCCTGTACCCTGGCTCTGTTCCCTCCTGCCCACTTCTTGCAAACCTTTCTCAGAATGAAATCACTTCTTCGTGAGCAAACCCACTCCTGGATTCTTATCCTCAAGGAAGTATGTTAAAAGAAGAAAACTCATAGATTCACGCATGAAGTTGACGCTCACTGGCAACACTGTAGTAAAAGCTGTAAGTCAGGAGTTACCAAAATCTCCACATAAAGTTCATCCATGTAAATCTCCATAGAAATCAAATTATCAATCACATCAGGCAAAACTAAAGAGAGGATCAACGCTTTGGGATGCATTTCCTTCCTTCGTGTATTAGCAAACACTTCCACACACTTACTATGTGCAGGCATTATTCTACGGTATGAATATTAACACATTCGATTGGGTTCAGTAGAGTGTAGACGTCAAATGGCCTACCAGACACTTCTCTGGAGGAACTCTGTGAGATGCCTCAAATAATTTTCTTCCACACAGATTGAAAAGTGAAAGTGTTAGTCATTCAGTCATGTTCGACTCTCTGTGACCTCATGGATGGTAGCCTGCCAGTAGTCTCCTCTGTCCATGGACTCCTCCAGGCAAGAATACTGGAGTGGGTTGCCATTCCCTTCTCCACCACATAGATTAGCGTAACACATATTCTTAAAAGAATCCAGTCAGTTGACTTGGATGAGTTTACGTATTTTTACACTACCGTGTGAAAGCAGCTAGTGGGAAGCGGCAGTGTAACACTGGGAGCTCAGCTTGGTGTTCTGTGATGATCTGGAGGGGTGGGATGGGGTTTGGGAGGGAGGTTCAAGAGGGAAGGGATACATGCAAACATATGACCAATTCATGGTGTTGTAAGGCAGAAATCAAATACAACACTGTAAAGCAATTCTCCTCCAATTAAAAATAATTTTTTTTAAAAAGCTACATATTTTAATTTTTGCCATCATTTCATGGATGGACAGGTGTCACGTGTTTATTAACCTTTTGAAGTTTGATAGTTAACCTTTTGATAGCTTAAACATTAACCTTTTAATGTTTAATTAACCTGATTAACCTTTTGATAGTTTTAAACATTTTTCCCCGTAGATATAATTGGAAATTATATCAGATGAAAATTCACTAAAACACTCCTTCGTATTCATACAACTGCAGGTCCAAGTGAGGATTCATCGCATCCGTCAATAGGTCACAAGGGCTAAGAGCAGTGACAGCTAACATTTATGGGGCGCTACATAAGTGTTAGACCACGTAATCCTTGAATAATCCCATCACTGTAGTCATTTTACAGAGGAGGAAACTGAGATGTAAAGAGGTAAAGTGATTTACTACCCTGAAACAGGCAGCGAAGGTGAAGCCAGGCTTACAACTCAGGCAGGGCGCACCCTGCTGCTCTATTGCCCTAGGCTGCCTTTCAGGAAAAATGCTTCCCAGTGAGCAACAGCCCTGGAGAGGCGTGTCAGCTGTGATACATAAAGTAATCTTGTTCCCAAGTTGAACGTTATCCCAGTTCTGAATTTACCATCGCAATTACAGAAAATTATTATAACTCATGTTTTTTTTTCCTTATGTCTATTAAATTGTATTAACCAGTGGTTAATCATTACCCTGAGCAATGCTGGGGAGGCATAGCTACCATTCAATAGTAAGGAAATTATTAAACAGATCGTAGAGCACAAACAACATTATGAAAGATCGTGACAACACTAAAAGGTAAAAATATGAAAAAAAGGTAAAAACATGAAAACTAGTTTTAACACCGTATCAAGTGGAAAGCAAACACATAATTGTAGATTCACAACACAAAGCATGTGTTTAAAAAAAAAAAAAAAGATGGGTGCATACAGGCCAAAAGAAGGGAATGTGAAAAATATGAATTTGTGTTTGGGTAGTAAGATGAGGTCTTTCTTTTAAGAGTTATCAGATTACCACTTTTATAAAACTGAAAAAAAAAAAAAGAAAATGAAAGGAAAGCGGAATGCTTTCTGACCCTTTTATCCACCAAGCTGCCTTCATCACTGGTCTTCAGGTTCCTGGAATGCTCTCTGCATTACAGGCTGACAGCAGCCTAACATGTCAGCGCTCTGGTGAGACTAGCCTAGGGTGGTTTTGCAGCATCAGCTCAAATATTCTTGGTTATGGATAATAGATTGTGTTGAGTATAAAACAGATCAGAAAGGTAAGGGTAGAAATGTATAAGGTTTATAGAAAAGGCTCCGGAGCATATTATAGTTTGGAATGTGAGGCCATCTGCAAAATAATTGGGATCGTTTAACTGAAGCTGTGGCCAAAAAATAAGGACAGTTTAAACCAGGAAGGAAAATTGCCAATTTCAGAAAGAGGATAACACTATTTAATAACCTATTTTACCAGAGAGCAAACGTCTTTGGAATCACAGCACTGGGGAGCGCGGCTACTCTTGCTGAGGCTCTCAGAATTCTTGGCTTAAGACAAAGGTAGGCTATCGCGGAAAAAAACAATACGTAAATGAAGTAAAGTAAGTGAAAGCATGTTTTAAGAAACAGAAGCTTCATATTTCTATTTTTTCTTAAATGACTTTTGGTAGTTCAGTAGTTTACGTTAAGTAGATTGTTTTTAAACCAGTAAGGTGACTTTCTAGTGATAAGCTAGGAGTTCTCAGAGTCTTGTTACTGGACAACTCCCCCTGGAGAGAGGAGGGCAGTGCTTTTTAATTGAGAAAAAGCAGCACCTTTTAGGAGAAGGCAATGGCACCCCGCTCCAGTACTCTTGCCTGGAAAATCCCATGGACGGAGGAGCCTGGTGGGCTGCAGTCCATGGGGTCGCTAGAAGTTGGACACGACTGAGCAACTTCACTTTCACTTTTCACTTTCATGCACTGGAGAAGGAAATGGCAACCCACTCCAGTGTTCTTGCCTGGAGAATCCCAGGGACGGGGAGCCTGGTGGGCTGCCATTTATGGGGTCGCACAGAGTTGGACACGACTGAAGTGACTTAGCATAGTACCTTTTAAAGTTCAGAACAGGGAATGACATACCTAGGGGGCAAGTCACGGTGATATTTGACTCAGGATAAGCCTTATTTTGTACTCTGGCAGGCCCAAGGGGATACAATCTGAAATGGAGTCTAAAGGGAGAGACTAAACTGCTCTAAAGATTAACACAGTTTTTCCTTTTAGTCCAGAGGTTGGTGTCTGGGAGGCCCTTCTTTTCTGGGTTACCTTCCTCTTTGCTTTTCTATCTGTCCATTTTTCACACACACACACACACACACACACACACACACACTATCCTATCCCAGGCTTGAAGCTGCATCCTGTCGGGGCCCTTCTAGGTCAAAGCCAGTGAGATGGTTCTTCTCTGGAGCCTTGGATGAAAAGTAACTTGCTTCCTGCTCAGTGCTGGGACCCACAAGAATGAATCTGCTGTTAGTTGTGTCTTAGGGCTAAGCCTTTCAGATTCTCTATACAATAGATGAATCTCACGCCAGTACTGATCATTTCTTACAGCATAACTTGGAGGTTTTATTGCAGAAGAAGGTTCTCTATCAACAATGATAACAGAAAGCAACCAAAGAGGACTGAGAATTCTGTCCTGCCAGGAACATGAAGTTGTAACTACCGAAGAGAGGCAGGCTTGCAAATGGAGGAGTTAAGAAAATATTTATTTTCTCCTGATGAGTTTAGGCTGTACCATCTCTGAGAATGAATGTTTGTCCGTGGGATGTCTATATGGACATCTGATTAAACAGTTACCAGCTACGCACTTGGAAGACTAAAGAGGAAAGTCTGCACTGTGGAGAATTTGCACGCGAGCAGACAAGTCTGTCCACAGGACCGATCTGCAGGACTTGGAGTTCCAAACTGCCCCCACACACACCCCAGCCACCTTCTGCAGAATGTGGACTGCCAAGCCCACCAGGTACTATGCTGTCGAATGTCCACAACCTTATTCTAAAATGAATAACTTAGACTTGAGGAATGCATTGCTGAGAAAATGTTGGAGGGTGCATAGGGTGCAATTCTGAGGCAAGAACAACTTCTTATGGACAAGGTTGCCATTTCTCAACAAATGAATAGGATGTCATCCAGAGGGTGGAAGTGGGGGAAAGATTAGAACTAGTAGCTCCCATGGCGGTGGTGGTTGCGGGGGGCGGACCCTATAGAGGGTTAACTTCTTCTTGCTATTTCTTGGAGTATAGGAAAAGTTATATTAACATATAATTAAAATTTTTCTCTTTCAAAATTGGGATTCCCTTTTGTTACCCCAACCCTACCATGAAATCTGATAGTCCTACACATTCTCGTGTGATGTTGTGAAGGGTAAAGCAGTGTTTTCCAATCCTGTGTTTACCCCTTCAAGGGAGCCCAAAGAGGGCTCAGCATCCAGCAAGGAGATCATGTTCCAAAGTTCAGGATTTGACCATCAACAAAGGGACCTGGAAACAGTGAGGAAAAGCACAGAATGCTGACCAGTAAATGCTAGGTGATCAACTCAACAAGGGGCCTGACCTACATCCTCCTCACTAATCCCCACCAGAGGAAGGGAACCCTCAGGCAGAGGCAGGCTAATGATTAGACTGTCTGTGTATTAGACTGTTAAACTATCTACCTCTGTGTCATGCTGTGCTTAGTCGCATCTGACTCTTTGTGACCCCATGGGCAGTAGCCTACCAGGTTCCTCTGTCCATGGGATTTCCCAGGCAAGAATACTGGAATCGGTAGCCATTCCCTTCCCCAGGGGGTCTTCCCAACCCAGGGATCGAACCTGGGGTTCCTGCATTGCAGGCAGATTCTTTACTGTCTGAGCCACCAGGGAAGCCCATCCCATGGCATGCATAGCCCTAAAAGAGATTTCAATCTTCATACTCATTTCTTTCTTTCAGTGGAACCCAAGTAGCTGGCCCACAGGAACTCCTACTGCCATCATCTGTCCTCTCTTATGTTCTTATGCCCTAAAATCCCAGAACCCTCTCACATTTCTACACCCATAACATTCTCTTATCCTGCCATCTTGGGCTCCTCAACCCCTCTGTCCTCACCCCCATCTCCACGGGCCAAGCTTCAGGCACAGGATCTCAGGTCTCTCATCTGGAGGAAATGTCGTTTGCCTTCAGTCTCCGTGCTTGAGAATCCATCCTCAGCACGTTTCTCCTCAGAGAGTGGAGGTAGTAGTAGGCGACCAAGAAGACTGCGACACACTCCCAGCATGTTGTTAATTGTTATCTTATCACAGCTGTTTAAAAGGCTCATTACGTGCCTCGCATGTGAAGTCTTGGACTTCGTGGGAGCCACATAAATCATCCATTCAGACACTGAATGGGCCATTCAGACGAGGTGCATTGCACAAGGCTACAGAGCTACTCAGCTAACTTGTCCCAAGCCGGTGCCCTGCATCGTCTTACCCTGAACTTCTTGGGAATTTCCTGATTATTGCATTTGGAATAGTTCCCTTTTAAGGCACACAGACAAATTCCTTTTAGTTTTCCCCCAAATTTCCTAGTTCAGGGGACTAGGAAATTGTCATAAGTTTCTGTCTGCAATTGCTCCCTTTATCCCCCAATCAATCAACCATCATCTTTTCACCTTCCCCCTCCCCTGTCCCCGATCCCATTGTTTCAGAAAGGAGCAAATTCAGACCTGGCCTCATTTCAGAGTTCTGCAGAAATACCAGTACTTTAGAGGAGCAGAACCTCTTTATAATACCAGGATGGAGAAGGGGTAACTAAAGGGAAGAGAAAATCCTTACACAGAAAACTACCTGATACAGATAAAAACCTACACTGGGAACCTGTCTTGTGGATGAAAAAGGCCTTTTTCCCCTTTTGTAGAAACTACAAGGTTTGAATACTTTTTTAAATTTGAGTATAATTGCTTTACAATGTTGTGTTGGTTTCTACTGTACTAAAACATGAATCAACTCTATGTATACATACATTCTCTTCCTCTTGAGGCTCCCTCCCCACCCCATGCCTCCATCCCACCCCTCTAGGTCATCACAGAGCACCAAGCTGAGCTCCCTGTGCTTTACAGCAGGTTCCCACTAGCTAGCTATTTTACATTTGGTAGTGTGTGTGTGTGTGTGTGTGTGTGTGTGTGTGTATATGTATATATATATATATATATATATATATATATCAATCCCACTTTGTCAATTCGTCCCACCCTCTCCTTTCCGCACTGTGTCCACAAGTTATTCTTTATGTCTGTGTCTCTTTTCCAGCCCTGCAAGTTGCAAGGTTTGAATCTGACCCAGAGATTCATCTTTGTCTAATCCTGGAAAGGGAATTTTGATGTGAAACCGTCCAAGAGTTCACACCAATCAAATAGGAAGAGAAAGGGCAGTTGGGGTACCCACCGGTGGGAGGAGCTCCTGAGCCCAGCCCTGGAGGCCTCAAGGGTTTAGGGGCCCCTCGGATCGTGCCAGAGAGCGGAACTGGGGTGAGCAAGTATTGTGGCTTTGTGTTTCCTGTTTCAGCAAGGCTGCTGTGCAAAAAGAAAGACAGTACCAGGAAGGGAAATGCTCAGGGGGCCCCGAGCCATGGATTGAGATCTTGCCCCTTTGTGGAGACCACAGCCAAGACCTGCCCAGGAGCTGGGATGCTTTCCTGAGCTGCTGGGGTTGGAGCCTGGGACCTCAGGTAACTGAGAAGGAGGAGGCTTCTGCATCCAGGTTGGGGACCTCCGACTCTGGGGTGGGGCGGAAGACGCTGTCTGCCAGCTTCCCTGGGCTGAAGGGGGAGACACTGTCCACTCCAGTGGTTTGAGTGTTGGATGTGGACCAGGGAAGTGTCCCGTGTTGGTCTCCGGAGGCCCAGCTCCCAGTGTCCTCTGCTCCATCCATTGGATGAGACGAGCCGGGAGTCAGACACCTGAGGTTGTAGGCTCCCAGGAATGGGCCGTACACTTTACAGCTCCCTTCCCCGGAGGGACCCCGTAGCACCCAGCTGCCTTCCCAGCGGCGTGGGTGCAGGCCCTTCGCTCCTAGCTCGTGCTGAGAGCTCTGGACTAGGAAGGTCTGACCATTCATTCATGCAGGAGGCCACTCATCACACACGCAGCCAGGAAGTAGGAGCCAAGACTGGGAAGGGCAGCGACAAAGCACTGTCCGGTGAGGGCAGCGCCCTGGCCTCCCCAGTGGCACCGAGGACAGAGCCCCCGGGCCAGTACCACCTCTTCCCAGAGCTCCAGCTGAGGCCTGTCAAGCTGCCAAGGGCTGCCTGGGCAGTGGCCCAGTGACCTCTCTTTGAACCACACGGGGAGCAGTTCCTTTTTCTCCCACAGCGCATCTCTGTCAGTCAGCCGTCCACATGGCTGCTTGTGTTTAGAGCAAATCAGAATAGTTGAGACCTCCCGAAGAGCTGGGATGATTCTACCCAGCTGTGCCACACCAAATCCCCCAGCTGTGAGAGCCTGGGGTCCGGGAGGGTCTCCTCCTTCCCTGAGGAGCCTTTTCTACTGCCACCCCCAGCTTGGGCAACAGGTGTCAACGTCTGCCCCACAGGAAGTAAAGCAGGGCAGCCACGTGTTTCAACGAACTGGTGCAGACAAAGCCCGTACACTTATCTCCCCTCCACAGCCCTCTGCTCTTCACAGCTGGAGGAGGCAGGGGTGTTCTGCCCAGTTTCCTCTACGAAGCCTGAGGGATAACCTGGAACCACACAGGGAGGGGATCTAGCGCCCCACTTTTAAAGGTGGGATGCAGGCAGGCGGCACACCGGTTCTTCACTCACCCCCCTTTGCCTCTCTGCCGGGCCTAACTGAGATGGTGGCTGTTTCTAGACCACAAGGCAGCCCTTTCTCCCTGTAGCCCACACCCAGAAGTCAGACCAACAGAGGAACAGTGAATACAGTCTCAACCCGGGACCAGCATCCCTTCCGTGGGGTAAACAATACCTCTCAAAGAGGAAGGGAGCGGGGGGGATTGGAGGACTGGGCATTCTGGGTCCTGGAGTGCTAGGTTGGCTTGGAACCTCTGTCGTATAGCACTGAGTCTTCAATATCCAAGATCAGGAGGACGGGAGTAAAAATAATGCTATTATTAAAAGCTAACATTTATTGTGTGTTACGGCCCTGATGCTTAGCATGCATTTTAAGCATCATAACCTTAGGAGGCAGGTTCCCACTTTACAGATGAGGAGACAGAGACACAAAGACAATCAATAGCTTTTCAAAAGCACACGGGTGGTCGGCAGCAGGGTCAGGAGTCCACAGAGTCTGAGCCCATGGCCAGGGGTCCTCGCCTCCCCCATCTGCGGCAGAATAACCAAGGCTGATGGCCTGGGACACCATAAGCAGAGCTTCTGAACATGGAGTTTCCTGCACATCCATTTTCATTTAATAGGAATGGGCCTCTCAGATCCTTTCCTAAGCTTTAAATGGAGAAAGTGGTAGGTGAGATGTGAAGGGGACCCTGCAGAGTAGGAGCAGGGAAGAAAGCCAAAAGAAACGGGAGAGACACCCAGAGACGGGACGAGCGGACGGGCACTGACAGCTTCACAGTTCTGCCAGGGCTCAGTGCTGCCTGAGACCAGAGGATGCCCCTCCACACCTGGAGAGTCAGGCACCGGACAGCGGACAGGGCCTGAACACGAAGACTACCCGACTCAGGGTGTGAGCCTGTCCCACCCACCCATGACCCCCGAGAAGGAATGGAATGATCACAGATAGAGAGCAAGAATCCTGCAGAGAGTTCCAGACTGAGCTGGGAGGTGCAGGGACGTGCCAATGATAAGGGCAGAGAGGCTGCTACCTGTTGAGTCTGTCTGACCTCTAAAAAGACCCAAGGGGCCAGAGCCGGCAAACACCTGTGGGCTGAAGCTGAGAAACCCTTCTCTGACCTACGATGCAGGAACTAGGTTTCCAAGGCAGTGGGGAGTGAGGCTGTGGATAGACAGAAGCAGCAGCTGTAAGGGGAAGTCCCTCTCCCTTCATGAGTCTCTGGGCTAACTCCAGGGACCAGTGGAGGCAGGGACCAGAATTTCCAGGGCTCAGAATCCAGCTCAGCCAAAGTGAAAGTTGCTCAGTTGTGTCCAACTCTTTGCGACCCGAGAGACTATGCAGTCCATGAAATTAATCCTTCAGGCCAGAATACTGGAGTGGGTAGACATTTCCTTCTCCAGGGGGATCTTCCCAAACCAGGGATCGAACCCAGGTCTCCCGCACTGCAGGTGGGTTCTTTACCAGCTGAGCCACCAGGGAAGCCCTAAGTCCGGCCCAATTTAGCCAAGCTCCCCGAGGGTTCTGGGAGAACAGACAAAGTTGCACAAGGTAGGTGAGGGAGAGTAGGAAAGAGACAGCAGGAGAAGGGGCGAGGGCTGGGGGTGACGTGAGCAAGCAGGTAAGAGCGTGTGAAGGCACAGCAAGTGTGGCCTCTACTCCAAGCCTGGTTCCCTGGGGACTTCTGGTTACTGAGTTTGTTTGTTTGCTTTTGTTTCATTTTTGAAACACAGCCTTATTTAGGTATAACCCGTGTGGTTGCAGAAGACACAATTTGGCTCCGGACTAAGGAAAGCAGACATGCCACCACACTTAGCCCTAACAGGGAGGGGATTCTAAAAAGCAAAGGAACCCTCTGCTCCAAGAGATACTGAGCTGAAAGCTCTGAAATGGCTTTTGGCCAGTAACGGACAGGTGCTCAGCCAATACTGATTTGGGTGATCTGAACCTGAGAGTCAGAGCTCAGTTTATTGGTCCAGGAGTGGAATGTCAAGGGACCGATGTCAGGATCCCATGCCTGGAGGCAATAGTGCGGGGTTTCCCTCCTAAACCACGCCCAGAACCAGGCTCATGAGCCCGCTGCGTAAGGCTAAGCAGAGGGCAGTGGGCGCTGCTCATGGACTGGCTGCACCTTGCAGGGTCTGGCTGTCTGTCCAGGCCTCGAGAAAAGTCACTTGCCTATTAGTACTTGAGTAACTAGGCCAAGAGAGCATAAAGATGCTGGCCTTCCTTTCAGATGGAGGAAGAGGGAGCCAATTTAACTGCTTCTCTAGAAGTTCCTGGAAAAGGCACACGTCCGCATCTGCCATCCAAAGGGCTATAGGCTTTTGGTGATTTTTATCAATTATTTCTCATGTTCCCCTAACTTGGAGGCAGGCTGAGATGTTCGGTCAAGGAAGAAGTGGCAGCCAGAGGAATCTTGCCACTTTACAGAAGGGGAGGCACAGGCCAGAGAAGAGCAGAGATTAGTCGAGAGACTGGACCCACAAGTCCTGAATTCCCGCGTGACATCATCCCCGCCTCAGTTTTCAACCCACATGTATGGGACACAGTGCTATTTCTGCCCCCTCATCTAGAGAAGTGGTCATTTTTCTGCCCATCTCCTGACCCCTCCCCTTTGCCTCCCTCTTGGCACTGGGCAGACCCGGGCAGCTATTCCAGGAACTGGAAGCCAAGCAACAACAGGTGCTCAGGAGGTCATCATGATCGGCCCAGACCCCAGGCCTGCCCCTGGCTTGGCCCGGTGGGCTGAGAGCTACGAGGCTAAGAGCGAGCGCCGGCAGGAGACCCGCGAGAGCCGCCGCTGCCGCCCCAACGTGACCACTTGCCGTCTCGTGGGGAAAGCCCCGAGGACCCAGCAGAAGGAACAGCTCCGGAGAGCGCGCCAGCAGCAGTTTTTCAGACGGAGGAACCTGGAGGTGGAGGAGAAAGGCGAGGCACAGAGCCCGCCAGCCAGGGAGCCAGGCCCCTCCAGGAGGACAGGCCAGGCCACTGACCTCAAGGAGCCCTTGTCTTGGGCCAACAGGATCTCTTCCCCCAGACAGCAGGTGGGCCATGTTGAGGGACACACTGCCCTGGAGCGGATGGGCTGCGGGAGCAAGGCCGGTGGGTGGGCTCAAGGTCACCGAAAACTGATTTAAATGAAGTCCCTCCTTCCTCAGTCATCACAGAGTCTCCCTTAGCCAGTTACTTGTTCTGACGTTTTTCTTCTTGTGTTGTTTTTTTTGGGGGGGGGGCTGGGTAAGGGGGGGCTTGTTTACCTACTTTTTATTGTTGTTTTGCACTTGCCTTTTAGGAAAGAGAAAAATAATTTCACAGCTAATTCCTAGTATCCGTTCCAATTCAGTCTATCTAGATATATCTTCTACAGCATTCATTCATCATTGTTCAACAAACATTCACTGAATGCTTATTGTGGGCCAGGGACACAAGCCAGATCTTCTTAATGTCCCGCTTGACTCACACACACACACACACACACACGTTTCTTGTCTCCATTCTCCTATAAGGCGGCTGCATCGCCCACCTTCTCTCGGGCAATCCCAGTTCTACTAACTTCACTCACCTAAGGCCATGTCTGGTCCAGGAAACCTTAGCTGCCCTAGCTTCTTCAGGCCACCTCTGCTCCCTGTGGTCCTTACGAGGCTATGAATCCTCGAAGATTGTATAACTCTTAGAGGGCCCATCAGTCTGGCCTGGGAAGGAGCGGTGTTGACAAAAAAAACTAGGGTATGTTGAAATGAGCTCAGCCAGCAAACCATCTGTGTCTTCCTATCCACGCCGTGAGCACATGGACAGCAGGGACGGGTCCTCTAACGTCCCTGGAGGTGCCTGATATTGTCCCGTCCCCAGAGTAGGTGTTCTATCAGGCTTTCTTAGCCAGTGCATCTGTTATCCAACACAGGAGGTGCTGTTCAGAAAAAGGATCCTTGAGTCCAACTGTAAAAGAAAACCAGCGGTGTACTTTCTAAGGCAAGAAGGTTTCTGAATGCTTTCATGGAAAAAAAAAAAATTTTAAGAAGAAAACACACACACACACACACACACACAGTTGCCTAAAGAACTCCTCCTGAACCTGTCAGTTCTGTAAGGTTTATTGAGATTTAATCTGCACGATTAGCTGCCATAGGCATTCCTTAGCCTTTTTGTGTTACATTACAAACATAGAATTTACTAGATTTTAGTTTGTAAGAAGAAAATATTTGCAGACTAATTGTGACGACTGCTACACATTCCTCCCTGTTGCTGGCCTACTTTCTCTTCAGTGACCCTTAGCCATCTTCCAGCTGGCGCTGAGAGGAAGGCAGTCCCCTCTAGAATATGGAAGGCACCCTGGCGACCATCTACTCCAAACTCATCGCTACACAGACAGGAGCCTGAGACCAAGGGAAGGCAGGACCCGACCCCGGTCCCCCTCACTCCCTCCTCAGACCAGTTCTCTTTCCACAGCGCCATGATGGGGGCTTTGTAAGGGGCTGGGATCATGGTTTTGAGAGAAAGTAACAGGAGACCTGGTAAAGAATCTGCCTGCAATGAGGGAGACCTGGGTTCAATCCCTGGGTTGGGAAGAACCACTGGAGAAGGACATGGCTACCCACTCCAGTATTCTTGCCTGGAGAATCCCACGGACTGAGGAGTCCATGGAGTCTCAGAGTCAGACACGACCGAGTGACTAAGCCTTTATGCTTTTAACTGGAGACCAGCCCCGCTCCCCATGTGCCTGGCCTGAGGAGGAGCTGATCCCACCAGCCAGGACCAGTGAGGGCAGGAGCAGGGGGAAGCTTGGGGCTGTGAAGACTAGAATGGCTTCCTTTGGTGTTCTGGACCCGAAACTTAATCACTGGCTCACGTTTCTGCAGTCAGCCAGAGAACCCTGTTCTAAGACGCTCTATCTAGGCTCGCAGCAACACCCTCCTCCCCACTTGCTTTCCAGGTGTCAGGGACCAGTTGCGAGGTCTTTGCGACCCAGCACCATCCTCCTTCAGGCGCCTGGAGGGATCCAGCTGGCCACTGCCCCACCCAGGCTGGTGGCCTTCCACCACAGGCCTCTCCCACCAAGAAGGCACCCAAACACCACCGTGGTAAGAGCCTCCCGCCCTCACTGGGGCCGGCAGAGTATCCTGCCCCAGCTGTCTCAGCTCGCCGGCAGTGGAGAGTCCCCTCACCTCCCCACTCCCCTCACTGCCTCTCCCAGGCCTCCCGAATCATCTTATCCCCTCCCTCTCAGGCACTCAGACAAAGGCAGGAGAAACACAGTCAACAATCAAGAATGATGCCAGTCAGCAAACCAAGTGAGTACCTTTCACGTTCCTGGCCCCAGCTCCCCCGCAGCCCATCCATTCCTCTCTTCTAAGCTTTCACTTGAATACCCTCCCCCAGCATTTTGTGGAGTGGAACACAAGGAACTTCCACATCCACCTTAATTAAGAAAAAGGAGGGCCTTCCCCACCCTACTGGCTCTCCAGAAGAGATGAGAGAAGGAATCTATGCCCTGCCTCCTGACGCGCCTGTGTCTTTAATCCACTGCCGGTTTTGTTTTTCTTCTCTTCCAGTTATGGAGTTGCAGTTCTAGATAAGGTAAGAAAATCCTCATGGTGGAGGTGTAGAATCACATGGCATCTAATCTTCTCCAAGCTCTGGAATTCATTGGTAAACTCAGCTGGGATGGATGGGGCATCCTCTCCCTGGATGAGCACAGACAAGGAAGCCTGGAGGGACCCTGAGTCCAGGAAGAAAATTCACTTAGCACAAGCCAATCCTGGCTCAGATTCCATGTTCTAGGATTTCGGGGAAGCCACAATCTTCTTAAACACCCTTTTTCTTTCTCTCTAGGAAATCATCCAGCTTTCTGAGTACCTCAAAGTAAGTAGCATGAACTCTCCCCTTAGCTCCTCCATCTGTCTGCTCACGTCTCCTCCAGGTTAATTTTAACCCACTTGCATTTTGCCCCTCAGGAGGCCCTACAAAGGGAGCTGATTCTAAAACAGAAAATGGTGATTCTCCAAGACCTGCTGTCTACCTTGATTCAGGCCTCTGACAGCACTTGGAAGGTAAGGGAAACCTTTGTTTGAACAAAGCTCGGGGGCTTCTATATGTGCCCATCTCGTTCTTCTTTCCGTACCATTGCACCAAGAGAAGGAGCTTTCTCACTACAGAAGAGGCCGAAGGTAGGGTTAGACATCCAACATGTCACAGTAGATATATGGGAGAGCTTGGCTGAATCCAGGGTCGTCAGCTGAGGACCATGTTGCCACTCACCCAGGGAAGACCCAGAATCAAAAAAAGGCCCTCCTTTTTTTAATTTGTTGGAAGAAACAAAAGAAGGTCTCAATACAGTTCCTGTTACTGACTGTGGTAAATATCAACTGTTTTTGTATGGAATTCATATCAATATTAACTTTCAGCCACCATGCACCTACTTCTTGCCCCAGACATGAATGGGAAAGCAGGAAGGGACCTAGCGATTACCTAGTCTAATTTTCTCATTTTGCCCATGAGGAAACTGTCAGGGAAGTCAGGTGACTTGCTAAAGTCACAGTGCTAGTCAGAGGCAGAACTGGAACTAAATTCAGACCTCCTGATTTTAGTTAATTCATTCAACAAATATTCACAGATCATGTTCCCTGCACTGAGCACTAGAAATAATGAGATTAACCAGACAGGGTTCCTGCTTTTAGAAAGCTTGTGGTTTTCTCAGGGAGACAAGATGCCTAAACAGTGAAGAGATATGAGAAATAAAAGGTGTTTTCAGGATATAGTAGAATACAAGGGGAGAACCAGGGAAGTATTTATAGTTATATTTCAAGGCATTGACTATCCATATTGTATTTTCCAGGCAAATGTGACAACAAGAACTATATTCTGGTCAGGGGATACAGCACAGGCAAAGAACCAGAGGCATGATATAGTCTCCAGCTTTTTATTATCAGGACCCCTTTATATTCTTTAAAAATTATTAACATCCAGGGGCTTCCCTGGTGGTCCGCTGGTTAAGACTCTGTACTTCCAGTGAAACAGGGTACAGTTTCAAAGCCTGGTTGGGGAGCCAAGACCCCACATTAGCGTTACTATTAAAAAATAATATTAAAATCCAAAGAATTTTTATATTTACCATTTAGAAGTGAAAACAGGAATTTTAAAATATGCACTAAGTTTAAAATAACAGTAGACAGATTACATGGGAACTTATAGACTGTTTGAAAAAAATTTTTTTTTATTTTATTTTATTTTTAAACTTTACATAATTGTATTAGTTTTGCCAAATATCAAAATGAATCAGAGAAGTGGCCGTGCTTTACACTTATGCAAATATTTTTAATGTCTGAACAGAAGACAGCTAGATTCCCACATTTGCATCTGCATTCAATCTGTTGTTAATACATTGTTTTGTTAAAATACCTGAGGAAAATCTAACCTTACACAGAAATACAGTTGGAAAAGGGAAGACCTTGCAGATCCTGGATTCCAGGGGGTCCACTGAAATTCCTAGACTGCATGTTCACGCAGTTTAATGCCACCAGAGCAGAAAGCCACAGGTGCACAGGCAGAACACAGAGCCTCGCGGGCCTCTGTGAGCATCTGACCGTCCACGCAGATGGCTATGCTTAGAAAGCCAGCCCACCCGGGACAGGAAGGCATGGGGCAAAACTGCGAAGCCCGCAGTGATGTCAGAGACCTCCAGGGCTCAGCCAGCCCTCTTCCCATCGGTCATTGTACCTGGATTTGGGTGTCTGTATTCAGGGCTCCTGCTGCTTAAGGAAGTGGTTTTCATAGCAGAGTAGTTCCCTGAGACAGACAGCTGTGCATGCCAGGTGCTTTCCGGGGCTGAACTAAACTGAGACTGTCTCATTCGTTTATTCAGCAGACGTCTGATAAGTCCCGACTATGTGCTGGGTTGGGTGCGGCAGGCACAGAAGGCAGTAGATTTCCCACAGCAGCCAGGAAGAGAAAGACAAGTCATAAATAAACCTAACTGCTGCGTGCTCAAGCTCTAACAGTGCTTTCTACAAAGGGACCCCCCAGACAGAAGAGAAGGGAGCGATTCTTCTGCCTGTGGCGGAACAGGATAGGCTTCAGAGGCAAGGGACCACTTTAGTTGCCTCTAGAAGGACTAAGGAGGAGTTTATCACGACAGAGTGAAAGTCGCTCAGTCATGTCCGACCCTGTGATCCTGTGGACTACACAGTCCATGGAATTCTCCAGGCTTTTGGAATTCTCCACAATACTGGAGTGGGAAGCCGTTCCCTTCTCCAGGGGATCTTCCCAACCCAGAGATCAAACCCAGGTCTCCTGCATTGCAGGCCGATCCTTTACCGGCTGAGCCACAAGGGAAGCCCAACAGAGAGAGTAGCAGGAATGATGAAGGGGGAGAGAAAGTAGAAAGGATAAGGGTGCTTACGATAAAGCAATCTAAATGACAACAGGCCTGGGAGTAACAGAGCGTGGGGCAGGGTCGAGTGTGACGGAAATTAAGGGATTGTGTCAGAGGAGCTTCAAAGAGAAGACCTCAGAGAGGTCTCTAGTATTATGGCTCTTAAATTTTCTGCTGAATAGGGTATGTCGAACTTAAATAGTCATGGATTCGCTTTTAAAGGACGTGTGTGTGTGTGTGTGTGTGTGTGTGTGTGTGTGTGTGTATCATGAGAATGCACGACACCCCAGCAGAAACACTGCTGCAGGCAGTAACCAGGGTAGCAATGGGAGGTGCTTGCCTCAGGTCTGAAGTCCCACACTTAGAAATGTCCGCCCCATCCTGAGAAGGAGTTTGTCCAGTAGCTGTGGAGTTGTGCTCGCTTAGCAGCATATGTACCAGGGACTTTCCCTGCAGGTCCGGTGGTTAAGACTTTGTGCTGCTAAGGCAGGGAGGCGAGGGTTCGATCCCTGGTCAGGGAAGCAAGACCCCACATGGCCAATAAATAAATAACACAGCCACGGAACTGAGTTGAAAGAGATGGATCAGCTCTGCATTTTAAACAGTTCTCTGACAACAGTGAGCACTCAGGCTCCGAGTGGGTGCAGGGGTGGGGAAAGCTCTCCTAATATCCCAGGTAGGATACAACCAGAGCTTGGGGGCGGGGAGGATTTACTGAGAGACATTTCCCAGGCAGTTTCTGCTCCACTCCACACTCCAACAGCAGGGGAGGGTGCAGGGCTTCCTCCGGGGCTGTGGTTTACTCCCTTCCTCCTTCCTCCCCAAGTAATACTCACTCTTCTTGTCTTCTTCCTCCCCACCAACCCTCAGCTTCCTGTTTTTAAGAAAAATCATCTCAGATTTTCAGTTAACTGCTCTTGCTTCCCCCCAAACAATTCACCCCCCTTCTTCAACAGAAGGAAAGTCTCAGACTGCAGTACTGGGGAAAAGTAACGAGAAGAGTGTGGCCATAACAGGGTCTCTGACATTCAGCTACGTTCAGGCCTTCGTTTCCATTTGGCCTCCCTAATTTAAACTCCCAGCTTCACAGGCAGCTCCCTGCAAACTGTTAGAACACCAGGGACCAGCTCCCTCTAGTGCCTCCAGCCTCCAAGCTGACGCTGGGTCTTTTGGATGCGACAGGCCCTGGGGCACCGCAGAGACTCCTGAGCTGGGTCCAAGCTTCAAAGCAGAAACGGTCCGGACGGTAGAGAAAGCGAGCCCACAGTATTGGGCAATACAGGCCCGAGCAGGGCACACTTGGGTTTTTAGTTCTGCAAAGTGAAACTGAGATCTTCAGATGACAGTGCAGCGGGGGATTGGCCCTAAGCAACCTCTGCTAGAACACAGAGACGAGAAGTGGGCTGGTGCTTCTGCCGTGAGGTGGTGGTATTTCTGGAGAGCAGGTCAGAGGCGGGGGAAGCAGAGCAGCAGCAGCAGGAGCTGAAGCCTCAGACCGGCACCAGGTGTGTATGGCCTCCACCTCGTTCCCTTTTACACCCGGGGCTACTCTGCTCTCTGAAACTCAGGTTCCTGGGATGCAAAGCCCACAGCTGGCCTGTAAAAAGGGCTTTTTCCCCCATACTGTTACCACTGGGCTTCATACAGGGAGACCTAGGGCTCAGACCAGGAAATTGCACACCTCATTTGCAACAACTTGGCTGCAACTTTCCTGCCTGACTTGGGGAGTCGAGGAAGGCAGAGCTGCGGGCCAGAGATGTGTTCAAACCTCAGACTTGGGTGGCCCTTCATCCCCACCGAAGGAGCTAGCCTGAACTGTCTTCTATTACAACATGAATGGAAAAGTAATCTGGGGTGTGGCTAACATACAAAAACAGCTGGAAGAGGCAAAAATATTGGATTAAAACCATACTAAGGAAGGAGAAAGGAGCTACCCAGAAAGAGTAGGAGCCTGGGGGAAATGTAAGAATACCGCCACGGACTTGTTTTCTTCCCAAACTATTGCAAGATAAACCTTCAAGCTCAGTGGGTTTGATTGCATTCTGCATAGTAAGAGTTTGTTGCTCAGTCACTCAGACATGTCTGACTCTTTGCGATCCCATGGACTGCAGCACACCAGGCTTCCCTGTCCTTCACTGTCTCTCAGAGTTTGCACAAACTCATGTCCACTGTGTAGGGGAAAACAGAGTCTGACGACCTGAAGTGCGGAGGAGGAGCTGGGGTGCCGGGTGGAGGGAGTCGATTTCAGGACCCTCGGATTAACAATGAACAGGCCACTGAGGGGAGTAAGTTTTCCCAGTCCCTCCAAAGCCGGGAACAGTGGAAGTCTTTGTCCATCTCTTTTATTGGTCCCAAAGCCCTGTGGTTATTGTAGATGCCAAATCCCTGACTCTCAGCTCTCACACGAGACATTACGAAAAACATTAATAGCAGAAGGCAGTTTGAAAAATTATTTTTGGCAAAGCCTTCTTGCTTTTGCAAGACCCAGCTGAGGAATACAGGAAGCAAAAAGGGGGGGGGGGCGCCCCTTGGCTCCCTGTGTTAGAGGAATCAGCCAAAAGATCAAAACAGGAGCTGTGAGATACCACTTCCTGCCTCCCCCAGGTGCCCTGAAACTCACTGAGGAGACAGACCACAGAACAGTCTCCTCTGGCCATTACAGACCAAAAACGGTACAAGAGTTGGAAATGGCCAAGCCGCACGACTGAGGGGCCTTGGCAACTCAGGCCTGAGGAGAAATGCAATTTCTAGACCTCACAAGTGTCCCACCGGGCCTGGCTGGAACAGCCCAGGGAAAGGCTATGAAAACCAGTTACCACTAACGAGACCTACGGCCTTTTCTCTGGGAAACTGGCATCCACGGCATGCCCCCTCCTCCCTCCCCATCCATCACACACACACACACACACACACACACTCCTCCCTCCCCCATCTACACACACACACACACACACACACACACTCCTCCCTCCCCCATCTACACACACACACACACACACACACACACACACACACTCCTCCCTCCCCCATCTACACACACACACACACACAACCTTAAATCATACTCAGGGCTGGAAAAACAAAATCCCTACCTGGGAAAAAGGGAGCCCTCTACAGGTGGGGAAATGAAAAAAGCAACAAGGAAGCTGTTAGCTGCTCAGCAGAAATACTGAAAACCAGGAACATAACGGGCCCTCCTGCCTGCCTTTCCCCACGCTTGCCCTTGAGATCAGCTTCCCTCTTGGTGTGTCCCAAATGCCACCAGACAGATCCAGCTCGTCAACAAGTAAAACGTGGCTTTCTTGGAATTCCTCTCACCATCGCAACCACACACGCGTACAAAACCTGCCTTAACACCCTTTCTCCCTTTCCTGCTTTCTTAAAAGAATTTCTCATCTTCAGGGGGATGTGGGTGTGTGTGTGTGTGTGTGTGCGTGTGTGCGTGTGGCCAGGAGAGGACAGTATTCACTTGCTAGGGCAAGTGAATATCACAGACTGGGTGGCTTCACCAACAAGAATGTGTTTTTCCACAGTTCTGGAGGCTGCAAGTGTTAGATTAAGCTGTCGACAGGGCAGATTTCTTCCGAGGCCTCCCCTTGGCCTGCAGATGGCCATCTTCTCCCCATGTCCTCACATGGCCTTCCCTCTGTGCATGCCGATGTTCAAATCTCCTCTTTTTATGAGGACACCAGTCATACTGGATACGGGCCCACCCTAATGACCTCATTTTAACTGAATTACCTCTTTAAGGACCTTGTCTGCAAATACAGTCACCTTCTGAGGTACTGGGGGTTAGGATGTCAACATATGAATGCTGGGGGGTGGTGGACAGAGGTGCACAGTTCAGACCATGTCGGGGGTAAGGGAGGGAAGGCATGTCCCCCCGCCGGGAGGAGAGACCCCTTTAGTCTTACTGGCCTTTAGGAGTAAAGGACGATGCACTAGACTGAGAGGAGGTGAGGAGTAGAGGTGCCTAGACAGACCGGGGAGAGGTGAAGAGGGAAGAAAAGGGGAGCTTAGAAGCTTTCCTTCAAACGGGCCCCTGCAATGATACCCTCAGCCGTGTGACAGAAAACCTTGGGGTACACAGTGACTTTGGGGAGCAGTCTGATCCTTCCTTCACCTATTCCAGGGAAAGAGGAAAAGACGCTCTTCTTTCCAAACATCCCTTGCCATCTTTCCCCCTCCCCACCTCCTAAAGGACCCCAGTTCCACAAAGACTGTTTATTATAGGCAGTAGGCTGGGAATACACAGCAAAAGTCTCTGCATGCTATATTTTGGCCCAAACTCACTAATTCATTCCATTTGTTCCAGGGCCAGCTTAATGAAGACAAATTGAAGGGCAAACTGAGATCCTTAGAAAACCAACTGTACGCCTGTACCCAGGTAAGCATTCCAGAGGACGCCTCTAGCCCAGGAGTCTGAAATTAAGGGAGACAGTGCTTGAACCTCAAGCCTAGTCTACAAACATCACCTGCTAGAGATTAATGCACGCATCCTATTCACCCAGCTCTGGCCTTTACCATTTTCACTTTGGTCTCCAATTCACTCTCTCTATCCTCCTCTCCCTTTCTCCCACTGTCCTTTCCTTTGCACCCTGGGAAAGGAAGCCCAGCACCAGCGCTTTGCCAGCTCCAGGGAAACCTTGAGAATACCTGGAGAAGCAGGGAGAGGCCCTTGGTAAAGATTCAGCTTATCTGGGTAGCACTCCACAGGCCCTAATTTTAGAAGAGATGAATTAGATATTACAGTGAAGTCTCGCACAATGATTTTCATCCCACGGGCAACTTCTATCTAGCAACAATCCCTGGGAGCAAGTAAAAGACTGTGACTCCTGGCTTTCTGTGGCATTGTTATCCACCTGCAGTAATCTCGATTGCCCTGCTCTTGGATTATATGAGATAGAAAAAAAAAATCAGTTTTCACACTGAATAAATGATAGATTTCTGACAGGTAGAGAGATAAGTTAAGAGAATGAGGTGGACTAACTAGACTGCTCCCACTTGATGTGTGGAAAATAAGGCGGCCATGTAGTTAGAATTTCTCAGGGGAACAGTTTATCTAGTCTATAGGTTTGCTGATTCACTGCTTTCATTTTTGCAGCATGACCTACTTTGTCAGACTCTTAACTACAAAAATAATGCCAAACAAGCTTGTAAGAAACTGACATACAATTCAGGATGCCAGTCTACTCATTTTCAATGGGGAATAAAGCTGGCCAGTGACCAGCATGGTTAAGTCCAATAACCTGGACATAGGATCTCAATCAATAACTCCTGTATCTGGCTTCTAATGACAATTCCAAGAAAAGACCCACTCAATATTTAAATCCAAATTTTCAGATGATTCCAAAGCTAAATGGAAATGATTTCATAACGAACTCTAAATTTGCATTATCTAGACTATCTCTTACTCAGTTGGGTAACCCAGAATCAACAGTAAAAGCTTCTGGCTTTCCCAAAATCACAGGGCATAAAAATGAAAAGCATGGGAAGGGCAAGTGAATTTGCAAAGCTGCTCTGGTGTCTTTTTGATCTTGAAGCCAGGAGAAATTTAAAAAATGCTAGGGTATTAATTTTTAAAACTTGAGATTACTGAAGATTGTTCAGATCACTGAGGCTATAAAAACAATTTTATTTTTTTAAAAATGCTCCCTGCGTCAAAGGAGTTTACAATCCCTTAAAGGATTGCAAATAAGTCAATGGATTAGAAATATAGATATATTGTGAACACCAATAAAACTACCTAATCCATAAAGAGTTGGGGGATAGACCTGGTTAGCCAAATTTATCAGAATTTTTATGATTCTTGGGCTGAATCTTGCATATGCAGAAGTTAACCAGGTGGAAAGGGTGGGTCAGGATACTCTAAGTAGAAGCTTCACGGGCAAAAGCAGAGGCTGAGAAGCACAGTGCTTAGGGGACCTACAAGCAGTTCAGCTTGGTCGGAGCAGCATGGAATGAAAGTCTAGGCTCATAAGTAAGCCATGCCATGCCAAGGAGTTTCAACTTCAACCTTAGAACACTGGAAACCAATGAGAGATTGAAGCAGGTTGTGACATGGTCAGATAGAAGTTGTAGAAAGAAACCTCTAGCTGCAGGACTGAAAAGAGTTTGAAGGGAGGCAAGACTTGAAGATAGGGAGACTATATAACCCATATAATAGTATTACTAGAGTCTGAACTAAGGAGGTGGCAGTCGACAGAGGATACAGGCACGAGCTGTTAGAGAGGCTGACTTGACAAAGCTTGAAAACCAACTGATTGCTTGGAGAAGGTGAGAGAGAAATCAAGGATGACTCCCTGCTTTCGGGTTTGGGAGACTGGGTAGATGATGCTGCTGCTCACTGAGATAGGAGCAGGTTCGGAAAGATGATTTCCTCTGGGAAACGATGGATGTCAAGTGCCTGTGGAAGGCCCCGGGGAGAATGCTCAGCGTGTCCGGGGCAGTTTATCATCCCCACTCACTTCTCACATCACCTGAAGGACTCTCCCTGCCCGCCTCCAGCCTGGAAGGCAGTCCACCAGATTACTGACATCTCTGCCTTGTGGGCAAGGACCGATTTCTTTTCACTTCTGCATCCCTGCTCAGGGCTTGAAACACATTAGCTCCATGTGTCTTTGTTGAATTGCATCCAATTTACAGAAATATTCCCCCTGGGGAATGAAAAAGGTGCTATTAGAGATGGAAGACCAGAAAAACAGCTATGAGCAGAAGGCCAAGGAATCACTGCAGAAGGTGCTGGAGGAGAAAATGAGTGCAGAACAGCAACTGCAGAGCACACAGGTGTGGGAATGCTCCGCGATCCTTGGGGCTGGGAGCCCTGGGGCGGTCGGGCCACAAGGGAGCCGGTGGCATGACTCCCTGGAAGCCCTGATGCATCTCCCTCCCCTCTGTTCTCCCTCAGCGGTCCCTGGCTCTAGCCGAGCAGAAGTGTGAAGAGTGGAAGAGACAGTACGAGGCTCTGAAGGAGGACTGGAGGACCCTGGGCACTCAGCACAGAGAGCTGGAGAGCCAGCTCCACGTGCTTCAGTCCAAACTGCAGGTACCAGGCCCTGAGGGCAGGCAGGTGGGGAGGGAAGGCAGGATTTAGGGGACGGAGGTGTCGACAGCAGTGACAAGAGAAGATCCTGCTCAGCTGGGGGCCCCAAATCTGGGTTTAGCGAGGACACTGCTCAAGCAAATAACCTAAGTGTTCACTGGAATGACAGCATCCAAATGCAAAGGGCTGGACTGGAAAAACCCACTGTCTGCACCCCATCCCAGGAGGGCATCCAGTTCAGAAATGCCCACTGTTGGCACAGAACAAAAGTCACCAGTTTACTTACAGGTTGAGTATCAACTCACACATCTTGCCAATGTGTTTTTTAAGCCATTATAGTGGATTCTTGGCATTCTCAAGGGTTTCACCATTTCCGATCTGTTACCTTGGAGAAGTTAACTAACCACCTAAGCCTCAGTTTCCTCATCTGTAAAATGAGGATAATAATAGTACTCTATCACAGGACTGTTGTGAGGTTTTTCATCAATTTTACTTAGTTGGATTGGAATTCTGAGGACCCACCTTTACTGAAGCAGGGATCTAGGCAACCTATTTGGCAAGAGACAACAAGCGAATCATCTTATCACAGGAGAGAACCTCGCTGGCCACTGCCTTCACTGTTCTCTCCCTCAAATCACCTACCAGGAAACTCTCACCAAGTCCCTTTCCTTTTCAACCTTAATTCTTTGTGAAAAATGCACCTACTCCCTCCGCCTTGAAAAAATCGATAGCGTGAGAATGAGAAGTAAAGACAAAGTGAAGTCATCTAGAAAAGCCATGATTCGGTATTACTGAATGTGGGCATTTATCCAAAGGAATCCCTTGTGAATTTCAAAAATCGAATCCCTTATTGGTTGTTAAGCATGAGGAATAGAGCAAACTGAAGAATTTTAAAACTTTTCCTATTTTTTCCACTTTCCTCAGACTCCCTTTGTCTCTGTTAACTCTACAATTTCCTACAGTTTTCTTCTTCCTTGGGATCTGCCCACCACCTCCACCCTAGCTAGCGCTGACCTGCCTGTCTGCCCCTCCCCCTCCCACCAGGGAGCAGACAGCAGAGACTCACAGATGAACCAGGCCCTACGACTTCTGGAGAGCGAGCACCAAGAGCTGCAGGCCAGGATTGAATGCCTGCAGGAGGACAGAGACCTGTGCAGCTCGGACACCCAGCACCTACAAGGTACCCATCGCCCTGGAGGCTTTGGAGGCCTCTGGGAGCCCAGAGAAAGGGGGCTTGGGTGGAAAGGGGTCAGTCTTCCATTGGTTTGTGTGGTTGACCTGGCGATTTAATTTTACTCTGAGAAAAAGGCAGGGCTGTTTTAATCATCCAAGACCAAGACACAAAGGATCAGCCTATCCGTCTAAGCCAGAGCAGTTACTCCCATAGCAGTCACATGCCAAGACCGCATTCCTAATTTAAAGGGAAAGGTCAGCAGAAACACCAAGCATAGAGGTTTCCCAGTCACGGCCCCTGTCAGCTGAGACCCCTCTCAGCTGACCCCAAATTACACACACATGCTGCTGTGCTGTGCTCAGTTACCCATTCGTGTCCGACTCTTTGCAACCCCGTGGACTGTAGCCCACCAGGCTCCTCTGTCCATGGGATTCTCCAGGCAAGAATACTGCAGCAGGGGAGAGGGGGATGGGGAAAGAATACTGGAGCAGGTTGCTGTTTTCTACAACAGCAACTGATATTGTTCCGGACAATACCAGGAATGTTCCTGACCCAGAGATCGAGTTGGCATCTCTTCTATCTCCTGCTCTGGCAGGCAGATTCTCTACCAATGAGCCACTTGGAAAACCCTATATACACATACAAGCCTTAACTCAGCCCACTGTCGACCCAGATGAAATCCAAGGAAGTAGGGTTCTGGTTTACCTCTTCAGAACTGGGACAAGCAGAAGAAAGAGCAACTTCCACTTGACACTGGTCAGAGGCCATGGGCTAGACAGCATCTGTTACTAATTTCCAGCCTCAGGGGTGAGCTCTTTAAGTCTCAGGTTCTTCTATTTTGGTTTGTTTTATTTCATTGTCAGATCAACTAAAGAGGTCAGAGGAGGAGAAACTTGCCCTGGTGACCAAGGTACAGCAGCTGCAGAGTAAGTCCCTTTCCAGATTCTGAAAGTAGCACAGGTGGCTTTTTGGCATTCTTGGGGCCCCTGCCCCACAAAAGGCATCCAGAGGAGCGACGGGAAGCCCAGTCCTTGGCAGATCCTCTGCCTCCGCTTGTTCAGACCCTCCTCTTGGGCAGTGAGGTCACTGACAGCCCTTCACAAGTTCCACATTAGCCTCTGGCTTTTTCGTTTGTTTCTACTTTTCTCCTCCATGCCCACAACCACCTGCATTTCCCCCAGAACTGCATATTTCACCAAGTGTCTTCTAAGGCAGTTCTTATTTTATATATTCTAATTTATTATGCACGTTTGTCACACAGACCTGTCACTAGGAATGGTTCAGAAAATAAGCTCAGTCTACTTCCCAGTGACATGTCAAGGCCAAAGAGGAAAAGGGGTGTTTCCAAAGAAAAGCTGGCAATTTCTGAAAAGCTAGAGAACCTGAAACAGTGCACAGCTCTGCTGGTTGCCTCCCACCTTAACCTCTGACGCCCCAACAGAGAAGTTTCATGCCGAGAGCAAGGAGTATAAAAGCCAGGCAGCCTCAGGGGTCAGGGAGAAAGAACACCAGCAAAAGCTGGGCTCCTACACAGTCGGGGCTGAATGGGCAAGTCACTTCCAAATCATGCCTTTATTTATTCAGCGCTTATTTACTGAACCCTACCAAATGCCAGGCACCAAGATACACTGAGGATATGGTAATGAACAGAACTGGCGTGGTTTCCTCCCTAATGAAGCCTACATTCTAAACAGACACTATAGTGAAGTATGGAGTTTCTATGAACAAATACGTGTCAGGTATTAACAACTGCTAGAGGAAAACATACAGCAGGTTAAAGAGAAAACAGTTGCTATTTCACACAGGGTCAACTGGGAATGTCCTTCTTCTAGGGTAACATTTACGCAGAAATTTAAAGGTACACGGTAGGAAGAGGTATAAGGAGGGTGTGTTCGTAACAAAGCACCACAAGCTGGGTGACTTAAAGAACAGACATTGGTTTTCTCATAGCTCTAGAGGCTTGAAGTCTCAGATCAAGGTGGAGGGCAGGGTTGGTTCCTTCTGAGGGTTCTGGGGAAAGGATTCATTCTAGACTGCTTTCCTTGGCTTGGAGAAGGAAATGGCCTTCTTCTCCGTCCAAGATGGAAATTGCCATCTTCTCCATCTCTTCACACATCTTCCATCCCATCCACGTCTGTCCAAATTTTCCCTTCTTGTAAGGACACTGCTGCTGCTGCTGCTAAGTCGCTTCAGTCATGTCTGACTCTGTGTGACCCCATAGATGGCAGCCCACCAGGCTCCGCCATCCCTGGGATTCTCCAGGCAAGAACACTGGAGTGGGTTGCCATTTCCTTCACACTAGTCAATATTAAAATAGGACTCTAATGTCCTATTTTAACTTGATTACCTCTGCAAAGAACCCATCTCCAAATAGGGTCACATGCTGAGGTACTGGAAATCAGGGTTTCAACATATGAATTTGGGATGGAGGGGAGTGACGCAATTCAACCGACTACAGATGGGAACATAATAATTAAGATCTCAGCAAAGTTCTGAAAAGATACTCTTTGCAGTAAATGTGCTAGCACAGACAAGTTCCTTGTGTTTTCCAACAGGTCTGCTTCAGAATCAATCCTTGCAGCTTCAAAAACAGGAGAAACTCTTAACAAAGAAAGGTCAGCAAATTCCTTTCCACAAATTCTAAGATATTGCTCTTTCCTTGCCCTCCTAGAGGCAGAGGGATGGACTACATGACCCTGTGTCAGGGATTCTTAGGTCAGGGAGCTAAAGGAGCACTTTAAGGACTCATGATTGGCTCTGAGAACACTTTAGCTAGTTAACCTCCTATTCTGAGAGGTATATAAACTATGGACAGGATTTCTACTCCCTCTGAAAACATATGTCTGTATTGAACATTTCAATAAATTGACTTTGAACTCAGGATTTTATGTCAATTTTTACCCTTGACTTTCCAAACCAGATCCAGCTCCCCAGGTAGAAACTATGTCACATACAACAGTCACCTCACTCTCAGCCCTCAAGTCTGCTGCCTCAGCTTCCTGAGAACTCACCAAACACCTGGAGGGGGCGAAAGCTCCTCCCTTACTCCCTGCACGTGGCCCTTTGTTTTCTCATCACGATCACTGGGTAACACATAAAGCAGAAATGAGTATGCCCACGTAGGATGGGTAAGAAAATGAAGGTCAATGAAGGTAGCTGGTCGTACAAATTAAGGCTACAGCTATGACAACAATCCAGAATTTCTGACTCCCAGTCCAGGGCTCTCTTCCCCAAGATGCAGACTGCCAAGGGGCTGAACAACCAGCGCTAACTACATGAAGATGAAGTCTAGGTTATGATTGCCATTCTCACCATTTTGAAACAAGGACAGAAGGAAAATGGAGTTATACTGAAGCATCCAGGAAACCCACTAGACTAAAAGATGTGACCTGCAACCAAAGAAGCTAAATAAGCATTTTCTAAAAGCATCTGGCATTAAGCAGGACTAACGATAGAGAAAAGATACCAACCTTGCCCTCGAGGGGCTCCAATTCCAGCTCTCTGTCCAGGCTGAGCATGGTCCCAATGAGAGTTCTTTAAAAATCAGAGAACTGCCAGCCGTGCAGTGTGGCCAGCGACAGGCTCCTCCTTGTTCCCCCAGTCCTTTTCCCTCTCCCCAAAGGGTTCTCTCGGTGTCAGGACCTTTCCTCAGAGGTGTGGGCCTCACTGTCACTGAGAATCTGGCTGCTTTTTTAGATCAGGCTTTGCCTGTGAGGAGCCCAGAGCCCTCCCATAACGAAGTGGAGCCTGAGGGTCCAGGGAAGGAGCAACACTTGGATTTCAGAGACGAGCTCCAGAAGAAAACTCTGCAGCTCCTGGCCAAGGAAAAGGAGGTGAGGTGGTGACCTCAGAACAGGAGGGACTCATCCTCCGGCGACAGGGAACCTGCTGGAAGTCAGTGAGACAGCAGGCATTTCAGAGCTGAAGTCGTGATTAGATGCCTGTAGGTATTCCTTGGCCTGTATAAAAACGTCTTCGCTTTCAGCTTGTCAATCTTTTCCTTCTTTATACCAATCTTAATTCAAGGTTTTACTAAAGAGTTACTTTTCAGAAAGTCAACCTAAACTCCAACACATTTAATAAATACATTAACTCCTCAAACTCTGTGGTACAATGAGTATCTTAAAACTTTACACAGGGTCTTTTAAATAACAGAACTCTTCCTACCTACATACTTACAAAATACATATGTCCGGAAGTATTCACATGCAACTCGCTCCCCCAAAGAGGCTTGCACTAAGATCACTTCCAGGTCATCTGTGCTGTAGGAACTTCCCTTTTGTGTGTCCCTATTTACAAAGCACTTGCACATAACAACTATCACACAAAAGCACTTACACGTATAGTACAAAATATAATATGCATTATATATGACATATATAATATGCATTACACTTAATGTAAAATATGCATTTAAATGAACACATCATGGATAAGCTAGGCGAGACTGTCGAAAGGCAAACTGAAATCTCTGACAAAGGCTGGGAAGGGAGGATGGCGGTAAAAATGACCATGAATGACAGGGTAGCTTACACAGGGCCTTCTCCCCTCCCTGGTCTCTGTCCAGAACTATGGTGACGACCTTGGTGGTATTCTCCCCCACAGTGCAGAGAACTGCATTCGGAACTAGACAACCTCAGTGACGAGTACCTCTCCTGCCTGCGTAAGCTGCAGCACTGTCGAGAAGAGCTCAGTCAGAGCCAACAGCCGCCCCCCAGAGTAAGAGTCCGACCTCCCACAGAGCCCAAATGATGGTGGGATGCTTCCTCCCTCCCCCAAGTCTTGCCCGTAAAATTGCCCAGCCCCTGCCAACATCTGGCCAGCCTGCTCCGCTCAGCTTGGTTTACACTGTACTGACAGTATAGCAACCATGAAAAGAAACACAGGCTCATGCCTCCAAGCCTAATTTTCATGGAACTCTTGAGCCTGAAGGGAAAAACTCACTACTGGCTAAAGTATGAAAGGGTGTACTTTCAGTCTATTTTGAGCACAGTGGCAAGAACAGAGTGAAGAAAGCAAGAGGAATATAAACAGAGAATAATATAATTTTGCTCAATTGTTTTCCACTTTTGATTTCTATCAGTTTTTAAGTACCTGGCCCCTGCTGGCTGTGGTTTGCTGGTCCACTGACCTTTGGTAAAGTGATTGTATCCCAAGAGAGGTGGCAAAGTGACAGAGACAGTGATACAAAAAGCTTTCTCTCCTCCACCAACCCAAGGTTTCCTACTGGGCTAGAAGGGGAAGGAGGAAGATTATTTTTGCCTGTGTCTTCTCTGACCAACCCACGGCCTCTTTCTCTTTTCTCCCCCTCCCTCCTCACAGAGGCAGTGTGGCCGATGGCTCCTGATGCTGATGGCGCTGGCTGCTATAGCGGTGGCAGTGATGCTGGCCAATAAGGACAGCCTGATGCTCTGGTGACAGCTGCCCTGGGTGAAAATCAGAAACAAGAAATTCAAAAAAAAAAAAAAAAAACCCTCAGGTTTGGGTACTTTAAGGTCTGGGTTTTCCCAACACAACTAGGATTTATGACTATTTTTTAACCTGCTGTAAAAATAAACAAATAAATTTCACCTGATGGTCTGTCCCGAAGAACTCTGTTTATTCCTGAAGCATCCCGGTCTACTCTCCCTAGTCCAGTTCAGCACAGAAATGATAAATGGATTACAGTATTCTTCCCTAGTGTCCTTGAGATACTCGCAATTGACACTTGAAATGATTCCCAGTTGCCATCCCTGACCTACAGCTGATCATTTACCAAGCACCTTCCACACGGGAAAAGTTAAAGTCAGAGGGCCACAGCCGGCAGTGTGACTATCTCAGAGGAGATGCTGAGGTCAGCAAAGTCATTTTGAGTCCTACATCGAGTTCTAAGGTCCTTCTCCCAAGTATTTAGAATGTCCCTCAAGGACAGGAACAGGCTCTCTGGCACACTAAAGGAATACAGCAAGACTGGTGGTTGACAGCATAGCCATGAGATCCGGGCAGTGAACACTCGTAGTGGAGTCTGGGCTAAACAGTTGTCCTCTCCTTGGTTCTCGTGAAAAGTATAGGGGACAGGATAGCCCAGGAGGATCCCAAACACAGTACAGAGATTCCAGGCTGAGGAACACAGCCTGCTGCAGGAGACTGCCAGAGATCGGTCCCTCTGCAGCCCCTGCAAATGTGTGATGATCTCCACCACGAGGGCCTTCAAGTCCTGAAGCTGGTCCAGGGAGCAGACGGCAGGGTAAGGTTGAGAGCCAGAAACATCCACAAAGGCTATACTACCAAGCAGCACCTGCTCCAAATGCCGACGCACATACTCAGGATGGACAATCAGGCTGTTCTCTGCAATCTCGAGGACGTGAAGCCCCTGGGTTGGGAAGCCCAGGCCCCGCAGCTTCTCCAGGTAACTCTGGATTTCGGGTGCCCCTGCAGAGCTGCAATCGTACAGCAGAGCTGGCTTCAGTCCCCTGGCCACAGCCAGCACCTCTCCAGCGAGATGAAGGCAGACAGCTCTGGGAGGGCCCCGTCGCTTTCCCACGCCCAGGGTCTGCTGAGCAGCTGCCACCAGCAACTGAGGACTTGGTGTTGACATGAGATCTGGTAGCGACAGTAAGCAGGGCCTTCTTAACTAGCCACAGTTCCCTCCCCTGGGCTGCTTCTCTAACCTCCAGGCACTTGAAGAAGGGCCTAAAAACAAAGCAGAGGATTATTAACACCAGCTAGTGACTCAGCCGAAGAAGGAAATGACAACCCACTCCAGTGCTCTTGCCTGGAGAATACCAGGGGCGGGAGAGCCTGGTGGGCTGTCATCTATGGGGTCGCACAGAGTCGGACACAACTGAAACAACTTAGGAGCAGCAGCAGTGACTCAGCAGGAAACCTGCCAACAGCTTTTCCTTAAGTCTTACAGCATCTTCCAGAGGTCGTTTTCCCCTCTGCTTTGGAATGTTAACCCCGCCCAGACAAGACAGGGTCACCAATGCTACTTGATTTACTCGTTGACCCAAGTCTCCATCAGTCCCAAATTCCTGTGTCTTTCTGGCCTATGGTTAGATTTATATTGTAACTGGCGTCCATCCTAAGTTTGATCTGCTGTAATTTACTTCCTCTGCTTCAAACTTAAGGGAGCTTGGGGCACAGAAGAGAGAGCGAGCAGATTTGAGAAAAATTCTGAGCATTTCACCCAAAACTGCCTTCTGAGTAAAGTTCTGGGTTTCAAAGGCATTGTCTTTCATTTCCAACTCCTCCTTCTCTTCCAGCCAAGAACAGCTGTAAGAAAACCAATCTAATTAAACTCACACACACTAGAATGTGGCCTACCAACCATCTCGCTGCGTGCCTGCTCCGTCCGGTCCAACTCTTTTGACCCCATGGACTGTAGCCCGCCAGGTTCCTCTGTGCATGGGATTCTCCTAACAAGAATACTGGAGTGGGTTGCCCTGCCCTCCTCCAGGGGATCTCCTCCCCCCAGGGATCGAACCCGCGTCTCCTGCATTGCAGCCAACTGGGAAGCCACCAAGCATCTCACCGAGACATAAAAGTAAACAAATGAAACCAGCTAGAATTGTAAGAAGGTTGTAATTTAACTTCTGACGATCCCGCCTTGCCCTACTAATGGACATTTTCGGGCTCCAGGACAATGGGCTCACCTCAACCCCCACGCCGTTTCGTGAACATAGCATCCTGACTTGTTAAAGGAGGCAGAGTTGTCTCTCACACATACTGATACCTACGTTCTCCTACTTCCGCTGCAGGCTCGCGGGCTCAGGAACTCCTTCCAGTTTCCTGCCCCTTGGCAGGAAGGCCGTGAGGCCCGTGCCCTCAGCAGCAACAAAGCTGGAAATTCTTCTCAGCATGGGCAAGTCCTTCACTGCCTGCGGGGCCCAAGTCGGCGAAGTCGGCCTGTTGCGCATGCCCGACACAACCCCAGTTCCGCCCCCTTCTGTGACGTCACCCAGTCGGCTCCCGCGCCTCGCGTTAGAACCACCCAGCCGGAAGTGTGGGCGCCTGAGGCCCAGCCCTTTCCGGCCAGAGAGGCATTGCCCCCACCCGTCAGCGTAGGAACCGAAAGGGGAGGAGTGGAGGAAAGCAGGCGGCTGAAGCTGGTCGTTCGCCGCCTCTCCTAGCGTCCCGCCGCTTCCCCACGTTGTGTATTATTAAGTCCAGTGTCGCACCTGACCCGGAGGGCAGAAGCAGAGCACGCGGCTCCGGAACACCGTTTGATTTGTTTCTGGAGAAGTTCACTTTCCTCTCCAAACGAAACATCTCAAGATTAGCGACGTGCTTTACAGATCTTCACTTGTAGGTGGTGCTGTAAAGCTTTTTTTCACTTTGACCTGCCTAAGCCCTGAATCTGAAAGGCTGAATTCCGAGAAGTGGGTGGACAAGTGTCCTGGCCAAGGTTCGTCATCTCTAAATAGGGCGTGAAGGGCATGAGTGTTTTCACTCCCAACAGCTGTGTGCTATGTATGCTTCTAGGCGCTGGAGGTATTGGCAGCTAAGGAAACAGCAAGAAACCCGCCTTCGTGGAGCCCAGGCTGTAGGAATTCAGTTTGCTGACTTCACATGAGAAATGGGAGTCAGAGATGGAGAAGCTTTTCAATCAGGTCATTAAGAAGAAAACGTTATTTCACTGAAAGGTTTACCAGCGATATGACCCATACCACGAAGGGGAATAATTTCTTGGGAGAAATTCACATCTAAAGAAATGGCCCAAACTTGTTGATACATGAGCAGAGTAGAGGCTAAGGGGAACTGCGGGCACCTACCCTGGAAGTTTCACTCCTGGCTGTACCTTAGGTCTTCAGACTGTGAAGAGAGACCACTGTGGAGTGGAGGCGTGGCCAACTTGGAAGGAGGACCGGCTTATAGGGCTTCCATTTTAATGTTCTTAGCTCAGAGGGAGTCAGAGTAGAAACTAATTTTAGAATTTTTTCCCTCGCTGGGTTTATTTTCCCGTAGTAGTTAGCAGTCAGTCTCTCAAAGGAAAGACTTATTTAGTTCATTCATTTATTCTGACAAGAAATATTTGAGAACATTCTATGTACCAGGTACTGTGCTGGGGCTGGCAGCACAGTCCAAGACACACAGTCCTTACCTCCAGCAAGTTTGCAGTCATGCAGGACACAGATACTGAGCAATTACTAGGGAATTGATTATTCTGAAAGATAAGTGTAGGGTGCTCTGGGGACATATAGCCAGGGACCTAATTATATGACAAGGGACCAGCCCAGATCCAGCATTTGCCCTCTCATTTATACCTACAACTAGTTTTGGGGTTTTTTTTCCCCAGTGAGACACCATGAGAAGTTTTCATGCGCCATTTCACCTCAAGGTTGGGAGGGAAGAAATGTTCTTTTTTGTTTCACTTATCAATATAATGTGGTTTGTGTCCCAAACCACATGCAGGCAGTTCCAAAGTCTGCTTTTGAACAGGACGTGCAGATCCAGACTGTGACCAACCCAATGGGGAGAAGGGTAGACAGTGAAGAAAACCAAACGCTGGTGACACCGCCTGAAGGCGCGGAAGCAGAAAACACCCAGGGAGGCTGAGGTGGAACAACCGAAGAGAGAGCAGACTCAGTTTCCAAGAAAGGACACCTGGCAGCAGGACCAGAGAAGGAACCCTGAGCGAGACCAGTGGAGAGCCCTGCACGCACTCTCCCAGTGTTCTGCAAAGGATAAACAACAAACTCTGCTATTGGGTTAAGGCCTCATAAAACCACTCATTCATTCCTCTGACATATTCATAAGCTGTTCATTACATACTAAAAGTTCAGTCTTTCTTGGCACCTAAACACTATGCTCTACACCCTTTGCCAGCTCACATTTTCTGGGCCCTCATCCAGATGGGCAGCCTGTTAGCATCACGTAGAAAAAGGGGACGGGCCTGGCCCAGATCCAACAGTTGTCCTCCCAATGTATTTACTGTGGATTTTTTTTTTTTTAAACTTTGAACTATACAGACACAGAGGCAGCCAGATGTCAATTCCAAATCCCTCACTTCACCCACTCAAATGCTCCCAAAGTATAAAGTTTCTATACCTTGCATATTTCCTGGTCTCTAGAAACCCAACTTCTGCTCTCAATTGAGCACTCAGATTTCTCTTGGTCATACTTTAGTAACAGTAGATCGACTAGGTCCCTTAGAGACCCGAAAACCACAGCTTAAGCATTCCGAATAAACAAGTACCATTGCTACTTGTAATTGAGGGGAGCTTATGGTTTTTGAAATAAAGGTAGCCCAACTTTTTAGCTAGCTCAACTTCAGTAGCAAGTAGGAGGTGGCTTTAAGGATAGCAGAGCAGACGTGGACTTTCTTAATACGATATGGCCCAAAATAGGTTTCAGTATTCAGGAGGATTGGGGCCTGCAACCAGAGACTAGCATCTTGTTTTCCATTTGGGGCGTGGAGTTTAAATTATGTAGAATTTCACCGTAAAAAGAGTAAAAGGGTCAAGGGCAAAGTGAAAGCGAATACCAGTTTGTGGTAGCCATGGCTGCAGTGTTCTGCACCACTCTTCACCTTAATTGTTCAAACCCACCTACCTCCACCCAGGAGGGAAACGTGCAGGTTTGTACTACATGCATTTTTTCCAGAAAAGCACTGCCCAGGCCTTCTTCACCCTGCCCTTAACATATTCAACACCCTGTTTTTCCCAACTACAAAAAATCCAAATGAGAGGAAAACATCTCCATGCACAGACGAACTGTCCTTGTCTCTTCTGTAGTCAGAGGCGTTTGTCCTGCGGGCCCAGCTCAGTGTCAAGTCTTCCTCAAAGAAGGGAAAGAAGAACAAGGGAGCTTTATCCTCTCTGAAGGCTCTCACTGAGTCATAGACTCTCATCTCTCTCTCACACACAGAGTGGTACAGACATACCTCATTTTATTATTGTGCTTTGCTTTATTGCACTTTGCAGATACTGTGTTTTACAAATCAAAGGTTTGTGGCAACCCTGCATCAAACAAGACTAGTGGCACCATTTTCCAACAGTATTCGCTCACTTCATGTCTATGTGTGACATTTTGGTAATTCTCACAATACTTAAACTTCTTTTTTTGTTATGGTGATCTGTGATAAGTGATCTTTGATGTAACGCTTGCAAAAACTTTATGACTCATTGAAGACTCAGATGATGGTTACCATTTTTTAGTTAAGGTACGCACATTTGTATTTTTAGATATACTGCTATTGCACACTTAGACTACGCCATAATGTAAACATAACTTTTATATGCCTTGGGAAACCAAAAGATCTGTACGACTTGCTTTACGGCAATATTCACCTTATTGTGGTGGTTTGGAACTAGCCTGGCAATACCGCCGAGGTATGCCTGTATGTGGTAGCAAGTTGAACACCTGACCACAGAATCCCTAACCTTTTTCTATGTCAACAGCTTCCTTTTAGAAGCTCAATTTGTGAGCTTTTACTCCACAAGCTGGGTGACTTTCAGACTTTGGCACCTATTTCTATTTAGATATCAAGCTTAGTTCCTAAGCAACCAGCTGGCACCCCTCCCTCTTTCTTCCCCCATCAGGGAACCAGCCTACTATACTAGCATAACAGGTCAAACGGAGATCAATCCTGGACAAATCAGTGCTTCAGGGGACTTTAATGAAAGCAAAAAAAAAAAAAAAAAGGCGCAAGAACAAGGCAGAAGGGTTCTGTTCTAGGCAGTTTTGCCTTGTACAAATAGAATGAAGTCATCAAGTCAGAGTCTTAAAGCTGGCATTATTTCAGGCATCATTCTAACTCCTTCACTTTACAGTAACGAATATGAAGCCCAGAGCTTCAATGACTTGGTTCAAGGTCACCCCCCTGGAAGCAAAGCTGCAGTTAGAACCCTGTTGTCCAGACTCCAGGCTAAATCTCCTTCTATTGATACTACATTATACTGGGAGGTTTAAAGAAGAAGAGGAAAGTATGAAGGGTGATTTTTTTTATAAATTAAATCAACTTTAAAAGCTAGACATACTTGGAGAGTCAGAGACTACTAATGCTGTTAGAAAGAAGAAAGGCTTGAAAGCTGGTTAAATCTGAAAAATAAAAAATATTCATATGTACAATATTGTAAAAAAAAGGCATTCATGATTACTGGGCTGGCAGGGTAGTGGGCAATTGCATGCTGGGGGCGGGCTGCATAGGCTGCCAGCTTTCCTGGGTTTGCAGGATGCGGTACAGCTGCTTCAGCTGAGCAACGATGTTATCCTTGATGTCTGGAGTTGAGATCTGCAGGCGGACACTGCCACTGTCAAAGGATCGTGTGAAGTCACCAGAAAACATCTCATAGATCATCCGAGCCACCACCGGAATGACCTGTTCAGGACACAGAGCACACAGGTATCCTCTGAGAAAAAAGTTCAGAGAAAGAAAAAAAAAAAAAAGAAAACCAGCAGGAGGGACCCAAGGTTGAAGGAAGGACTAGTGAGGCCATGGGGAAGTCCCCAACTTTAATGTCTAGACACAAAATATGCTTTTATCTCTCTGGACTATCCTGCCAAGGTTCACTTTAGAATTTGGTTCAGATGAAGGTAAAGAATCGAGAGGCAGCATCACATCACATACCTAAATAAATAGCTGCTTATTGACAAAGACTTTTACCCAAATTTCATCTGTTCACAGCCAAACCCAAGTGGTCTTGTTGCCACTTTCCAGAATACGTCCTTAAAGTAGCTCAAAAGACTTCTAAAATTAGGCTTCTGCAAGACTCTAAAGTCAGTGAGAAAACAAAGTCTCCCGTGAATCAGTAATTTGCCTTGACAACCCTCTATTCTCCAGCCTGGTTCTACTGTACAATATACAAAACTTTGTTGCTACTCCATCTAATAGGATTAAAATCCACACAGGCTGATGGATACCTCAACTCAGAGCTCAACCCCAGACCTATGGGCTAAAGCATTGATAAAAAGGCAAAGAGTTGTTGACACTTATCTCCTCACCTGAACCAAGATGAGTTTCCTTTCCTGGGGTTTCCCATCTGGCCATTCTTCCCCGAAGCATAAGTAGATCTCAAATGGTGGCTGCTTCTCTATCTGTCCTTTCTGGTGGGCAATGAGATCTGTAGAACATGGAAGGGCAGTTTGGTATACTGGGTCATTCCATATCCATTCAGTAAATACCAGCTTTTATGTTATGTTGTCTGGCATAGTAGCCACTTGCCACATGTGGCTACTGCATTTAAATTCACTAAAAGTAAATGGTTCCTTAGTCACATTAGTAACATCTACATACTCAACAGCCACATGTGGCTAGAGACTAACATACCAAACAACACAAATATAGAAGATTTTCATCATTTTAGAGGGTTTTATTGGATACCACTTAAACTAGACTTGGGGTTCAAATCACACTGGAAAATTTACATCTCATTCCTCTCCTTAAATATACCTGCTTGAATTTGCCACTCAAATATGTCCCAAACAAAAAGACTATATGTTTAACCAATTATGATGAGTAGGGTCACCTTCTAAAGTGAAGGATAAATAAGTTGGTGGACTCTGGGGAGCAATGAAAGGCTGTCTCCCTCTTCTGCCAACAAAGGAACTACAACCAACCTAAAACTGGCTTCAAATATGTAGCTTTGGAGTGGAACGTCCTTCTGCCCCGGTCACTTTTATTTTTCAGAATCAAGGTTCTCTTCTACCTTGACTTCTTGCTGAAGAAACTGTTTCTTTAAGAACTTTGCAGAGCCAGGAGAGGCGGGGCAGGAAGAAGGAAGACATACTTGCAGGGAGCTGTTCCCACCCATCAATCCTCTGAAAAAAGACTCACCACTCAGGAACGTTTCCAGACAAAACAGTTTGACCTTCTTTTGTCTCTCAATCAGGTTGGGGGCAACAAGTGATGGGGCACATGGCCCAGACCAGTACACCTTGCACTGGCACAGCCTGATGGCGTAGATGGCGTGCCCGCTGACCTCCAGGATCAGTCCTCTATCCATGACGTCTAGCAGCTTGCTGGTGAACAGCTTCTGCTTCTCATTGGTGATGTGCTCTGGCCCCGGGAACTTGACCTGCTCCAGGCTGACGGGACCAAAGAGCTCCTCCTGGTCAGGCATGGGACCCAGGTCCCCATAGAAGAGCCGGCAGCCTTGGGGGTTGCTCACGGTCATGGTCTGCCCATATTCCTTCCCACGGTACTGAAACTTGATGTCCAGGTCAGTCACTGCAACGTAAGACGGGACGGTGAGAGTCCTGCCCCACTGCTCTGCCTGTCCATCCCTAAGACTCGTGCAAGTCCATTAGGATCAAGCCATCTTTCAGCCAGCGTCCAGGAAGGCCACTGGCATAGTTATCCTTCCTGCAACACAGGGAGACATCAACATATCCTGGGAGTATTCCCTCAAAAGGCTGCCTTGAAGCAAACAGTTCAGAGTCCATCTATACTATCTTGGTTCAATCACCACTCCCTAAGAGCTAGAATTCCTCCAACCAAAGTTCTGGGTCCTAGTCTCCCCATTTTGTACTGAGTCTTTACATCAATAGGCGTTGGAAGGAGCTGAAAAGACTAAGGCAGCATCTGGTTTGTGTTGTCATTTTTGACTCACTGTTTAAAGAAACCAGAGAGACAATAAAAATACCAAGCCATCTTTCTGAAAAGTACACAGATGAGCACACACTGTCGATCTGTTCTAATAATACATCACAAAAGGACACAGTTCACAGCAAAGTAAATTTTCACTCAGCAAATGTCTATTGAACGCTATAGGTCTTACCAAAGCTATCAGCCTCTTGGACAAAATGGTAGTTTCCCCCCACCCCCGGCCCGCCCCCTACCGTGTGTATTGTGAAAGGGAGAGGCAGGACATTGATTCTTCACTGAGATGGATTTGTGCACAATTCAGAAAGAGAGATTCTCTGGATCCTAAAGCCCCTCAAAACCCAAGAGCCTCCTTGACCAAATCCACAGTCATTAACCTCCCTTTCCCACAACTAACCTGGTCCCCAAATATCCTAGGCAAACTGATAAACCCAGGCCTTCCACCCACCTAAGAGGTGAGTAACGCAGAGCTGCACAGCAGCCAATCAGAGGATCTTCTTGGGCAAGCAGGTATGGGCTAATGTTTCTTTACTTCTTCCCCAGTGACTCATCAGCCAGCCAGGAACCAGACACAGAGGCTGCCTGGGGGACTATTCTATACAAGGCAAAGAAATGGAGGCAGAAGGTGGGGCAGGAAATGGACTATAATAGGAGCTGACGATCCAGTTAGGAAACCAAGGCTTACTTACTCGGGAGTGAGCTGATCCACAGCTCTGGAGAGCTATAGAAAGGCTGTATAGGCGCCTGAGGCACTTCCATCTCCAGAGGCTCCGTTTTGGGCCACACTGCTTCAGGGCTGCAGTTGCCCACACTGCAGTTGCCCACACTGGCTGGTGCTATGGGAGAACCTAAAACAGAAGGCTGTGGGTGAGCTGGCGGGGTACCACTCACATACTACCTGGGTTGGAGGCTCTAAAACCTTAAAGGTCTAACACTGGACCACAACTCAGTGTAGCAGCCCATCAATAATGCCCCCAACAAACACCAAAAAGAAACAAGGTTCTCCTGCTTCTATAACTGCTTGTGAGTTCTTGCATCGACTCATAATTCTGACAATGTACATTTGCTGATGACTAACAGACAAGTGAGTTTTCTCTGGGATTAAATTAGAATGGGTATGAATGTGAGGTTCCCTGTTGCAAAATTTGGGCCCAGCAATTAAATAGAAGTTGGTTGTCTTCTGTAAAATAAACTCAACTAAACTGATTGATTAACTTTGAGTGTTAATACATAGAAATTCATTTAAAAACAAACAAATACTTTATATGCATGAAACTTCTGAAAGGATACTCAAGAAACTGGTAAGATCTGTCTCCTCCAGGAAAGGAACTGTTTAGAGAAAGGATGGAAGGAAAATCTTTCAGCTGATTTCCTTTTTGTAACATTATGAATTTAAACCATGTAAGAGTATTATTTATTCCAAAGTATCCAATTAAAGAAACTGAGGCTCAAAAGGTCAAATGACTTGATTTTAAGTCCCATAGTAGCAAAGTGAAAAGAACTTGAGAGAATGAAAAACCCATCCTATTTCCCTGCTATTGTCAAAGTTGGCTCACTCCAAAGTTTTCAGATTTCTCCTCCTAACCTCACCTTTTATGCATCTATTCTTCAACAATTCTTCTTTCTCTGCCCAACAGCTCTGAAATCACAGAGGTTAATGTTTCTTTGATCCTTTGTGTACAAGTCTGGTTAAATCTATGTACCCATTTTACTTTTGTTTTTAATATATGTTCACATGTTTCCATAAAGGATCCAAGGTGGCCCGTAACATAAGGCCACAGAACAGAATCTTGAATAAGACATGAAAACAAATAGGAAATCAGAAAAACATTTTTTAAATAGTAAAAAAAAAAAAAAAGTATATATATCTTGGAAATGAGTTGTATCCTTTTAAGGGGTGAGAAGAACAGAATGAGTCAGCCAAGGATTTGGGAAAGGATCTCACGTTTCCAAATGTCCAAATCTTAAAATTTCACTAAATGGGAATGTAGCTGTGGCAATATTAGCCTGAGCGAGCTCTATGATGACTGTCTTTACTCATCACTTGGTTGCAAAGTTATAAATGACAGGGTAAGTGAAGGAAGACAAGCAGACAGGTAAGAGTCATTTCTTGACTCTCCGAGGAAGGGGCATCATCTAGAGTACGGTATTCCAAAATCCTAAAGGAATCATCTTGCTATACTGAATTTTCTAGGTGGCAAAATTATCTCATTTGACCCATAGCAGCCAGGTAGCACTAGTGGTAAAAAAAAAAAAAAAAACTTGCCTGCCAATGCAGGAGACATAAGAGATTCGGGTTCAATCCCTGGATTGGGAAGATCCCCTGGAGGAGGCATGGCAACCCACTCCAGGATTCTTATCTGGACAATCCCATGGACAGAGGAGCCTGGTGGGCTACAGTCCATGGAGCCGCAAAGACTGAAGCAACTTAGCACACACGCACAGCCAGATGGAACTTAGAAAGGCAGTGAAAAGCTGCTCAACTGAATGCAAGTCACGTGACTAGGAGCATGTCAGTGGAAAGTTCAAGCAAAGATGCTGCAGAAGAACAATTCGCCCTGTGTTTGAGAATCCTCGGTACAACGGAAAATGCAGTACCTGCTCTGTCACACAGTGACCCTCAAACCTCTCAACTCATTTTTCCTGGGAAGCTGAATTCAAAAGGTTAAAAAAAAAAAAAAGATAAAAGTCTCTCTAGTAGATAAATTTTATCAGAGCCTAGTATTAAGAGCTGTAGAAGCCACAAGGGTCCCATGATACAGTCTTAGCAGAGTAGACCCTGTTAAGGGAGTGACAGAAAATTTATAGCAAGACAAACACCAGAAGAATTGGCCTACAATTCATGAAAATGATATCTGCACTTTGACCTGAAGGAAATCAGCAAAATTTATAACAGCTGGTATATTTGTATGCACGACTGAGAATGAATTTCATTTTTTAATTTCTCTGAATTATCACATAAGACTCAGAAGATGCTCTCTATGCCTAGAAGCCACCCCCACAGGGATAACTGGGCCTAGGAATTCCTTTGCCTATGACCCCTACTTGCTAACAGACTGGCAGCTGGCCACAGGGTCCAGTCACTGCTCCTAGGGCAGCGGTCGATATAGTATCAACAATTGCAAAACGAAAGCCCCTTACCTCCTCTTCACCCCTCCGCACCCCTCCGTCACCCCACTCACCATTGATGTTCAGGAAGGGGAAGGTGTCCTGAATGGGGACGTGGTGCTGTGACTGGTCCAGCTCATCTTCCTCATCTTCTTCATCCACATCATTGTCTTTCTCATCCCAAGGAGCAGACCCAGTGGATCCTTCCCAAAAAACAGACACACAAGCCCACAAGCAAGCCACTCACTTTTCACTGTCATCCTGGTAGCTGACCCACTGTTCAAGCTAGCCACTGCCAGCACAGAGGCTCCTGGGGTTCAGCGTGCACCCCCAATGCCCTAGCCAAAGTGTGGGGACCGAAGGTGTTCACCACCCCCACCTTCCAGCTCCTTCTCTAGAACGCTAATGTAAGCTCTCATCCCCCCCACTATCCAGGAGCTGCACACCCTATTCCCTTCTCCTAGAAAACTTTTAACTTCTACTCTAAACCTACTTTGATGCATTAACATCCCTTTTAAGGAACCAAGGATCACAGCTTCTCTCCTTTGTAAACTTAATGTGACAACAGAACCTTCCCTCATGGCAGGGCCTCCCTAGATTCACTGGAGGTCAAGTCTAAATCATCTGGCTCTCCAGTGATTTTGCCTGGAGAATCCCAGAGATGGAGGAGCCTGGTGGGCTGCCGTCTATGGGGTCGCACAGAGTCGGACACGACTGAAGTGACTTAGCAGTAGCAGTTGGATCTTACCCTACAAATTCAATGACATCCACCCATCATTTATAAAGAGAACTTATCAGCTTTTAGAATGTCATGTTAATTGATTCTTAGAACAGCCTTTGAAATAGGCAGGAAAGATGAGAGCCCAGGTTTTATAATGAAAGAAACTGAGGCTCAAAAGGTCAAAGGACTTGATTCAAAGTCCCATGGTAGCAAAGTGAAAAGAACTAGGTTTAGAACTCAGACCTTCCAAGTTTTAATCCCTCCTCCTTCTAAACTACCTGGCCTCTCTTCTCAGTGTTGAGCCCAGAGAGAAGCTATTTTTACAGAACTCTATGCTCCCTCCATTTTCTAAGGCTTCAGTGTTCCACTAAGTGAGCAGGAACACCTTGGTGAGTTTATATCTTTTGTTCTCTGAGCCTTTCCAGAGACAGAATTTCTTGTTCAGCAGTCATAAACATTCTAAGCAAGGCAATTTTCAAGTCGACTATCTCTTGAAGGGTCTAGCCAGGAACCCAGCACACTGTCCACCTTCTCCCCAGCAGCTGGGGCCTCACCTGGGTTAATGATCGAGCCCTGGGGCTGGGGGATGTCACACACTTGATATATCTTCACTGGGTTCATGGGCACCTCCTTGGTGCCATCATACATCAGGTTGAATTCTCTGCTCTTGTTGAGAGCACAGCGGAGCTGGGCCTTCCATTTAGCTGGGTCGGGGTCATCTACCCCTTCCTGGTACTTCCCTGTCTCCACAGCCCAGGCCTGAAGAACAGGAAACTGCAGTGAATGCCTGCTGCTGCCCAGACACGCTGCAAAGTGTGCCCACCCTCCCGCATGCAGGCACGGACACACGTGGGCCCGCCTGGCCCAACCCCAGTGTACAGAGGCTGCAGCAGGGAGCACCACCTTGGAGGACCAACCCCAGTGTACAGAGGCTGCAGCAGGAAGCACCACCTTGACGGACCAGGCGAGGGAGGGCCGGAGTGAGATTAAACTAGATGCAAATATAATCTTGTGCAAAGAGGAGCCTTATCTCAAGCATTGGTGCCAGTTGGTGACTACAATGGCCATAATGAAGGGCTGAAAATAAAGAAACATCTGAAACAAATATACACTAAGATACTAATGGTAACTTTGAAAGCAGGAATGCAGATAATTTGTTTTACTTATTTTTTTTTGACGAGTTGCTTATATAACAAGAATAAAAAGGAAGATGGCATATGATTTGAAGCGTGTGGTCTTGCTGTCCCTCCCCTTCCATCTTCAATCTGATGCACAAATAACTGCAGAAACCAAGCGCCTTTAGAACTAAAATAGCCTGTGGGAGGGCAGGACATGCACTCTGAGAATTCAACTCGCCGCAGCAGGCGGCGGAGGCCCTCAAGTCCTAATAAACTCACACTGCCTGCCTTTCCCTACTTTCTCAAACTCCCACATTGGGAACATTTCTCTGGAAACACCAGTGGCTGGTGGCCTGGGCCAAAACCACTGTGGCCTCGCCGCTCTGGTTTTCAGTTTCCAGGTCTAAGAGGCATCAGCTTTCTGCTTCATGGGCTATCCGCCCTTCCCCACCGTGAACATATTCTCCATGTCCATGCTTTCTTCAGGCCTGTCTAGTACGTCCTGGTGCAGAAAACGGGGGTGTCGTCTGCCGAGGACTCAAGATCGGGAAGGACACAGCAGCCTGTTCAAGCTGACAGGACCCGTCGCTCGTCCAGCCCACCTCCCCGCCTCCAATCCTGACTGTGGACTTCTTCCTCAAGCCCAGACGGAGTTTTTCTGCCTTGTCCTCTGAGTACTCTGGTCTCTCTCAGTCATTCCCTGCAGAGCCTCACGGTCACGAGGAAGCTTCTTCCAATAGCCAACCTGAATCCTTATCCTCTGATGCACTCACTTTTTCCTACCCTCTTCTGGGGCCGGAGGGGGCTCCCCTCCTTGCTGTGCAGTATGGAGTGAAGGGAGCTGACAAGGCTGCTGCCCTCAGCGTAGCAGGCTCCATTGCATCCAGCCCCGGGTAGGCGATCTCCACCTCACTGGCCCCCAGTGTCCAGAGAGTCCTATCTCCAGTTGCACCTGGCGGTGCCTGGCGGCTACCTCTCCCTATTTTCCCCTCCATTTGTTTGACCTCCAGGTCCACTCACTTCTGGCCCCACTCAGCTGGCTTGGGCAGTGCTGACTTTGGCACAGGTCTGCAAATTTCTGTGGCTCCCTGAATCCCTGCCTCTCCATGGAGAGCAGCCAGACTAACCCAGAGCCTTTTCTGCTCACAGCACAGCCTCACTCCTGGGCCCATTCAGACCCTGTGGAGGACCTGAGGCTGATGCAGCAGAGGGTGGTATCCACCACGTGACAGCCATTGTCTTCATAAATAACCCATGTTCAAACCCATTCTGAGATTCTGGTCACCGGGCAGGTCCCTATTTCTCTTCCAAAAACGGACACAGTCTCTGCATTTTTATGGCAATTTATGAGTCCCTTTCTAGACGTTTATTTCACTCAATTCTCACAACAATCTCGTGAGGCAGGCAAGACTGGTTTTATCCTGATTTTACCGAAGGGGAAGCTAAAGCCCAGAGAGATTATGTGACTTGTTCGAGACCACACACGCGAGTGCCGGTAGTGGGATATGAAGCCGGGACTCATAGCTCCTGGTCAGAAGGGGCTGTCTGATAATGGAGGGGCAGCAGATAGGCCTGGGTTCAAATCCTGGCCCCACCACTATGTGATTTGGGCAAGTTACGTAGCCCCTCTGAGATTCAGCTTTTACATCTACAACAGAAGGGTAACATCCTCTTTTCAGCATCATCGAGAACTAAATGAGATAATACTCCTAGAGTGTGGAGCAGATACCCTCTTAATTCTGGTCATCACCTCGACACCCTTATGCTGCCAAAGGCCTGCCAGAGCTTGGGATCTTTGAAGGCACCCTCATTCTCCTCCTGACACCCAGACCTCCCCTTAGCATGCCGCAAACAGATGCACAGATATAACTAGGACAGAGCAGCTGCACGCAGCCACCTTTTCCTCAAGCCCTAAGGATTCAGAACATTCTCGTGAGTGGAACCTTCAGGAACCAGCCTCTTTCCCCATGGCCAGCCACCATCAGGCACTTCAGTAACAAGTCCGGCTGCAGGCCAAGGCAAGAGGCCAGACCAGGCCCATCCTCCTTGATGCCAGCTCCAATAATTGGTGCTGGTTTCCAGATGGTTTCCTTACCACTTTTATATCATTATTAAATTTTTAAATTAAAAGTACTGATTTACTTTGTAAGTATTCACAGGCCAATTTTTTCTCTACCTCTTGTCTCTATACCCAATAGAACAGTTCTAGGATGGCTCTCCTTTGAGGTATGAGTCCACCTCTCCTGGCCCAATCTCAGCCAGAACCTGGGGCATCAATCTTTAGAGGTTCAGGATAGAGACTGGATTTCACTTGACTTCCAGCTGCTAGTCAGGGAAAAAATGGAGAAACTCATTTCTCCGTGTTTTGGAGGTGCAGGAACTAAAGTTACTCAAGAGACAGAAGACTGACCAGCACAGAGAAGTCGGTCTGGAGTGGAGGCACAGGCTCCAGAGTTACAAACCACATAATAGCCCTTCCCACAACTACCTTCTCACTGACTTCCATCTTAGATTTTGGTTTCACTCACATTTTATAAAGTGTTACGTGATTCAATCTTGTTTTCAGTTAAGCAAAATAACTCTCACATCCAAGCTATTCTTTAGTTAAGAAAACATTTGTAGAATAAAAATCTGTAATTAAATCACCTTTCATTTTTTTAAGATGGCTCAGGGGTAAAGAACCTGCCTTCCAATGAAGGAGACAGGGGTTCGATCTCTGGGTTGGGAAGATCCCCTGGAAGAGGAAATGGTGACCCACTCCAATACTCTTGCCTGGAAAAAATCCCATAGACAGAGGAGCCTGGAGGGCTATAGTCCATGGGGTCGCAAAAAGTCAGACACGACAGAGCACGCATGCATAGGTGGATGAGGCAAAATGTTTTAATTCCAAAAGAAACTTGCAGAGGGCCCTCAACACCCATTCTACAGGCTGTTAGGAGCCTGCTACCACTCAGTAGTTCTGCCTGGGTCTGGATAGCCATTTCCAGGCCAGAGCAAGAACCTTGAGTGAATGAAAGATTGACTGCTGGCTGACCCTCCAGAGCTCTAGAACAGCCTCAGCATACAGGCAATTAGCAGGAGCATAGCCAGTCACACGTGCCATCCCTTGGGATGTGAGCTGAGTACCTTGGACCGATGGGAAAGAACAAACGGCCTCGACCGTAATAACAGACATGCCCCAACAAGAGAAATCACTCTGCCTGCTAAGTCTGTCCCCCCATCCGCATCAACGACATTCTGCTGCCTCAGCATCTTGGATCTAGCACCTTCTTCACGCCAAAATTGAAAACAAGACAATAAAAACCAGAAAGGCCTGAGAACTGGAAAACGTTTCGAGTGAGACCGTAAAAGAAGACCTTTACCTTGAAAATGGTGTTTTCCTCCTCTTGCTGGGGGCTGTGCCGGGTGGCATGTTTCCAGGGGATCTGGAAGCGTTTGGAGTCCCTGTGTAGCCAGATGAGCCCTGGGTACAGACCACTATCCACTTGGGCCACCAGCCAGGGCTTCAGCCGAACTCTGCGGGGGTGGAGGGCCATGATCTGGGCTGGGGGGAAGGGGAGAAATGGGGAGAGGAGAATTAGGCCAGCCCCTGGGAAAAGTTCCCAGCCACTGTTCCCCTATGATAGAGCTACAGTTTCATTAGATTACAGCAAAGAAACTAAATATGGGAATAAACTGTGCCAGGTGGGGAAGAAAAGAAAAGAGGTTAAAAGGTTCTTTTGATTCTTATTCCAAAGCCATTTATTTTTCATGCTCCAGCCAAATCAGACTTATCATGTAAGTAGATCACATTTCTTCTATTTAAATCCTGAGGCAGAAAAATAAAAAGATGATGTCATCCCTGCTGGAACACAGTCCTTCCTGAAGTACCAAGAGAACAGAAGGGAAATTGCCCTTTTCAATCTCATCTTAGGAGAGGGAAGAAAAAAGTTATGGAAACAGCAAAGGATAGACAAGAACTGAAGCGCGCGCTCTTTTTTTAGACAACTACGGAATGACAGCATCGTGATGAGAGAGAAGCAGGCAAAGGGGTGGGTCCTGGTTGCAAAGTCCTCACTCACATAGATGAGCAGGCAGTGTATCCACAGGAATCTGAGAGCTGCGCCTCAAGTCAGGTTTCCTTGCTCTGAGCCACCCAAAGGTTCTGTACAGGGCGGGGAAAGGGGGGGAAGGGGAGTGTGAGCAGGTTATCCCTAGAACAATCCAGTGCTCTGTAACTGAGCTCAGAAGCCCCGGAATAATCAAATATCACAGTGCCTAACCCTAAAGTCCGAAAAACAGTCATGAGACACGCTCCCTATTGTTAGGACAGCCTCCTTACCTAGGTCTGTTTATCTCCCCCACAGAGGCTGAGTGGAACTGATTGGCTACAGGAGCCAGCCTGGGTAAAGTCTGCAATTGATCCTCATAAAAATAGAAGGGCTCAGCACAGCCTAGCAGATAACATTTGGTGCCATTGGGGGAAACAAAGGCCTGTCCCAACTGGGTGTCTACAGGAAAGAGCAATCCCTGGAGAACTGCTTGCCTGGGATGTTGCATTTAGACTTTTTTTTTTTTTTGGTGTTCTTATCTCACTTTGTTTTTACTTTCACGTGAGAAATTGATGCCTGCAAAACAACGTTCATTCAACAAATATTTGTTCGTCAGCTACCGTGTGACAAGCGCGAGGTCAGTTATTAAACACAATGTTTTCATCAGACTGCCTGAAGAAATCCACACTGGAATTGCTCAAACCCCACAAGAACCTGAGAAAAGGAAGATAAATAAGTCACCTTCCCACCCAGAAAGATTCCCACCGGGGCTGTGGTTCAGAAATCAAACCAGTTGAGTCAGCTTAAATCTCCCCCTCAGAGGAGCTTAGCTGAGGGGGTGGCCCCTAATGCGTCACTTCTTTCCCAGGCCAGCCTGCAAACAAATGGGAAAACGCAAACCCAGCTGGGTCACCGGCACTTTAAGAGCAAAGCAGAGCCTGCCCTCACCTGAGCCTTCTGACCCAATTACCAAGCCCTGCAACTGAAACCTGCCCCCCTGGGAGCAGAGCTCCCCGTGGGCAGGCGAGGTGGCATGGGTTGTTCAAGTGCCCTCCTCCCCCAAGTTCTTGGCCTTGGTGTAGGTTGCTCCATAGGGCAGCAAATCAAGCTATCAAACCCCGGAGAACATTTACCTTATAAGGAGGAGGGAATGCATATCCTCCGCAGGGCAAGTTCTAGCCTTCCCTTCTTCAGTTCTGGCCTGTGATGATGGGGGGGATGGGGCGAAGGAAGAACCAAGAGAACTGGAAATGGATGGCAAACGGGTCCAACCTAGTAAGGGGCTTTTGAGAAGATCTACTGCAATATGGTCAGCCCTCCTATACTGTTCCCTGGTGGCTCAGGAGGTCAAGAATCTGCTTGCAACGTGGGAGACCCAGGTTCGATCCCTGGGTCAGAAAGATCCCCTGGAGAAGGGAATGGCAACCCACTCCAGTATTCTTACCTGGGAAATCTCATGCGCAGAGGAGCCTGGCGGGCTAGAGTCCATGGGGTCACAAAGAGTTGGACACAACTGAGCGACTAACACACTTACTGTAATATGGTCAGTCCTGTGTCTAGGACTGGCAGACATGTGAAATCCACCCCTTGAAGGATTGCAGGCTTTGAAGAAGAGAGTTCCTCCTAGTTGATCCACGGCACATCACAAAAAAAATTAAGGCAATCAAGCCAACACAAGGAACTGCACACAGAGTGATGGGGAGGGAGAAGTAGCCACCCATAGAGATCCGTGATTAAGATCTAGAACCCTGTGTTCTCAGCATTCTCCCAAGATGGCAGCACGCAGGGGCAACCCTGCCCAGCCTCCTCCTCCCTGCCCCACCTCCATCACAGCTAACCCTCCCCATCTTCTCAAAGCCGACCAGTATCTCCACCTGCCACCCAGTAACTAAGACTACAAAAAAAGGCAGAGAGGGAAAATTGGGAGGCAACCAAAATAACAGGGGAAAACAGCTAATCAGACATTCATAGGCTGCAGCATCTAGCAGCTATTAACATTGAGGCATCTGAAGAATTTTTATTGGATTTAGGAAAATCTTTATATATGTACTTAAGAGGGAAAAGGCATCATACAATATTGACTGGGTAGTATCTCTTCCATCTTGTAACATAACATGCACTTGTGAATATATGCACATAGAATTTTTAAAGGGGGTAGAAATAAGATATCGATGCAACGAGAAGTTCTTAGTCGTTACCCCAGTAGTTACCTTAGCGATGGTAGGATTGTGGGTGACTTTCATGCTTCCCTACATACTTTTATGATTCACATTTTCCTACAATGACATGTTTTGATTCATAACTTAAAAACAGAACACTACAAGTAATATATATATGTTTTTTTTAAACCACAGGAAGCTAAGGCATTTCTTGGCCACTGGGAGGTAAAAAAGATGATGGCCTTCAGCTAATAGAAACCATGGTAACAACAATCCTCTATATCTACATAGGCTTTATAGTTTTCATGCACGCTTTTACTTAATGTGTCTGACCTCATCCTCATGATCTAGAAGTAGTGTTGTTATCATCCCCATTTTACAGCTGGGTTAACTGAGGCACAGCAAAGTGTTTTGTCTGGGGCCTGGACCCAGTACTTCTGAGTCAGAGTGCGCTGTACCATAACCTGCCACTGCACCCAGCCCTCCAAGTCTCTCCCTTCTTCTGTACACCGAGAGTAAACCAAAAACATCGACAAAGATCCAAGCAGCACAGAGGGCCAGTGAAGTGCTTAGGGAGGAGACTGCACGACACCCACCCTTAAACACACCTAAACCAAAGTTTTCTTTCAAACCACTCTTGCCACCCAAATCCCAAGGCCCACAGAACAACCCTTGCCTAGTTGAATTCAGCTCTGTTTATCTCTAGCCGCCATCATAGCAAAATTCAAGGCCTGAGTCTCCAACAGGTATTCAACCAGCCACAGAACAAAGATCCTCACCCAATCACTCTCCTCACTCTGGGCCCTGAGCACAGATGCTTTCAGCCTCCCCAGGGCATGAACTGTCCTCTCTCACACCCCCAGTCCAGGGAACAGGCCCCCTAGAAACACCCGCACTGCCATCTCTGCAGCCCCTGCCCAGACTACTTTCCAGGAACACCCTGAAGCCGAGACTCAGCTGTCATTGATTTTGCTCAGAGTAAAACACACACACACTCATTTCTTGCAGACAGGCCTCAGGCGATGGTCCTGCTTTTTTCCTCCCTCCTCCTGGAGGGACCTGAAATGCCATCTTCCGAGTTCCCCAGTCTTTCCTCCATTTAGTTCAGCCCTGTTTAGGGGTAAATTCTGAACCTCTACCCATGATTCCTATGCCCTTCCCCCCTGCTTGATTGAAGTTGGGGGCTGGAGAGAGCTAGCGACCCTGTATGGGGTGCTGGTGTCAAGTGTTATACAAACATCTAAGCCTAAAGTACTGTTCTGGGTCGGCACCCCGCCGTCACCAACCCCTGCTCAAACGCGCCTTCTTCCTCTCCCTTCCTGGCTTCCACTTTTGACAGCCACCAAGAGAGCAGGGGCGCGTCGGGATGACCCCTTTACCACACAGCAGGCTCCCTGTGAACAGTGGCACCCCGGGCCTGCTTTCCAGCCCAGCCTGGAAGACTTTCCCCACTTCTCCACACCCGCCCTCCAGCCCCTTCAGGCGAAGAGAGCCTCACCCCCAGAGCAACCACACCCGGCGCCACCCTCCTCAGCACCTCATTTGGCTACTTGGAAATCCGCGGGTGTCTCCCAGGCCCAGGGCGAGGGGCCTGAAGGTGCTAAACAAATTCCAGGAGAGAAAACAAACTGGCCGAAGCTACTGGTTGCCCCGACCCGCAATTTTCCAAAACACCCACCAAGATCAAGGGCCGGCTGGCCGGGTGGCCGGCCTGGGAAATCCCCTCTGTGGGCAGCGAGGGCCGGCGGAGTGGCGAGCCGGTAGGACCAGAGGGGTGGAGGCGCCGTAGCGCGCCCCGACGGTGGGTGGGTGGAGGCTGGGAGCCGCGCACTCCCGCTGGGCGGGGAGGGAAAGGAAGTGGACCGAAGCGAGGGGTCGGGAAGGGTCCGGCGATCCCAAGCTGGGACTGACCATCCAGTAGCCACCTGGGCCACAGGGACGGGCATCCAGCCCTAGAGGACATCGGCCGACGCACGGATGTCCCTAAGCAAGCTCTCCTCACCCCTGCAGGCTCTGGAGGGGACCCTTCACCAGCGGGCGTGCCCTCCCTTCCCCAAGCTAGTCTCCAGACTTTGGCGTTCCCACCTGTCTTCAATCCGGCTGCCAGAAGCGAACGTCCCTCCGAACCAAGTCCCCAGGTACGATCACCGCCGCCACCGCGCTCCTCGACCCGTAGGGCGAGCAACGCCTGGCTGTGCGCTGGTAGGGATTGCGGGCTCCGCTCCCCGCCCCGCGCCGGCCCTCACCTGCCCGGCCCAGGTGCGCCAGGCTCACGTCAACGCCTCGCCCGGAGACGCCGCGGCCCCCACCTCCGCCGTCCGGCCCCGCCTCCCAGGTGTAGGCCCGCCTCCCAGGTGTGGCCACGCCCCCACATCCGGGATTGGCGGGTCGCGATAAATATGATACTCTGTTCCTGGGAGGCCCAGGCCCTCGCAGCGCCTTCCCCACCTCCCTGCCCTGCTTCTTTTTCAGGCTGAGAAAGTAAACGCCAGGATTCAGGTCTCGACCTGACCCCTCGGGGCTCGTGTGCTTGTCCACTGGAAGCGACTGCGAGGAAATCTAAGTCGAGAAGATTTAGCTCTAATTCGAGAAGGGGCCTCCCTTCCCTTCTGCCCAATAATCACCCCTTCCGTATGGAGGTGGTGCTAGTAGTAAAGAACCTGCCTCCCAAGGCAGGAGACATAAGAGACATGGCTTCAATCCCTGGGTCAGGAAGATCCCCTGGAGGAGGGCATGGCAACCCACTCCAGTATCCTTGCCTGGAGAATCCCATGGACGGAGGAGCCTGGCGGGCTACAACTCCATAGGGTCACAGAGAGTTGGACACAACTGAAGCGACTTAGCACGCATGCATGGAGACGGTTAACTACAAATAAGGGTTTAGAGATTGTGGGTTGGCCCTGTTACCTGTGGGCCTGTGTAAGTGGAGCAGGGTGTGGGGAGGGGACCCAGGACACTTGGTCCCTTCTGAGGAAAGCCCTGTGGCTTCCAGGGCAGGAATTCTGCTTCTACTCTGCCCCTTACCCCTGTGACCCTGAGTAAGTTCCTTAGATGCTTGGTTTCGATTTCCGCATCTATTCAATGAAAATAATACTTCTGTCTTTTCCAAATACTGTCTGGTAATGATTAAAAGCACGGCCTCTGCAGCCAACTATTGGGATTCAAATCCAACTCCATCAGTACCATAGACTTGGGGAAGTTTTCCTAAGCTGTCCGTGCTTCAGTGTCTTATCTGTGAAAAGTGAAAGTCATTGAGTCGTTTCCTACTCTTTGCTACCCCATAGACTATACAGTCCATGGGGTCGCTAAGAGTCAGACACGACTGAGCGACTTCACTTTCACTTTTCACTTTCATGCATTGGAGGAGGAAATGGCAACCCACTCCAGTGTTCTTGCCTGGAGAATCCCAGGGACGGGGGAGCCTGGTGGGCTGCCGTCCATGGGGTCGCACAGAATCGGACACGACTGAAGTGACTTAGCAGCAGCAGCAGCAGACTATACAGTCCATGGAATTCTCCAGGCCAGAGTACTGGAGCGGGTAGCCTTTCCCTCCTCCAGGGGATCTTCCCAACCCAGAGATCAAACCCCAGGTCTCCCACATTGCAGGCGGATTCTTTACCAGCTGAGCCACCAGGGAAACCCATGTGTAGAAGGATGTAAATAATCATATCTACCTCAAAAGGGTATTGTGAGTATTCAAAAAATTACTTCATATAAAGTGCTTGGAATGATATTTGGCACTTCCCAACTGCAGTTGGGAATACCATTTTTATCGATGTGAAGATAAAAAGTACCATAGAGGTAGTGTCTCACTGAATAAACAGAATCTCCTACTATTAATTTTTATTTATTTATTTATTCATTTTTAAATACATATTTTCATTTATTATGAATGATTATTATAAGCTATTATAAATGGTTCATTTATAATAAATTGTTTCTTTTATCCATTTGCAGCGCTGGGTCTTCTTTGCTACATGTGGGCTTTCTCTAGTTGCGAGCAGGGGCTACTCTTTGTTCAGCGTGTGGGCTTCTCACTGTGGTGGCTTCTCTTGTTGCGGAGCACAGCTCTAGAGCACAGGCTTAAGTAATTGCGGTGCATGGGCTCAACAGCATTGACATCCGGGCTTAGTTACTCTAGGGCATGTGGGATCTCCCCAGACCAGGGCTCAAAGCCGTGTCCCCTGTATTGGCAGGTGGGTTCTTAACCACTGGACCACCGGTGGACATCTCTTACTATTACTTGAAATGCAAGGCCTGTATGTCCCCTAATGGGTGTCCGATAAACGTCCCCTCACCTTTCCCACTGCAGAGAACCTCAGTCCCTACAGAGTGCATGCTACAGTGAGCGGAGTAGCAGCACGTGGGATGCTGCAGCACTGGGCTGTCACAGGGAAGAAGGGGCACAAGCAGGGCACTTAGAGACCATGGTGAAGTAGTGTTATGGACTGAACTGTGTCCCCTAAATCCAGATGTCGAGGTCCGATGACCCCTCGTGTCTCTGAATGTGCTCTGACTCGGAGATAGGGTCTTCACAGAGTTAAACAAGCTAAAATGCAGTTATTAGAATGGGCCATAATCAGATATGACTGGTGTCCTTATACAAAAGGGAAATTTGGACATAGAGACAAATAGACACTGAGGGAAGAGGATGTGAAGAGACACAGCGAGGAGACATCCATCTGCAAGCCAAGGAGAGAAGCCTGGGACAGACCCTTCCCTCCCTTGAAGTCCTCAGAAAGTACCAACCTTGCTGAGACCCTGGTTTTGAACTTCTGGCCTCCAGAACTGTGAGATAATACATTTCTGTGGTTTAAGCCCCCTAGTCTGTGCTCCATTGTTCCAAATGCAAACTAATTTGGAAACTAGCAAACTAATATAGCTAGGTTGGAGAGCTCCAGATTGGTAATAATGCAGACTGGATTCCTAGTCCCAGTTCAGCCTAGGGACACAGCCAGCAAAGGCCTGAAAAGGCAGCAAGGTCCAGAGCCTGAATCAGCCACTGCTTGTGGCCACTCTTACCTTCATGCAGGGAAAGGGGAGGGCTATCTCATCAGCACAGCCAGCCTATTACCACTGGTGAGCTCATTGGACAAGCTGTACCTTCCATCTGGCCCAGGGCTGGGCTCCTGACACCAAACAAACAATCCCCTGCAGGTGTATAAGTGGGATGTGGGGGAAGACCACCAGAAGAATGTCGTTTGAGGGGAACCAAAAGCTGAAAGCATGAGCCCACACACAGACACTTACTTTTGCAATAGCTGAAATTACCATAACTAAGGTGATTTCTTAGTGATCTTCTTTGGAAGGCACTTTCTTTTTTTTTCTTCTTTTTTGGCTCCTTTGCATGGCCTGCAGGGTCTTGTTCCCTGACCAGGGATTGAACATCTGAGGACACAGCAGTGACAGCTTTGAGTCCTAACCACTAGACCACCAGGGAATTCCCTAGAAGACGTATATTTTAGAAGCAGAGAATGTGAGTTGGGAGGGCCCTTCAAATCCTCTAGTTTAGGGGGGAATTAGAGATGTTGTTTGACCCACAAAATTGTTTAAACATCAGGAGATTTCACAAAACATCCAGAGTCTTAGCATCTCTTAAAGAGTTAAATGCCTGGGACAGCGTGGGTTGGCAGCTCCATCAGGCAACAGCTGCCCATTTAAAGGGAGTCTACATGTAACAGTCGGGACAACCCCGCCCGACTGGATTCACTCATTTACTTTAATTGCCTGATCCTGCTGGCATATGACCTCGCAACCTCTAGTCCAGATATCCCTTTTTTAAAGGTGAGAAAACTGAGGCCCAGAGAGGTCAAGTGGTTTGCTTAAGGTCACATAGTAAATTAGCTGCAGAGCCAAGACTAGAGCTCAAGCCCAGAGCTCTTTCCTCCTGGATCCTGTTCAGCACCCTAGCCAGAGTGCATTCTGACTGTGCTGCACTGGTTGCAAGTTACCCATGCGTCTGGACACTGTTGATACTATGGTGAACAAACCATGGTTCCAACTCTTGTGTCACCCTACTAAAGAACCAACGAGAGGGAATGAAGCAAGAAGAATTAAGGTAGAAATCAGGAGGAACTTCCTGGCTCTTCAAATGAGAGCTGGCAAGAGGCCATCCTGGGGTCTCTTTTGCTTGAGACATAACCTTATCTGCTTGGTCTGAGGAATCAGAACATCTTATGAGTCCCTGTGATGGCGCTTTGAAGCTGAAACTCCAATACTTTGGCCACCTGATACGAAGAGCTGACTCATTTGAAAAGACCCTGATGCTGGGAAAGATTAAAGGCGGGAAGAGAAGGGGACAACAGAGGGTGAGATGGTTGGATGGCATCACCGACTCAATGGACATGAGTTTGAGTAGGCTCTGGGATTTGGTGATGGACAGGGAGTCCTGGCGTGCTGCGGTCCATGGGGTTGCAAAGAGTCGGACACAACTGAGCGACTGAAATGACCTGAACTGTGAGGGCTCTAGAGGAATCTGTTCTGTGATCTCAAAAGAGCACTCTCAGGATTCAAACATCCCCAACGCGGCTTGAACCTGCAGTGTTCCCAGGCTTTTGCCCTCTGTCCCTGCTCAGGTGAGGCACTGCTGAGTCACTCATGAGTCTGAGTTTCAGGCAGTGGGATGTATGTTTCAGCACAGGCGCCCTGATTCACAACTATAGGAAATTGGGGAATTTCCCTCTCTGGCTCCCAGGCAACTCTTAGCTGGTAGTGTTGTTTAGTCACTCAGTCGTGTCCAACTCTTTTGCGACCCCATGGACTGTAGCCCACCAGCCTCCTCAGCCCACAGGATTTCCCAGGCAAGAATACTGGAGTGAGTTGCCATTTCCTCCTCCAGGAGATCTTCCCTACCCACAGATCGAATGCACATCTCCTGCATTGCAGGTGGATTCTTTACCACTGAGCCACCAGGGAAGCCCTTAGCTGGTGAAGTGGGGTCTTTTTCATGACCCTGAAGCTTTAGCCTCTACAGTATGAAACACATGACAGTAAAGCCATGTGACCCAAATCCTACTCTTTTCTTGGCAGGGCAGAGGGCACGGCAACTGGACCCTTTCCCAGTGGCTCAGTACAGTGGAGAGTGTTCCTGGAAGCAGTGACAGCAAATAAGCTCTGAGACGAGCCTGAGCATCCGTGGGGCTGCTAAAGAAGGGGTGGGGACTGCAAGCTAAACAGTCCGATTCTCTGCTCTGTCAGAGGAACTCAGACCCCAGTCAGCTTCTGGAAGGCAATTCTGGAGCCCATCAGGTCTACCCTCAAGTCCTTTCAATGTCCTGGTTTATCTCTGGCTCCATCAAGGGTCTCAAGGGACTAGGGCTACAAGGAGCCTAACACACTGTCTGAACCACAGCCTAAATTGTAATGCATTTTGGTGTTGCCTCTTCCTCTGTCCCCTCTCCATCCATAGACTGCACCCCGGAATGCCATCCAAATCCTAGAAGCATTGAGATTTCTGCAGCAGAAATAAATACATAAATGAATCTCACGTTCCAACCTAGACAATGACATAGACTTTGGCTCGAGACTTTAGGAGAATTCCCAAGAAAGTGTTCATGATTATTTGTTTCTGACTCTTTTTATCCATGGACCAAGCTGAGCCCTGGTAAGTGTTCTCAGAGAAGCAGCCTTCTTTATTACAAACTTGGGTCTGTATGAGAGGAGCAGGAGGAGGAAAAACGAGACTCAGTAACTCCCTTGGAAGTATAAGAGTCCACTTCCATCTCCCCTGGCAAAGGAAGCTTTAGACCTGGAGACAAAAGAACCGAATAATAAGTTACAAGCACCTTGAACATGAATGTTCATAGTCCGCATTTCAGATATGCTGCTCTGCTGGGATAGAGCGATGCTGTGATTCTAACTTCACAGTCAGCACCAAACAACCGATCCTGTGCTTATCTGCGGCTGTGAAAGAGATCCTGGATATGAAAGCTCTCTGAAATTCACAAGTGGGTGGGAGGGCTTCTTACTGCCATTATCTATTTTTTGTTTCCTCCTGTAAATCATTCTCTCTATGCCTCAGTCAAGTCTCTGGGGGCAGCAAGGCACAGGCCAGACAGAAACTCTGGTAAGCCACGAGTTCCCAGCACAGGGCCAGGCGCAGGGTAAACTCCAGGAGCATAGGACAATGTGTTGACTTCAGAAAAATGAGTTGTCTGGGGATACAGGATCTTTGGGGGGCAATGTGGTGAGAAACTGGTTTTTTTTGTTGTTGTTCAACGAGACTGATTGACCGAATGTGTTTTATCTTGTCTCCCTCCCCAGGCCATTCCAGTAAAATGACAATGAAGGAATTTAAAGAAAGGGTATTAACCCACAAGGTTAAGAGAGGACAAAAGCACGAGCAGGGAGATAAGATGGGATGAAAGATTTCAACAGAAAATATTACGAGATGAAATATTATTTCAACAAAAACAAGGAGTGGGGAGGTCTGATATTTTGATTATAAAGCTTTCAGTACTATTTGATTTTAAAGCAGACAAGACATAAAATTTAAGAAACATTTTATTACGAGGACTTCTTTCAAAAGAAAGGAGAAAGGGCCCCAGGGAGTCAGGAGAGACCTGGATGTCAAATCTTTCTTTGGTGCTTGGTCACAGCAGAGCTTGTCACTGTTGCTGTCTGAGCCCAAACCTCTTCCTCTGAAGGGGGCTGAACAAATCCCACAGTTGCCTTCTAGTCCTAACAATTAACCACTTCTACAGGTAAGTTCTTGGAGAAGGCAATGGCACCCCACTCCAGTACTCTTGCCTGGAAAATCCCATGGATGGAGGAGCCTGGTAGGCTGCAGTCCATGGGGTGCCTAAGAGTCGGACACAACTGAGCAACTTCACTTTCACTTTTCACTTTCATGCATTGGAGAAGGAAATGGCAACCCACTCCAGTGTTCTTGCCTGGAGAATCCCAGGGACAGGGGAGCCTGGTGGGCTGCCGTCTATGGGGTCGCACAGAGTCGGACACGACTGAAGTGACTTAGCAGCAGCACAGGTAAGTTCTATGGGCATAACTGACATCCTCAGAAAAACCTGTACTTTGGAATTAGTCCAAACTTGTCTCGAATTTCCCTTCTTGCAATTCCTGGCTGTGTGAACTGGCTGAGCCTCAGTTTACTCAGCTCACGCACAAGGATACTGCCCATGTCTCAGACCTGGCAAGAGGATTCAATGACATAAGTCAAGCAGCAAGTGTTCCTTTTCTCCACTGCTGCACCTCCCACCTTTAGGCAGGGATCTGGCACCAGGCATTGGCTTAGTTAAAACCCAGAGGGTTCAGAAATGAGTTTGGTTTGGTTTTGGTTTAGTTGCTAAGTCGTGTCCGACTCTTTGCAACCCCATGAACTGTAGCCTGCCAGGCTCCTCTGTCCGTGGGATTTTCCAGGCAAGAACACTGGAGTGGGTTGCCATTTCCTTCTCCAGGGGATCTTCCCGACCCAGGAATCGAACCCGGGTCTCCTGCATTGCAGGCAGATTCTTTACCGACTGAGCTATGACAGAAATGAGTTACAGTGTATTTATTCTTGGGGCAGAGAGAACAGTGAAGCACCTCATTTCTGTTGATTGGACTACAGGCAAGGTCCAAGTGTGGATGTCTGAGCCTAGTGAATAATTCCTTTGGGGAGATGTCGTTAACTAAAGGGCAGACAAGGGAGGGCATAAATGAGAGGTTCTTTGACCAAGTACCTGCCCCACCTCCACCCCTCTATCCCTCCTCCCCTCCTCTGTGGGAATCTCTTAGCAGAGTCCACATACCCGGCCTCAACCTAGATTAGCCTCCTATTCAATTACTTGGGGTTCTGCAGAAAAGGTAAAGATGGTGTCCACAGGGATTTCCACTCTCTTGAGCGTCTCTGGACTTGCACACTGATTTCCACACTATGGGCTCCCTTCCACACTAACTTTTTTTTTACATCACTTGAAACTTTAGCTGTATAACTTTCAAAAAGGTCATCCGATCTGGAGGCTGTCCCTGGGCGCTTACAGCCTGAACCACATCTCAGGAAACTTACTGCCTCCTATTGTCTTCCTCTACTCCTACTGAAGACCTCTGTTTAAACTTTCACTTATATATCCTCCTACTATTGTGCACCCCTCCCCAGCTTCCATCCCCACCCTAATCTCTCCTAAGGTCCTTTGTGAGCTCTAATTGGTTTACTTTCCTCGTTGAAAACATTCTGTAAGACTTAGAGGAGGAACTTACAGTTGCCAGGGGGAAGGAATAGTTAGGAAGTTTGAGATGGACATGTACAGGCTGCTATGTTTAAAACAGATAATCAAGTAGGACCTACTGTACAGCACAAGAAACTCTGCTCAATGTTATGTGGCAGCCTGGAGGGGAGGGGAGTTTGGGGGAGAATGGAAACATGTACATGTATGATGTGAGTCCCTTCGCTGTTCACCTGAAACTCTCACAATATTGCTAATCGGCCATGTTCCAATATAAAATTAAAAGTTTAAAAACATTTCTGTGACTCCTCAATGTTTATTGAGTCAAGAACCTTGATTCACTCATCCAACAAATGTTTACTGTGTATCTACTGTGGGCCAAGCTCTGTTCTAGGTGCTGGGGATACATCATTGAGCAAGAGAGATAAAATCTTCTGTTCTCCTAGTACTTATATTCCAGTGGTGGAGACAGAGTAACCAAGATAAACAAATACAGTAAGTAAAGTCAGTTGGTGATAAGTTCTAAAAACAAAAAGGACTTCCCTTGTGGCTCAGCTGGTAAAGAATCCACCTGCAATGCGAGAGACCAGGGTTTGATCCCTGGGTTGGGAAGATCCCCTGGAGAAGGGAACGGCTACCCACTCCAGTCCTCTGGCCCAGAGAATTCCATGGACTGTATAGTCCATGGGGTCACAAAGAGTTGGACACGACTGAGGGACTTTCACTTTCACACTTTCAGGAAAAAGAGGGGGTGAGGGGGAAGTAAAATTTTAGATAGACCCACCAGAGAGAAGATGACAATCTGAGTAAAAATCTAAGATCGTGAACTCTGAGGATAGCAGAGGGAAGATGGTTCCAGAAAGAGGGGCTGGCAAGTGCAAAGGCCCTGGGGTGAGAGCACATTTGCCCAATAAAGGATGAGCAGAGAGGTTGGAATGAAGCCCGAAGTTGGCAGAGAGTGAGGAGAGAACAGAGGTTGTTGGGCTGTGAGATTTGAGATCTGATGCTGCAGCTTTCACTCTGAGAGAGAGGAGGGGGCCACTAGGGGCTTTTGAGCAGAAGAGTGGTAAGGGGTGACTTGTTTTGCAGGATCAGTCTGGCTGCTGTGTTTCAGGTGGAGAGAAAGGAGAAAAGGGCCAGAGAGATGAGTTGAAAGGCTTCTTGCTGGCCCTCATCTGTTTGTCCAGTCGCATCTCTTACTATTCCACTGCCCTGCCACCCTAATCGATGCTTCTTCCCAAAACACACTTTGCAGCTGCTGACCTATCACCCTTGATGAAGCAGCTTCTGCTTGAAATAATCGTCACAACCAGAATAATTGCTGCTGCTTATCCAGCATCCATAATTCCATTTGATTTAAGTGTTGTCTAATTTCACTTACAGACATGGTTTCATTTAATGTTCCTATTTTGTCCCTATTTCTTGGGAAAGCTGAGGTCTTTTACAAGTTGTTGCCAATGACAAGGTCCCTGGGCCCAATCATAACATAGAGAACCATCGACACCTCTTTGTTCTCAAGTGAACCATTTGATTTCTTTGCGGGTCTCCAGACTGTGTGACCTTCTGAGCAATGCCTCACAGGAATGACCCACAAAGGGAGAGGAAGATGTTTAAAATGACCCTTGAAGATGAACATCAATTATCTGCATAGAAAAACCAAAGCAAAAGACATTTTAGTCAAAGAAAATAGCACTACAAAGCACCACACAGAATGGTCAGGAAGTTTCAGTTTGCTGGCATGTAGCATTTATAGTGGAGAAGGAAATGGCACCCCACTCCAGTGCTCTTGCCTGGAAAATCCCATGGGCAGAGGAGCCTGGTAGGCTGCAGTCCGTGGGGTCGCTAAGAGTCCGACACGACTGAGCAACTTCACTGTCCTTTTTCACTTTCATGCATTGCAGAAGGAAATGGCGACCCACTCCAGTGTTCTTCCCTGGAGAATCCTGGAGACGGGGGAGCCTGGTGGGCTGCTGTCTATGGGGTCGCACAGAGTCAGACACGACTGAAGCAACTTAGCAGCAGCAGCAGCAGCAGCAGCATCATTTATAGGGAGGCATTAAGCAGGAAGCTATAACCAACCTAGATAGCATATTAAAAAGCAGAGACATTACTTTACCAACAAAGGTCCATGTAGTCAAAGCTATGGTCTTTCCAGTAGTCATGTATGGATGTGAGAGTTGGATGATAAAGAAAGCTGAGCACCAAAGAATTGATGCTTTTGAACTGTGGTGTTGGAGAAGACTCTTGAGAGTCCCTTGGACTGCAAGGAGATCCAACCAGTCCATCCTAAAGGAGATCAGCCCTGGGTATTCTTTGGAGGGAATGATGACCTGGAGAGCATGATTTCCTTTGAAAGGAAACAGCCCTAGTCTGGTTGGTAGTTGTTGTGCAGAAAGGCGGCCCAGTTTTGCCCACTGGGAAATCCAGATGCGTACATACAATCTTCCAACAGTTTATATGTTTGCAACAAGTTTTTCAAAAATCTTGATTGCCTGTAAACCACCCCCCAGGAGCTGCCCTTTGGGGACTACTGTCTGGGGTGTGAGTAAGCGCCGCTGTGTTCTCAGAGCTTGCCACAGGGCCTGGCAGTGAGTCAGTGTTCAAACACATTTGCTGAGTGCATGTGCATGGGTTATGTATTAGGATTCCCATCTTACACTGAGGAAACTGAGGCTCCTGGAGGGTAATAGATGGTGTGGGAAAGGCCACAGTCACGTTCAAGGCCAAATCTCTGAACTTGGAAATCAGCAGAATGTCTTGTAAGAGAGACGGCTTAAGAGTAGAAGAGTAGAAACAGCTCTTCATCAGACCCCTCCGCCAGCCCCAGCCCCTACCCAGGTCGTGGGGACAGCCCCATGTCCTACGCGCACCTCCACCTGATTTCGACCCCGCTGGGGAACTCCCCATCCCACTCTCTGGGACTGTTTTCCCTCTCTCTTGTTCAGACCTAGGAATCGGAGATGAGGCAGCCCATTCCCCACCTGTCCCTCCTCAGCCCACTGACATCTGTAAAATGTTGAGTTGCCAGCAGTAACAGTCTCTTTGGGGCCTTTCAGATCCAAACAAGGACCCATCAGATCTTGCTGGCCAGGAGTCTGGCCGACTAAATCCCTAAGGGTACCAGGTAGCCTCAAGGCTTTTCCTGCTCTCGATCACTATTTACAAACATTTATCAGCAGAGCTGGGCAGAGCTGCTGCATACATAGAAATGAAAGGAGGTGGGAAAACAGGAGAGCCAGGGAAGGGGAATTTGGGGAAATAGAATATCAGTGTTGGAGGCTTCTAAAATCAGAGTCAGGATTTCTGCTAAGACGCGCTCAGTTGACATAAAATCAGTCCTTCCTTCCCTTCTTTCTTCCTCTCTTCCTCCCTTCATCAAATCAGACCATAGGTTGGTTATTCAGTCAAGGAACACTTATTGATCAGTTCAGTTCAGTTCAGTTGCTCAGTCACGTCCGACTCTTTGCAACCCCATGAATCGCAGCATGCCAGGCCTCCCTGTCCATCACCAACTCCCGGAATTCACCCAAACTCATGTCCATCGAGTCGGTGATGCCATCCAGCCATTTCATCCTCTGTCGTCCCCTTCTCCTCCTGCCCCCAACCCCTCCCAGCATCAGAGCCTTTTCCAATGAGTTAACTCTTCGCATGAGGTGGCCAAAGTACTGGAGTCTCAGCTTTATCATCAGTCCTTCCAAAGAACACCCAGGGCTGATCTCCTTCAGAATGGATTGGTTGGATCTCCTTGCAGTCCAAGGGACTCTCAAGAGTCTTCTCCAACACCACAGTTCAAAAGCATCAATCCTTTGGTGCTCAGCTTTCTTCACAGTCCAACTTTCACATCCATACATGACCACTGGAAAAACCATAGCATCAGTGTTCAACAAATTCCCATAATTGGCAGGTAATCATTTGAATGATGCCCATGACCTAAGTGTGTCACACTTTATTCACTTTTAGTTTATTAAGGATAACGTGAGAAGGAAACACTAGCATGTTTTACCAACTATTACAGTTGGCTGGGGAAAGCTGTTGTTGTTCTCTATACAATTCTTAGAGTAATCCGCCAGTTTCTGGACTCCTTCCAGGATCTCGGATCTGAAAGCACGGTCGCGGCTCAGTGCTCTGCTTTCCCTGCCAGAACCCCCTTCTGCTGCCTTGTTTGCCAGTCAATTCATCTTGCACACATTCATTTTCCTTAAATGGATTTATTTTCAAGTCCACTCAAGGGGGGAGTTTTCTTAAATTTAATTTTTAAAAGAGACTTTCTTCTCCGAGGTCATTCAGCTGGGGTACATGGTGAGTAGGAAGCTGGCCAGGCCCGACCTGTCTGACCTCGTGCCCTTTCCATTAGGTCATGGAAGGGAACCCGAGCTGCCGAATGTTAAATCTCCTCCACGGGCCCAGAGTGATCTCCTGGACCATCTGTCTGTCCTGGGGGCGTGAAGAAGGCACGAGAGGCTCTGCCCTTGACCCTGAATGACTTGAACCCGTGGGCTGGATCTGGGGCTTTCTAGGGGCCTGGGAACCTCTCTCTAAGGGCGTCAGTGTCTGGAGGCCCCGAGAGTTTCGGGAGTTTCGGAGCAGGCCCGGCAGCCTCCCAGGTGCTCTTCTGCACTGTGGCAAGTGCCAGCTCGCCTTCGGCTCCCGCCCAGCCCGGGAAACCAGAGGTATTTCTAGCTCAGGCCCAGACCCGTCCCGGCGGCCTGGATTCCACTGCCGAGGCAGGGCGCTCCTCAGTGCCCAGGGACCATTTCTTTCTGGGGTTTGTCACAGAGGAATTTCCATTCCAGCCGTTCAGGGCGATGCGGGCAGGTGGGTGGCCACGGGGCTTCTCCCTCAAGCTACGGAGGGCTGGGGTCGATAGCAGGGCATCGAGGGAAGGGGAGCTCTAGACATTCCATCCCCGAGGCTGTTTCATCCCCAAATCCAAGGCAAATAGAGAAGTTGGGAAGGCTGGACTGTCTGCCTGCCCCACGGCCCAACCCTGAGTCCCGCCTCGGATCGCTAAAAGAAGGACCTTCCCACAGGAGAGGCTGGGTCTGGGCAGGTCTGGAGAGCCCCGATCCCACGGCCCGGGGGGAACACGCCCCAGCTCGCTGAGCTCTCCGGTAGGCGTCTCTGGGGGTAGGAAGCCCAGCCTCTGATATGACTGGGCCGGGTTTGCATGTGCGCATGCATGCGCCTGTGAGTATATGTGTGTGTGTGTGTGTGTGTGTGTGTGTGTGTGTGCGTGTGTGTGTGTGTAAGCAACAGATAATCGTTTAGTGAACCCATGCACTTTTTGCTTATTTGAAATTCAGATTTAATTGAGTGTCCTCTACTTATCTGGCAACTCCAGTAGAGAGGGCAGGGTTCAGGAGGACTAGACTGAGGTTGACACTCCATGCCCCTGGGTCTCCAATTTCAAGGAGGCCAGGGCCAGTGTCTGGACACATATCCCTGCTCCCCACCCTGAAGGAGAGAATTCCTTGAGCCCTGCCTTTCCCACAGAGCTGGGGCCCCTCGGACTTCAGACTGTAGTTCTGCAACTCCAGGGCCTTTCATGTCAACTGGTATGCAGCATCCTGGAGTCCCTTTGAAGATGAAAAGCTCTTCTGAGAAATGCTCGGTTGTTGTAATTAACGTAATTAAAAGCAATTTTGCTCACAGCCCTGTAGGAAATTGGGGGACTTCGATACCTCACTCTCCCAGGAAATGGCCAACCTCTTCCAATCCAGTGTTGGGGTAGATGTCCCTGCCAGCCCCAGTCCCTGCTCCCACCTAACTTGACTTCATTTTTGTTTTGTTGCTAAGTCGTGGCAGCCTCTTTGTTACCCTATAGACTGTAGCCTGCCAGGCTCCTCTGTCCATGGAATTTTCCAGGAAGAACACTGGAGTGGGTTGCCATTTCCTCCTCCAGAGGATCTTCCCGACCCAGGGATTGAAACAGCATCTCCTACATTGGCAGGCGGGTTCTTTACCCTGAGCCACCAGGGAAGACCCAACCTGACTTAGACTCATCTTTTTACCTGTTCAGATGATTTTTCACTGCAAGACACCCGACTGTCCCTGCACAGTAGTCCGCCTCTCTGGGGAGATGTCTGTGCCTTTTTGATGATCGGTAAAGCCTGGAGCTAGCTACTCTAGCTCTGGACCAGAGAGAAGGGGTGCTAGCTGCTGCCATCTCTCCTCCCAACCCGAAAGACCACTAGGAGCAAACTCTTTTTTGATTCTAGGAATTAGGTTCTTGCTGTGCCGCGTGACCACACAGGAGGTGTGTAAGCTGTTTCCTTCTGAAGGTAACTAGTCATACAGTGGTAACCAGGGCAGCTAGAGGTCATGCCCAGAGTATGTTGTCTTAATTATTTATTTCTAGAAGTGCACCCTTCTGCTTTCCCCAAGGAGGTGATCAGCTCTTGCACAGGAAGAACCAGAGCGTTTCATTCTCTAAAGGTGTAGCACGGAGGAGAGACTCAGCATTATGAATTGGGTTGTGCCAAATTAAAGTTTGTGATAAACCAGAGAAGGATGTCTGCCTTGCTCTGAATTCCCAGGGCTCTTAGCAGCTAGCTCTGGGTTTCCTGGCATACCTACCGTATGATTTTTATCTGGCCTGTTATATGATTGTAAAGACTTACAGAAATGTTTTCTGCTGTTACTGTTGACAGTACAACCCTCTGCCCAAACCGGCTGAAGCTTCAAGAATTTAGACAGTTGACTCTGATGATGGCAAATCAGTGAGAGGTTATAAAATTTTCCTATCGCCTCAAACCTGACTTCAAAAATTTTGTATTTGTCCTACCCCAGACTCTCTTAGGAGATCACAAGAAGGAAAACTAGAGTCCTAGACCTCAGAAGAATAAGGTGTCAGTGCCTGGTCTTTATAGCCTGTTCCTCTCCCATACATGTACATACAGACAGACACACATGTACACACACAGAGAGACTCACACACACACACACACACACACACACACACACTCACCTGGGAGCAGCAGAGTCAACTCCTCCCTACACTGTTTCATTCAGTTTAACAGGGACCTGTGCTTAGACAGTAAACAATGCTCAACAACAGGGACGCTCACCCTGAGCTTTGTAGATCTAGTCTCTTTGAGATTCAGAGTCACAGGAGCATGTCAGGTGAATAAAGGGGGCCTGACAGAGGCTCAGTGACAGACAGCTGTGACAAGGCCACTGCAATGACCTTCACCACAAGGCAGTGATGACCTAGGGCCCGGAGCCCCTCAGAGGGAAGAGCTGGCTCTAGGAAGAGCCTGAGGCTGTTGCTGAAGCCTCCTTCCAACCCACCCACCTTGACTTATGGGCATGCCGAGGGAAACGACTCTGCTGTTGTCAAGTGAAGAATCTGGACCCTAAAGAGCTCCACTGGGAGCTAGTTGCATGCCCGAGAATGAGTATAAAAAATTGAGGGGGGCCGTGGGGAGGGCACAGGGAAGGCCAAGGAGAATGTCTGCTCTTGTCTCCTGGAGCACAGCCAGGCTTTAGCAGTGACCGCTAATGAATGTAACCAGGAGTGTCTCTTCGGGCTGGATCAGCATCATTGACAGACTTGGCCATAACAAGGGGGAAGACTGGACTTCTTGTTAATCTACTCGTGGAGAAACTTGGTCTCTTAGTCCGTCTGGGCTGCTGTAACAGAATACCACAGACTGGCTGGCTTACAAAAAAAAGACATTTATTTCTCATTGTTATGGAACCTGGGAAGTCCAGGAAGATTTGATGTCTCCTGAAGACTCACTTCTAAGTTCTTAGAAGGCCATCTTCTTGCTGTGTCCTCCCACGGTGTAAGAGGTGAGGTTGCTCTCTGAAGTTCCTTTTAAAATGGCACCAATCCCATTCATGAAGGCTCCACTATAAGGATCGAATCATCTTCCAGGGCCCACTGCCTGCTAACGTCACACTGGGGGGTAGGATTTCAACATGTGAATTTGGTGCTGTGGCTTCCCTGGTGGCTCAGCTGGTAAAGAATCTGCCTGCAATGTGGGAGACCTAGATTTCATCCCTGGGTTGGGAAGATCGCCTGGAGAAGGGACTGGGTACCCACTCCACTATTCTGGCCTGGAGAATTCCATGGACTGTATAGTCCACGGGGTCCCAAAGAGTTGTGCACAACTGAGCAACTTTCACTTTCACTTTAGGTACGGGAATGAGGGGTGGGGGGTGGGGACACAAGCATTCAGTCCTTTGTACCATTGACTATGCTAAAGCCTTAGACTGTGTGAATCTGAATCACTACAAACTGTGGGAAAATTCTTAAAGAGATGGGAATACCAGACCACCTTACCTGCCTCCTGGGAAACCTGCATGCAGGTCAAGAAGCAACAGTTACAACTGGACATGGAACAACAGACTGGTTCCAAATTGGGGAAGGAGTACGTCAAGGCTGTATATTGGCACCTTGTTTATTTAACTTATATGCCGAGTACATCATGCGAAATGCCAGACTGGATGAAGCAGAAGCGGGAATCAAGATTGCCAGGAGAAATATCAGTAACCTCAGATAGGCATATGACACCACCATTATGGCAGAAGGCAAAGAGGAACTAAAGAGCCTCTTGATGAAAGTTAAAAAGGAGAATGAAAAGGCTGGCTTAAAACTCAACATTAAAAAAAGCTAAGATCATGGCACCTGGTCCTATCACTTCATGGCAAATAGATGGGGAAACAATGGAAACAGTGAGAGGCTTTATTTTTGGGGGCTCCAGAATCACTGCAGATGGTGACTGCATCCATGAAATTAAAAGACGCTTGCTCCTTGGAAGAAAGCTATGACCAACCTAGACAGCATATTAAAAAGCAAAGACATTACTTTGCTGACAGAGCTCCGTCTAATCAAAGCTATGGTTTTTCCACTAGTCATGTATGGATGTGAGAGTTGGACTATAAAGAAAGCTGAGCACTGAAGAATTGATGCTTTTGAAGTGTGGTGTTGGAGGAGACTCTTGAGAGTCCCTTGGACAGCAAGGAGATCAAGCTAGTCAATCCTAAAGGAAATCAGTCCTGAATATCCATTGAAAGGACAAATGCTGAAGCTGAAGCTCCAGTACTTTGGCCACCTGATGAGAAGAACTGACTCATTTAGAAAAGACCCTGATGCTGGGAAAGACTGAAGGTGAGAGAAGAAGGGGATGAAAGAGGATGAGATCATTGGATGGCATCACTGACTCAAAGGACATGAGTTTGAGTACACTCTGGGAGTTGGTGATGGACAGGGAAGCCTGGCATGCTGCAGTCTATGGGGTCTCGAAGAGTCAGACACGGCTGAGCGACTGAACCGAAATGACTCAGTGTCATCAGACACCTACTTTAAAAGAGACTCAGTCCCTTTAGTTAAAAGACAGAATCACAGGGACAACTTTGAAGAACAATTATTCTCCAGATTAACATGTACCCTTTGTAGAAAATAAACCTTAACTATCTTTTCTAAAAGAAAAGGCTAGTATTTTCTTCATCTTTGAATAGGGCTACGAAAGTCTCTAACTTTCTTTTATTTTAATGCGTCTTTGTGGTCTTTTTGCTTTCAGAAGAACAAACACTGATTCCTGGGTGCATTCCTGGGAGAATGTCTTCTGTGGATCCCACCTGACAATGCTCAACACTCACCCATGTTGCTGTCATCTCCTTTCCTTATCCCAAATACAGTCATGTCATCCACTCCAGTCATCAAAGGGACTGCAGTTACAGTCACTTTAGGATCAGAGGACACAATGATGCAAGCATGCATCTGACTCAAAAAAATCCCCTGTCCAGGCAGGGCTGGAGGAGCTCTAAGTTTGCAGAATGAGGATAGTCCCCCACTGTCCTCGGTATTAACTTACAAGCAGCTTTGCAATCTGCCTTTGTGGAATTTTCAATGCAAGAATTTATGGTAAACTCATGAAGGACATCTTTAGTTGCAAACCTTACTTCTTAAATTTTTTAGTTCTAGTCAGAATAAATGCACAGAGAGGAAAACAAGGACAAATAGAAAGCACAAGAAGATGCTAGAAAATCTTCTTCATGAGAAATCTATGGTAGTTAAATATGGGAAAGGCTGACACGCGTAGGGCTTCACCGTGTGAAGAAGAAAAGCTGCCCCTCAAATGAAAGGCAAACCATTGCCCGAGGAAAAGATGAAGATCACCGAAGCCTCCCGCACCAGATGGAATAGACTCCGCCATTAAGCCTGTGATGGGAGGACCACAGTGGGGAATGATTTGCTAACAGTCAAAAGTGGGACAACATAACAGCTGCTGTTGGTTTGGACTAATAGGCAATTATAAATTCAATTTAATTCAAGATGGTAATTTCTTTTTTTTTTTAAAGTAGGACCATAGTCTATATCCCGAGGATTTTTCCCCACTTCTTTCCTTCTAAAGAAAAACATTCTCAAATTGTCGTGTAGGTTAATTACCGGTGCTTAGAAGAGTTGTGAATTTCACAGGCAAAATGGCACATAAAAGATGAGCGAGAAAAAAAATGCATCACATTTAAGTCAGGCCATTGCCGGCTGGATTAATCACTCCTCCTCTGTTCTCTCAGTGCATGGCTCATACTTTCATTTAAGAATGTATCATGTTGTGATGTCACGGAGAATCACTGGCTTCTAAGCCTTCCCCTTCCCTCTGGACTCCGAGCTTCCTGAGGCCAGGGCCTTTGTTTCACTCTTTCTCATCAACTCCCTTGGCACTCAATTCATGCCCGGTGTGCAGGAGGGCACAATCAATGATTACTCAACCAATAAATACCCTCCAGGTCCTACACTAGCCCTAGTGGCATATATGAAGCGTAACCTCATTTTGTACTTACATGGTTACTGAGATCTGAATCCTGACACAGCTGAGTCCAGTATCCTCGGGCTTAACCCCTTTGCAAACATACCTTTCCTGAGAGGGATTGATCAGTAAGTGGGAGACAATACCAGCTTTCCTGTTCCCCAAATGTTTGCCCCTTCTCCATCACTTGCTGGTTCTTCCTCATCTACCTCCCACCCCAAAATTTACAAGGCCCCAGGGCTCAGTTCTCAGGCTGCATTTACACAATGGGATCTCACTCGGTCTCATTCCCTTGCTGACCACTCCCGTTTGGGTCTCCTGGCATCCTGGACTACCACCCCCCACCCCCACCTGAATCCCAGACGTGCATGTATCCACCTCCTGGATTCTCCACTTGGACATCTAATAGAAACCTCAGGCTTAATGTGTGACTTGAATGATCTTGACATTTATTTTTTTGTCTACCAAGGGCATAGACGTTGTTTATGACTTTAAGTTTACATACTGCTCCAGCATTATGTTAACACCCTATGAGCTTCAAAAAACCAAATACGTTTACAGTAGGATTATCGGTCACTAAAATGATGGGAAAGGAAACTTTACAGTTGTGAGAATGCAAAAAAAAAAAAAAAATGTTCTCATCAAGGTAATATTGACCCAGACATTCATTTAGTATCTGTCAGCATGGATACAGGGATCTCTGAGCCACAGGAGCAAGCAGAGGGAGAACAGAAACAGCTAAACAGTGATGGGGAGCAGGGCCCATTAGCTTGCACCGTAAGATTCCTTCATGTTGTATCCACACCCTGCAAGGAACTAGCATGGATGGCATGGATTTCATAGACTGAATTCACTACAGTCTCAGCTCGATCAGGAGAGACGAGAAATACTAGGTTCGAGAAACGTTGACAAGTGGTAGGAAGCATATTGGAGGTGGGCAGCATCAAGAGTGAACTAACTGGGACCTCCCCGGTGATCCAGTGGTTAAGAATCCATCTGCCAATGCAGGGGACCCGGGTTCGATCCCTGGTCTGGGAAGATCCCACATGTTGCAGAGAGACTACGCCTGTGAGCCACAACGACTGAAGCCCCCACACCTCGAGCCCGTGCTGTGCAACAAGCCACCACAGTGAGAAGCCTGCACACACGGCAGAGAGCAGCCCCTGCTTGCCGCAACTAAAGAAAGCCTGCACATAGCATCAAAGACCCAGTGCAGCCAAAAACAAATTAATAAAACGTTGAAAAAAGACAGCGCACTAACCGCTCCAGGAAGGCATTGGAGAGGAAGGTTTAACGTCCTCGCCACCCATACAGACATCATTGTGATTTCTCTGATCCACATCTGATCACATAACCCCCATGCTTGAAATCCTTTAACAGCCCCTCACCTCTGCATGGAATTGGGCCTCAACTCCCCAGCAAGCAGTTTAGAAGACTGACTTCTCACCTGCCCATCTCTCCAACCCCTCCCCTCCCATGCACCCCCCCTCAGCACCGTGAACCACAAGCAGTTCTCCAAACACATCTTTCCCACCTTGTTCGTGCTGTCCCCTCTCCCTGGAAGGTCCTTTCTCAGGAAACTCTGACTCACTGCATCCTCTGTGCAACTTCCCATGACCTTTCCTCTCTCCTCCACGGCAGGATGAACTTCTTTGCCTTCTGGGTTCCTAAAACCCTTTGCACAAGGGCATGTCAACCCACTCCAGTACTCTTGCTTGGAGAATCCCATGCACAGAGGAGCCTGGCGGGCTACAGTCCATGGGGTCACAAAGAGTCCACTGAGCAACTAACAAAATCCTTTGTGCATCCTTCTTATCCAGCTTTTAGCCCTTGACTAACTGCTTTGTCTCCCCAACTAGATGGTGAGGTCTTCAAGGGAAAAGTCTGAGATCTGAGTTTTTTAAATCCTCAATGCCTAATGCTGTAACAGGAACATGGTAACTGCTTAGAAAATGATTAATGAATGAATGTTTGCCTGCCGAGCCTTTGCCAGAAAATGTGAAAAAAAAGAGTGTAGCTATACCAACATTCCACTAGAGGGAGGAATTAAAACTTTATCCCCTCGAAGGGTGCGAGCTCAGTCTGTCCAACTCTTTGCAACCCCCTGAACTATTGCCCTCCAGGCTCCTCTGTCCATGGAATTTTCAAGGCAGGAATACTGGAGTGGGTTGCCATTTTCTACTCAAGGGATCTTCTTGACCCAGGGATTGAACCACATCTCTTGTGTCTCCTGCATTGGCAGGCGGGTTCTTTACCGCTGAGCCACCTGGGAAGTCCCTCCATCCCCTCTAGAGGAGCATTTTACCTTGTTCTCAATAAATGAGTGTAATCTGATAAAACATTTCAGTTTTAGACTAGGTCTAATATAAATCAACCTCCGATAAGCTTGAGGAAGCATATTTAAAGGTAATTCTGTGCCAGGCTCTGTGTTTGATAACGGGTAGTTCTTATGGGTACGGATGAATAGAAAGGGTAAACACTATATACAGTAGTATTTTACATTTTCAAGTTATGTGGAGTGCACCAAAATGCATCACAAAGCTTTCTCTTTTTTCAGACATAATCTTGTTTTCTAAAATATGCTCCACCTAGAGAGCTCATTGCTCTTACACAATAAACACTGAGGAATCCGATGACTACATAGCTTTCTAATTTCCTGTTGCCCTATATCCTCATATCCTGTCTTGAACACACACACATGTTGTTCATGAAGTCAGCAGAAACAACTCCTACAGCCTAAGATCTAGAATCTAGAGTCATCTCAAGTTCAATACTGACGTTCAGTGAATGTGACAGACGGAGAAATGCTCAACAGCAGCAAGTGACCCTCCGCCCCCGGCCCCCGACCCCCACGGGCCCCGAAAGACCGACCTACCTGCTTCCTTAGCACCCAGCATCTGTCAGTTCAGCATTAATCACTGTGTATCGCAATGGTCTGCATACTTATCCATGCCTGGCTGAGGTTGAGAACTCCTTGAAGAGGCTGGCATGCACCCTCTTCTTTCTCCCAGCCTCAGCTGGTAGCCCAGCACCTGGCCCATGGTGTTTAGTACACTTTTAAAAATGAATAAACAAGCTCATTTCATTAGAAGGGTAGCGAGAGACTGATTCCTGCCGGCACTCTCAGGGAGAGGCTAGATTGCTTTAGGCTGTAAATAGACATGTGTGTGGACACGTGGTGGAGAAGCCGGTCTATGTAGAAAACCATCTGGTTTGAGGCCTCTGGGAGGAGGCACACTCCCCTTCTCCAGAATCCTCCCAAATCAGTAGCTGAGGTGTAGGAGCTTTCATCATTAGAGTCATACCTTTGGTATGGCTCCCTGTCAATACATCTTGAAGCCATGTGCCCTTCTTATCACTGTATTATCACATAAATTTCAAACCCCAAACATCGCCAGGATCTGATCTGTGTCCTCAAATTATGCTTCCCCAGCAGCCTCCCCTTCCTGCTCTGTTGAGAATCTCGGGCAGACTCCTGCTCACTTTGTGTGGTTTGCCTTACAACATAGTTTGCCTTTTCAACACATCACTATATATCAAACAAGCTCTTGCCAACCGTATACACCACAATCTTTACAAGGGATTTAAACACATCGATTTGTATAATTCCATGAGTTCACAATAATACTTAAAATTAAAAAAAAAAAAAAAACAACTTGGTCAGCATTAGAAGATGCACTGAATTGATTCCTTATGTTTAAAATTAGTAAAAGAAGGGAGGGAATCAAGCATTTTTCCTGCCTTTCCTATGCTAACAGTTGTTGTTCAGCCGCCCAGTCATGTCCAACTCTTTGCGACCCCACGGACTGCAGCACGCCAGGCTTCCCTCTCCTTCACCATCTCCTGAAGTTTGCCCAAGTTCATGTCCATTCCATTGGTCATGCCATCCAGCCATCTCATCCTCTGACGCCCTCTTCTTCTTCCCTCAATCTTTCCCAGCATCAGGGACTGTAAAGAAGGCAGAGTGCCAAAGAATTGATGGCTTGGGACTGTGGTGCTGGAGAAGACCCCGATAGTCCCTTGGACAGTAAAGAAATCAAACCAGCCAATCTTAAAGAAAACCAACTCTGAATACATTGATAGGACTGATGCTAAAGCTGAAGCTCCAGTCTGTTGGTCATCTGATGCGAATAGTTGGCTCATTGGAGAAGTCCCTGATACAAACAGCACCATTGGGTAAACAAAATTTAGGAAAAGGAAAAGCCCATTTTCAGAGAAATAGTCCAACAAGGAAGTGAAGAAGAAATGATAGAATTAGAATATCACCCCCTATGATAGAATTAGAATGTGACCTCTACTTCCCTGGTGACTCAGACAGTAAAGCGTCTGCCTACAATGCAGGAAACCTGGATTCAATCCCTGGGTTGGGAAGATTCCCCTGGAGAAGGAAATGGCAACCCATTCCAGCACTCTTGCCTGGAGAATCCCATGGATGGAGGTGCCTGGTAGGCTACAGTCCATGTGGTCACAAAGAGTCAGACACGACTGAGCAACTTCACTTTCACTTTTCTAATGAATTAACAAATTTAGACACCGATTACCTATGACTGACACTATCGCAAAATGAAAGGCAATCGGATGTTTTATGCTTCCTGACGGAAGTGTAAAATACCAGCTACAGTGACGTGTGATCCAAGTTCTAGATCCAACAATGTGTTCATGAGAGATAGAGAGAACATCAGATCAGATCAGTCGCTCAGTCGTGTCCGACCCCATGAATCGCAGCATGCCAGGCTTCCCTGTCCATCACCAACTCCCGGAGTTCACTGAGACTCACGTCCTTCAAGTCAGTGATGCCATCCAGCCATCTCATCCTCTGTCGTCCCCTTCTCCTCTTGCCCCAAATCCCTCCCAGCATCAGAGTCTTTTCCAATGAGTCAGATCTTTGCATGAGGTGGCCAAAGTACTGGAGTCTCAGCTTTAGCATCATTCCTTCCAAAGAAATCCCAGGGCTGATCTCCTTCAGAATGGACTGGTTGGATCTCCTTGCAGTGCAAGGGACTCTCAAGAGTCTTCTCCAACATCACAGTTCAAAAGTATCAATTCTTCGGCGCTCAGCTTTCTTCACAGTCCAGCTCTCACATCCATACATGACCACAGGAAAAACCATAGCCTTGACTAGACGGACCTTTGTTGGCAAAGTAATGTCTCTGCTTTTGAATATGCTATCTAGGTTGGTCATAACTTTCCTTCCAAGGAGTAAGCATCTTTTAATTTCATGGCTGCAGTCACCATCTGCAGTGATTTTGGACCCCCAAAAAATAAAGTCTGACACTGTTTCCACTGTTTCCCCATCTATTTCCCATGAAGTGATGGGACCGGATGCCAGAGAACATAAGAATATATTAAATGAATTGTGTAAAAAAAAGACATTTATGAGAAATTTGAACACTGACTGGATATATGATGATACTAAATAATTTATTAGGTAAAATAGCACTATTGTGGCTGTGTTAAAAAAATAACTCTTATCATTTAGATATTTTAAAATATATGTTTACAGATGAAATAATACGATGTCAGAGACTGGCTTCAAAAATAATACGGGGTGGGGGTTGGAGGGGTCAGGGGTAGAGGGTGGGTGATTGTATAAAACAAGATGGCCCTGTGTTGAAGTTGAGAGAAGGAAGCACAGGAGTGTCTTATACTGTCTTTACTACTTTAGCACTTAATTGAAATTTTCCAAAGAAAAGGTTTTCAAACAAAGAAAAATGAACACCTTTATTAATATTCTAACAATCTTGTCCTAAGGGGCAGTCATCCTTGTCTACCCCCAAGGATCAATATCCCAGGGAGTCTCCCCAAATGGAAAGGACCCGGGGAGAAGTGACACTGATTCATCAAGCTCTCTTTACAAACTAGGATAAAAGATTACTTCCTGCACTGTTTTCACCACTGAAGATACTGAGAGCCTGAGGGGAAAGGTAAAAGAAACCTTGGAGGAGGGGGAAGAAGAGTCAAGTGTGGGAAGACGAAGGGGAAGAACACACTCTGCCTTCGTTACACTTTTCCCAGGGCCCTCACTCGTTGGCACACGCATCTTCTTTGTGTGGGTTTTACCAAGGGAACTTTCACTGGGGGCTAGGGGAAAAGTGTTTCAGTTCTGAACTCTCGGGTTTAAACTGCACAAAGCATCCCCTTTTATGTTGTCAAAGGCTAATATAAATAAATATTTTCAGAAGCAGGCTCACTGAGCCAATGATGAGACCGCTTGGGTGGAGCTAGGACACAGTTTTTTCTGGACCTGGGAACAGTCTGGACCTGTCCATAGGACTGCAATGACGTGGAAACCAGGGGAGAGTAAGGAGTCACCTGAAGTGCTCAAGAGTATACCTTTTTATAGCAGATCTCTGGAAGAACACCAAGAAACTGGTTGCCTCTGGGGAGGGAAGCTGGGGCACTTGGAATAGGGTGGGAGGAAAAAAAACAGTATGACTTTATTGTTATAGCCAGGTTATACTGTGGTTAGTGCCTTAAACTAAATGATGACATTTTGCAAACAGCCTTTTGTTGACATAAGTGACTGAACTTTTTATCTTGGAATTAGACAGAAGACAGATGTCTGTTTGTTTATGGCTTCCTTGGCTGGGTCAGCTGCTGGTTCTACCTGCTGTTTGCATATTTTCTTGATTCTCCCTCCTATCCCCACTCCTCTCACCCCAGCCTCCCAAAATTTAATTAGAAGTAGTAGATGGTCCTTAGAACCACAAGAATAGGATTCTAATAGTTCTGGTGCGACTTCTGTAGGTGTGACATGGAATTGTACAAAGTTCAAATGCTCCCACTGAAGCGTCAGTAATAACAGAGCGAGTGAACACTGTCTTTAATGACTCCTGTTTTACCTTAAATATTCAGGCGAATGCTGTGGCTTATAACTGACATTTTAAGTTACCATTAGGAAAAAAGCATCTCTTTGTATTTATCAAGTGGTTTTTAAGTAGCTCTGCATATATGCTGCATGTCTCTTGAGTATTAAGTCCAGTTGAGTTTTTTGGTTTTTTCCTGTTTATTGAGATTATTATTTACTTACATTAAAATGGACCCATTTTAAATGTACAGTTTGATAAATTTTGGTAATTGTATACAAGGTGTAACCAACCCCATGATCCAGGTGGAGAAAAGTTACTTCACCTTTAAAAGTGTTCCATCCTGCTTTGCCCCAATTCGGTTTTGAGGCTCTTGATTTTTACTGCTTTCTCTATCATGACTCTCTGGGTGATTTAGGAAAGTCTTTTTACCTCTCTGGATGTGTTTCTGCTCTTGGAACATGAAAAAAAGTCAGAACATATTTGTTACCAGGGGCCCTTGCAATACTTGCAGAAAATGAGGGGTTAGGGTAAGGGCAAGGATCTCAGCCTTGTGTCCCCACTGTCCCTGTGTCAAGACACGGCACAGGCATGTCTCAGGTCCCAGTGGGAAAAGCCCGTGGTCACATCCCACAGACTTGGGCTTCCATCTCCTCGCTTATTAGTGTACATGTAACCTTTTGAAAGCATTAGCTTTCTCATCTCCAATATCAGGTTTATTAACATGTCGCATTTGTGTACTGTTATGAGGATGAATCAAGACGAGCCAGCACCCTTAAATGTTGGTTAGTATTTTTATTACAGTCTAATATAAAACACTAGGGAACCGAGAACTTCCAGATGTTCAAGCTGGTTTTAGAAAAGGCAGAGGAATCAGAGATCAAATTGCAAACATCTGCTGGATCATCGAAAAAGCAAGAGAGTTCCAGAAAAACACCTATTTCTGCTTTATTGACTATGCCAAAGCCTTTGACTGTGTGGATCACAAAAAACTGTGGAAAATTCTGAAAGAGATGGGAATACCAGACCACCTCACCTGCCTCTTGAGAAACCTATATGCAGGTCAGGAAGCAACAGTTAGAACTGGACATGGAACAACAGACTGGTTCCAAATAGGAAAAGGAGTACATCAAGGCTGTATACTGTCACCCTGCTTATTTAACTTCTATGCAGAGTACATCATGAGAAACGCTGGGCTGGAAGAAGCACAAGCTGGAATCAAGATCGCTGGGAGAAATATCAATAATCTCAAATATGCAGATGACACCACCCTTATGGCAGAAAGTGAAGAGGAACTAAAAAGCCTCTTGATGAAAGTGAAAGAGGAGAGTGAAAATGTTAGCTTAAAGCTCAACATTCAGAAAATGAAGATCATGGCATCTGGTCCCATCATTTCATGGGAAATAGATGGGGAAACAGCGGAAACTGTGGAAGACTTTTATTTTGGGGGACTCCAAAATCACTGCAGATGGTGACTACAGCCATGAAATTAAGACACTTACTCCTTGGAAAGAAAGTTATGACCAACCTAGATAGCATATTCAAAAGCAGAGACATTACTTTGCCAACAAAGGTCCGTCTAGTCAAGGCTATGGTTTTTCCAGTGGTCATGTATGGATGTGAGAGTTGGACTGTGAAGAAAGCTGAGCACCGAAGAATTGATACTTTTGAACTGTGGTGTTGGAGAAGACTCTTGAAAGTCCCTTGGACTGCAAGGAGATCCAACCAGTCCATTCTAAAGGAGATCAGCCCTGGGTGTTCTTTGGAAGGAATGATGCTAAAGCTGAAACTCCAGTATTTTGGCCATGTCATGCGAAGAGTTGACTCATTGGAAAAGACTCATGCTGGGAGGGATTGGGGGCAGGAGGAGAGAGGGACGACAGAGGATGAGATGGCTGGATGGCATCACTGACTCGATGGACGTGAGTTTGAGTGAAATCCGGGAGTTGGTGATGGACAGGGAGGCCTGGCGTGCTGCGATTCATGAGGTCGCAAAGAGTCGGATACGACTGAGCGACTGAACTGAACTGAACTGAACTGAATATAAAACACTGCATTCACCCATCTCCGCTACTGCACGTTCACGCAGGCTGATTCTCACAACCACAAGAGATACACAAAATACATCCATCCATTGACCTATCTGGGGAAGCCAGAGGCCTGCCTGCCTACTTTTGGCCTATCTTTCTTTTACAGCCCAGAAGAGACGGGAAGGCGAGCACGTGCTTCCAGAGAACCCCGCTAGAGGGCGAAACGGGAAACAGGAAGTTCCAACGCCTGTCGCACAAGAGCGACGTAAAGCGGGTCTGCTTTATGGCACGCCCCTGCCGCCGTAAAGCGCCGCCGGCGGTCGCGCGTGAATGCGTCTACAGGTCTACTACCAGGCGTGAAGCTAGTGGAGGTGGGCGGACTTGCGGTCCTCGCCATGGGCAAACGTGGGAGCCGGAGCCAGAGCCAGCTGCTCGGCTCCCTGACTAAAAAGCAGAAGAAGCATCTTCGGGATTTCGGCGAGGAGCACCCCTTCTATGACAGGTGTGGAGGGGCGTGGCGGGACGCGCGCTGCCAACCCCCTCTCCCAGAGGGACCCCGCGTGTCCCGGCGTTGGGCCCGCGCGCGCCCCGGGGCTGTGACAGGGCGCCCCCGCCGCCAGGGCTGGGCGTCCTGTCGACGTCCCGCCCGAGACGCGGTGCTCTCCCATCTGCCTGCCTTTCGTTGAGCCGGTCGCTTTCTGCCAGACCCTACACACCTAAAGTGGGGCGGGTGTTGGGGTTGGTTTTTGTATGGTCAGAGATTTTTCTGAGATCGTTTTGTTTTTTATGTTTATAAAGATTTGCTTGCGGCTACCCTGGTGGCTCAGACGGTAAAGAATCCGCCGGCAATGCGGGAGACCCGGGTTCCATCCCTGGGTCGGGAAGATTCCCTGGAGTAGGAAATGGCAACCCACTCTAGTACTCTTGCCTCAAAAATCCCGTGGACAGAGGAGCCTGGGGGGCTACAGTCCATGGGGTCGCAAAGAGTCGAACGCAACTGAGCGACTTCACATTGGGGCCTTCGGCATCACCGGTCTGTTCCGTGACCGTGAGGAAACTGATGTATGGGTAGATGTGGGTTTTCTCTGTAAGTGTCCAGACTCTTAGTTATGATCATAGTTCTTACCCGTCACTTCGGGCCGCTTTATCAAAAAGTTAAGAGGGACGGCCTAATTAAGAAACTTGCTAGAAAAGTGTGAACTCCAAGGGCTTTTATTTGCCAAACGTTCCTATCTTTCGGATGAGAGCTAGTTACTGTGTGACTGGGGTATTTGTCCTGTGATCTTGTTAAACTTTTACATTTGTCGATTATCATCTATTTGGCATTTTCTTGCGATCCCTGTCCAAGTGCATATGGAGTTTTTACATGACTATGGTTATAATGTATTTATAATGTATAGTTACACTGTATTTATGTTACAATGTATTGCTAGTCTGCCATGCTTATTTAAAGTTGTATCATTAGACTTTTTCCTAATTGTTACATACCAGTAGTTAGAGTTTAACATTACCTGTTTCTTCTCAGGGTTTCCAGAAAGGAAGCAAAACCACAGACTTGTCAACTGGTAATGCTTTATATCTTCCTTATGATAGTTGATTCTGGGCTGTTACTTCTCTGAGATTATATATAACAATAAAGTTTGAATACATTTCCGCTCTTTGATTTTAGATGTAAGCTATTATTTTCATAATATTGCTTAGTTCTGAATGCGGATGTGTGTTTAAATTCCACTGTGATAACTAATACAGTACAGAGTTTGAAACTGTCCTGAGAGATTAGCATTTTAGAACTTGTTAGGGAGGCATACCAGAGGGCTCTTAGTAAATCCTAAGAGGAAATATCTTGTATACTTAACATAAAATAGAGTGGAAAATCATCAAAGGTCTTAACTCATTAAAACAAACTCAGAAAAATTGCTACGTTTTTTTTTGTTGTTGTTGCATTGTAGTTTTTTTCTCTTGCTCCTTTAAAAGTGCCAAATATCTGACCCAGGTGAGATTGCCTTATAACCTAACGCTCACTGTCTTTAGTCGGCTTTCTTCCCATATAGAAGATTAGCAGTTCAAAGAAGAGGAAGAGCTTTTAGAAGCATAGCTAGGTTAGCTATTTTAAATAAATTTGGTGCAAGATATTGCATATTTACAGAAAAGCTAATTTTAATTTAGAAAAATCTGAACTTGTTCCCCTGTGGACCTGATGATAGTGATGGGGTAGTCATGAGAACTGTATACTTCTTTTTTTTTAAATCCCTATTTTCCTTCCAGTCAGAGAGTTCAGATACTTCAAGTTCTGAAAGTGAAGCAGAGAGTGAACCAGAACAAGTGTCTGGTTACCATCGATTACTTGCCACATTAAAGAATGTTTCCAAGGAAGAGGAGGAGGAGGAGGAGGAGGAAGAAGACAGTGTTATGGATGAGACAGAAATGAATCTTGAAGATGGCGATAGTGACATCAGCGAGGAGGAAGATATGGCAGCAGAGTCTACTGACATGCAGAGCAGTAAGTGTCTCTGGTGTGGGTCTAAGATCTTTGCTGGGACCACAGACGGATTGCCCCAGGGCTATGGTGCCTTGTGCTATACGAGCTGGGTGAAAGCACATGGATTCAAAGCAGAGATTCTTAACCTTTCTGGGCTTGGTCTGGGCTTTGAGGTCTGACAGAAAACACAGGACCCTCTGGCCATAAACATGGAGAAGTGACATTTTTGCTCATGATTTCCAGACTTCAGTCCTAGTTAAAGTTCCCGTGATTGTCAGGAAAGGGAACATAATTCTGTTTTTGTTAACAGTCTCAATTTATTAAAGAGATTACTGCCCCTCCCTTAGAGGAACTGTGTGTATTGGAAGATAGACACGAAATATACAAAACATTTCAAGCAGCAGATCTAGGTGGAACAAATAGATACCAGGTGGTGAAGAGATACAGAGTGGTCACTTGCTGCCAGAGTAAATGAGGGAAGGCTTCAGAGAAGAGCTGGGATTGAAAACCCAAAGGGACTCTGCTTCACTCAGGCATCTAGGTGACTTTTTAAGTTAACTTTAAAATCAACTTTATTGAGGCATGATTTACATACAATAAAGTATACCCATTTCAAGTATGTGATTCAGTAACTTTTGACAAATGTATATGTCTGTATTACCACCACCAAAATCAAGATACAGAATGTTTCCAATACCTACAAAAAGTTTTCTTCTTGTCCCTTTGCAGTCAGCTTCCCAGGCTGGCCTCAGGCAACCACTGACCAGCTTTCTTTCATTATATTATTAATTTTGTCTTTTTTAGAAATTCTTATGAATGAGAGCATACTATAAGTACCCTCTTGTGTCTGGCTTCTTTGGCTTCTCATGTTTTTGTGACTCATCCGTGTAGTTCATATTATTAATTCACTTCTTTTTGTTGCTAGAGTAGTAGTCCATTGTCTGAATATGTCTGGGTAGCTTTTTATACCCTATTATCTTAATACCTGTTTGCCTGACTATTGTTTTCTATACTTTAAGGTGTCACACACCAGTCTTAGTGTTTTAATTCATCATTTGTACTGGGATAAATAAATCATTGTCTTAGACTTAGGGATTTCTTGTTTAATTTTGTTGCTTTTTCAGCTTTCTTTCTTGTTTTGGGTTTTTACAGATGAAAAGTTGGTTGTTTTTTTTTAATTGTAAAAGTAATATATATTTACTGTAAAAGTTGAAGAGGGTAATATAATATAGTTCACCCGTATTTGTACCACCCTGAGATGAACACCTTTAACATTGTATATAGCCTTCCAGACTACTTTTTTATGGATATATGAGTGAATACAAGTCTATACATATATTTGTGAGTATGGTCTCATGTATTCCTGTAACTTCCTATTCTTTGTTAATAATGTTTGTAACTCTGGATTCACATTAGCTTAATCACAGAGTATTCCATTGTGAATACTGTAAGATAATTTAATTAGTACCCCATCAATAGAAATGATGAAATAATTTTTCCAGTTATTTGTTATAATTAGTGCTGCTTTGAACATCCTTACACGTACTGGGTCAACAGTCCAGTGTAATTTTGAAACTTCTGTCTTCGAACCTGAGTTGGCTTAAAGGTAAATGATGGCAGTGGGTGTCAGTGTCAGTATGCTATGCTAAGTCACTTCAGTCGTGTCCGACTCTGTGTGATCCCATAGACGGCAGCCCACCAGGCTCCGCCATCCCTGGGATTCTCCAGGCAAGAACACTGGAGTGGGTCGCCATTTCCTTCTCCAGTGCATGAAAGTGAAAAGTGAAAGTGAAGTCGCTCAGTCATGTCCGACTCTTAGCGACCCCATGGACTGCAGCCTACCAGGCTCCTCAGTCCATGGGATTTTCCAGGCAAGAGTACTGGAGTGGGGTGCCATTGCCTTCTCCAAGTGTCAGTATAGACTGAGGAATTAGATTTCATTTGTCAACAGAAGTGTAATTGTATTCAAGAGCAGTAAATAATTTTATAAAACGTTTCCCAAAATTGCAGGTGTGGCCTCACCTGCTGACCCTGAGGGAAAAGACGGGCACGGGCCACCCGGCACATCAGAGGAGTCCCCCGAGGAGTTTACAGATGCAAAACATGAGTCACTCTTCAGCCTAGAAACCAATTTTCTCGAAGAGGAAAGTGGCGGTGACTCTTCTCCGAAAGCATCACAAGGTCAGAGCCTGGTGTACATTGTTTGAATTCACCTGATGCTAGGTAGGGGCTGCTGCTGCTAAGTCGCTTCAGTCGTGTCTGACTCTGTGCAACCCCATAGATGGCAGCCCACCAGGCTCCCCCGTCCCTGGGATTCTCTAGGCAAGAACACTGGAGTGGGTTGCCATTTCCTTCTCCAATGTATGAAAGTGAAAAGTGAAAGTGAAGTCGCTCAGTCGTGTCCGACTCTTAGCGACCCCATGGGCTGCAGCCCACCAGGCTCCTCCGTCCATGGGATTTTCCAGGCAAGAGTACTGGAGTGGGGTGCCATTGCCTTCTCCAAGTAGGGGCTAATGTGTGTTACATCTCCTGATACTGGAATGGGCAGCAATAAAAACAGATAGTTTAGCAGCTAGAAGTGGAACTGGGAAGAAATGTTTCTCCAAGGTATTTTCTGGTTTTCAGGGCTGAGGCCTTGTTGGGAGTGGGAGGGTGTTCAGGAGAACAAACAGTTGAAGAATGATAGCAGGGAAGACCCATTCCCCAGACCTGACATTCTTGCAGCTGGGATCAGGGGAAGATCCTGATTTCTTTTCCCTGAGCAGAGAAGGAGGAGAATAGTACTTTGCATTTTTCTCTCTACCCGTCACTTCTCAATTCCTGTAAGCAGCAGTTTTACAGTTTGTGAGCCCTGGGGTGGCTGATCTAGTTGGTCCTTACTACGAGGGAGCACCTCGGAAGCCAGCACGCTCTGCCTTATCCGCTCAGTCTCTCTTGGCCTCTTGACCGCCCTGTGCCCCTGTGGCAGTCTCTTGGATAAGACCCGCCTGTGGAAGGCTGAGGCAGGTCTCTGCCATCTCTTGGGGTCCTTGTCTCTGCGTGTGCCTGGATGGGCAAGTCAGCTTGGTCTCAGTCCCGTGTCCTGACTGCCTTTTTTGGTCTCAGTGCCATTCTTCAACCAGGTCTGCCACTGAAGTTGAAATTTTAGGCCTCATTTGGTTCTGTTAGCTCTTCTGGAGAAGAGGGAGAAATAGCAGGGAGAATTTGGGCACGAACCCCATTCTGAACTTAAAAAACCCTTATGTTTCATAAGGAAGCTTATCATAAAGTTTCTTTTGTGGTTTTGCCTGTACAGATATATTAGCACCTTGAATTCTGATTTCCTATTGTTCACCCTTATCTTAGGTTTTGTTGTTAGGTGCATTGCATTTGAGGTTTTACTGCCTGGGTCCTGAATAGGTCGTTGAACTTTGCTTCTGAAATGGGTGGGACTGGAAGAGCAGACTGGTGCCAGAGCAGAGCGCTGAGGATGACCCCGAGAGCAGGTGGTGCCGTCGGAGCCTTTGTTCGCCTCGGTTGGGTGTTGAGCATGTCTAGGTGTCTTCAGTGCAAGTTAAATCAGACACGAAACCTGCCCGCAGGGATCTTAAGGTCTAATTAGATGAGGTAGGGCATTCACACGTGTGTTGGGGTGGATGGTGGGGGTCTGGAGCGTGATGACTGTCTGTAGGGGACCAGAGGTGGCCTCTTCATGGAGCCAGCGCTGTCCTGACACAGGAACCTCCTGGGAAGTAGTTGTTTACCATGAGTCAGGGGTAACACTCAACTGATCCTGTTTGGATATATGAAAATGAGGTGAAGGAGAGGATAGAATTTTCAGTTAAAGGAAGGAAAACCACAGTGGCAGAAGAATTTGAGAGCCATGTCATTCAAAAATTACATTGGAGAAGTAGGTTAGAGATGTGTGTTGATTTTCAGACTGAGAATTTTCTTCAGAGGTTTTTGAGCTCGGAAATAACGTGACTAAAGAAATGCTTTAGGGAAGTGAACGTGTCAGAAACTTTGAAGCTCTGGACTGGGATAAATGATGGGGGAAGTAGGTGGAGGAAAAAATCGAGTTAACATCATGAAGAACATCATGTCATTAAAAGGGAAGACTGAAAAATCCCTGTCATTTGCTCTAACTGTTCTAATCTTCTTTATTTCTGAATTAGATCCATTTGTACAACATGTGAACACAAAACTGAAAGAAAAAGAAATCCAGGCTGTTGCCACAAACCCCAAAACTACCCACCAGCTAAAAGTAAGCGTCATTCCATCATCACAGTCACAGATGGGGAGGAGCGGTGATCTTGGGTTCTACTGATCTCCCTAAATGTGTGATACACACCAGTGGCAGATGACTTGGGGAGCAGGACACAGGAACGCTGGAAGAGCCTGGGCGTGTGCTCACTCGCTGAGTCACGTCCGACTCTACGACCCCGTGGACTGTAGCCCTCCAGGCTCCGTGTTCGTTGAAATTTTTATTGAGATAGTTCTTACAGATGTGGTTGTAAGAAATAATGCAAAGATACCCATGTACTCGATGCCTGGTTCACCCCAGTGGTAATGTCCTGCAAAACTATAGTACAGTATTGCAGTTAGGAAGTTTCCATTGAGCCAGTCTCCTTGTCTTGTTCAGGTTTCCTTGGTTTTGCTCCTGTTGATTTATGTGCGTTACTTAGTTCTGCACTGTTTTATCACATGTAGGTTCCCATTTCCACCACTACAGCCAACAGCCAGAGCATTTCCAGCTCTGCAAAGATCCCTCCTCTTCTCTGGAGCTGTTTTATGACTGTACCCACCTCCCTTCCCCTTGGTAATAAGCGCTAATCTGTTCTCCATTTCTGTCATCTTGTTATCTCAAAAGTGTTCTAGAAATACAGTGATACAAATTGGCTTTTTTCACTCAGTACAGTTCCCTGGAAATTCATCCTACTTGTTGGCATATCTTTAGTAGTTAATTCTTTTTTATCACAGAGGTCATCCTTTACTGCTAAGATCAGCAGTTTTGTTAGAGTGCAAACATCCCCGCTCCCCCCCAAAAAAAAAATCCCAAACAAAAACCTTGTTCAAAAAAAAAAAAAAAACCTTGCTCCGTGCCCAGGTAAATTTGGAAAACTCTGGGTTAAACAAAATGGAACAGAGTCCTTGTTACAAGACTCAGCAGAACCTTCATATCTATTCTGCTGTGACTCTCCCTGAGGGGGATTAGGTTTTATAGTGTTTTCAAAGTTACTTGACCATTGGGTACCTGTACCTTTTTTTTTGTCTAGAATAAATTTTGACTTCCTACAGTGTGGTCCACAGCACAGTCTGTGACCCACTGAGTGAAGAGCTCATAAGTTTTCTAAAGTCATAAACCTGGGGCTCTAACCCTTAGCTCTGTTCTTTCCTGTTTGTCTGAATCCTGTAACCTCTGAATCTCAGCGTTTGCTAAACTGTAAGAAGAGCATTATAGCATTTACCTTGCACAGTTGTTGTGAGGATTAAGTGAGAGAACCTGTAAGTCATCAAAGGCCTTTGTAAGTTATGAAGTACTGTATGAATGTAAGGTACTGTCATTCATTTCTAACTTCTTGATTCTTTTCTCCCTCAGTGGCCCATCCTGGGCCAGGTTGTCTTTTCATCCAAGTTTCAGAAGTTGGAAACCTTTAAACCCCCAAAGGACATTGACTTAAAGTCAGTTCATCTTCAAAAGCCCCTGGAATCCACCTGGATCAAGACCAACAGCCAATTCCTCTCTGGTCCCCAAAAATCAAATAGCCCCTTCACACCCCTCCAGAAAGAGCTCTTCTTAATTATGAATTCTTACCGGGACCTGTTCTACCCAGAAAGGACGGCCCTGAAGAATGGGGAAGAGATCCGACACGTGTACTGCCTGCATGTGATAAATCACATCCTCAAAGCCAATGCCCAGGTGCTTGGCAACAACAGCAGACGCCGAAGCCAGAAACTTGGGGTGGGTGACGATGATGACTTCAGGGACCAAGGGCTGACAAGGCCCAAGGTGAGTGGCCCCAGAACTTTGCCCTCAAGGAGGCTGTAAGGCACCACCATCTAGGCCCTGGCACTTAGAAGGTTCTCAGGTGCTTTAATGCTTGGAGTAAAGAACAAGTCCAAGACTGAGCGTATCAGCCGGGTGGTGTTAGAGTAGTGCAGCAGACAGCTCAGTGGGCTGTCTCTAACAGTGGCTCTACCTGAAACTTGAGTAGGAGGCACCTGCGTGATAATTCTCCCTAAAGATAAACGCTGATCCTCTGTGTAAGTAGCACTGCACTGTAAAGCTCTTCTTTGTGACTGTCAGAGCTGGATAGGTCCTTAAAGAACTTTTTGTTCGATCCCTACATATTACATCTGTGGACACAGACCCAGATTCATAAAGGGCCTTGCTAAAGAGAACCAGGGAGACAGTAGCACAGACAGGACTAAAACCAAGGATTCTCTTCACTAAGCCATGTAAATATGTAAACCTTGGAAAACAAAACCCCTCTTTTCCCATTGTATCATTATTGCAACTTAAAGTGATGATTACATTTATGTGGGCTCATAGGCTTAAGCGCCAGTGGATTGAGGGCTTACACAGAAAATGTCTTGGGACTTGCCACGTTTTTCATGATGTCGTGTAGCTAGATACTGTACCTCCCGTCCCACCCAACCCTCTCACCCATGTCTCTGTATTGAAGAAGCCTCCTCTTCTTAGATACTTCTCATTGAGCTTAATAGGATTCTCAGCTATTAAGATGACGCAGCTCTTAAGAGATTTCTTAGTCCAGCCCTCTTGTTTGATAGCTGGGGAAAACCACCAGACTCTTAGTGTCCCAGCAGGACAGTAACTTGGCCTTCTTCAAAAGTGATCAGTCATCCCCGAGTTGTACCAGACTGAGTCACTGCACCCCTCTGGCTGTGCTGGTTGCCCTTCTGGGAAACCACCTCAGAATCTTGAACATCAGGATAAAAAGATTATCTGTTTCCATTTAGAACTGCCAAACAGAGTATGAGGTAGAACACCCAAATGAAGCAATTTAGAATTTGGTGAACTGCCAGATCTGACTGGGGTTATTTCCACTGATTGTATGGTTTACACAAGGCTTGAGTTGTTCAGTCAGTAAATCATGTCTAACTCTTTTGTGTCCACTTGGACTGTAGTCCGCCAGGCTCCTCTTTCCATGGGATTCCCCAGGCAAGAATATTGTGGTGGGTTGCCATTTCCTCCTCCAAGGGACCTTCCCAAGTCAGGGATTGAACCCATGACCCCTACATTGCAGGCGGATTCTTTACCATTGAGTCTCCAGGGAAGCCTTAGCCAAGTGTAGTTAGGAAAAAAACCCATGTACACAAGGGTAGTTAGAAATTATTTGTTAAGCATCTTCTGTTTTTGTTTCTTAACAGTTAATACTAAACATTTTTGGAAACGTTTGGAAAACTGAATCATCTATTTCCCATTGAAATATGATCTTACTTTAGAAATACTTTATCATTATTTCTGAAAAGTGTACCCGGAAATGTACTAGAGAAGTAATGATAGGTTATTTGTTCTCTACCAATACATCTAATTCATTTATTCAGCATATTCCTTGGCTCTTATGAATCACAATGCTGAACTAGTTCTGTAGGAGACAGAAATGAGTAACATTTCTTGTCCTCAGAGAACTTTGTCTGTTTATGTCCATGGGCTTTTGCTGGTAGATATCTCTGTTAAAGGCATTGAGTTATCCTAAAAGGTATTTCCACATTATGCTTAAGAATGTCCCCCAGGGGCCATAAGATGGAAGTCCATAGGACACAGCTGTGCATCTGAAAGATACTCAGCCTGCAGTACTGAGCCAGGCCCTGTGTAAGGGGGGTGACACGGATGTGATCCCTGGCCCGGGGCCGAGGAACAGGGGACTCGCCAGCTCCGGGTCCCCAGCGGGCTCAGCTTGCGCTGCCCGTCCTTCCCCTTGCCCCTCCAAGGCCGCCGTCTCTGCCTTGTCAGGTGCTCATCGTGGTGCCGTTCCGGGAAGCTGCTTTGCGGGTGGTGCAGCTCTTCATCAGCCTCCTGGAGGGCGACAGCAAGAAGAAAATCATTGTCAGCAACAAAAAGAGGTTTAATGGAGAGTACGGTTCCAATCCTGAGGAGAGACCACCCAACCTGAAGAGGCCTGAGGACTATGAAGCTGTGTTTGTCGGAAACATCGATGACCACTTCAGGATCGGTAATTCCTCCTTGTCCAGACTGAAACCCCGAGGGACCTGGAGTGTGAGGCACACATAACTGGGAGCTAGAAGCCTGGAATTAGACATTCTCTCAGAGGGTCACTGGTAGACTCCTGGCTGAACCAGGTGTGTTTGAGACATCTCTTCTGCCAGGGGAGAGCCTTGCCTTGGCTAATTGGATGGACGCTTGGCTAATGAAATGGAGCGTCTCCAAAGGCATATGTGAAAAGCGTATGTACATGTGTAATAGATGTCTCGGCTCACCCATAGCCGGTAGCTCATCGTCAGTGCTGCAGCGGTCCTAAGGGAGTTGGAGGTGAAGGGGCAGAGTGCGTCAGTCTGGGGAGGATGAATTAACTGAAGGGCTTGTGCATAGTGGACTTCCTTCCGGCCTCCATAGGGAGCTATCTCTACTCCAGACTTACTGACTTCCACCCAGCTTTTCACGTGTGTGCCTGTTGCATTCAGCTCCCATGTATTTGGTTGGTTGTACATTGAAAAAGTTCTTGAAGACTACTTATTGTCACATATGCTCATTTATTATTTAGCATCTACTATGTTAAGCACTGTAAAGTCGCTGGGGTTATAGGATTAGAAGGATTAAAAGTTACTGTTAAGGAAGTCCAGCCTAAAGGCAAATCGGACAGTATGAGATAAAAGATGTGTTATGGTTAGAGGATGCAGTGGCCGTTTTAAGTATTTAAAGCAAATATCCCTACTCAGAGTGGACACAGGACTGTTTGGGAAGATCTACTGATGGATGTACTGTCTGTACTAAGTTGAAACCCAAATAGGATTTAGCCAGTAATGAAGTAGGGAGATCTGAGTGGAGGAAAAAGTTTCAGACAGGAAACTGCAGAGACATCAGGATGAATAAACAGCATGACCTCGGACTCAGAGGCTTTAGCACGGCTGGTGTGAGGTGCAGGGGGTGAGAGTTGATGTGTAGTTTTAAACATGTGCAGGTGGCCAGCAAGCAGCTGATAAGTCACTCTTTTTTAAATTGATGTATAACTGACATGCTAGTTTCAGATGTACGACATGGTGATTCAGTGTCTATATACCTTACAAACTGATCACAACAGTAAGTATAGTTACCATTTGTTGCCATACAATATTATTGACTATATTCTCTTTTGGCATACATTGGATCCTTTTCATATGTTGGATATGTTGGTGGCCGGTTCACTTAATAACTGAATGTTTTGTACCTCTTGATCACCCCCCATGCATGTTGCCCACCCTCCAACCCCCCACCCCCATTTTCTGGCAACCACTGGTCTGTTCTCTGTATCTATCAGTCTAGTTTTTTTGTTTTGTTTCTTAGATCCACATCTAAGAGATGCCATATGGTATTGATACTTGTCTTTATCTGACTTATTTCACTTATGGTGATACCTTCAAGGTCCGTCCTTGTTGTCACAGATGGCAAGATTTCATTCATTTATGGCTGAGTAATATTCCATGATATGTGTGTGTGTATATATCTGTATACCACAGCTTTATCTATTCACCTACCTACGGACGCTTAGGTTGCTTCCATATCTTGGCTATTATAAATATTGCAGTGAACAGAGGAGTGCATATATCTTTTTGAATTAGTGTTTTTGTTTTCTTTGCATCAGTACCCAGAAGTGGAATTGCTCAGTTGTGTTGTGGTTCTATTTTTTTCCTTTTTGGTGATGGTCCTATTTTTAATTTTTGAGGAACCTCTGTACTGCTTTCCATAGCGGCTGCACCAATTTACGTTCTCATTAACCATGCACAAGGGTTCCCTTTTCTCCACATCCTTGCCAGCACTTGTTATTTCTTGTCTTTTTGATAAAACCTATTCTGACAGGTGTGAGGTGATACTTCATTGTGTTTCTCTTTTCCTCTGTGCTTTGATTTATTCAAATGTAAAATGAGGATAATACCAACTTACATGATGGCTATAAGAATTCTATAACTCCAGTGTCATAGTCTGTTATATTATTTCATTTTGATCATCGCACTTATTAGCCACCTGATCCATTATTTGTTTTTTGAAAAAATTGAAGTGTGGTTGATCTACAATGTTGTGCTGATTTCTGTGTACAGCAAAAGTGACTCAGGTATATTTACATTCTTCTTAATATTCTCTTCCATTATGGGATTGGATATAGTTCGTTGGGCTATGCATGAGGACCTTGTTGTTCATCCATTCTAAGTGTAATGGTTTGCATCAACTAACTGCAAACCTCCAGGCCTTCCCTGTCCCTCCGCCTCGGCAGCCGCAAGTCTGTTCTCTGTGCCTGTGAGTCTCTCTCCGTTTTGTAGACAGGTTCATTGGTGCCTTCTTTTAGTTTGCGCATGTAAGTGAGGTCGTCTGGTATTTGCCTTTCTCTTTCTAACTTTCCTCATCCTGCACTTAGTATGGTAAGCTCTGGTTGTATTCATGTTGCTGCAGATGGCATTGGTTTGCTCTTTTCATGACTGAGTAGTATTGCATCTCACACACACACACACACATACTCACACACTAGTATTCCATTATGTATATTTATTTATATATATACACACACACACACACACACCCTGCATTATTGTGCTCTTTTTATGGCTGAGTAGTATTCTGTTACACACACACACACACCCCGCATCTTTATTCATTCTTCTGTTGATGGCTATTTAGCTTGTTCCCACGTCTTGGCTATTGTGAATAGCGCTGCTATGAATATAGGGTATATGTGTCTTTTTGAATTATAGTTTTGGCCAGATATATCCCCCGGAGTAAGATTACTGGATCATATGGTAATTCTGTTTTGAGTTTTCTGAGGAACCTCCATTCTGTTTTTGTAGTGGCTGTACCAGCTTACATTCCCACCAACAGTGTAAGAGGGTTCCCTTTTCTCCACACCTCTCCAGCACTTGTTGTTTGTAGGCTTTTTAATGATGGCCATTCTAACTGGAGTGAGATAGTACCTCATTGCAGTGTTGATTTTTTTCCTTGTGGTTTTTGGTTTCCATTTCCCTGATCATTAGTGATGTTGAGCATCTCTACATATGCCTGTTGGTCATCCCTATGACTTTGAGAAAATGTCTGTTCAGATCTGCAGCCCATTTTTATTGTTTGTTTTTCTGATAATAAGTCACATGCATTCTTTATATATTTTGGATATCAACCCCTTACCACATATGCAAATATCTTCTCCTGTTCAGTAGATCACCTTTTTGTTTTGTTGTTGGTATTCATCGCTATGCAGAATCTTTTTAGCTTGAAGTAGTCCCATTTAATTTTGCTTTCATTGCCCTTGCCTGTGGAACAGATCCAAAAAAAATATCACTAAGACTGATGTCAAGAACGTTGCTGCCTATGTTTTCTTCTAGGGGTTTTGTGGTTTTTCAGGTCTTATGTTCAAGTCTTTAATCCATTTTGAGTCGATTTTTGTACTTGGTGTAAGCTTGTGGTCCAGTTTCATTCTTTTGCATGCAGCTCTCCAGTTTTCCCACCACCATTTGTTCATGAGACTGTCTTTTCCACATTGTATGTTCTTGCCTGCTTTTCATAGATTAATTAGCTATACAAACATGGGTTTCTTTCTGGGCTCTCTATTTCTGTTCTGTTTGTGCTAGTACCATACAGTTTGAATACTATAGACTTGTAGTGTGGTTTAAAATCAGGGAGTGGGATACCTCCAGCTTTGTTCTTCTTTCTTATGATCAGTTTAGATATTCAAGGTGTTTTGTAGCTCTAAACATACTTTATGATTATCTAGTGCTGTCAAATATGTCATGGGTATTTTGATAGGAATCACATTGAATCTGTAGTCTTCTTGGGTACTATGGACATTTTAACAGTACTAATGTTTCCAGTCTATGAGCATGGTATATTTTTGCATTGGTTTGTGTCGTCTTCAGTTTAAGACCTTATAATTTCCAACTACAAGTCTTCTACCTTTTTGGCTAGATTTATTCTTAGGTATTTTATTCTTTTTGATACAGTTGTAAATGGCATTGTTTTCTTAATTTCTCTTTCTGATAGTTCATTATGAATGTGTAGAAATGCACCAGATTTCTGTATGTTAATTTTGTATCTTGCAGCTTTACTAAATTCATTTGTTCTAACAGTTTTTTGGTGGAGTCTTTAGGGTTTTCTCCATAAAATGCCATGTCTTTGTGCTTCCTGGACCTGAATGTCTGTTTCCTTCACTGGGTTAGGGAAATTTTCAGCCATTGTTTCTTCAAATAAGTTTTCTGCCCCTTTCTCTCTTCTCCTCCCTCTCCTGGGGCCCCTATAATGCAGATGTTAGTGACTCTCTCTCTCTTCTCCTTCTGGGCCTCGTTAACACTGATGATAGTCCCCTTGATGCTGCCCCTTAAATTGTCCTCATTTAAAGAAAACTTTTTCTTTCCCTTTGCCGTTCTCTCGGGGTGATTTCCACTACCCTGTCTTTCAGGTCGCTGACACTCTTTCGTATCGTCTAGTCTGTGGATTCCCTCTAGTATATTTTTCAGCTCAGTTATATTCTTCAGCTCTGTGTGTTCTTTTAGAACTTTCTCAATATTTCCTCTTTATTGAGTTTCTCAATATGTTTGTTTATTCATAATCTCCCAAGTTTGGTGAGCATTTTGATGACCATGACTTTGAATTCTTTATCAAATAAACTACTGACGTCTGTCTCATTCAGTTTTTTTCTGGGTTCTATCTGGTTCCTTCAGTTGAAACACGTTCCCCTGCTTCCTCATTTTGCTTGGCTGTTTGTTTCTGTATATTATGCAAAGCAGTTATGGCTCCCTGTCTTGAAGGAGTGGCTCTGTGTGGGAGATGAACTGTATTGTTTAACCTTTTCCTAATTCTCTTGGTTGTCCCACGAACTCTCTGCTTGTTTCACTCCCATGGAGTCCAGAAACGCAGTCTGCCCGCCATCTGCCTGAGCCTGGCGCTCAAGGGGTGTCCCCTGTGTGGGCTGCACGCGATCATTGGCTCTGGTGGTGCCCTGCAGGTGGCGTGGGAGGGGGTCGGCAGGGCTGCTTGCTGTCGGTGTCTGCCAGCGCGGCCCGCAAGCAGTGCAGGCGATGGGCTGGGGGGCGCTCCCCCGCCACTGTGGGCAGCTTAGACTGAGCGTGCAGAAATGGTGCCCACCAGTGTCATCAGGGTAGAGGGCATTTGTAAAAGTGGTTTCCACCAGCATTCCACCCCCAGAGAGAGTCCCCAGCAGTCTTCTGCCCCTCTGGTACATGCTTTCAGTTAGGCAAGTCAGTCTCCTTCACGTACGCTTTGGTCTCTTTACAAACTGGAAGTGAGATGTGGGCAGGAAATATAAAATTTTGTGACAGTAGGGTTAAAACCATCATTAGTGAATATATTTATCCAGAGCTTTATGCAGAGTGAAAGAGAACTTGCAGGTGAAGCCAGGGATTTGTAGAAGAGCTGTCTGAATCTGGAAAGATAGATAAGGACCGGGTCAGTGATAAAAAAAAGTAAGTGTTGAAGTCATGGAAACCACCAGTAAGGAAAAAAACATTTCAAGGAGAACGTGCTTATGCATTAATGACAAGAAACAACAAAGAGCCATTGAGTTGGTAACCCAGAGCTTTTGGTGACCTTAGCAAGAGTCATGTCAGTGGCGTCCTGAGAATCAGAGGCAGACTGCAGTGCATTGAGGAGTGAAGAGGAGATTTTAAAGTAGAGATGATTTTCTGAGAAGATCTGCCAATGAAGAAAAGGAAGAGAGAGTGGGGGCTAGAAGGGACCATCAAAGCAAAGAGGGGTGATGATGATTTTAATAATGAAAGCAATTTGAGTCCAGTTATATGCTAAGGGGGAGCTGTGGAAGGTGCAAGGGCGGGCGGCACTTTGAGAAGGTGGAAGCTGGTGGCTTGTGGTGATTAAAGAACTGACGTGTCCTTGGCTGTTTCGTGTGTAGGGGTGGCGATTCTGCAGAGGAGCATCCGACTTTACGCCCCCTTCTACTCCTCGGACATCCTCATCGCCTCCCCTCTGGGCTTGAGGACCATCATTGGTGGAGAAGGAGAGAAGAAGAGAGATTTTGACTTTCTGTCTTCTATCGAACTGCTCATCATTGATCAAGCTGACATTTACTTGATGCAGAACTGGGAGCATGTCCTGGTAATGTTGGTCATTCACATTTAGAGACAAGAAGCTCAGTGGGTTGAGTCTGAAAGGATTAGTCAAGTCCAGATTAAAACTCAGTTAGTTTGGAAATGGAAATGTTCCACATTTTCCAGTTTGCAAATGAGAAGTGTCCCCCCTGCTAGCTGCAGGTTGGTCAGTATCCAGAAAGATAAAAAATTCTTGTCGATCTTTTCAAATCACCAGATAAGAGTTCTTCCCCTTATAAAGATGGCTTCTACTAATAGGCTGCTTTAATGTGGTTGGTTGGTTGAAATCCCTCCTCACCAAGGATGTCTTTATCTAAAATAATTCCTCCTGCAGTTTATGTTCATTTGCTTTTGTTCAGTGTTTGGTAGAGTTTGGGAAAAGATTGCTCATGATTTCTTAATGTGTGATGTTTTACTGATAAATGTGAGGTGTTTTTGTCCTCCTACCATAATTAGTGCTGTGATTTTTTTCTCCCTCTCCACATACTCTGCAGTGTCTTTGAGTTTAGGATTGTGCTTTGGAACAGTCCCCATCATGGAACCATAGGTTTATTTTGACAGTATAAGGCAAGTGAGAACTTACCTTTTCTACAACTCCAGGACTTAGAGTAAGTTTGCAGCAAATAAAGGGGAGTACTTATAAAGTAAGGAATCAATTTATAGTATTTGTTACCCTTCAGTATACAAGGTAAAAAATATGATTAACATAGAAAAGGCATGTTGATAGTTGTGGTGGTGGTTTAGTTGCTAAGTTGTGTCCAGTTCTTGCGATCCCATGGACTTTAGCCCACCAGGCTTCTCTGTCCATAGGATTCTCCAGACAAGAATACTGGAGTGGGTTGCCATTTCCTTCTCCAGGGGATCTTCCTGACCCAGGAACTGAACCCAGGTCTTCTGCATTGCAGGCAGGTTCTTTACCGACTGAGCTACGAGGGAAGCTAATGGTTGAGTCATATTTAATTTGTTGACATGTAGTCACTCCAGGAATCTCCTAGCTTTTTTGAGAACCAGGTCATGGAAGGACAGCAGTTCTGTTTTCTGTGTCATTTTCCTTCTTGTCCAAGTCTGGAGCCAGGTTGCTTATAAAGTAACCAGGGTGGCATTTCAGAAATACACTGTATAGATACTATCTCAGTCCTTTTTGAAAGATCCAGGAGGTAGCCAGTTTGAGCTTTGTTTTCGTGTTGGGAATGTTTACCTGACTATGGACAAGTCACTCTCCTGCCTGAGCCACAGTTTTCTTGCTGTAACTTGGGAGATGATAGTGTGCATTTCTCAGGGTTAAGTAAGACAAAAGGCTTATGCAGCGCTTAGCAATGCCCTCCAGGTAAGTGCTCAGTAAGTACTAATGGAGTAGTATTCCTACTCGCAGCATTTGATGAACCACATGAACCTGCTGCCCTTGGATTCACATGGGGTGGACTTTTCTCGAGTGCGGATGTGGAGCCTCAACAATTGGTCCAAGTACTATCGCCAGACCCTGCTGTTCGGGGCCCTGCAGGATGCCCAGATCAACTCCGTGTTCAACAAGTACTGCGTCAATGTGCAAGGCCAGGTGGGGTCTCCCCTTTCTCTGAACCTTCGGAAAGTGTCGGGTGTTGTTTGGGTCACAAGGCAGAAGGGGAGGATTACATTTGGTCAGCAGCAGGGATGGCTCACCTCCTGATGCTCTCCCTGACTCCTGGCAGGTGGCCGTGAGGAACGTCCCGATGACAGGCTCCATCAGTCAGGTCCTGGTGCAGCTCCCGCACGTCTTCCAGAGGATGGAAGTGGAAAGCCTTGCTTCTGTGATTGATGCCAGGTACCCACATCCTCCACCCTTCCCACTGGACCCTGGGAGTCACACGGCTTTTATCTGGCCGTTCAAACTTAGAATTGGACTCCATGTTGGCTTTATCGATGACTGTTTGCCAGATGAAATGAGGTGATTCCCCTCCATCATGGCATTGACAGAGGAGGACACTGAAGCCCAGAGAGGTGATGCCTCATCCTAGTTCTGATATCTAGTTAGTGGCAGAGTTGGTGAATCGGGTACTTTCCCCTAGACGGTGGCATTTTAAAATTACATTAATTGCTTAATGCTGCATGTCAGCAACTTAATTGTAAGCCCTTCAGGGCAAGAACTCCTTTTCTAATTCTCTATGTTATTTTCTCCTGTTTGCTCACTGTGTTTAGTCAGGGGACCCTTGGTAGCAGAATGGTGCTTAGTATATGGTAGGTGTTCAGTAATTGTTTGTTGACTGACTGACAACTGAATGAATGAGCGATATGGTTATATACTTCCTAGAATAATTCTCTGGGATGTACCAGTGTCACATCCATACTTTATGATGAGTAGTATTAGCACTTACTTTCTAACGTGTTGAACAAGTTTAATCTCTTTGCAGTGCAGTAGGCGGATTGGCCTCTTAGCGGAGGTAGAGGGAGACTGCAACTTGCCCAGGGCCATACGGTTAGCAGTGACCCTACGGGCTCACTTCCAGACCACTGACTCTGCCCTTTGCCTTTCCAAATCAGGTTCAACTTTTTCGTGAACAAGATTTTGCCTCAGTATCGGGATGCAGTCATGTCCCACACGCTTATCTATGTCCCCTCCTACTTTGATTTTGTGCGTCTCCGAAATTACTTCAAGAAGGAGGAACTGAACTTTGCTCACATCTGCGAGTACACCCAGAAGTCTGGGGTCTCCAGGGCCAGACACTTCTTCCTTCAAGGGGAGAAGCAGTTCCTGCTGCTCACCGAGCGCTTCCATTTCTACAAAAGGTGAGAAGTAGGGCTGGGCTTCGAGCATCCTCTCTGGAGGGCCTGCTTCTGAGTGTACGGGGGGCTTTGCAGTGCTGTGGTCCTCCCTATTCCACCTCCTGGAGAGACACCAGAGTTCTAGGGGCTGGACAGGCTTTTCTTGATGGGTTGTTTGGTTTTCTTGCAAAATGGGTGTTGCTGGAAAAGGTTGTAGAAATGAATGAGTGACTGCAGCATGTTATATATAGATGTGGAGTGGATCCATACTTAGGGTACTTCCTAAGTAGCTTTCTTGAGGGTATGCCCCTCAAGGAAGATGTTACAGAGTTGAGCAACTCTTGACAGGGACAACTTAAGTGAGTACAGCAAAGGGTGGATGGAGCCTGTCATAGAAGCACAGATGAAATATTGGGGACTGTGTGGAGATGGACGCTGAGTGCAGTGTCAGTGTTCAGGAAGTTCTCATGTGTCCAGAGATGGTGTGCACACTTGATGTTTATGAAGAGCAAAAGGCGAGGGCCTTAAAGGTGAATCTTTTAAGAGCTTCAGCATTTGCTTTAGCTTCCCCACCATGTGACTTTGACAAAAATGTTGGGTTGACCTTTTTTTTAATTAGAGTGTTAGTAATATTGATCCTTCTGTTACTGTTTGGGATAGCTGCAGCCCTTCATGCACCCAGAGCTCGGCGATTTTCTTGTTTTGCTAATTCTCTCTACTGCCAAGTGTAAAAGCCTCCTTTAAGCCCTTAGCTAGAGAGAGATGGAAATTGCATCCTATAACCTTTTCTTTCCTGATTCACAGTAATGTTCAGTGAGTTTAAGTTCTGACTTTACTGTCTTATTAATTTTCAGTCATAGACTACTGAGGGACACATTTCCTCAGAGAATCTCTAACAGCTAAGCCAGAAATCTTCTAGGCTTTGGAGCTTATTAGTTGGTGCACCTTGGCATTGCATTGCTTTTTAGTTTATGTTGGTATTGGATGATGTTCCCCAGAAACCCTCTCCTCACCAGGAAGACCCAGCAGCCTGTCGGGTGAAACAGGCTGGCAAGGCATGACCTCTGGCATTCTGCTGACAACGGTTATCTGCCAGCGGAGAGGCGAGGCATGACTGCATCTGTGTTGATGGGGCTTCATTCTTGGCTGTTTGGCCCAAGAGTTTTAACAGATGCCTGCTTCCCGGCATCATTATTTGCTTCCTTCCAGGGAGTTGTTGTTTTCATTAGCATTGGAAAGTGGTATTTTGGAGGGAATTTGCATTCAGCAGGTCTTAAGAGCCCTTAGTTTTCCAAAAGCTTGACACATCAGAGCAAGTCCTTTGAATGAAGTGGATGAATTGGAAAACTTCCCAACTTGATTGTCTCTCACAACTGTGAATTAAGCTGGGATGAGGACCTCTCTCAAAGAGCAGATCTTCAAGGAGAGGGCGTGGTGTTAAGAGGAGCCCCTTCTCTTAGGTAGGTGGCACAGTCTCCCGTCTTACACCGTTCATTTACTGACCAGACGGTTTTGTTCCCAAAGTCACGGTAAAGACAGACCTGACACGTGCCGCTTGCTTTACACCCTTATCCGGTTATTGGGTTTTAAATGTGAATCTGAGTGATTTGCAACTGCCAGTTGTCTCAAGGTTCCCTGCTGTAGAGTTTTTTGCTTGAGAGGTCATGAAGGTGATGATAGGTATTTTGATCTGCAGTGTCTTTGTGATTTGATTTTTTTAGTTTGACCGTGGGGAAAAGTACATGTGTTTTCAACTTTAGTAACCAACTCTAAAATTCTGTGTCTGTATTCTCTGAGGAAGTAGACAGTGTTAGAAATACTGCAGTTCATTTGTGAGCTAATGAAAAATTTTCAACCTGAAGATTTGTTTTCTTTGGGGAGATGAAACCAGTAGAATCTTAGGGCTGGATTGGCCTTTGGTCATGATACTCCTGAGGTGAGGACAGTTCACAGCTCCTTCTCTGAGCATTATCAGTGGGAAAGCACAGCATGAAGGATTGACACTCAGAAGCTCTGGAGGTGGGATTTCTAGAGTTGGGAAAGGCCGCCTAGGGTGTTTCCGGGTTCTCCTTGCCCCAGTGAGAACCCCAGCTGTAGAAGTAGCAGATCGAGTCTTTATAGACTACGGAGAACCAGCCTTTCAAGTCAGTTGTGGGTGCCTCATTTATCATTGACAGTTGGCAGGTAGCATAGATACCTGGAATGTCCTTAATTTTAGGTCCTGTCAGAGTGTTAGACCATATTTGTTGGGGTCATTGAAGACACAAAACATGTACAGGAGAGGAGGAGGGCAGGGGAAGGGGTGCAGAAGGTTACAGGAATTGGTACTGACTGCCCCTCTGAAGGTGATGGCACCCCACTCCAGTACTCTTGCCTGGAAAATCCCATGGACGGAGGAGCCTGGTAGGCTGCAGTCCATGGGGTCGCGAAGAGTTGGACACGACTGAGTGACTTCACTTTCACTTTTCACTTTCATGCATCAGAGAAGGAAATGGCAGCCCACTCCAGCGTTCTTGCCTGGAGAATCCCAGGGATGGCAGAGCCTGGTAGGTTGCCATCTATGGGGTCGCACAGAGTTGGACATGACTGAAGCAACTTAGCAGCAGCAGCAGCCCCTCTGAAGAGGCCCTGCTCACGTTCTCTTATTTCCAGAAGATGCCTAGCCTCTCTTTGTTGCACTGTTTAGTTGCTGAGTCGTGTCCGACTTTGAGGCCCCATGGACTGTGGTCTGCCAGACTCCTTTGTCCATGGGATTTTCCAGGAAAGAATACTAGAGTGGGTAGCCATTTCCTTCTCCAGGGGATCTTCCCCACCCAGGAATTGAACCTGCATCTCCTGCATTGTAGACAAATTGGCACTAAGAGATTTTCTTAGTTCTTAAGTATAACACCTATTGGAGTCGATTTTGTTTTATTTTGTTTTAAAAATACTTTCATTGTAAGAGTGTTATTGTTAGCGAACCTGGAAAATCTAGGTTAAAAAAATGGAATCACCTATAATCCCACTGATACAAATACTCATTTTGGTATATTTCTTCCCTGACTTTTTAATGTCAAAAAACTTGTGTACATGCACACAGACACAGGCAATTAAAAAAAATACCAAAATTGAGATCCCCATATACACATAGGGATTTTTTTTTCTTTTATCTTAAGTGTTTTATGTGCTCATTGAAAAAAAACAAGTTAGCATTTTGGCATGTATACTTGTGTGTTATGGATATGGATTTTTAAGTCTTTTTAAGTCTATATGTGGTTCTGTCACATCCTCCCCCCACCAACTTTTTATTTGGGAAGATTTCATTTCAAAAGACATTGTAAAGCCATCCCAGTGAACGTCTCTAACTCCTTCCATGTAGACTTGGCCGGCTATTAGCATTTTGCCCTGTTCACATGCACTAACATTCTGTCTCTCCTCTCTCTCCTCCCACATCTTATTTTTTTCTTCCTGAACCATTTGACAGTAAATTATAGGCGGCTTCATGACACTTAACTTCTAGATCTTTCAGCATGTAAAGTGGCTAGAAACAAAATTCTGTCATTTATTGACATTCCACTTGACATGATTGCAATAACATCATCTAAAATGTAGTCTACGTTCAGATTTTCCTAGTTGCTTTCCAGTGACTGTCACAGCTGTCCCCCACCAGCAGTCCAGGATTTAGGATTTAGTTGAGTATCATACATTGCATTTGGTTAACATGCTTCTTATTTTAGCAGTTTTCACGCTGGGAATAGTTTTGCTCCTTAAGGGACATTTGGAAATATCTGGAGACATTTTTGGTAGTTACAGCTGGAAGGTTATTCTAGTGGTTCATACAGGTCAAGGCCTGAGTGCTGCTACTCACCCTTCAGTTCACAGGATGGCCCCTACAACAAAGAATTATCTGGCTTAAAATGTCAGTAATACTGTAGTTAAGAAACCCTCATCTGGAATAATTCTCTTCCTTTTGTTCTTTGTCATGATACTGACTTTTTTTTTTTGAAAAGTCCAGTCCGGTTTCCCGTAGAATGTCCCACAGTCTGGATTTGCCTGTTTCCTTATTATTTAGATCAGTGTTCCCAAACTTTACTACACATTGGAATCCCCTAGTAGAGCTTTTAAAAAATCTGAATGCCCATGTCATACCCCAGTATCAATTAAATCATAGTGTTGGAGATGGGGACCAATTATATAATAGATATTTTTTAAAAACAAATAGGTTATTCAACAGGCGTCCAAGTTTGGGAATCACAGATTTAAACATTATTTTGGTAAGAATTCTACATGAAGGCACAGGGTGTCAGTCTATCCCATTTTGGGTGATGCTAAATGTAATCCCCTGGTTAAGGTAGTTCTGCTAGATCTCTGCCTTGTAAAGATACCTTTTCTTTTTAATTGTAAGTAATCTCTGAGGTGTACATAGTATCCGTTTTAATGGTAACTTAGTGTTATATACTTTGAATGGGTATATAATTAACCCAGTTTCCTTTTAACAAGCATGTTGTTTTCTGCTATTATGTACAATAATGCCATGAGCATCCATCTGTGTAGTTGATGGCCTGGTTGCCTAGGTATTTTCCTTGGGATAAATTTGGAAAGGAAAACTTGTTTGTTCAAAAACTGTACACAATTTAATGTTTGCTGTACATTGCAACTCCCATCTTCTCCCCTTTCCCCCCAAAATACATACAATAACTTATACTCCATTAACCTATCTCTGTAAAACCCTGCCTTTTGCCAGTAATTTGATAGTCAAAATGATACCTCATGGTTTTAATGTAGTTGAATGGAGTTCCTGAGTGGGTGGTTGGCCTGGACACACCTCTTGAATCAGGCCACTAGAGTGGGGGTTGGGAGCCTAGTGAGGATTCGGTTGTTCCCATGGTTACCATCCAGGTACCACAGACTGCAGTTCCTCCAGCAGACAGTGGCCTGGCGCGGGGCCCTGCTGGAGGGTCTTGTCTCAGGACCTGGCTCCCCTCTCAGCTTTCCCCCAGCCCTGCACCCCTGTGCCCAGGGAGAGCCTCTCCCTGCACTGCTGCTGGTTCCCCCACTCCAACCATCCTGCATCACTCATCCACACAGGCTTGAAGTGGGGCAGGGGCCCTCTGACCCGTCCAGCTCAGGTGCAGGCAGGTTCTCTCCACCCTGGGCTTTCTCAGGGTTCCTACACCACCCTGCATAGCAGCAGACCTCTCTCTGCCTTGTTCTGTGAGGGTCTTGGAAAGAGTTTCCTGCTTCTCCCCACTGGCAGAGAACCTCTGCTTACATCAGTGCACAGGCTCTTGGGCTCCGTAGGCTTCATGCCGTTTGCTTAGGGACAGACTGCTCTTGCTTTTTACTGGGTGTGAGTCTTGTGTGGGGAAGGATGGGGTGAAGGAGTTAATGCCCCTGCCTTGAAAGTGAAAGTCTCTCAGTCGTGTCCAACTCTTTGCAACCCCTTGGACTGTACAGTCCATAGAATTCTTCAGGCGAGAATACTGAAGTGGATAGCCTTTCCCTTCTTTAGGGGATCTTCCCAACCCAGGGATTGAACCCAGGTCTCCCGCATTGCGGGCAGATTCTTTACCAGCTGAGCCACAAGGGAAACCCCGCTCCGTTAGGGTAGTGGATTTTTGCTTCATCTGACCCCACCCCAGCAGTTGACCTTTGTCCTGTTCACTGGCTTCAGGCTTTAGCTTCAGACACAGCATGGGTCTGGGGAAAGAGTGAGTTTTCCTGTCTGCGCCGCCCGCAGGGTCTCTCAGGTCTTCTGCCTTGTCTTCAGGGCTCCCAGTGGAGGCCTGTGGAAAGGACCTCGTAAAAATGAAGTAAAGGTGCGTCCGGAAATCCCAGGGATCCTGAACTCTCATGCAAACCCATGATTGCCCTTTGAGAACATGTTGAAGGTGTGGCTGTTTCTTCCTTCCCACTTCTATGGCAGCCACCCCCTTTCCCACTGCGCTCTGCCTAAGGTGAAGTGCCCTTTCTTTCTTCAGATGAGCTTGTTGCTCTGGAATTCAGTCAGTGATGGGCTGAAGCTGGCTCATACCTGCTCTTGAGATCTGGTCACACATCTCTCCCTGTTTCCAAGTCCAGGAGCATGACATTGGTCGCTTGAAATGAAGGGTTTACATCACAGAAATTGGCAAGTGCTTCCAACAGCACCTTCCCTCCCCCACTGAGAACCAGTTAAACACACACCAGGGCGCCGCTGAATCAGTTCACCTGCTTACTTCACGACATCAGCTGTCTAGGCTCAAGAGGAGGAATGTTGTTGTAGATGGTCTTTTTCTTGTTAGCATGGAAGCAGTATTCTCTTGAATTTTCTACATACTAAGCAGAAGCGAAACTCCGGGTTTGTGTGTTTTTGTTTTGATAACTGCTGAGGCAGAACTGTGTCTTGTCAACTTCACTCGTTAGCGCTAGAATTCCTTTATAGAAAGGGGATGTGGAAAAATGAACCAAGTAATGGACTGCAGTTATATTCTGGAAGAGGAGGGTCTCCAGAGAGATAAGGCTGAGCCATGGGATAAAAAGACCAGGAAAACTTATCCTCCACGAATAAAATAAAATTCCTGAGGAAGTCTAACATCAGATGTGTCGGAATCAGAACCTTGTCAGCCTGTGGAATCTTTTGTTAGGGAATGCTTGACTTCGACCTAACCACGGGCGAGTCCCTAGGGTGTGCCTTCCCACCACCACGGTGCAGCCCTGTGGGGCAGGGAAAGAGTGAGGAAGCTCCTGAAACTAATTGCCTTCCCAGAATGCCTGATGGGTCCTTGGGCACAGTGTTATAAATGGATGAACTTGGAACATCTGCCATGGAGTTAACATGTTGTCAGAGTGATAAGAAAGACTTAATGGGAGAACATTTGCAGTTTATTTTATGTACTGGATCTGACCTCATCTCCGTTACAGAACATTGTTTTCCCTGATTATAAGGATAGTGTTAAATTGGAAGTTGTCTACTTTTTAAATTTTGGATGACTGATTTTTAACCCTTGTCTTCTATTCTTCCCAGCCTACCTCATTCTCCTCAGAGCAGGCTCAGGAAAGGCAAATTCATTTTATCATTATCTTAAACCAAACATTAGGAATTCAAACATGTTGTCACAAAAAATGAGCCCTTCCAGCTCAAATTAGAGTAGCCCTTGGTCTGTCTCTTATTGTTCTTCCTCCTTGAGCACGAAATGGTATGAGTGACTGTGTCCCTGTAAAATCCCGAGGTGGCTTCTCCATAAATTTCTCCCATAGACATAGCCTCTCTTTCTCCTTCTGGCAGATACACAATAAAAGGCATCAGGAACCTGATTTTCTATGAGCTGCCAACATACCCGCACTTCTACAGTGAAGTCTGTAACATGCTGCGAGCCACCAGCAGGGGTGAGGAAGCCGCCTGGACCTGCACCGTCCTCTACTCCAAGTACGACGCCCAGCGCTTGGCTGCTGTGGTCGGGGTGGAGCGGGCGGCCCAGATGCTGCAGTCCAAGAAGAACGTCCATCTCTTCATTACCGGAGAAAGATGAGAACTGGCCGGACAGCAAACAGTGTTGGCATGACACGTGATGCTTGATGCTCTGCACTGCTTGGACCCGACTCTGATCGCTTCTACAGAGAAGGGCTGCTAGCAGGAAGGGGCACCAGGCAGCGTCTTCCCAGACACTTCTTCCTTTTCAGGTCATGTATCCCTGAAAAGTTCAGCATAGACCAGATTTTGGTACAGCCTGTCTTTGAGAGAACAGGAGGAGCTCGTGGGGGCTCTGAGAAGTCGATAGAAGGAATCCTCAATTTGTGAATCTTTTTGTAAGCTGTAAATTGTTTTATTGTGATTATACCTCAGATTTATCCTGCTTGGTAAAGTCTGTCAGATTTGCCTGTTTCTGTTTGACACCTTCTTACGCTGAGGCATACATTTCTATGCTTGTGAGAACTGGTGGTGAGAAACTGGAATCCTTCTTGCTGTTGAATGTCATCTTTTGGATCGCACAGGTTTTGCAAAACTGTTATTTTTCCCCAGCCAAACTTTTTTAAACCTTACATATTCTATTTTAATTCAACCTAGAAGAGTATATTCATCCACTGATCTTTCTTTAACTCATAATAATAAGTGTTTTTGTTAAAATATGTACCTAAAAATCATATTCTATAAAATAACAATTTCTCCTCTATTTCAAGAAATAATTTTGTGACACTCTTGATGCTATGAATTCATCTTCACCACTTGTCTTCGTCATTGCCGTAGTCACTTGTCTGTTATACTGAGAAGTTGCACTTTTAAAACCAGTTTTAGGGAACCCATCCAGTGGTTAGGGCTCGGTGCGTTCACTGGCGTTCACTGGTGTGGCCCGGGTCCGGTCCTGTATGGGGACTCAGACCCCGCACGCTGTGTGGCGTGTGGCTCCCGCGTGTCTCGTCACTGTGACACTGACCGGCCACTTGCTTAAGGTGCTGCTTGCCAGCTGTGGTCACTATAGGGTCGCTCATTCCCCATGTATTTATTAGTTTATACTATATAACGAGTATGGAATCATTTCTGTATCCAGTGAGTTATAATTGATTATCACGGTTATTCCTTTAGATGCTTAAGCATCTCAGGTGTGGCCATCAGGATCCCCTTCAAGCTGACTCCTGTCTTCTCAACATGTCTCCCCTATACGTGGCCTTTCTCTTTATCTTCTGACACTGCAGGCCAGTGCAGTTTTGTCTCATACTTGTCATTACTCTGGCCCTACTTCCCTTGAAGTAAAGTCGCTCAGTCATATCCGACTCTTTGCGACCCCATGGACTGCTCCGTCCATGGGATTTTCCAGGCATGAGTACTGGAGTGGGTTGCCATTTCCTTCTCCAGAGGATCTTCCCCACCCAGGGATCAAACCCGGGTCTCCCCATTGTAGGCAGATCCTTTACCGCTACTTTCCTTAGTGGAACACTGTTTTAAAACTAAGATTTGAGGGCTGTGTGCTCAATACTATTGTGGAGCCACTGGTCCCAGGTCATCTCAGCGGTCAGAGTTTGGGAATATTTGCGTGTGAGTACATGTATGCACATACCTGTGTGCCCATGACATCTAAATGTATTTCTGTATCCATATTGAAAACCACGAATTTATCCCGAACCTCCATTTCAGACTGACAGCACAGGGTGCCTTTTGTTTTCTCCCTTCCCACGTTTGTAATTTTCTTCTCAGACAGTGAGACTTGTGGCTCCATTATCCTCAGTGGAACAGTCCACAATTGGAACAGTTTGTTCCTCTTGGACCTGCTTGAAATTTCTTAGTAAAAAAAAAAAAAAAGTAAAATTAGTAAGAGTAAGGGGTACTCTTACTGCTAAATATTTATATAGGCATTTTTATGTCTCTCTTTCCCCAATATGGAGAGTACAACTATTCATTCCATATATAGATGGGCTCCTAAAGTTTTGCAAATTTATAGTCCTAAGCCAGCCAAACTCATACTACAGAGAACTTTTTTTTTAAAGACATATATTTTAAATTTTTATTGGTGTATAGTTGATTTAAAAGTGAAAGTGAGAGTCACTCCATTGTGTCCGACTTCTTGCAACCCCCATGGACTATACAGTCCATAGCATTCTCCAGGCCAGAATACTGGAGTGAGTAGCCTTTCCCTTCTCCAGGAGATCTTCCCAAACCAGGGATCAAACCCAGGTCTTCTGCATTGCAGGCGGATTCTCTACCAGCTGAGCCACAAGACTGATTTACAGTGTTTTGTTAGTTTCAGGTGTATAGCAGAGAGACTCAGTTACACATGCACGTTTATCTACAAAGAGCTGTTTTATCCATAGAGTGCCCTGTGGTCACTGGCATATTTGTGCCACTGTTTACCGGACAGCCTGTGTATTATGAGAAAAGAATTATTTGCCTGGTTCAGAGAAATGAGGGAGAAGAGACTCTGATTACCCTCATCTTCTATTTCCACATTCTTTTCCCTGTGAATTGTAGCCGATCCGTGGCTTTCGTTATCACTAGTCACAAGACTCCCAAATCTCCGTCTTCTCTGGATCTCCACTCACACGTGAGCCTGGATTTCGAGTCTGTGATGTAGCCCCTGGAATACACATTTTATTAAGCTTTCCTGCTGACTTTAATGCTGGCTTATAGCCAGCTAACTGCTTCTTACCCACAGAGAACACCGAGAGTATCAAGTGTGCACAAAGCCGTATTGCTTCTGTTCTTGGCTCAGCACCTGCGAAAGAAGGTAAGTAAGCCTGTGCAGTGGCCCTGGCTCCTCAGTTGATTGCAGAGGGCGGAATCTGGAGTGGTTTCATTACAAGGATACCTTCACATCAGGTCTCCCATAAAAAATAAGGGAGAGGAGAGAGTCTACTGAACTGTGGATAAAAACGCCTAAGCTGGAATTATACACGATCTTGATATTTCCTCACAAGGCTCACCTTGAGCAAACAAGCACCTGTATCGTGCTGGTAGAACATGGAATGGTCCCAATCCTGGGGAGAGGTAGAATTTTAAGGAAGGAAGAGGATCTTAACCCGAAAGTAAGAGTTCTAAACTTTTTTTCTCTTCCCGTGGTAATAAAACTAGCTTAGCACTTTTCTTTTTGAGGGGAAAAGAGCTTTGAATCATGAATGCCCTCTACAGCTGGCTGCACCATATGCAGTATTCAAAAGACAAGAACTAGCTAATCATAGAGAACCAGCGGCAGCTAAACAGCCCTCTGCCGGCTTCCAAAGGGCTTGTAATTGAGTGCAGATGGCCCCGGCAGGGTGGGTACGCATCCCTGCTGACTCCTCTCACCCCAGAGGGCCAAGGCGGGCTCGTGGAGCCTCCGCCCTGATGGTGCCCTCGTCGGGGCTGCTGAGGACAGAGGGGGAGGCGGGCGGGGTGGGAGCCCGATTGGCCGCCTGCTGCCCAGCCTGCCCTCAGCCACACGAGCAGACCTTCAGGCCGCAGGGCGTAACTTTGATGAGTCCAGAATCTCGAGATGACAGAAGGCCAGGGGTAAGGGAACAGGGTTGGGAGTTCTTTATAACCATCCAAAGAGCCTCACTGTGTAGTCTGCAGGTGGCTGCGGGGTGCCCAACCTCCCGGAGGAAGAGTGTGATGGAAATGCACAGCCTGCTTCTTGCAGGGAGCCGCCTCTTGGGTGGGGCCCGCCGCTGGCCCCCCCTCTCCTTCCCATCTCTTCCCCAGCTGCTCTCTTCAAAGGCATTCTGGTCGTCATCTTCATACCATTCAAAAAAGCCTTTCTGACTTTTCTGGCTAAATAGAAATCTAAACAAACTTCAGTCTCATGCAAAAAAGCTTTTCCAGCTAAACAGAATTCTGAACAAGTTTCAGTCCGCTTTTAGTGTCAGAGCCGGTGAACTGGGAGTAGGTAACACAGATAATCCCACATTGATGTCGTCTGTGGAATGTGAAAGAACCCCCCCACACACACACCTCTTTTCGTCCCTAGTCGTTCCTTCCACATGCATCCACCATGTCCAGCTGACAGCAGGAAGTTCATGTCTTTCTAAAGACTTGTGTCTCTTCCTCTTACACGATACGCTCCAGCCAGAGCTGCAATAAAATTCTATGCGGTGCGTTTTCTGTCTTTTTCTTCCCTGAAGCTGGACATGTGTTCCTATCCCCTCATGGTGTTCCTTGTTTCTGTGAGGACCCGCCTTTCTTCAGATGCGCACTGCTGACTTTTCAGACTGATTCCTGGATTCCCCTTTACACCTCTGGCCCCATGGCCGTCTTTCCTGTGGGACACCAGAACACGTGGAAGAATAGCTCCAGGCCTCCGCCACACGGATGGGCTGCCATCTCCATGGTTGGAGTCCCGGGCCCCAAAGGAGTTCGGGCTGAGATTGGATCGCTGCAGGCTTGCTCACCCTGCACAGGGAAATGTGAATCTGGTGAGCCTCTCCGCCCAGGTGCGTCCCCCTTGCTGCCGGAGGAGCCCCTGCACTCGCTGGCCCTCGTCCTGGCCTCCACGGTGGGCGGGGAATGGCACGGTCCTGGCCCAGCTGTCAGGGTCTTCAGGCTTGAGCCTCTGCCACTGGCTGGGACCCAGTGGGAACCGTAACCTCGGCTGACACAGGGAGGGAAGGCAGGTTTGCCGCTTGGCTGCTCTGGAAGCTGTGCTGAATCCCTGCCCATCTGTTCTCCCAGCTGAGCCAAGGCCAGAGCTGTCTAGCTCTTGCCAACCAGGGGATGACACGGAGCGTGGAGTCCTGCAGCCCCTGTCCTCGCTGCCCTCTGCAGCCCCTCTCGTCTGCCAGTTGGACTCCCCGCAGGGAGATGGCCCTGGGCTCACACCTGCTGTTGGTCCACAGATGTTCGTGAGTCTCTGCCTTCTGTGTTCGTCTTTTTCCAAAAGCGGCCCTGAGCTGGGTGCCAGCACCGTCACCACCACCGCCCCGCTGTAGCTCTGCACAGGTCCTCCTGGCTGCCTCTCAGCTGTCTCGTCTTTGTAAAGTGGGGGACAAGCCCTGCCATCCTGACAGGGATGCGAGAGACGGTGGCAGACACTGCTTCTATTTGGCCTGTGCTTGCCTCCTACTTCCCTAGTAATGGGACCCTGGGTTTTACTGGGTGACCAGAGTGCCCGATCCCCGTGGTGGTATGGTGTGGCCAGAGAAGCAAGCATTCAACTTTGGAGCAGATTCTTAGGAGAGCACTTTGAGAAGAACACCTCTTTTGCCTCTTGTGCTTCCTGTTTCCTGCCTGGAACACAGAAGTGACGGTCGAAGCTCCCCAGGAAGATATCCTGTGCCCATCTTCTGTGCCCAACAGATGGTGGCGCCGAAAGGCAGCAGGAGCCTGGCTCCCCAGCCGCATCCCAAAGCTGCCATCACAGCTCTGCGTGTCCTCCTCCCTGCAGCCTCTGCTGTGAAAACCTGAACCCTCTTTTGTTCCAGCCGCCGAGGCCAGGCTCTATCGTCCACAACTCCTAACTGCTGCAGAGGACAGAAATGGGATCATGAGTCCCGGGGGCCAAAGGCCTGCCTGTTCTTTCCTTGATCTCGTCTCTGCAGTAACCAGCATAGGGACTGTGCTTCAGGGCTGGTGTCCGGCACTTGGTGGGATATGGGCGCTAAGGTGTCGCTGGTTTGGGGCCATCGCTTTCATCTTCTCCAATCCAACTGGGTCCTTAAGAAAGAGGGAAGACACGTGTCTTCTCACAGGGCTTATGGAGACATGGTAGGACACAAATACCTGGCAAGAACGCAGACTTCAGCTCTCTGCGAGCTGGTGATCGCCTGTGTTTCGTTTCTTCAGGTGTGTTTCAGAGCAACATTAGGAAATGAAAGGTTAGGACTAGAGAGGTCTCATGACCCAGTCTGCCACTTGACCGTGAGTTGCCTGCCTGTTCCTTGTCTCTTAGAGGCGTTCTCAGCCTCGGGTGAATGTTTCAAGGATGAGCTACTCCCTGTGGCTTTTCAGTCCCCTTTGCTCACTAGGGACTGAAACTTCCACCCATCGGTCCTCGCTCTGAAGTGCAGGTCTTTCTCTTCCACTTGTTACCTCTCAGCAATTTGAAGACGTTTCAGTTTGAAGTGAAATGACAATTTGAAGACATACACTGTGTCCTCCATGAGACTTCTTTTACCCAGTCAATTATCCTAAGTTCCTTCAATGAATTTTTTTTTTTCTTTCGTTAATCTTTAGTTTTGGTCTTCTTTTTAGAAAACAACCCATGCTTATTCGGCAGACAAGTCAAACAGTGAAAAACAATGAAAGTACACCCACTTGGTGGCAGCGATTACCATCTTGGTATGTTTCCTCTCAGTTTCCTTTCTGCATTAATAATTTTAACAGCCAACAGTTTATACAGAGAGACCCTTGCATTAAAAGGTGGTCTTGTCACCCGTCTGTTTAGCATGGCGCCTGGCACATTACGTGCTGGAAACTCTTCTGAACTCTTTACATGAATTAAATCAGTTCATCCTCACACACTCTTCTGAAGCAGGCACGATCATTTTCCCTATTCTGTAGGGGAAATTAAGGCCTAGCTATGTGAAGGAACTTGTGCAGTCAATAACAGCTAAGATTTGAGCCCAGATAGTATGATTCCTTCAAATCCACATTATTTTTCACTAGATCATTGCTTCTCTAAAGCAAAAACCAAGAAAAAGCACTCAATACACTATCTATTGTTATTGTTATTATTACCCTTTTAAAGGAGAGATTTGAAATTGTTGAACTCTTAAAAAGACTGAGGAGAATATAATACTTTCCTGACTGGGGTGCGGGGAGGTGTTATGAACAAACACTAATGAACTTGTTCTGTATACCATCCTTCTGGATTGCATGACATTCTAAAGGGCAATCTATGCTTCTGAGAAGCTTAATATCTCATATAGCAGAGGATTATTGAAGGCATTATTTTTTACCTTGTTTGTTTCTCTGTTTATCCTTGGTCCCTCAAACTTTACCCAGAGAAATTAAATTTTTAATATCAGGCCAAATAAAAATTAAGAAGATACCTTTTCTTGAAACATGCACTTGCATGGAAAAGTAGTTAAAATCATGAGCAGTGGAATAAGGCTGCCTGACCTGAAATCTTTGCTGATTTCTAGTTGTGTGATTTTGGGCAAATTTCTTAAATGCTCTATGTCTCAGTTGCGGCATCTGTAAAATAGGCATGTTAATAATAATACCTGTCTCTAGAATTGTTATAATAGTGAAGTTACTTAATCCATGCAGCACACTTAGAACACTCCCTGGCACATAGTCACTGCTCAGTCAGTCTTAACTTGTAGTACAAACAGACCTTCCCTCCCACTTTTATACGAAGCTGCTGCGGCTGCTAAGTCGCTTCAGTCGTGTCTGACTCTGTGCAACCCCATAGACAGCAGCCCACCAGGCTCCCCTGTCCCTGGGATTCTCCAGGCAAGAACACTGGAGTGGCTTGCCATTTCCTTCTCCAATGCATGAAAGTGAAAAGTGAAAGTGAAGTCTCTCAGTCGTGTCCAACTGAGCGACCTCATGGACTGCAGCCCACCAGGCTCCTCCGTCCATGGGATTTTCCAGGCGAGAGTACTGGAGTGGGGTGCCAGCTAGAAGGAAACAAAAGTCGTCGTGCATCAGCTGTCATTTTGGTTTACAACCCTTACTCTTTTTAAGTAAATTAAAAATTTTGAGAGAGGGAGTGCTTCAAAAAGTCGTTGTGGAGATTTTACTCAGCAAATTTCAGGGCTTAAGGACAAGGAGGCGTTAGAGCTTAATGAGTTACAAACACCAGGTGGCGCTGTAAACAAGCCCAGTAAGAGGCTCTTGGCCTCCCCTCTCGGCCTCTGAGAGGCTGCTGTCCTGTGAGACGAAAAACCCAGCCTCTTTTTTTTTTTTAAAAAAAAAAACAAAAACATTTCCAACACAGAGGAAATATGGAAATTCAAAAACAATTTTACAAAATCTTGTGCTATAATTTAATTGTTTATGAGTTAACACCTTTTAAAAACGATCCCACAAATAGTATATTTATGTCAGGAACTAGGTTTTATAGAGCAGTGCACATTATGTTTTAAGAAATGGAAAATCACTGCCAGGTGCAATCCATAATTAAACTCACAAATAACTGTTAAAAATTAACATTTTAAACACAAACCCCAAATTATAATAACTCGGCGAATAACTTTCTTTGGAAATACAACCAAATCTGTATATATGAGGCCCAAGTCACATGGTCCCCGGCTTCTCCTGCAGCAGGCTCTGGAGGATTGCGCACAAAATTTAGGATTCTGGTGGCTTGTTGGAGTCTTCCTTCTAGAGGGTCAGAGTTTTCCTTGGAGAGAAAACCGCGGGGTATTTTCCTGGTCTCTTATCCACCTACTTCTTCTGGGCCTGGCTTGTCCCTGCCTTCCTTCTTGAGACTGCCCGCTTCCCCACCCACCCCAGAGCAGATGTGCTCTTTACGCATCCTCCCTCTTTGGTCCTCCTCTCAGGAGATAAAAAGACGGCAGGAGGCCATGGGGAAAAGAGAAGGGAATTAATGTTTATTGAACACCTCCTGTGGGCCAGGAACTGGCCTGGGTGCTTTACCCGCATCATCTCAAAACAACTGTAAAGCTGGTGTCTGTCCCCATGTTGTGGGGGAACATTCATTGAGAAGGTAGATATCTAAGTCTTCCGAAGTGAACCAGCTTAATGGCCAATGCCACGGGTTTTCCCTGTCATCCCCATGCGATTGAGAAGGCCAGGGCCAGCGGCTCAGATGGAGGTGAAACTGCAGAGGGTTCTCTCTTCCAGCCAGTGGCCATGTCTGGTCCACTCTGTCAGCCAACACCTCTTAGGTGTGAACGCAACTCCCTTCCCACAGTTTTACTTAGTTCAGGCCTCTGTTAGCCTCTTCCTGGTATAGCCCAGACTTTGGAACCTGCTAGTTTAGGCTTCAGTCCCAGATTTACCTTTTACTGGGTGTGTGACCTTTGGCAAGTTGCTTGCCATTGTCTCACCTCCGTTTCCTTATTTGTAATATGGAGATAATGCCGTCTTTCTTCGGGAGTGGAATTATGCAGATGAAATGAAATGACATAAGTACTTGTAGATCTCATCAAAGTCCTCTTCCCTCCCTTTTGCTTGGACTGCCTGTTGATTCATCCATGCTGCACATAGGCACCGTGCACCCACCATGTGCCCGAAATTCTTTGGGGCGCGTAGGACAGACCTGCTTCCTGCATTCAGGGAATTAGAGTGCATGCGGGAGACAGAAAAGAAACAACTAGAAGCTAGATTAAAATACAATTTCAGGTGGTGGCTGGAAGAAAATGGAGCAAGGTCAAAGCGCTGAGATCTTTGGCCATCCTGTTTCCTTTGCACAGAATGCCCAGTCACCACTGTTGAACTCGTACTCCTCTTTGAAGGCCCCCTTCAAATGATCATCTCAGTGAAATCGTCACAATTCACTATCAGATTCAATCATGGCCTCTCTATGAGGCTGAGGACAACCACTGTCTTACTCCTCGTTGCGTTTTCCAAACCACCCCTCACCCCCAAGAAAAGCTCCTTGGAGGTTGCGCAGAGGAAAGTTGATCCTGTCACTCCGAGTAACTACCGTACGTGCCAGTCTGAGGGTAGCAGATCCTCAGGTGGCTTGGAGAGAGGGAAGAGAAGGGGAGCAGATATACAGGGGCCAAAGGAACAGCCTTCCAAACAGATGACACAGTGAGGCGTCCGCACTGCGCGTGTGTTAGAGGCAGGGATGAAGGCTGACAGGAGGGACCGACAGTGCTTCGGAATCTGCCTTCTGCCAGGGAAGCAGGTTCCATCCCTGGTCAGGGAACTAAGCCTCCACATGCCATGGGGCAGCTAAGCCTACGTGATGCAACTACTGAGTCCGTGAGCCACAGCTAGAGAGCCCGCACGCTGCCATGGAGACCCATCACAAGCCAAAAACACAAACCCAGCAAAAACACCCAGACATTTATTTTCAATTCTGGAAGCTGAACATCCAAAATCAAGGTGTTTTCAGGTTGGTTTCTTCCGAGGCCGCTGTGTTGGGCTTGTGGGTGACAGTTTTTTCTCTCTGTGACTTCATACGGCCCATCTGTGCCGATGTCCTCATCTCTTCTTCCTATAAGGATGTAAATGTAGTAGATTAGGGCCCACCCTGATAAAACCCATTTTACCTTCACCAGCTTTTTAAAGTCTCTGTCTCCAAGTTAGTTACATTGTAAAGGACAAGGGGGTTAGGACTTCAACATATAAATTAGAGGGGAAACACAATTCAGCCCGTAGCAATAGCAGGTAGTCATACCCACTTTCTGCCCCGACCTTAATCCACATATAGATTCACCAGACTACCTGGAAGGGGCCACACCTCCGGGAGAAAATAGCCCCTGGGAAGCATAAATACAGGCCTCTGTAGGTACCCTTACTAGAAGGGGAAGTTGAGAATCTGTCTCTTTTCAACAGGTACGCTTGCTACTTCTGCACTGGGCCATGGGCTTCCCAGGTGGCGCTAGTGGTAAAGAATGCCTCTGCCAGAGCTAGAGACATCAGAGATGCAGGTTCTATCCCTGGGTGGGGAAGATCCCCTGGAGGAGGGCATGGCAACCCACTCCAGCATTCTTGCCTGGAGAATCCCATGGATAAAGGAGCCTGGCGGGCTAGAGTCCACGGGGTCGCAGAGAGTTGGACACGACCAAGGCGACTTAGCACGCTGGGCCTCCAGGTGGGCGAGCAGCCAGCCCTGTCGGTCTCCGTCCGCCGACCCCCGCCCCACTCTTCGAGATTAGCCCGGGAGAAGCACTCTCACGCTCTCGCTTCCTTTCTCTAACTCTTCTAAGAGCAAGTTTGTGTTTGCAAAAGGCAGCAAGTATTTTGCTGCAGAAAAGTAGCCAAGTAAGAAAACAATCATTAAGAAACTACGTTATTAAGCCAATAGTGGGAAAAGCTGGGTCCTAAAAGATGGGTCCTAGGGTGGGGTTGTTATGAGGGCACCAGGAAAGGGGGAAAGGCTAAATTGGTCCACATGGTTGAGTCTGGATGGACAGCATCTGTGGTCTCCTCAGCGGGTGTCTCAGGCTTTCCTGTGGGTGCCGATGACGGGGAGTCCCAGCAGATGGGAAGTGACCATGAGAAAGCATTCCCTCTCCCAGACTCTCCCTGGTGGGCTGCTGGGAGGCAGCGGCTGCTTTGGCTCTGAAAACCACAGCTCCTGTTGGCCACCCTCTGCTGCTACAGCTCACTCTCTGGAGTCCCTCCTCTTGCCCACGGGACACCCCACCTGGTTAGTTCCCCTTTCTATGTCTTTGGGATTCGACCTGTCATTAATCCGTCCTTCAGGGCTCATCTGGGGCTTCCCAGGTGGTGCGGTGGTAAAGAATGCGCCTGCCAGTGCAGAAGAAGCAAGAGGCATGGGTTTGATCCCTGAGTCAGAAAGATCCACTGGAGAAGGAAAGGGCAGCCCACTCCAGTATTCTTAGCTGGAAAATTCCAAGCACACACACACACACACACACACACACGACTCATCTGAATGTTTGCGTGGTTTCCTCTCAGGACTCACCTATGTGCTGTGCTTGGTCGCTCAGTCGTGCCTGACTCTTTGCAACCTTTCAGACTGTAGCCCACCAGGCTCCTCTGCCCATGGGATTCTCCAGGCAAGAATACTGGAGTGGGTTGCCATGCCCTCCTCCAGGGGATCTTCCCAACCCAGGGATCGTACCCAGGTCTCCCACATTGCAGGCAGATTCTTTACCATCTGAGCCACCAGGGAAGCCCCTCCTATGTGCTAGGTACTGCTGTAAATATAAATGTACATCCTCTCTCTTTTCTTTTTAAAAAACTTTATTGAGATATAGTTCACATACCATACAATCCACACACTTAGAGTATATAATTCAGTTGTTTTTTAGAATATTAATGGTTATATGGAAACATCACTGTGGTCATCTTAGTACATTTCATCAACTTTACAAAAAAACCCATATCCTTTAGCTCTAAACTCCTTTAGCAACCACCACTTCTCAGCCCTAAGCAGCTACTAATCTACTCTCGGGAGATTTCCCTGTTCTGGACATTTCATTTGAAAAGATTATACAGCATGTGGGCTTTTGTGATTGACTTCTTTTGTGTAGCATAATGTTTTCAAGATTCTTCCACATTACAGCATGTGTCAATACTCCATTCCTTTTTGTGGCTGAATAATACCTCATTATGTGGTTATACCATATTTTGTTTATCCACTCGTCAGCTGATAGACATTTAGATAGTTTACACGTTTTGCTATTATGAATAGTGCTTCTGTAAATCCCCTGGCGAGGGAAATGGCAACCCACTCGAGTATTCTTGCCTGGAAATCCCATGGACAAAGGGATTGCAAAGAGTTAGCAACTAAACAGCAAACACTCAGGTACAAGCTATTGTGTTTTCATTTCTCTTAGAGTAGAATTTCTGAGACGTGTGGTAAATCTACGTTTAACCATTTGAAGAACTGCCAGACTGGTTTCCAAAACAGCTGACCCATCTCACATCACATTCGGATGTAACGTGATCAGATTTCTCTGCATCCTCACCAACAGTTGTTATTATCTGAACTTTCAGTTCTAGCCATCCAGGTATGAAGTAGTAGCTCCTTGTGGTTTGGATTTACATTTATCTTGTACCCAGTGATGCCATACACTCTCCAGTGTGCTTTTGCATATATATCTTCCTTCATGCTCTCACTACTTTATGAAGTAAGTGGATTATTATCTCCATTTTACAGATGAGAAGACTGAGGCACAGTGAGGTGAAGGGACTTACCTAACGTATAGAGCTGGTGAGGGTTAGACTAGGATGTGGACTCCAGCAGGCAGCCTTCATGTCCCTAAAACCACTATACCACACTGCCTTGCATAAGAGAGCAAGAGGATTTAGGAGCTAGCAGGGCAATAGGGCAGTGTGGCCAAGGGACTTTCACTATTCAGTTTTAAATAGTTTCTATTGCTGCCTGTAAATCTCTTTCATCTCCTTGTGTGAATGGTTATTTTATGGAAAGGGGACCAAGTTCTTCTTCCATGTTTGGGTTAAAGCCGGGTGAAAATGAAGGAACAGTCGTAAGAGGTAGGGCAGACAACACGAACTCAGCAGGGGCAGAAAGTGAGAGCCAGAGATGGGCAAGATCGTATACAGCCCCTAATAGTTCACAGAAATCTGGGAGGGGGCTCCCACTTTGGAATAATGCAGACATTTCAAACAGACCTTATCTGGATCTGAAGGGACTGGGAGACCCCAGCTAGGTTTCATTGATAAAGTTGTTTAATGGAAGTTTGGCCAAAAGTGTCTGTGGTATCTCTGCCTCCTTCCCACTTAACCCCACCCAGTTCTTATCCTTTCATCCCAATGGACATGTGGGTGCCGAAGCCCACTCTCCACCCCTTCTCTGTTTGATTCAACAATGAACACACTGGCCTTTGTTTCTGACCTTGAAGAGACTGTACTGTCAGCTTCATTCTCTAAAACCTTTCTAAAAGAGGGACTTATAAAAATTCAGAGAAGTTAGAGGACACCCCATTTAGAAGCTTTCTTCCTTCAAATTCATACCAGAAATCTTCTCCCTTTTAGTCCAGGTGCTCCCATCCCTATCTTTCACACACACACACACACACACACACACACACTCCTCCTGATTCACTGCCAGACTGCCTGATGATTCTCTCTGATGTCAGAAGCCAAGCAAAGTAACAAGAAGGAAGGAATGAGTCTGTGAATCAGGTGATATTTTCTGAATTTCCATCTGTATCCCCAGCATCTGTCTGCTGATCTATCAAGAGGACCAGTGATGGTTTAGGGATGATGGACAGTCCTCTGAGGAAGCAGTGCCAGGGGCATGATGAGCAGAAATGCTGAACAAGATGCTGGCTGGAGGGGAAATCAATCTCCCAGGCCGATGAGTTGGGCGAGAGCCAAGAGAGGCAGAAACTTGTCACAGCCACACTCATCTTTCTTGCTACCTTTTTTTCTGGATCCTTGAGTAAAATTAGATTAGCCTCAGAGCTCAAGGTAGCTAGTTGGTCTGAGCTTATCACAGGCATGTCTCAACGCTGATGACTATTTAAAAATGCATAAGATTCATCTATTCAACTGATCTGTGAGATACCTAAGGAGAGGGCTCTGACCTTTCTTCTGTAATTCATGGAGTAACCAGTACAACGCTGGGCCCAAAAGGTCACTAAGGAACCTGCTGAAGTGAATTAGCTTCATAGTAGAAATAAAAGGAACTTTCATTTTTTAAAAAAACAAAAAAAAGTTTGTCTAAACTGCCAGCTGAGAAGTGAAAGCCAGATGAGTCCAATTTATGATGCACCAAGAGTAAGATGGATAATTACAAACAGGGAAGCCCACAGTGATTTTTTTTTTGGGGGGGGTGCGGTTCTATAAAATGTATGGCAAAAACCACTGCTGCTGCTGCTGCTGCTGCTAAGTCGCTTTAGTCGTGTCCGACTCTGCGAGACCCCATAGACGGCAGCCTACCAGGCTCCCCTGTCCCTGGGATTCTCCAGGCAAGAACGCTGGAGTGGGTTGCCATTTCCTTCTCCAATGCATGAAAGTGAAAAGTGAAAGTGAAGTCGCTCAGTGGTGTCCGACTCTCAGCGACCCCACAGACTGCAGCCCACCAGGCTCCTCCGTCCATGGGATTTTCCACTACAATATTGTAAATAATTAGCCTGCAATTAAAATAAATAGATTAAAAACCAAGATTCTCATACAGACATATAGTCAAAGATTTATATAATTCATTAGAGAATCAGCAGGATGACAAAGCCCAATCACAGGGGAATACAAGGGGCTGTTTCATCTGATCCTTAAAAGAAAGGATGTGGAAGTAAGTTTGCACAGTAGATAAAGCTAGTTAATGTCACGTGTGGCAATAAGATCAGACCTTTTGAGGTTACATTTTCTAGCTGACAGAATTCATTTGCATTTCTACTGAATACAAGCCATTTGTAGCCTAGCAATATTCTGAAGTTAATGTCTCCTAGAGAATCTGGGCCTGGATCATTAATAATTCGTAAGTCTAACTAGGTTACTTCTCTTTGAGCATCAGATGGCCCTTAGGTCGGCTTGTTAGACAGTGTGATGGCATGACACTAAAGGGCACGTGTAATATTTTTTGTCTTATTTCCAACTTTTAGGTAATTTTTCTTCATATCATTTGCATACAAATAAACTCACCACATATGATCATGGGTAAGCCTAGAAAATCGTTCCCAGAAGTTATCTAACCCGAAGTTCCCTGGTGTTCCAATGGCTAAGACTCCATGCTCCCAGTGGAGGGGGGTCCACATTCAACCCTTGGCCAGGGAACTAGATCATCTGGACATGCCACAACTAAAGATCCCGTGTGCTGCACCTAAGGCTAGGCGCAGCCAAATACATAGTCTATATTTTAAATAAATATTTTATTTAATATAAAATATATGTATAAAGAATACCTAAAGAACATACATTCTTTATATATAAAGCAAGTCATTAAGTCTTAGATAAGACTTAATGAAAGTCTCTCAGTCATGTCTGACTCTATATGACCCCATGGACTGTACAGTCCATGGCATTCTCCAGGCCAGAATACTGGGATGGGTAGCCTTTCCCTTCTCCAAGGGATGTTCCCAACCCAGGGATTGAACCCAGGTCTCCCACATTGCAGGTGGAGTCTTTCCCAGCTGAGCCACCAGGGAAGCCCGTATGTATATATATATAAAGGCGTTATATAAAGAAATTATATCGAACCCAAACTGCAGACGCTGCCTGCTTTCCCTGCCCTCAGTCTTGCCATTTTTACACCTCCCTCCATGGTCTTTAGTTTGTGGCAGTAAAAACTCAAGTGGAGTGAATAACTTATTTTAAGCGCTATTTATGAGCCAATATGTCCTACTATAAATGGGAATCACGGTTGTTAAGCAAGTGTTTGTTCTCTTTCGCTTTTCCCCTCACAGGCCAACAGCATTTCCTTTGGATCCCACTCAAGTTTAGGTTGGCTGTGCCAATACCATCAACTGCATTGACTATATTTATAGGCAGCGGCAACTGACAGTGAGGCAATTGCTTGTTAGATGACTTGGAGTTTATCCCTGCCCTATTGAACCAGGGTTAATGAACTCAACAGCAGAGCTCGGGAGGCTTAACTGTCCACATCCGAGGATATGACTTGGGAAGAGTCCAGACTCGCCCTCTAAGGCGCTCTCACACCAGCTGGGGCAGGTTGGGGGATCGTCAGTAGTCACGCGCAGTGCTACCTGCTCTTCTGGCCAGGGTTAGAAACAATAGCATTTCTTCTTTTTAGTCCCATTTGCTGCTATGAACCCTCCAGCCTCATCAGAGTCCCCGCCGTGGTTCTAGGGGTCCCCAAGGGGCATCTCATGTGCGCAGATAGAAGAGTCCGCTGGGTGATCACTAACATCCATAGTTTTTCTCCAGTCCTGCCCCAGCCTGCTGGGCTGGGTTCTGTGAGAGAGCTCACATGTGCCCATGAAGCTGCCTGGAGGCAACCACACCACCACTCATTGTGCCACAGCCTCCTGCAGTGGGGTCACAAATCCCGTCTGTCTTACACCCTCGGTGCCCTGCCAGGTGCTGTGGAACCACTCACTTAGGGGTTTTGTTGTTGTTGTTGTTGTTGTTATTCTTTTGACTGCACCAGGTGGCATATGGGATCTTAGTTCCCAGACCAGGGATCGAACTTGTGCCCCCTGCAATAGAAGCATGGAGTCTTAAGCACTGGACCACCAAGGAAATCTTGCTCACTTAGTTTTAATTCTTTCCTTGTTGCAGCCTTTCTCCCTGGAGCTCGGGCAGGTGTCCTGAGTACCTGGAGGGAAGAACACCTGTGTTTTCTATTCCTCCCACGTGGACCCAGATTTGTGCAACTCTACCCTTTGCTCCTTATGCATGCATGCTAAGTCGCTGCAGTTGTGTTCGGCTCTGTGCGACCCTATGGTCTGTAGCCTGGCAGGCTCCTCTGTCCATGCGATTCTCCAGGCAAGAATACTGGAATGGATTGCCATGCCCTCCTCCAGGGGATCTCCCCGAACCAGGGATGGAACCCACGACTCTTACATCTCCTGCATTGGCAGGCAGGTTCTTTACCACTAGCGCCACCTGGGAAGCCCATAAGATGAACTCTCTTCTGGGAGGCCATGCTATGATTCTTCAAACTCTAAGCCCTCTTAGAAGGCCCAGGGCTGTGATTCTCCAAACTCACACTGTCTGAATCCAGGGTGGACAGAGTTCAGGTTCAGGTGGAAACCCTACCATTGCTTCAGATGGACACGCGTGGGAAAAGAGGACATCACATGGCAGCTCTGAGAGGCTCAGGGATGTTTCCTTGGCAAAGCAGAGGAACTCACAACAGTTTTCTGGCTCTTCTGAATCAAATCTCCCAAGTGAGTTCTTGTTATTCAGGTGAAGGAAGAGTGAGATAATGAAGAAGATGACACAGGGGTGTGGAGACACAGAGCGTGCTGTTAATGAGTCACTTCCTCTTCCTGACCTCAGTGCCCTTGCATGTAAAATTAGAGTGGTGTTCTGTCTAGATCAGGGGCCAGCAAACCTTTTCTGTAAAGGGCCAGATAAGTATTTCAGGCCTGGTGGGTCATACGGTCTCTGTTGTAATGATTCAACTCTGCAGCTGTAGGACAAAACAGCTGTGGACAATGCATGGCTATGTTCCAACAGAACCTGATTTATAGAAACAAGTGGGAGACTGAATTTGACACCCAGGGCATAGTCAACCCCAGGTCTAGGTGATCTCCAAAGTCTCTTTAAGTTTCAACAGTTCCTTTAGGTTAGAAGTGAATTACTTGGATACCAGATACACAATGCATTTAAATGTAAGATCCCAGATGTAGGCACTCCAGTAGTCTACTTGTTCTTTCAGATCCCATTTTTTCTCTTCCCAGTGATGAGCTGAGTTTCAGTTGCATTTATTGAGAGCCTGGAATGTGCCCAGAGCTGCTCTTGCTGGAGGGGAATCTCACCATAGAGTGACAAAATTGTGCACCTCAAGTTATTCACCGTGTAATGAAAGAGATAAACAATTACATAATTACAAAACATTACAATTATTGTGCTGTAATCAACTATGTGGACTTAAATCAAGTTCCATTACATTTCATTTTCAGAGGTTAGAGGGGAACAGGTTCAAGGACATTGCAATGCTCTATGTGTAGGATATACAGGAAATTGGCTGGGCCATCTGAAATGTGTGCCTGTGAGAACTGATGGTCATGAATTCTCAGCAAAATCCTGACTCAGGCTAGGACTGATCCACAGAGCAATGCCGTGGCGGATTGCACCTGAGGCCTGACTGACAGCCAGAGAAAAAAGCGATCTAAAAAACAAGTAAACTGCTGGCGTTCTTACATCTAGGATCTTACATTTAATGTATTGTGTATCTGGTATCCTAGTAATTCACTTCTAACCTAAAGGAACTGTTGAAACTTAAAGAGACTTTGGGGATCACCTAGACTTGGGGTTGACAAACTGTGGCCTGGGGGTCGCCAGTGACGGTGAAAGTCAGCCTCTTGGTCAATTGCAGAGAACTGAGGAGGAGCCCGGGGTGCAGAACATGTAAAGGGAAGCTCTCATTCCGGAATGCATCCGTGACATTGCGTGTGAAAGGGGACCGACAGGGAGAGTATCAGCCCTCACACGGCATGGTCTCCGCTCCACAAAGCTTTGAGTTTCTTGTTATGCTTCTTTTTTCAGGGAGATGAAGTTTTGGTAGAGGAGAGGCTTAGACCACAAGCAATCCTGTACTAGGATTTCTGTCTTTGACATACTTATTTTTAAAATGTTATCATAATTTGATATCTTTCCATAAAACCTGCAGTAAGTTTAGCATTCCTTGGACAGTGTGGCTAGATGGATCTGAAGGCTTATCTTAGCCAATCTTGAGTGGCCATATAGATGTCATTGAAGGAGCCACGTGCAGATAATTAAAAACACTTGCTACTGAAAAGGGAGCCCTCCCACAGTGTTGGTGGGAATGTCAGTTGGTACAGCTACTATGGAGAACAGGATGGAGCTTCCTTAAAAAACTAAAAACAGAACTACCATATGACCCAGTAATCCCACTCCTGGGTGGCATGTACCCAAAGAAAATAATAATTCAAAAAGATATATGTTCCCCAATGTTGATTACAGCACTATTTACAATAGCCAGGACATGGAAGCAACCTAAATGTCCATCAAAAGATGAATGGATAAAACAGATGTGGTACATATATACAATGGACTATTGCCCAGCTATAAAAAGAAATGAAATAGTGCCATTTGCAGCCATGGATGGACCTAGAGGTTGGCATATAGAGTGAAGTAAGTCAGAAAGGAAAAAACAAATACTGTATATTAACGCATATATGTGAAATCTAGAAAAAATGTTACAGATGAACCAATTTGCAAAGAAGAAATAGAGACACAGATAAAGAGAACAAACAGATACCAAGAGGGGAAAGGAAGTGGGATGAACTGGGAGAACTGAGATTGACATATATGCACTATTGCTGCTATGTATGAAATAGATAACTGATGAGAACCTACTGCATAGCACAGGGAACTCTACTCAGTGCTGTGTGGTGACTTAAATGGGAAGGAAATCCAAGAAAGAGGGGATATATATATACATATAGCTGATTCACTTTGCCGTACGGTAGAAATGAACACAACATTGTAAAGCAACTATACTCCAAAAAAACAACCTTCAACCCATTTCTACTTGACTTTGGGCTGTAGTACATTTGTGCAGGAATAAATTTCTATTCTTCCTATTTTATGGAATTACTGAAGCATAGAATTTTACCAGAGCCCTTCATTTTACAGATCCTGAAAGTCAAGTTTAGGGAAGGGATGTTAGGTACTTGCTTCTGGTTGCAGAGTAAATGCTGTGCTTAGTCACTCAATCATGGCCAACTCTTTGCAACCCTCTGGACTGTGCCCTGCCAGGCTCCTCTATCTATGGGATTCTCCAGGCAAGAATACTGGAGTGGGTTGCCATGCCCTTTTCCAGGGGAGCTTCCTGACCCAGGAATCGAACCAGGATCTCCTGCATTGCAGGCAGATTCTTTACCAGCTGAGCCACCAGGAAAGCCCAGTTAATAGAAGAACCAAAATTAGAACCTAGGTCTTCTGATGCCAAATTTAGGCTGTAAGAAGTGCATTTTATAATGTGAGTCAGTATTTGTGCAAGAGCGCACCTACAGTCCTAAATTATTTGCTATTTTTTTCTCCTCCATTCGATTATCTCCTTTTAAGGAGTGCTGGTCATGACCCACTCAGTTGACCTTTACAACCCACTAAAAGGTCTCAGCTCAGCTCAGTTTTTGATAAACACTGCTCTAGGTGACAGCATTACTCAGAAGCCATCACAGCTGCACATCGAACAAAAAGGAATACTTTCTTACAACAGTGTGAGCAAATATTTCCCTTTGAAAGATTACATGTGTATGCCACATTCCATAAGTGAGCAGAAAAGAATTGGGACTATTGGGTTTTCTTAGGTTAAAAAAAAAAAAGTTTAAATATGCATAAAGGGAGCCACAGATCTGTCAAAGATTTTCAAACCACGTTCAAAGCTCTCTTTCTCCATGAGTTCTTTCCTGACTAAACTCATGGAGCTCTGAGCCTCTCAGCACTGTTGTACATTTTTGCGGTCGCTAATCCTAAACCTCATCTTTATCCTCTTCCTTCTAGGAATTTGCAAAGAAAACAAAATTCCCACTGGGGTTTGGGAGATTCTCACCCTGCTTATTCCCAGCTCTGTGAGAGACGGCTGGAGACTCTGATGGATGATGCAGAATGACATAGCCTAAAGATACAAATTCTGCATATTTGAGTGCTGAAAATACAATGGCAGTGCACCAAAAATGTGCAAGTCAAGCTTGTCCAGAATGGAATCCGGGCTTTCTTTGGGGCTGGGGGTGGGGGGCATCACAAGGCACGTAGGATCTGAGCTCCCCATCCGGGCATCAAACCTGTGACCCCTGCAGTGGAAGCATGGATCCCTGACCACTGGACTGCCAGGGAAGGCCTGGAACATGGGCTTTTATATGTACTTATAATTAGATTGCCAATGCCATTAGAGACTTTTCAGGCTCTGGACAGCACAGACCAAACTTGATTCAACCTCCCACAGTTCTCCACCCTGAACATCCTTCAGAGTCATAGGCTTTCAGCAAGGATCTCTTTGCAAATTGTTTTGCTTTCTCAGCCACCAGAGCTGCAGGAGGTCATGACTAGGGGCAAGGAGCAGAATGCAGAAGCACAAGAAGCAAAAAAGCTTGAAAAATCCTTGTGCTGGAGAAGGGCGCTACAGATTGGAGAAGCACAGCCTGAGACAATCGACTCTCTCGAAGACCGTACAACATGGCCCTCAGGCCTGATCTGCCTCCTTTCCCAGCTTGAACTGTGCTTTCCTAAAGTGACTTCAATTTCCTCCTTCTCCGAGAGGCGGCAGCAGAAAGGAGGGAGCTGGCAAGGCAGAGGCCTGGTGCTTTTCTCAGTGGCTGCCCGAGCTGTGCTCTGACACCCCAGCTGATGGGAAATGGCTCCTAATTAAATCACTTCATTAAAAAGAAGACAGCATTTTCCATCTGAATGCACTGCAGTTCTCATCCTGGGTAATTTGTTGTCCTAATAAGCTGGAGAGGTTGAATTCCAAGGTTGTAGTTGCCTATGGTCCATAGAAACAGGTCCATGCTTTAGCAGTGCCCTCGCCCTGTGGAGGGTAATGAGGAAGCCTGACAAATGGCAATTCCTCGTAATAATTCTGTTCACTGGAGACCTTGGGGCTGAGATTCATGTTTCCCAGCCCTTAAGTTTAGAACGATCTGTGCCACTAAGCCAAAACAAAGCCAGCTAGAAGAAAAGCCTCCATGCCATCTGTTAACTGAGAAAGAAGCAGGAGAGGACCCCTGTTTTCTATAGATCTTGCTGGGATGGGGGAAAGGGGTACTCCTTCAGCTGTGTTTAAACAGAAATGTGGATAACCTCCCTCTTCATTCATCTCCATGGTCTTGGGACAACTGGACGGGCAATGCCACCCAGCGTGAGGCTGCAGACCCTGAAGTTAGACGGAGTATCGGTTCCAACACTTCGCAGCTCTGTGACCTTGGACAAGTTGCTGCAATCTCTTTAAACCTTGTTTTCCTCGCCTGTCAACAGAAGATAATAACACCTACCTCTTGGGGTGGTAGTGAAGAGTAAAGATTATTAGACCGCGTGGTATCTGGCAGTAGAAAACTCATTAAATGGTAGACAGAGAGGGCATTTTCTCCATTTTACAGACGAGGAAATGGAGGAGTAGAGAAATTAAGGAACAGAGAAATTTTATGACCAAGGTCATAAAACTAGTGAGTGCTCAGATCAGGATTCCACTTGACTCTAAATCCAGGCATCATGGTTTCGTTCTTGGTGCCTATCGAAGTGAACATTTAAAGGCATATACTTTCATTGGCTGTGAACTGAGCAGACCTATTCTTATATACCTGTCTAGAGAAGACCCACCACAGACCATACAGATTGTACTTTGAGAGGTGTATCTTAGCAAAGACAATGGCAACTCCCTTTGGCTCATCTTTCTCCAGGATTCTCTTGTGCAGAGTGCCTGAGCCCATCTCTTTCTGAATGCTGGAGTATGTGCTCTCTTGGGTGCCCTGTTTCCAGACTCTGCTGCTTCATTTCTTTCTCTAGCGTCTAAAATGATTTCTCCTCTTATTTCCTAAGATCCAAAAGAAAGTTGGTGGTCCTGGCTCCCTGCCTCCTTACTTCCACTTCTCTCTCAAGTTTCCCTTTTAGTTCAGGTTCAGTGGAAAATTCCACTGCGGCCTTCTATGGATGAATGCAGACTCTTTAATTATATTGAATTTACAGAGATCAATTTTTATAACCCTAACAGGGTTAGTTCCTGAGTTCCTGTGCTTGTTAGGTAATAATGGATCCATTCCTCTGGGTCCAGGGGCCCCTCAGGGAGGCTAATTGACAGTGGCCAGTCATCTGTCATGAGTCATTTGTATCGTGCTGGAAAAGAGAAATTTATGGCTTTGATCAATATCTATCCTTAGGGCTTGGCATTTCCTGGCTCCATTCTCCTGTTGGCTCTCTGAAGCAGCAGCAGTTTTTTTCCTTTTCTATTGGAATAGACTCCTCCTTGCTACAGTTTCTCTGAGGGGCTTGACCACAGAAGAAATAATCTGGGCTCTGTTGGTTCTCTTTCTCCCTCCTTCTGGGTTTCTTGTCTTCCTCTCTTTCCTTTCTTCTTTTTCTCCTTCTCTTCACTTTTCTTGCTCTCCTACCCTCTGCCTTTCTCTTCCTATCATCTTTCTCTGTGTTTCTCCATTCTTTTGAATTCAATAAATGTTGATTAATTCCCAATCATTTGGGCTAGACAACTGAGCACCCCAAAATGAGATGGCTTCTGTTCTCAAGAAAACTCACAGCTTATATTGCCTTCCCTGTTCCAATTTATAATAAGGACTGAAAAAGTCTAGATATTATTTAGGGTCAGTAAAGATTATCACAAAATGTCAAAAACACTTTGAGAGCTATGTGCAAACTAGTCATTCACACATTAGTAAGAATTAACTCAATAAACTTGCTTGCTTTCTCATACTTAGTTAAGCAGCTGCCCTCTAAGAATAAAGATTCTGGTTGGAGAAGGAGAAGTGGGGAATTTGGGATCATAAAATAATTTTGGAGATTGGCAGCTTCAGGAAAGCACTTCAAACAGTGTAAAGACACTGTTTATTAAGATAGACATTTGTTTCAAACCAAGGCTTGTCAAACATTGCTGTGAACTGTTGTTATGATTTGAACCAGGACTGAATCAGAGAATTTGGAGGGCTTATAATTTTTGTTTCTTTGGCTGTAAAAATTGTTGACTCTCAGCCACAGTCGATGGGACTTGTTTACTGAAGATCTCCCCCACTAGACTGTAAGCTCCGTGAGATCGGGATGTCATCTGTCTTATTCATAACTATGTCCCCTTGGCCTAGAACAATGCCTGGTCTACAAATAGTAAGTATCCAGTAGGTACTAGCTGGATGAATGAATGAATGAGTGGAGTAACAGTGGTGCATGCACGCATGCTCAGTCTTGTCCGACTCTTTGCAGTCTCATAGACTGTAGCCCCCCAGGCTCCTCTGTCCATGGGATATGAGTGGAGTAGCAGTAGCATACAAACTGCTATAGGAATACAAGGTGGTGGAAACTACATTGGGCTGAAGGCTTGTTTTGGAAAGAGCTTCATGGAGAAGGTTTTTCAGTGAAGAGGTAGGGGACTAGACGCCTGACGTTCAAGGACAACCCAAGAAGAAAATAACTTTCCTGAGAACCAGCAAGGGACACAGTCATCTGGGACAGTAACACTTAGAAGAATGAAGACGCCAGTAATTAACTCCTTCTTGAATACAATGGGAAGTACAATCAGATGTGCTGGTGTGGACTGGTGGTATGCTTTTACCTTCCACGGACCAGTCTGGGAATCGTCTGGAAAATAGAGGTAGCTTGGGGCCACGAAAGGGTTTCTGAGAAGACTGCCTGGTAGCCTGCAGGGTTGTTCATGCTCCACAAGGCAAGGCTCAGCTGACCGTTGGAATTCTCCCAGGACATGATGTGTGCTTTCTGTCTCAAGGGTTGTCATGCTTGAATCCAGCAGTCCTTCTCAAATTTGTTCTATGGGATGTGCTGAATGAGTGATGGGGTGACCATGCAGTCTCCTTTCAGTGAAGTCTTCCCAACCTAGGCAGGTGTGGGTGTGGGGATGATTCAGCCCCAAGGCAGAGAGGAGACCAGATGTCCTTCAGGGAGCCCAATCAACCTGAAAATCCAGGATTACCCTGTGCAACTGGCTGCATACTGAAGGCCTGTTTTTCAGCTCCTGAGTGATTGCACGTATGGTTAACTCAACTCTTTCATCTTCTGCTGATCATCAATCCCCACCCCCCAGCCCAAACCTGGAGATTATTCATTCCTTCCTAGTGTCCTTTCCCCCACACCCCCTTTGTCTCAGAAATAATGAGATGTCATGAGTCTGCCATCCATCACTGTATCAGCAGCAAGTGGTGACTTCTTATTAGTGGGACACCTCAGGAGCAGCAGGAGGGACCATGGCAACACAGACTGCTCCACCTGGCAGCCTTGTCATCCCTCAGCGACGGGCGTTCTGTCTGTGTCAACAAGAATCTGTCTGGGGATTATTCATGTGGCTGGACATAATGAATTCAGCTGTTTGCTAGTGCAGCAAATGGGCTTTTGCCAGTGATATTAGGATCAAGCTGAGTAACAGGATGCGTCCATACCAGAGGAATGTCCATTTATTAGCTTCTGTAAGAACACACACATTAAGAAAAGTCACATTTTGCATGGCTCTGGAGCTGAGGGAATGGCTTGTTAAAAATTTCCACTCAAGCAACCTCGAGCTAAGGATTTGTATTCCAAAGAGCTGGACCTATTTCACCAAAAGTATTTACTTGAGAAGTAGAAAAATCCCACAAGCTCAATGAGCAAAAATGACTTTGCCTTATATAAAAATCTCTGTGGGAAAGTTAGCCTTAGTGGAGGAGAAACGCTGGAGGTCTACAGAGAAGGCAAATGGCTGACACACGCTGTCTTCCAACATAATGTCAATTGTTGTTTTTTTTTTTATTGGCAACAGGAGATTGACTTAATGGCCTCTGAGGTTACTCTGGGAGCAAGAACTGTCTTCTGTCATTGGAAGAAGTAGCTACTTACTTGATTTCAGGGACTGGGGGAGGTGTCCCTGGTCCTTCTCAGAAGCCCCTCTTCTGCTCAAGTGATGACTAAGATCCCACATTTCAGATTTGTTCCTTGGCTGGAGATTTGCCTTTGCCTAGTGCAAGGTATCACCAGGAAGTGTCACCCATTAAGCCTCTTAGAATTGCACAGTGCCAGTCTGCAAGGTTGTATATGGCAGCTCTGTTAAGCGCTTATCAGCATAAGAGATTTGAGACTTTCTCATAAATGAGTTTGGATGGAGGCCCTGGGACCCAGTGAAAATAGAATATAGATGTGGTAGAGTTAGGATGACTGTGGTTCCAGAAAGTAAAAAAAGTGGGTTTGAAGACGATATTGCCAGTTCATAGTCTGACAAAGGAAAATTTAGTAAGTAGAAGTTCCAGTCCTTGTCATTAAGGAGCTTCCAAACCTGCACACTCCGAATGGTACATCTCACACAGCCCAGACAGTTGGTCTCCACAAGACCAAGTTAACAGCCTTCAGGGTGTCTTCATGGTAGATTTTCTTCTATTTGAGAAGGAAAAAGAAAAAGCATACACGAAGGTGAAGATTCTGAGGTGAGATAAACCCACCTCTTCTTTCTCAGCACAGAGGACCCGAAGTGATCTTGTTGAATGACTGCCCATTCCTCTGTGGGCCTTTCAAGCCATGTCTACCAGAGAACAAAGTCCCTTTGGCACCAACTTGGCATTTATAGCAGTCAGCTTCTCGTGATCTGGCGACATTATCCATGTTGCCTGGAAGACGATAAGTCCATTCAGCTCAGACCACCAGGTCAGAAAACACGGAGGTCTCCCGCCAGGCAAGCACTCTCTCAGCCCAGCTCCAGGGGCCTTGCATCCCCTTCCTTCATCTCCCAGAAGCCCCTCCACACTCTACCAGCTGTCCTTCATACCTAGTCTTCGCAGGCCTCTTTTCTCCTCAGGACTGATTTCTTAGGAGGTTATTTCCTCATTAACTACACTCTTCCTTGCTATCCTCAAAGGCAAACAGAAGGGCTCTTTTGTTTGTTTTTATCCTGTTGCCGCCAGGAAGAAACAACCAGGGTACCAAGACGTTCCCAACATGGCGTTAGCAGAGAGGTTCCAGAGTTGTATGAGCTCTTCCACACACTGTCCCACACACTGTCCTCCCTAAGTGCTCAATCCTTGTACCCTTTTTGCCTCAGATCTGGATAATCACACAATCTCACTTGTGCCATCTTTAGGCTGAAACCTTCCAAGTCTTTGTCTCTGGTCTCAGCTCTTGTTCTGAGCAAGAAATATTCACCTCCAATGGCAGGTTCAACAGTCTTAGTTCAGTGTTCTCCACTCAAGACCCACTTAGCACGTGCAAATCAGAACTTAGTAAGACTCTTCTGTTCTTCCACCTGAATTATTTATATTGGCTCCAGCATCCACCCAATCACTTTAAACGCCAAACCTGGAAACCTTCTCAGACAGTTTCTTCTGCTTCATCCCCATGCCCCCCACCTCCGTGTGGGTGTGTGTGTGTATCCTGTCTGACTCTTTACGACCCCATGGACTATAGCCTGCCAGGCTCCCCTGTCCATGGAATTTTCCAGCCAAGAAAACTGGAGCAAATTGCCATTTCCTACTCCAGGGGATCTTCCTGAACCAGGGTTTGAACCCGTATCTCCTGCGTCTCCTGCGTTGGCAGGCAGATTCTTTTACCACTAGTGCTACCTGGGAAGCCCGGGTAAAGGAATAAACACAAGTAAAGATATTTGATCTTAGAACAGTGCCTGGTGGAGAGGAAGTATTCAGTAAATGTTAGCTATTGATGTTGTTAGTAGTAGTAATAGTGGAATTCCATGCTGCTGCTGCTGCTGCTGCAAGTCGCTTCAGTCCTGTCTGACTCTGTGTGACCCTATGGACAGCAGCCCACCAGGCTCCTCCGTCCACTGGATTCTCTAGGCAAGAATACTGGAGTGGGTTGCCATTTCCTTCTCTGTGGAATTCCATATGCCCTATCAAATCATCAGAAGAATGTTTACCCTTATAACTACTGGAGAGATGAGGGGAATGGCTGTGTGACTCAGCCATCATGTCTATGTTTTCATTCATGGCAGGAACTGATCAACAGATACAGCAGTACAAATGAAAACACCAACCCATCCCTCCTCACTCACCCTGCTTTATAAAATATGAAGGAATTCTTAGCCCAGTAGATCTGGTGTGGGGTACAAGTACTTTGTGCCTCTATTTAAACTTACTGCACCAGAGCCTCCCACAATTCAGCCAGAGGCCAGGTACTCCAAATCATTTCATGGTCCTCCATCTCCAGGGGCTAGATTTTATAAAGCGTATCCACCTCTACAACCCTCTGTGACTTCTACCGTGACCCCCTGAGGTTTTAACTTCCCCACCCACAGACAGGATCTGTCACATGCCTCTGGAAATGCATTCGTCACTGCCATTTGGAGGCACACTAAGAAAGCACCTTTTAAAAAAATCTAAACTGCCGCCTGTGATGGTTTTGTGAAGACACAACCCAAGGGAGAGACCCTCAGTGGGTAAGCTTAACTCACCACTGAACAGGGGAAATACTAGGCATCTGGCCTGGCTTTATGAGAAGAGACACATTTTTCAACTGGAGAGGAAGGCTCTTAAAAAGGGAAAAAGAGGAGCAACGTCCCTTTCCTCACAGATAACGTGGGCTCCCCGGTCTGCAGTGGCTGTAGCGTCGTTTACACTTCAGTGACAACCAAATGCCTTGGAGATAAGGCAACAATTATGAGACCAGAGAAGAGATGAAAGGAAACCGATAGCAGCCAAGTAGCACTGCCATCTATTAACAAATTATTACAGGCTGAGGCAGTCTTTAATGAGATTTTAACAAAAGAAATCTAGTCACGTTCCTCTGGGGCAAAGAGATTTTATTATGATGTGAATGATTAAGCGGAGAAGAAGCCCTCCCTGGGAGCTTCAATAAAGAGGAAAATGTGAGCCCTGCATCCTGCTTCTCCAAGGGCCCTGACTCCCACTCCAGAGGAAAAGCTCTTGGAGAAAAGGGCTCATATAACACTCTTCCGTAAGAAGTTTCATTTTGGCACCTGGCCTGGTGAGCCGCGAGAGTCTTCAGGAAAGCTGTTTTAGACCTTTGTGTTGATATCCAATAAGTCCTCACACTTTTGGTTATCCTAATGGGCATCACCAGATTCTCAAGAGATTCTTGAAGCAGAGGGTATCAGGCAGCATTAATTTGGAAGAACAATGAGGCTGGAGAGAGTCAGGACCTGCCTGTCCGTGACCTTGTAAAACCTCTGGGGCTTTCAGAAGAGCAGGCGATACGCCTGTAATGGTTTAAGAGAAAATAGGCTGCACAGAGTAGGTCACAGGGAAGGAAGCAAACATTAATTTGAAGAAGTCAGTGTGCACTCTGCTCAGATGAGCTGGACCACTTGCGTGCAATGGATTTTTCTCTTTTTACTTCTCACACCCCTTTCATTTATCTTCTAAATGAAAATAGGTAGGCAATCAACAGCATCAGGGAGAGGTATAACTATTCCACAGTAATATTTCTATGACTCAGGAATTTGAAATGTGCCTCTGATGCCGTATTGACGGAAACTGAGGAACACTGATCTAATAGTGCCTGGGCTGATGAGAGTGTAGCTTCTCAAGGAGGGGATACCAGACCATGCCAGGATGGTGAAGGAAGGGTGACTCAGTGCTCTCCCTCTGACCAAGACTTTTTGCTCCACCAAACTTTAGTCAGGATCCTGGACCTTCTCCCTAGGCTTGTCTGTGCTTATTGTCGTTTAGTCCCTAAGTCATGTCAGACTCTTTTGCGACCATATGGACTGTAAGCCCACCGGATCCTCTGTCCATGGGATTTCGCAGGCAAGAATACTGGAGTGGGTTGCCATTTCCTTTTTCCAGGGGATCTTCCCGACCCAGGGATTGAACCCACCTCCCCTGCGTTGGCAGGAGGATTCTGTACTACTGAGCCACCTAGAAAGCCCAGGCTCGTCTGTGCACTTCCTTCTAAAATCCAGTTTTATCAAGAACACCTGGCCCTTAACATCTGATCACCTTTGATATCTGATGGGGTGGGTGGGGAATGTTCCTCAGCTTTCACAGGTGATAGCTGATCACGTAACTTGTCTTCAGCAAGAATCCTGTTAGGTCATCTTAGCAGAATCTCCTGACCCCTGCTGTTTGCTCTTAGTAATTTCCCATCCACTGACCCCCAAATGCTCCTCAACTATAAATCCCCTCTTGTCCATGCTGTATTTGAAATGCTGCCCATTTCAATACCAAGGTCTCTTTTCTCACTTTGCAATAATCCTGAGTAGAATCTATTTTGACTACTGTCTAGGGGCTTCCCTGGTGGCTCAGATGGTAAGTAATCTGCCTGCAATGCTGGAGACCTGGGTTCGATCCCTGGGTTGGGAAGACCCCCTGGAGGAGAGCATAGCAACCCACTCCAGTATTCTTGCCTGGAGCATCCCCATGGACAGAGGGGCCTGGCATGGGGTCTTAAAGAGTAGTACATGACTGAGCGACCAAGAACAGCACAACACAGGGGCTTCCCTGGTGACTCAGCAGTAGAGAATCTGCCTGCCAATGCAGGAGACATGGGTTCTATCCCTGGGTCGGGAAGATCCCCTGGAAAAGGAAATGGCAACCCAGGGACAGATGAGCCTGGTGAGCTGCAGTCCATGGGAGTCACAAAAGAGTCTGACATGACTGAGCAACTAAACAACAAGAACAGACTGCCATCCAGCTCTGGTCTTCCTGACATCAGCCTGATGATGAGTCAGGGAGACAGATCCCTTGGCAGCTGGGGTTCAGTGTAAGATTATGTCACCTTTTGTGGCAGAAGAGCAGCCAGAATAGCTGTGTAGGATGCTGGTGATGCTCCCCTTGGGACCAGTGGCAGACACTAGCTGTTAAAATATTTAGTGTCTGATAATATATGATAAATGAGTGAGGAGTAGAGTAGCACTTTCTTTAATGGCTCACACTGTGGAAAAGAGATTTAATAGAACTGAGGATGAACTTACAATGACGTGGAAGATAAATCTCAGGAACATACATCTTTGGGATAGATAGCTCATTTTGTTAGAATCTAGTGCTATTATTACTATTCACTAACATTTATTAAGTGCTTCCTCAATGTCGGGAGCCATTTTAAGTGTTCAACACATGTTAATTCAGTTCTTGGCATACTATTTGTGATGATGAACCAGTATTTTTTTTTTTAATTTCCTACCTGTTATGGACAGTTTTGTAAAATAAAAATGTATTATTAGAAAAGTGAAATTTTTATTAAAAATTGCAAAATGAAGCTTTTTTTAACTGTTAGATTTAACAGAGATAAAATTACTCTGGCAAATTGCTGTCAAAGTTTCTCAGTTCTTACTCTTAATTTCTATACTTATCTTCCTATGTACCAGTAACTGGCACCCACCTAAGGACCATATGTTGAAGAGCACATATGCTAAAGAGGTTTTATTAGCTCATTTAACCCTTGTGAAAAATCCTATGATGTAGTTAATATTTTTATCTACAGATGAGGAAACTGAGGCACAAAGCAATTGTCTTGCTAGTGAGGCTGAATTAAATCCTTTAGTAGTAATTAGCTTTGCAGAGATGAAAATCTCTCTTTTATGACCATGGAAGCATAGCCCACCTAGTCACTGTAAAATTAAAAGTAGCTTAAGAAAAGCAAGCCTTGGTGAGAAAATATAAATGGAGTTTTATAATCTAGGCCTCTATTAGGAAAACCATTAAAAGAATAGGCCAAGCATCTTAAGAGTCTCATTTTTGCTATATTGAGCAACAGGGTGACGTGTTTAAGAGTGTGGTTTAGGACCTAGGCTGGATTTGTTTCCTGGCTTAACTACCTACTTCCTGTGTGAATTAGTTCCTACCTGAAAGGATGGTTGGGAAGAATAGCTGCGTAAATATGTATAAACCATTTTGAAAAATGCCTGCTGCTGCTGCTGCTGCTGCGTTGCTTCAGTCGTGTCCGACTCTGTGCGACCTCACAGACGGCAGCCCACCAGGCTCCTCCGTCTATGGGATTTTCCAGGCAAGAGTACTGGAGTGGGTTGCCATTGCCTAGCACATAGTAAGTGCTCAATAAAGGTTAGTTCTTATTTTCACATTTGAAAAACAATCCATCACAAAAATGTCAGATTCTCCTATGCCTCCATCTACAACGGCCGGACTTCTGACTGAATAAGCCAATCTCCCTGGCTTGAACTAGAGCCAAGGTGGAACTCAGCCAGGCCGCAGTGGTCACTGCCAGACCTAGGGTACAGAGTGGGATTTCTCAACCGTGCCACTACTGACACCTGAGGGGAGGCGAGTGTGCATTGTTGGAGAGCAGTGTTCCTGGCCTCGGCCCATGAGGTGCCAGGATCACACCCTTCCAGTGGATGACACACAAAAATGTCTTCAGTCATTGCCAGGAGTCCCCTGAGAGGAAAACGTCCCCAGTTGAGAACCACTGTTAGAGAGTGGTTCTCTAATATAAGGGACTAATACTAATATTCTTTTTCTTGTTAGAGAAGAAAAAGAATATCAGTATTAGTTCCTTATATTTTTGTAGCTTTTCAGTTTAAAAAGACTTCTGCATGTTTTAACTCAGTTGAGAAAAAGAGGGAAAGGATTAAAAAGATTAGAAGAGGAAATGAGAGGGGAAATAAAAAAAAAAACAGAAAGAAGGGAGGGAGAAAGGGGAAGGAGTGAATGCAAAGAGTCTGAAGAGACAAAGAAAGGGAGACGTTCAACTAACGAAGGAGTTAGGAACAGGTGTGAACCTTTTCATTGGCATGTAATTGCTTCACGACGCTGTGTTAGTTTCTGCTGTCTAATGAAATGCGTCAGCTCTAAGTATAACACGTATCCCCGCCTCTTGGATCTCCTTCCCACCGCACACCCACCCACACATCCAGGCAGTCACGGAGCGCTGAGCTGAGCTCCCTGTGCTGTGCAGCAGCTTCCCACCTGCCATCTCTTTTCCACGTGGCCATGTCTACAGCGAAACTGTTAGTCACTCAGCTGTGTCTGACTCTTTGCCACCCTATGGACTGTAACCCACCAGGCTCCTCTGTCTATGGGATTCTCCACGCAAGAATACTGGAGTGGACTGTCGTTCCCTTCTCTAGGGTATCTTCCTGACCCAGGGATCGAACCTGGGTCTCCTACATTGCAGGCAGATTCTTTACAGTCTGAGCCTCCAGGGAAGCCCTGTATAAATGTCAATCCTAATTTCCCAATTCGTCTCGCCCTCCCCTTCCCCGCTTGTGTCCACATGCCCATTCTCTACGTCTAGGCCTCTGTTCCTGCCCTGCCAACAGTACAGATGAGCCCGTTTGCAGGTATGTGCTCTTATGCAATCTCCCACTAGTGCACGCACGTCTGCATGTCCCGCTAGCACTCCAGATTCAACATGTTCAAATCTGAAGACGCAGCAGGTCCTCCGCAGACATGAGCCTTCTTTGTTGCTGAAGTTTCTGTTACTGACCTCACCATTCCCCCAGTCACCCAGGTCTGGAAATATGTGTCTTCTTAAAGGGGTACTTCCTTCCAACCCTCCCTGCTCTAACGCCTAATTAGTTCTAAGGCTTGCTGATTCTACGTGTTACCTCCCTCAGGGTCAGGGGCTTCCCTTGTAGCTCAGTCAGTAAAGAATCTGCCTACCATGCAGGAGACCTGGGTTCGATCCCTGGGTCAGGAAGATCCCCTGGAGAAGGAGGTGGCAACCCACTCCAGTATTCTTGCTTGGAGAATCACATGGACAGAGAAGTCTGGTGGGCTACAGTCCACGGAGTCGCAAGAGTTGGACAGGATTGAGCAACGAAACCACCACCCTCGGGGTCAGAGCCATACTTCCACCTGATGTGAGAGCAGAAAGAATCTTCCACCTAGCCCATCACTCATTTATTGCATGGATGAGGAAACTGAAGCCCCCGGAGGTCTAGGCCATGACCTTGGGGAGGTCTAGGGCATGACCTCGGACAGATTGCTCTGAGTCTGGTTTCCTTGAGTGTAAACCAGGGATAATACCATGCACCTCATGGGGCTGCTGTGTCCAGACCTATCACTGGGTATACCTTGTCTCATGTCAGTTACAGGTTGGAACCCGGCCCTCTTCCCCCAGATTATGGTCCTGTCCACTTGACCCCATCATCCTGTCCCCCTGATGCTGCCCCATTCATGCCCAGCCCTCGAGACTGCCCACTGAGTGCGCTGTGAGAACCTCCTAGCTGGACCTTTGGCTCTAGGCTCCCCCCGGGATGTTCATCCTACACATCGCTGTCAGGCTGATGTCTTATAACAGCATTAGGATCAAGTAGTTCTCGTTTTTAAAAGTCCTTCACCAGTTTCCCATCACCAAATCGAAACTTCTTGGCCTACTATTTAACGTCATTCCTCCCCACAATATGGCCCCATCTCCCTAATTTTCATTCTCCATTTTCCTTCTTGAAGTGAAGTCACTCAGTCATGTCCGACTCCGCAACCCCGTGGACTGTAGCCTACCGGGCTCCTCCGTCCATGGGATTTTCCAGGTAAGAATACTGGAGTGGGTTGCCATTTCCTTCTCCAGGGGAACTTCCCGACCCAGGGATCGAACCTGGGTCTCCCGCCTTGTAGGCAGAGGCTTTACCGTCTGAGCCACCAGGGAAGCCCCTCCTGAAAGTGCAGTTTCTTAGACAGACCTCATGCTTTTCTACCTCTGCCCTTGGCTCATGCTGTTCACCATCTTGGAATTCCCTTCCTGAATCCACACATCCTCAAGGCCCATTTCACCTAACTTCCTTCACAAATTCTAATCTCATGTTCCTGGTTAACTTGCATTCAGTTTCTTTCTTCTTCTATGACACTTTATCTGTGTCTGTTCTGTGGCGTTCATGTCTTTCCACCTTGAACCATAAATATCTAGGTATCATTTCCTCCACTAAACTGGAGGTTCCTTGAAGATCCAGTATGTACAGGCTGATTTATCTTTGTATCTTCCATGGGGCCTAATACAATAAATATTTACCTGGTGATAAAAATGACATTAACTGTCATACTTATTTATCCCTTATGGAACCCTTATGTGTCTGTCTGTCTAAACTTGGCAGTGGTTTAAAAACGAAAACCAATATTAGCATACCACAGCAGCATGAAGAGAGTCCCTTTGTGTGAGTAAAGAAATGTGTGTAAGTCAGGAGTTTCTATCATATGAACACGTGTGTAAGCATGCATGTGTGTGTGTGTGTGTGTGTGTGTGTGTGTGTGTGAGGTAGTGTGATGCAGTGGTGCAAGGTCCTGAAATCATACAGAACTGGTTTCCAATCCTAGCTCTAATGCTTGATGGGTATGTGACCTCGGAAAAGTTACTCTGCCTACCTAACTTTATTTTCTCATTTGCAAGAGAGAGATACATATAATGTTCTTGTGAGGATCATTTATTTATTTCATCAACATGTATTTACGGAGTCTTCACTACGTGCCAGGTTCCTGGTAGAAATAAAATAATATACACACAGTGTTTACTGATGTACCTGGTACGTACTGAATATTTTTATACATTAAGTATTTCTCATTAGAGCAATCAGAGCAATATTAGAGCAGCTACTCTCACACATACATGTACATATAGACAGAGAGAGACCCATAGATCCCAGCTAAGAGTCTTTATTTTAAAATCTGGACAGAGGGAAGCCTAATCTTATTCTTTAGCTAGAATGTTCTCTTTTCCAGTTAGCCTGAATGTATTTTCTCCTTTCATTCTCTTAGTATCCATACCCGTGGAAAAATTAGGAGCTGTTAGTAATGCCATTTATTAAGTGTCTACTATGGACTATTAATCTTCTAACAACCCTTTATGGCAGATTAGCTGGTCCCCATTTTATGACTCAGAGGGGAGAGAACTTTCCAAGGGCCGTACAGCCCGCAAGCAGTGGAGTCCTCCGACCGTCTCTTTCCACCGGCCCTAGGCTCTGCTGGCAAGGCATCTTAAATGCCAGGCCAAGGTGAGGAGCAATTATCTGCTCTGTCAATTTCTCAGAAGTTTCAGTCAATAATTCTTCTGCTTCAGAGGTCTCTAAAATATTGAAACAAAGTTGATTTCAAACCCTGTCTAAAGAGGAATCACCATTTTCAGTTGGAGGGAGACTCCCTAGTACACTCCCTTCCTTCTCACCTCTTCCCAGAGGAGGAAACTGCCACCAACTGTTCAAATCTCCAACTCTCACCTGGCTCAATCCCAGATAGGAAAAAAATGGTTAATTCCTGACTCTTTATGGTGGGCAGGGTTATCGGCCTCCAAAACAAGCATGGGTCCAGAGGTCCTCTGCAGAGTGCAGGCTCCATGTCTGTTCTCGGAGGTGAAGCGGAGCCCAGGGCCTGGCCCTTGTCTGTGCAGCAAAGAGCGCTGTCTACCCTGCTTGCGGTCCTGTGTGTGATCCGGGCCTCCACCTGGCAGCCTTGCTTCAGTGGGTTCCCTTCAGATCCAGAGCCCCCATCCCAGCGCCCCCTGGGATCCTCTTGCTTCTCCCAAGGCTCAGAGTCCAGGGCAGAAGGGAGGGCATCAGTTCTAAGTAGATTTTCTAGTCTAAGTTGCACCATAGATTTCCCCCACATTGGGGAGATTATCGGATCCTTGCCAAGTCATTAATAAAGCTGATATTCTTGTCCCCTTTTGGCTAGTGGTTCTTATACATGTTATCTAACAGTCCTAGTTCAGAAGTCATTGCGGAGCCAGGACTCCTGGCTCCATTATTAGGTCAGGGACTTTCTGCATTGCCTTCTGCTTCTTTGTCTGTTGCATATCAAAGCTAACCTTATTTTCATAGATCAGCTAAACTGTGGGACTCTTCTGTAATTTTAAATGTACATATACATAAATACTATCTAACAGCCCTCAAAGATGACCTAGTACAGAAGTCTATTCCTTTTACAGTTAACAAATATAAGGAAGATGGAGACTTTTTTGGTTATTTTTGTTTAGGGACCCAGAATTCAAAACTGAAAACTGCCCAGGTAGCTCGTGCATGTTAACCAAGTTAATTCTGACAAGTATTGATCTGGGCAGTTTTCCTTGGATTTCTACTTGCCATCTTAAAAACAGTTTTAGCCCCAACTTCACCACCCAAGTCCCTGACTTGGACAAGGCCCTTTTCTGGGCCCAATTTCCTCACCTGAACTGTGGATGTTTGATCCAGATCTTTCCTGACACCCTTCCTGTTCCCATATTCTATTTATAGTCCAAATCAGTATTCGGGCTTGGATTGCCTTCAGCGTGTGTTGGTGGTTCTAAGAGGTTTTGGGAGATGAGTGAGTCTAGAGAGAAAAAAACAAAAATCTAATAAATAAAAAGGGAGAAACTTGCCAGATGCAAAGTGGGAGTTTATTCCAGACATATTAAATTATCATGAAACACTTCCATCTACATTTATTAAGAACAGGAAACTCAGCTTTGCTTGCCTAAAGCCTTCATTTCCAAAGCATTAACAAATTATTCATTTTCTTCATAAGTTCTTTAGTCCTTAGGGTGCTTAACACCAGGAGTTTGACCATATTATTACTTATTTTCATAACACATGATAAAGATGCTACTAAATATTTCACACAAATGACAGTAGATACGGCTTATGGATCCTCATTAATTTATTTTGCTTTTAGCATAATAACTTAATACTTTAGCCACAGACTTTTTTTTTCCCCACCCAAAGCAGCACTGGTAAGTCTTAGATTTGTGGTATTTTCGTAAATAAATACTACTGACCACATAAGAAAATATTCTTCTTTTATACAAATACATGTCAAAGCTTATTGAAATGAGAAAAATTTTTTACTTTCTCCACCACTTAAAAAATAAGATTTTAAAACAGGCTAAATCACTACTTAGCAATGCACTCTGTATTTGTTTTCTATTGCTGCCTAACCTAGTACCACGAACTTAGCTGCTTAAAGTAACATCTGTTTATTATTTCTATAGGTCAGAAGTCTGTGTGAGCCCACCAGGGTTTTCTGTGTGGAGTCTGACAAGGTCAACACCAAGGAATTGGCCAACAGACTCTTCTCGGGAGGCTCTAGGGGCGAATTTGCTCCCAAGTTCATTTAGGTTGTTGACCAGACTCAGTCCAATTCCCTTGCTGCTATTGGCAGGCAGCTCTTAGGTCCTTAAGCTTGCCCCCATCCTTGGAAAACAGGCCCTTTCTTCTGCAAGCCAGCAATGGTTTATCGACTCCCCTGAATGCTTTGAGCCTCTGACTTCCTCTTCTGTAGCTCTGCTTTTAAAGGATGCGTCTTTTGGGTCAGGCTCACCTGGATAATATCTATATCTCAAGGTCAGCTGACTTGGGATTATAATGATATCTGCAAAATCTTTTCTCAGCATTTCCTAGACAAGTGTTTGACTGAATCGCCAGAGGATAAGAATGTCGAGGGGCCATTTTTACAATTCTTCCTGTCACACCTAACACAATTAAGCAAATTACCTGACTTCTATAAGCTTTTTAGGATTCTACTCTGATAGCTTTGATGACCAGAGCTTTAAAGGGATTTCACTTTCTATAACTTTACAGCATCAGCTAACTAAACACAAAACAAAAACTTAAAAGCAGAGAAATAAAAACCCTCTCAGACTGGGTCTACAAGATGTCAAAACGTATGAACAGAAAACAAGATCTAATTACTTTCAATTCTGCCCACTGGTATTTCCCTACCCCTTACAACTGTACCTGGCACAAAGTGCATGGGTGCTAAGCTGCTTTAGTCCCAATTTTTTGCCACCCTACAGACTGTAGCCTGCCAGCCTCCTCTGTCCACGGGATTCTCCAGGCAACAGCACTGGAGTGGCTTGCCATGCCCTCCTCCAAGGGATCTTCCCTGGCACAAAGTATGTGCTCATTAAACACAGTGTTTGTGAAATGAAGGGGTACACACACTAATTAGAGCCCTTTAGTTATCTCTTTATCAAGTATTTACTGCACACAATGCATTTATGCTGAGTTTACTGAAGAATACATAGATTTATAAGGCTACACCCTCACCTATTATGGCTAATTTCACATGCCAGTTTGGCTAGGCTATTTGCTGTTGTTCAGCCGCTCAGTCATGTCCGACTCGAAGTTCCCATGTACTGCAGCATGCCAGGCTTCCCTGTCCATCATCATCTCCCGAGCTTGCTCAAACTCACGTCCATTGAGTCGGTGATGCCATCCAACCATCTCGTCCTCTGTCGCCCCCTTCTCCTGCCTTCAATCTTTCTCAGCATCAGAGTCTTTTCTAACGAGTCAGCTCTTCACATCAGGTGGCCCAAGTGTGGGAACTTCAGCACCAGTCCTTCTAATGAGTATTCAGGATTGATTTCCTTTAGGATTGACTAGGCTATGGCCCTAGTTGTCTGGTCAAGCTCTAGTCTAAACATTGTTGTGCAAGTATTTTTTAGATGTGATCAACATTTAAATCAGTAGATATTGAGTCAAGCAGATTATCCTCCCTAACATGGGTGGGCCTCATTCAATTAGCTGATGGGCTTAAGAACAAAGACAGTTCTATTAATATCTCCAGGGTGTCTTCAAACTCAAGATTGCAACATCAACTCTTCTATGGGTCTCCAGCCTGCCAACAGCCTTGCAGATTTCAGACTTGCCAGCCCCCCAGATTGTGTGGGCCAATTCCTTAAAAAAAGTATCTTTCAGTACACACAGACACACACCATATACACACACCTTATTGGTTCTATTTCTCTGGATAACCCTGACTAATACATCACCCAGAGGTTAGAATAATGTTGGAAAGATTAAAATGTGTGTAAAGGAAAACAACCAATAACATGTGACTGCTCATAAATGGAGGGAATCAACTGTCTTGGATTTAAGGAGGTGGTTGGTGCTTTAGTTGCTAAGTCATATCCAACTCTTGTGACCCCAAGACCATGTAGCCTGCAGGGTCCTCTGTCCATGGGATTCTCCAGGCAAGAATACTGGAGTGGGTTGCCATTTCCTTCTCCAGGGGATCTTCCCTAGCAAGGAATTGAACCTGGGTCTCCAAGGAGGATGCATGCTCAAAGAAGGCTTTATGAACAGGGTGGGGTTTAATCTAGACCTTAAAAGTAGATGTGTGGTATGTGCTAAGTCGCTTCAGTGGCGTCTGACTCTGTGGGACCCTATGGACTACAGCCTACCAGGCTCCTCTGTCTATGGGATTTTCCAGGTAAGAATACTGGAGTGGGTTGCCATGCCCTCCTCTAAGGGATCTTCCTGACCCAGGGATTGAACCCGTGTCTCTTGTGTCTCCTGCATTGGGCCACCTTGGAAGCCCAAAAAGTAGCTGTTCAATTCAGTTCAGTTCAGTTGCTCAGTCGTGTCCGACTCTTCGTGACCCCACAGACTGTAGCACACCAGACTTCCCTGTCCATCACCAACCTCCAGAGTTTACTCAAACTCATGTCCATTGAGTCGGTGATGCCATCCAACCATCTCATCCTCTGTTGTCCCCTTCTCCTCCCGCCTTCAATCTCTCCTAGCATCAGGGTCTTTTCAAATGAGTCAGTTCTTTGCATCAGGTGGCCAAAGTATTGGAGTTTCAGCTTCAATATCAGTCCTTCCAATGAATATTCAGGACTGATTTTCTTTAGGATGGACTGGTTGGATCTCCTTGCAGTCCAAGGGACTCTCAAGAGTCTTCTCCAACACCACAGTTCAAAAGCATCGATTCAAAAGTAGCTGAGGGATGAACAAAGGGACAACAGTGAGGAGGGTGTTGAGCATAAGCAGATCCAGGGAGGTGGGCAGAATGCTGTGTTCTCGAGACAGGGAGAGCAGCCCAGCAAAGGCGTCCTAACAGCCGACCTTTGGGGAAATGCTGTTCGAAAGGGAACCTGGAGCCAGCTGGCAAGAGAGTGGTCATCAGCCCCGAGCAGCGCTGGGCCTAGAACACACTGCCAAGAACGTTAAAGATTTTTCCTCTGAAACAAACAACATGAAGTGCTCCCCTGTGGCCGGCTGCATCATCTTAGCAAAGCCTCTCATCTTGCAGCAAATAAACTGAGACCCAGGATGACTGTCCTTAGCCATACAGGAAATCGGTGGCAGAGCGCACAGGAGAAAGCAACCTTTCAAGGCCTCAGCTGGGGCCTTGGTGACCCCACCTGTCTGCTTCCTGCTGCTTCAGACTCACCTCCTCTCCTCCCTGCCCACCCCACGCCCACCCCTGCCTGCATCCCAGCCGCACTGGCTCCCCTGCGACTGTCTGCAGGGTCTGGATTCATTCCCACCTCGAAGCTAGTGCACTTGCTCCCTGCCACCCAGCAGGGCTTTGCCTTGGGTTTTCACAGCTGGAGCTTTCTGTCTTAGATCTTGGCTCAGTGACTGTCTCTCAGAGAGGCCATCCCCTACCTTCCAGCTCAAACGAAGCCTCCTCCGAACCTTTCCCCTAATAACCCTGACTTCCTCCTTTTATAGCCTTTATCAATATGAGCAGGGACTTCCCTGGGGGTCTAGCGGTTAAGACTCTCCAGTGCAGGGCCATGGGTTCCATCTCCCGTCAGGGAACTAAGATCCCACATGTTGTGCAGCATGGTCAAAAAAAAAGAGATGAGGAACTGTGACTCTTTTTTTATTTCTCACTTGTCTCCCCACTGAGACATTGGACAACAAGATTGGTTCACCCGTGTGATTTGTTCACTGCTCTAACTCCAGCACCCTGAACAGTGTATACTAGGCACTCTATAAGCACAAACTGCATGAACGAATGAATGAATAAACACAAACTGAATGAATGAATGTTGAACACAGGCAGAGCTGGGAGATGCTGCAGGTTGGGTTCCAGACCACTGCACTAAATTGAATATCGCAGTAAAGCAAGCCGCACAAATTATCTGGTTTCCCTGTGCCCGTCAACATTATGTTCACAGTCTACTGTACGCTGTTAAGTGCACAATAGCATTATGTCTCAAATACAAAGTACCTTCCTCAATTAAAAACAAAGCTGCTGGCAAAAAAAACAAAAACAAAATAGACTTCCTCTTTGCAGGGCTGCCACAAATCTCCAATTTGTGAAAAACAAAAACAGAGTATCTGCAAAGCTCTCCGTATGTCTTTGCTGTGTGCTTAAAAGGGGGAAAGACATTCAGAGAAGCAAAGAGACACATGCATGGGGCCCAGAGAGGTGCACAGTCGTCGTGTCTGGTCCCAGAGACTTGCTGTTTGCCTTCTTTCACTTCCTCTCCAAAGCAGATGCCTCTGGGTTGCACTGGGAGGTGGCGGGCTCGCTGGCTTAAAAAGGCCTCAGAGGACTAACTTCAGTCGACCCCTCAAATTCCCCATGATGCCCATGTCAATCCAAACTGCCATCCAAAGATGAAACCTATGCTCCTCTCCTCACATTTCCCCCAGACCTGAGAAATTGGAGGTCATCTAAAATGGGCTCTCTTTGCTTCCGAGCCTTGCTTTAATTTACTGTCCTTTATCGCTTTTCCCTTTCTGCTTTAGAATCAATGCTTTTGAACTGTGGTGTTGGAGAAGACTCTTGAGAGTCCCTTGGACTGCAAGGAGATCCAACCAGTCCATCCTAAAGAAAATCAGTCCTGAATATTCATTGGAAGGACTGATATTGAAGCTGAAACTCCAATACTTTGGCCACCTGATGCAAAGAACTGACTCATTTGAAAAGACCCTGATGCTAGGAGAGATTGAAGGCGGGAGGAGAAGGGGACAACAGAGGATGAGATGGTTGGATGGCATCACCGACTCAATGGACATGAGTTTAAGCAAGCTCCAGGAGATGGTGATGGACAGGGAAGCCTGGCGTGCTGCAGTCCATGGGGTTGCAGAGAGTCAGACACAACTGAGCGACTGAACTGAACTGAACTGATACCCTACTTACATTCACAGACTTTTTTTCTCACTTGTTGTCTCAGCCCCTTCTCAAATGACTTTCCCTTGCCTCCCTCTGCCCTGTTCGTGCTGTCCTCGGATGGATGCTCAGTAAACCACCTCTCTGCACATTCCTCTCCTGCTCTTCAGTGGCTCCACTCCAACTCCAAGTCCTCCCCACAGGCAAGGCCAGCTTACTTCTTCAACCTTACTTTCCATGCCTCCTAGGCTTAAACTGGCACCGCAGCATACAGGATAAAACGAATCACCTGCAATTTTAATGAAGTGAAGCTGCTGGTCTGCAGCTGTGACAGGAAAAGACATTTGACCACTGGGATTTGCTGCAAAGGCGTTCTGGCAGAGCAAATTCCACCTTGCTGGTTTCGCTGTTTCCCGTGAATAGCTAAGCCACCCTGTAGAGTCTGAATCAGTTGATTCCCTCTAAAATCTTCCTAGCTGTCTAGCTGTTTGTGTGCAGAGGTGTGATTGCATCACTGAATATACAGAGCCTGTCAACTCAAGGATTTGGATCTCAGAACTGTCAATTATTTTATTTCATCCTAAGCCTCCTCTCTCCTCCACTAGCATGGATAACTGGAAGCTGACTGAGTATTAGAGTTGCACAAGGAGATAAATGGAATCAACAAACATTCAGCAAGCACTTATTCAGTACCTAATGGACGCCACTGAAGGGGAGAAAAATATGCCGCCTTAACATATTGATTGTAGTGAGCTAAAGGTACTTTTAAAAGAGCAGATGCAAGAAAGGTGCTCTGGTTTCCTTTTTTTCTCCTTTAAAGCAGTAGATGAAACTCCATATGAAAGATGCCCTTCCTATACCAGGAGGAAAAGAACATCCTTATCCCCAGAGATGGGGAGTTGGGGCCAAGAGAAAGCTTTACCGACAGCCCTTGTTAAAGTAACACTTATCTTCCTTAGTCTTCCCATGTATTTCGGTTACTCTCCCATAGTTGCTACTCTTTGTTCAACCTAGTGTATAAACACTTAAGCCTAACTGCTTTGTGGGTCTTCATTTTCCTATGAAGACCCCCATGTACATGTAAACATATTAAATAAAACATGTACACTCTACTCCTGTTAACCTGCCATGTCAACTTAATTCTTAGACTCATCTGGCCCTGAGGGGGTAGAGGTAACATTTACCCCTTGACAGTACCTTGAGATGCTCGTAGCACAGAAGGGAACAGAAATATAGGAACAGCATCATTTCAGAAGAAGAACTGCTCTAACAAAGGTCTGTGCAAACTTACACACTCGGAGAAAAGTGACAGTGCCTCTCACCGTCTGAAGAGGACAGGGCGCCAGGATAAGAGGGCAGGGATTTGGGGCACGTCTAAAAAGAGAAGCAGGTTTTCCAGATTTCCACCGTACCCTCACTATAATTTGAGAAACATTTTAAAATTCCACGAACAAACTTTTCAGTGGCAATACTTGGGCCGTGTTGGATGATTACTGCATCCTTTCTACTCCTTTGACCTACTTTTTCATAAGTGTCAACAGAGGTTTGTGAGCAACAGCTGAAAGAATAGTTATGATAAGGTGTCAGGATGAAGTTTTGATTAAAGGTTTCCGGGCTGTACCGAAGCTGATGGTTTTGTAAGCTGAAAAAAAAAGAAAGAAAGAAAAGCCACGTTGCTATGAGAGAAGCAGAAGCAACCCCAGGAGGGCAAAAGGAGGAAGTAGCCCAGAGTGGACCTAATGCTGCTGGCCTGTGAGGGCTGGGCCTGAGCCATTCAGGCACATTTTTAATTGATGTATAATTGATTTACAGTATTGTGTTAGTTTCAGGTGTATAGCAAAGCAATTCAGTTATATATATATATTTTCAGGTTATTTTCTATTATAGGTTATTACAAGATTATTGAATATATTTCCCTGTGTTATATGGTAAATCCTTTTTGTTTTCTATATAGTACTTTGTATCTGTTAATCCCATACTCCTAATTTATCCCCTCCTCCCTTTCCCCTTTGGTAAGCATCAGTTTGTTTTCCATGTCTGTAAATATGTTTCTGGAGAAGGAAATGGCAACCCACTCCAGTGTTCTTGCCTGGAGAATCCCAGGGATGGAGAAGCCTGGTAGGCTGCAGTCCATGGGGTTGCACAGAGTCAGACACGACTGAAGCGACTTAACAGCAGCAATTCTGTTCTGTATACAGATTCATTTGTATTATTTTTTAAATTCTAGCTCATATGGTATCATATATTTGTCCATGTCTGATTTACTTGGCTTAGTATGATGTCTTTAGGTCCATCCATGTTGTGGCAAATAGCAATATTTCGTTCTTTTTTATGGCTGAGTAATAGTCCATCATATGTACCATCCGCATCTTCTGCGTTTGGGGGGAGCTGTGCTCCACAGCTTGCAGGATCTTAGTTTCCCAACCAGGGATCAAACCCAGGTGCTCGACAGTGAAAGCACTGCGTCCTAAGCACTGGACCACCAGGGAATTCCCTACCACATCTGCTTGAACCAACCATCAATCCAGGGATTTTTTAAAAGTGGATCCATCATGATAATTTCTAGGAGAGCATACAGTTTAACTAAGAGAACCTGTACACTTATAAATTACAGGGCAATGATTAATCATACAGACAAGAAGCTGGAGGAAGGGTGCCTACTGTTGGAGACTGGCTGTCTAACTGCTTAATAGAGTGCTTGTCATCAGTTCCTTTGCAGGACTTGGGGTCAAAAGTAAGGATAAGGGCACATTAAACATGGCATCGTGGGTCAAACCAGTTTCATTGCCGAAGGACACTTCATGGATCAGTAGTAGCTGCCCTTAAGATTATCATCCAAGGTTATCAACGCACTCTGTACCTTCCTAACTTCTTTTGATGAATTTTAATGTTTAAAGTACTGTCAACAGCATGCATGCATATGTGCCTGCCCAGTTGTGTCTGGCTCTGTGCGTCCCTGTGGATTGTAGCCTGCCAGGCTCTTCTGCCCATGAGATTTTTCAAACAAGACTCCTGGAGTGCAAATCCAATAAACATTTAAACTATTTTTGATAACTATCCTATATTGCTTTTCAAATGAGCTGTATTAATTTTACCATGCCATCAGCAGCATACACATATCAATATAGACCAAATTCACCACAACTTTGACTACCCTTAAGAAAAGTAAGCTGCTAAGTAAATAATTGATGGTTCAGTATAATTAAAACAGTACCTCCACATTGGCTTCATAAGTATTTCTTTGATTACTGAGGTTATCTCTTTAGGCTGGCACAAAGCACCACAAGGCTTCATGAGGGGACATGGGCATTTCCATTTGAATAAGGAGACTATTTGAATAGGTCACCTATTTTGAGATTTCTCCCATCTTTCATCCTCCACAGGAATCAATGTCAAATGTGTTGACATCTAGTCATTGAATTCTTTTTATTCTTTATCTCAAAGGGCTCTTCCGTCGATCTCATTATTTTTATTCCCACTACCACAAGTTTAGTTCAGTTTTTAATGCTAAATCCTGTGCTGCAAAAATTGTATCCCACAGGGGTCTCTGCCTGCAAACTTTTCCAGGGTAATAATCACAACTCATTTACTGAGAAACTACCACCAGCCAGGCAAACTGCCATAAGGCCAGGTGATTTATAGACATTATCTCTCAAAACAACTCCATGAGGCAGATACTATTAGCTCCGTTTTACAGATGAGGAAACTGAAACATAGAAAATTTAGATAATCACTAAACTTCACAACCACCAAGCAGAAGAACAGAACTTTTAACCTGAGTCTGTCTGATTCCAAAACCTGTGTCCACAAGGAACGTGTCTCTCATCAGTCCCCCACCCCGCCCTATGCATTTCTGTACTCATTATTAAGCTCTTGCTTTTCTCTCCAAGCCCACTGTTTACACTCGGAGGTGCTGGAACTGGGAGTCTGCAAACCACATTCTGCTTTGCCAGCTGGGTCTTTGTTGGGCTCTGTCCATCGGGGCGCTAGATGGAGAACCCAAGCCTGCAGGAAGGAGAGGAAAGTCACCCTTTCCGCCTTTGAGAGCTTAAGTTCTGTGAGTATCACCTTACAGCACTTTACCTTGACAGCAGAGGTCCCTTCCCATAACAGTAGCTAAATTCAATTCACAGTTTCTCTTTTTTTTCAATTGAAGTATAGTTGATTTACAATACTGTTAGTTTCAGGTGTACAGCAAAGTGATTCAATTTTATAAACATGTATCTTTTCAGCTTATTTCCCATTATAGACTACTACAAGATAGCAAGAGAGTGACTATTTTCTCTGCGTTAGGTGCTGTTCATCTATCTTATATACAGTAGTTTATATCTGTGAATCCCATACTCTTATCCTTCCTCCTGTCCATTTGCCCTTCAGTTTGTTTTCTATGTCTCTGAGTCTGCATCTGTTTTGTAGATAGACTCATTTGTATTATTTTTTAGATTCTGCTTATCAGTGATAGCGTTTTAAAATCTTTACTCCCTTATTTTCGGCTTGGTTGCATGCAGTTTCCTCTAGTTGCGGCTAGCGGGGGCTGCTCTTCGTTGCGGCGTGCAGGCTTCTCGTCGCGGTGGTTTCTCTTGCTGTGCGGGCTCTGTGCTTCAGCAGTTACGGTGAAAGGGGTTAGCTGCTCCATAGCATGTGGGATTGTCCTGGACCAGGGATCAAACCCGTGCTCTCTGCACTAGGAGGTGGATTCCTAATCACCAGGGAAGTCCATTATATCATCTATGTGTTTTTCTCTCTCTGACGTCTTCATTTAGTGTGATAATCTCTAGATCCATCCATGTTGCTGCAAATGGCATTATCTCACTCTTTTTTAAGGCTGAGTAATATTCCACTGTGTGTGTGTGTGTGTGTGTGTGTGTGTGTGTGTGTGTGTGTGTACATACCCAGTCTGCAGTTTTTCCAACAATTGGGGAGTAGCTTTTATCACAGCTGTCTCAGAGACACCAGCATCAGTCAGATTTCTCAAGCTTGGGTCCAAGGCCCACAAAGCCCCTCCCCCCAAGTCAGAGACCCCAGCACTAGTCAAGCAGTGTCTCCTCCAGGTCTGAGCTTCAGATCCTCAGAGCCGCTCTTCCTAAGTTTCTAAGATTTCATAATTTCAAATATTCCATTTGCTCAGCCCTAGGGTGGTAGTGCTTCCTGCTCTTGCTCACTTCATGGTACCTTAGAGATCTCTTTTACCCTTTCTGGTACGTAGTTAACAACTTTGTAACTCATCAGTTCTAGAGAAGCTGTTGCCAGGGAGAACCTCCTCTAGGAATCTGAGTGAAGCTAGGAGTGAAGTGTTGTAGGATACTATGTTTTCCATCCGGATCCTCTCTTCCAGGCAGAGGGATTCATCTTCCAGCTTCTGAGCATACTGCTGCTAAGTTGCTTCAGTCATGTCCGACTCCGTATGACCCTGTAGACGGCAGCCCACCAGGCTCCCCCGTCCCTGGGATTCTCCAGGCAAGAACACTGGAGTGGGTTGCCATTTCCTTCTCCAATGCATGAAAGTGAAAAGTGAAAGTGAAGTCACTCAGTCGTTTCCAACTCCTAGCGACCCCATGGACTGCAGCCTACCAGTCTCCTCCGTCCATGGGATTTTCCAGGCAAGAGTACTGGAGTGGGGTGCCACTGCCTTCTATTCTGAGCATACTAGCTGCTGCTATCTCGGAACTGTCTAAACTGTGAAAGTACCCTCAGCTGCAGACAAGTACCTCATCCAAGGGTCCATCACTTGCCTAGAGTGGCACATCACCAGTGACTGGCTGAATGAGGGGATATAAAAGACAACCTCCTGTGCCTTGATTTGGGATCCAGGTTCCCTGCTGGTATCAGCTGAGACCCCATGGGTCACCTTCTCCCTCAGCTTTCCAGCCTTCCTCAGTTTCTTTAGGGATGTGTATTCAGATAAGCCTTCTGGAGTCAACTGCTCATCTTGGGTTTCTTTCCAGGTATTCCCAGGAGGCCAGGGCTTCCCTGGTGGCTCAGTCAGTAAAGAATCCGCCTGCAATGCAGGAGACCTGAGTTTGATCCCTGTGTCTGAAAGATCTCCTGGAGAAGGAAATGGCAACCCACTCCAGTATTCTTGCCTGGGAAATCCCATGGACAGAGGAGCCTGGCAGGTTAGAGTCCATGGGGTCACAAGAGTCAGATACAACTTAGCAACTAAACCACCACCAGCAATAGGCCGGTCTGAGTCAGTGTCGCCTGGGTCTGGGGCCTGCAGAGATTCAGACGGGCACTACGATTGAACTTGGAGTCGTTGTTTAGTGGCTAAGTTGTGTCTGATTCTTTTGTGACCCCGCGGACTATAGCCTGCCAGGCTCCTCTGTCCAAGGGACTGTCCAGGCAGGAATGCTGGAATGGGCTGCCATTTCCTTCTCCAGCGGATCTTCCAGAACCAGGGACTGAAGCCGCGTCTCCCGCCTTGGCAAGCAGGTTCTTAAGCGCTGAGCGGCCAGGGAAGGCTTGAGCTTAGAGTGGTGGGAGGCAAATACTGACAAACAAACAAACAAATAAAATAAAACTAACCACAGGGACAGTTCATAGTCTTCATTACCATAAACACAAAGCAAAATAAAAAAGAGTACGTACATACAGGACTACAATTCCTAAAAAATAGCCCAATGCAGGGATGGTGTGGGGAGCTGCTCTCTAGCAGCTCTCTCAGGATATTTGTGTTGTTCTGTGTTTTCATCTATTTTTTAGCTTTAACAAGCCAAACTGCCTCACTACCCCGAGGCCAATCCAGAATGCATATGCCAAATTGGCACCACAAAACAGCATACCTTATTTTTCTTTTCTACTGCCGGGAATTCTATAAATAAAAGAAAAAATGAGGTATGGAATTGCTGTTTATCCTTTAATTCACATTACATAGAAAAACACTAACTTTTTCTGAGAAGGAATCATTTTAATTTATTAAAACGCTTAAAATGCTAATGAACAAAATAGTCATCTTGCAAAACATTCTGTATTTTTAAAAGTTGCTACTTCAGTTTTTCAAAGGTTTATTCATGGACTAATTTTCTTAGTCTGCAAATAAATGTAAATGTTCATAAATGTCATATAAAGTTATATCCTGCAGTTTTGTACAGTATTCAATTAGTTTTTAATGAAAGGAAATTTATACAAAGAAGATAAAATGGTCTTCAATTAATAGGCTGAATTATACATCAAGCAATGAATAAAGCCTCCTTGAGACATTTTTCATCCCAGAGAATTGACTATTTTTGCTTTATTTTTAATATCATTATAAGCTATAACTACATTTTCTTTGGGGGAGATAAAAGTTTATAGCAACTAAATATCTGGCTATTAGAAGTTTAATTATCTGAACAAATTCAGGATGAGGAATATTTAATATGTCACTTAAAATCAGTGAGTGGAAAGAAGTCTCAGTTATATCCTGGATATGATGATAAATTCTCATGCTTTATAATATAATGATATGGTATTACTAGAGTCATTCTTAAGGCCTTGAAATAGTGCTATCAAACAATCTAGTCTGTATATTTTTTATAAAATCTGCATTTTGTTTGAATATATTTTGCATAAGTCTATCTATACAATGGATTACTCCCTGCAGTTTTCTACTTGAAATTAGATTATAAATATTCCCCAGGTGACCTCTGAAAATGGTATGCTATTCTCTTGACCCAGAAAACCCCATAAAATCATGCAAATCAAGAGGTTCATATCTTCATGTTCACTTTAAGAACACTCGTGAAACTTCCCAGGCCATTAAGGGTAGGCATATCCGAAAAGCCACCAAGTATCTGAAGGATGTAACTTTAAATTAGTGACATTATAATGGTGGAGTCGGCTCGTGTGCACAAGCCAAGCAGCGGGGCTGGACGCAGGGTCCGTGAGCACGAAAGCAGTGCTGAATTTCTCCTGCACGTGCTCACAAATGCAGAGTAATGCTGAGTTTAGGGCTTAGAGGTCAATTCTCTGGTCGTTGAACATATCCAGGTGAACAAAGCCCCTAAGATGCCATGCAGGATTTACAGAGCTCATGGTCGAATCGACCCATACGTGGGCTCTCCCTGCCCCATGGAGATGACCCTTACTGAAAAAGAACAGATTGTTCCTAAACCAGAAGAGGAGATTGCACAGAAGAAAAGGTATTCCATAAGAAACCGAAGAAACAAAACTTCTGGCCCAGGAATAAACACCACAAAAAATAAATGCAAATAAAAATTTTTTAAAAATAGGAAAGCCAACTTAATACAAACCCCCCCCAGTGTGGTGGCATTTGCTGACCATGTAGCAACCAGCCTCTTCCTACCTCCTCACTCATGTGACTGTAAAAATTGACCCCACTTCCAGATGCAAATTGATTACTCTAAATTAGTTAGGGCGATGTCATCTCTCTTGTAACAATCAGTGGCATTCCCTTGTTCACAGGTAAGGATATAGGACCCTTTGGCAGTTTTAAAACATGGGCCCCAAATTCTTTGACAGCCCTCCTATTAAGAGGTAGAACCTGTATTTCGTCTCTTTGAATCCAAGCTCTTTGACTTCTTAACAAATAGAATGTGGTAGAATTGACATGTATGATAGTAGAAACGGGAAATCTTTACTCCCTATGTCTTGGGACACTTGCTTTGGGAGCACAGCACCATTCATTTTTTTTTTTTTAATTAGTTGGTATTATCTTTAATTAAGTACAAAGACTTTTCCAATCACATCACATAGAGATCGTTTTATCCACTGCTCTGTTTGGCTGCCGATCAGCCCACAAGGAAACCAACCCCAGAGAGGAATCCAGGTCTCTGGCCCTCAGTTCCAGTCAGACAGCTAGCACCAACTTGCCGTTCGCATAAGTGAACCATCTTGGAAGTGAGCTCTTCAGCCAATTCATGAATTAAATAAATTTTTGTTGTGATTTCAAGCCACTAGTTGTCGGGTGGTTTATAATGCAGCAGTAGGTAACTACAACACCGATACTTGGTCCTTGCATGTGAACCTTTTCTCTTTCTTGAGAAATTTAGGATCTGTTATTCCTGGTGAAGTTTTGTTAACATCATTTTATTCCTTTTACTTTACGTTTCCTTTTCTCCTTCTTCTTTCCTTCCCTCCAGGCACTTAGTGATCCTTTTCAATTAAAAAAAACCCTTTTAACTGTGGGAAATTAAAGAATGATAATCTTTCCTTGATAATTTCTTTCTCTTCATTTTCTCTGTTCTGTGTTTCTGAATCCTGTAGGAGACAAATTGGATCTCCTGGATTGATTTTCGAATTTTTTTTCCTTTTGTTCATCATTTTTTTTTTTTTTTTTCTATTTGTCTTCCAGTTATGATACTGAATTTTTAGTTTTAGCTATCAGATATTTAACTTCCAAGAGTTCTGTCTTGTTTTTCGGGTCTACTTTTTAAATAGGAATCTATTTTTTCCCCCTATAGATAAATATTGTGTCTTTCCTCTCTGAGAAATTAATTGTAAGAATTTAAAAACCCTGCTTTCTGCACTGTGCTCCTTCAGCGCTCCTTTCACTGCTCCTGCAGGTCTCCCTTGCATCTTGGACGCACCTCGTATCTGGTCAACTTTGGCTACAGAATAATGTTAAAAATGAGAGATTGTCTAGCTTGGACAATCTACTGCAAACTGGTTTCAATTTCAGTTGAGTTAAACACAAACCTTTTTGAGGCTTACCTTACAAAATGTTGAATTCTAGGCACTTCCAAGGATACAAAGACGATTAAAACAGAGTCCTCGAGAAGTTTGCAATTTTATAGAGTAGTTCAGTATATTTCCCTTTAAATCTTTTTTTTTTTTTTTAAGAATTTATTAATTTATTTTTGGCTGTGCTGGGTCTTCACTGCTGCACCCGGGCTTTCTCTAGTCGCAGCAAGCCGGAGCTGCACTCTAGCTGCGGCGTGCGGGGCTTCTCTCGTTGCAGAGCAGGGCCGAGGGCACGGGCTTCAGCCGTTGCAGCACGTGGGCTCAGTAGCTATGGTGCACAGGCTTCGTTGCCCCACAGCATGTGGAATCTTCCTGGACCAGGGATCAAAGCCGTGTACCCTGCACTGGCAGGCGATTCTTAACCACTGGACCGCCAGGGAAGTCCCTCCATTTCAATCTTTACGGCACATTCCCTGGCTTCCCTTATACCTCAGTTGGGAAAGAACCTGCCTGCAGTGCTGGAGACCCGGGTTCGATCCCTGGGTCGGGAAGATCCCCTGAAGAAGGAAATGGCAACCCACTCCAGTATTCTTGCCTGGAGAATCCCAAGGACAGAGGACCCTGGCGGGCTGTGGTCCATGGGGTCGCAAGAGTCGGACACGACTGAGCGTCTAAACCGCCACCACCGCCAGGTTCCCCAGTGCAGTGCCACGTAGAAGCGGTGATGGTGGACGTTCGCCTTACTGCTAACTTTTAAAATAGCAGCTTTATTGAGACATAATCCACATACCTTAAAGTTCACCAATTTAAAGTGTGCCATTGAGTAGATGTTAGGATATTCACAGACATATGGAATCTTCACTAAAGTCCATTTTAGAACATTTCATTGCCTCAAAAAGAAGCTCCTGTATCTGTATCCTCCTACTTCCCCATCCTCCGCAGCCCTAAGAACCACTGAATCTACTCTTTGTCTCATTCACAAACACATTTCCCTATTCTGGGATTGTGTGTGAATGGTTCTTTCTCTTAGCATAAAGTTTTCATGTTTCTTCCAGATGATAGCATGCATGGATACTTCATTCTTTCCTCTAATTTTTAAAGATTGTGGTCACGCATACACACAACATACAATTGGCCAGTTAAACCATTTTGAAGTCAGTTTTGTGGCATCAAGTACACGGAAATTGCTGTATAACCATCACTACTTTCAGCTTCCAAAAATTTTCATCACTCCAACTGCAAATTGTACCATAAGCAATAATTCTGCCCCTCCCCTGGTCTCTGGAAACTACTGTTCTGTCTCTACCTATATGACTATTTTTGGCTCATATAAGTGAAATCATATATTATTTGCTCTCTTGTGTCTGGCTTATTTCACTTATTTTCACCACACTGTTTCGAGGGATTTTTTAGTGGTTGCTCTAGGGCTTGCAATATACATCTTAACAGCTTCAAATTTGTACTAACAATTTCAGTGAGATATAGAATGCTATCCTATTTAGCTCTATTATCTTTCCTCCCTTTTATTGTTATAATACCTTTCTTGGTATTATTATAATAAGTCTATATTACATCTATAAATGTTGTAAACCCAGAAATACATAGTTATCATTTTTAACTTATAATTTTGTGTTTTAAAATGAAGCTAAGATAAAAAAGGAGAGAAAGTGTGTATTTATAACTTTTGTTATATCAGTCTTCTTATTTATAATTTCTGGTTCTCTTCACTTGTTCCTGTGGATTCAAATTACCATGTGGAGTCATTTTGTCATGAGAGCTTTGCTCTCACTTCCTTCATGCTGTTAATGGCAAATGCAGTATATTTCTATATATTGTATGGACAACAACATATACATGTTGTTTTATGCAATATGGGCATTTATCAGATGAGACTGAGCTGTAACTATTAATCATTGTTCTTTTCCCATCTCTTTATTCTTTATCTGTGTGTACTTAAGAGGTAGTAGAGGGAAAAGAAGAGACCATAATTGATTCATAGTTGGTCTGGAAGTTGATCAGTTGTGTTCAACTCTGTGAGACCCCATGGACTGTAGCCTGCCAGGCACCTCTGTCCATGGAATTTTCCAGGCAAGAATACTAGAGTGGGTTGCCATTCCCTTCTCCAGGGGATCTTCCCAACCCAGGGATCAAACCCAGGTCTTCTGCATTGCAGGCAGATTCTTCACCATCTGAGCCACCAGGGAAGCCCCATAGTAGGTCTGGGGAAGGTTAAATCCCATCAGGCAGAAACCAATCGAAGAAGTGACCAGGCTGGATTATTTTGGCAGCATTTATAATATGCACCAATATTCTGAAAAAATTAAGAGCATATGCTTTTTTGGTCAGTTAGATTGCTACCTGCAAGTTAAGCATCTTTGAACAAGTAAATTATTATTTTTTTTTTCTGATCCTCTATTTCCTCATTGATGTAATAGATATAATATTATCTATGTGGTGTTGAGAGTTAAATGATGGAATATATATTAGGTGTTCAATAAATGATAGCTATTATTATACCCCACTGAGAACTAAAATTTCAGAGCACATCCCCACAAGGCCCAGGGATTACCCCAGTAGAAGGACGATGACAAACAGGAGCGATAATGACCTATGGTTATTCCAGTTCTTGATAGCGGGGCTAACGTCATGATGACTGTAAACTGAAAAGCAAAGTGGAATTTCGGGACCAGGGATAAAGGGCCAGTGAATATGATGTGAAACTTTCATATTATTTTACCCTTGTCTCAGAATACACTTGCACACATTGGGAAGACAGGTCATCAGAATTCCCTGTGACCACACAGTCATGTTGACTTTGGTTCATTATTTCTATGGCAAAAAAAAAGACCTATTTGTAGGTCGTTTAATATATGCATGTTTGCTAGAGAGCTGTTCAAGTTAGCAGGATGAGGAGGAAAAGGAATACTTGGTACTAATGCATTCTATTTGTTTTTCTAGCAGTCATAGTATGAATTGCTAAAAAAACAAAGATCCAAGAAGAGTATTTTTATTAGGCAACTGTGGTATAAGATAACAGCAGGTAGCAGAGTACTGAGGTAATCAGAAAAATCTTTATCAGTAGGAACGTACCTTTATAATGTATTTTGCAATGACAATTACTTAGCTCCCAGTTTATTTCCTCTCTTCTTATCCTCATGGTGTTTTTAAGAATTTTTTTAATAAAAATTTTGTTATCAAGTGAGTTCATGGAGAGAATTTTAGAAATATCAATATTCTAGAGAAAATTATCAGAAAAAAACTCATAAAGAGAACTGAGAAGTGGCTTGGCCTGCTAAAGTGACCCATCCCAGCTCTTCAGAGCTAGCTTGTGCCGCATGTGGGAAGAGAGTGCAGAGTCCTTGCCTCAGTGAGGCAACAGGAGCCCCCCAAGGAGCACTCCCCCTTCCTCTTCTTGATGCTAGGTTAATCACAAGGCTTATATTCTAGCAGGTCCAGCTGGTACATACTGTACCTGCAAAGGGAGGAAAGAGCTTATACCCCAAAGAGGCTGCAAGAATTCAGCTAGCATGTTCTGGCAGGATCTGGGGTGCTCTATCACAGAAGCCAGAAAATAAGCAAGATTTCGTTAACCTGAGGACACTCCTAAGTGGAAAAGTGGTTGGTTCTCAGAAACCTGGAGAAAGTGATGGCTCAGACTTGGTTGAGTTGAAATACCTAAGTGACAGAGGGATTTAAACTATAAGAGAACACATGCTAAGTCGTTTCAGTTGTGTCTGACTCTTTACAACCCCATGGACTGCAGCCCACCAAGCTCTTCTGTCCATGGGATTCTCCAGGCCAGAATACTGGAACGGGTTGCCATGCCCTCCTCCAGGGGATCTTCCCAACCCGGGGATCGAACCCACATCTCTTACATCTCCTGCATTGGCAGGCAGGTTGTTTATCACTAGCGCCACTGGGAAGCCCATCAGAGGAATAAGATGGTTTTATTTACGAAACAAATAGAGACACAGAAGTTATGAAAAACATATGGTCACCGAGGGAAAAGTGGAAGGTAGAATGAATTAGGAGACTGAAACTGTCATATATACAGTAGTGATTCTATGTATAAAATAGATGGCTAATGAGAACCCACTGTATAGCTCAGGGAACTCTATTCAGTGCTATGTGTGACCTAAATGGGAAGGAAATCCAAAAAAGAGGGGATATGTGTATATGTAGAGTTGATTCACTTTGCTGTACAGCAGAAACTGACACAACATTGTAAAGCACATATACTCTATAAAAATTAATTTAAAAAAAAGTATCAGGGAAATGAGCATGTTGGAATATATATAATATGTGAAGTAAGAAGACCTACCAGAGGATTGCGTTCCACAGAAGGGTCTAAAAGTCACATCACAAAATACCAAACTATGGGTAATTTGCTCATGAGATGGGTGTCAGCATCACCAAGATCAATATTGGCTCTTCTCTGTAGACCAGGGCTGATGGCAGGAAATGCAATCACAGAACCGGGCTCATCAATAGCAGTGGGGATGACAGGATGATGAAACAATAGAGGCTGGTTGGTGGCACCTGACTGCCAGAACCCAGGAGAAAACAAGTAAGAATGGTAAATTTGGAGAGATCCCTAAGGGAACTTAATCTACAAGGGCACTGTGGAGATAATTTAGTGAAATGACATCCCTAGGGACAAATAAATGGGACACCCCCCCCCAAAGCTGCTTTATATTAATACAATCAAAAGAATGCAAGAATGGGTGAGAGAAGCCTCGGGGCGATTGCTCCAATAAAAAGTTGTGATCCTTTGCTCAATTTCTAAGCCAATTGGTCTTACGCCAATTTTCAGACCCCCAAATTATTATTAACTCAAAAGGTGAATAGGTCCCTAGGGGAAATGTACAGTAAAGATTCTTTTAGTGCCTTCCCAAAGGGACCTTCAGCCACTTCACTCAGGTGGCTGTACATTGGAGAAAGGAGAACGCCCAGATATTTTGAGAACTGCTGGATGAAGACACTAAGTTAAACTAGAAACCGGAAAGTTCATCATGGCCCTTACGTTACAGCTGTGGCATATGCAGCCCATCCAGCGTGGAAGCAGCACTGAATGACTAAGTAGATAAAATAACTTAGCCAGTCGACATTAGCCAGCCTTTACCATCAGGAATCCCAGAACGGGCACAGTGGGCGTGTAAATGCAGTGATCATGGTGTCAGAGGTAGAGGCCAGGCGTGAACCCAGCAGGGTGGAGTCCCACATGTCAAGGCCTATATAATCAATAATCATCGCTTCCTCTGAATGTCTGGTCTATCAGCAACAGAGAACAATGTTGAGCTCACAGTATGGCAATATTCGTTGAGAGACCAACTGGTTGCTTGGTTTCAAGTTTATTACACTGGGTCCTTTCCATCCAAGAAGGGCCAGTGATTCATCCTCAGGAAAAGAAACTTATTCCAGGTACAGCTTTGCCTTTCCAGCCTGCAGTCTCAGCCAGCACCGTTATGATACTGTTTATGGAGTGCCTGACTCATGAGCATGGAATCACTCACAGTATACCAATAACCAGAGGATCAACTTCACAGCAAGGAACTTGCAGGAGGGGGCCCAAGACGACCAGGCCTACTGCTTGAATCACCTCTCACCATCATCCAGAAATAGCAGATCTGATAGCACATTGGAAAGACCCGCTGAAGTTACAACTGAAATGCCAGCTTGGAAACAGTTTGCAAGGAGGGAGTGACATCCTGTGAGATACAATATGTATACTTCACTGAACCAGGTTTCTGTTTATGGCTTGGGAATGAAGGGGTGGAAGCATAAGTGGCCCCACTGATCATCATTTCTCATGACCCACAGAGGGATTCTGCAGTTCCTACTCCCATAATTCTGGGCTTTGCAGGTTTACAGACCTTGGCCCACCAAAGGGCCTTTGAACTATAAGTGAAAACTGCACTTGTGTACTTTGGCTTCCTGTGTCCAGGAGTCAGCAGGAAAGAAGGGTGTCACCATCTGTCAGGGGTAACTGACCCTGAATATCAAGAGAACATAAGACTGGGACTTCCCTGGTGGTCCAGTAGTTAAGAATCTTCCTTCCAGTGCAGGGGGTGTGGGTTCGATCCCTGCTTGGGGAACTAACATCCCACACGCTGTGGGGGCGATTAAGCCTGGGCACTGCAGCAAGAGAATCCCCATCTGCCCCAGTGAAGACCCAGTGCAGTCAGAGTTTTTTTAAAAAGATGATATAAGACTTCTGTAATATAATAAGGGGCTCCCCAGGTGGCTCGGTGGTGAAGAATCCACCTGCTAACGCAGGAGACACAGGAGACTTGGGTTATTATTAGTTTTTATACTCCAAGAGGGTTAAATTATACTTTGGCTGGATCAATATTCAGTGTTTACACTGTGATGACTAAATGATTGCTATTCAGAGATAAGCAATGTAGGAAACAATGATTACATTTTTTTCGGCAAACTGAAGTTGATCATTGTCTTGTTTTTACTTAAAAAACAAAACTTCTTCATTTTCTATGTATCTATCACTAATTCAAGTCCCAGTGTCTAAATACCCTCTCAAGATATTCAGGCAACTCAAAGTGTTCTGTCAAATTCATCTTCATGAACAAGTCTCTCTCTTGGGGTTTTCTGATTTGGTCTGTTAGAATTCATTGCCTTTTATGCTCGTCCATATATCCCCCGGGGATCTAAGACTTTCTCTTACATGTTAGACATCCTCTTTTCTATAATCCATGTCTTCCTTTTTGTTTTGGTTTCGTTCACTACTGTGTTGGAGAACTGTCTCAAATAATTATTCAAGAAAGGGTGCATAGGATATAAGATTTTTTTTTTTTGAGATCATAGAGGTCTGAAAATATCTTCATTCTACTTTTCTGCTTTGTTTATAACTTAGTTGAATATAGAGGTTTAGGAAACATATTTTCTGCAGAATTCCAAAGGCATTGTTTTAGTTCCTTGTAATTTATAGGATTGCTGTTTCAAAGTGCAAAGCCAAGCTGATTCAATTTATTGAGCAACTATTATGTAATCAGATTGTCCTATATTTACCCTTATGATACGTCTGTTTTCTGATCGTCTAGCTGTCCTCAGTATTCCATACATTCATGAGATGTGTTTTCATGTAGCTCTCTTTTCATCAAGTGTCCTGGGCACTCAGAGACCCTTTCAGTCCTTAAAATCATGTCCTTCAGATATGAGGAATTTCCTGGATTTTTCATTGATGATCTCTGTTTTTCTGAAACTCCATTCATTTGTATATTGAGACTTCTGTGTCCCCTTGTGTTGTTTTCCCTATTTTTTGTATCTTTGTCAATTTACTCAACTTTCTGGATATGTCCTCAACTGTATCTTTCAACTCATATTGAGACTTAATTTATATTATTTTTAAGTTCAAAAAAATGTTTGTGTGTGTACTGTAGATGTTTTGTTTTGTTCTGGTTTCACAGTTGAAATATCTTCTGTCTCAGGCCTAAGTTAAGGATGGGAATAGGGACGTTGGTGTCAAGAGTCAGTGAATTTCATTCTAAGCTTTAAGGTGACAGTTGCCAACTATTATGTTCTTTTACTTTCTCAGTTCAACTGAGAGAAAGAGGTTGACTGAGATTTCCTGGCCCACCTGGGTTAGGTATTACCCTGACCCAATCAATCATGACCAAAGATTAAGGATACTACACCTGCATGACTCCCAGGGTCTCATCGTTGTTAGCTGGGAAAACTTCTCAGAGAAGGGAACATGTGTCATGGAATAGGAAGATATCCCAAAAGATTTGTTCCCTTAGTCTTTCTTTCTGAGGCATAGAGAAAGTATTCTTTGGTACTTTTTAAATTTGAAAAACTTCAACATGTGTTAGATTCCTGAACTTAAAGTCATCTAGAAAGGGGGAAATATTCTGCATTTAAAATCAATCTCAGGAAAAAATAAATAAATAAATAAAATCAATCTCGGGGACTTCCCTGGTGATCTAAGGGCTGAGATTTTGCACTTGCAATGCAGGGGATGTGGGTTCAGTCCTTGGTCGGGGAACTAGGATCCCACATGCTATGGAGCAGCTAAGCCCGAGTGCCACAGCCCATGCTCCCTGGGGCCTGCATTTCACAACCAGAGACCCTGTGTACCACAGCTACCAGAGCCCAGGCACCGCGACTAGAGAGTCCGTGTGCCATGTGAAAGATCCTGCACGATGCGACAGAGATCCCCAGCGTGAGGAAGACCGACACTATCACACCTAATAAAAGAGTTAAAATTAAAAACTCAGCCTTTATAGAGTAAGGGTTTGCCTCTCATGAAAATCACCGAGGGCAGACTTTAAGAAACGTGGATTTTCAGGCCGTACCTCCATAGGTTCTAATTTGCCTGATGTGAGATGGAGCCTGGGAGTTTGTGTATCTAACAAGTCTCAGCTGGTACTGATACAGAATTAAGAACCATGCTTCAAGAAGCACATGTGGAGAAGGCCTTTTTCATGCTATGCTACACACAAAAAGAAAAATCTGATTTCTATTTCAAGAGTCAAGAAAATACATGAATTCATTGAAGCAGGTATTTTAAAGAAACTTGAATATTTAATACCTAAGTTTACTTAACTCACTTATTTGAATAGCCACCAGGGACAACTCTTCTTGGCAAGACTTACAAGATTGCTGCCAAAAGTTCTTTGTGAAAAATTCAAATTGAGAATTCAAATCATTGAGGGCATGGCACAGTATCATAATTATCACAGCCACCTCATCACCTACTGGCCTAATCAATTTTCTGGGAAAGAGGTTTCTTATCTCTTAAAGAGAAATCATATGCTTTAAAATTCTTTGTGTCTTCAAATGTATCACTGCTATAACAATGACTCTGAACCTAAAATTTTTAAGAAAAGTGAAATATATGTTGTCTTGTGACTCAGAAATGGGATTCATGAAGGAAAAATTTTAAAAACTTAAGTCACTGCTGACTTAGCTTGAGAATGAGTTAGCAATCAAATTTCTCCTCTTCCTAACTATTTTTTAAAGCTGTAACGACACATCAGGAGGATACTTTCTTCTTGCTCCTCATTCACATTTTTTAGATATATGAAATTATTATTTGAAGTAATTACATCCAGAAGTATTTAAGGTACATGCCATGGTTCTTTTTAACTTGGAAAACATGTGTTTATTAGGTTTTATAATTATTTCTTTCCCACCCCATGTTTCCTCTACCACAGTGAAGAAGTGAATCAAGACCTTTAAGGAAGATAAGACTTACAAAAAAGACAAAGAACTAGAGTCATAATTGAAACATTTGTATTAGAGTCAAGGCCAAACATTTAGTAGTTATTAGAAGAAATATATACAAAATTTGGTGACCAATAAGATGTGGCAACAGACGACTTGGGCTCAGAGCTCACTGAGGAAATTTTTCTTATATATCCTTGAAACACACCCAAATAATCTGTTGAAACCCATGGATTTATTTATTTTCTTTATTCTGTTGACTTCAACATCTTTTTTAATTGTTGCTTAGTCGTGTCCAACTCTTTGTGACCCCATGGACTGTAGCCCACCAGGGTCCCTGTCCATGGGATTTCCCAGCCAAGAATACTGGAGTGGGCTGCCACTTCCATCTCTGGGGGCACATGCTATTGTTTGTGTTAAATATTATTTTGGCTTTGACTTTGTTTAACCTTTGTCATACAAATAAAAATATAGTTAATTTGAACTAATTGCCAAATTACAGTAACAAAGAAATTGTATGTTAGTAACAATTTCATATTGATTCTATAAAATATATACAAAATAAAAATCGAGGAAGTGGTCATCTCATTACATAGTAAAAGCCCAATGTACTATCTTAGTAAACTGATTTTACCTCCTAATTCCAAGTGGCAAGTCTGTATTTTACCTGCATCTCATTCCTGAGACCTCTCCTTAAGGCTCCAATCTTTATTAACCTCAGTACCTTACAATACATTTTTATTTGAGTATCATCTTGCAACACAATCATCTCCCATAAAATCTTTCTAATCCTCATATTTCTATGAATAATATCATAATTTGGCCTCATGCTTCTAACATTAGAAAGAATTAGAACTAATTTTGCTTTTTTCAGTACTTAATCCTGTATCTGTCATGTGTTTTGGGGTGGGGTTTGCAAATGATGGAGTTTGAATTGGATTGGGGCTAATGGGATTGAGGGCTTCCCAGGTCATGCTACTGATAAAGAATACACATGCCAATGCAGGAAATGTAAGAAATGCAGGTTCCATCCCTGAGTTGGGAAGACCGCCTGAAGAATGAAATGGCACCCACTCCAGTATTCTTGCCAGGAGAATCCCATGAACAGAAGAGCCTGGTGAGGTACAGTCCATGGGGTCATGAAAAGTCAGACACGACTGAGCACCTGAGCAGCAGACCTAATGGGGTTGAAGCTCCACCTAGCTTAAGGAAAAAAGGGAATTTGCTGGGAAAGATCCAGTGGTAGTTCACAGAATCCACGAAAGTGGTACAGGCACTAGGACAGGTCTAGGAACCTCTGGAATTGGAACCAGCAAACTAGTGGTACTAGAATGCACTCTTTCTATCAGAGGAGAGCTATGTTTTCTATTTTTCACAAGGCTGGGCACCAGGAAGAGACCTGATGCCACATGCCTACAGCTCAATGTGCAGAAAGAAAAACTGTTTGGCCTCCATTTTAAATTTAGCCAGTCTCAGTAAGGCATTCTTATTAATTTCTGTCCGGCCTGGGCCATGTGCCTATTCCTTGGACCAATCACTGGGGCACTGGATGTCATACTATATTTGGGCTTGGAAAACATAGTACAACATCTTACTGCAAGGAACTACAAGGTTTGGGAGGGTTCTCTCTCTCTCTCTGGCATTCATAACCTTCCAAGATGACCCTTATGATTCCCTAATACAGCTCCTATATCTGGCAAATATCACCATCCTTCAAGCACAACATGTTCATTTATATCCCAGCCTTTTCTTAGAATCACAGAATCTCAAAAATGGAAAGTCTCTATATAGGCATTAGTTCATTTTAGCTTCTTGACCTTAGGGAGATTAGAGGTGCATATTTGGGAATTAAATCAAAAGCATAAATGAAGAGAAGGGAGATGAGGTAGATAGAAATGGATGGGATGAGGCATGCAAATCTAAGGTTTTGTCCATGTGACAAAGCCATTCTATCCCAGGTGGCTGGGGTACAGTGAAGACTGCTGGGGGAATTGGACTTTGGGAGAGGAAGGGATAGACAGAGTGTGGGATGGGCTTCAGGAAGAGGTTTTTCATTTTTCTTTTGGCTTGCAAGATTTTAGTTCCCTGACCAGGGATTGAACCTGGGTGGGCCATGGCAGGGAAAGGGCCGAGTCCTAACCACTGGACCACCAGGGAACTCCCCAGGAAGAGCCCACCTGGGAAAACTTTGCACAAGATGAAGAAAAAAAGCCAACTGAGTAAGAGGGGAAAGGGACAGAAGGAAGGAGACAAGGCAGCTTCTCAAATCTGCCATCCATCCCATGTTTTTGTTAGCATAATTCTATTCCAATGAGCTTGTCTATAGGGTATGATTATGATCTGGTTTACTGTGGTAAAAAAAATCCAATTATTTTACACGTTAAACTGGGAGTGATTATTTGTAACAATAATCATCTGGGCACCAGGGTTTATAACAAGCCAAGATCTGTTTCTGTGCAGCTGCCACCCACTGGTTTTGGCTCTAACCCTTGCGATCATGCAGAATAAGCCTGCTTCCTTTACATCTGGCAAACATTCAGATATTTGAAAACAATTATCATGGAGTCCCTGAGTCATCCCTCTTTCAGACTAAACATTATCAGCTTTTTAACCTTTTCTCATAGAGTATAATTAGAAATACCTTGCTGCTGGATTCACTCCAAGTAGCTTCCTCCCAGGGCAAAGAAGAGTGGGTTTACTGCTTCCTTTATGATAGATAATAAGCATCTAAAACAGCAGCCTAAAATCACATTAATAATTTTAGTAGGTACCCTGTGTATGAAATATAAACTTAACTCTCAATGAAAACTCCATGTCCTTTCCACTTGTGCTGCTTCTGACCTAGGTCTCATCTCTCCTGTTTTCATTCAATTAATTTGATACATTTTGTTAACGAGGAACCACTGTGGGCTTGGCAGTGGGAGTGGGAAAGATTTATCACTACTAGGATCCTCTCCCCGGAGAAGGCAATGGCACCCCACTCCAGTACTCTTGCCTGGAAAATCCCATGGACTAGGGAGCCTGGTAGGCTGCAGTCCATGGGGTCCTGGAGTCGGACACGACTGAGCGACTTCACTTTCACTTTTCACTTTCATGCATTGGAGAAGGAAATGGCAACCCACTCCAGTGTTCTTGCCTGGAGAATCCCAGGGACGGGGGAGCCTGGTGGGCTGCCGTCTATGGGGTTACACAGAGTCGGACACAACTGAAGCGACTTAGCAGCAGCAGCAGGATCCTCTCCCATTGCTGTGACCAAGGGAAACTGGGGATGGCAGGACCCAGGGTTAGGACTGAGAGGGAGATAAGCAAAACGTCTAGGGTGCCAAATTTAAGGAGGCACTCACTTTTGGGTTTGTGCAAGTGCGAGACTAATAGCGTAGTATTCTGGGTGGAGTTCTTAGCCAGTTCCCCTCTCCAGTTGATCACTTTGGCTAATCTGAGAACATAGATTGGATAGTTAGTTCAGGTGTTGGTCATTTTAACTACAGAGTTTTAGACTTAGTACTTTTATAATGGGCACAAACACACACGCATATACTCTTATTTAATGTACCCTGGGGAAAATGACAGTCATATATGGTCAGCATGAGGGAGGTCAGAATACACGATTGAGGTCTTTCCTAGGTCTTTGCATGACAGTAAGAGAGAAAAGAGACACATATGAATCCAAGCCTTGCTCCCGGTTTGGAGGTGTTTATCCTCAGGGGTTCCTTTGGGCTATGGATCCTTGATATCCCTGTCCAAATTTTTCTTTAAAATTATTGCCTGGATCTAGATTCTCTCATCCTGCAGAGCTACAGCTCAGAACATTAAGTAACTCCCCAATGACCAGCACCAAAAGAAAAGCCCTACATAGGAAATTTGGAGAAAATAAAGAACTTCGCATGATTATGTAACTAAGCCTCAGACATAAAAGGAGGCTAAGTCAAAAGGGAATGGCCCCTAACAGAGAGCATTAAAACCCTTTCCAGGAAAACAAAGAGAAGGACAGCACAGGCAAAGCTGAATACATACCTCCTCCCTCAGGCTAGGTTGCCTTGTCCAGCTTAAACCAAGTCTATTTGAGGAACTTCCCATTTTAGTGAAAAGGGGCCAAGAAGATGAATGCAACAGCATTCCTAATGCAGGACTCAATCTAAGGCCCATTCAATTATGAAGAGATACTCTAACTTTTATAATAAATGTAAATGCAAAATCTCAGGAGTGTTCTTACCTCTGATTGAGGAGGAAGAGAGTCAGGTGGCATCACAGAGAGGGGGAGGAGCCATTTTTAACTTAACTTTCAGAATATAATGATATACTTTTAATTTTAAATGCTATTCTTACTCCTTCTGAAACCTTTAAAGACCACAGAATGACAAAACATAAAGTGAAAGTCTGTCCCGTGCTTCCAGCCCCTGGAAGAGACAAATGTTAACAGTTGGATGTGTATCTGTCCAACACTCCAGTGTCTTTAAAATGCGTTATTATATACGTGTTAGGGTTCTCCAGAGAAGTAGAACCAATGGTGTGTATGTGTGTCCAGATATCTGTATCTTTATCTGTATCACCTATCCATATAATACAAATGAGAGTGAGACGGAGAGAGAGAGTAAGGAACTGGCTCACATCATTATAAAATGTCCTTAGATCTGCAGTTGGCAAGCCGGAGACCCAGGAGAGCTGATGATATAGTTCCAGTCCAAGTCCAAAGGATTGAGACCCAGGAGAGCTGATGGTGTAAGTTCCAATCCAGAAGCTGGCAGGCTGGAGACCCAAGGAGACTTGATGTTTCAGTTTAAGTCCAAAGGTAAGAAAAGACCAATGTCCCAGCTCCAAGGCTGTCAGGCAAAATGAGTTTCCTCTTCCTTAGCCTTTTTGTTCTATTTAGGTCTTCAAGTGATGGGGTGAGGTACACTCACATTAGGGAGGGCAATCTGCTTTACTTAGTCTATCAATTCAAATGTTAATCTCATCCAGAAACACCTTCACAGACACAAACAGAATAATGTTTGGCCAAATATCTGGGTTTCCTGTGGCTCAGTCAAGTTGATACATAAAATTGCTGCATATTTTTATTATATAAAATAAATGGCTCAAAGCATCTGAATTGGCCTCCAACCTATATTGACATTAAGTATGTGGGCTTCAGGATCAGAGGGCCTGGGTTTGAGTTGTAAACTTGATAAGTCACCAAATGGCTCTGAATTTCTGTTTCCTTGTTTGTAAGACTAACCTAATAACATGATATACCTTACAGAGTCGTGACAGAAGTTAAACAAAGCGTTGCAAATAAATTGCCTACTGGAGAATAAGTGCACTGTTAAATCCTCAACAATATAATAGTATCTAAAATTTATATGCCACTCAGTATAGGCCAATTTCTAAATGGTATAGTACTAATTTATTCCTCAAAAACACGCTATAAAGTCAGTACTATTATTATTGCTATTTTACAGATGAAGAAACTGAGGCACATGAAAGTTAAACAACCTGCCCGAGGCCTTGAGCAAAGTGGTGCACCCAGTGGTTAGGGGTAGACATGCGAGCTCTGGAGGACATGCTCGAACCACTTTCTTTTCTGCCTTCCAACTGCTGCAAATATTCCACTTCCCAGTTTGTATTTACCTCTAAGGGCTTCCCTGGTAGCTCAGAGGTTAAAGCGTCTGCCTGCAATGTGGGAGACCTGGGTTCAATCCCTGGGTGGGGAAGATCCCCTGGAGAAGGAAATGGCAACCCACTCCAGTATTCTTGCCTGGAGAATCCCATGGACGGAGGAGCCTGGTGGGCTACAGTCCAAAGAGTTGGACACAACTGAGCATTTACTTATAGTGTCTTTCTTCTATAAGAAGTCATAAATTTTTATCTAGTCTGATTTTTCCTTTTAAAATGATTTCTTGCTGATCTTATTCTTAAATGATTAACAGAAATTTCCCTGTCCAAGAAGATTTCTCGCTTCCACCTTGACAGAAAGATAACTGTGTACCAAAAGACATGCATGAAAGGGTGAGAAAGCAGGGGACATTCAGGAAAAACTGAGATAATCAGATCCATGAATTCTGGGAGACAAGCTTGAAAAGGTCATTTAGAATTAGATTGTCAAGAACCTTGTAAGTATTGATTTTATTCTGAGAGTAGTGAAAGTGGGAGCCACTTAACTTACGCTTTTGTTTTCAATAAAACATACTTATGTATAGAATGATATAAAGCAAAATAAAAATAAATATTTTCTAATTGAGACTTCCCATATACCCAGCATATTCTTAAAAGGTAAGCTTCTTTTAAATGTTTCTGATTTCGATTCTTGTGATTATCATCGTAATTTGGAAGAATATATTTATAATTCTTTTTTTTATTTGTAAGTTCAGAGAAAATTTACTTACTCCCATTTATGAAAGAAGAGGAATTTGGCTTATCTGTACTATTTCCCACCTTTTCTTCCATTGCCTTCTCCTCTTAAATATGTATTCAATACTATTTATGTATTGAATACATATTTAATACTTGAATATTGAATACATATTGAATAATATTGAATACATATTTAATACTTAAATATGTATTCAATACTATACAATATTTGAATAATAAAAAGAATATATACACATGTTCTATTTGTCTTTTATATCAATCAAAAATATATAAAATTATAATTATCTTCCAGCAATTAAAAATGAAAACTTCTAATTCTGCTTTATGTAAGGTGAGAAAAATTACCATCCCTAAACTATTCTTCAGAGATCAAATTGCAAACATTCATTGGCTCATAGATAAAAGGAAGAGAATTACAGAAAAAAAATCTGCTTCATTGACTATGCCAAAGCCTTTGACTATGTGGATGACCACAAACTATGGAAAATTCTTCAAGAGATGGGAACATCAGACCACCTTACCTGCCTTCTGAGAAATGTGTATTCATGTTAAGAAGCAACAGTTAGAAATGGACATGGAACAACGGACTGGTTCCAAATTGGGAAAGGAGTACATCAAGGCTGTATTTTGTCACCCTGCTTATTTAACTTCTATGCAGAGTACATCATGAGAAACGCTGGGCTGGATGAAGCACAAGCTGGAGTCTAGATTGCCCGGAGAAATATCAATAACCTCAGATATGCAGATGACACCACCCTTGTGGCAGAAAGCGAAGAAGAACTAAAGAGTCTCTTGATGAAAGTGAAAGAGGAGAGTAAAAAAAAAACTGGCTTAAAACTCAACATTCAAAAAATGGAGATCATGGCATCTGGTCCTATCACTTCATGACAAATAGAAGGGGAAACAATGGAAACAGTAGAGACTTTATTTTTTTAGGCTCCAAAATCACTGCAGATGGCGACTGCAGCCATGAAATTAAAAGATGCTTGCTCCTTGGAAGAAAAGCTATGACCAACCTAGACAGCATATTGAAAAGCAGAGACATTACTTTGCCGACAAAGGTCCATCTAGTCAAAGCCATGGTTTTTCCAGTAGTCATGTATGGATGTGAGAGTTGGCTTCATAAAGAAAGCTTCATAAAGCTTTCATAAAGCTTCATAAAGAAAGCTGAGCACCAAAGAATTGATGCTTTGGAACTGTGGTGGTGGAGAAGATTCTTGAGAGTCTCTTGGACTGCAAGGAGATCCAACCAGTCCATCCTGAAGGAAATCAGTCCTGAATATTCATTGGAAGGACTGATGCTGAAGCTGAAGCTCCAATACTTTGGCCACCTGATGTGAAGAATGGACTCATTGGAAAAGACCCTGATGCTGGGAAAGATTGAAGTCAGGAGAAGAGGCTGGCAGAGGATGAGATGATTGGATGGCATCACCATCTTGATGGACATGAGTTTGAGCAAGCTCCGGGAGTTAGTGATGGACAGGGAGGCCTGGCGTGCTGCAGTCTATGGGGTCGCAAAGAGTAGAACACGACTGAGCAACTGAATGAACTGAACTGAAAACTATTCTTTAAAAAAAAATTCATTTAGTTACTCAGTCGTTTTTGGCTGTGCTGAGTCTCTGTTGCCGTGTGCAGGTCTTCTCTAGTTGCAGCTAGCAGGGGCGACTCTAGTTGTGCACAGGCTTCTCACTGCAGTGGCCTCTCTTGTTGCAGAGCACAAGCTTTTGGGCATGTGGCCTTCAGTAGTTGCAGCGCTCCAGCTTAGTTGCTCCATAGCACGTGGGATCCCTCCAGACCCACACTGTGCCCTACATTGCAAGGTGGACTCCTTAACTACTGGACCGTGAGGGAAGCCCCTAAACTCTAGCTTCAGGTAGTTCCTATTGGCTCTATCTTTACTTTGATGTTGTCAGTATTGCTAACATTTACATTCTGTTCTTTATGGTAAATATTCTGTACCTTTTCCAACCCCTTAGAACAAATAAGTGATATTTTATAATATTATGATTGAATAAATTTATTTATTGTGATGCAAGTTATATGATTAGAAAGTGTAATTTTCTATTGCTAAATGAGTGCTGATCCAGTGTCAGGATCAGATGGATTGGTGGCTCAGATGGTAAAGAATTTGCCTGCAACATGGGAGATCCAGGTTCAATCCTTGGGTCGGGAGGATCCCCTGGAGAAGGGAATGGCAAACCACTCCAGTATTCTTGCCTGGAGGATTCCATGGACAGAGGTGCCTGGCAGGCTACAGTCCCCAGGGTAGCAGAGTCAGACTCAACTGAAAGACTTAATGCTTTACATGGACTATACGGCTTTCCCCACTGACTACCTAATTGCCTTTCTTTTTTTCTATAAATATATAAAAATAAACCTTTTTCATGATAATATCTTCCAGCTTTGTAATATATTGTTAATAGTTGTTGAATGGAAAGAATTTTCTCCCTGAACATCCTCTTCAGACTTTCTTTTCTAATTTAAATGTGTTGCTCTCTAGGCTTAATGTTCAACTGTTATGCTATGGGTTCTTTTCGTTGTATTCATGGATTAGGATTCTGTTCTCATTTTGTTGGGCTATTTCAAGTTAAAATCTAAAAAATAAACAAATGTGCATGAGAATAAATTTTTGAATCCATGCATTCCTTAAATGACTTAATTTGGTCCTCACTCTTCACTGAGTTTGACACAGAATTCAAGCTTGTCATTTGTGTATTTGATAAATGTAAGCAATCAAAGCTCTTAGTGACCCTCTCTGAATCAGGCCCACACATTTATAGTTCCATAAACTAAGGAGACCTGAATGGCTTTTGTGACAGCAGATTTTCTCATCTAACTCAGGTTATCAATTATTTTTGTCTGCGTAGAATTCAATTTCCTTCCCACATACGTGTGTTCTTGAGACCTGCTACATGTTGCCTTCTGCTTTCTACATGGTAGGTGGCTGCATTTACAGCTGTGTGACATAGTTCCATCATCGAAACAGTCTGTAGCATATTTTTTGACCTATGAGTGAAAACTGTTATATAACTGTCCCTTGTCATTATCATGGGAGCATCCAGCTGTGAAAAAAATTTAAATATATTTAAGTACTCCTACGTAGAATAAAGTAATATACTTCTTTGTTGTGAATAAAAAACTTGGAGTTAAATTTCGTTTGTATCCCACTGAGCATGTACTTGTTGAACATTTTTGTGTAAAATTGCTCTATGTTTTCTGAAGTTGTGTTCACTCCTCCACAATGACAGACCAGTATCCTGCTGTGTTGTAACGATGTCAATAAACCACAGTGTACTGCTCCATACGTTTAGCCAACAGCAATAGCTTCACTGATCAATAAGATATTATAACAGATTTTATACAGGAGAGCATCGTATTTAGAGACAGAAGGGAAGACGCATGTAGGTGGCTCTTCAGTCTGCATGAAAGGCTTAGAAAATGTAATGGAACGTAAGTGTGGAGTAGTAAATTAGTATCAGTGCTATTAGATCTCTTTTCTCTTTTCTTTGGTAGAGCTTGTGATAGCTCTAAAGCTTTAGAGGGCAAGAAGGAAAACTACCATTTGATCTAACTGCATAAAAACAATTTTAGAATGCTTCACATTTCCTTTTTTCTCTTAGCTATCACTTTGCTGCCTATAGGGGAGTAAGTGACAAGTCTTGAAGAAAATAATTGGTGGAGGAAATCCAAGAGAAAAAAAATTGTTTTGGTTTATGTTTACTTTTATTTTTTCTTTCCATTTCCATCTTTAATTACCTCTACACAGCATGACAGATACACTTCTCATTGTACCAGTCCATCAGGTAGAGTATCAATACATGGAAAGTTATTACCATTCTCTTCTCATTAGAGACATCACAGTTTGCCCCACCAAGTATCCATTAAGCAATCTTCTCTGGAAGTGCCCCCTGAACCCCACCATGTCATTTCTGTGGCTCTGAGGCTGTGCTGTCTGATACAGTAGACACCCAACCACATATGGCTGGTGGCCATTGCATTGGACAGCACAAATGGACAGTTTTCATTATCTCAGACAATTCTTTTGAACAGCTTTGCTTTAAGAGAATCCCAGAGAAATGTACTGAAGTAGAGTATCCTTGCAGACATCACTCAAGCTTTCTCTGTCCAAGAATCTCTTTCTAGGAACCATTTTCCCCTCTCCCCTGTTCAGCCTTATATGTCCCAAGTTCAGTTCAGTTGCTCAGTCGTGTCCGACTTTTTGCAACCCCATGGACTGCAGCACGCCAGGCCTCCTTGTCCATCACCAGCTCCTGGAGCTTGTTCAAACTCATGTTTATAGAGTCAGTGATACCATCCAACCATCTCATCCTCTGTCGTCCCCTTCTCCTCCTGCCTTCAATCTTTCCCTGCATCAGGGTCTTTTCCAATGAGTCAGTTCTTCACATCAGGTGGCCAAAGTATTGGAGCTTCAGCTTCAGCATCAGTCCTTCCAGTGAATATTCAGGACTGATTTCCTTCAGGATTGACTGGCTAGATCTCCTTGCAGTCCAAGGGACTCTCAAGAGTCTGTTCTCCAACACCACAGTTCAAAAGCATCAATTCTTTGGTGCTCAGCTTTCTTTATGGTCCAATTCTCACATCCATACATGACTACTGGAAAAACCATGGCTTTGACTAGATGGACCTTTGTTGGCAAAGTAATGTTTCTGCTCTTCAATATGCTGTCTAGGTTGGTCTTAGCTTTTCTTCCAAGGAGCAAGCCTAGTTTGATTTTATGGCTACAGTCACCATCTGCAGTGATTTTGGGTCCCCCAAAAGAAAATCTGTCACTGCTTCCACTTTCCCCTTCTATTTGCCATGAAATGATGGGACTGGATGCCATGATCTTAGTTTTTTAATGTTGAGTTTCAAGCCAACTGGGATAGTTTATCTTAAGTACAGTTAGTGACACTCTACTTTTTTGGGATTTATGGAGTTAAGACCTAGAAATTTGGCAGAATCCATAAAGCCTGGGATTTCTCGGGGGTTATGTTTTCCATCATTGGGAAAAAGTTAGCCTGTGGTGAGCAAGCAAAAAATGAGCATGCAGAACAGTTAGAGATAAGAAGCAGAAAATATAGTGTTAGCATTTAGGTTCCCAAGATTGCTAAAGCTGAGGCCCAGCTTTATTTCTATGCTTATATCTTTGTAATTAACTTTCTATTTTACTTAAGCGACTTCAAGTTGAGTTGCTCTCACTGGAAAAGTTATCAGGGTAAATAACTAATATTATAGTTGTTTCCACAACATTGTGATTCATGAAAGAAATGCAATATTAATGGTTTTAACTAGATTTTCATTAGGTCCTTATATCCAGCTACATCTTCTCAGACAATTGCAACTGCTAATAAAACTTAAAGTTCAAAAGTATCTCTCTTATTCAAACCCTCAAAATTCCTGGACAACATAATTAACACATTAAATTTTCCAAAATATACTTTTGGTATAGGTATTTGTTAAGACTCCATTTTTATATAGGTAATACATAATACTAGAATTAAGCATCTATTTAATTATATATACTAGAATAAAATATATTACTAGATATATTTTTTCCATTATTTTAATGGCTTTGATTTTTTTCAGTTGGATAGCTTAAATAAAGGAAGTTTCCAACTTGAAAAATCATTTGGTTCTTAGAAGTACAGTGGGAACTTTGGTAACTTGGAACAGACTCTTCATCAAGATAGTATTTTTATTAATAGTGGTAGATTGTTTTGTTGGCACATGAAAACCACTTAACTAATATAGGTACAATTACCTTTCATTTCCTCTTTGAGGTGTTCTTTCTACACAATTCACCTTCACACCTTCATCTATGGATGTTTCAGCCACACACTGGATAATTAAGCACTGTGGCCTCCCATAAGTCAAACTATCATCTTAAATCATGTGCGTGAAAGATTGAGTGGAAACTTAAAATACCAAAAACATATTCCCATTTACTAGTCAAAAGAAAAGGAGTTACTTTTGACTTCTTTTGTTTTTCTTTTCCCATCTCAGCCCCAACTATCTCTCCACAACACATGATGAAGAAACTGGGCAATTGCTTGCACTACATGTTTGAAAACTATTCTTCAAATAATTCATTAATAAGGAAAATGAAGAACTTAAAATGAGCATTTTTAAAACATCCTCTACAGTGTAAAGGTGTATACACTAAAGATTACTTAGAAGTATATGGTCAAAATTAGAAAAATGTCTTGTCATTGGGTAGGATGTGTGATGGATAAAATTTGAAATATTTAAATTATAAATAATTGACATTCCCCAAATTAAATGTATCAAACCCATGGCATACTGCAGGAGTATCTAAGAAGTTAAATCTCAATTCCAAGTGGCTGCTAAGCAAACTCTGACACCATATGAGGGCTTCCCTGGTGGCTCAATGGTAAAGAATCTGCCTGCCAATGCAAGAGACATGAGTTTGATCCATGGTCTGGGGAAGATCTCTTCCCCATGCTGCCAAGCAACTAAGCTCGTGTGTCACAACTATTAAGCCTGTGCTCTAGAGCCGGAGAACTGCACCTACTGAGCCCGTGTGGCACAACCGCAGAAGCTCACACAGCCTAGAGCCCATGCTCTACAAGAGAAGCCCATGCACTGCAATTAGAGAGTGGTCCCCGCTCACTGCAACTGGAGAAAAGCCTGCACAGCAGTGAAGACCCAGTGCAGCCAGAAATAAATAAGTAAAATTATATAACAAAGAAGCCATATGAAACACTGGAAAGTTAAGTCATATGATATTGTCCAGCAGTAATGACACAAATGTCCCAACTAGTATTTGTGGAGCACTTAAGGGGAAAGAAAAAAAGGCAGTGTTGGTGAGGAGAATTATGCATTCTAATCCGAGGGGAAATGTCATCAATATTGAGTAGCTTTGGCCTAAATTCCCAGATTTGACACATTTGAAGCTCACATTCACCACAATGCACAGATTAATTTTCTGAGAAACTGTGATATTAACCTGAGTTATGGGAGCTCACATAACTTGGATCCATATATATATTATTAACTTGTGTAGTTGGTAATGAAATAATGATTTTTGTTTGTTTGTTTCTGGCTTTCACTATGAAATCCTTAAAAAAGCTGAGCAATTGGATTATTCAGAGCCAAACAGAAACCACAAACCCAGAACTGTGGTTTCAAGTTCAAACCAGTACCTTGGAATTCAAGGCTGTTTTAAGGGAAGCTGCCTGGAGAAAATAACTTTGGCAGTATACATATTTTATCTGAATCTCACAGATATCTATAGTAAACACACACATACACAAATCTTTCCTAAAATATAGACATTTTAGTATTTACTGGTAGAAGAGCATTTTGTTTGATCCTTCAGTAACAACACTTTCTTGTAGTTAACTTTTAGCACAATGCTAGTTTGATAAATATTCACTGGACTAATCAAAATGGTAAAAAAATGAATGCTTATTGAACATAAACTGTGACTGAGGGAGAGATTACACAAATGTAATTTGTGTAATTACACAAATTTCTGCTCTAGATTTACAGTCCAATCTCACTTACATAAGTGCAAAATTTTCTTTGTCTCAGTCCCCAGTATAGCTCTTTTGCACTAGGAGTTAGCACTTTTCTGTAGGAGAATCACCAACTCTCTGTGCGTTAATCTTGTTTAAGCTCTTCCTTGTCCAGGTCCTCAAAGTACCAAATGAAGTTGAAAGTTGGGTGAATGTTGAGTGGTTCAAGTACCTCAGGTCAAAATTAATCTACCAGCTGTTCTGTGGTCAACGTTGACCTGTGTTCATAATGCTCATTGGGTTGCCGGTTTAAAGAACTTGCACGTGACTTGCTTCTTCAGGCCCTTTGTCACAACGTCTGTCTCACCTTTACTTTTGTTGTGACCTCAAATGTGTGGAGACAAATGCCAATGCATATTTCCGAGGGGAAAAACCAAGCTGAGGTTGATGGCAAGAACTGATCAGGTTGATCAGGAACCTAAGGGGTGAAGTGCACGCTAACACGTTGCGTGTGTTTGTGTGTGTGAGTGTGTGTGAGACTGTGTGTGAGTGTGTGTGTGTGTGTGTGTGTGTGTGTGTGTGAGTGTGAGAGAGAAACAGAGGGAGAGGGAGGGAGACAGAGAAGCGGCTGTCCTCAGGATCCCTTTCTCTGCCAGCTGGCTGTCTCTCACCCTCAGCGGAGATCTGAGGCGAGTATCTGGCTGATGCAGGCAAAGCAAAACCCAAACAAGCAGGCTTTCGGATGACCAGATCTCAGGGAGTCATCACCGGCTGGGTGGGGATCCCGGAGCCCGGTTGACAGCTGAGACCTGTCCATGGTGCTGACCACAGCCTTCGCGGGCCTCTCGGTCGACTCTGGCTGCCGCCCGCCAGCGGGGAGCGGACGTCTCGGTGAGCGGCTCCAGCCGCCGAGAGGCCCCGGGGCTGGTCTCGGGTGCGGGCCCCCCGGGGGCCCTCCGCGCCCCGCTCCTGGTCCGAACCCCGGCGCTAGACGCTGCGGGGGCGGCGGGGCGGCGGCGGGGCGCGTCACGTGCCGGCGGCGGCGGCGGCGGGCGGCCCGGGAAGCGTCCATTTCCTCGGCGCGCCCGCGGCGCCCGGGCCCCTCCTCCGCCCCGCCCGCGCCTCGCCCCTCCCGGCCGCGCAGCCCCGCGCCTGCGGGCCCGGCCCCGCCCCGCTCGCCGGCGGCCCCGGCGCGTCCTCCGCCCGCGCGTCCCGCTCGCCGCCCCCGGCCGCGCACTTGGTGCGGTCCAGGGCGAGCGCATCATGGCGATTGAAGGTAAGTGGAGGCCGTCCGCGGTTGGGGCGGAGGGTGGGGGGGCGCCCAGGTAGCTAGAGCTCGGGGGTGCCCGGGAGGCCGCGGCGCCGATGGGCCCCGGAGCGGCTGTGCAGGCTCGAGGGTCCCGGACCGCGTCCCGGAGGCTGGTGGGCGGAGCGGCGCCGCCAGACTCTATACCTGGCCTCGGCGGTTCCGTCGGCCTCGGCCCGCGGCCCGGCGCGACGAGTCGAGCGGCTCCTGCCGACAGGTACGGCGCCGCTGGGGCAGCTGCTCGCTCCCGGCGGCGCCGAGTCGGGGGGAGGGGCGGGGGGCGTCCGGTGCGGCCCTGCAGACCCGGCGGGACGGGCTGGAGGAGCCCGGGAGCGCAGGGTGTACCCCGCCTTCCATTGACCTCGCCCCAGCAAGCCGCCCTGCCGCGATATTCCCCTTCCTCCCAAACTGGGAGGCCAGTTTGCTGTCCCCAGTCCTAACCCTTCTCAGCCCCTACTCGAGCAGATGCTGGACTGCGCTGTCCGTCCATTCTCCTTCTGTGTGCTGTTGTTGTAGGGGACCAGGGAATTTGGAGTGAGGTTAATTTCCTTCTCAAGTATTTTTCTCTCCTAACACTCAAAACTGGTTTTTCTCTAGGAAAGAGATGCAAAGACATCTTTACAAGAAATGCACACTCTTAAAATCCTGCATATATGTCAGTCTATTAAGTGTGACGGTGCCATCCATACTCATATTTTCAAAAAAATAGCTTAATTAAAGTTCCTCAATAAGGTAGACAGCTGGCACTAAAGTGTATTTTTCTCTTCTTACAGAAACATGTAACTGGCATGAAGTGTCTATATTTTGCTTTGTTTTAAAGGACAATATTTGAAAATTAATGTGGTACGTCTAGGATGTATGTGCAAGTCTGCAGCACGTTTGAGCCCCTATCCCACTCTTCCCTTACTTCAAACAATGAAAGTGGTTTGTAAAATTTCCCTGTGTGTATGTGTATGCATCTGTACAAATGTGTAAGGCACCTACAGCATTGTCAGACCTAGCCTAAATTTTATGTTTCTCCTAAACACAACTTTTGAAAGCACTTCCCATCTTGGTGGCCAACCCTGAGGCATACAGCTTTGCCGGATCCAGAATTGGTTTAGTTGTGTGCTTATGTTTATCTTACTTATTTTAAGAGATTGATTACCTATTCAGACAGTTTCAAGTATCTGCTTTAGCTAAGGGGCTTCCCAGATGGCTTCCCAGTGGTAAAGAATCTGCCTGCCAGTGCAGTAGGCACAAGAGACACAGGTTTGATCCCTGGGTGGGGAGGATCCCCTGGAAAAGGAAATGGCAACCCACTGCAGTATTGCCTGGTAAATCCCATGGACAGAGGAGCCTGAGGGACCACAGTCCATAGGGTAGCAAAGAGTCAGACACCACTGAGGAGACTTAGGACCCACTCACGGTTTAGCTAAAGTGATGGAGAGCACTGGGAATAAGATCTCCTGATAATCTTTGATATTCTTGTTATCCAGAGCAGTACTTTCAAACTTTATCTTACTATTTACTAGAGGTTAAAAATCAAGAAACAGAATATACTGATTTATGTTTTGTACTTTATTTCCCCAACCACTTTGTGGAAGAATTTCTTGTGACTTGGTAAAGACAAAAAGGCTTATGCAGAAGGTGAAGAAGAATTAGCAAGATAGTATCCATGTATGATCCTGTAACTTAAAATTTCTTTAAAAAATTTCCAGTTTCCGCCCCTTTTCTCAATTGACTCTTCCCTTCTCCCTCTTATTGTTAAATGTGATCAATTACTTTTTTATGTCAGCTGAAGGCATTTTGCTCTGCCTACTGTGAAGTGAAGCTTGCTCAGTTGTGTCCAACTCTTTACAACTGCATGGACTATACAGTCCGTGGAATTCTCCAGGCCAGAATACTGGAGTGGGTAGCCTTTCCCTTCTCCAGAGGATCTTCCCAACTCAGGGATTGAACCCAGGTCTCCCGCATTGCAGGCAGATTCTTTACCAGCTGAGCCACAAGGAAAGCCCAAGAATACTGGAGTGGGTAGCCTGTACCTTGTCCGCTGGATCTTCCCGACCCAGGAATCGAACCGGGGCCTCCTGCACTGCAGGTGGATTCTTTACCAGCTGAGCCACCAGGCTCTGCCTATTACTGCTTGTATATTTAAAAAACAAGATTTTCAAATTTCCTGTTCTAGAGATTCTTTTGTGCTTGAGAAACTCTCAATTAATATTTTCATACTTAATAATTTGTTGATGGCTTCATAATATAACTGTCAGGAGTTATGTGTTTTCTAGTTTTGCAAGGCAACTATCGTTAATACTAGCATTTCTAATAAAGATGTCAAGTAAGGCATGCTGTCTGTCATGTACTAAAGCAGATTGTTTGTACCCTCCCCCCCAGCTGTGTCATGAAGTAGAATGAACTCTGGATGAGGGCTTTATACTAGGGACATCTTAGAATTTTAAGGGGCCCACAGGAGCATCTCTTCCCATTTCCCAAAGAAGTGGTTCTTAAAATATTCAGTGTCTTCACTCACCTGTTAATTTTGTAGACTTACAGAGCAGTCGATGTGCTTGGCATCCTGTGCTGCACCCTGGGGGGCCACAAGGATGAATAAAATCACATTTCTTCCCTCAAGGAGTACATATTCTAGTGGGGGAGACAGATAATTTTAACCATGCAATTACAATATAGTGTGAACACCAGATGAATCATCCTTACTTTGTATAAAAATATTCAATGAGAATGAGTTCATTGAGCCCATATGCCAATGAACATTTATGCTGATGTGGAACTATAATCCTTACAGTTCATAAGGTCCTGGTTTTAACCAAAAATCTGCTGTTAGTAACTTCCTTCAATGCACTCACCCTCGGTCTGCTTTCTGGAGCAATAAACTGAAAGTTCCCTATTCTCTGTGTACCCGACGTCACTTCTACCATTTTGAGACAACTCCTGAGCATTTTATTTATTAGACACAATATTTAATTCTTCCTCTGGATGGTTGGTATTTGTATGTTTTAAAGTTTGAAATATGGTAGTGTGCCACTCCATTATAGATGTTTTGTTAAAACTGTTATATCACTCCTTGTGCAAAATCTTATTAGTGTAGCTAATTAGAATAGCCATTTTGGAGCTTCATGTTGGCTCAGGATGAAGTTGTAATCAACCAAAATCACAGTCTCTTTTATCTGGACTACTTTCAAGTCATGTGTCTTCAGTTGCTTGCCCAGCTAACTAGTGTTTTGATTTAAAGAAGAGATTATTTGTATCTGTTAAGTGTACTCTTTATTAGCCCTGGCCCAACATTTTAACCCTTTAATTCAGACTTTTAAGTATGAAGGGTTACTTTTATTTATTCGTTTTTTTCAAAGCCCCTATTTTATAATGCAAATTAATCATTTATTTCCTCCTCTTATCAATCAGATATCTGCTAATCAGGACTTCAGACAAATATAAGATGATGGTGTTACCACTCTAAGCTAATATAATTCCAGTCAGAGGTGAAGCAGTTAGCCCTATCCTAGGTTAAGGTACAATTTTTAAAAAGCATACTAAAATATTAAGAATGGCTTATAGACCCTTATTGTTACCCTAGAGGTCTTGTGGGAGATAACAGGTTGGGAATCTTTGGTCTAGCCGGCCTGTCAAGATGTGTAATTGTTATCTGGCATATTAACTCTTCTAATGTTGGCCTCTATCAGTCTGGAGAAGGAAATGGCAACCCACTCCAGTACTCTTGCCTGGAAAATCCCATGGACGGAGGAGCGTAGTAGGCTACAGTCCATGGGATCCCAAAGAGTCGGACATGACTGAGCGACTTCACTTCACTTCACTTCACTTCACTTCATCAGTCTGACATTGTTGACTCTCTCCTGTTTTTTGAAGTTTTTTCTTCCTCTCTTACTTCTCAGACTTCTCTTTATCTCCCTGATCTAATGTTCTCTTGTTTCCATTCTTAACCTTGTTCTCACTCTACTTTGTACACTCTGCTGTGATTGCACCCCTTGAATCATGTGGAAATCTCTTGTTTGTAAATTTGCCTCCCCAGTCTGACCATAAATGCCTGGAGCATAACATTTATTTGGTTTATATTCATTAGATTTTGTACAGTACCTGAATATAGTATGTACTCAAGATGTTTCTTGAATTGTTGAGAGTTCTATCGATTATCATAAAGGGTTGCATCCCTTTCCCAGATATATTTGACCAAATGTCTGCCATTTAGTAACTTGTCTGTCTACCCCTTCCTAGTTCTGCTTCCTGGAGCAATAAAATAAAAATTCATTATTACTAAATTAAAAGTACACATGGTTTTCCTAATATAATTCCGCATAGTAGCTATATATGTTGGATGTCCCACAGCAATCAAAAATGTTTAGCTTGGGACATTCAAAATGTCCTAAACCAAAGTTGTCTTCACAGCTACCAAATCCAGCCTCCATACCCCCCACTCCATGCAAATTTGCCATCTGAGTAGCATTTTTAAATAACCAGACGTCTGAATTAGAAAGCTGGAAATCAACCCTGTCTTATAATTCACTCTCCACATCCTGTTGATCACTAAGTCCTACCACGCCTGCATCTCAAATTAACTAAAATTACATTTTAGTTCATTCTCTTTTCTCTCATTAAGAGATTTGTATTAGTTTTTTCCTGTGTCTTGTTATCTCTGGTCTTAAGGCTCATTGCAATCCATTTTTAAAACTATTTCTAGTTATCTTTATAAAGGGCAAGTCTGATTTAAAACCTCAAGATAAATTTAGTCTTTAGTGATCTGACTTACACCCTTCTCCATCTAGTCCACATTTTTCTGTCTGTTCCATTGGAATAACTTTAGACTCCTTGCAGAATGTCTTGCTGAAGTAAAAATATTCATCTTGATTGTTAACTTGCTACACATAGTAACTTTACTTAACCTCTCTGGGTAGCTTTTTAAAAAAGAAAAATAGTGAAAGAAGGGTAAATTAGAGAATCTGTTGGTACTTTTTATTCACAATGCCTTTTACACACACTTTGCAAGTGTTTATCACACACTTTCGCATTTATTTTGTAAGTCATTAGTATGACTCAGATGCCTGTGAAGATTTGTTGTGACTCTGAGATTTCCGAGATCCAATTTGGGCTTTCAAAAGTTGTTTGAAATGTGTAATTAAAAAACCCAATACAGGACTTCCCCAGGTGGTCCAGCGGTTAAGACCCCATGCTTCCAATGCAGGTGTGCAGGTTCGATCCCTGGTCCGGAAGCCAGGATCCCACATGTTGCGGGGCTCAGTCAAAAAAAATAAAATAAAGAACTAATTAAAAAAACAACAATGAAAGCATGTTGTATTCTTAGTCTTGAGGGAGAACATCACACTCCTGCTTTCCATGCTATTGTTAGAGAGATGTTACAGTGTGTACAGGGGTAATGTAATTAGGAAGTCTCAGCTGTCAGTCTGTGACTGAGTAAGGCAATTTATTGAACAGTTTGTTTTTTGGAAGATTTACAGTCAGTTTAGGCAGTGATGTTCCTGGAAGAGATCCTTTGGCTTTCAGCAGGAATCAAATTTCTAACATTTCATGGAGATTTAAGACATGTTTGTATATTAGGTAAATTGGTTCAGAGACCTCTACACAGTACTTTTGAATAATTTACAATTTATTTTAGTTTCCTTTTCTGACTCACTAAGCAAAATTAGAAAAAAAGTAGAAAACTCTAGAGAAATATTCGTATTAAGATGACTTTCGCTTTTTGTTATTTTCCGTGGTATTGCAAAATCACATATTGGTTCATTTGTACAATTTGTTGAGTAATAGTGTTTGCACGGTCGGTTTATTTAAAGTGATTATAATGTCTGTCCATAGCATGTGTGTAGTAGTATAGTAGCTTGTCTTCATGGATTCGATTTCCATTCAGCTGACTTTTATGTTTTTACCCCAACATCCCCAGATCCTCACCTGTTAATACCTAATATGAACTTATATTTAGGAATAGCAAAAGGCTGATCAAACTACTATAAATAAAAAACATTCCAAGCTTTGAATAAATGAATATTTGCATATTTTGTTTGTATATATAGTAAAATTTTAATAGAAACCTAAAAATTGGAACACTGGATTTTCCATTTTTTAGAAGAGATAGTGACAACACAGCAAGCTGTTATTAGGAATTTATTTAAAAACAAACTCCTATGATCCATATGTGTATTCAGTTCAGTTTCATATTCTCACATTTTAGGGCTGATTTTAGAATTGATATTCACAGTAATAGTATGAGTCATCAAAAGATAGAGGATTTTAATGAAATATTAAATTATCTTCAATATTCTGAACTTACTAATGCAATAACGAGTATTTGTAGCTTTAAAAAAGTGATCTGGTGCAGTAGTGGAAAAAAAGGTATTCTCCATTAAATAGAAAATTAAATTAAGTAGAAACCTTCTTGGGAAGTATACCTATTCAAGGTTTTATGATATTAATGAGCTTCAAAGAGTCAAAACCGTAATTAACAACAACAACAAAAAACTGAATGAAAAGCAGTCAAAAGTGGGAAAAATGGATTACATTTGTGAGCAGTAAATTTATAAGGTAAAAAAAAATTTATAAGGTAAATCTTATACTTCTTAGAATAATTATTGAAAAAATTCATAGAAACTTGTATGGATTAAAACAGAAACTGTTTACTATGCTGTGCAAACCATGATCTTTCAACAACACTGTTTTCAATCAGAGACTAATATTGATATTATTCCTTGAATGACTTAACTAGGGAGAAACTAAAAAGTGTCTAGAAATTAGTGACTGTAGTCTAAATGGATTATAGCGGTTAGGAGTAGTTGGCAACATGAGTAGGAAATATTTAAAGTTGCATACCTATTATGGAGTAGATATATAGATATCTACTGAAGAAATAGCTATAACAGTTTATTAAAGTGAGCTAGACACTAATTAAAAGGCTGCGGCTACTTTAATGCATGGTTTTTTGGAGAGAAATCTTTAGATGAAATGGAATTTAAAATACTTCTAAAGTAGTTTTTGCATAGTGTTTGACTTAATAGAACCTGTAAATTGTAGTGATTTGGGCTAATGGTCAAAGTAAATGTGTAGAAAAAATAAAAGTCCGTTTTAGAAAGGACTAGATTCATTTTTAAGGAACTAAATCTTTGGGTTTAATTTGTATACCTGAGCACCTTTTGATGGGAATATAACATCACTACATATTTTCTTCTGTAGACATGTGAAAAGTGCTACATACTTTGTAGTAACTAACCCTTCCTCCCCTCCCCAGATTGCTGGCTCCCAGGCCCTTTCAGGTATGTGCATATTCATATCCAAACACACATGCACACATTCACAGCACACGTGTGTGAGCCCACGCACGTCTATTTCCTGGTGTACCCTGACTTACCCCAATTGTAGAGGATTATGCCAGTTTATATCATGCTCTTACATGGGTTTGCCTGAGGGAAAAGATGGTAACTTTGACTAAGCTTGTCATTTTCTATCTACTTCTCATTTCCATGTTCCTGAGATGATCATTTCAAGAGCAATGCTAGTATTATCTCCAAAAACAGTTTTGAGAAATTCATTTTTTACTTAAGTTACCTTAAAGGATTAGAAAACAATTTCATAATTTTCTTTCTTTTCATAAAAATTTTTCATAACTTTTTTCATAAAAATGAAGAAATATCAATGTTTATTTTCCTACTCTGTTAAACTTAGGATCCCAATTACTTTTTTCTGACAGTTAACTAGTGACCCTGAGCAACATTATTTAACCTTTAGTGCCTTGGTTTGTTTATGTATAATGAACTAGACATTAAATGAACTAGATTTATTTTCGAGTTTTAGTCTTTTTATATTCAGTGATTTTAATATGCTGGGAGGGATTGGGGGCAGGAGGAGAAGGGGACGACAGAGGATGAGATGGCTGGATGGCATCACTGACTCGATGGACGTGAGTCTCAGGGAACCCCTGGAGTTGGTGATGGACAGGGAGGCCTGGCGTGCTGCAATTCATGGGGTCACAAAGAGTCGGACATGACTGAGCGACTGAACTGAACTGAATATGATTTTAAAGTCTTTATTATTATTATGTCTTTGAAGTAAATTTGGCATGTGAAAAATTCTATTATACAAGAATTCATTTTGGGGATGGCTATTCATTTTAGTGGAAAACTCATCTCTTTCTAAAGAGATTGACTAATTGATTAAATAATCGTTCCTTCAAATTGGTTCAGCGATTACAGAAAAAAATGTGGAGGTTCCTCAAAAAATTATAAATAGACTTACCATATGATCCAGCAGTCCCACTCTTGGATAATTATCCAAAGGAAGTGAAAACAGAGAATCAAAGAAATGTGTTCACTGCCATGTTTATTGTAGCATTATTCATAATAACCAAGATATGGAAACAACCTTTGTGTCTGTCAATAGGTGAATGGAAAAGGAAGGTTTAAGATAAACACACACACACACACACGTATATACATATACATATACAGTGGAATATGATTTAGCTCTGGGTAAGAAGGAAATCCTTCCATTTGCGACAACCTGAATGGACCTTGAGGGCATTATGCCAAGTCAGATAAAGACAGGTATATGATAACACTTACCTGTACCTTCTGAAAAAGCCGAACTCATAAAATAAAAATGGAAAGTCGAAGGATGCTTACCAGGGAAAGGAGGGTGGGGGACGTAGGGAGATACTGCCTAAGTACAGCTCACGACCTGTTGATAAATAAATCCTGGGATCAAATACTCAGCAAGGGCAGTGATGTATATACACTTCAAAGTTGCTTAGAGACTAGATCTTGTGTCCCTTTCACAAAAACAAAAAGAATCATGGACATGTTAGTGGTATTAGCTCACACTAAAGTGGAAATCTTACTGTGTAGAGTATCAGATCAGCACATTGTCTACCTTAAACTTACACAGTGTTGTATGGTCATTTATCTCAATAAAAACAAATAAAAAATAATTATTCTCCTGTGTATTGGATATCTGTACCTGGTTATCATAATGGTATACACTTTAAATATCTTAAAATTTTATATACCAAGTATACCTCAGGAAGCGGAAATTTTAAAAGTCAGTAATCGTTTCCCCTGTGCCTTATACTCTTAAAAAATCAGTAGGCCACTTTTGGATTACCTCCATATCTCCATATTTAAGTCAAGATGTGCCTCCAGTGGCTTGCTTTTTGCTTACAAATTTGACATTTCTCTTGTAAACTTTTCAGATTTGCTTTTAGGAAATGTTTAAAAAGTTATAAAATTTGTACACAGTTTGCTGTATCTCAGATGGAAGAAATATTCAGGCCTTTTGATTCCCAAACAAGTACATTAAAAATATACATTTAACCTGCACAATGCATATTTTTTTCCTTATACTCTTTCTGGCCTTAAGAAGGATTGGGGATAAAAGAATATTGATTTTTGTGTTTGATAATGTAATAAGGTTTATTTAACTTTTCTTTTGTACTTTTGAAAGTTTTTTTCCCTCAATTTTACTTTTTTTGTCTGGCATTGACCTATCTTTACTGTTCCTTTTATTTCAGTAATAATAGTGATTGCTTTTGAGTTACACATCGGTGAAATCTCACTTGTTGGTTAGAATTTTCAGAACAAATATCTGGAATAGTAGAGCTCAGTATTACTTGCTTTTCCTAGTTATGTGGTTTTTGTGCATATTTGGCAAATGTAATTATTGGTTGACTCTAAATTTAAAATATAGTAGTTATTTGACATAACTTTTCATTTGTAAAGTCCTTTCTGAGAGTTAGGTTTTATTGTCATTTGCAGTTTTGAGAAAAGTCTTAGAATACAGTAGTTTTTATTGTTATTGTTATATTAACCCTTGTGAAAAATGATACAGTTGTGTTGAAGACTAGATGTGTATAGTAAAGCCAAACAAATCTGTGTTACATATGCGGGAAGTCTGATTTCAGTTATAGGCATGAAAGACTGTTACGTGAATTATGTGCATATCTCTTAAGTTAGAAGTGTTACCCTTTGACAATAGGTCTTAATGACTATATAAGGACTATTTCTAAGTAGCCTATGAAAATATCAGTGATGGTATCAATATATATTATAGTTGTGTTGTATGACATGCTTCTTCTAAACCTCTTGAAAATAGTTACTTTTTATAACTTGGTAAAGCTTCCCCTTCCAGCAGTCGTTTGACTAATTTCTCATTTTTAAAGATAAAGTATATTTTGTATAAAGTATATTTTGTAGGTATAGTTAATTCTGTCCCTTTAGTCAGTAGTCAGTGATTACGCCTTGGTAATATCCCATTTGATAAAGTCTTACTGTATTTATACTAAGGTTTGCTGAGTAATAATTTATTATCATAACTTTATGTTAAGCATTTCTTGCCAAGCCTATCTTTCTGATAACCAGTGTTTACTCTCTATTGTTGATAATAAAGAGGCAGTGGCATTGTTACAGACAAGTTAGAATGAAGCTCTAACCTACTTTAGTGATAGAAATACTGTTTTCTAGTTTTTTAGCTTGCTTCCTGAATGACCTACTTTTTTCAGTGGATATCATAGTTTTTCTTTCTCATGTTATGGCTGTAAGATATTTCTATTTCTTATAACTTAACTGTTTATAATAAGCTTCTGTAGTGAGCTAAGATGATGATATTATTTAACATTTTTATTATATAAAGTTTAAGCATAATTTTCAGCCCAATTGTAAGGTTATTTATGCATATAAGAACACTACAGAATGTCATTCAGCGCACATTCGTTTAAGGTAGTGGTGCTATAATTCAATGCAAAGGAAATACCTATTTTATGGTAACTAACAAATAATATTACTCTTAAGATAATGAGTGTGATTTTTTTCTAATAATGGTGATTAAGATAAAGTAATTCTTTTTGTTACATTTGTTAGTTTTATCATCATGCTATTTATAAAATTTGTCTTGTAGATTTAGAAGAGTGGGTAGCTGGAGAATGGAGAAAGGATCAGAATATGAGTATATGTTGTAAAACATAAATATCGCCTTTACAGCATTGACCCTTCCATGATAACTTACCTGTATAAATTAAGGCTCAGATACAAAAGTGGGTCCTTCCTTGCAGTGTTTCCTTCTGGATCATGTAAAGAGGTGTTTAGGAAGTGGTGCTATGATGTCTGCTCTTGAGAAGCCTGCCATTTAAAATAACATACTTGTTTGAAGCTTCCTTATTCCAATTTTATAAGATCCTAGCTTATGGGTTCAGGAGGGTACTGTGTATCAGGTTAGCATATTCTATAGTAAAGTTTGAAGAGAAGAGTTAGGACACGTTTTTCTGAGGCCATTTCTAGAAACTAATTTATAGCAGTTCTTTGTAACAGTCAGACTCAGGTTATGACCTGTTTTTAATTTCTGAAAAAAATTTTTCTTAACAGGTGGAGAAAGAACCTGTGGAGTGCATGAACTTATTTGTATTAGAAAAGGTGAGTCAGTGCTCTGCATGGATACTTAAATACGAAGTGAACCCTTCACAGTGTAGGATGCATTTTAGTACAATGGCAGATAATTAGGACTTACAAAGTATAAAATGTAATAAATATTAATATTAGTTATTTGTATTGTAGACGTAACCTTTCATAAAGTGCATACTGCTTATTATGTGGTTACTGAGAGTCGTTACTGTATATTTCATTTTCATGGGATGGTAAAGGCCGGTTTCTCGCCTATTGGTTGTCAGACATGGTGAAGAGGCGCAGAATGGAGGGTTTGATTTTTGTTCCCTTTCAGAATCTGGAATCTGAGTGCATGCTGACCTCCCATTGACTTCTGTTCTATTACTGTACCCCATCAGAGAGATGTGAGGAGTTGGTTGCGATTCCCATCGGGATCATGTCCAAAGACCACAACATCTTTTGGCACCAACAGCTGTCTGTGCTTCCTTAGAAGGAGCCACCTGACAAACAGGTGGTTGAACAAGGTGGCCCCAGGAAAGGTAATTCAGTTATTAGGTGGGAGGCAAGGAATCAGGTATTCTCTAGATCGGAAAGAATCAGAACCTTGGGAGTCCCCACTCTCATAAGCGATCACATCTGAGAAAGGGTATGCAGAAAGGAAAAGGTGTACTTGGGGAGGAGAAATCTTCATAAATGTACTGCTCTTTTCTCTTTTTAAATTTGGGGCACTGTCTTTTTCTTTCTTCTTTGTTGAAAACCGAGTTGGCCCTCCTGAGTCTGGCCAAGTAGCAGTGCTTCCTGCCTTCATATTTCACCCTGAGGAGGCTTGAGGCATGTCCGTATCTGTGGCACGTGGGTATGACTGGCAAACCAGGAAATGTCAGTGTACTGTCAGGAAGTCTTCCACAGGTCTGAAAAGCCTCAGCTTCTTTCAAGTTGAGTAAAAGCTTTGAAATCTCTTTTAGGTGAATTTGACATAATCATACTAGCTTATCTGTGTGTCACCAGCTTTGATTGCTATTCATTTAAAAATAGCCTCTTCCTTTATTAAAGTGTAATATATCTGTGTATCCGGTACCATAAAGGAGAAAATTGAAGTCAGTTCCCTGAAATCTCAGATTTAGGATTGTGGTTTTCAGTGCTATAACCATTGTTGGCTTGTGCTTCTTATCTAAAATGGGGCGGTGGGGGGTACACATTAGCCTTGTTTTCTTCCCCTATGTAAACATTTTTAGTCTTCACCTATAATATGTTAATCCAGATGTACTAAAAATGTTTTAAATGGCTTTATGGGTATTACCTTGTCCCACAAAAACTTTTTAAAACACGGAATTTATTTGAACAGCGAAAGACACTGTACAAGTCAATTGGAATCAAAAACTGTAAAAACAGTGGATAGATGAAGAGAGAAGACAGCGGCAGAGACAGCCAGAGGGTAGGCAAACAAAATGCGTAAAGGGCTTCTTGTAGCTGCAGGGGGAACCGGAAGCTTCAGTGGAGAAAATAGCGTTGGTAGAGTTGGATGCGGGTCTGAACTCACCTTGTTAATGTGGCTCTTCTTGCTGTTCCTTATTGTTTCCTCCATGCCTGGCCCAGCGGTTCTCAGACCGTGCCGGGCCCGGGTTTCTCTGTATTAGTCCAGCGTTGTCACTTCTTCCAATTCTCTATAGAATTTAAAGTCTGTGATTGAAGTTAAAGTTTTTAATTTCCATGTGGCCATATCATGGAGGTGTTTCTGGGTCTCTGCGTATCCCCTCAGCATTCACTACTGTGTCCTCTTCTAGTGGGCTTTTCCTAAGCATGTGAATATTTTTAAAATGAATGCTCAGATCTGAAAGTTTTGCATTTTAAACTGGGCTTTTGTAGAGGAGAGCCTATGAAGGCTATGTCAAGACAAATAATTATAGTTAGTATCAATGGTCCTGGTAAGAAGACATCTCTAACACTGTGTCCAACTTGTTTTTACCTGTTTTGCTTTCTTTGTCTGCTAGCTTCTTTCCTCTGTCAGACCTCTAAATATTAGAATGTATTAGACTTGGTCTTGGGCTTGCTTCTTTTTCCACCTATTCTTTCTTTAGAATAGATGGTTGGTTATACCAACCAAAACATATAATAGGTTCTGGTGTGTTTTTTTTTTTTTTTTTTGACCATGCCATGTAGCTTGTGGGATCTTAGTTCCCTGACCAGAGATTGAATCCATGTCCTTGGCAGTAAAAGCATGGAGTCCTAACCACTGGATCACCAGGTAACTCCTGGTCCTTTTGTTTTCAATGCCATGCAGATTTGTAAATCTGGCTCTGAACTGCCCTTGAGTTCCCTCCTCTTATATCAAAGTACTTAGTTTATATTTTTATCTGCATGTCTGTTAGAATAAAAACGTGGTGTGTCTAAAATGCAAATCCTGGTTTTCTCACATGAATCTATACCTTCCTCAGCCTTCTCCATCTCAGCTAATGAACAGAACAGTCTACTCAGTTGGTCAAGTCCCAGCTTAAGAATCATCCATGCTTCTCTTATTCTTTTATCTTCTGTGTTGAATTGATTACTATTAGCAACTTCTGGCAGTTATACCTTCAGAGTACATTTTTTAATCTGATCCTCTGCTCCTCCATCCTGCTCTTATCACTGTAGTGTGGGTCCTTGTCTTCTCTTGCCCACACTACTGTAATGGTTTCCTAACAGGTTCCAGCGTTTCCTCTTAACGTGCTTACAGTACACATCAGTGATCTTTTAAATGTGAATTGGGTTGTATCACTTGCTAGTTGAAATTCTTCTCTGGATTCCCTCTATACCTAAAATAAAATCAAAGTCCTTACCCTGATCTACAAAGCCTTACATTATAACATCAACTCAGAAGTCTTCCCATGTAAATCATCAAAGTGAAAGTGAAAGTCGCTCAGTCATGTCTGACTCTTTGCTACCCCATGGGCTATACAGTCCATGGAATTCTCCAGGCTGGGATACTGGAGTGGGTAGCTGTTCCCTTCTCCAGGGGATCTTCCCAACCCAGGGATCAAACCCAGGTCTCCTGCATTGTGGGCAGATTCTTGACCAGCTGAGCCGTGAGGGAAGTCCATAAATCATCAAAATATCATCTAAATATTATCAACTTAGAAGTCCTGTCATCTGAATCATTTATATCAGGTCTGAGTAAAACTCTAGATATCATCTGTCCTGGTTCAGAACTCCTCTCCATCTGTTAGACGTGTGAAACTAGCAAATATATCACCTGCTCTTCAAACACAATGATGGAGCAGGATAACAGTTACAGACATTTCCATTCCAAAAGTGGGAAAGTGGAAGAGAGGAGTCACTGATGCCAAGCAATTTTGAAACCCAACTGGGAAAAATATTTTAGGGTTCAAGACTGGAAATAACACTCTGTGGCTCTTGGCCCTGACGTCTGAGGCTCCACTCTCGGGTTTAAGACTCTATACTTGGAGTAACCCTTCCTTTTTCTGGAACGGTCCCATCACTTCATGGGAAATAGATGGGGAAACAGTGGAAACAGTGTCAGACTTTATTTTTTGGGCTCCAAAATCACTGCAGATGGTGACTGCAGCCATGAAATTAAAAGACACTAACTCCTTGGAAGGAAAGTTATGACCAACCTAGATAGCATATTCAAAAGCAGAGACATTACTTTGCCAACAAAGGTCCGTCTAGTCAAGGCTATGGTTTTTCCTATGGTCAGGTATGGATGTGAGAGTTGGACTGTGAAGAAAGCTGAGCGCCAAAGAATTGATGCTTTTGAACTGTGGTGTTGGAGAGGATTCTTGAGAGTCCCTTGGACTGCAAGGAGATCCAACAAGTTCATTCGGAAGGAGATCAGCCCTGGGATTTCTTTGGAGGGAATGATGCTGAAGCTGAAACTCCAGTACTTTGGCCACCTCATGCGAAGAGTTGACTCATTGGAAAAGACTTTGATGCTGGGAAGGATTGGGGGCAGGAGGAGAAGGGGACGACAGAGGATGAGATGGCTGGATGGTATCACTGACTTGATGGACGTGAGTCTGAGTGAACTCCGGGAGTTGGTGATGGACAGGGAGGCCTGGCGTGCTGCGATTCACGGGGTCGCGAAGAGTCGGACTCGACTGAGCGACTGGACTGAACTGAACCGAGTGTGTATCTGCACCTGAGTGTTCATTGGACTCTGCCGCCCGTAGGATGTGAGTCTGCCACTCCTCTTTCAGTTTGTCCTCTCTTGTCCCTTTCAGTCTAACGCGGTGGTGTTTCTGCTGGTATAACGTGGTCTCAGGAAAGGTTCTCGTGAGTCTTCCCTGTATGTTGGAGGGCGGGGCTCCTTCCTTTAGACAGGACGCCCCTCCACAGTCTTTCCTGGATGGTTCTGTCTCCGTGTCTGGCTTCTGCTGGAGTGGCTGAGGAGATCTGTGAGTCACATGTCTGATTTCTGCAGATCTCGCTCACAGTCACTGAGCATTCTGACCCTTTATTCTGTTTGAGGCACCGGCCAAAGGTGGTCTAGTCCCACCTTGGTTGTGTCTCAGGGCACGCTTTCTTGACACCGAACCCCTGATTTTAGCATAATTTACAACGTGGATAGGCTGGAGGATTTTCCAAATCATCGGGTACAGGTTCCTTTTTGCTTAACAATTCTTACCTCACTTTATCTCATTCCTCTCAAATTTAACCATAAGTAGCATGAAGACACCAAGCTGCCACCTTTAGCACTTTGCTTGAAAATCTCCTAAGCTTAATATCCAAGTTCCTTGTTTACAAGTTTCACTTTCTATGTAACTGTTGTTGCTGTTCTGTCGCTAAGTCATGTCCGACTCTTTGCAACCCCGTGGACTGCAGCACACCAGGCTTCCCTGTCCTTCACCATCTCCTGGAGTTTGCTCAAAGTCATATCCATTGAGTTGTTAATGCCATCCAACCATCTCATCCTCTGTTGCCCCCTTCTCCTCCTGCCTTCAATCATACCCAGCATCAGGATCTTTTCCAATGAGTACGCTCTTCACATCAGGTAACCAAAGTATTGGAGCTTCAGCTTCAGCATCAGTCCTTCTGGTGAATATTTGGGGCTGATTTCCTTTAGAATTGACTGGTTTGATTTCCTTGCTGTCCAAGGGACTCTCAGGAGTCTTCTCCAACACCACATTTTGAAGTCATCATTTCTTCAGTGCTCAGCCTTCTTTATGGTCCAACTCTCACATCCATACATGACTATTGGAAAAACCATCACTCTGACTATATGGACCTTTGTTGGCAAAGTGATGTCTTTGCTTTTTAATGCACTGTCTAAGTTAGTCATAGCTTTTCTTCCAAGGAGCAAGCATCTTTCAATTTCATGGCTGAAATCACTGTCCACAATGATTTTGGAGCCCAGGAAAATAAAGTCTGTCACTGTTTTCATTTTTTCCCCCATCTATTTGCCGTGAAGTGATGGGACTGGATGCTATGATCTTAGTTTTTTGAATGTTGAGTTTTAAGCCAGCTTTTGCAAGATCACTTTATAAAAATCCACTACTTTCCTATATGGGCTTCCCTGGTGGCTCAGATGGTAAGGAGTCTGCCCACAGTGCAGGAGACCAGGTTTGATCCCTGGGTTGGGAAGATCCCCTGGAAAAGGGAATGGCAACCTACTCCAGTATTCTAGCCTGGAGAATTTCATGGACAGAGTAGCCTGAAGGGCTATAGTCTGTGAGGTTGCAAAGAGTCAGACATGACTGAGTGACTAACACTATCACATTCCTGTATAATAGGCAACAGATAATTAGGAAATGCAATAAAATAAGATCTCTTTTAGAGTATTATGAAATCTGTAAATACACAGGAACAAAATGAACAAAAGTTGTTTATGACTTTTATACAGAAAGTTAAAAAGATTTATATATAGACATAAAAGAAGATATGTAAATGAAGAGAGAAATAATTTTATAGGTAGAAATATGCAATATGTTTAAATTCACAGGGTGCCCCCAAATTGATCTATGAATTCAATGCAGTCCTAATCTAAATCCCATCAGGAATTTTCAGAGAGCGGACAAGTTAATTCTTAAGTGTGTTTGGCAGTTCAAACAGCCAAGAAGAACTAAGTTCGCTTTCAAGTAAAGGAACATGGGTGTGTGTTAATAAGATATCCGTTTGGTTGCCTGCTCAGAGACCAAGGGGCTAAACAAGGAAAGTTCACTTCTCTCTTATGTGAAACTCCAAGCTCATAGGCAGGATGGAATTAGGTGATTCTGGTTGGTGAGTCCATTCGTCTTGCTTTGATGACCTTTAAGATCTCTTCCTTGGCACATTTGAAGTTATCATGTGTACGTTCCAGTCCCCATAAAGGGAAAGGGAGAAAGTCAGTCTTTTTAAGGATACAACCCAGGGATTGCAAATAGATAGTTTGTGCTCACGAGCAAGTGGCCAGAACTTAGTCACATGCTCAAGTCTAACTGCGAGGGAAGCCTAGAATAGTTCTGCCTGAGCAGAACAAGTAAAATCCAGAGGTTGATTCTATAACTAAAAGGAAGAGAGAGAATGGATATTGAGGCAGTTAGCCGTCCCGGCTTCAGGGATTGGTCCTGCTGATATCCAGAGCTCGTTGTAAAGTTGCTGTAATTAACATAATGTGGAATTGGCCCAGATACAGACAAATAGTCTAATCAGACACTATAGAAAGAACACGAAAAGATATTCATTTACATGGAAATTTATGTAAAATGTGAGTATCACAATTCAGTGGATAAGATTGGATACTTATTAAGTGATGCTGGGATAAATGTTTATCCATATGCAAAAAATTAAAAATTGATCTGTACCTCATGCTTTACACTGAAATAAATATTATTTGGATTAACTTTAAAACTTTTAGGAGAATATTTCATATACAGTGTGATTTCAGTGTGGGAAACAAGTCCTTGAGTCACAGAAAGCAGACCCAGAAAGAAAAGAGTGATAAATTTTACCATTTTTAATTTGAAACTTTTGTACGATAAGAGATCCTGTGAGCAGAGGAAAAAAGAACCGGCCTGCAAATTCAGGAAACATAAGAGACGCGGGTTTGATCCCTGGGTCAGGAAGATCCCCTGGAGAAGAAAATGGCAACCCATTCCAGAAATATATAATGTTTCTTCCTACAAAAGGTGAAATATATGTATATTTTTTTCCATATTGCTTTTTTTTTTAAAGGAAACCTAACTGAATTTGTAGAGTTAAATTCAAGTTGGTAGAGATCTCTCTTATTCCTTTTCCTGGCTGCCTTGTGCTCTATTATGTGAACATGCCAAAGTTTATTTAACTAATTTCCTATGAGTAGAAGTTGTTTTGTTTTAAAATTTCTGCTGTTGACATTATGCCACAATGAATACTTTTGTATGTTTGTTACTACTTATTAGTGGTCTATTTTTAAGTAGATTTCTTTAAAAAAAAAAAACTGAGTAAAAGAGTAATTCTTATACCATTTTACAGAAATTGCAAAATTCCTGTCCTTATGTATTGTACCATTTTGCATTCCCACCAGAAATATAGGAGTTCATAGCTCTTCCAACAGAGTATCATAAACTTGTGGATTTTTTGGTACTCTGGTAAGTAAAAATAGTAGTCAGCATCATTCATATTTTCATTTCTCATGTAAGTGTGGTTGAATAGCTCTTTCACCTCTGTAGAGTACACAAATGTTTGCAATGGTATGGTTTATAGGACACCAGAAAAACCTGCCTCTTCTGAAATGTCTTTTTTGTATCAGCATCCCATGGTTTTTCATTCCCTGACATTTGCTATAATTAGAGTCTGTCTGATCTTTAGAAATTCATATCAAGTGTATTACATGGAAAGAGAAGGTGGGGTCCTCTGTCATTTGGATCCAAGCTTGTTACCGCACTTTATCAGGTATTTAACTTTCATTGTGGAAGGTGAGAAATTATGGACCTGAAGGCGTGATACCCAGGGCATTGTGGAGAAGGGGTTGGATAGGTCAGTGAGAAGCGGAAGTGGGGCAGTCTCGAACACTGTCCCTTGTGGATAGGTCTTAGATGCCAAGGGCAGTCTAAATAGAGGACACTACAGAAAACCAACATCTATACTATCATTTTACTGCAAGTTCTTGGCGTTGTCCCTATTTTTTCTCCATGTATAGAGCAGACCCAAGCCCCTCTGTGTTTTCTTATCCCTTTTTTGACTTGGGGTAATTAAGAGAGTCTAAAATCTGAAGGGAAAGGCTTACAGGTTGTATGGTCCTGTAACTTCCCCATCTCTTTCTCAACAAACTCTGAGTCTACGGCCCTAGGGCTGGATTTTCTTTCTTTTTCCTTTTTAAGCTGGGTTCTATGGCTATTTTATTGTGTCTTCTACCCTCCAGTAACATTTCACTCTTCTGAGGAAGAGGTGGTGTGGGTTTATTGGTTCTAGTGCCATGAAAGAGGTGGTTGCGGTAGGTATCAAGGAGCAAGTTTTAGAGGTGAATGAGAGAGAGAATGTGTATGTGCACGTGGGTGTGTGTGTGCATGTGCGTGCGTGTGTGCCTGTGCCTGCATGTGTATGTGTGTCTGTCTGTCAGGTCAGGACTCTTTGAGGAGATAACATTTAAGCTGATATGTGCATGACAAGAAGGAGCTGGAGTGTGATGCTCAGGAAAGGTCATAGAGAACAGAATGCAAACACTTTGAGGTGGAAACAAGGCTTGGCATGTCCCAGATGCTGAAAGAACTATGGCTGGAGAAGTAGTGAGTGCGTGAATGAGTGTGGGAAGTCTCACAGTTGAGATCGGAGAGATGGGTGGTTTCCAGATCATGTGTGGACTTAGGCCATAGTAAGGGGTTTGTGCTTAATTTGAAACACAGAGGGCTAAACAGGGTTTTAAGCAGGTGAATGATATGATTTGTTTGTAGTATACCATTTGTAAAGGTTAAAAAGTGGATATAAAGACACCGATAGGAAGCTATTGAAATAGTCCAGGTAAGAATTGATGGGGCTTGGGTTTTGATGTTAGTTGTGGAGAAGTTGAGAAATGCTTATTAGATCGGGGACATATTTTATAGGTAGAATTGACAAAACTTGAGTATAGATTTAATATGGAGGGGGTTGGAAGGCAAAGAGAGAAATTCTAAGAGGTTTTGGCATCACTTCTGAGTGGTTGTGCTATTAAGCGAAATGGGAAAGACTGGGAGAGCTGATGAGGCCGGAAGGAGTCATGGTGCGTAGAAATCAGGTTCTCTGTCTTGGATGTGTTAGCTTTGAGATGCTTGTTTATCATAGATGTCAGGAAGGAAGTTAGTTGGATATTTGCATTTGGAAATCGGGAAAGGTCAGAATAGGGGATAAATTTGGGGGTATGTGGGTTTTTTGTTTTTTTTTTTTCCCAAATGTACACATGGAACAACAGACTGGTTCCAACTAGGAAAAGGAGTACGTCAAGGCTGTATATTGTCATCCTGCTTATTTAACTGGAGAAGACAATGGCACCCCACTCCAGTACTCTTGCCTGGAAAATCCCATGGACGGAGGAGCCTGGTAGGCGGCAGTCCATGGGGTTGCACAGAGTCGGACACGACTGAATGACTTCACTTTCACTTTTCACTTTCATGCATTGGAGAAGGAAATGGCAACCCATTCCAGTGTTCTTGCCTGGAGAATCCCAGGGATGGGGAAGCCTGGTGGGCTGCTGTCTGTGGGGTCGCACAGAGTCGGACACGACTGAAGTGACTTAGCATGCAGAGTGCATCATGAGAAATGCTGGGCTGGAAGAAGCACAAGCTGGACTCAAGATTGCTGGGAGAAATATCAATAACCTCAGATATGCAGATGACACCACGCTTATGGCAGAAAGTGAACAGGAACTAAAAAGCCTCTTGATGAAAGTGAAAGAGGAGACTGAAAAAGTTGGCTTAAAGCTCAACATTCAGAGAACTAAGATCATGGCATCTGGTCCCATCACTTCATGGGAAATAGATGGGGAAACAGTGTCAGACTTTATTTTTCTGGGCTCCAGAATCACTGCAGATGGTGATTGCAGCCATGAAATTAAAATACGCTTACTCCTTGGAAGGAAAGTTATGACCAACCTAGATAGCATATTGAAAAGCAGAGAGATTACTTTGCCAACAAAGGTCCGTCTAGTCAAGGCTGTGGTTTTTCCTGTGGTCATGTATGGATGTGAGAGTTGGACTGTGAAGAAGGCTGAGCGCTGAAGAATTGATGCTTTTGAATTGTGGTGTTGGAGAAGACTCTTTTGAGTCCCTTGGATTGCAAGGAGATCCAGCCAGTCCATTCTAAAGGAGATCAGCCCTGGGTGTTCACTGGAAGGACTGATGCTAAAGCTGAAACTCCAATACTTTGGCCACCTCATGCGAAGAGTTGACTCATTGGAAAAGATTCTGATGCTGGGAGGGATTGGGGGCAGGAGGAGAAGGGGATGACAGAGGATGAGATGGCTGGATGGTCTCACAGACTCGATGCACATGAGTTTGGGTGAACTCCGGGAGTTGGTGATGGACAGGGAGGCCTGGCGTGCTGCAATTCGTGGAGTCGGAAAGAGTAGGACACGACTGAGTGACTGAACTGAACTGAACTGAAAAGATAAAATTATTTTTAGAGATTTCTCTTGGCTGTAACAAACAATTTAAATTAGGCTGCTTACAGGTAAAAATCACAAGAAGCAGCATTAATAAACAATTCCCAAGGCTAGTGATTTTAGTTAAATAATTATACATGAGAACCTTTAAAGAAGGCTGCTAATAAACTAAACTATGTCAAAATTTGCAGTTTTAGTCAGACTTGAAAGCCAAGATAAGCAACTCCTTTGTATAGTTATTACCTCTGACCAAAGCACAAGAATTCACTCAGATAGATAACCTACCTAAAAATAGGATAGCTCATAAATTGTATAAACTGTTCTTTCCTGCTGTGGACAGCCCTTGACCTCTGACTGTAAAACTTAGCAAACTTTGGCGTACACTAGTGTTAGTTTTATGTTACCAAAAACCTCTATAAATTAAGCATTATCTCTCAAATCTGGTTAGTTTTCTCATTCTGAGTGCCTGAACATGTAGGTCACACAAATTGAAATACCAGTTGAAGAATACTCATCTTTAAGCAGGTAGTATTGCAAAGCAGAGATGTTACTTTGCCAAAAAAGGTCTAGTCAAGGCTATGGTTTTTCCAGTAGTCATGTATGAATGTGAGAGTTAGACTATAAAGAAAGCTGAGCACCGAAGAATTGATGCTTTTGAACTGTGGTGTTGGAGAAGACTCTTGAGAGTCCCTTGGACTGCAGGGAGGTCCAACCAGTCCATTCTGAAGGAGATCAGCCCTGGGTGTTCTTTGGAAGGAATGATGCTGAAGCTGAAACTCCAGTACTTTGGCCACCTCATGCGAAGAGTTGACTCACTGGAAAAGACTTTGATGCTGGGAGGGATTGGGGCAGGAGGAAAACGGGATGACATAGGATGAGATGGCTGGATGGCATCACCAACTTGATGGACGTGAGTTTGAGTGAACTCTGGGAGATGGTGATGGACAGGGAGGCCTGGCGTGCTGCGATTCATGGGTTCGCAAAGAGTCGGACACGACTGAACGACTGAACTGAACTGAACTGATAGTTACCACATGGCAAGAAACTGACAAGAAAATTTAAACATTCGGAGCATAAGAAATACTTCAAAGCATTATGAACTTTGAACTTAGCACACTTTCCTAAATTTTAGTATTTTTAACTACAAGAAAAGTAGACTGCTATAGCATTTTTTTTTTTTTGCTATAGCATTTTAGATGGTTTAAGCTAATTCAAAATTTTCCTGATTCCTGACATCAATACTATATTTATTTATATAGTTTTAAATATATAGTATATTATAGTATAGTATATATAGTATATAGTTATATATAGTAACAAACAGTTGTTACAGTGGGATCTACAAACATATACAGAATTATTATATTTAAATTCATATAGAACAGGATTTACATTTTTAAGTTAACACTTTTGAAATCAGAAGATGAAATATAGCTTAAGTTTTACAACAAAGAAAATATATGAGACATAAACAGAGATGATAGTAAAAATACAATCATCTATTCTCGACACAAGACGTGGAAGCTGTCAGAAAGCTGTATCTTCTTAATTTGACTGTCCAGACCATGAAAGTATAGATGATTCGGTGCCATTTTGCCAGAAACTCGTTTGGCAGGATCATAGACTGACATTTTTGAGAGCAGATCCAAGCCATTTGCATCCAAGTTTTTGACGTGGATTGCTAAACTTCCTGGTTTCCACTTGGAAAATGTATTTTCATAGTCTGTGAAGATTCCACTTCTGGCCACCCTTCATTGTTGGAAGTGCCCAAAGCCCTGAAAATTATTGATCAAATATCAACTGGAGTTGAGTAACAAGCTGTCCCCAGCAATACTTGCAGAGATCTTTACCAGAGTGTTACTACCTCATGGATATATACTCTAATAGGTGTTCCAAAAACTCTGGCAAGGTCAAAATCTGCTGGTTTAATTGTTTGGTTGTCATCCATCTATAGATTTTGAGGTTTTGAGTCTCTGTACAGAAGTCTTCTAGACAAAACAGTATCCCTTGTAGGACTTGGTACAAATAATTCTGAACAACTGAAGAATCCATGAACTGACCAGGAGGAATAGAATCCAAATATTTCTTGAGATCTATGGAAAGGAATGCAAAGATGAGCTATAACTGGAATCCTGCATAAGCACGTCTTGAAGACTGACTATATTTGGATGACAAGCTTCTTTTAGTAAGAGATATTTCCTGAATTGCAGTACTAGGAACCCCTTCCTCTTCCCTTTTCTAGTCTGATTTTCTTCATGGCTACCACTTGATCGGTAGTTTTGTGTCTGCCCTTATGCACAACTCCATAGGTACCTTCTCCAATTTTCTCTGTTTTGGTATAGTCTTCCAAAGTTAATCTGTGGATATGTTAGATCCTGGCTTATTATCCCGCGGGGAAAGCATCAGCAGCTACCACGTTGATGTTGCTCTCCCTTGATATATGGTGTTTAAAACAGTGAGACTAGTTGAGATCACTCAGGAAGTGAGCTTAGGTGGAAAAGAGAAGACCAAATACAAGGTTAACCTGAACATAGATTTATATGTAAGCATTAAAGAGATGTTTATGTTGTGGTTTTTGAACATGAATAGTTTATTGTCTCAATGAATTTATTATCTTTGGAATTCCAATTTCAAAACACACACTTAATGGTTGTCTTGTGTTCTGCCAGGGATAGTTGTTTGATTTTTCCAATGATTTTCTCAACTGAAAGCATCATGCAGGAGTAAATGTTCTCAGTCAGTTTTAATTTAGTGGTTCCTTCCGAGGTTGGGGTTTTGACAATTAGAGTAGACAAGGTAACAAGCTATAGTTGCTGTACTAAGTGAATTAGGTACTAAGGTTGAATTTCCCCTTAAAGTGTTCTGTTACAAAGGAACTTGTTGTGTTAGTTTCTGTTAGATCCACTTTTTAAAGTGAATTTGCAGCAGGTCTAAATTCAAGCAAAATTATGATGTATGTAGCGTTTGTCTTAATTATCTCTTTTCAGTGAAAGTTAAAGCTCTGATTTTAAATCAAAGTAGTGCTTCTTTTGTTGTTAATAAGATCATGCTCTTAGCCCTTCCGTCCTTCACACCCATCCTACTCCTGCAGTCAAAGGCACTCAACCCTTTGAGCTGTTTTCTGCTCACCTTCATATTCTAAATTGTTTCTCTATTTCTTGCTTTTGAAAATACCTAAACATCTGTTGTTTTCCTCCTGTTGTAGGTAAAGGTTTAGTTCTGGTAGGTTACTGTATTGGTTGGGTATATGGTTCTAGAATCAAGATGCCTGGCTTCTAATAATACTGTCTTCCTGCCACTTATTAACTGTTTGACCTTGGGTGGGTTACTGAGCCCTCATATATCTCAATGACAGGGAAGCCTGGTGTGCTGCAGTCCGTGGGGTTGCAAAGAGGTGGACATGACTTAGCCACTGAACCACAACCTGCGTCTCACTGTCTTCATCTATGAAATGGGATAACAGTATTGTGTTCCTCGTGTGTTGTTGTGAGGATTAAACTAGCTTGTTCAGTCACCCAGTCATGTCTGACTCCCTGCGAGCCCATGTCCTGCAGCATGCCAGGCTTCCCTGTCCTTTACCATCTCCTGGAGTTTGCCCAGGTTCATGTTCATTGCATCAGTGATGCCATCCAGACATCTCAGCCTCTGACGCCCTCTTCTCCTTCTGCCCTCAGTCTTTCCCAGCATCAGGGACTTTGCCAGTGAATCATCTGTTCACATCCAATGACCAAAATACCAGAGCTTCAGCTTCAGCATCAGTCCTTCCAGTGATTATTCAGGGTTGATCTCCCTTAAAACTGACTGGTTTGATCTTGCTGTCCGGGGGACTTTCAGAAGTCTTCACCACCACAGTTTGAAGGCGTAAATTCTTTGGTGTTCCACCTTCTTTACTGTCCAGCTCTCTGAACCGTATGTGACCACTGGGCCTTGACTATACAGACCTTTGTCAGCAAGAGTAATGTCTCTGCCTTTCAACACTAGCTAATACATGTTAAATGAATGTTAGTACATTTATTGAGTAAAACCAGTCCATAAATGGAGAAGGAAATGGCAGCCCACTACAGTATTCTTGCCTGGAGAATCCCAGGGACAGAGGAGCCTGGTGGGCTGCCGTCTATGGGGTCGCACAGAGCTGGACACAGCTGAAGTGACTTAGCAGCAGCAGCAGTCCATAAATAATTCAGTGATTTAAATCATTATTGAAAATAATAAAATATTATTTCATCCTCCCCATGCATTTGTCCACATCCCATTTCCCTGTATAGTTGTATTTCAATTTTCAGAGTTTACATTTTTAGATCAAGGCTTATTATTGGGCTTCCCTGATAGCTCAGTTGGTAAAGAATCCGCCTGCAATGCAGGAGACCCCAGTTTGACTCCTGGGTCAGGAAGATCCATTGGAGAAGGGATAGGCTGCCCACTCCAGTATTCTGGGGCTTCCCTTGTGGCTCAGCTGGTAAAGAATCCTCCTGCAATGCAGGAGACTTGGGTTTGATCCCTGGGTCAGGAAGATCCCCTGGAGAAGGGAAAGGCCACCCACTCCAGTAATCTGGGCTAGAGAATTCCATGGACTTTATAGTCCATGGGGTCGCAAAGAGTCGGACACGACTGAGTGACTTTCACTTGGCACTAATGTTTGCAGTAGAGGCTTGTTATACAGTCGTTATGTTTAGAGCGTCACCTGTCTTCTTCAAATACCCCTTTGCTGTCCACTTTTCGGGCGCCCACCTCAGTGCCTCATTGGCCAGAGAGAATCCCTGCTGGCCTGTCATTCAGTCTGCCTCCGCCACTTCTTTTCCCTCAGCGTTGCCATAGGCCTCTTCTTACCGTATGTCATTAGTTAATGTTTTTTGCTTCCTTAGGAAATAGCCTTTTGTATTATTTAAGGTATTGGTATGTCAGGCAAATCCCAGAGAGATAATGAGTTGAATAGGGTGCAGATTTCTTTCTCACTTGTCTGAGTCAGGTGTATCGGTGTGATTGCTACATCACAGTCTTGAGCAGCGATTCAGGGATCCAGGCTCCTATCTCGTGGCTCTGGCGCCTTCCCTGTGTGCTTTTGGAGGTGGCGGGTTCATCTGCATCCAGCAGCGGGTGTGGAAGAGGGAAGGGGAAGGCAGGATTCTGCATAGGAGGTGATTATGGGCTAGGCCTAGAAGCAGTACACATTCCCTTGGATGCACACCTCTTGTCAGTAATTCAGTCATGGCTATATCTAATCTCAGAAAAAGCTGGGAAATGTTAATGAAGCAGTGAGCCCAAGAAGTACAGTGAGCCCCATTCTCGCACTTATCAGTGAATCCACCCTCATGTAATATGCCTACTTTTTCCTTGTCTTACATGTTCTGTTTATGTTAATGGTGATCATCTGCATAAATTCCCTCCAGATGTAGATGTGTAATTTAAAATGTGACATCAGTGAGCAAATTTCAGGCTGAGTAGAAGAGGATATTGAAATGGAAAGATATAGTGAGGGTATTTTGTTGTCTTTTGTTTTGGTAGGGAAGGGGTTCTGAATCGTCTGATTTTGTGATTCTTTTGTCTTTCCAAGTGAGTGTTAGTTGCTCGGTCTCAGTCGTGTCCAACTCTTTGGGAACCCAGGGAACCTAGGCTCAGGCCCTGTCCATGGGGATTCTCCAGGCAAGAATACTGGAGTGGGTAGCCTTTCCCTTCTCCAGGGGATCTTCTTGACCCAGGGATCGATCCCAGGTCTCCCGCATTGGAGACAGATTCTTGACTGTCTGAGCCACCAGGGAAGCCCAAGGCTCTTCCATTTTCTTTCTTTTCCTCATCTCCACCAAATTGCCAAAGAACCTTCTGCCTTTTTGCCTTTTCCTTCTCCTGAAACTAAGTTACAGAGACACCCACCCACCCATGTAAGTCATGCTTGTCCCTTCAGCTCACGTGTACTTTGAGATTCCTTCCCTGTGCTCTATCTAAATCTATTGTTTTTTCTTTTTTTTTTTTTTAGTGTTTTCAGATTCAGTTCAGTTCAGTCGCTCAGTCGTGTCCGACTCTTTGCAACCCCATGAATCGCAGCATGCCAGGCCTCCCTATCCATCACCAACTCCTGGAGTTCACTCAGACTCATGTCCAGCTTTTCTTTCTGACAATAGTTTTAGGTCACTTTTTTTTTTTTTTTTTTAAATCTTCTTTCTGTCTTCTCAGCAGTTTTTCTTTGTCTTTGTTTAAGACAAAGCCTTTCAATGGGATTGGAGTAGGTGAGAAAGTGAGAGATTATGCCCTAAGATCTGTTAAGTTTTGTCTTTTTTACTAACAGTTATTTTGAGATTTCAGTATTCTCTGTATTCAAGTTATTCTGAGGACATGGTTTTTATGTAGATTTACTTTTTACTTCTAGTTTTTACAATTTGGAGAGGGAAATTTGGGAGGCATGGAGCTAGGCAACTTCATTTTTTTGCAGATACAAATGTCCATGGTCTTTGAGCAAAAATTTTAATATTAGTCAGACTTCTAAATATTCTTTTTTTCATTCTCTCTCCTTTTTTCTCTTTAGCACTCTTTAGGACTTTGGGGGGAAATAATATTTTTTAAAGTTTAAAGTCTTAACCTTTTAAACTTTGGTCATAGTTATTATTATTAATCTGGCTGAAATTAATTTTTTGGAAATTTTTTATATTTCCAAATATAAAAGTAAGAACCTAATTTCAGTTTTTCTTTACACAATTTACCAAGTATTTAAAATATTTCACACTGTTCCATTATCAACACTTATCTGTTCCTTTTCTTCACTGATTATTAGAACTTTGTGATTCTTATCTATTGGGGCAAATTCTTTTTCTTTCTCAGTGGTGTCATGATTATTGCTGGGCCTTTGATTTGTTTTTTGTTTAAATTTTGGAATCAATCTGTCCAGTTTCTTAAAAAGCCCTTTTGCAATTTTAATGAGTTATGTTAAATCTTTGCATCCATATGGAGTTAATGTCTTTATTGTAACTGAAACCTTCTGTTCTTGAACATAGTGTATCTTTGCATTTGTTTAACGCCTTTCAATAAAGTTTTAAAAATTTCTCTATAAAAATTTTGCATAATTTTTGTTAGATTTGTGCTTAGAAATCTCATATTTTTATTGCTGTGAAGAACAGGAAATCTGATAATGTAAATGCAATTAACTTTTATATTGATTTTATATCCAGTCTTATTGCTAAACTGTTTTAATATTTCTACAGATATTTTTGGTTTTCTATATCGACATTTGTATCCCCTGCAAATCATGATAGTTTTATTTACTCCTTTTCAGTCATAATTTTTACTTCTTTGGCAGCTTCTAAGGAAAAATAAAATAAAACTGTATAAGGATTCTCAATTGTTCTCTTCCTAATGCTTGACTAAGAATGATCTTAAAAATAGTAACAAATGTTGTTAAGGATGTGGAGAAATTGGAATCTTCATGTATTGCTAGTAAGAATATAAAATGGTACAACCACTTTAGAAAACAGTTTGAAAATTCTTCAAAAAGTTAAAAATATATAGTTTTTTAAATATTTTTTAAAATCATGGATTTGAGCTGTACGGGCTCAGTTACATGCAGATTTTTTTCAATAAATATGCAGTCGACACCTCATCTGTGGGTTCTGCGTTGGGTTCAGCCAGTTTCAGATGATGAGCTTAATGCTTGATCAGTGGGTGGTTGGCTCTGTGGATGCAGAAGCATGGTCATAGTGGGCCCACTGGGATGTTAGCATCCTTGGATTCGGTATTCACAGCAGGTCCTGAAACCAGTGCCCCATGGATACTGAGGAACAACTGAAGTTACTAGATGACCTGGCAATTCCACGCCCAGGTATATTCAAGAGAATTGAAAATACATGTTAATATAAAACTTGTACATAAATGTTCATAGCAGCATTTTTCATAATCACTAAAACAATAGAAATGACCCCCAAATATACATCAGCCAATCAGTGGAGTAAGCAAAATTGGTATATCCATGTAATGGAATATTATTCACACACAAAAAGGAATGAAAATTGATGTAAGCCACAACATGGATACATCTTGAAAGCATTCAGTTCAGTTCAGTTGCTCAGTCGTGTCCAACTCTTTGCGACCCCATGAACCGCAGCACGCCAGGCCTCCCTGTTCATCGCCAACTCCCGGAGTTTACTCAAACACATGTCCATCAGGTCGGTGATGCCATCCAGCCATCTCATCCTCTGTCGTCCCCTTCTCCTCCTGCCCCCAATCCCTCCCAGCATCAGGGTGTTTTCCAATGAGTCAACTCTTTAAAAACATTAGGCTAAGTGAATTGTGTAGGCTTTTTGTGTCTGGCTTCTTAGCCAGTAAGTTGATATATGCATGTTATTAATATTATTTTAATGAAGGAGTAGGGACAGCTCTTGAAACCTGCAGACTCTTAACAATGGGTCAGATGTGTTCTGTATATATAAATGTGGAAGATACGTCCTGATAGTTTCTGTTGCTCATTGTTTTAGTGGTTTGACATTCAGCATTTTGAATGCATGAGAGCTACTAATGACTTGGCTCAACATGAATCTTCCACAATGTTTTAAATGACGGGCAATTTATAAAGGAAACACTTGGCTGACCTCTGAATAAGGGAGTGGCTCCGAGTATGGAAAATTCTGAGCACTAATTTTTGGATGTTGGCATATGAAGAGATCTGTGTTCAGTTTCCATGCAAATCCAGTAAAAGTCATTTTTATGTATTGTTAAATCAACACTCAAATACTAAAAATTATAATTTTTTGTGACTATTTCTATTTCTTTGTTGTGACTAAACAGTGTGTTGTAAATAATGTGCTTCTTTTCCTAGCATGTAATTTAGTTTGAATTTTATCTTTTAAAAAATCTAGAGTTGTAATATAGTTCTCCTGTTTATACTGTTTTCATATTTTGTAGCTCTTGGCTAGCTGTCTTTCCCTTTCATAGAGCTCAGTGACTTCTAGGCAGTGCTAATAAGAGATACTCTTGAGTTGAGGGGGCCAGTAGATTTTTGTAACTATTGTGTTAGAGTACATTTTAAGGTGTTCTTTTTTTTTTCCTGACTCAAGAATTTTTAATTAGATTGTGAATTTATAGAGCCTTGATGGTAACAAAGAATAGGGCTTTTGCTACTATAATTAAAATGACATTTTCATTTACAATTTAGTGGAAGGTGGAAATCATGGAGCTGTATTTTCTTTGATTCATTCCCAGCTTCCTTGAACTTCTTAATGAGAGTTTTATGTGCACCCAGAGGGAAAAGAGCCTTCCGCGTTGACTCATGCTTGCTATTTTTAGTTTTGTATTCCAAATTGAGGCTGCTGTAAGTTAATATCAATATTTAGTGAGTAAGGCAGCCCCTCAACAGTTGAAGGGGAGGTTGAAGTTCAGGACTTAAGGGGAAAGAATTTATTGTGAAGGTCACAGTATTATGAGAATCTGGAGTCATTGTTATAAAAATGGAGACTGTGAGAGCCAGCCCTGTACCTCACCCGGTCCTTTCTGTCTGAAAGTACCACTTTCTCTCTTATCCTTTTATTTATTTTTTCTATAGCCTGGATTAGTTGGAGTTTTGTGAGTATAAAACTAAGGTGTTTTGCAGAATGACTTCTAGGGACCAACTTCATAGGGTTAAAGCCTCTTTCCGTTTTTCCTAAGCCCGTATGCGTTATTCAGCTATGTTACACACTGTTTAATAACTGACCCTGAAAAGGAAAAGAAAGTTCATTTATTGGCACCAAGACAGAAGAATCAGAATGTTTTAACTGCCCAGTCCATGGTCCAAGGGACGAGGTCTCGGCCTACTCTAGCTCAGGATCGTGCCTCCTTGATTTGAAGCTGAGATGTCCAGGGTTCCTTTTTAATCCTTCAGAGAAGATGATTAGAGATGAATTCTTGATGCCATTCTGAAAATTGATGTCATATATACCAACCACTACAGCCCTTTTCAGTAATAAGCGTCTGAACATTTTACAGAATGCTACCCGCATTATCAACTTAATTTTGGTTTCTCTCTCCTAAGATGTTTTTCCTTTAGAAGCAGAATAGGGGAGAAGGGAGATTTTTGTTGTTGTTCTTATGGGTCTATTTCATCCTAAGACTCAGATGAAAGAATGGGCTATATTGGCTTAAGTACTTTTTTATTTATATGAGTTTCTGTATAAAGAGATATATATGGCTGGGTTGTTTTGAACAATAAATTTAATTTCTTAGTTACTTATACTACCTTATGACCATTTTCAAGAAGAGAGAAAATACCTACAGAGGACAGTTTTCTGTGCATCAGCTGAAATATGATTCATCTTTTCTACCTTTTAGCCCCCAAAGTTATATAACCACAAACAAACCTTTGAGAAATTTGTCCACAAAGTGAGAGTCATACAGATGTTGACTGTGGCTTACATTTGGAGATGATTTCTCTAAAGAATTCATAGTTTAACTCAGTGAGTCTCTAATTACTGTAAAATGTAGGCATCTTTAAACATTTAAGTCTTGAATCTACTTGCAGCTTTTTCATTGTGAAGGACTCAGCTTTGTATTTATCTCTGATTAACCAGTTATTTGAATACTAATTATTGAAAAATTCATCCTTGCTAATTTGATATACCTCTGTTATTATATACTAAATTAGTGTATGTGTATATATGAAAGTGAAAGTGAAGTTGCTCAGTCGTGTCCGACTCTTTGCGACCCCATGGACTGTAGCCTACCAGGTTCCTCTGTCCATGGGATTTTCCAGGCAAGAGTACTGGAGTGGGTTGCCATTTCCTTCTCCAGGGGATCTTCCTGACCCAGGGATTGAACCCAGGTCTTCCACCTTGCAGGCAGACGCTTTACCGTCTGAGCCTCTGGGGAAGTTCCGTGTGTGTGTGTGTATATATATATATATATAAATGAAAAGAAAAGAAAAAAACATCTACAGAAACTGACCCACTTAGATTTTTTTTTTCTTTTCTTTTCATTGATTTGTCTTTTCTAGAACCAGTGTAGATTGCCTTGGGTAATATGGACATTTTAACAATATTCTTCTGGTCCCTGAGTATATCTTTCCATCTGTGTCATTTTCAGTTTCATTCATCAGTATCATACAGTTAATAGTTTTCTGAGTAGAAGTTTGTGCCTCTTGGCTTGATTTATTGCCAGATATTTTATTCTTTATAATGCACTTGTAAATGAGGTTTGATTCTTAATTCCACTTTCTGATAGTTGTCAGAGTACATGCATTATGTGTCCATAGATTTATAATGGTTATTTTATGTATGTTCTTTTGAAACAGCGATGAGGGAAATGAGTTATAAACCCAAAATGCAATAACTGGCTTTGTTATTCATCTGTGGAGTTCCATTTACCCTGTCCTGTTCAGTCTTGTGGCTTCTAGTATTGTCCACTGTTTCTTCGATTCAGCTGGAAGGACTTCCTTAGTATTTCTTGTAGGACGATTCTTCTAGTAACATGCTCCATCAACTTTTATTTGTCTGGAAATGTCTTACCTTTTCATTCTTTCTTAAAAGATAATTTTGCTGTGTTTAAAGTTCTTGGTTCACAGACTTTCTTTTTCTCCTTTCAGGACTTTAAATATGTTACCCTAATGCCCTCTGCCCTCCATGGTTTCTGATTTAAAAAAAAAAAAATCAACTGTTACTGATAAGTTCTTGTATGTAATGAGATGTTTCTTTCTTCCTGTTTTCAAGAGTTTGTTTTTCACGAGTTTAATGTGTCTTCGTGTGGGTCACTTTGCATTTATAGGGCTTGGAATTTCTTGACCTTGGATGTTTACATTTATTTCAACAAATTTAGGGTGTTTGTGGCCATTATCTCTTCAAATATTTTTCTGTCCCTCTCTCTTCTCCTTCTGGGACTCCTGTGGTACATATATTTGTATGCTTGATGATATTCCCTAGGTCCCTTGGGCTTTGTTAATTTTTCTTCATTATTTTTCTGCTTCTCAAACTGAATACTTCCAGTTGTCTTGTATCTCAGCCATCTTCATCATCAGAATTCTTGCTTGTTTCTTTTGAACAGTGTGTATATATTGACCCTCTATTTGTTAATACATTACTCTCTGAATTTCCTTTAGTTCTTCTTCTTTTAGCTCACCGAGCATATTTAATACAGTTGATTTCTAATTTTTTTTACTAGCAATTTTAATGTCTGGGTTTCTTAGAGATGGTTTTGAAATGTAAAAATATTTATATATTTTTTCATGTGAACAGGACATACTTTCCTGTTTCCTTGCTTTGTGATTCTTTGTTGGGAAGTGGGTATTTTGAATGCCATAATGTGGCATGAAAATCAGATTCTCCTGCTTATCAGGGATTGCTGACTTTTGCCTGTTGGGTGCCACAGTTAGACTATATTTGAAAAGTCTTTGTCCTTTCTAAGGTGTGGTCACTGTATTTCCTTTTGCATTATATCTGTGGTCAGCCATGACTTCATAGAGGTTTCCTTAAATGTCTGGATCCAAAATACCAAGCAAAACAAAGATCTACCTGTCTAAATTTTTCAGTAGTTCCTGCCAGGGATGTCACTGTAGTTTGAGGGAGCCAAAACAAAGGCAAACATCTGCCCTGGTCCTTTAGGGAATAGCTAGAAGAACCAAAGTGTGCAGCCCCAAATTTTCATAAGACAACGTGCTTAGTGCCACCGCCCTCCCCCCAACCCCAGCCAGCTGCTCCAGGAGCATAAGGTGCTTTCCCCACCCAGGAGGGGCCAAGAATGAAGGGTTATGATTGGCTCCTACACCACTGCTCTGCTACCAAATTTCAGCAACCTCTTCTTCATCAGGTATGTCTGGTTGCTCTAAGTGTCTGATTAGGTTGCAGAATTCAGCAATAGATGACTTCAAAAGAAATTTTAAACCTCATTGGGATATAATTGAGGTACAGCACTGTATAAGTTTCTCGTGTACAACTTTACATGCATCATGAGATGGTTATCACAATAAGTGTAGTGAGTATCTGTTATCTCATGTAGGTACAGAAGTAAAGAAATAGAAAACAAAATTTTTTGTGGAAGAATCATTGGTTCTGACGCCTTTTTCCAGTGTAATAGTTGTTTCAGTGCAGAAACCAACCCTTGACGCTTTCTCCTCCGTTTTCCTTGATATCACTCTCGATTATCTTTTTAAAAAATTAATAAGATGAAACCTGTCTTTACCCATGCATTTGCTATTTCCAGTGCCTTGTATTCCTTTTTGATAAATCTGTTTCCATGTGTTATCATTTTCTTTTTGCTTAAAGGACTTTAACATTTCTCGAGTAGGTTTGCTAGTGGTGAATTCTTTTCGCTTTTGAATGTCTCACAGTTTAAGAACAATTTATTACTGTTATTTTACCTTTGTTTTTCAAAGATATTTTCACTGGTAAAGAATTCTAGGTTAATCACCTTTCCCCTTCTTTCTGTACTGTAGTGATGGGTGCTCCACTTTTTCTAGCTTGCATTTGTTTCTAACAAATAATTTGTTGTTAACCTTATCTTTTTTCCTTTCTACATAATGTGTAATTTTTTTCTGGTTGCTTTTAAGATCTTAGTAACTGTTTTTAAATAATTTGAATATGATATTCCTTTTTGTACCTTTCTTCATGTTTTTTGTACTTGGGTTCAGTTAGCTTCTGTAGTTTGTCATTTTCATTTAATTTGTAAAAATTTTGAACTTTATTTTTTCAAATATTTTCTTAATTCTCCCTTCTCTGGCCTCTCTTTTTATGGACCCTAATTACGTATATATTTGTGCACCTTAAGTTGTCTCACAGTTTACAGCCTTTCTGTTCATTTTAAGAATTGTTTTCTTTGTTTTATTCAGTTACTTTTTATTGGTATGTCTTCAAGTCAGCTAATGTTTATTTTTCAATATTTAATCTGTTGTTAATCTTTTTACCTCTGATATTATAGTTTTCATCTTTAGAAGGTTGATTTAGGTTTTTAAAAACATATATCAGTGGTTCTTAATACTTTGTCTTTTTGCTAGCTTTTTGAACCCATGGGATACATTATAATAACTGTTAGTATTTGTGTCCAATATTTCTCTTTAAGCATCTTTCCTGCAAGCATTGTCATTGCATAACTAATTGGCTGTAAGGCAGTTTTGCCATAAAGATAAAATAACTGGTTGGCAGTTTGGTTTCATTTCTCTGTTAATGCAATGTACCCATTTTTGTATTATTATAAACCTTAGCCCTCATAATAGTCTATACAGTGACCAGTAGGTGTGGTGATCTTAAAATAGCAATGGTAACAAACTATATATAATATATACTGAGTTGATAGAAAATATGGTGATAAAACATACTAGAAGTGTGAAATAAGAGAGGATAAAGCCCAATTGCATATTATACTAGGAACTAATGTATCAGTTTGCAGATCCTTTGGTGATCTGAACCTGCAGCAATGAACTCACATTTCCCTTAGAAGTTTGCAGTGTCTATTAACAGACATGAGACAGTATAGGAAGAACAAGCAACAGTGTGGATGGCTTTCACTGAAATTCAAAGCTCAGTTTACAGATATGCATCCTAGTATTTGGAAACTGTTACTCCTCTTAATATAGAAAGAAATTTTATTGAAAAAGTAAAAGAGTAATGCCAACGAGGAGATGAATTAATAAGAAGAAAAGACGTATAAAATTCTGTGAATGAAAGACTTTGAGGACAGTGCTTGTTACAACTCATAAGATCAGTTAATTTGTACAGCTTTGTTATGACTTTACACACATTTTAAATATATTCCACACTTTTATATTTTGCTATAGTTTCTTTAATGTATTCATTTCTTAATGTTTCATTATGTACTTTTAAATGTCCTCTTTTTTTTATTAATCTTTTACAGCAAAATTACCTTATGACCAATTAGGTATGTGGTGAAAATATTTATGGCTGATATGTAGCAAAGATGCTTATTGGTGAAATTACCTGGAACCATATATCATGGTCTGCTAATTCTGTCATTCTGAGTCAGTTTTGATTTTTTTAAAAATTTTCACCTCCTCTTCTTTGTGTGCCTAATAATTTTTTATTGAATGCTAGATATTGTGAAGTTTTCCTTGTTGTATGTTAGCTATTTTGTTTACTTTTTTGAATTTTGTTATGAATTAGGCTGTTACTTGGAAACAGCTTGTTCCTTTTTGTCTTCTTTTAAATATTGTTTGGTGGGATCATACCTGCATTTATTCTAGAGTTTAATTTTTCCTCACCTTTGGGCAAGATATTCTAGAATTCTAATCAGTGCCCTATAGGTTTGGTGTTTCGTTTTGGATCTTGAAAATAGACACTATTTCTGTGCTGTGTGATGTTTGACCACTTTTGTCTTTAATCCTTTTGGAGGAGTCTTTTCCCAATCTCTGGTGGTTTTATGTCTTGAGCAGTACTCAGCTGTATTCTTACTTATAGGTGACTCAGCACGGCTCTCTGGAGTTCTTTCTGCACAGCTTTCATTCTGGCTCAGATGGTAAAGAATCTGCCTGCGATGTGGGAGACCTAGGTTCGATCCCTGGGTCAGGAAGATCCCCAGGAGAAGGGAATGTCAACCCACTCCAGTATTCTTGCCTGGAAGATTCCATGGACAGAGGAGCCTGGTGGGCTTCAGTCCATGGGGTCGTGAGGAAATCAGACACTGAGCGACTAACCCTTTCTATTCTCTGATACTCAGCTGTGCAAACTCTGGCCCCTTAGCCTCCTTTTATTCCCAGGGCACTGCTTGGGCTCCCTTTCTCTTTGCTGCAGCCTGGAAACTTTCTCCAGGCGGTAAGCTTGGAAAATAATAATTATCACTTTTTCCTTTCTCCGTGGTCACTGCCCTTTCTTGCCCGTGTCCAGTGTCTTTCGTATATTTTGTCTCGTGTTTCAGTGTTTTCAGGTTGTAGGGTCAATCTTATCCTTGTTACTCTATCTTAATTTGGATTGGAAAAAGCAATGAGCAGAATAGGGCAGTTTTTTGTGTGTCTAAATAGTAGATAAAAAGATGTGGAACAGAGGGTATCAGGGTAGAGACTAGGAAGCTACACTTTAAATTGATAGAAATTGAGAGTCCTAGATTAGAGAATAAAATATGATGAAATTTAGGTAAGAACAGTAGACAGAAATTAGATTATTGAGAAGAATTAGAAGCTGGACAGTGTAAGATTTATGAAAGAAAAGAAGAAGAAAAAAATTAAGGTAGAAAATTAGTCTTATCTTCTGTTTGTCTTAAGGGAAGACGTTCTCTAGCCATTTGCCATTTAACTTTTGAATAGTTGTCTTAGAACATTCCAGTTTGATTTCTGAATGGACTTAGTTTTTTTAAATTGTAATGTTGCAGAAAGGGTGATACTGATATAATTGTTTAATTATTTTTCTTCATTTGAAAACTTAAGATTTAATCATGACAAAAGATAACATGTATGATATTTACTTAAAAGATAAATATGTTTTATAATACTTTTTAAACACATGGGGGAAGATTACAGTTATGTTAACTAGTAGATATGTGGTGCCATCTAATGGCTAATATGAAGATCTGTTTGGTAAATAATGCTGAAGTTTGTTTTCTGCTGCATAAATTTTAGCACTGAACTCTCTGGTGCTTTTAAAGTCAAAGGTGCAGTTTTAATTTAAATGCTAAGGTATATGTATAATTTCAGTTTATAGTATCTTTAAAATTCTACCACATCAGTGTGATTTGTCATGACATGTGAAAGCATATGTATGCAATTTGCATATTTTATAATATATCCATATAAGACCAGTTTTAATAAGCAGGTCAAGTTTGCGCGCCTTTCCATCTGCTGTCTTCTTCAGTTCTTGCCCCCTTTCCCTGGTCCCAATATGTACTTAGACATTATTGCCTTGTGGAAGTTCACTATTATTGTAACGTAATTCATTCTTCTTCCCTCCCTGTCTCATTACATTTTATAAAATATATCCAGCATGTGAGAATAATAGAAGAGACTGGCGATTTTTAAGTGGTTCTCCGAATTCTTAGAGGTTCTGTGGAGTCTCTCTAGGGGCTGGCATGGAGGTGGCTGAGGTTGAAAAATTTGCGTTTGAAGGCTCTGGAAGCCTGAAGAAGACTTTTCGACTCTGTTTAGCCCAGTTTTTCCTAAATGTATTTTATTATAGAAACTTTGTCATTCTTTTCTCGCAATTAACATGTTAAAATCCTGTTATCTTGTGCTCTTTACATCAGATTTTGGAAATTGTTCTGTATTGCCTTTTTAAGAATAAAAGGATCCTGTGTGTGTGTGGGTGTTATATATATTATATATATATAATTTCATTATATATAATCTCAATATATATTTATATAATGAAATACAGTAGCTTTTTTTTCTGGTCATCTAGTAATATTTGTTCATTTTCAGTAATTTAGAAAATACAGAGAATTGTTTAGAAAATATATAGCACATAATTATACCCTCCACAATAACAATTAATATTTCAATTATTATCATATAATTTTAAAATTTAAATATACACATAGTTTAAACAAAACAGGTATCACTCTGTGGATTATGTCCAGAATTTTTCTAACCTAATGTAACATTGAATATTTTCCTACATTAGCAACCATTTTTCAATTTATTTTCTTACTGTTTATCTAATTTTTAATGATAATATAGTGTTCTATTGTATGGGAATAATATTATTTATTAACCAATCTCCTATTTCTGGATTTTTTTTAATGTACAAATTTATGTTATTACAAATAATATTTTTGAATAGAAACATTTATACTGTTTTCAGTAGCTTTGATTCCTTAGAAAAAAGTAATTTTTACATTGACACAAAATTCCTGGGAATAGATTATCAGTGTCAAAGAATATCCTAATTTTTAAGGTATTTTTAAAAGTTTATAGCAGATTTCATTAATAATAATCACATGCAAGATTATTTTCTCATTTATTTGTTTAAAAAGGTTTGTCAAATTGGTATATTGTTTACCCTCCCTTTCTCTGTTTACCATGAGTGCGGATATTTTTCATGTTATTTTTCTTCCTGTTGTCTTTAATGAAAACTCCCTAAGTGTCTAAATTGAATTTTGAGTATTAGATCCCTTCCATAGCCTGCTCTGCAGGTTTTTGAGTAGCCTTCCCTTTATTTTTATAGCTACCAAGACTGCTGAATTAGTTTGTCCCAGATGGACTATACAGTCATCTAGGCATCTATTCTTAAATCAAGTTTAAGAATAGAATAGGATTAGATTTAAGAATAGAAACCAGCATTACTTGATAGATTATGTTTAACTTTATGAAAGAAAATCCTGCAGTAGGAGCAGTGTGATTTGAAACAACACAGCCACCAAAGTATTCAACAGCGTCGTGTGCACCTCAGTCTTCAGAGCAGATGGGAAATTTAGGCACAAAAGATTTGATTTTAGGGATTGTTCACAAAGAAATTCTTTGGTAAGACAGGAGTGGCTTTACCAGACCCAAAGGAGAATTTAATTCTAATTCTCTTAATTTTCCTTTGTTGCCCTTGCATAGATCAACTGGATTACATTTACCAGTGACTTTTGGAATGTACACAAAGAGTCTTAGGATAGTTTTCTCTTTAATGATAATTTACAATTATTTGGTGACTGTCTATTTGAAATTGCTCTTGTAGGTTTAAAGTTTATTAAAAATATCAAGTGCGTGTTAAGACTGGTAACTTTTCTTTCTCTCTTTTTTTGCTATATCTTAGTTTTTGCTGTCCTCTTCATTGTATAATTTTGAATTTTGATTATAGCATCTTTTGATGCATAGAATTTTTATATTTGTATGCAGGAAAAAGTATTAATCATTTTTACTTATGAGTTTTTGCTTTGCTTTAGTAAATTTTATCTAAAATCGAAATTCATTTAAACTTAAACATTTTTTCAAATAGCTAATATGTATGTGAAATCCCTGTATCTACACCCAAAGATGACAGCATTGCTTATTGAATAACCTCTGAGTTTATTTTTTCTTCACTGATTTGAGACAACCTTCTTTATCATATTCTGGCTCACTGTGTATACAAATATACTGAACTTCTTATATGGTTTCATTGTTCCGTCTATTCTCTTGTTAATCTTGGTAATTATTTTAATATCTGGTTTAGTGAAAATCATTATGCATCTCTTTAAACATTTTCTCTCTAAACCTTCCCATGAATTCTTAACCAAAACAATCCCTCTTATATTAATAAATACATCTTCATAATGACCTGAATGAATATCCTTAATGCCTAGTAATAATTACTCTATTCTTTAACTCTATGATTTTGTAATTTTAATATGCTATATAAGTAGAGTTATATAATATGTGACCTTTTGAGACTGGATTTTTTTGCTTAGCCTAATGCCCTTGAATTCCACCCAAATTGTTGCATGTATCAGTAATTTGCTCCTTTTTATTGCTGAGAGTATTTCATGGCATCGGTGTACCACAGTCTGTTTAAATATTCACTTGTTGAAGGACAGTTGTGTGCTCTCCATTTTGGGGGTATTACACATAAGACTTATAAAATTTTGTGTACAGGTTTTTGTATGGATATTGTGAGAGTTAATTTTCTGTGTCATCTTGGCTAGGGTGTAGTACTCAGTTGTTTGGTCAAACCCCAGTCTAAATGTTTCTCTGATGTATTTTTTAGATATGACTGACCTTTAAGCCAGTAATTTTTTGAGCAAAGCATATTACCGTACATAATACAGATGAGCTTCATCGAATCAGTTGAAGGCCTTGAAAGGAAAGACTTGAGATCCAGCCAAAAAGGAAGGATTTCTGTCTATAGACTGCAAGACTACAGTAACATCAACTCTTCCCTGGGTCTTCAGCCTGCTGGTCTGTTCTTAATGTTTCATATTTGCCAGCCCCAACAATATTACGGCCCAGTTTCTCAAAATAAATCTTTCCCCCTTCCTCTCCTTCCTTCCCTCCCTCTCTCCTCTTTGTTCTGTTTCTCTGGAGAACCCTAATACAGGTTTTGTTACTGAGAGTACTTTTAAAGGAAGAGTATCTTAAGAATGCATGTTCCGAATTTGTTCTGGGATTTCTCCAACTTGATCTGATTTGATTTAAAGGTGCTGATTCTATTTTAAGTAGTAAAGAGAGTACTGGTTGTCCATGGCCTGGTGTGGCAGTAGTGATAGGCACAAGATCATCAGCGGATACTCCTAATCAAATACTTTTTAAGAGGTGAGACACCATGTCTTTTGACACCTGGAAACATTTTTTCAGAATAACAAGTTTCATGAACATGGCGGGGAGAAAAAGGTGAGCAAAGGGATTTGAATTCCCAGCTCGTAAATCACCTGAAAATTTCTCTGTCTTCCCCTAAATAGAGCCATATCTCTTGTAATTCAGAGAACTGAGATGGCTGAAAATGAAATCCAAAGTCTCTTCCTCAGAATGGCTAAATTACAATGCAAACTGGATCCCCAGCTTTGTAGAATGTCTGCTGTTGAAATGAGGGTGTTGATTGCGGTGGGGGCGGGGCGGGGGTGGGATCCTGAAAATTGGAATGATGACACATGGGAAGAGCCTGATGAGTTTGGAGTTAGCATGACATGCCCAAGGAAGCTGCAGTGCCTCTTCTGAGACAGCTGCTTTGTGACACACTCCTGATTCTCCTTAAAACCCTCCTCCACCATCCGTCTGTCCTTCTGGACCTGAGTGGACTGGAGTCTTAGCTGCCTTGGACGTGAAGTACAAAGAGTGACTCTTGAGGAGTCGTTCCATAATCCAGAAGAACTGCTTGATTTTTCCAGTTTATATAGACTGAAACATGGGGAATGTGTCTGGGAATGACTGTTACGGGTGTGGCATAGTGGTGGATTAGCGCTCCCCAGCCTTTTTGGCGCCAGTGACCCGTTTCATGGTAGACAGTTTTTCCACAGACCGGGGCAGGGGGATGGCTTCGGGATGATTCAAGTGCATTACGCGTGTTGTGCGCTGTACCTCTGTTATTATTGCATTGTGATATATAATGGAATAATTATATGACTCACCATAATGCAGAATCAGTAGCAGCCCTGAGCAAAATTTTCCTGCAGCCAGACAATCCCACTTGGGGGTGATAGGAGACAGCAACATTCCAAGTGTGTTGCTTATGTCCAGTCACAGTCTCGTTTTGGTTGCTATCGCTGCAGAAAACCCTGCTTCACAAAGAGAGGATGTTGGACATGGAAGCCGATTTTTCAGTGCCTTTGTGGCCATCTCAAGATATTCTGCCTTGACTTGAATCCTGAACTTAACGGAGATTTGAAGTTGTCTCAAATGTACTTTTAAGACCACCATTTTTCAATCTCAAGCACAGTCATTCAGTTCACCTGGCTTATTAATAAATGTTCTCAGATCCATTCCTTCCCAGCTTGGGGATCTTTTGTGGTTGGGAAGTAATGCTCAAACTCTTTGGAAAGCTGAGATAAGTGATCATGCACCAGTTGAGAGAAAGAAGGCCCTGGCTCAGTCCCTTTCAAAATCTCTGCAACGTTTGAAACACATCAAAAATCCCAGTGTTTGCTTGTTGCCACCATAATTCCTGGAAAAGGAAATGGCAGCCCACTCTTGACTGAAAAATCTCACAGACAGAGGAGCCTGGCAGGTTACAATCCAAAGGGTCACAAAGAGTCCAACATGACTGAGCAACTAAACCCATACAAAAGTACTAAAAAAATAAACAAAACAGTGCTTTAGTTAAGGTAATTCTTTTATTCTTAAAAAATTTTTATGCTTATTTTGTAGATGTTTGGATATCTGTGCTGAGGTATACAAAGTATTTACCTTTAAAAATTTAAATATCCTCCCTACCTATGGTTATGTCTCTGCTCTGTATCCTGTATTTGTAAGCAGTGTATTGGTTCAGATAATGAGATCTGAGTTAAAAAACTTTTGTTTGAATCTTGACTCTGCCACTTAACATCTCTGTGAATTTGAAATTATTCAATCCATCAAGTTTCAGTATCCTTTTCTTCAAGGGTAGAGTTATAGAATGTGAGTGGAAATATTACCTGTAAAATATAGCATAGTAAACCTGCAATTAGTGGGGGTTTTTTTTCCCCTTTTCATGCCACAGGGCATGCCAGATCTCAGTTACCTGATAAGGGATGGAACCCTGGCCCCCCGCATTGGAAGTGTGCAGTCCTAACCACTGGACCACCACAGAATTCCCTGAATTAGTGTTAGTTTTATTGTAATTATTGATTAGTTTTATTGTAATTATTGATTAGACTTGCTAAAGGTGTGTATATTTTATTTTAGTTCTCCACCCCCCCCAAATCTAAGAAAAAGTTCTTGAATTCTTGTATTGTTTTTAATCTTAAGTAATTGATGCTTTTATCTTTATTATTTCTACTGCTTTCTTTCTAGGGCTATATTATGCCTTCTTTTTAAAACTTCTTTAATTGACTGTTTCATCCTTTTATGATAAAAGAACACAGCATTTAAGACTGAATTACACTTTCATTAGCCTCCAAGTAATATCAAGATATTTGTGAAAATACAAGAGATGGGATATCAGACTGCTGTTTTCACTGGAACTCAAGGAGATAAGAAATTGAACATTGTTTTGAATATGAGATAACCTAACTGCTTTAATAAGAATCCGATGGCATAATAGAAGGCTTAGTTTTCACTTGTTAAAAACTTTATGCTGCTGATATTTATCTTACATGTATTATAACATTATTTTACATTTTTGCTTAGCACATTTTATTAAGCCAAAATTTTCATTAACCTTTATCAGCATTTGGCTCCTAGTGGGATAGTAACTTGGCATTATCTATGTTGAACTTCATTTTGTTTTGGTGTATTATTTCTTTAGTATTTTGAGATTCCTCATGTATCTTTCTTTTAATGAATTAGCCACCATGCCCAATATAACATTCCTAACATCATCTACAAAATTAATGAACGTATTCTCAGTTCCTTCATTCAGTTTATTGGCAAAGATATGAAATAACAGTTTATAGAGTTATTTTCTTTAAGCTGATTTAAAGTGAAAGTCTCTCAGTTGTGTCCAACTCTTTGTGACCCCATGAACTGTAGCCTGCCAGACTCCTTTGTCCATGGAATTCTCCAGGCCTGAATATTGGAGTGGGTAGCTGTTCCCTTCTCCCAGGTATCTTCCCAACCCAGGGATCAAACCAGGTCTCCTGCATTGCAGGCAGATTCTTTTTTTTTTTAATTAATTTATTTTAATTGGAGGCTAATTACTATACAATATTGTAGTGGTTTTTGACATACATTGACATGAATCAGCCATGGGCACACGTGTGTTCCCCATCCAGAACCCCCCTCCAACCTCCCTCCCCATCCCATCCCTCAGGGTCATCCCAGTGCACCAGCCCTGAGCACCCTGTCTCATTCATTGAACCTGGACCGGCGATCCGCTTCACATATGATAATATACACATTTCAATGCTACCCTCTCAAATCATCCCACGCTCGCCTTCTCCCACAAAGTCCAAAAGACTGTTCTTTACATCTGTGTCTGTTTTGCTGTCTCACACATAGGGTCATCGTTACCATCTTTTTAAATTCCATATAAATGTGTTAGTATACTGTATTGGTGTTTTTCTTTCTGACTTACTTCACTCTGTATAATAGGCTTCAGTTCATCCACCTCATTAGAACTGATTCAAATGCATTCTTTTTAATGGCTGAGTAATATTCCATTGTACATATGTACCACAGCTTTCTTATCCATTCATCTGCCGATGGGTGTCTAGGTTGCTTCCATGTCCTGGCTATTGTAAACAGTGCTGCGATGAACATTGGGGTACACGTGTCTCTTTCACTTCTGGTTTCCTCAGTGTGTATGCCCAGCAGTGGGATTGCTGGGTCATATGGCAGTTCTATTTCCAGTCTGAGCCACCAGGGAAGCCCTTAAGCTGAGACCGAGTCATTGAGTTTGGGATGTAATCTTCCATCCTTTTGTGTGGATTTGTTCTTTCTGCCTCTGTCCATGTCCATATCTCAGCACTCAGTCATGTCCACAGCTATTTGCTCTTCCCTCATCTTAGGTTGCTGGGCCAGAAAAAGAGAATATTCAGTTAGAGAGGGAGTGACTTATATGTCCTCTAATGACAATAGATCAAGTCACCAGTTAAGGCAGTTGTGATGAACCAGAGAGGTTGGCACAAGGCAAAAAAGCAAAGCTGGCTCTAATATTAGCACCTGCCTGCGAGATGGCTGGAGTGGTATGACCTGCCCTGAAGCCTAGTGACTGTCTTGTTGGGCTTTCAGATTTTCATCTAGAATCTAGATGCTATCTGTAAGTTTGTAGATTAAATTAAAATTTTCATTTTAGAGGAAACTGTGAGCTTTTCCCAAGAATGCTAGACATGGTATCTGTTTTTTTGTCTACATAACTAGTCATTCTTTAACAGAAAGAAGTCAACAACCCATCCTGAAATATTTCAGTGAGACATAAAGACAATTGTTTAGTGTCACATGTTTTTCTAGATAATTAAAAGTTGGTATTTTGATAACCTGTACTAATCTTTTCTTGTGTCACTGCCATGGTTCTCCTTAAAAAAATAATAGCATTTGGCATTTTAACCCGCAGACTATATTTCATTTACCTGAATATCAATGGGATCGTCATAGAAGAAAGATCACTTGTCAAAGCGTGTGAGTGGCTTGCTAGCTTGTATATGTGTTCACAAAATCCTTAAGTAGTTTGTATTTTGCTAGAAGATTGTGATATCATGCCATGGATTGGAAGTTCCTATCATTGGAAATAGGAGCATTAATGGAGCAGGTAGAGGAAAAGTATTTTAAAAAATTAATATAGGACCTTACATATGTGCTGCTGCATTTACTAGTTTAGATATTTGAGACAGCCTAAAAGGTGGGCTCCAGCAAGTACCTCTTTCTTCTAGTCTGTTAGCTGGGCCATCTAGTATGTCGGGTTATCACTGGTTTTTAGCTTGGATTGCTGAAATTACAAAATGTGTTTTACTAGTCCATGCGCATCCTTATTTCTATACCAGAGTGAACTTACCACGTGGTACTCAGTAATGTCTGATTCTTCGCGACCCCATGGACTGAAGCCTGCCGGACTCTTCTGTCCACGGAATTTTCTAGTCAAGAATCCTGGGATGAGTTGCCGTTTTTCTTCTCCAGAAGGTCTTCCTGACCCAGGGATTGAGCCCACGTCTGTTGTATCTCCTGCGTTGGCGGGTGGATCTTCACTAACTGCACCCCTGCAAAGCCACTCGGAGGCCCCAGTGATTTCAGGACAGAACCCAGAGTCCTCAGCGGTCTTTATAGTCATGATTCTGGCCTTGCTCTCTATCCAGCTTTATCGCTAGACACTTTGTACATTTTATTTTATTCTCTTAAAATGTATTTCTGTCTTTTCTGTGAGTTCTTTTTTAAACCATAAATACTCTTTTTTTCTCTTTGCTTCATCTCTCTTCTTTCTTATTTTAGAATCTTTATATCTTCATATTTCAGTTTAGGAGTCATTTCCTCCAGGAAGTCTCTATCTCCCAAGTCAAGGTCAGGTGCCTTGTAGCGCTTACACTGTTAAGTCTCTGGGGTCAGGAGCCACATCTGTCTTGTTCGGGCTCTCATTCCTGTTGCTTAGTATCTATTGAATAAATTAAGGTGCATTTGGTACTTCTCATGCATGTACACTGACAGAAAAGAGAACGTTTATCCCCTATGGGTCCACAAAGCTATCTGCTAAAAGTATTAAAGCTTCATTGTTTTGAATTTTACTTTTTTAATTGCAAAAATTTTTTTTTTTTTTGTTATTATTAATTTAAAATATAAAAAAGTTTACCTACTGGTTAAATTATGTACTATCTCCCTAAATCTCCCATTGAAATGGACACTACTGAAAGGTGTGTCATGGTGCACCGCCAAGCTTTATTCCTCTTAGTTTCATCATTCCATTGCTCATCTTTTCCCTTTTTGACTGATAGATTCTTTCTTAAGCTATGTAATTAATGCCAATCTTGTTATGGGTGACTTGGTTAACTTCCAGAACCACTCCTTATTCTGAAAGCATTTTTGACTGAAATTAGTCCCTACTTTAATGATTTGAAGGTTGGATTCACAGCCTCGAAGGACCAAGACTGAACCTGCTGCCTGTTTCATTCTGCTCCAACACAGGTTTCATTCATGCAAGATGCATCGTTCTGGAGATTGAACGCATAGCAGTGTGACTGAAATTATTGATACTGGGTTGTGTCCCTGGCAAGAGATCATAATGTGTTCTCACCACAAATACCCACAAAAGATGATGACTGAGGTGATGGATGTATCAATTAGCTTGTTTGTGGTGAATATTCATAGTTGTACCTTAAATATTTACAGTTTTCAGTTGTCAACTGTGCCTCAGTAAAGTTGGAAAAAAATATAATAACATGAAAAAATTTAAAGAGAACTAGTTGACATAATATTAAAATATAGGAGGAAGTTCTTAGATGTGAAAGAAACTGGTTTGTATTTATCAGAATTCAATGGTTTAGAATTAAAGTCTGAAATAAGCATCAGATCAGATCAGATCAGTCGCTCAGTCGTGTCTGACTCTTTGCGACCCCATGAATCGCAGCATGCCAGGCCTCCCTGTCCATCACCAACTCCCGGAGTTCACTCAGACTCACGTCCATCGAGTCAGTGATGCCATCCAGCCATCTCATCCTCTGTCGTCCCCTTCTCCTCTTGCCTCCAATCCCTCCCGGCATCAGAGTCTTTTCCAATGAGTCAACTCTTCGCATGAGGTGGCCAAAGTACTGGAGTTTCAGCTTTAGCATCATTCCCTCCAAAGAAATCCCAGGGCTGATCTCCTTCAGAATGGACTGGTTGGATCTCCTTGCAGTCCAAGGGACTCTCAAGAGTCTTCTCCAACACCACAGTTCAAAAGCATCAATTCTTCGGCACTCAGCCTTCTTCACAGTCCAACTCTCACATCCATGCATGACCACAGGAAAAACCATAGCCTTGACTAGATGGACCTTTGTTGGCAAAGTAATGTCTCTGCTTTTGAATATGCTATCTAGGTTGGTCATAACTTTCCTTCCAAGGAGTAAGCGTCTTTTAATTTCATGGCTGCCGTCACCATCTGCAGTGATTTTGGAATAAGCATATCTAAAACTATTTGACCTGAGTTTGGCTTTAACTAGAAGGATTCTCCTGCAGTTGGCGTTGTGTTGAAGTTTCAGAATCTTATCAATGAAGATCTTACTGAAAAGGAAGGGCAAATAATCATTGAAAAAGTAAAAGGGGAAGAAGTGACTTTATCTGTTGTCCATACCATTTGAGATTCAGATAATTTTGGAGGAATTCATACACACTGAATAGAGAAAACATTTGAAGCAGGTAATTCTTCTTTGTTGTTTAAAAGAATGTGTATGCTTTGATGTTGGGTGATTTACCAGGAAAAAAGTTTCTCGTAGTCTAAACTTCATTGGAATTATAATTTTGAAGCCTCAGTCAAGACTGCCCTTGAAGAAAAATCTCTTTCAGACATAGAGCTTGATTTATTATTAACAAGTATTTGCTTTAAATATATTATCCTAAGTGTAGTAAGTACATTTTTTATCAAGCCTAAGTATTAAGTGTAAAGTTTAAATATATTATGTATGTGGTGTTCCATACTTCATAAGTGTTTGCTTTCTTTTTTCAGTTTTTTTAAAAAAATTAGTATCTTTTTGCTGTTTCGGGATTTGAACGAAATTCCAATTTACTACGTGTTGCTTAGAGGAAATACAGATTTAATGTGTTGATGGTTTGCCCCCTGAAGCAAGTTGGGTGGCCTCTGTCGTATCAGCCTGGTCAGGTGACTGTCTCCCAGAGGGGGTTTTGTTTCTGAGATCTTTGTCAGTGTCCCGTGCTATCGCGTCAGTGCCTTCCCCCGTCGTCCCTTTAAATTACTCAGCAGCCAACTGTGTTACGTGTGAGTGAATGTTTTTTAGTGATTATTTTTTAATAACATCTAGAATTATAGATATATATTATTCCTTTCTTTGATTTATATGTCATTCTTTCAGTTTTTCATCATTTGTATTATAATATAAAAACTTCACAGAAGTTTTTATTTGTGGGAGTAACTCAGATGTTACAGAAGGAAATTTAAGCAAAACATCAAATTAATCTTTTATCTTTCTACCTTGTTTCTTGGATCTCTGATAGGTGATCTGTTTTTTATCCAAACCAGAGAAAAATCAATGGAGGGGTTTTTCTGATTAAAGTCTGGGAAAACATTCAGGAATTATTAAATAGGGAGCAATATTCTTTTTAAAGTGAAAGTCGACTTCTTATATAGTTCACATTTTGTTCAAGAGATAGAATTGCATCTATTAAATGAATTATTTAAGACTCCATGACAGTGTTAGAGGACTAGTATTTCTTGCCCGGCAGCACAAATCAGCAATAAAGACCTTATGATGCAAACTGTAAGTTGTTTCTCTTTATTCTTATTTTTAAAAGAATTACTATATAGGAATCATAAGTACTTGTTTATTTTGTATGTATTTGAAATATAATGGGCAAAATAGCTTTATAATATTTATTTTGTGACTAAAAGTTAATATATTTTGATATAGATTAGAAAAGAATATTATTATAGAAATAAATTTATATTGAAAGTGTTAGTTTAATAAATAAATATCTCCCTTACAATTATATTTCAGTACATCTTTGTATTTTTGGCAGAAAGTGGTATTTTTTTAGTTTACCTTTTGTAAAGCCAATTCTACATACATAGCATAAATAATTATTAATCTTGGACAAGCTAAACTTTTCGTATTTTCTGGTGAGATGCTATACCTTGTTCCCTTTTTGACTTTGCAGTGTAGTCTTTAGATACTTCATATAGCGAATCATATAGCTCACAGACACCTTCCTTGTATTTTTATTGACCATATCTAATACCTGTCAGGCTTATTATTCTATAGAATACTTTGTTTTTAAATTTTTATCTTATTAGCTTTCAAAAGTATCTTGAATAAAAAATGCTATGATTCCAGTTTTATAATTTGTATATTTGATAAAGCTGAAATCAGTTCCTATATTTTAACATATATACAAAGCTAATCCATGAAATGTTTTTTCATAATGTATGTATTAAGCTATGTTATTTGATCACATGGCTTTCCCTTATTTTTATATTTCAGGTTGGCATTTAAGGAAGCTGTAGTGTTACTTGGTGTTTTAAGACCGTGGACTCTGGAGTCAAAGTATCTGGGTTCAAATCCAGGTTCTATCATTTCCTAGATTTGTGACTTTAGACAAACTTATCACTCTCCAAGCTTCAGTTTTCTAATCTAAAGCCTAAGATAATATGTAGTATTTATTATCACAAAATCGTTTTGAGCATTACATTTAAAATGAAAGTTTATAATAGTGCCTGGCAAATAGAAAGCAGTAAGGATTAGTGTTTAACATTTTGGGAGCAGGAATCAGTGTGCCAGTATTCATATCAAGATTTCATCTCACTGAATAATAATTTTAAGATCTTGAAAATTCTCCTTATTCTTACTGAGCCTCAGTTCCCATACCTGAAAAAATGAGGTTGTAGTGAGAATTCAGTTTGATAATGCTTTAATGCATTTTCTAAAGCAGCCCCCAGCAAATATTAAGCACTCCTTAAATGTTTGATATTATTAATTTTGTTATTGTTTGGTCTTGGTTTTATAGTTTAATTAAATTTGATTCAGCAAATTTAGTTCTTTAAATGTATAATATTAACTTATTAACTTTAATTAACTGTGTGCTGTTAGAGACTTTGAAGGTTCTCCATTAAAAGGTAATATACATTTAAAATAGCATTTACTTGCCTGTAGCAAATGACCTAGAATGTTTGGAGAGAGTAGATGTATCTATAGATAAATTAATCATAATCTTAGAAATATTTCTGTGGCTTTTTAAGCAGATTCATAGTATAAGAATTTAGGAATAAATTCCATCAGATAGTAAAAAATATATTTTGCATTAGTGAGGTTTGAGTTCATGTAATTTTATTTAACTTTTTTGATAGTGTATCATATTCATATCTTCAGGGTGATTTCAGTGTATTGTTCCATCTCAGTTTTATGGACAAGTGGGATTATCAAATAATAATTAAATATTATCTCAATCCTGACATAAGGGTGAAAAAGTACAAGTCTGAAGCTTTTTAATATTTTCTGTCAGAAAATGTTATTTCTTTTCTACAATTGTATTACTATTTTAAAATTTTAAATACAAAATGTTTTTCCATGAATGTAGAGAATGGGCGTATAGCCAAGCAATGGATTAAAAGGGAGTTATATAGTATATTGGAGAAGGCAATGGCACCCCACTCCAGTACTCTTGCCTGGAAAATCTGCCTTGTAAGTATAAGGCACCTTTCACCATTTGTTAGTGAGGAAAGATTCTGTTTTCATTTTGTTCAAATTAATGGTTTGTATTGATCTGAAAATTTGTGAAGTAGGAGATTTTCCATTAAAGCATAGTACCTGTCATTTGCCAGTGAGCTTTGTATTTAGTCAGTGATGTCTTTCGCATGCAACAGATGAGCAAAAGGAGAACTCCCAACTCTTTATAACGAACCTGACCTTCATCAGAGCACTGTCATATTTCTCTCTTTACCGGACATCCACCCTGCAGTAGTCTGCAGACATGCTAAAGTAACATGTCAAAACCTAAACTTGCTACCCGCCTCTCTTCTTCCACTGATTTCTCGGCTCCCATGCTCTAAACCACATGTCTTTACGTTCGTATTTTTTCATTTTTTTAAGTGGTGTTACCATTCACCTAGGCTTCCCAGGTAGCTCAGATGGTAAAGAATCAACCTGCAATGCAGGAGAGCCTGGTTTGGTTCCTGGGTTGGGAAGATCCCCTGGAGAAGGGATAGGATACTCACTCCAGTATTCTTGGGCTTCTCTAGTGTCTCAGATGGTAAATAATCCGCCTGTAATGTGGGAGACCTGGGTTTGATCCCTGGGTTGCGAAGATCCCCTGGAAGAGGGCATGGCAACCCACTCCAGTATTCCTGCCTGGAGAATCCCATAGACAGAGGAGCCTGGCGGGCTATAGTCTGTGGGGTTGCAAAGAGTCGGATACAACTGAGTGATTAAGCTCAGCACAGCACCATTCACCCATTCGCTCAAGCTAGAAACTTTAGAATTACCTTCTACTTCTCTTTATCCTCATTCTCTCCATTAATTGACTGGATTGTTACCAATTTTCTCTGAACAGACTCACCCCTCTTCTCTGCCGTCGCTGCTACCGTTTAGTCCTCATACTTTGCCACCATTCACTCCCTGCTGTTTGCCATTTTTCTGATTGTTTTAGGGAATATAGTTCTACAAGTACAAAGTCTGTAGGATGGTATTCAGGGTTCTTTGACAGTTTGAACCTTGCTTTCATTTTCAGTAACTGTTCTGGCATACTTTTGATCTTTCCTGAACACACCTTCATTCATGCATTTACAAATGTTTGTATAATGTCAACTGGTAGCATTGTGCTAAGTACTTAGAGGAGACAAAGGTAGATAAGACAGCCATGACTGTTGCCCATTAGTGCCGAGGGGACGCCATGCGCACTGTTCCTGGTCTTTGATCACGCTCTTTCATCTGCCCTTTACTCTTTAATAGAGTTCCTATTAATCTTTCATACCCTACCCAAGTGTGATCTCCTTTCTGAAGCGTTTGTAACTTTGCCGGGTAGTATTCCTTCTTTGTGTTCCAGTACGGACACGACTGAAGTGACTTAGAAGCAGCAGCAGCAGCAGCAGCAGCAGTATATTCAGTACTTCTTTTGTCGTGCTTGCTGTATTATACTTGTTTATAGTTGGCCTTTCTCCCTGGCTTAAATTTATAAGTGGGAAGGGAGGAGGGAAATGAAAGAGGAACACAGAAATAAGGATTGAGGAAAGGTGTAGGAAAGGCAGGAAGGGAAGACAAAGAACACAGGAGAAATATGAGCAGTAGTTAAAAACACAGACTCTGGAGCCAGACAGGGCTTGAATCCTGATTCTTCTACTTTCTAGCTGGGCACATGGTATAATAGCTCCATATCTCAATTTATAGTGGGGGTAAATGAGAGGAAAATTGTGACGATTAAAAGAGTTAATAAATATAAAGTACTTGAAAGAGAATAGCACATCAGATCAGATCAGTCACTCAGTAGTGTCTGACTCTTTGCAACCCCATGAATCGCAGCACGCCAGGCCTCCCTGTCCATCACCAACTCCCGGAGTTCACTCAGACTCACATCCATCGAGTCAGTGATACCATCCAGCCATCTCATCCTCTGTTGTCCCCTTCTCCTCTTGCCCCCAATCCCTCCCAGCATCAGAGTCTTTTCCAATGAGTCAACTCTTCGCATGAGGTGGCCAAAGTACTGGAGTTTCAGCTTTAGCATCATTCCTTCCAAAGAAATCCCAGGGCTGATCTCCTTCAGAATGGACTGGTTGGATCTCCTTGCAGTCCAAGGGACTCTCAAGAGTCTTCTCCAACACCACAGTTCAAAAGCATCAATTCTTCGGCGCTCAGCCTTCTTCACAGTCCAACTCTCACATCCATACATGACCACAGGAAAAACCATAGCCTTGACTAGACGGACCTTTGTTGGCAAAATAATGTCTCTGCTTTTGAATATACTATCTAGGTTGGTCATAACTTTCCTTGCAAGCAGTGTCTTTTAATTTCATGGCTGCAGTCATCATCTGTAGTGATTTTGGAGCCCAGAAAAATAAAGTCTGACACTGTTTCCACTGTTTCCCCATCTATTTCCTATGAAGTGATGGGACTGGATGCCATGATCTTTGTTTTCTGAATGTTGAGCTTTAAGCCAACTTTTTCACTCTCCACTTTCACTTTCATCAAGAGGCTTTTTAGTTCCTCTTCACTTTCTGCCATAAGGGTGGTGTCATCTGCATATCTGAGGTTATTGATATTTCTCCCAACAATCTTGATTCCAGCTTGTGTTTCTTCCAGTCCAACGTTTCTCATGATGTACTCTGCATATAAGTTAAACAAGCAGGGTGATAATATACAGCCTTGACGTACTCCTTTTCCTATTTGAAACCAGTCTATTGTTCCATGTCCAGTTCTAACTGTTGCTTCCTGACCTGCATACAGATTTCTCAAGAGGCAGGTCAGGTGGTCTGGTATTCCCATCTCTTTCAGAATTTTCCACAGTTTATTGTGATCCACACAGTCAAAGGCTTTGGCATAGCCAATAAAGCAGAAATAGATGTTTTTCTGGAAGTCTCTTGCTTTTTCCATGATCCAGCGGATGTTGGCAATTTGATCTCTGGTTCCTCTGCCTTTTCTAAAAGCAGCTTGAACATCAGGAAGTTCACGGTTTACATATTGCTGAAGCCTGGCTTGGAGAATTTTGAGCATTACTTTACTAGCGTGTGAGATGAGTGCAATTGTGCAGTAGTTTGAGCATTCTTTGGCATTGCCTTTCTTTGGGATTGGAATGAAAACTGACCTTTTCCAGTCCTGTGGCCACTGCTGAGTTTTCCAAATTTGCTGGCATACTGAGTGCAGCACTTTCACAGCATCATCTTTCAGGATTTGGAATAGCTCAACTGGAATTCCATCACCTCCACTAGCTTTGTTTGTAGTGATGCTTTCTAAGGCCCACTTGACTTCACATTCCAGGATATCTGGCTCTAGGTCAGTGATCACACCATCGTGATTATCTGGGTCATGAAGATCTTTTTTGTACAGTTCTTCTATGTATTCTTGCCATCTCTTCTTAATATCTTCTGCTTCTGTTAGGTCCATACCATTTCTGTCCTTTATCGAGCCCATCTTTGCATGAAATGTTCCTTTGGTATCTCTGATTTTCTTGAAGAGATCCCTAGTCTTTCCCATTCTGTTGTTTTCCTCTATTTCTTTGCATTGATCGCTGAAGAAGGCTTTCTTATCTCTTCTTGCTATTCTTTGGAACTCTGCATTCAGATGCTTATATCTTTCCTTTTCTCCTTTGCTTTTTGCTTCTCTTCTTTTCACAGCTATTTGTAAGACCTCCCCAGACGTCCATTTTGCTTTTTTGCATTTCTTTTCCATGGGGATGGTCTTGATCCCTGTCTCCTGTACAATGTCACGAACCTCATTCCATAGTTCATCAAGCATTCTATCTATCAGATCTAGTGCCTTAAATCTATTTCTCACTTCCACTGTATAATCCTAAGGGATTTGATTTAGGTCATACCTGAATGGTCTAGTGGTTTTCCCTACTTTCTTCAATTTAAGTCTGAATTTGGCAATAAGGAGCTCAGACTGTGGTGAGAGCCATAGTCAGCTCCTGGTCTTGTTTTTGCTGACTGTATAGAGCTTCTCCATCTTTGGCTGCAAAGAATATAATCAATCTGATTTCGGTGTTGACCATCTGGTGATGTCCATGTATAGAGTCTTCTCCTGTGTTGTTGGAAGAGGGTGTTTGTTATGACCAGTGCATTTTCTTGGCAAAACTCTATTAGTCTTTGCCCTGCTTCATTCCATATTCCAAGGCCAAATATGCCTGTTACTCCAGGTGTTTCCTGACTTCCTACTTTTGCATTCCAGTCCCCTATAATGAAAAAGACATCTTTTTTGGGTGTTAGTTTTAAAAGGTCTTGTAGGTCTTCATAGAACCGTTCAACTTCAGCTTGTTCAGCGTTACTGGTTGGGGCATAGACATGGATTACTGTGATATTGAATGGGTTGCCATGGAAACGAACAGAGATCATTCTGTCACTTTTGAGATTGCATCCAAACAATATAGCAAGTAATATATGCTATATTGTTTTTATTAGCAATAACTAGCTTTCATAAGTGAGGTGAGTTGTGTTTCCTCCTTCATTTAGTCTTCTAAGAGATAGGAGATTTTTTTTTAAATTTTACTTACTTATTTTTAACACCAAAAACATTTTGCATTGGGGTATAGCTGATTAACAGTGTACTGACAGTTTCAGGTGAACAGTGAAGGGATTCAGCCGTACGGGATGGGAGATTTTAAGCTGCTTATTATTATAGCTAACGCTGTGTGTTCACTTACAGCATCACATTTTAGTGTGCTTTGGGCCTGAGCTGAAAGGGGAGCTCCTATCCATATGTGCTGTTTACAATGTAATACTGAATATGGTCACACTGAGAATTTTGTGTCTTCATACCAGAGTCTGTCCTGCTGCGATCTTCCTAGCTTTTAGATCAGATGACGATAGTCTTTTTACCTGTTTGTTGTTTTTTTTTACCTTAACCGTCAGGCTTGATGTTATCACTGTTTTGTGTCATATACCTTAGATTCTTTTATTAAACTATGTTCTCTTTCCTGACTATTCTCCAGCCTGAGAATGAGACAGAAAGGGCTAATGTCTAGGCGTAACGTCTTGGTTCTGGTAGCAGGATCTGTTCCTCCGCACCAGGCTGCTATTCAGAGCACTTCCACCATCCCTGCCACCTTCTGCCTCACACTCATCACGCCTCCTTGCAATATCATTCTCTGCTCTGTCCTCTGCTGCAGTGCTGTTGACCCAGCTTTGAATAGACCATAATGTCGTATCAGTCCTGCACCTGGGATGCTAGCTTTCACAGATGCTGAGAAGCTAGGAGAGTAAAGCACTCATCATGGACTGGTGGGTGACTTCAGTTTTAACAAATGAGTTAGATGCCGATTGTCCTGGTTCTTCAGATTAAAAAAGGAATTTTGGAGGAGATGACGTTTTAGTCGCTGCTTGAGCAGTGGAGGAGGAAAGAGTAGGGTGGTATTTGAGGCTTTTGATTCATTGTCTACTAATGCTTGAGTCAGGCACTGAGATTACAAAAGTTTAGTTCTGTTTAATTCCAAATGACTAGTCCCAGAGAGAGATAATGCAGAAGTTGGAAAGAAAGAGATGACTAAGGATTGGAGAAGTTGGAGAAGGTTTTGTCCTCACTCTACCAAATCTCCCTGGATGGTTTCATGTATTCTCTTGTATTCATGATTCTCATGTATTCATGGAGTTTCTGGAATGCACAGTGATACCCTGTCTCTTGTTTTCACATGCTGTTTCTTCTGTATGAAATCGTGTTCACTTGGCTAATTCTTGGGCTTCCCTGGTGGCTCAGACGGTAAAGAATCCGCCCGCAATGCGGGAGACCTGGGTTTGATCCTTGGGTTGGGAAGCTCCCTGGAGAAGAGAACAGCTACCCACTCCAGTATTCTGACCTGGAGAACTCCATGGACTGTGTAGTCCATGGGGTCGCGAAGAGTCGGACACGACTGAGCGACGTTCGCTTTCACTTTTTTGGCTAATTCTTACAATTACAGGAGCCGTAACTTGTAGAAAAGCTTACTTGATCCTTCAGCACTGGGTTACATAACCTTGGTTACACTGCGTTGTGACTGCCTTCACCAGCCTGTTCAAGGAAGATAGGAAATGCATGTGTGATATGCTCGGTGTATGGCTGCTGCTCCAGAGTATTTGTTGGTTGAATGAATGAGTGGGATTTGGTATAGAGAGGATACTCAGTCACTCCTGGCAAGGGGAGGAGGCAGACAAAAACACGGCATGTGGTAAATGGAATCATCTGATTGGAGAGTAGTGTTGAAAAGAGGCTGGAGTTTTCAATGCCAAGTTAAAAAGTCCAGAGTTGGTTTAACACAAAAAGACCATTGAAGCTTTTAGAGATAACAACAATAGTATACGTTCTCATAAATTTGAGTGCTTGGGAAATAAGTTTTTCTAAATTTTGTTTTAAAATTTTTTTAATACTCGTCAGTGGACTAAATAATATGGTGACTGCCTCTTTTATAGACTCATTTCTTTTTAAGACTGTTCCCACATAATTTACAGGGAAACTGTTAATATACTCTTAAATAAATTTTAATATACTTTTGCATAAATTGAACAACTCATTAAACTTTGCAGTTTATTTTTCTCACAAACTGAACTGTTGTGAACTATGAAAATTTACAAATAAAATTCAAATAAGGCAGCAATCTTAACACAATGTATAGGGGTTTCCTTCTTATTTGTAACTTGAAGAAGAATAAATGCTTACAGCTGTGACTTTTTTTCCCTCCAGTATCTCCAGAGGCAGTTGGATTTTTGTCTGCTGTTGGGGTGTTTATTATCTTGATGCTGCTCCTTTTTCTCTATATTAATAAGAAGTTCTGTTTTGAAAATGTTGGCGGGTTTCCAGATCTTGGTTCAGGATACAGTGCAAGGAAGAATTCACAAGATAAAATTTGTAAGTATCATATCGCTGCTTCTCTTGTTTAGTCTTTCTATCTACTGTTTATTACTTTATTTTAAAAATACGATATACATTAAAAAGCTTGATTCTGACATACAGTAAACTAACCTTTAGACATTATTCTGTGAGAGTAAAAGATCTATTACATAAATTATGTTCAGCTATCTTTTTATTGCCCATGAATTGCTACTATATTGCATAAAAATGAATTGTATATCATCATAGAATGACATTTTTATATACTTTAAGAAGAAGGACATATCTTATTACTTTCTATGTTTAAATCCATTGTCCAAATAGTTTTCTAGAGAGCTTTTTTCCCATGTCCCTAGAAAGCTTTTGAGAGTATTCATCCTTTAATCTGCTGTTGAATTCTCAGCGATGGATAATTATGTTGTTTAGAGAAGGTGGTTTTCTCTAGTAATTTAGTATGTAAAATCTGATTATGAAACTTAGTGTTCCTCTTTCCTCCTTGGCAACACAGATATATTGCTTAGTGTTACCAGATAATAGGAAAGATGAGGGCTGTGATATTGTTCTTTTTCTTATGAAAAACTTCTCTTTTTTTAAGTTATTATAGAGTTCTTTATTTGCTGTTTCCAAAGACTGGCTTATGTAAATAATAACAAAAAGAAGTTGAAAATTGTAAAAGTGAGACATTAATTTAGAATTTTAAGGAAAAATACAAGAGAAGCCTTACATTTCTTGTCCATGTACAAATGTTGAAGAGATGCTTTTGTCTTGTATCTGGTAACTTAAAAAGTGATAACCTCATTGTTTATAAAAATCTTATTGTTGAATTACATCATGCAGATTTTACATTAAGGAAACTGTAGTATTTTATGTGGTTTGGTTTGATTAATGTTTCTCATACTTCACCTGTTTTTTCTTTTTTCCATCATTTGCATAGAATAAACTGGTTAAAGAAACCTCTTTTAGTAGCCTCCAGTAATTCTCCGTTTTGGCATTTCTAGTTTTTCTTTGGTCTTATCCCTTCACACTCTTAAAAATTATTGAGGACCCCAAAGAGTTTTTGTTTATGTGAGTTATAGCTCAATGATATGTAAATTAGAAGTTAAAACCTAAGAAAAATTTAAAATACTTTTTCAATTTATTTTTAAAAACCCAACAGTAAGTCTATTACTTGTTAATCTAAAATGTATTAATTTTTAAAACTGTATATTTTCTAAAACCAAAAAATACGTTTGATGAGAAGAGTGGCATTGTTTTACATTGCAAATCTGTCTAATGACTGGCACAGAAGAAACAACTGGATTCTCATATCTGCTCCTGCATTCAATCTGTTCCATGGCCTCGGGAAAACCCAGGAGCTCATTTGAGTGAATGAAAGTGAAAAGTTTAACTATCCTCTTACTCTCATTGTAGAAAGAGTTTTGACCTTGAGGATCTATTGGAAAGGTTGGGGGACCTTATTAATTTTTCTGAGGCTGTTTCTTTACTCACTTATTAAATAAGAATAATAATATTTACCTTCTAGAGTTATTTTAAGATCAAATAAGAAAAAAATTTGTAAATCACAATTCCTTACATGTAATAGCCACTCAGCAAATGTTCTCTCTCTGCTCGTCCCTATTCTAACTTCTGCAAAATTGTTTAGATATATAAACAAATACATATTTGGGGTAATATATGTATTGGGGGAATCCTTAATACATTTTTTATTTTGAAATGGTATTGGTACTTTGTTCTTTGTTAATAATATAGGGCAGTTCCCATACATAGACTATTAATAAGTTAACTAAAAAGTACATAATAAAAATCCTTTTTATACTTCTTCTTGCAGGTATAGAATAAAAACCCAATAGTATTTGAGGGAAAAATACTGTCTTGCTGCTGTCATGCCAGCTGTGGAGTGGGAAAAAATCTGGTTACGTTTAAACCAAGTGGTTTGATTTTTTTTTTTTTTTGAAGCATCTTTTACTTCAACATATTTCTTCCATTACATAAGCATTTACAGAAAGATTAAAAGGCATAATGTGAAATACTGATATTGAGCTAATGAATAGCACCATTTAAGTAAATGTTAAATTGAAATTCCAGAGTGCTTAATATTTTGAGAAGAGAAAATTCCATGATTGTAGCTTTTAGGAACAAGGAATTAGAAAATGGCATTTTTCAAAAGTTTTCAGCAGAATCTGCCTTCAGTATCCTCTCTGGTGGACACGATCAGTAATGCTGTGGAAGATTTGACCACTGCTGTAGGAGAAGTCAGCTATGCGTTCACTGACTCAGTTGCTGAACAGGTAACAAGCATGATAAATGGCTTTCGCCCAGAAGAGGAAAGCTCTGCAGCCCCAGAAGCTGTAGATACTTCTAAACAAGAAAGCACCACAATATCAGAAGTCTCCCAAAACACTAATTGTCAGAAAGCACCATTCAATTTAGAGAACCAAGCAAATCAAATAAATAGCTATAATACTTCAGTTTCACAAAAGCAAGACCAAAGAATGAGTGAAGGAGGAGGAGTTAAACATATTAATAATAGGCAGCAGATGCCATCACAATATCAAGAAACAGATAATGCTTTGAAAGGTGATTCTTCTTTGAAAGGCCATGTGAGTGATGGTAGGGTATCAGTTAGCAGGCAGAATGCAAGTGCTGGGTCTCCCTGGCAAGAACTTCAAAGTACTGACAGGTGTAGAAAAAATGGATTAGAAATTTCCAGTGATGGTAAACATGACTTAAAGGAGGTAAGATATCAAGAAATGAAAGAAAATTACTTAAAGAAAGCTGAAACACATATTAAAAGTAAAGGATACAAAGGGCATAACTATTCAGGAAATGAATGTTCTCCAAAAGATATTCTGGAAAGCAGTAGACATATGATACAGAAATCCATTAAGAAGGAAGACTTATATCCAGCAGCATCAACTGATTCTAAAGAGCAGTGTCAAGGAAAAATCAAAGAACAAATAAATCCAACAAAATACTACAAAGGGAAAGCAGATATAAAAACAAAGAAAAATGAAGCCATTTCTGCCAAAAAAGAAACAGCAAAGAGTAAAGATGAAAAATATTTTAAAATAATACCAGAAAAAGGTGAGGTCTCCTAATGTGAGTTTGAGTGATAAAATGTTCTTTTAATTTTTTCACATTAGGAAAAATATCATCCAACTTCTTTAATTGTTCTCTGTACATCTGTTTTGCTAAGGCTTTCTTGAGTCCTCTTACTGAGAGGCATTTTTAAAGTCATGCAGTTTTTTCTTACAGTCCTTTCAAAACATGTTGTTTGTATTCCCCTGATTTAAGTATTGCCCCTGGTCCCTGCATTATTTGGACAGTTTTAAGGACCTTCATTTTACTTGTTGCTGGCTGCTGCTAAGTCACTTCAGTCATGTCCGACTTTGTGTGACCCCATAGATGGCAGCCCACCAGGCTCCCCCGTCCCCAGGATTCTCCAGGCAAGAACACTGGAGTGGGCTGCCATTTCCTTCTCCAATGCATGAAAGTGAAAAGTGAAAGTGAAGTCACTCAGTCGTGTCCGACCCTCAGCGACCCCATGGACTGCAGCCTACCAGGCTCTTCCGTCCATGGGATTTTCCAAGCAAGAGTACTGGAGTAGGGTGCCATTGCCTTCTCATTTTACTTAATGCCCATTTATTGTACAGCCCAGAACTCTATGGTTTTCTTAAGTACTGTGCATACTTTAATTGGAGTTTATTTGGTGTGCTATAGTTGAATTTAAAAATTTTGTGTTTTTGTAACCTACCCTTAACCCTTTATACATTGTTGCCCTTCACATCTTTCCTGGTAAGAATCTACCAAATGTTTTATGTTTTCCTTGAGAGCAATGGATTTTTATTTTATTGAAATACATGCTTCAGAATGTCTTTTCATTTAGCCATACTTTGAGAGTTTTGTGTGACTTCTGTGTTTCCAATGCATATACATGAACAATCTATTTTTATTCATAAGTTCTCTATGTACAATTAAGATTCCAACTAAGCAGTCACAGTTTTCATCCACAGTATTTGTGACAGTTTTCAAAACAATTTGCTGACAGTTACTTGGTTTCCTTCATGTTGCCAGTTATCACTCCTGGTTATCCCTTGAAGTGAAGTGCAAGTGGCTCAGTCATGTCCAACTCTGCGACCCCATGGACTGTAGCCCCCCAGGCTCCTCTGTCCGTGGGATTCTCCAGGTCAGAATACTGGAGTGGGTATCCGTTCCCTTCTCCAGGGGATCTTCTCAATCAGAGATTGAACCCAGGTCTCCCACATTGCAGGCAGATTATTTACCATCTGAGCCGTGATTATGCCTTAGTCATTCTCATTTACTGTTGATCTGATCACAACACCAGAAGTACACTGGCTTTTATTTATAAAAGATACATATGGAATTTTTGTGTATGTTTACATTCTCATAACATAACAAAAAACTGAGTAGCACTAGAAATGCAGAAGACTGTTTCAATTCTGCTACATGACTTTATGTGTAATAGGAATCTGCTATTTATCAGTTGTCTGAATGATTTTTAAATGATATAATAGAGGCTGATCCAAGATGGATGAGCCAATTAAAAAGGAATGTAAATTTTTGGAAATATATCTGTTTTGAAGTTTATTCTCCTAGCAGTTGTTTGAAATGTCAGATTCAGTGAGTTTTTTTTTTTTTTTGGTAGCCTTGATTTAATTTTGGTAGCCTTATTACCTGAAGTAATAAAAATTAAAAGAAATAAAATTAAGTGAAATAGTTTACATATTATCTTATTCATAAAATAACAGAATGGATGCTATTAATACTTCACAAGTAGTAGTGCAGAATTTAAAATTTTAATTTGTTTTAATTAAGAAGCATGCTACTACCTAAAGGAATCACATATCTCTTAAGTATTCTAGAATTTAATGAGTACTAAACTGAAAATCCCATGGACAGAGGAGCTTGGTGGGCTACAGTCCATAGGGTTGCGAGTGTCAGACACGACTTAGTAACTGAACTACCACCTCCAAACTGAAACATATTATGATTTAAAAATCATTTTGAAAATCATTCGACCCATATGGATTGTCCCTTCATATAGCTGAACTGTAATATTGCTAGTATTAATACCTGAGTCCTAGGTTCTGACAGAGCTTATAAGATATAATAAGAGGAAGAAGGGTTTCCTTCTCCATTTCCAAATGCAGGGCTACTTTAGGTAATATAGCAGGTAAATTTCTTGCTGCCCTCCTCAGAGCTCTCCTGCTGCCTTGGAATCCACACAGTGCTAAAACCTGGGAGTCAGACTGCCCAGATTTAGACTAGATCTGCCATCATCTCAGTCCTGTCTAATAGAACTTTCCGCAGTGATGGAAGAGTTCTACGTATCTGTATTGCTCCATACCTAACCACTGTCCACACATAGCTCTTGAGCACTTGGAATGTGGCTAGTTAGCACTGGAGAACTAGACTTTAGATTTTATTATTTCTACTTAATTTAAATAACTGCATGTGGCTGGTGACTAAGTATGACAGTGCAGAATATAACATTGGTTATGGCTTTACCCTTTGATAGTTTTATTTTACTGAATTAAAAAGTGGGACTTGGACTAGTGACATTGAAGCTACCATGTTTCTAACTCTGAATATTGAATTTCTATCCCATATCTTGTTCTCGTTCTTTGTCTCTCCACTTGAATTTTAAACTTTGATTCCTGTAGTGCAGATGATTTAGCTGAGTGTAATGAGAGAAATGTCTAGACTGAACTAATAACTTCTGACTGCTGTGGTCTCTTCATCCTTCTGGAGTTGTTTTAGAATTCTGAGAAGGTTACATCTTGTCTAAATGAATCTCAACATGATGCAGTTTCAAAATCTTTACCTTTTAAGTAAATGATACCCACTCCAGTACTCTTGCCTGGAAAATCCCATGGATGGAGGACCCTGGTAGGATGCAGTCCATGGGGTCGCTAAGAGTCAGGCACGACTGAGCGAGTTCGCTTTCACTTTTCACTTTAACGCATTGGAGAAGGAAATGGCAACCCACTCCAGTGTTCTTGCCTGGAGAATCCCAGAGACGGGGAGCCTGGTGGCTGCCGTCTATGGGGTTGCACAGAGTCGGACACGACTGAAGCGACTTAGCAGCAGCAGCAGCAGCAGCAGCAGCAGCAGTGCTTTTTAAAAGAATATAAAATTAATTTACCAGTTTACCTTCTGGAAATGTAATTTGAAATTTGGGTACATGTAAGTAAGGTTTTCCTAGGAAGTCTGCCTTTCACAGATGATGTGTTAAGTTTGGTATATATGCTTCCAGATATTTTTGTATGTATCTATAAACTTATACTGCATGGATGTGTGTATACATTGCACGTAGATGTGTGTATGTGTGTTAATCTGTTTTTTTAAATGAGACTATAACATCTACTTTATTTCTCTTAACATTATATGGTAGGCATTCTTTCCCTGTGAGCACTCATAAGTTCCTCATTTTTAATGACTGCATAGTGTACCATTGCACAGATGTATCATAATTTACTTAACCAAGGCCCAGCGTTGGACATTCAGCTTGCATTTTTGTTTTCTTTGGCTGTTAAACACAATTCAGTAAATTGTCTCAAATACATATCACTGCCCATCTGTTAATTATTTTTTTAGGCTGAATTCTTAGAAATGGAATTGGTTAATTCTTATAAATGAATCAAAGACTATATACACTGGAAACTTTGATATGTATTGCCAGGTTGCTATCTAGAAGAGTTGTATCATTTGTATTTCAATCAATAGTGTATGTCTGTCTGTCTCTTTGTTCTGCTTCTAGCGCTAAGCAGTATCAGCTATGAAAATTTTGGCTAAGATGATGACCAAAAATGTCTCTTGTAACATGAATAATTTCAGTCAGATCCATATGTATTGGCAATACTTAAACTTCTTTGTGTGCTACTAATGCTTTAAAAAAATTGTGTAAGATGGCAAGCCCTATTATTCTGTTTATCTGTATCATGGTTGGAAAATCCCTGTGACTAACATTATTTATATAATTCAAATATGCAAGTCAGTTTTTTCTCGTAAAACATAAAAACCCAAAGCTTGGGCTTCTTAAATGAAAAATATTTTTCTAAAGCTGAAAATTCAGATTGTGTGTGTGTATATTTGTGTGTATATGAATATATATGACACATATATAAGTGTATAACATATATATGACTGTAGCAAATTTGCCATTACTTTATAGCATTGAATTTTGATCTGCCGTCCTTGTCATTCCAAATAGATAATTCCTACCTGGACAAAGATGAGCCTGGTTCATCGTCTGAAAGTGAAGATGAAGCACTGGGTAAATACCACGAGGCCTTATCCAGAACACACAACTCCAGACTACCACTGGCGGAGTCTAGACAAAAGAGCTATACGTGGGAAACGAGACAGAAATACAGTCCTCTTTCTGCAGAGTATGACGGATACAGTAGTGAAGCATCAGTAGATGAAGGTAAGATAGGCTAATTATTCAATTTTTTAGCTGATATGCTGTAGGACTTAGTTATTTGTTTCTACAACTCTAGGCACCTGTGGTTGCACACTAAATAAGAGATCGCGTGAATAGTCACATTTCTGGGACTGTAATGTATTCAAATTCAAATCTTTGAGCTCAAGCCAAAACCAAAACACACCAAACCCAAACACCAATAATTGAAATACAGTGGTAATTCTAGTGCTCTTTTCACAATGAACATATGCCTAGCAGTCATGAAATGGGAAATGGGAATCTGCTCTTGTCTCAGATGGAATCATTTCCTAAATACCTGTTATAGGAACTGATATCTCTCAGTGTTGACTATGACTGCAGTGTGTAAATGAATGTGTTTTCATTCAGTATGGCCCCTAGCGTGAGCCAAACACTTCATGCAGCACTTAGCAGAAGAAATGATGATCTGTTCCATGTAGAGGGAAAACTGAGATACATTTATGGAGTACCTGTACTGTACTGTACTAGGTTTTTAGGGGAATTTAAGGAGTTTTCAGGAATTATTTTGTCTCTAATTGATTTTTGCCTCACATGCGGACACTGACATTTGAACTCAACCTACATAGAAGATACAAGTCCACTCTCACACATTTTTATATCTTTCTAAAAGAGAAATAAAAAAGCTTTGCTATTGCTTACAGCATTTTTCCTTCCACATTTAAGTAAGTTGTTCATGTACTTGATACAGTGTGTGTTTACTCCTAGTGATTATTATATAAATGTCCAGATATGCAGAAAAGAGCAATGTATTTTAAATAGCACTTTTATTAGTGCATCAGACGCAAACTAACCTTAATTTTATAGCTGTGGCTTGTGTTTTGGGACCTGTTACTATTGATGACTTATCCTGGCACATACAGTTGTCAAAAGAGCTAAATCATTTACTTTTGTATTTGGCTTAATGCTAACTAAAGATTGGTATATATACCTCCCTTTTATCTCTGCTAGTACATAGGTACAGTAAGAAAATAAATATAGAAAGCTCATTATGAGGTGTTCGGGAAGAAATAAAAAATATTAGACATGGACTCTACCCTCAAAAATACCTTACTTAACACTAGAGAAAATAAGATATGTGTTTACAGTGATAACTAAATAATGCAAAAATGACAAAGCCAGTCCCCAACTTACGTAAACCCTGGCTCATGAATAGTAGAACAGAAAGAGAAGGGGTCTTAAAGCCTGATCCTTGCGCGCATTCTGACCCTGTGACTCACCAGGCTGTGAGCCCTTGAGCAGTGTAGCTAATGGTTTGTAGGCTTGTTTCATTGTCTCTCAGTGTGAATAATAACTTGCTGATAGGGTTGTCATGGACCTTAAATGCCATGTGTGGTGTTCTTAGCATAGTGTCTGATGCCTGACTGGTAAGTGATCAGTAAATGGTGGTCATAGTTGTGGTTGGTGAAACAGTGATGGTGATGAGAGTGAGTAGCCACAAGCAAGCTATGAGTGTGTAATATGTGACTCTAGACGTTTTCTTTTTTGCAGCTTCAGTTCCAGGCTTTTTTCCTCTACTCATCCTTCTTACCCTACACTTCTGTGCTGGTTTGATTGCTTCTTCCCACTAGTCCTGTTACTCTCCCGTGGCTCAGCAGTTTGGGGAAAGCGGTAAAGAGAGAAGCATAACCTCAGTGGCCCTTCTGTTCCTGCCCTTCCCTCTGGAATCACCTCTCATTTCACGTCACCTGTGTATTTAGGACTTGTACCTTTCTACCATTTCTACCCTAAATCATTTGGTAAAACATCCAGGATAGCATGATTTTAGGCATTCTGAAATGAGATTTACTTACTTCATAAGCATTTGGTGAAAGCTTTTTATGTGCCATACTAGATCCTGTGGATGTAAATAAAAACATTTTATAAAAAATTATATAAAAGATTAATCAAAGCAAGCTTGTTTTAAAGAGCCCCCAGACTGGCGGAGGATGACCTGTGAGTACATGTGTAATGCTGTGTGGTAAGAGGTCTGTTAATACAAGAATAGCATTGTGCAGAAATACAGAAGAGGTGACTGAGACTTTGGGAGGTGGGGCTGGAGGATCTGCACAGAGTGGGTGAGCTAGACTTGAGGGGGACTGCTCAATCACACAGAATAGTGATTGTAGAAAAGCAGAAGACACTGTGTTTCCAAGTCTTTAACCTAGGATCTGTGCTTGGAGAAGGTGCAGTAATGGGGCTGAATGCCACACTCAGGACTTTGGATGTTGTCTTCCAGGAAATACAGAGCCCTAGAAAGTTTTTACACTGGCTAGTGTGGCACTTTTAGGCTAGTGTTTAAATACTGTAACAGAAGATGAATTGGAGATAGGAACTGCTGAAGACAGAAGGACAGATTAGATAAACAGCCATGAGATCCTCATTAGCAATGTTAATTGAGGGACTTCTCAAGAAGAAACTGAGGGACTTCTCAGTATATCCTGGTGAATGGCTGTATGTTATGTGTAAGGAAAGACTGTTTAATTAGTTTAGAAAGCATAAGAGAAGTAAGTTTGTGGGAGGAGATAGTTTGGTTTCAATCATGCTGTATTTCAGGGGTCTATGGAATATCCAGGTGGAGATGGATATCCTTATTGTTAAAATGCTGGCACTGGGGTTTAGGATGGAGAGATGACCGAGTGATAATGTAAGATAGCGATCGACTAAGAAGATAGTTTTTTGTATCATAGATTATTGCTAATTGAAAAATCAGAGATTGCTGTGAGTCCAAAGAAGACTCAGTGGAGTAAAGGGAAGAACAGGAGGACTTGATTAGAGAGGGACATTTCAGAGGTCTGGATTTTAGAGAACAGCAATTTCAAGTGATAGTAAGTTCTGAACATGCCCACAGGCTAAAGATGCAGAAATACACATAAAATGCTAAAAGGTTTTAAGGAAGGGAGCGAAATACTGTCCACTGGGGAAGGTGTGAGAGAGCTTCCGTGAAAATGGTGTTAGGGTTCAGCTTTGAAAAATGGGTAGAAAGTTGGTGAAAAGAATAAGTAGAAGTATCTTAGAAGGAAGTTCATAAATGCCACAGTACAAAGTAGTGAAATCTAGGGACTATTTCAGAAACAGAGAAAAGGCTCCTCTTAACTCTAACATAGGTGCGTGTATGTGTTTATATATATATGTTTATATATGTGTAAAATAAAGTGGAAAGACAGATAAAGTCTAAATCCTGGAGTGGCTTTCTGAGAAGTTTGGATTTCAGTGGTTAGCCAGCAAGAACTCATTGAAAGTTTTTCACCAAGGAACCACGACCAGGGATGTCCAGGTTCGATGCATGATACTGGATGCTTGGGGCTGGTGCACTGGGACGACCCAGAGGGAGGGTATGGGGAGGGAGGAGGGAGGAGGGTTCAGGATGGGGAACACAGGTATACCTGTGGCGGATTCATTTCGATAGTTGGCAAAACTAATACAATATTGTAAAGTTTAAAAAAAAAAAAAAAGAGTAGTTTACAACTGGAAGACTATAGGAAAAAGTCACCAATTAAGGAGGTCTTTGGAGTCATCTGTGTGGGAAATGGTAAAAATCTGAATTATAATAATGGCAGTAGGAGTATAAGAGGATGGAAGAGATCTTATAGAGGCACCGTTTACTGGATTTAGAAACTAAATGCATTGGAACTTTAGAATGAAGGAAGAAGTGTCAAAAATGATTCTAGTTTCCAGCAAGTGTGACTAGGAAAATGCTGAGGTCACTAATACAAATAAGAAATCCAGAGAGGGATGTTTCTTACTTGGAAGATGGGGGAAGGGTGGGAGATAAAAGTGGGTTCATGTATATGGTAAGGCAGAATATTTAAGCAGTTGGAAATGGTTGTGGATCTTAAAATCATGAATGCATTTGGGAGAAGGTTTGCCAGATCATATATACTTAGCAAATAGAAGCCAAGGGAAGTAATTAAATTGATGAGAGAGAATGTATGGAGAGAAAAGGAAGTCATTTCCTTTCATTAACAGAATTAAAGGTGTCACTTAAACAGAGAAGAGTAAGTAACCAATAAAATGGAGAATCAGTAGAACGTTGTATTTCATCAGCCACAGGAGAGTTTTGAATGCCACACTGCAGAGAGACTGGGGATGAGAGTTCAGACTAGCTCCTTTGTCCATTAGAAGTTGATCAGTAACTCTCAGTGTACATTTGAGAAGTATAGACTCCTAAGTGAGATTAAAGGTGGTTAGGAAATAGTAAGTGGAAGAGTGTTCATTTGCTACCTGCATTTTCATCTTACTTTTTCTCCCTTTATCAAGAAAAAGAGGTAGTTGTAGGGCAACCCCAGAACAGTAACCTCCTCTGGTATGTATTCATAATGGGGGGGCAGTGCTTCTGATACCCATTTGGGTTTCTGCCAGGTGGTTGTACCTCTACATAGCTGACTCAGGAGAAACACTGCTCACTTCACCCAATCACCTAAGGGGACCACTGAGTACCGTTCTCTGGTAGGATTTGTTCATTTTCCTGGGATACAAGTAAAGAGATCAGCTGAATAGGTTATGCTTTCGTTACTGATCTGACCCTTTATCTGCATACTATTCTGCATGTTTATAAAGATTGGACTTGACTGCTGTGGGTTGAGGTGACTAAAGGGAATTACAAAGTAGAAGGGAAGATATTTTTTAATGTGCATTTTTACATGACATACTGTTACCTCATTAGGGCTGGTAAAGAACCATCACCCCATTTCTCAACTCTGAATAATTCCAGTAGAGAAGCTATGAAATAGCCAATACTGGAAGTATCTGTAAGAGTAGAGTGGTGATCCTAGTCTATCATAAACTGCTTAAGTTTGTACAATTTAACTTTTTGTGTTAATGGTGTGTGCTCCTTCTCTCCCCTGCTCCCCACCTTTTAGTCCTTCACTTCCAATTCTGTGGAATATTTTAGGAAAAATGGACTTTTAAAGAAGAAAAAAAAAAAAAGACTGAATTTCTTTGCTTTATTTGCATATACAGACTGGAATTTTTTTTTTTTTAAACAGTCTCCCCAAAGGAATGTGTCTTGCTTCTTACTGACATTTGGTATGTTTCATTCATTGGACTATTTTTTACTTACTTTCTATGTATTTCAAAAGCCTGTGAGAATTACAGGATTTGATAAACATTTTGAAGACCGGAGAAACCCAAATTGTTTTCCTCTTTGAGAGTCATGACTATCTTCTGGTGTGGAGAAATTGCCATTGGAAAAATTGACAATTTTGATTCTCGTTGATATGGTTAAAAACTGAATAAAAGGTGTTCAAGTTTTCTTTTAAAACATGATCACAAACCAGTTCTAAAATCTACTGTTTTTGACATTGGAATTTAAATTGTGAGATAGGTTTAAATGTCTAGAATGCAACTGATAAGCTTTTCTTGAACTGTTAGTTTTTTTTTGAAGTAGAGTTTTTTTCATGTTTAATTTGTATTTGTAAAAAAAGAAAAAAGAACAAAAAAAATTTCCAAATCTAAGTAATACAAAACCAGAGCAAAACTGTTGTGCCTTCTGTTTATCTTTGATTCCAGTCTTGGCAATTGTTTAAAGAAAAAAAAAAAAAACCCCTACCAGGGAGGGCCTGGTAGGGATTAGGAGAGACAGGGCAGGACTTTCTGACAGGCAGGGAGAACCTCCATTCACTGAGCTCCTCCTGTGTGCCTGACACTGTTAGTTTCTCTACCCCTTGTCATATTTAATCTTCATCGCAACACATTGTGATAGATAGGATTATTTCCATTTTACAGAAGTGAGAGGAGATTTTGGGTCAAATAAGTAACTTTTAACCTAAGGTCACACAGTAAGTTAGAAAGACGACATTTGTCAAGTTCACGACAAAACGAATGATGCTTTAGCTTCTGTTAGGTTATCACTGCTGCTTTAGTGTCCTCCCGAAGTCTCTTTTGTTTATAATTAATCTCTTCAGTCGGGTCCTTTAGAGAAGTTGCTGTGTTATAAATCTGAAATACAGATACTATAGAAAGAGTAAGAAAATACGACAGCCTGTATTTGTTGATCATATTTTCTCCTCTAGGTGGCCATGTTCACCTTCCATTTTTTGGAATACAAAAGGGGATAATAGCTCTAAGAACTTTTTTTGGAAAAAATGAACATTAAAATAACTGATCAGATTTCCTTTGTTCACAATTTTATTTTACTGTGTTCTTAAAATTAAGATTTTCTGATAATCCTCTTAATTTAAAAAGGTTTAAGAGTTAAATAGTAGGTTGTGATACCTTGTTTAAGTTGGTAAGATAGCACAACCTTTGAAATTCTATTCATGCTATTTAGTACTTTCCATTTTTATATAACAGAAGCCTTATTAGATTTTATATAAAGAAAAAGCAGTATAAAATTATTAGAATGTCTTTTTGTTACTATAGCTTTTTATTCTTCGTTTACCATAGAGATTATCAAGCTACATTTACATATTGTGGCATAGCTGTATTAAAAATCGTATAATTTTTTTGTGTGTGAGTTAATTTTAAATGATATTTAAAAATAAAATAATTTCCAGCATCACTTATGTCTTAGGGTACATGTAAGCCATACACACACACACACACACACACACACACACACACACACACTTGCCACTCTCTTATGGCTGCTTCACAAGCTCCCTGCTGTTGACTTTGATGTTTTCTTAAGACTGTTGTTGTTTAGTTGCTAAGTCATGTCTGACTCTTTTCTGACCCCGTGGACCGTAGCCCAACAGGCTCCTCTGTCCATGGGATTTCCAGGCAAGAATACTAGAGTGGGCTGCATTTTCCTTCTGTGCGGGATCTTCCCCACCCAGGGATCAAACCTGCATCTCCTGCACTGCAGGCAGATTTTTATCGCTGAGCCACCGGGGAGGCTCACTCTTAAGATTAGGATCATTACAGCACATTTCTTTATTCCCTTTATTTAAATGTTACTTTTAAAATAATTTAGTACGTAAGAGTAATAAATTTTTTGTTTATGTTTTCTTTAAGTGCATTTTAAGTTCTTTATAAAGATTGTTCTACTGATTTTCACAATTTCTGTGTGAAGAGGGTAAGTACAAAAAAATTTTGTCTGTATTTTTCACATGCTTTTGACACAAACATTTTTAGTGTTTTAACATGGTAAAAGTGATATATATTACATGGTTTATTTAAATTTTTGTTAAATATTTTCCTTGACTTCAGGTTTTTATTCATGAAAATTTATCCTCTAAAGAATTCTTTATTGTGTATATGTGTGTATGTATGCATGTATCTGTACTCTGAATAAGACCAATTTGAGGAGAAGTTGATCTTGAAGACTTTTCCTACATTTTTGTGTTTTGGAGATCTTTTTTATATGATGAGGTCAATTGTTACCAGGAGTGAAGAATTCTTTTATTACGCTACTTTTGCAAACCGCATCTCACCTTTGAGATGAGATGTCTTTGTGCAACTTAGTTAAAGGCATGGCTTGCCGGGTGGATAAATTAGAAAACAGCACTGCCTTTGAGCAGACAATACACCAAAAGAATATAGTTCAGTGAAGCAGATACCACCTGTGTTAGAAGAAAAAGGCATTCCTTCCTTCGGGTGTAAGATACAGCAGACCAAAGTCACGTTGTGCTTAAGCAAACCCATGTCGCCCAGGTACTCTTTTGCAGTGTACAGACCACACAGCCATACACAGTGGTCCTAAACACCTGTTTTTATACACTTCCGATCTTAAAATAAGTTGGTAGGATTGCTGTGTTGAATGGATGTAGATCTATATAGATCCTTCATAGTTTTATTTTTTGTCCGAGATACTTGTCTAGTAGTGGAATGATGGAAATTAAAACATAGACATTAAAGATACCCTTAATTGATTGATTACAAAACTGACACCCAGACACGTGCAACTTTACTAAGATCATACAGTTCGTGAGCTGCAAAACTGAGGTTCTAGGTGTTTGTAACCAGAGAATAGGTCAGTGTCTTTTAAAAGAACTACTCAGTCACGTGAGTTAATCAGAGATAATTATAAATTGAATGCAGGCTCCGTCCATTGCTAGAGGCCGAGGCATATCTGGAAAGTGGAGGAATAATGCTAATGGCAATCTGGCAAGATTAAATTGGGACCTGACACTTTAATTTACAGTTTACAGTTTAATTTACAGGTTTACAGGCGTTAGCAATGCATATAGGAACTCAGTCTCACCTGCATTTAGGGAGCATTACATACAGTCACAAATGGATTGACAATAATGTTACTTCTAAGAGCAGTAGTGGGTGGTTTAAACTGACTAGAACATCTGTATTTTCTCTGAGTTTAAGCTTACCAACAAGGTACATCTCCTGGGAAACTAACCCTAATCAGGGAGGCAAGTCTATTTGTGAGGTAATCTCTTTAAGGAAATGGAAAATTTGAAGCTACTTCTGAAGACTAAGCCCAACATGGCTGTCAACTCTGGAGCCCAGGAGAAAAAACCCTCACTTGTTTTAGAGTATTAGTGGAAATTTGGAGGACAGCATGGTGGGAAGGCCATGTCATGAAGGAGCCCTCAAGCCTGAGGAATATTTATTAATGTGGCTACAGTGGAATATATGTTTATTTTCTTTCAGGCACTGCTAAAGTCTTTGTATAGAATTTAATTTATCTTCACATAAATCTTCTGGTTTTGTTACTTTTTATATATTTAATTAATTCTGAAAAAAAAAAAAAAAACCAGCATCTACAGAGGTACATTAATATGCCCAGTTTTCCACAGCTGTAAGTGCTGGAGCCCAAATCCAGGCTCAGCTGGTTCAGAGCACAGTTGCTTGACCACCATAATGTACTGTATCAGCTACTCTCCTACCTATACAAGAATGAAGGAACTTTTATCTTCTGAGATTGCTATCTTGTTGTTCTAAGAACATTTCGTGAAGACTTTGGACTCCTAGGCAAATGAAGAACCCTACAAGTGGGAAATACCTGGGGTTTGGCCTCAAACTCAGAAATGAAGCATATTATGCCTCCTGTATTTAGCCTTTCTGCAAGTTGCTTGTATGCAGACTTCGTATCCTTGGAACCTGGTACAGAAAGTTTGAGGAAATACTAGTGACTTGTTACTTTACCTGTTAGGCTTATTACAAAAAGGTCAGAGCTGGGTTGTTTTTTTTTTTGGAGATACTGTGAAACAATAGTCATGACAGACTATTGTGAAAACTCACTTAGATAAGGGGAAAGATTTTAGAAATTGGTTCCTGTGTGAAATATTTCAATTATCTAGCATACAGGAGTCTAGAACTAGTCTCCTGTCACCTCCAGACATGTTTGTATTAAGCATACCACGGCAAGAACGTAAGGGTCTATGCGGGTAGCGTGAAGTGTCACATCTTACGTATTGTTTTTTTTTAATGTTTGGCAGAAATCTTGACTGTAGACCTTTGCTTTAGAGTATATGATAGGAGATTTAGGAAGCCCTATCTAATATTGTAAGTCTTTGTAACAGTCTCAGCAGTAATAAAGGTATCACTACAACTGTGATACTTATAGTTCTTAAAACTGTGAGAAGGCAACTGCTATTAAACTAGGCATCTCTGATAGAATAATAAACTAGTCACCTAAAAAAGAGCTACACCTTTCCTTCTTCCTTCTGATGGACTGGTAGGAACTAAAACAATAAATACAAAGAAGTTAATGTCCTTCATTAATGTTCATACTACCCAGAATCAACAAGCATTAGTACTTCAGCGTTATTTTTTCCAGAAATTTTTATGGCTCTACTTTAAAACAATTTATATACTAACATGTGAATATGTCTTGCTTTTAAAACTTCAGCTTGATTAAGGTGGAGAGACACTGGTGTTGTTGACTGCCAGCTCACGGTACTTCCTGTCTGGAACCATGCACTGCGTGGTGGGTAGGGGTGGGCACTGCTAGTACACGCACTGGCTCGGCACTGAAACGCGTGTGTTATCCCTGGGAGTGGACTCCATCTACTGTGTGAAGACAGCCCCGAGGGCCTGGGATGTGATCTTGGCTGAACCTTGGAGCCCAGTGTGAGTTCATAAGTAGCAAGGCATGGCCATCAGAAAATACCTCAAGACAAGCAGTAATGACAGTACAGCTTGGGATAGAGCAATAGCAGTTCTCAGAGGGAAGTTCATAGTGGTACAGGCCTTCCTCGATAAAAGAAGAAAAATCTCAAACCCCTAACATACCACCTAAAAGAATTAGAAAAATAAGAACACAAAGCCCCAATGTCAGCAGAAGGAAAGAAATAATAGAAGATTAGAGAAGAAATAAAATAGAGGTTTAAAAAACAGTAAAAAACATAAATAAAAGGAAGAGCTGCCTTTTTTAAAATATAAAAATGACAAGCCTCGACTTAGGCTCACCAAGAAGGAAAAAGAGAAGACCAAAAAAATAAGAAATGAAAGAGAAAAACTAACAGCCGATGCCACAGAAATACAAAAAGTCATATGAGCAGTTATATGCCAACTATTAATAACTGCTGCTGCTGCTGCTAAGTCGCTTCAGTCATGTCTGACTCTGTGCGACCCCATTGACGGCATCCCACTAGGCTCCTTTGTCCCTGGGATTCTCCAGGCAAGAATACTGGAGTGGGTGGCCATTTCCTTCTCCAATGCATGAAAGTGAAAAGTGAAAGTGAAGTCTCTCAGTTGTACCCGACTCTTAGCAACCCCATGGACTGCAGCCTACCAGGCTCCTCTGTCCATGGGATTTTCCAGGCAAGTGTACTGGAGTGGGTTACCATATCCTATTAATAACTAGACAACTTAAAAGAAAAGGACAAGTTTCTAGAAACATACAATCTACCAAGACTGAATCAAGAAGAAGCATAATTTCAACAGACCAATCACTATAAGTGATATAGAATCTGTGGTTTAAAAAAAAAACTTCCTGCAAACAAAGTCCAGGATCAGATGACTTCACTGTAGAATTCTATGAAACATACAAATGAGAACTTATACCTATGCTTCTCAAATTATTCTAAAAGACTGGAGAGAAGGGAACATTCCCAAATTCATTCTGTGAAGCCACCATCACCCTGATATCAAAACCAGACAGACAGAACAAAAAAGAAAATTATAGGTCATTATCTTTGATAAATATAGATGCAAAAAGTCTCAACAAAATATTGACAAGCCAAATCCAACAATACATAAAAAGAATCATACACCATGATCAAGTTGGATTCATTTGAGGGTTGCAGGGATGATTCAACATATGCAGAGAAATCAGTATGATATACCACATTAACAAAAGAAAAGACAAAAGCTATATGATCCTCATAGATGCACAAAAAGCATTTGATAAAATTCAACATCTATTCATGATAAAATCTCTCACCAAAATCAGTATAGAGGGAACACACCTCAACATGTTGAAAACCATTCACAGCAAATCCAATAGCCAAAATAATACTCAGTGGTGAAAAAGCCACAAGCCTTCCTGCTGAATTCAGGAACAAGTCAAGATACCCACTCTCACCACTTCTATTCAACAAAATATTGGGAATCCTAACAGAAATCAGACAAGAAAAAGAAGTAAAAGGTATCCAAAATGGAAGGGAAGAGATAAACCTATCATTGTGTGCAGTTGAAATGATACTCCATATAGAGAACACTAGAGCTTCCCTGGTGGCTCAGAGGGTAAAGCATCTGCCTGTGATGTGGAAGACCCAGGTTCGATCCCTGGGTCCGGAAGATCCCCTGGAGAAGGAAATGGCAGCCCACTCCAGGATTCTTGCCTGGAGAATCCTATGGACAGAGGAGCCTAGTGGGCTACAGTCCATGGGGTTGCAAAGAGTCGGACACAACTTGAGTGACTACACTTAGCTATAGGCATCATTAAAAAAGTATTAGACCTAATGGATTCAGCAAGGTAACAGGGTACAAGATTAGTATATAGAAATCTGTTACATTTCTTTATACTACCAATGAAAACGGTAATGAAAAAAGAAAATGAAAAAAACAATTCTGTTTAAAATTATGTCACAAAAATACTTAGGATTAAACTTAACCAAGGAGATGAAAGATGTATATGTATACTGAAAACTATAAAACACTGATAAAGGAAACTGAAGGTGATTGAAAGGAATGGAAAGATACCCCATACTTTTAGATTGGAAGAATTAATTTTGTTAAAATGGTCATATTACCCAAAGCAATCTGCAGATTTAATGTGATCCCTATCAAAACACCCATAACATTTTTCACACAACTTGAAGAAATAATCTTAAAATTCATATGGAATCACAAATACCCAGAATTGCCAAAACAATCCTCAGGGAAAAAAAAAAGCTAGAAGCATAACCCTCTCAGACTTCAGACAAGAGTACAAAGCTACAGTAATCAAAACAGCATGATTATTGGCACAAAAACAGATATACATCAATGGAACAAAACAGCCCAGAAATAAATCCACACACCTGAGGTCACTTAGTCTACAGCAAAGGAGACAAGAATATACAGTGGAGAAAAGACAGACTCTTCAGCAAGCGGTGTTGGGAAAGCTGGACAGCCACCTCTGAATCAATGAAATTAGGCCACTCCCTCACCATTTACAAAAATAAACTCAAAATTGTTTAAAGATTTAACTGTAAGACACCATACCATAAAACTAGAAGAGAACAGAGGGAAAACATTCTCTGACATAAATTGTAGCAGTATTTTTTTAGATCAGCCTCCCAAGGCAACAGAAATAAAAAGAAAAATAAATGAGACCCAATCAAACTTAAAAGCTTTTGCAAAACAAAGAAAATGAACAAAAAGACAAGCTATTGAATGGGAGAGAATGTTTTCTTGTTTTAAATTTTATTTTATTTTTAATTGGAGGATAGTTACTGTACAATATTGTGATGGTTTCTGCCATACATCAACATGTATCAGCCATAGGTATATATATGTCCTCTTCCTCCTGAACCTCTGTCCCACCTCCCACCCCTTCCTACCCCTCTAGGTTGTCACAGAGCACCAGATTTGGGTTCCCTGTGTCACACAGCAAATTCCCACTTGCTATCTGTTTTACATACAGTAATATATATGTTTCCATGCTACTCTCTAAAATCATCGCCCCACTGTGTCCAGACCTGTTCTTTACGTCTGCATTTCTTTGCTGCCCCTGCAAATAGTATCATCAGTACCATCTATCTAGATTCTGTGTGTGTGTTAACACGTGGTATTTGTTTTTCCCTTTCTGACTTAGTTCAATGTGTATAATAGGCTCTAGGTTCATCCACCTCATTAGAACTGAGTCAAATGCATTCTTTTTATGGCTGAATAATATTCCCTTGTATATATATACCACAACTTTTTTATCCATTCATCTGTTAGTGGACATCTAAAGCAGATTCATTACTTTGCCAACAAAGGTCCATCTAGTCAAGGCTATGGTTTTTCCAGTGGTCATGTATGGATGTGAGAGTTGGACTGTGAAGAAGGCTGAGCGCCAAAGAATTGATGCTTTTGAACTGTGGTGTTGGAGAAGACTCTTGAGAGTCCCTTGGACTGCAAGGAGATCCAACTAGTCCATTCTAAAGGAGATCAGTCCTGGGTGTTTATTGGAAGGACTGGTGCTGAGGCTAAAACTCCAATACTTTGGCCACCTCATGCGAAGAGTTGACTCATTGGAAAAGACTCTGATGCTGGGAGGGACTGGGGGCAGAAGGAGAAGGGAATGACAGAGGATGAGATGGCTAGATGGCATCACCAACTCGATGGACATGGGTTTGAGTAAACTCCAGAAGTTGGTGATGGACAGGGAGGCCTGGTGTGCTGCGATTCATGGGGTCGCAAAGAGTCGGACACGACTGAGCGATTGAGCTGAACTGAACTGAGGTTGCTTCCATATTGTAGCTATTGTAAATTGTGCTGCAGTGAACATTGGGGTACATGTGTCATTTTCGATTATGATTTCCTTGAAGTATATGCCCAGTAGTGGGATTGTTGGGTCATATGGTAGTTTTATTCCTAATTTTTTAAGGAATCTCCATACTGTTCTCTGTAGTGGCTGTATCAATTTACATTCCCACCCGCTGTGCGAGAGGGTTCCCTTTTCTCCACACCTGCTCCAGCATTTACTGTTTGTAGATTTTTTTTGATGATGGCCATTCTGAATGGTGTGAAGTGACACCTCATTGTAATTTTGATTTGCATTTCTCTATTAATGAGCAACATTGAGCATCTTTTCATGTGCTTATTAGCCATCTGTATGTCTTCTTTGGAGAAATGTCTGTTTAGATCTTCTTTTTTGATTGGGTTGTTTGTTTTTCTGGTATTGTGCTGTGTGAGCCACTTGTATATTTTGGAGATTAAACCTTTGTCAGTTGTTTCATTTGCTTTTATTTTCTCCCTGAATGGGAGAGAATATTTTCAAGTGATACAGCCAGCAAGGTCTTAATTTCCAAAATATATAAACAGCTCATACAACTTAATATCAGAAAAACAATCTAATCAAAAAATGGACAGAAGACCTAAATAGACTTCTCTCCAAAGAAGACATACAGATGGCCAACAGGCACATGAAAAGATGCTTAGAATTGTTAATTATTAGAGAAATGCAAATCTAAACCACAGGGAGATAACAACTCAAACCTGTCAGAATGGCTAGCATCAAAAAGTCTACAAATGATAAATGCTGGAGAGGGTATGGAGAAAAGAGAACCCTGCTATACTGTTGGTGGAAATGTAAATTGATATAGCCGTTATGGAAAACAGTACGGAGATTCCTTTAAAAACTAAAGATAGAGATAGCGTATGATCCAGCAATCCCACTCCTGGGCATATATCTGGAAAAGACAAAACCTCTAATTCAAAAAGATACATGCACTCCAGTGTTCGTAGCAGCGCTGTTTACAAGACAACCCAAGACATGAAAACAACCCAAGTACCTGGCAACAGACAGTTGGCTTAAGAAGATATATATAATGGTATATTACTTAGCCATAATAAAGAATGAAATATTGCCATTTGTAGCAACATGACTGAATCTAGAGAATATCATACTAAGTGAAGTAAGACAAGACAGATGTAATGATGTTATTTAGATGCAGAATCTAAAAAATAATACAAATGAATCAACATTCAGCACAGAAAGAGACTGACAGATGGAAAACAGACTCATGGTTTCTTTCCAAACTTTGGAAACTTATAGTTTTCAAAGGGGAAAGAGAGCATCTGGGGGAGGATAGATGAGGAGTTTAGGGTTAACAGATACAATCTATTATTCTTAATATAGAATTATGAATTTACTGTATGGCACTGGGAACTATGTTCAGTATCTTGTAATAACCTATAATGGAAAAGAATCTGAAAATATATGTATCTATTTAACTGAACCACTTGCTGTACACATGAAACTAATACAATATTGTAAATCAACTATAATTTTAAAAAATTTAACGTGAAAGCTAAATGTTCCCTTTTCTTGACCCCTTCACCCTTTCTCAGAGTCACTCTTAATAAGTTTTCTTCCAGTCTTTGTTTTCATATTTTACATAATAAGCTGTTCATAGAAAGTATATTTTTGTGTGTTTTTAAACATACATAAATGGTTTCATCTTAGAACCATTGAAGGTATAATGTACCTTTTTCCTTGGGGGAAAAGGAGTTAACAGTGAGTAAAAGGAAATCAAGAAATATCAGTTAATAGAACAGCTGGATAAGATCAAAATCTTCCTTCATTAGACTCTGAACTTCTTTAGACAAGTTACTGAGTCTTCTATTTTTAAATACGCCTTTCCTCCTATCCCTTCATGCCTGGTATAATCTGATTAGATCATGAAGTAATTTTCTTAGGGTGTGTGTACATCCCAGAGTTAATTATCCTAAATTAATTTACACTTCGTTGGATCACTGGAAGAGTATTTACAGTTAGAAGTTTCTGAATTACTGCTTGTCTTTCTAAAACAGAAGTTAAACAGGGAAAAAGTGGAAAGGAAAACCTAATCAGAGCCTTAAAACATGAAATCGTAATTGTTTATTTATGATATTTGTGATGATAATTCTCATATATCCTTCTTTCATTTTTTTAGAGGTGATTCTGACTCTGTAATGCTCAGTTAAAAATCCATCACCAAGAAAGAACGCCAATAGTTATAAATACATACTGGAACCGAGGAATATGTCAGTGTTGTGTTGATGTCTTAGTTAAAAGCTTTCTCATGAAGATGATAAGTAGCAATGGATTAACTTCCCTATACTGTGTCCCCAGTTTGCTTTTCCATGTTTCTCATTCTGTACATTGTATGTGGTACAGACTTGACTAGGCATTTACACTAAGTTTATTTACATGTTTGCTAAACTTGTTCACAATCCTTTCTTTGAAAGCAGAAACTATAACAGAAACTTCTGCTGTAGCACAAGATAGAACATGAATGAATTACGAGAGAAAAATAATTAGGCAGTTACAAATATGAATGAATTCAGAGATAAAATAATGAGGCAGTTATGACAGCAACAGCGTGAACCAAATGTTTATGTGATAATGTCAGAAGGACATGTCTGCCCCTCGTTTGAGCAGATAATAATCATGGTTTGAATTTCAGAAGGAAAGGGAAGAGAGACCTGAGCAAATGCAAACTTTCTTGGGCATTGGGGTAGACTGTGAAAGTTGAGTTAGACTTCTAACTATACAAATCATACATCATGGCAGGTAGTTACTCCTCCGGCTCCATTCATGGTGAATAATTACTGAGCTGTTTCAAAGCGGGAAGTATCAACTTAATTATCAGTTTTGGTGAAATGATATGAGATTCTGTTTTACTTTAAAATGATGAAAAATCTCTCCATCCTTTGGAAACTTGCTGCCTTTGAGAAAATATTAAACCACATTGAAGTCTCTAATGTATGAGTCAAAAATTACATTGAGAAGCTGAGAGGTGTTTTGATGTTTTGGCATATCCCTTTCCTTTTGCTTGATACCTATTCATACGGATAAAGATTTTCTTAGAAAATTTGGTTATATTTAAGTCTCTGAGGTGTTCAGTAATTTCATCAACCAAAACTAAGGTAGTTTATATGGATTTTGAGAATTAGTATGGTAGTTATTTACAGCCTAGATAGTTATGAAGAAAGTTCTTTTCTTTTTACAATTTAAATTAAATTTTTACACTTTCACATTAAATTTTTTAAAAAATTAAAGTTTTACAATTTAAACCAAGTCATTATGTTTTGCCATAGCAGTTAAGAGAAAAACATGCTATGGGATTTTGGTCACTGGTAACTTTGGAAATGCTTCTTTAAGTATAAATTTAATTAAGCATCAGTGATCTATGAAGGAAATATTTATAAACTAAATCTTTTTAAACTTCATAGTGAACAGCTTTTTTAATATGATAGATTAAAATATTTTTGAAATCTGAAAATCTGTGCTTTTACTTTGTTGACAAAAGGTTAATTAGAGTTCCATAGATTCCATTAGCTTGACTATATTGGATGATTATGTAGTAAATACTATTCTGAACACCCTACATAAATCATCTCTTCATTTCTGCAATAACCCTAAGAGACAGATGCCTTCATTGTCCATATTTAGTAGATGAGGATAGTCTGAAGCTGTACACCCACTGCGTGAGGGAGCCAGAATTCAAATACAGTCAGCTGTCTTCAGATGCGACCATCTCCACCGAAATACCTCTGTCTTTTTACATAATTTTTATACCTATTAATAAATAAGTTCTTTATTGCTGTTTTTATTGTGTATGTAATATGTTCATTATTGAAAAATCAGAAATTACAGTGAACAAATAGAATAATCATTCATATTCTCACTATCAGAGAACCATTGCTTTTATTCTCAGGTATACTTTTATAGATATTTCTCTTTGCGTATGTTTTTTAAATCAAAATGGCTTCTGCTTTACATGATGTGTAGTAATCTGCTTTTGTTCCACTAAAAAATATAGCGTTTCTTTATGCACTTCTACATCAAGTAGATAAATTGTGCTAGTTATGCATATATTATTACATGGGTAATAATATAAACCATACTTATCTAGTAATTTCCAGTTACTGACATTTAGTCTGTTTATTATTTTTCCTTATGGATAGGTTGTTCTTAATCCTAAAATTTGACTTCTTTTCTACCATGTTCTTTGACATTCTCTGTTCGTTCAGGATACTGACTTGAATTGTACTGTTCAAAGGAGCTTTTTTAAATTCTATGTTTATGTTTTTAATAAGACATCTGATGTGATTTGTGCCTGCTCATGTTTTGTATTGTGCTAAAAACAATTCAAGGTGAGGCTCATTGTGAACTGCATTATAGTGAGAGCGTTGTAGTGACTCAGAAGTGAGTTAAAAATATTTAACAACTGATACGATAATATTAACTAATATATAAATCGAGAGTAAGTAAAATTTGAATATAGTCCCTTATTCTGTACCTAAAGTTTATTATAAATCTAATTACTGAAGCAGTATAAGTTGTAGGAAAAACTATCGTCATTCTAGTAATTTTATACTCATTTAAGTGTTTTTAAGAACAATGATTTTTAGAAATTGTTGCTATGATCTTCTGTTTGCTGCTCTTCCCAGCTAAATGATATGCTTTTCTTAGCCATTATTTGACAGTGGAAGCTATCTGAAGCTCTTCCAGTTCTTTTCCCGTTAAGTTTGTAGTCATTAGTAGGCTTGAGTCTTAATAACTGGAAACTTTCTCTTCAGTTCAGTTCATTCAGTCGCTGAGTCGTGTCCAACTCTTTGTGACCCCATGGACTGCAGCACGCCAGGACTCCCTGTCCATCACCAGCTCCCAGAGTTTACTCAAACTCATGTCCGTTGAGTCAGAGATGCTATCCAACCATCTCATCCTCTGTCGTCCCCTTCTCCTCCCACCTTCAATCTTTCCCAGCATCAGGGTCTTTTCCAATGAGTCAGTTCTTTGCATCAGGTGGCCAAAGTATTGGAGTTTCAGCTTCAACATCAGTCCTTCCAATGAATATTCAGGACTGATTTCCTTTAGGATGGACTGGTTGGATCTCCTTGCAGTCCAAGGGACTCTCAAGAGTCTTCTCCAACACCACAGTTCAAAAGCATCAATTCTTCAGCGCTCAGCTTTCTTTATAGTCCAACTCTCACTTCCACACATGGCTACTGGAAAACCCATAGCTTTGACTAGATGGACCTTTGTTGGCAAAGTAATGTCTCTGCTTTTTAATATGCTGTCTAGGTTGACCATAGCATTTCTTCCAAGGAGCAAGCGTCAATCACTGGACAAATGATAATAAGGATTAACTTTCATTTTTAGTAATGAAATTTATATTATTATGCCAGTGTTGGCTAGATCTTCAATGAGTCTGTGAAACTCAGAATATTAGACAGGACTTCCCTGTCCTGGGCATCTCCCCAGCCTCATATTGCCAGGCTACCCTGGTCTCTGTCCCGTTACAGGAGTGCTTGTGTTGCAACACCAAGACGATGCCTGCAGTGACTTCCATTACCACCTCCTCCTCCGCCGTCCTTAGATCTTTCAAAGTTGGTTCTATAGGGACTGCGATTACCACAAGGAGCTACATGTTGGAAGGTAGACAGACAGCAGGTACCTGGAGCTCGAGTAGACCAGATGAACATTGAGCATTGTTTGCTGGAGGGCCAGTGCCAACACTGTCTCCTCCTCTGGTGTCTGTGGGGACATGTCAGGATAGGGCCTGGAACACTGCTAGTGGGGGCTAGGGCAGCCCAGGGCTCCTGAGGGACCCAGGTAAGAGGCCTTAAGTCAATCCTCTAGAGTCCCTGTTGTGTCCAGAAGGTGGAACTTATGGTATTTACTTGCCTGGCTCCAACTAGCCTCAAGGAAGTTTCCAAATGAGGAAACCAAAGCTGTACTGGTATACTGGTGCATGTCAGCCTTGAGCTGATGTCAGCACTGATGATGGTATGATTACTAGTAAAATAGGCAAAGCACAATCATTTACCAAATAGTTATTTCCTAGGAAAAGTATATATGTTTGCAATATATGAATGCTAAATATTTACACTGCTATTGAAAGATATGCAGCATATATTAAGTGAGGGGAAAAAGAAAAGTCCAGAAAAATGTGTGTAGTATACTACTTTTAATGTAAGAAAGGGAGAATATGTTTGTATTTGCTTGCATTTTAAAATAATGGAAGGAAAAACAAGAACTTTAACAAATAGTTACCTGAGAAGAAGGGAGGAATGAATGGACGGAATAGGGTGGAGGAGACAGGGGTGGAAAATAGACTTCTCTGGCAAGCCTTGTTTTACATAATTATAAAGCAGAATTCAAATAAAAACATGTAACCCTAAAAGCCAAAGCATGGTGAAACAAAGGAGCTTATCCATATATTCATTAGCTTAACCATACAGAGGGATATTTGATTTTTTATTTTTTTAAGCATAAGGCGGGTTGGTAGGAGACTGTTACTATAATCCAAAGCGCATATCGTGGTTGTTTGAACTGCAGTAGTAGCAGCAGGAATAGAAGTAGGGAGATGTGAAACATACTTTGGAGTGAAGATCAACAAATTTTGGATTCAGTATGGAGGTGGCAGAAAGTGAGAAATCTAGAATAGACTCCTGGGTTTTTGGTTGATCGGTGAGGATAGTATGAAAAAGACTAGGTTAGAAATAAGAATTTTGTGGACACATTAAGGCAGCTTTGAGATAAACCACTTAAAATGCCAATTTGATAGTTCACGGTTTGTGTCTGAATACTGCAAGGAAAGATTGAGAATAGGAGTAATGAATTTGGGAATCATAACTATAGATGGTATTTAAAACAAGGGACTCTTGTTTTGGTGAGGCTTAATTATTATATACTACTCTATAATCAATCTGCCTCCTAGTCCAGATTTTTGATTAGGATAATATTGACAAAGTACATTTCAATAGTGTAGACAATAGAGTGTGTGCTTTTTTTAAATTGTTTAAAATATTATACTCCTTTTGTATTGGCATTTTAGTTTAAAACAGTTCCCCCTTCTCTGAGGTCTATCTCTGATTTCTAGGGGTGGAGCCCTAGCAGTTACGGGTGGATTTCATGACCTTACCACTGTGGCTCTGGTTGATTGATCCAGCATTCTAAAGACAAGGTGCATCAGCTTCCACCCTTGGGTCTCTAGAGGGATCCTGGTTCATGCCCCTTTTTAAAGGTTTAGTTTTTCTATCATTTCTTGGATCATGTGACAAATATCCTTTTTCATATACGTTTACATTCCTCACTTATGGTGGCTCTGCTGCTGCTGCTAAGTCGCTTCAGTCGTGTCCATCTCTGTGCGACCCCATAGACGGTAGCCCACCAGGCTCCCCCGTCCCTGGGATTCTTCAGGCAAGAACACTGGAGTGGGTTGCCATTTCCTTCTCCAGTGCATGAAAGTGAAAAGTCAAAGTGAAGTCGCTCAGTCGTGTCCGACCCTCAGCGACCCCATGGACTACAGCCTACCAGGCTCCTCCGTCCATGGGATTTTCCAGGCAAGAGTACTGGAGTGGGGTGCCATTGCCTTCTCTGATGGTGACTCTAGTTGGTTTCTATTGCTAACTAGATAGAAATGTATCTAACGACTCTTGTGTTTTACCATCTGAAGCTACGTATGAAATTTCATTAAATTTTGAGATCCTTTAGAAATTTCACCTTGGATTTTCCCCCATTTAAACCATTGCTGGCATCTGTCCTTTTGTGGAAATTTTCTATTGCTTGAGACAATCTTTTAGTGAATCCAGACCATAAAAATCTTTTGTTTCAGTTTCAGAACTTCTCAGGGTGCTTCCTCCAGCTACTGTGATAGATTCATCCTTCCTGAATCTATTTGTATTGATATATTTTTTTAATTTAATTTTATTTTTAACTTTACAATATTGTATTGGTTTTGCCATGTATCAAAATGAATCCGCCACAGGCATACATGTGTTCCCCATCCTGAACCCTCCTCCCTCCTGCCTCCCCATACCATCGCTCTGGGTCGTCCCAGTGCACCAGCCCCAAGCATCCAGTATCGTGCATCGAACCTGGACTGGCGACTCATTTCATATATGATATTATACATGTTTCAGTGCCATTTTCCCAAATCATCCCACCCTCTCCCTCTCCCACAGAGTCCAAAAGACTGTTCTATACATCAGTGTCTCTTTTGCTGTCTCATATACACGGTTATTGTTACCATCTTTCTAAATTCCATATATATGCGTTAGTATACTGTATTGGTGTTTTTCTTTCTGGCTTACTTCACTCTGTATAATAGGCTCCAGTTTCATCCACCTCATTAGAACTGATTCAAATGTATTCTTTTTAATGGCTGAGTAATACTCCATTGTGTGTATGTACCATAGCTTTCTTATCTGTTCATCTACTGATGGACATCTAGGTTGCTTCCATGTCCTGGCTAGTATTGATATTAATGACATCTTCCTGCAGAGACATTTTTATTCTAAGGATAAAATTATATTAAAAGTTTTCCCCTTCCCTGGAATTTTTAGAAAGTGATTCTTTTTAATAATACTACATATTGTTATTGAATATATATTATTTTCCCATATATTTAGATTTTAAATTAAAAGAAGCATTCATACTACACACATTCCATTGAAAGTTTCTAATACAGTGAAAATTGTGGAAGTTAATTTCATCAGTGTGAATTTGTCTACAAAATATTTTCCTAATGTATCATAGTTCAGTTCAGTTCAGTCGCTCAGTCATGTCCGACTCTTTGCGACCCCATGGATTGCAGCATGCCAGGCCTCCCTGTCCATCACCAACTCGTCAAATGAAGATTTGTTTATTCAAAATAATACTAAATACAAAGTAAATGCTTTTCCCAAATTAATTAGATTTCTATAAAAATATGAGATGCTTTGAATGTGGTTAATTTGAAGTTTATTTATTTCAGAATCACATTTCCATTTAATACATTTAAAATTTGTAAGTTTAGCATACTTTAAGGAAGGACATATCCTCTGTGTGTGTTCATGTATGTGTGGGGTTTTTGGCATTCAGATAAAATCAGCTTTAAAAACAGTATAATGCTACCAGCATTTTTGAAGGAATATGCTTTCATATGAGATGAAGACTGTGAGAAAAGCTTCCTCTAGCCATTTCATGTCTCTAATATAATTGTAGTTACATGAATAAACAAGAAGTGTTTTTACAAAATGAAAAAAATTTCTCATCTTTCTGAGCTTTGGTTTAGAATAGCATCTGGATGAAATCTACCCTGGTAATAAAATGTTAAGATTTCTTATTGTGTTCTTTCTGTGCACACCCATGCACACATACATACACCCCACTTTTTTTTTAAAAGGGAGGGCACAAGGAAACTTTTGGAGGTGATGGATATCTTTATTACCTTGATTATGATGATGGATTCTTGAGTGTATGCACATGTCCAAACTCATCACATTGTGTATGTTGAATATGTACAGTTTTGTGTATCATTATACCTCTGTAAAATGTTTAAAAGAAAGAAAAAAATTTTTTAAAAGTAGATGGTGCTTAAAGATAGCGTTTTGGAGATACATTCATCAGTAACAACTAGTAGACTCTGTGTGTTTGAAATCAAGTAAGTAAAAAATTATGTTAAAACAGAAACCAGATTTTGTAAGTCTTTATGGGAATTTTTTTTCTTTGTTTCTGTTATAGGCAGAAGATTTTCCAAGTAACTTTATAACTTGTAAATTTTTAGAAAGTTGTCATTATATTCTAATTAATTCTCAAATATTTTGCTGATTTTATTGTATGATCTGTTTATCCTTGGGAAATATATTCGTGTCTTGTTTGATAATACAAATTCAGTTCAGTTCAGTTCAGTCGCTCAGTCATGTCCAACTCTTTGCCACCTCATGAATCACAGCACACCAGGCCTCCCTGTCCATCAACAACTCCCAGAGCTTACGCAAACTCATGTCCATCGAGTCTGTGATGCCATCCAGCCATCTCATCCTCTGTCGTCCCCTACTCCTCCTGCCTCCAATCCCTCCCAGCATCAGGATCTTTTCCAATGAGTCAACTCTTCGCATGAGGTGGCCAAAGTATTGGAGTTTCAGCTTCAGCATCAGTCCTTCCAATGCAATTACATAGTACAAAAATTACTTGATTTGTTTTAATAATTACTCATTTATTGAATATATTGTTTAAGTATTTTTTAAAATCAGCTTTATTGGTGGTATTTTACATAGAAGATTGACTCATTTCAAGTGTGTGATTCAGTTAAGTTTTTAAGTAACTTTACTAAGTATTACAACTATCACCTTATATCCTTTCTAGAACATTTTTCTTCTCCAGAAAGATCTCTCATGCACACTTACAGTTAATCTCTGTCCTTACCCTTAGTCTCAAGCAGTTGCTAATCTGCTTTGTATAAATTTGCCTATTCCAGACATTTCATAACGTGGAAGCATACAGCGTGTAATGTAGTCTTTCGTGTGTGGCTTCTCTTCTCAGCATAATGTTTTGGAGTTTTATCTCCTGATGTAGATGTGTCAGAAGTTCGTTCCTTGTATAAATGTGCCACATGTTCCATATGCATTCATCAGTTGATGGCTTTTAGTGCATTTCCGGTTTTTGACTGTTCCAATTAACGCTGCTATGAACATCCACATGCAAGTCTTCGTCTGGTTGCCAGTAAGCACGCTAAGCTTTTTGAGTTTAATGCATTTAATCTTCACGTCTCTGTAGGCTAAATAGTAACATCATCCCCATTTTACAGATGAGGAAACTTAAACTTACATTAACATCATACAGCTGGTAAGTGGTGGGCCCAAGTACGTAATCACTTTATTGGTTTCTAGTTTATCCTTCCTATGTTTTTTGTTTTTGTTTTTCAGAAGTAAGAGTATGTTTTTTCTCCTTTGTGGTTGTATGAACGGTGGTATACATATGTGTACATACGCTCACATTTGTCTGTGTATGTATGTATGTGTATATATAGTTTTTTCTTTTGCATCTTCCTTTGTTACTTAATGTATCTAGGAAATCATTGCATGTGAGGTCATAAGGATATCTTCCTTTGTTTTTACACCTGCAGGATACATTTAAATAAGCACATAGCATATTCAGCCAGTTCCTACATATGGGGGAATACCATTCAGACTATTTTCTTTTTAATTTCTAAAGACGTTTTAATTGCAGTATGGTTGGTTTACAATGTTGTGTTAGCCATTTCAAGAATACAGCAAAGTTATTCAGTATTTATACACACACATATATATACATGTGTGTACTACATATATATATTCTTTTTCACGTTATTTTCCCTTATTGGTTACTACAAAACATTGAGTGTGGTTCCCTGGGCTACAGTAGGTCCTAATTTATCCCTCCCCTCCTTTCCTTTTGATAACTATAAGTTTCTTTTCTATGTCTGTGAGTCGGACTGCTTTGTATACAATATTAATATTGTTTCTTTGAAAGACTAATCAGCCTTGTATCTGTTATTTTGTTTCCTTTATGTTTAATATGATTAAGAGTACCAAGTATATTTTAGTTAGCAGATTATTGAACTTTCTTGTCTGTTATGTATACTAACTTTTGGACCTTCCATATATATATATATATATATATATATATAGTAAAATTTCTTGGTTTGTATTTTGAATTGAAATCTATCAGGAATACTCAAGTATTAACAATGACTTATTTAGTTCTTTTCAAGCTCTTATCTGTTAAGTTACTCTTTTAAAAACAGTTTATTTGAACTCTTAATTATAAAAATTTTAGTATATTCAGGCTCTTGGGGTTTTTTCCCCCCATTGTAAACTGTTTAGAACCAACTTTAGGTATTAAAAGCTCCTAAGCACAAAAACAATGGCATTCTTAGGCAATTTAATAAATAATAAAGAATTGGCAGGCAGGAAGTGTTGTGAATGGTTAGGAATCCATTCAACATATTGCTCACAAGAAAATAAAGAGATATGTTAATTAACAAAATGTTCCACCTGTCTGTTGAAAGTTTATAACTTTACCTTTATAAAAATCTCAATCCATAATATGTTACCTTTAAGTTTTAGGCTTGTCATTAAACGATCAGGTCCTTCTGTACAGAAAACGTATTCTGTACATTTTCTTACACCTTCCAGTATTATAATTTTGTACAATATCTGCTTTGTGGCTCCAGATTTTCTCCATTTATTTGCACATAAAGACATAGTTCAGATGAAAGAAGGCTAAATTACACTGCAACATGGACATTTGGAATCTCTACATATAATCTCATTATCTACTTCATGCTTTTTTGCTCTTTGCTCTTTTACTACAGTGAATTACTGATTTATGCCACTATGCTACATATAGAAAATAGCTTTTTTTTTTTTTTTTTTTTTAAAGAGAAAATCAACTTCTTTCGCTTGTGTCTGAATAGCAACAAGTGGTCATATGTGGCTAGAGTAGCAGCAGTGAAATATGCGACTGAACAGTTATTGGTATGGGTCTTTTAGGTCTTAGCTGTTGGGCTAAGCAATTTAGACTTTATTTTCAGCAATGAAGAGCCATTATAAAATTTTTAAATAGGATCATTACATGACCTGACATTTGTTCTAGGAAGATAGCACTGCAGAGTCTATGAAGAATGGGTTAGAGATGTGAGACATTAAAGGTAGGAAGATAAGGTAACTGTTCAGGCAAGAAATTTTTATGGTTTACCTCAACAGTAACAGGAATCTTGCCAAGTAGCCAAAGCTAACAGTTCCTAGCATTCTTTAGGCGGTTCTGTAGATTATGTTTGTAGAATGAGTGCTTAAGTGTTCAACTTCTGGTACCAATCTCATTAAAACCTAAAGCCATTAGCCATTATTCTAACCCTGGTCTTGTCATCAGAGCACCTTTTAGTTTTTATGAAACTAATTCATGTAGATAAGTCCATAAAAAATCAACCATTTTCTTCTCTGGTTTATTTTTACATTTTGGTGTAGAATATATTGAGTTGGCCAAAACATTCACTCACGTTTTTCCCTAAGGTGTTACAGGAGAACCCGAATTAACTTCTTGGCTTCCAGAGAAATGTATTTGATGTGAGCTTTTTGAAATGTTGCACTTAGAAAATATCTTTATTCTAACTTCCTAATTGATTGATGGTTTGGCTTGATATTTAATGCTAGTTTAGAAGTCATTTTCCTTTAGAAATTTGAAGACATTGCTCTGTTGTCTTCATTTTACACTGTTGCTGTAAGTCTTATTCCATTTTGATTCTCAGTCATTTTTCGGTGACATATTTTCCTCTGGAAATTTTAGGACACTGTCCTCTTATAGTGTGCGATTTTGTAATGATGCACCTCGGGCACTACGTTATTATAAGCAGAGTTTCGGAGGCCATTCAGTTTTTCAGAAGATGGAGTCATCACCCTTCTTTCGGTAGGCTTGTGGTAGTGGCTTGATTGCCAGCCTTCTTGGAACTGAGTGACAATAGGCAGCTGAGTGTCTTGCTGACCATCATACAGATTTTCACTTACTCTATTCTCAGTATGATGACCCTCTTCTTCCTGTGCCTATATTGGCATTCCTTAATGGATGCATGGATGCTTAGTATGAAGGATGCAGTTTGGGATCAGGGGTGTTAATTGCTTATCATGCAGTTTTTGTCTGTCTTTTCTTGATTTGGGCAAACACTTCACCCACTCCCTTCCATAGTACATGAGCCTTTCTGGAGTTCTCTGGAGTGAATGTGCTTCTCATCATATTCTAACTTAGTAGCATGAGTCAGGAAATTAATATGCTGTGGGCAAACAATTAAAATCCATCTTTGATTATTATTGTATGTGTAACACAATTAGCTTTTCTGAGTCCAACTTATGGGAAAAAAAGGAATTCATAAACTTGGATCTATAGAAATTGGAACTGCTGACTTTTCATTAGTCAAAAGGGCAAAAGTATCCCATTTTGTCCCTATCAGAATAGTAGTCTTAAAAATAGAATTATCTCCCATCCAAAAAAATTAATTCCAGTTATATCAATAGTTATTGGTTAGTTTAAATTAATTCTCAGTTACCATCTTCACTCTCACAAGACTTTTAGAAACCACCTCTAAACAAGACTTTCTTCTTAGCATTTAGAAACACCATGTAGTTAAGATTTTTGATGCCATATTTTTAAAATATTTTGTTCTTTTGCCTATAACTAACCTAACCCACTCCAGTGTTCTTGCCTGGAGAATCCCAGGGACGGGGGAGCCTGGTGGGCTGCCATCTATGGGGTCGCTCAGAGTCAGACACAACTGAAGCAACTTAGCAGCAGCAGCAGCAGCAGCAACCTGAATTTTAGTGAAAATTCTTCTATTATACATGCAGATGCAAAGTTTGCCTATTTTAAAATCTCTTGAAATACCGGTATAAATTAGACCCAAAGCCTTATTTTCCTAAGTTTATGTTCTTTAAAGAACATCAGGTGACATGGTATTACAAAAATTATTTCCAACATTTAGCCTAATGGAGCCCACGTCTCTTAAGAGCTTGCAGTGAAGCCATGCATCTCTAGGATATGAAATTGGATGAGAATTGAACCACCCGAAGCTAGATGAGACCCCCAGATAGTCCCCAATAGTTTTAAACTTGTGCCGCATGGGTGGGTCCTGTGGATCCTTGGTAGTGGTCTGCTCTGAGTGAGAACAAAGGAGGGGTGGGAAATGCAAATGGTTATTTAAACCATGTCTTACTGGTTTAAATAAATTATACTTTATTTGAACATAGGTTTCTATAACTAGACAGTTTTTCTCTGAAAGTTGTGTTAATAGTATTGATAGTTGAAATAAGAAGATTGAAGACATTTGAACATGAGGCAGTATAAATGTCTAAGTAAGGCTCTCCTTGTTCTCCTGTGCTTAACACCTTCTCCAGTTGGTTATTGTTCTCTGTGGTCATCATGTTTTTTCCTGACTTTGTACCTTTGTTGATATTCTACCCAAATTTGGAATATCATAATTTTTTTTTTAACCTATTTAGCTCTGTATTTCAAAGCAAAAGTTAAGGCTAGCTCCTGCCATGAAGCTTTCTTCCCAACACTCCCACACGTTGATCTTTTTATTCTCACAATTTCTATAGCTCTTTGATTATATTACTTTGGGTTGTCTTTTGTGACATACAGTAATTTATTTCACTTCACTGCAGTGTGAATTCTAGTTTCTCACACAGTGCTCACAGGATACAAATTTAATAGATCAGTATTTTTTTTTATTTAACTGAAACTAAGTTATGAACCCGATTTTCCCAATTAAAATCTGTTTCCCTCATTACTATGAAACATTAATTTTGTGAGTTATTTGCATATTTGAACTTAAGTGTGATTCTTTAACGTGCTTTATGCGCTTTCTCACTTTGCATTCATCTTGATTTGCCCACAGAATGGGATGATAAGTCATTCATATTTGACAGGTATTCTCCTACATCTCTGTACCTTGGCAACAGAATACTCCTTCCTATGTATAGATTTCTTTTGACTGTTTAGGGGTAAAGAGGATCATCCGTCAGAATGTATAGAATATGTATACTTCCTGTCTGCTCTCGCATAGGCATTTAATGCTTTCAGCTTGAGTATCAGCACGTATACAAGCTACAGTGATGTTTGCGGAAAATAGTTTATCCCAAGATGAGGGTGTTTAATGGGACTTTTCTTGAGACATTTGTTTTTCTATAATTGGTTAAGTCGAGGCCCAAAGATAGATTGAGAAGGTGATACTATATTCCCTACACTCTGTCCTAAATCTGGAGCCAGCTAGCAGTCTGAGTCAGAAACTTCCCTGAGTGTTTATTACGAGGTGAGCGCAGACTGGCTCTGTTACACCCAAATATTCCAGCTCCCACATCTCTGCACCCACCCCGTGTCAAATAGAAGACTGAGACAGGAAAAGAAAAGAGAGTTGGGAGTCTGAAATAGAAAGATGGTATGTTAAAGCTCTTTTTTCTCATCCCATCTCTCAGTGGGCACTTGAATTCTTAGAAGGCATGGAGGTGTTTTTGAGGTTTCATGAGAAAGAGCATGGAAGGTTGAAGAGAATATAGCCATGGGGCTGATCAGGCAACCTATAAGCTAGAAGATAGTCCACCTAGTAAGAGGGCTGGGGGCGTGGACTGCTGACCACAGTGGAGGGAAGGCGTGGCTGTCCTGTTCTGGGGAGGCTGGACGTCACCCTAACCAATCATGTGCATCTCCTATGAAGAAACCACCACATCAGCAAGAGGGCCACAATGGTCAGGACTCCAGTGAGGTTGGGGGCTCCCCACCACCTGCAGGCAGCCAGTCAGGCAGTTCTAGCGATTTCTTCCATTTTCCCTCTTCAACACATCATAGTAACTGGAGTCTGGAGAATAAGGGGAAGAACACGTCCCAGAACTGAGTTACGAGAGTGCTGGAGTAGAAGGAGGATTGCAAGTGCAGACTACACCTTGTCTCCCACATGATGTTGTGAGCAGAAGCTTAGCCGACATCTGTGGGAGGGAGTAATAAAGGCTATTAATAATACTTAGTGCTTACTGTGAAAAAGGTACTGTTTTAAGGTCTTTAGCTGTATTCATTTAATCTTTTAACAGCTCTGTGAACTATAGAGTGTTGTAACTGTTTTACAAATTAGAAAACTTAGAAATAGAGGTGAGATTTGAGTTAGACTTGGGAATGGAGTTTTTAAATTCCACTAGCTTGAGATTCCTTACAGGCAGAAAGTAGCTGGGAACGTATGAACTTTCTTAAGGCCAAATTAAGGACAGTATGGGGAAATTCAATATCATACCATTAAAAGAGATCAGAATAAAAAATATGCTGCTTCATGCTATATTCTTCTGAAGTAAGAATGTTTAATAAACTGCTTACATATTTAAAATCAATTGAACTCAGCTTTCATGTATTCAAAATATATGTGGAATAAGAAGTGTTAGTCACGCAGTCATGTCTGACTCTTTGTGACCCCATGGACTGTAGCCTGCTAAGCTCCTCTGTGCATGGGATTCTCCCAGCAAGAATACTGGAGTGGGTTGCCATTGCCCTCTCCAGGGGATCTTCCTGATACAGGTATTGAACCCAGGTCTCCTGCACTGCAGGCAGACTTCTTACCATCTGAGCCACCAGGGAAACTAAGATACATGCAATAAATATAATGTATGTAATGAAACCCAGCTGTTTACATTTTTCTTTAACTAAATCCAACGTTAGAGTCAGAGAGAGTATATGATATTTAGTAATTTGGGAAAGAATTTCACCCCTGCTAACCTGAATGAGAATGTGTGTGTGTGTGTGTGTATCCATCCCAAATATTGCCAAGTTTTTCTGTCATGTGGGCATGAATGGGATCACATTACATTAATGCTCAAATCTTGGCAATTCCAGCTTTTCGTACTTATGCAGACACTTTGATCTCTTGCACGTCCCTGTTCCTTCAGCTATTTTAGGGAGCTCTCAAGTGGTGCCATTTAGACCAGGTTGCTGCTCCCTTTTTTACCTCTGTTGCTCTGCACTCATCTTGGTTCTGCAACCCTAAACACCTTGTCAGCACTGCTTTTAACTGTAATAGTTGACCTCTACCACCTTGGCACTCAGTAATGCCTGGGACATGACAGCTCACCAACCTTTTGCAAGTGAGAAAGATAATTCTCTTTTTGCATTATGCTCAGTTTGGGGAATCCTGGCTGAGTTAAGAGCTCCAACGTGTTAACAGAGTCTAGGAGACTCTTCTTTCAGTTCATGCACAGCATGTTTTCTTTCCAAAACATGAATACATGGCTGCAGCAGTTCGGCCTGATAGATTCATCACCTTGTATGAGAGGGTCTCTTGTCCCTGACTTCGGGCCCTAAAGCTTAGCATGATTTTCTTTAGTAGACTGTGTGTGTCAAGAGTCCCATTGCTCCTCTGAGAAATTTGGATTGTCTTGTTCACTTCACCCTCTAATATTCCAAACATACTTGCATGTAGTCTTAGCTTAAGGTATCTCCTGAAGGGTTCTCACCCCTGATCACTAGGGAGTAGAAAGTGGGGGAAGGTGGGAGGTGTGGAGTGGGAGGTGGGAAGTTGAGGGATGAAGGTGTCATCTAATTCCTTCTATGAACTGTGTCTGAATCTCTAGTCTGCTCTAGTCTGACTTTGGCCTCTGCTTTATCTGTATTACTGTTAAAACTTCATATTTGGCTTAGACTTACTTAAGACAGAAGATTCCCTGGTGGCTCAGTAGTAAAGAATCCACCTACAGTGGGCTCAGTCCCTGGATTGGGAAGATCCCCTGGAGGAGGAAATGGCAACCCACTCGAGTATCCTTGCCTGGGAAATCCCATAGACAGAGGAGTTTGGCAGGCTGCAGTCCCTGGGGTCTCAAGAGTCAGACACAGCTTAACAACTAAACCACCACCACGTAAGATAAATGGTTTGAGCCGCCACAGTTGGTTGTACAGGTCTGTACTCAGCAGCCTTTAAGTGGCAGATGTGGCTTCTCATCTTGCCCTTCTTACAGATCGTTACTTTGGTCACTTCACAGGGTCTGTCTGCTTCCTTTTGTGGAAGTGATAGGGTTGAGCAAATGACCAAAGGTTTATTCTAGTTCTCACACTCTGAGGTCCTGTGTTCCTAAGCAGAACTGTTAAAATGTCATTTTATTGCCCTTATAGTTTCTAGTATAATATGTAAAGTGAGTTATGATGAATAAATTATATATGCAGTTTATAGTAATCATTCTTTTAGTTCTTTTTTGTTGGCTACTTTTGTAAAACTTGTCATTAGCCTCTATGTCCAAATTAATATGAAAATACTTTCTTTGGTGCTATGTATACTAAGGTATTATCCAAGCTAAGTTTGTAAATAAAGGAAGAATAATTTGTAAATATTTCTAAAGAAATTTTACAAGTAAATATTTGTAAAGAAAAATTTGTAAATAAAGGTTGTAACTGTGCACAAGAAATACAGAAATTTAAAGGGAATTTAAAGAAAGGAAAGAAAAGTTTGATCCATGGTCCATGCCACTGTTCTCTCTAGGAATTGTTGAACTCTCTTTTCTAGGGCACTTTTCAATATTGCTATTATAATTTTTTAATTTCTGTGTATTTGTCTAGCATTAATTGGTTGAATTGCTCTAAAAGTTTTTTTTTCCTGCTACTTTCTTATAGAATAGTTTTTGGACTAGTGTGGTGAATAATGCTATCTGTAAGCTCCTAATTAAACTCAGGTCTTAATCAATGAAGACATTTTTGATTTATCCACTCTGTCATCTGAACTTTTGTTTAAATTTTCCATCTCTGCAAGAAAACTAAAAAGATATATTCTGTGTAACTGAACTAGATTCGCTGTCTTCACTGAAAGGACTTCCATGCTTTTACAGTATTTCCCAAAGGCCTGCCATTTAATCTTTTTTTTCATTAACTCAGATACCAATTGAATCCTTCTCACTATCCCATTAATTTCATCCTTCATATTACTGCACCTTGACATTAAGGGACTGTCATTGGAGAGGAGATTATGTTTGGTATGTCTGTAATACTGAATAGGACTAATAGGAATTTTTTATAATTGAGCTGAGTTGCCCGAGCAAGGATGTCGTTCGTATCTGGAGGGTTTCTTTAAATGATGAGTCAAATCTGAAGCCTATGGGAGGAAGAATTATCAAAATATATACATTTATTCTTAGAAGAATTTTAATCCAGAGGCTCATCAATTATGTGTCACATTTCAAGTTATTGGCAAATATATTTATGTTTTTAGTGGCCTCAAAAATAGACCTGTATAGGTTAAGACCCAGTTGTCTTTCTTTTTTTAACTTTTTAAAAAACAAATATCCACTGTGAGATGACAGAGACTCAAGTGTGATATTGTAGATATTTAGGGCGATATCTTGACATACTTAGCTGATAAACCTCAATTTAAGTTCAATAAAATCAAGGTTTTCTAGATGTAAGCCATTTCTACACATATTACTAGTTATAGAAATTTAGTAGTGGGTTTTTTATTTAAGAAATTTAAATAAAATCAACTTTACTGATATTAAAACCATAATCTGAATTTAAGTGTAAAAAGAACTCTCAATTCACAGTATAACTTAGATCCTTGATTTTGTAATTGTAATTTTATGTATGTTCCAGTTGTTGGCAAAACCTCATATAATTTATTGTTATGTCATGAGCTTTGCTATTTGACTCTTGTTCAGCTTTATGTCTTTTGCTATTTAGAATTAATTTTCTAAGACTGCTGTACTTGCCTTATTTATTTTTTCAATTATCTCTTTATTCAGTAGTGTAAAGATCTATTATACAGTGGCTTTGCATTTTTGGCATCCCATTGCAGAAAGTATCAATTTGTCACATAAAAAGAAAAATTAGATATACTTTATTCATGTTAAAGTCACACCCTAGCTTTTTTAAAGGCAGCTTTGACTTAGATTTGCAAGCCTGAGGATATTGATTTGAATTATGCATGACTGTCTGGTGTGCAGTTGCATTAGCCTGCTGGATGGATAATGTAAACATGTTCTGAATTTTAAGTACATGGCAGTATATGAGTGGCAGGTTAAAAATAGAACTAATAACCAAGTGCATATTTGGAAATTTGATTTTTACAGTGTAAAACTACACAGGGACAATATCTACAAATGGTTGGCTGCCGATATAATAACTTGTTTTGTATTTTATAAATATAAAATGTGCTGTCTGCTAAGTGTACTAGGTCAGTAATTTTTTTTCTAATTTGTTAAACTTTTGACAGTAGAAAACAAAAATATAGTAGTAAACGTGAAAAAGGATTACCTTTCACAGATTATGAGTTGATTCCTAGGCATGCTCCTCTCTTACATTTTTTAAATAAAAAATTAGGAAGCTTTTTGTTGCTACTTATAGCACATTACATAAACATTTTGAAGTTTACATTACAAATGAAATGTGGCATCATAGTCTCTTAAAATCCTATATGTTGCACTTCCATGGAGAATGGGGAAAATAGTCATAGTTGTTTGTTAGTAAATGTTTTTGTGGTTGATTTTTTTTTTAATATTCTTGATACTGATTTTCTAACCTAGAATTTTAATATTATATTGATTAAAATTTTTTAGTCTTTTCACTTATGGCTTTTGAATCTTATGTTTAGAGAGACCTTTCATATTTTTAGATTTGAAAATTTTTTGTGTGTTTTCTTCTAGTATTTTTATGGTATCATTTTTTACCTGTAAAGCTTTGATCCAAAAGGTGGAATTCTTCTGATATAATGACTGAACTGAAGATACAGCTTTCTTCTTTTCCAAATCACTAGCCATTTATCTTTATGTTATTTACTGAAGAATGTAATATTTTAACTTATAATTTGACATATTACTTTTATCACATATTAAATTTCTTTTTGAACTTGTGTCTATTTCTGAACTTTATTCTGTTTCAGTTGCTCCCTCCATTCCAGTGTGTAATGACACTCTGTAACATTATATTGTGCGTGTGCTAAGTTACTTCAGCCGTGCGGACGCTTTGCAACACTACGGAAGGTAGCCTACAGGCTCCTCTGTCCCTGGGATTCTCCAGGCTGGAATACTGGAATGGGTTGCCATGCCCTCCTCTAGGGGATCTTCTTGACCTAAGGATCGAACCCATGTCTCTTATGTCTCCTACATTGGCAGGTGGTTTCCTTACCTCTGGCACCACCTTATTCTTTGTCAAATTTTTTTCTAGTTATTCTTATACAGTAATTCTTCCAGATGCGCTTTAGAACAATTCACATCCTACTTTGATTGGGGTCACATTGCCTTTATTACATCAAAGGTATTTTCTTGATTTATTTTTACCATTGATTTTAATTACCAATGTGAAGTTTTCCAGTGCTCCTTCTTTCCATTTCAGAATCTTTTTATTTTTACCTATCATCTTTATTAGAGGTCAAATAATTTTCCTATGCCTTTGCTACATTCTACTTATGACCTCAGCTAGAATCAGTTATTGGCAATCACTTGTCCCTTTTTTTTACTGTACAACTTAATTCTTTCCATGATTCATTTCTTTCTGTTCTTAAACATTCCTGGATCTTCCTACATAAACAATGCCCATCCTTCTAATTTTCTTCTGTTTTTTTCTTTAAGTGTTTTTTAAAAGTCAACTTATTTGAGATAATTTCTTTCTAATCTTTTGAGTTACTCTGTACTAACACCCTCTTTCCTTTCCTAATACAGTAAGTTCTCTTTCAGTTCAGTTCAGTTCAGTTCAGTCGCTCAGTCGTGTCTGACTCTTTGCAACCCCATGAATTGCAGCACACCAGGCCTCCCTGTCCATCATCAACTCCCAGAGTTCACTCAAACTCACGTCCATCGAGTCAGTGATACCATCCAGCCATTTCATCCTCTGTCGTCCCCTTCTCCTCCTGCCCCCAATCCCTCCCAGCATCAGAGTCTTTTCCAGTGAGTCAACTCTTTGCACGAGGTGGCCCAAGTACTGGAGTTTCAGCTTTAGCATCATTCCTTCCAAAGAACACCCAGGACTGATCTCCTTCAGAATGGACTGGTTGGATCTCCTTGCAGTCCAAGGGACTCTCAAGAGTCTTCTCCAACACCACAGTTCAAAAGCATCAATTCTTCAGTGCTCAGCTTTCTTTACAGTCCAACTTTCACATCCATACATGACCACTGGAAAAACCATAGCCTTGACTAGATGGCAGTTGGCAAAGTAATGTCTCTGCTTTTCAATATGCTATCTAGGTTGGTCATAACTTTCTTTCCAAGGAGTAAGCGTCTTTTAATTTCATGGCTGCAGTCACCATCTGCAGTGATTTTGGAGCCCAAGAAAATAAAGTCTGACACTGTTTCTACTGTTTCCCCATCTATTTCCCATGACGTGATGGAAGCAGATGCCATGATAGTTGTGTGTTCATGTCTTCACTAGCTATTATTTCTAATCACTTAAAAGCTGGATTTTTAACTTTCTCACTCTAGTGAAATACTTTGAAATTAATTTTGTTATTATGGTAAAATGTACATAGCAAAAAATTTGCCTCCTAAGTGGAACCATAAAATACTTGTATTTTGGGGTCTGGTTCATTTCCCTTAGCATAGTGTCTTTGAGACTCCCTATGTTGTACTTTGTATCAGAAATCCCTTCCTTTTACAGCTGAATAACATTCCACTATAGATTCATGTGTGTGTGTGTGTATACCACAATTGCTTATCAGTTCACTCATCAATGGACATGTGGGTTGTGTCTACTTTTTGGCTATTGTGAATAATGCTGCTGCTGAACATTAGTGTAACTGTTTGAGTCCTTGCTTTCAGTTCTTCTGGGTATATACCTAGAAGTAAAATTACTTGATTCTGTCAGTTTTTACTTTATTTATTTTGGTGCTCTGTCAATAGGTGCTTATATGTTTATAATTTGTTATACGTTTCTGATGGATTGACCCTTTTATTATTACAAAATGTCCCACTTTATCTCTAGTAACATTTTTTTGTTTTGTTTTAAAGTCTGTTTTTCTAACATCAGGATAATCATTCCTGCTTTCTTGTGGTTTCTTTTGCAAAATATATCTTTTTCTAATTGTTTACTTTCACTCTGTTTGTATCTTTTAATCTAACATGTGTTCTGTACACTTGTCTTGCTTCTCTAAATCAAGACTGACAATCTTTGCATTTTGATAGAATTATTTAATCTGTTCATGCTTAATATTGTTTGATGTGATTAGAATTATATCTGCTGTTTTATTTTTATTCATACCTCAAGTCTTTTTTTGTTTCTCTTCTCCTTTAACACTTTCTTTTGCTTGATGGGGATATGTATAAGATAGCATTTTCTTTTCTTTAATTACTTTTTCATTGTATTATATGTAGTTGTTTTGTTTGTTTGCCTAGTGGTTTAACATGTACATGTTAACTTATCCAAATCAACTTCAAATTTTGTTAGCTTAACTCCAGTGATATATAGAAATGTTACCCTTAGATAGCTCTACACCTTTTCCCCTTTTTTGTTGTATTATTTTTATACAGATTATGCCATTAATGTTACAACCCAAAGAATGCATTGTTATAAATTATTACTTTCCCCTTATAGTCATAGTATAGTTTTATTCCCCTCTACCCTATTGTGCTATTACTGGCAAATATATTACACATGTATTATATTTCTATATATTATAGGCCCAACAATATATTATATACCTATAACTTCATAAGTTGCTTTTTAAATAAGTTAGAATAAGGAGAGCGCTTTCCTGGTAGCTCAGATGGTAAAGCTTCTGCCTGCAGTATGGGAGACCCGGGTTCAATCCCTGGGTTGGGAAGATCCCCTGGAGAAGGAAATGGCAACCCACTCCAGTATTCTTCCTGGAAAATCCCATGGACGGAGGAGCCTGGTGGGTTACACAGTCCATGGGGTCACAAAGAGTCGGACATGATCGAGTGACTTCACTTTCACTTTCAGAATAAGAAGAACTATACATTTCTGTTGTATTTTATAATTAATTACCTTAACCATCACTGTATATATTTCCTTGCAGATTTGAATTACCATCTGGGTCCCTTGCTTTCAGCCTGAAGAACTGCCTTTGGTATATTATTTTAGGGTGCATCTGCCAGTAGGCATCGTCGCTCAGTTTCTGTTTATCTGGGAAAGTCTTTATTTTGCCTTCATTTTTATTTATTTTCTTTTTAAGATGACTTTGCTGGATATAGAATTTCTGGTTGACAGTTTTTTTTCCTTTAATTTTGAATATTTTATCCCATTGTCTTCTAGTGTTTTTGCTAAGAAGTCAGATGTTAATGTTGTTGGATTCCTTTGTATGTGAAGAGTCATTTTTCTTGGACTGTTTCCAGGATTTTTTCCTTGGCTTTGATTTTCAGCATTTTTACTACGATGTTTCTGTGCTTCTCTGCCTTTTCTCTCTCTTCTAAAAAATATTTTTAAATATTTTTCCTGCTTTTTTCTCTCTTCCGCCGATATTCCCATTTTTCGTGTGCATTAGTGTGCTTAATGGTGATCCACTTTCTAAAAAGCTCTTCATTTTTATGTGCTCTTTCTTCTCCTGGTTTGTTGGCTTGCAAAATCTCTGTGGATATAACTTGTGTTTACTTATTCTTTTTCCTGACAGTTTATATTTACTGTTGAACCCTTCCAGTGAAATTTATATTTCAATTTTTATGATTTTCAACTCTATCATTTCTATTTTGTTATTTTTTAAAGTAATTTCTCCTCTTTAATGATATTCTCTATTAGATGCAACTTTCTGATCATGCCCTCCCTTATTTCTTTAATCATGGTTTCCTTCAATTCTGTGATATTTTTGATAGCTACTTTGTGAAAAATCTGGTGTTTCTCACAGTTCCAGTTGCTTCTTTTTTTTTTTTTAAATCTGTGATTCATACATTCTTGTTTCTTTGAATGCCTCATAACTTTTTTGTTGTTGAAAACTGGGCATTTTATATAGTACAGAAACTCTAGGTGCTGATGCCCCCAGGCCGGAGGCTTGTTATTACTGTTTGCTTGTTTACTTGTTTAGTGGCTCCCTGAGTTGTTTGAGTGAAGTTTGTTTCTCTGCTGCAGTGTTCAGTTCTGATTTTAAGCCACAGCTTTGGGTAGACCCACGGTCACCCTGAGTGATAGTGGTTTCAGTAAGGCTCTTGTTCCCTGGACATACCCAGCTCTCAAACTCCACTAGTTTCTAGCTGATTGCCCTGGTACTTATAAAAATGGCCCTGAGTCTTAAATTGCTCTACGAACTAATCCAGAGCAGTCTCTGCCTTGCTAAACTGAGAAAGAGGAAGAAAGGGGAGCAGTCTTGGGTCAAATACTATAGACTCTTTGTCTTTAGTATCTAGTATTGTCTTTAGTGACTTTTCATCGATATTCTTGAATGGATATTTCTTGATTTGTAGTTCATTTCCAGAGTTAAAATTTTTTTTATTTTTTACTCATTTTCACCAGTTTCAGTGGAAGAACAGATGAGTAGCGCTCCTGTTATTATCAGCCAGAAGTTAGTCTCATAATAATTTGTTTTTAAATGAAATGTTTTAAGCATACAAATTAGTACAGATAATTTCGTGATGATAACACATTCTCTAGTGTTTTTAGATTCTAACATTCTATTATATTCCAAGAATTTAAAAAAAAGGAACCTTAAATAGATTTGAAGACTTATGTATATGTATCTTTATAATTTGGTGTTTATCATTCCCATGCATTTTTTTAACGTATGTTTAAAATTTACCCTCCATTCACAGTGTGTAAGCGTTGTTACTGATCTTTTATATGTTTATCAACACAGGTGGTTGCCAGACTTCTTCACTTTGGCAGTCTAGTAGATAGCATTCAGCGTTGTGATGGAGTTCCTAGGAAGAACAGATAAGACAGAAAGAGAAATGAAATTTGTAAAACTTTGAAAGGAAAAAATAAAATAGGCATTTCTGGAAAATGTGATTGTTTGCCTAGAAGAGGAAAGAGATTGTAGAGGCAAATATTAGAAAAGATACTTTATTCAGCATCTTTGTTTGTTGTTTTTAATAATTTCTAACAATTTGCTTCTAGCTCTTGCTAGGAACTTCTGTACAATGTTGAATGCTAACAAATGCTTCTTGATCCTATTTTAAAAGGATTTCCTATCTTTTCATTTTGTTATGTTTGCTGTAGATATTTGGAAATTATATTGAGTTACAGAAATTTCCTTCTGTTCTAGTTTTCTAAGACTAGTTTTTTAGTTATGAGTTGATGTTTAATTTTATCAATTGCATTTTGTGATCTTACAGGGTCACATGGTTGTTAACTTTTCATCTGTTTATGTTATGAATTATATTTAAAAGATATTCATATGTTAAACCTGCATTCTGGAGATAGCATCAAATCATATCTACATTTAGTTTATTACTCTTTTGCTTGCCTTAGGATTTTTATAGCTGTGTTCCTGAAGGAACTTGCTGTAAACTTTTCTCATGTTGCCCTAGTTTGAGTTTTTGAATCAAGGTTTTACAAAAATCCTGAAATGAATTTTAGATTATTTCCTCTTTCTCATTTTCTTAGAATATTATATAAAATTGAGAGTTATCTGTTCTTCAAGTGTTTGGTAGAATCAATCTGTATAATCACTTGTACCTTATCATTTTTTTGTGGTTAGATTTTTTTTTTTAATGATTCAGTACCTGAATGTTACAAGTATAATTGAGTTCTTTATTTTCTGGTTAAATCAGTTTTGGTAAATTATATTTTCCCAGAAATTCTTTTGTTTTATATATTTTTAAATTATGCTTATAAAGTTATTAATTGTATTCTGGTTTTTGTCCAGTCTTTTAAGAGTTACTTTTTTCCCCTTAGTTTTTTCAGGGAACTTGGTTGGGGTTTTATAAATCCTTTCTGTTGAGTATATTTTTTAATTTTATTAATTCTGTGTAATTTTTTTCCTATTTTCATTGGAGTTAATCCTTGCTTTAACATCTTGAACTAGAAACTTTATCATCTTTGTCATTTTTGTTTTCTAACATACTGCAACTGAGGATATCTATTTCTTTACCATTTTAACTGTATCACACATTTTAGTACATAGTATGTTCACTTACATTTGTTTCTATGATTTCCCTAAATTCTGTCATGATTTCTTTTTTATTTTTTCATTCATGTTATTTTAAAGTTTAGAAAAATATTCAAACATATAGAAAATTGCCAAATAAACTGAATTTTTAAAAAGTCTCTTCTAGTTCATGAGTTCTAAGTAATTACGTTGTGAAGAGATAACAGAATCTATGACTCTTGCCATTCGTTAAGACTTGCTTTTTATGGTTAATGTATTTTGGGCAGAGTGAGAGGGCAGGTTGTCAATGTTTAATATCTCCATCAAAGCAATATGTATCCTTTAATTCTTGGTTGCAAGGTTTTGTGAATGTCCTTTAGTCAAACTTACTGTGTTCAAATTGACTGTGTCTTTCTTAAATATTTTTCAGCTTTACTTTTTTTAGAAAAATTGAAGTATAGTTGATTTGCAATGTTATATTAGTTTCAGGTGTACAACATGATTCAGTATTTTTATAAATTATATTCCATTTACCATTATTACAAAACAGTGACTGTTTTTCCTTGTGATGTACAATATATCTTTGTTGCCTATGTAAATATTTTATACATAGTCATTTGCATCTCTTATCCCATACTCTTATCTTGCCCTTACCTGCTTCCCTCTCCCCACTAGTAACCAGCAGTTTGTTCTCTATATCTGTGAGTCTATTTCTGTTTTGTTATATACATTTGTTTATTGTTTTTTTTTTTTAGATTCCACATATAAGTGATAACATACAGTATCTGTCTTTCTCTGTCTGGCTTACTGCAGTAGCATAATATTCTCTAGGACAATTCACATTGTTGCAAATGGCAGAATTTCATTCTTTTTGAATGGCTGAGTGATATTCTGTTATACACACACACACACACACACAGTATAAAACATCTTAAGCCAATCATCTTGATGGATGTCTTTTGTTGTTGTTTAGTCACTAAGTAGTGTTTGACTCTTTTGCAGCCCCGTAGATGGTAGCCCACCAGGCTCCTCTGTCTGTGGGATTTCCCAGGCAAGAGTACTGGAATGGATTGCCACTTCCTTCTTCAGGGGATCTTCCTGACCCAGAGATTGAACCCACATCTCCTGCATTGGCAGGTGGTTTCTTTACCGCTGAGCTTCTAGGGAAGCTTAGGTTGCTTCTTTTATCTTCAGTTCAGTTTAGTTGCTCAGTCGTGTCCGACTCTTTGCGACCCCATGGACTGCAGCACGCCAGGTTTCCCTGTCCATCATCAAACATCATCAAAACTCCTGGAGCTTGCTCAAACTTATGTCCATTGAGTCAGTGATGCCGTTCAACTGTCTCATCCTCTGTTGTCCCCTTCTCCTCCTGCCTTCAGTTTTTCCAACATCAGGGTCTTTTCCAGTGAGTCAGTTCTTTGCATCAGGTGGCCAAAGTACTAGAGTTGCAGCTTCAGCATCAGTCCTTCCAGTGAATATTCAGGACTGATTTCCTTTAGGATGGACTGGTTGGTCACCTTGCAGTCCAAGGGACTCTCAAGAGTCTTCTCCAACACCACAGTTCAAAAGCATCAATTCTCTGGCACTTAAGCTTTCTTTATAGGCCAACTCTCTCTTCCATACATGACTACTGGAAAAACCATATCTTTGACTAGACCGACCTTTGTTGGCTAAGTTATGTCTATGCTTTTTAATATGCTCTCTAGGTTGGTCATAACTTTTCTTCCAAGGAGCAAGCATCTTTTAATTTCATGGTTGCAGTCACCATCTGCAGTGATTTTGGAGCCCTCAAAAAATAAAGTCTCTCACTGTTTCCATTGTTTCCCCATCTATTAGCCATGAAGTGTTTGGACTGAATGCCATGATCTTAGTTTTCTGAATGTTGAGTTTTTTTTTTTATTTTATTTTTAAACTTTACAATATTGTATTGGTTTTACCAAATATCGAAATGAATCCACCACAGGTATACATGTGTTCCCCATCCTGAACCCTCCTCCCTCCTCCCTCCCCATACCATCCCTCTGGGTTGTCCCAGTGCACCAGCCCCAAGCATCCAGTATCGTGCATCGAACCTGGACTGGTGACTCGTTTCATATATGATATTATACGTATTTCAATGCCATTCTCCCAAATCATCCCACCCTCTCCCTCTCCCACAGAGTCCAAAAGACTGTTCTATACATCAGTGTCTCTTTTGCTGTCTCATATACAGGGTTATTGTTACCATCTTTCTAAATTCCGTTGAGTTTTAAGCCAACGTTTTCACTCTCCTCTTAAACTTTCATCAAGAAGATCTTTAGTTCTTCACTTTCTGCCATAAGGGTGATGTCAACCTGCATATCTGAGGTTATTGATATTTCTCCCAGCAATCTTGATTCCAGTTTGTGCTTCATCCAGTCTGGCATTTTGCATGATGAACTCTGCATATAAGTTAAATAAGCAGGATGATGATATACAGCCTTGATATACTCCTTTCCCCATTTGGAAACAGTCTGTTGTTCCATGTCTTTTATCCTGGGTATTGTAAATAATGCTGTGGACATTGGGTTGCATGTGTCTTTTGAATTAGTGTTTTCATATTCTATGGATATGTACGCAGGAGTAGAACTGCTGTATCACATAGTAGTTCTCTTTTTTGTTTTTTTGAGGGATTTCCATACTGTTGCCCATTTTCACTGCACCAGTTGGCCTTCCCATCAACAGTGTACTGGGGTTTCCTTTTCTGCACATCCTCAATAATCGTTGTTATCGGTGGTCTTTCCCATGATAGTCATTCTGATAGGTGTGAGGTAATACTGTATCTTAACTCATTGTGGTTTTGACTTTTCATTTCTCTAATGAGTGTCTGCTTTGCCTTTCAATCATTAAGAGATGTGTTATATCTTTGACTGTTAACAGATTTTTCTCTTGGAATTCTCTCAGTTTTTCTTAAATTACTTTAAATTTATGTTTTCAGGGACTAACATATTTACGGATTTATACGTTTTGGTAAATCATCCCGTCTATCATTATGTTGTATTAACCGTCTTTATCTCTTCATTTTTATAGTATTCAGGGAACGGACTCAAAAACTGTAGTAAATATTATATATTTCCTATATGTTTATTGTAAAGCTTATTACAGTTATTCATATGTTTGAATTTATTTCTGCCATGTTCTTTTGTCTACTCACTCCACTTTTTCTATGCTGCTTTTTCTTTTTTTTTTTTGCCTTCATCCTGATGTGATTTTTAGGGACATCATGTAGTGTTCATAAATTTGTGATGGTCTCTCTATTTGATGGCATCTGTGTCTCTAGAAATATCCTTAGAAAAGAGGATATTTGTAAACATTATAAACAAGGTTTAGGAATTTAGAAACACAGCAACAAAACATTGTTCACATTAAAGTTGAAATTATTTCTGAGATCTACAATCTGCAATATGTAATCTGCAATATGTAATGATCACTTACATTTCTTGATATAAATGTCATCTTCTTAGGAGAGCAAAATGTTTTTTATTCTTTTCCTTTTTTAACCTTTGCCTATACCTTTTCTTGACATGCTTTCCATCTCCTTTTGTATTGTGCAATAACCATGTATTTAGTTCTGGAATCTCAAAGCCAGATAGGATCTTGAAAGCTATGTAGTTATCCAGGAAGGTCTACATCTCAAATATCAAAAGGTAAAACTAGTTTTGAGCAAATAGACTTCAAGAAAGTAGAAGTCTAGTCCAATTTTCTCTTACAATTCATCACATCTTTAGCAATTTTCACTTTAAGAAAATTAATCCCTTACTTTATTTCAGTTCCAAAATGAAACTGTTAAATGTTTTGGATTCATAGTAGTTAAAATCGCAAGGATCTTTTTTTTTTTTAAATTATAAAGGTCTTTTACATCATAAATTCATTTTCTTCCATTTATACACACAGGCCCAGAGTATGCATGCTTACTTAGCTTCTTAGTAGTAGAGCACAGTTTCAAACTCAGATTTTCTCCCTCCCTGTTTAGTATTCTTTTTCTCCTTATCTCTGACATAAAAGCAAATTAGGTTTTCTTCTGGGGGCCAATGGAGTTTCAGTGCCTAGCACAAAATAGGTACCAAAATAAATACATTTATCATTTCCTAATAGAGAAAGATAGGTAAACTTGGAATTGCTCTGTTTTAAGTTGTTGTTCAGTAGCTGTCGTGTCCAGCTTATTTAAGACCTCATGTAGCCTGCTGGGCTCCTCTGTCCATGGGATTTCCCAAGCAAGAATACTGGAGTGTGTTGCCATTTCCTTCTCTAGGGGGTCTTCCCAACCCAGGGATTGAACTTGCGTCTCCTGCATTGCAGGCAGATTCTTTACTGCTGAGCTACCGGGGAAGTCCATTTTAAGTGGTTTACACTTCATTATATGTGAGCCTGTTGAGGAGACCTGTTGAAATCAGGTGGGTGCTTTTCAGTGTGGGTCTACATATTATTTCCCGAAACCACTCGACAGAACATGACTTTGGGTCTCCTGTGGCAATCATGAGAGAAACTGATTTAGGTAGATAAATTTTCTCTGCTATTCACCTAAATTCAACAAGGATAGTGTCAGTATAATTTTTTCCACAGACTTTTACTATAGTCATTAGTGGTAAAGGAAACAGGTATTAAATATTTACTGTGAATCCTTACAAGAATTTCAGAGGTGTATTATTTTTCCCTCAGTGAACTCTGGTTTAAACCAAGTAATCTCATTTTCTTTAACTGTTTTTATGATTTCTATTCAGAAACTTTCATAGTCTTTCAGTAACTACAGAAGATGCTCTCCCCCTCTACAGATGGAGAAATTGAGGCATTATGAAATTTGACTTGAAACTTGTGTGTAGAATTCATTATATCAGACTGTATTTCTGTATTATGTTGGCTACTTATAAATTCAGGAGCTTTCCTTCAGTAAATCATACATTCATTTGTTAGGTAAAAAAAAATTGTGTTTATTTTTCTATATGATTTCTAGATTAAATGTCCTTATAATTGGAATAATATGTGTATTACTAAGTCGATGTATCCTAATCATAAAATTTAAAGTAATTAAACTTTCATTAAATGACATATCTGCCCATATTTAATAATTCTTGCAACTTATATCCTCTGAAGAGAATGAAACTGTGTATATATACTTTGTCTTTAAAAATAAAATTATATAACTGTATAAGAAGTCTGCCAGACCACCCCTTACCTACATACACTATTTTTTTTAATATAATTTACAAAAGGAGATGCTGAAATTGTTCCTTGCTAGAAATAGAGTTTGATTTTAAATTCTTGATTTTTTAAAAAATATACGTAGTGAAAGATTTTAATTTTTCAAGAAAATTTGATTGCTACAATAAGAAAGAAAAAAGTATAGACAAAGGAGATGATTTCTTACATTTTCCAAATAATTTTTATTGGTAATTTTGCTGATAATACACGTTCTATTCTATTTTGCAATAATGTTTTGGTTACAAGGTGGCAGTTAAGACATTCTACATGTTCTTGTAAATGAGTTCTGAAATTTTTTATTGTGGGCTATATTTATAAATGTCCGTATGAGACATTCTTTAGTCTAATTTAAAATGTTCTTAACCTAAGTCCAGCTTTCACTTTGGGCCCTATGAATCACTGATGGGCTATTGTATTGGTTTATTTTAGTATTTGTACCTTTTCTTTTATAATACCTTTTATTTTTTGTCCAGTGATTTGATTTACCAGCTGAGCCACAAGGGAAGCCCTGATATCTACTCAGAGTTTCAAAAATAACTTCCTGGTCATCTGGTTTGTTTACTTAAAATTTTTTTCCATTTTTTAAAAAACAATGAATAATAGTACAAATAATTAGAAATTCATACTATCTAGATGGCCTGATTCCTGCCATGTCAGTTTTTCTTGTGTTTGATGAGACACATAAAGCAGTTGTGGGAGAATGCTTGTCACTGGTATCCATGGTAACTCCAAAGATACTTTGAAACTCAGATGGATAGAGTAAGCCACAGTAATAGGTCTCATTATAAGGGCAAAATACATAAAAGGTTCAGGCATATGCTTTTAATTAGTTTCCAAAAATAGCTATGGCTGGAAAGGATGCAGTGAAGTAATATTTTTCAGTGTTAGTATGGGCAGCATTTGGAATTTGATGATTGTTTTTTTTCTTACAAAAGTAAGCAGGTGTATGCTTTGAATACTCATGGTAGTATAGTTTAATCATAATTTGAACCTGTGAGTACACATTGATAAAAAGTAGGCTTAGTTTCATATAGATACAAATGTGAAATTTGTTTATTATTTTTAATTCTTATCCTTCCAACATAGTTTATTCAAAACAGCACCCTTCAGGCTTTTCTTATAGATTCCAATGTACCTAGCAAACATACTTTCTATCTATACAATGTGTGAGAATGAGTCCATAAATTTTTATTTTAAAATGCATATAAGACAGTAGCCAAAATTCTTATTGTTCAGGTATATTAAATTTTCAATCTTTTTTGGATCATGTAACATTTGAATGAATTAAAATAGGACTCTGGAAAGGTAGACTAGAATAATTAAGTATTTTCTGTTGGAGAATTATGGTGGATAAAAGATTAATAACTCTTTTAAGACAAAATTCTTTAAAGATTTCCTTTTGAATTGCAATCTGTAAAGAATAATCTTGTATTGCATTGCAATTCAACACATTATTTCTTCCTGTTGCTATAGAAACTAATTCTGGTGCAGCTGTGATTGCTAATCAAAATTCTAACATTATACAACCTTTTCCCCCTTAGTGCTTCATTTTATTTTTAGTTACAAAATAATAAATTTCAAATGGTGAGTTCATAACAATGGTCAAAACACTAATGCAAATTTAAAAAAAAATGAGCCCTTTTCTGTGAAAATAAGGAGGCATTATTATTGTATAGTTTCAATATGAATAAAAGAAAACAAAGCCTTTTTGCTGAATTACAAAGGTCTATAATTGCTATATTACATCAACATTGTGAAGCACTTAACTGCTTTATAATCCTGAATTGCTACTGTTTCAACCATCTATTTTTGAAGTGTCTGGTTACTTGATGTTATAAAAATGAAAAAAATAAAAATCCTCAGAATGCCTGAAGTCTTTTAACACAAAATGGTAATGAAATCTGCCTTATTGTTTTATTCTCAAAGAATTGAGATCACATCCCCAGTTTATGTCATAAGTAAAAGCTAATTAGTTGTTCTCATTCTTGTCTTTATTAGTATATAACCCACACCCCCACCTCCAGCTACACTTTTAACATCATCCTGTGTAAATCTATGTATATTTTTCAGGCGAGAACTGAATTACTCTTTTGTCTTTCTAAGAACATTGTTTTTTATCCATTTCATAAAACAAATATAAAAATTTCTCACCAGATTATTCATGGCAAAATATGTAATATATAAACTCAACAAGGCTTAAGCTGATTTTAAAATTAAATATTTGGTATGTGTTGTAGTATCAGAGCATAACATTTGCATATATAGTACTTACATTGTATTTTCTGGTTTATACATCAAATCAGGCAAATAAACTAAAATTTATTATTTCAGATTAATGATTGAATTAAAACTCAGACATGTGAAAAAAATCTTCTATTATCTTCTTTTATATGAATAAAAAATACAATGGGAAATGTAGCAGATAAGATTTTGTAATTCAGTTATATTAATTTTTTACTTTCATTTACTTATAAGCTTATTTTATATGCTGATTGACATTAACATGTAAATTTTAGGAGCCTATAAAATGTTGGAGATGAGAAGTACCAGATATCTAGAATTTGCACTTGGAAATAAAGTCAGCTATACTTGTAATAGATTTGTTGCATCTCTGATGTTATATGAATGCTGTATGTCACAAGCTATCTATATTCCTCAAAGATAATGGAATTTATTCCTTAAGCATGAGAATTCTTTAATTTTTTAATGGAAATCGTTCTGATTTGTATTTCATATGTAACTTATTTGTATCTTTAGTGGTAATTTAGAGTCATGATTAATATTGATTACTATGTAGACCTTAAGTATGTATGTAAAAGTAAAAATATATGAAAATAACACAAAAAGTCGAAGGAGATGTATTCTATTGTAAGATTTTTATAGTATATATGAAATTATTTGAAGATAAATTTTCTCAAGTTATAGATATTGTAAATCCTAGAAGAACCACTGGAAAATAAAACAGAACTGATGGCCAGTAAGCTAATAGTGGAGAGAAAATTGAATCATAAAAGTACTCAATGCAAAAGAAGTCAGAAAGAATAAAAATGAATAATTTTTTTAAACAATTCAGCAATTTTTCAATAATTCAACAATAACAAAGAATAATTAGGGCAAATAAACAGATTATAGGAGGGTAGATTTGACTCAAACATAGAGATGAGGTACAGGTAAACTATACCCCATGAAGCAAATTTGGCACGCAGCCTGTTTTTGTATGGCCTGTGTGTTTGAAATGATTTTTACATTTTTCTTAATTATGAAAAATATATATGACAAAATTTACTTTTTAAATGTTTTAAATGTACATTTCAGTGACATTAAGTAAATTCACATTGTTGCACAACCATCACCACCATCCATCCTTTTTCATCCTCCCAAACTGAAACTCTGTACCCATTAAACTATAATTCTCCATTCTCCACTCCCCCAAGTTCCTGCCAGTCACCTTTCTGTCACCTTATCCTTTCTGTCTCCATGAGTTGACAACTCTAAGTAACTTATATAAATGGAGGCATACAATATTTGTCCTCTTTTGTCTGGTTTATTTTGCTTAACACAATGTCTTTAAGATTCTTTCATGTCATTCATGTCATAGAAAATAGCAGAATTTAATCCCTTTTTATGGCTGAATAATATTCTATTGTATTTATATAACAGATTGTTATAGTTTCAAAGTATTATAAAACTCATAAACACACACAAAGAATGTGAGATAGACACTATGTGTGGCCTACAAAGTCTAAACTGTTTATTTTCTGTGGTCTGTTAGAGAAAGCTTGTCAGTTCTTGATTTTGGTAATTACACTAAATCTAAATGATTTAAATATGCCAATTAAAAGGCAAAGATTGTCATATGAGATTTTTTTAAAGCAAAACTATATATATAAATAATATCCAAATATACATGTATATGAGAAACCTAATTTTTATATAAAATCATATATAATTTATAAGTTAAGGGATAGGAAAAAAATGATATACCTACCATGCAAACATTAACTCAGAGAAAGCTGAGGAGGCTATATATTAATATCAAAAAATATTTTAGAATAAGTATTCTTACCAGGGATAAAGAGAGACATTTGCACAACAGTTTGAGGCAGTTCATCAAGAAGATATAACTGTCCTGAATAGCAGTTTCAGTAAACTTGAAGCAGAGGAGAAATAGAAATTCACAATTATATTCAGAGACTCAGTACTTCTTTCTTAGTAATGAATAAGAAAAGTAGATTGAAAATCAGTTATGATGTAGAAGACTTCAGCAACAGAAAGCAACCAACTTTTTATGGTTAACATTGATAGAGCACTGTATTCAACAGTTGCAAAATATACTTGATGGAGAAATGTTTTTTACTGTATTCAACTTCCGTTCATGATAAAATCTTCCATGAAACTTTTAAAATCTCTTCTATCCACTGAAGAGTTTCCTTCTTTCTTACCTCTCAGGGCCTCTGAAAGATTATAAATGTTTATAATCCCAGAACATTCCACTTCTGGTTTGGGGCATATCATTAGCCATAATCTTTTTTTTTGGATTTTACTTCCGGTTGTACTGGGTCTTCATTGCTGTGCATGGGCTCTCCCTGGTTGTAGCGGGGGCTGCTCCTCATTGTGGTGCGGGCGCTTCTCGTTGTCGCGCACAGGCTTTAGGCACACGGACTTTAGCCGTTGCAGCGTGTGGGCTGCGTAGTTACGGCTCACGGGCGTAGAGCGTGCAGTCTTCTGTACTTGTGGCGCATGGCCTCAGTGGGTGTGGCTTGTGGGCTCTAGGGTGCAGGCTTAGTAGTGTGGCACAGGGGCTTAGTTGCCGCATGGCACTGGAATCTTCCCAGACCAAGGATCAGGCCTACGTCCCTTGCATTGTCAGGCAGATTCTTATCCACTGTACCACCAGGGAAGTCCTAGACATAATTTTGTAATCAGCATACTTGTGAGGCTATGCATGCAGGCTTAGCAAGATAATCATAATACCTCCTTGGCTTTCAGAGCCTCCTCAGTCCTCATGCAAGATCTGCCAATTTCCCTTGATGGTGGAATGCAGCTTGATATTTATAACTCAGCAGCTAGGTGATCACATGCCAGCTGCTACATACTGGACAAACCACTTTGACTTCACCTGCTAAAATGAGTGTAATCTTTTTATCAAAACCTAAGAGTCAAGAAATGAGAGGCAATGAAATTATTTTCTACTCAGAAATAATTTTCTCCTCAGAAATTTTCTACTCAGATGCACTGAATAAGATTGTACTGTTACAAAGTCAGTAGCTACATGTGAAGTTTGGTTTAAATAAGAAATTATTTCAAGCTATCAGGGAAATAAAGCAAGAAAGATTAGGGTTTTAAGGCATGGTACAAAAATAATCTAATATGTGTCTTCTAATAAAATGTGTTTGGAGATACAAAAAAAAAATCACAAGGCCTCCAGTGCCAGCGTACCATCAGAACTTCTCAGTGACACTTTAAAGCATCATGACCTACTACAGTTGTTGGAGGACCGTCTGGTTTGCTGAATCTTAAAGGTCAAGAGTAGAGTTTATCCACTGTACCTGGATCACCTGCAGAGCTTTCCTTGCTCTGGGTGCCGCTCAAAGCTAATAGCTTTTGATTTTACCTTATAAAAGTATCAGATCTATACACTCAGTTGTGGAATGTACTGCTTTTCAAGTTTAAAGAGGCCAACCAAATTTTTGTCTCCCTAGTGTCAAGCAGACAAGGGGTAGCAAATTCTCTTTGACCTTGGGAGGAATATTCCAGCTAAACTCTGGATCCTCAAGAACTTGATTGACGAGGCAAGTCCCCTGTATTTCCTTAAGATTTAGTTCTCACTTCCATCACACATGTATACTTACCAAGAAATTTCATCTGTCCAGTCTTCTACTCTTCTAAGTCCTAATAGCTTGCTGTCTTCTAGAACAGGTTCAAGGAGATAGTGTTTGGAATGTGAAGGCAGCCAGGGTCTCTGCAAAGCAGATCATGGCAGAGAACAAGAATATTTTATTATGTTTCCCTGAAGTAGGGTGGTAGAAGTATTGCTGTTCTCACCAGATGAGATGTAAATAACCTGTTACTTTTGTTCACTCTGGATTGCTATGAAGGGAAAGGCATTTGCTAAATTAAAGCTAGGTATCAAATACCAAGGCTGCGTTAATTTGCTCTGTAAGATGGCTCCATCTGGAGTGGCCGCACCACTTGATGTCATCTTCTAGTTCAGTTTACGGTTATCTGCCATTATTTTTCAATTCTATTAATTTTTGTAGAGGCCAAACTAGTGGAGGCCTTCATCACACCTCAAGCCTCTGACTAAGACTAATCTCTGCTTTGAGATGTCATGTTGCTAAGGAAAGGAGTCTGCAGTAGTTCCCAGTTGGCCCCTCCTATTAGCACATAGACATTGCTTGGAAAGGCGAAGTGTAGACTCTGCCAATGGCTTTCAGAGTGTGCATTCTGATAGTAAACCCCCAAAATAGCAGCAAGGTGTTTTCTGAAGTTTATTTTTAGATATTTGGTGTTCAGTTCAGTTGCTCAGTCATGTCCGACTCTTTGCGACCCCATGGACTGCAGCACACCAGGCCTTCCTGTCCATCGCCAACTCCCAGAGCTTACTCAAACTCATGGCCATTGAGTCAGTGATGCCATCCAACCATCTCATCCTCTGTCATCCCCTTCTCCTCCCGCCTTTAATCTTTCCCAGCATCAGGGTCTTTTCCAGTGAGTCAATTCTTCGTATCAGGTGGCCAAATTATTGGAGTTTCAGCTTCAGTATCAGTCCTTGTAAGGAATATTCAGGACTGATTTCCTTTAGGATGGACTGGTTGTATCTCCTTGCAGTCCAAGGGACTCTCAAGAGTCTTCTCCAACACCACACTTCAAAAGCATCAATTCTTCGGTGCTCAGCTTTCTTTATAGTCTTAACGCTCATATCCATACATGACCACTGGAAAAACTATAGCTTTGACTAGATGGACCTTTGTTGTCAAAGTAATGTCTCTGCTTTTCAATATGCTATCTAGGTTGGTCAAAGCTTTTCTTCCAAGGAGTAAGCATCTTTTAATTTCATGGCTGCAATCACCATCTGCAGTGATTTTGGAGCCCCCAAAAATAGAGTCTCTCACTGTTTCCATTGTTTCCCCATCTGTTTGCCATGAAGTGATGGGACCAGATGCCATGATCTTCATTTTCTGAATGTTGAGCTTTAAGCCAACTTTTTCACTTTCCTCTTTCACTTTCATCAAGAGGCTCTTTAGTTCTTCTTCACTTTCTGCCATAAGGGTGGTGTCATTTGCATATCTGAGGTTATTGATATTTCTCCCGGCAATCTTGATTCCAGCTTGTGCTTCATCCAGTCCAGCATTTCTCATGAGGTACTCTGCACATAAGTTAAATAAGCAGGGTGACAATAAACAGCCTTGACATACGCCTTTCCTGATATGGAACCAGTAGGCTGTTCCATGTCCAGTTCTAAATATTGTTTCTTGACCTGTGTACAGATTTCTCAGGAGGCAGGTCAGGTGGCCTAGCAGTATTCCCATCTCTAAGAATTTTCCACAGTTTATTGTGATCCACACAGTCAGAGGCTTTGGCATAGTCAATAAAGCAGAAGTAGATGTTTTTCTGAAACTCTCTCGCTTTTTCAGTGATGCAGTGGATGTTGGCGATTTGATCTCTGGTTCCTCTGCCTTTTCTAAATCCAGCTTGAACATTTGATTTTATCTACTGCTGTTATATCATAGTCATCATTTGAGCATAACAGCAGTTTTATTTCTTTCTTTCCAACCCCTTTCTTTTTCTCAGCTTATTCCATTGGCTAGGACCTCCGGCACATTGTTGTCTTTCCTTTCTTAAAAAATTTATTTTTAATTGAATGATAATTGCTTTACAGTATTATGTTGGTTTCTGCCATACATCCACATGAATCAGCCATAGGTATTCATATGTCCCCTCCGTCCTGAACCCCCTTCCCCTCCCATCCCATCCCACCCTTCTAGGTCGTCACAGAGCACCAGTGGAGCGCCCAGAGCCACACAGCAAGTTCCCACTGGCCGTCCATTTACATACGGTAGTGTGTATGTTTCCACGCTACTCTCTCCGTTCGTCCCAGCCCCTCCTTCCCTGCCGTGTCCATAAGTCTGTTCTCTGGGTCTGTGTCTCCACTGTTGCCCTGCAAATAGGTTCATCGGTACCATAGTTTTAGATTCATATATATGTGTTAATAAACAATATTTGGTTTTCTCCTTCTGACTTATTTCATTGTGTGTAATAGGCTCTCAGTTCATCTACCTCATTAGAACTGACTCAGATGCCTTCCTTTTTATGGCTGAGTAGCATCTGGTCCTATCACTTCATGGGAAGTAGATGGGGAAACAGTGGAAACAGTGTCAGACTTTATTTTTGGGGACTCCAAAATCACTGCAGATGGTGATTGCAGCCATGAAATTAAAAGACGCTTGCTCCTTGGAAGGAAAGTTATGACCAACCCAGATAGCGTATTCAAAAGCAGAGACATTACTTTGCCAACAAAGGTCCGTCTAGCCAAGGCTATGGTTTTTCCTGTGGTCATGTATGGATGTGAAAGTTGGACTGTGAAGAAAGCTGAGCGCTGAAGAATTGATGCTTTTGAACTGTGGTGTTGGAGAAGACTCTTGAGAGTCCCTTGGACTGCAAGGACATCCAACCAGTCCATTCTGAAGGAGATCAGCCCTGGGATTTCTTTGGAAGGAATGATGCTGAAGCTGAAACTCCAGTACTTTGGCCACCTCATGCGAAGAGTTGACTCATTGGAAAAGACTCTGATGCTGGGAGGGATTGGGGACAGGAGGAGAAGGGGATGACAGAGGATGAGATGGCTGGATGGCATCACCGACTAAATGGACATGAGTTTGGGTGAACTCCAGGAGTTGGTGATGGACAGGGAGGCCTGGCGTGCTGCAATTCATGGGGTCACAAAGAGTTGGACACGACTGAGCAACTGAACTGAACTGAATATTCCATTATATATATGTACTACAGCTTCTTTATCCATTCATCTGTTTATAGATGTCTAGGTTGCTTCCACTGTATTTCTATTTCTATTGTAAATAGTACTGCAGTGAACACTGGGGTATATTTGTCTTTTTCAATTATGATTTTCTCAGGGTTTACGCCCAGTAGTGGGATTGTTGGGTTATATAGTAGCTTTATTCCCGGCTTTTTCGGGAGCCTCCGTCCTGTCCTCCATAGTGCTGTGTCCGTTTACATTCCCACCAGCAGTGCAGGATGGTTCCCTTTTCTCCACACCCTCTCAGGCATTTATTGTTTGTAGATTTTTTTTTTTTTGCCACTTTATTTATTTTTTAATTGAAGGATAATTGCTTTACCGAATTTTGTTGTGTTCTGTCAAACATCAACAAGATGATGGCCATTCTGACCGATGTGAGGTGATTATTTCACTGAAGTTTTGATTTGCATTTCTCTGATAATGAGCAATATTGAGCATCTTTTCATGTGTTTATCAGCCATATGTATGCCTTTTTTGGTGAACTGTCTGCTTGAACATCTGCCTACTTTTTTCAAAATTATTTAATTTATTTTAATTGGAGGATAATTATAATACTGTGATGGTTTTTGATATGCGTTAACCTGAATTGGCCTGCCTATCTTTTGATTGGGTTGTTTGTTTTTCTGATATTGAGCTACACGAGCTGCTTGCATATTTTGGAGGTTAGTCCTTTGTCCCTTGTTTCATTTGCTATTATTTTCTCCCATTCTGAGCGTTGTCTTTTCACCTTTCTGGTACATTGTTGAATAGAACTGATGATAATAGGCATCTTTGTCTCATTCTTGATCTCAGAGGTAAAGTTTTCAACATTTTACCAGTAAATTTGATGTTTAAAGAATCTGCCTGTAGTGCAGGAGCCATGGGTTCGCTCCCTGGGTTGGGAAGATCCCCTGGGGAAAGGCATGCCAACCCATTCCAGTATTCTTGCCTGGAGAATCCCATGGACAGAGGAGCCTGGCAGGCTACAGTCCATAGGGTCACAAAGAGTCAGACATGACTGAAGTGACTTCACACACATGCATGCACAGAGGACTTTCAAAGATACCTTTTGTGAGTTAAAGGAAATTGCCTTCTATTCCTCATTTGCACAGAAATCTTTTATCAAAATTGGATAATTAATTATATCAAATAATTTTTTAAATCTATTATAATTATCACATAACTTTTAACCTTTATTATTTCAATGCAATGACTTTGATAGATTCATTTTCTAATGTTAAATCCATCCTGCATTTGTAGCAAAACCTTATAGTCCTTTTTTCCACCTTAAACCATTTAAGGGTAAATGGGTTGCTTCTTCACCCTCAAATATGTTAGTGTATATTTTTTACAAGCAAGAATATTCTCTTGCATAGCCTTAATGTAACCATCAAAATTAAGGCACTAATATTGATATTTTGACATATTATCACCATTTAATTCTCAGAACCTACTCAAGGTCAACAGTTGTCCAAATAATGTTATTATAGCAAAAGGATCAAATTCAAAATCTTGCCTTGCATTTAGTTACCTTTTCTTGCTCGTCTCCTTTAGTCTAGAATAGTGCTTCAGTCATTCCCCTTTTGACTGTTACACTTTTTGTTGGATATCCGAGTCTGTCTGATATTCCTCATGATGAGATTCAGGTTACGCACCTCTAGCTGGAAGTGGTGCCGTATTCCTCTCATTGCATCTTAGCGGCTGATGCACAATTTTGATTTATTCCATTACTCAGAAGGTTCCCTTTGATCTCATCATTAAGGAGGTGTCTACTAGGCTTCTTCACTAAATTACTCTTGATAATTAAGTCCTTCATCAGAATGCGTCTCTAACTATAAAAATGACGTATTTTCTCAAAGTTCTTCCAGTTTATTTTTGTTTGTTTATGTCTAGATGGACTCATGGTTTCCTCTTTTCCTCTGTGTCTTATGATCCATTATTGTGATTATTTATTTATTTAGAAGCTCAAATTGTTAGTGAGGTTTGGTCAGTGTGACCCCCTTGAAGCTGGCTTCTTTGTCCTTTTGACATGACCTTATCATTCTTTGAGTGTGTTCTTACTCTCAACACAAGAAGCTTGTCTAGGCTTGGCTTATATTTTCCTTTCCTCAGCCCTGGAATTAGCCATTTCTTCATGGAGTCCTGATTCCTTTAGTGAAGAACTGATTGAGAAGCCAGGATTGGAGCACTTAGGTATGCTTGTTGCTGTCAAAGAGTTTTTCTTAAGCTGTGGACAGAGCCAGGATACTCAAGAATGTGTGTGTGTGTGTGTGTACACGTTATATGCATATTTACACTGTATTTCTGCCTACTACTAAACACCTGAGCTCACACTGATACTTTTCATGTTAATCCAGCATCACAGGGTTTATTCCAGTTTTTTCCCTAGTTCTCCCCCAGCTCTGGCCCCTTCCCTCATTGTGGACACACTCCTCACTCTGGGCTCTGTTGCCCGGGCTAGGCTTCCTTTCCATGGGGAACCCACGTACCCTGTTGAGGCTCTGGCTCCCTGTGCTGTGCTCACCCAACACACCCAGCTTCACCCAGACTGGACTCCGTCATGCTGCATGGCACTGCCCCGTGTGCGGATGCCCTCTCTGCCCTCCTTGGGCTCTGACACATGGCTCTGGCCCATGCAGCTTCTGGTGCCACCAGCAGGGCAGACCGCTGCCTCCCTCTGCCCACTGAATAGCTTCGGGACTGACAAGTTTCCAAAAAGGGGAGAACAGAGGGAAAGCTCGCTGTCTTTTTAATGTGTCAAGGATTTGAAATGAAGTCCTCTTTTTTATTCTTGAGATTAATAATTTATGCCATCTCTTTTTCTTCTTGACTAGTCTCTTCTAGCATCTTATCAATTTTATTAGTGTTCTCAATGGATTTTATTTTGATTTGCTGCTGCTGCTGCTAAGTCGCTTCAGTTGTGTCCAACTCCGTGCGGCCCCATAGGCAGCAGCCCACCAGGCTCCCCGGTCCCTGGGATTCTCCAGGCAAGAACACTGGAGGGGGTTTCCATTGCCTTCTCCAATGCATGCATGCATACTAAGTCGCTTCAGTCGTCTCCAACTTCTGTGCGACACCACGGACAACAGCCCAACAGGCTCCTCTGTCCATGGGATTCTCTAGGCAAGAATACTGGCATGGATTGCCATTTCCTTCTCCTTTGGTTTGCTAATGCTTTTCTATTGTATGTATTTTTTTGTATGCATGTTTTCTATTTTTGATTTCTGCTCCTTCTTTCATTCTTCCTACTTCCTTTGAATTTCATTTGTTTGTTTGTAAAACGTCTTGAAATGGGTACTCAGATTATGATTTTCAACCTTCCTCTCTCCCCTGCCCTCCCCAGTATATGCACTTAGGCCTGTAACTGTCCTTCTTAGCCACATTCCGCAAGTATTTATATGGATTATTTTTATCCTCATTATATCTCAATGTATTTTCTAATTTCTGTTGTGATTTCTCCTCTAATCCATGGGCAGTTTAGAAGTTTATCTAAATTTCTAGCTGTTTTATCTAGATTTCTATACATTTTAATATATTTTGTTTCTGATTTTTAATTTAATTCCACTGTGGTTTGAAAACATCCCCTTTACACCCCAGTTTTGTGAAATGTGTTGAGCCTTAAGTTATCACCCAGTATATGGTAAATTTTAGCAGATTTCCACAGGCATCTGAAAAGAGGTATGAATTCTACAAATGTTGAATATTCACCTCTTTTTAGAGCTGCAGTTGCCAAACTTTGAAAACCAGTGTCTTAAAACACAGTGTTGAGACCTACAGGTCATATTCCAGATACGCATGCATCCTGTTTTTTTCTTAAAGTAGGAAGATACTTTGTCTTGTTTTCTAGGTGCTGTGCAATATGCAAATGGAAAATTAAAATGCTTAAAATATATTCATGCATGAACCCTTTTATATCATTTCCATAAAATAGAGTATGAAATTGGGTTGTAAAATGAGGAATAAAGTAAGAGTATGGCATTATCATTCTGGTATTTGATAGTCCCACAAAAAATTTCTTTCTAAGGTTGGATGTTTATAGTGTAATCTAACAACTCTGACATAAATTGTGCTATTTTATAAAACAATTGTCTTAAAATTTTTCCAACATCAATTCAATTTAAGCCAAGTTCTTACACTATGTAGATAGTGAAAAGCAGTTAACAGCTAGAGGAAAAAGATACTATTGCAGAGAGTTAAAGAAGAAATCCTCATAGCTGTATCTTTTCAATGAAATTTAAATTCCAGATACATTTGGCCTTCTTCACTTTGAAAAGTAAAATGCAAGAGTAAAATGAAAATTAAAGAGAAAAGTGTGGTAATTATATTCAAAGCTTTGAGGATTTATACAATAATATATAATTATATAAACTTACATAATTTATAAATCCCAATGTTTTATATATATATATATGTATTCCAAAATATTTTATATATTCCACTTCACAGCTTTAAAGTTGTTTCTCTCAAATCCAGAAACAATATTGAAATCAACCCATAGAGCCTACTTAGCATCTTTGCTAATTTGCTAAGTCACTTCAGTTGTGTCCGACTCTGTGCGACCCCATAGACGGCAGCCCACCAGGCTCCCCCGTCCCTGGGATTCTCCAGGCAAGAACACTGGAGTGGGTTGCCATTTCCTTCTCCAATGCAGGAAAGTGAAAAGTGAAAATGAAGTCGCTCAGTTGTGTCCGACTCTTAGACCCCATGGACTGCAGCCTACCAGGCTCCTCTATCCATGGGATTTTCCAGGCAAGAGTGCTGGAGTGGCGTGCCATTGCCTTCTCCGACTTAGAATCTTTAAATATCAGTAAACTTCTTTGGGATAACTTATGCCTTAGTCTTTGGACCACAGTGACACTAACTCTAAATAAGATCCAGATGACTGGAGGTCAGCTGTGTGAGTACCACAGTTGGTGGCAGCTAGACAGGGACTTGATAAGTGAAAGAGTAAGCCAAAGGAAGTGAGGTATAATGCAATTACCAGACAGAAACTGTATGTGCTGGTCACATCAAAAGGAAGTTCAGAAAAGGATTATTAAAAGTGGAAATGGACCCACATAAAGAGAAGATTTTTTTTTCTAATAAAAATGGAGACTGAAATCAATTGCTAGACTGATGGATAAGAAAAGCAAGGATCCTTTATCTTCCTCCTTCCTGGCATCTTTAGGCATCCACTTTTTTGTTTTGTTTAATGTGTGCATGTTTTTGTACTCCCAAAGTGTATAAGTTTTTGGAAGGAAAACACTGAGTCATTTTTTTACTTTTCCTAATTTTATTGAGATTTAATTAACATATAACTTTGTGTTATTCCAAGATGTACAACATAATGGTTTGATAATATGTAAATATTGCAAAGTGATTATCACAATGGGCTTAGTTAACATCAGTCATTTTACATAGTTGTACATTTAGTCTCCTGATAAGAACTTTTATCTATTTTTATTCTACTCTCAGCAAATTTTAAATATACAATGCAGTATTATTAAGTATAGTCAACACTGTGAATTGTGTCCCCAGGACTTATTTATCTTGTGACTGGAAGTTTGTGCCTTTTACCACCTTCCTCCCTTTCTCCTACCCCCAACCCTGCCATGTTTTGCCTACCACCAACCTGTTCTCCATATCCATGGATTCATTATTTTTAAGATTCTATGTATACATGACATAGAAGTATTTATCTTTTTCTTTTACTTACTTCACTTAACATTTTTGGCCTCAAGGTCCGTCCCTGTTGTCACAAATGGCAACTTTTCTTTTATGGCTGAATATAGTCCATTGTCTGTCTAAACCACATTATCTCTATCCATTCATTCATGATGGACACTTCAGTTGTTTCCATGTCTTGGCTATTACAAATAATACTTTAGTGAATATGGAAATGCAGGTATCTTTTCAGTACAGTGATTTCATGTCCTCCAGAGAAGTGCAGAGAAGTACAATTGCTGGATCATATATGAGTTCAATTTTCACTTTTTTGAGGAATCTCCATATTGTTTTCCATAGTGGTTTCAGCAGTTCACACTCCCACCAGTGGTGTGCAAGGATTCCCCCTTCTCCACATCCTACCCAGCACTAGTTATCTCTCGGCTTTTTGATAATCGCCGTTCTGCCAGGTGTGAGTTGATATTTCATGGCGAATAACTTGCATTTCTCTGATGATTAGTGATTTGAAAACTTTTTCATGTTTCTGTTGGTCATTTGCATATCTTCTTTGGAAAACAACTTTTTTCCAAAGATGTTTTTTAGTTTCTCAACCCATTTTTCAGTCAGATTGTTAGGTGTTTCACTGAGTTGTGAGTTCTTCATGTATTTTGGATATTAACACCTCACCAGATACGTGATTTGTAAATATTTTCCACCATTCTGTAGGTTGACTTTTAATTTTGTTGATTGTTTGCAGTGAAGAAGCTATTTAGTTTTATGTAACCCTATTTGCTTATTTTTGCTTTTATTGCCTTTACTTTTGGTGTCAGATGTAAAACATTGTGAAGACCAATGTCAAGGAGCTTACACACTCTGTTTTCTTGTATGAGTTCATGGTTTCAGTTCTTATATTCAAGTATTTCATCCATTCCAAGTTGATTTATGTATATGATGCAAGACACTAGTTCAGTATCATTCTTTTGCATATGGCTGTCCAGTTTTCCCATCACCATGTATTAGAGAGACTATCTTCTCCTTATTGTATTTTCTTGGCTCCTTTGTCATAAATTAATTGACCATACATATGTAGGTTTACTCGTGGGCTCTCTGTTATGTTGGACAATGTGTCTGCTTTTGTGCCAGTAACATTCTGTTTTGATTAATGTAGATTTGTATTATACTTTCAAATCAGGAAGTTTGATACTTCCCACTTTTTCCTTCTTTTTCAAGATCTTTTTGGCTATTTGAAATCTTCTGTGTTTCCATACAAATTTTAGGGTTGTTTTTTCTATTTCTGTGGGAAAAAAATGCCATTGGAATATTTATAGCTATTGCGTTGAATCTGTAGATTGCTTTGGATAGTGTGAATATTTTCACAATATTCTTCCAGTCCCTAAACACAGAATATCTTTCCATTTATTTGTGTGTTTTTCAGTTCCTTTCATCAGTGTCTTATAGTTTTTAGAGTAAAGGTGTTTCAGCTCTTTGGTTAAATTTATTCCTTGGTGCATGCTTGTGCATTCTGTTTCTCAGTCGTGCCTCAGTCTTTGCGACCTCGTGGATGGTAGCCCACCAGGCGCCTCTGTCCATGGGAATTCCTAGGCAAGAATACTGGAGTGGGTTGTCATTTCCTTCTCCAAGGGATCTTCCCAACCCAGGGGTTAAATGTATGTCTCACATGTCTCCTGCATTGGCAGGTGGATCCTTTACATGCAATTGTAATTGGAATTTTTCCCTTATTTTTATGATAATTCATGTGAGTTGATAAAAATACAACTGATTTTTACATTGATTTTGTATCCAGCAGCTTTACTGATTATGTTTATTAGTTCTAAAAGGTTTTTTTTGTGGACTCTTTATGGTTTTTTATATATAATATGTCATTGCCAATACAGATAGTTTTACTTTTTCCTTTCCAATTTGGATGTCTTTCTTTTCTTGCCTAATTTCTATGGCTAGGACTTCAAGTACCATGCTGAATAAAAGTAATGAGAGTCAGAATCCTTGTCTTGTTCCCAGTCCTTTTTTTTAATTCATTGAGTGGCATCTACTCTTTTCCATATAGATATGAACAGTGAGATGTATCCTATCCCTAGCTTCAATTTGAAGGCTTCGGGTTAAGCCAGTTATGGTAATCACATCCTCCCTACCACAGGTGGGTTTAGAAATAGACATGTGACCTAGTTCTGTCCAGTGAGACCTATGGGATAGTATGCTATTAATAAAAGACATCTGGGAAAGATCATCTCTCTTTTTAAAAAAATTAAAGGAAAAAATGGTATGCTGATTCTTAGAACTACTATGTTGGGAATTTTTTAATTGACTTCATGTTATAGTAAATATTTAGGTATTACAATTTAATTTATAATTCAGTGACTGGTTAAATAAACATTTTTAAAGGGAGAGAAGATGTCAGTTTAAAAACTACCAGAGAATATATTTAGAAACAAAAGGAAATTCAGATATCAAGTTTGGGGGGATTTTGTTTTGGAGATGGGGGGTGGGTGGGGGTTGGCTGTGCCGTGCAGCATGTGGGATCTTAGTTCCTTGACCAGGGATTGATCCCATGCCCCCTGCAACGGAAGCTTGGAGTCTTAACCACTGGACTGCCAAGGAAGTCGTTGTTTTTGTGGGGGTTTTTTTTGTTTGTTGGTTGGTTTTTTCCAAATTTGTCTCAGACATCAAGAAGTTTTGGAGGTAGCTACTTAGTAATTCTTCAGATACTTCCTCATCATCCTTAGTTTTCATTCTCATGCTTGTTACTCCATGGTTATGAGTGCTACGCCTCTAAAGCAGGAGAAAGGGGAAAAGCCACTGGGCAAAAGGGACATGCAAGTTAAGTCTGCTGCTTTGTCAGGAAAACAGTAGCTTTCCTGGAAGCCCCATGCTGAAATCTGATTTATTGTGTTTTATTGGCTACTACTTCCAATCTATCTCCTCAAATTTAGTTTCAACTTAAGTCATTAATTTTTCTATGTTGTGTTTATTTCCTAACACTGCTATGTTAGACTCACTGGGTGACACATTTAATTTCTTTTTCCAAAATTAGGACTTTTGATCAAATATGTAAATCTGTGCTAAGCTGATGCAGATCAGTATTTTTCATTTGAACCAGACATCATGGTAATTTTTAAATGAGTTTTATAGTTCTTACGTAAAGTTTTTCTGTCTTAGCAAGAAGCTTTTCTATCTTAGCAAGAACAGAAGACCTGTTGAACATTTCTCCGTTATAAGAAATACAAATGACCTATTTTCCAGAGGTCCTTTCGAGAAAGCAGAGTGACAGTCCATCAAAGGAAAAACTGAGCCATGTTTAAGTTTTATATCTGATATTATGTCCAGGAATTATTTGCACAGATTTAGCTATCCCTGAGTTGTATGGTGAACTCTTATTTCCTAACATACCCGCCTGTCCCCACCTCTGTCCTGTTCACAGACCTGCTTATTCTGTTATTTAGGTAAATCATTGAAGTAAAAGTTAAAAATTTAGGAGAGAGAGAAAATGTAGAGTTGGAGATGCCTACTATAGACAAGGTAGAGTGGACTTTAGGAGTCCTGATGCAGGATGTGGTGGAGCAGGGAGTGACCTCTTCGTAAGGGAGACAGGGTGGAATGCGGACTTCAGACTTCGCTGGTGGGTGGCGGGCTACAGTCCATGGAGTTGCAAAGTCAGACATAAATGAGCACTTAAGCACAGCACACAGGGAATTAGGCCTCGATTCACAGTGCACTTCATTTCAGGATTCTGGGTCTCAGCTAGACAGGAAAACCTAGTTTCCAATGCTGCTGAGGTGAATGCTAGTTTAAGTTCATCTCAGTAATTGAAGAAAATAAATGAGGTTTATATTTGTTTTACCTACCTATTGTGACTAGAGAGGTCACGGATCACGAGGGAATAGTTGAAGTTTGTATGCTTTAGGATTGTTTTGAAAGATGGACCTATATAAATCATCGATTTCACTAGTATTTATCGCTGTCCCATTTTCATAATATGAAACAGGGTGTCTTGGTACATAACTTGTTTTTCCTCATCTTACTATGCAGGAGAGGATTGAGAAACCAGATTATTTGCTTTCTGCATCTGAACCAGGGAAGAAGAAAACTCATTAGTAAATCTAGTAATTACCTTGCCACAACATTTTAATCCAGTTTTTTTTTAAGTTATTTACAATTATTGTGGACTATACTGCATGTTGAGGCTAATTGGAAACAGTGACCAGATTCTTAATCATTATCAGGAAACTGCATTCAGAGAATGAGAAGAACACCCCCACTGGATGAATTGCAGCCACCACCATATCAGGATGACAGTGGTTCTCCCCACCTCTCATGCACACCCTCAGAAATTGGGGACAGTAAATGTGAATTTTCCCACTGCAGCAACAGTCCAAGATGCTCATATAACAAGTGTCCGAGTGAAGGAAGCACAGGTCATGAAATAGAAAGTTTTCATAATAAAGGATATGAAGAAGATGTTCCAAGTGACAGCACTGCAGTCCTGAGCCCTGAAGTAAGTAAAAGCACATAGAATATTTAAAATTAATGTTATTTGGAAGATAATAATCCTGTGCTTCTCCTCCTGGTCAGAAGGTGTTATCACTGTCGTGTCCTTTGTGGCTTATGGTTTCTGTTTTTATCCAGCAGACCTTTCAGGGCTGTCCCAACCATCCTTCAACTCCCCCTCAAAAAAAGGATGGGTTGATAAAACTGAGAGCAATATACAAGATGCTGAAAAGTATCTTCCCCAACATTTCAACTTCTGTTGGGGTTTAAAAAAATTTTTGTTTAGCATTTTACATAAAATATTCTGGAATTACCCATTTCTTTTATGTTAAGGTTCCTATTTATGTTTGTGTTTATTTTTTAAATTACTGAATTTAGATATTTTTACTATTGGGAGGTTTCCCTTTAATGTTTTACAAACCTTACAGAATATTGTTTGCAGTTTCACTGTCTGGAATGTGGAAGGGATAAGTGATGCTCAGCTTTACCATGAAGTTTGAATTCATGGCATCATGCATTCAGAGTGATTGGCTGGTTGTGCTTTAAGAGTTCCTCTTTGTGGAGCAGAAAATGTGAAAACGGCAATAAAAATAGGTGTGTTATACTTTTGAAGTCTTCCCATGTTCTAAAAAGGATTTGTTTTGATCTTCCTATGATGATGGAAACTGTAAAGGTAATCTAGAGGTTTTCATAAGGCAGTATTTACGTTCTTCTAGATTGCAAGTCTTTACGAGTTTTGCCTCATACAACATTTCATGATACTGCAGGCTGTCAGTGTTCTTACTAGGTGAATTTTTATCTATTGCCAAAATAAGATAATGAAAGTAGAGCTCTGAATACAATTTCCTTAAATTTTTTCTTACATAAAAATTTCTAAGGACACTTTTTATCTGTTATTACTTTTCTACTATTTCTAATATTATTATATAGTATCTAAAATTCTATATTGGTATTATAAGTTTAATATAGCAGTATTTCATGATTTTCCACAAAGAATATTTCTCCATGTTCTATACCTGAGCAAATTTGAGATAACTGTTTTATAGACTTGGAAACTATATAGCTAGCCAAGAAGTTAACAATGAAACCTGGATTGTGGAACTAACAACAGTAATAGCTATCACCAATTGTCCTAGGAATTTTGCTGTAATTTTTACACAGTCAGCTCATTTAATTCTAACAACATCACCTTCAGGAAGTTGTTATTTCCATTTTAGAAAAGAAAACATTAAAACTCAGAGAATTAAGCAGTTTGCCCAAGTATAAGCAGATCTTGAATGTAATTCAAACCCAGGTCTACCTGACTGTAAAAACAGTGCTCTAAAAAGCTTTGCTACATTGCCCCTCTTCACCTGAATCATAGTGTGGGAAATTACTTTGAAGCATTGGTTCCCTCCAAGTACACCACCAGGCAAACAATCTCAGAGGACTCAAAACAGACTGAATTAAGATGCTCAGATTACCCTGGTGTGTGTATGTGTGAGTGCATATGTGTGTGTGTGTGTGTTAAGCTATTTCAGATATAAAGCAAGAAGTACGAGGAGCAAGATAGGTAGGAGAACACCCTTAGGATAGGATACCAGTAAGTACAGGAGGCAGGACCACGCTGTGTGGATCCCAGTGGACATACTGTCCTTATGTCCAGTCTTACACTATTTCTGCTCTAGCAGCGTTCCCTAATTATGGCCTGGTAACAGGGACAGCAGCTGAGATCTGAACAAGGGTTCCCAGGGCCATACTGGTTTTATGGGGGACATGCAGGGGAAGGCATCCTCCTGGCCACCATAGAAACTTGCAGTTAGTCTACTAGATACAGATTTTATCTGCATTTCTTACATAGAACACATGGGTGGCAGAGCTGTCAGCCCAGAGGTGACTTGATCATAGCTTAGGCTTTCTGTCCCTTTCCATAGCTAATAGTCATTTGTTCTGTCCTATTTTCTGTTCATTCTGTCTTGAGCATATCTTGCAAGTGATTAACTTAGTTATTATCCACATTTACCACATCTTCTGAATTCTGCTTGTGTCTCTCAAGTTACTTCCTTACCTATTATCTATAGTTAACAGAGCCTGTGAGTTTTGCCCGTATTTCAGAAGCTTGCTCTCTGTGTTAATACTTCTTATAAGGAGTCTCCCATATCCTGCTTGTATTTGTGTCTTCTACAGCAAAACTGAATATATTCAAACTACAGCAAATGCATGTCACCTGAATACTTCAATGCTGATAGCCTATGTTAGTATGAAACTGATTCTTGTGTCTTTTGGAGTTTATTTAGCCTACCACCATTCCTTTAATAAATATTATTTACCAACTAGAAAATTCTTACCTTCCTGTTGGTTTAGTCCAGGCTCCAGCTCTCTTAGAGCCTATCTATCTCCATACACAGTTGAACTGGGAGAGGACCAAGGAGGAATCACAGGCTTGCCAGGCAAGGAGTTCATTAACTATGTTGATAACCTGTTGCTAAAGATTATTTACAACTTTGGCTCAGAACCTTGAAAAGAGGAGTTGTTTTCTAATTACCTATTTGTAGAATACAAATAGTAGCTTTTATCTCTAAAGGGCCTACCCTTTTAACCCCCAGTTTCATGAGAGCTCTCAGAATGCCCAGGAAAAAAAAATAGGAAGGCACCAAGAGAAACAAAATTCAGAAATAGCCTTCTGGGACCTTATAAAAATATTTATTACCTTGACAATCTTAGCTGTCATGACACTATTTTATAAAATATTTAATTGAAAAATAAATTAATATAATTAATCATCTATAATTATGAAGTGGCATGTATTAAAACATCTTGCTCTAAACTATCAGTGTAACAGAGTATGAATATTTTTATACCGATCTAATCATATTGCATAAAAAAATGAGTTCCCCCGTGAGAGTTTGTTCCTGCTCCTAAAGAATTCTTCACTTGTCATCTTTTCTTCCATTCATGATAGCAGTTGAATCCTCATAGGTAGACATGTAGATTTACAAGGTCAAAGACTCATGTCTTTTTGATTCTCTGGTCATCCTGCCACCGAAAATACAGCCAGGCACACAGTAGGTGCAATAGTCAGGTACATGTTAAGGTCCTATTGGGCTTCCCAGTCGGCTCAGTAGGAAAGAATCCACCTGCCAATGCAGGAGGTGTGGGTTCAATCTCTGGGTCAGGAAGATCCCCTGGAGAAGGAAACGGCAACCCACTCCAGTGTTCTTCCTTGCAAAATCCAATAGACAGAGGAACCAGGCAGGCTACAGTCCAGGGGGTTGCAAAACGTCAGACTCAACCGAGTGATTAAACAACAAAGGTCCTAAAACAAAGAGACAAATATACCATCAAATACAAAGCCATGGAAGATTGCCTTTCGTTTGACAGACCATTTGACAACATCATCATCCATCAGCCCAGTTCATGCTTTTTAGTCACTGTCATCCCCTAGGGTGCTGATCTAATCTACTTGGTCCAAGCTGACCCACACATCCTCCATGTGTATCTGCTTGTGGGAAGAGTGACAGAGAAGAGAGTGCAGAGCAGGTACTTTCTTCTGCAGACCTGATCTGGATGGTTTATACAGAACTCTCTCTCTTTCCCATTGGCTGGAGCAGAGTTACATAGCCATATCAGCTATCAGTTCAGTTCAGTCGCTCAGTCGTGTCTGACTCTTTGTAACCCCATGAACCGCAGCACGCCAGGCCTCCCTGTCCATCACCAACTCCCAGAGTCCACCCAAACCCATGTCCATTGAGTCAGTGATGCCATCCAACCATCTCATCCTCTGTCGTCCCCTTCTCCTTCTGCCTTCAATCTTTCCCAGTATCAGGGTCTTTTCCAATGAGTTAGCTCTCCACATCAGGTGGCCAAAGTATTGGAGTTTCAGCTTCAACATCAGTCCTTCCAATGAACACCCAGGACTGATCTCCTTTAGGATGGACTGGTTGGATCTCCTTGCAGTCCAAGGGACTCTCAAGAGTCTTCTCCAACACCACAGTTCAAAAGCATCAATTCTTCGGCGCTCAGCTTTCTTTATAGTCCAACTCTCACATCCATACATGACCACTGGAAAAGCCATAGCCTTGACTAGACGGACCTTTGATTTGTTAAAATACTTGAAGGGGTGAAGTGGTATAGCTGAAAAGTCTGAGAGCTGAATTTGGTACTATTCAGTAACTAGCTGAAACTATTACATCCCAGATAGTTAGATTAGCAGGAATTTGAGATGATCAAAGTGGGTACAGTTTCTTTTACTCTTACAAGTAAAATATACAGTTTAACACTTTTTTAACTTTTGAAGTATGTATCCTGCCATTTTCAACAGTATTAGTATTAAAAATAATATATACTTTGAAATTCTAGTTAAAAATTGAAATAGTGTGTGTGTTATGGAAAATAAATATTTGGCTTTAAATATTTTGAGGCTTTTGTGTTTATACTTTCATATTTCAACTTTCCATTGACTTTTAAGCCTAAATATGTTAACATTCTAATACAGGTGGGGGCATTGGGGGGCACATCTGAAATTGGAACCAAATGTTTCAATAGCATTATCCTTCTATTCATGTTCTCTTTCTCTCCAACCTGATATTGAGCTGTCAATTGTATTGTTTATAACATTAAAAATTTAGCTTTTTTTTTTTTTCACAAAAAGAACAGAGATACACCTTGAAATGTATATTTTCAATTTCTCACGTGAAAAACATACAGCCAACATTCTCAAAATTGTAATGGTGACTATTCCATGTATTTACTTACTAGGTTTTTGAGTTTAACTTACGTTATTCTGCCTCAAAAGAGTAACTTTTGATTGTAGTTGGCTGTTGATTATTATTACTTTCTTTACGATAGCAAATCAAAACAGTTTTCATATCATCCTTCTAAAGAAATACCAGGTACTTATTTACATTCTGAATTAAATAATGGAGTTAAAAACTGAAAACATTTAAATTTGCTTTTCTTAGGATGTGTCAGCTCAAGGATCGTCTTCACAGCTTCCTAAACCTTTTGATCCTGAGCCAGAAGCTAAATATGGTACCCTGGATGTGACTTTTGACTATGACTCACAAGAACAGAAGCTTCTGGTAACAGTGACAGCTGTCACAGATATCCCAACATATAACAGGACAGGTGGCAACTCATGGCAAGTACACCTTGTTCTTCTACCTATAAAGAAACAGAGAGCAAAAACCAGCATCCAGAGAGGACCATGCCCTGTCTTCACAGAAACATTCAAATTTAATCATGTTGAATCTGAGATGATTGGAAATTATGCAGTTCGGTTTAGACTGTATGGTATACACCGCATGAAAAAAGAAAAGATTGTGGGGGAAAAGATTTTTTATTTAACAAAATTGAATCTTCAAGGGAAAATGTCATTACCTGTGATATTGGAACCTTCTTACAATCATTCTGTGAGTATCTGCTCAAATAGCCCAAATACAGTTTATGTCATGGTATATAATATACACAATTTTTAAAATCTATGATCAACCCAACAACTTTCTCAGCCTATTTTTTTCCATGGTAATCATACCTACAAAATTTCTAAGTCCTAGATAGGTAGGTATAACTTTTTCTCATCTATAAAAGTTGCCCTTGAAGATTATATATGATTTATGTGTTTTATGTTCACAGAGCCTGGCCTGATGTCTTACATATTTATTCCTTCATTAAACATGTATTAGATGATTGATTATGACATCATCTGAACTCTTTAGAGCATTTATTGTTTTCTTCCCATGTTAAATCTAGGTTGATATGTTAACAACTATCTAGCCCCATATCTTATTTGATATACTATAGAAATTATTTATTCTTACAGAGTATATGCTGCTGCCTCGGTCATAACTGATTGTCTTTCCAGAACGGCTGTGAAATTATCTTTAAGGGTTCAAAAAACCTTGCCCTTGTTATACTTTCTACTTTTTTTTTAAAACAAAGATTTTAGGTGTTTCTGGGAGAATATTTGTGTTTAGTACTATAAGCTCTTCTCCGTTTTCTCTTTTTTCCTCCAGGTTCTGATCACATACCCTGTCTGTCTGTCTGTCTCTCTTTGTATTTTAAACTAAATTGCCACAAGGCATTGAAAGTCACAGGAGAGCTGCACAACTTATTTAAACCAAGAAGATATACTATGCCACATAGCTATTTAAATTATGAGAAAATCCATGATATGCTATAAATAGAAATTTTGAATTATATTTAGTCCTCTTACAATTGAATAAGAAGTATTTTTACCCATAAATACACAGGTTTGGAATAAATCTGTGTATTAAAATGAAACTATACTCTTTTAGAGTTGTTTCTAAGCTTTTAAATGTCAAGCGTTAAGTCCAAGATTAGTTTAATTGAACTTCTACCGGCAGCATTTGATCTCATGGGACCTTCATCCCCAGTAGAACCATACCTTTTCAACTAGATGATTTCAGCATCTTTAAAAACCAAAAGGTCATAATTTAGTGTATCTCTCTGGGTTCTTAAGATAATATTTATCCTTTATTGGATAAATTGATAGCTTGTTTTCACTTTAAATTTTAGAATTACTGTAGATGCCAGCAGTTTATCAGAAGGGAGCAGGAAAAAAAATAATGCAAGTACTATTTCAGAGGGGAAAAGATAACTTTTTAATAAAACTAAATATTCTGTAATTCTTACTGTGATTTTTTAAACTTTCTCATTATCTGGTCTGAGCGGTTACTAGTTAATCTGTGGAAAATGCATTCTTATATATAGAAATACCTGATTTATATTAGAAGAGAATGCCTGTACCATCAAGAGGTATGTATTTTGTGTTCCTTTATTTGCTTTGACTTTTCTGTTCCCAATTCTGTATTAATTATATACTTTTCACAAAGAAAATGAAGCCATACAAAATAATGTTTTTAACATTTTTTTTTTTTCCTCTGACCAAACTAAATGATTTCTGTACACACCTCCATTACATGTATTGGCCTAAACTTAATTCTGTATTTCTATATTTCTGACAACCAGTACAATTAATTTCTGTGGAGTGTTCACAAAAAGAAAAAAGTGCTAAGTAGATAGCATCTAAGACGTAACGTTTTAATCTGAACAAAACTTATCTTCTGCTCATAGAGAATTTTTTCTCTGCATTGCCATGCTTCTCAAAGTCTCTGCTGCTTCTTAAAGTCTGTGCCTGTGTTGAATTGTTACGCTCTCTGTCTTCTTTTTTCTCCGCCTGCTCGAAATCTCATTGCTTGTTTTTGGCTTCTGTGCCAAAAACAGCTAGCGTTTGACAATTGCGAGGTTAAGACTCCAAATTCGATCAGTTTTCTTGTCATAAAAATAAAAGACTAAAAGAATGCATATATTCTGGCTGTTCTCTAGTTAATGTTCTCTTTGCTGAAGTTTGGATGTTAACTGTGTAAAGAAATCACGTGATTGTAGATCACCTAGGTGATTTTAGCTCCACTTTTGTAAGATGTAATAATATATGAGTGAGAGGTACTTTCATAATTAAACATTTATTCTTAGAGCTTTTGAATAATTCCTTCTTGTTGAAAGAATATTATTAGCCTTTTGGCAAGGGAAATTTCTAATCTAGTCAAAAAATTTACAAACTTTGGTTAAAGCATATTTGAAGCTTAATTATGGTTCATTTCCATGAGTAATGATAGAAAATTAGAATTCTGCATAAAGAATTTAGTTTTATAGCTAATTTTTCAGAAACTGATCCAAACAATACATTGAGAGAAAAATGACCAGTATCACCAAACTAACTTTCTGAGAAGTAAGCCCTGAGTTTCCTTGAGGGTAAGATTTAAGTTTAACATTAAGATAAGCGTATAATTTGATCAGTGAACAGTAGAAAATATACAAAGTGTTAAAAAGCAGGTGTTCTTCCTACTAACTAATTGAGTGCATTTGGATAAATTATCTAATAATTTTTGGCATCAGGTTTCTTGTTAGTAAAATGAGAGATTTAAAAGAAATTATCTCTAAGGTTCTACCTATCGCTTTGTTCTCTGATTCTACTAATATATATTAGGGGGGAAGTTAATGATTTTTAGGTGAGTTTTGTATGCCTAGTATGTGACTAAGCGTTAATTGTGGACATTTATTATGTTTTCTCACTTTTTCATAATTTTTCAGCAACCTTCTTATGTCTGAGGAAGTCCCAACTAATACTTCCACCTCCCTCAGTTAAGCTGTTTAATTCACTTTCCCAGTCTCACTGGTAGCTAGGGTGGGAGTCATGTTAACTAGACACTCCACTCATACTCACCTCCAGGAAACCTCGGCACAGACTGAACAGAGAAGCAGATGCTGCACTCAATTCATGTTCTCATGAGGCTGATGGTGGAGGAATCTGATAACGAGTCAGTAGTAATTCTGAAATAGTTTTGCTCTTGCAGAAATTGTATTGGTGGCTGAACAATGTTAAGTAATAATTGCAGAAAAGACAAGACCTTGGCATTCAAGTGCGCAGTAAGAGCAGTAGCAAATTTCCTCCCCAGCTCAGTTCCACAGAATGATTTTAGATTTTGCTCTTGAGAAGCTTAACCATAAGTCTGGTTCTCTCGTCACCCCAGTCCCTTTAATAAATTGCTGTATCACTTAGAGTTAGCTTCCAGTGATTTCAAATAAGAACCCTGACTGGAAACCTTGAAGTAGCCATATGGTATAGTATTTACTTGCTATACTCATTTCTTAAGCTATACTCAATAGTTAGAGTGTTGTTAGTTACCCTTCCTACTATGATGTGAAAGTGAAAGTGTTAGTTGCTCAGTCGTGTCTGATTCTTTGCAGCCCCACTGACTGTAGTCTGCCAAGCTCCTCTGTCCATGGAATTGTCCAGGCAAGAATACTGGAGTGGGTTGCCATTCTCTTTTCCAGGGTATCTTCCCGACCCAGGGATTGAACCCAGGTCTCCGGCATTGCAGGCAAATTCTTCACCATTTGAGCCACCAGGGAAGCCCACCATGGTGTATCCCTCCCATAATCTGAACTTTTCTCTTACTCTCAACTTGTTTATATGACATTCTTTCCTTGTGGCTCAGTTGGTAAAGAATCTGCCTGCAATGCAGGAGATCTGGGTTTGATCCCTGGGTTGGGAAGATCCTCTGGAGAAAGGAAAGGTTACCCACTCCAGTATTCTGGCCTGGAGAATTCCTAGTCCATGGGGTTTCAAAGAGTCAGACACGACTGAGCAACTTTCACTTTCATTTTCCTGTATATTAATATAACCCCAGTTACTTTCTTCACATGCATTTTTGGTACCATATAGTAATCTCTCTCTTACAGTTGTCTGAAATAGCCTCTTCCCTTTTCCCCTCTCAAGTTTTATTTCTTATTCAACTTATTAAATCTATTAATAATAATATACATATTCATTGTGATTTATTAATAATTAGACTTTATTCTTTCTTTCATAAACATACAACCCTTCCTGTACAGACAGTACTTAATTTGTATAATCTATGCACAGCAGGAGACCTGGGTTCGATCCCCGGGTTGGGAAGACCCCCTGGAGGAGGGCATGGCAACCCACTCCAGTATTCTTGCCTGGAGAATCCCCATAGACAGAGGAGCCAGGTGGGCTACAGTCCATGGGGTCACAAAGAGTTGGACATGACTGAGCGACTAAGCATAACAGTAGGCAGCTGAGATGGAATAAAAGGTAAAGACACTGGAGATGGACCAGTTGGTTAAAGGAGGCCAGGTTCTTGGGTGGGTTATCCCCATGAGAGTCATAAAAGATGGTGGCTGAAATTGAAGTATGAAATAGGATTTAATCAAGGATTGTGATTCTCAAGAAACAAAGAGAAAATGGTCAGGGAATGAAGAGGAAATGTCTCAGACAGAATAACTATGAAGACAAAATGACATGCGCCTTAAAGGAAAATTGTTATTCTTTTCCATGATTTTAGAGGAACAGTGTCTGCGAAAGCAGCAGAGAACTTTGCTGCCTGACTCTGAGGCACTTTAGGTGTGAGAGAATAACCAGGGTGAAAAGACTGTGGAGAATGATACTCTCTCAGGGAAGAATTGGAATTCAGTTAAAGGTGTTGAGGGTTCAGAGAAGAAACTCAAGTTCTGGAGGAGTTTATCATAAATCAGGAGCGCCCGAAGGCACAGCGAGGAGATTCTGAAGAGGAGGAGCATGATGGAAGTTCGTGTTGGAGAGGAAGTGCCAAGAGTACGTGAGTATATTGTGTTGGCCATAAAGTTCATTCGGGTTTGTGGACAACCACAAACCAACTTTTTGACCAACCCAATAGAATGAATGTTAAAGTAAAAGAGATGGCAGTATCATCAGGGTTTTGCTTCATTTACATCCGGGAGTTGGTGATGGACAGGAAAGCCTGGCGGGCTGCACATAGAGTTGCAAAGAGTCGGACACGACTGAGCGACTGAACTGAAGTGACACTATACCAAAACGTCATTCCTGATCATGACTTGACTAGCTAGCTTTGTTGGGGCTCAGATGTTCAAGAGTCTGCTGCAATGCAGGAGACCCAGGTTTGATCCCTAGATCAGGAAGATCCCCTGGAGAAGGAAATGACAACCCACTCCAATACTCTTGCCTGGAAAATCCCATGGATGGAGGAGCCTGGCAGGCTACAGTCCCTGGGGTTGTAAAGAGTCAGACACAACTGAGCAACTTCACTTAATTGCAATTTGAGTCTATTTAAATCTCAAATTTCCTTTAAAGTCTAATTTAAATATAATCTTTATGAAAATTTATTCAGTTATGTCCAATATAATTTAAATTAGTTGATCTTTTCTATCTAGAATCAAATATTCTAGTACTGGTTGTTGTTGTTTAGTCATTAAGCCATGTCCGACTCTGCGACCCCATGGCCTATAGCTTGCGAGGCCCCTCTGTCCATGGGATTTCCCAGGCAGGAATGCTAGAGTGCATTCCTAGCATAGGAAATGCTAGGCATTTCCTTCTACAGGGGATCTTCCCAATCCAGGGATCAAACCTGGGTCTCCCATATTGGCACACAGATTCTTTACAACTGACCCAGCAAGTAAGCCCACCCGTACTAATTATTGCTGTATAAATGTTGAATGGATGGATGGGTGAGTAGGTGCATATGGTATATAATATTTCTCAATTATTACCCCTAATGCTGATTTTTACAGCTAATCACGTGTTTTCTTGTTCTCTAACGTTTTTTATCTTCCTTCTAGAATTTAAACACTTGGAGAATAGATACTCTTGTTATCCTTATTTGATATTTTTCATACATCCTAGAACATAGGTGAAATTGATTCATTGACATGTTCGGCTAAACTGAATCATTTTAAAAGTCTTACCGAGTTCAGTATAACGCTATTCCCTGATAGGTATCAGCTCACTTCTTGTTGTTTAGTCACTCAGTTGTATCCAACACTTGCAACCCCATGGACTGTAGCCCTCAAGGCTCCTCTGTCCATGGGATTTCAAGAATCCTGGAGTGGGTTGCCATTTCCTTCTGCAGAGCATCTCTCTGACCAAGGGATTGAACCTGTGTCTCCTGCAGTGGCAGGTGGACTCTTTACCACTGAGCCACCAGGGAAGCCCAGCAGCATGTTTTAAACAGCTCTATTAGGAATATTTTGTGACCTGGAATTCAATAAATATGCACCTCAGGGTAATTAATAGAAACATAGCAGGAATTATTTCATGTTTAAATCATGATTGGCTAGAGACATAAATGCTTATATAATTTCTCATTTAGGAGTGTTATGCCACAGTGTCTTAAGAGTGATCAACTTTCCTCATGACTGACTTATTTTAGACCCTTGTATTTTCAGCCTTTAATTTCTGTAATCCCTGTGTCTCAAGAACAGCCTCTCTTTATACTAATGGATTGAATTAATTTAGTTTGATATTTGTACTATTATTTTTAAGAGAGATGAATTACTGCTCAGACTTTATCATTGAAATGTGTGTTTCTCTAAGAATCATACTTGAGTCTCTATTAGCAAATAACTTTTAAAACTTATGCCTGAAATTAACACAACACTGTTACTCAACTATATACTCCAATATAAAATTAAAAGAAAAAAATTTCAGTTCAGTTCAGTTGCTCAGTCATGTCCAACTCTTTGCAACCCCATGGACTGCAGCACGCCAGCCCTCCCTGTCCATCACCAGCTCCCGGAGTCCACCCAAACCCATGTCCATTGAGTCGGTGATGCCATCCAACCATCTTATCCTCTGTCATCCCCTTCTCCTCCTGCCTTCAATCTTTCCCAGCATCATTCACCAATTTTCATATTCACTACAATTAACACACTACCATTGTCAATAAAAACCTTCATTTTCTCAACATAGATTACCATAAAGTAATTTAAAATAAATACTTCATAATAAACTAATGATCCCAGTTAAAAATTTCTGCATCAAGGAGAAAGTTGCATGTATGCAATTCAGTTCCCTAGATAGTAACAGTAATGTGAGTCATGGCTCACTTTAATATAAAACTAAATAGCTATAGGCCTATTTAGAGACAGTTATTCAAAGAGAAAGGGTTTCCCGGATAGCTCAGTTGGTGAAGAATCCACCTGCAATGCAGGAGACCCCAGTTCGATTCCTAGGTTGGGAAGATCCACTGGAGAAGGGATAGGCTACCCACTCCGGTATTCTTGGGCTTCCCATGTGGCTCAGCTGGTAAAGAATCTGCCTGCAATGCGGGAGACCTGGGTGAACCCTGGGTTGGAAAGATCCCTAGAGAAGGAAAAGGCTACCCACTCCAGTATTCTGGCCTGGAGAATTCCCTGGACTGTATAGTCCATGGGGTTGCAAGAGT